>NC_138357.1:69801078-72311078 GCF_046562875.1 Panthera onca
AGGGAGGGAGACGAAACATAAGAGATTCTTAAATATGGAGAACAAACAGAGGGTTATTGGAGGGGTTGTGGGAGGGGGGATGTGCTAAATGGTTAAGGGGCATTAAGGAGTCTACTCCTGAAATCATTGTTGCACTATATGCTAACTAATTTGGATGTAAATTTTAAAAAATATAAAATTTAAAATAAAATAAAATACAATTAGTTTACCCCCCCCCCCCCCAATTTAACAGGGTAGGTCTCATGAAAAGTGTTCTTACAAGAAAAAACAAGCAAGCAAAACAAATGATTGTAAAATAAGAAGGAAGTGATTTCTAGTTTCACATGTAAGGATCTTGGAAATGGCCATTTGTCCTAATAACAAGTAAAAAGCTAAACAGACTGAAAACAAAACAGCTCTTCTTGGATTTGTAAGAAAGGGGAAGACATAGGGAAAACTGCTGCTCCCAACTTTGCAAAGAGAGGCAAAGTCATGAGTCATGAGTCATGACTTATAGGAGCAGACTCACAAGTGGAAACCACCATAGGAACCAATGCTGGGGCAGAAAAAATCTGAGCCATAATTGATGAATTGCTGAAAGCTCAGTATGGACAAGTCTTAGAGTAAAGTACTCCAAAGGAACCCAGTCATGGTGGGGAACACAATACTGTGAGATTGACTTCTAAGGACTTTCCAAGTTTCCCACAGTAAATTTTGGAGAAAAATCCCCTCCTGCTTCTGGTAGATGAGGAGAGGAACCATGTTAACGTACACAAGACCACTGTTCTTAACAACTCTTGCCATCAAGGGAAAGCAGTTAACCAGAGCTTAACCTAATGGGGTGTTATCAGAGCCCAAGTTTGGAGAAGAGAAATACCCAGCCCATTTTATCCATTCTATCTATAAGGGTGGTGAAAAAAACCCTGAGAAACACTTTTGAAGTTCATAGTCCAGAGGCATAAGTTCACCGAAAGACTGAGACCTAGACATATGTCTATAGAATGTTTCCCTTTCTCTTATACCTAGCCACCACACTACTAAAGGCCTATTTATAGCATTTCGTTTTGCCCAGCACATCATGGCTCTGTCTGTCAAGAAAAAATTATAAGATATACCAAAAGGCAAAAAAAACACAATTTGAAGCGACAGAGCAAATGTCAGAACCAGACATGACAGAAATGTTGAAATAAGCATGGGAATTTAAAATAACTATGATTAATATGTTAAGAGCTCTCATGGATAGGCAGCATTCAATGACACTGGAAGTATTATGAGAAAGATGGATATCCAAAGAAAGTATCAAGAAGAAATGTGAGAGATCAAAGATACAAACAAATGAAGAATGCCTTTGATGGGCTTACTAGCAGACTGGACACAACTGAACAAAGAATCTCTGAGCTAGATAATGTATCAAAAGAATTCTTGAAAACCAAAAGGCAAAGAGGACAAAGACTGAAAAACAGAACAGAATATCCAAGTACTGTGAGAGAACTACAAAAGGTATAATTTATGCCAAAAGGAGAAGAATGAAAGATAGGAACAGAAGATGTATTTGTTACAATAATGAGTGAGAATTTTCCAACATTAATGTCACACACCAAACCACAGATCTAGGAAGCCCAGAAAACACCAACTGGGGTAAAAGCTAAAAATCATAACAAAATAAAGAAAAATAAAAATCCCACAAAAACTATACCTTAGGCACATTTTCAAACAATAGAAAGTCAAAGAAAAATACAAAATCTTGAAAGAAGCCAGAAAGAAAAACACCATTTCCATAGAAGAAAAATAAGAATCACACCTGACTTCTCCTCAGAAACCTTGTAAATAAGAAGAGAGTGTAGTGGAGTACTTAAAGTGTTGATAGGAAAAATCAGAAACCTAAAAATCTGTACCCTGCAAAAGTATCTTTCAAAAGTGAAAGAGAAGTACAAACTTTCTCAGGCAAACAATAATTGAAGGAATTTGTTGCCAATAGACCTGCCTTGCACCCAATGTAAAAAAAGTTCTTTAGAGATAAGGAAAATAATATAGGTCAGAAAATCAGATCTACAAAAAGAAAAAAGAACACTGAAGAATAAGTTTTATGTTTCTTATTCTTTATATAAGAGATTACATTTTGCTCAAAATGATAATAGTAATAATATGTTCAATTAATATACCTATGTATATAATATATGTGTCTGTCTTTATATAAATGAAATAAATGACAGTAATAAATAAATGATACAGGGACAGAAGGAGAAATTAGAATTATTTTGTTATTGTAATGTACTCACATTACCTGTGAAGTGGTATAGCATTGTTTGAAACAGGACTTGGGTTAGTTATAAATATATATTGCAAACTCTAGGGCAACCACTAAGAAAGATTTTTTAAAAGGAGTATAACCAATAATTTGTGAAAGGAGAGAAAACAGAATCATATAAAATACTCAATTAAAACCACAAAAGGCAGAAAAAGAATAGAAGACAAAAATAACAAACAACAAGAACAACAAATAGAAAACAGTAACAAATATGGTAAATATTAATCTAACTGTATCAGTGATCACTTTGAACGTCAATAGTCTAAATGCACTAATTAAAAGGCAGAGACTGTCGGAGTGGATCAAAAACAAGACCCAGGTATATTGTCCACAAGAAACCTACTTTAAATATAGACACATACAGATTAAAAGTAAATAAATAAATAAAAGCACACCATGTTAACACTAATAAAAAGAAAGCAGGAGTAGCTACCTTAATTTCAGACTGAGCACTCCAAAGCAAGAAGAGTTATGAGGGATAAAGCAGGGCATTATATCACGATAAAGGGGTAAGTACTTTTCTAAGAAGATATAACAATTGTTAGTGTGTATGAACCTAACAAGAGAGCATCAAACTATGTGAAAAAAAAACCTAATAGAAATGCAAAGAAAAATAGATGAATCCACTCTCATAGTTGGAGAACTCAACACTTCTTTACCAGAAACTGACAGACCCAGCATGCAGAAAATCAGGAAAGATGTAGCTGAACTCAAAAACACCATCAATCAACTGGATATAATGGATATCTATAGGCTACTACAACAAGAACAGAATACACATTCTTCTCCAGCTCACATGGAACACTCACCAAGATAGACACATTCTGGTCCATAAAAAGCACACCTCAAAAAATGTAAAAGAATAAAAAATATGAAATGCCTGTTGTCAGACCACAGTAGAACTAAAATTAAATTAGATACCAATATCAGAAAGATAACTGGAAAATCCCCAAGTATATGAAGATTAAGCATACTTCTAAATAACACATAGATCAAAGAAGAAATCTCATGAGAAATTAGAAAGTATTTTGAATTAATTGAAAACAAAAATGCAACTTACCAAGAATTGTATGATGAAGTAAAAGCAGTGCTTAGAGGGAAATTTATATAAGATGTGTATATTAGAAAACAATAAAGACCTAAAATCAATATAAGTTTCTACCTTAGAGAAATAAAAAAAGAAGATCAAGTTAAATCTAAAGAGGAATAGCGGAAACAATAAGAATTAGGGCAAGAATCAATGAAATTGGAAAAATAAAATCAATAGAAAAAGATCAATGGAATGAAAGGCTGGTTCTTTGAAATGTCCTCTCCCCCAAATAAAATAAAAGGATAAGTCTCTACCCAGGCTAAGAAATAAGTAAGAACACAAATTACTAATATCATGAATGAAAGAGGGACATAACTACAGGTCACATGAACATTAAAAGGACAAAAAAGAAATATGAACAACTCAATGCCTAAAAATTGGACAACCTACAATAAATGGATCAATTCTTTGAAAGGCAAAATCTGCCATAATTACAAAAAAATAAATAGGCAATGTGACAGGCATATATCTATTAAAGAAGTTAAATCAATAATTAATAACCTTCTGAAACAAAAAGCACCCAGGCCCAGATGGATTTACTGGGGAATTCTATCAAACATTTAAGAAACTATACAAAAGAATTATAATAATTATAGATAATAGTAATATAGTATATAACATGTAATATATATTAATAATAATATAATATAATATAATATACATAATATATAATATATAATTATATAATATATAATAATGAAGAATTATACCAGATTCCTTACAATTTCTTTCAGAAAAAAGAAGTAGTGGGAATACTTTCTAACTCATTTTATGAAGCCATCATTATCCTAAAGCCAATATCAGAAAAAGACATTACAACAAACAAAAACTACAGGCCAATGTTTCTCATGAGCATAGACGCAAAAATCCTAACGAAAATATTAGCAAATCAAATATAACAATGTATAAAAAGAATTATACACCATGACTAAGTGGGATTTATTCCAGGTATGCAAGGCTGTTTTAAAATTAAACAATCAATTAATCTAATCCATCACATCACCAGACTAAAGAAGAAAAATGACATGAACATATTAATAGATGCAGAAAAAGCATTTGACAAAATCCAATACCCATGGGTGATAAAAACTTGGTATTCTAGGCATAAAGGGCAACTTCGTCAGCTTGGTAAAGAACATCTACAAAAAACATACAACTAACATCACAATCATGAGAAACTAGAAGCTTTCTCACTAAGATCAGGAACAACACAAAGATGTCCCTTCTCACAACTCCTTTTTAATAGCGTATTGGAAATCCTTGCTAATGCAATAGGGCTAGAAAAGAAAATGAAAGGTATACAGATTGAGAAGGAAGACATAAAGCTATTTTTGCTCACGGATGACATAATTGCTTATATAGAAAATCATAACTAATCAACAAAAAGATCTCTTGGAACTAATAAATGATTATAGCAAACTTTCAGGATACAAGGGTAATATACAAAAGTTAATTGCTTTCTTATATACCAGTGATGAGAAGTGGAATTTGAAATTAAAACTATTTACATAGACACCCCCAAAATAAAATACTTAGGTATTTCCCTCAATTTTTCTGTGAAGTGAAAACTGCTCTAAAAAATTTACATCTTAAAAAACAAACAAAACAAAGGAACACAAGGAAACTTTTGGAGGTGGTTGATATGTCTATTACTTTGTGTTGATGTCCAAATTCATCAAATTGCCTATATTATATATCTGCAGGTTTTTAATATCAATTACTTCTCAATAAAATGGAAACACATTTTGTGAAAAGTATGGAAGGTGGTGACTGATTTAGGCTTGGTTTGGAGGACTGTTGGTAATAGTTTTGTAGTAATTTCCCGTAACAAATTACCACAAACTTGGTATCATAAAACAACAGAGATTTATATTCTCACAGCTCTAGAAGTCAGTAGTACAAAATCAAAGTGTCAACAATAATCCTCTTCCCTCCAGATACTCTAGGGGAGAATCTCTTCTTTGCCTCTTCCAGCTTCTGGATTGTTCTTGTGTTCCTTGACTTTTGGCCACATTGCTCCAATAGCTGCCTCCATGGGTGTGTTGCCTCCTCCTCTTATGTTTTGCTATGGTGTGAATGTTTGTGTCTCCCCCCCGCCCCCCCCCCCCCCGCCAATTCATATCTTGACCACCTAATGCCAAATGTGATAAATGTGACGGTTTTAGGAATTGGAGCCTTTGGGAGGTGATTAGGTCATGAAGCCAGAGCCTTTATAAATGGCATTAGTTCCCTTATAACATATTTATAAAGTTCCCTTGCTCCTTCCATCACATGAAGACACAGCAAAAAGCAAGCAATCTGCAACCTAGAAGAGCACCTTCACCAAAACCTGACCATGTTGGCATCCTGATCTTGGATTTCCAGTTTCTAGAACTGTGAGAAATAAATTTCTGTTGTTCTAAAATTCTTCATTGAAATATGTTTGACATATTGGTTTCAGGTATACAACATAGTGATTTGACAATTGTATATATTATAAAATTCTCCCCACTATAAGTGCAGTTATCATCTGTCACCATACAAAGTTATTACAATATTATTGACTGTATTTCCTATGCTCTACTTCTCATGCTCATGACTTATTTATTTCATAACTGGAAGTTTGTATCTCTTAATACCCTTCACTTATTTCACCTATCCTCCCACCCCCTCCCTTCTGGCAATCACTAGTTTGTTCCTTATATTTATCAGTTTGTTTCTCTGTGTGTTTTAGTTGTTGTTGTTTATTCATTTATTTTGCTTTGCTTTTTAGATTCCACATATAAGTGAATTCCTATGGTATTTGTCCTTCTCTGACTTATTTCACTTAGCTTAACACTTTCTAGGCCCATCCATGTTATGGCAAGACTTTATACTTTTTTATGCCTGAGTAATATTTCATTGTGTATACATACTACGTCTTATTTATCCATTTATCAGTTGATGGACATTTGGGTTGCTTCCTTATCTTGGATGTTAGAAATAATGCTGCAATAAACATAGGGGTGCATATATCTTTTTGAATTATTGTTTTCATTGTCTTTGGGTAAATACCCCAAAGCAAAATTACTGGATTACATAGTAATTGGATTACATAGTAACTGGATTACATAGTACTCCTATTTTTAGTTTTCTTGAGGAACCTCCATACTATTTCCCACAGTGGCTGCACCAATTTATATTCCCGCCAACAGTGCACGAGGGTTCCCTTTTCTCCACATCCTCACCAATACTCATTTCTTGTCTTTTTTATACTAGTCATTCTGACTGGTGTGAGGTGATATCTCATTGTCGTTTTGATTTCCATTTCTCTGATGATTAGTGATGTGAGCATCTTTTCATGTGTCTGTTGACCATCTGTATGTCTTCTTTAGAAAAATGTCTATTTGGGTATTCTTCCCATTCTTTAAATGGATTATTTGTTTTTTGGTGTTGAGTTGTATAAGTTTTTTAATATATTTTGGATATTAACCCCTTATAGAATACATCATTTACAAATATTTTGTTCCATTTAGTAGGTTTTTGTTTTGTTAATGGTTTCTGTCACTGTGCAAAAGCTTTTTAGTTTGATGCAGTCCCAATTGTTTCTTTTTTGCTTTTGTTTCCCTGAGAAGACATATCCTAAATTTTTATTGTTTATAAGCCTCCCAGTCGGTGGTGTTTTCCATAGCAGCTCAAATAGACTAAGACATATTTGAAATCCCCCTCTGCCTCTATCTTATAAGGACATATAATTGCATTTATGGTTGACACAGACAATCCTGGGTAAGATCCTCCTCTGAAGTTCCTTAATCTAATTGCATCTTTTGTCATATAAGAGAATATTCACTCTTCTGTTATATAAGGTTTTTTTGTTTAGAAGTTTTAATGATTGAGAAGTGGATGTAGCTTTGTGGGGGGGGGCACTATTCAACCTGTTCCAGGCTTGGAACTTCTACTTTTATTTTATCAGGCTAGTAGAGAACCAGGAGAGGCTGTTCTGGAAGGAGAGGAAAGAATTTTTTCCCTTCCCCTAGAAGACATTTGACTTGTTTCCATCATCCATAGGGGCAAAACAGAAATGTGTGCACAAGCACAACTAAAAACAAACTTATAAAGTCAAACTAATTTGTGCTTATTATTTTGTGGTATTCTTTGACTGTCTTAGGGGATTTATTCCTGTTTTAGGGGAGCATTTCCAAGTGATCCATTTTGAGCTGACCTTTCCAAGGCTTTTCTGGTTGAAAATCATTTAGATAAATGATAGCAGATTAGATGTCTTCCTCTTTCAGTGACATTTGATTTTTAATTAAAGATTCACAAACCTGGAATTTCAGAGACTGATGACAGTAAGCTCAAGATCCTCATTGTATAGATGGAGACATGGCGACTCTGAAAATGTAAGTCTCCATAGTAAACTCTGGAAGACAGAAAAAGTCTTGGAAACCAAAGGACTGAATATCACGTTAGTGACACTTTAATGTCTGAGAAGCCAAGAGAGGGTGTGTGTGTGTGTGTGTGTGTGTGTGTGTGTGTGTTATTTTGTGTAAGTGGTGAAGGAATAAAGTATATGGGGTCTTTCCAGGGTGTCATGTAGAAATTAAAGCTACAATAGCTGCTTAAAGCTAAATCAAGTCCCTATATTGTACAAATGAAATGGCAGGGACCCTTATTGGTGAACTGACTCAACTCAAATGACTTACACAGCCATTTAGTTGCAGGATTAGGTAAAACTAGAATTTCAGGTCTCACTTTCCAGTTTAGTGGTTCATTTTCCATACCATGAGAATAGCTATTTTTACTACTAACTCACAATATTGATCCTGAAAACACACAGTAGGGCACTTATTGCTTAGCACTGGCACTCATACTTGAAGATTCAATGCTCACATACCCTGCTTTTGCTCTACCCTCCAAACCTATTCTCATGGCATGAGAGACACTGATTATCGATTATTGGTGTCCCTCTTCTATAGCACATTCCAACATTAATATACAGGAAAGTGATCCCTACCTGGAAGGATAAACCTAAGTTATCTAAAGTGACTATTTCCAAAGACTAAATCCTCAGAAACAAAAAATTTGAACAGACCCATAACAAGCAAAGAAATTAAATCAGTAGTGAAAAATATCCCAACAAACAAAACTCCAGGGCCAGATGGCTTTCCAGGGGAATTCTACCAAACATTTAAAGAAGAATTAATACCTATTCTTCTCAAACTATTCCAAAACATAGAAATGGAAGGACCCCTTACAAACTCATTGTACAATGCCAGCATTACCCTGATTCCAACATAAAAGACTCCACTAAAAAAGAGAACTACAGGTCAATATCCCCAATGAACATAGATGCAAAAATTCTCCATGATACTAGGAAATCAAATCCAACAGTACATTAAAAGAATCACTCACCACAATCAAATGGGATTTAATCCTGGGGTGTAAGGGGTATTTAATATTTCCAAATCAATCAATGTGATACACCACATTAATAAAAAAAAAGGATGAGAACCACATGATCCTCTCATTAGATACAGAAAAAGCATTTGACAAAGTACAGCATCCATTCCTGATAAAAACCCTCAACAAAGTAAGAATAGAGGGAACATAACTCGACATCATAAAGGCTATAAACAAAACACCCACAATATCATTCTCAATGGGGAAAGACTGAGAGCTTTTCCTCTAAGGTCAGGAATAAGATGGCATTGTCCACTCTCACCACTGTTATTTAACATAGTACTGGAAGTCCTGGCATCAACAATAAGACAACAAAAAGAAATAAAAGGCATCCACATTGACAAGAAAGAAGTCAAACTTTCACCATTTGCAGACAACATGATACTCTGTGTAGGAAGCCCAAAAGACTACCAAAATTTTTCTAGAACTGATACGTGAATTCAGTAAAGTCACAGGATACAAAATCAACGTACAGAAATCTGTTGCATTTCTATATGCCAATAATGAAACAGCAGAAAGAGAAATAAAGGAATCAATTCCATTTACAACAGCACCAAAAGCCATGAGATACCTAGGAATAAGCCTAATCAAAGAGGTAAAAGATCTGTACTCTGAAAACTAAAGAACACTTATGAAAGAAATTGAAGAAGACACAAAGAAATGGAAAAACATTCCATGGTCATGGGTTAGAAGAACAAATATTGTTAAAATGTCTATACCACCCAAACCAGTCTACACAGTTAATGCAATTGCTATCAAAATCCCAGAAGCATTTTCCACAGAGCTAGAACAAATAATACTAAAATTTGTTTGGAACCAGAAAAGACCTTGAATAGCCAAATGAACATGAAGAAGAAAAACAAAGCTGGAGGCATCATAATTCCAGACTTCAAGTTATATTTTAAAGCTGTAGTCATGAAGACAGTATAGTAATGGCATAAAAACACACATAGATCAACGGAACAGAATAGAAAACCCAGAAGTGAACCCACAACTACATGGTCAACTAATCTTTGACAAAGCAGGTAAGATTGTCCAGTGGAAAAAAAAGGCAGTCTCTTCAACAAATTGTGTTGGGAAAACTGCATAGCTACATGCAGGAGAATGAAACTGGGCCACTTTCTTACATCATACACAAAAATAAATTCAAAATTGATGGAAGACCTAAACATGAGACAGGAAACCATCAAAATCCTAGAGGACAACACAGGTAGCAACCTCTTTGACCTCAGCTGTAGCAACTTCTTACTAGACACATCTCTGGAGACAAGGGAAACAAAAGCAAACATGAACTATGGGGACTTCAAAATAAACAGCTTTTGCACGGCAAAGGGAACAACAAAAGTAAAAGGCAACCTATGGAATAGGGGAATATATTTGCAAATAATATATCGAATAAAGGATTACTATCCAACATCTATAAAGAACTTATCAAACTCAACATCCAAAACACAAATAATCCAGTGAAGAAATGGGCAGAAGACATGAACAGATATTTTTCCAAAGAAGACCTACAGAAGACTAACAGAAACATGAAAAGATGTTCAACATCCCTCATCATCAGGGAAATATAAATTAAAACTAGAATGAGATATCACCTCATATCTGTCAGAATGGCTAAAATTAACAACACAGGGAAACAATAGGTGTTGGATAGGATGTGGAGAAAGAGGAATCCTATTACACTGTTGGTCGGAATTCAAACTGGTGAAGCCATTGTGGGAAACAGTATGGAGGTTCCTCAAAAAGTTAAAAATAGAACTACCCTATGATTCAGCAATTGCACTACTAGGTATTTACCCAAAGGATACAAAAATGCTGATTCAAAGGGACACATGCACCCCAGTGTTTATAGCAGCATTATCAACAATAGCCAAAAACCAGCCAAATTATATATCTCTATATATCTATATATCTATATATCTATATATCTATATATCTATATATCTATATATCTATATCTATATCTCTATATCTATATCTATATCTATATCTATATCTATATATATTAGTCAGAGAAATAGCAATACCATAGGATTATGTAGAATTTAAGAAACAAAACAGATGAGCATAAGGAATGGGGGTAAAAAAGAGAAAGAGGTAAACCATAAGAGACTCTTAACTATAGAGAACAAACTGAGGGTTGCTGGCGGGAGGTGGTCAGGGGATGGGCTAAAAGGGTGGTGAATATTAAGGAGGGCACTTGTGATGAGCACTGGGTGTTATATGTAAGTGATGAATTACTAAATTCTACTCCTGAAGCAAATATTACACTATATGTTAACTAACTAGAATTTAAATAAAAATTTGACACAAACAAACAAAAAAAAAAAAACAAAGACTATATCATCTAGTGAGTTCCTCCCTTCTGTATTGTTATTGCAGTTGCAACCACTCTAATGTATTTGTTTTCAGCTTTCTTAAGGAATAATTGATATACAGGAAACTGCATGCATTTAAAGTATGAAAGTTGATTTTGGACATGTGACACTCATGAAACCATCACAGAAGTAACATAAGGAACATATCTAACACCCCCAAAATGTTCTTTTTATACCCTGGTTTATAGTTTGATATTATATATATCAAATAGTTTGATAGTGTTAAAATGTTTCAACCCAGAAAAAAAGCTGGACTCTCTGGATCTGAGCCAAGAGTTGAAATCTTTCCTTGGGCATTGATTCTTTCCTCCTTGGAAGAGAAACCAGACCCTCCCAAAGATCTTTCTTTGCAGTTGTACGCAAACAGCTCCCAGACTAGATCAAGGACTTTAAGAAAGGAACTGGGAGATTGGAACACTTTTATAAGTTGCAAGAAGAATTCTAAAATCTCAAATTACTTGAGGACAAACTAAATGTAGATTTGGTGTGAAAACATGTTTCTTAAGGAAACTTTTTTTCTCTTATAAAATAGCATGAATTTGAAATGTAATGAAAATATGAAAATATGCTTAATCCCACCATTGTAGCTAAACACTGTCAGTCATTTAGCATGTTTTTATTCCTAACCCTTCCTTTATCAGAAAAATAATTTCTTTATTGAAAGAAATCTACTTTAAATGCAACTTTTGAATTTTGGTGTTTAACCTTTTTTTTCTGTGCATACCTCCAAAGCACACACCACCACAATAGAGCCATAAAAGCATGGGATGTATATTTTTCTCGGGTCTCAGAGAAAGAATGAACATATTTTATTAGAGAAAGTGGCTGCAAAATGCTATTAAGAACACAAAGCTTTGTATTGTGGTTCTGTTAGTGGGTTCTAGAGAATTAGTATTTATAAAAGTAGAGAAATGTTTCTTCTCTGTTGAACAAAAGTTTATAATAGTAACGAACAACCCGCTGAGAGATCCAACAGCTATAGCCAAAGGTATTCCTTTCTTTTGGTGAAGGAGTGTTAGGGATGAGGAAACTAAGTACTTATGTACACTCAGAATTTAGCTTCCTTATCCTTAAAATCCCCACTTCTCTCCTCACTAGATTGGAAGGACTCATTTTAATGTTGATTTTCCATGTCCAGCACTCCAGATGGCCTACTGGCCAATTAGTATGCTATATATTTCACTCCATATTTATTGGAAGCAATGAGGTAGAACAGAATGTGTGCTGCCCTGGGAGTCAAGAAATCTTAGCACAGTGCCTGGTATGGAGTAGGTACTAAATAAATAATAATTCAATCTAGCAAGCCTGTGTTCTAATCCTAAATTTTGCCATTAATTTACTGAAAAGTTGGTAACTTTTTGAAGAGAAAGAAAGCTTCAATTGATCTCTCCTTATTATCTTCCCCCAATACATAGACGTGGGCTAAGAAAAATATTGGTTAACCAAAGATAGTTAAACACCTCTAGTCTCTAGTTTCTTAACCTACAGAGTGGGAAGTAATAATTCTTGCCTATCTCATGAGAGTATTAGGCCAGATAATATACAAGTGTTAAAGTGCATTGAGAAAATATTACACACATGTAAAGCATTATTAAGATTATTGGTAGAAGCCCCAAATTCACTGATGGGGAGGGTAGGTGAGCTGAAAAACAAAGGGTTAAGGGTCCATTTCTAGGTAGTAATTATCTGCTGGTGGGTACTTAGCTGGATGCAACTTCAGTGACATAATCTGATACCATTGGATAGGAAGGGGTGCTTTGAGTTTGAATCCATCACTAGACACTGCAAAAGATTATTTTTATGTAACTCAGGTTCTCATCAACATCCATGATTGCCTTGCAGTGTATGTTTGGAAAGTGAATGATTGCTTATGTCTCCATTTCCTTATCAGCAAAATGGGGCAATTGGTGCCTTCCTTATAAAAATTTTGTGAATATGCATGAAGAGAAGGCAGAATATAACTCCAAGGGCCTGGATCAAAGGTAGAGGGTTTTTTTCTTAAATCTTTTCAAGACTAAATGATGCAACCTCAGGAGAAGCCATAGAAAAGAAGCCTTCTTTCTGAGATTTTCATAAGGAGAGGGAAAGATAAGTTTCTTATCCCTAACCTAAATACAGGTAGTATGCTCAAGAATCTAATTTCTTAAGAATTTCGAAAATGGGGGTGCCTCAGTGGCTCAGTTGGTTAGGTGTCCGACTCTTGATGTCAGCTCAGGTTGTGATCACTAGGTGCTGAGATCAAGCCCCAGCTCGGACTTCCTGCTGACAGCATGGAGCTTGCTTGGGATTCTTGCCCATTCTCTTTGCCCCTCCCCCACTCACACTTGTGCTCCCTCTCTCATAAAATAAATAAATAAACATTAAAAAAAGAATGTTGAAAGGGAAAGTAAAGTTGTGCTTTGATTACTTTCCTACTTTAATAAAACTTTCTTTTATGGGGCACCTGAGTGGATCAGTCAGTTAAGGGTCCGACTTCGGTTCAAGTCATGATCTTGTGGTTGGTGAGTTCGAGCCCCACATCAGGCTCTGAACTGTAAGCACAGGCTCAGAGCCTGGAGCCTGCTTTGGATTCTGTGTCTCCATCTCTCTCTGCCCCTCCTTAACTTGTGCTCTGTTTCTCTCTCTCTCAAAAATAAATAAACATTAAAATTTTTTAAAAATTAAATTTAAAGATTTCTTTTAAATTATCTCAATTTAAAATGATTCAGAGTCCAGTCTTTGGCCACTTTGACATGCAAATAGTCTACTGGACCAACACCAAAAACTCCAGACAATTCTACTCACTGTAACCCAAATTGTGTGTTTGGAACCTGTAAACTGCATCTCTTTGGGCCATATTGCATGGAAATGACATAATGTAAATAAAATTGAACAGATTGATGGTGATGGCAAGGAGAGGCTATAGACCTGCACACTGTCTTTGTGTTTATGTTAACTCTGACTGCCACTGAACTATAGCACTGAATAGAGTAAAAAGACAGAAAGGGGACTAGGGTTTATTCTGTGTGTTAGAGAGCTGCCTTTTTAATGACTCAAGCTGGGCTGTATTTTCCTAATCCAATTTCATTGTTTTGGCAAGATTTGAAATTGATACTACAGGTTGGAAGTTCTGAAATGAGGTACAATCGCCAGAAAATGATTGATCGATGAACAAAAATAGTCTTTCTAGTTGTTACTTTTATTAATCAGTGATAATGGAATCAGAATCTTCTCCTGCTGACTTTTAAACATTTGTCTTGTTGTGAAATTGCTGTTAGCTTTTGAGTTAACCACTGCAAAGGTAGCTACAGGTGGATAAATTTCTGCTTACCTCCCCCACCCCACCAAGATAGCATAAAAGAACACACCCAGCATCAAATAACAAACACAAGTACACATACACAAGTGTGCCTCCTGGCTGAACTATTTTTTACAATTTGTTCACAAGCAAGTTTCTAAAATTGTGAATAGGGTTGCAAGGTCCTGTGATTGTTAGCTTTTAATTACATAGCTTTCCTCCTAGTTCCTAAGTGATGGCCATATAGCATAGCACATAATAGGAGTTTTCTGGGGATAGTTTTTAACAGTAAGTGACCTCTCAATTGTCTTCAACCCACTGTGCATCCACTTGTTCTGAATACCGCTTTATGAGAAGTTACATCCTGTCCTAACTCCCCTGCTGATATCTTAGAGACCAAGAGGACAATGCTAAAGGATAGGGGACTTTCTATTTCTCTTTGCCTTTCTTTCATTCAGAGACTATGACCTGCTGTATCTCAATAGGTTGAAATCTACGAACAGCAGATGGAGTGGTGAAAAAAGTGTTAGGTAGTTCCCCAGGGCTGATGGAACCAAAGTCACATTGCACTGAGCCTCCACTGTTCTCAAACTGGGAGATTTTCTTTTTGATCACCTTTCTCTATGATTCTGAAACCAGATTTTCACCTGAAACACAAAATGCTTTGGATTTAATGGGGCAACATACTGAATGCAGTTTTCATAGTTGTTGCTGATATCGTACAGGGATTTTAGCATTTACAAAACCTTATTACATGTATCACTTCATTTGAGCCTCCCAATGACCTTGTAAAGTATAGCTATTTAACAGGTTAAAAAAAAAAACTGAGATTGAGAGAAGGAAAGTATCTTGCATGAGATGAAACTGAGATCAAGTCCAGGGCTACTGATTCTAAATGCAGTGCTTTTTATATTATACCTCATCCACCACCTCTGTTGCACAGACAGAAATGAATGATAGAATGGCAGATGCTGAGGTGTGGTGATAAAAAGGGAGGGATTTAAATAACAAAGGTGATTATGATCTGTCATTAAAAGTAACTTCCTAATAATAAAGTTAGTGAAACATAGAACTGGGTGAACAAGGGTGATGAAATACTATATTTATTTCTGTGATACCAATGTGCCTTCATACATGGTTGAAACACAAGCTGCTTGGGATAGGGAATACACTAATGGACTTTAAAATTCTAGCATTCTATGATTCCAGAATTACTTCTAGACTTAAGTGAAAAACCATCAGGTAGTTGTGTAATGTCAAAGTTCAGGTAAATGGAAACCATTGATCCTTGTCATGCTTTAATCTTCATTGAATGCCCACATATGCTAAATGTGAGGCAAGCATAATAGAATTACACAGACCATAGAAAATTAAATTTTATACCATGAATAATAGAAAAACTTGGTTCAGGTAGCAGCATTTGGTGTTCAGTTATTATCATAGTTTGATTGATATGAACCAGATAATTGCCCTGATTGCAAATTCTCCACTTTATACATTGGTTGTGACTACTAGGGGGAATCAATCAAGGTTTTGACTTGACTACTTCTATGGGAGTTTTAATCCTTCTCCCCCTCCTACATCCCAACCCTTTGCTTCCATATCTACATATTGTCCATCATATTTAATTATTAATAAACCCACTGATCGATGAGACTAAAGGAGGAGGTCCAGTAAGATGAATGTGGGCTTTAGGAAAGCTTGGAAAATGTCTTGGTCTTCTATCTTGCTTCCACTCTAGCTTTTAGACTGCCCTAAAACCTCAGTCTATTGAAATGACCGTATAAGACATGTTGGATATACTTCTGGTGTACCTGTCTTTCAGAAAGGCCCAGGTTGACTGCTAGTTCTGATTTTCTCCGAATGGTGATGTATCTATTGCAGTGGAATTTCTTCTCTAGCTCCAATCTCTGATGATCTGTGTAAGCCACATGATACTTTTCTTTTGTCCTGGTTTTCCCTGTTATGGGAGAAAGCAATATATTTAATCATATTTTACTTCCTAGGAGATTGTTTTGGTTGAAGGATTCATAACTACTGTTGCCATCCTTATCTATTACTCTCAAATATGAAACAAGTACATTTTTTGAACCAAATATGTCATACGTCCACTTCTCCATTAAACTCTTTGTCATCTGTGGCTATATATATAAAACACACTTATCATGCCACCATTGACTTCCTGCTACACCAAAGCATTTTTTTTAAAGCAAACACCTAACCCATGATCTTCATTCCCTTCCCACTCACATATGGGAATAGCATTGGCAGTAGTAACAAAATATATCATATATACACTTTCTTTTATATTTTATGCAGGTCCTTCATACCATTTCCTATTGAACCTCTAACCTACACTTTTGAATTAGGCAGAGTGTGTCTTATCCCAATTTTACCAATAAGAAACCTGAGGCTCAGTGTAGGTAAGTGGTTCTGTGCTAGTAAGCTGAAGTGTGGGGACCCAAACATATACCTCTGACTCCCAGTCCAGTATGCTAAATATTATTCCTAGTTTAAACATGCTTGGAAGCATAAGAATCCCCAAGTGTGGCAAATTATTCTGTGATCCTGACATTATTAGTTACATACATTCTAGTTATGTATACATTCTAGAGATAATTTTGTTTGGGTAGTAATTTAAAAAGAAAATATTTATTGTCTCTTAGATTCTGTGCTAGGATAGCCCTTATTACCTACCAGAAAAAAATATTTTCTTTTCTGAAGTCTTAAATCAATTTTATTTCCAAGTGGCTAATGAATGGGGGAAGGAGGAGGTGTTGACTTAAGCAGAATAAAATGAGTATTCTAGTATTCTTTGAAAGGATATACAAACATTTGCTTTGTGTTACAGCATTTAACTTATTTCTCATGCCCTTCATCAAATAGAGTATTATTCCTGCTTTTATATTTTCCAAAGGTGATTAGGAAGCTTCCCTTTCTTTTCAGTTTTTCTAACTCCCTCCAGGATCTTCCCCCTTTTCTCTATGGCATTTGGCAAACTGCTTCTGATCTTCCCTGGTTGTTTTTGATGTGAGGTTTTGGGGAGCGATCTGTAGGACAAAGGTTTCTTTAAAGTGGCTCTCTAAACCTCATTGAGGTGTTAAGATGCAGCACAGGCCTAACAAAGGAGGCTACATGGCAACGGATCCCATCCTGAACCCTCTTTGCATTCAGGAACACCAACCAGTTGGTTTGAAATTTACAAGCCCTAAACAAATGTCAGACAATCTTTCATCTCCAGGAAAGAAATAAAAACATGTGAATGTAGAAACAAATTCTAGATGAGATATGTTTTAGTATTAAACTTAATGGGCTGAATAACCCACGGACTAATGAACTAAACAAAACTTCTCCTCTTGAAAACTGGAAATGATGAGCCCTGGTCAATTAACCTACCTGAAAGGCCCAAAGTTTGAGCTGGTTTTCTGAATCCAAACAGAAACCCAGGAAACCAGGGGTCTGGCATTTGGTTTGTTACAAAGGCAGATGTATATTTGAGATCACAGTGAATACTTTGAGATTTAATTTATTTCCAGAACCTCATATCTTAGGATCAAAAAATATTTTTTGAAGAGATGTTTCCTAAAAGCCATTCTAATCCCAAAGTAGCTGAGTATTTAAGTTATAACTTGAGGCAGAAGTTAAAATTCAACTTGTGTATGTTTGTGTTTTCTGTTCTTTGATAACCAGTAAATATAACCAACTTCAAGAACTCTGAAATGTTGCAGTCCTCCCCTACCCCCATTGGCCATAAATTCCCCTCTTGCAGTTTCTTCTGAGGACAATAAAGTCAAGACCAGCCCTCTTTATTTGCCATGAAAATCCTCACCCTTTCCGGCAATATAACCCCTGAAGAAAGGAGGGATGAGGAAGAGCCCAGCTGCATATCAAAGCCATGTGAAGTGTTAAAAAGAATCTGTTGACTCCATCTGACAGATAAGACCTCAAACGTCAAGAAGATGTAGCCCAGGGGAAATATTGACTGCACATTTTGCAAAGAGAAATGAATTCTTCTTGTGTCCCTCCTCCTGAACTCTCTTCTTTTCTTCTGTTTCATTGCCTCTGCCCCTTAAATGATGAAATTGGATTGAATGGGATTTGACTATCTTCTAGCAGATTCCATATTCCCATACCAAACCAAAGCAAAGATGATGAAAACCAGTTTCCTTCTTTCAGGAGTACAGTGCAATTGACCTCATATTAATGACTTTCCATCTATGCTCCTTTTAGGTAAAAAATGAATCCAGATTCATGTGTAAAAATTGTCCAATGAAATGGTCAAAACAAAAGAACACAATGATAAGCTTCAAGAATTATTAAGCAACTTATTTCCTGAAGTGTCTTAATTGAGTAAAACCTTTTAAGTACAACTTCCTCAGTGTTTTGTCCAGTGGCTTAATCAGAATTATTCAAAGTCACTTCCTTCTCTCTATCTCACTCTTAACAAAAAAACCTTTCTCCAGTCCTGCTTAGGTTACTGCCTTGCCAAAACTCATCCAAGGCTATAACTGTGGGTAATAGAAAAGATGAAAAAAAGAATTCCTAGCTGTAATACACTGACAATGTTTAAAACATGAAAATACTTAACTTTTCACAGAACCTTTCTTTCTTTCCATATAATCTTTAAAATGAGATGTGTATTGAAACAAACCACTTAGGGAACAAAATAGAAGTAAAAAAATATCTTTCTTTTTAATCAAACCACCTAGGGGATAGTCATTTACTCTGTATGTAAGTACCCTTTCTGTCCTTAGAAATTTAAAGTAATAATGTCATTATGAAATGTTTTCTGATTGTTCCCTAAATTGTGTATTTTTCTTTCTTTAAGTTAAGGCTATTTAAAATAGTCCTCAGTAATGGAAAGAGCTTTTATTTGATTATCTTAATCAGAGAGGGGTTACTTCCATTTTGTAGTTCATCTAATTGTCTTCTCAGCCATAAGCCAAATGTTGTCCCATAGTACTACAGAGTGAAGTAGAAAATTTAGGAGG
This sequence comes from Panthera onca, assembly GCF_046562875.1. Lineage (NCBI taxonomy): Eukaryota > Metazoa > Chordata > Mammalia > Carnivora > Felidae > Panthera > Panthera onca. The sequence goes on from NC_138357.1 coordinate 69,820,523, forward strand.
ATCTGACTCATTCATTCATTTAACAAATATTTGTTTAACACTATGTACTAAGCATACAAATGGGTACATTTTGGTTCAGAGTGGTCCAGTGAGGTGATCAGCTTAATTTTTTTGTGGAGTTCAAAACCTGAGACCCATAGAAGGGCTTCAGTGGAACCATGAATCTCTCAAAATTATTCAAAAAATGACATGTGTGTGTATGTGTGTGCATGTGTGTGCAAGTATGCATGTACATTTTCCTGGGGAAAAGGTACATAGTTTTCATTATATTCTTAAATTGTAGCTAAATCTGCACCTTGGGCTACAAGCATACAGGAAAATGACAATTTTAATTTATAAGACATTAAAATGAAACAAAGGTTGAATACAATAAAGCTTCAACTACAAGATAACCTGCCAGGAGTCAAAGGGGTTCCAAAATAATTCAATTTTAAATTTCTTATAGAGTTTGGAGAGAAAATCTTGTGAAGGTGGCATTGTATAGCCAAGTTTGAAGGTTTGATGACATGACAAATTAAGGAGTCCGTTTCTAAACTTCTCCTGGCATTACCCAATAGGGATACCTGAGCTTATGAAAGCAAATGTAAATGGAAGACTTTTAAGCACAGAAACCTGTCACATTTTCTCTCATAAACAAAAATTCAAGACTCAAGATAATTTCTTTTGTCCTTCTCCCTTCCACCAATTGTTCTCTCTTCCAAACATACTAAAGAGACTTTCCTTTTCTAAAGTACTTCAAAACATCATCTTGGACTGAGAGCAGCTACTTTTCGACTTTTGTGTTTTTCTCTGATCTTAGGTCTTAGTAAATGTATGTTAATTACAACCCTAAGATTAGATGTAATAACAGCCCCAAGAGTGTCCCACCCTAACCTCATTTTCTATTCTACTTAGCCAGCTGACTTGCCCATATTTTTAAAAATGCAGATTTACTTCCAAACACTTTAAAGCGAAGTGTTTAGCTCTACTCTTAGTTTGGGATTGCTACCCTAGTAATGTCCCAATCAACCAGAACTGCCTCTTCCTAACTAAGATTCCTCCTAATGATAAAAGTTGATCCCTTCCCACTCTCTTGTTTTTGCTTTTTAAAGGGGAGAAAAAGTGCAGAACTTTGAACAAAAACATAATCATTATGGACAAATGCTACTAAAATTCATTTCCTCTCCAGAGGGATAAAAGTGATAGAGTAAAATTTTACCAATTTTCTCCAATGACAGGGAGCGACAGATTGGAATAATAAAAATATGATAAAAGAACAACTACAGCTGAAAACAGACATCTCTCCACCTCCCCTCATCCAGGATTAAAGCAGAGTACCCATTTCCGCTGCCCTGGGCTCCCAGCAGCCCCCATTGGCTTGCTGGTAGGAGCATGAGTCAGCATTAGGCTGGGATCTCTGGGCCTTCCTGCACTCCATCACAGACCTGCATCCAGCCTCTGTGTCTCCAGAAGCCTTTCTGGGCAGTTATGAAGTCTTTAACTTCCTATTAGTGCGGGGGCTGATATTCGTTGTGTGCCCATGCATGTTAGAGTTGAGTAACTTATTATGTTCCAGCAGTGTGCTGTTGCCTTCTCACCTGACTCAACTCTTCTATTGGCAGAAAAGATGTTGGAAGAAAGTAATGGGTTTGAGTCCAGCTTGCCTCTGCCAAGTTGGGTGAAGGAAGCTGAAGTTTCCTTGAAAGCCAAGATGACAAAGCCACTTTGCAATGGGAGGCCTTCGTGGCTAAACTGGAAAGTCCATTGCCAACCAAGCACTGTGAAACCTAAGTTGAGCATCACCAGCTTTTGAGGGGAGTGGACCTGCCCAGATGGGGTACATTCCTTTTCAATAGAAAGGGCAAGCAGCAGTGATAGCACTGGGATATCCTGGCTATCCCCTCCCTTCATTCACCCATTGTCTTTTCCCGTGTATCTCTCTTCCCATCTGGGCAACTACAAGATTGGATCCTGATCCTTGTGGCTCAACATGTCCATTGTCCACCCGTTTCCTTTCTTGACTCGTCAGGAAATGATGAAAAAAAAAAACAACCAACAACCAACAAGCTCCTAGGGTCGGTTTGGTTCTAAGCGCCGCACTCTGAGGACTCTGAGCAGAGGCACATGCAAGGGGAGGTCACTAATGTGGGAGGAGACCCTGGGCACTTAGCCAGGAAGTACTCCTCAGCTAAACTGTTCCTGGAGAGGCCTGAGAAGTAGGGTGCAGACAGGCCAAGAGAAGTAGAAGCTTCAAAGCGAAGAAAGGAAGAGTGTGAGGGCATTGGGATCCATTACTCACCCGTAACCTGCACAGTCTTGCGCATCCACGCATAAGGGCTGTGAAGGGTTCTGTTAGAAGAACTGGCATCTGCGGCGTCGGTGTCTACGGGGAACAGTGACCCGCTGCCTGGGGCTGGCAGGCTGCCACTGCTGCTTCCCCCTCCCACAGGACCCAAGTTGTATTCTGGGAGCCAAAAGCGGCAGGGCTCGAGGTCATGTCGTTCACGGGCACAGTGCCCATTGTACTGGACGACCCAGGGTACGCATTCCAGTCTTCTCGAGGGGGACTATAGGGCGAACCCCAGCCCCCCAGCGACGACCCGTGAGAATCCATGCTGGGCATATGGGGATACCCCACGAAGTGCGCATAGGCAGGGACTGCTGTGAAGTTGGAGGCTGGCAGGAGACTCCCACCGCCCCCAGTGCTGCCAGTCCCGCCTCCCGCGGGGTTCCTGAGAGTGCCCAGGTACATGCCTGCTTCTTTTTCCAAAAGGCAGCTTCTGGGTATGAGGAAGGAGCTCCCTAAGCCATTCTGAAGTTCTTGTAAGGCCCCAATCCGACTTTGAGAAGCAGCAGGGAATCAATAGGTTACTCGGTAGCTGTACTGCACGCTCTGCTGTGCCTCTCAGACTACTCCATCCCGCGTTTCCTACCCGTCAGGTTTCCAGGTGACTGGTAGCCCGGTATAGATAGGCCACTAATAGCTAGGCTGACGTCAAGGGGCTTCGGGCTTTTACATAGCATTTGCATTTAAATGAAGGGCCATTTCACTTTCACAGGGACTTGTTCACTGTAGCTCCCTTTACCAGAGCTCCCAGGCTTTTCGGTCTCATCTTTATCACTTTTGTCCATCTGGTCCCCATAGCAGTAGTTTGCGCTTTTGGACACAAGAGTTCCTCCAAGGGTTTCTGACCAGCTCCCTCCAAAGTGAGATGAAAACAGGCAGAAGCAGGGCCAAGTCCTGCTCTGGGGCCTCCTCTTTCTGCGGAACTTCCCTCACTCCGCCCAGCCTAAATCTGTGGTATCCCGTCTTCCCACATTCTCCTGCAGGGGTATTCCACTGGAATTGGCCCAGGATACCATTGGAAAGAGCTTTCCCTTCTCATTGCTCCCTCCCCCAGGAGGAGGACTTTGTTTCTAAGAACAGAGATTCATTTCACAAGTATATATTTTGTGTCTTCTGAGTGCTAGGCACTGTTGTGGGCACTGGAAATACAGCAGTGAACAAGAGACAAACATTTTGCTCTGCATTACATTACAGTGGGTGACAGGCTGGATTAATTGAATGTTTTAAAGAAAGACGAAGAGAGTAGGTTATGAAACAAGGAAGGAAAGGGAGAAGAGGCATGTGGGAAGTGGGCTTTCTTCGTTTCATGTCAGTCCATTAGTCTCAGGTGTCTTTCCACTTGGTATGACTTATGCCTCAAAGCCAGTGCCCCAAGGACTCAAATCCCTGCAGTCTCAAATCCAGGGTAGCCACAGCTTCCAACTTCCTTTCACACTTGAAAATATTCCCTTTGTGAACCCTCTTGCACTGTTGGTGGGAATGCAAATTGGTGCAGCCACTCTGGAAAGCAGTGTGGAGGTTCCTCAGAAAATTAAAAATAGACCTACCCTATGACCCAGCAATAGCACTGCTAGGAATTTACCCAAGGGATACAGGAGTACTGATGCATAGGGGCACTTGTACCCCAATGTTTATAGCAGCACTTTCAACAGTAGCCAAATTATGGAAAGAGCCTAAATGTCCATCAACTGATGAATGGATAAAGAAATTGTGGTTTATATACACAATGGAATACTACGTGGCAATGAGAAAGAATGAAATATGGCCTTTTGTAGCAACGTGGATGGAACTGGAGAGTGTGATGCTAAGTGAAATAAGCCATACAGAGAAAGACAGATACCATATGGTTTCACTCTTATGTGGATCCTGAGAAACTTAACAGAAACCCATGGGGGAGGGGAAGGAAAAAAAAAAGAGGTTAGAGTGGGAGAGAGCCAAAGCATAGGAGACTGTTAAAAACTGAGAACAAACTGAGGGTTGATGGGGGGTGGGAGGGAGGGGAGGGTGGGTGATGGGTATTGAGGAAGGCACCTTTTGGGATGAGCACTGGGTGTTGTATGGAAACCAATTTGACAATAAATTTCATATATTGAAAAAAAAAAAGAAAAAGAAAATATTCCCTTTGTAAAGTTCCAATTACTGAAAAAGACATGGGTTTGCCAGTAGATGCCAACAAACACAAGATTTCAGTTCAAGAAACCGGATAACCTTTTGACCACAAAATCACTCTGTACCCCAGTGTTCTTTCCCATCTCTACCCCTGCCCCCCCAAAACCTACCACAACCTGTGCTCCTACTCAGGGAATGTGCTCCTCTATAAAGTCCAACCAAACCTGGCACCCCATATAAAGTGACCTCTCTTTGGCTTTGGGAATATCTCTTCACCTCTGGGAATTTCAGGGATTTTTCCTGTATAAAATAGAGATCCTAAGTGTCTACACTACAAGGCAGGATTTGAGATAATATATTCAAATTGCTCAACTTAGTGCTCAGTAACAGTATGAGACCACTGTATTCATTAATTCACTCAACAAATATTTATTGAGTGCTAGGTGCTATTTTATGCATGGAAACATCAACAGGGAACTGATAAAGCCCCTGACCTTATTAAGCTTGTATTCTAGTGAGGTGAGACACTAATAAGTAATTACATTTTATGGTATGTCAGATGGTAATAATCAGTGCTGTGAAGAAAAAGAAAGCAGGAAGGAGGATACAGAATGTTAGTGGGGGGGGGGTGTTGCAATTTTAAATGTGGTGGTCTTGGAGAACCTCACCTCAAAATGACATTTAAGTAAAATATAGAAGAGGTACTGGTATGAACTATGAAGAGAGGATCCAGAGGGAACAAGTGAAAAGAGAATGTCTGTCTTCTATTGGAGAAACAGAAAACAAACAAACAAAACAAAAACAAAAACAAAAAAAAAAAACCCAACCAACCAAACAAGCAAAAAACAACCCAAAAGCCAAAACGAAACAAAAAACCTGTGTAGCTAACGAATAGATGGGGTCAGTTCAAAGGCTAAGGGGGAGTACGTTTTGCTCTATGTGAGGTAGGAAGACATTGTAGGGCTTTGAGCAGAGGAGTGACATAATTTGAGTTTTGAAAGAATCTCTAGCAGTTGGAATAAGAACAGACTGTAAGTGGGCTGATTAATTAAAAGGCTATTGCCATAATCCAGGTGAATGGCATTGGGGTTAGAGGAAAGTGGCTGGATTCTGAATATATTTTGTTTGTTTTTAATGTTTATTTGTTTATTTTGAGAGAGACAGAGAGAGCATGAGTGGGGGAGGGGCAGAGAGAGAGAGACGGAGAGAGAGAGAATCCCAAGCAGGCTCTGCTGCTGTCAGCATGGAATCCGAGGCAGAGCTGGATCCCATGAACCATGAGATCATGACCTGAGCTGAAATTGAGTTGATGCTCAACTGACTGAGCCACCCAGGCTCCTCAGATTCTGGATGTGTTTTAAAGCCTGCTTTGAAGAAAGAGAAGAAACAAAAGTAATTGGTCAGCAAAGACTAATTAAAGCCTGCAATTGGGGAGAAGGGACTAAAAGCCAGGGAAAGTAACATACTTATAAAGCACTTTTTACACATGATGTCATTTAATTTTCACAACAGCCCCATGAGTTATTTATTATTATTATTATTGTTATTATTCCCATTTTAGACATGAAGAAACTAAGGCTCAGAGAGGTGACCTGATGATTTCAATGAACTACTGGTGTGTAGTATAGTTAGGTTCCCATCCTATACCACACTAACTGCAAAGTTTATGTTTTTAAATTGGAACTAGACTAAATATACAACCTCGGGGTAAGTTTGGGGCTTGGCTTCTATTTTCTTTTTCTGCTCAGGCTCCCAGGCCTGTCTTTCAATATTTTTCATATCATGTACCCAATTGCCCTTGCATTATTCTCTTTCACCTATTCTATACTGAGGCAAACTGGTCCACCCTCATTTGAAAAACTGTATCAGAATGGAAGCACATGGAGTACGTTTAAAAGTTAGCTAACCAAATATTATCATTTTACCTATGAAAAAACTGAGGGCCTGACAAGAAAAGGTATTCTTTAAGGAAGTGAATGACAGAACTGAGATTCAAATTCAGGTCTGTTGCCTCCCACCTCAATACTCTTTTTACTAAAAAATGTCTTTACTTATGCAATTTCCTCTGTGTAGGCTATTTTTCTTTATAAAAAAATGTTCAAATTCTCCCTATTTTTCATGACTCTGTTCAAATGCTCCTTCTTCCCTAAAACTTTATGTGATGATGCTCCTGCCAGAAGGCACTCTTCCAATGAAATCTTGTCATTTGCAATGGGATGGATGGAGCTAGAGAGTATTATGCTAAGTGAAATAAGTCAAAGACAAATACCATATGATTTTACTCATATGTGGAATTTAAGAAATGATAAAAAAACAAGCAAAGGGGACAAAAAGAGAGAGAGGCAAACCAAGAAACAAACTCTTAACTATAGAGCACAAATTGATGGTTATCAGAGGGGAGGTAGGGAAGGGGATAGGTTAAATAGGTGATCGGGATTAAGGAGTGCACTTGTTATGATGAGCACCAGGTATTGTACAGAAGTGTTGAATCATATATTGTACACCTGAAACTAATACTACACTGTGTGTTTACTAACTGAAAATTTTAAATAAAAACTTTAAAAAATAAAAAAAAAGAAAGCACTCTTCCTTTTGTCTGAATTCCATTATCAACTTCACTCCATTAATTAATACTATTCTTATCCACCTTAGAATTATTTGGGGTTCTATCTAAATCTTTGGAATTTGAACACCATGAAGAGGTATTAGGAAGCATGTTTGAGCCCAGCAGAGTGGAGTATCATGCACATGGTAGGGTCTTAGGAAATATTTGTGTGCTGAATCAATAAATGACCTTGAAACTATAGAATGGAACTCATCATTTTGACCCAGCTCCGGAGATATCTAGAAGAGAAGCCAGTAACAACATTGCCCAGTGTTTGGCAGAACTTGGCTTAAGGATTACTCCATTTTGTGATTTGTTTTTTTCTAGGAAGATGGGAGTGGATTGGGGAAGTAGGGAATGAAAGGGGAGGCAGACAGGCAGGGAGGTTCAGTCTAGTTTATTTGACTCGAGATTTTGATTTCTTTCTTTACCTGAGAGGTGGCCTCACTGAAGAAAACAGAGTGGCCAGCAGCAGGAGTCAAACTCCACAGTCTGAAGATCAGAGCTCAGGCCATGCAAGTGTTATTTAGTACTTCTAGGGAGTGATCTCTTAATTTTTCTGAGACTTAGAGAGGCATTGGTCAAATAGGCCTCTGTTAGACACTTCCCTTCCATTGCCCACCTCTGGACTGATCCCTACAGACCAAGTTAATTATAAGGCTTGAGGTAGATATGAATGTGAAATTGCTTTGTGAACAGTGAAGTACACTTGTGATGGACTATGGGTACCTGGGCAAACCTTTTCTTTAGTAGTCTTAATGTTTGGAAGGTTCTCATTGCCTGGTAAATATTTTCTAAGCCTGTTCTGGCCTTTCAGAACAGCCAGAGTTGGCCAGGGCAACTCTCCTCCATCCCACCCTCCCCCACCTCCCTGGCCCAGATTTCAGCTGGTTTAGCCTCTACAGAGGACAAGGAGTCTGGACTATGGAGATTGGCTTCAGTCGTCCATCCTGGGGCCCTCATTGCTACCGGGAAGGAAATGAAGAATGCAGACTAAGACCCTCTTACTGACATGGTAATTGAGGCTGAGAGTAGGGCAAAGATTTACCCAAGGCACACCCTAATGAATAATCTGTGGGACTTGGATTTAAATCCAACCATAACTAACTGAGGAACTCTACAAGTCACTCTACCTATCTTAGCCTCAGTTCCCAACAGGAAAAATAGGATGGAAAATAGAAATTGCTTCATACAGATTTGGGAGAATTCAGTGCTCCAGTCATGTGCTCAACAAAAGGCCAATGTTATAATCCACAGAGTGGGTAGGACTTCCACAGGGCGTGAAACTATTATACCTCCTCTAGCTCACATCCATGCATGGAAGGCACTGAGACTGGGGAGAAGACCCAGAGCAATTTAACCATCTATGCCTGTTGTCTCTCCAGTCAAGTTTTTCTCTCTGGGTTTTAGAAATTAGCTACCCCTGGGGGGTACCTGGGTGGCTCAGTGGGTTACTTGTCCAACTCTTGGTTTTAGCTCAGGTCATGATCTCACGGTTCATGAGTCTGAGCCCCACATATGGCTCTGTGCTTATAGTGTGGAGCCTACTTGGGATTTTCTCTCTCTCCCTCTCTCTCTGCCCATCCCTGCTCATTCTCTCTCTCTCTCTCCCTCTCTCTCTCTCTCTCTCAAAATAAATAAACTTAAAATAGCCTCCCTCCACTCACCCATCCCCATCTCTCTCCCTTAGTTCTTTGGAGACTTAGTGATACCAATGTTGAGTCTTGGGCATTGTGTTCCTTCCATCCAGGTTTATCATTGTGATGGGCTTCTGTACTTCCAGGGCCACACACTCTGAAGAATAAGCACCACCACTAGGCTCCAGGCCTGTCCCAAAGTATCACAGTGAAGGTGGGACCAAGGTGTGTTTTGGAGAAAGATTAAGGTTCTTTCATGGGAACCTGAGTAGTTAGGGTTAGGCCAGGACTCTGTACCCACCCTGCCCTCAGGGCCAGGTTCTGGGTTAGGAGAACAAGAGGAATGAGGAAGGTCCAGGGCTTTGAGAAGGAGGCCAGAAGAAAACGTGGAGAAATAGGCTTCTTGGGCATCCAAGGGCATTTTTCACTCTGGGAGAGAGGTGTATACAAGGAAGCAAGTAGGGTCCAGTGCCACAATTCCAAACTTAGGAAGGATGGGTCAGGGAAGGCTTTTATAGATGAGAGAGGGAGGAGGAAGGCAGAGAGGCCAACCAAAAATGAGGAGACTGTAAACCCAACACTCTAGCATTAAAGGGAATTCAGACTAAGTCTGAGAGGATAGGCTAGGCTAATTTTCTGAAGGAAAAAGAGAAATAAAAGTCCTGGCTATCTACTTTGGGAAAGAGAACCAGAGACCCAGTTCACAGGTCATGTACTCTAAGTCAGAACCAGTGATTTTTCCTTTATGGAGTGAACTTTCGTTAGGCTCACTACAATCAAAAGGGGTAGATGGAGGGCACCTGGGTGGCTGAGTCAGTTAAGTGACCAACTTTGGCCCAGGTCATGATCTCATGGCTCATGTATTCGAGCCCTGCATAGGGCTCTGTGCTGACAACTAAGAGCCTTGAGCTTGCTTTGGATTCTGTGTCTCCCTCTCTCTGCTCCTCCCCCACTTGCACTCTGTCAGTCTCTCTCAAAAATAAATAAACATTAAAAAAAGGTGTAGATGGGATAGATCAGCCCTGTTTTACAGCAGGGCGGGGATGGAGGTAAGAATGGAGACTCAATGAGGTTTAGTAACTGGCCCAAGGTTAAATATCCAATAAGAAGCAGTCAGGAAATCATTATCTAGTCTGAGTACAAACTTCATGCAGGGCTTGGAGATCAGGACTCAGAGAATAATGGCCCAGTTGTTATTACTATATTTACTGAACACAGGATAAAAGGGAAAATTGGCATAAACATAATGGGAGAACAGGACATTAGTTCTGAAAACTAACATGCCCACTACGAGGGGCCAGGAAGTACTGAGGTGGGTGAACAAGTTGATGAAATATGGAGTGGCTTCTTTTAGAAGTCTAAATGGAAGCCAAACAGAGTCACATTAGTGACTGACATTTGATTTTATAATGAGAATTTTCACTCTAAAAGGTTTGCTTTTACTTTGATCTTGCTTTAGCCCATTTTCTTTGTTCTCTCCCACTTGAAATGCCTCTTACATCATTTTATCTTACTACTTTTTGCTTGTTTTCTCATTGGAAAATTTCTTCCTGCATTTTCATTCTCTCCTAAACACTCAAACTTCATTATTCTTCAAATAACTAATTATAACCAATTACATGTATATAATATATTACATGTATATAATTGCTAAAATTTATATTTTAAGTTCACAGCAAAATTAGAAATAGACAGTTCTTGTATACCTCTGTCCCCCCACATACCTACAGACTTCACCACTATTGATGACCACTATTTCAGTGATACATTTGTTATAATCAATAAACCTATTTTGATGTATCATCATCACTTAATTCCATAGTTTATGTTAGGGTTCACTCTTAGTGGTGTACATTTTATGAGTTTTGACAAATGTATTATGACATGTATCCACCATTGTATTATCACAGAATACTTTTATTGCCCTAAATATTTTCTGTGTACTGCCCATTTATCCCTTTCTGCCCCAAATCCCTGGAAACCACTGGTATTTTTATTGTTTCCATACTTTTGCATTTTTAGAATGTCATATAATGGAATCATATAGTATGTAGACTTTTTGGATTTCCTTCTTTCAATTTAATATGCATTTAATATTCCTCAGTGTCTTTTCATGGCTTGATAACTCATTTCTTTTTAGCACTGAAAAATATTTCATTGTCTAGATGTACCATGGTTTATTCACCTATGGAAGGACATCTTGGTTGCTTCCAATTTTTGACAATTGTGAATAAAGCTGCTATAAACATCTGTCTGCAGGTTTTGTATGGAAAGAAGTTTTCAATTCATTTGGGTAAATACTTAGGAATGTGACTGCTGAATCATATAAGGGTATATTTAATTTTAAAAGAAATTGCCAAACTGTCTTCTAAAGTGGCTGTACAATTTTGTATTCCCACTAGCAATGAATGAGAATTCCTGTTGCTATACATCTTTACCAGCATTTTGTGTCAGTGTTTTGAACTTTGGCCAAACTAATAGGTATGTAGTACTAACTACGTACATTGCTTTAATTTGCAATTTCTTAATGACAAATGATGTTGAACATATTTTTATACGCTTACTTGCCAACTGAATATTTCCTTTTCTTAAATTTTTACTTAAATTCCAGTTAGTTAACCTACAGTGTGATATTAGTTTCAGGTGTACAATATAGTGATTCCACACTTCCATACATCACCGAGTGCTCATCACAAGTGCACCCTTTAATCCCTATCATCTATTTAACACATCCCTCCACCTACCTCCCCACCTCCGCCCCCGTAATCATTAGTTTGTTCTCTATAGTTAAGAACGTGTTTCTTGGGGCGCTTCAGTGGCTCAGTCAGTTAAGCGTCTGACTCTTCTTGATCCTGGCTCAGGTCATGATCTCCCGCTTTGTGGGATTGAGCCCTGCGTCGTCGTGTTCTGCACGGACAGTGTGGAGCCTGCCTGGTATTCTCTCTCTCCCTCGCTTTCTGCCCCTCCCCCACTTGTGCTCTGTCTCTCTCAAAATAAATAAATAAACTTAAAGAATCTGTTTCTTGGTTTGGCTCTCTCTTTTTCTGTCTCTCTCTTTTTTCCCCTTTGCTTATTTGTTTTATTTCTTAAATTACACATATGAGTGAAATCATGTGGTATTTGTCTTTCTACGACTTATTTTATTTAGCATAATACTCTCTAGCTTCATCCATGTCATTGCAAATGGCAATATTTCATTGTTTTTTATGGCTGTGTAATCTGAATATCTTCTTTGTTGAAATGTCTGTTTAAATCTTTTGCCCATTTAAAAAATCTTACTGCTCATTTTCCTATTGTTGAGCTCTTTGTACATTTTGGATAAAAGTCCTTTATAAGACCTGTCTTTTGCAAATATTTTCTCCCAGATGTGGCTTGTCTCCTCATTCTCTTGACATAGTCTTTCACAAAGCATAAATTTTTCTTTCATAGATTATGCCTTTGGTGTAATATCCAGAAGGTCCTATTTATACCTAAGGTCATATAGGTTACCTTGTATGTTATCCTCTAGGAATTTTAGAGTTTTGTATTTTAAATTTAGGTCTATGGCCCATTTTGAGCCAATTTTTGTGAAGATTTTAAGGTCTATTTCTTTTTTTTTTTTTTTTGGCATGTGGATGTCCAGTTGTTCCAGCATCACTTTTTGAAAAGACTATACAAGCATAACTTATTTTATTGAAGTTAGGTTTATTGCACTTCACAGATACTGTGTTTTTTTACAGATTGAAGGTTTCTGGCTACACTAGTCAAGCAAGTCTATTAGTGCCATTTTTCCAACAGCGTTTGCTCCTCCCTTCATGTCTCTGTGTTATATTTTGGTAATTCTCACAATATTTCAATTATTTATTATTATTATTATTATTATTATTATTATTATATTTGTTCTTGTGATCTGTGAGCCTTGGTTATGACTTGCTGAATGCTCAGCTGATGATTAGCATTTTTTAGTAATAAAGTATTTTTAAAGTATGTAGATTTTTTTTTGGACATAATGCTATTGCACACTTAATAAACTACAGTATAGTGTAAATCTAACCTTTATATGTATGGGGAAACCAAAAAATTCATTTGACTCACTTTATTGTGATATTCATCTTATTGCAGTGGTATGGAACTGAATCTGCTATATCTCCAAAGTATGCCTGTATTGCTTTTCCTCCTCTATCAAAGATCAGTTGATTATATTTACGTGGGTCTACTTCTGGGCTCTCTATTCTGTTCCATTAAGCTATTTTTCTATTCTTTTAGTAAGACCACACTGTCCTGATTTATATAGCTTTATAATAAGCTTTGAAGTCCAGTAGTGTCAGTCCTCTAATTTTGTTCATCTTCTTCAATATTGTGTTGGTTATTCAGGGTCTAAACTTTATATAAACTTTAAATCAGTTTGTTAATATCCACAAGATAACTTGCTGGGATTTTGACTGGGATTGCATTAAATCATATATAGATCAAGTTAAGAAGTGACTTGGCAATACTGAGTCTTCCTGTACATGAATATGGAATATATCTCCATTTATTTAGTTTTTTGATATCCTTCATCAGAGTTCTGTAGTTCTCATAGAGATATTGTATTATTTCAGATTTAGACCTCAGTATTTAAATTGTGTGGATTATAATGCAAATGGTAATGCATTTTTAAATTTCAAATTCCACTTATTTACTGCTGACATATACAACAGTGATTTACTTTTGTATATTTATCTTGTAACCTGCAATATTTCTACAATTGCTTATTAGCTCCATGAGTTTTTAAAATTATAATTCTTTCAGATTTTCTACATAGAAGATTACTTCATCTGCAAAAAATCTCCTATTTCTTTGCTCCCAACTTGTATACCTTTTATTTCCTTTTCATGTCTTACTGTATTAGCTAAGATTTATGGTACTATGTTGAAAACCAGTGGTGAAAAGGGATATCCATATCTTGTTCTTGATTTTATTTGGGAAGCTCCTAGATTCTCACCATTATGATGTCAGTTGTAGGTTTTTGTAGATTTTTTTGGGATCAATTTGAAGATGTTTCCCTCTGTTCCTAGTTTGCTGAGAGTTTTTGTCATGGATTGGTGGTAGATTTTGTCAAATTCCTTTTTTACATATATTGACATAATCATGTGATTTTCCTCCTTTAGCCTGTTGATGTAATGAATTACAATAATTGATTTTCTAATAGTGAACCAGCCTTGCATACGTGGAATAAATCCCACTCAGTCATGGTTTATAACTCTTTTTATATACAGTATAAATACAGTATAAATAATGTATAAATATATACAGTACAGTATATAATTTCTTTTATATACAGTTATATTCAATTTGCTAATATTTAGTTGAAGATCTTTGCATCTATGTTCATGAGAGATATTGGTCTGTAGTTGTTTGTAATGTCTTTGGTGTTGATTTTTGGGTAATGTTGGCTTCATAGAATGAATTAGGAAGTATTTTCTCTGCCTTTATCTTCTGAAAGAAATGGAAGAGAATGGGTATAGTTTCTTCCTTAAATGTTTGGTAGAATTGATCAGTGAACATATCTGGGCTTTTTGTTTTGAAATATTATTAATTATTGATTTAACCTATTTAATAGAAATAGGCCTATTTAGATTGTCTATTTCTTCCTGGGTGAGTGTTGGCAGATTGTAACTTTCAAGGAATTGGTCCATTTATTCTTTATCAAATATGTGGGCACTGAGTTGTTCTTAATATTTCTTTGTTATCCTTTAATGTCCATGGGATCTATAGTTATATCCTTTCTTTCATTTTTGATATTAGGAACTTGTTTTTCTCTCTTTATTCTTTATTTAACCTAGCTAGAAGCTTATTGATTTTATTGATCTTTTCAAAGAACCAGCTCTTCCTTTCATTGATTTGCTTTATTGTTTTCCTATTTTCAATTTCCTTCATTTCTGCTCTGATTTTTATCGTTTATTTTTCTGCCTCTTTTGTTTTTACTAACTTTATTGAAGAATAATTGACAAATATAATTGCCTATATTTAAAGTACACAATGTGATGATTTGCTATACATATACATTATAGAATGATTACCAAGTTCAAGATAAGCACATATCACTTCACATAGTTAACATAGTTAACTTTCTTTTGTGTGTGGTGAGAATGCTTAAGATATACTCTCAGCAACTTTTAAGTATACAACATTGTATTAACAATGGTCACAATGCTGTACATTAGATCCTCAGAAATTTTTCTTCCTAAGACTGAAGATGTGTGCCCTTTGACCTACCTTACCTCACTTTTCCTTCATCCCAAGCCCTGCCAACCACCATTCTATTCTCTGTTTCTATGAAAACAATTTGTTTTTGATTCTAGACATAAGTGATACCATACACCGTTAGTCTTTCTCTGTTTGGTTTATTTCATATAGCATAACGCCCATGAGATTCATCCATGTTTTCACAAATAGGATTTTCTGCTTTTTTATGGCTGAATGATATTCTGTCATATGTACGTATTCTGCTTATTTTTTTTTTATCCATTTATTCATCAAGGAACAATTGTATCCCTGTCTTGGCCTTTGGAAATAATGCTACAATGAACATGGGAATGCAGATATCTTTCAAAATTGTGATTTCATTTCCTTTGTATATAAACCCAAATGCAGAATTGCTGGATCATATGGTAGTTTTCATTTTAATTTTTTGAGGACCCACCATACTATTCTACATAATGAATGCACCAATTCACATTCCCACCAACAGTGCACGAGGTTTCCCTCTTCTCCACATCCTCACCAACACTTATCTCTTGTCTTTTTGATAATAGCCATCCAGACAGGTGTGAGGTATTATCTCATTGTGTATTTGATTTGCATTTCCTTGATGATTAGTGATATTGAGCACCATATTCATGTACCTGTTGACCATTTGTATGTCTTCTTTGAGACAATGTCTCTTAAGTTCCTCTGCCATTATTAAATCACATTTTTTTTCTTATTGGGTTGTATGAGTTTTAATATACTTTTGATAAAACCTCTTATATATGTTTACAATATTTTCTTCCATTCTGTAGGTTGCATTTTTATCTTGGTGATTTTTTCTTTTGCTGTACTGAAGCTTTTGATTTTGATGTAGTCCCAGTGGATTTTTGCTTTGGTTGTCTGTGCTTTTGTTGTCATACTCAATAAATCATTGTCAACTTAATGTCAAGAATTTTTTTTCTTTTTGTATTAATGGGTATTTATACAAAAAATACAAAAACACTACTTCAAAGGGATACATGCAACTCTACGTTCATTGCAGTATTATTTACAATAGCCAAACTATGGAAGCAACCCAAGTGTCCATTGATAGATGAGTTGATAAAGAAGATGTGGTATATTTATACAATGGAATATTATGCAGTCATTAAAAAGAATGAAATCTTGCCATTCTCAACAGTATGGATACAGCTAGAGAGTATAATGCTAAGTGAGATAAGTCAAAGAGAAAAAGACAAATAACATATGATCTCACTCATATGTGAAATTTATTTTTATTTTATTTTATTTTATGTTATTTTATTTTATTTTTTTCTTCAATATATGAAATTTATTGTCAAATTGGTTTCCATACAACACCCAGTGATAATCCCAAAATGTGCTCTCCTCAATACCCATCACCCACCCCCCATCAACCCTCAGTTTGTTCTCAGTTTTTAAGAGTCTCTTATGCTTTGGCTCTCTCCCACTCTAACCTCTTTTTTTTTTCTTCCCCTCCCCCATGGGTTTCTGTTAAGTTTCTCAGGATCCACATAAGAGTGAAAACATATGGTATCTATCTTTTTCTGTATGGCTTATTTCACTTAACATCACACTCTCCAGTTCCATCCATGTTGCTACAAAGGGCCATATTTCATTCTTTCTCATTGCCATGTAGTACTCCATTGTGTATATAAACCACAATTTCTTTATCCATTCATCAGTTGATGGGCATTTAGGCTCTTTCCATAATTTGGCTATTGTTGAGAGTGCCGCTATAAACATTGGGGTACAAGTGCCCCTATGCGTCAGTACTCCTGTATCCCTTGGGTAAATTCCTAGCAGTGCTATTGCTGGGTCATAGGGTAGGTCTATTTCTAATTTTTTGAGGAACCTCCACACTGCTTTCCAGAGTGGCTGCACCAATTTGCATTCCCACCAACAGTGCAAGAGGGTTCCCGTTTCTGCACATCCTCTCCAGCATCTATAGTCTCCTGATTTGTTCATTTTGGCCACTCTGAATGGCATGAGGTGATATCTGAGTGTGGTTTTGATTTGTATTTCCCTGATGAGGAGCGACGTTGAGCATCTTTTCATGTGCCTGTTGGCCATCTGGATGTCGTCTTTAGAGAAGTGTCTATTCATGTTTTCTGCTCATTTCTTCACTGGGTTGTTTTTCGGGTGTGGAGTTGGTAAGCTGTTTATAGATTTTGGATACTAGCCCTTTGTCCGATATGTCATTTGCAAATATCTTTTCCCATTCCGTTGGTTGCCTTTTAGTTTTGTTGATTGTTTCCTTTGCTGTGCAGAAGCTTTTTATCTTCATAAGGCCCCAGTAGTTCATTTTTGGCTTTAATTCCCTTGCCTTTGGTGATGTGTCAAGTAAGAGATTGCTACCTCTGAGGTCAGAGAGGTCTTTTCCTGCTTTCTCCTCTAGGGTTTGGATGGTTTCCTGTCTCACATTCAGGTCCTTTATCCATTTTGAGTTTGTTTTTGTGAATGGTGTGAGAAAGTGGTCTAGTTTCAACCTTCTGCATGTTGCTGTCCAGTTCTCCCAGCACCATTTGTTAAAGAGACTGTCTTTTTTCCACTGAATGTTCTTTCCTGCTTTGTCAAAGATGAGTTGGCCATACGTTTGTGGGTCTAGTTCTGGGGTTTCTATTCTAGTCCATTGGTCTATGTGTCTGTTTTTATGCCAATACCATGCTGTCTTGATGATGACAGCTTTGGAGTAGAGGCTAAGTCTGTGATGCCTCCTGCTTTGGTCTTCTTCTTCAAAATTACTTTGGCTATTCGGGGCCTTTTGTGGTTCCATAAGAATTTTAGGATTGCTTGTTCTAGTTTCGAGAAGAATGCTGGTGCAATTTTGATTGGGATTGCAGTGAATGTGTAGATAGCTTTGAGTAGTATTGACATTTTGACAATATTTATTCTTCCAATCCATGAGCAGGGAATGTCTTTCCATTTCTTTAAATCTTCTTCAATTACCTTCATAAGCTTTCTATAGTTTTCAGCATACAGATCTTTTACATCTTTGGTTAGATGTATTCCTAGGTGTTTTATGCTTCTTGGTGCAATTGTGAATGGGATCAGTTTCTTTATTTGTCTTTCTGTTGCTTCATTGTTAGTGTATAAGAATGCAACTGATTTCTGTACATTGATTTTGTATCCTGCAACTTCGCTGAATTCATGTATCAGTTCTAGCAGAGTTCTGGTGGAGTCTGTTGGGTTTTCCATGTATAGTATCATGTCATCTGCAAAAAGTGAAAGCTTGACTTCATCTTTGCCAATTTTGATGCCTTTGATTTCCTTTTGTTGTGTGACTGCTGATGCCAGAACTTCCAACACTATGTTAAACAACAGCGGTGAGAGTGGGCATCCCTGTCGTGTTCCTGATCTCAGGGAAAAAGCTCTCAGTTTTTCCCCATTGAGGATGATGTTAGCTGTGGGCTTTTCATAAATGGCTTTGATGATCTTTAAGTATGTTCCTTCTATCCCAACTTTCTCAAGGGTTTTTATTAAGAAAGGGTGCTGGATTTTGTCAAAGGCCTTTTCTGCATCAATTGACAAGATCATATGGTTCTTATCTTTTCTTTTATTAATGTGATGTATCACGTTGATTGAATTGTGAATGTTGAACCAGCCTTGCAGCACAGGAATGAATCCCACTTGATCATGGTGAATAATTCTTCTTATATGCTGTTGAATTCAATTTGCTAGTATCTTATTGAAAATTTTTGCATCCATATTCATCAGAGATATTGGCCTGTAGTTCTCTTTTTTTTACTGGGTCTCTGTCTGGTTTAGGAATCAAAGGAATACTGGCTTCATAGAATGAGTCTGGAAGTTTTCCTTCCCTTTCTATTTCTTGGAATAGCTTGAGAAGGATAGGTATTATCTCTGCTTTAAACGTCTGGTAGAACTCCCCTGGGAAGCCATCTGGTCCTGGACTCTTATTTGTTGGGAGATTTTTGATAACCGATTCAATTTCTTCGCTGGTTATGGGTCTGTTCAAGCTTTCTATTTCCTCCTGATTGAGTTTTGGAAGAGTGTGGGTGTTTAGGAATTTGTCCATTTCTTCCAGGTTGTCCAATTTTTTGGCATCTAATTTTTCATAGTATTCCCTGATAATTGTTTGTATCTCTGTGGGATTGGTTGTAATAATTCCATTTTCATTTATGATTTAATCTATTTGGGTCATCTCCCTTTTCTTTTTGAGAAGCCTGGCTAGAGGTTTGTCAATTTTGTTAATTTTTTCAAAAAACCAACTCTTGGTTTCGTTGATCTGCTCTACAGTTTTTTTAGATTCTATATTGTTTATTTCTGCTCTGATCTTTATTATTTCTCTTCTTCTGCTGGGTTTTGGCTGCCTTTGCTGTTCTGCTTCTCTTTCCTTTAGGTGTGCTGTTAGATTTGTATTTGGGATTTTTCTTGTTTCTTAAGATAGGCCTGGATTGCAATGTATTTTCCTCTCAGGACTGCCTTCTCTGCGTCCCAAAGGTTTTGGATTGTAGTGTTTTCATTTTCGTTTGTTTGCATATATTTTTTAATTTCTTCTCTAATTGCCTGGTTGACCCGCTCATTCGTTAGTAGGGTGTTCTTTAACCTCCATGCTTTTGGAGGTTTTCCAGACTTTTTCCTGTGGTTGATTTCAAGCTCCATAGCATTGTGGTCTGAAAGTATGCATGGTATGATTTCAATTCTTGTATACTTATGAAGGGTTGTTTTGTGACCCAGTATATGATCTATCTTGGAGAATGTTCCATGTGCACTCGAGAAGAAAGTATATTCTGTTGCTTTGGGATGCATAGTTCTAAATATATCTGTCAAGTCCATCTGATCCAATGTATCATTCAGGGCCCTTTTTTCTTTATTGACCATGTGTCTAAACGATCTATCCATTTCTGTAAGTGGAGTGTTAAAGTCCCCTGCAATTACCACATTCTTATCAATAAGGTTGCTTATGTTTATGAGTAATTGTTTTATATAATTGGGGGCTCCGGTATTCGGCGCATAGACATTTATACTTGTTAGCTCTTCCTGATGGATAGACCCTGTAATTATTATATAATGCCCTTCTTCATCTCTTGTTCCAGCCTTTAATTTAAAGTCTAGTTTGTCTGATATAAGTATGGCTACTCCAGCTTTCTTTTGGCTTCCAGTAGCATGATAAATAGTTCTCCATCCCCTCACTCTCAATCTGAAGGTGTGCTCAGGTCTAAAATGAGTCTCTTGTAGACAGCAAATAGATGGGTCTTGTTTCTTTATCAATTCTGATACCCTATGTCTTTTGGTTGGCGCATTTAGTCCATTTACATTTAGGGTTATTATAGAAAGATATGGGTTTAGAGTCATTGTGATGTCTGTATGTTTTATGCTTGTAGCAATATCTCTGGTACTTTGTCTCACAGGATCCCCCTTAGGATCTCTTGTAGGGCTGGTTTAGTGGTGACGAATTCCTTCAGTGTTTGTTTGAGAAGACCTTTATCTCTCCTTCTATTCTTAATGACAGACTTGCTGGATAAAGGATTCTCGGCTCCATATTTTTTTTTCTGTTCATCACATTGAAGATCTCCTGCCAATCCTTTCTGGCCTGCCAAGTTTCAGAAGAGAGATCCATCACGAGTCTTATAGGTCTCCCTTTATATGTTAGGGCACGTTTATCCCTTGCTGCTTTCAGAATTTTCTCTTTATCCTTGTATTTTGCCAGTTTCACTATGATATGTCGTGCAGAAGATCGATTCAAGTTACATCTGAAAGGGGCTCTCTGTGCCTCTTGGATTTCAATGTCTTTTTCCTTCCCCAGTTCAGGGAAGTTCTCAGCTATTATTTCTTCAAGTACACCTTCAGCACCTTTCCCTCTCTCTTCCTCCTCTGGAATACCAATTATGCATATATTATTTCTTTTTTTGTGCATCACTTAGTTCTCTAATTTTCCCCTCATACTCCTGGATTTTTTCTATCTCTCTTTTTGTCAGCTTCCTCGTTTTCCATATTTTTATCTTCTAGTTCACCTATTCTCTCCTCCGCCTCTTCAATCCGAGCCGTGGTCATTTCCATTTTATTTTGCATCTCGTTTATAGCGTTTTTCAGCTCCTCCTGATTATTCCTTAGTCCCTTGATCTCTGTAGCAATAGATTCTCTGCTGTCCTCTATACTGTTTTCAAGCCCAGTGATTAATTTTATGACTATTATTCTAAATTCACTTTCTGTTATGTTATTTAAATCCTTTTTGATCAGTTCATTAGCTGTTGGTTTTTCCTGGAGATTCTTCTGAGGGGAATTCTTCCGTTTGGTCATTTTGGATAGTCCCTGGAGTGGTGAGGACCTGCAGGGCACTTCCCCTGTGCTGTGTTATATAACTCGAGTTGGTGGGCAGGGCCTCAGTCAGACCTGATATCTGCCACCTGCCCACCACTGGGGCCACAGTCAGACTGGTGTGTGCCTTCTCTTCCCCTCACCTAGGGGTGGGATTCACTGTGGGGTGGTTTGGCCCATCTGGGGTCCTTGCACACTGCCAGACTTGTGGTGCTGGGGATCTGGCGTATTAGCTGGGGTGGATCGGCAAGGTGCACAGGGGCAGGAGGGGCAGGCTCATCTCACTTCTCCTTTGGTGATCCACTTCGGGAAGGGCCCTGTGGGAGCGGAGGGAGTCAGACCCGCCGCCGGAGGGGTGGCTCCGCAGAAGCACAGTGTCGGGTGTTTGCGCAGTGCAAGCAAGTTTCCTGGCAGGAAGTGGTTCCCTTTGGGACTTTGGCTGGGGGTTGGGCAAGGGAGATGGCTCTCACGAGAGCCTTTGTTCCCCGCCAGGCTGAGCTCTGTCATCCAGGGCTCAACAACTCTCCCTCCTGTTGTCCTCCAGCCCTCCCGTTCTCCTAGCAGAGCTGTTAGCTTATAACCTTCCACATGTCAAGTCCCACTTGCTGTCAGAATACACTCCGTCTGGCCCCTCCACTTTTGCAAGCCAGACTCGGGGGCTCTGCTTGGCTGGCGGGCCGCCCCTACACCCTGGCTCCCTCCTACCAGTCATGGAGCGCGTACGGCCTCTCCGCCCTTCCTACCTTCTTCCGTGGGCCTCTTGTCTGTGCTTGGCTCTGGAGACTCCGTTCTGCCAGTCTTCTGGCAGTTTTCTGGGTTATTTAGGCAGGTGTAGGTGGAATCTAAGTGATCAGCAGGACGCGGTCAGCCCAGCGTCCTCCTATGCCGCCATCTTTCCAAGACTTCCCTCATATGTGAAATTTAAATAACAAAACAAATGAGTGAAAAAAAAGAGAGAAATCAAGAAAAAAAGCTCTTAACTATTGAGAACAAACTGATGGTTACCAAAAGGGAGTTCGGTGGGGGCATGAGGGAAATAAGGGAAGAAGATTAAAGAATACACTTATCATGGTGAGAAAAACGGAAAAAATTGTTTCCTTGACATTTTCTAGGAGTTTTATGGTTTCAGGTCTTAAAACCTTTAATCCATTTTGAGTTAATTTTTGTGAGTGGTGTAAGATGGGGCCAATTTCATTCTTTTGCATGTGAATATCCAGTTTTCCCAGCACCATTTATTGAAAAGATTACCCTTTCTCCAGGAGTACTATGGGCCTCCTTGTCAAATATGTTGATTGTTTATGCATGGGTTTGTTTGTGGTTTCCCAACTTTGCTCTGTTGATCTCTGTAACTATTTTTATGTTGGTACTATACAGTTTTGATTACTGTTGCTTTATAATATAATTGTAATTCAGGAAGTGTGATGCCTCCAGCTTTGTGCTTTGACTATTTGAGGTCTTTTCTGGTTCCATACAAATTTTAACTTTGGTTTTGTTTTTCTTTCTGTGAAAACTACCATTGGGATTTAGATATGGATTGTGTTGAATGTATAGATGGTGTTGAATAGTACAGACATTGTAACAATATTAATTTTGTTCTATGAACACAGATTATTTTTCTATTTCTTTGCGTCTTCAATTTCTTTTATCAATATGATAAAGGTTTCATTGCACAGATCATTCACTGCCTTGGATAAATTTACTCCTAAACATTTTACTGTTTTTGATGCTATTCTGAATGGGATTTTTTTTCCTTATTCATTTTCCAGATAGTATGCTTTTAGCATATAGAATAATGCTTGCTTTTTTAATGTTAATTTTGTGTCTTACAACTTTACCAAATTCAGTTATTAGTTTTAACAGATTTTTTTACTTATTTATGATATTCAATTAAGTATACACACAAACACACTATATGCAAGCAAAAAATTTTACTTCCTTCAATGTGATTAGGATTCCTTTTAAAAATTTTTTATTTGGTTTGGGGAGAGGCCAAGATGGCAGAGGAACATGGAATATTTTTTTGCCTCTCTCATCCCTGAAAGACAGGTAGATCAACACCAAACCATCTTGCACACCTAGAAAACACAACAATCTGTACAGCTTGAACCACAGAACTCAGCAGGTATACCGCACAGAGAGGTGAACTGGGGGAGAGAGAAGCCATGGAGAGTAGGGAGCTGTTTTTGCTTGTGGAGAAAGGATGAAGACAGTGGGGACAGTACAGGAAAAACACTCCCCCTGAAAGCAGCTGGAGAGAAAGATAAAGAGTGGACTGAGCAAAAAAGGGAGAAAAGGGAAAGGGACTGCAAGGGACTGAACACAAAAAGGGAGAAAGGAGAAAGGAGAAAAGAGAAAGGAGAGGGTTTAAATTCCATTAAGATGCTATGAACAGGGGAGTGTAGAGTCTGAAACTCTGCAGCTCTTTACCTGGCAGAGCTCTGGTGGGAAGGTTAAATCCCCGGGAACAGTGAGGTCCGAGGTGTCATCAGGCCACCAAAAGAGGCAGTTTCCCTGCTGGGAGGACATTTGGTAGAGGCTGTGTGGCCTCCCCACAGACAAAGGTCCCAGTGGACCCCAAAGAACAGTCACATTTGCTGATGTTGGAACAAGGAGCCTGGTATCCAATGGATATTGTGATTTACCATAATCCCTGAAACGCTGCTGCTACATGTTCGCTTGAACTTTTTCTGGGGTGGGCTGGCACGCAGCTGCAGACTCTGAGATCTGCAGCAGCACGGTGGTGCGAATGTACCAAGGGGCAGGCAGGCACCTGGACATTGCTCGGCAAGACGCTCCCCGAGAGGGTTTGAGTCAAAGCTGCAAGGCCTTCAGAAGTGAGGGGATTGGAAACACAGCCCCATGTGAGATAAAACTTGGAAGGGAGATTCTGCCTAGCAGGCTCATGGCTTTGTCACCAACAGTGTAGAAGCAGGGAGTGGATCGAAGCTGGAGAAAAAAGGAGAGGTGCTTGATTCCTGGTCTGCAAAGAGTTCTCATACTAGAGAATGGGTAACTGGTGACGATATTTTCACCCCTCCCACACATGCACAAAGATATCTATGTGTGCCACAACTACCCACCACAGTAAATTAAGCAGTGCCATCCAGTGGAGAATGGAGCTACTACACCAAGCCCACCCAACAGGTCCAATTACACTCCAGAGGAACACCACAAGTCCCTAGGCCTGCTTAGTTTACTAACTATAAAGTGCTTCACAGTTTGACTTCAAAGGGAAACTGGATGTCACCTCAATCATATTTCATTCTGGTCACTGGACCATCTGTTCAAATTTTTTCTTTTTCTTTTCTTATTCTTCAATACAGAAAGGTGAACAGAGAAAGACAGGTACCATATGGTTTCACTCTTATGTGGATCCTGAGAAACGTAACAGAAACCCATGGGGGAGGGGAAGGAAAAAAAAAAAAAGAGGTTAGAGTGGGAGAGAGCCAAAGCATAAGAGACTGTTAAAAACTGAGAACAAACTGAGGGTTGATGGGGGGTGGGAGGGAGGGCAGGGTGGGTGATGGGTATTGAGGAGGGCACCTTTTGGGATGAGCACTGGGTGTTGTATGGAAACCAATTTGACAGTAAATTTCATATGTTAAAAAAAAAAACACAGAAAGGTGAACATTTATTATTTTCTGTTTTTACAAAAAAGATTTTTCTTTATTTTTTCTACAACATTTTTTATTTTTTATAAATTTTAATTCTATTTTACTTTAATAATTTCATTTTATGCTATGTTATTGTATTCATTTTTTAAATTTTCAAACGTTTTCCTTTTCTTTTCTTTCTGTTTTTTTCTCTATTCTATCAACCTTCTGTCAAAAACCAGACCAAAACAAATCTAGGAGCTAACATCCTTTATTTGACTTTTTGGTGTTGTTTTTAATTTTTTAATTTTAATTTTTTAATTTTCTATTTTATTAATTCTTTTTATTCCTTCAAAATGATGAAACTAAGGAATTCACCGCATAAGAAAGAACCGAAAAAAATGACAGCCAGGGACTTAATCAACACAGGAACAAGCAAGATGTCTGAACCAGAATTTAGAATCACGATAATAAGAATACTAGCTGGGGATGGAAAAAAGTATAGAATCCTTCTCTGCAGAGATACAAGAAGTCTAGTCAGTACGAAATTTATATGCTGTAACTGAGACGCATTCTCGAATGTGTGCCACGCAGCAAGGATGGATGAAACAGAGCAGCGAATCAGTGATATAGAGGACAAACTTCTGGAGAATAATGAAGCAGAAAAAAAGAGGGAAACAAGGCAAAAGAGCATGATACAAGAATTAGAGAACTCAGTGACTCATTAAAAAGAAATAACATCCTAATCGTAGGGGTCCCCGAAAATGAAAAGAAAAAGGGGTATAAGGTTTATGTGAGCAAATCACCATGGGAAATTTTCCTAACCTGGAGAAAGACACAGACATCAAAATCCATGAAGCACAGAGAACTCCCGTTAGATTGAACAAAAACCGACCATCAACAATGCATATGATAGTCAAATTCACAAAATACTCAGTCAAGGAAAGAATCATGAAAGCAGCAAAGGAAAAAAAGTCCTTAAAACACAACAGAAGACAGATCAGGTTCACAGCAGACCTAGTCACAGAAACATGGCAGGCCAAAAAGGAGTGGCAGGATGCATTCAATGTGCTGAATTGGAAAAATATGCAGCCAAGAATTCTTTATCCAGCAAGGCTGTCATTCAAAACAGAAGAAGAGATAAACAATTTCTCAGAAAAACAAAAACTAAAGTATTTCGTGACCACTTCACCAGCACTGCAAGAAATTTTATGGGGAACTCACTGAGGGGAGAAAAGATGAAACAAACAAACAAACAAAAGACCAAAAGCAACAAAGACTAGAAAGGACCAGAAAGTACCACCAGAAACTGCAACTCTACAGGGAACATAATGGCAATAAATTCATATTTTCAGTACTCACTCTGAACATCTATGGACTAAACGCTCTAGTCAAAAGACATAGGGTAACAGCATGGATAAGAAAATAAGATCCATCTATATGTTTTTACTAGCGACCCACTTTAGACCTAAAGACACCTACCTTCAGATTGAAAGTAAGGGGATGGAGAACTATTTATCATGCTAATAGTCACTAAAAGAAGCTGGAGTAGCCATACTTATATCAGACAATCTAGACTTTAAAATAAAGACTGTAGCAAGAGATGAAGAAGGGCATAATATAATAATTCAGGGGTCTATTCACCAAGAAGACCTAACAATTGCAAATATATATGCCCCCAACATGAGAGACCCAAATATATAAATCAATTAATCACAAACATAAAGTATCTCATTGATAATACTACTGTAACAGTAGGGGACTTCAATACCCCACTTACAACAATGGACAGATCATCTAAACAGAAAATCAACAAGGGAACAATGGCTTTCTATGACACACTGGACCAGATGAACTTAACAGATATATTCAGAACATTTCATCCCAAAGAAACAGAATACACATTCTTCTCGAGTGCACATGGAACATGCTCCAGAATAGATCACATACTGGGACACAAATCAGCTCTCAACAAGTACAAAAAAATGAAGATCATACCATGCATATTTTCAGACCATGAAGCTATGAAACTTGAAATCACCCACAAGAAAACATTTGGAAAGATAACAAATAATTGGAGACTAAAGAACATCCTACAAATGAATGAATGGGCAACCAAGAAGTTAAAGAAGAAATTGAAAAGTACATGGAAGCCAATGAAAATGGTACCACCACGGCCCCAAATTTCTGAGATGCAACAAAGGTGGATATAAGAGGGAAGTATATAGCAATCCAGGCCTTCCTACCTAAAGAAGGAAGAAAGGTCTCAGGTACACAACCTAACCTTACACCTTAAAGAGCTGGAAAAAGAACAGCAAATAAAACCCCAAAACCAACAGAAGATGGGAAATAATAAAGATTAGAGCAGAAATCAATGCTATTGAAATAAAGAAAGAAAATAGTAGGACAGGTCACTGAATTCAGTAGTTGGCTCTTTGAAAGAAGTAACAAAATTGATAAACCCCTAGCCAATTTGATCAAAAAGGAAAAGGAAAGGACACAAATAAATAAAATCAAGAATGAAAGAGGAGAGATCACAACCAACACAGCAGTTATACAAATAATAAGAGAATATTATGAACAATTATACACCAAAAAGATGGGCAATCTGGAATAAATGAACAAATTCCTAGAAACATATAAACTACCAAATCTGAAACAAAAAGAAATAGAAAATTTTAACAGACCCATAACCAGTAAAGAAATCAAAATAGTCATCAAAAATCTCCCCAAAAACAAGAGTCCAGTGTCAGATAGCTTTCTATGGGAATTCTATAAAACATTTAAAGAATTAACACCTATTCTTTTGAAGCTGTTTCAAAAAATAAAAATGGAAGGAAAACTTCCAAACTCATTCTATGAAGCCAGTATTACCTTGATTTCAGAACCAGACAAAGGCCCCACTAAAAAGGAGAACTACAGACCAATTTCCCTGATCAACATGGATGCAAAAATTCTCAACAAGTTACTAGCCAATCAGATCCAACAATACATTAAAAGGATTATTCACCACAATCAAGTGGGATTTACACCTGGGATGCAGGGCTGGTTCAATATCTGCAAAGCAATCAATGTGATACAGCACGTCAATAAAGGAAAGGTCAAGAACCACATGATCCTCTCAATAGATGCAGAGAAAGCATTTGACAAAATTCAGCATCCTTTCCTGATAAAAACCTTCAAGAATGTAGGGATAGAAGGATCGTACTTCTAGATCATAAAAGCCATATATGAAAGACCCCAGGCTAATACGATACTCAGTTGAGAAAAACTTACAACTTTCCCCTAAGGTCAGGAACATGACAGGGATATCCACTCTCACCACTGTTATTCAATATAGTATTGGAAGTCGTAACCTCAGCAGTCAGACAACACAAAGGAATAAAAGGCACCCAAATCAGTAGGAAGGAAGATTCCACCAAAACCTGCTAGAACTGATCCATGAATTCAGTAAAGTCTCAGGATGTAAGATCAATGCACAGAAATCCATTGCATTCGTATACACCAGCAATGAAGCAACAGAAAAAGAAACCGGGAATTGATCCCATTCACAATTTCACCAAAACCCATAAAATACCTAGGTATAAACCTAACCAAAGAGGTGAAAACTGTACACACTGAAAACTATAGAAAGCTTATGAAAGCAATTGAAGAAGACACACACACACACAAAGGAAAAGTAGTCCATGCTCACGGATTAGAAGAACAAATATTGTTAAAATGTCAATACTACCTAAAGCAATTTACATATCCCATGCAATCCCTATCAAAATAACACCAGCAATCTTCACAGAACTAGAACAGACAATCCTAAAATTTGTATGGAACCAGAAAAGACCCTGAATAGCCAAAGAAATCCTGAAAAAGAAAACCAAAGCTGGAGGCATCACAATCTTGGGCTTCAAGATGTATTACAAAGCTGTAATCATCAAGACAGTATGGTATTGGCACAAAAACAGACACTCAGATCAATGGAAAAGAATAGAGAGCCCAGAAATGGACCCACCAATGTATGGACAACTAATCTTTGACAAAGCAGGAAAGAATATCCAATGGAATAAAGACACTCGCTTCAGCAAATGGTGTTGGGCAAACTGGACAGTGACATGCAGAATAATGAACCTGGACCACTTTCTTACACCATACACAAAAGCAAACTCAAAATGGATAAAATAAATCCTAGAGGAGAAAGCAGGCAAAAACCTCTCTCACCTCAGCTGCAGCAACTTCTTACTCAACACGCTTGCAGAGGCAAGGGAAACAAAAGCAAAAATGAACTATTGGGACCTCATCAAGATAAAAAGTTTCTGCACAGCGAAGGAAACAATCAGCAAAACTAAAATACAACTGATGGAATGGGAGAAGATATTTGCAAATGACATATAAGATAAAGGGTTAGTATCCAAAATCTATAAAGAACTTATCAAACTCAACACCCAAAAAACAAATAATCCAGTGAAGAAATGGGCAAAAGACATGAATAGACACTTCTCCAGAGAAGACATCCAGATGGCCAACCGACACTTGAAAAAATGCTGAACATCATTCATCATCAGGGAAATACAAATCAAAACCACAATGAGATGCCACATCACACCAGTCAGAATGGCTAACATTAACAACTCAGGCAACAACAGATGTTGGTGAGGATGCGGAGAAAGAGGATCTCTTTTGCACTGAGAGTGGGAGTGCAAACTGGTGCAGCCCCTCTGGAAAACAGTATGGAGGTTCCTCAAAAAATTAAAACTAGAACTACCCTACGACCCAGCAATTGAACCACTAGGTATTTATCCAAGGGATACAGGCATGCTGTTTCGAAGGGACACATGCACCCCCATGTTTATAGCAGTGCTATCAACAATAGCCAAAGTATGGAAAGAGCCCAAATGTCCCTCGATGGATGAATGGATAAAGAAGATGTGGTATATATATACAATGGAGTACTACTTGGCAATCAAAAAGAATGAAATCTTGCCATTTGCAACTACGTAGATGGAACTAGAGGGTATTATGCTAAGTGAAATGGGCAAGTCAGAAAAAGACAAATATCATATGGCTTAACTCATGTAAGGAATTTAAGATACAAAAGAGATGATCATGAGAGAAGGGAAATAAAAATAATATAAAAACAAGGAGGGGGACAAAACATAAGAGACTCTTAAATACAGAGCATAAACTGAGGGTTGCTGGAGGGGTTGTGATTGGGGGAATGGGTTAAATAGGCAAGGGTCATTAGGGAGGACACTTGTTGGGATGAGCACTGGGTGCTATACATAGGGGATAAATCACTGGAATCTCCTCCTGAAATTATCATAGCACTATATGCTAAGTAACTTGGATGTAAATTAAAAAATAAAAGTAGCAAAAAATAAAAAGTAAAAAATAAATTGAAAATAAATTAATAAATTTAAAACAATTTTTAAAATCTCATTTGTCTGATATAAGTATGGCTACCCTGGCTTTCTTTTGATGTCCATTAACATGATATATGGTTCTACATCCCCTCACTTTCAATCTGCAGGTGTCTTTAGGTCTAAAATGAGTCTGTTATAGACAGCATATCTGCCTTTATCCATTATGATACCCTGTATCTTTCTGTTGGAGCATTTAGTCCATTTACATTCAGAGTGAATTTAGTTCCATTTTTTTAACTGTTGAGTTGGTGTCTCTGGTGATGCTCTCTGGTCCTTTCTAGTCTTTGTTGCTTTTTTTTCTTTTTTTCCTCCACTCAAAGGGACCACCTTAAAATTTTCTGTAGGAGTGTCTTAGTGGTCACAAACTCCTTTAGTTTTTGTTTGTGAGAAACTATATCCCCCTCTATTTTGAATGACAGCCTAGCTGGATACAGTACCCTTGGCTTCATATTTTTCCTTTCAGCATGTTAAATATATCTTGCCACTCCTTTCTGGCTGGCCAAGTTTCTGTGGACAGATCTGCTGCGAACCTGATCTGTCTAATCTTGTAGGTTAAGGACTTTTTTCCCTTGCTGCTTTCATGATTCTTTCCTTGTCTGTATTTTGTGAATTTGAGTATGATATGTCTTGGTAGTGGCCACCTTTGTTGAATTTAATGGGATTTATCTATTCTTCTTGGATTTTGATGTCTGTGTTCTTCCCCAGATTAGGGAACTTTTCATCTATAATTTCTTCACATAAACCTTCTGCCTGTTTCTTCTCTTTCTTCATCTTCTGAAATTCCTATGATATGATATAAATGTTATTATGTTTTAATAAATCACTGAGTTCCATAAGTCTGCCTTCGTGATCCCTGACCTTTATTTCTCTCTTCCTTTCAGCTTCATTATTTTCCATAATTTTATCTTCTGTATTGCTATTCACTCCTTTATCTCATCCATCCTCATTTTTATGGCCTCCATTTGGGTTTGCATCTCAGTTTTGCATTTTTTAATTTGGCCTGATCAGATTTTAGTTATTATATTTCTGCATAAAGGGATTCTCTTGTGTCTTCTATGCTTCTTTCAAGCCAGCTAGTATTCTTATAATTGGTGTTTTAAATTCTAGTCCAGACATCTTACTTATATCTGCATTGACAAAATCCCTGTTTGTAATTTCTTCCTGTTCTATCTTATAAGGTCAATTCCTCTGTCTTGTCATTTTGGAGGAAGAAAAAAAATAATAATAGAATGAAATAAATTTAAAAATTAAACAAATCAAATAAAGGAAGTTAGATCCTAGGTGTGTTTTGGTTTATGTATTAAGAGAAGTTTGGTAGAAAAAAGGAGAAAAGAGAAAAGGAGGAAAAAATAAAACTAAATAATAAATAACAAAGTAAAATAAAAATAAATCAAGATAAATATTTTTGCTCCTTCTCTAGCTAAGAAACAAAAGAAGAGAAAAATAACAACAATAAAAACAGAAGCAACAACAACAAAATGAACACATGAACAAACAAAAAACCCAAATGAAGTTAGATTCAGTTTCCCCTACAGCTGAAACTTTGCAGCAGTGTATGGTCAGTAGACTAAGCTCTTGAAAGAGATTTGTGTTGGTCTTTTGGGGGAGGAGCCTGCTGTTCTGATTCTCAGGCTGACTGCCCTAGTGGAGATGTGCCTGGAGGGCACTGTCCCATGCCCCCACCCCCCTCAGGGCTTGGTGTAATGGCTCCGTTTTCCACTTGGTGGCACTGTTTATCTCACTTGGGTGGGTCCCTGTTGGGTGGCTAATAGTGAAAATGGCTCCACCTCGCTCTCTAGTCTCCAGAGCTGGAAGTTCATGCCCTCACAGTCACCTGATTGATCCATCACCGCTCCCCCCCCCCCGCCTTGTGTCCCCGACTTCTGTCAGCTTCCTGCCTTCCCCCTTTCTTTGTCCAAACTGTCCACCTACCAGGCGGTGCCTCTCTTCAGAGTTTTATCTCAGGTGCAGCTGTGTTTCAAAACCTCACAATTCAGAGACCCCCCCCCCACACACACACACACTCATATGGTCTTGGGGATGGTCTCAGGTCACTGTGGCTGGCTTGTCCCAGGAAATAGTCATGGCACCTTGCAGCAGCAGCGGCTCAGAGCCCATGATAAATCACAACAAACAGCCGGCACAAGGGTTTGCTACCTTCAGCCAGTGTCGTTGTCCCTACATGGGTGGACATGTTGGTCTGATGGCACCCACTGGTCTTTTGCTCAGGGAGAGGCCATATCAGCTCTACCAAATGTACTCCAAGCAGGGGAACTGCTTCTCCCTGTATGACCCAGAGGATCTTCAGATAGCGCTGCCCTCTCCTGGGGCTCCTCCCTGCTTCCTTTCCTGAGCACCCCCAGTGGCTTACCTCTGAAACTTCAGACTCTGCTCCATTGTTTATGGAACACTGGTAGTATTGAGACTCTCTTCTTCTCCCCCTATCACTTGTATTGGAGACTCTTATGCAGTCGTCTGTGCAAGTTTTCACTCTTTCTCTCCAGTTGCTTTCAAGGGGACTGCTTTATTGCACAAACCCAGTGTGCTGCTTTTTCTTCTCCTCTGTCTTTCACCTCTCAGCAAAAATGGCTCCCTCCCCTCTGTGGCACTGCAGCTCTTCTCTCCCCCAGTTCACCTCTCCACACCATGTACCTGCTGCATTCTCTCTCTCAAATTATGCAGATTGTTCTGTTAATTCTCAGATAAATTTCCTAGGTGTTCAAAATGGTTTGATGTTGATCTAGCTGTGTTCAAAGGATGAGACAAGCTCAGGGTCCTCTTACTTCTCTGCCATCTTATGTCCTCTCTTCCCCATAAAAATAAATTTAAATCCAGATGGCTTAACTAGTGAATTCTTTCAATTGTTTCAGGAAGAAATATATATATTTATTTAATAACTCTACACAAAATCTTTCAGAGAATATATAATATCAAACAATTCCCAACTTGTTTTATAAAACTCCTATAACTAATATGAAAACATGACTAAGTTATCATATGAAAAGAATATTACAAGGCTGTATAGATCTTGAACATAGCCAAAAAAAAAACCTAAACAAAATAAAAGCTAATTATATGCAAGGATACATGAAAAATACTATATTATACTATATAACCCAATGATATATTTAGTCCAGAAATACAAGATTGCTTTAACATTCAAAAAAATCAATGTAGGAGGGAAGATGGTGGCATAGGAGGACGCTGGGCTCACCGCGCGTCCTGATGATCAGTTAGATTCCACCTACACCTGCCTACATAACCCAGAAAACCGCCAGAGGATTAGCAGAACGGAGTCTCCGGAGCCAAGCGCAGACCAGAGGCCCACGGAAGAGGGTAGGAAGGGCGGCGAGGCGGTGCGCGCTCCATGGACTGGCGGGAGGGAGCCGGGACGGAGGGGCGGCTCGCCTGCCAAGCAGAGCCCCCGAGTCTGGCAGGCAAAAGCGGAGGGGCCGGAGGGACTGTGTTCCGACAGCAAGCGCGACTTAGCGTCTGGGAGGTCATAAGTTAACAGCTCTGCTCAGAAAGCAGGAAGGCTGGAGGACAAAGGGAGGGAGAGTTGCTGAGGCCCCGGACGGCAGAGCTCAGCGTGGCGGGGAACAAAGGCGCTCGCCAGCGCCATCTCCCCCGCCCATCCCCCAGCCAAAATCCCAAAGGGAACCAGTTCCTGCCAGGGAACTTGCTCGCTCCGCGCAAACACCCAACTCTGTGCTTCTGCGGAGCCAAACCTCCGGCAGCGGATCTGACTCCCTCCCGCTGCCACAGGGCCCCTCCTGAAGTGGATCACCTAAGGAGAAGCGAGCTAAGCCTGCCCCTCCTGCCCCCGTGCACCTTGCCTACCCACCCCAGCTAATACGCCAGATCCCCAGCACCACAAGCCTGGCAGTGTGCAAGTAGCCCAGACGGGCCATGCCACCCCACAGTGAATCCCGCCCCTAGGAGAGGGGAAGAGAAGGCACACACCAGTCTGACTGTGGCCCCAGCGGGTGGGCTGGGGGCAGACATCAGGTCGGACTGCGGCCCCGCCCACCAACTCCAGTTATACACCGCAGCACAGGGGAAGTGCCCTGCAGGTCCCCACCACTCCAGGGACTATCCAAAATGACCAAACGGAAGAATTCCCCTCAGAAGAATCGCCAGGAAATAACAACAGCTAATGAACTGACCAAAAAGGATTTAAATAATATAACAGAAAGTGAATTCAGAATAATAGTCATAAAATTAATCGCTGGGCTTGAAAACAGTATAGAGGACAGCAGAGAATCTCTTGCCACAGAGATCAAGGGACTAAGGAACAGTCACGAGGAGCTGAAAAGCGCTTTAAACGAAGTTCAAAACAAAATGGAAACGACGACAGCTCGGATTGAAGAGGCAGAGGAGAGAATAGGTGAACTAGAAGATAAAGTTATGGAAAAAGAGGAAGCTGAGAGAAAGAGAGATAAAAAAAATCCAGGAGTATGAGGGAAAAATTAGAGAACTAAGTGATACACTAAAAAGAAATAATATACGCATAATTGGTATCCCAGAGGAGGAAGAGAGAGGGAAAGGTGCTGAAGGGGTACTTGAAGAAATTATAGCTGAGAACTTCCCTGAACTGGGGAAGGAAAAAGGCATTGAAATCCAAGAGGCACAGAGAATTCCCTTCAGACGTAACTTGAATCGATCTTCTGCACGACATATCATAGTGAAACTGGCAAAATACAAGGATAAAGAGAAAATTCTGAAAGCAGCAAGGGATAAACGTGCCCTCACATATAAAGGGAGACCTATAAGACTCGTGACTGATCTCTCCTTTGAAACTTGGCAGGCCAGAAAGGATTGGCACGATATCTTCAGTGTGCTAAACAGAAAAAATATGCAGCCAAGAATCCTTTATCCAGCAAGTCTGTCATTTAGAATAGAAGGAGAGATAAAGGTCTTCCCAAACAAACAAAAACTGAAGGAATTCGTCACCACTAAACCAGCCCTACAAGAGATCCTAAGGGGGATCCTGTGAGACAAAGTACCGGAGACATCACTACAAGCATAAAACATACAGACATCACAATGACTCTAAACCCATATCTTTCTATAATAACACTGAATGTAAATGGATTAAATGCACCTACCAAAAGACATAGGGTATCAGAATGGATAAAAAAACAAGACCCATCTATTTGCTGTCTACAAGAGACTCATTTTAGATCTGAGGACACCTTTAGATTGAGAGTGAGGGGATGGAGAACTATTTATCATGCTACTGGAAGCCAAAAGAAAGCTGGAGTAGCCATACTTATATCAGACAAACTAGACTTTAAATTAAAGGCTGGAACAAGAGATGAAGAAGGGCATTATATAATAATCACAGGGTCTATCCATCAGGAAGAGCTAACAATTATAAATGTCTATGCGTCGAATACCAGAGCCCCCAAATATATAAAACAATTACTCATAAACATAAGCAACCTTATTGATAAGAATGTGGTCATTGCAGGGGACTTTAACACCCCACTTACAGAAATGGATAGATCCTCTAGACACACGGTCAATAAAGAAACAAGGGCCCTGAATGATACATTGGATCAGATGGACTTGACAGATATATTTAGAACTCTGCATCCCAAAGCAACAGAATATACTTTCTTCTCGAGTGCACATGGGACATTCTCCAAGATAGATCATATACTGGGTCACAAAACAGCCCTTCATAAGTTTACAAGAATTGAAATTATACCATGCATACTTTCAGACCACAATGCTATGAAGCTTGAAATCAACCACAGGAAAAAGTCTGGAAAACCTCCAAAAGCATGGAGGTTAAAGAACACCCTACTAACGAATGAGCGGGTCAACCAGGCAATTAGAGAAGAAATTAAAAAATATATGCAAACAAACGAAAATGAAAACACTACAATCCAAACGCTTTGGGATGCAGCGAAGGCAGTCCTGAGAGGAAAATACATTGCAATCCAGGCCTATCTTAAGAAACAAGAAAAATCCCAAATACAAAATCTAGCAGCACACCTAAAGGAAATAGAAGCAGAACAGCAAAGGCAGCCGAAACCCAGCAGAAGAAGAGAAATAATAAAGATCAGAGCAGAAATAAACAATATAGAATCTAAAAAAACGGTAGAGCAGATCAACGAAACCAAGAGTTGGTTTTTTGAAAAAATAAACAACATTGACAAACCTCTAGCCAGGCTTCTCAAAAAGAAAAGGGAGATGACCCAAATAGATAAAATCATGAATGAAAATGGAATGATTACAACCAATCCCTCAGAGATACAAGCAATTATCAGGGAATACTATGAAAAATTAGATGCCAACAAATTGGACAACCTGGAAGAAATGGACAAATTCCTAAACACCCACACTCTTCCAAAACTCAATCAGGAGGAAATAGAAAGCTTGAACAGACCCATAACCAGCGAAGAAATTGAATCAGTCATCAAAAATCACCCAACAAATAAGAGTCCAGGACCAGATGGCTTCCCAGGGGAGTTCTACCAGACGTTTAAAGCAGAGATAATACCTATCCTTCTCAAGCTATTCCAAGAAATAGAAAGGGAAGGAAAACTTCCAGACTCATTCTATGAAGCCAGTATTCCTTTGATTCCTAAACCAGACAGAGACCCAGTAAAAAAAGAGAACTACAGGCCAATATCCCTGATGAATATGGATGCAAAAATTCTCAGTAAGATACTAGCAAATCGAATTCAACAGGATATAAAAAGAATTATTCACCATGATCAAGTGGGATTCATTCCTGGGATGCAGGGCTGGTTCAACATTCGCAAATCGATCAACGTGATACATCACATTAACAAAAAAAAAGGGAAGAACCATATGATCCTGTCAATCGATGCAGAAAAGGCCTTTGACAAAATCCAGCATCCTTTCTTAATAAAAACCCTTGAGAAAGTCGGGATAGAAGGAACATACTTAAAGATCATAAAAGCCATTTATGAAAAGCCCACAGCTAACATCATCCTCAACGGGGAAAAACTGAGAGCTTTTTCCCTGAGATCAGGAACACGACAGGGATGCCCACTCTCACCGCTGTTGTTTAACATAGTGCTGGAAGTTCTAGCATCAGCAATCAGACAACAAAAGGCATCAAAATTGGCAAAGATGAAGTCAAGCTTTCGCTTTTTGCAGATGACATGATATTATACATGGAAAATCCGATAGACTCCACCAAAAGTCTGCTAGAACTGATACATGAATTCAGCGAAGTTGCAGGATACAAAATCAATGTACAGAAATCAGTTGCATTCTTATACACTAACAATGAAGCAACAGAAAGACAAATAATGAAACTGATTCCATTCATAATTGCACCAAGAAGCATAAAATACCTAGGAATAAATCTAACCAAAGATGTAAAAGATCTGTATGCTGAAAACTATAGAAAGCTTATGAAGGTAATTGAAGAAGATTTAAAGAAATGGAAAGACATTCCCTGCTCATGGATTGGAAGAATAAATATTGTCAAAATGTCAATACTACCCAAAGTTATCTACACATTCAATGCAATCCCAATCAAAATCGCACCAGCATTCTTCTCGAAACTAGAACAAGCAATCCTAAAATTCATACGGAACCACAAAAGGCCCCGAATAGCCAAAGTAATTTTGAAGAAGAAAACCAAAGCAGGAGGCATCACAATCGCAGACTTTAGCCTCTACTACAAAGCTGTAATCATCAAGACAGCATGGTATTGGCATAAAAACAGACACATAGACCAATGGACTAGAATAGAAACCCCAGAACTAGACCCACAAACGTATGGCCAACTCATCTTTGACAAAGCAGGAAAGAACATCCAATGGAAAAAAGACAGTCTCTTTAACAAATGGTGCTGGGAGAACTGGACAGCAACATGCAGAAGGTTGAAACTAGACCACTTTCTCACACCATTCACAAAAATAAACTCAAAATGGATAAAGGACCTGAATGTGAGACAGGAAACCATCAAAACCCTAGAGGAGAAAGCAGGAAAAGACCTCCCTGACCTCAGCCGTAGCAATCTCTTACTCGGCACATCCCCAAAGGCAAGGGAATTAAAAGCAAAAATGAATTACTGGGACCTTATGAAGATAAAAAGCTTCTGCACAGCAAAGGAAACAACCAACAAAACTAAAAGGCAACCAACGGAATGGGAAAAGATATTTGCAAATGACATATCGGACAAAGGGCTAGTATCCAAAATCTATAAAGAGCTCACCAAACTCCACGCCCGAAAAACAAATAACCCAGTGAAGAAATGGGCAGAAAACATGAATAGACACTTCTCTAAAGAAGACATCCGGATGGCCAAGAGGCACATGAAAAGATGTTCAACGTCGCTCCTTATCAGGGAAATACAAATCAAAACCACACTCAGATATCACCTCATGCCAGTCAGAGTGGCCAAAATGAACAAATCAGGAGACTATAGATGCTGGAGAGGATGTGCAGAAACGGGAACCCTCTTGCACTGTTGGTGGGAATGCAAATTGGTGCAGCCGCTCTGGAGAGCAGTGTGGAGGTTCCTCAGAAAATTAAAAATAGACCTACCCTATGACCCAGCAATAGCACTGCTAGGAATTTATCCAAGGGATACAGGAGTACTGATGCATAGGGGCACTTGTACCCCAATGTTTATAGCAGCACTCTCAACAATAGCCAAATTATGGAAAGAGCCTAAATGTCCATCAACGGATGAATGGATAAAGAAATTGTGGTTTATATACACAATGGAATACTACGTGGCAATGAGAAAAAATGAAATATGGCCTTTTGTAGCAACGTGGATGGAAGTGGAGAGTGTGATGCTAAGTGAAATAAGCCATACAGAGAAAGACAGATACCATATGGTTTCACTCTTATGTGGATCCTGAGAAATGTAACAGAAACCCATGGGGGAGGGGAAGGAAAAAAAAAAAAAAGAGGTTAGAGTGGGAGAGAGCCAAAGCATAAGAGACTGTTAAAAACTGAGAACAAACTGAGGGTTGATGGGGGGTGGGAGGTAGGGGAGGGTGGGTGATGGGTATTGAGGAGGGCACCTTTTGGGATGAGCACTGGGTGTTGTATGGAAACCAATTTGACAGTAAATTTCATATATTAAAAAAATAAATAAATAAATAAATAAGTAAATAAATAAATGTAAATCATATAAGAAAGGGAAAAAGAGACAGAGAAAATGTATTTTATAAAATTAAATACAGACATATAATGTGTTTTTTATCTCAAAAAGTTTGGAATAGAGGGGAGCTCTACTAATAGAAGCATATATTCAAAAACCCGATAAATAACATACACTTAATGAGGAAATATTGAATAAAGTCCTATTTGATTTCAGCATAAGAAAGGGATGCCCATGATCCCCACATTAATTCATTATTGCAATGGAGATCTTAAGTAATGCAATAAGCAGTAAAAACTAATAAAAGGTACAATTATTATAAAGGAAAACAAAAAAGTTGTTTTTATTTACAGGTGACAAAACTATACATGTAAGTCCAGAAGAATCTATGAACAAATTATGCAAATTTATATAAAGTTAGTAAGAACCTGGGACCACAATCAGTGTACAAAAAAACTTCATCTTCATATTCTAATAGTAAGAAGTAAACTATAATTAAAAACATACTACTGGGTTCTAGTGAGGATAGAGTAGCACCTATATTTTCTAGTCCTCTATGTTACAACTCAAAAATATGAATATTACAAAGCATAAAACAACTCTGAAAGTGGAAGGAAAGTGGTGGACTGTTTAGGTACCTTGAAACTTTAGGAACTTGGTCAGTTTCCTGCACTTTCATTTTGCCTTCCATTTACTGAATGGGATACTGGGGAAAAAATAAATCCTACAACTCAGAAATACCCACAGGCACAGAAAAAAATGATGTTAATGAGTCTCAACAAGGAACTGACCTTCCACTCCCTGCTTGGTGATAATAGAGGGTGTTTTGATTCACCCTCCTGGGTGGTGTCAGTGGGGCCAAGCAAGGAGCTGGGTTTCTATGCCCATTCAGCATCAATAAGGCTGAATAAACAAAGAAAGGCAGGACTGCTTAGTTTTCTTTCCATACTAGTATAGTTTCAGTTAATCCCAGTGGGGAGCTACACTTCCAGTTCCACCAGACAACAATAAGGTGTTACTAGTCAATCCACTGCTTTCCAACCCCTGGTGTCAGCAGGACCCAGTGAGAAGCTAAAGTGTTGCTGCCACCCAGAAGCAACAGGTGGTGTGAATTAGAACTCTGCTATTGCAGAGGTAGTGTCAGTGGGTCCCAGATAAGAGCTGGATTTACATCCCTACGAACAGTAAACAGGCAGCACTAGTTGGTACACTGTTTTCCAAATGCCTGGTTTCAGCAGGGCACAGTGAAAAGCTAAACTGCTACTTCCAACATAGAACAACAGGTGGTATGAGATGGCAGTTCACATTCCCCCCTTAATGTCAGTGGGCCTAGTGAGAAACAGACCATCCACCCTGACCTAGTAGTAATGAGTGGCAAAGAGGCAGAAATTATCTAGTGCAAAGCAGTGTAAGTTGGTGTTCTGTTTTTGCAGTGGTGGTGTCAGTTTGGCCCAGTAGGATGCTCACCTTCCGTGCTCACATGGAAGCAATGAGGTAGTGTGATGTGGGACTGACTACTTGGGACTTTGTTTTTCCACAACCCTGGTGTCAGTAGGGACTAGCAGGAAAATGAGGTTCACCAAAACCCACCCACAAAGAGGTGGAATGAGGCAGTGCAAGGTGATGCTAAACTGTACACTGCTTTCCCCTTCCCTGATGTCAGTAGAAGCAGCAAGATGTTGATCTTGCACTTCCACATAGCAGCACAAAGGCAGAAGGTGATGGTGTGAGGCTGTACTAGTTGCCACTATGTCAGCAAAGACCAGTGGAGATACATTTCTACCTCCAGGCAGCAATAATTGATGAAACAAGACAGTAAGCAGCTGTGGTAGTCAACATTGACTGTGATTTCCCACAATTCTAGTGTCAGTTATGCCTAGCAGAGCATTAAACTTCCAGTCTTGTGAAGCATCAATAAGGCAGTTCCAGTCAGTGATTTGTTGTCTCCAAGGAGGAGTAAGTAAGGCTGAGAAGAAAGCTAAAATTCCATCCCTACTAACCAGCAAAAAGGTGGTGTGAGTCAGTGCTTTGCATTTGCAAAAGTGGTGTCAGTAGGACACAACGTGGAGTTGAACATTTATTCACCTTTTGACATGCATACTACACCTAAAACAGAGTGATTTCATGGTTAAAAATAAATAGAGACCAGAGTCACACAAAATAAAATGGAAACTATCTAAGATACAATTTTTAAAAAGTCACTAAGCATACTAAAAACCAAAAAATAAAATAAAAGCACAGTTTAAACTAGCAAAGAATAAACAGACACCAAGACTGGATAATTCAGGTAAAGGAATTTTCTGACAAGGATGTTAAATCAGCCATAATATAACTGCTTCAAAAAGCAATTACAAATATTTTTCAAACAAATGAAAAAAATAGAAAATCCCAGCAAAAAAATAGAAGATATAAAAAGAACAAAAGGGTGCACCCGGATGGCTCAGTTGGTTAAGCGTCTGACTTTTAATTTCAGCCTACGTCATGATCTCATGGTCATGAAATTGCGCCCCAAGTCAGGCTCTGCTCTGGGCATGGAGCTTGCTTAAGGTTGTCTTTTCCTCTGCCCCTCCCCCCAACTAGCGTGTGCTTGCCTCTCTCTTTCTCTACGAAAGAAAGAAAGAAAGAAAGAAAGAAAGAAAGAAAGAAAGAAAACAAAAGGATATTATAGAAATGAAAAATACACTAACTTAAATTAAAAATCACTGAAAGGTGTAAAAATACATTGAAAACCATAGTTGAAAGAATCAGTGGGCTCAAAGAAAAATCAACAGATTACCCAATCTAAACAACATGCAGAAAATAAACTAAAAATAAACAGAGACACAGGAATCATGGAAGAATAACAAAATACATAATATTCATATATTGAGAATACCATAAAGAGAAAATGAAATTATAAGGCTAAAAAATATTTGAAAAAAGTATTTGAATGGCTAAAAATTTCCCAAATTTGATGACAAGCCTATACCCACATTACAGATTTAGTAATGTGAGAGAATCCAAACTAAGATAAATAAACTTTAAAAAACACCAAGGCACATAATAATCAAACTTACAGAAAGTAAAGACAGCCTTTTTTTTTTTTTTCTTTTTGCAATTGAGGAATTGAATTTTTAAAATTTTTTGTTTGTTGTTTCGGGAGAGAGAGAGAGAGAGAAGGAAAGCACATGAGCAGGGGAGAGATACAGAAGGAGGGAGAGAGAGAGAATCGCAAGCAGACTCTCGCTGCAGGGCTCAAACACATGAACACATGATGACCTGAGCTGAAATCAAGAGTCGGACACTTAACCAACTGAGCTACCCTGGCACCCCAGAGGAATGGAATGTTTAACATAGTTTA
This sequence comes from Panthera onca, assembly GCF_046562875.1. Lineage (NCBI taxonomy): Eukaryota > Metazoa > Chordata > Mammalia > Carnivora > Felidae > Panthera > Panthera onca. The sequence continues at coordinate 69,863,160 of NC_138357.1, forward strand.
AATAGCCACATGTGGCTAGTGGTTGCCAATTGAATGGCACAGTTTTAATGCCTGGTCAAAATCAGTGGTTTATTTGGGGGAGTTCTCTAATCACTGCTAACGGGTGTCCAGGGCTGAGGGTGGAAAGAGAGGGAAGCTCTTAACAGATCTATTTATCTACTTAAACAAATGCTCCACAGCTTTCGGAGGCTGGATGGAGAAATGACCCTGGGGGAGACCTGTGTACACCTTTGAACTCCTGGCTAATGCCAACAGGAGTAAAAGGCCTAGGATTTGGCTTACTCATGTAGGAAGAAAAACATGGTTCCACACACAGAATCTGAGGCTTGGGACATCTGTGCATGGAAATTATTGCTGTGGGGCTGGTGGGGAGGTGGTGATGCTCATTTCTGGATGGGGTTTCCAGAGCTAGAAGAGTATTTAGAGGTGGAGGGAGGACCTGAGGGCCCTTTCTGGCCACGTGTAGGCTATACAGGAGCTTTCTTGTTGGAGATTAAGGTCTTGCTCTTGCTCTTGAACATTTTGCTGGGATCCAGCTTGTTCATGAAGGAGTAGGTCTCTTCCGTGAGCAGGTTTGTGTTGTAGGTAATGGGTTTATACGTGTTGAACAATTGCTTGGCCTGTGGGCTAATGCCATAGCTGGTGAAGGCATACTGCCACTCCGGCAGGCCCAGGTGCATGATGAGCAGGCAATAGTAACCAGTACAAGTATCTGTGATCAAATGCCAGTGTGATGCTCTGGCCAGGAACCAGAAGTCAATGTCTTATGCTACTGCTGCTTTCCCTCTTTTGTAGACAAGGTAAACCTTCCCATTCCCATTTCCAAGGATCCAGCTCAAACATCACACTGCAAGAATCAAAGTGAGGCTTCTCTGGCTGGTTCTCACTGGCTTCAAGCGCATCATCTTCCAGGTCTTCCAGGGTTGGTGCATTAGGGAGTGAATACATGGAAGACTGGTTGAGTTGAGTCAGTTTTGAGATTCTATTAATTGCCATGCTGCCCAATGGAATGGTGTTCTCATCCAGCTTCACACTCCATGTCATGTGGAAGCCACTGTTAATCAGATAAAAATTCTTCACATCCTCTGATAGCAAGCAGTTACTTTTTTGTTCCCCTGAAGAAATCATATGGCGTTCAGCAGGCAGCTTTTCTATGATAGCCACCTTTGTTACACCTGGAGAAGATTTTAGGATGTGCATGATCCCCAGGGTCAGCTACTCCAGGTGCAGCTGGCTGCAGCCTCAGGGTGAAGCCTCCTCCATGGTTCATACATGGGCTCTTTGTGCAGTGGGGGTGGAGGTGGCGACTGGTGGGAGAGCAGGTTGGGCAGGAGGGCTGGACATCGCCCCAGAGGCTCCGTGGCCGAGTTCACTGCATGCAGGGAGTTGCAGTGCTTGGCATCTGAGAGCGCAGTGGGGCAGAGAAGGGGGGCCTGGGCTGCTCTGGGAGTGATAGTGACATGGGTGCTTGTTCTCCTGGCCCTGACAGCCACTCCACACCACACTGCCAGGACATCTTCAGAGAAAATCTTTGAACACAGCTAGAGAGAAATGATGGATTACCTCTAGGGAAACAACAATTAGAAAGGTAGCAGATGTCTCACTTGAAACTACGGAGGCCAGAAGGAGGTGGCAAAGTATTTTGTATGTGGAAAAATAACTATAGGCCTCATTGGTCCACAAAAGTAACTTCAACAAATTTAAAAGAATTGAAACCATACTTAGTATGTTTGCTGACAATAATAGAATCAATATACAAATAAATAACATAAATATAGCAGTAAACCCTCAAAAGCTTTTGAAATAAACACTGCAACTCTAAATAATCACAGGTAAAAAGGAAACTAAAAATAATGTGCAACTAAAAGAAAAATGAATACAAATATCAACTTTTGTGCAATAAAGTAATGCTGAAGGTAAATTTATAGCACTAGATTCTTATATTAGAAAAGGGTGGAAGAAAAGGGGAATAAAGGAACAAGAAAACTATAAAAAAGCCAGAAAACAATTTATAAGTTGACATTATGAAGTTCATAACTAACAGTAATTACTCTAAATGCAAGTGTATTGAATTCTCCAAAGGACTTTAAGAAAATGCTGACTATAAGAGAGTCCCTTCAGCTTTACAGATACATACAAACTCAAAGTCAAGGAATTGCGAAAATAGCCCATGCCAGTGGAAACAACAAGCAAGCAGGAGTAGCTTTAGTTAAATCACACAAAACAGACTTTAAGTTAAAACTAGGAAAACAGTCAATGAAGGTAATTATGTAACAATAAAGGGGTCAGTTTATCAAAAGATATAACAATCTTCAATAACAACTTAGCAGGGATGCCTGGGTGGCTCAGTCAGTTGAGCGTTCGACTTCAGCTCAAGTCATGATCTCGTGGTTTATGGGTTCAAGGTCCTCATTGGGCTCTGTGCTGACAGCTCAGAGCCTGGAGCCTGATTTGGATTCTGTGTGTGTGTGTCTCTCTCTGCTCCTGCTCATGCTCTGTCTTTCTCTCTCTCTCAAAAATAAATAAAGATTTTTAAAAATTTAAAAAAGAACAATTTAGCAAACCAAATTCGACAGCAGATCAAAAGGATCATATACCATGATCAAGCAGTATTTATCCTTGGGATGCAAGGATGATTTAACAAACACAAATTAATAAATGATCCATGACATTAGCAAAATGAAGGATAAAAATCATATGATCATCTCAATACATTCATAGAAAACATTTGACAAAATTCAACATATTTTTCATGTTAAAAACTCTCAGAAAACTAGGTTTAGAAGGAAGGTATAAAGACCACATCTAACATAAAGACCATATATAACAATCCCACAGCTAACATCATGTTTAATGGTGAAAAGCTGAAAGCTTTTCCTCTAACATAAGGAATAAGACAAGGTTGCCAACTTTTACCACTTTGGTTTTACATAGTATTGGAAGTCCTTGCTGGAGTAATTAGACAAGAAAAAGACATAAAAGCCATCCAAATCAGAAAAGAAGATATAAAATTGTCTCTTTACAGAGGATATAATATTATATATAGAAAACCTTAAAGGCTCCACCAAGAAACTGTTAGGACTAATGAAGGAATTCAGGAAGGTCACCAGATAAAAAATCAATACATAAAAATCCATTGTATCCCTACACATTAACAATGAATAATATGAAAGAGAAATTAAGAGTGTTGCATTTACATGGGGCACCTGGGTGGCTCAGTCAGTTAAGTGATGACTCTTGGTTTTGGCTCAGGTTCATGGATTCATACGTTCAAGCCTGCCCCTCCCCCCTCTCAAAATAAATAAATAAACTTAAAAAAAGGAAAATTGCATTTACAATAGTATCAGAAAGAACTAAGATCAAGAAGATGAAAGATCTATACACTGAAATCTATAAAATGCTGATGAAAGAAATTAAAGAAAACACAAATAAATAAAAGATATCCTGTGTTCATGTATTCAAAGAATTAATATTCAAATGTCCATACTACCCAAAGCAATCTACAGATTCAATGCAATCTCTATCAAAATTCAATCACATTTTTCTTTTTACCGAAATAGACAAAATAATCTGAAAATTCATATGGAACCACACAAGGCACTGAATAGCTAAAGCAATCTTGAGCAAAAAGAGCAAAGCAGGGGGCATGACAGTTCTGGATTTAAACTATTACAAAGTTAGGGGCGCCTGGGTGGCTCAGTCGGTTAAGCGACCGATTTCGGCTCAGGTCATGATCTCATGGTCCGTGAGTTCGAGCCCCGCGTCGGGCTCTGTGTACTGAGTAGCTATGTGTACCCATGATGGAGAAGAAACTAATTTCTTTCTCTACTGTTAAGCCCAGAGATGAACATTTCTTTCTTTTTATGCTTCACATGCCTTGTTTGTAGTCTACTCTCAATTATCACCACATCAATTTCTTAGTCTGTTGTAACTGGGATTCTCCATTTCTTACTTAGTAGGAAGATGGCACCGGCTTTGTAGCTTAGATTGGACTCTAATGTAAAAGGTTTTGTTTCCTTTCACGTATTAAGGCAGTGTTGTAAAAGCGAGCAGTGTACATGTTTGGAGCCCATTGAGAAGTGGAGAATTTAGTGGGTAATTGGCTTTAAAAACAGAGTAAGGAAATTTCAGAAAGGTAGCCTTGGAAGCACTCAGGCTGAATATAGATTTGTTTTCATGGCATATTTCTTTAGATAACCAGAGAGGAACAATAGATTCCCCAAATCAGCAAAATCAGGGTAAATTCTCCTTTGATAATGAATTCTTGCTTGACAATCTCAATTTCCCTGGAAGCTTGTTAGTGTAAAAATATCAGAGAGCTAGCATAGGAATGGTTTTAGTGTTTTATTGGAATGGTGCTTAACTTATCAAAGTGTATGATGAAAGTTAGTGAAGTGTTTTTTTTGTTTTTTTGTTTTTTGTTTTTTTTGTGTTTTTTTTTTTTTAGAATTTAAATATTAGTGCCTACTAACTTGACTGTTCTACTGTACATTTCTCCTATAGCAGTGGTTTTTAAACTTGAGTATGCATCAGAAGTCACTGAAAGGCTTATTAAAACAGATTGGTCTTAACCCTAAAGTTTCTGATTGGGAAGGTCTAGAGGTAGAGTAACTGATAAATTGTAACTGTAATTGTACAACTGTACAGTTGTCATTGTAACTGGTAATTGTAACTGATAAATTCTCTAGTAATACTTAAACTGTTGCTACTAGGACTACACCTGAAACAGTTTGGAGTTCAGGATTGCTTTGTCAATAATGCTCTTTGTTATTGCAGGAGAGATACTGATGATACAAAAACTGGAGAAATTTATAGGCCTTTGACCCCAATGGTGGAAAGTAATAAACTAAGCTCTAGAACCAGGAAAGTTCTACATAAATAAATATTCACACATTGAAGTGATTACTACATACAAATGCATTCTGTATATGATCATGAGATGGAGGGTGCATGTGATGGAGGGTGCTGTGATGGAGGTATACTAAATATTTCCAATTATTCTGAAGTGATTTCTGTTCTTCACATTAGCTATTAAAAGTAAATCAGAAATTCCTAGAATTAGGGACAAAATTGTTGCAACAAATATTCTTAATTTTACCCTTTGGAAAATGCCAAGCTTTTTCAAAGTCCTTTTGCATCTCCCCAAGTTTCCTTATTTCTCTGAAACCTCTACCAAGTCCACTCTTCCCCTACCATGCCATTTACAAATGCATAAAATACTTTCATTTCATTTGCTTACCTGTCTATTCTGCAGGCCTTTTCTCTTAAGTTAAGTCTGTCAAATCCTGACTATGCCACTGTGCTTATTGACCCTGACAAAGTGAATAAACTGTCTTGCACACTATAGGTTTTATTCTTGCTCCTAATTGAAATATAAATATTATTAGATAGATTTGTTATGTTTATAGCTAAAATTATTTCTAAAATTTATAAAAATTTTAGAATTTTAAACAAACAAAAAAAAGGTGAGATTATTGGATCATATAGTAATTCTATTTTCTTGAGGCACCTCCATATTGTTTTCCATAAGAGCTGCACCAATTAACTTTCCAAACAGCAATGTACAAAAGTTTCCTTTTCTCCACATCCTCACCAGCATTATTTATCTCTTATCTTTTGATAATAGACATCTTAACAGTTGTGAGGTTGTATCTCATAATGGTTTTGATGTGCATTTCCTTGATGAGTACTGATGTTGAATATCTTTTCATGTACCTATTGGCCATTTGTATGTCTTCTTTGAGAAAATGTCTAATCACATTCTTTGACCATTCTTTCATTGGTTTACTTGTTGTTTTACTACTGAGTTGTATTAATTCCTTATATATTTTGGATATTAACTCCTTATTGGATATGTGGTTTGCAAATATTTTCTTCCATTTCATAGGTTGGCTTTTCACTTTGTTGATGGTTTCTTGTGCTGTGCAGCAACTATTTTGTTTGATGTAATCCCATTTGTTATTTTTGCTTTTATTGTATTTGTTTTTGGTGTCAAATCAAAAAATCATTGCCAAGACTAACATCAAGGAGCTTTCCCCAATATTTTCTTCTAGTAGTTTTATGCTTTAGGTCTTATGTTTAAGTCTATAATCCATTTTGAGTTGATCTTTGTGTGTGCTGTAAGATACGAGTCTGAATTCATTCTTTTGGTTTTGGAGATCCTATTTCCCCAATACCATTTATTGAAGAAATTATTCTTTCCCCATTGTGTATTCTTTGTACCTTTATCAAAAATTAATTAACTACATGTACCTGGGTATATCTGATTTCTCGTTTTTTCCATTAATCTAATTGCCTGTTTTTTATGCTAATACCACTGTTTTGATTACTATAACTTTGTAATAGTTTATTTTATTTTTTTTAAATTTTTTTAACACTTATTTATTTTTGAGACAGAGAGAGACAGAGCATGAACACGGGAGGGGCAGAGAGAGAGGGAGACACAGAATCTGAAACAGGCTCCAGGCTCTGAGCGGTCAGCACAGAGCCCGACGCGGGGCTCGAACTCACGGACCATGAGATCATGACCTGAGCCGAAATCGGTCGCTTAACCGACTGAGCCACCCAGGCGCCCCTAACTTTGTAATAGTTTAAATCCAGAACTGTCATGCCCCCTGCTTTGCTCTTTTTGCTCAAGATTGCTTTAGCTATTCAGTGCCTTGTGTGGTTCCATATGAATTTTCAGATTATTTTGTCTATTTCGGTAAAAAGAAAAATGTGATTGAATTTTGATAGAGATTGCATTGAATCTGTAGATTGCTTTGGGTAGTATGGACATTTGAATATTAATTCTTTGAATACATGAACACAGGATATCTTTTATTTATTTGTGTTTTCTTTAATTTCTTTCATCAGCATTTTATAGATTTCAGTGTATAGATCTTTCATCTTCTTGATCTTAGTTCTTTCTGATACTATTGTAAATGCAATTTTCCTTTTTTTAAGTTTATTTATTTATTTTGAGAGGGGGGAGGGGCAGGCTTGAACGTATGAATCCATGAACCTGAGCCAAAACCAAGAGTCATCACTTAACTGACTGAGCCACCCAGGTGCCCCATGTAAATGCAACACTCTTAATTTCTCTTTCATATTATTCATTGTTAATGTGTAGGGATACAATGGATTTTTATGTATTGATTTTTTATCTGGTGACCTTCCTGAATTCCTTCATTAGTCCTAACAGTTTCTTGGTGGAGCCTTTAAGGTTTTCTATATATAATATTATATCCTCTGTAAAGAGACAATTTTATATCTTCTTTTCTGATTTGGATGGCTTTTATGTCTTTTTCTTGTCTAATTACTCCAGCAAGGACTTCCAATACTATGTAAAACCAAAGTGGTAAAAGTTGGCAACCTTGTCTTATTCCTTATGTTAGAGGAAAAGCTTTCAGCTTTTCACCATTAAACATGATGTTAGCTGTGGGATTGTTATATATGGTCTTTATGTTAGATGTGGTCTTTATACCTTCCTTCTAAACCTAGTTTTCTGAGAGTTTTTAACATGAAAAATATGTTGAATTTTGTCAAATGTTTTCTATGAATGTATTGAGATGATCATATGATTTTTATCCTTCATTTTGCTAATGTCATGGATCATTTATTAATTTGTGTTTGTTAAATCATCCTTGCATCCCAAGGATAAATACTGCTTGATCATGGTATATGATCCTTTTGATCTGCTGTCGAATTTGGTTTGCTAAATTGTTCTTTTTTAAATTTTTAAAAATCTTTATTTATTTTTGAGAGAGAGAGAAAGACAGAGCATGAGCAGGAGCAGAGAGAGACACACACACACAGAATCCAAATCAGGCTCCAGGCTCTGAGCTGTCAGCACAGAGCCCAATGAGGACCTTGAACCCATAAACCACGAGATCATGACTTGAGCTGAAGTCGAACGCTCAACTGACTGAGCCACCCAGGCATCCCTGCTAAGTTGTTATTGAAGATTGTTATATCTTTTGATAAACTGACCCCTTTATTGTTACATAATTACCTTCATTGACTGTTTTCCTAGTTTTAACTTAAAGTCTGTTTTGTGTGATTTAACTAAAGCTACTCCTGCTTGCTTGTTGTTTCCACTGGCATGGGCTATTTTCGCAATTCCTTGACTTTGAGTTTGTATGTATCTGTAAAGCTGAAGGGACTCTCTTATAGTCAGCATTTTCTTAAAGTCCTTTGGAGAATTCAATACACTTGCATTTAGAGTAATTACTGTTAGTTATGAACTTCATAATGTCAACTTATAAATTGTTTTCTGGCTTTTTTATAGTTTTCTTGTTCCTTTATTCCCCTTTTCTTCCACCCTTTTCTAATATAAGAATCTAGTGCTATAAATTTACCTTCAGCATTACTTTATTGCACAAAAGTTGATATTTGTATTCATTTTTCTTTTAGTTGCACATTATTTTTAGTTTCCTTTTTACCTGTGATTATTTAGAGTTGCAGTGTTTATTTCAAAAGCTTTTGAGGGTTTACTGCTATATTTATGTTATTTATTTGTATATTGATTCTATTATTGTCAGCAAACATACTAAGTATGGTTTCAATTCTTTTAAATTTGTTGAAGTTACTTTTGTGGACCAATGAGGCCTATAGTTATTTTTCCACATACAAAATACTTTGCCACCTCCTTCTGGCCTCCGTAGTTTCAAGTGAGACATCTGCTACCTTTCTAATTGTTGTTTCCCTAGAGGTAATCCATCATTTCTCTCTAGCTGTGTTCAAAGATTTTCTCTGAAGATGTCCTGGCAGTGTGGTGTGGAGTGGCTGTCAGGGCCAGGAGAACAAGCACCCATGTCACTATCACTCCCAGAGCAGCCCAGGCCCCCCTTCTCTGCCCCACTGCGCTCTCAGATGCCAAGCACTGCAACTCCCTGCATGCAGTGAACTCGGCCACGGAGCCTCTGGGGCGATGTCCAGCCCTCCTGCCCAACCTGCTCTCCCACCAGTCGCCACCTCCACCCCCACTGCACAAAGAGCCCATGTATGAACCATGGAGGAGGCTTCACCCTGAGGCTGCAGCCAGCTGCACCTGGAGTAGCTGACCCTGGGGATCATGCACATCCTAAAATCTTCTCCAGGTGTAACAAAGGTGGCTATCATAGAAAAGCTGCCTGCTGAACGCCATATGATTTCTTCAGGGGAACAAAAAAGTAACTGCTTGCTATCAGAGGATGTGAAGAATTTTTATCTGATTAACAGTGGCTTCCACATGACATGGAGTGTGAAGCTGGATGAGAACACCATTCCATTGGGCAGCATGGCAATTAATAGAATCTCAAAACTGACTCAACTCAACCAGTCTTCCATGTATTCACTCCCTAATGCACCAACCCTGGAAGACCTGGAAGATGATGCGCTTGAAGCCAGTGAGAACCAGCCAGAGAAGCCTCACTTTGATTCTTGCAGTGTGATGTTTGAGCTGGATCCTTGGAAATGGGAATGGGAAGGTTTACCTTGTCTACAAAAGAGGGAAAGCAGCAGTAGCATAAGACATTGACTTCTGGTTCCTGGCCAGAGCATCACACTGGCATTTGATCACAGATACTTGTACTGGTTACTATTGCCTGCTCATCATGCACCTGGGCCTGCCGGAGTGGCAGTATGCCTTCACCAGCTATGGCATTAGCCCACAGGCCAAGCAATTGTTCAACACGTATAAACCCATTACCTACAACACAAACCTGCTCACGGAAGAGACCTACTCCTTCATGAACAAGCTGGATCCCAGCAAAATGTTCAAGAGCAAGAGCAAGACCTTAATCTCCAACAAGAAAGCTCCTGTATAGCCTACACGTGGCCAGAAAGGGCCCTCAGGTCCTCCCTCCACCTCTAAATACTCTTCTAGCTCTGGAAACCCCATCCAGAAATGAGCATCACCACCTCCCCACCAGCCCCACAGCAATAATTTCCATGCACAGATGTCCCAAGCCTCAGATTCTGTGTGTGGAACCATGTTTTTCTTCCTACATGAGTAAGCCAAATCCTAGGCCTTTTACTCCTGTTGGCATTAGCCAGGAGTTCAAAGGTGTACACAGGTCTCCCCCAGGGTCATTTCTCCATCCAGCCTCCGAAAGCTGTGGAGCATTTGTTTAAGTAGATAAATAGATCTGTTAAGAGCTTCCCTCTCTTTCCACCCTCAGCCCTGGACACCCGTTAGCAGTGATTAGAGAACTCCCCCAAATAAACCACTGATTTTGACCAGGCATTAAAACTGTGCCATTCAATTGGCAACCACTAGCCACATGTGGCTATTTAAACTATGTTAAACATTCCATTCCTCTGGGGTGCCAGGGTAGCTCAGTTGGTTAAGTGTCCGACTCTTGATTTCAGCTCAGGTCATCATGTGTTCATGTGTTTGAGCCCTGCAGCGAGAGTCTGCTTGCGATTCTCTCTCTCTCCCTCCTTCTGTATCTCTCCCCTGCTCATGTGCTTTCCTTCTCTCTCTCTCTCTCTCCCGAAACAACAAACAAAAAATTTTAAAAATTCAATTCCTCAATTGCAAAAAGAAAAAAAAAAAAAGGCTGTCTTTACTTTCTGTAAGTTTGATTATTATGTGCCTTGGTGTTTTTTAAAGTTTATTTATCTTAGTTTGGATTCTCTCACATTACTAAATCTGTAATGTGGGTATAGGCTTGTCATCAAATTTGGGAAATTTTTAGCCATTCAAATACTTTTTTCAAATATTTTTTAGCCTTATAATTTCATTTTCTCTTTATGGTATTCTCAATATATGAATATTATGTATTTTGTTATTCTTCCATGATTCCTGTGTCTCTGTTTATTTTTAGTTTATTTTCTGCATGTTGTTTAGATTGGGTAATCTGTTGATTTTTCTTTGAGCCCACTGATTCTTTCAACTATGGTTTTCAATGTATTTTTACACCTTTCAGTGATTTTTAATTTAAGTTAGTGTATTTTTCATTTCTATAATATCCTTTTGTTTTCTTTCTTTCTTTCTTTCTTTCTTTCTTTCTTTCTTTCTTTCGTAGAGAAAGAGAGAGGCAAGCACACGCTAGTTGGGGGGAGGGGCAGAGGAAAAGACAACCTTAAGCAAGCTCCATGCCCAGAGCAGAGCCTGACTTGGGGCGCAATTTCATGACCATGAGATCATGACGTAGGCTGAAATTAAAAGTCAGACGCTTAACCAACTGAGCCATCCGGGTGCACCCTTTTGTTCTTTTTATATCTTCTATTTTTTTGCTGGGATTTTCTATTTTTTTCATTTGTTTGAAAAATATTTGTAATTGCTTTTTGAAGCAGTTATATTATGGCTGATTTAACATCCTTGTCAGAAAATTCCTTTACCTGAATTATCCAGTCTTGGTGTCTGTTTATTCTTTGCTAGTTTAAACTGTGCTTTTATTTTATTTTTTGGTTTTTAGTATGCTTAGTGACTTTTTAAAAATTGTATCTTAGATAGTTTCCATTTTATTTTGTGTGACTCTGGTCTCTATTTATTTTTAACCATGAAATCACTCTGTTTTAGGTGTAGTATGCATGTCAAAAGGTGAATAAATGTTCAACTCCACGTTGTGTCCTACTGACACCACTTTTGCAAATGCAAAGCACTGACTCACACCACCTTTTTGCTGGTTAGTAGGGATGGAATTTTAGCTTTCTTCTCAGCCTTACTTACTCCTCCTTGGAGACAACAAATCACTGACTGGAACTGCCTTATTGATGCTTCACAAGACTGGAAGTTTAATGCTCTGCTAGGCATAACTGACACTAGAATTGTGGGAAATCACAGTCAATGTTGACTACCACAGCTGCTTACTGTCTTGTTTCATCAATTATTGCTGCCTGGAGGTAGAAATGTATCTCCACTGGTCTTTGCTGACATAGTGGCAACTAGTACAGCCTCACACCATCACCTTCTGCCTTTGTGCTGCTATGTGGAAGTGCAAGATCAACATCTTGCTGCTTCTACTGACATCAGGGAAGGGGAAAGCAGTGTACAGTTTAGCATCACCTTGCACTGCCTCATTCCACCTCTTTGTGGGTGGGTTTTGGTGAACCTCATTTTCCTGCTAGTCCCTACTGACACCAGGGTTGTGGAAAAACAAAGTCCCAAGTAGTCAGTCCCACATCACACTACCTCATTGCTTCCATGTGAGCACGGAAGGTGAGCATCCTACTGGGCCAAACTGACACCACCACTGCAAAAACAGAACACCAACTTACACTGCTTTGCACTAGATAATTTCTGCCTCTTTGCCACTCATTACTACTAGGTCAGGGTGGATGGTCTGTTTCTCACTAGGCCCACTGACATTAAGGGGGGAATGTGAACTGCCATCTCATACCACCTGTTGTTCTATGTTGGAAGTAGCAGTTTAGCTTTTCACTGTGCCCTGCTGAAACCAGGCATTTGGAAAACAGTGTACCAACTAGTGCTGCCTGTTTACTGTTCGTAGGGATGTAAATCCAGCTCTTATCTGGGACCCACTGACACTACCTCTGCAATAGCAGAGTTCTAATTCACACCACCTGTTGCTTCTGGGTGGCAGCAACACTTTAGCTTCTCACTGGGTCCTGCTGACACCAGGGGTTGGAAAGCAGTGGATTGACTAGTAACACCTTATTGTTGTCTGGTGGAACTGGAAGTGTAGCTCCCCACTGGGATTAACTGAAACTATACTAGTATGGAAAGAAAACTAAGCAGTCCTGCCTTTCTTTGTTTATTCAGCCTTATTGATGCTGAATGGGCATAGAAACCCAGCTCCTTGCTTGGCCCCACTGACACCACCCAGGAGGGTGAATCAAAACACCCTCTATTATCACCAAGCAGGGAGTGGAAGGTCAGTTCCTTGTTGAGACTCATTAACATCATTTTTTTCTGTGCCTGTGGGTATTTCTGAGTTGTAGGATTTATTTTTTCCCCAGTATCCCATTCAGTAAATGGAAGGCAAAATGAAAGTGCAGGAAACTGACCAAGTTCCTAAAGTTTCAAGGTACCTAAACAGTCCACCACTTTCCTTCCACTTTCAGAGTTGTTTTATGCTTTGTAATATTCATATTTTTGAGTTGTAACATAGAGGACTAGAAAATATAGGTGCTACTCTATCCTCACTAGAACCCAGTAGTATGTTTTTAATTATAGTTTACTTCTTACTATTAGAATATGAAGATGAAGTTTTTTTGTACACTGATTGTGGTCCCAGGTTCTTACTAACTTTATATAAATTTGCATAATTTGTTCATAGATTCTTCTGGACTTACATGTATAGTTTTGTCACCTGTAAATAAAAACAACTTTTTTGTTTTCCTTTATAATAATTGTACCTTTTATTAGTTTTTACTGCTTATTGCATTACTTAAGATCTCCATTGCAATAATGAATTAATGTGGGGATCATGGGCATCCCTTTCTTATGCTGAAATCAAATAGGACTTTATTCAATATTTCCTCATTAAGTGTATGTTATTTATCGGGTTTTTGAATATATGCTTCTATTAGTAGAGCTCCCCTCTATTCCAAACTTTTTGAGATAAAAAACACATTATATGTCTGTATTTAATTTTATAAAATACATTTTCTCTGTCTCTTTTTCCCTTTCTTATATGATTTACATTTATTTATTTACTTATTTATTTATTTATTTATTTTTTTAATATATGAAATTTACTGTCAAATTGGTTTCCATACAACACCCAGTGCTCATCCCAAAAGGTGCCCTCCTCAATACCCATCACCCACCCTCCCCTACCTCCCACCCCCCATCAACCCTCAGTTTGTTCTCAGTTTTTAACAGTCTCTTATGCTTTGGCTCTCTCCCACTCTAACCTCTTTTTTTTTTTTTTCCTTCCCCTCCCCCATGGGTTTCTGTTACATTTCTCAGGATCCACATAAGAGTGAAACCATATGGTATCTGTCTTTCTCTGTATGGCTTATTTCACTTAGCATCACACTCTCCACTTCCATCCACGTTGCTACAAAAGGCCATATTTCATTTTTTCTCATTGCCACGTAGTATTCCATTGTGTATATAAACCACAATTTCTTTATCCATTCATCCGTTGATGGACATTTAGGCTCTTTCCATAATTTGGCTATTGTTGAGAGTGCTGCTATAAACATTGGGGTACAAGTGCCCCTATGCATCAGTACTCCTGTATCCCTTGGATAAATTCCTAGCAGTGCTATTGCTGGGTCATAGGGTAGGTCTATTTTTAATTTTCTGAGGAACCTCCACACTGCTCTCCAGAGCGGCTGCACCAATTTGCATTCCCACCAACAGTGCAAGAGGGTTCCCGTTTCTGCACATCCTCTCCAGCATCTATAGTCTCCTGATTTGTTCATTTTGGCCACTCTGACTGGCATGAGGTGATATCTGAGTGTGGTTTTGATTTGTATTTCCCTGATAAGGAGCGACGTTGAACATCTTTTCATGTGCCTCTTGGCCATCCGGATGTCTTCTTTAGAGAAGTGTCTATTCATGTTTTCTGCCCATTTCTTCACTGGGTTATTTGTTTTTCGGGCGTGGAGTTTGGTGAGCTCTTTATAGATTTTGGATACTAGCCCTTTGTCCGATATGTCATTTGCAAATATCTTTTCCCATTCCGTTGGTTGCCTTTTAGTTTTGTTGGTTGTTTCCTTTGCTGTGCAGAAGCTTTTTATCTTCATAAGGTCCCAGTAATTCATTTTTGCTTTTAATTCCCTTGCCTTTGGGGATGTGCCGAGTAAGAGATTGCTACGGCTGAGGTCAGGGAGGTCTTTTCCTGCTTTCTCCTCTAGGGTTTTGATGGTTTCCTGTCTCACATTCAGGTCCTTTATCCATTTTGAGTTTATTTTTGTGAATGGTGTGAGAAAGTGGTCTAGTTTCAACCTTCTGCATGTTGCTGTCCAGTTCTCCCAGCACCATTTGTTAAAGAGACTGTCTTTTTTCCATTGGATGTTCTTTCCTGCTTTGTCAAAGATGAGTTGGCCATACGTTTGTGGGTCTAGTTCTGGGGTTTCTATTCTAGTCCATTGGTCTATGTGTCTGTTTTTATGCCAATACCATGCTGTCTTGATGATTACAGCTTTGTAGTAGAGGCTAAAGTCTGCGATTGTGATGCCTCCTGCTTTGGTTTTCTTCTTCAAAATTACTTTGGCTATTCGGGGCCTTTTGTGGTTCCGTATGAATTTTAGGATTGCTTGTTCTAGTTTCGAGAAGAATGCTGGTGCGATTTTGATTGGGATTGCATTGAATGTGTAGATAACTTTGGGTAGTATTGACATTTTGACAATATTTATTCTTCCAATCCATGAGCAGGGAATGTCTTTCCATTTCTTTAAATCTTCTTCAATTACCTTCATAAGCTTTCTATAGTTTTCAGCATACAGATCTTTTACATCTTTGGTTAGATTTATTCCTAGGTATTTTATGCTTCTTGGTGCAATTATGAATGGAATCAGTTTCATTATTTGTCTTTCTGTTGCTTCATTGTTAGTGTATAAGAATGCAACTGATTTCTGTACATTGATTTTGTATCCTGCAACTTCGCTGAATTCATGTATCAGTTCTAGCAGACTTTTGGTGGAGTCTATCGGATTTTCCATGTATAATATCATGTCATCTGCAAAAAGCGAAAGCTTGACTTCATCTTTGCCAATTTTGATGCCTTTTGTTGTCTGATTGCTGATGCTAGAACTTCCAGCACTATGTTAAACAACAGCGGTGAGAGTGGGCATCCCTGTCGTGTTCCTGATCTCAGGGAAAAAGCTCTCAGTTTTTCCCCGTTGAGGATGATGTTAGCTGTGGGCTTTTCATAAATGGCTTTTATGATCTTTAAGTATGTTCCTTCTATCCCGACTTTCTCAAGGGTTTTTATTAAGAAAGGATGCTGGATTTTGTCAAAGGCCTTTTCTGCATCGATTGACAGGATCATATGGTTCTTCCCTTTTTTTTTGTTAATGTGATGTATCACGTTGATCGATTTGCGAATGTTGAACCAGCCCTGCATCCCAGGAATGAATCCCACTTGATCATGGTGAATAATTCTTTTTATATCCTGTTGAATTCGATTTGCTAGTATCTTACTGAGAATTTTTGCATCCATATTCATCAGGGATATTGGCCTGTAGTTCTCTTTTTTTACTGGGTCTCTGTCTGGTTTAGGAATCAAAGGAATACTGGCTTCATAGAATGAGTCTGGAAGTTTTCCTTCCCTTTCTATTTCTTGGAATAGCTTGAGAAGGATAGGTATTATCTCTGCTTTAAACGTCTGGTAGAACTCCCCTGGGAAGCCATCTGGTCCTGGACTCTTATTTGTTGGGTGATTTTTGATGACTGATTCAATTTCTTCGCTGGTTATGGGTCTGTTCAAGCTTTCTATTTCCTCCTGATTGAGTTTTGGAAGAGTGTGGGTGTTTAGGAATTTGTCCATTTCTTCCAGGTTGTCCAATTTGTTGGCATCTAATTTTTCATAGTATTCCCTGATAATTGCTTGTATCTCTGAGGGATTGGTTGTAATCATTCCATTTTCATTCATGATTTTATCTATTTGGGTCATCTCCCTTTTCTTTTTGAGAAGCCTGGCTAGAGGTTTGTCAATGTTGTTTATTTTTTCAAAAAACCAACTCTTGGTTTCGTTGATCTGCTCTACCGTTTTTTTAGATTCTATATTGTTTATTTCTGCTCTGATCTTTATTATTTCTCTTCTTCTGCTGGGTTTCGGCTGCCTTTGCTGTTCTGCTTCTATTTCCTTTAGGTGTGCTGCTAGATTTTGTATTTGGGATTTTTCTTGTTTCTTAAGATAGGCCTGGATTGCAATGTATTTTCCTCTCAGGACTGCCTTCGCTGCATCCCAAAGCGTTTGGATTGTAGTGTTTTCATTTTCGTTTGTTTGCATATATTTTTTAATTTCTTCTCTAATTGCCTGGTTGACCCGCTCATTCGTTAGTAGGGTGTTCTTTAACCTCCATGCTTTTGGAGGTTTTCCAGACTTTTTCCTGTGGTTGATTTCAAGCTTCATAGCATTGTGGTCTGAAAGTATGCATGGTATAATTTCAATTCTTGTAAACTTATGAAGGGCTGTTTTGTGACCCAGTATATGATCTATCTTGGAGAATGTCCCATGTGCACTCGAGAAGAAAGTATATTCTGTTGCTTTGGGATGCAGAGTTCTAAATATATCTGTCAAGTCCATCTGATCCAATGTATCATTCAGGGCCCTTGTTTCTTTATTGACCGTGTGTCTAGAGGATCTATCCATTTCTGTAAGTGGGGTGTTAAAGTCCCCTGCAATGACCACATTCTTATCAATAAGGTTGCTTATGTTTATGAGTAATTGTTTTATATATTTGGGGGCTCTGGTATTCGACGCATAGACATTTATAATTGTTAGCTCTTCCTGATGGATAGACCCTGTGATTATTATATAATGCCCTTCTTCATCTCTTGTTCCAGCCTTTAATTTAAAGTCTAGTTTGTCTGATATAAGTATGGCTACTCCAGCTTTCTTTTGGCTTCCAGTAGCATGATAAATAGTTCTCCATCCCCTCACTCTCAATCTAAAGGTGTCCTCAGATCTAAAATGAGTCTCTTGTAGACAGCAAATAGATGGGTCTTGTTTTTTTATCCATTCTGATACCCTATGTCTTTTGGTAGGTGCATTTAATCCATTTACATTCAGTGTTATTATAGAAAGATATGGGTTTAGAGTCATTGTGATGTCTGTATGTTTTATGCTTGTAGTGATGTCTCCGGTACTTTGTCTCACAGGATCCCCCTTAGGATCTCTTGTAGGGCTGGTTTAGTGGTGACGAATTCCTTCAGTTTTTGTTTGTTTGGGAAGACCTTTATCTCTCCTTCTATTCTAAATGACAGACTTGCTGGATAAAGGATTCTTGGCTGCATATTTTTTCTGTTTAGCACACTGAAGATATCGTGCCAATCCTTTCTGGCCTGCCAAGTTTCAAAGGAGAGATCAGTCACGAGTCTTATAGGTCTCCCTTTATATGTGAGGGCACGTTTATCCCTTGCTGCTTTCAGAATTTTCTCTTTATCCTTGTATTTTGCCAGTTTCACTATGATATGTCGTGCAGAAGATCGATTCAAGTTACGTCTGAAGGGAATTCTCTGTGCCTCTTGGATTTCAATGCCTTTTTCCTTCCCCAGTTCAGGGAAGTTCTCAGCTATAATTTCTTCAAGTACCCCTTCAGCACCTTTCCCTCTCTCTTCCTCCTCTGGGATACCAATTATGCGTATATTATTTCTTTTTAGTGTATCACTTAGTTCTCTAATTTTTCCCTCATACTCCTGGATTTTTTTTATCTCTCTTTCTCTCAGCTTCCTCTTTTTCCATAACTTTATCTTCTAGTTCACCTATTCTCTCCTCTGCCTCTTCAATCCGAGCTGTCGTCGTTTCCATTTTGTTTTGAACTTCGTTTAAAGCGCTTTTCAGCTCCTCGTGACTGTTCCTTAGTCCCTTGATCTCTGTGGCAAGAGATTCTCTGCTGTCCTCTATACTGTTTTCAAGCCCAGCGATTAATTTTATGACTATTATTCTGAATTCACTTTCTGTTATATTATTTAAATCCTTTTTGGTCAGTTCATTAGCTGTTGTTATTTCCTGGCGATTCTTCTGAGGGGAATTCTTCCGTTTGGTCATTTTGGATAGTCCCTGGAGTGGTGGGGACCTGCAGGGCACTTCCCCTGTGCTGCGGTGTATAACTGGAGTTGGTGGGCGGGGCCGCAGTCCGACCTGATGTCTGCCCCCAGCCCACCCGCTGGGGCCACAGTCAGACTGGTGTGTGCCTTCTCTTCCCCTCTCCTAGGGGCGGGATTCACTGTGGGGTGGCATGGCCCGTCTGGGCTACTTGCACACTGCCAGGCTTGTGGTGCTGGGGATCTGGCGTATTAGCTGGGGTGGGTAGGCAAGGTGCACGGGGGCAGGAGGGGCAGGCTTAGCTCGCTTCTCCTTAGGTGATCCACTTCAGGAGGGGCCCTGTGGCAGCGGGAGGGAGTCAGATCCGCTGCCGGAGGTTTGGCTCCGCAGAAGCACAGAGTTGGGTGTTTGCGCGGAGCGAGCAAGTTCCCTGGCAGGAACTGGTTCCCTTTGGGATTTTGGCTGGGGGATGGGCGGGGGAGATGGCGCTGGCGAGCGCCTTTGTTCCCCGCCACGCTGAGCTCTGCCGTCCGGGGCCTCAGCAACTCTCCCTCCCTTTGTCCTCCAGCCTTCCTGCTTTCTGAGCAGAGCTGTTAACTTATGACCTCCCAGACGCTAAGTCGCGCTTGCTGTCGGAACACAGTCCCTCCGGCCCCTCCGCTTTTGCCTGCCAGACTCGGGGGCTCTGCTTGGCAGGCGAGCCGCCCCTCCGTCCCGGCTCCCTCCCGCCAGTCCATGGAGCGCGCACCGCCTCGCCGCCCTTCCTACCCTCTTCCGTGGGCCTCTGGTCTGCGCTTGGCTCCGGAGACTCCGTTCTGCTAATCCTCTGGCGGTTTTCTGGGTTATGTAGGCAGGTGTAGGTGGAATCTAACTGATCATCAGGACGCGCGGTGAGCCCAGCGTCCTCCTATGCCACCATCTTCCCTCCTACATTGATTTTTTTGAATGTTAAAGCAATCTTGTATTTCTGGACTAAATATATCATTGGGTTATATAGTATAATATAGTATTTTTCATGTATCCTTGCATATAATTAGCTTTTATTTTGTTTAGGTTTTTTTTTTGGCTATGTTCAAGATCTATACAGCCTTGTAATATTCTTTTCATATGATAACTTAGTCATGTTTTCATATTAGTTATAGGAGTTTTATAAAACAAGTTGGGAATTGTTTGATATTATATATTCTCTGAAAGATTTTGTGTAGAGTTATTAAATAAATATATATATTTCTTCCTGAAACAATTGAAAGAATTCACTAGTTAAGCCATCTGGATTTAAATTTATTTTTATGGGGAAGAGAGGACATAAGATGGCAGAGAAGTAAGAGGACCCTGAGCTTGTCTCATCCTTTGAACACAGCTAGATCAACATCAAACCATTTTGAACACCTAGGAAATTTATCTGAGAATTAACAGAACAATCTGCATAATTTGAGAGAGAGAATGCAGCAGGTACATGGTGTGGAGAGGTGAACTGGGGGAGAGAAGAGCTGCAGTGCCACAGAGGGGAGGGAGCCATTTTTGCTGAGAGGTGAAAGACAGAGGAGAAGAAAAAGCAGCACACTGGGTTTGTGCAATAAAGCAGTCCCCTTGAAAGCAACTGGAGAGAAAGAGTGAAAACTTGCACAGACGACTGCATAAGAGTCTCCAATACAAGTGATAGGGGGAGAAGAAGAGAGTCTCAATACTACCAGTGTTCCATAAACAATGGAGCAGAGTCTGAAGTTTCAGAGGTAAGCCACTGGGGGTGCTCAGGAAAGGAAGCAGGGAGGAGCCCCAGGAGAGGGCAGCGCTATCTGAAGATCCTCTGGGTCATACAGGGAGAAGCAGTTCCCCTGCTTGGAGTACATTTGGTAGAGCTGATATGGCCTCTCCCTGAGCAAAAGACCAGTGGGTGCCATCAGACCAACATGTCCACCCATGTAGGGACAACGACACTGGCTGAAGGTAGCAAACCCTTGTGCCGGCTGTTTGTTGTGATTTATCATGGGCTCTGAGCCGCTGCTGCTGCAAGGTGCCATGACTATTTCCTGGGACAAGCCAGCCACAGTGACCTGAGACCATCCCCAAGACCATATGAGTGTGTGTGTGTGTGGGGGGGGGTCTCTGAATTGTGAGGTTTTGAAACACAGCTGCACCTGAGATAAAACTCTGAAGAGAGGCACCGCCTGGTAGGTGGACAGTTTGGACAAAGAAAGGGGGAAGGCAGGAAGCTGACAGAAGTCGGGGACACAAGGCGGGGGGGGGGGGAGCGGTGATGGATCAATCAGGTGACTGTGAGGGCATGAACTTCCAGCTCTGGAGACTAGAGAGCGAGGTGGAGCCATTTTCACTATTAGCCACCCAACAGGGACCCACCCAAGTGAGATAAACAGTGCCACCAAGTGGAAAACGGAGCCATTACACCAAGCCCTGAGGGGGGTGGGGGCATGGGACAGTGCCCTCCAGGCACATCTCCACTAGGGCAGTCAGCCTGAGAATCAGAACAGCAGGCTCCTCCCCCAAAAGACCAACACAAATCTCTTTCAAGAGCTTAGTCTACTGACCATACACTGCTGCAAAGTTTCAGCTGTAGGGGAAACTGAATCTAACTTCATTTGGGTTTTTTGTTTGTTCATGTGTTCATTTTGTTGTTGTTGCTTCTGTTTTTATTGTTGTTATTTTTCTCTTCTTTTGTTTCTTAGCTAGAGAAGGAGCAAAAATATTTATCTTGATTTATTTTTATTTTACTTTGTTATTTATTATTTAGTTTTATTTTTTCCTCCTTTTCTCTTTTCTCCTTTTTTCTACCAAACTTCTCTTAATACATAAACCAAAACACACCTAGGATCTAACTTCCTTTATTTGATTTGTTTAATTTTTAAATTTATTTCATTCTATTATTATTTTTTTTCTTCCTCCAAAATGACAAGACAGAGGAATTGACCTTATAAGATAGAACAGGAAGAAATTACAAACAGGGATTTTGTCAATGCAGATATAAGTAAGATGTCTGGACTAGAATTTAAAACACCAATTATAAGAATACTAGCTGGCTTGAAAGAAGCATAGAAGACACAAGAGAATCCCTTTATGCAGAAATATAATAACTAAAATCTGATCAGGCCAAATTAAAAAATGCAAAACTGAGATGCAAACCCAAATGGAGGCCATAAAAATGAGGATGGATGAGACAAAGGAGTGAATAGCAATACAGAAGATAAAATTATGGAAAATAATTCAAAATTATAGAATTATAAGATAATACTATAAAAAATTATATGTCAAGAAACTGGACAATCTTAAAGACATGAACAAATTCCTAGAATCTCACATACTACCAAAACTGAAAAAGGAAAAAATAGATTTTGTACAGGCCCATAACTAGCAAAGAAATTGAATCAGTTATCAAAAATCTCCCAACAAATAACAGTCTTGGCCAGATGGCTTCCCATGGGAATTCTACCAGACACTTAAAGAAGAGTTAATACCTATTCTTCTCAAACTGTTCCAAAATATAATAATGGAAGGAATGCTTCCAATCTCATTCCATGAGGCCAGCATTACCTTGATTCTAAAACCAGACCAAGACCCCACAAAAAGGAGAATTGCAGACAAATATCCCTGATATTTACTATATCCCTCATATAGTATAGAATACTATACTATACTATATCCCTGATGAGACTGGATGCAGAAATTCTCTACAAGATACTAGCAAATTAAATTCAACAGTACATTAAAAGAATTATTCTCCATGATCAAGTGGGATTTATTCCTGAGTTGCAGGCCTTGTTCAAAATTTGCAAATCAATCAATGTGATATTCCACAATAATAAAAGAAAGGTTAAGAACCATATGATCCTGTCAATAGATTCAGAAGACGCATTTGACAAAATACAACATATTTGATAAAAAAAAAAAACTCAAAAAAGTAGGGATAGAAGGAACATACTTCAACATCATAAAGGCCATATTTGAAAGACCCACAGCTAATATCATCCTCAGTGGGGAAAAACTGAGAACTTCCCCCCTAAGATCAGAAACATGACAGGCATGTCCACTCTCATCACTGTTGTTCAACATAATACCAGAAGTCCTAGCCTCAGAAAGCAGATAAGGAAAAGAAATAAAAGTCATCCAAATAAGCAAGGAAGATGTCAAATTTTCATTATTTTCAGATGACATAATACTCCATGCAGAAAACCTGAAAGACTCCACCAAAAAATTGCTGGAACTAATACATAAATTTAGCAATTTGTATGAAACCAATGTGCAGAAATCTGTTGAATTTCTATACACCAATAGCAAAGCAGCAAAAAAAAAAGGAAAAAAAGAAAGAAAGTAAGGAATCAATCCCATTTACAATTGCACCAAAACCAGTAAGATACATAGGAATAAACCTAACTGAAGAGGTAAAATGTCTATACTCTGGAAACTATAGAAGACTTATGAAAGAAATTGAAGAGGACACATAAAGAAATAAAAAAGAATTCCATGCACATGGATTGAAAGAACAAACATTTTTAAAATGTTTATACTACCCAAAGCTATCTACACATTTAATGCAAACCCTAACAAAATACCACCAGCATTCTTCACAGGGCTAGATTAAACAGTCCTAAAATTTATATGAAAGCAAAACACCCCAAATAGCTAAAACAATCCTAAGAAAGAAAAACAAAACTGGAGGCATCACAATTCTGGCTTTTGAGCTATATTGCAAAGCTGTAGTCGTCAAGACAGTATGGTACTGGCACAAAAACATAGGTCAGTGGAACACAATAGAAAACCCAGATAGACCTAGATCTTTGACAAAGCAGGAAAGAATGTCCAATGAAAAAAGACAGTCCCTTCAACAAATGGTGTTGGAAAAACTGGATTGTGAAGTGCAGAAGACTGACACTAGGCCACTTTCTTTCACCATACACAAAAATAAGTTCAAAATGGATGAAAGACCTAAACGTGAGATAGGAAACCATCAAAATCCTAGAGGAGAATACAGGCAGCAACCTCTTTGACCTTGGCAAGAGCAACTTTGTACTAGACACATCACTGAAGGCAAGGGAGACAAAAGCAAACACAAATGATTGGGACTTCATCAAGATAAAAAGCTTCTGTAGAGTGAAGGAAACAATCAACAAAACTAAAAGCAGCCTATGGATTGGGAGAAGATATTTGTAAATGACATATCTGATAAAGGGATAGTACCCAAAATCTGTAAAGAACCTATCAAACTCAACACCCCAAAAACAAATAACCCAGTGAAGAAATGGGCAAAAGACATGAATAGACACTTTTCTAAAGAAGACATCCAGATGGCCAACTGACACATGAAAAAATGTTCAACATCACTCATCATCAGGGAAATACAAATCAAAACCATGATGAGATACCACCTCACACTTGTCAGAATGGCTAACATTAACAACGTAGGAAACAACAGGTGTTGGTAAAAATGCAGAGAAAGGGGAGCCATTTTGCACTGTTAGTGGGAATGCAAACTGGCACAGCCACTGTGGAGAACAGTATGGAGATTCTTCAAGAAACTAAAAATAAAACTACCTTACAATCCAGCAATTACACTATTATGTATTTACACAAATGTTATAAGAATACAGATTTGAAGGGGTCCATGCACCTGCATGTTTATAGCAGCATTATCAACAATAGCTAAACTGTGGAGAGAGCCCAAATGTCTATCAACTGATGAATGGATAAAGAAGATGTGGTATATATATATATGTGTGTGTGTGTGTGTATGAATATTATATATATAATGGAATATAATATATATAATGGAATATATATATGTATATATATAATGGAATATTTCTCAACCATTAAAAAGCTTGAAATCTTGCCATCTTCAGTGATGTGAATGGAGCTAGAATGTATTATGCCAAACAAAATAAGTCAATCAGAGAAGGACAAGTATCATAAGATTTCAATCATATGTGGAATTTAAGAAACAGATGAACATATGGGAATGGCGGGAAAGAAAAGAGAGGGAAACAAACCACAAAAGACTCTTAATGATAGAGAACAAGCTATAGGTTGATGGAGGGAGGTAGGTGCGAAATGGGCTAGATGGGTGATGGTTATTAAGGAGGACACTTGTGATAAGCACTTGAAACCAATATTGCACTGTAAGTTAACTAACTAAAATTTAAATATAAAAATAAAATAAAATAAAATAAAATAAAATAAAATAAAATAAATTTTATGGGATAAATGCAACACTGAATTCAATTTATTCAAAAATTAGCTGATTACCATTTTTTCTTTTGTTATTTTTAAAATAAATTCATCTGTTTATTTTACTTTTTTTTTTAATTTTTAATGTTAATTTATTTTTGGAAGAGACAGAGCATAAGTGGGGGAGGGGCAGAGACAGAGGGAGACACAGAATCTGAAGCAGGCTCCAGGCTCCAAGCTGTCAGCACAGAGCCCAATGTGGGGCTCAAACTCAAGAACAGTGAGATCATGACATGAGCCAAAGTTGGACACTCAACTGACTGAGCCACCCAGGTGCCCCTATTTTAGTTTTATTTAGTTGCATACAGCTATTCATAATATTCTATTTTTAATAAGGTGTAGAATATGTAGTGTTGTCCACATTTTTAAAAAATATTATTTTAATGTTTCTTTATTTTTAAGAGAGAGAGAGACAGAGCATTAGTGGGGGAAAGGCAGAGAGAGAGGGAGACACAGAATCTGAGGTAGGCTTCAGGCTCTGAGCCATCAGCACAGACCCCGACGCAGGGCTCAAACTCACGAACTGTGAGATCATGACCTGATCCAAAGTCGGACCCTTAACCGACTGAGCCACCCAGGCGCCACAACCCACTTTTTAATTCATGATTTTTGTAAGTTGTATTTTACTTACTTTTAATTAATCTCTTCACATAAACAAAATGGCTTTGCTTATTGTCTCTATTATGGGTCCATTTCTATTTTATTTATTTTTATTCTTTAATATTTTTTTAAATTCTAAATGACTGGCTTGCTTTGCTATTTGTTTTCTAGCTTCTGAGATGAGAGTTTATATGGTAGGCAGGAAAATGCTCCTATTAAAAATGTTCATATCTTACTTTCTGGATCCTGAAAAATATTATCTACAGGAGAAAGAAAGCTTTGCAAATGTTATTACGTTAAAGATCTTGAGGTAGTGAGACAAATTTGTATTATGCAAGCAAGTCAAATATAAAAATAAAAGTACTTTTAAGATAAAGGAAGAGCATCAGTCTCAGAAAAGGGAAGTAGAAGTCAGAATGATGCAGTTCCTGGATTTGAAGTTAGAGAAAGAGACCATGAGCCAAGGAATGCAGGCAGCATGTAAAAGATAAAAAAGACAAAAAAACAGAATCTCCTTAGAAGTATCCTGAAGTAACGCAATCCTGACAGCTTAATTTTAGTCCAGTGAAACCCATTTTAGATTTCTGATGATTGTAATAATAGTAAGATAAATAATTTTGCATTGTTTTAGGTCACCAAATTTGTGGTAATTTGCTATAATAGCAATAGAAAACTAAAGTGATTTAATGGTATTAGTTTCACAAAAAGTAATATGTTTCTAAAAATAAAGTAATGGTATTTGGTTTTAATACAAATTGATAAGATTTCGGTATCTGAAAATGGGTTGCTATTGTAGTGAATCATTAAAAATGTAGAAGTAACTTTGGAATTAGAGTCTGGAAGAATTTTAAGAAGTATGTTAGAAAAAGTCTTAATTGCCTTAAATAAACTGTTAGAAATATGGATTTTAATGATATTATTAGTGAGATCTCAGAAAGAAGTGGGAACATGGTAGGGAAAAACGTATAATCTTAGAGTATACCTAAATCATCATAAAGATACTTACTAGAAATATAGATGTTAAAGGCACTGCTGGTGAGCATTCAAATGGAGATGAAAAACATGTTATGGAGACTGGAGTTTATTATATAGTGACAGAAACTCAGCTGAACTGTGTTCTGAAGCTATTATGTTCTATAAAAAGGAGAATTTCTAAATGATGATTTGGATTTTATCTTATGATATTTACAAGTAAAGTATTGAAGGTGTGGTATGGTTTCTTCTAGCTACTCATAGTAAAATGAAAGAAAGAAATACATTGAAGGAAAGACTGTTAATCAACAGAGCAAGATGAAGTTAAAAACCAATAACAGAAGGAAAATTTGCAAATTCAAATATGTGGAAATCAAATAAAGCAGTCTTGGAAAAAACAATGGTCAAAGAAGAAATCCCAAAGGAAATTAGAAAATATGTACATAAAGACAAATGATTATGAAAACATAACATACCCAAACTTATGAGATGCAACAAGACCAGTTTTAAGAGTGAAATTTATGGCTATAAATTGCTAAATTTAAAAAGAAGAGAACAAAATTAAAGCTAGCAGAAGAAAGGAAATGATTAGAACACAGATAAACAAAATTTAAAAAATATATATAAAAACAGAAATCATAGAAAGCAAAAATTGATTTTTTGAAGGTATCAATAATATTGACAAATTTTTGGCTAGACTGACAAAGAACAAAACAAAGAAAATACAAATAACTAAAATTAGAAGTGGTTTAAGTTGGTGATGTAAGAAGATCCTGAATTCGCCTGCTCCCATGGACACAGCAAATCTACAGCTACATATAAAATGGTTTACTTTTTAAAATACCTGAAAACTAGCTTAACAACTCTTTCTTTCATAGTAGGCAAATGAGAAAAATATCACATCAAAGTGGGTAGAAGAGGCTGAGACCCCATCTCACCATAAACCCCACTCTTGGTGTGGTGACCCTTTATTAGAAAGGAAACTCACAGGGGTGCCTGGGTGGCTCAGTCAGTTGAGCATCTGACTTCAGCTTAGGTCATGATCTCACAGCTTGTGGGGTCAAGCCACGTCAGGCTCTGTGCGGACAGCTCAGAGCCTGGAGTCTGCATTGGATTCTGTGTCTCCCTCTCTCTTTCTGCCCCTCCCCCGCTCATACTCTGTCTCTCTCTCTCTCAAAAAATAAAAATAAACATTTAAAAATTAAAAAAAAAAAGAAAGGAAACTCATAAACCTGGAGCTTCTTTGTGAGGAACATAAGGTTTATAGCTTACATCAGCCATCCCAACTTTTAACGTTTGCTCCTAAGAGATAAGCCTCCCAATCATCTGCCTTTGAAAACCGACAGGCTTGTGACCATAATACCCAAAGTTCTGTAGCAATTTGAGAGCTGGCTCTTAAAAGGCTTGTGAGCAGACACACTCACCCCAGGGCCTGGTGCATAAGCAGCAGTTTGAAAAGTGCCCAGACTTTATGTGAAAGAGATTTATTTGCTAAAGTATTGGCTGAAAGGGCAGGAGCCTACTTGGATACTCTCCAGGGATGGAGTATGGAGGGTGTCATTTTCACACTCTCCCTCTACCTTTCTGAAACCTGTGGCCACCATCTCTCTCTCTCTCTTTCTCTCTCTCTCTCTCTCTTTTTTTTTTTTTTTTTTTTTTACTCTGGACCTTCTTCTTTTTTAATCAGCAGCCACCATCTTCATTCTCTTCTTCTGCTGTGCTTCAGAGCACCAGTATCTTCCTGAAGGGAGATTTTACACACATCTTGTGCCCCTGACTTTATGTCTGGTGTCACTGTTTTTGAGGTTGCTGCCCAGGGAACACCACTTTACCACTTACCTCTTGAGGTTAGGGTATCTTGTGTTCTTGGGTCCCATGGGACTATAACAACTAGAGATACAGTTCATGGCAGACTTCCCAAAGGAAGACTAAAACACACTTCTAGTCTTCCTGAGGAAGAGGTCTTATGCTTGTTTAGAAGCTTTGGACTAAGAGGCAGGCTTCTGGTCTGTCACTCTTCTATATGTCTATGAAGGTACTCTGGGAAAACAGAAGTTGGTGGACACTATTTTTGCACTCTCCCTTTGTTTCACTGCAGCTGAACAGAAAGGAGCTTATACCCTTTTCTGGTGCCCTGATTTTTGAAGCTGGTTCCAGGGGGCACTATTATATTTCTTGACCCTGGAGGCCAGTGGGGCTTTCACTTGTGGATCCCACAAGACTGTAACTAATGGAAAAAAGTGTTCTTAAATAGCTACAAACCTCAGGCACAGCAAGAGGAAACAGACCTACAAGCTCAGAATTTCTGTGAAAGAGGTCTATAAGCTTATCATCATAGCTGTAGACTGAGGAGTAGGTTTCTAATTGGGTACACATATAAGGGCTGACAGTAAATCTTTCCAGAGGCCTTGAAAGACAGGCACTATCCTTGCATTCTTCCTCTGCCACACACCAGAGTGCCACTATCTCTAGAAAGGGAGCTCTTTCTTATGACTGATTACCTGGCTTTTACATCTGATGTCCTGGGTTTTGTGGCTGCTACCCAAGGGATGCCCCTTGATCACCTGGCTCTTGTGGGAAGAACTCATGTTTCTGGGACCCATAGGACTGTAACAGTTGAAGAGACAGATTTTAGTAGGCAACTACTCTTAGGGCACTTCACAGACAGCAGACTGAAGCATACCCCAAGTTGTTCTGTGAAAAAGGCCTATTTTCTTGTCCTCGAGCTTTAGTCTGAGGGGCAGGCTTCAGGTTTGGCACACAAGAAATCTATGATCCTTTCAGGGTACATAGGCTGGGAAATACCACATTTGTAATCTCCCTCTGTCTTGCTACAGCTTGCTAGTATATCCAAGAAAAGAACATATACAGTAATCTACAGTCCATTTTTTTTTTTCTGGTGACACTCAGAGGAAACTTTAACATGGTCTATGGTGGCCATCAGGGCTTACACTTGCAGATCACAGGACTGTATATATTTGCATTTTAAAAATGCTGCTGCCTAAGAGTATGGCTTCCAATCAGTCTGATTCTGAGTGCTGACTGAGAACTTCCCCTTTTAGATAACACCCTCAGCTACTGGGAGCTATTAAAAATTAAATAGGCTCCCAGAACTATCACAAAAGTTTGCAAGACGACCATAAGCTAGGGCAAGATTGAATGATAAGGTTCATATCCTACATGAGACCACTTTTTCAAGAGGGGGAGAAGTGGCTATTTCATCTAATGCATGGAAACAGGGAGTCAAGAAAAATGAGGAAACAGAGGAAAATGTTCCAAATGAAAGAACAAGATAAAGTGACAGAAAAACCCTTAATAAAGTGAAAATAGGTAATTTACTTGATAAAAAGCTCATAGTAATGGTCACAAAGATGCTCACCAACTTGGGAGAAGAAACAATGAACACAGTCGAGAATATAAACAAAGAGAAAGAAAACATAAGAACATATCAAACAAAAGTCATGAAGCTGAAGAATACAGTAACTGAATTGAAAAATATATTTGAGGAAATAATGGCTGAAAACGTCCCTAATCTGGGACTAGAAAACAGACATCCACATACAGGAAGCTCAGAGAATCCAAATGAGGGAAACTTATAGAGTTCCTCATCAAAACACATTATAATTAAAATGTCAAAAATTAAAGACAAGGAGAGAAATTTAAAAGCAATAAAAGAAAAATAACTTTTTATGTACAGAACTCCCACAAGACTATCATGGTTCATGAGTTTGAGCCCCTCATCAGACTCTTTGCTGTCAGCACAGACCCTGCTTTGGATCCTCTGTCTCCGTCTCTCACTGCTCCTCCCCTGCTTGTGCGTGCTCGCTCTCTCTCTCTCTCTCAAAAATAAATAAACATTACAAAAAATTTCAGGGGCGCCTGGGTGGCTCAGTCAGTTAAGCGTCTGACTTCAGACCAGGTCATGATTTCACAGTTCATGGGTTCGAGCCTCGCATCGGGCTCTGTGCTGATGGCTCAGAGCCTGGAGCCTGCTTTGGATTCGGTGTCTCCCTCTCTCTCTGCCCCTCCCCCACTCAGGCTCTGTCTCTCTCTCTCTCTCTTTCAAAAATAAACGTTAAACAAATTTAAAAAACACCTGAAAAGATGTTCAACATTACTCTTTATTAGAGAAATACAAATAAAAACCACAATGAGATACCACCTCACACCTGTCAGAATGGCTAAAATTAACAACACAAGAAAAAGCATGTGTTGGCGAGGATGTGGAGAAAGGGGAACCTTCCTGCATTGTTGGTGGGAATGCAAACTGGTGCAGCCACTCTGGAGAAGAGTATGTAGGTTCCTGAAGAAACTAAAAGTAAAACTACCATACAATCCAGCAATTGCACTATTATGTATTTACCCAAAAAACACAAAAATACAGATTTGGAAGGGTATATGCACCCCAATGTTTATAGCAGCATTATCAACAATAGCCTGCCTTGGATTCTGTGTCTCTCTTTCTCTCTGCCCCTCCCCTGCTCACACTATGTCTCTCTCTCTCAAAAATAAATAAACATTACAAAATAAATAAATCCTTTTAACATTTCTTGTAAAGCTTGTTTAATAGTGATGAACTCCTTCAGCTTTTTCTTGTCTGGAAAACTCTATCTTTCAATTCTGAATGATAACTTGGAGAAGTAAAGTATTATTGGTTGGAATTTTTTTTTTCTTTCAGCGTTTTAAATATATCTTGCTATTCCCTTCTGGCCTGCCGTGTTTCTCCTAAAAAATCCACTCATAGCCTTGTGGGGGTTCTTCTGTACATAAAAAAGTTATTTTCCTTTTATGACCCAAGCCAAAGTCATACATTAAACCAGATGAGCCACCCAGGCACCCTTCTTTTCATGTGTTTGTTAGCCATCTGGATGTTTTCTTTAAGTGTTTATTCATGTCTTCTACCTATTTCTTAACTGGGTTGTTTGTTTTTTGGTATTGAGTTTGATAAGTTCTTTGTAGATTTTGGATACTAACCCTTTATCAGATATGTCATTTACAAATATCTTCTCCCATTGGGTAGGCTGTTATTTAGTTTTGTTGATTGTTTCCTTCACTCTGCAGAAGCTTTTTATTTTTGTGAAGTACCAATAAGTCTGTTCACTTTTGTCTCCCTTGTCTTCAGTGATGTGTCTAGTACAATGTTGTTCTGGCCAAGGTCAAAGAGGTTGCTGCTTATGTTCTCCTCTAGGATCTTGATGGTTTCCTGTATCATATTTAGGTCTTTCATCCATTTTGAACTTATTTTTGTGTATGGTGAAAGAAAGTGGCCTAGTTTCGTCTTCTGCACATTACAATCCAGTTTTCCCAACACCATTTGTTGAAGATACTGTCTTTTTTCATTGGACATTTTTTCCTGTTTTGCCAAAGACGAGTTGATCATATAGTTGTGGGTCTATCTGGGTTTTCTATTGTGTTCCATTGATCTATGTGTCTGTTTTTGTGCCAGTACCATGCCGTCTTGATGACTACAGCTTTGTAATATAGCTTGAAATCTAGAATTGTGATGCCTCCAGTTTTGTTTTTCTTTCTCAGGATTGCTTTGGCTATTTGGGGTGTTTTGGTTCCATACAAATTTTGGGATTGTTTGATCTAGCCCTGTGAAGAATGCTGGTGGTATTTTGTTAGGGATTGCATTAAATGTGTAGATAGCTTTGGGTAGTATAGACATTTTAATCATGTTTGTTCTCCCAATCCATGAGCATGGAATTCTTTTTTATTTATGTGTCCTCTTCAATTTCTTTCATCAGTGTTTCACAGTTTTCAGAGTATAGATCTTTTACCTCTTTAGTTTGGTTTATTCCTATGTATCTTACTGTTATTGTTCCAATTGCAAATAGGACTGGTTCTTTGATTTCTTTTTCTGCTGCTTCATTATTGGTGTATAGAAATGCAACAGATTTCTCCATGTTGATTTTACATCCTGCAACTGTACTGAATTCATGTTTTAGTTCTAGTAATTTTTTGGTGGAGTCCTTTGTGTTTTCTACATAGAGTATTATGTCATCTGCAAATAGTGAAAATTTGACTTGCTTCTTGCTGATTTGTATGCGCTTTATTATTATTATTTTTTGTTGTCTGACTGCTGAGGCTAAGTTTTCTAGTACTATGTTAAATAATAGTGGACATCCTTGTCTTCTTCTTGACACAGGGGAAAGACTTTCAGTTTTTCCCCATTGAGGATTCTATTATCTGTGGGTCTTTTGTGTATGGGCTTTATGATGTTGAGGTATGTTCCTTCTATCCCTACTTTGTTGAGAGTTTTTATGAAAAATGGATGCTTTATTTTGTAAAATGATTTTTGTGTCCATTGACAGGATTATGTGGTTCTTATCCTTTCTTTTATTAATGTGGTATATCACACTGATTGATTTGCAAATATTGAGCCAGCCCTGCAGCCCAGTAATAAATCCCACTTGATTGTGGTGAATAATTGTTTTTTTTTCCCTCTTTTTTCTTTTCTTTTCTTTCATAGACAGAGAGACAGAGACAGACAGAGAGAGAGAGAGAGAGAGAGAGAGAGAGAGAATCTTAAGCTGGCTCAATTCTTGGTGCAGAGCCTGACATGGGACTTGACCCCACCACCCTGGGATCATGACCTGTGCCAAAACCAAGAGTATGATACTCAACTGACTGAGCCAGGTGCCCCTGATGAATAATTATTTTAACGTACTGTTGAATTCAATTTGCTAGTATCTAATTGAGGATTTTTTCATCCAGTTTCATCAGAGATATTGACCTGTAATTCTCCTTTTTAGTCTTTGTCTGCTTTTGGAATCAAGGTAACGCTGGATTCACAGAATAAGTTTGAAAGCTTTCCTTCCATTTCTATTTTCTGGAACAGTTTGAGAAGACTATGTATTAACTCTTTTTAAATGTCTGGTAGAATTTTGTGAATTTCTCGGAATTTGTTCATTTTTTGAAGTTTATTTTTGAGAGAGAAAGCATGAGTCAGGGAGGGGCATAGAGAGAGAATCCTCAGCAGGCTCCAAGTGTCATGGAGGAACCTGATGTGGGGCTTGAACTCAAGAACCATGAGACCATGACCTGAGCTGAAATCTAGAGTTGGAGGCTTAACCACCTGAGCCACCCAGGAACCCTGGAAATTGTCCATTTCTTCCACATTTCCTATTTTGTTGGCATATAATTTTTCATAGTATTCTAAGTGTTTGTGTTTCTGTGGTGTTCATTATAATCTCTCTCTCTCTCTCTCTCTCTCTCTCTCTCTCTGTGTGTGTGTGTGTGTGTGTGTATGTGTGTGTGTTTATCTACTTGTGCTCTCTCTCTTTTCTTTTTCAGCATTCTGGCCAGAGGTTTATCAATTTTGTTAATTCTTTCAAAGAACCAATTCCTAGTTTTGTCGATCTATTGTTTTCTTGTTGTTGTTGTTGGTGGTGGTGGTGGTGGTGTTTCTATATTGATTATTTCTGCTCTAATCTTTATTATTTCCCTCATTCTGCTGGATTTAGGCTTTATTTGATGTTCCTTTTCTAGCTCCTTAGGTATAAGGTTGGATTGTGTATTTGGGACATTTCTTGCTTCTTGAAATAGGCCTGAATTGCAACATACTTTCCTCTTAGGACTGCCTTTGCTGCATCCCAAAGGCTCTGGACTGTAGTGTTTTTATTTTCATTGACTTCCATGTTTTTTTTATTTCTTCTTTAATTTCCTGGTTAATCCAGTCATTCTTTAGTAGGATGGTATTTAACCTCCATGTATTTGAAAGCTTTCTAAATTTTTTCTTGTGGTTGACTTCAAGTTTTATAGTGTTGTGATCTGAAAATATGCATGGTACGATCTCGATCTTTTTGTATCTGTTGAGGGCTGATTTGTGACCCAGTTATGTGATCTATTCTGGAGAATGTTCTATGTGCACTTGAAAAGAATGTATATTCTTCTGCTTTAGGATTAAATGTTCTGAATATATCTGTTCAGTTATTGGTCCAGTGTGTCATTCAAAGCCATTATTTCCTTGTGGCTTTTGCTTAGATTATCTGTCCATTACTATAAGTGGGTAGTAAATCCCCTACTATTATTGTATTATTATCAAAGAGTTTCTTTATGTTTGTTATTATTGTTTTATATACTTGGGTTCTCTCAAGTTGGGATCATAAATATTTACAATTGTTAGGCCTTCTTGATGGATAGACATTTTAATTAAGATATAATACCCTCTTCATCTCTTGTTACAGTCTTTGTTTTAAAATCTAGTTTGACATATAAATGTGGCTACTCTGGCTTTCTTTTTGACCTCCATTAGCAGGATAGATGGTTCTCTATCCCCTCACTTTCGGTCTGCAGGTGTCTTCCAGTCTAAAATGAGTCTCTTGTAGGAAGCATACCGATAGATCTTGTTTTTTTTTTTATCCATTCTGATACCCTATGTCTTTTGATTGGAGCATTTAGTCCATCTACATTCAGAGTGATTATTGAAAGATATGAATTTAGTGCCATTGTGTTACCTTTAGAGTTGTTTCTGGTGATGTTGTATGATCTTTTGTAGTCTTTGTTGCTTTGGTCTTTTTTTCTACACTCAGTGTCCCCCTTAAAGTTTCTTTCAGGGCTGGTTTATTGGTCATGAACTCCTTTAGTTTTTGTTTGTCTGGGAAAGTCTATCTCTTCTATTCTGAATGACAGTCTTGCTAGATAAATAATACTTGGTTGCATATTTTCCCCATTCATCACGTTGAATATTTTCTGCCACTCCCTTCTAGCCAGCCAAGTTTCAGTGGAGGCCGGCTGATAATCTTATCTGTCTACCCTTGTAGATTAAGGACCTTTTGTCCCTAGCTGTTTTCGGAATTCTCTCTTTATCTTTGTTTTGCAAGTTTCACTATGATATGTTGTGCTATTGACCTGTTTTTGTTGATTTTGAGGGGAGTTTTCTTTGCTTCTTGGCTCAAATGCCTGTTTCCTTCCCTAGATTAGGGAAGTTCTCAGCTATATAAACCTTCTGCACCCTTTTCCTGCTCTTCTTCTTCTAGGACTCCTATGATATGGGTATTGTTTGTTTTATGGAATCACCAAGTTCCCTAAGTCTCTTCTCATGATATAGTAGTTTATTTTCCCCTCTTCTTTTCACCTTCATTATTTTCTATAGTTTTGTCTTCTACATCACCTATTCTCTACTATGCTTCTTCAATCCTCATTGTCACTGAATCCAGTCTGTTTTGCATTTCAGTTATAGCATTTTTTATTTCAGCTTGCCTAGTTTTTGTGTTTGATCTCTGCAGCAAAGGCTTATATTTTTTTTCAAACAAAGGTATTAGTCTTATGACTGTTGGTCTAAATTCCTGCTCAGATATATTGCTTATATCTGTTTTGAGAAAGTCCCTGGCTGTGATTTATTCTTGACCTTTCTTTTGGGGAGAATTCCTATGTCTTGTCATTTTGTCTATGTTTCTATCTTTTGGGTGTTTTAAAAGTTTATTATCTTTCCTGCACCTGAGAGTAATGCTATATTAAAAAGGGGTCATATACTGTCCAAGGCCTGGCAATTCAGGAAGTGTTTCCGGGGAATGCTCTGTGCACTCTGTTGTTGCATTTTGGCTGCTCTTCCCCATTGGTTAATCCTCTGCAGAACTCCTCTTTGCTTGAGGTTGGGAGTGTCTGGACCTTTAACTAGGTGTGGTTTGGTTTGCTTGTAAAATAACTCTGGAAAAAAGGACAAACAAAAAATCTTGATCCCCAAAGAGAAAAAAAGAAAGGGAAAGAAACAAAACAAAGAATCAAAATACTATCAGGTTGATTCTAAAGAAAAAGACACACACAAAAAATGGGAAAAAAGAAAGAAAAATAAAAGAAAAAAAAGAAGACTGATTTTTTAAAAAAAGAGAGAGAAAAGGAAACAAACGAAGAAAAAACTATGAGCCCGATTCCAAAAGAAGAAAAGAAGGAAAAAGAAGAAACAAAAAAGAAAAAAGGAAACTTGCTTGTATTTCCACCAGAACTGCAGATGTTGTTTTGAAACACTCGATTTTCAGTATAGCATGTGGGGTGCTTCCTCTGCTGGTCTTCTGGTGGATAGTCCTGTTGCGTTGGCTTAGAGTCAGTCTTGCTCCAGTATATAAACAGTTGCAGGAACAGGGGGGTAGATTTTGGTGTAAGCCGTTCCCACCTCCACTGGGGGCTGCTGTGTTGCTCTCTAAGTCCCTCTGTGTTGGTGTTTGGGGTAAAATGGTGCCACCCCTCTTTCTAGTCCCTGGAAAGGGGATCTCACACCCCTGCTGTCCAGGCAGCTCTCATAAAATAGCAAGGGCAGTCAGCTCATCCTGTGCCACAGCTCTCTTTTGGTTTTTCTTTGGTGCATGGCTGGAATTCAAAACTCAAAGTCTTAAAGGACTTGGCACTACATGGACCCACCCCCCTCCTCCAAGGTAGAGCTTCTCCACACTATTTCTGATATCCTTTGTCCCCAGTAAATAGTCCTATGCCTGTGCCATGCAGGGCATCTATGATGTAGCACCTCTAAAAGCAGCAAAAAGTTTATATGCTCTCTGGCTGTATGCACCTCTGTCCCCTGATGATGAAAGGCTTTTCGCTGGCACCTACAGGGTCTCTTGTCCTTGGAGACGCAATATACCCTTTTCCAAAAGTACTCCAGGAAAAGGAATGTTCTTTCCCAGTGTTCCCTGGAGATTCCTACACCACGCTATGCACTCCAGTGCCAGCTCCCTCTTTCTTGCCAGGAGCGCACTTTCAAAACCTGAGTTTGATCTCCAAATGCTGTTTGCAAAAAAAACCTGTGACATTCAGTATTTCTCACTCCCCAGTCCTTGATCCAGAGAGGTTTTCCTCTTGTGCTAACCTGATGCTGCACTCTCGCAACACCTCTCTCTTTCTCTCCCTTGTCTCTCTTTGGAAATGGTTCCCTCCCTTCTGCTGCAGCGCAGTTTTTCTCTCCCCCAATTCACTTCAGTGCACCTTGCACCTGCCACGCTGTCTTCCTCCAACTGTAGATATCCTTCTACCAGTCTTCAGCTTGATTTCTTGGGTGTTCCAAGTGATCTGACCTCAATAAAGCTGTGTTTGAGGGGCGAGAAAAGCCCAGGGTCCCCCTACTTCTCCACCATATTAACTCCTCTGATTTCACCTCTTAAAGCATTTACACTTTAAAAATGAGATGTTATGGGATTCCTTCCTTCTTAAAAGTGTTCTAGAGCTACTAAAAAACTTGAATTTACAAAATAGTTGATAAAAATACTCCTTTGGATTATAGAAGAAGGGGGCAAAAGACCACTGATAAGAAATGGCATATGATATTAATCAGACTTGGCTTCTTTCTCTCCTGCTTCATCAGAGACTGAGGCTCCTCATTTTTAGGGTCTCCATTTTCTGCAAGTAAATCTTTCTTGGTTAGCCACTGCAGCCTGTTTTCCCTTTGCTTCCCTTTCCTTTTGCTTCCCTTTATCATTTTCTGCTGTCCTTTTTGGCTTCCTTTACACTTTTGCAGGAGCACTTTTGCTGAATTCCTCTTGGGCTTTTCTTTCAATGCCCCTATTGCAGAGCTAACCTTCCTCTTGGGCATAGTGGTGGTGGGGCAGGCTTGTGCCAGGGGCCTGCAGACCTCAGCATGCTTAGAGCCTTCCTAAAGCTGAGCTGCCTGGCTGCTGCCACCCCTTCCACTTCTAGAGCTGTTACACCACATACTCTCTATCCAT
Source organism: Panthera onca (assembly GCF_046562875.1). Lineage (NCBI taxonomy): Eukaryota > Metazoa > Chordata > Mammalia > Carnivora > Felidae > Panthera > Panthera onca. The sequence continues at coordinate 69,901,222 of NC_138357.1, forward strand.
TCGTCAGTTGGTGGACATTTGGGGTCTTTCCATAATTTGGCTATTGTTGATAATGCTGCTATAAACATCAGGGTGCATGTATCCCTTCAAATTAGTATTTTTGTATTCTTTGGGTAAATACATAGCAGTGCAATTGCTGGATCATAAGGCTGTTCTATATTTAACATATTGAGGAACCTTGATACTTTTTCCATTGTGGCTATCCAGTTTCCATTGCAACCAATAGTGTAAGAAAGATTACCATTTTTTTTTAATCCTTGGCAACACCTTTTTATCCCTGTGTTGCTGTTTCTAGCCATCTGACTAGTGTGAGATGATATCATATTGTAGTTTTGATTTGTATTTCCCTGATGATGAGTGATGTTGAGCATCTTTCATGTATCTGTTAGCCATCTGTATGTATTCTTTGGAAAAATGTCTGTTCATGTCTTCTGGCAATTTTTGAACTGGATTATTTGTTTTTAGGGTGTTGAGATTTATAACTTCATTATATATTTTGGATAATTACCCCTTATCAGATATGCCATTTTCAAATATCTTCTCCCATTCAGTAGTTTGTCTTTTAGTTTTATTGATTGTTTCCTTTGCCTTTTATTTTGGTGAAGTCCCAATGGTTTACTTTGGCTTTTGTTTCCCTAGCCCCAGGAGATATATCTAGTAAGACATTATTATGGCTGCTTTGTCAAAGATGAGTTGACCATATATTTGTGGGTCCATTTCTGGGTTTTCTATTCTGTTCCATTGATCTATGTGTCTGTTTTTTCTGCCAGTACCATACTGCCTTCATCACCATAGCTTTGTATTATAACTTGAAGTCTGGAATTGTGATGCTTACAGCTTTGCTTCTTTTTTTCAAGACTACTTTGACTATTCAGGGTCTTTTGTGACTCCATACAAATTTTAGGATTGTTTGTTCTTCCTCTGGAAAAATGCTGTTGATATTTTGATAGGTATTGCATTAAATGTGTAGATTGTTTTGGGTAATATGGACATTTTAACAACATTGTTTTTCCCAGTGCATGATCATGGAGCATTCTTCCATTTGCTTGTGTTATCTTCAATTTCTTTCATCAGTGTTTTATGGTTTTCAGAGTACAGTTCTTTTGCTTCTTTAGTTAGGTTTATTCCTAGTAATCTTATGGTTTTTGGTGTAGTTATAAATGAGATTGATTCCTTAATTTCTCTTCCTGCTGATTTATTATTGGTGTATAGAAATGTAACAGATTTCTGTACATTGATTGTGTATCTTGCGACTTTACTGAATTCATGTATCACTTCTAGCAATTTTTTTGGTGGAGTCTCTTGGATTTACTATATACAGTATCATGTCACCTGAAAATAGTGGAAGTTTGATTTCTTCCTTGCAAATTTGGATACTTTTTTATTTTTTTCTGTTGACTGATTACTGTGTGATTGCTTCCAGTACTGTGTTAAATAACAATGGTCAGAGTGGACAACCCTATCTTGTTCCTGACCATAGGGGAAAAGCTCTCAGTTTTTCCCCATTGAGGAGGATATTAGCTGTGGGTTTTTAATATATGGTCTTTATTATGTTGAGTTTTGTTCTCTCTAATCCTACTTTGTTGAGGGTTTTTTATTATGAATGGATGTTGTATTTTGTCAAATGCTCTTTCTGCATCTATTGAAAGGGTCATATGGTTCTTATCCTTTCTTTTATTAATGTGGTGTATCATGTTGATTGATTGGTGAATATGGAACCACCCTTGCAGCCCAGGAATGAATCCCACTTGATCATAGTGAATAACTCCATTAATACACTGTTGGATACAATTTGCTAGTATTTTACTGAGAATTTTTGCATTCATGTTCATCAGGGATATTGGCCTGTAATTCTCTTTTTCAGTGGAGTCTGTCTGGTTTTCGAATCAAAGTAATGATGGCCTCATAGAATGAATTTGGAAGTTTTCCATCCATTTCTATTTTTTGGAATAGTTTGAGAAGAATAGGTATTAACTCTTTAATTTTTTTTTTTAGCATTTTATTTTTATTTGTTTTTTGAGAGACAGAGAGAGACAGAGTGTGAGCGGGGGAGGACAGTGAAAGAGGGAGACAAAGAACCTGAAGCAGGCTTAAGACTCTGAGCTGTCAGCACAGAGCCCAATTCAGGGCTCAAACCCACAAACCATGAGATTATGACCTGAGATGAAGTTGGACACTTAAACTGAGCCACCCAGGCATATTAACTCTTCTTTAAATGCTTGGTAGAATTTCCCTGTGAAGCTATCTGGCTCTGGGCTTTTGTTTGATGGGAGATTTTCTATTACGGATCCAATTTCTTAGTTGGTTGTCAGTCTGTTCAAGTTTTCTACTTCTTCCCATTTCAGTTTTGGTAGTTTATATCTTTCTAGGAATTTATCCATTTCTTCGAGGATGTCCAATTTGTTGGTATATAGTTCTTTATAATACTCTTTTATAATTGCTTGTATATCTGTGATGGTGTTTGTTATTTCTCTTTCATTTATGGCTTTATTTATTTGGGTTCTTTTTCCCTTTTGATAACTCTGGGTAGACATTTATCATTTTTATTAACTTTTTTCAAAGAACCAGCTCGTGGTTTCACTCATCTGTTCTATTGTTTTTTGTTTTTTGTTTTAGTTTGTGTATCATTTATTTCTGCTCTCATATTTATTATTTCCCTTCTTCTGCTGGCTTTAGGCTTTGTTTGTTGTTTTTTCTAGCTCCTTTAGATGAGGTTAGGATATTTATTTGAAGTTTCTCTTTTGCTTCTTGAAGTAAACCTGTATTGCTGTATACTTCCCTCTTTTTACCTCTTTTGCTGCATCCCAAAGTTTTTGGACCTCGTGTTTTCATTTCATTTGTTTCAATGTACTTCTTAATTTCTTATTTGATTTCCTGGTTTACCCATTCATTTTTGAAATCATATCGTTTAACTTCCATATATTTATGGTCTTCCCAAATTTTTTCTTGTGGTTGATTTCAGGTTTCATAGTGTTGTGGTTAGAAAATATGCATGGTATGAGCTTAATCTTTTTGTACTTGTTGAGGCCTGATTTGTGGCCTAGTATGTGATCTATTTTGCACATTGTCAATTTTTGCACTTGACAAGAATGTGTATTCTGTCGTTTTATGATGGAACATTCTGAATATATCTGTTAAGTCTATCTGGTCCAGTGTGTCATTCAAAACTCTTGGTTCCTTATTGATTTTCTGTCTAGATAATCTGTCCATTGATGTAAGTGAAGTGTTAATGTCCCCTACTATTGTTGTATTATCAATTAGTTCCTTTATATTTGTTATTAATTATTTTATATATTTGGGTGCACTCATGTTTGGGGCATAAATATTTATAATTTTAAGATCTTGTTAGATAGACCCTTTTATTATGATACAGTGCCTTTCTTTGTCTCTTGTTACAATCTTTTGTCTGCAATATAGTTTGACAGATATAAGTATTGCTGCTTTGGCTTTCTTTTGACATCGACTTGCATGGAAAATATTTCTTCATCTTCTCATTTTCAATCTGCAAATGTCTTTAGGTCAAAAACGAGTCTCTTGTGGGCAGCATATAGATGAGTCTTGTTTTTTCTTCCATTCTGACACCTTATGTCTTTTGATTGGAGCATTTAGTCCACTTACATTCAGAGTAATTATTGATAGATATGTACTTTTTTGCCATTTCTTACTTGTTTTGTCATTTTTCCTGGAGATTTTTTTCTGTTCCTTTCTTTTCTTTCTCACTTTTGGTCTTTCCTTTCCATTCAAAGAGTGTCCTTTAATGTTTCTTGCGGGTTGGTTTAGTGGCCACGAACACATTTGGTTTTGATTTGGAATGATAACCTTTCTGGATAGAGTATTCTTGACTGCAGATTTTTCCCATTTATCATTTTGAATATTATACCACTCTAGTTTGATTTATTGGTGTTCCCTAGTAAATTATAAACTTCCTTTGTCTTGATGCTTTTAAGATTTTTAATTCATCATTATATAATGCAAATTTAATTACAATATGTCTTGGTGATGACCCTCTTTTGTTGATTTTGATGGGAGTTCTCTGCGTGTCCTGGATCTGGATGTCAGTTTTATTCCCCATATTAGGAATGTTTTCAGCTATTACTTCAAATACATTTTCTGCCCTCTTCTTTTTTTTCTGAAACTCCAATAATACAAGTGTTATCATATTTGATGAAGTAACTGAGTTCCCTAAGTCTATTCCCATGTGGCATAATAATCCTTTCTCTCTTTTTTTCAGCTTCATTACTTTCCATTATTTTGTCTTCTAGGTCAGTAATTCATTCTTCAGCTTCTTCTAGCCTGCTTTTCATTGCAGAAAGTACATTTCCAATCTCATTTATTGCACTCTTCTTCTTTGATTCTTTTTTTTTTTAAACTCTTTTATCTCTGTGGTAAGGGTTTGACTGATGTCTTCTATTCTTTTCTCAAGCCCAGTGAATAACCTTATGATCTCTGCTTTAATTTTTCCATCAGCTTTGTTGAAGATTAATTGACCACATACTTGAGTGTTTATTTCTGGGTTTTCTATTCTGTTCTATTTATCTATATGTGTATTTTTTATTTCTACAGCTTTTTAATATGAGTTGAATCCCAGAATTGTGATGTCTCCAGGTTTACTTTTATTTTTCAGGTTGCTTTGTTTATTTGGGGTCTTTTGTAGTTCCATAAAAATTTAGGATTGTTTGTTCTACTCCTGAGACAAATGCAGTAAATATATTGATAGGATTTGCATTAAATATTTAGATTGATTTGGATAGTATAGATATTATAACAATATTTGTTTTTCCAATCCATGAGCATGGAATGTCTTCCCATAACTATATGGTCAATTAATCTTTGACAAATCAGGGAAGACTATCCAATGGGAAAAAGACAGTTTCAACAAATGGTGTTGGGATAACTGGACAGCAACATGCAAAACAATGAAACTGGGCCACTTTATTACACTATACACAAAAATAAATTCAAAAATGGATTAAGACCTAAATGTGATACTGGAAATCTTAAAAATCCTAGAGGACATGGGAAGTAACTTCTTTGACATCTGCTGTAGCAACATATTTCTAGATATGTCTCATGAGGGAAGGGAATATATGGAAAAATAAATTTTGGGGACTACATAAAAATAAAAAGATTTTGCACAGTGAAAGAAACAATCAGCAAACTGAAAGACAACCTAATTAATGAGAGAAGATATTTTGTAAATGACATATCTGATAAAGGGTCAGTATCCAGAATACATAAAGAGTTTATTAAACTCAACACCCAAAATACAAATAATTCAATTAAAATATAAGCAGAAAACATAGACATTTTTCTAAAGAAGATATACAGATGGCCAATAGGCACGTGAAAAGATGCTGAACATTCCTGATCATCAGGGAAATTCAAATGAAATCTACAATGAGGTATCACTTCACACCTGTCATAATGACTAAGTCAACCACACAAGAAACAACAGGTGTTGGTGTGGATGTGGAGAAAGGGGAACACTCTTGCACTATTGGTAGGAATATAAACTGGTATAGCCAGTCTTGAAAACAGTGTGTAGGTCCTTCAAAAAGTTAAAAATAGTATTAGCCTATGATCCAGCAGTTGAACTAATATGTATTTACCTAAAACATAGAATACTAATTCAAAGGTGCACATATACTGCAATGTTTACAGGAAGATAATCTATAATAGTCAAATTATGGAAACAGCCCAAGTGTCCATGGACTGGTGAATGTATAAAGAAGTGGTATATATACACAATGAAATATTATTCAGCAATAAAAAGAATGAATTGTTGCCATTTGCAGAGACATGGATGGAGGTAGAGAGTACATACTAAGCATAATAAGTCAGAATAAGACACATACCATATGATTTCACTCACTTCACTCATATATGGAGTTTAAGAAACAAAACAAACAAGTGTAGGGGGAAAAAAGAGAGGGAGAGAAACCTAGAAACAAACTCTTAATTATAGAGAACAAACTGATAGTTACTAGAGGGGAGGTGTGTGTGGGAGGGGGGGAATGAAGTAAATAGTTGAAAGGGATTAAATAGTGCAATTAGTATGATGAGCACCAGGTGTTGTAAGTGTTGAATCAGTATGTTGTAAACCTGAAACTACTATTAAGCTGTTTGTAAACTAAGTGGAATTTGAATGAATACTAAAGAAAGAATAAATTCTCCATTTTGCATGTCACTTATATCTGTTTTGTTTACATCTCTGACCATGACCTTATCTTGTTCTTTCATTTGGGATAAATTCCTCCATTTTTGCATTTTTCATTTTTGCATTTTGCATTCCTCTGCCTTTTCCTCTGTTTTGGAAAAGCAAGCTATGCTAACAGACATGAAAAGATGCTCAACATCACTCATCATCAGGGAAATACAAATCAAAACTACAATAAGACATCACCTCACATCAGTCAGAGTGGCTAAAATCAACAAAAGAAACAAGAGGTTTTGATGAGGATGTGGAAAAAGGGGAACCCTCTTACACTGTTGGTGGGAATGCAAACTGGTGTAGCCACTATGGAAAACAGTATGAAGGTTCCTCAGAAAAACTAAAAATAGAACTACCCTATGATCAATAACACTACTGAGTACCCAAAGAGTACAAGGACACTAATTCAAAGGGATACATACACCCTCATTTTTACAGCAACATTATTTGCAATAGCCAAGATATGGAAACAGCCCAAATGTCCATCGATTAATGAATGGATAATGAATGGATAAAGAAGAGGTGGTATATATATACAATGGAATATTATTCAGCCATAAAAAACTATGAAATATTGTCATTTTCACTGACAATGTTTCAGCTAGAGAGTATTATGGTAGGTGAAATAAGTTAGCAGAGAAAGACAAATATCATATGTTGTTACTTATATGTGGAATTTATGAAACAAAACAAGCAAGTGAAAAAATAAGAGAGAGAGATGAGAGAGAGAGAGAGAGAGGAGAGAGAGTGAGAGAGAGAAACAGACTCTTAATTATAGAGAACAAAGTGACAGTTACCAGAAGGGATGGGGGGTAGGTGAATGGGGATGGGGTGATGGGAATTAAGGACAACACTCTTCTTCATGAATACAGGGTGAATTACTATATTTTACACCTGGAAGTAATATAACATTGTATCTTAACTAAGTGGAATTAAAATAAAGACTTTAAAAACAGGAAAAAAGCATTTGAATTGAAAAGAAAGAAGGAAAATTATCTGTTTGCTGATGACAAGATCTTGTATATAGAAAATTATAAATATTCCACAAAAATTTATTAAAAATAATAAAATAATTCAGCGAAGTGTCAGGACTCAAAATCAATACACATAAACATTTGCTTTTTATAAAATAAAATGAATTATTTGAAAAGAAATATGGAAAACCATCCCATTTACAATAACATAAAAAATACAATACTTAAAATGAGCTTAACCAAGAAAGTGGAAGATCTCCACACTGAAAACTATAACATATTGGGATACCTGGGTGGCTCAGTCGGTTAAGCATCCAACTTTGGCTCAGGTGTGATCTCATAGTCGGTGAGTTTGAGCCCCGCGTCAGGCTCTGTGCTGATAGCTCAGAGCCTGGAGCCTCTTTTGGATTCTGTGTCTCCATTTCTCTCTGACTCTCTCCTGCTCACGCTCTGCCTCTCTCTCTCTCTCTCTCTCTCTCTCTCTCTCTCATATAAGTAAACGTTAAAAAAATAAAAAAAGAAAACTATGAGGTATTGATAAAAATAATTGATGAAGTTGGAAATAAGTTAAAAAATATTCTATGTTCATATATCAGAAATTTTAAAAACATTAAAATTTGTATGAAACCATAAAAGGCTCCCAAATAGCCAAAGCAAATCTTGAGGAAGAATGAAGCCTAACACAATAAATATCCAGTGATGAATGGGTAAAAGGATACACACACACACACACACACACACACAGTGGCAGGTTATTCAGCTATTAGAAAGAATAAAATCCTGCCTTTTGCATGGATGGGACTTCAGGGCATTTTATGATAGATGAAATAAGTCAAGCATAGAAAGGCAAATTCTGTATGTTCTCACACACATGCAGAATATTTTAAAAAGCTGAACTCATAGAAAGAGAGAGTACATTGGTGGTTGCCAGGGGCTGGGTGTGGGGGTAATGGAGAGATATTGGTCAAAGGGTACACACTCCCAGCTATAAGATGAATAAGTTCTGGGTATTTAATGTACATCATGATGACCATAACTAAAAATACTGTATTATATACTTTGTTATTGTTAAGAGAGCAGATCTTAAATGTTATCCCTCTTCTAAAAACGGTAATTATTTGAGGGGATGGAAGTGTTAAATAACATTGTTGTGGTAATCATTTTGTAATATATACATGTTTTAAATTGCCACATTGTACTAGGGGCGCCTGGGTGGCTCAGTCAGTTGAGCATCCGACTTTAGCTCAGGTCATGATCTCACGGTTTGTGAGTTTGAGCCCTGTGTTGGGCTCGCAGCCTGGAGCCTGCTTCTGATTCTGTGTCTCCCTCTCTCTGTCCCTTTCCCCCTCACGCTTTGTCTCTTTCTCTCAAAAATAAGTAAATATTAAAAAAATTAAAAAATATTTAAGTTACTACATTGTACTGAGTTTACATATGTTATACATCAATAATATCTCAATAAAGCTGGAAAACAAAAATAGATGTCATATAAACAACTTAACTTTATAACTCAAGGGACTAGGAAAAAAACAAACTAAGCTCAGAGTTAGAAGATGGTAAGAAATAATAAAGGTAAGAGTAGAAATAATGACACACAGTGTAGAAAAATAATAGAAAAGATCAACAAAACTCAGAGTTGGATTTTTGAAAAAATTAAAAAATTGACAAATGTTTACCTTTGCTAAAAAAGAAGACTCAAATAAATAAAATTATATATGAGGAAGAGTTATTTAAATGATACCACAGACAGACAGATAGTCATAAGAGAATACCATGAACACTTACATGTCATCAATTTGAATAACCTAGAGTGTATGTAGAAATTACTAGAAACATACAATCAGAAAAGACTAAATCATGAAGAAATGAAAAATTTGAACAAATAATGAGTAAGGAGATTGGAACACTTAATACAAGTCTCCCAACAACGTAAAGCCCAGGAGCAGATGACTTCACTGATAACTTCACTGAAGAATTAACACAAAAACTCCTCACACTCTTCCAAAAAAATTGAAGTTGAGGGAATACTTCTAAACTCTTTCTTGTGAGACCAGAAATATCTAATATCAAAGCCAGGAATGGACACTACAAGAAACTTATAGACCAGAATCACTGAATGAATATAGATAGAATAATTCTCAAAAAAGATTAGCAAAAAAGTTTGATTGCTAGTCTTTAATTTACCAGCAAATTAAAACAATCACCCAACACAACAAACTAGGATTTATTCCTCAAATTAACAGATGGTCCAACTGCAATATTAATAATTGTGATACCATACCAAACAGCATGAAAGATTAGTATTTTTCCTTCCTAATTGATGCAGGAAAAGCATTTTCCCAAATTCAAAGTCCATTCATGATAAAAAAAAACTGTCAACAAATTTTAGAAGAATTGTAGCTCAACATAATAAAGGCCATATTTTACAAGCCCACAGCTAACATTGTAGTAAACAGTGAAATGCTCAGAGTTTTTCTTTAGATCAAGAACAAGACAAAAGTGCCTGCTCTTGCCACTTGTATTCAATGTAGCACTGGAAATCCTATACAGAGATATTAGGCAGGGAAAAAAAGACATCAAAATCAGGAAAGAAGAGGTAAATTTTTCTGTTTTCTGGTTATGATTTTACATATAGAAAATTCTAATGACTCTGTCAAAAAAATGTTAGAAAAAGGAAGCTGGGAAGATGGTATAGTAGGAAGACCCTAAGTTCACCTTGTTCCACAGATACAACTAGATAATACTCACATCAGTATAAATAACCCATATAACAATTCAAAGAAGGGCAAACTCCTCATCTAAAGGTAGGGAAGAAGCCACATAGAGGAAGCAAGAAAGAGTAAAGACGCTGTTTTCGGTGGAGGATCCTGGGAAGATGGCAACGTAGGAGGACGCTGGGCTCACCGCATGTCCTGCTGATCACTTAGATTCCACCTACACCTGCCTAAATAACCCAGAAAACCGCCAGAAGACTAGCAGAACAGAGTCTCCGGAGCCAAGCGCAGACGAGAGGCCCACGGAAGAGGGTAGGAAGGGCGGCGAGATGGTGCGCGCTCCACGGACTGGCAGGAGGGAGCCGGGGCGGAGGGGCAGCCCGCCAGCCAAGCAGAGCCCCAGAGTCTGGCTTGCAAAAGCGGAGGGGCTGGACAGGGTGTGTTCCGACAGCAACCGGGACTTGACATCTGGAAGGTTATAAGCTAACAGCTCTGCTCGGGGAACGGGAGGGCTGGAGGACAACGGGAGGGAGAGTTGTTGAGCCCCGGGTGACAGAGCTCAGCTTGTCAGGGAACAAAGGCGCTCGCCATTGCCATCTCCCTTGCCCATCCCCCAGCCAAAATCCCAAAGGGAACCAGTTCCTGCCAGGGAACTTGTTTGCACTGCACAAACAGCCAACGCTGTGCTTCTGCGGATCCATCCTTCCGGTGTGTCTGACTCCCTCCTGGTGCTGCAGGGCCTCTGAAGGAAAAGCAAGCTGAGACTGCCCCTCCTGCCCCTGTGCACCTTGCCGATCCACCCCAGCACCACAAGCCTGGCAGTGTGCAAGTAGCACAGATGGGCCACGCCACCCCACAGTGAATCCTGCCCCTAGGAGAGGGGAAGAGAAGGCACACACCAGTCTGACTGTGGCCCCAGCGGAGGGCTGGGGGCAGACATCAGGTCTGACCGAGGCCCCGCCCACCAAGGCAAGTTATTCAAGACAGCACAGGGGAAGTGCCCTGCAGTCCCGACCCACTCCAAGGACTATCCAAAATGACGAAACAGAAGAATTCCCCTCAGAAAAACATCCAGGAAATAACAACAGCTAACAAACTGATCAAAAATGATTTAAACAATATAACAGAAAGTGAATTTAGAATAATAGTCATAAAATTAATCGCTGGGCTTGAAAACAGTATAAAGGACAGCAGAGAATCTCTTGCTATAGAGATCAAGGGACTAAGGAACAGCCAGGAGGAGCTAAAAAATCCTATCAAAGAGTTGCAAAATAAAATGGAGACAAGTACGGCTCAGAATGAAGAGCCAGAGGAGAGAATAGGTGAACTAGAAGATAAAATTATGGAAAAAGAAGAAGCTGAGAAAAAGAGCAAAAAAAAAAAAAAAAAAAAATCCAGGAGTATGAGGGGAAAATTAGAGAACTAAGTGATGCACTAAAGAGAAATAATCTACGCATAACTGGTATTCCAGAGGAGGAAGAGAGAAGGAAAGGTGCTGAAGGTATACTTGAAGAAATATTAGCTGAGAACTTCCCTGATCTGGGGAAGGAAAAAGGCATTAAAATCCAAGAGGCACAGAGAACTCCCTTCAGACATAACATGAATCAATCTTCTGCATGACATATCATAGTGAAACTGGCAAAATGCAAGGATAAAGAGAAAATTCTGAAAGCAGCTAGAGATAAATGTGCTCTAACATATAAAGGGAGACCTATAAGACTCGTGACCAATCTCTCTACTGAAACTTGGCAGGCCAGAAAGGAATGGCAGGAAATGTTCAATGTGATGAACAGAAAAAATATGGAGCCGAGAATCCTTTATCCAGCAAGTCTGTCATTTAGAATAGAAGGAGAGATGAAGGTCTTCCCAAACAAACAAAAACTGAAGGAATTCGTCACCACTAAACCAGCCCTACAAGAGATCCTAAGGGGGATCCTGTGAGACAAAGTACCAGAGACATTGCTACAAGCATGAAACCTACAGACATCACAATGACTCTAAACCTATATCTTTCTATAATAACACTGAATGTAAATGGACTAAGCACCAACCAAAAGACATAGGGTATCAGAATGGATAAAAAAACAAGATCCATCTATTTTCTGTCTAAAAGAGACTCATTTTAGACCTGAGGACACCTTCAGATTGAGAGTCAGGGGATGGAGAACTATTTATCATGCCACTGGAAGTCAAAAGAAAGCTGGAGTAGCCATACTTATATCAGACAAACCAGACTTTAAATTAAAGGCTGGAACAAGAGATGAAGAAGGGCATTATATAATAAGCACAGGGTCTGTCCATCAGGAAGAGCTAACAATTATAAATGTCTATGCGCCGAATACAGGAGTCCCCAAATATATAAAACAATTACTCACAAACATAAGCAACCTTATTGATAAGAATGTGGTAATTGCAGGGGACTTTAACACTCCCTTACAGAAGTGGATAGATCATCTAGACACATGGTCAATAAAGAAACAAGGGCCCTGAATGATACATTGGATCAGATGGACTTGACTGATCTATTTAGAACCCTGCATCCCAAAGCAACAGAATATACTTTCTTCTCCAGTGCACATGGAACATTCTCCAAGATAGATCATATACTGGGTCACAAAACAGCCCTTCATAAGTTTACAAGAATTGAAATTATACCATGCATACTTTCAGACCACAATGCTATGAAGCTTGAAATCAACCACAGGAAAAAGTCTGAAAAACCTCCAAAAGCATGGAGGTTAAAGAACACCCTACTAACGAATGAGTGGGTCAACCAGGCAATTAGAGAAGAAATTAAAACATATATGGAAACAAACGAAAATGAAAATACAACAATCCAAATGCTTTGGGATGCAGCGAAGGCAGTCCTGAGAGGAAAATACATTGCAATCCAGGCCTATCTTAAGAAACAAGAAAAATCCCAAATACAAAATCTAACAGCACACCTAAAGGAAATAGAAGCAGAACAGCAAAGGCAGCCGAAACCCAGCAGAAGAAGAGAAATAATAAAGATCAGAGCAGAAATAAACAATATAGAATCTAAAAAAACGGTAGAGCAGATCAACGAAACCAAGAGTTGGTTTTTTGAAAAAATAAACAACATTGACAAACCTCTAGCCAGGCTTCTCAAAAAGAAAAGGGAGATGACCCAAATAGATAAAATCATGAATGAAAATGGAATTATTACAACCAATCCCTCAGAGATACAAACAATTATCAGGGAATACTATGAAAAATTAGATGCCAACAAATTGGACAACCTGGAAGAAATGGACAAATTCCTAAACACCCACACTCTTCCAAAACTCAATCAGGAGGAAATAGAAAGCTTGAACAGACCCATAACAAGCAAAGAAATTGAATCAGTTACCAAAAATCTCCCAACAAATAAGAGTCCAGGACTAGATGGCTTCCCAGGGGAGTTCTACCAGACGTTTAAAGCAGAGATAATACCTATCCTTCTCAAGCTATTCCAAGAAATAGAAAGGGAAGGAAAACTTCCAGACTCATTCTATGAAGCCAGTATTCCTTTGATTCCTAAACCAGACAGAGACCCAGTAAAAAAAGAGAACTACAGGCCAAAATCCCTGATGAATATGGATGTAAAAATTCTCAATAAGATACTAGCAAATCGAACTCAACAGCATATAAAAAGAATTATTCACCATGATCAAGTGGGATTCATTCCTGGGATGCAGGGCTGGTTCAACATTCGCAAATCAATCAATGTGATACATCACATTAATAAAAGAAAAGAGAAGAACCATATGATCCTGTCAATCGATGCAGAAAAGGCCTTTGAAAAAATTCAGCACCCTTTCTTAATAAAAACCCTCAAGAAAGTTGGGATAGGGGAACATACTTAAAGATCATCAAAGACATTTATGAAAAGCCCACAGCTAACATCATCCTCAATGGGGAAAAACTGAGAGCTTTTTCCCTGAGATCAGGAACACGACAGGGATGCCCAGTCTCACCGCTGTTGTTCAACATAGTGTTGGAAGTGCTAGCATCAGCAATGAGACAACAAAAGGAAATCAAAGGCATCAAAATTGGCAAGGATGAAGTCAACCTTTCGCGTTTTGCAGATGACATGATATTATACATGGAAAATCCGATAGACTCCACCAGAAGTCTGCTAGAACTGATACATGAATTCAGCAAAGTTGCAGGATACAAAATCAATGTACAGAAATCAGTTGCATTCTTATACACTAATAATGAAGCAACAGAAAGACAAATAAAGAAACTGATCCCATTCAGAATTGCACCAAGAAGCATAAAATACCTAGGAATAAATCTAACCAAAGATGTAAAAGATCTGTATGCTGAAAACTATAGAAAGCTTATGAAGGAAATTGAAGAAGATATAAAGAAATGGAAAGACATTCCCTGCTCATGGATTAGAAGAATAAATATTGTCAACATGTCAATACTACCCAAAGCTATCTACACATTCAATGCAATCCCAATCAAAATTGCACCAGCATTCTTCTAGAAACTAGAACAAGCAATCCTAGAATTCATATGGAAACACAAAAGGCCCCGAATAGCCAAAGTAATTTTGAAGAAGAAGACCAAAGCAGGAGGCATCACAATCCCAGACTTTAGCCTCTACTACAAAGCTGTCATCATCAAGACAGCATGGTTTTGGCATAAAAACAGACACATAGACCAATGGACTAGAATAGAAACCCCAGAACTAGACCCACAAACGTATGGCCAACTCATCTTTGACAAAGCAGGAAAGAACATCCAATGGAAAAAAGACAGTCTCTTTCACAAATGGTGCTGGGAGAACTGGACAGCAACATGCAGAAGAATGAAACTAGACCACTTTCTCACACCATTCACAAAAATAAACTCAAAATGGATAAAGGACCTGAATGTGAGACAGGAAACCATCCAAACCCTAGAGGAGAAAGCAGGAAAAGACCTCTCTGACCTCAGCTGTAGCAATTTCTTACTCGACACATCCCCAAAGGCAAGGGAATTAAAAGCAAAAATGAACTACTGGGACCTTATGAAGATAAAAAGCTTCTGCACAGCAAAGGAAACAACCAACAAAACTAAAAGGCAACCAACGGAATGGGAAAAGATATTTGCAAATGACACATCGGGCAAAGGGCTAGTATCCAAAATCTATAAGGAGCTTGCCAAACTCCACACCCGAACAACAAATAACCCAGTGAAGAAATGGGCAGAAAACATGAATAGACACTTCTCTAAAGAAGACATCCGGATGGCCAACAGGCACATGAAAAGATGCTCAACGTCGCTCCTCATCAGGGAAATACAAATCAAAACCACACTCAGATATCACCTCACGCCAGTCAGAGTGGCCAAAATGAACAAATCAGGAGACTATAGATGCTGGAGAGGATGTGGAGAAACGGGAACCCTCTTGCACTGTTGGCGGGAATGCAAATTGGTGCAGCCACTCTGGAAAGCAGTGTGGAGGTTCCTCAGAAAGTTAAAAATAGACCTACCCTATGACCCAGCAATAGCACTGCTAGGAATTTACCCAAGAGATACAGGAGTACTGATGCATAGGGGCACTTGTACCCCAATGTTTATAGCGGCACTCTCAACAATAGCCAAATTATGGAAAGAGCCTAAATGTCCATCAACTGATGAATGGATAAAGAAATTGTGGTTTATATACACAATGGAGTACTACATGGCAATGAGAAAGAATGAAATATGGCCCTTTGTAGCAACGTGGATGGAACTGGAGAGTGTGATGCTAGGTGAAATAAGCCATACAGAGAAAGACAGATACCACATGGTTTCACTCTTATGTGGATCCTGAGAAACTTAACAGAAAGCCATGGAGGAGGGGAAGGAAAAAAAGAAGAGGTTAGAGTGGAAGAGAGCCAAAGCATAAGAGACTCTTGAAAACTGAGAACAAACTGAGGGTTGATGGGGGGTGGGAGGGAGAGGGGGGTGGGTGATGGGTATTGAGGAGGGCACCTTTTGGGATGAGCACTGGGTGTTGTATGGAAACCAATTTGACAATAATCTTCATATATTGAAAAAAAAAAAGAAAAAATAAACAAAATTGATAAACCTCTACCCAGGCTTCTCAAAAAGAAATGGGATATGACCCAAGTAGATAAAATCACGAATGAAAATGGAATTATTACAACCAATCCCTCAGAGATACAAACAATTATCAGGGAATACTATGAAAAATTAGATGCCAACAAATTGGACAACCTGGAAGAAATGGACAAATTCCTAAACACCCACACTCTTCCAAAACTCAATCAGGAGGAAATAGAAAGCTTGAACAGACCCATAACCAGCGAAGAAATTGAATCAGTCATCAAAAATCACCCAACAAATAAGAGTCCAGGACCAGATGGCTTCCCAGGGGAGTTCTACCAGACGTTTAAAGCAGAGATAATACCTATCCTTCTCAAGCTATTCCAAGAAATAGAAAGGGAAGGAAAACTTCCAGACTCATTCTATGAAGCCAGTATTCCTTTGATTCCTAAACCAGACAGAGACCCAGTAAAAAAAGAGAACTACAGGCCAATATCCCTGATGAATATGGATGCAAAAATTCTCAATAAGATACTAGCAAATCGAATTCAACAGCATATAAAAAGAATTATTCACCATGATCAAGTGGGATTCATTCCTGAGATGTAGGGCTGGTTCAACATTCACAAATCAATCAATGTGATACATCACATTAATAAAAGAAAAGAGAAGAACCACATGATCCTGTCAATGAATGCAGTAAAGGCCTTTGAAAAAATTCAGCAACTTTCTTAATAAAAACCCTTGAGAAAGTCAGGTTAGAAGGAACATACTTAAGGATCATCAAAGCCATTTATGAAAAGCCCACAGCTAACATCCTCAATGGGGAAAAACAGAGCTTTTTCCTTGAGATCAGGAACACGACAGGGATGTCCACTCTCACTGCTGTTGTTTAACATAGTGTTGGAAGTTCTAGCATCAGCAATGAGAAAACAAAAGGAAATCAAAGGCATCAAAATTGGCAAAGATGAAGTCAAGCTTTCACTTTTTGCAGATGACTTGATATTATACATGGAAAATCCGATAGACTCCACCAGAAGTCTGCTAGAACTGATACATGAATTCAGCAAAGTTGCAGGATACAAAATCAATGTACAGAAATCAGTTGCATTCTTATACACTAACAATGAAGCAACAGAAAGACAAATAAAGAAACTGATCCCATTCACAATTGCACCAAGAAGCATAAAATACCTAGAAATAAATCTAACCAAAGATGTAAAAGATCTGTATGCTGAAAACTATAGAAAGCTTATGAAGGAAATTGAAGAAGATATAAAGAAATGGAAAGACATTCCCTGCTCATGGATTAGAAGAATAAATATTGTCAAAATCTCAATACTACCCAAAGCTATCTACACATTCAATGCAATCCCAATCAAAATTGCACCAGCATTCTTCTAGAAACTAGAACAAGCAATCCTAGAATTCATATGGAAACACAAAAGGCCCCGAATAGCCAAAGTAATTTTGAAGAAGAAGACCAAAGCAGGAGGCATCACAATCCCAGACTTTAGCCTCTACTACAAAGCTGTCATCATCAAGACAGCATGATATTGGCACAAAAACAGACACATAGACCAATGGACTAGAATAGAAACCCCAGAACTAGACCCACAAACGTATGGCCAACTCATCTTTGACAAAGCAGGAAAGAACATCCAATGGAAAAAAGACAGTCTCTTTAACAAATGGTGCTGGGAGAACTGGACAGCAACATGCAGAAGAATGAAACTAGACCACTTTCTCACACCATTCACAAAAATAAACTCAAAATGGATAAAGGACCTGAATGTGAGACAGGAAACCATCCAAACCCTAGAGGAGAAAGCAGGAAAAGACCTCTCTGACCTCAGCTGTAGCAATTTCTTACTCGACACATCCCCAAAGGCAAGGGAATTAAAAGCAAAAATGAACTACTGGGACCTTATGAAGATAAAAAGCTTCTGCACAGCAAAGGAAACAACCAACAAAACTAAAAGGCAACCAACGGAATGGGAAAAGATATTTGCAAATGACATATCGGACAAAGGGCTAGTATCCAAAATCTATAAGGAGCTTGCCAAACTCCACACCCGAACAACAAATAACCCAGTGAAGAAATGGGCAGAAAACATGAATAGACACTTCTCTAAAGAAGACATCCAGATGGCCAACAGGCTCATGAAAAGATGCTTAACGTCGCTCCTCATCAGGGAAATACAAATCAAAACCACACTCAGATATCACCTCACGCCAGTCAGAGTGGCCAAAATGAACAAATCAGGAGACTATAGATGCTGGAGAGGATGTGCAGAAACGGGAACCCTCTTGCACTGTTGGTGGGAATGCAAATTGGTGCAGCCACTCTGGAAAACAGTGTGGAGGTTCCTCAAAAATTTAAAAATAGACCTACCCTACGACCTATGACCCTAGTAATAGCCTTGCTAGGAATTTACCCAAGGGATACAGGAGTATTGATGCATAGGGGCACTTATACCCCAATGTTTATAGCAGCACTCTCAACAATAGCCAAATTATGGAAAGAGCCTAAATGTCCATCAACTGATGAATGGATAAAGAAATTGTGGTTTATATACACAATGGAGTACTACGTGACAATGAGAAAGAATGAAATATGGCCCTTTGTAGCAACATGGATGGAACTGGAGAGTGTTATGCTAAGTGAAATAAGCCATACAGAGAAAGACAGATACCACATGGTTTCACTCTTATGTGGATCCTGAGAAACTTAACAGAAACCCATGGGGGAGGGGAAGGAAAAAAAAAGAGGTTAGAGTGGAAGAGAGCCAAAGCATAAGAGACTCTTGAAAACTGAGAACAAACTGAGGGTTGATGGGGGGTGGGAGGGAGAGGAGGGTGGGTGATGTGTATTGAGGAGGGCACCTTTTGGGATGAGCACTGGGTGTTGTATGGAAACCAATTTGACAATAATCTTCGTATATTGAAAAAAAAAAAGACGTTGTTTTGGAGCTAAAGAGACCTTGATCGTCTGTGGTGGGTAGGGAGCCAGTGGTGCAAAGGGCAAAAACCAAACATTTACATCAGGTGGCCAGTACAGGGAAGATAAATTCCCATAACATTTGGCTTTGAAAGCTAGAGAGACCTAATTTCATGAGTTCTCTATCTAGCAAGGCTATCATTCAAAATAGGAGAGATAAAGAGTTTCTCAGACAAATGAAACCTAAAGGAGTTTATGACAACTAAACCAGCCCTAGAAGAAATATTAAGGGAGACTCTTTGAGTGGAAAGGAAGACCATGAGTATGAAAAGCAAAAAACAAAAATAAGTATTTCTGTAAAATGCAGTATAGGGATTCATAAAATAAAAGGATGTAAAATATGACACCACATATCTAAAGTATGGGAGAAAGAGGAGTAAAGAAGGGGTTTAAATTTTTTTAACTTTATTTATTTATTTTGAGAGAGAGAGAGAGAAAGCATGAGTAGGGGAAGGGCAGAGAAAGAGGAGAGAGAGAGAGAGAATCCCATCCCAAGCAAGATCCACACTGTCAGCATGGAGCCCAATGCGGGGCTTGATCTCACAAACTGTGAGATCATGACCTGAACTGAAGTCAGACCTTCAACCAATTGAGCCACCCAGGTGCCCTGGGGTTTAAACTTACATGACCATCAATTTAATATAGACTGCTATATGCAGAAGATGGTATATGCAAATGTAATGGTAACCACAAGTCAAAAACCAGTAATAGATATGCAAACTAAAGAGCAAGGAATCCAAGCATATCACTAAAGAGAGCCAACAAACCATGCAAGAGAGCAAAAGAAGACAGGATCAGGGAAAATTTATAAAAAAACAACAACAAAACAAGTATCAAAATGGCAACAAAAATTCCCATTCCCACCTTCCCTGAGACTCTGGCAACCACCATTCTACCTTCTTTCTCTATGAATTTGACTATTCTAGATACCTCATATAAGTGGAATCACAAAATATTTGTCTTTTTGTGTCTGTATTATTTCATTTAACATAATGTCATCAAGGTTAATCCACGTTGTATCATGTATCAGAATTTCATTCCTTTTTAAGGCTGAATAATATTTCTATTGTATATATGTACTACTGTTTTTAAAAAAAAATCCATTCTTCCATCAATGGATATTTACATTGTTTCCACCTTTTGGCTATTGTGGAAAATGCTGCTGGGGCACCTGGGTGGATCAGTCGTTTAAGCATCTGACTTTGGCTCATGTCATGATCTCACAGTTCCCGAGTTCGAGCCCCACGTCGGGCTCTGTGCTGACAGCTCAGAGCCTGGATGGAGACTATATCAGATTCTGTGTCTCCCTCTCTCTCTCTGCCCCACCCCCTGATTGTACTCTCTCTCTCAAAAATAAACATACATTAAATTTTTCTTTTAAATGTTGCTATGAACATATGGGTGTAAAAATATCTGTTAGATACCCTGCTTTCATTTCTTTTGGGTATATACCTAGAAGTGGAATAGTTGGATCATATGGTGATTCTATGTTGATTTTTTTTGAGGTTCTACCATATTGCTTTTTATTGGAGTTGCACCATTTCACATTCCTCAATAATGCACAAAGTTTCCAATTTCTCCATATTCTTGTCTACACTTATTTCTGTTTTTATTCTTCTGATAATAGCCATTTTAATGGGTGTGAAGTGATACCTCTTTGTGCTTTTGATTTGCATGTCTCTAATTAGTGATATTGAACATCTTTTCAGGTGCCATTTGTATCTCTTCTTTGTAGAGATATCTTTTCAAGTCCTTTGCCCATTTTTAACTGATTTGCTTGTTTTTGTTATTCTTGAGTTGTAGGACTCCTTATGTATTCTGGATATTAATCCTCTATCAGTTATATGATTTTCACACATTTTCTCCCACCTGATGGGCTGCCTTTTAACTCTGTTGAGAGTATTTTTTTGTGAACAAATGTTTCTAATTTGAAGAATTCCAATTTATGTATTTTTTCTTTTGTTGCCTATGCTTTGGTGTCATATACTTTTGTTATATGTAATGAAACACATCATTCCCTTTATGGTTTCTGTGGCTGCATGTATGACTATGAAGGACTCTTCAATCTTAAAATTAGATGGCACACATTCTCCTCATCTTTTAATAGTTTGGTTCAACGTCATAATATATTTATATAATAGTGGGTTTTCTTTTAAAATTACATTTTTAGAAACTACTTAAGTATACTGGAATATGTTAGTGAGAGGGAAAAGTTTATAAAAGAGTTTATCTCAGTTTTATTTTTAGAAAACTCTAGCCTAAACAGAACACATATGTAGACATGTTAGAAAGAACAAGACCAAAATGTTCACATTGGTTCTCTCAGGGTTCTGAGATTACTAGTGATTTCTGTTATACTCTAAAATTTTCCTCATTTTCCAAATTTCACAAAAATAAGCATGTGTTGTATTTATATCAGATAACTACAAGGAATGGTGCAACTCTAGAACCAGAAAAAAGGAAACTTGGAAAGCAATGAATGGACTCATAACAAGGGAACTACCAGATCAATACATAAGCCTGAAAATTGAATTTTGTAAATATTGTAATGATACACAGTACACAGAAATAAAATATGAAAAAAGAAAAAAAATTACCAGTATACTGCAAGAGTCTGAAAAGAAATAAAATATGTAAACAGTGTTTATCTCTGTGATAATAACACAATACAGATTGTTTAAATCTGGGAAATAGTAAAATTTTTAAAATTATTGAATTAATAAATGACCAACATTGGAAATATGGACAAAATAAACATCATCAATGACTCCTAACCAGAGGAAATTTTTAAATGACTGCATACATAGCATTCCACCTTGTGAATACTCTATCATATATTTAACCATGTCTGTAATGCTGAGATTTAGAATATTTTCAGTAACAAAAGCGTCAAGCAAGTGCTGTGATTTGTAAAATAAATATTACTTTACATTTAAACATTTCTTTTTAAAATTCCCAATGGCTTGACAGCCAGCATCAAAAAGGAGGAAGAGGGAAGTCAGTATTAGGAGTGAGTTACTGATTAGCCAGGCAACTGGTTTATTGTCTTGTGTGTTCACTTGTCAGACAGTTGGATACAGCACGTTGGATCTTCACCAAAGTTTAACTAGGCTGCATTTCACACTAACCTTAACTAATCACGTCTTCTGTCCCCTCTCCTATCCCAGGAAATGTTAGGAGCATTTCCAATTTAAAATTGCTGCCCACTTACCATTAATCTTGTGGAAAATACAGTAAAAAACAAAAATAGAATATTTAAATCACTGTCAGTTACATCACCCTAAGACCAAGATAGCTAATTTGTTTTCAGTGTTTTCCCTTCTAGCCTCTCTTTATAAATCCCTCCCCAAACCCCTTTCCTCCTTCCAGAGCCTGAGGCTAAAATTAAAGAGACAAATTTAGGATGGGTGGAGGCCTTGTCTTCTCTCCTTGTCCCACATTTTAGGTACTATTTTCTTTTAGCTTTTCTTGAAATCATAAAAGTATAATACTAGTTACAAATTGAAAGAATAAACAAATAAAATTTAAGTTTCTGGAAAAATCAGGGGTGGGGGTGGGGGTTGGATGTTAAGTTAGAGGTAGATGAATCAGCTATATTAGAGAACCTGGGAAGGTGAGCGGGCTTGGAAACTTGATAGATCTAATAATTTATTGGCTCAGGATTTGTCAATCACTATAGCCCAGCAAATGAAATTAGAGCAGAGTTGTAGGGAGGAAGGGAGTGACTCAGCAAACTATATGCACCAAGAAAATCTGGTCAGGAGACGTCTGCGTAATCATACTGTGGCACCATTTTTTTCTTGCTGCACTAGCTGCTTGCGGAGGAGGTCCGCCCACTGCAGCTCTCTGCAGTCTCTGGATGGTTCCTGCAAGACCGACCATCGCCTTCTCTGCACTCCAGCCCAGGGCACCATTGCCTCCTCCCGCTTCTCGCGGCCTCAGCACAGCCTTCATCCCGGCAGCAGCCTCAACCATTACTCTTGCAGCCTGCCACCACTGCGCATTCCACCTCTGTCCCAGCCGCCGCTGCTTCTGCTTTTCCGGTGAGTCTTTCCCTGCGGAGGTCAGGTCTCCTTCCTTATCTTGGCGATAGCCACCTTAAGCGTGTACGGTCCTTTGAAAAATGTCCGAGTCAGCCGACCACAAGGAACTGTTAGAATCTAGTCAAGAAGAGGCTGGTAATAAGGTAATGATGGAGGGACCCGGGGAACAACTGGAGCGCAGTGAAGATGTCGCAGCTGGGCCTGGAGATGATAAAGTGCAAGGTGAGGAAGCCGCCGCAGGGCCTGGGGAAGAAGGGGAGAAAGGTGAAGATGCTGCTGCTAGGTCCGGGGAAGGCGGGGTAAAAGATGAAGATACTGATGAGGATTCAGACACAGACCGTCCAAAAGGACTTATTGGTTATCTTTTAGATACAGACTTTGTTGAAAGTCTGCCCTTGAAAGTTAAGTACCGTGTGTTAGCCCTCAAAAAACTTCAAACTAGAGTGGCCAATCTGGAATCCAAATTTCTGAGGGAATTTCATGGCATTGAAAGGAAGTTTGCTGAAATGTATCAACCGTTATTGGAAAAAAGACGTCAGATCATAAATGCAATCTATGAACCTACAAAAGAGGAATGTGAATATAAGTCAGACTCTGAGGACTATGATGATGAGATGTATGATGAGGAAGAAATGGATGGTAATGAGGAGGGTCTGGTACATGAGTATATGGATGAGGATGATGGTTGTGAAGGAGATTATTATGATTATGCTGTCGAGGAGGATGATGATGATGACGATGACGAGGATACTGATGACGACATCGAGGCTACCGGAGAAGAGAATAAAGAAGAACAGGATCCTAAAGGAATTCCTAATTTTTGGCTGACTGTATTAAAAAATGTTGACACACTCACTCCTTTGATTAAGAAATATGATGAGCCTATTCTGAAGCTCCTGACAGATATTAAAGTGAAACTTTCAGATCCTGGCGAGCCTCTCAGTTTCACGCTAGAATTTCACTTCAAGCCCAATGAATATTTCAAAAATGAGCTGTTAACAAAGACTTATGTGCTGAAGTCAAGGCTGGCGTATTATGATCCCCATCCCTATAGGGGAACTGCAATTGAGTATTGCATAGGCTGTGAGATAGATTGGAATGAAGGTAAGAATGTCACTTTGAAAACCATCAGGAAGAAGCAGAAACACCGGATCTGGGGGACAATCCGAACTGTAACTGAAGATTTTCCCAAGGATTCGTTCTTCAATTTCTTTACTCCTCATGGAATCAACTCAAATGGAAAGGATAGAAATGATGATTTTTTACTTGGTCACAATTTACGTACTTACATAATACCAAGATCAGTGTTGTTTTTCTCAGGTGATGCACTTGAATCTCAGCAGGAGGGGGTAGTTAGGGAAGTTAATGATGCAATTTATGACAAAATTATTTATGATAATTGGATGGCTGCAATTGAGGAGGTTAAAGCTTGTTGCAAAAATCTTGAGGGAATAGTAGAAGATGTTGATCGCTGAAGCAAAGTGTACTTGGTCCTGACATTAACTGCTGTAGATCTAGTTACTCAAGATGCAAGAAGTTAATTAGAACCTTGTGTTCTGAATTTTTTCTTGTAGGGTCATTTAAAACATAGGTCTCAGAAATATAAGAGAGATTTAAATACTAATTAATGTGACCTTGCATTTTAGTAGTAGAATGTTTTCAAGAAATACAAACTGCGGTAGATGGTTTAAAATATCTATATAATGTGTAGTTTAATCCTTCTAAAGTCTTTTCAACATATAGCTATTAATCTGTGGCTGTGAATATTATCAGAACTGCTAAATGAGACCAACATTTGTTTGGAAAGAAAATCTTGGAGAACCAACCCAAGGCTTTTTGAAGCTGTGTGTGTGTGTGTGTGTGTGTGTGTGTGTGTGTGTGTGTGTGTTTTCTTAGTCCTTTATCTAGTGGGTTTATTCTCTTGTACCTGCTTCATTTTGCAACAAAATACAGTAGAATTTAAAACTTGAATGCTTAAGAAGCCTGCATATGGTTAAAATTTTCAGGTAAAACTACATTTATTGTTAGTAACAGCTTATCCATAGGCTCTTGTATTTTATTTGACCATGATAAATAATAAAACTTAGTTATATTGAGGTTATTGTTTATCAGTGAGGTGTTAATCACAGTGCTTTCAAAAGATTGCCACATGTTGTTCTGTGTAATTATGTAAACTGTAATTACAGTGTGTAATTTCTCTTCCTATAGTACACTTAATCATTCATTGGAAGTAATCACATGAACATTTTGAAAAGTTTTTTTCATGTTCTTTCACTGTAAAATAAAATAAATAAAAATTTCAGTGTGTTTCCTGTTCTACAACTTATCTTTTTTTCTCATTATAAAAGTGTTATGCTTATTGGAAAACATTAGGAAATACTAAACAATACATTGATTAAACCAAAATCCATATACTCACTCCCCAAAGATAAGCACTGTTAATGTCTTGATTTATTTTCTATTATTTTTCAATGTGTTTAAATATGCATGCAGATTTACTAACACTATACTTAGATGTGCAAAGAAACTATCTTAGGTTTTATAACTAATGTAATTTTAATTCTGAGTGCACCTCCACACCCCAAGTTTGCAGAGAAACAAAAGTCTCAGTTTTAATCCAGGAAATTAACTGCTATTTATAATTTAAACACTGCATAAATAACAGGCTCCTGTGTGTTAGTCTATATTTCAGATTTACCTACCCTTCCACAATGTCATCTGGATGTACAGGGGCTTATATTGTTTTATGACATTGGTGGGGAGGGGGCTGCACTGACCAGGAAAAAGGGATGTGGTTGGTTAGAGAGCTGACATTGTCCCAGAGTTGGCATTGCCTTCTTCACGTGTGGAAACCCAGAGGTTCAGCTTCCCATTTTGGCAGACTCTGTGAAGGTCACATCTATCCCTCTGGGACAACAGGGAATTTTTAAATGCTTTCCCAGCCGTGTGAGATCTGAGAGTGGCTAAGAAGTACTGTGTCTCGTTATTGCTGCCTATCCACTCTTCCATGCCAGGTGATTGTGATGTGATCCCACAGAAGTATAAGATGAAAGTGGAACAAAATCTCTTCTGCTTGTGACTTATTCCTCCATTATTGAACATGCCTCCTTTGGATTTTGGCTAAGAGAGGTAAGTTTATAACACTGATTTTTTTTTTTTTTACCTCTGCCTCATCTTTACAATCAACTGAGGAGGAAGATAATGGGCTTTTTCTTTCCTTTTCCTGTCTGGATGGGATCCTCCTCTAAATATATCTTCCTCCCAGGGTCAATAGTAAATGCTCACTTGCTTTTCTATGGGGTTGCAATAGTTGGCAGGGTATAAGGAACTAGAGACAACTTACTATTATAGGGGAACCTAAGTTGGGAAATACAATGTATGCTTGATAAATGTAAACATTTTCATAGTCTTCACCACCCTCAATCTTGACGTTTGTTAAATTCCCAACTCCCCTTCAAACCCTTCCACAAAATAAAGATTGGTACCCTTTTAGTCGTTGTTATTGTTATTATGCATTAAAAAGTCAGGAACGTGGGTGTATCTTTCCTGCTATTTTACAGAGGAGGATCAGGCATCTTGAAGTCTCTCCTTGTCCCTTTCTCTTGCCTCCAGAATAGAGAGCAGTAAAGCTGTTTCTGGGCTTTCTGTAAGGGCAGGCCAGCCCCTTTGCTTTATCCCTCATGTCAGTGGTGTCCAGCCAAAGACCATCAAGGACATACCCATAGTTGAATAAGCACATGCCCAAGTTGAACATAGGTAAACAAGTTGAACATACCCACAGTCTCCATCATCTCCCCCAGGAGAACACACATCCTGGGGAACCATTGTATGTTATCAGTAAGTAAGTGTTAGAAAACATATTGCAGAATTTGGGCTTTGGTTGTGTGATTTGATGGAGGGTCTATGGAAGTGGGGGTTTATTCTATATTGTAGGACAATTTAATGATTGGTAGTTCAATAAATCTCTTCTATAGGGGGGAGATACTAGAACAAGGATAAAGATGTAATTGGTAAAGAGGTTGTAGCCACTGATTTTAGAAAGGTAGTAATATTTGGTGTTTTGTGACCTTGTTTTTGTCTGTGCTTAGACAAAATTAGATGGCCTTACTTTGCCTCATTTTTGTACAGTCCCAGCATAACCTTGTCTGAAGTTGGTATTCTATGAGATGGTTTATCCAATAGAATAGCATGGCCTAGCTGTGAGGACCAGACCAGGTTCCTAATGTCAGGGACTGCTTTTTTATATTTCCTTCTCTTTCACCCCTTCTCAGGGATGAAATTTGAGGCAGTCATCACTCTCAGCTTGTCTTGGGATGGATGTTCATTTGATTTAAGTTTAGACTAGTGGAAAGGAAATTTAGGCTTTGAGGGTAGGCCATAGGCTTCAGCCCATATACCAGAGAGGCCTATAATAGGAGGTAGGGCCCAAGTGTGACTAAGAATAGAATTTTTACCTTAATTCTTTTTGTAATTGTTCTGTTGAAAAATGTATCATTTATAAAGTCCTGAAAGGGTTGTTGAGGTGGCTATTGGGCCTTGTTAGAATTTTGGTATTCCCAGGGAATATACTGAAATGCCTAAATACAATAAAATTCCATTTTGGGGGAACCTAATAATTTATGGTGTAAGTTACAGTATTTAGTATTATATACCATATAGCAGAGTGATTCATCTTTGAAGCCAGGCTGCTTAAATTCAAATCCCAATTTTGTAATTTATTATTTTGGTGACCTTGTACAAGCTACTTTGTGTGTCTTAGTTTTCATATCTGTAAAAGTATAATAATAATTTGTGCATCTACTTCACAGATTATTATGAAGATTTAATTGGTTTATATGAAGTGCTTGAAATCTGTATGACACATAGTGAGTGCTGTATAGGTGTATCTATTATTTTTATTACTAAGTTTTTATCTGTGAAATACTAAAAACTGGTATACAATAGGAGTGCAATAAATTTTTATTGAATTATTAATAATTGTCTCCCTAATTTGTTTCTAATTTAACAAAAAGTGAAAGAACATACTTTGCAGTTTAATAACAAAATCTCCAGGATTTCTGCAAGTATTAAGGAAGGCTAAGTGGCAAATTTAGCAGCAGTACTTAAGGACTGGCAAGGTACTGTCAAGCCTGGTTAATGAAGAGGAAAATATAGTGACTGTGGTGTTACTTCCTCACCACTGAGTACATTCATTATCTTTGTAGCTGTGTATGCCAAACTCAATACCACATGCCATTTGTTCACTGGCCAATGATGCATTATTATATTAAAATATTTGGAAACCAGAGAAAAATAGAATACATAAAATAAGAATCACATGGTATTATATATCATCCATAGGTACATAACAAATTTTATTTTTTAGTTACCACATAGGTATGTATGCAACATGTAGCAATTATTTTAAAGCAGTATACTTTTAAAAATAAAGAATAAATTTAACATGGAACACATTTCTGAAATATATTGTCTCTGAGTTTTTGTTTTTGTTTTTGTTTTTTTTTTGCAGAATAATACAGGGTTTTAAAGCAAAAAAGAAAAGAATGTCCAAAAGTAAACAATCTCTGCCTGTTTTTTAAAACTACTCTAATGATCCATTTGTTGACCTATTCTCAGGGTGTTTTAAGGCAATTAAAACTCTATATCATGCAGCCAATGGGTAATCACTACTTCCATTTTGCAGGTGCACTCACCTCACTTCTGGCTCTTCAGGCGGTGTGTGTGCGCGCGCGCGCGTTTCTGTGTGTTTGCGCGACGTCCTGTGTGGGATGGGGTAAAGTGGGAGGGAAGCTAGTGCGGGATGGTCACTTGTCATAAAGGACCCTAGCCCTGGTAAAACTTCTCTATTAGGGCGTGTGCAAGAATACGTGGGGGTAGGGGAGACAGACTGAATCATCATAGAGGCCACTAGTGTTTAAGGATCCTCTTTGGCCTTTGTGCGCACGGTCGTGCGTCCGTGCGTGTGTGTGTGTGCGCGCATGCTGGTCAAAAGGAGTGGGTGAGTCGTCTTCCTGGCTCCGGTGCTTTATGAAACCACATTGTGTGTGTACTAGTGCCTGTGGCCGGTAAGAAGAGAGGCAGTTCTGGAGGAGGCATACCCAGGTCAGGTGTCAGTGGTTTTGGAGGAGATCGGAAGTAGAGGTGCGTTCTTCTGCGATGAGGTCAAGGTCGACTTGTCTGCTAAAGCGAAGGTACTCGTAGGGAGGGCAAAAATAGGTGGCAGTGTAGTGGGAGAATCCTGGCTTGGTTAGCATTTGTTCTGACCCCCGCCTGGGGGAAAGAGAAACTTAAGTGGATGACAAGAGGAGAGTCCCAGAATTGGATAATGTGGGAGGTTTTGGTTTTAAATACCTGCAGAATAGATACCTTTTGGTTGATGAAGTACAGTGGCACCTTGGCCTCAGGACAGATTTGGGTCAGGCGTATATAAATACAAGTATAAACATGTATACAAGAAGTAGTGTATATAAAAGGTGTATTACTGGTTCTGACACCTACTTCAATGTCAATACTAGTGTAGGTGTATTTGGAAGACGAAATCAGTCTGTAATACATTAATCATCTATTTGTGATTCACTGCTTCTGTAAAGTACAGAATCTGTGTATTAATTTAAACTTCACATGAAAGGTTCAGCATTCCAATCAAGTGTATCACTTGACATAAGAATAAAAGCTTTCCAAGCAGATTGGTGTTGAAATAAAAATTTCACAAGGCAACTTCATGAAAATGGTGAAAAGCAGCTGTATTTTTACATTTTGTATTTCACATTTAACATGTTCTCAGACTTACACACACACACACACACACACACACACACACACATCTGTATGATCCAGAGTGAGAGGAAACGCATGGTCAGAAGGATTCACAGCAGGTGGAACCAGTATGGAGTGCTTTATCATTTCGTATTTCTACATCAGCTATCAAGGTGAAAATAAATATTGATACTGTGTCTATGTATGTGCATGCTTGCATCTCTGCATGCATGTGCATGTTTTTTTTAAGTTTTTTAAATGTTTATTTATTTTTGAGAGAGAGGGAGAGAGAGAGAGCGGGAGAGGGGCAGAGAGAGGGAGACACAGAAACCGAAGCAGCTCCAGGCTCTGAGCTGTCAACACAGAGCCCGAACACAGAGCTCGAACTCACAAACCGTGAGATCATGACCTAAGCTGAAGTCAGACACTTAACTGACTGAGCCACCCAGGTGCCCCTGTATGTGTATGTTTTAATGTGGAATATATCAGTAACAAGTGGAAATGAAATTCCCACCATAAATCTTTGTTGCCCAAGATATCACCTGTAGTTTGCCAGGAGTCCTATGGATAAGGGAAGATTGAGTGGTTTGTGATGAGTTCCCTTTCTCCCTGTGATAAGGTACTTTTTATTTTACAGCTTAGAGGAATTGAGGAGGTATTTATACTTACTAAGATCCATATTAGCCAATTTAAGGCATTTGCACTTCATGGTCAAGTATTAAATTGCATACTCTTACTTTATATTCACGTGGCATTTTAGGACATTTCAGAATTATGTTCTCACTAGTTTGGATAAGGGTGGTTATCTCCATTTTTCAGATGAGAAATCTGAGATACAGACATTGTAATTTGTCAATACCATTCAATTAGTGGTGCAGGAGTTCATATTTAATCTCATTGCTCATGCTCTTCATCACACTATGCTGCCTTCGGTGAAACTGAATGATGAATGATATTGCAAGTTTGCTTAATATCAAAATGCCTCTGCCCATATTAAAGCTGCTTGGTACTAGTGTAGGGATAGATATGAACATATTTCTTTGTTAGGTATGTTACCTCATTGATTTAATATATCATAGTAGCTGGGCTGAAGCTTTTAAAGAAAACTTCCTACTGCAGGTTAACAATGTAAAATTATTACAGGAATTAAATCTCATTTTCTCTTAAATATTCTATAATTTAGGCTTTGCTAATGTGACCTATTCTTTCCCACATAATCATAGGTTTAATTTAAATTTTTTGCTTTTTTAAATCTCAATTTTAAAATCTCAGTTCTTGTTCCTATTGTGGAACTTGTATATTATGTGATCTGGGTCACCAGTTTCCATATCTATACAGTGGAGATAATTAGTAGTGCCTAGGTCATAAGATTGTTTTGATAATTCATTGTGATATGACTGCCCAGCACTTGGCACAATGCCTGGTACATAGCAAGCCCTAAAACATTAGGTGGTTATTATTATAATAATCATTATCACTTCTTAGGATTGTTATGAAGAAAAAATTATTATATGATGGGCTTGGTACATAATAAGGGTTTAATAAATTATAGCTACTCTTTTATAACTTTATATCCCTGAGGTAATAACAAACAAGAGGATTTTAGGTCATTTTCTTTTGTCATTTTCTCTTTTTTAAACCTTTTATTTGAAATAATTAGAGACTCACAGGCAGGTACAAAAATAGCACATAGAATTACACGAGCTCTGTAGCATTATACTTTTTGCCAGATGTTGGAAATTTTCAGCTTTAATTTCCTTGAATATTTTGTCAGTTCCACAACCCTTCTCCTTTTTTCTGGAACCTAGATGACATGAATGTTAGATCTTTTATTATTATTATAGCTTTCATGGTTCTGTTCATTTTTTTTCAGTCTATTTTCTTTCTGTTGTTCATTTAGGGTCAATTCTATTTATTTGTGTTCAAGTTCACTGATTATTTCCTGCCCATCTGCATTTTGCTGTTGAACCCATCCAGTGTGTTTGTTTATTTATTTTATTTTTTTCAACTTTATTTCTATTTGGTTTATTTTTTATAACTTCTATTTCTTTGCTGAGATTTTCTTATTCATTTGTTTCAAAAGTCTTCATAATTGCTTGTTGAAGCATTTAATAATAACTGCTTCAAATACTTATCAGATAATTACCATATCTGAGTCATGTTGGTATTGGCATCTGTTGATTGTTTTTATTCATTCAAGTTGTGATTTTCTGGTTCTTGATATGATGAGTGGTTTTCGATTATATCCTGGACATTTTTAGTATTATGTTATGATACACTAGATCCTGTTTAAATCTTGTTATATTTTAGCAGACAAGTCACCCTGGTTAGGTTTCATGTGCAGGTGTTTTCTTTTTGATGATCTTGACAGTTTTGAGGAGAATCAGTCAGGTACTTTGTAGAATACCCTCAATTCCATTGTGGCTGTACCATTTCATGAGGGTTTCTATTTCTCTACATCCTCACCAATACTTGTTATTTTCTGTACTTTTAAAAAATAATAGCCATTATAATGTGTGAATTTCATTGTGGCTTTGATATGAAATTCCCTAAAATTAGTGATGTTGATAATTTTTTCACATGCTTTATGGCCATTTGTATTCTTCTTTTGAAGAATATCTATTTAAGTCCTTTGCCCATTTTTGATTTGAGTTGTTGTTTTGCTATTGAATTGTAGAAGTTCTTTGTACATTCTGCGTATTAATCCCTTATCCCAGATCTATGATTTGCAAATATTTTCCCTCATTGCATGGATTGCCTTTTAACCCTATTGATGGCATCCGTGATGAACAAAAGTTTTAAATTTTGATGAAATAAAATTTATTTATATATTCTTCTGTTGCCTGTGCATTTGATATCATAGCCAAGAAATCATTGCCAAAGCTAATGCCATGGAGATTTTCCCTTATGTTTTCTTCTGAGTTTTATGATTTTAGCTTTTACACTTAGGTATTTGATCCATTTGTGTTAACTTTTATATATGATGTAAGATAAGGGTACAACTTTATTATTTTGCATGTGGACATCAGTTTTTCCAGCACCATTTGTTGAAGACTGTCCTTTCCCAATTGAATGATTTCGGCAGACTTGTCAAAAAAAAAAAAAAAAGACTGACCATTTTTGCAAAGGTGTATTTTTTGAGCTCTTTATTTTGTTGATCTATATGTCTGTTTTGTGCCATTTTCACACTGCTTTGATTACTGTAGCGTCATAATAAATTTTGATATCAGGAAGTATGAGTCCTCCAAAAGTGTTCTTCCTTTTCAAGATTGTTGAGTTATTCAAGATCCCTTGAAATTACATATGAACTCAGGATGGGTTTTTATATTTCTACAAAATTGTAGTTGGGTTTTTGATAGGAATTACATTAAATCTGTAGATTGCTTTGGGTAGTATTCACATCTTAACAATATTGATTCCTCCAATCTGTGAACATGGAATGTCCTTCCATTTATTTCTGTCTTTAATTCTTGTAGCAATGTTTTGTGGTTTACACTGTACAGATCTCTCACATCTTTGGTTAAATTTATTCTTAAATATTTTGTTTTTGATGTCATAAATAGAATTATGGGATTATTTTCTTAATTTCCTTTTCAAATTATTTATTAATGCATGATAATGTAACTGTTTTGTGTATTGATTTTGTGTCCTGGAATTTTGCTGAATTTGATTCTAAAAAAATTGTGGAATCTTTAAGGGTTTTTACATATAAGATCATGTAATCTATGAACAGAGATTATTTTATTTCTTTTCCAACTTGAATGCATTTTATTTAATTTTCTTGACTAATTATTCTGGATAAATCTTTCAATAATATGTTGACTTGAAGTGGTAAAGTGGGCATCCTTATCTTGTCCCCGATGTTAGAGGAAAAGTTTCAGTCTCCTACCATTGAGTATGATGTTCACACTGGGCTTTTCATTATACCTTAAATATATATTTCAGTAATTTTCTTCTATTCATAGCTTGTTGAGTGTTTTTAACATAAAAGCATGTTGAATTTTGTCAAATGCTTTTTCTGCATAAATTGAGATGATCATGTGTTTTTTTCCCCTCATTCTTTTAATGTGGTGTATTACATTGATTGATTTTCATATGTTCAACCATTCTTGCATTCCAGGAAAAAATCCCACTCGTCATACTATATAATTCTTTTAACATGTTGCTGAATTAATTTTGCTAGTACTTTGTTGAGGATTTTTGCATCAATGTTCATAAGGGGTAATGGTCTGTATTTTTCTTGTCTTGTAGGTCTTTGTCTTTGATGTCAGAATAAAGCTGTCTTCATAAAATAAGGATGTGTTCCCTCCTCTTCAATATTTTAGAAGGGCTTGAGAAGGATTGGTATTATTTCTTGAAATGTTTGGTAGAATCCACCAGTGAAGACATCCAGTTCTAGGCTTTTCTTTATTGGGAAGATTTTGGTTACTGATCCAATCTCCTTTCTAGTTATGGGTCTATACAGATTGTCTAGTACTTTATGATTCAGTCTTGGTAAGGTATGTGCTTCTAAGAATTTGTCCAGTTAGATTATTTGATTTGTTGATGTACAATTGTTCAAAAAACTCTCTAGTAATCCTGTCTATTCCTGTAACATTGGTAGTAAAGTCACTGCTTTCATTTCTAATTTAAGTAATTTGAGGATTGTCTCTTTTTTCCTTATTCAGTCTACCTGAAGGTTTGTCAATTTTGTTGATTTTTTTGAAGTCCCAACTTTTGGTTTTGTTGATTTTCTCTATTGTTTTTCTCTTCAATATTTTATTGATCTCTTATCTAATCTTTATTACTTCCTTATGCTAGCTTTGGCTTTAGTTATTTTTCTAGTTCTTTTGGGTGTCATGATAAATTGTTGATTTGAAGTATTTCTTTTTTAATGTAAGCTTTTAAAGCAATATTTTTTTTCTCTTAGAACTACTTTAATTCATCCCATATGTTTTAGAATGTTGTCTTTTCATTTTTATTTGTCTCAAGATATTTTCTAATTTCTCTTGTAGTTTCTTCTTTGACTAATTTTTTAAAAAGTATCCACATATTTGAGTATTTTCCTCTACCTTATACTGTTGATTTTTTTTTACTTATTTTGAGAGAGAGAGCACAAGCAGGGAAAGGGCAGAGAGGGAGAGAGAGGATCTCAAGAAGGCTCAGCACTGTCAGTGCAGGGCCTGACATGGGGCTCGAACCCATGAACCATGAGATCATGACCTGAACCCAAACCAAGAGTCAGATGCTCAACCAACTGAGCTACCCAGGTGCCCCATGATTTTTCTGTTTTATTCCACTGTGATAAGAGAAAATAGTTTGTGTGATTTCTTTTTAAATTTACTAAGACTTGTTTGGTGTTCTTAATAATAGAGAATGTTCCATATGCACATCAGAAAAAGTGTGTTCTTCTCTTGTTGGGTAAAGTGTTGTATATATTCTTGTTACATCCAATTGGTTTATAATGTTGTTCAAGTTCTCTATTTATTTATTAATCTCTGTCTGATGTTACTATTCATTATTGAAAGGAAGACTTTAATAAAAATTCCTACAATTATTATAGAACTGTCGATTTCTCTCATCAATTATTTCAATGTCATATATATGTCTATATCTATATCCATATCTATTTATCTACAAAATGAGTTTTGGGGCACCTGGGTGGCTCAGTCAGTTGAGCGTCCAGCTACAGCCCAGGTCATGATGTCAGTTCGTGGGTTCAAGCCCCATGTCAGGCTCTGTGCTGATAGATCAACATCATTCTCTGTCTCTCTGTCTCTCTCTCAAAAATAAACATTAAAATTTTTTTAAATGAGTTTTGATATTTGGTGTATGTATAATTGTTTTATCTTTGTGAATTGATTCTTTTATTAATATATACTATCTTTGTCTGTTAAAACATTTTTGAATTAATGTTTATTTTATCTGCTATTACTGTAGCTACCCAGCTACTCTCTTTTGCTTACTATTTGCATGGAATATCTTTTTACATTCTTTTACTTTCAACTTAAGTAAACCTTTAGATGTAAAGAGAGTCTTTACAGTCAGCATAGAGTAGGATCATATTTTTTAATCCATTCTGTCAAACTATGCTTTTATTGAGGAATTTAATCTATTTAAATAAAGGAAAAGGCTTGGATTTCACTTTCTGTTGTTTCCTGTATGTCATACATTTTGGTCCCTCATTTTTTCTCTTACTGCTTTACTATGTTTTTAGTTGTATAAGTCCATGTGCATTTTGGATATAATACCTTATCAGATGTATGGTTTGCAAATATTTTCTTTCATTTAGTAGGTTGCATTTTTACTCTGTTGATTGTTTCCTTTGCTGTGCAGAAGTTTTTTAGTTGGATGCAACCCCATTTGTCAATGTTTGTCAATGTTTTTGAAGAGACTGTCTTTTCCCC
This sequence comes from Panthera onca, assembly GCF_046562875.1. Classification (NCBI taxonomy): domain Eukaryota; kingdom Metazoa; phylum Chordata; class Mammalia; order Carnivora; family Felidae; genus Panthera; species Panthera onca. The sequence continues at coordinate 69,937,355 of NC_138357.1, forward strand.
CTGTGTATTTTTGGCTCCTTTGCCAAAGATCTGTTGACTGTATATGTGTGGGTTTATTTCTGGACTGTCTATTCTGTTGCATTGCTCTATATGTCTGTTTTTGTTCCAGTACATACTGTTTTGATTACTGTAGCTTTGTAATATACTTTGAAATCAGGAAGTGTGATGCTGCCATCTTTCTTCTTCTTGCTCAAAATTGCCTTGGCTATTTGGGGTCTTTTGTGGCTTTATGTGAATCATAAATAAAAAATCTCCCAACAAAGAAAAGCCCATGATTAGGTGGCTTCACTGGTGAATTCTAACAAGCAATTAAATAATGAATAAATCACAGGAATAAAAGGCACAGCATAGAGAATATAGTCAATGATATGGTAATAGCATTGTGTGGTGACAGATGGTAGCTATACATGTGGTGAGCATAGCATAACATATAGAGATGTTGAATCACTATGTTGTATGCCTGAAACTAATGTAACATTATGTGTCAGCTATAACCAAATAAAAATATAAATTAAAAGTCAAAAAGCAAGTAATGCCAACTCTTCTCAAACTCTTTCAAAAATTGAAAAGGAAGGAACACTTCCAAACTTATTTTAGAAGGCCAGCATTTCCCTGATACCAAAGGTAGGCAAAGACATTCCAAGAAAATAAAACATCAGACCAGTATCCCTGATGAGCATAGATGCAAAAATTCTCAACAAAATACTAGCAAACCAAATTCAATAGCATAATAAAATAATTGCACACCATGGTCAAGTAGGATTTATATCTGGCATATAAGAAGGGTTAAACATATGTAAATTAATTAGCATGGTATACCATATTAACAAAATGAAGTATATAACTCACATGATCATCTCAACAGATGCAGACAAAGCATTTGACAAAATTCAGCAATGATTCATGATAAAAACTCTCAAGAGTATATTAGAGTGAACATTTCTCAATGTAATAAAGGCCATATATTATAAGCGCACAGCTAGCATCATGCTCAACAGGAAAAAACCGAAGTTTTTTTTCCCCCTGAGACAAGGAAAGGATGCGTTTTCTCATCATTCTTGCTCAACATAGTACCAGAACTTCTAGCTCAAGTGATTAGACAAGAAAAAGAAAGAAAAGTATCTAAAGTATCTAAATATAAAAGTATCTAAAGCATCTGACTCTTGATTTTGGCTCAGGTCATGATCTCAGGGTTTTGTGAGTTCAAGCCCCCCAACAGGCCCTGCACTGACCATGTGGAATCTGCCTGAGATTCTCCCTCTCTCTCTGCCCTTCCCCCACTTGCACTTTCTCCTTCTCTCTCAAATAAGTAAACTTAAAAAATAAATTGGAAAGGAAGAAGTAAAATGATATATGTTTGCTGATGACATGATCTTATGTAGAAAATCCTAAAGGCCACAAAAAAAGTTGCTAAAACTAATAAATTCATCAAAGTTGCAGAGTGCAAAATCAGCATACAAAAGTCAGTTATGTTTCTACAGGCTAACAAGAAACTTTCCAAAAAGGAAATTAAAAAATCTCATTTAGAATAGTATCAAAAAGAATGAAATACTTAGAAATAAATTTAACCAAGGAGAAGAAAGATTTGTATACTGAAAAGTATAAATCATTGCCGAAAGAAAAAAAAGAAGACACAAACAAATGGAAAGACATCTTGTATTCACAGAATGGAATCCTTAATATTCTTAAAATGTCTATATTACCCAAAGCAGTCTCCAGATTGTTTAATCCCCACCCAAACCTTAATGTTATTTTTTATATAAATTGCTATGTGTAGCTTTATTTTAAATTTTAAGGATGGAAAATACCGGGGCGCTTGGGTGGCTCAGTTGGTTGAGCATCCAAATTTGGCCTAGGTCATGATCTCGCCATTTCCGAGTTCGAGCTACACATCAGGCTTTCTACTGACAACTCAGAACCTGGAACCTGTTTCAGATTCTGTGTCTCCCTCTCTGTCTGCCCTTCCCCCACTAGTGCGCGCGCTCTCTCTCTCTTTCTCTCCCTCTCAAAAATAAAAATAAACATTAAAAAAAAATTTAAGGTGGAAAATATCAATTATGAAACTGTTCTTTTTCAGCATTGTGTTGGCAATTTTGTCATTTCATATCAACATAAGCATAAGCTTGTCAATATCCACAGAATAACTTGCTGGGATTTTGATTGGTATTATACAGTCCTTGTGAGTGGAACTAGTACTCATAAAAGTGGCCTGAGAAAACTCCTTTGCCATTTCCAATATGTGAAATTACAGTGAAAATGCATCCACCTATGAACCAAAAAGTGGACTCTCACCAGACAACAAATCAGCTGGTGCCATGATCTTAGAATTCCAGCCTCTAGAACTTTAAGAAATAAATATTTTTTCAGGGTGCCTGGGTGGCTCAGTCAGTTAAGTCTCTGACTCTTGATTTCAGTTCAGGTCATGATCTTCTGGTTCTGGTTCGTGAGTTCAAGCCTCATGTCAGGCTCTGTGCTGATAGTGTTGAGCCAGCTTGAGGTTTTGTCTCTTCCTCTTTCCCTGCCCTTCCCCTGTTTGAACTCTCTCTCTCAAAATAAATAAATAAACATAAAAAAATAAATTTTTTGATTTTCATAATCCACCCAGTTTGTGATATATTTGTTATACCAGCCCAATAAGACTAAGTGTATTTAAACAATTAATATTTAAAGTGAATATTGGTATGGCTAGAATAATATGTACCATATGTGTACCTCCTTGTTTTTTGTTTTTATTTTGTCTTCCACTCATCTTTCATTTTCTCAGATTTTAATTGAATATTTTATGTGATTCCATATTCTTTCTTTTCAAATTTCTATTCTAATTCTTTCTTAATTAGTTGTTGCCCTAGAGTATACAATATACATTTATAACTAATTTAGATTCACCTTCAAATAACACTATACTGTTTTATAGTCAGTTCAGGTACTGTATACTAGTGTTCCACTTCCTTCTTCCTATCCTTTATTACATTTCTGACATTGATTTGACTTATCTGTAAACTAAGATCACCCAACACATTGTTGCTATTATTATTTTAAACAAACTGTTATCTGTTACAGCAATTAAGAATAAGAGAAACAAATGATTTTATTTCACCTTTGTTTAAACCTTCTCTAACACTCTCCTTTCTTTATATAGGGCAAGTTACTGACATATATCATATTTATTCTCTCTGGAGAATATCTAGGTTTTATTGCAAGGCAGGTTTAATGGTGACAAATTCCCTCAAGTTTTGTTTGTTCAAAATCTTTATTCATCCTTCAGTTTTGAATGATTATTTTGCTAGACACAAAGTTCTAGGTTGGTGGATTTGGGTTGTTTTTTTTTTCTTTCAACAATTTATGTATTTCACTCTACCCTCCTTGTTTTATTTATTTTTTTTTTAAAGAGAAGTTCCGATGTAATACTTATCCTTGTTTCTCTATATGTAAGATGTTTTTTCCCCTCTGACTTTTTTCAAGATTTTTAAAATCATCTTTGATTTTCTGCATTTTGAATGTACTATTCTTGGTGTGCATTTTGGGGGTATTTTTTCTGCTTGGGATTCTCAGGGAATCCTAGATTCTGTTTGGTGTCTGTCATTAAATTCAGAAAGTTCTAGGGGCACCTGGGTGGCTTAGTTGGTTTAGCATCCGCCTTACGTTCAGGTCATGATATCACGGTTCATGGGTTCAAGCCCTGTGTCAGGCTCTGTGCTGACAACTTGGATCCTGGAGCCTGTTCCAGATTCTGTGTCTTCCCCTCTCTCTGCCCTTCCCCCACTCATGCTCGGTCTCTCTCTCTCTCTCTCTCTCTCTCAAAAAATAAATAAACATTAAAAAATTTAAAAAAGAAAGTTCTATAACATTACTTCAAATATTTCTTCTCTTTTATTTTTTTATTCTAGAATTCTCATTATGTGGATATAATATCTTTTATAATTGTCCAACAATTCTTGCATATTTTGTTCCATTTTTGTTTTCTAGTTCTTTTTTTCTGTTTGCTTCTCAGTGTAGGAAGTTTCTATTGACATATCTTGAAGCTCACTCTTCCTTTCTCACCTATGACCAGTCTCTTGAAGATCCCATCAAAAACATTTTTTTACTTTCTTACCATGATTTTTTTTAAAAAAATTCATATTTCCTTTTGATTCTTTTTTTTAATGAAATTTATTGTCAAATTGATTTCCAAACAACACCCAGTGCTCATCCCAACAGGTGCTCTCCTCCCTGACCATCACCCACTTTCTGCTCACCCCCACCCCCCACCTACCCTTAGTTTGTTCTCAGTCCTTAAGAGTCTCTTATGGTTTGCCTCCCTCCCTCTCTGTAACTTTTTTCCCCCTTCCCCCCCGCCCCGGTCTTCTGTTGAGTTTCTCAGGATCCATATAAGAGTGAAAACATATGGTATCTGTCTTTCTCTGTAAGACTTATTTCACTTAGCATAACACTCTCCAGTCCCATCCACATTGATACAAAAGGCCATATTTCATTCTTTCTCATTGCCAAGTAGTATTCCATTGTGTATATAAACCACATCTTCTTTATCCATTTGTGAGCTGATGGACACTTAGGATCTTTCCATTATTTGGCTATTGTTGAAAGTGCTGCTATAAACGTTGGAGTACAAGTGCCCCTATGCATCAGCACTCCTGTATCCCTTGGGGAAATTCCTAGCAGTGCTATTGCTGGGTCATAGGGTAGTCCTATTTTTAATTTTTTGAGGAATCTCCACACTGTTTTCCAGAGTGGCTGCACCAGTTTGCATTCCCACCAACAGTACAAGAGGGTTCCCGTTTCTCCACATCCTCTTCAGCATCTATACTCTCCTCATTTGTTCATTTTAGCCACTCTGACCGGCATGAGGTGGCTTTGATTTGTATTTCTCTGATGAGGAGTGATGTTGAGGATCTTTTCATGTGCCTATTGGCCATCTGGATGTCTTCTTTGCAAAAGTGTCTATTCATGTCTTCTGCCCATTTCCTCACTGGATTACTTGTTTTGTTGGGTGTGGAATTTGGGGAGTTCTTTATAGATTTTGTATACTAGCCATTTATCTGATATGTCATTTGCAAATATCTTTTCCCATTCCGTCGGTTGCCTTTTAGTTTTGTTGATTGTTTCCTTTGCATTGCAGAAGCTTTTTATCTTCGTGAGGTCCCAATAGTTCATTTTTGCTTTTAATTCCCTTGCCTTTGGAGATGTGTCAAGTAAGAAATTGCTAAGGCTGAGGTCAGAGAGGTTTTTTCCTGATTTCTCCTCTAGGGTTTTGATAGTTTCCTGTCTCACATTCAGGTTCTTTATCCATTTTGAGTTTATTTTTGTGAATGGTGTAAGAAAGTGGTCTAGTTTCATTCTTCTGCATGTTGCGTTCCAGTTCTCCCAGCAGCATTTGTTAAAAGACTGTTTTGTTTTTTTTCCATTCGATATGCTTTCCTGCTTTGTCAAAGATTAGTTGGCCATACTTTTGTGGGTCCAATTCTGGAGTCTCTATTCTATTCCACTGGTTTATGTGTCTGTTTTTGTGCCAATACCATGCTGTCTTGGTGATTACAGCTTTGTAGTAGAGGCTAAAGTCTGGGATTGTGATGCCTCCCGCTTTGGTCTTCTTCAATATTACTTTGACTATTTGGGGTCTTTTGTGGTTCCATACAAATTTTAGGATTGCTTGTTCTAGCTTCGAGAATATGCTGGTGCAATTTTGATTGGGATTGCATTGAATGTGTAGATAGCTTCGGGTAGTATTGACATTTTAACAATATTTATTCTTCCAATCCATGAGCACGGAATGTTTTTCCATTTCTTTATATCTTCGTCAATTTCCTTCATAAGCTTTCTATAGTTTTCAGCATAAAGATCTTTTACATTTTTGGTTAGGTTTATTCCTAGGTATTTTATGCTTCTTGGTGCAATTGTGAATGGGATCAGTTTCTTTCTTTGTGCCCGGGGGCACAGATGGGAAGGTCCTCTCTCCACCAACTCCCCTGACCCTGCACTTGGCTAGGATTAAAAGTCCTGGTCCATGTGCTCTGGCCCTGGGGAAGAGCTTCTCAGTGTGGAGATATGTGGTCCCAGCTGGCTTTGTCTGTGCCACAGTACTTCAGGGAGGAATGCTTTCTCCTACTGGGGACTGAGCTGCAGCCCTCACCAAGAGCCCCCGGGGTGGCAGACGCAGGTAGCCTTTGTCTTTTCCACAGCACTCTAGGGAAACGGCCACCTTTTCCTCCTGCAGACTTTGTCCTCGGCCCAGCCAGTGCACCGGGGGTGGCGGACGCAGGAAGGTTCTGTACTATCGTGCAGGCCTCCAGGGAGGGAACCACTTTCTCCAGCTGCAGACTGAGCCCCTGACCTACCACCACACCCAGGGCTGGCTCCCCTCCTCCCCAGGTGCACAAACAGGGAGCCAGCTCCAGTCCGAAGAAAGCCCCACAGTTAGAGATCGGATCCCTCTCAGTATCAGTCTGAGGTCTTTCTCCTGTCCAGATACAGTCCTGCACCTCCCTAGCCCTTCTTTCTCTTCCCTTTGTCTCTCCGCAGAAGGGGGTCCCTCCCTTCTGTGCCCTTGTGGCCTTTTTTTTATCTCCCCCAGTTCGTAGTTACCCACTTATCTTTTTTCCAGCTTTCCCATTTTCTTCCTAGTAGATTCAGTCTCTTTTCCTCCCAGGTTCTGGTGTTCAAAGTCCTTTGGCTTCTACACTTCTTTGTTTGAGAGATGCGGGAAGTATGGGTTCCCCTTACTTCTCGCCATGTTGGCCCCTCTCCCTTTTGATTCTCATTTAGAGTTTCCATCCCTCTGCTTACATTTCTCATCTGTTCTTGAATTTTTTTCACTGTTTCCATTGGAAATCTTAACGTATTAATCATGGTTATTTAAAAATCCAAATCTGATGGAACCATAGTGTTGTGTTCTGAAAATATGCATGGTATGATCTTAATCTTTTTGTATCTGTTAAGGGCTTATTTACAACACAGTATGTGATCTATACTGGAGAATGTTCACTCAAGAAGAATGTGTATTCTGCTGCTCTGGGATAAAATGTTGTGAATATATCTGTTAATTCCATCTCATCCAGTGTGTCATTCAAAGCCATTGTTTCCTTGTTGATTTTCTGTTTAAATTATCTGTCCATTGCTGTCAGTCAGGTATAAAGTGTCCGGATATCATGGTATCATCAATGAATTTTCTTTATGTTTCTTATTAATTGATTTATATTTTGGGGGCTCTCAAGTTCAGAGCATAAATATTTACAATTGTTAGATCTTCTTGATGGATAGACCCCTTAATTATGATATAATATTGTTCTTCATCTCTTGTTACAGTCTTTGTATTAAAATCTTCATGTCTGATGTAATTATGTCTACTCTGGCTTTATTTGAACTCCATTCACATGATAGATAATTCTCCATTCCCTCATTTTCAATCTTCAGGTGTCTTTAAGTCTAAAATGAATCTCTTGTAGGCAACACATAGATGGATCTTGTGTTTTATCCATTTTGATACCCTATGTGTTTTTATTGGAGCATTCAGTCCATTTATATTCAGAGTGATTATTGAAAGATATGAATTTAGTGTCATTTTGTTACCTCTGGAGGTGGTGTTTCTGGTAATGTTCTTTGTTTTTTTGTAGTCTTTGTTGCCTTGTTCCTTTTTTTTTCTTCAAAGAGTCCCCCTTAAAACTTCTTGCAGGCCGGGCATAGTGGTCATGATTTCCTTTAGGTTTTGTTTGTCTGGGAAACTCTTTATCTCTCCTTCTATCCTGAATGACAGTGTTGCTGGATAAAGAAATCTTAGCTGCATATTTTTCCTATTCAGCATATTGAATATTTCCTGCCACTCTGTTCTGGCCTGTCATGTTTCAGTGAACAAGTCTGCTTCTAACCTTATGTGTCTACCCTTGTAGTTTAAGGACCTTTTGTCCTTAGCTGCTTTCAGAATTCTGTCTTTATTTTTGTATGTTGCAAGTTTCACTATGATATGTCATGGTGTTGATTTTGAAAAAATCAAAAACAAGAAGGTGCTCCTTGTTTTTGTTGATTTTGAGGGGAGTTCTATGTGCTTCTTGGACTTCAATGCCTGTTTCCTTCCCCAGATTAGGGAAGTTCTCAGCTATAATTTGTTCAAGTAACCTTATGTCACCGTTTCCTACTCTTCTTCTGTGATTCCCATGATACGGATATTGTTTCATTTCATGGTATCACTTAGTTCTCTAAATCTCCCCTTGTGATATAATAATTTCTTCCCTCCTTTTTCAGCTTCATTATTTTCCATAATTTTATCTTCTATCTCACCTATTCTCTCCCGTGCTTCTTCAATCCTCATTTCACTGTAACCAGTTTGTTTTTTTTTTTTTTTTTTGCATCTCGGTTATAGCATTTTTTATTTCATCCAGACTAGTTTTGAGTTCTTTGATCTCTGCAGCAAGGGTTTCTCTGGTGTTTTCTATGCTTTTCTCAAGCCCAGCTAGCAATCTTATGACTGTTGTTCTAAATTTTTATTCAGATATATTGCTTTTATCTCTTTTGAAAAAGACCCTGGCTATGATTTGTTCTTGACCTTTCTTTTGGGGAGAATTCCTCTGTCTTGTCATTTTGGCTAAGTTTCTCTATTTTGTGTGTTTTAAAAGTTGTTACGTTTCCTGCACTGGAGAAGAATGCTATATTAAGGGGTCACACATTGTCCAGGGGCTGGCACTTCAGGAAGTGTTACTGGTGTATGCTGTATGCACTCTGCTGTTGTGTTTTGGCTGCTCTTTTCCTCTGGTTAGTCTTCTGCCGAGCTCCTCCTTGCTTGCAGTGGTGGAATGTTTGGACCTTTAACTCAGTGTGCTTTGATTTGTTTGTTGAACTAACTCTGGGAAAAAGGCACAAAAAAGCCTGATCCCAACTAAAGAGAAAATGAAAGGGTACAATGAAAAAAACAAAACAGAGAATCAAAGAACTATAAGGCTGATTCCAAAGAAATTAAAAAGGAAAAACAAACAGGGTAAAAAGCAGGAGAAAAGAAAAAAGAAAGAAAAAAGAATAAAAAGCCTGATTCAAAAAAAAGGAAATAGGAAAACAAACAAACAAGGAACTATGAGCTTGAATTCAATAGAATAGAAGAAAAAGGAAAAAAAGAAAGTACTGTAGGTGTCATTTTGAAGCACTCGATTTTCAGTGCACTTGGTGCATGGGGCGTGCTGCCTATGCTGGTCTTCTGGAAGAGAGGCTCATTATGTTGGCTTAGAGTCAGTCTTGCCCCAGTAAATAAGCAGTTGCTAGGCACAGGGTGGTGGGGTTTGGTGCAAGCTGGTCCCACCTCCACCAGGGGCCATTGTGTTGCTCTCTCAAGTCTCACTGTGTTGGTGTTGGGTGGAAAATGGCACCTCCCCAAATCTCTCATCCCCAGACTGGGAATTTTGCATCCCCTGCTGTTCAGGCAGCCCTCAAAAAATAGTGAGAGCAGTCAGCTGGCCCTGTCCCACAAGTCTCCTGTGTTTCTTCTTTAGCTCACAGCTGGGATTCAAAACCCAAAGTCTTAAAGGACCCGGCACCGCACAGATCTGCTCTCCTCCTCCAGAGTAGAGTCTCTCCACCCTGCAGATGAAAGGCCTTTGGCTGCCACCTGCATGGCCTTTTGTTCTTGGGGAGGCAATAAACCTTCTTCCAAAAGTACTCCAAGAAGGGGAATGCTCTCTCCCACTGCACCCTGGAGACCTCTACACCACCCTATGAGCGCCGGGGCCAACTCCCTCCTCCCCAGGAGTGTGTGCCACTGCTGCGCTCTGGAGAAAGTTGTGAACTTCTACAACCTCAGCGTTTGAGCTCCAAAAGCTGTTTGCACAAAAGAACTGGCACACTCAGTACTTCTCACTCCCCAGTCCTTGGTCCAGAGAGTTTTCCTCTTGTGCTAACTTGATATGGCACTTTCTCAACCCCTCTTTCTCTCCTTTTTGTCTCTCCATGGGAAGGGTTTCCTCCACTCCATGGCATCACCATTTTTCTCTTCCCCAGTTCAGATCCAAGCACCTGGCAAGCTGTCTCCCTCCAACTACAGAGATCCTTCTGCCACTCTGCAGATTGATTTCCTGTGTGTTCCAAGTGATCTGACCTCAATACAGCTGTGTCTCAGGGACAAGGAAAGCCCAGGGTGCACCTACTTCTCCACCATCTTACCTCCTCTTCTGTTTCATTTATTTTCATATTTTATTCCCTGATTTCTGCTTTTTATTACTCCTTTTCTTCCTACTTTTTGTTTATTTTGCTTTTATTTTTCTACTTTTCTGAGAAGGAAGTCCTATATTATAATTTTTGTTATCTTGCCAAAAATTCCAGTTATATTTAAATATAATTGACATACCATGTTATGTTACGTGTACAACATATTGACATACATTACTCAGTGTTCTATACATTACTCAGTGTTCACCACGATAATTGTAGTCACCATATGGTATTTTTAAAATATTATTGACTCTAGTCCCTTTTGTATACCTTACATCTCCATGTCTTATTTATTTTATAACCGGAAGTTTGTACCTCTTTTTTCCCTTCAACTATTTGGCTCATCCCCTCACTAACCTCCCCTTTGGCAACCACCAGTTTGTTCTTTGTATTTAAGAATCTGTTTGTTCATTTGATTTGTTATTTAGATTTCACATAGAAGTGAAATGTTTTGGTATTTGTCTTTTTTTGTCTGACTTATTTCACTTACCATAATATGCTCTAGATCCACTCATGTTGTTGCAAATGACAAGATTTTATCCTTTTTTATGGCCAAGTAATGTGTGTGCATGTGTGTGTTTGTGTATGTGTGTGTTTACCACATCTTCTATATCCACTCACCGAAGGATGGACAGTTGTAAACACAGAGATGCATATATCTTTTCAAATTAGCAGAGGTTGTTTGTTTGTTTGTTTGGGTAAATAACCAGAAGTGTGATTGATGAATCATATGGCATTTCTATTTTTAATTTTTTGAGGATCGTCAATACTGTTTTCCATAGTGGTTTCACCAGTTTACATTTCCACCAATAGTGCATGAGGGGTTCCTATTCTCCACATCCTCACCAATACTTGCTGTTTCTTGTCTTTTTGATATTAGCCATGCTGATTGGTGTGAGGTGATATCTCATTGTGGTTTTGATTTGCATTTCCCAGATGATTAGTGATGTTGAGCATCTCTTCATGTTTGTCTTCTTTGGAAAAATGTCTATTCAAGTCCTCTGCCCATTTTTAAATTGGAAACAAAGAAAAGTAAACTATTGAGATTATATTGAAATAAAAATCCTTTGCATAGTATAGGAAGCCATCAAGAAAACAAAAGCGTTTGGGGCGCCTGGGTGGCTCAGTTGGTTAAGCATCCAACTTCAGCTCAGGTCATGATCTCGTGGTTCAAGGGTTTGAGCCCCACGTCAGACTCTGTGTTGACAGCTCAGAGCCTGGAGCCTGCTTCGGATTCTGTGTTTCCCTCTCTCTCTGCCTCTCCCCTGCTCATGTTCTGTCTCTCTTTCTCTCTCTGTCTCAAAAATACACATTAAAAAATAAAAAAACAAAAACAAAAAGGCTATATAGTGAATGGGAGAAGATATTTGCAAATGATATATCTGATAAGAGATTAATATTCAAAGTATATAAAGGACTTATACAACTAAACACCACCACCTGCAACAAATCCAATTAAAACATGGGCAGAGGACCTGAATAACCTAGGCTATTTTCAAACTGCTGCTTCTGTGCTGTGTCTCCAGCCAAGTTATTTAGTATTCTCGCTAAGTGTGAGTACTCAGTTACCTATAACCCTCTGTTTCTCTTGTAGTTGTCACCCGGGTTTTAAATCACCCATAGTTAAGCTCTGCTGACTTTTAAAGCTCCTGGAGTTGAACCCTGTGGGTTTTCAAAGCCAGATATTACGGGGACTCATCTTCCCAGTGTGGGTTCCATGTAGGGGTGCCTGGTGTGGGATCTGATCTTCTTGCTTCTTCATGCTTGTGATGTCCTTCCTGTTTGTGGTTAATTGCACCAGTGGATTGGTTCCCAACTGCATCTCCAGTCCTCCTGCCCTTTTTTTTAAACGTTTATTTTTATTTTAGAGAGAGAGAGAGGGAACAAGTTGGGGAGGAGCAGAGAGAGAGGGCGACAGGGGATCAGAAGGATCAGAGGATCTCTGACAACAGAGAGCCCAATGTGGGGCTTGAACCCACTAATTGCGAGATCATGACCTGAGCCAAAGTTGGACCAACTGAGCCACCCAGGCGCCCCCCTTCTGCCCTTTTTGATGTGGCTTTCTGTTTACAATTAGCCATGGAAGGGCTGTTCTGCCAGTCTTCAGGTATTTTTCAGAGTTAGTTACATAGATGTACCTGTTATTTGCTTTGTCCATGGCACAAGGTGAGCTCAGGATCCTCCTACTCCACCATCTTCCCCAAATTCTTTCCTCTTTTGCTCTGTTGTAATGTAAGTATTTAATGTATAAACTTCTTTCTCAGCAATGCTTTATCTGAATTTTTATATAATAGATTCTCATTTTCTTTCATTTCTTAGTATTTTCTATTTTCTTTGAGACTTCCTATTTGACCCATGGATTTCATAAGAAATTCATTGTGTTGCTTAGTTTTCAAGTGTCTGTGATTCTTGTTCTTTCCATTTTGTATTTATAATTTAACTTCAGTATGGTCAGAATAACATAATCTGTATAAATTTAATTATTTAAATTTGATTATGTTTGGTGACACAGGTCATAATCTATCTTGGTGAAGCTTTCACATCTTTGGGTTGAGTGTTCTTAACACAACTTTTTAGTTCATGCAATTGTTCAGGTATTTTGTATCCTTACTGCTTTTCTGTATAGTAGATATAACAATTGTTGAGGTGGCAAAAGGACATTGATATCCCTAACTATAGTCATGGATTTTTCTATGCCTTCTTCACTTCTGTTATGTTTTTGCTTGAAATATTTAAATCTTTCTTGTTTGGTGAATAAACAGTTCGAACTGCTGTGTCTTCTTGGTTGATTGACACTTTTTATATTATCTAAATTTCTTAGACTACCTGGTAATTTTCTTTGCTTTGACATTTACCTTTTCTGAATATTAAAATTGCGTATATATGTGCAATATATATGATGTAGAAAACATATATATATAAATATAAATTCTATGATAGTATATATATAATAGAATTTGTTATTTTGTCCATTTTTACGTATGTGATTAAGTGGTATTGATTACATCACAGTGTTGCACAGCATCATTATGTATTTTGAAATATTTTATCAACTTATAGAAACTCTGTAACCATTAAATAATAACTCCCCATCCCACCCTTCCCACAGCCCCTTTAATTAATTACCTTTCATCTCTAATAAGTTGCTTACTCAAGATATTTCATATAAATATAATCATAGAATATATGCCATTTGCCCTGGAATATTTCACAGACCATAATATTTTCAGTGTCCATCCATATTGTAACATCTGTCAGATCTTCATTTTTATGGTTGAATAATATTCCATTGTGTGGACATATCACATTTTTTGACCCATTATCAGTTTATGGACATGTGGATGTTTTCCACTTTTTGGATATTGTAAATAATATTGCATTGAACACTGGCATACAAGTATGTTTTGATTCCCTAGTTTTCCCCAGCTTAATTGAGGAAAAGAAACATTATGTGTATTTAAGGGATATAATGTGGTGATTTCACATATGTATATATTGTGGGATGATTACAACAATCAAGTTAATTAATACATCCATCAACTAACACAGTTACATATTTTTTTTGTAGTGAGGATACTTAAGATCTATTTTTTTTGCCAAATTTCAAATATATAATATTATTAACTATATCACTGTACTATACATTAGATCCCCAGAACTTATTTATCTTATAACTGAAAGTTTTTACCCTTTGACCAACATTTCCCCATTTACTTCACCTCCTAGCCCCTGGCAACCACCATCCTACTCTCTTCTTCCATGGCTCCAACTTTTTTAGATTTCATGTATAAGATCATACAGTATTTGTGTTTCTGTTTTTGGCTTATTTCACTTAGCTCAATGTCATCTAGGTTCATCCATGCTGTCATAAGTGACAGGATTTCCTTGTTTGGTGTCTCTGAATCATTCAGATAGATAAGTAGGTGATAGATGGATAGATAGATAGATAGATACATAGAGATACCTATCTATGTATCTATATAAAATACTTCATTTTTCTGTTGGTGGATACTTAGGTTGTTTCCATATTCCATATCGTGGCTATTGTGAAGAATGCTGCAATGAACATGGGAATGCAGATATCTTTTTAACATACTGATTTTATTTCCTTTGGATATATACACAGAAGTGGGACTGCTGGATCATATACTTGAGTTCCTATTTTTGGATATATGTCTAGGAGTAGAATTGCTGGGTCAAATGATTTTTCTGTTTAGCTTTTTGAGGAACACCAATCTGTTTTCCACAGTAACCACACAATTTTAAATATCCACTAGCAATGATGAAAGGTTTCAATTTCTCCACTTCCTTGCCAACATTTGCTTTCTTAAAATATATATATATATATATATATATATATATATATATATATATTTAAGATATATATTTTAAGAAATATATATATATATTTAAAATAGATATATATTTTAAGATATATATTTCTTAAAATATATATATATAACATATATATATATTTACATATATATATATATATATATCCATCTAAGTAAATATGAGTGATATATCATTGTGGTTTGATTTGCATTTTGTAATGGTTACCGATATTAAGCATCTTTTCTTATGTTTCTTGACCACTTGTATATCTTCTCTAGAGGAAAGTCCTTTGTTTTTTTAATTCTATTGTTTGTCTTTTTGTTGTTGAACTGTGTGTTTCTTCACTTACTTTGGGTATTGTTTTTTTAATGTTTATTATTTGTTTTTGAGAGAAGAGAGACAGAGTGCAAGTGGGTGAAGGGCAGAGAGAGAGGCAAACATGAAATCCGAAGCAGGATCCATGCTCTGAGCTGTCAGCACACAGCCTGACCTGGGGCTTGAACTCACAAGCCATGAGATCATGGCATGAGCTGAAGTCAGAAAATTAACTGACTGAGCCACCCAGGAGCCCCAGATATTTTGGGTATTAAATACTTATCAGATGCATAGCTTACAAATATTTTCTCTGAATCTGAATGTCACATTTTTACTTTATTGTTAATATTGAGGCAAAAGACATTTTATAAGTATTTAATTTTGATTAAGTTTAATTTATCTGTTTTTTTCTTTTATTGCTTGTGTTTTCAGTGTAATATCTTAGGACTTACTACAAAATCCAAATTCATTAAGATTTACCCCTGTGTTTTCTTCTAAGACCTTTATGATATTTTAGCTTTTGTATTTACATTGTTGATTCATTTTGAGTTAGTTTTTGTATATGGTATAAATAGGGGTCCAAATCAATTGTTTTGCATGTGGAAATCCAGTTGTTCCAGCATCATTTTTTGGATTAATCTTTCCAAGTTTAACGGTCTTGGCAAACCTGTCAAAAATAAATTGACCATAGAGGTATGGGTTTATTTGTGAACTCACAATATTTCCTTGGTCTATATGTCTGTCCTTATGTCAATACCACCCATTTAATTACTGTACCTTTGCATTAGATTTTGAAATGAGGAAGTGTTAGACCTCCAACATTGATCTCTTTTTTGTTTTCAAGATTGTTTTTGCTATTCAGGGTTCCTTGCAATACCATATAAATTTGAACATTGGCTCATCAACTTTGACAAATAAAACAGTTGGAATTTTGCTGGATATTGCATTGAATCTGTATATTGCTTTGGATAGTGTTGGCATCCTAACATTAAGTCTTATTCCCACAAACACAGAATGTTTTCTAATTATTACAGTCTTAATTTCCTTCAGGAATGTTTTTGTAGATTCAAATTCCTTGGTTAAATCTAAATAGAAAATCAACAAGGAAACAATGGCTTTGAATGACACACTGGATGAAATGGACTTAACAGATATATTCAGAACATTTCATCCCAGAGAAGCAGAATACACATTCTTCTTGAGTGAACATGGAACATTCTCCAGTATAGATCACACACTGGGTTGTAAATAAGCCCTTAAAAGATACAAAAAGATCAAGATCATACCATGCATATTTTCAGAACACAACACTATGAAACTTGAAATCAACGTCAAGAAAAATATTGGAAAGCCCCCAAATACATGGAGGTTAAAGAACATCCTACTAGAGAATGAATGGGTTAACCAGGAAATTAAAGAAGAAATAAAAAATACATGGAAGCAAATGAAAATGAAACACGACAGTCCAAACCTTTGGGGATGCAGCAAAAGCAGTCCTAAGAGAACTGTACATTCAAATGCAGGCCTGTATCAAGAAGCAAGAAAGATCACAAATGTGGAACATAACCTTACACCTAAAGGAGCTAGAAAAAGGAACAGCAAATGAAGTGTAAAGTCAGCAGAAGGGAAATAATAATGATTAGAGCAGGAATAAATGATATAGAAACAAACAAACAAACAAAAACCCCAGAAGAGATCAGTGAAACTAAGAGCTTGTTTTTTGGAAGAATAAACAAAATTGATAACCCCCCAGCCAGACTTCTCAAAATGAAAAGAGGGCCCAAATAGATAAAATCACTAATGAAAGAGGAGATATCACAACCAACACCACAGAAATACAAACAATTATGAGAAAATACTATGAAAAATTATATGCAACAAACTGGACAATCTCGAAGAAATGGACAAATTCCTACACATTCACACACACCAAAATTCAAACAGGAAGAAATAGAATATTTGAACAGGCCCATAACCAGCAAAGAAATTGAGTCAGTAATCAAAAATCTCCCAACAAACAAGAGTCCTGGGTCAGATGGCTTCCCAGGGGAATTCTGCCAGACATTTAAAGAAGAGTTAACACATTTTTCAAACTGTTCCATGATACCAAAACCCGACAAAGACCCCATTAAAATGGAGATTTTTTTTTAAACAAATGTTTACTTATATTGAGAAAGAGATGGGGGGGATGAGTGGGAGAGAGGCAGAGAGAGAGAATTCCAAGCAGGGTCCACGCTCAGTGTGGAGCTGACACGGTTGTCGATCTCCCGACAGTGAGATCATGACCTGAGCTGAAATCAAGAGTCAGATGCTTAAGTGGCTGAGCCACCCAGGCGCCCCTACTAAAAAGGAGAATTACAGGCCAATAAATAACCCTGATGAACCCGGATGAAAAAATTCTCAGCAAGATACTAGCAAATCAAATTCAAAGGCACATTACAAGAATTATTCACCACGATCAAGTGGGGTTTATTCCTGGGCTGCAGAGCTGTTTCAACATTCGCACAGCAATCAACGTGACACACCACATTAATAAAAGAAAGGATAAGAACCATAAGAGCCTCTTGATAGATGCAGAAAAAGCATTTGACAACATACAGCATCCATTCTTGATAAAAAACTCTCAACAAAGTAGGGATGGATGTAACATACCTCAACATCATAAAGGCTATATATGAAAGAGCCATAGCTAATATCATCCTCAAAGGGGAAAAACTGAGAGCCTTCCCCCTATGATCAGGAACAAGACAAGGATGCCCACTCTCACCATTATGATTTCACGTAGTACTGGAAGTCTCACCCTAGGCAATCAAACAACAAAAAGAAACAAAGGGCATCCACATTGGCAAGGAGAGTCAAACTTTCACTATTTGCCGATGGCATGATACTCTATGTAGAAAGCCAGAAAGACTCCACCAAAAACTTGCTAGAACTGATACATGAATTCAGCAAAGTTGCAGTATATAAAATCAATGTGCATATATCTGTTGCATTTCTGTACACCAATAATGAAGCAGCAGAAAAAAGAAATCAAGGAATCGATCTCACTTACAATTGCACCCAAACCAATAAGTAACCTAGGAATAAACCTAACTAGAGATGTAAAAGATCTGTACTCTGAAAACTGTGAAAGACTTATGAAAGAAATTGAAGAGGACACAAAGAAATGGAAAAGCATCCCATGCTCGTGGATTAGAGGAGCAAACATTGTTAAAATGTCTGTGCTACCCAAAGAAATCTACACATTTAATGCAATCCCTATCAAAATACCTGCATTCTTCGCAGAGCTAGATCAAATAATCCTAAAATTTATATGGAACCACAAAAGACCCCAAATAGCCAAGGCAACCCTGAAAAAGAAAAACAACACTGGAGGCATCACGATTCTGGATTTCAAGCTATATTACAAAGCTGTAGTCATCAAGACAGTATGGTACTGGCACAAAAACAGACACATGGATCAGTGGAACAGAATGGAAAACCCAGAAGTGGACCCACAAGTATATATGGTCAACTAATCTTCGGCAAAGAATAGAAATGGAAGGAAAACTTCCAAATTCATTCTATGAAGTCAACATTACCTTGATCCCAAAACCAGACAAAACCCCACTGCAAAGGAGAATTACAGGCCAGTATCCCTGATGAACCTGGATGCAAATTTCACAACAGCAAACCAAATTCAACAGTACATTAAAAGAATTATTCTCCATGATCAAGTGGGATTCATTCCTGGGCTGCAGGGATGGTTCAATATTTGCAAATCAATCAACGTGACACACCACATTAATGAAAAAAAAAAAAAAAGAACCATATGATCCTCCCATTAGATGCAGAAAAAGCATTTAAAAAATACAGCATCCTTTCTTAATAAAAACTCTCAAGAAAGTTGGGATAGAAGCAACATAAATTAATGTCATTAAAGCCATATATGAAAGTTCCACAGCTAATATCATCCTCAATGGGGAAAAACCGAGAGCTTTCCCAGGAACACGACAGGGATGTCCACTCTCACCACTGTTGTTCAACATAGTACTGGAAGTCCTAGCCTCAGCAACAAAAAGAAGTAAAAGACACACAAATTGGCAAGGAAGAAGTCAAATTTTCACTCTTCACAGATGTCATGAAACTCTACATTGAAACTAATATTGCACTGTATGTGAACTAAGTTTAAATTAAAACTAATTGTTATATCTTCTTGATATGTTGAGTTTTTATCAATATATAATGTCCATGTCTCTTATAACAGGTTTTGACTTAAAGTTTATTTTGTGTGGCAGTCTTATAGTGTCTCTGCTCTCTTTTGGTTACTATTTAAATGGAATATCTTTTTCCATGAACTTACTTTCAATCTGTTTATGTCTTTGGATCTAAATCCCTTCATTTGAGTTTTAAGTGCTGTAGAAAATAAAAGGTGGTATTCCAAACCCAAAATACAATAATATTGGCTTTTGTGTGTGCCAGTGTATTTACCTTTAGCAAGATCTTCAATTCTTCCTATGGCATTGAGGTACTGTCTATATGTCTTTTGATTTCAATTTGAAGGACTCTCCTTAGCATTTTTTTGTAGGAAAATTATAGGGGTATCAAACCTCTTTAGCTTTTGTTTTCCTGGCAATGTGTTAATATCACCCTCATTTTTGAAGGATAGTTTTGGCATATATAGAATTCTTGGTTGTCTTTTTTTTTCCTTTCAACATTTTGTATATTCTATCCCACTGTCTTCTAGCCTCCATGGTTCCTGATGGGAAACTGGCATTAATTGCATTGAGGATCTCTTGTACATGACAAGTTGTTTCTCTGTTGTTGCTTTCAAGTTTCTCTGAGTTTGACTTTGGATAGTTTGATTATAATATGCCTTATTGGGAATCTACTTAAGTGTATTGTATATTTGGAGTTCACTGAACTTCTTAGATATGTAGATTAATGACTTTCATCATATTTGGAAAGTTTCTGCCATTATTTTCTCAAATATTATTTCTGTTCCTTTCACTCTTTTTCCCTTCTGAGACTCCCATAATGCATACTTTTGGGCTGCTTTATGCCCTCCCATGCATCCCTTAGGCTGTGGTCGCTTTTCGTCTTCCTTTTTCCTTTCTGATTTCAGTCTCAATAATTTCAGTGGTTCTCTTACATAATCACTGATTCTTTCTACTGCCCACTCAAATCTGTTGTTGAACTCCTCTAGTGAACTTCTATTTTCAGTTATTTTACTTTTCAGCTCCAAATTTGTGTCTGGTGACTTTTTCTAATATGTATCTTTTTATAAATAATCTCATTTTGTTACTATATAATTTCCCTGATTGCATAAATAACCTCATTTTGTTAATATGTAATTTCCCTGATTGCCTATAGTTCTTGTCCATGTTTTCTGTTCCTCAAACATATTAAAGCAAGTTTTTTAAATGTCTTTGTCTAGTAAATCCAATATCTGCATTTCTTTGGGGAGAGTTTCTATCTTTTCTTTGTTGTAAATAGGCCATATTCTTCTGTGTCTTTATATGCCTTGTGATTTTTTTTGTTCATAAAGTGGATATTTGATTTTTATGAAGTGGTAACTCTGAAATCAGTTTCTCATGCTTCCCAAGGGTTTGCTTTATTTTTTTATATTCTCAAAGGTTGTCCATTTGTTTCAGAACTTTCTCTAGTTTTCAAAAGACTGTATTTGTTGTTATCTGTGGTCACTGAACTCTCTGGTCCTTAGATTGTGTTCAGCTTATGTTTTACAAGAGATTTTCTTGAATTCGAGAAACTGGAAAAGAAAACGAAAAGAAAAAAATTATGTATAATCAAAACTTTTCCAAGTGGGTTTTTGTGAGACACTCCTTCAGCACTTAGCTATGTTTGCATTGACACTAGGGATCAGCTTACAGTGAAAGTTTAGGGCCTTCTCAAGTTTTTTCTGAGCAAGAGTCTTGCCTTGGACATGCATCTTCCCTTGGGCATCTTTGTAGTCTTTTACATTCCCCTTTATAGATGAGTGGTTTTGAATATTTCTTTTTCCCAAAGAACTCTTCCCAGCTTTTGTTCATGGACCTTAGCTGGTCTATTGTGTTTCAAGTATAATCTTTCATCTCAGGCGTCTGCAAGTTGTTAGTTTAGCTTGTAGTATTTTTGAGCAGTGCCTGATGTTTTCTAACCTGAGTTTCCAGCTATGCAAAACGGGGATGAGTATCTCATGTTAGTCCTTCAGGTAGCCCCGTGATGATTTAGAACACACACACACAATAATTTGTTAATAAGTTTGGCTCTACTTTCTCTGGAGCCAGGGCCTATGGTTCCATTATGGAAATTTGGGATGCTACCCCTTTAAAACTACCACTGCAATGGGGAAAGTGTACAGCAAAGGCAGATAAAAATTCTCCAGAGCTTTAAGATTTGACCCTTGCCTGGTATCTGGATCTTGACCTCTAAAATATTCCTTAACTGAAAATGTCTCATTGTTCCTTGGCTGTTTTTACAAATAACATGATTTATGGTGAGCATCTTCCTTCTGGAAGTCTAGAATTTTTATTAGTGACACAGAGAATGCCTATGTGCCCACCCTTGCTATGGTCTGAATGTTTGTATCCCCCTCAAGATTTACATTTTGTAATCCTAATACCCAATGTGATGGTGTTAGGAAGTGGGGCCTTTGAGAGGTGAGCAGGTTATGAAGGTGGAGACTTAATGAATGGGTGTAGTGCCCTTATGAAAGAGATCCCACAGAGTTCCCTAGCTCCTTCCACTACTTGAGAACACAATGAGAATTTTGCAAGCTAGAAGAGGCCTCCACCCAACCATGCTGGTATTCTCATCTCAGATGTCCAGTCTCCAGAACTATACGAAATAAATTTATGTTGTTTATAAGCCACCCTGTCTGTGGTATTTTGTTATAGCAGCCCAAACAGACTAAGACCAGTGTTCAATAAAATCTCTACACTCTTAGTCTCAAAATGACTTCCATGAACATAAATATTATGCATGTTTTGCTATTTTTCTTTTTGTGGTGGGAGAATGTGTTTTTTATGATCCCTCATGGGAGTGGGACAACATAGGAAACTTGTACATGAATTGTTCTAGATTCCACCTGTGTCTTTTTTTTCT
Source organism: Panthera onca (assembly GCF_046562875.1). Classification (NCBI taxonomy): domain Eukaryota; kingdom Metazoa; phylum Chordata; class Mammalia; order Carnivora; family Felidae; genus Panthera; species Panthera onca. The sequence continues at coordinate 69,959,270 of NC_138357.1, forward strand.
CACTGGCTTAGCTATGTATCTTTTCTCTGTCACTGTGATAAATCTTAGCCATGAGTGTGATTATATGTGAGTCCCATGAGTCCTTTCAGTGAATCACCAAATGTGTGGGTAGGCTTGGTGACCCACAAATCAGTATAATGACTCAAACTCAGTAAAATATGGCCATGTTGTTTATTAGCCAAAAGAAGGAGGAATGGGTCAAGGATTACAAAATCTGATGCCTGGGTAGCTATAAAGTCACTACCTGTGTTATGAAACAGTAGCTGACCCACAGTGTGTTATTAGTGGTAAAAAATATCAATGGGATTTTGAAGTGATAAGACAACTTCAGGAAAGTTGGCACATTGGATTCTCCGCCTGCTGTAGGTTGTGCTTACTCAAGTGCAAGAATATGCAGTCCTGGTTGTATCTTTCATTTTGGCTCTCTCTTGCAGGTTTGAGGGAAAAAGACCCAAGATTTTGAGCTTTGGGTGAGTTAAAGGTAGTAAAAATTATTTTGTTAGTTTTTCTTTCCTCCGTGTGGAAGGAAAAGGGTTAAGTCTGTTTCCAGGGCTACAACAAATCTTCTTCAGCCATTTCTGTAATCCATCTCCAGTCCCCTTAGCACTCCCAGCAGGTATCCAGCCATTGTGCTGTTAATACTATAAATGCTGAATTTAACTGCTAGAAGTTTAAGTAAATTTCAAATCAGAAATAAAAGGAGATAAGAATCTCCTTTGTGTTGTTTTGTGGGTACTGTATATGGATGTAATTTAAAAACTAATGTAAAATGTTAATATGCTTTTCATTTCACAGATGCTAGAGGGATCATCTAGATCAGAGAAAGTTGCCAAAATAAAAGTATAAGTGGAATATGGTTGTATTAATTTTTGCTGCTGGTAGATGGGCTGAAATTTAAACACTTCAAGTATTGAAAACAAAATAAGTTTTCATGACTAATGACTTTTGTGAATTGGAGCCTCTGCAAAAAAAAAAAAAAAAAAAAAAAAGGAAGCAGTATGCAGATGAAGACAAACTTTTGGAATTTTGACAAAGCTGTTAATATAATACTTTATTAAAAAGTAGTTTCTAGCTCCTGTTAAACTCTTATAAAAACAAGATATCTAACCTTTAGAGGCTAAAGATTTTTCATCCCAATATGAGCAAGTTTTTGATTGGCTCAGTCTGGACTCAGACTGAGTAGAGGAAAGCGCTTAAGGATCCCTTTTTTGTCAGTTGGACTTGTACACACAGCTTTCTGGTCCTGCAGCATCTGGTCTTTACCATTCCCTAAGACACTGGCTTTTTTCCCCCCTGGAATCCTGAATTTATAGATGCTAAGTTTAAACATGATACTGTCGGGAGGAGAGAGGGAAGATGGCGGCCTAGGAGGACGCTGGGCTCACCGCGCATCCTGCTGATCACTTAGATTCCACCTACACCTGCCTAAATAACCCAGAAAACCGCCAGAGGATTAGCAGAACGGAGTCTCTGGAGCCAAGCGCAGACCAGAGGCCCAGGGAAGAGGGTAGGAAGGGCAGCTAGGCGGTGCACGCTCCATGGACTGGCGGGAGGGAGCCGGGGCGGAGGGGTGGCTCGCCGGCCAAGCAGAGCCCCCGAGTCTGGCAGGCAAAAGCGGAGGGGCCGGAGGGACTGTGTTCCGACAGCAAGCGCGATTTAGCATCTGGGAGGTCATAAGTTAACAGCTCTGCTCAGAAAGCGGGAAGGCTGGAAGACAAAGGGAGGGAGACCTGCTGAGCCCCCGGACAACAGAGCTCAGTTTGGTGGGGAACAAAGGCTCGCCAGCGCCATATCCCCCGCCCATCCCCCAGCCAAAATCCCAAAGGGAACCAGTTCCTGCCAGGGAACTTGCTCGCTCCGCGCAAACACCAAACTCTGTGCTTCTGCGGAGCCAAACCTCCGACAGTGGATCTGACCCCCTCCCACTGCCACAGGGTCCCTCCTGAAGTGGATCGCCTAAGGAGAAGCGAGCTAAGCCTGCCCCTCCTGCCCCCGTGCACCTTGCCTACCCACCCCAGCTAATACACCAGACCCCAGCACACAAGCCTGGCAGTGTGCAAGTAGCCCAGACGGGCCTCGCCACCCCACAGTGAATCCCGCCCCTAAGAGAGGGGAAGAGAAGGCACACACCAGTCTGACTGTGGCCCCAGCAGTGGGCTGGGGGCAGACATCAGGTCGGACTGCGGCCCCGCCCACCAACTCCAGTTATACACCACAGCACAGGGTAAGTGCCCTGCAGGTCCCCACCACTCCAGGGACTATCCAAAATGACCAAACGGAAGAATTCCCCTCAGAAGAATCTCCAGGAAATAACAACAGCCAATGAACTGATCAAAAAGGATTTAAATAATATAACAGAAAGTGAATTTAGAATAATAGGCATAAAATTAATTGCTGGGCTTGAAAACAGTATAGAGGACAGCAGAGAATCTCTTGCCACAGAGATCAAGGGACTAAGGAACAGTCACAAGGAGCTGAAAAGCCCTTTAAATGAAATGCAAAACAAAATGGAAACGACGACAGCTCGGATTGAAGAGGCAGAGGAGAGAATAGGTGAACTAGAAGATAAAGTTATGGAAAAAGAGGAAGCTGAGAGAAAGAGAGATAAAAAAATTCAGGAGTATGAGGGGAAAATTAGAGAAGTAAGTGATACACTAAAAAGAAATAATATACGCATAATTGGTATCCCAGAGGAGGAAGAGAGGGAAAAGGTGCTGAAGGGGTACTTGAAGAAATTATAGCTGAGAACTTCCCTGAACTGGGGAAGGAAAAAGGCATTGAAATCCAAGAGGCACAGAGAACTCCCTTCAGACGTAACTTGAATCGATCTTCTGCACGACATATCATAGTGAAACTGGCAAAATACAAGGATAAAGAGAAAGTTCTGAAAGCAGCAAGGGATAAACATGCCCTCACATATAAAGGGAGACCTATAAGACTCGTGACTGATCTCTCTTTTGAAACTTGGCAGGCCAGAAAGGATTGGCACGATATCTTCAGTGTGCTAAACAGAAAAAATATGCAGCCGAGAATCCTTTATCCAGCAAGTTTGTCATTTAGAATAGAAGGAGAGATAAAGGTCTTCCCAAGCAAACAAAAACTGAAGGAATTTGTCACCACTAAACCAGCCCTACAAGAGATCCTAAGGGGGATCCTGTGAGACAAAGTACCAGAGACATCACTACAAGCATAAAACATACAGACATCACAATGACTCTAAACCCGTATCTTTCTATAAAAACACTGAATGTAAATGGATTAAATGCGCCAACCAAAAGACATAGGGTATCAGAATTGATAAAAAAACAAGACCCATCTATTTGCTATCTACAAGAGACTCATTTTAGATCTGAGGACACCTTTAGATTGAGAGTGAGGGGATGGAGAACTATTTATCATGCTACTGGAAGCCAAAAGAAAGCTGGAGTAGCCATACTTATATCAGACAAACTAGACTTTAAATTAAAGGCTGGAACAAGAGATGAAGAAGGGCATTATATAATAATTACAGGGTCTATCCATCAGGAAGAGCTAACAAGTATAAATGTCTATGCGCCGAATACCGGAGCCCCCAAATATATAAAACAATTACTCATAAACATAAGCAACCTTATTGATAAGAATGTGGTCATTGCAGGGGACTTTAACACCCCACTTACTGAAATGGATAGATCAGCTAGACACATGGTCAATAAAAAAACAAGGGCCCTGAATGATACATTGGATCAGATGGACTTGACAGATATATTTAGAACTCTGCATCCCAAAGCAACAGAATATACTTTCTTCTCGAGTGCACATGGAACATTCTCCAAGATAGATCATATACTGGGTCACAAAACAGCCCTTCATAAGTTTACAAGAATTGAAATTATACCATGCATACTTTCAGACCACAATGCTATGAAGCTTGAAATCAACCACAGGAAAAAGTCTGGAAAACCTCCAAAAGCATGGAGGTTAAAGAACACCCTACTAACGAATGAGTGGGTCAACCAGGCAATTAGAGAAGAAATTAAAACATATATGGAAACAAACGAAAATGAAAATACAACAATCCAAACGCTTTGGGATGCAGTGAAGGCAGTCCTGAGAGGAAAATACATTGCAATCCAGGCCTATCTCAAGAAACAAGAAAAATCCCAAATACAAAATCTAACACCACACCTAAAGGAAATAGAAGCAGAACAGCAAAGGCAGCCGAAACCCAGCAGAAGAAGAGAAATAATAAAGATCAGAGCAGAAATAAACAATATAGAATCTAAAAAAACGGTAGAGCAGATCAACGAAACCAAGAGTTGGTTTTTTGAAAAAATAAACAACATTGACAAACCTCTAGCCAGGCTTCTCAAAAAGAAAAGGGAGATGACCCAAATAGATAAAATCATGAATGAAAATGGAATGATTACAACCAATCCCTCAGAGATACAAGCAATTATCAGGGAATACTATGAAAAATTATATGCCAACAAATTGGACAACCTGGAAGAAATGGACAAATTCCTAAACACCCACACTCTTCCAAAACTCAATCAGGAGGAAATAGAAAGCTTGAACAGACCCATAACCAGCGAAGAAATTTAATTGGTTATCAAAAATCTCCCAACAAATAAGAGTCCAGGACCAGACGGCTTCCCAGGGGATTTCTACCAGACGTTTAAAGCAGAGATAATACCTATCCTTCTCAAGCTATTCCAAGAAATAGAAAGGGAAGGAAAACTTCCAGACTCATTCTATGAAGCCAGTATTCCTTTGATTCCTAAACCAGACAGAGACCCAGTAAAAAAAGAGAACTACAGGCCAATATCCCTGATGAATATGGATGCAAAAATTCTCAGTAAGATACTAGCAAATCGAATTCAACAGGATATAAAAAGAATTATTCACCATGATCAAGTGGGATTCATTCCTGGGATGCAGGGCTGGTTCAACATTCGCAAATCAATCAATGTGATACATCACATTAATAAAAGAAAAGATAAGAACCACATGATCCTGTCAATCAATGCAGAAAAGGCCTTTGACAAAATTCAGCAACTTTCTTAATAAAAACCCTTGAGAAAGTCAGGATGAAGGAACATACTTAAAGATCATCAAAGCCATTTATGAAAAGCCCACAGCTAACATCATCCTCAATGGGGAAAAACTGAGAGCTTTTTCCCTGAGATCAGGAACACGACAGGGATGTCCACTCTCACCGCTGTTGTTCAACATAGTGTTGGAAGTCCTAGCATCAGGAATCAGACAACAAAAGGAAATGAAAGGCATCAAAATTGGCAAGGATGAAGTTAAGCTTTCACTTTTTGCAGATGACATGATATTATACATGGAAAATCCGTTAGACTCCACCAGTAGTCTGCTAGAAATGATACATGAATTCAGCAAAGTTGCAGGATACAAAATCAATGTACAGAAATCAGTTGCATTCTTATACACTAATAATGAAGCAACAGAAAGACAAATAAAGAAACTGATCCCATTCACAATTGCACCAAGAAGCATAAAATACCTAGGAATAAATCTAACCAAAGATGTAAAAGATCTGTATGCTGAAAACTATAGAAAGCTTATGAAGGAAATTGAAGAAGATATAAAGAAATGGAAAAACATTCCGTGCTCATGGATTGGAAGAATAAATATTGTCAAAATCTCAATACTACCCAAAGCTATCTACACATTCAATGCAATCCCAATCAAAATTGCACCAGCATTCTTCTCGAAACTAGAACAAGCAATCCTAGAATTCATATGGTAACACAAAAGGCCCCAAATAGCCAAAGTAATTTTGAAGAGGAAGACCAAAGCAGGAGGCATCACAATCCCAGACTTTAGCCTCTTCTACAAAGCTGTCATCTTCAAGACAGCATGGTATTGGCACAAAAACAGACACATAGACCAATAGAATAGAATAGAAACCCCAAAACTACACCCAGAAACCTATGGCCAACTAATCTTTGACAAAGCAGGAAAGAACATCCAATGGAAAAAAGACAGTCTCTTTCACAAATGGTGCTGGGAGAACTGGACAGCAACATGCAGAAGGTTGAAACTAGACCACTTTCTCACACCATTCACAAAAATAAACTCAAAATGGATAAAGGACCTGAATGTGAGACAGGAAACCATCAAAACCTTAGAGGAGAAAGCAGGAAAAGACCTCTCTGACCTCAGCTATAGCAATCTCTTACTCGGCACATCCCCAAAGGCAAGGGAATTAAAAGCAAAAATGAATTACTGGGACCTTATGAAGATAAAAAGCTTCTGCACAGCAAAGGAAACAACCAACAAAACTAAAAGGCAACCAACGGAATGGGAAAAGATATTTGCAAATGACATATCGGACAAAGGGCTAGTATCCAAAATCTATAAAGAGCTCATCAAACTCCACACCTGAAAAACAAATAACCCAGTGAAGAAATGGGCAGAAAACATGAATAGACACTTCTCTAAAGAAGACATCCAGATGGCCAAGAGGCACATGAAAAGATGTTCAACATCGCTCCTTATCAGGGAAATACAAATCAAAACCACACTCAGATATCACCTCACGCCAGTCAGAGTGGCCAAAATGAAGAAATCAGGAGACTATAGATGCTGGAGAGGATGTGCAGAAACGGGAACCCTCTTGCACTGTTGGTGGGAATGCAAATTGGTGCAGCCACTCTGGAAAACAGTGTGGAGGTTCCTCAAAAAATTAAAAATAGACCTACCCTATGGCCCAGCAATAGCACTGTTAGGAATTTACCCAAGGGATACAGGAGTGCTGATGCATAGGGGCACTTGTACCCCAATGTTTATAGCAGCACCCTCAACAATAGCCAAATTATGGAAAGAGCCTAAATGTCCATCAACGGATGAATGGATAAAGAAACTGTGGTTTATATACACAATGGAGTACTACGTGGCAATGAGAAAGAATGAAATATGGCCCTTTGTAGCAACATGGATGGAACTGGAGAGTGTTATGCTAAGTGAAATAAGCCATACAGAGAAAGACAGATACCACATGGTTTCACTCTTATGTGGATCCTGAGAAACTTAACAGAAACCCATGGGGGAGTGAAAGGAAAAACAATAAAGAGGTTAGAGTGGAAGAGAGCCAAAGCGTAAGAGACTCTTAAAAACTGAGAACAAAATGAGGGTTGATGGGGAATGGGAGGGAGGTGAGGGTGGGTGATGGGTATTGAGGATGGCACCTTTTGGGATGAGCACTGGGTGTTGTATGGAAACCAATTGAACAATAAACTTCATATATTGAAAAAAAAAAAAACAAAAACAAAAGGCCATATTTCATTCTTTCTCCTTGCATGTAGTATTCCACTGTGTATATAAAGCACAATTTCTTTATCCATTCATCAGTTGATGGACATTTAGGCTCTTTCCATAATTTGGCTATTGTTGAGAGTGCTGCTATAAACATTGGGGTACAAGTGCCCCTATGCATCAGCACTCCTGTATCCCTTGGATAAATTCCTAGCAGTGCTATTGCTGGGTCATAGGGTAAGTCTATTTTTAATTTTTTGAGGAACCTCCACACTGTTTTCCAGAGTGGCTGCACCAGTTTGCATTCCTACCAATAGTGAAAGAGGGTTCCCATTTCTCCACATCCTCGCCAGCATCTATAATCTCCTGATTTGTTCATTTTAGCCACTCTGACCGGTGTGAGGTGGTCTGAATATGGTTTTGATTTGCATTTCCCTGATGAGCGACGTTGAGTATCTTTTCATGTGCCTGTTGGCCATCTGGATGTCGTCTTTAGAGAAGTGTCTATTCATGTTTTCTGCCCATTTCTTCACTGGGTTATTTGTTTTTCGGGCGTGGAGTTTGGAGAGCTCTTTATAGATTTTGGATACTAGCCCTTTGTCCGAGATGTCATTTGCGAATATCTTTTTCCATTCCGTTGGTTGCCTTTTACTTTTGTTGGTTGTTTCCTTTGCTGTGCAGAAGCTTTTTATCTTCGTGAGGTCCCAGTAGTTCATTTTTGCTTTTAATTCCCTTGCCTTTGGGATGTTTCAAGTAAGAAATTGCTTTAGCTGGGATCAGAGAGGTTTTTTCCTGATTTCTCCTCTAGGATTTTGATGGTTTCCTGTCTCACATTCAGGTCCTTTATCCATTTTGAGTTTATTTTTGTGAATGATGTAAGAAAGTGGTCTAGTTTCATCCTTCTCCATGTTGCTGTCCAGTTGTCCCAGCACCATTTGTTAAAGAGACTGTCTTTTTTCCATTGGATATTCTTTCCTGCTTTGTCAAAGATTAGTTGACCATACGTTTGTGGGTCTAGCTCTGGGGTTTCTATTCTTTCCATTGGTCTATGTGTCTTTTTTTGTGCCAATACCATGCTGTCTTGATGATTACAGCTTGTAGTAGAGGCTAAAGTCTGGGTTTGTGATGCCTCATGCTTTGGGCTTCTCTTTCAATATTACTTTGGCTATTCGGGGTCTTTTGTGGTTCCATACAAGTTTTAGGATTGCTTATTCTAGCTTCGAGTAGAATGCTGGTGCAATTTTGATTGGGATTGCATTGAATGTGTAGATAGCTTTTGGTAGTATTGATATTTTAACAATATTCTTCTAATCCATGAGCACGGAATGTTTTTCCATTTCTTTATATCTTCTTCAATTTCCTTCATAAGCTTTCTATAGTTTTCAGCATACAGATCTTTTACATCTTTGGTTAGATTTATTCCTAGGTATTTTATGCTTCTTGGTGCAATTGTGAATGGGATTAGTTTCTTTATTTGTCTTTCTGTTGCTTCATTATTAGTGTATAAGGATGCAACTGATTTCTGTACATTGATTTTGTATCCTGCAACTTTGCTGAATTCATGTGTCAGTTCTAGCAGACTTTTGGTGGTGTCTATCAAGATTTCCATGTATAATATGTCATCTAAAAAAGTGAAAGCTTGAAATCATCTTTGCCAATTTTGATGCCTTTGATTTCCTTTTGTTGTCTGCTGATAGTAGCACTTCCAACACTGTGTTAAACAACAGTGGTGAGAGTGGACATCCCTGTCCTGTTCCTAATCGCAGGGGTAAAGCTCTCAGTTTTTCCCCATTGAGGACGGTATTAGCTGTGGGCTTTTCATAAATGGCTTTTATGATGTTTAATTATGTTCCTTCTATCCCGACTTTCTCGAGGTTTTTTATTAAGAAATGATGCTGAATTTTGTCAAATGCTTTTTCTGCATCGATTGACAGGATCATATGATTCTTATCTTTTCTTTAATTAATGTTATGTATCATATTGATTGATTTGCCAATGTTGAGCCAGCCCTGAATCCCAGGAATGAATCCTACTTGATCATGGTGAATAATTCTTTTTATATGCTGTTTAATTCGATTTGCTAGTATCTTATTGAGAATTTTTGCATCCATATTCATCAGGGATATTGGCCTGTAATTCTCTTTTTTTTTTTTTTTTTGCTGGGTCTCTGTCTGGTTTTGGAATCAAAGTAATGCTGGCTTCATAGAATGAGTCTAGAAGTTTTCCTTCCCTTTCCATTTTTTGGAAAAGCTTGAGAAGGGGGGATTCTGTGAGTGAAATTTTCCAATGACCACAAAGTACCAGACACATCACTACAAGCATGAAACCTACAGGCATAACAGTGACTCTAAACCCATATCTTTATATAATAACACTGAATGTAAATGGACTAAATGCTCCAACCAAAAGACATAGGCTATCAGAATGGATTAAAAAAAAAGCCAAGACCCATCTATTTGCTGTCTACAAGAGACTCATTTTAGACCTGAGAACACCTTCAGATTGAAAGTGACGGGATGAAGGACTATCTATCATGCTACTGGAAGCGAAAAGAAAGCTGGAGTAGCCATACTTATATCAGACAAACTAGACTTTAAATTAAATGCTGGAACAAGAGATGAAGAAGGGTATTATGTAATAATTACAGGGTCTATCCGTCAGGACGAGCTAACAATTGTAAATATCTATGCGCTGAATACGGAAGCCCCCAAGTATATAAAACGATTAATCACAAACATAAGCAACCTTATTGATAAGAATGTGGTAATTTCAGGGGACTTTAATACCCCACTTTCAGCAATGGATAGATCATCTAGACACAGGATCAATAAAGAAACAAGGGCCCTGAATGATACATTGGATCAGATGGACTTGACAGATATATTTAGAACTCTGCATCCCAAAACAACAGAATATACTTTTTTCTCGAGTGCACATGGAATATTCTCCAAGATAGAACACTTACTGGGTCAGAAAACATAAGTATACGCCCTTCATAAGTATAAAAGAATTGAGGTCATACCATGCACAGTTTCAGACCAGAAGGCTATGAAACTTGAATTCAACGACAGGAAAAAGTCTGGAAAACCTCCAAAAGCATGGAGGTTAAAGAACACCCTACTAAAGAATAAATGGGTCAACCAGGCAATTAGAGAAAAAATTAAAATATATATGGCAAAAAATGAAAATCAAAGGACAACAATGCAAACGCTTTAGGATGCAGCAAAGACAGTCCTGAGAGGAAAATACATTGCAATCCAGGCCTCTCAAGAAACAAGAAAAATTCCACATACAAAATCTAACAGCACACCTAAAGGGAATAGAAGCAGAACAGCAAAGACACCCCAAACCCAGCAGAAGAAGAGAAATAATAAAGATCAGAGCAAAAATAAACAATATAGAATCTAAAAAAATGGTAGAACAGAGCAATGAAACCAGGAGTTGGGTTTTTGAAAAAATAAACAAATTGATAAATCTCGAGCCAGGCTTTTCAAAAAGAAAGGGAGATGACCCAAGTAGATAAAATCATGAATGAAAATGGAATTATGACAATCAATCCCTGAGAAATACAAGCGATTATCAGGGAATACTGTGAAAAATTATATGCCAACAAACTGGACAACCTGGAAGAAATGGACCAATTCCTAAGAACCCACACACTTCCAAAACTCAAACAGGAAGAAATAGAAAACTTGAACAGACCTGTAACCAGTGAAGAAATTGAATCAGTTATCAAAAATCTCCCAACAAAAAAGAGTCCAGGACCAGATGGCTTCTCAGTGGAATTGTAAATTTAAACAGAAGTAGTCCAAGTGTTATTTGTATTTCTGTCATTGTATTTGGATCTCATTATAATTTGTGTTAGTCTTAGTCTTCTTAATTCTATAAAAAACAGTTTTCTCAAAGCTGATATCCAAAAATGTTTCTTCTTGTCCTATAGACATCAGATGATGGCAGTGAGTGTTATGAAATTCTTAGGGTGTGTAAAATACTTAAGCCATATATTAAACTATGGAACTCTGAGACTAACAGAAAAGTCCGAGACTGCCTATATCATTGAGTGTTTGTTTTCAGTCTTTTAAATGAGATGTGTTTTAATCAAACACAGGGGTACACATACACACATGCACACACAGACACAATTAGAGTGGTTAAATATTTACATGATACTCACTGAGGGGAAAAAAAACATCTTTTCTTTATATGCTAATTAAGCTCCTTGCTCCATCCTCCAACAAAGCTGCCTCTTGGTCCTTTCATTTTTGTGACTCCCTAACAGGGGTCTTTTAGGCTAATAAGAAGAATTTCATCCCTGTTCTCTTCCTCTTCCTTTTTCTACTCCCATTTCTTCTTCCCCCCTCCTCTTCCTTTTACTCATTATCACCAAGAAGTCTTATTACATGGCAGTTTGGAGGTGCGAAATGTAACAGAGCCACCACATCAAATATAAGACAACCAATCAAACATTCCTAGAAACCTATCATCTAAAAAGGAGGCAAAAAGAAGCACTGAAATAAGACTGCGTTTATAGTTTTCGAAAGCTAAAATACACAGACACAGACACAGACACACACACACACACACACCTAAAAAGCTGGAAAGAAATATACTAACACTGATTATTTATATGATTATGATGCTAACCAGTAAACTGTTAAGCCTGGAATATAACAAATTCTCTGTAAAAATAAAAATCTTTAAGTTATATGTCATCTGTATTAAAATGTGGACAAGAAAAAACTAGCTGTTTTCCCCACCCTAGGCAATTTTTTAATGCTATATGGCATTCCATCTTGTTAATACATTATCACATCTTTAACCCTTTCCCTAGTGCTGAGTCACTGAGTATTTCCAGTTTATTCAGAATATCAAGGCAAATGTTTTGCTTTCAGTAATAGTACTTCACATTTGAGTATCTTTGGTTTACCTCCAAAAGAACGTGCATGGAGAAAGGGTAATTTGCAATTCAATAGCAGTACTCTGAAATATTGATAATCCAGGTGTATAGTATTAATTAGTCATATATCTAATTGTACACTGGTCACTATATGCCCTTGCTTACCCCCACCCCATTCCATCTCATCTCATTCTTCCCCAGGAAATGTCAGAATTGGTCCAATTTTGAAAATCCAGAAATAGAAAATTAAAAAAATGTGTAAGGAGTGACATCACCTAAAGTTCTTCCTTACTGATATTTTAGTATTTTACCCTTTTCTCTTTTGTTTGTGTATTTGAATATAAAAACCCTGTGTTTTGTTTTTGCATGTGTGCTTACTATGGAAGGAAAATAATGAGGTGAATGAGCTGAGGGCATTCTCTTTTGTGGTTTTTTTTTGTTGTTGTTATTGTTTTTGTTGGTAATTACAGCTGACATTATAGCTACAAACTTTGAGATCTTTTTGGAATTTTTTAAAACTGTAAATTGTGTTAAACATAGATAAAGCGTAGATGTTATCGAAAATATTTTTTAAGTTTGTAGAGAGAGAGAGAATCCCATGCAGGCTTCACACCGTCATCACAGAGCTTGACTGTGGGGCTTGAGCCTATGAACCAGGAGATCATGACCTAAGCTGAAATCAAGAGTTAGACACTCAACCGACTGAGCCACCCAGGTGCTCCTCGAAAAGATTTTTGAACAACACTCTGTTAGTGGTCATCCGTATTAGATCTATTAATCTTACATATAAAAGAGGCAGTCTGGTAGTCTCAGAATAAAATTGTTCAAATGTATTTGACAGTGCATTCCACCTACCATTCCAGTGCTGTAAACTTTTTCAAGAAATGCAAAGGTAGTGAATTCTCTAAGCATATGAATACCTGCTTTTATCAGGTTACTATTAGTTTATAGCCATGGAAAATTACCAAAACTGGTAATAGACATATCTGTTTAGAGATTGTTTTTCTTGGAAAAAGTAAAGCAAGATTACCCCCCTTCCAGCCTTCTCAGTGACTGAGCTTTATTCTGCTTGCACAAGTTATGTCTTCATCTCTTTGTTATACAAAATTAAGTTATTCCACCTAAAATACATTTGATTTACAATTTGAGAAATTACTAATGTAAACATAAACATTTGTAGCAAATCCACATTTATTGTAATTAACTGGTAGCTTGTTTATAGGCTCCATGTACTTCTGCAAAGTTGGGTTAAAGTGTGCATTCTTTTCTGTAATGTTCCTGTCTTTCATGGAAATTAGTTATACAATTAGTTAAGACTTTTTCTCATGCTTATTCCAAAATAAAATTAATACAAATGTTAAAAACTGTTTCTTCTCAGGGTATTGCAGTAAAGGATATGGTCTTGCCCCTTCAAGTGCCAGGTGGAGGATTTGTTTGGAAGGTATTAATTGTTTTAATTAATTTGTTTAATTAATTGTTTTAATTAATTAGAAGGTATTAATGTTTTAATTTCTCTTAAAATCAGAGGGAAAATCAGAAGGAAAAATGAATATAATGGTAATAATGTATACATAAGAATTAATCTAGCCTGGATTATATTTGTTTTATACCAAAAGTGACGTAAAATATTTATTTATGTATATATGCACGCCATAGAGAAAAGGGCCGAAGAAGGTAAAGCTGCCTAGATTCCATGAAACTCATAATGAGAAGGGGGTGAAAGAATGAGGACATAGAGTGGCTGAGGCGGATGGTGATGTGACAAAGGAGAAAAAAGAGGGAGGGGAGGAAGGAAAGAGGGACAAGCAGAGATGGGTTTATCAGGGAAAGGGGAATGGATGGCCTCTAGTCTCTAAGAGACAGTGAATGGCCTGACTGGCAGGGGGGAGAGGGGTAATAGAATGCTGGAGAGGAAAGGGTGGGACCAAAGCCCAGTTGGGGCCTGACTTGGGAGACAAGGGTTGGAGCTTGATTAGGGAGGAAAAAAAAGAGAGAGTCGGGGAGAGAAGATGGAAAAGGAGAATTAAAAAGATGGGTGAGAGGTCTGGAGAACAGAGAAGCAAAGGATGAAAGGGTGAAGCTTTATTAAAGTTGACAGAGCATTTCTTGGTTAGAGGTTACTGAATTTCAGGTTTTATAGTTTTGATACATTTTCTAAAAGTAGTATCCTGTCCAGTAAGAGGAATCCAAAGAGGAAACTAGAGGAGCATTGGCCTGTTGTAAGTCACCTTTAATCATGTTCTTTCATTGCCAAAATAGAGATATATATGAATTAATTAATTATTTTTCATTCAACAAACATATTATACTATTTCTATGCACCAGACATTGTTCTAAGCACTTAACATAGCTGTAGTATTTATGTATAATTTGTTGATATTGATTGACTAATATTAATTTTATAATTGATAATATAGTCATTTTCTTTGTTTTTATTTAAATTCCAGTTAGTTAACATACAGTGTTATATTAGTTTTAGGTGTATAATATGATTCAACACTTCCATATAACTCCTGATGCTCATGACAAGTGCAGTCCTTAATCCCCATAACCTATTTAACACATCCTGCCACCCACCTCCTCTCTAGTAACCATCAGTTTGTTTTCTATCCTTAAGAGTCTGTTTCTTAGTTTGCCTCTCTCTCTTTTTTTCCCCTATTCTCATTTGTTTTGTGTCTTAAATTCCACATGTGAGTGAAATCATATGGTATTTGTCTTTTTCTGGCTTATTTCACTTAGCATAATACACTCTAGCTCCATCCACATTGTTGCAAATGGCAAGATTTCATTCTTTTTTATGAGTGATATTCCATTGTGTGTGTTTATATATACATATATATATATATCTGTGTGTGTATATATGTGTATATATATATATATATATATATATATGTATATGTATGTATGTGTGTGTATGCATATACACACACCACGTCTTTATCCAGTCATCAGTTGATAGACATTTGGGCTCTTTCCATAATTTGCCTATTGTAGGTAATGCTGCCACTAATATTGGGTGCATGTATCCCTTCAAATTAGTATTTTTGTATTCTTTGGCTAAGTACCTAGTAGTGCAATTGCTGGATCATAGGGTAGTTCTATTTTTAACTTTCTGAGGAACCTCCATACTGTTTTCCAAAGTGGCTGCACCAGTTTGCATAAAAGTAATAAATGCAAGAGACGAGGCTCAAACAAGGCAGAATTAATTATAATATCAACTAACACTTCCCTCCAAACCCCATTTTAACTGCTAACAAGCAAATATTTTTGTATTCTTTTTTTCCAAAAAGAAACCATTATAGCATTAATGTTTTCCTATATTTAAAATTTGTTTAATGTTTTCATTTATTTGTTCTTGAGAGAGATTGAGAGGAGAAAGATTGAGAGGAGAGAGAGAGAGAGCATGAGCAGGGGGTTGGGGCAGAGAGAGAGGGAGACACAGAATCTGAAGCAGGCTCCAGTCTCTGAGCTGTCAGCAAAGAGCCCGATGCAGTGCTCAAACTCACGAACCCCGCAAGATCATGACCTGAGCTGAAGTCGGATGCTTAACCAACTGAGCCACCCAGTGCGCCCCTCCTATATTTTAATTTACATTTTTAAAGCACATTTAAGGCATGCCTGTGTGGCTCAGTTGGTTAAGCGGTTAAGCATCTGACTCCTCATTTTGGCTCAGGTTCATGAGATTGAGCCCTACATCAGGCTCTGCACTGACAACATGCAGCCTGCTTGGGATTCTCCCTCTCCCTCTCTCTCTGCCCCTCCCCTGCTCTCTCTTTCTCTATTAAAATAAATTAGTAGTTTAAAAGTAAATAAATAAAAACATACTTAAAATTTTATGGAAGTATAATTAACATATTAGTTTCAAGTGTGCTGTATGATTTAATACTTCTGTATATTACTCAGTGCTCATCAGAAGTATAATCTTAGTCCCCTTTATCTATTTCATCCATTCCCCCCCCCCCCCCACCTCCACTCTGGCAACTACCAGTTCTCTGTATTTGAGTCTTTTTTTATCTGTGTTTCTTTTATTGTTTTGCTTCTTAAATTCCACATATGAGTGAAGTCATGTGGTATTTTTCTTTATTTAATCTCGCTTATTTTACTTATCATAATACCCTCTAGGTCCATCCATATTGTTTCAAATGGAAATATTTCATTCTTTTCTAAGGCTGAATAACATTCCATTACACACACACACACACACACACACACACACACACACCACATCTTTATCCATTCATTTATTGATGGACATTTGGGTTGCTTCCATATCTTGACTATTGTAAATAATACTTGAATAAACATAGGGGTCATGTATCTTTTTGAATGAGTGTTTTTGTTTTCTTTGGGTAAATACCCAGTGGTGGAATTACTGGATCATATGGTGATTCTATTTTTAATTTTTTGGGGAACCTTCATATACTGTTCTCTGCAGTGCCTACACTAATTTGCATTCCCACCAACAGTACACCAGGGATCCTTTTTTCCCACATCCTCACCAACACTTGTGATTTCTAAAAAAGTATAATTATTAATGATCATGTAGTATTCCAATGCATGGGAACACAATCTAACTATTATTTTAATGTTTATTATTAGTTTCTAATTTATATATTTAAATAGACAAATGTTCTTTTTATTATTAAGACTTTTCATTAAGGTTTATTTTTTTAAGTTTTAACCTCCAAGGCTTAGGCAAACTTTATGAAGAGATAAATGGCAAGTTAGAAACAGGAGTCATATCAGTGATTAGCCTGGGTTTCAATGACAAATATAGTCACTAGAATGTAACCTGGTCATTATCAAATGTACTTATAAACCTTAGAGATGGTATTTTTCTACTCAACATGTATAACAACTTTGCCTTCTCCCTGCAGCAAAAAAATATATTTTTTACACATTTTTTGAACATGCAAGAACTTGAGGAATAGAGCTCTCTTGAGCTGTTAGGAGGATGATAAACTTCAGGCCACCGAAAAAATGTTTGGAAGGTCTAGTTCAAATATACCAATGGTAAGTATTAAATAAAATTAGCTATAGGAGTAAGACCAAAACAAACATATGTATTATGGTTAAACACTAAACCATTTAAATGTTAAGATCACTGCAATGTAGAAATAATGGAACTAGCAAAAGTTGGGACTAGAAGGGGAATTTCTTCTTTTATAACTGGGGATCAAAATATCTGGCAAGGTAAGGTGCTAGGCAAAGTGTAGACGCTCAACAAATATTTGTTAAATATATTAATCAATATCTGTTATAGTAAGTGTGAATGCTATAACTCATCTAGGAATTTATCTTACAAAAAACTTTTGCAAAATGGCATGCTTAAGGATACTTATTGTAGCATTATTATACCAAAATAATGGGGAAATTTTCAAGTCCGTTGGTAAGAGATTGTTTTATAAATTATGGCCCATCTATACAATAGATGTTATTAAACACTATGAGATGGCTATATGTTCATAACAATGAAGAGCAGTCATTTACTGAAAGAATATTCAATAGAAAGATAAAAAAGTGCTGATTGCCTATTGTGCCTCTGGCACATAGGTTTTAAATGAACTTTAAATATATAAGATGATGGACCAATTGTCAAATTTTCATGGCCTTAATGATTACTGTGATTTAAGTTACAGTTATACATGGGGATACCACTAAATTTAAACGAAGTTACCTCCTATACTCTTAGAGGAAATTCCAAACATAAAATATAATACAGTTATGCCTCATCTTAACAGCTGAAACAATCACCTTGCCTAAATTCCCAATAGTCATAGCACCCACTGACTTAAGATATACCACAGCAGGCATTGATGCTCTGATCCAAAGAACAATAAATTAAAATTTAAGTCTTTGCCATTTAAAATAAACTTGAGCAAATGGGACCCTGTGAAACTTTCCCTGGGTTAAAATAGCTAATATGTCCCAATGTAGATTAAGACAAATTATATAAAAATTAAGACCCATTATATGACTTAAGGAAGAGGCCATTATTTCTACTATCTTCCCATTTAATATCCTAATTTGGCCAGTGCCTAAAGCAGAAAAAAATATATCACTAAACAGTAATTCTTGCAACCTTAATGCTATGGCACTCCTGATTAAAGCTACCTATGTCTGATATTATTAAAATTACTGACTTCACAAGTAAAAAAAAAACTGGAAACCATCTTGCTTTTGTAGGTTTTATTAATATATTCTACTTAGTGCCTATTTCAGTATGCTGTCACAGTTTGCCTTCAGTTTTAAAAAAAACCACAATGCACATTTACTCAAGTATCCATGAGGAACCTCAACAGCCCTCCCATGCCACATAATATTGTCAGGCAAGATATTAATCTTATCCAAATTTCCCCAAGAGCACAGATAAGACTGTTTATTGAGACATCCTCTGAGAAAATTCATTTGATACATATATTCATAACATACCAACATTCATAAAGGAGCCCACAGAAAAAAAACATGAGCCACTGCTTCACATAAAATATAAGGCTCCACAACCTCAGTAAAATTTCTTGGTAATATTTGGATAGTTTAGGGCTGCTCCAACCCTGAAACTGTCAAGAAACAGCTATACACAAAGTGTTAAAACAAGTCCAAAAGCTTTTAGGACATTTGGTTTCTGGAGGTAATATATTCCTTATGTAAAAATTTTACTTAAACCCATTAATGTTGTTACAAATCAGCCCACTTTAATAGATTTGATCCCCTGTAACAGAAGTTTCTATTTTGTCCAAATTATAATATAATAAGAACTTTCATCAGTTCCCACAGAGCTTTTTTCTCTACAGAGGCTTTAACAATCTCCTGTCATGCCTCTTGGAGTCTCTGGACCACCTATGATAGCCACAAGTTTCCTGTGGGTGTCTGGTGCAAAAAACTGATTTTCTTGTCCCTATACTACACACCGTTATCATGAAAACTGCTGGCTTCATAGTGAGCCCTTTGGAAAATGTGGCTCTCACAGGCCTGAACCTGTAACCCCCTGTACTTAGCTGGCCATTATGCCTTGAATCATAGAGACAGGACTTGTGGCTTGCCACAGTCACAGAGGCCCTCTTATTGAAGTAAAGTGATAACTTAAAGAGCCAGACCTGGACCCTCTAGCATATCACACCTACAGGATGAAGTAGCTTCCCCTACCTTTAGTCCTTTACCAAATGTAATGGTTTCAGAGGAGGTCACTCCTCTCTCAGACCCATTGGTAACCTGGGAGCCCTTTGGGAAAAACAAATTATGATTAGAAAAAAGATTCCAGATAGCATTACTACCATCACATGTGAGGGGGCTTGCCTGAGAGCTGCTACTATATATCCAAGGGTGAGCACAGTTGGCTGAACTTCAGCCATTTTAGCAGTAGAAGTAGGCCCTACTTGCTCATTATTAGGAGACTCTTCAGCCACTGACAATTTTTGAGCCATCTGGTTTGAACAATGACAACAAAAAAGTTTCTTGTCCAAGGTTTCCCTCTTTGGGATAAAATACTCTGCAAATTTCTTGCCTCACCGATACCCAAAGATATAATTCAAGGTCATATATTTATCTACATATATGTATTAGTTTGCTTAGGATTCCATGACAAAATACAACAGACTGGGTAGCTTAAACAAAATATATTTATTTTTTTACAGTTCTGGAGGCTTGAAGTCCAAGATCCAGGTGCCATCAAGGTTGGTTTTTGAAGAAGATTCTTTCCTTGGTTTGCAAACAGCTACCCCCTCACTGTGTTATCACATGGCCATTTTTTAAAACCTATCTATCACTTCAAATAGTTCCTTTTATATGTGTGTGGTGAGAACAGTAGCCAAGATATGCAAACCACCCAAGTGTTTGTTGACAGATGAATGGATGAAGAAAATGTGGCATATATATCTATGCATGTATATATACACACAAACACACACAAAATTGAATATTATTCAAACTTAAAAATAGAGGGAAATCACATGTCCTTTGCTCTGTACATGTGCACATCTGGTGTGTTTTCCTCTTATAAGAACACCAAACCTATGAAATTAGGGCTCCAGCAGTGTGACTTTTTTTTTTTTAACTTTAAATACCATACCTTTAAAGGCCCTATTTCCAAATATAGTCACATTACTGTTTAGACTTCAACATATAAATTTGGAGGATACATAAGTCAGTCCCTAACAATATATAAAAGCTACCATACAAAGTCATACACACACACACACACACACACACCCCTTATGTCCTTTGACATTCCAGACAAGACCAAGACCCTCACTTCACTTAAAATACACAACACCAGGTCCTTGAATAGGCATCCAATTGAACTTCCATCTTCCTTTTCAGCTTAAGGCCACAAACCCCTTAGAGTGCCAAAAACAAATTAAAATTTAATTAAATAGAACATGACACATTCCAGTCAACAGTAAAATATCAAAAGCAAATTTTAATAAGGAACATGATCACATTTTTGTTGTTTTACTATTGAGAGCTTCCAGGCCTCATACCTCCCCATTTACCTCCTGCTTCATATCTGCATAAACAGAACCTGATTGTTCTACACCTTGGTGCCTATGGGTAAATTCACACCATGCAAACTCCTGATCCATGTATGGAAACCCTCATTTGGCACCACTCCATAAACACAATAAACACAATAATTTCCCCCTTCCTTTACTAAAAGTCATTCTGAACCAGTTAGGTATCTGCCCCTCTGTCATCAAAAAGGCCCATTGTATGAGTAACAAACCCATTATATGTGCTTGGTGTGTTTATTTTGTCATTAATGTTGACATTCAAACCAATAGGTTAGGTAGCTGGAGATTGATCTTGTTCTCCAGGGTAGCTATGAGACACTCAGTAACGTGGCTTTACATAAATAAGAAATGAGAAGGGGAGTTAGGATAGTGGAGAAGTAGGGGAGCCAGGACTTCCCTCGTCCCTCAAACATAGCTGTATTGAGGTCAGAAAACTTGGAACACCCAGGAAATCTATCTGCAGAGTGAGAGAAAAATCTCCACAGATAGAGGGAGACAGCTTTGCAGGACAGAGGTGCATATATGTGAATTGGGGGAGATAAAACATCAGTGTAAGCATGGAAGGGAGGGATCCCCTTCTGTGGAGAGACAAAAGGGAGAGAAAAAGAAGCTGTGGATTGCAGTATTGTGATAGGACAAGAGAAAAACCTCTCCAGACTATGGATTGAGGAAAAAGAAATATGGACAATGCCAGTCTCTTCTTTGCCAACACCCTTAGGAGCTGAAGATCAGAGTTTTCAAAAGTGCGTGACTTTCTCCAGACTGAAGCTTCAGCCTTGTGCATGCACCTGGAAGGGAGGGAAGCCAGCCCTGGGGCGCAGTGGTGATCTCAAGGATGCACTGAGAGAGAAGAGTCCCCACACTTGAGTATTGTGGGAAGAGGGTATACTGGCCCCCAAGGACAAAAGACCCTGCAGATGCCAGCCATATAGGCAGGGAAGACTGGCACTATCCCAGAACCGGATGTGCTCTGTCCAGGATCCTTTAAGACATCGGGTTTTGAATCCCAGCTGACCTCCTCAGAGGCATAGGAGACTGGATCAGGGCAAGCCACCCACCCACACTACTCTGTGAGGGCTGCCTGAACAGCATGGTTTGAGACACCCTATCTCAGGAAGAGAGCTTGGGGTTTTGCCATTTTTCTCCCCATCATCAACACTGTGGGGCTTCAGGGAACAGGACAGTGGCTCCCAGTGGAGGTGGGACCTGCTTACACCAAACCCTGCCCCCCCATGCCTGGCAACTGCTTATCTACTGGGGCAAGACTGACACTGACGGAACAAGATGGCCTGTCCAGACAAGGATATCCACCAGTCTCAGGCACCAACAGACAACTGTTGTGTGGTTTTGTCCCCTGCCCTTTCCTTTCCTCCAGGAAAATCAACAAATCAAAGCACACCTGGTGGAAGGTCTAAATAATTTACCATTTTGAGTAAAGAGGAGCTTTGTAGAAGACTGACCAGTGGGATAAAGCAGCCAAATATGCAACAACAGAGGGCACACAACACACTCCAAAAACACTTCCTGAAGTGACAGGCCCTGGACAGTGCATGACCCTTTTTTAATATAGTAGTTCTCACAAGTGTAAGACACATAACAAGCTCTTACAAGACATAAAAGACAGAAACTTAGCCAGAATGACAAAATGGAAGAATTCTTCTCAAAAGAAATTCCAGGAGGAAATAACAACCAAAGAATTGCTCAAAATAGATATAAACAATATATCTGATCAAGAATTTAAAATAACAGTCATAAGACTTATGTCTGGGCTTGAAAAAAAATCATAGAAGACAGTAGAGAATCTATTGCTACACAGATCAAAGACCTAAGAACTAGTCACGATGAATTAAGAAATTCTATAAATGAGATGCAAAGTAAAC
Organism: Panthera onca; assembly: GCF_046562875.1. NCBI lineage: Eukaryota > Metazoa > Chordata > Mammalia > Carnivora > Felidae > Panthera > Panthera onca. Next base: position 69,981,820 of record NC_138357.1, read on the forward strand.
TAGATGCAATAACAGTGAGGATGGAAGAAGCAGAGGAGATAATAGGCAAAATAGAAGATAAAATTATGGAAAATGATGTAGCCAATAAAAGAGGGAAAGGAAATTACTACACCATGAGGGGAGAATTAGAGAGCTAAGTGATTCCATGAAATGACATAATATCCATATCATAGGAGTTCCAGAAGAAGAAGAGAGAAAGGGCAGAAGGTTTATTTGAACAAATTACAGCTGAGAACTTCCTTAATCTGGGAAAGGAATCAGATATCCAAATCCAGGAGGCACAGAGAAATCCCTACAGATTTAAGAATAGGTCTTCACCACAGCATATCATAGTGAAACTGGCAAAATACAAAGATAAAGAGAGAATTCTGAAAGCATTTAGGGACAAATAGGCCTTACCTACAAGGGTAGACACATAAAGGTAGTAGCAGACTTGTCCACTGAAACTTGGCAGGCCAGAAGAGAGTGGCAGGAAATATTCAATGTGATGAATAGGAAAACTGTGCAGTCAAGAATCCTTTATCCAGCAAGACTGTCATTCAGAATAGAAGGAGAGATAATGGCTTTCCCAGACAAACAAAAACAAAAGGAGTTCATGACTACTAAACCAGCCCTGCAGGAAATTCTAAGGGAGACTCTGTGAGTGGAAAGCAGCAAAGACTACAAAAGAAATTACCGGAGAAATTACCATAATCATGAAACCTACAGATAACATAATGACACTAAATCCATATCTTTCAATAATCACTCCAAATGTAAACAGACCAAATGCCCTGATACCAAAACATAAGGTATCAGAATGGATTAAAAAAAAACAAGATCCATCTCTATGCTGCCTACAAGAAACTAATTTTATTTTATTTTTTTAATGTTTTTTTTTTAAATTTAGTTTTGAGACAGAGATAGAGCATGAGCAGGGGAGGGGCAGAGAGAGAGGGAGACACAGAACCTGAAGCAGGCCCCAGGCTCTGAGCTGTCAGCACAGAGCCCGACGTGGGGCTCAAACTCATGGACTGTGAGATCATGACCTGAGCTGAAGTCATACATTTAACCAACTGAGCCATCCAGGCACCCCAAAAAACTCATTGTAGACCTGAGGACACCTGCAGATTTAAAGTGGGGATGGAGAGCCATCTATCATGCACTGGATGGCAAAAGAAAACTGATTAGCCCAGACTTATATCAGACAAACTAGATTTTAAAATAAAGACTGTAACAAGAGGTGAAGGGCATTATATCATAATTAAGGGGTCTGTCCATCAAGAAGAGCTAACAATTGTAAATGCGCTCCCAACGTGAGTCACCCAAATATGTAAGCCAAGTAATCACAAACAAATAAATATATAGATAACAATATCGTGATTGTAGGGGGCTTCAATAGTCCACTTACAACAATGGATAGATCATCTAGGCAGAAAATCAGTAAGGAAACAATGGCTCTGAATGACACATTGGACCAGATGGTTTTAACAGCTGTATTCAGAACTTTCCATCCTAAAGGAGCAGAATACACATTCTTCTAGAGTGAACATGGAACATTCTCCAAAATAGATCACATACTGTGTCACAAAACAGCCCTCAACAGTTCCAAAAAGATCAAGATCATACCATGCATATTTTCAGATCACAACACTATGAAACTTGAAGCCAACCATAAGAAAAAATTTGGAAAGCCCCAAAATACATGGAGGTTAAAGAACATCCTACTAAAGAATAAATGGCTCAACCAGGAAATTAAAGAAGAAATTTAGAAAAATACATGGAACAAAAGGAAGTGAAAACACAACACTCCAAACCATTTGGGATGCAGCAAAGGCAGTCCTAAGAGGAAAATACATTGCAATTCAGGACTATATCAAGAAGCAAGAAAGGTCTGAAATACATAACCTAACCTCACTCCTAAAGGAACTAGAAAGGCAGCAGCAAAGAAAGCCCAAAGCCAGCAGCAGCAGAAAAATAATAAAGATTACAGAAAAAATAAATAATATAGAATCCAAATAAACAGTAGAACAGATCAATGAATCTAATAGCTGTTTTTTTGATAAAGCCCTAGACTGACTTCTCAAAACAAAAAGAGTGATGACCCAAATAGATAAAAAAAAAAAAAAAACCATGAAGGAAAGAGGAGAGATCACAACCAACATCACAGAAATAAAGTTATCAGAGAATCCTATGAAAAATTATATGCCAACAAACTGGACAATCTGGAAGAAATAGGCAAATTCCTAGACATTCAAACACTACCAAAACTCAAATGGGAAGAAATAGAAAATTTGAACAGACCCATAACCAGTGAAGAATTGAATAGATTATCAAAAATCTCCCAACAAATGGAAGTCCTGGGACAGATAGCTTCCCAGAGGAATTCTACCAGGAATTTAAAACAGAGTTAATACCTACTCTTTTTAAGCTGTTCCAAAAAATAGAAACAGAAGGAAAGCTTCCAGACTCATTCTATTAAATCAGCATTACCTTGATTCCCAAACCAAAGACCCCACTAAAAGAGAGAATTACAGGCCAATAACCCTAACATGGATGCAAAATTCTCAACAAGATACTAGCAAATCGAATTCAACAGTATATTAAAAGAATTATTCACCATGATCAAGTGGGATTCATTCCTGGGCTGCAGGGCTGGTTCACTATTCGCAAATCAATCAATGTGACACACCACATTAATAAAAGAAAAGAACCATATGATCCTCTCAATAGATGAAGAAAAAACATTTGACAAAATACAGCATCCTTTCTTAATAAAAACTCTCAAAAAATTTGGGATAGAAGGAACATAAATGAACGTCATTAAAGCCATATATGAAAGGTCTGCAGCTAATATCCTCAATGTGGAAAAACTGAGAGCTTTCCCAGAAACACAACAGGATGTCCACTCTCACTACTGTTGTTCAGCATAGTACTGGAAGTCCTAGCCTCAGCAACCAGACAACTAAACTAAATAAAAGGCATCCAAATTGGCAAAGAAGAAGTCAAACTTTCCCTCTTCTCAGATGATGTGATACTCTACATTGGAAACCCAAAAGATTCCACCAAAAAATTGCTAGAGCTGATACATGAATTCAGCAAAGTTGCAGGATATAAAATCAATGCACAGAATTCAGTTGCATTTCTACACACCAATAATGAAGCAACAGAAATAGATATCAAGGAGCTGTTACCATTTACAATTGCTCAGAGAGCCAGAAAATACCTGGGAATAAACCTTACGAAAGAAGTAAAAGATCTGTATGCTGAAAATAATAGAAAGCTTATGAAAGAAATTGAAGAAGACACAAAGAAATGGAAAAACATTCCATGTTCATGAAGCAGAAGAATAAATACTGCTAAAATGTAGATACTACCCAAAGCAATCTACACATTCAAATAAATCCAACAAAAATAGCACTAACATTATTCAAGAATTAGAATAAACAATCCTAAAATTCTATTCTGTGAATAGACAATGTAATGTTGAAAAAGAAAACCAAAGCTGAGGTATCAAAATCCTGGACTTTAGCCCGTATTACAAAGCTGTAATAATCAAGACAGTATGGTCCTGGTACAAAAACAGACACATAGACCAATGGAATAGAATAGAGAACCCAGAAATGGATCCATGAATATATGGCTAATCTTCAACAAAACAGGAAAGAGTATCCATTGGAAAAAAAGTCTCTTTAGCAAATGGTGCTGGGACAACTGGACAGCAACATGAAGAAGAGTGAACCTGGACAACTTTCTTACAACATACACAAAAATAAATACAAAGTGGATGAAAGACCTAAATGTGAGACAGGAAACCATCAAAATCTGTGGCCGTGCACTGAAGAAAAAGTTCTCAGACACTAGACTGAGCCGATGTGCAAGGCTGCCTCTGCAAGAGAGCAGCAGCAGCAGTAGTCTGCACATAGCCTTTATTTCATGTTTTATTAGATATCAAAGAATATTAAAGCATGGAAAGAGAATCTTTACACATTAACAAAACATACATCTGGTAATTACATGAAGGCATGCAGGGAGTACATATAGTATCAAGGAGTGTCAGGGAATTACAGTGGGTTTTGTATCTTAACTATCTTCTGGGGGATCATGGGGCTCTGTATCTCATAATGCTATTGTGTTCAACAACCTTGTGACCAGAACATTGCTGACATTTCTGATATTACCTAATTCACCCTTCAGGACTTACAATACACTTGTTATAAATAACTCCACAAAAATCCTACTGGAGAAAACAGGCAGCAACCTCTTTGAACTCAGCCACAGCAACTCCTTACTTGACATGTCTCTGAAGGCAAGGGAAATAAAGGCAAAAATCAACTTTGGGACTTCATCAAGATAAAAAGCTGTACAGCAAAGGAAACAACCAACAAAGCTAAAAGGCAACTGACAAAATGGGAGAAGATATTTTCAAATGACATATTAAATGAAAGGCTTGTATCAAAAATCTATAAAGAATTTTCCAAACTCAACACCTAAAAACCAAATAATCCAGTGAAGAAATGGAAAGAAGACATGAATAGACACTTTTCCAAAGAAGACATCCAGATAGCCAACAGACTCATGAAAAGATGCTCAACATTGCTCATCAGGGAAATATAAATGAAAACCACATTGAGATACTACCTCACACCAGTCAGAAAGACTAAATTTAACAACCCAGGAAGGAAGAGATGTTGGTGAAGATGTGGAGAAAGGGAAACTCTCTTACACTGTCGGTGGAAATGCAAACTGGTGCAGCTACTCTGGAAAACAGAGTAGAGGTTACTCAAAAAATTAAAAATAGAATTATCCTATGACTCAGGAATTGCACTACTAGGAGTTTATCCAGAGATATAGGAGTGCTGATTCCAAAGGGCACATGCACCCCAATGTTTATAGTGCCCTTGATGTTTATAGTGCACTAGAGCCAAATTATGGAAAGAGCCCAAATGTCCACCAACTGATGAATGCATAAAGAAGATGTGGTATATATACGCAAGGGAATACACAAGGGAATACGATCAGCGATGAAAAAAAAAATGAAATCTTGCCATTTGCAACAATGTGGATGGAACTGGACGGTATTATGCTACACGAAATAAGTCAAAGATAGATATATGATTTCACTCATATATGGAATTTGAGAAACTTAACAGATGACCATAGGGGAAGGGAAGGAAAAACAAGATACAAATAGAGAGGAAGAGACTCTTAAGTGCAGAGAACAAACTGAGGGTTGATGGGGTGGAGGGTTGGGGGGTTGGGGAATGTGGCTGATAGGCTTTGAGGAGGGCATTTGTTGGGATGAGCACTGGGTGCTGTACATTATGCTGTACATAATGAATCATGGGAATCTACTCCTGGAGCTAAGAATACAGTGTATGTTAGCTAACTTGACAGCAAAACAAACAAACAAATAGATAAATAAATAAACAAATAAATGTGTTTGAGAAAGAATAAATTAAATAAATAAAATGAAAAAAATTAAGAAATGACCATCAGTGAAGGAATAAATGAAGGAAAAAAGCTTTAATTTTATATTTCTAATCTAAAAACTTTTAAAAAATATTAATAAATAGAAACAATGATGACAGTATATGGATAAATAAAATGAATGGCAACAATATCACAAGGGACAATAGAATTATAGTGTTATTTGAAGGAGGATTTGAGTTATTTAAGATACTTATTGTAAACTCCAATGCAGACCACTAAAAATGATTTTAAAGTATAAATTATACACCAAGAGAAGATAAAATGGAATCATATAAAATGTGCAATTAAAAGCAGATAGAATAAAAACGAATAAATCCGGGGCGCCTGGGTGGCGCAGTCGGTTAAGCGTCCGACTTCAGCCAGGTCACGATCTCGCGGTCCGTGAGTTCGAGCCCCGCGTCAGGCTCTGGGCTGATGGCTCGGAGCCTGGAGCCTGTTTCCGATTCTGTGTCTCCCTCTCTCTCTGCCCCTCCCCCGTTCATGCTATGTCTCTCTCTGTCCCAAAAATAAATTAAAAAAAAAAAAAAAAAACAAAAAAAACAAAAAAAAACGAATAAATCCAATGAATAAAAAACAGATACATGATTGATTTTAAAAAAATTTTTATGTATGTGTATATGTATGTATGTATGTATGTGTGTGTGTGTGTGTATGCATGTATTTGATTTATATCCAAGTTAGTTAGCATATAGTGGAATGATGATTTCAGGAGTAGATTCCAGTGATTCATCCCCTATGTATAACACCAAGTGCTCATCCCAACAAGTGTCTTTCTTAATGCCCCTTACCCATTTAGCCCATCCCTCATCCCAACCCCTCCAGCAATCTTCAGTTTGTTCTCTGTACTTAAGAGTTTTGTCCTCCTCCTTGTTTTTATATTATTTTTGCTTCCCTTCCCTTATGTTCATCTGTTTTGTATCTTAAATTCCTCATATGAGTGAAGTTATATGATATTTGTCTTTCTATAACTGACTAATTTCGCTTAGCATAATACTCTTTAGTTCCATCCATGTGGTTGCAAATGGCAAGATTTCATTCTTTTTGATTGCCGAGTAATACTCCACTGTATATATATACCACATCTTCTTTGCTCATTCATCCATCACTGGACATTTGGGCTCTTTCCATACTTTGGCTATTGTTGATAGTGCTGCTATAAACACTGGGATGCACGTGCCCCTTCGAAACAGCACACCTGTGTCCCTTGGATAAATACCTAGTAGTGCAATTGCTGGGTCATAAGGTAGTTCTATTTTTAATTTTTTGAGGAACCTCCATACTGTTTTCCAGAGTGGCTGCACCAGTTTGCATTCCCATCAGCAGTGTAAAAAAAAAAAAAAAAAAAAAAAAGAGTATCCTGTTTCTCTGGATCCTCGCCAACATCTGTTGCTGCCTGAGTTGTTAATTTTAGCCATTCTGACTGTGTGAGGTGGTATCTCATTGTGATTTTAATTTGTATTTCCCTGATGATGAGTAATATTGAGCATTTTTTTTCATGTGTCTGTTAGCCATCTGGATGTTTTCTTTGGGGAAGTGTCTATTCATGTCTTTTGCCCATTTCTTCACTGGGTTATTTGTTTTACTGGGTGTTGAGTTTGATAAGTTCTTTATAGATTTTGGATACTAACCCTTTATCTGATATGTCATTTGCAAATATTTTCTCCCATTCCTTTGGTTTTCTTTTAGTTTTGCTGATTTTTGCCTTTGCTGTGCAGAAGCTTTTTTTATTTTGATGAGGTCCCAATAGTTTATTTTTGCTTTTGTTTTTCTTGCCTCCAGAGACATGTTGAGTAAGAAGTTGCTGTTGCTGAAGTGAAAGAGGTTTTTGCCTGCTTTCTTCTCTAGGATTTTGATGGCTTCCTGTCTTTTATTTAGGTCTTTCATCCATTTTGAGTTTTTGTGTGTGTGTACCAGCATGATTGATTTTATCCCAACAATGGCAATAATCACTAAATTTGAACAGTCTAAACAAACTAAGAGAAAGACATTGTCAACTTGAACACAAAAGAATAAGCCTCAACTATATTCTGTCTCAAAGAAATCCATTTTAAATTCACTCAGGTAGATTAAAAGTAAATGGATGGAATGAAAGGCATCCAAACTGCAGAGTAAGAAGAAAATTGTCTGTCTGTAGATGATATGGTCTTATATGTAGAAACCCTTAAAAATTACACACACACACACACACACACACTTGATAGAATTAATAAATGGAATCAGCAAGAGTAGTAGGATAAAAAGTCAACACACACACAAAACAATGATTTGCTTTTCTGTGTTCTAATAATGAACAATATGAAAAGGAAATTATGAAAATAATTCCAATTGAAAGATTTAATATTATTAAGATGTCAATACTACCCTAAAGGATCTACAGATTATATGCAATTCTTAAAATCTCAATGATGTTCTTTGCAGAAATAGAAAATCGATCCTAAAATTCATGTAGAATCTCAAGGGATCCCGAATAACCAAGGAAAACATTTTGAAAAAGAAGAACAAAGCTAGAAGAGTCACACTTCTTGCTTTCAAAAATTACTACAAAGCTACAGTAGTAATACTTGTATAAGCTGGTGTAAACATAAATGGAATAAATTAAAGAACTTAGAAATGAACCTTAAATATATAGTCAAATGATTTTTCACAAGGCTATCAAGGCTATTAAATGGAGTAAAAGGACAGTCTTCAACAAATGGTGCTGGGAAAAATGGTATCCACATGAAAACAAAAATCTAATTGGACCCTTACCTAAATTAACTCAAAATGCATCAAAGACCTAAATGTAAGACCTAAAACTATAAAACTCTCAGAAGAAAACATCGGAAAAAAGCTTTATAACATTGGATTTGACAATGATCTCTTGGGTATAACATAAAGACTCAGGCAAAACAAAAAAAAAAAAAAATAGACAAACTGGACCTCATGAAAATTTTTTGAAAAACTATGCATCAAAAGACAATATTGACAGAGTACAAAGATAACCCACAGAATGGGAGAATATATTTGCAACTAATATATCTTGTAACAGATTAAGATCTATAATACATAAGAACTCCTAAAACTTAACAACAACAACAAAAAAAAACCTGAAACAACCCAGTTCAAAACTGGGCAGAGTACTTGAATAGACATTCTTCCAAAGAAGATTTGTATATAGCTAATAAGTACATAAAAATACTCAAAAGTCACTAATCATAAAGGAAATGCAAATCAAAACTACAGTGAGATGCAATCACACATTCATTAGAATGGTTTATTGTAAAAAAAGTAGAAAACAACAAGTATTGGTGAGAACATAGAGAAATTGGAACACTTGTACACTATTGGTAGTAATGTAAAATGGTTTTGTTACTGTGAAAAACAATATAGTGGTCCCTCAAAAAATGAAAAATAGGATTATTATCCAGCAATTCAACTTCTGGGTATATATCTACAAAGGGTTGAAAGCAGGCTTTCAAAGAGATATGTGTACACCTCTGCTCATAGCAGCATTATTCACAATAGTTGAAATGTGAAAACATAAGCATCCATTAATGGATGGATAAGCAAAATGTGGTATACTATTTTAGTAGCATACTATTTAGTAGCCTTAAAAAAGAGGAGATTCTGACATATGCTACAATGTGGATGAACCTTGGTAACATTATGCTAAGTGAAATAAGCCTGTCACAAAAAGACAAGTAGTGTATGATTCCCCTTAATGAGGTAATTAGAGAGTAGTCAAAATTATAGAGATAAAAGTAGAATGGTGGTTGTCAGGGTCTGGGGAGAGGTGAGAATGGAGAGTTATTGTTTAATGGGTATAGAATTTCAGCTTTATAAGATTAAAAGAGTTGTGAAGATGGATGATAACTGCACAACATTATGAATGCATTTATTACTACTGAAGTGTACACTTAAAAATGGTTAAGACAGTAAATTATATGTTATGTATATTTTACCACAATTTTTTAAAATGAGAAGAAATAAGGGGATGGCAAAAGATACTCCATGCTGTCAGTACTCCAAAGAAAGCTATAATACCTATATTAATTTCAAAAAAACAAAGTTCAGAACAAGGAATATTATCAGGGAGAAAGAGGGACATTGCATAATGACATGTCATTCTCTAAGAAGACATGTCAATCCTAACAAGCATCAAAAACATGAGGCAAAAATCATACTACTGAAAAAAATTAGATGAATCTACTATTATAGCCAGAGACTATAGCATCCCTCTGTTAGTAGTTGATAAACCAAAACAGCAGAAAATCAAGGATATTCGTGATGTAAAGAACACTATCAATCAACCTGACCTATTTAACATGTATAGAATGCTCCATCCAGGAACAGCAGAATACACACTCCTCTTCCATGCACATAGAGCATTCACAAAAATAGATGATATTCTTTGCCACCAAACACACTTTGAGAAATTTTAAAGGCAAGAAATCATATAATGTATATGCTCGGACAGCAACAAAATCAAACTATACATCAATAACAGAAAGATACCTGAAAAATTCCCAAATATCAGAAATTAAATAAGACACTTCTGAATGACCTGTAGGTCAAAGAAGAATCTCAAGAGAAATATTTTAAATATATTTAACTAAATGAAAATGAAAATACATGTGATAAAAATATGTGTAGTGCATATAAATATTAATTAAAGGGCAATGTACAGCATGAAATATATTAGAAAAGAAGAAAAATCTAAAATGCATAATCTAAGCTTCCTTCTTAATAAGCTAGACAAATAAGACCTAATTAAACCTAAAACAGAAGAAAATAAATAATTTTAAAATGGTGTAAAAAACAATGAAATTGAACGTAGGAAATGATAAAAAAAAAAAACAAAAACAAAGGTGGTCCTTTGAAACAATAAAATTAATAAACTTCTATCAAAGCTGACCATGAAAAGAGAGAGAGGATGCAAAATACCTAAGTTAGGGAGTTGGAAGATGACAGCAGAGTGGGAGGACCCCAGGGTCACCTTATCCCACATATACAATTAGATAACTATCAATCATCCTAAATACTCTACAAATTGACCTTAAGACTGACAGAACACTCTACAACTAAAGGCAGAGAAGAGGCCACATTGAAGAAGGGAGTAAGTGTGAAGAGGTTTAGGACAGAAATGCATCATGGCTACAGTGGTGGGGAGGAAGCTGCTGTAGCAGAGAAGGATGAGAAACAGACTAGTACATGAGGAGCACATGAGGAAAAAAGAATCACTATCTGAATTGGCTAGGAAAGTGAGAAGGCCTGAATTTCATGACTTCTGGCAATTAGTGGGGCTTAAAGCCTGGAGTTTTAAAGGTCAGCAAGCATGACTGGGATAGAGTCTGGAGGGCATTACACTGCTCTTGGAGAGAAGGCAGACAAACAACCTGCAAAATTACAGCATGGAAACAGCCATCTCAGGAGCACCTGGAGCAAACAGTGGGGGAGGTTATTTGCTCATTTCAAAGCATGTCCCAGAGAGGCAGCTTTCATGGAGATACCTCTCCAGGAACAAAGGAACTAGCCAGCACCATTTCCCTCCCTTGCCCCTCAGCATAAGCACAAGACAACCTGTGGGTACCAGCACAGCACAGACACTAGCTACCTAACTTGTTTACACGAAGACCAGCCACCACCACCACCACCCCACACACACTGGTGGAACTGCCCTTCCCAGTCTGGCTTGTCTCACTCCCAGGGTGGGTGCCCCCTTCCCCAGAAAACTGGCTCAAACCCCTATTCACAGTGCATCTCCCAATGCAGGATTTGCAGAGTCATCATCTCAGTGGTGGTGGCAACAGGTCTCATTTCATGAGCAGACCAGAGCACACCTAGTTAAAATGTGCCACATTCAGACCAAAGTCCAAACAGTGCCCACAACAGGTAAAAAGAGCCTTTGAAGACAACTGGCATGAAGGATAAAGTGGCCAGGACAAAACAACAAAGCTCACATAGCACACATTGGGGACACTTCCAGAAGTGCCAGGCCCTGGGGAACAGAAGACACTATGTGGAAGGGCATTACAGGACCTCTTCAGCATAAGACCAGTAACCTCAAACACGGGAGACTTAGCTGACTTTTCTAACACAGAGATATGGTCACAGAGACTTAGACAACATGAGAAGAGAGAGGAATTCGTTCCAAATGAAAGAACAGGACAAGACCATGGCCAAAGATCTAAATGAAACAGATATAAGTAACATGCCTCATGGAGTATTTAAAACAATGATTATAAGGATACTCACTGGACTTGAGAAAAGAGTGGAAGACATTATTGAAATCCTTAACACAGAGATAAGGGATAACATAACAGAGGTAAAGGGCTCAATGAATGAAATGAGAAACATGCTTGACCAGCAGGCTGAAAGAAGCAGAGGAATGAATTAATGACCTAGAAGACAGAGTAATGTAAAGTAATCAAGTTGAACAAAAGAGAGAAATAAGAATTATGGAACATGTAAATAGACTTAAGGAACCCAGTGACTCCAACAAATGTAATAACATTTGTGTTATAAGAGTCCCAGAACAAGAAGAGAGAAAAGAGTGCAGATAATGTATTTGAAGAAATAATAGCTGAAAACGTCCTTATTCTGGGGAAGGAAACAGATACTCAGATCCAGGAAGGACAGAGAACCCCAACAAAATCAATAAAACCAGATCCACACCAGGACATATTGTAATTAAACTGGCAAGATATAGTGATAAAGAAAAAAAAAATTAAGGCAGCAAGATAAAAGAAGACACTAACATATAAGGAAAACCCTGTAAGGCTACCAAGGGATTTTTTTTTTTCAGCAGAAACATTCCAAGCCAGAAGGGAGTGGAATTATATATTCAAAGTGCTGAATGGGAAAAAGTTTGCAGCCAAGAATATGCTATCTATCAAAGCTATCATTCAGAATAGAAAGAGATAGAGTTTCCAAGGCAAAAACTATAAGAGTTCATGACCACTAACCAGGCCTGCAATAAATACTAAAAGGGACACTTAGAGTGGTAAGGAGAGATAAAAAGTAACAGTATGAAGGTAGGGAAAAAAAACAGTAAAAATGAATGTTGCTGTAAAAAATCTGTCAAGGAACTCACAAAATAAAAAGATGTAAAATATGACAACATATACCTAAAACATGGAGAGGAGAAAAGAATGGGCTCAAACTTAAATGACCATCAACTTAATGTAGACTGATATATGCAGAAGAAGCTATATACAAACATAATGGTAACCATATATCATGAAACACAAATAAGTATGCAAAGAATAAAGAGAAATAAAAACAAATATATCTCTAAAGAAAATCAGCAAACCATGAATTAGAGAAATACAAGAAAGAATCAGAGAAAATATTGAGGAACAACGACAAATCAAATAATAAATGACAATCAATACATATCTATCAATAATTACTTTTAATGTAAATGGAGTAAACACTCCAATCAAAAGACATGGGGTGACAGAATGTATTGAAAAACAAAGACTATATGCTGCCTACAAGAGACTCATTTTAGACCTAAAGACACCTGTAGATTGAAAATGAGGGGTTGGAGAAACATTTATCATGCAAATGGATGTCAAAAGAAAGCCGAGTAGCAATACTTATACCAGACACAATAGACTTTAAAGCAAAGACTGTAACAAGAGGAAAAATAAGGGCACTGCATAATAATAAAAGGGGACAGTCCAGAAGAACAAATGTCTATAAAATGTCTATACTACCCAAAGCAATCTACATATTCAATACAGTCTCTGTCAAAATACCAACAGCATTTTCCACAGAACTAGAAGAAACAAAACCACAAAAAGATCCCGAATAGTCAAAGCAATCTTGAAAACCAAAGGCAAAGCTAGAGGCATCACAATTCCAGATGTCAAATTATATTACAAAACTATAATAATGAAAACCATATGGTACTGGCACAAAAACAGACACAGATCAATGGAACAGAATGGAAAACCCAGAAATAAACTCACAACTATATGGTTAATCAATCTTAAACAAAGCAGGAAAAAATATTCAATGGGAAAAAGACAGTGTCTTCGACAAATGGTGTTGGGATAACATGTAAAAGAGTGAAATTGGACCACTTTATTACACCATACACAAAAACAAAATAAAAATTGATTAAAGGGGTGCCTGGGTGGTTCAGACAGTTAAGTGGCTGACTCTTGATTTCAGCTCAGGTCATGACCTCGTCGTTCATGGGATTGAACCCTGTGTCAGGCTCTGTGTTGACACTGTGGAGCCTGCTTAGGATTCTCTCTCCCTCTCTCCCCCTCTCTCTTACCCTCTCCCCCGATTGTACTTTCTCTCTCTCTCTCTTTCTCTCTCTCTCTCTCTCTCTCTCTCTCCCCCTCCCTCAAGAAAATTTAAAAAATAATAAAACATGGGCAGAAGACATGAGCAGACATTTCTCCTAAGAAGATATACAGATGGCCAACAGACTCATGAAAAGATGTTCATCATCACCTACCAGAAGGGAAATGCAAATCAAAGCTACAATGAGATATGACCTCACACTTGTCAGAATGGCTAAAATCAACAATACAAAAACAGGTATTGACAAGGATGTGGAGAAAAGAGAACCCTCTTTTACTGTTGGTGGGAATGCAAACTGATGCAGACACTCTCAAAAACAACATGGAGGTTCCTAAAAAAATTAAAAGTAGAACTACCCTATGATCCAGCAATCACACTACTGGGTATTTACCCAAAGACTGCAGAAACACTAATTTAAAGGGATACATGCACCCTTATGTTTATAGCAGTATTATCTACAATAGCTAAGATATGGAAGCAGACCACGTGTCCATCAACTGATGAATGGATTAAGAAGAGGTGGTATATGTATATACAATGAAATATTACTCATACATAAAAAAGAATGAAATCTTGCCATTTGCAACAACATGGATGGAACTAAAAGTATAATGCTAAGCAAAATAAGTCAGTGAAAACAAGACAAATACCATATTTAATTTACATGTGGAATTTAAGAAATAAATGAGCAAAGGGGAAAAAGAGAGAGACAAATCAAGAAACAGACTATTATAGAGAGCAAACTGAGGTGTACCAGAGGGGATGTGTGTGGGAGGTTGGGTTAAATAGGTGAAGGGGTTAAGGAGTGCACTTGTCATGATGAGCACAAGGTTATGTATGGAATTGTTTAATTACTATATTGTATACATGAAACTAATAAAACACTGCATGTTAAAAAAAAAATAAGTGCCTGTGTCACACATTTCTCAATATTGGCAGTGAGATCTCTTGACTCTTGATATTCTACATAAAGTTTCCTTTAAAAGTAAAAAAAAAAATCCCTATGTTAGGAATAAAGGAGGCATCATCACTACTTATTTTCTAGACATTAAAATGATAACAAGGATGCTATGAACAACTGTATGTCCACAAATGTGATATGTTTGATAAAATAGACCAATTCCTTGAAAGAAACTATTATGAAAATTCAGTCAAGGATATATAGATCATCTAATTAGTCCTATATCTATGAAATAAATTGAATAAATAATTTAGAAGTTATTTTTTAATAGATGAAAATATCTGGCCTAGATGGTTTTACTGGGGAATTCTAACAAATATTTAAGAGTAAAATATTACAAATTCTAGACAATTTCTTCCAGAAAATATTTATTTTTTAATATGATATTGATCTCTAATTTTTCATCAGCATAATTGTTAAAAATGAAGAGAAGCTATAGGTCTCACCACATGGAGAGACCAAACACCCACGTCCACATCCAAGTGCTCTGGAGACTATCTCCAGCATATTCTTATGCCAGACATATGCCTTTTATTCATCTGTACCATTGCTCTTCCTACACTGTATTTACTTATCTGGCTCTATATCTGTTTCAGTAAGGTTCTTGAAAGCAGGGTCTCTTGTCTCATGTGTCTTTGTCTCATGGCATCTTACACAGTATATAATTTTGGTATATGTTTGGTGTTTAACCAATTGTCATGGAATGCACATGTGTGTTGTTGATCTTGTAAGTACTGGATGACTTCTGGATTATGTGCAAGTAATTCTGCTCTCCCACCCTCACCATTTAAATAAAAGACAAAATGTCAGAAAACAACAGTACAAGAAGGGTAGTTGAATATGTTTTATCTTTATCTCACATAATGATGTGTTTTTTTAAAGTGTAGTAAAGTCCTTCTATGAGACTGTGAAAAGTGATGGAAGTGTTCCAAAAGAATATGATGATAGCCAAGCTCACAACAGAGGTTGGCAAGATTGTCCCAGGGATTATTATGATACCCTGCCATCAGAGGGCAAAAAAGCAAAACCAATGATCTGATAAGGACAGATTGAAGAGGAAAGACATGAAACATTTCTATAAACATAAAAAATGTCTTGAACAATGGGACTCATTAGATCAAGTGGTGATGAAAAAGCAGAATTCTACTAGAATTAACCAAATCTAAAAAGTTAAGTGACAGTTATTCACTTATACTTTCTTACAGTAAATGTTTACTGGGTACCTCCTCTGTTCCAGTTATAGAATAATTATATGTAAGGTACAAATTTATCTGAATGGGCTCAAGAGCATATTAGACACTGCAGAAAAAAAAAGTAAATTTTAATACATAGAAATAGAAAAAACCCAAAGTGCAATAATAGCCTTACTTTGTACTCCGCCCCCCCCCCAGAAAAAAAACTCCAGGATATTTGAAGGACTCAAAAATGTCCAGCATGCAAAGTAAAATTCACAATGCATGGCATCCTATCAAACCAGGCATGCAAACATACAAGAAAATACTACCCTATAATGAGGAGGGAAATTAGTCTATTGGAAGTGAACCCAAACTGACAAAAATACTAAAACTAGTAGACAAGGATATTTAAAGTACTATAGTTATATTCCATAGATTTCAAAAATTTAATTGAATCATAGAAGACATAGGAAAACACCAAAATTGAACATCAAGAGATGAAGACTACTATATGTGAGATGAAAAATAAAATAAAAAATAAATGGACAAAATGATCAGATTAAATCATAGAGAAGAAAAGAATAATAAGCTCAAAGACACAGCAATAAACTATATAACTATAAAACAGAAATAAATAAGAGGTAAAACAATGATCAGATTACCTGGAAGCTGCAGAACAACTTCAGATTTCCTAATATATGTGTAATTAGGATCCTTGAAGGAGGGGGCATAAAAATAATGGCCAAACGTGTCCAAAATTTGTTGAAAATTATATACTCACAAACATAGGAGGCTTGACAAAGTCCAGTTACAAGAAACATGAAGAAAACTATCAGTGCTCATCAAAATCAAATTGCTCAAGAGCATTTGTAGAGAAATCTTTAAGAACTATGAGAACAAAGTCATAGTACATTAAGAGAAACACAGATAAGGATGGCAGCAAATTACCTGTGAAAATAATGCAGTTGGAAAGAGAGGGAAACAATGAATGAAACAAAATGAAACAAAGAGCAATGAAACAAAATGTTCATATATGAAATCTACACTGGGAAAATAAGAGCTTTCAAAATGGAAAGGAGAATAATGTCTTTTTCTACCATTCAAAATCTCCCAATAATTTATCACCAGAAGACTACCAAAAAAAAAAAAAATTAAAGAAAGTCCTCAGGCAAAGCAAAATGGTACCAGATGGAAAAATGGATCTATTCAAGGAATAAAGACACAAGAAATGGTAAATACATCAGATTTTTCTACTTTTTAAAATACCTTTCAAATACTGTTGACTGCTTTTAAAATAACAATGCATGTACTGTTTATAACATATGTATGACAACAATAACAAAGACCAGTAGAGGAGAAATAAAGTATACTACTGTAATGTTGTTATTACATGTGTGAAGTTTATGTCACTTGAAGGTAGACAGTGATAACATAAAAATGTATACTAGAAACCCTAAAACAACCAGCAAATTATAAAACATTGGAGGAGACATTTGATAAGGAGGTATGAGGGTTTGGGGCCATGGAAGATGTTACCTGAGATGGGCCCAATAGTTGACAGGGGTCAACATGATGAGTGAGTCCATTTCCATTTGCAAGGCTGGGATCACCATAGGGAATAAGTTCAGCTGCAATTCTAATGTCATTATCAGGGATTAGTCCAGCTTCTGGGCTGGACCATCAGGCCCTAACAGACTTGGTTGACAGTGGGACCATGGACCACAATCTGTTTATAATAATTTTCGGCTGAATTTAGGACCTTAAGACATAATGTTTTGTTAGTCACAAAGTCAGAAATGTATAAATATAGTTCGACAAAGATAAATGTAATTGAATAAATGAGCCAAAAGATCCACCAGGCTACTGTTTTATCATCACATTGTGGATATAATAGTAATCCTCACATGAAACTTTCCATTGCCCTTTCTTTAATGGTCTGGCATATACTTTAAGAGGCAACATCTGGGCAGTGGGACATTAATCCAAAAAGGTTAACAGTGTGACATGTCACAAGTATATGTGTGGCCTCCTGTGCAGTGTGACTCCTTTGTGAATTTCAAATAGCCAATAATGACTACTTTAAACACTAGGAAATGTTGCCAGTGAAGTGGGAATGAAATTACTGTTCCTTCTAGTGGTTGGCTGTAGCACTGTTGTTGAAAAGGCCAAGCATTGGTGGCAGCATGGCCAAAATATAGTCCAGTAACTTTTCTGTTTCCAGGTGGGGCCCTCCCAATAACCTGCAGTTTCCCAGGCCCAGGTTATTTCCCAAAGTAGGCATACTCAGGCTGTGATAAGCCAGAAGGTCACACAAAAACATGCATGTTATGTGGATGATAGAACCTGATGCACTGGAGAGCCACTGACCACATGGGCATAGTGGGGACTTGTTGCAGTTTCCATATCAGAAATTATCCTATCTATGAGGCAGAGCATGCATTCCTTACTGAATGAAGCTTCCGAACAATGACAATTTTAATCATTTTAGACTGTTTCTGCTATCCACACTGCTCTGGGTGTGGCTCCTGGATATGTGATCTCTACTATGTGAGTGACCTCATCATTGAGACTATTAAACATACCCAGAAAATGTTGACAAAGTGTGTGATTTTAGCATATCATCATCACCATCATTATTTTTTTCTCCTTCTTCTTCCCCTTCATGCCAGAATAGCTCTAAAAGATACCCAGAGGGGCATTTATTTAATAGTGAGTAGACAAAACAATTCATCCCTGATATACTTTCCATAAAAATTTGGATGGGGAAAGAACAAAAAGGGGATAGATGAAAGAGGAGAAGAGTCAGGGAAGAATGCCTAGTTTAATGTGTCCTTCATAGATCCTGATAAGCCAAGTGACACCATGGAAGACAAGGAAAGACAATTGAAGTGCTTTCAGAGCATTTTGGTGTGGTGTAGGAGGCCCCAAAGGTGGTAATTAGTATAATGAGGACCAGTGGAAGGAGAAATACCCATGAATAGCATCATATGTATTTCTTTACTATTTCAGTGAATTTTGTTTAAACAAGTCATTGTGATACTCTAAGACTGGCAGCCTTGGGTCAATAGAGAAGATGAAAGTTCTATTGAATGCCTTGTTCAAGGGCCCAGTGTTGTGTATTTTGAAAAGTAAAGTTAGGGCATTTAATATTGTCAATAATATCTGGAATTCAAGAGGAAATGAGGAGTGCTTTAATTAGGCCTTGTTATAGCATATCTAGTGAGGTGGATGAGTAAGATACCAGTGTATGTGTTCACTATGATCAAGACATAGTGGCAACAGTGAGGAGGTACAGAGACCCAATAAAATCAATTTGTCAGAAACTATAATAGAAGGCTCTACATGATGTGGCACACCAGTGATTATATCACTGATATCAGGTATTCCTGAAAACAGTGAATTAGGGTGTCACCATGTGGGCAAGAGAAGAGGAGAGAGATGCTCTTTCCATTCAGCTCAAGCCTCAAAAGCAGAAGATAGTCTATGACCTGTTTTATGGGCCACTGGGTCAAATTAAGAAAATGGGATCTGAGGAAGATTGGCCCTAGTCTCCAAAATTTGTGCTAATCTATCAGCTAGAGGATGAAATTGCACACCAGCCGAATAATTCTTGGTGTGGGCAGAGATCTATCACCTTATATGTTTCTTTTCATCTCTTAAAAGAAAAATGCTCCCATGAGAACTGCCTGGTGTTGGTTTCACATGGAATCTAATTGGGACTGGCTCTGGTCTTCCCCACCCCCAATGGAGTGCTCAGAATAATGATATACTGATTGGAATATACCAAATTTACTTAATAAGTCCTTGCACCATCATGTACCCTAATTCATGAAGGCATGCTCATTATTTACTTCACCAAGAAGAGCAAGGAAAAGACCACAAGCTGTGCCCATGAATGTTGAAGTGGGTGGACAACATAGTTGTGTACACCTATTTCCATTAGTCTAGTGGATCCCAGAAGAAATTACTAATTTGAAGAATAGAAGATATATCAGCCAAGTTCATCTAGGCAGAAGTTGAGGTTAATTTAAAGCCAGCATTATATAAGCAAAGGAACCAATCAGTATCCTTTCATCTACTAATTGCTCAAAATTTTTAAATTTTTTTTGAATTTCCATTCAAATTAAACCTAGACCTCTATTCCAGTTCACTCTTCCTTAAAATGTTTATGTTTGGATGGTTATACTATATGCTTCAGGGAGATTTTCTCTCCTCAGCTCATGTTGGTAAACTCTTATTTTAGTTTCATGAGGCCTCTGTAACAAATCACCACAAACGTAGTGGCTTACCACAACAACAAATTATATTTGCACAGTTTTGAGGCAAGAACTCTGAAATAAATTTCACTGGGCTGAACTCAAGGTGTCTACAGGATTGTGCTCCTTTCAGAGGCTCTAGCAGGCAATCTCTTCTTTCAGTTTGTGGTGGCTACTTGCATTCCTTGGCTTGTGGCCTCTGTGATCACACTGCATTCTCTTCTTCTATATGAAATCTCCCTAGGCTCCCTATTACAGGGATGCCTGTGATTGCATTTAGGGACCACTCGGGTGATCCAGCACAGTTTCCAAATCTCAAGATCCTTAACTTAATCGCATCTTCAAAGTCATTGCCATGTAAGGTAACATTCAAGGTTCAGCAATAGGATGTGTACATCTTGGGAGGACCTTATCAGCCTACCACAAATTCTTCCCCCAGGGAGTCCCAATCAATATCATTAGAATTAGGAGAATCCTTTATGCTTTCTAGCTTACTAGCTTTAGAGACCTTGGGCCTCAGCCAACAGCAGAGTGCAGAGTATCCCTTTGGCATGTTGATATGCTTCAGCACTTAAGAGGACCTACCCAGATTCACTGTCTTACAATTAATTAGTAGGATCTTGGTATCTTCTGGCCTAGTAAGAAGTTTGGGGATAAGGCATTCAGGTCCCTTTTTATAAACATTTTTTGCCACAGGACACAATGGGTGTTTTCTCTTTCAACCTACAACGCTGAGGATCAGGATGTGTGTGAAAGAAGCATAAGGCAGCACCATCATCAGAGGGAGTTAAGCGTCCTAGTAAATACAGAGCTCAGCATGGCTACTCTCCCCCCTCTTTTCCATCCTTGTAGTTTTTAATTCTCTAACAACTGCTTTTTAATGAGCAACCACCTGATGCACTTGTATATTGCACAGGGTATAAGTCTTTCTTTTGAGCTCTATAGAGCAGAGGCCAAGACCTTGTTAGAGACACACAACCCACCAGTCACAGGGTTAGAGTCTTTCCCCTGAGCCTAACATCAGCCACGGTTCATACTTTCAAAGACACAAACAGGGAATTTAAAGAAACCATCATGAATGTATTAAGAGCTCTAATGGAAAAAAAAAACAAAACACAACATGCAAGATCAAATGGTATTGTAAGCAGAAGGATGGAAACTGTGAGAAAGAGTCAAATGTAAATGCTGAAAAGTAAAAATGCTAAAAGGCATGAAAAATGCCTTTGATGTATACTGGACACAACTGATGAAATAATTAGTGTGCTTGAAGAGCACTGGGTGTTGTATGGAAGCCAATTTGACAATAAATTATATTAAAAAAAGAAGATATGTCCTTAGAAACTTTGCAAACTAACTGAAATACAAAGAAAAAATATTTAAGAAGTAACATACCATTGAAATATTGTAGGATAAATTGAAAACGAGCAACACAAACATAATTGGAACACCAAGAGCAGAAGAAAAAGAAAATGGAGCAAAGAAATATTTGATGTAATGATGGCTGAGAATATTCCAAAGTTAATGACAGACACCAAAACATGGACCCAGGAAGCTCAGAGAACACCAAGCAGTATAAATGTGAAACAAAACAAAACAGAACAAAAAACAGAATGTTATATTCAGGCTGCAAAAACAAACAAACAAACAAACAAACAAACAAACAAACAAACAAACCAGACAATGGATGAAACCTGGAAAGAAGCCAGGAGAGTCAGGGAAATGTCATTAAGTATAGAGGAACAATGATAATCACACTGGGCTTCTGGTCAGAAACCATGTAAACAAGAAGAGAGTGGAGTGACATAGTTAAAATGCTGAAAGAAAGAAAAATCCAGCAATTGAGCAATCTATATCTAGTGAAATTGTTCTTGAAAAATGAAAACAAAATAAAAACTTCCCCAGATAAACCCAAACTGTGGGAATTCATTGACAGCAGACTTATTGTGCACAACATGTTAAAAGAAGTTCCTCAGAGAGAAGGAAAATAGTAAAGGTCAAAAACTCAGATCTACATAACGGAAGGAAGAACATGGAAAAAGGAATCAATGAAAGTGAAAGAAATTCATTGATTGTCCTTATTCTTAGCTCATCTAAGAGCTAACTGATCATTTAAAGTAATAATAGCAATGCATTCAACGATTATAGCATACTGATAAGTGGAGTAAATGACAGCATTGCCATGAGGGACCAGAGGGAGAAATCAGGAAAAACTCTGGGAAATAGGGAAAATCAGAGAAACTGTGTTAAAGGTACCTGCATCATGCATGAAGCAGCATAGTATTAATTGAAGATAGACTTTGATCAGGTGTTACAAATTCTGAGGTAATCATTTAAAACAATTTTAAAGCATAGGGGCACCTGGGTTGCCCAGTCGGTTAAGCATCCGACTCTTGATCTCAGCTCAGGTCTTGATCTCAGGGTCATGAGTTCAAGCCCCATGCTGGGCTTTGTGCTGAGCATGAAGCCTACTTAAAAAGTCAATTAAAAATTTTTAACACAAAATTGATATGCTAAAGAAGGAGATCAAATGGAATCATATAAAATGCTCAGTTGATCCCAGAGAAGGCAGTAAAAGAGGGGGAGGAAAAAAAAGAAAGGACAAGTGAAAAGAATAGAAAACAGTTACATATGTAATAGATATTACTCTAACTATGTGAATAACCATGTGAAATGTGAATGGTAAATACACTAATTCAAAGGCATATAGTCAGAGTGGATAAAAATACAAGACCCAACTCTATGTTGTCTAAAAGAAACAGAATTTATACATAAAGGAAAGAAGAAAAGTCCCAGATCAATGATGTCATATTCCACTTTGGGAAAGGAGGGAAAATTCAGGGGCACCTGGGTGGGTCAGTCAGTTAAGCGTCTGACTTTTGATTTTGGCTCAGGTCATGATCTCACGGTTTGCTAGATGGAGCCCTGCATCGGGCTCCTGAGATGACAGCCTGGTGCCTGCTTGGGATTATCACTCTCCTCTCTCTCTGCCCTCCCCCATTCTCTCTTCCTCTCTCTCAAAATAAATAAGTAAACATTAAAAAAAAGGAGGGAAAATTCAAACCAAGGTAAAGCCAAATCCAAACCAAAGTAAAGAAAGGGAATAGTAAATATCAGAGCAGAAAACAGGAAAACAATAGAGAAAATCAATGAAATAAAAGCTATTTACTTTGAGAAAATTAATAAACCTAATAAGTCTTTAGGTTGACTGTTCAGGGAAAAGAGAGAGAAGACACAAATTACCAATATCACAATGAAGCAGATGACATCAAGACAGAACCTACAGATATTAAAATGGTAATAAGGAAATATTGTGAAAAAACTCTATGCCAGTAAATTTGACAACTTGGATAAAATGTACAGATTTCTTGAATCATACACACTACCAAAGTTCATTCAATAAAAAATACATAACCTGAAAAGTCTTGTATTTACTAAGGGAACTGAATTATAATTACAAATATTCCCACAAAGAAAACAGCAGATAGGCCCACTGGTGAAATGCCCCAAACCCTGAAGGAACACATAGTACCAAGGTAACATAACTCCTTTCAGATAACTTCATTGTAATGTTCATACACATTCTATCCATGCCAGCATCACTCTGACACCAAAATCCAGAAAAAAAGACATTAAAAGAAAGAAAAAGTATAGACCAACATCAGTCATGGACAAGACGGAAAATTACTAAGCAATATGTTAACAAATAAAATCTAAACAATATATCTTTTAAAAATAACACATCATTAGCAAAGGGGGTTTGTCCTAGGAATATGAGGTTCACCTGTCTTTCAAAAATCAGACAATGCAATTCACTATGTTAACAAACTAAAATCAGAGAAACCATATGATCATCTCAACAGAGCATTTACACAATCCAACACCATTCCATGATTAAAGCTGTCACCAAACTGGGAAGAGAAAGGAGCTCACTCAACCAGACACTGGACACTTATAAATATCCTATAGCTAACATCATACTTAACAGTGAAAGACTGAATTATTCCCTCCTGAGATCACGCACAAGACTGTTGTCCACACTCACCACTTCTATGAAGGGTCTTGCCAGGGCAAAAAGGCAGAAAAGACAAAGGCACCCAGATTGGAAGGGAAGAAATAAAACGATCTCTCTTTGAAGATGTCATGGCCTGATACATGTAAAATCTTAAGGAACACACACACACACACACACACACACACACACACACACGAGTAACTAGACTCAGAGTTTAGCCAGGTTGCAGGACATGATACAGAATCAACATGCAAAAGTCAGTTGTATTTGTATATAATGTAACAAGTGGTGAAAAATTGAAATACATTTTCAACTACGTCAGAAAATGTTGAACTATGAAATACTTAGGGATGAAACTACTGTTGAGAGAAATTAAAGGAAACACAAGTAAATGGGAAGATATTTCATGTTCATTGTGTCAGGAAATGCAATATAATTAACATGTCTGTTCTCTCCAAATTCATCTATAGAATCAACACAATGCCATTCAAAATCCCATAAGGAATTTTGTGTAGAAACTGACAATAATATTCTAAATTTCATATGGGATTACAAAGGATGTACGACAGCCAATATAACCTTAGAAAAGAAGAACAAAGGTGTAAAGTTAACACTACCTTATTTCAAGACTTACTACCAAGTAACAGTTATCAAAAAACTGTGATATTGGCATAAAGAAAGACAAATGGGTCATTAGAACAGAAGAGATGATGCAGAAATAAACCCACCCATGTAAGGACAACTAATTTTTGGCATAGACACAAAGGCAATTCAGTGTAGAAAGTATCATGGTTCAAGAAGTGGTGCTAACACAATCAGATATTTCTATTCCCCAGATGTGGGCATTGATCAATACCTCATACTATATATGGGCAAAAAATGACTCAAAATGGATCACAAACCTAAATGTAAGCTTACGAAAATTCCAGAAGAAAGCAAACAGAAATCTCTTCTGACCTTGGGTTAGGCCTAGCTTTCTTAGGTACAACATAAATCTGATCAAGGGCTGTTATCCAGAATATAAAGAGAGAACTTTCGAAACTCAATATGAAGGAAAAAAACAACCAAGCTAGATGTGGGCAAAAGATCAGGACAGATGGTTCACTAAAGAAGATACGTGGATGGGAAATAAGCACAGGAATGCATGTTCAACACCACAGGCCATTAAGAAGATTCAACTAAAAACCAAATTTTGATACCACATTTAAAAGAATCTCCATGAAGAGCAATACCTATATCGAACAAAAATGGACTTTAAAACAAAGACTGTAGCAAGAGACAAAGAAAGAGGTTATATAATAATAAAAGGCACAATCCAACAAGAAGATATAACTATTGTAAATATTTATGCATCCAACGTGGGAGAGCACCCAAATACATAAAACAGTCAATAACAAACATAAAGGAACTAATGGATATAGTAGGGGATGTTAACACCACACTGACATCAATGGACACATCATCTAAGCAGAAAATCAACAAGGAAACAATGGCTTTGAATGGCACACTGAAACAGATGGATTCAACAGATATATTCAGAAAATTCCATCCTAAAGCAGCAGAATACACATTCTTTTCAAGTGCACATGGAACATTCTCCAGAATAGATCACATATTAAGCCACAAAACTAGCCTCAACAAATTCAAGATGATCAAAGTTATAGCATGCATTTTTTCTGACCACAAACTTTGAAATGAGAAGTCAGCCACAAGAAAAAAAATCTGAAAAGACCACAAACACATGGAGGCTAAATAACATGCTACTAAACAATGAATGGGTGAAGCAGGAAATCAAAGAAGAAATCCAAAAGTACATGGGAACAAATGAAAATGAAAACACAACGGTCCAAAACCTTTGGGATGCAGCAGAAATGGTCCCAACTGGGAAGTTTCTAGCAACACGGGCCTACATCAAGAAGCAAGAAAACTTTCAAATAAACAACCTAACCTTACACCAAAAACAAAGAAAAAAGAAAAACCCAAACCATCAAAGGGGAGGAAATAATAAAGATTAGAGCAGAAAAAAACCATACAGAAACAAGCAAACAAACAAACAAACAAACAAACAAACCAATCAAAACAAGGAAAGAAAAAGGAACAGGTCTATGAAAGCAGGATCTGGTTCTTTGAAAAACTCCATAAAATTGATAAACCTCTAGCCAGACTTATCAAGAAAAAAGAGAAAGGACAGAAACAAAATCACAAATAAGACAGGAGAAATAACAACCCACACCTCAGAAATACAATCATAAGAGAATATTATGAAAAACTATATGCCAACAAATTGGACATTCTAGAAGAAATGGATGAATTCCTAGAAACATATAAACTACCAAAACTGAGATAGGAGGAAAGAGAAAATTTGAAGAGACTGATAACCAGCAAATAAATTGAATCAGTAATCAAAAAACTCCCAACGAACAAAAGTCCAAGATCAGATGGCTTCACAGGCCAACGTTATCAAACATTTAAAGAAAAGTTAATTTCTGTCCTTCCTAAACTATTCCTAAAAATAGAAAAGGAAGGGAAATTTCCTAATTCATTCTTTGAGGCCAGAATTATCCTGATTCAAAAACTGATAAAGGCACTGCTAAAAAAGAGAACTACCGGCCAATATCCTTGATGAGCATAGATGCAAAATTTCTCAATGAAATACTAGCAAACCAAATTCAACAATGCATTTAAAAAATCATCCACCATGATCAAGTGGGACTTATTCCTGGGTTGCAAATGTGGTTCAGCGTTCGGAAATCAATCGGTGTGATATAGCACATCAATAAGAGAAAGGATAAGAACCATATGATCCTCTCAACAGAAGCAGAAAAAGCAATTTGCCAAAGTTCAACATCCATTAGTGATGAAAACCCTCAAAAAATAGGTTTGCAGAGAACATACCTTAACATAATAAAGGCCATTTATGAATGGCCTACAGCTAACATCGTCCTTCATGGGGAAAACCTGAGAGCTTTTCCCTGAAGGCCATGAAGAAGACAAGGATGTCCACTCTCACCACTTTTGTTCAACATAGTACTGGAAATGCTGGCCACAGCAATCAGATTGGGAAAACAAATAAAAGACATCCAAATCGGTAAGGAAAAAGTCAAACTTTCACCATTTGCACATGACATGATACTATATACAGAAAAACCTAAAAACTCCACCAAAAAATGGCTAGAACTGATAAATGAATTAAGTAAACTCTCAGGATACAAAATCAACATACAGAAATCTGTTGCATTTCTATACACCAATAATGAAGCATCAGAAAGAGACATTAAGAAAACAACCCCATTTACAATTACACCCAAAATAATAAGATACCTAGGAATAAACCTAGTCAAAGAGGTGAAAGACCTGTACTCTAAAAACTACAAAACACTGATGAAAGAAATTGAAGATGACACAAACAAATGGAAGGGCGTACCATGCTCATGGATCGGAAGAACAAATATTGTTAAAATGTCTATAGTACCCATAGGAATCTACACATTTAATGCAATCGCTATGAAAATACCAATCATGTTTTCCACAGAACTGGAACAAACAATCCTAAAATTTGTATGGAAACACAAAAGATCCTGAATAGCCAAAGCGACCTTGAAAAAGAAAAGCAAAGGTGGAGGCATCACAATTACGGACTTTGAGTTATATGACAAAGCTGTAGAGATCAAAAACAGTATGGGACTGGCACAAAAATAGACACACAGGTCAATGGAACAGAATAAATAAACCAGAAATGAACCTACAACCAACTGGTCGATCTTTGACAGAACAGGAAAGATTATCTGGTGGGAAAAAGAATGTCTCTCCAACAAATGGTGTGGGGAAAAGCAGACAGCAACATGCAAAAGGATGAAACCGGACCACTTTCTTATACCACATGCAAAAATAAATTCAAAATGGATCAATGACCTAACTGTGAGACCTCAAACCATAAAAATCCTGGGACAGAACACAGCCATAACTTCTCTGAAACTGTCTCTAGCAACATCTTTTTAGATATGTCTCCAGAGGCAAGGGAAACAAAACCAAAAATAAACTACTGGGACTGCATCAAAATGAAAAGGTTCTGCCAGTGAAAGAAACAATCAACAAAACTAAAAGACAACCTATGGAATGGGAGAAGATATTTGCCAGTGGCATATCCAATAGAGGGCTAGTGTCCAAAATATATAAAGAAATTTTAAAATAAAATCCCCAAAAGCAAATAACCCAATTAAAAAATGGGCAAAAGACATGAACAGATATTTCTCTACAGAAGACATGCAAATGGCCAAAAGACACGTGAAAAGATGCTCACCATCACTTATCATCAGAAAATGCAAACCAAAACTACAAGGAGATATCACCTCACATTGGTCAGAGTGGCTAAAATCAACAACACAAGAAACAACAGTTGTTGGAGAGGATATGGTAAAAAGGAAGCCTCGTGTACTGTTGGTGGGACTGCAAACTGGTGCAGCCACTGTGGAAACCAGTATGGAGGTTCTTCAAAACATTAAAAATAGGACTACCCTATGATCCTGCAATCGCCCTGCTGGGTATTTACTCAAAGAATACAGAAACATTAATTCAAAGGGATACATGCATCCTTATGTTTATAGCAGCATTATTTACAATAGCAAGATATGGAAGCAGCCCAAGTGTCCATCAAATGATAAATGGGTAAAGAAGAGGTGGTATGTATGTATGTGTATATATGCGTGCGCGCGCACACACACACACACACACACACACACACACACACGCACACACACACTGGATTATTACTCAGCCATAGAAAAGAATGAAATCTTGCCATTTGCAATGACATGGATGGAGCTAAAGACTGTAATGCTAAGCAAAATAAGTCAGTCAGTAAGACACCCTATGGTTTCACTCATATGGAATTCAAGAAACAAAACAAACAAGCAAGGTGAAAGTAAGAGGGAGAGAGAGGAAGACAGAGAAAGAGAAAGAGAGACTACTAATTACAGAGAACAATGAATGATCTGATAGTTGCCAGAGGGGGGCTAGGATGGGGGGATGGGTTAAATAGGTGATGGGAATTCAGGAGTACACTTATGATGAGCACTGGGTGTTGTATGGAAGCACAGAATCACTAAATTGTACACCTGAAACTAGTATTATATTGTATGTTAACTAACTGGAATTTAAATAAAAATTTAAAAAACAAAATAAAAATAAAAAGTGAAACATCAAACAAACATAAACGGAAAGAGCCTCATTGACCTGTGGGACATTATCGATTCACCAAACCTACATATAATTGGTGCCCCTGAATAATAAAAAGGGAGCAATGGACAGGAAAACATTTGAAGATACAATGGTAGAAAATGTTCCAAATATGAGGCAAAGCAAAACCTCACAGCTCCAAGATGGTCTTTGAATTTAAGACCCACCAGAAACCAATTGCCTTGAAAATAAAAATAAAGAGAAATTCTTAAAAGCAGGCTGAGAAAAATTAAGGCACATCACAGAAAAGGGAGCAAAGGTAAAAATGACATCTGTCTGCAAAAATAAAACATGGAATGATCGGGGCATTGCTGCATAAATTTGTTTGTCATTAATGCAGACTTTAATACAATAGAATTAACTTGATCTGCATGTACTAACCTGTTCTGTGAACGTAGAAAGTTGCAGAAAATTGTGAAATGTATGATGCCACTTTGACCAAAAAAAAAAAAAAAAAAAAAAAAAAGAAAAAGAAATAAGAAAAAGAAAACTACTCTGGAAAATGTCAACCTGTTTCTATACATTTGTATAAGCCTGGTTTTATAGATTTTTATGAGCTTGAGAGAAATGTAAAGAGAAAAAACAAAAACAGACAATATTGTTTTGTGTAACCCCAGAGTCTGGGATTGGTGAAGGTTGTTTCTGGAAGTGGATGGATTGCCAACCGCTATTCATATATCTATGTGCACTGTTCCACCTGTTTTAACAGCATATTTGTGTATATATATGCTGCTTTTGGGTATATTTGTGGTTCTGATAAACCAAAAGGGAGACATGTAGTGAAGAATAACACAGTGGTCACCAATAGCAATTCTGGAATGAGACTGTCTTTCTTTGAATCAAATCCCAGACTCTGTCCCTTACATGCTGTGAGACCTTGGCAGGTTATTTAAATACTTGCTACCAAAGTTTTCCCAGGTGTAAAATGAAGATTATAATAACACCCATGTCATAAGTTGTTATAAGATTAAATTGTTTAATGATCAATTGCCTGGCAGCCATTTAGCGTGTGTGTGTGTGTGTGTGTGTGTGTGTGTGTGTGTGTGTGTGTGAGAGAGAGAGAGAGAGAGAGAGAGAGAGAGACAGAGACAGAGAGAGACAGAGACAAAGAGAAAGAGAAAGAAAGAGAGGGAAAGAGAAAGCAGGAGAAGGAGGGAGTTTGATGCATAAGTCAACTATAAATCAAACTCAAATGCAGCATACCTTTTAGAAATTAACAGAATAAGGTAAAAGGGAGGATTTGAACTTGATACTAGGATTAATCTCCTTCTAGTGGCCCAGCCTGCACTCAGTGAAGAAATGTGGCTCTGTGGTCAACATTATTGGAGATTCATTGAAAGGTAAAAGGCTGTCTTGCGTTTTCAAAGCAGAAAAGACTTGATTAGGTTTCCAGAAGTGGATGTAAATGATTATGAGTCTGATTAGAAGAGAAGGTATAAAGGAGGAAAAGAAGTTGAGGGAAGGGAAGGATAAGCATGGCAATATACTCATTTTATAGAAAATCAAGGTAAACTGACTAAGGTATATGCAAAAAACTGAGGGCTACGGATATTATTTAAAGTTAACTAGAGTCACCAATAGAGGAAACAAAAATCAAAAGAAGGTATAAAAACCAAGAGAGAGTGAGGGCAGACTGAAGACAGACACCATGAGTTAAATTCTCCTCTGTAAGCAGAATGTGGTCACTTGATGATGTCTGAAGTTGATGAATTACTGAAATAGCAGATTAAGCACTTTATCTAGATGTAAGAAGGTAACTTCCAGAACAATGGAAACAGGAATTGTTAAAATGGTCTACCCTGGAAAGCACGACAAGGGGTTGAGAAGTGATGGGGTCTCCAACCTTTGCTTTCATCATAAGCTCTTTTGTACTTTCTGGCCATCGCTATTTTATTTATCATGTGCATGATTTCCTTTCATTTCTTTTTTTTCATTTTTCATTCGTTTTTCATTCTTTCTTTTTCTTTTCCTTATGTATTTATGTATTTATTTATGTATTCATTTGGAGATCAGGGTAGGGAGAGAGAGAGAGGGGGGTAGGGAGAGAGAGAGAGAGAGAGAGAGATCCCAAGCAGGCTCCAGGTTGTCAACACAGAGTCCGACGCGGGGCTTGATCTCACAAACCATGAGATCATGACCTGAGCCAAATTCAAGAGTCAGATGTTTAACCAACTGAGCCACACAGGTGCCCCTTCTTTTCCTTTTTTATTTAAAGAATGGTTTTTAAAAGATGGTGTGTATGTTTGGGAGAAAATCCCATAGTTAGCTGTCATGACCTTAGCAAGACTTTACCATATGGAAGGAGATTTCATTTTACATTTATTATATAGATTGGGAACTTAAATTGCTCAACAATTCATAGTACTGAGAATCAGCCACTCACACATCCATAACCCATAAATGTGTCGCAGCATAATTGTGAATGTTGAAAGCAGTGTTCCAGAGATGTCACGAAGACATCAAAATACATTCAGTATCCTACAGCACTTGGAGGAATGTATTGTCTTACAGTAATTTATGTTCAAAATGTCCCCCAAAAAGGTGCTTGAAGGGATGCATAGCAGTGGAGGGAAACTTCACTCATGACTCAATACCCTATATTGCTGAGATAGTATTATAAAATCTTCTGGGTGGTGTTCTTGACGACAGAAAAATGGCATGCTTTCATGCGTTGACTCGTGAAGTCCTTGGAGCTCAGGAAGAGTAAATAGATGGATTGTAGAAAGTTTCTAAGCCCAGGATAACTGAATGAGGGTATAAGAAAAGTGAGCTCAGGCTGGCAAATCAGGCAGTTGCGTAGAGTAAAATCCAGCTCTAAGCTGGACTGTCACTCAGAGAATCAGACTCGCTCTGAACTGACACTTTGCTCCTGGTTAGAGAGAAAAGGCCAGGCTTCCTTGGACATCAGAAAGGAAAGACACTGGGCCTTCAAAAACGAGCTAAACAAGGATATCCTCAAGATGGAAGGAAGTGACATTAATAAGGAATCTCTTGTGTTGGGCATTGAATGCATGCCAGGCACTGTGAAAAACATTGTCCATATATTATCACTTTTCATCCTTATAACTATCCCCTCGTATGGATGAAGACGCCAAAGCTAAAGAAACAAACGAAAAAGATAAAGGAACTTGAACAAGGTAAGCACAGCTAGTAAGTCATGGCCTGGGGCATATCTATAGGTATATTTTTGTAAGATCATGTCTGTAAACTGCCTAAGATCATGACAATGAAGGGCATTAGTTAAAATTGTCAGCATACTTTGGAAGGAGAATTGATTCCCAGGGACAAAAATACCTGAAACACTATATAAAAATCATCAGTCAAGAGAGCCCTTGTTCTTGGCTCCTAAGTGGGGCTGGGGCAAAACTACTTGTTATAAAGGAAATTTCCTAAGAACCTGAATTAGAGTTTCTGAAATTCAAACTCAGAGCACATACTGAGGTTCCAAGTGGTTAAGTGTTTTGCTCTGGGATTCTGCCTACAAGTCCATTTGACTCCAAGGCCCATCTTCTTTGAGGAATCTAGGCCCAGGAAATTTAGGACTATACAATAACTGGTGGGAGTATAGGCTTCTTCATTTCTCATGACCATCCTGAGCCCAAATATATCACCAATTATGTTCCCTTTTTGCAGACCCTGTCTGCTTCTGAGGGACAAGGAGCAAAGGGTCATCAAAGAAATGCTCGACCTCAGGGAAAGAGTGAGGGGTAAGAGGAGAGAAAAAGAAACAAGAGGAAGAAACTGAAGACTTGCTTGTCTCTTGCCTTTAGTCACACCCCGAAGTGACTTAGGCATGTGCCCTATTGAGGTTGCGGGAGGTGGGCCGGGGGACAGAGGGGAATGGGGTTGGGTAGAGTTCTAAAGGGGATGGCAGCTATGTTTTGGGTTTTTGTTGTTGTTGTTGTTTGTTTGTTTGTTTGTTTGTTTGTTTTTTCATCCTAAGTGACGTGTGTTTGGGTGAGTGTTCTGTGACCCGCTGTAACTTTCTGTATGTTAAAAACCTGTTCATGATTTCAAAAGTATAGAGAAAGACAGATTGGGGTAGGCAGAAGCCCCCAAAAAGAATCAAGCTTGGATCCTGGAGCAGACAGTCAAGAGTATTCTGAGAAGGCCCACAATGATCAGGATATAGAAAAGTGAGAATGGGGAGGGTGGCAAGGGCTGAGTCATGCAGCTCATTATATTTAAGCCACATTGAGGAGTTTGTACTTTAGTCAAAGTGAAATGGGGAGACATTCTGGGGTTTTGAGTAGCGGAGGCGAGAAAATCCACTTATTTTTCAGAAAGATCAGTCCGGCTACTGAATGGAGAAGGAAGTTTGGTGGAAGCAGGCGACCAGTTAGGAGGCTATGTCAGAGCCCATGACAGACGTAATGGTGGACTCCAGTTGATTTGGAGAGGTTCAAGCGGTGTTTGGAAGTAGAGGTGATACGAATTGCTGAAAGATGGGAGAGTGACCAGAGGAAGATGTGGGAGAGGAAGGAAATAGGGGTGCCTCTTCATTTTTGTTTCATTTGAATACCTAGATGGGTGGCTGTGCTATTCGTGGAAGGAGCAAAGTTAGGCGGAGTAGGAATCGGGAGGTGAAAGAAGTTCAGGAGTTCCATTTTTGGCATTTAAGGATGAAATGCCTATGGCACATCCAGGTGGAGATGTCAAATAGGCAGATGGATAAGTATGAGATCACAGCCTCATATCTTCCCACCTCCCCCCGCCCTCTGCCACATACACAAATGGGACCAGGTACTGTTTCCTTCTCTGCAATTTACTTTTTCTCATTTAATAATAGCATATTTTGGAGGTCCCCCTAAATCAACCCATATGGACATAATTCATGCTTGCTTAATAATCCATGCATAATAATCCATGGACTGGCTTCACTGAAATGTCTTCAGTCATTTCCCAAATGACGAGTGCTTGCTTTGTGTTCTAGTTTGCCCAATGTGAGCCTTTCTGTGATAAACGTGCTTCTGTGTATGTCCTGATGTCCTGAGACTCTTATTTCTATAGGCCGGATTCCTACTCCATCCCTGCCCCACACATCTGTCTTCCTTAACATTTCACTTTATAAGGATCCAAAGACCGTTTGCTAAATGTGTTGTATTTATTCAAGACAATATAATAATCATTGTTATGATTTGCTAAATAACAAGGGCACATCCAAACACTTTCCAATTCTTCATAAATCAAAGCCTAAGGCTGCTTTTTTGTTGGCCTGTGTCTCATAATTACTTTCATTTGTAGGAATTTGGGGGGCAGTGTGAATTGACAGAAACAATTTCCCTACCCCAAAATACAGTTATGTATTCATTGTCTTTTCCCTGGGCATCCTTCCTATAGCTATGCCAATGAGAAATTCATGGGAAGAGACTTCTTTATGTAGATCACTGTTTTTGGTCTTTTTATTCATTTTTTGTACGTGGAGTTTATCTGTCCCTCTCCCCATTGGTACCCCCCATTCCCTACCTTCTTCCGTTCTTTTCTACTCTTTTCCCCTGCTCTCTGAACTGCATCCCCACTCCTTTCTATTTCTTCCTCCTGATAGGAAGAAGGAAGTGAGCCATATGAAATGGAAGACCAGTGCCGGCTCCAAACACTCTTGAAATGTCTCTGTATCTGAACCTATCTGCTTTTAAAGCTCTATTGAGAAATAAACAGAAAGAGAAGCTAAACCCTAGCACACAAAGTCTTTGCTGTGCCTCTTTAAACCAACCCCCATGCACATGCAGTGAAAACAGGACCTCAGTGAGGACACTGAGGCTGGACCATGCAAGTCAGGTTTGGAGCCAGCCCTTTTACCACCCAGTCCTTCTCAAACTCTTCCCCTGGCTTATCATCCTCAACTGAACTTCTAAATGTTGGCATGTCTCAGGGAATAGTCTTGCACCTTCTTCCCTTCTAGCCCCGTTGCTGTTGCTGGAGACAACAGGGGTCTAGGGATTGTCTTCAGGTTTGACAGGCTTGGGGATTTGCTGGACATAGCATGACTTCTTCAAACCTCTTTGTCCTGCTTTCTTACTGATTTCTGTTGGCTCTGTGGGCCAAACTGTAATCAAAGCTAGAGGAAGAGATATTGTGGAGCCCTGGTCCTTGAGTTGGTCCCGCTTGACATTTCTGTCTCCTAACAACGGGTTGAGAAGTTGTTCTCGTCACCTGCATATCCCCTACCTCCCCCCCCCCCCCCCAGCAATCATGGCTTCCCCACTTGGCCTCTGCCTCCTCGGGACCCTCTTGGATGGCCACCTGGAATGGTGAGGCACAGCTCATCTGCCTCCTGCCTACAAGCAACCTAGACTTCCAAGAGATGGCTCTTAACAGCAGTGACAGTGATCACCTTGGTCAAACATCGGCTGTACAGCCTGCTTTTCCTACGCCTCTGTTCTTTTCCTTTGTTCGCACTAGCCTTGTCTAGGGGCGATGGGCTGGATTTTGCAAGCTGGCAAGGTATATGTCTGTGTGTCTGCTTCTCAGCCACCTTGGGATGATTTCTTGCCAGCACTGGGAAAGTTCTCACTGCCTCACACCCCACAGTGACTCGGTCAGTTCCGAAGGCTCAGGGTTGTTCTGTCATGTGCAACTGCCTAGGTCCAGCTAACGCTGCCACCACAGAAAACGGCTTTATTTCCCCAAAGAATGTGGATGGGCAGGAATGAGGGGGAGGAGACAATATGTGCTGGGCAGATGAAATCCCATGGCCACCATAGTCCAATCACATAGCGGCACCTATAGCCCTCCTGTTCTGTTATTTGTATGGGATTCTGTTATTTGTATGGCAGCCTGAGCTTTAGTGGAGTGAGATGTCCTGAGGGAAGGCACTGTGGTTCAATCGTTTTTATATCTGACCCCAAAGCCCACACAGTTCGATGCCTGGCTCACAGTAAGTGAGAAACTCCTATTTATGGGGGAAAGGGGAGACAGAGGGAATGGTTGTTCTATCTCTTCTGGAACTGGTCACATCTGACTGTCTTCTTTTTGTTCTCTCATCTCTGTCTTAGTTGTGTGTAGGGGAAGGCACATGCACACTTATATGTGCATTGATGGGTTGTTTTTGCCCAGCTTTATTGAGCTATAATTGACATATAGCGTTGTATGAGGTTAAGGTGTACAACACAATAATTAGATGATAGATAGATAGATAGATAGATAGATAGAGATATGAACAATAAGTTTAGTTAACATCTGTCACCTCACAGTTACACATTTTTTTCTGGTAATGAAAACTTTTAAGATCTACTCTCTTAACTGATTTCTGTATTGATATTTATTTTGTACTCTGAGGATCCAATCACACCCACTGATTGCCTCCTTGAACGTGCTGAGTGGTGCCCATGGACTTGGGTGCAGAGTCCAAGCACCTTGGCTTGCTTTTCAGGGCTCCACACCTTCTAGCTCCATCTTCTGCCATATGCTCTCGGAGACCATGAGCTCTGCCCACACCAGATTATTAGGCATGACCAGAGGTGCCTTTGTGTGTGCTAGCATGCCACAGGGCCTTGAGCACAATCAGATCCCTCTGTTTGGAATGTCTTCCTTCCTGTCTCGACATTGGTTCACATTGAGGGTTTCATCTTCTGTGCAGCCTCACTTGACTCCTACCAGGAAGAGTTAGTGGCAGGGTCCTCCTTTCTGGAGCAAGTGGGACCCTAGCTTCTGTTATACTCTACTCTCATGGTTGCTCACTTGTCTATCCCCTCAGCATTTGGCCCCCTGTGGCCTCTCTGTTCCCACAACACACACAGCTCACCTTTTCTCACCCCACCCCACACCTCCAATATATCAACACTCACTGCTCACTTATCACATGGCCTGTCCCTTAGCTCCCAGTGCCAAGTACTTGATAAGGCTTTCACAAATACTACCTGATGAAGTGGCACCAGGCACCTCATTCTAGAGATTTGGGGGTTTGGTTTTGTTTTGAACATGGATGTGCATTTCTTGATTCATGTTAGTAACCTTAGCACCTTGAAGGCAGAGCCAAGAATGAACAAGTGCTTGGCTCTGGACCAGGCCCTGTCCCCAGCCCAGGGTATCATTGAGGACAGCACTAAGGACAGGGTGTTCTCGATTCCCCCACTGTCAGGCCGCACGTATTGAGGCTGGGTGTGTGGGAGGAACTGGGGAGGGGATGTGTGGAAGAACCCCATGTCCCTAGTTCTCCTGTAATCTGGAGCAGGGGCAGGGTTTCCCACCCAGACTGTCCATTACCAAGGACAAGCCCCAAACCAGCTTATGTGTCCTGCTTGCCAGACCCCTGTATCCCTAGGGACCAGCACAAGCTCCATAAATATTTGTGGCATGGCATTATCAATGAATGAATACATGTCCTTGTGTTCTTTATTCCCTCTTTTGCAAGTGTTGCAGACGAGGGAAAGAGCTGGAAAAGGGGGAGGGATCTCTGAGAAAATGGGTCAGCAGGCTACAGGGGGAGCTTGCGCCACTGGTCCCAGGTCCTGCTCAGAATAGGTGTTGTTTCCTTGGTGGCAGCGATGTTGCAAAGTGTGTATGAGGTGAAGCGGGGAGAACCCTTGAATGTGAGAAAACCTTTTTTCTCGGCTTTGTTTAGGCCGGGCAAGTGTATTCTCAATGCCACCCACCCGTTCTTGCAAGGCACTTGATTTAATCATTTAGACGTTCTATGGGGGGTGGGGGGGGGGAGGAGATAAAACAAAACCAACCCTCTAAATCTAAACCGTATTTCCCAGTCCACAGTGGAGCCCTTTCCCTGGCTTCCTCTTCATAAATATCCAGGCAACCTGAGAGACTGAAGACTCTCCCCGCCCCCGCCCCAAGCCTCAGGCTCCCGCTCCCATCCCCGCCCCCTCCCACCGCCCGCGGCCCCACAGCCCCGCAGCAGCCACAGGGGGAACCAAAGAGACAGAAGCCTTCCCAGCTGCCCGGACCACAGACGCCAACACCCCCCGTCCCTCACCACACGCCGCCTTGCCCGCCCGCGCCCCGCACGCTAGCCCACGACCGAGAGGCGGCGGCAGCAGCAGGCTGCAGGCTGCGGTGACTCGCACCGGTGCGCTCCTGGCAGCGCTTGCTATCCCAAGTGACTCGGACTGGCCCCGGGTCCCCGGCCCCAGCTCCCGCTGGCGCCACCCGCCCTCCTGTCCTTTCCCGCCTCTCTACCCCCCAGCTCGCGGGAAGGGAGGTCGCGGCAGCGGCCTGGAGGCACCGGCGACCGTGGCGACAGCGGCGAAAGTGGCGGCGGCGGTGGCGGCAGCGGCTGCGGCGGCGGCAGAGGCTGCGGCGGCGACCGTGGCAGAGGCTGTGGCGGAGGCCTCCGTAGCGGAGGCGGAAGCAGAGGTGGAGGCTGAGGTGGAGGCCGAGGCCTCAGTAGAGGAGGAGGCAGTGGCGGAGGCCACCCGGGGGGAGGTGGCGGCCGCCCTAGCAGAGGGGAAGGAGGCGGGGGCTGCCCTGGCGGCAGTGGTTGTGGAGGCTAGCGCGACTGAAGCTGCCTGCGCCGCCGCCGCCGCCGCCGCCACTGCAGCAGCAGCAGCAGCAGCAGCAGCAGCAGCAGCAGCAGCGGAGGCTGCGGCGCCCTCCTTGGGGGAGGCGGAGGCGGAGGCGGAGGCGGAGGTGGCGGCGGCCGCGGCGGCTGCAGCCGCGGGTGCAGATGCGGATGCGGAGACCAGCAGGGTCTCCGAGGGGAACCCAGACTTTCCTATGGCCTCGCTGTACGTGGGCGACCTGCACCCTGAAGTGACAGAGGCAATGCTCTACGAGAAGTTCAGCCCGGCCGGGCCCATCCTTTCCATCCGCATTTGCAGGGACAAGATCACCCGCCGCTCGTTGGGCTACGCGTACGTCAACTACCAGCAACCGGTGGACGCCAAGCGGGCCCTGGAAACCCTGAACTTTGATGTCATCAAGGGCAGGCCCGTGCGCATCATGTGGTCCCAGCGGGACCCCTCGCTCCGCAAGAGTGGGGTGGGCAACGTCTTCATCAAGAACCTGGGCAAGACCATCGACAACAAGGCGCTGTACAACATCTTCTCGGCGTTTGGCAACATCCTCTCCTGCAAAGTGGCCTGCGACGAGAAGGGGCCCAAGGGCTACGGGTTTGTGCACTTCCAGAAGCAGGAGTCCGCAGAGCGGGCCATTGATGCGATGAATGGCATGTTCCTGAACTACCGCAAAATTTTCGTTGGGAGATTCAAGTCGCATAAAGAACGAGAGGCCGAAAGGGGAGCCTGGGCTAGGCAGTCCACCAGTGCTGACGTCAAGGATTTCGAGGAAGACACCGATGAGGAAGCCACCTTGCGATGAAGACATGCCAGGAGCCAGTCAGCCAGCAGAGCCAAATCTTGGCTCCCACCCGGTTTACAACTCCCCTCTTTGCCCCCTAACCCACCAGCAGTGTATAGTATTGTACTGGGAGTGCAGGTCTCTCCTCTCTCTCTCTCTCTCTCTCTCTCTCTCTCTCTCTCCCTCTCCTCTCCCCCCTCTCTTCCTCTCTTCCTCTTTCCTTTCATCCCCTCCTCCTCCTCTTCCTCCCTCCTTCCTCTTCCTTCTGTCTTCCCCACCTCTCCCTTCCCCCCACACCCACCAAGGGCGTTGTGAATAATCTTGCTAATCTGTGCCACTTGATAGATTATAGGCTGCCTTTTCTCCTTGTGCTTTGGTTTAAAAAGCACTTCATTCTCGCTTCCTTCACTACACAGGTGACACAATTTCATGGTAGAAACATCAGAAAGGAGAAGGAAATCAGATGAGGGAAAACCCAGAGAGTAATTGTTCCCCATGATTCTACTACCCAGAGGCAACCACTTTTTGGTGTGCTGTTTTTCCAGTCTCTCCTCTCTCCCTCTTTCTCCCTCCCTCTCTTCCTCACTCCCCACCCCCACCTTCCCTTTTAACACACTGTTATAGAATGGTTCACGTGTGTGGTGTTTCTTAATCTGCTTCTTCAGAAACTAAAACCAAACAAAACACAACCCATTGAACTTCTTTCCATGTTATTCAACAGGCTTCCTAAATGTCGTCTTCAGTGCCTGCAGAGTGTATCCATGGATCTTTAACTCTTCTGTAATCATTTCTGCATTGTTGGACATTCAGGTGATGCCTAGTTCTTTCCTTGTGTTTAAACCCAACACTGCATACTCTGAGGAATGAATCCTTCTTTGTCAAGCCAAATCTTTGCTAGCATACCGGATGGTCTTCTTAATTGTGGACTTGCAGGATCCACAATAAAATATCCTTGCAGGATATTTTAGAGACTTTTCCTGTGTGTTGCCAAATGGCCCCTTCATAAGCATTGTACTGATTTGCATTCATGCCAGCCAGCACAGCTAGTAAAAAGAGTATGTCCATTCCCCCTGCATAGTCTCCTAGTCACTGTAATTGATGTGTGTGTGTGCTGGAGTGTGTGTGTTTTGGCCAGCTTGATGGGCTGCAAATGGTATTTCACTGTTTTAGGTTATTTTGCTGGATTTAAATGCCCTTTATCACCCTCTTTTCCTTGTGCCCACTTACTGCCCTTTTGCCCATTGTCAGAAACATCATTCGGCTTTATTGCAGGAAAAAATTAAAATGCAGGCAACAGAAGAAATTTAATGTTCCCAGTAATCAACCCTAATCACCACACATACATTCCTAAATCATTTTCATGTGCACTTCCCCAGTATTTTTCATGTGATATATATGTGAATTTTCATGTATATACTGTTTCAATATCTGCTTTTTCACACATGAATATATAATAGAGATAAGATATAGATGTATAAATAGATATTCTCAAACTTCGTTTCATGTCATTAAATATTCTTCTAAAAATTGTTTCATGGCTGTTTAGTGTTTCAGTGGAGGGGCTTGACAGAGAAATAGATATGTGCATTCATCTCTATATTTGTATTTAGATATAGATATGGGATTATCTTTTCACAGCTTTCTCTTTGTTGAACATCTGGATGTTGAACATTTGTATTGTTTTGTTTTCTTATTCAAAGCCTAGCTGCTCATAATATCATAGTGCACAAACCTTGCTTACATTCAATATTAGTTTCCGAACATTGGTGAGAGCGAATTGCAGAATCAAAGGACACAGAAGGTTTGAAATCTTTTTTTTTCTTTTTCTTTTTCTTTTTATTCCTTATTAAATGAATATCCAGAAAGATAGTATCACTTTACCCTCACCAAGTACACAAATAATATCAGAGGATCGAAACCTTGACAGTTATTTAACCTTGCTATTACTGTTATTTCTGTAGTCTCCCAATATTTTATCAGGGGGACTTGTGCTTTTTAGTTTTTATTTAGTTTGAGCATTTATTTTGAT
Source organism: Panthera onca (assembly GCF_046562875.1). Classification (NCBI taxonomy): domain Eukaryota; kingdom Metazoa; phylum Chordata; class Mammalia; order Carnivora; family Felidae; genus Panthera; species Panthera onca. The sequence continues at coordinate 70,023,512 of NC_138357.1, forward strand.
ACAAATGACACAATGTCATAATAGAATCTTTTTAAAATTGATCATGAAGAATGTAAAAATCACTTCTAATTCTACCACTTGACAAGAAAGACATTGGAATACATAAAACATGTACATAAATAAATAATACCTTCAAAAATGTAATATGTATTGTTTAATTATGGAATACATTCACTAAATTGGTCTTTCATATCTTTCCAAATTATTAAAAATTCTTCTTAATTTTGTTTTTACTTTATGTTCCATTTTATGGTTGAGCTACAGTTTCTAAAACGCAACCCCTTAATGTATATTTAAGTTGTTCTAGTTTTTCCTTAGTAAGATTAACTCTATGAGGAACACATTTGTAGCTGAACATTTGCTGACGTGTAGAGATTTAATTGCGTTAAATACTTGTCAGTCTGTTGCCAAGTGCTTCTTCATAAAGTTTATGCCCATTAACTGTGTATATGTGCTGCCAAATTAAGCACAAGTTTATGTCCATTAACTGTGTAAGAGAGTGTATATTTACCTGCTCATCTTAGTATTCTTTTTGTTTCAGAAATTGGTTAAGCCTGTGTATTTTGGTTTTACTATTTCATTTTACAGGTGTGTTGCTTGAAAAAAAGACATACATATTAAATATATAAAGACATACATATAAATATATACAACAAATATATACAATCTCTTTTAAGAGATTACTTATTTTGCCTATTTTCCATATTTAAAACAAATTTTAAGATCACACCAAATGTATTCTTTCAATTTTTTTCATTGTGTTGTAAATATAACTAAAATATCTTTGGTTATTTAGTATTTTTCCATAGCTCACTATCATCATATAGGTGGATCAGAATTTTTTTAAATGTTTCCTCACTTTTGACTTTAATATAGTTTCTAAACTTTCCCCATTGAGCCCAAATCTGTAGTAAGTAATTTTGCTGCAGAATTATTGTATTCACATAAATACATAGAAGTGGAATTGAAAAATAGAAGTGTTTAAAAAAATTTTAGCTGTACCATCAAGTGGCCTGGATATACCAATTTATACTCCCACTGATACATTGGAAGAATGCCCATTTTCTTGCACAGGTTCCTCCCTGGGTATTATAAGATTTGCTAATATAATGTTATTAAAAAATATATACTTTTTTGTCTTCCTTTTGCAATTTTTAAAAATAATAACTTTTTGTCTTTTATTCAAGGAATATAAATTCATTTAAAACTCACAATGCATTAACTGAGGGTTGATGGGGGGTGGGAGGGAGGGGAGGGTGGGGGATGGGTATTGAGGAGGGCACCTTTTGGGATGAGCACTGGGTGTTGTATGGAAACCAATTTGACAATAAATTTCATATATTGGAAAAAAAATAAAAAAAAAATAAAATAAAACTCACAATGCATTGATAGGCAAAATAAAATAAAAGTAGCATTGATAATATAAGGAAAAAAATTTAAATTTTATGTATACATATATGCATATATAAATTTGCATTGTTTAATGCATACATAATTATGTTGTATAATAACTCATATATTTTTATATATTAGATATAAAATCATAATTTGCATTCTTTCCTCTTTTTTTTTTTTTACCCATCCTTCCACCCTTTTTCCCCTATGGTAACCAAGTTTATTCTTTATAATTAAGAATCTGTTTCTTGATTTCTCTCTCTCTCTCTTATTTTTCCCTTTGTTTCAAAACCTTTAGTAATAAATTAGTCTTGAAATATTTTTATATTCATTTTTTCACATCATTTAAAATAGTCTTTGAATATCCATTGTGTATATGGATGGATTCATTCTTCCTGCATTGATAGCTATTTTCTATGTTTCCAATTCTTTTTTAATTTCAGACCACTGTGTTGACTACTGTTTACCTAATTTACAGTCCATGTTTCTGTAGCAAACATGTCTAGAAGAAAAAAAGCAGAAAAAATTATAGACCAGTTTTCAGACCATATGGTCAAATTTCCAGTTGTAAAGTAGTGTCAACTTACACTAGGATTCTGTTATTTCTAATCTAAATGTGCACCCAGTTCTTTGCACAGGGCTCTGAGCTGAGTATTAGAATTTGTATTAAACTTTGTTATGTTTTTAGTGGAGAAAATAGAATCCATGTTTTTCAATTTTACCTGTAATAACATTTTTTAAAATTTCTGTCTGCTAGGCAAACAAATCGTAGAAAAAAAAACATTATTTATTTTTAAACAGAGTGAATAACATGGAACACAACCATAATCCTATCATGGTATAAAGACCACATGTAGGGGTGCCTGGGTGACTCAGTCAAGCGTCTGACTTCAACTCAGGTCATGATCTCGCAGTTCGTGAGTTCGAGCCCACATTGGGCTCTGTGTGGACAGCTCAGAGCCTGGAGACTGCTTTGGATTCTGTCTCCCTCTCTCTCTGCCCCTCTCCCACTCATGCTCTGTCTGTCTCAAAAATAAATAAAACTATTTTTAAAAAATTAAAAAAAACACTTAAAATTTGGTTGTATTACCTTTCACACTTTTAATTATGCATAGACATAGATGTATGCACTGACGTGTACATATTCATAACTATCCAATAGCTTTTTTTTTTTTTACTAAAATGCCACATTAATATAAATCCATGTCAATTACTATTACACAACATTATTTACAATAGTTACATAGTATATTATGGTCCCTATAGTAAGCCAGTTGACTTAACTAGTGGATTTTTGTTTCTAGTTTTTTCACATTAAAATAAAAACTGTTAGAAGACTATTATTGCAGTCATACCTTCATACACTTTCAGGAATATTTTTCATACATTTATTAGAAATCTAACTATCAAATCACACTGTCAAAAAGACTGTGAGATCATTTCCACATTAACCCTCCATAATACATCCCAGTTTGCAATTTCATCCATTGTTCAGCATTACTGTTACTTGTAATTCTTTTTAAACTATGGGAAAAAGATGGTTCTGAAGACAAATAGTTTTTCAACTTATTTTCAAAAATATTAAAATTGTTTGAGTCAAAATATAATGATCTTATATAATACTCAATTTGTGTCAGGTATTGTTTTATGTGCTTCTCATGTAATAACTCATTTAATCCACACAACAACCTCTATATGGTATATAGTTTTTTTTTTTTACATTTTACACATGAAGTAACTGAAGCACTTACAGCCCAAAGTCATACAACTAGGACATGAACCCATGTAGTATAGATTCATAGTTTACTCTTAACCACTAAACTATAATGAAAAAAAGACATAATGACTGTCCATGTGTTTTTATATCTCCAAATCACTTTTTCTTATGTTTATGCAAGCCAAATTTGACAAAAATATATTCAAATACTTTATCCTTAAATATTTTATTTAGCAAAACACATCTTTAGAAAATGAGAGAATGATGTCATCAAGATGGTGATGTAGGTTGTTTCCATCTTTCAGTCTAGTTACAGGAAGGCCAATTAGCAATCATACATTGATAGGACGTCATTAAGGGAATCCTAAACCCTGAGGGTGAGTCTGAAGGACCCCCCAAACTGCAGAGACCAAGAAGGACCACGTTAGAAGTGTGAGAGGAGTGGCTATACTCTGACAGCATCTTGCCCCAACCACAGGCTGGCATAGAGTCACCCTGAGAGGGTTCCCTGGACTTAAGGTTTCTTCAGTAGGAAAAAGAGAATCCAAGGTGGACAGCCAGTTGCCCCAGTGTTATGGGATGTTTCCCAGGAAGCCCACTTGGATCTTGTTTCATGAGGATCACAGGGAGAATCTGCGGCTCAACCACTGGGGATCAGAGATAGAGGAGTGAAGCTTACAGCAACGAATGCTCAGACCTTGGCAGCTACATTCCTGCTTGCAATGATGCCAGAACAGAGATCCCAGCCAGTGGCTCTGCCCATCTGCAGAGCTAAGCTGGTGGCACTGTCTGGCTAGGGAGCTCAATTGGCAGTTATATTGGATGTGGGTCTCCAGTCAACAGGCCGTACCCACTATGGAAACCATTCTACTGCCATACCTAGGTTAGGACGCAAATTCACATCCCTTCTCAACTGCTGAGGGGAGCCTCCAGTCACGTCCTTTGGGAAGCCTAGCCAGAAAACACTGGCAGCTGTGGAAGCTACCTTAGAGCTCTGCTTGGGCAAGGAGCCAAGCCAGAAGCTCTACTCAACTGTTGAGCATAGTGTCTTATACCTCATAACCAGGGAGCCTGAACAGTAACCCTGGATAAGCATGAGCCCAGCCCATTATGATACTACTGAGCTACAAAGTCCAGCCTACACCCCTGCTTGATTTCTGAACACAGCCTGTGGCCTTGCTCAGGCAAGGAGCCCAGATGGTGACTCTGCCCAATTGCAGAGCATAGCCAAAAGAACCACTTTATGAGAGAGCTTGGACAGTGACCCCACCCAACCACAAAGCATTTTTTACAGTCTCAAGCCCACTCAACTTCATGATGCAGCTGGAGGTCCCTCCTAACCAGATAGTCCAAGCAGGGACCTTGCCCAAAAGCAGAGCATGGCCAGTGACCTCTTGTGACTGTGAAGCCCCACCTGTGTCTTCACCTGAACATAGAGTCCAGTCAACACACCATCTGGTGTAAAAGCATAGCCTAATACCTCATGCAAGCAGAAGAAATTGTGAAGCCAGGCCCACAGACTTGCCCAATTGCAGAGTCCAACCAGTGGCACAACATTGTGAACACTGCAACCCCACTTGACCAGAGGTGATTGCAGAGCTCAGCTAGTGGCCCCATTTGACCACAGTGTATGGCCAGTAGCCTCGCTCAACTAGAGACCCTCAAGACAATCTTTGCCTGCCCATAGATGCTACCAGCTGATCTATCCAGTGCCTCAACCTGAGCTGACTTGTAAAGGTCTTTCCTTGCTGAAGCAAAGCTGTAAAATATTGAAGAGCAGATCACTTACTTGAATGCGCAGATATTAATGCAACGAACCAAGGGTCACAAAGAATCAAGTAAATATCACACCAGAAACTAATTAAACTCCAATAACTTACCTTAAATAAATGGAGATTTATGTATCTATGTATGAACTCTCTGACAAAGAGTTCAGAATAAAACTCTTAAGAATTTCAGTCAACTTCAAGAACACACAGACAACTACATAAAATTAGGAAAACAACATATTAACAAAATGAGTCCAACACAGAAACAGAGCCAGAAAAAAAAAAAAAAACAGAAATACTAGAGCTGAAAACAATAGTGACTGTACTAAAGAATTCAATAGATAGCTTCAACAGCAGATTTGAACATGCAGAAGAAAGAATCAAAGAGACAGAATAGAGAGTCTGGAGATAAACTCACCAATATACAGTCAATTAATATTTGACAAAGGCACCAAGAACACACAATGGGGAAAAGATCATGTCTTCAATAAATAGTGTTGGAAAATTGGATATCTACATGCAAAAAAAATGAAACTGAACTGCTCAAAATTAGCTTAAATGTAAGACTGGAAACCATAAAACTCCTAGAAGAAAACTTAAGGGACTTGGTCTTGGCACTGATTTTTTGATATAACACCAGAAGCACAGGCAACCAAAACATAGACAAGTGGGACTCGATGTCAGACTAAAGAGTTTCTGCATAGCAAAGAAAACAACCCAGTGAAAAATCAACCTATGGAATGGGAGAAAATATTTGCAAACAATATATATAATGATAGATTAATTTATAAAATACACAAGGAACTCATACATCTCAATATAATACAAATAAACTTATTAAAAATATAAAATTAAACTAATTAAACTTATTGAAATGGATAACAGATACGTGAAAATATGCTCAACATTGCCAATCATCAGGCAAATGAAAATCAAAATCACAATAATATACCACCTCATACCTGTTAGGATAACTATTATCAAAAATACAAGAGGGGTGCCTGAGTGACTTGGTTGAGCATTTGACTCTTGATTTCAGCTCAGGTCATGATCCCAGGGTTGTGGAATAGAGCCCCGTGTCAGGCTCTGCACTAAGCATGGATCCTGCTTAAGATTCTCCCTCTCTCTCTCTCTCTCTCTCTCTCTGACCTTTCCCCACTCATGCTCTCTCTTTAAAAACAATTTTAAAAAGACAAGAGATAGCAAGTGTTGGCAAGGATATGAAGAAAAGGAAATCCTTGTACACGGTTGGTGAATATAAAGTGGCACAGACATTATGGAAAACAGTATGGAGATTCCTAAAAAATTAAAATAGAACTACTATATGATCTAGCAATTCCATTTCTGGAGAAAGGGAGAGAGATAGATGATAGATAGATAGATAGATGATAGATAGATAGATGATAGATAAAATCAGTAACTCAAAGAGATATATACACTCCCATGATCAATGCAGCATTATTCACAACAGCCAAGACATGGAAACAACTTAAGTATACATCAATGGATGAATAAACTAAGAAAAAAATACATATATTTATGTGTGTGTGTGTGTGTGTGTGTGTATACACACAATGGAATATTATTGATCCACTTAAAAAAAAAAAGAAATTCTGTCATTCACAACAACATGGATGAACCTGAAGGACATCATGCTAAGTGAAATCAACGAGGCAGAGAAAGACAAATACTGTATGATTTCACTTATATGTGGACTCTAAAAACAAAACAAAACGAAAAAAACCACAAAAAGATAAACTCACTGAAACAGAGTAGAATGGTGGTGGCAAAGGACTAGGGGTATGGGGGAAATTGGGAGATGTTGGTCAAAGGATACAAAATTTCAGTTATAAGATGGAATAAATTTTGAGAATGTAGTGTACAGCATAGTGAATATAGTTAATAATGTTATATAGTACATTCAAAATTTGCTGACAGTAGATCTTAATTATTGTCATATAAAAACAGGTAGCTATGTGAGGTAATGGATGTGATAGTTAACTTAATTGTGGTAATCATTTCACAATGTATATGTATATGTATATTATATCATTACGTTGTATAATTTAAATTTTTTCAATGTTTATTTATTTTTGAGAGAGAGACAGAGTGTGAGTGGGGGAGGAGCAGAGAGAGAGGGAGACACAGAATCCAAAGCAGGCTCCAGGCTCTGAGCTGTCAATACAGAGCCTGACGCAGGGCTTGAACTCACGAACTGCAAGATCATGACCTGAGCCGAAGTCGGACACTTACTGACGGAGCCACCCAGGCACCCCATTACCTTATATTCTTTAAATGTGTCCAGTTTTATTTTTCAGTTAAACCTCAATAATGCTGGGAAAATATAAATAAAATTGAATATCTTCTGCGATGTGAAAGTCACTGTTAAGAGAATAAAAAGGCAAGCCATAGTCTAGGAGAAAATATTTGTAAAACACATATTTGGTAAAGATCTTGTTCCAAAATATTCAAAGTTCTTAAAACTCAAAAATAAGAGAACATCTCAATTTTAAAAATGGGCAAACGATCTGAACAGAAAACTCACAACCAAGAGGTTAGAGGGCCTATAGCTCCATTATATTGTTCTTAATATTAGTGAGAGTTATTTGCTTGTGTAGAGGCCAAGTGCAGGCTTCCCCAAGATGGGCTATTTTGGCATGAAGATTATTTTGAGTTAGAAAGCAATCAAGGGGCGCCTGGGTGGCTTAGTTGATTGAGCGTCCAACTCTTAGTCTCAGCTAAGATCATGATCTCGCGGTTTGTGGGTTTGAGTCCTGCAATGGGCTCTGCACTGTTAGAGAGCAGAGCTGTCCCTCTTTCTGCCCCTCTCTTTCTTTCTCTATTTCTCTCTCAAAATAAATAAATAAACTTTAAAAAAGAAAGCAATCAAAACCCAGCAGATTCAGGAAAAGCTCTTTACCTCCCCCACAACTGCCTAAAAAGAATTTAGATAAAGGACCTACTCTAGGAAGAGAGCTATCACCATAGATAACTATCTTATGATACCATCTTATGATATCTAGGTACCATTGACAGGGAGGAACCAGCAAGGCCTGTTTGATCAAAATCTTCTATGTCCCATTGTTTCTGAGTGGCCCAGCACACATTTGTTTACCAGACATTTACTCTTTCATCTTCCTGTGAATTGTATTCCTTCCCTTTGAAGTCCCAGACCCTTACCTCCTATCTCCTTATTTCAGAATGACATATATACTTCATCTTGCCTGCCTGTCTTTAGAATTTCCATGTCTGTGTGGTCTCCCTATAAGTATGAAATTAAATTCGATTTTCCCGTTAAAAAAAGAATATATACAGATAACAAGTGAGTGAAAAGACTGTTAACATCATATGTCATTAAGTAATTGCAAATGAAAACTATAATAAGATACTATTATACATCAACTAGAATGGCCAAAATCCAAAATACTTACAAAATTGAATTGTAGCAATGATGAAGAGAAACAGGCACTATAATGCATTGCTGCTGATGATGATAAAATATAACAGCTCCTTTGCAAGACCATTTGGCAGTTTCTTACAAAGCTAAACATAGTCTTAATATAAAATCAAGCAATAGTGCTCCTAGATATTTACCAGAATAAATTGATGACATGTCAACACAAAACTTGCATGCAATTCTGTATATTGGCTTTATTTGTAAATTCTGAAAGCTACAAACAACCAAAATATTATTCAATAGGTGAATGGATAAACTCATACAGTGGAATATTTTTTTAGTGCAAAAAAGAAATGAATCACAAAAACACATGGAAGAAACTTAGAAAAATACTACTAAAGCAGCCAGTCTGAAAAGGCTACATACCGTGTTATTCTAACTATATGACATTTCAGTAAAGGCAGAGCTATACAGATAGTAGAAATATCAGTGGTCACCAGGGTTCTGTGGGAGAGAGAGAGGGACGGATAGGTAAAGTATGGAAGGATTTTGGTGGAACTATTCGCTATGAGACTTTAAAGTTGCATATATAATATTATGCATTAGCATTAGTCAAAACTAATAGAACTGCTCAACAAAATGAAAGAAACTTAATGTAAAGTATTTATCTTTGTTAATAATAATGTATCAGTATTGATTTATGAATTGTAACAAATGCATGACACTAACACAGATGATAAAGGAAACTGCATAGTAAGGCTGTGTTATATGGGAATACTCTGGACTATCTGCTCAATTTTTCTGTAAATCTATAACAGTTCTACTCTATAAAGTCTATTATTTTTCTCAACTGAGGCTTCTATGATCATAGCAGAATAATCCTTATATTAAAGATTATTAATTTGATACACACTGTCAGAAGAAATCATAGATAAAAGCATCTTGAAGATTTTTTTTATGATAATGTCCAGTTGCCCTCTATCATGGTTGTAGTAATGCATACTCTTACTAATATTGGGAGAGTATTCATTTCCTTAAACAAACTTCATCACCACTCTATATCAAAATTCTTTTCAAACTTTATGAATCAGATTGTCTTAAAATGATAGCTTGTTTCATATACTTTAACTTTTTTTTTAACATATTACATGAGAATAGGTCATTGAAGAAAATTTTAAAATACAGTAAGAAAAAAGGACATTCACTAATGATTTCATGAAAAAATAGTCACAATTAATTTGTTTTGCATAAGTTTGTGATTTCATATGAATAAATATACCTGCTGTAGCAAATATAGGATAGAAAGGTGGACACTTTTATTTTTCTCTAGTTTTCTTTTTAGAATGTTACAGAAATTTTCCATATATATTTTTCCACTACTCACTGTGATCTTGGACATGTCCATTCTAAAACATTATCTTCTCCATCTGTAAAATGAAATAGTACCTGAAGGAGTCAAAATTAATCATATATACAATAGGTTTTTTAAATGAATGTTACCAGATGTTTTTGTTAGAAGTTAATATTGGGAAAAATAAGATAAAAACAGAGAGGGAAGCAAATCATAAGAGACTCTTAAATATATAGAGAACAAAATGAGGGTTGCCAGAGAGGTGTTGGATGGGAGGATGGGCTAAATGGGTGGTGGGAATTAAGGAAGGCACTTGTGTTGAGTTGAGCACTGGGTGTTATATATAAGTGGTGAATCGCTAAATTCTAGTCCTGAAACCATTAGTACACTGCATGTTAACTAACTTGGAGTTAGATAAAATTTTTTAAAAAGTTAAATATAGGTGGTCAAACAGTGAAAATTCTATCACAACAAAGATTGAATTTTTAAATGGAATTGTGAATTTTTCTGTGTATCCTTTAATTTCTATCAGTTTATGCGTCATATACTTTGAAGCTTTGTTCTTAGATGCTTACACATTTTATGTCTTCTTGGTGAATCGGAAGTCCCTTTTTGACTTTAGTAATTTTCTTTGTTCTGAAGTCCACCTTTTCTGATATCAACATAAACACTGCTTTTAAAAATTAGTGTTGCACGGTATACAATTTTCCATCTGTTTAGTTTTTTAAGCTACCTATGTTATCAAATCTGCAGTCAGTTTCTTATAGAAAACATATAACTGGATCATTTTTATTTTTAATATACCTATGAATCTCTGTCTTTACTGTATTTTGAACATTTGAGTTTCAGGTAAGTAATGATATATTAGTAGTTAAATTTGTTATTTAATTATATGCTTTGCATTTGTTTCCCCTGGTTCACATTTTCTCTAATGCACTTTCCTTGCCTTCCTGTGAGTTTCCCAAACATTTTTAGGATTTCATTTTGATTTACTTATAGTTTGTTTTTTTCTTTAGTATTTCACCATATATATATATATATATATATATATATATATATATATATATATAACTTATCACAGTATACTGGCATTAGTGTTTTACCACCTCAGGTGACATGTAGTAAACTTAATTCCTTTTTTAAAATAATTTATTGTCAAGTTAGCTAACACACAGTGTATACAGTGTACTCTTGGTTTCAGGAGTAGATTCCCATGATTCATTGCTTACATACAACACCCAGTGCTCATCCAAACAAGTGCCCTCCTCAATTCCCATCACCATTTTCTCCCCTGCCCATCAGCCCTCAGTTTGTCCTCTGTATTTCAGAGTCTCTTATGGTTTGTCTCCCCCACTGTTTGAAACTATTTTTTCCCCTTCCCTTCCCCCATGGTCTTAAGTTTCTCAAGTTCAGAGCCAAAGCATTAGAGAGTGTTAAAAACTGAGAACAAACTGAGGGTTGATGGGGGGTGGGAGGGAGGGCAGGGTGGGTGATGGGTATTGAGGAGGGCACTTTTTAGGATGAGCACTGGGTGTTGTATGGAAACCAATTTGACAGTAAATTTCATATATTAAAAAATAAAAAAAAAATAAAAAAAAATAAAAAAAATAAAAAATAAAAAAAAAAAGTTTCTCAAGTTCCACATATGAGTGAAAACACATGATATCTGTCTTTCTCTGACTTATTTCACTTATTATAATGCCCTCCAGTTCCATCCATGTTGTTGCAAATGGCAAGATTTCATTCTTTCTCATGGCCAAGTAGTACTCGATTGTATATATAAACCACATCTTTTTTATCCCATTCATCAGTTGATGGACATTTGGGCTTTTTCCATAATTTGGCTATTGTTGAAAGCGCTGCTATAAACATTGGGGTACATGTACCCCTGTGAATCCTGTATCCTTTAGATGAATTCCTAGTAGTGCTATTGCTGGGTCGTAGGATAATTCTATTTTTTAATTTTTTGACGAACTTCCCCACTGTTTTCCAGAGTGGCTGCACCAGTTTGCATTCCCACCAGCAGTGCAGTCTCTTTAACAAATTGTGCTGAGAGAACTGGACAGCAATATGCAGAAGAGTGAAACTGGACTGCTTTCTTACACCATACACAAAAATAAACTCAAAATGGAAGAAAAAACTAAATGTGAGACAGCAAACCATCAAAACCCTAGAGGAGAAAATAGGCAGCAACCTCTTTGACCTAGGCTTCAGCAACTTCTTACTTGATATGTCTCCAGAGGCAAGGGAAATAAAATAAAAAATGAACTATTGGGACTTCATGAAGGTAAAAAGCTTCTGCACAGCAAAGTAAACAGTCAACAAAACTAAAAGGCAGCCGATGGAATGGGAAAAGATATCTGCAAATGACATTGGATAAAGGGTTAGTATCCAAAATCTATAAAGAACTTACCAAACTCAACACCCAAAAAACCAAATAATCCAGTGAAGAAATGGGAAGAAGACATGAATAGACACTTTTCTGAAGAAAACATCCAGATGGCCAACAGACATATGAAAGGATGTTCAACATCACTCATCATCAGGGAAATACAAATCAAAACCACATTGAGATACCACCTCACACCAGTCAGAGTGGCTAAAATTAACAACTGAGGAAACAACAGATGTTGGCAAGGATGTGGAGAAATGGGAACCCTCTTGCACTGTTGGTGGGAATGTAAACTTATTTCCATTTAGATTTCTTTACCTTTCCTGCTTTTAAAATATAATTATTTTAAATATTTCATTTATTTATATTGGCTATCAGATTAGATAGCATTATAATTTTAACTTCAGCAATCAGCTATGATTTAAGAAACTTATCAGTAGGCTGGTCTCATATTTTCTTCTTTTTTAATGTTTATTCATTTTTGAGAGAGTGTGTGAGCAGGGAATGGGCAGAGAGAGAAGGGGACAGAGGATCCAAAGTGGGCTCCATGCTGACAGCAGGGATCCCAATGTGGGGCTCAAACTCAGAAACCATGAGATCATGATCTGCACTGAAGTAGGATGCTCAAAGGACTGAGTTAGTCAGGGGCCCCAAATCTCATATTTTCTATACATTCTGTTTTCATAATTTCTCATGTTCTTTCTTTTGTGAAGTTTTAAGTTTTTTCTCTTTTATAAGAACTTCCTTTATAAGGATAACTTACTTTTATTCTGTTTTTAGGGATATATTTGTAGGTAACAAAATCTCTTAGTTTTCCTTAGTCTGAAAATATTTTTATATGTGTCCCTCATTCCTGATGTATATTGCTGTTGTTTATAGAAATTTGATCTAATGGGTTGTTTTTACTTGTCTGTTTGAATTTTGGCACTTTAAATATGTTGTACCAATTCTTTTGGGCCTCCATGGTTTCAGACTAGAAATCTCCTGTCATTCAAATTGGTCTTCCCTTATTTGTAATATGGAATTTCTCTGACTACTTTCAAGTCTTAAGCTGACATTCACAAGTTTAATTATGATATATCCTGGGGTGGATTTCTTTGAGTTTATCCTATGTGAATTTCATTCACTTCTTGAATTTTCAACTTATGTCTTTCACCAAATTTCAGAAGTTTCCAGTCATTATTTCTTCAATACTTTTTCAGTTCAATCGTGTCTTTCCTCTTCTTTCAGAATTCAAATTGTACAAATATTATCTGTATTGTTAGAGTCCCACAGATCCCTGATGACTAGTTTCAGTCTATAGTCTCTCTGTTGTTCAGTTTGGATAAATTCCATTGATATGTTTCAAATTCACCAATTCTGTCTTCTATCATCTCCATTCTACTGCTGAGCATAGTCATTTTTAAATTTTGGTTATTGTACCATAAGAGAGTCTTAAAACCTGAGAATAAACTGAGGTTTGATGGGGGGTGGGATGGAGGGGAAAGTGGGTGATGGACATTGAGGATGGCACCTGTTGGGATGAGCATTGGGTATTGTATGGAAACCAATTTGACAATAAATTTTATATTAAAGAAAAACCCACAATCCAATTAAAATGGGCAAAGGACATGAATACACATTTTTCCAAAGATGTATTCAAGTGACCAACAGGTGTATCAAAGTGTGGTCAACATCACTAATCATCAGGGAAATGCCAATCAAAATCTCAATGAGATAACATTACAACTTTATAATGGCCACTATATAACAGAGAAAAGATAACAAATGCTGATGAATATGTGCAATAAAGGAAACCCTGCTGTTCTGTTGTTAGTAATATAAATTAGTACATCCATTATGAAGTACAATATGGAGGTTTCTCAAAAATTAAAAATGGACCAACCATATGATCCAGAAATTCCACTTCTGGGAATAGGGGTATAGATGTAATGGAAATGAAATCAGTATAGATAGAAAGATGATAGATAGATAGATAGATAGATAGATGATAAATACATAGATATATAGATGATGGACAGATGATAGATAAAATGAACATAGATAGCTCCTCATGACTATTTCTTAGTCCCTTGATCTCAATAGCAATAGATGCTCTGCTGTCCTCTATGCTTTTTTCAAGCCCTCCCCCATCAGAGGGATGGATCCACAAAAGCGCAGTGTTGGGCTTTTGCGTGGTGCAAGCAAGTTCGATGATGGGAGCTGGTTCCCACTGGAATTTCAACTGGGGGATTGGAGAAGGAGATGGTGCTTGCCAGTGCCTTGTTCCCCTGCCTAGCTGAGTTCTATTTCTGGGGCTGAACAACTCTCTCTCCTAGCATCCTCTCACCCTTCCTGCTCTCCAAGAGCAGAGCTCTTGACTTTTAACATTCCAGATGTTAAGTCCTGCTGGCTGTCAGAACTCACGGATTCCAGCCCCTCCGCTTTTGCAAGCCAGACTTCAGGAGATCTGCCCTGCCGGGAGGGCTGCCCCTCCACTGCCCAGCTCTTTCCCGCCAGTCCGTGTAGCACACACCACCACTCCGCCCTTCCTACCCTTTTTTGTGGACCTCTTGTCTACACTTGGCTCCAGAGAGTCCGTTCTGCTGGTCTTCTGGAAGTTTTCTGGGTTATTTAGGCAGATGTGGGTGGAATCTAAGTGATCAGCAGGACAAGGTGAGCCCAGCGACCTCCTATGCCGCCATATTCCAAATGGTTTTCCAAAAGAATTTAGAATAATAGTCATAAAATTAATCACTGGGATTGAAAAAAGCATACAGGACAGCAGAACATCTATTGCTACAGAGATCAAGGGACTAAGAAATAGTCATGAGGAGCTGAAAAATGCTATAAATAAGGTGCAAAATAAAATGGAGGCGGCCATAGCATGGCTTGAAGAGGCAGAGGCGAGAATAGGTGAATAAGAAGATAAAATTATGAAAAAAGAGGAAGCTGAGAAAAAGAGAATTAAAAAATTCCAGGAGTATGAGGGTAGAATTAGAGAAATAAGTGATGCAATCAAATGCAACAATATCTGTATTATAGGAATTTCAGAAGAAGAAGAAGAGAGAGAAAGGGGCTGAAGGTGTACTTGAAAAAATCATAGCTGGGAACTTCCCTGATCTGGGGAAGGAAAAAGTCATTAAAATTCAAGAGGAACAGAGAACTCCCTTCAGACGTAACTTGAATCGATCTTCTGCATGACATACCATAGTGAAACTGGCAAAATACAAGGATAAAGAGAAAATTCTGAGAGCAGCTAGGGATAAACCGGCCTTAACATACAAAGGTAGACACATAAGGGTATTTGCAGACCTATTATCTGAAACTAAGCAGGCCAGAAAGGAATGGCAGGAAATCTTCAATGTGATGAACAGAAAAAAATATGCAGCCAAAAATCCTTTATCCAGCAAGTCTGTCATTCAGAATAGAAGGAGAGATAAAGGTTTTCCCAAACAAACAAAAATGGAAGGAATTCATCACCAGTAAACCAGCCCTACAAGAGATCCTAAGGGGGATTCTGTGAGTGAAATGTTGCAAGGACCACAAAGTACCAGAGACGTCACTACAAGCATGAAACCTACAGACATCACAATGACTCTAAACCCATATCTTTCTATAATAACACTGAGTGTAAATGTACTAAATGCTCCAAACAAAAGACATAGGGTATCAGAATGGATCAAAAAGCAAGACCTATCTTTTTGCTGTCTACAAGAGACTCATTTTAGACCTGAGGACACCTTCAGATTGAGAGTGAGGTGATGGAGAACTATTTATCATGCTACTGGAGAAAAAAAAAGCTGGAGTAGCCTTACTTACATCAGACAAACTAAACTTTCAATTAAAGGCTGTAAAAGAGAAGAAGAAGGGCATTATATAATAATTATGGGGTCTATCCATCAGGAAGAGCTAACAATTATAAATGTCTATGTGCCAAATACAGGAGCCCCAAATATATAAAACAATTAATCACAAACATAAGCAACCTTGTTGATAAGAACGTGGTAATGCATGGGATATTAATACCCCACTTTCAACAATGGATAGGTCATCTAGACACAGGATCAATAAAGAAACAAGGGCCCTGAATGATACATTGGATCAGATGGACTTGACAATTATATATTTAGAACTCTGCATCCCAAAGCAACAGAATATACTTTCTTCTCAAGTGCACACGGAACATTCTCCAAGATAGATCACATACTGGGTCACCAAACAGCCCTTCATAAGTGTACAAGAATTGAGATCATACCATGCACACTTTCATACCACAATGCTATGAAGTTTGAAATCAACCACAGGAAAAAGTCCGGAAAACTTCCAAAAGCATGGAGGTTAAAGAACACCCTACTAAAGAGTGAGTGGGTCAACCAGGCAATTAGAGAAGAAATTAAGAAATATATGGAAACAAATGAAAATGAAAAGACAACAATGCAAATGCTTTAGGATGCAGTGAAGACAGTCCTGAGAGGAAAATACACTGCAATCCAGGACTATCTCGAGAAACAAGAAAAATCCCAAATACAAAACCTAACAGAACACCTAAAGGAAATAGAAGCAGAAGAGCAAAGACACCCCAAACCCAGCAGAAGAAGAGAAATAATAAAGATCAGAGTAGAAATAAACAATATAGAATCTAAAAAAAATGGTAGAGCAGATCAATGAAACCAAGAGTTGGTTTTTCGAAAAAAATAAAAAAAATTGATAAACCTTTAGCCAGGCTTCTCAAAAAGAAAAGGAAAATGACCCAAATAGACAAAATCATGAATGAAAATGGAATTATGACAACCAATCCTTCAGAAACACAAGCAATTATCAGGGAATACTATGAAAATTTATATGCCAACAAACTGGACAACCTGAAAGAAATAGACAAATCCCTCAGTACCCACACACTTCCAAAACTCAAACAGGAAGAAATAGAAAACTTGAACAGACCCATAAACAGCAAAGAAACTGAATCAGTTATCAAAAATCCCCCAAAACATAAGAGTCCAGGAACAGATGGCTTCCCCGGGGAATTCTACCAGATATTTAACGCAGAAATAATACCTATCCTTCTTAAGCTGTTCCAAAAAATAAAGATGGAAGGAAAACTTCCAGACTCATTCTATGAAGCCAGCATTACTTTGATTCTTAAACCACACAGAGACCCAGAAAAAAAAGAGAACTACAGGTCAATATCCCTGATGAATATGGATGCAAAAATTCTCAATAAGATACTAGCAAATCGAATTCAACAGCATATAAAAAGAATTATTCACCATGATCAAGTGGGATTCATTCCTGGGCTGCAGGGCTGGTTCAACATTCACAAATCAAACAACGTGATACATCACATTAATAAAAGAAAAGATAAGAACCATATGATCCCGTCAATTGATGCAGAAAAAGCATTTGACAAAATTCAGCATCGCTTCTTAATAAAAACCCTCAAGAAAGTCGGGATAGAAGGAACACACTTAAAAATAATAAAAGCCATGATATTACCACAGCTAATATCATCCTCAATGGGGAAAAACTGAGAGCTTTACCCCTGAGATAGGGGACACGACAGGGATGTCCACTCTCACTGCTGTTGTTTAACATAGTGTTGGAAGTTCTAACATCAGCAATCAGACAACAAAAGGAAGTCAAAGGCATCAACATTGACAAAGATGAAGTCAAGCTTTCACTTTTTGCAGATCATATGATATTATACATGGAAAATCCGATAGACTCCACCAAAAGTCTGCTAGAACTGATACATGAACACAGTAAAGTCGCGGGATACAAAATTAATATACAGAAATCAGTTGTGTTCTTATACACTACTAATGAAGCAACGGAAAGACAAATAAAGAAACTGATCCCATTCCCAATTGCACCAAGAACCATAAAATACCTAGGAATAAATCTAACCAAAGATGTAAAAGATCTGTATGCTGAAAACTATAGAAACCTTATGAAGGAAATTGATGAAGATATAAAGAAATGGAAAAACATTCTGTGCTCATGGATTAGAAGAATAAATATTGTTAAAATGTCAATACTACCCAAAGCTATCTACACATTCAATGCAATCCCAAACAAAATTGCACCAGCATTCTTCTCGAAGCTAGAACAAGTAATCCTAAAATTTTTATGGAACTACAAAAGACCCCAAATAGCCAAAGTAATATTGAAGAAGAAGACCAAAGCGGGAGGCATCACAATCCCAGTCTTTAGCCTCTACTACAAATCTGTAATCACCAAGACAGCATGGTATTGACACAAAAACAGACACATAAACCAGTGGAATAGAATAGAGACTCCAGAATTGGACTCACAAAACTATGGCCAACTAATCTTTGACAAAGTAAGAAAGCATATCCAATGGAAAAAAAAAAACAGTCTTTTAACAAATGCTGCTGGGAGAACTGGACAGCAATATGCAGAAGAATGAAACTTGACCACTTTCTTACACCAGTCACAAAAATAAACTCAAAATGGATAAAGGACCTGAATGTGACACAGGAAACCATCAAAATCCTAGAGGAGAAAGCAGGAAAAAACCTCTCTGACCTCAGCTGCAGGAATTTCCTACTTGACACATCTCCAAAGGCAAGGGAATTAAAAGCAAAAATGAACTATTGAGACCTCACAAAGATAAAAAGCTTCTGTACTGCAAAGGAAACAATCAACAAAACTAAAAGGCAACCAACAGAATGGGAAGAGATATTAGCAAATGACATATCAGACAAAGGGCTAGTATCCAAAATCTATAAAGAGCTCACCGAACTCCACATCCAAAAAACAAATAACCCAGTGAAGAAATGGGCAGAAAACATGAATAGACACTTCTCTAAAGAACACATCCACATGGCCAACTGGCACATGAAAAGATGCTTAATGTCGTTCCTCATCAGGGAAATACAGATCAAAACCACACTCAGATACCACCTCACGCCAGTCAGACTGGCTGAAATGAACAAATCAGGAGACTATAGATGCTGGAGAGGATGTGGAGAAATGGGAACCCTCTTGCACTGTTGGTGGGAATGCAAACTGGTGCAGCCACTCTGGAAAACAGTGTGGAGATTCCTCAAAAAATTAAAAATAGATCTACCCTATGACCCAGCAATAGCACTGCTACGAATTTACCCAAGGGATACAGGAGTGCTAATGCATAGGGGCACTTGTACCCCAATGTTTATAGCAGCACATTCAACAATAGCCAAATTACGGAAAGAGCCTAAATGTCCATCAACTGATGAATGGATAAAGAAATTGTGCTGTATATACACAACGGAAAAGTACATGGCAATGAGAAAGAATGAAATATGGCCTTTTGTAGCAACGTGGATGGAACTGGAAAGTGTTATGCTAAGTGAAATAAGTCATACAGAGAAAGACAGATACCATATATTTTCACTCTTATGTGGATCCTGAGAAACTTAACAGAAGACCATGGCGGAGGGGAAGGAAAAAGAAAATTAGAGAGGGAGAGAGCCAAAACATAAGAGACTCTTAAAAACTGAGAATACACTTAGGGTTGATGGGGAGTGGGGGAGAGGGGAACGTGGGTGATGGGCATTGAGGAGGGTACCTGTTCGTAGGAGCGCTGGTGTTGTATGTAAACCAATTTAACAATAAATTCCATATTAAAAAATAAATAAAATAAAATTGAAATAATATTATCTAAATAAAGGAAATTTTGGTTTATATACACAATGGAATACTACTTGGCAATGAGAAAGAATGGAATATTGCCTTTTGTAGCAACATGGATGGAACTGGAGAGTGTTATGCTAAGTGAAATAAGTCATACAGAGAAAGACAGATACCATATGTTTTCACTCTATGTGGATCCTGAGATACTTAACAGAAGACCATGGGGGAGGGGGTAGGAAAAAAAAGTTAGAGGGAGAGAGCCAAACCATAAGATAGTCTTATAAATTGAGAATATACTGAGGGTGGATGGGGGGTGGGAGGTCTCAGTAGGTCTTCAGGTGGGTGTTTGGTATTGAGGAGGGCACCTGTTGGGATGAGCACTGGGTGTTGTATGGAAACCAATTTGACAATAAATTTTCATATTTAAAAAATTTAAAAATAAATAAATTCTTTTTCCGTTATATTGCTTAAATTGGTTATGATCAATTCGTTAGCTGTCGCTATTTCCTGGAGTTTCTTTTCAGGAGAATTCTTCAGTTCCATCATTTTGGGTAGTCCCTGTGGTAGCTCCAAACTGCAGGGCACTTACCCTGTGCTGTTTGGAGAAACTTGAGTTGGTAGGCGGGTCTACAGTTAGATCTGATGTCTGCCCCCAGCCCACTACTGGGGCCACATTCAGACTGGTGTATACCTTATTTTCCTCTCTCCCAGGGGCAGGACTCCCTGTGGAGTGGTGTGGCCCTTGTCTGGGCTACTTGCACACTGTCAGGCTTGTGGTGCTGCTTTGATGGGATCTGGTCAAGGGCATATTAGCCGGGGTGGATCCACAAGGTGCATGGGGGTGGGGAAAGGTAGGCTTAGCTAGCTTTGCTGTTGGTGGTCCCCTGGAGGAGGGGCCCTGCAGCACCTGGAGGGAGGCAGACCCGTTGGAGGGATGGATCCACAGGAGCACAGCGTTGGGCATTTGTGCGGTGCAAGCAAGTCTGGATTGTGGGTTTTTTTTTTTCAATTTTAATTATTTATTTATTTATTTATTTATTTTTATTTATTTTTTTAATATATGAAATTTACTGTCAAATTGGTTTCCATACAACACCTAGTGCTCATCCCAAAAGGTTCCCTCCTCAATACCCATCACCCACCCTACCCTCCCTCCCACCCCTCATCAACCCTCAGTTTGTTCTCTGTTTTTAACAGTCTCTTATGCTTTGGCTCTCTCCCACTCTAACCTCTTTTTTTTTTTCCTTCCCCTCCCCCATGGGTTTCTGTTACGTTTCTCAGGATCCACATAAGAGTGAAACCATATGGTATCTGTCTTTCTCTGTATGGCTTATTTCACTTAGCATCACACTCTCCAGTTCCATCCACGTTGCTACAAAAGGCCATATTTCATTCTTTCTCATTGCCACGTAGTATTCCATTGTGTATATAAACCACAATTTCTTTATCCATTCATCAGTTGATGGACATTTAGGCTCTTTCCATAATTTGGCTACTGTTGAAAGTGCTTCTATAAACATTGGGGTACAAGTGCCCCTATGCATCAGTACTCCTGTATCCCTTGGATAAATTCCTAGCAGTGCTATTGCTGGGTCATAGGGTAGGTCTATTTTTAATTTTCTGAGGAACCTCCACACTGCTTTCCAGAGCGGCTGCACCAATTTGCATTCCCACCAACAGTGCAAGAGGGTTCCCGTTTCTGCACATCCTCTCCAGCATCTATAGTCTCCTGATTTCTTCATTTTGGCCACTCTGACTGGCGTGAAGTGATATCTGAGTGTGGTTTTGATTTGTATTTCCCTGATAAGGAGCGACGTTGAACATCTTTTCATGTGCTTCTTGGCCATCCGGATGTCTTCTTTAGAGAAGCGTCTATTCATGTTTTCTGCCCATTTCTTCACTGGGTTATTTGTTTTTCGGGTGTGGAGTTTGGTGAGCTCTTTATAGATTTTGGATACTAGCCCTTTGTCTGATATGTCATTTGCAAATATCTTTTCCCATTCCGTTGGTTGCCTTTTAGTTTTGTTGGTTGTTTCCTTTGCTGTGCAGAAGCTTTTTATCTTCATAAGGTCCCAGTAATTCACTTTTGCTTTTAATTCCCTTGCCTTTGGGGATATGTCGAGTAAGAGATTGCTACGGCTGAGGTCAGAGAGGTCTTTTCCTGCTTTCTTCTCTAAGGTTTTGATGGTTTCCTGTCTCACATTCAGGTCCTTTATCCATTTTGAGTTTATTTTTGTGAATGGTGTGAGAAAGTGGTCTAGTTTCAACCTTCTGCATGTTGCTGTCCAGTTCTCCCAGCACCATTTGTTAAAGAGACTGTCTTTTTTCCATTGGATGTTCTTTCCTGCTTTGTCAAAGATGAGTTGGCCACACGTTTGTGGGTCTAGTTCTGGGGTTTCTATTCTATTCCATTGGTCTATGTGTCTGTTTTTATGCCAATCCCATGCTGTCTTCATGATGACAGCTTTGTAGTAGAGGCTAAAGTCTGGGATTGTGATGCCTCCTGCTTTGGTCTTCTTCTTCAAAATTACTTTGGCTATTCGGGGCCTTTTGTGGTTCCATATGAATTTTAGGATTGCTTGTTCTAGTTTCGAGAAGAATGCTGGTGCAATTTTGATTGGGATTGCATTGAATGTGTAGATAGCTTTGGGTAGTATTGACATTTTGACAATATTTCTTCTTCCAATCCATGAGCAGGGAATGTCCTTCCATTTCTTTATATCTTCTTCAATTTCCTTCATAAGGTTTCTATAGTTTTCAGCATACAGATCTTTTACATCTTTGGTTAGATTTATTCCTAGGTATTTTATGCTTCTTGGTGCAATTGTGAATGGGATCAGTTTCTTTATTTGTCTTTCTGTTGCTTCATTGTTAGTGTATAAGAATGCAACTGATTTCTGTACATTGATTTTGTATCCTGCAACTTTGCTGAATTCATGTATCAGTTCTAGCAGACTTTTGGTGGAGTCTATCGGATTTTCCATGTATAATATCATGTCATCTGCAAAAAGCGAAAGCTTGACTTCATCTTTGCCAATTTTGATGCCTTTCATTTCCTTTTGTTGTCTGATTGCTGAAGTTAGAACTTCCAGCACTGTGTTAAACAACAGCGGTGAGTGGGCATCCCTGTCGTGTTCCTGATCTCAGGGAAAAAGCTCTCAGTTTTTCCCCGTTGAGGATGATGTTAGCTGTGGGCTTTTCATAAATGGCTTTTATGATCTTTAAGTATGTTCCTTCTATCCCGACTTTCTCAAGGGTTTTTATTAAGAAAGGGTGCTGGATTTTGTCAAAGGCCTTTTCTGCATCGATTGACAGGATCATATGGTTCTTCTCTTTTTTTTTGTTAATGTGAGGTATCACGTTGATCGATTTGCGAATGTTGAACCAGCCCTGCATCCCAGGAATGAATCCCACTTGATCATGGTGAATAATTCTTTTTATATGCTGTTGAATTTGATTTGCTAGTATCTTATTGAGGATTTTTGCATCCATATTCATCAGAGATATTGGTCTGTAGTTCTCTTTTTTTACTGGGTCTCTGTCTGGTTTAGGAATCAAAGGAATACTGGCTTCATAGAATGAGTCTGGAAGTTTTCCTTCCCTTTCTATTTCTTGGAATAGCTTGAGAAGGATAGGCATTATCTCTGCTTTAAATGTCTGGTAGAACTCCCCTGGGAAGCCATCTGGTCCTGGACTCTTATTTGTTGGGAGATTTTTGATAACCAATTCAATTTCTTTGCTGGTTATGGGTCTGTTCAAGCTTTCTATTTCCTCCTGATTGAGTTTTGGAAGAGTGTGGGTGTTTAGGAATTTGTCCATTTCTTCCAGGTTGTCCAATTTGTTGGCATATAATTTTTCATAGTATTCCCTGAT
This sequence comes from Panthera onca, assembly GCF_046562875.1. Classification (NCBI taxonomy): domain Eukaryota; kingdom Metazoa; phylum Chordata; class Mammalia; order Carnivora; family Felidae; genus Panthera; species Panthera onca. The sequence continues at coordinate 70,047,023 of NC_138357.1, forward strand.
AATTGTTTGTATCTCTGAGGGATTGGTTGTAATAATTCCATTTTCATTCATGATTTTATCTATTTGGGTCATCTCCCTTTTCTTTTTGAGAAGCCTGGCTCGAGGTTTGTCAATGTTGTTTATTTTTTCAAAAAACCAACTCTTGGTTTCGTTGATCTGCTCTACAGTTTTTTTAGATTCTATATTGTTTATTTCTGCTCTGATCTTTATTATTTCTCTTCTTCTACTGGGTTTAGGCTGCCTTTGCTGTTCTGCTTCTATTTCCTTTAGGTGTGCTGTTAGATTTCGTATTTGGGATTTTTCTTGTTTCTTGAGATAGGCCTGGATTGCAATGTATTTTCCTCTCAGGACTGCCTTCGCTGCGTCCCAAAGCGTTTGGATTGTTGTATTTTCATTTTCATTTGTTTCCATATATTTTTTAATTTCTTCTCTAATTGCCTGGTTGACCCACTCATTCGTTAGTAGGGTGTTCTTTAACCTCCATGCTTTTGGAGGTTTTCCAGACTTTTTCCTGTGGTTGATTTCAAGCTTCATAGCATTGTGGTCTGAAAGTATGCATGGTATAATTTCAATTCTTGTAAACTTATGAAGGGCTGTTTTGTGACTCAGTATATGATCTATCTTGGAGAATGTTCCATGTACACTCTGTTGCTTTGGGATGCAGAGTTCTAAATATATCTGTCAAGTCCATCTGATCCAATGTATCATTCAGGGCCCTTGTTTCTTTATTGACCGTGTGTCTAGCTGATCTATCCATTTCTGTAAGTGGGGTGTTAAAGTCCCCTGCAATGACCACATTCTTATCAATAAGGTTGCTTATGTTTATGAGTAATTGTTTTATATATTTGGGGGCTCCGGTATTCGGCGCATAGACATTTATACTTGTTAGCTCTTCCTGATGGATAGACCCTGTAATTATTATATAATGCCCTTCTTCATCTCTTGTTCCAGCCTTTAATTTAAAGTCTAGTTTGTCTGATATAAGTATGGCTACTCCAGCTTTCTTTTGGCTTCCAGTAGCATGATAAATAGTTCTCCATCCCCTCACTCTCAATCTAAAGGTGTCCTCAGATCTAAAATGAGTCTCTTGTAGACAGCAAATAGATGGGTCTTGTTTTTTTATCCATTCTGATACCCTATGTCTTTTGGTTGGCGCATTTAATCCATTTACATTCAGTGTTATTATAGAAAGATACGGGTTTAGAGTCATTGTGATGTCCGTATGTTTTATGCTTGTAGTGATATCTCTGGTACTTTGTCTCACAGGATCCCCCTTAGGATCTCTTGTAGGGCTGGTTTAGTGGTGACAAATTCCTTCAGTTTTTGTTTGTTTGGGAAGACCTTTATCTCTCCTTCTATTCTAAATGACAGACTTGCTGGATAAAGGATTCTCGGCTGCATATTGTTTCTGTTTAGCACACTGAAGATATCGTGCCAATCCTTTCTGGCCTGCCAAGTTTCAAAAGAGAGATCAGTCACGAGTCTTATAGGTCTCCCTTTATATGTGAGGGCACATTTATCCCTTGCTGCTTTCAGAATTTTCTCTTTATCCTTGTATTTTGCCAGTTTCACTATGATATGTTGTGCAGAAGATCGATTCAAGTTACGTCTGAAGGGAGTTCTCTGTGCCTCTTGGATTTCAATGTCTTTTTCCTTCCCCAGTTCAGGGAAGTTCTCAGCTATAATTTCTTCAAGTACCCCTTCAGCACCTTTCCCTCTCTCTTCCTCCTCTGGGATACCAATTATGCGTATATTATTTCTTTTTAGTGTATCACTTAGTTCTCTAATTTTCCCCTCATACTGCTCGATTTTTTTATCTCTCTTTCTCTCAGCTTCCTCTTTTTCCATAACTTTATCTTCTAGTTCACCTATTCTCTCCTCTGCCTCTTCAATCCGAGCCGTTGTCGTTTCCATTTTGTTTTGCATTTCGTTTAAAGCGCTTTTCAGCTCCTTGTGACTGTTCCTTAGTCCCTTGATCTCTGTGGCAAGAGATTCTCTGCTGTCCTCTATACTGTTTTCAAGCCCAGCGATTAATTTTATGACTATTATTCTGAATTCACTTTCTGTTATATTATTGAAATCCTCTTTGATCGGTTCATTAGCTGTTGTTATTTCCTGGAGATTCTTCTGAGGGGAATTCTTCCATTTGGTCATTTTGGATAGTCCCTGGAGTGGTGGGGACCTGCAGGGCTCTTCCCCTGTGCTGTGGTGTATAACTGGAGTTGGTGGGCGGGGCCGCAGTCCGACCTGATGTCTGCCCCCAGCCCACCGCTGGGGCCACAGTCAGACTGGTGTGTGCCTTCTCTTCCCCTCTCCTAGGGGCAGGATTCACTGTGGGTTGGCGAGGCCCGTCTGGGCTACTTGCACACTGCCAGGCTTGTGGTGCTGGGGATCTGGCGTATTAGCTGGGGTGGGTAGGAAGGTGCACGGGGGCAGGAGGGGTAGGCTCAGCTTGCTTCTCCTTAGGTGATCCACTTCAGGAGGGGCCCTGTGGCAGCGGGAGGGGGTCAGATCCGCTGCCGGAGGTTTGGCTCCGCAGAAGCACAGAGTTGGGTGTTTGCGCGGAGCGAGCAAGTTCCCTGGCAGGAACTGGTTCCCTTTGGGATTTTGGCTGGGGGATGGGCGGGGGAGATGGCGCTGGGGAGCGCCTTTGTTCCCCACCAAACTGAGCTCTGTCATCCGGGGGCTCAGCAGCTCTCCCTCCCTTTGTCCTCCAGCCTTCCTGCTTTCTGAGCAGAGCTGTTAGCTTATGACCTCCCAGACGCTAAGTCGCGCTTGCTGTCGGAACACAGTCCATCCGGCCCCTCCGCTTTTGTCTGCCAGACTCGGGGGCTCTGCTTGGCCGGCGGGCCGCCCCTCCGCCCTGGCTCCCTCCCACCAGTCCGTGGAGCGTGCACCGCCTCGCCGCCCTTCCTACCCTCTTCCGTGGGCCTCTCGTCTGCGCTTGGCTCCAGAGACTCCGTTCTGCTAATCCTCTGGCGGTTTTCTGGGTTATTTAGGCAGGTGTAGGTGGAATCTAAGTGATCAGCAGGACGCGCGGTGAGCCCAGCGTCCTCCTACGCTGCCATCTTCCTCTGGTCTCTTGATTGTGGGTTTTTTAACCCACAATTTAGTTGCATTAATTATTTATACATTTTGGTTCCTAACCCTTTATCATATATGTGGCTTGTAAATATTTTGTCCCATTTCAAAAGTTTTTTTTTTTTTTTTTTTTTTTTTTTTTGCCGCACAAAACTTTCTTAGTTTGATGTATTCTCACCTGTTAAATTTTGTTTTTGTTGCTTGTACTTTGGGTGACACATCTATAAAATCATTACCAAGTCCAATGTCAGCAAGATTTTCCAATAATTTTTTTTCTTGGATTTTATAGTTCAGGTTTTACATTTATGTCTTTAATTTATTTTGAGTTAATTTTTATAAGTGGTGTAAAATAGTGATCCACTTTCATTCTCTGGAGTATAAATACCCAGTCTTCTCAACACCATTTATTGAAGACACTATCTTATCTCTATTAAGTATTCTTGGAACTCTTGTCTAATATTAGTTGATTGTATATGCATGGGTTCGTTTGTGGGCCTTTGATTCTGCTCCCACTGGTCTTTTGTCTGTTTTTATGCAAGTGCCATATATTTTTGATTACTAGATGTTTGTTACATAGTATGAAAGCAGGAACTTTGATGTCTCTGGCTTTGGTCTTCTTTATCAGCATTGATTTAGCTATTTGGGATCCTTTGTGGTTCCATATTAAATTTAGGATTGCTTTGTATATTTCTGGAAAAATGACATTGGAATTTTGATAGATTTCATTGAAATCTATCAAAAGTGTAGATCACTTTGGATTGTCTGGATAATTTAACAATATTAATTTTTCCAATCTGTGAACACAGAATATCTTTCCATTTATTTGTATCTTTTTCAATTGCTTTCATCAATGTCTTAAAGATTACATTGTACAGATATATCAAATTCTTCGTTAAATTTATTCTTGAAGATTTTATTATTTTGATGCTCTAATATATGGGATTATTTTTTTTTATTTTTTGCATAATTTATTTTTGAATAATTTTTTATGGATATAGAAACATGAACATTTATCTATTAATGGACACTTAGGTTGTTTCCATACCTTGGTTATTGTACATAATACAATAAACACAGGTTGCATACGTATTTTCAAATGTGTTTTTATTTTCCTTGAACAAGCACCCAGAAATGAAATTGCTGGATCATATAGTAGTTCTTTTTTATATGGTAGTTCTATTTTTATTTTTTATTTATTTTTTTTTTTCAAGGTTAGACACGTGACAACTTTAATCATTTTATATGTGACATACTGTGCTTCACCAAAACTGTATAAATAAAGCATCAAAACCCCGGAAAGATCAGCCCTTTGACATTTAGAAACAGCAGAGACAGGTCTCATCCAGCCAGCCCCAAGACACAGGTGGAGCACGCGTTCGAGTTTACAGTCACCGAGGGCTTAAGCCTGATCTGGTCCTTAACCACGTCCACTTGGCGCAAGTGTGGGACAGACACCGAACGGTCCTGAAGGGATGCCAGGGAAATGACATAGCAGTCTATACAGAAATCTTTATTTTGACATTTAAAAGAAAGAATCACATGTTCATCCTGACAGCCTTCCCAGAGTCGGCCACCGAGGAAGGCAGATGCACACGTAGGGACCGGATGGTCATTGCACACCTCTTTCACCGATGGAGTCGGGGCGGAGTGGCCACTCTCCCCGCAGTCGGGCCCCGAGCTGCCTTCCACAAGGACACCCTACTTGAGACAGGCCGTGGGGAGGCTGCAGGTGAACTTCGCCTCCGGACTGTGAAGTGGCCACAAGTCCTGTGGCTACTTACACTCCAGAGTGCACTGTTCGCGGAAGCAGACTGACCGGGGAGGGTGAGGCACCGCCTGCTCGGTGGGCCCTTGTCTGCGGTGCCCTCGGTCATGGGTCACGGCCAGGCCGTCAACAGTGTCGCCAGCTGGGCCTCGTGGATTTCTCCCCCTGCAGGATTCTTAAGATTGTTTGCTGGTTGATTCTTTGCTTTTTTGGCTACCTGATGGTTTGGATGAATTTGCCGTGACCCAAGGGTGTTCAAGTACTTCTTTGAGAGTCGGTCTTTGGCTGGGATTATGTTTCAACAGTCTTGAGATGAGGTCCCTGGCTCCCTCCGGTACAAAGTCAGGGAACGTGAATTCAACCCGCGATATTCTTTTGTAGGTCTCTTGGTATGTGCTCGCCTCAAATGGAGGCTTCCCAACTAGAAATTCATAGCAGAGTACCCCAAGGCTCCAGAGATCCACCTTCTCGTCGTGCATTCGGCCTTCAATCATCTCTGGAGGCAAGTAGTCCAAGGTGCCACAGAGGGTGGTTCTCCTGGAGGATGGGGCGTGTACCGACCATCCAAAATCTGCAATCTTAAGCTCTCCAGCTGAACCAAGGAGCAGGTTCTCTGGCTTAATGTCTCTATGAATGACTCTCTTTGAGTGACAATAAGACAGGGCATCCGCCAACTCCGTGATATAAGTAGCAGTTCTCTGCTCATCAAACTTGGACAGTTTCTGAAGTTCTCGGTAGACAGCTCCAAGAGGTGCATATTCTAGAATTAGGTAAACTCTGGTGGCGTCGTGGAAATAACCATACAGTCTGAGAATATTCGGATGCCTAAGGTGGGACTGTATTTCTACTTCTCTTCTCAGCTGATGCTCGACTCCTGCTTTCTCCAGCTGAGCTTTAAATAATACTTTAAGAGCCAGGATAAACTTGCTTTGTTTTTCTCTCGCCAAATAAACATTACCAAACTTTCCTTTACCCAGCGGGCGACCGATTTCAAAATCTTCCAAAGCCCACTGCCTTTTTTTTGATTCTTCATTTTTCTGTTTTGCTGTCAGTTCCTTTTCAGAATTATTTCCAGTGGCCGATGGCAAGGGCTGCTCACTCTTTTGGGTGTTATTCAGCGGCCTAGAGACACAACGAGGGACACTGGTTGCCTGCAGTTGCTTTTGCTTCGGATTCTGGACCGGTTTATGGCCGGAGACGAGCTTTTGTGTTTGTGAAGGAATTCGCTGGGAGGAATTTGAAGGACACAAGACCCGCTGAGCCTGGCCACTATTTGCACATAACAGATTCTGAGAAGGAAATTGCTGAGTCACTGGAACACGTTTTGGACCATCGCCAAGGGGAATCGTGGTCTTAACAGGCCCTGCAACGCAGTTTTCTTTAGATTTGTCCATGATGCCCGTTGGCTCCTGTCTCCGACCCAAAGGCTGCCGACTCCTGCCGAGAGCTCAGCCGTTACGATTCCTATTTTTATTTTTTTGAGAAAACGCCATATTTTTCCATGGTGGCTTGCACAAATTTACATTCCCACCAAAAGTAAACAAGGGTTCCCTTTTTTCCACATCCTCATTGACCTTGATATTTTTTGTCTTTTTCATAATACCCACCCTAAAAGGTATGAGGAGAATACCTCGTTGAGATTTTGCTTTGCATTTCCATGATGATTAGTAATGTTGAGGAAATTTCATGTACGTGATGACAATCTGACAATCTTTGGAAAACTGACCATTCAGATCAGTTGGTCTTCAGGCCTCAGTAAGTCAGCTCAGTAGGTCTTCAGTTTCTTTTGGGTGTTGGCATCCTCCTAACTCAAAGCTGTTTTCCAAAAGAAAGTAGAAATCAAGTGTGGAGCAGGTCAGTGGCCTCTGTCTGGTGCCCCCAAAGGAGAGGGTGCCAGGCTCAGCATGAGAAGTGAGGGTATACAGGAAGAACCTCTAGGGGAAGGCCCTGAACTGGATCATGGAGGTGCTGGCTTGTCCCTTGCAAGTAGCTTACACTTAAACTATTTTTGAAAACGTGTTAGGTAAACAAGATTTAGAACTCACAAAAACAAAACAAAAACAAAAAAGAACACAAAAAACACAACAAACATTTTCTTTCCTAGTGCTCACCTTGGGGAGTCTTCTCAAAGGCGCATTTTGCTTTCTTTTTTTCTTATCAGTGAATTTTTTTCTTTTTTTTATGTTATTTTTATTTTTTTTTCAAATTTACATCCAAGTTAGTTAGCATAGAGTGAAACAATGATTTTCAGACTAGATTCCTTAGTGCCCCTTACCAATTTAGCCCATCCCCCATCCCACAACCCCTCCAGTAACCCTCAGTTTCTTCTCCATACTTATGAGTCACTTCTGTTTTGTCCCCCTCCCTGTTTTTATATTATTTTTGTTTCCCTTCCCTTATGTTCATCTGTTTTGTCTCTTAAAGTCCTCATATGAGTGAAGTCATATGATTTTTGTCTTTCACTGACTGACTAATTTCACTTAGCATAATACCCTCCAGTTCCACCCACGTGGTTGCAAATGGCAAGATTTCATTCTTTTTGATTGCCAAGTAATACTCCATTGTATATATATACCACATCTTCTTTATCCATTCATCCATCGAGGGACATTCGGGCTCTTTCCATACTTTGTCTATTATTGATAGTGTTGCTATAAACATGGGGGTGCATGTGTCCCTTCGAAACAGCACACCTGTATCCCGTGGATAAATGCCTAGTAGTGCAATTGCTGGGTTGTAGGGTAGTTCTATTTTTAGTTTTTTGAGGAACCTCTATACTTTTTTCCCGAGTGGCTGCACCAGCTTGCATTACCACCAACAGTGCAAAAGAGATCTTCTTTCTCTGCATCCTCGCCAAAATTTGTTGTTGCCTGAGGTGTTAATGTTAGCCGTTCTCACAGGTGTGAGGTGGTATCTCATTGTGATTTTGATTTGTATTTCCCTGATCATGAGTGATGGTGAGCATTTTTTCATGTGTCAGTTGGCCATCTGGATGTCTTCTTTGGAGAAATGTCTATTCATGTCTTTTGCCCATTTCTTCACTAGATTATTTGTTTTTTGGGTGTTGAGTTTGGTAAGTTCTTTATAGATTTTGGATACTAATCCTTTATCTGATATGTCATTTGCAAATATCTTCTCCCATTCTGTCGGTTGCCTTTTAATTTTGCTGATTGTTTCCTTCGCTGTGCAGAAGATTTTTACTTTGATGAGGTCCCAGTAGTTCATTTTTTGCTTTTGTTTCCCTTGCCTCCGTAGACGTGTTGAGTAAGAAGTTGCTGCGGCCAAGATCAAAGAGATTTTTTCCTGCTTTCTCCTCGAGGATTTTGATGGCTTCCTGTCTTACATTGAGGTCTTCCATCCGTTTTGAGTTTATTTTTGTGTATGATGTAAGGAAGTGGTCCAGGTTCATTCTTCTGCATGTCGCTATCCAGTTTTCCCAGCACCACTTGCCAAAGGGACTTTCTTTATTCCATTGGATATTCTTTCCTGCTTTGTCAAAGATTAGTTGGCCATACGTTTGTGGGTCCATTTCTGGGTTCTCTATTCTGTTCCATTGATCTGAGTGTCTGTTCTTGTGCCAGTACCATACTGTCTTGATGATTACAGCTTTGTAGTAAAGCTTGAAGTCCGGGATTGTGATGCCTCCTGCTTTGGTTTTCTTTTTCAAGATTGCTTTGGCTATTCAGGGTCTTTTCTGGTTCCATACAAATTTTAGGATTATTTATTCTAGCTCTGTGAAGAATGCTGGTGTTACTTTGATAGGGATTGCATTGAATATGTAGATTGCTTTGGGTAGTATCAACATTTTAACAATATTTGTTCTTCCTATCCAGGAGCATGGAATCTCTCTCTCTCTCTCTCTCTCTCTCTCTCTCTCTGTGTGTGTGTGTGTGTGTGTGTGTGTGTGTGTGTGTGTGTTTTCTTCAATTTCTTTCATAAGCTTTCTATAGTTTTCAGTATAAGGATTTTTCACCTCTTTGGTTAGAATTATTCCTAGGTATGTTATGGTTTTATTGTGAAACTGTAAATGGGATCAATTGCTTGATTTTTCTTTCTGTCATTTCATTGTTGGTATATACAAATACAACTGATTTCTGTGCGTTGATTTTATATCCTGCAACTTTGCTGAATTCGTGAATCAAGTCTAGCAGTTTTTTTGGTGAAATCATTTGGGTTTTCCATATAAAGTATCATGTCATCTGCGAAGAGTGAAAATTTGACCTCCGGCTGGCTGCTTTGGATGCCTTTTCTTTGTGCTGTCTGATTGCAGAGGCTAAGATTTCCAATACTATGTTTAATAACAGTGGTGAGAGTGGATATCCCTGTCTTGTTCCTGACCTTAGGGGAAAGCTCTCAGTTTTTCCCCATTGAGGATGATATTAGCGTGGGGTCATTCATACATGGCTTTTTGATCTCGAGGTATGTTCCTTGTATCCCTACTTTCTTGAGTTTTTTTTATCAAGAAAGGAGGCTGTATTTTGTCAAATGCTTTCTCTGCATCTATTGAGAGGATCATATGGTTCTTGTCCTTTCTTTTATTGATGTGATGAATCACATTAATTGTTTTGCGGATATTGAACCAACCCTGCATCCCAGGTATAAATCCCGCTTGGTCGTGGTGAGTAATTTTTTTAATGTATTGTTGGAGCCGGTTGGCTAGTATCTTGTTGAGGATTTTTGCATCCATGTTCATCAGGAGAATTGGTCTATAGTTCTCCTTTTTAGTGGGGTATCTGTCTGGTTTTGGAATCAAGGTAATGCTGGCTTCATAGAAAGAGTTTGGAAGTTTTCCTTCCATTTCTATTTTTTGGAACAGTTTCAGGAGAATAGGTGTTAACCCTTCCTTAAATGTTTGGTAGAATTCGCCAGGAAAGCCATCTGGCCCTGGACTCTTGTTTTTTGGCAGATTTTTGATTACTAATTTGATTTCCTTACTAGTTATGGGTCAGTTCAAATTTTCTATTTCTTCCTGTTTCAGTGTTGGTAGTGTATATATTTCTAGGAATTTGCCCATTTCTTCCAGATTGCCCATGTTATTGACATATAATTGCTCATAATATTCTCTTATTATTGTTTTTATTTCTGCTGTGTTGGCTGTGACCTCTTCTCTTTCATTGTTGATTTTATTTATTTGGGTCCTTTCCTTTTTCTTTTTGATCAAACCGGCTAGTGGTTTCTCAATTTTGTTAACTCTTTCAAAGAACCAGCTTCTGGTTTCATTGATCTGTTCTACTGTTTTTTTGGTTTTGATAGCATTAATTTCTGCTCTAATCTTTATTATTTCCTGTATTCTGCTGATTTGGGGTTTTATTTGCTGTTCTTTTTACAGCTCCTTAAAGCGTAGGGTTAGGTTATGTATCTGAGATCTTTCTTCCTTCTTTAGGAAGGCCTGGATTGCTATATACTTCCCTCTTATGACTGCCTTTGCTGCGTCCCAGATGTTTTGGGTTGTGGTGTTATAATTTTCATTGGCTTCCATATACTTTTTAATTTCCTCTTTAACTGCTTGCTTGCCCATTCATTCTTTAGTAGGATGTTCTTCAGTCTCCAAGTATTTGTTACATTTCCAAATTTTTTCTTGTGGTTGATTTCGAGTTTCATAGCGTTGTGGTCTGAAAATATGCACGGTATGATCTCGATCTTTTTGTACTTACATAGGGCTGATTTGTGTCTATTCTGGAGAACGTTCCATGTGAACTGGAGAAGAATGTATATTCTGCTTTAGGATGAAATGTTCTGAATATATCTGTTAAGTCCATCTGGTCCAGTGTCTCATTCAAAGCCATTGTTTCCTTGTTGATTTTTTGATTAGATGATCTGTCCATTGCTGTGAGTGGGGTGTTGAAGTCTCCTACTATTATGGTATTATTATCGATGAGTTTCTTGATGTTTGTGATTAATTGATATATATATTTGGGTCTCTCACATTTGGTGCATAAATGTTTAGAATTGTTAGGTCTTCTTGGTGGATAGACCCCTTGATTATGATATAATGCTCTTCTGCATCTCTTGATACAGTCTTTATTTTAACGTCTAGATTGTCTGATATAAGTATGGCTACTCCAGCTTTCTTTTGTTGACCATTAGCATGGTAGATGATTCTCTATCCCCTTATTTTCAGTCTGAAGGTGTCTTTAGGTCTAATTTGGGTCTCTTGTAAACAGCATATAAATGGATCTTGTCTTATTATCCATTCTGTTACCCTACATTTTTTGATTGGAGCATTGAGTCCATTGACGTTTGAGTGAGTACAGAAAGATATGACTTTATTGCCATTATGATGCTTGTAGAGTTGGAGTCTCTGGTCCTTTCTAATCTTTGTTGTTTTATATATATATTAAAACAACAAAGATTAGAAAGGACCAGAGAACACCACCAGAAACTCCAACTCTACATATATATATGTATATATACATATATGTGTATATATACATATACATATATATGTATATATATGTATATGTATATATACATATATATAATTTTATATTTTATATATATATTTTTTCATCTTTTCTTCCCTCAGAGGGTCCCCCTTAAAATTTCTTGCAGGGCTGGTTTAGTGGTCACAAACTCCTTTAAGTTTTGTTTATCTGGGAAACTTTTTATCTCTCCTTTTATATTCAATGATAACCTTGCTGGATAAAGAATTCTTGGCTTCATATTTTTCTGATTGAGCACACTGAATATATCCTGCCACTCCTTTCTGGCCTGCCAAGTTTCTATGGATAGGTCCACAGCAAACATGATCTGTCTTCCCCTGTAGGTTAGGGACTTTTTTCCCTTGCTGCTCTCATGATTCTCTCTTTGCCTGAGTATTTTGTGAATTTGACTATGATATGCCTTGTTGATGGTCGGTTTTTGTTGAATCTAATGGGGATCCTCTGTGCTTCCTGGATTTGGATGTCTGTGTCTTTCCTCAGGTTAGGAAAGTTTTCCACTATGCTTTGCTCACATAACCTTTCTACCCCTATTTCTCTCTCTTCCTCTTCTGGGTCCCCTATGATTCTGATGTTATTCCTTTTTAATGAGTCACTGATTTCTCTAATTCTTAAATTGTGCTCTTTTGCCTTAATCTCCCTCTTTTTTCTACTTCATTATTCTCTCTAAGTTTGTCCCCTATATCACTGATTCTCTGTTCTGCCTCATCCATCCCTGCCGCCGCTGCATCCATCTGTTATTGCAGCTCAGTTATAGCATTTTTAATTTTATTCTGGCTATTTTTTCTTCTTTTATCTCTGCAGAAAGGTATTTTAATCTATTTTCGACTCCAGCTAGTATACTTATTATCGTGATTCTAAATTCTGGTTCAGACATCTTGCTTGTATCTGTGTTGGTTAAATCCCTGGCTGCTGTTTTTTGTGTTCTTTCTTTTGGGGTGAATTCCTTTGTTTTGTCATTTTGATGGAAGAAAACGAATTAATGAGGTAGAAAAATTAAAATTAAAACAATTAATATTAAAAAATTAAACACACACACACAAATCTAATAAATGATGCTAGATCCTAGGTGTGTTTTGGTTTGGGTGTTGAAAATGGTTTGACAGATTAGAGAAAAAAAGGGGAAGGGGAGGGAAAAAAAAGGAAATCATTTGAGAATTTGAAAAAATGAATACACTGAAGTAGACTAAAATGAGATGATGGAGGGGGCTCCTGGGTGGCTCAGTCGGTTGAGCGTCCGACTTCGGCTCAGGTCATGATCTCATGGTCTGTGAGTTCGAGCCCCGCGTCAGGCTCTGTGCTGACCACTCAGAGCCTGGAGCCTGTTTCAGATTCTGTGTCTCCCTCTCCCTGACCCTCCCCCATTCATGCTCTGTCTCTCTCTGTCTCAAAAATAAATAAACGTTAAAAAAATTTAAAAAAATGAGATGATGGAGGTAAATAGAATTTGAAAAAATATACATAGAATTAAAGAATATAGTAGTAAAAGTTAAAGAAAAATATGTTCATTAAAAATTAAAAATAAAAATGAATTTTTTATTTTTCTATATTCAAGAAAAAGAAAAGAAACAAAAAAAAAGAAGAGAAAAAAGGAAAAAGAAAAAAGGGAAAAGAGGAAATCATTTGAAAATCTGAAAAAGTGAATGCACTGTAGTAGACCAAGATAAAAAGATGGAAGTAAAATAGAATTTGAAAAAAATTACGTAAAAGCAAAAAATATAGTAAAAAATTAAAGAAAAATATTTTTAAAAGAAATTGTAGGTAAAATGAAGTTTTTCTCTTTCTTAATTCAAGTAAAAGAAATGAAAAGAGAAAAAAAGAAAAAGAAAAAAGAGATCGTTTGAAAATTTGAAAAGGTGAATACAGTGAAGTAAACTAAAATAAAATTATGGAAGTAAAAGAAAATTTAAAAATTTTACACAAAAGTAAAAACTATAGTAATAGAATTTAAAGAAAAATGTGTTTAATAAAAATTTAAAATAAAAATGAATTTTTTTCTCATTCTGCATTCAAGAAAAAGAAGTGTAAAAGAGGAAGTAAAAGAAAGAAAATTGAATAGATGGACCTGCTAACAGATTGAAGTAGGACTGAAATTACTTCATTTTCGCTAGAAGTCAGTCTATGTAGTGCTTTATATTCCATAAACTAAGCCGGCAGTGAGACTTGTGTTCTGGAAGAGAGAAGTTGGCCCAGTTGGGCAGGCCTCAGTGTAATGGCTCTGCTCTGCACTAGACGACGCTGCTAGTCTACTTGAGGTGGAGTGTTGTGGTGCTTGTAGGTGCATATGCAGATGTGTGGGGGGGGGTGAAAATGGCACCACTCAGCTACCCAGTCTGTTCTCCCGGGTCAGCAATTGCGTACCCGTCCTCTGTCTTCAGCTCTCATCTACTCCCTGTTTTTTCACACTCAGAGGCTTTTGATAATGACTTCTTTTTTATTTATCAAGTTTTTATTTTAATTCCAGTATAGTTAACATACAGTGTTATATTAGTTTCAAGTGTACAATATAGTGACTCAACAATTCCATACATCCATCACTCAGTGCTCATCAAAACGAGTGCCCTCCTCAATCCTCATCACCTAATTCACCTGTCTCCCCCATCCACCTCCCCTCTGATAACTATATGTTTGTTCTCTATAATTAAGAGTCAGTGTCTTGGTTATCTTTCTCTCTCGTCTTTTTTTCTTTGCTCATTTGTTTCGTTTCTTATATTACACGAGTGAAATAATATGGTATTTGTCTTTTTCTGACTTATTTCACTTAGCATTGTATTCTCCAGCTCCATCCATGCAAATGGTAAGATTTCATTCTTTTCTGTGACTGAATAATATTCCATTATGTGTGTGTGTGTGTGTGTGTGTGTGTGTGTGTCCATTCATCTATTAATGGACACTTGGGCTTCTTCCAATGGTTTGACTATTGTAAATAATGCTGCAATAAACATAGGGGTGCATCTATTTCTTTGAATTAGTGTTTGCATGTTTTGGGTAAATACCCATCAGTGCAATTACTGGATCATAGGGTAAGTTTATTTTTAACTTTTTTGAGGAATTTCTATACTGTTTTCCACAGTGGCTGCACCAGTTTGCCTGCCCCCCCCCCAACAGTGTGCAAATCTTCCTTTTTCTCCTTATTCTTGACACTTGTTTCTTGTGTTGTTAATTTTAGCCATTCTGACAGGTGTGAGGTGATATCTCATTGTGGTTTTGATTTGCATTTCCCTGATGATAAATAATGTTTAGCATCTTTAATGTATCTGTTGGCCATCTGTTTGTCTTCTTTGGAATAATTTCTATTCGATCCTCTGACCATTTTTAATTGGATTGGTGAGGGTTTTTTGGTGTTTAGTTGTGTAAGTTCTTTGTGTATTTTTGATATTTACCCCTTATCATATATGTCATTTACAAATATCTTCTTCCATTTAGTAGGTTGTCTTTTTGTTTTCTTGATGATTTCCTTTGGGTTTTTTTATAGTTTTCTTTTTCAGTGAAAAACGTTCTTATTTTGATATAGTCCCAATAGTTTATTTTTTATTTTGTTTTCCTTGCCTTAAGAGATGTAGCTAGAAAAAAATGTTGGTATGGCTGATGTCAGAGAAATTATATCTATGTTCTTTTCTAAGATTTTGATGGTTTCCTGTCTCACATTTAAGTCTTTAATCCATTTTGAGTTTATTTTTGTGCAGGGTGTTAGAAAGTAGTCTACTTTCACTTTTTTACATGTATGTTTGGGAAGACCTTTATCTCTCCTTCTATTCTAAATGACAGACTTGCTGGATAAAGGATTCTCGGCTGCATATTTTTTTCTGTTCATCACATTGAAGATTTCCTGCCATTCCTTTCTGGCCTGCGAAGTTTCAAAAGAGAGATCAGTCATGAGTCTTATAGGTCTCCCTTTATATGTTAGAGCACGTTTATCCCTAACTGTTTTCAGAATTTTCTCTTTATCCTTGTATTTTGCCAGTTTCACTATGATATGTCATGCAGAAGATCGATTCAAGTTACGTCTGAAGGGAGATCTCTGTGCCTCTTGGATTTCAATGCCTTTTTCCTTCCCCAGATCAGGGAAGTTCTCAGCTATTATTTCTTCAAGTACACCTTCAGCACCTTTCCCTCTCTCTTCCTCCTCTGGAATACGAATTATGCATAGATTATTTCTCTTTAGTGCATCACTTAGTTCTCTAATTTTCCCCTCATACTCCTGGATTTTTTTTATCTCTCTTTTTCTCAGCTTCTTCTTTTTCCATAATTTTATCTTCTAGTTCACCTATTCTCTCCTCTGCCTCTTCAATCTGAGCCGTGGTCATCTCCATTTTATTTTGCAGTTCACTGATACCATTTTTTACCTCCTCCTGGCTGTTCCTGAGTCCCTTGATCTCGGTAGCAATAGATTCTCTGCTGTCCTTTATACTCTTTCAAGCCCAGCGATTAATTTTATGATTATTTTTCTAAATTCACTTTCTGTTATATTGTTTAAATTGTTTTTGATCAGTTCGTTAGCTGTCATTATTTCCTGGATTTTTTTTAGGGGAATTCTTCCATTTCGTCATTTTGGATAGTCCCTGGAGTGGTCCGGAACTGCGGGGCACTTCCCCTGTACTGTCTTGAATAACTTGTGTTGGTGGGCGGGGCCGCAGTCAGACCTGATGTCTTCCCCCAGCCCACCGCTGGGGCCACAGTCAGACTGGTGTGTGCCTTCTCTTCCCCTCTCCTAGGGGTGGGATTCACTGTGGGGTGGTGTGGCCCATCTGGGCTACTTGCACACTGCCAGGCTTGTGGTGCTGGGGATCTGGCATATTAGCTGTGGCTGATCGGCAAGGTGCACAGGGGCAGGAGGGGTAGGCTCAGCTTGCTTATCCTTCAGTGATCCACTTCGGGAAGGGCCCTGCAGCACCAGAAGGGAGTCAGACCTGCTGCCAGAGAGATGGATCAACAGAAGCACAGCGTTGGGTGTTTGCGTGGTGCAAGCAAGTTCCCTGGCAGGAACTGGTTCCCTTTGGGATTTTGGCTGGGGGATGGGCGAGGGAGATGGCACTGGCGAGCGCCTTTGTTCCCTGCAAGCTGAGCTCCGTCGTCCAGGGCTCAACAACTCTCCCTCCTATTGTCCTCCAGCCCTCCCGTTCTCCGGGCAGAGCTGTTAGCTTATACCCTTCCAGATGTCAAGTCCCGCTTGCTGTCGGAACACACTCCGTCCGGCCCCTCCGCTTTTGCAAGCCAGACTCGGGGGCTCTGCTTGGCCGGCGGGCCGCCCCTCTGCCCCCGGCTCCCTCCTGTCAGTCCGTGGAGCGCGCACCGCCTCATCGCCCTTCCTACTGTCTTCCGTGGGCCTCTCATCTGCGCTTGGCTCCGGAGACTCCATGCTGCTAGTCTTCTGGTGGTTTTCTGGGTTATTTAGGCAGCTGTAGGTGGAATCTAAGTGATCAGCAGGATGCGCGGTGAGCCCAGTGTCCTCCTACGCCGCCATCTTCCCAGGATTCCTCTCTGAAAATATTTTAGATATAACAAAGTATTGAGCAAATTAGTAAATATGTTAACGTTGTAGGGAACAAGGTTTCTCACTGTGGAAGAAAGAATAGCAAAATAAAAACTAGAAAACTAGAAAAAGAGGACTGATTTGTGATTGCAGCTTTCATTGTGAACTCATGATTGTTAAAATATAAATATGTGAGTGATATGCATGATGAAAAACCATCTGATAGACTTATGGGGATTACCTTACACATAGCAAGTTGTTTTTATCTTGCTGCTTTAAAGACATCATAACTTTTGATAATTTCATTATAGTATGTCTTAATGTATGTCTTTTTGGATTCATCTTATTTGGAACTCTCTGGGCTTTCTGGATCTGGATGCCTGCTTCTTTCCCAAGAGTAGGGAAGTAAGGACTCATCATTTCTTTGATTAAGCTTTCTGTCCTTTTCTCTCTTTTCTTTTAGGAGCCCTATAATGCATACATTGGTCCTTTTACTGGTTTGCCATAAGTGTTTTAAGCTATCTTTACTATTTTTCATTCTTTTTTTTTCTTAAGTTTATTTATTTTGAGAGAGAGAGAGAGAGAGAGAGAGAGAATCCCAAACAGGCTCCACACTGTCAATGCAGAGCTTGATGCGGGGCTCCAACTCACAAAGAGTGAGGTCATGACCTGAGCTGTAATCCAGAGTCAGATGCTAAACTGATTGAGCCACCCGGGCACCCCATTCTTTTTTTTCTTTTTGACCCTCTAATTGGATGAATGCTGCTACCTGATCTACATGTTTGCCAATCCTTTCTTCCACTTGATCTAGTCTGTTCTTGTACACCTATTTTGAATATTCCAATTGAGTTATTCCATTCTACGGCTCTGTGATTTATGTTTGATACTTATAGTTTCTATATCTGTGCTAAAATTCTTACTTTCTTCATTTTTACCTCAGTGTCCATCTTTGTGACCATTATTTTGAAGTCTCTATCAGGTAAATCACATATCTCCATTTCATTAAGGTCTGTTCCTGGAATTTCATCTTGTTTTTTGTTCTTGTTTATTTGGTTTTTTTGGAACATATTCCTCTTTTTCTTCATTTTCTTTAAATCCCTGTGTTTGTTTCTGTGCATTAGATTAAACAGCCACATCTCCCGGTCTTGACATAGGAGATGGATATTACTGATTAGCACAGACTGAAACCTTGGTTGTCTTTCAAACCTTTATGATTGTCTAACCTGCCTTTTTTGTTATTAGTAGCTCCCAGTAGTTGAAGGTGTGCCACGACCTGTCAGGGAATGATTGAAATTGGCATCTAGATACAGACTGGAAACTGAACCCTCAGGCAGAAGCTGGGAAAGTATGTAATTATAGCTCTTCCATGAAGAAACTGAGAGATGGGTCTTTTTCCTTGCCTTCCTCACACTTGACCAAGGTTTGTAAGCATGGGAGAGGAGGATAGGGTGCTCCTGTGTTCAATAAAAACCGCTTATTTTTTGTTAGAGTCCTGTGGCACTTGTGGTACTTGTGAACGCAAACTCCTTGGCTATCACCCAGGGGATACAGAGGTCTGTCCCTGTCTGTCAGTCTCAAAAGCTAGGATCTGAGATTTGTGTATAAGCTCCTTCCAGGGAGATAGTGGTAACATGGAGTGCACCATAGGGATAGGGAAGGGCTTTCCTGAACTCTAGGATAGGTTACAGTAATCCTGTTGATGTATACTAAATTAATGGCCTGACCATCAAGAAGCAGTAGCCCTCTTTCAAAGAAAGATAGGGAGATGAGCATTTCTGTTTGCTTCCTCTGTGTCAAACCCTAGTGGCTAAAACCAGCTAAGACCTATTTCTTTGTTTGCTCCAGTCCTGTCAGAATCATGAATGTGATCCCTGTTGGATATAAGAGTAAGGCAATCTAAGGATCCAACGCTTGAAAGCAGCCAGAAATTGTGGAGTGCCAAACCTGTGTACAAAATGCTTCCAGAGAGAATCAGCAGTTTTGGGGGTGACTCACATGCGAAAGCAGAGGTGGTGTCTGCTGCCTTCTCTGGTCTCCAGCAAAGATCACAGTTAACATCTAGATATATATTAAATTATAAGCCTGACTCTCAGGCAGTTGCTTTAATTTTTTTTTACATTTATTTATTTTTGATAGAGAGAGACAGAGCACAAGGGGAAGAGGGGCAGAGAGAGAGAGGGGGAGACACAGAATCCAAAGCAAGCTCCAGGCTCTGAGCTGTCAGCACAGAGCCCGACGCGGGGCTCAAATCCACAAACCGTGAGATCATTACCCGATCCAAAGTCGGACGCTTAACTAACTGAGCCACCCAGATGCCCCAGGCAGTTGCTTTTAAAATATACAAATAGGCATCTTTCAGGGAAAGACTGAGAGATGCGAATTTTTGCCTGCTCCCTCTGTGCTGAGACCTGGAAAGATAACCACAAATAGTCCTGTTGAACTCCTTAATAATTGTTTCTTTCTTTCCTAGTCTTGTGGTTCACATGGACACAAGCCTCATTGGCTTGCAGAGCTGGCATTTGGGACCCACCTTTTAGGTAAGAGTCTTAAAATTTGGGATGCTAATGTCAGTCAGAGAAAGACAAACATCATATGACTTCGCTCATATGAGGACTTTAAGACACAGAACAGATGAACATAAGGGAAGGGAAGCAGAAATAATATAAAAACAAAGAGGGGGGCAAAACAAAAGAGACTCTTAAATATGGAGAACAAACACAGGGTTACTGGAGGGGTTGTGGGAGGAGGGAAAGGAGCATTAAGGAATCTACTCCTGAAATCATTGTTGCACTATATGCTAACTAATTTGGATGAAAAATTAAAAAAATAAAATTAAAAACAAGCTGGGGTGCTAGATGTGAACTTAAGTGAAACCTTGGCTCCTCAGGGAAAAAATGGAAGGCGGGAGTTCCCTCCCAATAGGATGGGTGGTGGGTTTTATAACAAGAGCATGTACCAGCTTTTCCTATTCATTTAAATGTGGAATGATGTGGGCATTTTCTTGTTTGCCTGATGTGTAGGAATCACTCAGCTAATTTCTGGATTTACAACAGAAGGAATTGTTTCATGAGTAACTGTGGATTCATTCCACAGGTGAGTTCAGAAAGTCCTATGTTGCCATCTTGGGCCATAACCAGCTAAAAACTTTTCCTATAAAATAAGAAAAAAAAATGATCCCCAATCTTGACTCTTTTATTCAACATAACACTGGAAGTCCTAGCCAAAGCAATTAGAAAAAATAAGAAATAAAAATCATCCAAATCATAAAGAATGAAGTAAAATTATCTCCATTTGCAGATGACATGATATTATATACAAAAAACCCTGAAGATCCCACCAAAAATCTATTAGAAGTAATCAATTAATTTATTAAAGTTATAGGATATAAAATATATAAAATCACTTGCATATCTATACACTAATAGTGAACAATCAGAAAGAGAAATTAAGAAAACAATTCCATTTACAGTTGCATAAAAAGAATAAAATACTAAGAAATGATTTAATCAATAAATTTAAATCAATAAATTTAAATTAACAATGAAACTATAAAGCATTGATTAAAAAATGAAGAAAACACGAGTAAATAAAAAATATCTGTGCTCATGGATTGGAAGAGTTAATATCGCTAAAAAGTCCATACCACCCATAGTAATCTACAGATTTAATGCAATTCTTATCAAAATTCCAATGTCTTTGTTTACAAAAATAGATAATCCTAAAATTTGCATGGAACTACCAAAGACCATGGATAGCCAAAACAATCTTGAGAAAGAAAAAGCTGAAGGCATCACATTTTCTGACTTGAACATTTATTACAAAGCTATAGTAATAAAAACAGTATGGTGTTTACATACAACCAGACAGATAGATCAATGGAACAGAGTAAAGAGCCCAGAAATAAACCCATAAACATATGATGAATTAATTGATGACAAAGCAGTCAATAATAAACAACGCGGAAGGGAAATGTCTTCAACAAATGGTGTTGGGAAAACTAGACAGCCAGGTGTAAAATAATAAAACTGAACCACTGTCTCCCCAAAATTTACTCTCAATGGATTACAGACAAATTTGAGATTGAAACTACAACATTCTAAAAAGAAAACATAGGGAGTAAGCTCCTTGGCTTTGGTATTAGTGATCTTTTGGATTACATCAAACTAAAAAGCTACTGTATAACAAATAAAAGCATCAACAAAATGAAGGGTACCTGGGTGGCTCAATCAGTTAAGTGTCTGACTCTTGATTTTGGCTCAGGTCGTGATTTCATGGTTTGTGAGATCGAGCCCTCCATTGGGCTCTGTGCTGAATGGTGTGGAGCCTGCTGGGGATTCTCTCTCTTCCTCTCTCTCTGCCCCTCCCCTGCTCTCTCTCCCTCTCTCTCTCTCTCTCTCAAAATGAATGAATAAACATTTCTTAAAAAGCATCAATAAGGGGCGCCTGGGTGGCTCAGTTGGTTGAGCGCCGACTTTGGCTCAGGTCACGATCTCGCGGTCCGTGAGTTCGAGCCCCGCATTGGGCCCCTGTGCTGACAGCTCAGAGCCCGGAGCCTGTTTCAGATTCTGTGTCTCCCTCTCTCTGACCCTCCCCCATTCATGCTCTCTCTCTGTCTCAAAAATAAATAAACGTTAAAAATTTTTTTTTTAAAAAAAGCATCAATAAAATTAAAAGAAAACCTAAAGAATGGGAAATATATTTGCAAATTATATATCTGACAAGGGGCTAATATCCAAAATATAAAGAACTCATACAAATCAATAGCAATAAATCAAGTAATCCAATTTAAAAATGGGCAGAGAAACTAAACAGTTTTCCAAAGAATACACACAAATTACCAACTGGTGCATGAAAAGATGCTCAATATCATTAATCATCAGGGAAATGCAAATCAAAACAATGAACTATCACCTCACACAAGTTAGAATGGCTGTCATCAAAAAGACAAGACATAGTGTTGGTGAGAATGTGAGTAAAGTGAACCCTGTATACTATTGGTGAGAATGTAAATTGTTACAGTCACTATGGAAAACAGTATGGAAATTTCTCAAAAAATTAAAAATCACACACACACACACCAGAGTATTATTCAGCAATGAGAAAGAACAAAATCCTGCCATTAACAATAACTTGAACGGACCTTGAAGGATTATGCTAAGTGAAATAAATTAGACAGAAAATGGAATACTGCATTTTATCACTTATTAGTGAAATCTTAAAAAAAAAAAAACAATTATCAAACTCAGAGAAACAAAGATTAGAAAAGTGGTTGCCAGGGGCTGGGAGTGGAAGTAAAGGGAGAAGTTGGTAAAAGGGTAAAAACTTTCAGCTATAACATGAATATGGTTTGAGGAGGTAATGTGTAATACGGTGACTGTAGTTGATAGCACTGTATTGTGTAATTGAAATTTGCTAAGAGAATAGAACTTAAATGTTTACATATTTGTATACCTATATCTGTATCATCTATATCTATGTCTGTATCATCCACTTTCAGTCTTGTTGATAAACAATCTCTGGCTGTTTAGCATGTAGAGCAAATAATATTAAATATTACATATTTTAACTGGTTGTTATATGGTCAGGTAGAAAATCCTTCATTGATGTGTCAAATTACTTACTACTGTAGTGAAGATCAATGTAAAAAAACAACAAAATAAAGAAATATGGGGATATTCTGGTAGAGCTCTTCAGGAATTTATCTTGTCAAAAAACTTTATCATAATTAAGCTTAAAGATATAGCATTATTGAGTTTTATTTAATACTATCCTACCCACTATGTTGATCCTACTGTTTGAGTATTCATATTTGTTGAACTGTCTTTCTATGTTTTTTTTTTTCTTGGTCTTACTTTTCCTCATTCTCTCTTGCTTTCTCCATTCATCTATTCTCTTTCTTTTATTCACCCATTGTCTCTCCCTTATTTGACCCCTTCCTCTTTAATTCTTTCTATTAATTTGCTTACAATTTTCATATGGATTAACTAATAAATGAATATAATATTTGCCTTAAACATTACTGGTACAAATAATCTCCATGGACTAAAACTGACACTGTCTTAATTGTACAGGATAAAATTTGTTGTTGACTAAAAATTATAGGAAGAATAAGATCTTGGCAACATTTGGATCTGAAAAAATATATATCATTTTACCTATCTGATTATCAAGATTATAAATAAAATAACATACAATGTAGAGGATACTTGGCAGAAAACTTCTCATGACCATCTTGTAGAAATGTAAATTGGTACAGCAATTTAAAATGGTATTATGAACAGACAGATGTAAAATCAGACTTGTAAATACAGAGAACAAACTAATGATTACCACAGGGTGGAAAGGAGATGGGCAAAAAGAATAAGGGGGAGTGGGAGATACAGGTTTCTAGTTATGGAATAAGTCATAGGAATATATAGTACAACATAAGCAATATAGTCAACGATATTGTAATAGCATTGTATGGTGACAAATGGTAGCTACACTTATGGTGAGCATACCATAATATGTAAACTTGTTGAATCACTATGTTGTACATCTGAAACTAATGTAACATAGTGTGTCAACTACACTAGAATAAAAAAAATAGTTTTATGACAGTATATAGAGTAAACTTGAAAACAAATTCTAAAATAAAGAAATTCCCACTCTAGGACCGCCTGGGTGGCTCAGTCAGTTGAGCATCCAACTCTTGATCTCAGCTCAGGTCATGATCTCAGGGTCATGAGTCTGAGTCCCATGTTGGGCTCAGCACTGGGCATGAAGCCTACTTTAAAAAAAAGAAATTTCCAACTCTAGACACTCTTACAAGGAAATATATTTAAAAGTGTTCATTGCTGTGTATTCACATTAAAAGCAAAAGCTGGAAACAGTCTAAGATGCCCATCTATGTGAGAATATATAAAAATATGCTATAGTTATACAAGTAAACATTACAATGAATTTAAAGAAATTAAATACAATTGATTAATATCAATAGATCTCAAAATAGAATGTTAAATAAAAACTTTTATAATGAATTGTACAATTTGTTGCCATATACCAAATGTTTTAACATATATCAATATTATTATTTATATGGCCATAATAGATTAAAGAAAAGGCATAGAAAGTGACATGAAAGAACACACATTAATTATATGTAAAATTGGGTAATAGGAATAGGGTTAACAAATATAGGGGTAAAAGAAAAGGTGCTGCATCCAGGCTGATGAAAAGTTTCTATAAATTAATGTAATTTTATTCATTTGAACATATGGCATAAAAATAGAGAAAAAAATGCTTTTAAAAGCTGATTTGGGATGCCTGGCTGGTTCAGTCAGTGGAGTATGCAACTCTTGATCTTGGAGTTGTGAGTTCAAATACCATATCGGGTATAGAGCTTACATTTAAAAAAAAAAAACAAAACTGGCTTGCCTTCCTACCAACAACATATGTAGGAACCATGGGCTTGGTAACCAAAGTTTATCAAGAAAATTATCAAATGAAAATTATATTTAAAATCCAAAATCCACAACTTCCTCACCCATATTGATACCTCCAAAAAGGAATGCTGGTTTATTTTCCAGAAAATGAAAGATTATCCTTGGTTCTATCTCATTGACTTATCTTGGAAACTCTAGTGGGCCAAGAAAACTTTCTTAGACAATGATCAAAACCCCAACAAGTTATTTGATGGACATTGACATTCTAAAGTTTGTACTGCGAGGCAAAAGACCCAGAACAGCCAACACAATATCTAAGATGAATAAAGTTGAAGAACTGACATCACCTGAATTCACGACATAGTATAAAGCTATAGTAATGAAGACAGTGTGATATTGGGGGTGGGGGAAGCAAATAGATCAGTGAAATAAAATAGGAAACTCAGAAATAGGTTCTGGTCCAAGGTGACAATGTAGGAAGACCCTGAACTCACCTCCCCCATCAAACACACCATTATATCTATTTATAGAACAATTCTTCCTGTAGAAGTGAGGGCTGACTGAACAGCTTCTAAACAATCAAAAATTGAAAGAATGGCAAAAGAAAAGCAAGTGTGATGGAGGCATGGTAACAAATGGAACACCCCACCCTCAACACTGTGAATGGCAGTAGGGAGGAACAGTACTGAGGGAATGGAAATAGATTCCTCTGTCCTTGGACACAGAGAAAAAGTTGTGGTTTTAAAAAGTAACGTTTGAGATGAGCACTGGGTGTTGTATGGAAACCAATTTGACAATAAATTTCATATTTAAAAAAAATAAATTACAAAGAGGTATTAAATTTTAAAACAAAAAACAAAACAAAAAAAAGTAACTAGCATATAAGAGATAATACTAGAACTCTGCCAAGCAGCTAAGGAGCTGTGGGAATGCTCTGCATGTGAGAGGGAATGGAAAATGACAGGGTTTACATTCCTACTCTGCCTTAAAAGCTTAGACTGGACAGGGTCTGAACACCATAACAGGTGTGCCTGGTAATCACAGTCATCTTGCAACCTTAGTAAATCCAGGGTCTACAAGCCCACACCAGTTCCCATCATGCTGGGACACAGAAAAAAAATCCATGGTTAAAAAAGCCAAGGAGCTTCAGAGATACTCTCTTCCTCCATGTTAAAAGCTCAGGACAAAACAGGGTCCGGGTAACAGTAGGCTTGTGACCTCAGTGATCCCAGTGTCCACAAGCACACACCAAACCCCATGGTGCTGGGGCACAGAAAATAAGTCACATTTTTTAATTTAAAAATTTATTTTATTATTTTTAATAATAAAATTGTATTGTTTTTATTTTTTGATCTTTTTTTCTTTTCTTTTTCACTTTTATTATCTTCTTTCTTCTTCTTCTTCTTCTTCTTCTTTCTTCTTCTTCTTCTTCCTCTTCCTCTTCCTCATCGCTATTACTATTATTCTTCATTCTGTAAAAGGCTGTGGTTTCAAAGTGTAACAAGTATATACAGCCCAGCTCCAGCCACCAAAAAAAAGTCACCAAGCACACACAGTCTATATAGAGAACACCATACACAAGACCATTCCACCAAGTTTAGAAGTAGCCATTCTTCCTAACCCATAGAAACAAACACAGAAAGTAGAGCAAACTGTGGAGACAGAGGAATAATCTTTAAAAGAAACAAGAATTCTATTTCCTTGATGATGAGTGATGTTGAGCATCTTTTCATGTGTCTGTTAGCCATTTGGAAGTCTTCTTTGGAAAAAGGTCTATTCATGTCTTCTATCCGTTTCCTATTTTTTTAATTTTTTAATGTTTATTTATTTTTGAGAGAGAGAGACAGACAGAAAGAGAGAGAACAAGCAGGGGAGGAGCAAAGAGAAAGGAAGACAGAGGATCCTGAAGCAAATTCCACACTGTGAGCACAGAGCTTGATGCAGGGCTTGAACTCATTGACCATGAGATCATGACTTGAGCTGAAACCAAGAAACAGCCAGTTGACTGACTGAGCCACCCAGGTGTCCCTGTCCATTTCTTAACTGAATTGTTTGTTTTTTGGGTGTTGAATATGATAAATTTTTATAGATTTTAGATACTAACCCTTTATCAGATATGTCATTTGTAAATATCTTCTCCCATTCTGTAGGTTGCCTTTTAGCTTTGTTGATTGCTTCCTTCAGTGTGCAGAAGCTTTTTATCTTGATGAAGTCCCAATAGTTTATTTTTGCTTTTGTTTCCCTTACCTTAAAAGACATGTCTAGTAAGAAGTTGCTGCAATCAAGGTCAAAGAGGTTTCTGCCTGTGTTCTCTAGGGTTTTGATGGTTCCATCTCACCTTTAGGTTTCATCCATTTTGAATTTATTTTTGTGCATGGTATAAGAAAGTGGACCAGTTTTATTCTTCTGCATGTCACTGTCCATTTTTCTCAAAACCACAATGAGAGACCACCTCATGCCTGTCAGAATGGCTAAAATTAATAACACAGGAAATGACAGATATTGGTGAGGTTGCAGAGAAAGAGGAACTATCTTACACTGTTGGTGGAAATGCAAATTGTTGCAGCCACTCTGGCAAACAGTATGGAGGTTATTCACAAAGTTAAAAATAGAACTATTCTATGTCCCAGAATTTGCACTGCTATGTATTTGCCCAAAGGATATAAAAATACTGACTCAAAGGGGCACATGCACCCTGATGTTTATAGCAACATTATCAACAATAGCCAAATTACGTAAACAGCCCAAAAGTCCATTGACCGATGAATAAGTAAATAAGGTGTGGTGTGTGTGTGTGTGTGTGTGTGTGTGTGTGTATAATGGGATATTACTCAGCCATCAAAAAGAATGATATCTTGCCATTTGAAATGACATGGATGGAGCTAGAGTGCATTATGCTAAGTGAAGTAAGTCAGTCAGAGAAAGAAAAATACCATATGATTTCACTTATGTGTGGAATTTAAGAAACAAAACAGATGAACATAAGGGAAGACAGAAAAAAAGAGAGGGGAGCAAACCATAAGAGACTCTTAACTATAGAGAACAAATTGAGAGCAGCTGGAGGGGAGGTGAACATGGCATGGCTAAATGGGTGATGGGTATTAAGGAGGGCACTTGTGTTGAGCACTGGGTGTTATATTTAAGTGACAAATCACTAAATTCTACTGCTGAAACCAGTGCTATACTATAGTTAACTAATGAGAATTTAGATAAAAAGTTGAAAAACAATAAAAAAAAGGTGATGGAAATAAAGGAGTGTACTTACGTGTTGAGCACTGGGTGTTGTATGAAGTGGTGAATCACTATATTGTACAAATGAAACTAATATTACACTATGATAACTGGAATAAAAGTAAAACCATAAAGAGCAAAAATCAATCAATCTCTTTTAATTGCTTTTAAAAAAAGAAACAACAAGAAAACACAGCAGAAAAATAACTAAATGAAACACAGGTAAGCAATATGCTTGATAAAGAATTTAAACTAAAGATTATAAAGATACCAGGCTGGAGAAAACAGTGAAAGAACTCACTGAGACCTTCAATAAAGAGATAGAAAATATTAAAAAGAACCAAATGGAGTTGAAGAGTACAATAACTTACATAATAAGAAACAACTAGAGGAAATCAACAGATTAAAAGATGCAGAAGAAGTAATAGCAATCTGGAAGATAGGGTAATAGAAAGCACAGAAGCAGAACAGCAAAAAGATAAAATAATTTTAAAAAATGAGAATTGATTAAGATATTTCTTGGACTGCATCAAATAAAAAAAACATTTGCATTTAGGGGTCGAAGAAGAAGAAGAAGAAGAAGAAGAAGAAGAAGAAGAAGAAGAAAGAGAGAGAGAGAGAGAGAGAGAAAACTTATTTGAAAAATAATGACTAGAAACTTTCCTAACCCTGGGAAGGAAATAGACATCCAAGTCCAAGAAATACAGAGAGTTCCAAACAAGTTGAACCTGAGGAGACCCACACCATGATACATAATAATTAAGATATCAAGTATTAAAGATAAAGAGAGAATCTTAAAAGTAGCAAGAGAGAAAAGTTACCTCCAAGGGAAAACCTATGAGGCTGCCAGCTAATTTTTCAGCAGAAACTTTAAAGCCAGAAGGAAGTGGCCTGATATATTCGAAGTTTTAACTGAGGGTTGATGGAGGGGAGATGGGAGGGATGGGATAAATGGATGGTGGGCATTAAAGAAGCACTTGTTGGGATGAGCACTGGGTATTATATGTAAGTGAGGAATCACTAAATTCTACTCCTGAAACCAATACTCTTCTATATGTTAACTAACTTGAAACTAAGTAAAAATAACCTGAAATTTACTGTGTAGCGGTCGGAATCAATAAATCCAACTTTTTGTGTCAAAAAAAGCCCATAATACCTAAAAAAATTTTTTTAAGTTTATTTATTTTTAGAGAGAGTGAGAACACACAGGAGGGGTAGTGAGAGGGGTAGAGAGAGAATCCCAAGCAGGCTCCACAGTGTCAGTGAAGAGTCTGGTGTGGGGCTCAAACTCATGAAACACGAGATCATGACCTAAGCCAAAATCAAGAATTGGACACTTACCTGACTGATCCACCCAGACGCTCAGCCATAATACTTTTCTAATTTAAAAAATTTGTTATTTGAATAAAAGAACATTTGAAAACAAATAAAAATCAAAGTGCTAATAGTAAAAAACCTACATAACCAAAATTTAAATAAAAATTTGGAAGAGAAAAAAAAGAGAACAATTTGCAGAAATCTGAAAAATCCAAAAAAAAAGTAAAACGCTTACAACCAAGAATACTCTACACTGAAAGTTTATCATTCAAATTTGAAAAAAAAGATAGTTTACCAAACAAAAGGTAAAGGATTTTATTATCACTAATTGAGCCTTATAAGAAATGTTAAAGGAACTGCTTTAAGTGGAAAAGAAATGGCCATAATTAGTCATAAGAAAATTATGAATAAAAAGATGTAAAATATGACAACATATATATAAAACATGGAGGAGGGAGTAAAAAGGGAAGAGAAAAGGAAAAAGAAGAAAGATTTTTTTTTGTCTTTTTTTTTCTTTTTAGAATGCGTTTGAAATTAAACAACCATCAATTTAATATAGACTGCTATTTACTTAAGATGGTATATATGAAACCTATGGGAACCAGAAACCAAAAATCTATAATAGATAAAAATAAAAAGAAAGTCAAACATAACACTATAGAAATTCATCAGTCACAAATAAAGAGAGCAAGAGAAGAAAGGAGAAAAGAAGAACTACAGAAAACAACAAAATGGCGGTAAGTGCATACTTATCAATAATTACTTTAAATGTAAATGGCCAAAATGCTCCAATAAAAAGACATAGGGTGGTGGAATGGACAAGAATCGAGACCCATCTATATGCTGCCTATAAGAGACTCATCTCAGACCTAAAGACACATTCATTTGGAAAATGAAGAGATGGAAAAACATTCACCATGCAAATGGAAGCCAAACAAAACAAAACAAAAAGTTGGGTAGCAATATTTATATCAGACAAAATAGACTTTAAAACAAAGACTGTAAGATGAGACAGAGAAGGGCATTATATAATGATAAAGAGATCAATCCAACAAGAGGATATAATTGTTATATATGAACCCAACACTGGACTACCTAAATACATAAAGCAAATATTAACGGACATAGAGAAATCAATGATAATACAATAGTAGGGGACATTAACACCCCACTTACACCAATGGATAAATCATCCAGACAGAAAATCAACAAGGAAACAGTGGCTTTGAATGACACATTAGACCAGATGGACATAACAGTTATACACAGAACATCCCATCCAAAAGAAATTGAATACTCATTCTTTTAAGTGCACATGTAATGTTCTCCAGAATAGATCACATATTAGGCCATAAAATAAACCTCAATGAATTTAAGAGGATAGAAATCATACAATGCATAATTTCCAATCCCAACATATGAAACTAGAAATACATTACAAGATAAAAACTGGAAAAAAAAACCACAAAAATGTGGAGACTAAACAAAATGATGCTAAATAACCAATGGGCCAATGAAGCAATCAAAGAAGAAATTTTAAAAAAATACATGGAGACAAAGAAAAATGAAAACACAATGGTACAATATCTTTGGGACACATCAAAAGTAGTTCTAAGAGGGAAGTACGATACAGGCCTACCTCAAGAATCAAGAAAAAACTCAAATAAACAATCTAACTGTACACCTAAATGAACCAGAACAAGAAGAAAAACAAAGCCTAAGGTGAGTAGAAGAAAGGAATTCATAAAGATCAGAGCAGAAATAAATGACATAGAATCTTAAAAAACAATAGGAAAAAATCAATGAAACCAAGAATGAGTTCTTTAAAAAGTTAAATAAAATTACAAACTCTTAGCCAGATTCATCAAGAATAAAGAGAAAGTAAATAAATAAAGTCAGAAATGAAAGAGAAGTAACAACTGACATCACAGAAATACAAAGGTTTGTAAGAGAATACCATGAAAAAGTATACGCCAACAAACCAAACAATCCAGAAGAAATGGATAAATTCCAAGAAACATACAATCTTTCAAAACTGAACCAGGAAGAAATAGACAATCTAAATAGATCAATTAAAAGTAACAAAATTGAATTAGTAATAAACAATTGAATAAATAAATAAATAAATAAATTTCCAAGACCATGTGGATTGACAGGTAAATTCTACCAAACATCTAAAGAAGAGTAAATACCTACTCTCCTCAAACAATTCCAAAAAATTAGAAAAAGAAAGAAACGTTCCAAATTCATTCTATGAGACCATCTTTACGCTGATACCAAAACGAGACAAGACACACACAAAAATTATAGGCCAATATCCCTGATGAACACAGTTGATGGGCAAAAATTCTCATAATATTGGCAATCACATACAATACACTTAAAAGCTCATTCACCACAACCAGTGGGATTTATTCTGGGGATGAAAGAATTGTTCAATATTTGCAAATCAATCAACATCAAACACCACATTAACAAAGTAGAGGATAAAAATGCTATGATTACTCAGTAGATATAGAAAAGGCATTTGACCAAATTCATCATACATTTATGATAAAAACTCTCAACAAAGTGTGGTTAGAGGGAACACACCTCAACATAGTAAAGGCCATATATGAAAACCCACAGCTAAAATCATATTCAATGGTGAAAACTGAGATTCTCTCTAAGATCAGGAATTTCCACTTTCACCACTTTTGTTCAAAACGGTATGGGAAGTCCTAGCCACAGCGGTCAGACAAGAAGAAATAAGAAGTATCTATATCGGTAAAGAGAAAGAAACTGTCACTATTTGAAGATAACATGATTAATACACATGAAATATCCCAAAGACTCAACTGAAAAACTATTAGAAGTAATGAACAAATTCAGAAAGGTGGCAAGATACAAAATTGATACTCAGAAATTGGCACTGTTTCTATAAACAATGATAAATTAAAAGAGAAAAAAAAACACCATTCACAATTGCACCAAAAATAATAAAATACCTAGGAATAAATTTAACCAAAGAGGATAAGAGCCATTGTACAAAAAGCTATAAAACACTGATAAAAGAAAAGATGACACTAACAAATGGAAAGCTATTCCATGATCATGGATTGGAAGAATTAATATTGTGAAAATGGCCACATTACCCAGGGAAATCTAAAGATTCTATGTAATCCTTTTTTAAATACCAACAGAATTTTTCAGAAAACTAGAACAAATAATACTAAAATTTGTATGGAACCACAAAAGACCCCAAATAGCCAAAGGAATCTTGAAAAAAGAAGAACAAAACTATCACAATACCAGATTTCAAGATATACTACAAAACTGTAGTATAACCAAAACACAAAAATACTAACACAAAATAGATACATAGATCAACATGGAGACACCAGAAATAACCCCACACTTATGTGGTCAATTAATCTATGATAGAAGAGGCAAGAATATACAGTGGAGAAGACAGTCTCTTCAATAAATGATCCTGGGAAAATTGGAGAGCTACACATAAAATGAAACTGTACCACCTTCGAACACCATATACAAAAATAAACTCCAAATGGATTAGGGACTTAAATGTGAAACCTGAAACCATAAAAATCCTAGATGAGAGCATAGGCAGTAATTTCTCTGACTTCAGCCATAACTTTTTTCCTAGATAGGTCTCCCGAGGCAAGGGAAACAAAAGCAAAAAAAATGAAGTATTGGGACTACATCAAAATAAAAAGCTTCTGTGCAACAAAGGAACCAATCAACAAAAGTAAAAAGCAGCCTATGGAATGGGAGAAGATATTTGCAAATGACATAACCAATAAAGGGTTAGTTTCCAAATATATAAAGAACTAATACAATTAAACACCATAAAACCAAAGAATCTAATTAAAAATGGGCAGAAGACATGAATAACATTTCTCCAAAGAAGACATATATGGCCAGTTGACAGATGAAAAGATGCTCAACATCACTCATCATTAGGGAAATGCAAATCACAACTACAATGAGAAATCACCTCATGCCTGTCAGGATGGCTAAAATCAACAACTCAAGAAACTACAGGTGTTAGCAAGGATGTGGAGAAAAAGGAACCTTTGTTCATAGTTGATAGGAATGCAAACAAGTGCAGCCACTGTGAAAAACAGTATGGAGGTTCCTCAAAAAGTTAAAAATAGAACTACCCTATGATCCAGAAATTGCACCACTGGGTATTTACCCAAGAGTACAAAAACACTAATTCAAAGGGATATATGCACTGATATGTTTATAGTAGCATTATTTACAATAGCCAATATATGGAGGCAGTCCAAATGTCCATCAATTGATGACTAGATAAAGAAGATGTGGGGTGTGTGTGTGTGTGTGTGTGTGTGTGTGTGTGTATACATACCATGGAATATTATTCAGCCATAAAAAGAATGAAATCTTGCAATTTGCAATGACATGCATGAAGCTGGAGAGTATAATGCTAAGTGTACTAAGTCAACCAGAGAAAGACAAATATCATATGATCTCTCTCATATGTGGAATTTAAGAAACAAAACAACTAATTAAAGGGGAAAAAAGAGAGAGAGAGACAAACCAAGAAACAGTCTCTGAACTACAGAGAACAAACTGATGGTTACAAGAGGGGAGGTAGGTGGGGGAATCGTGAAATAAGTAGTGGGGATTAAGGAGGACACTTGTAGTGATGAGCACCAGATGTTGTATGGAAGTGTTTTGAATCACTATATTGTACACTTGAAACTAATATAACACTGTATGTTAACTAACTGTATTTAAAATAAAAACTTAAAAACTAAAATGCTTATGAATGGATAATTTGTAAAGGTATATAAAATATGCCTCAACTTCTTCTTACATATATTTTAATGTGCTTAATCTCATGTTTTAAAAATGCACTTGTAAAATGAAGAAATAAAAGAAAAAATGTGCAATTGATTTCAAGGTTACAAAAGTTAAAGCAAAACTTTTTGACCAATTTAAGAAGCTGGGGAGAGATATGTGCTCTCTTTTACAATACTGGTTGATATAAACATTAAGGGAAAAACAACTGGCAAAAACCAAGAAAAACATTTGACATGTCCATATCTATCATTCTGAAATTCCTATAGTAGGAATAGAAAGCAATAAAATGTTCCAAGATATTCAAGTGCAAGTCAGAACCATTAAAAAAATTTTTTTAATGTTTGTTTTTGAGAGAGAGAGAGAGAGAGAGAGAGAGAGAGAGAGAGAATGAATTGGGTAGGGGCAGAGAGAGAGGAAGACACAGAATCTGAAGCAGGCTCCAGGCTCTCAGCTGTCAGCACAGAGCCCGACACGGGGCTCGAACCCACAAACTATGAGATCATGACCTGAGCTGAAGTCAGACGCTTAACCAACTGAGCTACCCAGGTGCCCCAGAACCATTTTAAACATACCCCAAGGAAGACTGGTTATAGAAATTATAGCTCATCCCTATGATGAAATATTACATTAACAACAGAATTAAGAGAATATTTAATGATTTAGAAATATTGTCCCAGAAAACTGTTATAATGAAAATACCCTCCAATGGAAAAGTGCATATTGTATTATAAAGGTGTGTAGATTTCTATTTATTAAGAATCTATTTTGTCAAGTAGTGGTATTAGGAATGGTATTAGAATTTTTACTTTATTATGTTTCATTAACATTTTTGAAAAAATATTTTCTATTATAATCATGTACAATTTGTATTAAAATGTTTAACATAAATAAAAACAAATGCTACTGTTTCCCTGATAAAATATTGGGGAAATACAGAAATGATTGCAATACCAAGAGCAGAAAATAATACAGATATCTACGTCCTGTTATAATACTGGTGCACCTTACAAGGTCAGCCCTTTGACAATTCAGTGTTTCTTTCAGCAACGTTTTTATTTTCAGGAAAATATCTTGAATGTTAGCAAAACTTGTGCACTGTGATGAATTTGGCAACTCGGGATAAAGAAAAACGAGTACCAATCTAGATGTTCAAACATTATGAAGTATTAAAAATGTATGTACACATATGCACACCAACACAGACATACAGACTGGATATAAATGTAGGTATGCCTAAGGTATCTATTCATCTATTGAGGCATTGATTCAGTGGAATATTAAGAGGCAGATAAAATCTTTTTAAATGTTTTAAGTTTATTTGTTTATTTTGAGAAGAAGAGAGTGAGGGGAGGAGGGGCAGAGAGAGAGAGATTCCCAGGCAGGCTCTGCTCTGTCAGCGCACAGCCGGATGTGGGGCTCAAACTCACGAACTGTTAGATCATGACCTGAGCTGAAATCAATAGCCAGGCGCTTAACTGACTGAGCCACCCAGGAGCCCCGAGGAAATATTTTTAAAAGTAACTTTAATGACATGAATTGAAATTAAAAGTAGGTGTGTGTATAAACACACACACACACACACACACACACACACACACACACACACTTTTGTGTGAAAAAGCATATATAAAAACCGTAGATACATTCTTATATACATATATGACATGAATGCAAAAAACTACTAAAGAGGTACAGCCAAAAATATTTCAGGTCGTTCTGGAGATGATTACAGACATATACTTGAAATTTTTCAGGAAGATATGGATGGTCATTAAGATTCATTATGGGAACATTAAATTTCTTCTGTTGCCTGCATTTTAATTTTTTCCTGCAATAAAGCCGAATGATGTTTCTGACAATGGGCAAAAGGGCAGTAAGTGGGCACAAGGAAAAGAGGGTGATAAAGGGCATTTAAATCCAGCAAAATAACCTAAAACAGTGAAATACCATTTGCAGCCCATCAAGCTGGCCAAAACACACACACTCCAGCACACACACACATCAATTACAGTGACTAGGAGACTATGCAGGGGGAATGGACATACTCTTTTTACTAGCTGTGCTGGCTGGCATGAATGCAAATCAGTACAATGCTTATGAAGGGGCCATTTGGCAACACACAGGAAAAGTCTCTAAAATATCCTGCAAGGATATTTTATTGTGGATCCTGCAAGTCCACAATTAAGAAGACCATCCGGTATGCTAGCAAAGATTTGGCTTGACAAAGAAGGATTCATTCCTCAGAGTATGCAGTGTTGGGTTTAAACACAAGGAAAGAACTAGGCATCACCTGAATGTCCAACAATGCAGAAATGATTACAGAAGAGTTAAAGATCCATGGATACACTCTGCAGGCACTGAAGACGACATTTAGGAAGCCTGTTGAATAACATGGAAAGAAGTTCAATGGGTTGTGTTTTGTTTGGTTTTAGTTTCTGAAGAAGCAGATTAAGAAACACCACACACGTGAACCATTCTATAACAGTGTGTTAAAAGGGAAGGTGGGGGTGGGGAGTGAGGAAGAGAGGGAGGGAGAAAGAGGGAGAGAGGAGAGACTGGAAAAACAGCACACCAAAAAGTGGTTGCCTCTGGGTAGTAGAATCATGGGGAACAATTACTCTCTGGGTTTTCCCTCATCTGATTTCCTTCTCCTTTCTGATGTTTCTACCATGAAATTGTGTCACCTGTGTAGTGAAGGAAGCGAGAATGAAGTGCTTTTTAAACCAAAGCACAAGGAGAAAAGGCAGCCTATAATCTATCAAGTGGCACAGATTAGCAAGATTATTCACAACGCCCTTGGTGGGTGTGGGGGGAAGGGAGAGGTGGGGAAGACAGAAGGAAGAGGAAGGAGGGAGGAAGAGGAGGAGGAGGGGATGAAAGGAAAGAGGAAGAGAGGAAGAGAGGGGGGAGAGGAGAGGGAGAGAGAGAGAGAGAGAGAGAGAGAGAGAGAGAGAGAGAGGAGAGACCTGCACTCCCAGTACAATACTATACACTGCTGGTGGGTTAGGGGGCAAAGAGGGGAGTTGTAAACCGGGTGGGAGCCAAGATTTGGCTCTGCTGGCTGACTGGCTCCTGGCATGTCTTCATCGCAAGGTGGCTTCCTCATCGGTGTCTTCCTCGAAATCCTTGACGTCAGCACTGGTGGACTGCCTAGCCCAGGCTCCCCTTTCGGCCTCTCGTTCTTTATGCGACTTGAATCTCCCAACGAAAATTTTGCGGTAGTTCAGGAACATGCCATTCATCGCATCAATGGCCCGCTCTGCGGACTCCTGCTTCTGGAAGTGCACAAACCCGTAGCCCTTGGGCCCCTTCTCGTCGCAGGCCACTTTGCAGGAGAGGATGTTGCCAAACGCCGAGAAGATGTTGTACAGCGCCTTGTTGTCGATGGTCTTGCCCAGGTTCTTGATGAAGACGTTGCCCACCCCACTCTTGCGGAGCGAGGGGTCCCGCTGGGACCACATGATGCGCACGGGCCTGCCCTTGATGACATCAAAGTTCAGGGTTTCCAGGGCCCGCTTGGCGTCCACCGGTTGCTGGTAGTTGACGTACGCGTAGCCCAACGAGCGGCGGGTGATCTTGTCCCTGCAAATGCGGATGGAAAGGATGGGCCCGGCCGGGCTGAACTTCTCGTAGAGCATTGCCTCTGTCACTTCAGGGTGCAGGTCGCCCACGTACAGCGAGGCCATAGGAAAGTCTGGGTTCCCCTCGGAGACCCTGCTGGTCTCCGCATCCGCATCTGCACCCGCGGCTGCAGCCGCCGCGGCCGCCGCCACCTCCGCCTCCGCCTCCGCCTCCGCCTCCCCCAAGGAGGGCGCCGCAGCCTCCGCTGCTGCTGCTGCTGCTGCTGCTGCTGCTGCTGCTGCTGCAGTGGCGGCGGCGGCGGCGGCGGCGCAGGCAGCTTCAGTCGCGCTAGCCTCCACAACCACTGCCGCCAGGGCAGCCCCCGCCTCCTTCCCCTCTGCTAGGGCGGCCGCCACCTCCCCCCGGGTGGCCTCCGCCACTGCCTCCTCCTCTACTGAGGCCTCGGCCTCCACCTCAGCCTCCACCTCTGCTTCCGCCTCCGCTACGGAGGCCTCCGCCACAGCCTCTGCCACGGTCGCCGCCGCAGCCTCTGCCGCCGCCGCAGCCGCTGCCGCCACCGCCGCCGCCACTTTCGCCGCTGTCGCCACGGTCGCCGGTGCCTCCAGGCCGCTGCCGCGACCTCCCTTCCCGCGAGCTGGGGGGTAGAGAGGCGGGAAAGGACAGGAGGGCGGGTGGCGCCAGCGGGAGCTGGGGCCGGGGACCCGGGGCCAGTCCGAGTCACTTGGGATAGCAAGCGCTGCCAGGAGCGCACCGGTGCGAGTCACCGCAGCCTGCAGCCTGCTGCTGCCGCCGCCTCTCGGTCGTGGGCTAGCGTGCGGGGCGCGGGCGGGCAAGGCGGCGTGTGGTGAGGGACGGGGGGTGTTGGCGTCTGTGGTCCGGGCAGCTGGGAAGGCTTCTGTCTCTTTGGTTCCCCCTGTGGCTGCTGCGGGGCTGTGGGGCCGCGGGCGGTGGGAGGGGGCGGGGATGGGAGCGGGAGCCTGAGGCTTGGGGCGGGGGCGGGGAGAGTCTTCAGTCTCTCAGGTTGCCTGGATATTTATGAAGAGGAAGCCAGGGAAAGGGCTCCACTGTGGACTGGGAAATACGGTTTAGATTTAGAGGGTTGGTTTTGTTTTATCTCCTCCCCCCCCCCACCCCCCATAGAACGTCTAAATGATTAAATCAAGTGCCTTGCAAGAACGGGTGGGTGGCATTGAGAATACACTTGCCCGGCCTAAACAAAGCCGAGAAAAAAGGTTTTCTCACATTCAAGGGTTCTCCCCGCTTCACCTCATACACACTTTGCAACATCGCTGCCACCAAGGAAACAACACCTATTCTGAGCAGGACCTGGGACCAGTGGCGCAAGCTCCCCCTGTAGCCTGCTGACCCATTTTCTCAGAGATCCCTCCCCCTTTTCCAGCTCTTTCCCTCGTCTGCAACACTTGCAAAAGAGGGAATAAAGAACACAAGGACATGTATTCATTCATTGATAATGCCATGCCACAAATATTTATGGAGCTTGTGCTGGTCCCTAGGGATACAGGGGTCTGGCAAGCAGGACACATAAGCTGGTTTGGGGCTTGTCCTTGGTAATGGACAGTCTGGGTGGGAAACCCTGCCCCTGCTCCAGATTACAGGAGAACTAGGGACATGGGGTTCTTCCACACATCCCCTCCCCAGTTCCTCCCACACACCCAGCCTCAATACGTGCGGCCTGACAGTGGGGGAATCGAGAACACCCTGTCCTTAGTGCTGTCCTCAATGATACCCTGGGCTGGGGACAGGGCCTGGTCCAGAGCCAAGCACTTGTTCATTCTTGGCTCTGCCTTCAAGGTGCTAAGGTTACTAACATGAATCAAGAAATGCACATCCATGTTCAAAACAAAACCAAACCCCCAAATCTCTAGAATGAGGTGCCTGGTGCCACTTCATCAGGTAGTATTTGTGAAAGCCTTATCAAGTACTTGGCACTGGGAGCTAAGGGACAGGCCATGTGATAAGTGAGCAGTGAGTGTTGATATATTGGAGGTGTGGGGTGGGGTGAGAAAAGGTGAGCTGTGTGTGTTGTGGGAACAGAGAGGCCACAGGGGGCCAAATGCTGAGGGGATAGACAAGTGAGCAACCATGAGAGTAGAGTATAACAGAAGCTAGGGTCCCACTTGCTCCAGAAAGGAGGACCCTGCCACTAACTCTTCCTGGTAGGAGTCAAGTGAGGCTGCACAGAAGATGAAACCCTCAATGTGAACCAATGTCGAGACAGGAAGGAAGACATTCCAAACAGAGGGATCTGATTGTGCTCAAGGCCCTGTGGCATGCTAGCACACACAAAGGCACCTCTGGTCATGCCTAATAATCTGGTGTGGGCAGAGCTCATGGTCTCCGAGAGCATATGGCAGAAGATGGAGCTAGAAGGTGTGGAGCCCTGAAAAGCAAGCCAAGGTGCTTGGACTCTGCACCCAAGTCCATGGGCACCACTCAGCACGTTCAAGGAGGCAATCAGTGGGTGTGATTGGATCCTCAGAGTACAAAATAAATATCAATACAGAAATCAGTTAAGAGAGTAGATCTTAAAAGTTTTCATTACCAGAAAAAAATGTGTAACTGTGAGGTGACAGATGTTAACTAAACTTATTGTTCATATCTCTATCTATCTATCTATCTATCTATCTATCATCTAATTATTGTGTTGTACACCTTAACCTCATACAACGCTATATGTCAATTATAGCTCAATAAAGCTGGGCAAAAACAACCCATCAATGCACATATAAGTGTGCATGTGCCTTCCCCTACACACAACTAAGACAGAGATGAGAGAACAAAAAGAAGACAGTCAGATGTGACCAGTTCCAGAAGAGATAGAACAACCATTCCCTCTGTCTCCCCTTTCCCCCATAAATAGGAGTTTCTCACTTACTGTGAGCCAGGCATCGAACTGTGTGGGCTTTGGGGTCAGATATAAAAACGATTGAACCACAGTGCCTTCCCTCAGGACATCTCACTCCACTAAAGCTCAGGCTGCCATACAAATAACAGAATCCCATACAAATAACAGAACAGGAGGGCTATAGGTGCCGCTATGTGATTGGACTATGGTGGCCATGGGATTTCATCTGCCCAGCACATATTGTCTCCTCCCCCTCATTCCTGCCCATCCACATTCTTTGGGGAAATAAAGCCGTTTTCTGTGGTGGCAGCGTTAGCTGGACCTAGGCAGTTGCACATGACAGAACAACCCTGAGCCTTCGGAACTGACCGAGTCACTGTGGGGTGTGAGGCAGTGAGAACTTTCCCAGTGCTGGCAAGAAATCATCCCAAGGTGGCTGAGAAGCAGACACACAGACATATACCTTGCCAGCTTGCAAAATCCAGCCCATCGCCCCTAGACAAGGCTAGTGCGAACAAAGGAAAAGAACAGAGGCGTAGGAAAAGCAGGCTGTACAGCCGATGTTTGACCAAGGTGATCACTGTCACTGCTGTTAAGAGCCATCTCTTGGAAGTCTAGGTTGCTTGTAGGCAGGAGGCAGATGAGCTGTGCCTCACCATTCCAGGTGGCCATCCAAGAGGGTCCCGAGGAGGCAGAGGCCAAGTGGGGAAGCCATGATTGCTGGGGGGGGGGGGGGGAGGTAGGGGATATGCAGGTGACGAGAACAACTTCTCAACCCGTTGTTAGGAGACAGAAATGTCAAGCGGGACCAACTCAAGGACCAGGGCTCCACAATATCTCTTCCTCTAGCTTTGATTACAGTTTGGCCCACAGAGCCAACAGAAATCAGTAAGAAAGCAGGACAAAGAGGTTTGAAGAAGTCATGCTATGTCCAGCAAATCCCCAAGCCTGTCAAACCTGAAGACAATCCCTAGACCCCTGTTGTCTCCAGCAACAGCAACGGGGCTAGAAGGGAAGAAGGTGCAAGACTATTCCCTGAGACATGCCAACATTTAGAAGTTCAGTTGAGGATGATAAGCCAGGGGAAGAGTTTGAGAAGGACTGGGTGGTAAAAGGGCTGGCTCCAAACCTGACTTGCATGGTCCAGCCTCAGTGTCCTCACTGAGGTCCTGTTTTCACTGCATGTGCATGGGGGTTGGTTTAAAGAGGCACAGCAAAGACTTTGTGTGCTAGGGTTTAGCTTCTCTTTCTGTTTATTTCTCAATAGAGCTTTAAAAGCAGATAGGTTCAGATACAGAGACATTTCAAGAGTGTTTGGAGCCGGCACTGGTCTTCCATTTCATATGGCTCACTTCCTTCTTCCTATCAGGAGGAAGAAATAGAAAGGAGTGGGGATGCAGTTCAGAGAGCAGGGGAAAAGAGTAGAAAAGAACGGAAGAAGGTAGGGAATGGGGGGTACCAATGGGGAGAGGGACAGATAAACTCCACGTACAAAAAATGAATAAAAAGACCAAAAACAGTGATCTACATAAAGAAGTCTCTTCCCATGAATTTCTCATTGGCATAGCTATAGGAAGGATGCCCAGGGAAAAGACAATGAATACATAACTGTATTTTGGGGTAGGGAAATTGTTTCTGTCAATTCACACTGCCCCCCAAATTCCTACAAATGAAAGTAATTATGAGACACAGGCCAACAAAAAAGCAGCCTTAGGCTTTGATTTATGAAGAATTGGAAAGTGTTTGGATGTGCCCTTGTTATTTAGCAAATCATAACAATGATTATTATATTGTCTTGAATAAATACAACACATTTAGCAAACGGTCTTTGGATCCTTATAAAGTGAAATGTTAAGGAAGACAGATGTGTGGGGCAGGGATGGAGTAGGAATCCGGCCTATAGAAATAAGAGTCTCAGGACATCAGGACATACACAGAAGCACGTTTATCACAGAAAGGCTCACATTGGGCAAACTAGAACACAAAGCAAGCACTCGTCATTTGGGAAATGACTGAAGACATTTCAGTGAAGCCAGTCCATGGATTATTATGCATGGATTATTAAGCAAGCATGAATTATGTCCATATGGGTTGATTTAGGGGGACCTCCAAAATATGCTATTATTAAATGAGAAAAAGTAAATTGCAGAGAAGGAAACAGTACCTGGTCCCATTTGTGTATGTGGCAGAGGGCGGGGGGAGGTGGGAAGATATGAGGCTGTGATCTCATACTTATCCATCTGCCTATTTGACATCTCCACCTGGATGTGCCATAGGCATTTCATCCTTAAATGCCAAAAATGGAACTCCTGAACTTCTTTCACCTCCCGATTCCTACTCCGCCTAACTTTGCTCCTTCCACGAATAGCACAGCCACCCATCTAGGTATTCAAATGAAACAAAAATGAAGAGGCACCCCTATTTCCTTCCTCTCCCACATCTTCCTCTGGTCACTCTCCCATCTTTCAGCAATTCGTATCACCTCTACTTCCAAACACCGCTTGAACCTCTCCAAATCAACTGGAGTCCACCATTACGTCTGTCATGGGCTCTGACATAGCCTCCTAACTGGTCGCCTGCTTCCACCAAACTTCCTTCTCCATTCAGTAGCCGGACTGATCTTTCTGAAAAATAAGTGGATTTTCTCGCCTCCGCTACTCAAAACCCCAGAATGTCTCCCCATTTCACTTTGACTAAAGTACAAACTCCTCAATGTGGCTTAAATATAATGAGCTGCATGACTCAGCCCTTGCCACCCTCCCCATTCTCACTTTTCTATATCCTGATCATTGTGGGCCTTCTCAGAATACTCTTGACTGTCTGCTCCAGGATCCAAGCTTGATTCTTTTTGGGGGCTTCTGCCTACCCCAATCTGTCTTTCTCTATACTTTTGAAATCATGAACAGGTTTTTAACATACAGAAAGTTACAGCGGGTCACAGAACACTCACCCAAACACACGTCACTTAGGATGAAAAAACAAACAAACAAACAAACAAACAAACAACAACAACAACAAAAACCCAAAACATAGCTGCCATCCCCTTTAGAACTCTACCCAACCCCATTCCCCTCTGTCCCCCGGCCCACCTCCCGCAACCTCAATAGGGCACATGCCTAAGTCACTTCGGGGTGTGACTAAAGGCAAGAGACAAGCAAGTCTTCAGTTTCTTCCTCTTGTTTCTTTTTCTCTCCTCTTACCCCTCACTCTTTCCCTGAGGTCGAGCATTTCTTTGATGACCCTTTGCTCCTTGTCCCTCAGAAGCAGACAGGGTCTGCAAAAAGGGAACATAATTGGTGATATATTTGGGCTCAGGATGGTCATGAGAAATGAAGAAGCCTATACTCCCACCAGTTATTGTATAGTCCTAAATTTCCTGGGCCTAGATTCCTCAAAGAAGATGGGCCTTGGAGTCAAATGGACTTGTAGGCAGAATCCCAGAGCAAAACACTTAACCACTTGGAACCTCAGTATGTGCTCTGAGTTTGAATTTCAGAAACTCTAATTCAGGTTCTTAGGAAATTTCCTTTATAACAAGTAGTTTTGCCCCAGCCCCACTTAGGAGCCAAGAACAAGGGCTCTCTTGACTGATGATTTTTATATAGTGTTTCAGGTATTTTTGTCCCTGGGAATCAATTCTCCTTCCAAAGTATGCTGACAATTTTAACTAATGCCCTTCATTGTCATGATCTTAGGCAGTTTACAGACATGATCTTACAAAAATATACCTATAGATATGCCCCAGGCCATGACTTACTAGCTGTGCTTACCTTGTTCAAGTTCCTTTATCTTTTTCGTTTGTTTCTTTAGCTTTGGCGTCTTCATCCATACGAGGGGATAGTTATAAGGATGAAAAGTGATAATATATGGACAATGTTTTTCACAGTGCCTGGCATGCATTCAATGCCCAACACAAGAGATTCCTTATTAATGTCACTTCCTTCCATCTTGAGGATATCCTTGTTTAGCTCGTTTTTGAAGGCCCAGTGTCTTTCCTTTCTGATGTCCAAGGAAGCCTGGCCTTTTCTCTCTAACCAGGAGCAAAGTGTCAGTTCAGAGCGAGTCTGATTCTCTGAGTGACAGTCCAGCTTAGAGCTGGATTTTACTCTACGCAACTGCCTGATTTGCCAGCCTGAGCTCACTTTTCTTATACCCTCATTCAGTTATCCTGGGCTTAGAAACTTTCTACAATCCATCTATTTACTCTTCCTGAGCTCCAAGGACTTCACGAGTCAACGCATGAAAGCATGCCATTTTTCT
The DNA here is from genome assembly GCF_046562875.1 of Panthera onca. NCBI lineage: Eukaryota > Metazoa > Chordata > Mammalia > Carnivora > Felidae > Panthera > Panthera onca. Next base: position 70,091,292 of record NC_138357.1, read on the forward strand.
GTCGTCAAGAACACCACCCAGAAGATTTTATAATACTATCTCAGCAATATAGGGTATTGAGTCATGAGTGAAGTTTCCCTCCACTGCTATGCATCCCTTCAAGCACCTTTTTGGGGGACATTTTGAACATAAATTACTGTAAGACAATACATTCCTCCAAGTGCTGTAGGATACTGAATGTATTTTGATGTCTTCGTGACATCTCTGGAACACTGCTTTCAACATTCACAATTATGCTGCGACACATTTATGGGTTATGGATGTGTGAGTGGCTGATTCTCAGTACTATGAATTGTTGAGCAATTTAAGTTCCCAATCTATATAATAAATGTAAAATGAAATCTCCTTCCATATGGTAAAGTCTTGCTAAGGTCATGACAGCTAACTATGGGATTTTCTCCCAAACATACACACCATCTTTTAAAAACCATTCTTTAAATAAAAAAGGAAAAGAAGGGGCACCTGTGTGGCTCAGTTGGTTAAACATCTGACTCTTGAATTTGGCTCAGGTCATGATCTCATGGTTTGTGAGATCAAGCCCCGCGTCGGACTCTGTGTTGACAACCTGGAGCCTGCTTGGGATCTCTCTCTCTCTCTCTCTCTCTCCCTACCCCCCTCTCTCTCTCTCCCTACCCTGATCTCCAAATGAATACATAAATAAATACATAAATACATAAGGAAAAGAAAAAGAAAGAATGAAAAACGAATGAAAAATGAAAAAAAAGAAATGAAAGGAAATCATGCACATGATAAATAAAATAGCGATGGCCAGAAAGTACAAAAGAGCTTATGATGAAAGCAAAGGTTGGAGACCCCATCACTTCTCAACCCCTTGTCGTGCTTTCCAGGGTAGACCATTTTAACAATTCCTGTTTCCATTGTTCTGGAAGTTACCTTCTTACATCTAGATAAAGTGCTTAATCTGCTATTTCAGTAATTCATCAACTTCAGACATCATCAAGTGACCACATTCTGCTTACAGAGGAGAATTTAACTCATGGTGTCTGTCTTCAGTCTGCCCTCACTCTCTCTTGGTTTTTATACCTTCTTTTGATTTTTGTTTCCTCTATTGGTGACTCTAGTTAACTTTAAATAATATCCGTAGCCCTCAGTTTTTTGCATATACCTTAGTCAGTTTACCTTGATTTTCTATAAAATGAGTATATTGCCATGCTTATCCTTCCCTTCCCTCAACTTCTTTTCCTCCTTTATACCTTCTCTTCTAATCAGACTCATAATCATTTACATCCACTTCTGGAAACCTAATCAAGTCTTTTCTGCTTTGAAAACGCAAGACAGCCTTTTACCTTTCAATGAATCTCCAATAATGTTGACCACAGAGCCACATTTCTTCACTGAGTGCAGGCTGGGCCACTAGAAGGAGATTAATCCTAGTATCAAGTTCAAATCCTCCCTTTTACCTTATTCTGTTAATTTCTAAAAGGTATGCTGCATTTGAGTTTGATTTATAGTTGACTTATGCATCAAACTCCCTCCTTCTCCTGCTTTCTCTTTCCCTCTCTTTCTTTCTCTTTCTCTTTGTCTCTGTCTCTCTCTGTCTCTGTCTCTCTCTCTCTCTCTCTCTCTCTCTCTCTCTCACACACACACACACACACACACACACACACACACACACACGCTAAATGGCTGCCAGGCAATTGATCATTAAACAATTTAATCTTATAACAACTTATGACATGGGTGTTATTATAATCTTCATTTTACACCTGGGAAAACTTTGGTAGCAAGTATTTAAATAACCTGCCAAGGTCTCACAGCATGTAAGGGACAGAGTCTGGGATTTGATTCAAAGAAAGACAGTCTCATTCCAGAATTGCTATTGGTGACCACTGTGTTATTCTTCACTACATGTCTCCCTTTTGGTTTATCAGAACCACAAATATACCCAAAAGCAGCATATATATACACAAATATGCTGTTAAAACAGGTGGAACAGTGCACATAGATATATGAATAGCGGTTGGCAATCCATCCACTTCCAGAAACAACCTTCACCAATCCCAGACTCTGGGGTTACACAAAACAATATTGTCTGTTTTTGTTTTTTCTCTTTACATTTCTCTCAAGCTCATAAAAATCTATAAAACCAGGCTTATACAAATGTATAGAAACAGGTTGACATTTTCCAGAGTAGTTTTCTTTTTCTTATTTCTTTTTCTTTTTTTTTTTTTTTTTTTTTTTTTTGGTCAAAGTGGCATCATACATTTCACAATTTTCTGCAACTTTCTACGTTCACAGAACAGGTTAGTACATGCAGATCAAGTTAATTCTATTGTATTAAAGTCTGCATTAATGACAAACAAATTTATGCAGCAATGCCCCGATCATTCCATGTTTTATTTTTGCAGACAGATGTCATTTTTACCTTTGCTCCCTTTTCTGTGATGTGCCTTAATTTTTCTCAGCCTGCTTTTAAGAATTTCTCTTTATTTTTATTTTCAAGGCAATTGGTTTCTGGTGGGTCTTAAATTCAAAGACCATCTTGGAGCTGTGAGGTTTTGCTTTGCCTCATATTTGGAACATTTTCTACCATTGTATCTTCAAATGTTTTCCTGTCCATTGCTCCCTTTTTATTATTCAGGGGCACCAATTATATGTAGGTTTGGTGAATCGATAATGTCCCACAGGTCAATGAGGCTCTTTCCGTTTATGTTTGTTTGATGTTTCACTTTTTATTTTTATTTTGTTTTTTAAATTTTTATTTAAATTCCAGTTAGTTAACATACAATATAATACTAGTTTCAGGTGTACAATTTAGTGATTCTGTGCTTCCATACAACACCCAGTGCTCATCATAAGTGTACTCCTGAATTCCCATCACCTATTTAACCCATCCCCCCATCCTAGCCCCCCTCTGGCAACTATCAGATCATTCATTGTTCTCTGTAATTAGTAGTCTCTCTTTCTCTTTCTCTGTCTTCCTCTCTCTCCCTCTTACTTTCACCTTGCTTGTTTGTTTTGTTTCTTGAATTCCATATGAGTGAAACCATAGGGTGTCTTACTGACTGACTTATTTTGCTTAGCATTACAGTCTTTAGCTCCATCCATGTCATTGCAAATGGCAAGATTTCATTCTTTTCTATGGCTGAGTAATAATCCAGTGTGTGTGTGCGTGTGTGTGTGTGTGTGTGTGTGTGTGTGTGTGTGCGCGCGCACGCATATATACACATACATACATACCACCTCTTCTTTACCCATTTATCATTTGATGGACACTTGGGCTGCTTCCATATCTTGCTATTGTAAATAATGCTGCTATAAACATAAGGATGCATGTATCCCTTTGAATTAATGTTTCTGTATTCTTTGAGTAAATACCCAGCAGGGCGATTGCAGGATCATAGGGTAGTCCTATTTTTAATGTTTTGAAGAACCTCCATACTGGTTTCCACAGTGGCTGCACCAGTTTGCAGTCCCACCAACAGTACACGAGGCTTCCTTTTTACCATATCCTCTCCAACAACTGTTGTTTCTTGTGTTGTTGATTTTAGCCACTCTGACCAATGTGAGGTGATATCTCCTTGTAGTTTTGGTTTGCATTTTCTGATGATAAGTGATGGTGAGCATCTTTTCACGTGTCTTTTGGCCATTTGCATGTCTTCTGTAGAGAAATATCTGTTCATGTCTTTTGCCCATTTTTTAATTGGGTTATTTGCTTTTGGGGATTTTATTTTAAAATTTCTTTATATATTTTGGACACTAGCCCTCTATTGGATATGCCACTGGCAAATATCTTCTCCCATTCCATAGGTTGTCTTTTAGTTTTGTTGATTGTTTCTTTCACTGGCAGAACCTTTTCATTTTGATGCAGTCCCAGTAGTTTATTTTTGGTTTTGTTTCCCTTGCCTCTGGAGACATATCTAAAAAGATGTTGCTAGAGACAGTTTCAGAGAAGTTATGGCTGTGTTCTGTCCCAGGATTTTTATGGTTTGAGGTCTCACAGTTAGGTCATTGATCCATTTTGAATTTATTTTTGCATGTGGTATAAGAAAGTGGTCCGGTTTCATCCTTTTGCATGTTGCTGTCTGCTTTTCCCCACACCATTTGTTGGAGAGACATTCTTTTTCCCACCAGATAATCTTTCCTGTTCTGTCAAAGATCGACCAGTTGGTTGTAGGTTCATTTCTGGTTTATTTATTCTGTTCCATTGACCTGTGTGTCTATTTTTGTGCCAGTCCCATACTGTTTTTGATCTCTACAGCTTTGTCATATAACTCAAAGTCCGTAATTGTGATGCCTCCACCTTTGCTTTTCTTTTTCAAGGTCGCTTTGGCTATTCAGGATCTTTTGTGTTTCCATACAAATTTTAGGATTGTTTGTTCCAGTTCTGTGGAAAACATGATTGGTATTTTCATAGCGATTGCATTAAATGTGTAGATTCCTATGGGTACTATAGACATTTTAACAATATTTGTTCTTCCGATCCATGAGCATGGTACGCCCTTCCATTTGTTTGTGTCATCTTCAATTTCTTTCATCAGTGTTTTGTAGTTTTTAGAGTACAGGTCTTTCACCTCTTTGACTAGGTTTATTCCTAGGTATCTTATTATTTTGGGTGTAATTGTAAATGGGGTTGTTTTCTTAATGTCTCTTTCTGATGCTTCATTATTGGTGTATAGAAATGCAACAGATTTCTGTATGTTGATTTTGTATCCTGAGAGTTTACTTAATTCATTTATCAGTTCTAGCCATTTTTTGGTGGAGTTTTTAGGTTTTTCTGTATATAGTATCATGTCATGTGCAAATGGTGAAAGTTTGACTTTTTCCTTACCGATTTGGATGTCTTTTATTTGTTTTCCCAATCTGATTGCTGTGGCCAGCATTTCCAGTACTATGTTGAACAAAAGTGGTGAGAGTGGACATCCTTGTCTTCTTCATGGCCTTCAGGGAAAAGCTCTCAGGTTTTCCCCATGAAGGACGATGTTAGCTGTAGGCCATTCATAAATGGCCTTTATTATGTTAAGGTATGTTCTCTGCAAACCTATTTTTTGAGGGTTTTCATCACTAATGGATGTTGAACTTTGGCAAATTGCTTTTTCTGCTTCTGTTGAGAGGATCATATGGTTCTTATCCTTTCTCTTATTGATGTGCTATATCACACCGATTGATTTCCGAACGCTGAACCACATTTGCAACCCAGGAATAAGTCCCACTTGATCATGGTGGATGATTTTTTAAATGCATTGTTGAATTTGGTTTGCTAGTATTTCATTGAGAAATTTTGCATCTATGCTCATCAAGGATATTGGCCGGTAGTTCTCTTTTTTAGCAGTGCCTTTATCAGTTTTTGAATCAGGATAATTCTGGCCTCAAAGAATGAATTAGGAAATTTCCCTTCCTTTTCTATTTTTAGGAATAGTTTAGGAAGGACAGAAATTAACTTTTCTTTAAATGTTTGATAACGTTGGCCTGTGAAGCCATCTGATCTTGGACTTTTGTTCGTTGGGAGTTTTTTGATTACTGATTCAATTTATTTGCTGGTTATCAGTCTCTTCAAATTTTCTCTTTCCTCCTATCTCAGTTTTGGTAGTTTATATGTTTCTAGGAATTCATCCATTTCTTCTAGAATGTCCAATTTGTTGGCATATAGTTTTTCATAATATTCTCTTATGATTGTATTTCTGAGGTGTGGGTTGTTATTTCTCCTGTCTTATTTGTGATTTTGTTTCTGTCCTTTCTCTTTTTTCTTGATAAGTCTGGCTAGAGGTTTATCAATTTTATGGAGTTTTTCAAAGAACCAGATCCTGCTTTCATAGACCTGTTCCTTTTTCTTTCCTTGTTTTGATTGGTTTGTTTGTTTGTTTGTTTGTTTGTTTGCTTGTTTCTGTATGGTTTTTTTCTGCTCTAATCTTTATTATTTCCTCCCCTTTGATGGTTTGGGTTTTTCTTTTTTCTTTGTTTTTGGTGTAAGGTTAGGTTGTTTATTTGAAAGTTTTCTTGCTTCTTGATGTAGGCCCGTGTTGCTAGAAACTTCCCAGTTGGGACCATTTCTGCTGCATCCCAAAGGTTTTGGACCGTTGTGTTTTCATTTTCATTTGTTCCCATGTACTTTTGGATTTCTTCTTTGATTTCCTGCTTCACCCATTCATTGTTTAGTAGCATGTTATTTAGCCTCCATGTGTTTGTGGTCTTTTCAGATTTTTTTTCTTGTGGCTGACTTCTCATTTCAAAGTTTGTGGTCAGAAAAAATGCATGCTATAACTTTGATCATCTTGAATTTGTTGAGGCTAGTTTTGTGGCTTAATATGTGATCTATTCTGGAGAATGTTCCATGTGCACTTGAAAAGAATGTGTATTCTGCTGCTTTAGGATGGAATTTTCTGAATATATCTGTTGAATCCATCTGTTTCAGTGTGCCATTCAAAGCCATTGTTTCCTTGTTGATTTTCTGCTTAGATGATGTGTCCATTGATGTCAGTGTGGTGTTAACATCCCCTACTATATCCATTAGTTCCTTTATGTTTGTTATTGACTGTTTTATGTATTTGGGTGCTCTCCCACGTTGGATGCATAAATATTTACAATAGTTATATCTTCTTGTTGGATTGTGCCTTTTATTATTATATAACCTCTTTCTTTGTCTCTTGCTACAGTCTTTGTTTTAAAGTCCATTTTTGTTCGATATAGGTATTGCTCTTCATGGAGATTCTTTTAAATGTGGTATCAAAATTTGGTTTTTAGTTGAATCTTCTTAATGGCCTGTGGTGTTGAACATGCATTCCTGTGCTTATTTCCCATCCACGTATCTTCTTTAGTGAACCATCTGTCCTGATCTTTTGCCCACATCTAGCTTGGTTGTTTTTTTCCTTCATATTGAGTTTCGAAAGTTCTCTCTTTATATTCTGGATAACAGCCCTTGATCAGATTTATGTTGTACCTAAGAAAGCTAGGCCTAACCCAAGGTCAGAAGAGATTTCTGTTTGCTTTCTTCTGGAATTTTCGTAAGCTTACATTTAGGTTTGTGATCCATTTTGAGTCATTTTTTGCCCATATATAGTATGAGGTATTGATCAATGCCCACATCTGGGGAATAGAAATATCTGATTGTGTTAGCACCACTTCTTGAACCATGATACTTTCTACACTGAATTGCCTTTGTGTCTATGCCAAAAATTAGTTGTCCTTACATGGGTGGGTTTATTTCTGCATCATCTCTTCTGTTCTAATGACCCATTTGTCTTTCTTTATGCCAATATCACAGTTTTTTGATAACTGTTACTTGGTAGTAAGTCTTGAAATAAGGTAGTGTTAACTTTACACCTTTGTTCTTCTTTTCTAAGGTTATATTGGCTGTCGTACATCCTTTGTAATCCCATATGAAATTTAGAATATTATTGTCAGTTTCTACACAAAATTCCTTATGGGATTTTGAATGGCATTGTGTTGATTCTATAGATGAATTTGGAGAGAACAGACATGTTAATTATATTGCATTTCCTGACACAATGAACATGAAATATCTTCCCATTTACTTGTGTTTCCTTTAATTTCTCTCAACAGTAGTTTCATCCCTAAGTATTTCATAGTTCAACATTTTCTGACGTAGTTGAAAATGTATTTCAATTTTTCACCACTTGTTACATTATATACAAATACAACTGACTTTTGCATGTTGATTCTGTATCATGTCCTGCAACCTGGCTAAACTCTGAGTCTAGTTACTCGTGTGTGTGTGTGTGTGTGTGTGTGTGTGTGTGTGTTCCTTAAGATTTTACATGTATCAGGCCATGACATCTTCAAAGAGAGATCGTTTTATTTCTTCCCTTCCAATCTGGGTGCCTTTGTCTTTTCTGCCTTTTTGCCCTGGCAAGACCCTTCATAGAAGTGGTGAGTGTGGACAACAGTCTTGTGCGTGATCTCAGGAGGGAATAATTCAGTCTTTCACTGTTAAGTATGATGTTAGCTATAGGATATTTATAAGTGTCCAGTGTCTGGTTGAGTGAGCTCCTTTCTCTTCCCAGTTTGGTGACAGCTTTAATCATGGAATGGTGTTGGATTGTGTAAATGCTCTGTTGAGATGATCATATGGTTTCTCTGATTTTAGTTTGTTAACATAGTGAATTGCATTGTCTGATTTTTGAAAGACAGGTGAACCTCATATTCCTAGGACAAACCCCCTTTGCTAATGATGTGTTATTTTTAAAAGATATATTGTTTAGATTTTATTTGTTAACATATTGCTTAGTAATTTTCCGTCTTGTCCATGACTGATGTTGGTCTATACTTTTTCTTTCTTTTAATGTCTTTTTTTCTGGATTTTGGTGTCAGAGTGATGCTGGCATGGATAGAATGTGTATGAACATTACAATGAAGTTATCTGAAAGGAGTTATGTTACCTTGGTACTATGTGTTCCTTCAGGGTTTGGGGCATTTCACCAGTGGGCCTATCTGCTGTTTTCTTTGTGGGAATATTTGTAATTATAATTCAGTTCCCTTAGTAAATACAAGACTTTTCAGGTTATGTATTTTTTATTGAATGAACTTTGGTAGTGTGTATGATTCAAGAAATCTGTACATTTTATCCAAGTTGTCAAATTTACTGGCATAGAGTTTTTTCACAATATTTCCTTATTACCATTTTAATATCTGTAGGTTCTGTCTTGATGTCATCTGCTTCATTGTGATATTGGTAATTTGTGTCTTCTCTCTCTTTTCCCTGAACAGTCAACCTAAAGACTTATTAGGTTTATTAATTTTCTCAAAGTAAATAGCTTTTATTTCATTGATTTTCTCTATTGTTTTCCTGTTTTCTGCTCTGATATTTACTATTCCCTTTCTTTACTTTGGTTTGGATTTGGCTTTACCTTGGTTTGAATTTTCCCTCCTTTTTTTTAATGTTTACTTATTTATTTTGAGAGAGAGGAAGAGAGAATGGGGGAGGGCAGAGAGAGAGGAGAGTGATAATCCCAAGCAGGCACCAGGCTGTCATCTCAGGAGCCCGATGCAGGGCTCCATCTAGCAAACCGTGAGATCATGACCTGAGCCAAAATCAAAAGTCAGACGCTTAACTGACTGACCCACCCAGGTGCCCCTGAATTTTCCCTCCTTTCCCAAAGTGGAATATGACATCATTGATCTGGGACTTTTCTTCTTTCCTTTATGTATAAATTCTGTTTCTTTTAGACAACATAGAGTTGGGTCTTGTATTTTTATCCACTCTGACTATATGCCTTTGAATTAGTGTATTTACCATTCACATTTCACATGGTTATTCACATAGTTAGAGTAATATCTATTACATATGTAACTGTTTTCTATTCTTTTCACTTGTCCTTTCTTTTTTTTCCTCCCCCTCTTTTACTGCCTTCTCTGGGATCAACTGAGCATTTTATATGATTCCATTTGATCTCCTTCTTTAGCATATCAATTTTGTGTTAAAAATTTTTAATTGACTTTTTAAGTAGGCTTCATGCTCAGCACAAAGCCCAGCATGGGGCTTGAACTCATGACCCTGAGATCAAGACCTGAGCTGAGATCAAGAGTCGGATGCTTAACCGACTGGGCAACCCAGGTGCCCCTATGCTTTAAAATTGTTTTAAATGATTACCTCAGAATTTGTAACACCTGATCAAAGTCTATCTTCAATTAATACTATGCTGCTTCATGCATGATGCAGGTACCTTTAACACAGTTTCTCTGATTTTCCCTATTTCCCAGAGTTTTTCCTGATTTCTCCCTCTGGTCCCTCATGGCAATGCTGTCATTTACTCCACTTATCAGTATGCTATAATCGTTGAATGCATTGCTATTATTACTTTAAATGATCAGTTAGCTCTTAGATGAGCTAAGAATAAGGACAATCAATGAATTTCTTTCACTTTCATTGATTCCTTTTTCCATGTTCTTCCTTCCGTTATGTAGATCTGAGTTTTTGACCTTTACTATTTTCCTTCTCTCTGAGGAACTTCTTTTAACATGTTGTGCACAATAAGTCTGCTGTCAATGAATTCCCACAGTTTGGGTTTATCTGGGGAAGTTTTTATTTTGTTTTCATTTTTCAAGAACAATTTCACTAGATATAGATTGCTCAATTGCTGGATTTTTCTTTCTTTCAGCATTTTAACTATGTCACTCCACTCTCTTCTTGTTTACATGGTTTCTGACCAGAAGCCCAGTGTGATTATCATTGTTCCTCTATACTTAATGACATTTCCCTGACTCTCCTGGCTTCTTTCCAGGTTTCATCCATTGTCTGGTTTGTTTGTTTGTTTGTTTGTTTGTTTGTTTGTTTTTGCAGCCTGAATATAACATTCTGTTTTTTGTTCTGTTTTGTTTTGTTTCACATTTATACTGCTTGGTGTTCTCTGAGCTTCCTGGGTCCATGTTTTGGTGTCTGTCATTAACTTTGGAATATTCTCAGCCATCATTACATCAAATATTTCTTTGCTCCATTTTCTTTTTCTTCTGCTCTTGGTGTTCCAATTATGTTTGTGTTGCTCGTTTTCAATTTATCCTACAATATTTCAATGGTATGTTACTTCTTAAATATTTTTTCTTTGTATTTCAGTTAGTTTGCAAAGTTTCTAAGGACATATCTTCTTTTTTTAATATAATTTATTGTCAAATTGGCTTCCATACAACACCCAGTGCTCTTCAAGCACACTAATTATTTCATCAGTTGTGTCCAGTATACATCAAAGGCATTTTTCATGCCTTTTAGCATTTTTACTTTTCAGCATTTACATTTGACTCTTTCTCACAGTTTCCATCCTTCTGCTTACAATACCATTTGATCTTGCATGTTGTGTTTTGTTTTTTTTTTCCATTAGAGCTCTTAATACATTCATGATGGTTTCTTTAAATTCCCTGTTTGTGTCTTTGAAAGTATGAACCGTGGCTGATGTTAGGCTCAGGGGAAAGACTCTAACCCTGTGACTGGTGGGTTGTGTGTCTCTAACAAGGTCTTGGCCTCTGCTCTATAGAGCTCAAAAGAAAGACTTATACCCTGTGCAATATACAAGTGCATCAGGTGGTTGCTCATTAAAAAGCAGTTGTTAGAGAATTAAAAACTACAAGGATGGAAAAGAGGGGGGAGAGTAGCCATGCTGAGCTCTGTATTTACTAGGACGCTTAACTCCCTCTGATGATGGTGCTGCCTTATGCTTCTTTCACACACATCCTGATCCTCAGCGTTGTAGGTTGAAAGAGAAAACACCCATTGTGTCCTGTGGCAAAAAATGTTTATAAAAAGGGACCTGAATGCCTTATCCCCAAACTTCTTACTAGGCCAGAAGATACCAAGATCCTACTAATTAATTGTAAGACAGTGAATCTGGGTAGGTCCTCTTAAGTGCTGAAGCATATCAACATGCCAAAGGGATACTCTGCACTCTGCTGTTGGCTGAGGCCCAAGGTCTCTAAAGCTAGTAAGCTAGAAAGCATAAAGGATTCTCCTAATTCTAATGATATTGATTGGGACTCCCTGGGGGAAGAATTTGTGGTAGGCTGATAAGGTCCTCCCAAGATGTACACATCCTATTGCTGAACCTTGAATGTTACCTTACATGGCAATGACTTTGAAGATGCGATTAAGTTAAGGATCTTGAGATTTGGAAACTGTGCTGGATCACCCGAGTGGTCCCTAAATGCAATCACAGGCATCCCTGTAATAGGGAGCCTAGGGAGATTTCATATAGAAGAAGAGAATGCAGTGTGATCACAGAGGCCACAAGCCAAGGAATGCAAGTAGCCACCACAAACTGAAAGAAGAGATTGCCTGCTAGAGCCTCTGAAAGGAGCACAATCCTGTAGACACCTTGAGTTCAGCCCAGTGAAATTTATTTCAGAGTTCTTGCCTCAAAACTGTGCAAATATAATTTGTTGTTGTGGTAAGCCACTACGTTTGTGGTGATTTGTTACAGAGGCCTCATGAAACTAAAATAAGAGTTTACCAACATGAGCTGAGGAGAGAAAATCTCCCTGAAGCATATAGTATAACCATCCAAACATAAACATTTTAAGGAAGAGTGAACTGGAATAGAGGTCTAGGTTTAATTTGAATGGAAATTCAAAAAAAATTTAAAAATTTTGAGCAATTAGTAGATGAAAGGATACTGATTGGTTCCTTTGCTTATATAATGCTGGCTTTAAATTAACCTCAACTTCTGCCTAGATGAACTTGGCTGATATATCTTCTATTCTTCAAATTAGTAATTTCTTCTGGGATCCACTAGACTAATGGAAATAGGTGTACACAACTATGTTGTCCACCCACTTCAACATTCATGGGCACAGCTTGTGGTCTTTTCCTTGCTCCTTTGGGTGTCCATAGCATATACCATTGAGGCAAAAAATGAGCATGCCTTCATGAATTGGAGTACTTGGTGGTGGAGGTAATAATTAAGGAAAATTGGTGTAGTACACTCAGTATAAGACATATCACTATTCTGAGCACTCCAATGTGGGGGAGATCAGAACCAGCCCCAAGTAAATTCCATTTTAAACCTACACCAGGCAGTTATTTCTCACAGGATCATCTCCAATTTATAGGCTTCCCCACTACCTTTAATTATTCAAGTGGCTATTAAAATTGCCTTAGAATCACCCGACTGCTCATGAAGAGGGTCTTGACACCTAGGTCTTCCACTTCCTAAGGTAATACCACTACTGAGGTAAGCCCCCACTTCAGAGTTACCAGAGCCACCACACACCACTATAGATCCTTAACTGAAAGACCTGGTATTGGTGACTCTGTGATCACACCTGAGCTTCCCAACCAATCTGATTTTGGGTGATACCCCTGAGGAGCTCCAGCTCTTCTATGACAAGCTATACAAGACATCCCATCACTTTTTCCCTGGAATTCATCCCTAAGGTGCAGGAACAACTGCCCCACCCTCTGATGTGAGGCATGTTTCCAGGTCCCCAATGCCCTCTTGAGGAAAATCTCCCATGCCAACCCATTGGTTCTCACACAATATCTTTTTGGCTTTAATTGATATGGTTTCCAAATTACAGTAACCCCCAGAAGCCCCACTAAATTTAAAGGAAGTCCCCTCTGTGTTTTTCAGGATATTACCAGACATAAGATGGAAAGCAAGCAAGTCCACCATACATCAGCCATTTGACAGTAATTTGACTAATTTTTCTGTGGTCACATAGCTAAATTCAATAACACAAGAAACAACAGGAGTTGGTGAGGATGTGGAGATACCTTTAACGGGATGCAAATTCTAAGTAGCTCAGTGGCCTACTAGAATAATATAACTGAAGCCCATACTATCAGCCTCACCAAATGGGACCCTGTACATCTACCCCAACCCCTTACAATTGTTAACATGACCCAATATAAATTGAAATGGAGCTTTCAAGTATTGGAACCCACTGTATAAGATCTCTGAAGCAAAGGGATAATTATCCCCACTGTTTCTGTTTCACAGTCCAATTTTTTCCATTCATAAATCTGAAAAGAATGGGTGCCTCACAGTGGATTACCACAACCCTACTGCCACCATCTCACCATCTAATTGTATTAGATCCCTACACCTAATATAACTGATATGACCAAAGCTATTCAATCTTCCACCAAAGATATTTGCTGCTGTAGATTTGAATAATATATTTTCAATGCCTACTTTAACAATTTCTAGGCCTAAATTCACACTCACCCTTGAAATGACAAAAATACACATTTATTCAGTGATATATGGGGCACCTCAATAGCCAAGCCATAGCATACAACCTCTGTTGGTAATACCTTAACCTGATCTAGTTTTCCCTAGACACCTAGGTTTGAAACTACAATGATGGTGTCCTCCCGCAAGGAGAATCACTAAAGACTCTCATACAGAACATACAAACACTCACCACTACATTTGCTGAGAGGAGATGGGCTAATACCTGACATATATTTCAGGGGCCCTATATATATCTTAGTTACAATTTCTTAGACATCACCTAGACTGCTAGGGCAGCTCCATTTCCTGATTTAGCTAAAAAGAAACTCCTAAACTTGTCATCCTTAAACCCTCTCAAGAAGGCCCAACATCTTCTAGGTCTCTTTGGCTCCTGGAGGCAACTTATTTCCCATCTGCATATCTACTACAGCCCATTTATGCAGTCTCCCACAAGTTGGCCCACTTTGAATTGGGCCATTTAAAGCAGAATGCTCTAGCATCAGTCCAAAAGCCCAAATAACAGTGACTTTATTTAGTACTTTCTGGAGACTCCTTTATAGTGAAATCTCTGGCAATGACATCCTATGCTTTTTGGAGTCTATGGACTACACATGATAACCACCATGGGCTACTGGTACAATAGACTGCCCATTTTGGCCCTGCGTTACGTGTCATTAGAGCGACTTCTGCTTACATACTGAGCCCTCCTGGAACTGGAGGTTCTCACAGAACCTGAATTCATGATCCTCTGCACCTAACTGCCCATTATACCCTGGCTCATGGAAGAAGCACCCCACAAGCTTTGCGTTGCAACCAAGGCCTCCTTGCTGAAATGAAAACAGTACATACAGGATAAAGCCAAGCCTAGTCCTGTAGCCTATCTCACTTGCAGGAGGATATGGTATCCACTCTCTTCAGTTCCTTGCCAGAGGCCACATGCTGGAGGAGGTAACCTCTCTTTCAGACCCTTTGGCTACCTGGAATCATTTTGTGATCAACTGAGTGAACAACAAAGGTAGTTCATTTACTTTATGGTGTCAGCACAATCATCAAAGTGATAGAGCTTTTTGGAGGTATGGTGCTCTTTATCTCTTAACCAGGATATCTTAGACAAAGGATAGCACCCACAATTAACACAATTGCCTAAACTTCAGGAAGTTATATTAGTTGCGGAAGATACCCTGACCAACGACTGGCCCAAATACACATCTTTACAGACTCTCTTGGGTCATTGCCAATGGTCTAGCAATTTGGTATTTCCACTGTCAACAATAGCAATTTCTCACTCAAGGCTGCCCACCTTGAGGTAAAGAATATCAGAAATCCTTTGCCTCTCAGAGATAAAAAAAAAATACATTTTAAAGAGATGGATATCTCTTTCCACAGATACCCAATTTAATGCCCGAGCTGATAGGTTAGCACAAATTTTAGACACTAGGGCCAAACGTTCTTAGGTACCATTCTCTTACTCTGACCCAATTGGCCAATGGAACAGGTCATAGAGAATCATCTCCTTTTAAAAAGTTTTACTTAAATTTCAGATAGTTAACATACAATGTACTATTATTTTTAGGTGTACAATATGTGATTCAAACCTTCCATACATCATCTCATAATCATCACAACAAATGTACTTCTTAATCCACATCACTTATTCCACCCATCACACCACACACCTCCCTTCTGGTAACCATCAGTTTGTTCTCTATAGTTAAGAGTCTGTTTCTTGGTTTGCCTCTTTCTCTCTCTTTTCCCACTCGAGTGTTTGTTTTGTTTCTCAAATTTTACTTATGAGTGAAATCATACAGTATTTGTCTTTCTCTGACTGGCTTATTTTGCATTAGCATAATACTCTCTAGTTCCATGCATGTCTTTGCAAATGGCAAGATTTCATTATTATTGCTGAGTAACACTCCATTGTATGTATGTATACCACATCTTCTTTATCCACTCATCTGTCAATGGACACATGGGATATTTACATATTTTTGCTATTATGGATAATGCTGCTGTGAACATCAGGGTGCACGTGTCCTTTTGAATTAGTATTTTTGTATTCTTTCGGTAAATAACCAGTGATGCAATTGCTGGATTGTAGTGTAGTTCTATTCTCAACTTTTTAAAGAACCTCCATACTGTTCTCCAGAGTGGCTGTGCCAGTTTGCATTCTCACCAACAGTGCAAGAGTGTTCCCCTTTCTCCACATCCTCACCAACACCTGTTGTTTCTTGTGTTGTTGATTTTACCTTTCTCCACATTCTTGTAAACACCTGTTGTTTCTTGTGTTGTTGAATTTAACCATTCTGACAGATGTGAGATGATATCTCATTTTGGTTTTCATTTGTTTTTCCCTGATCATCAAAACAGTATGGTACTGTCACAAAAATAGACATATAGATCAATGAAATAGAGTAGAAAACCCAGAAATGAACCCACAAGTTTATGGTCAATTACTCTTTGACAAAGCAAGAAAGAATATACAATGGGAAAAGTAATATCTCTTCAACAAATATTGTTGGGAAAACTAGAAAGCACCATGCAAAAGAATTACACTGGGCCACTTTCCTGCACCGTAAACAAAAATAAATTCAAAATGGATTAAAGACCTAAATATGAGACCCTGTCACCTTCAAAATCCTAGAAGAGAACACAAGCAGTGCCTCTTTGATGTCAGCTGTAACAACTTCATTCTAGATATGTCTCTTTAGGTAAGGGAAACAAAAGCAAAAATAAATTATTGGGACTTCACCAAAAATAAAGAGCTTCTGCACAGCAAAGGAAACAATCACCAAAATTAAAAGGCAACCTTTGAAATGGGAGGAGATATTTGCAAATGACATATCTGACAAAGAGTTAGTATCCAAAATATATAAATAATTTATAAAACTGAACACCCAAAAAACAATATTCCAATTAATATATGGGAAGAAGACATTAATAAGACATTTTTCGAAAGAAGTCATTCAGATGGCCAACAGATCATTAAAAGATGCTCAATATCACTTTTCATCAGGGAATTACAAATCAAAAATAGCTAAAATCAACAACACAGGAAACAACAAATGTTGATAAAGATGTGGGGAAAGGGCAACCCTCTTATACTGTTAGTGGGAACGCAAATTGGTGCAGGCACTCTGGAGAACAGTATGGATGTTCCTCAAAAAATTGAAAACAGAACTACACTACAATCCAGCAATTGCACCGCTGGTTATTTACCGAAAGAATACAAAAGTACTAATTCAAAAGGACACATGCACCCTGATGTTCACAGCAGCATTATCCATAATAGCAAAATTATGGAAATATCCCATGTGTCCATCGACAGATGAGTGGATAAACAAGATGTGGTATAGGTTGCACCTCGGTGGCTCAGTCGGTTAAGCATCTGACTTCAGTTCAGGTCATGTCCTCATGGCTCATGAGTTTGAGCCCCACCTCAGGCTCTGTGCATATATGTATATGTACCTTGCCATTTGCAATGACATGGGTGGAACTAGCGAGTATTATGCTAAGGAAGATAAGTCAGTCAGGGAAAGGCAACTACCATCATATGATTTCACTTACATGTAGAACTTGAGAAACAAAACAAAAAACCAAATGGGAAAAAGAGAGAGAGGCAAACCAAAAAACAGCCTCTTAATTATAGAGAACAAACTGATGGTTACTAGAAGGGAGGTGTGTGGGGTGATGGGTGAAATAGGTGATGGGGATTAAGGAATGAACTTGTTGTGATGAGCACCAGGTGATGTATGGAAGGGTTGAATCCTTGTATTGTACACCTGAAACTAATATAGCACTGTATGTTAATGATATTGGTGTTAAGTTTTTAAAAAATCTTAGAAAAAGAAAGTCATGTGAACAAGGATGCTTCCTTTGACCTATACATGACAGAGGAAAACAGAGAGTACCCATGTTAAGATAGTGTACAAAGATGCTTGTTTTAGGTAGTTTGGTCTGCTATAATAAATACCAGAAAGTGGGTTTAAGCAACAGATACCTATTTCTCAACACTTCTGGAGACTGAGGCATCTAAGATCAAGTTTCTTGAAGATTTGGTTCCTGATGAGAGGCTACTTTTTGGCCTATAGTCAGCTGCCTTCTTGATATATGCTCACATGGCTTTCCCTTGGTGCATGCATTTGGAGACAGGGAGAGAGAGAGGGAGAGAGAGAGAGAGAGAGAGGGAGAGAGAGAGAGGGGGAGAGAGAGAGGGGGGAGAGAGAGAGAGAGAGAAGCTACTTTTTGGCCTATAGTCAGCTGCCTTCTTGATATATGCTCACATGGCTTTCCCTTGGTGCATGCATTTGGAGACAGGGAGAGAGGGGGGGGAGAGAGAGAGAGAGAGAGAGAGAGATCTATTTTCTCTTTATCTGCCTATAAGGACACTAATTCATTATGAAGGTCTCACCTTCATGACCTCATCTAAACCTAATTATGTCCCAATGTCCTCGCTTCCAAATGCCATCAAATTGGGGATTAGGTATTTAATATATAAATTTGGGTGGGGGCCACATTCAATCCATAATATTTTACCCCTGGCCTCTCAAAATGTATGTCTTTCTTACATACGAAATACATTTATTCCATCCCAATACCACAAAGTTTTTTACTAAGTCCAGCATCAATTCTCAAGTCTGAAGCCCAAAGTCTCATCAAAATATCACTTAAATAAAATATGAATGGGATTCAAAATTTGATTCGTATTGAGGCAAATTCCTCTTTAGCTGTAAACCTGTGAAACCAGATGAGTTATATGTCTAAAAGACAATGACATCACAGACATAGGATAGGTATTTCTATTTCAAAGGGTAGAAATAGGAAAGAAGGAAGGGCTGATGGAACTCAAGCAAGTCCAAAATTTAGTAAGGCAAATCCCATTAGATCTTAAGGTATGAGAATGATCTTTGGTTCAGTTCTCTGCCCTCTAGGCCCACTGGAGTGTCAGTGTCACCTCTGCGACTAAGGGGAGCAGCCTCAACCCTTCAGCTAGGTAAGGCACTGCCCACATGGCTTTCTACACAGGCCCTGACCATGCCACAGCTCTCTGTAGTGAACCTGCCCTCTGAATCCAAGTTGGAGGCAGCTTTGTGCTCTGGGCTTGTGTGCTCTGGGCCTATGGTGGGAGTGGCAGCCCTGATGGTTCCTGAATTGCCTTTATGATCCTTCTTCCTTTTTTTCAGTTCTTGGTGAAAGCCCACTTTCTGTTTTGTGAACAGCCACCTTCTTGATATGTGCTCACGTGGGTTTTTCCTTATTGCATGTAGGAGAAAAGGAAAGGGCACTAATCAGATGCAAGTTTCATCCCTTGACCTCATCTAAATCTAATTACTTTTCAAAATGTTCCTCCTCCAAATACTATCATAATAGATATCATGGTTTTAGTGTATGAATTTGGGGAAGACACATACACTCAGTACATAACAGTGCCTCCATACTTAGAATGAGATAGAGACTTTAACCAAAAGGAAGGAAATCAGGAACAAGGGAAAGATGTAGTGGACATGCCTGTGATTATCAGTGATGGGAGCAGGGAGTAGAAAAATAGAGCTGTCCAATGAACTATCTAATTCTATTTATATGATCAGTTTTTCTTTGTAATTCACAAGTTGGGATCCCCTCCAATCTCAGCATAGTGAAAGGCCCATATTTATGGGGATCAAAGCATTGCTGTAGTAAGGAACACAGTAATAAATTCCTTTCTCCTTTATTCTAAGAGGCAGAGAATGAAAAAGTGCTTAACTGACAACACGAATGTCCGTACAATGGGCTATTTGTCCTCTTTGTCACAATCATGAGTCTGTCAGATTTTAAAATAAGCTCACCTCTAATTTCTTCTTGAAGATTTTAATAATAAGGTTATGCAGTGACACAGCACTAAATTTCCTTCTTGCTTATCAACTACCAGTTCAGAAGAGCACTGTGGTTCAAAGTACCACCTCTAAAGTCAGACACATCTGTGTTTGAATCTCATTTCAGCTGTGTGCCCTTGTAACATTTCCTTCAATCTTCAAACCAGAGTTTCCTCATCACTAAAATGTCACGTAAAGTAAATATAGTAGCATATTTAAAATTTACATTTGAGGCAGCAGAAAAAGTTTTATTGTGTAGGAACAGTAAAAGCATATATTAGTGTCATCAAGGAAATTAAACAATCTGTCGCAAAGAGTAAATAGGTGAAAATGATGGCAAAAGCAATAATCATAAGGGAAAACAGGGAAAGGGCCTTAGATTGTGGGTGTTCCTGAGGAGGATCCACCCTAGCTGCAACTGAAGCAATACTCAAAGTGTAAGTGAAGAACATCTGGCTAAGTAAGAAAACGTGTGAGCATGCAGATCAAGAGAACTAAACACATTCTAGGAAAAAAAGTAAAAACACCACTCTTGGACACATTAGACACATGCAGAAAAATCATTATATGTGAACTTAACAGCAAATCAAATGACAATAACAGCCACAGATTATATGAATATCATTAAGAATATTTTAGGCAGCAAGTAATGAATAATTCATTCAAAATGACTTAAACCATGAGGAAAGTATTATCTTGAATAATGAAAAGTCCAGAGATTGAGAAGGATTCAGATTTGTTTGCTACAGTAGCTCAATGAAATCATGAAGAACCAGATTCCTGAAATCTTTCTCCTCTGCTCTATACTGTGTCCACCTGATTGCAAGAACAATATTTATGTCCATCAGAGGATGAAGACAAGTTTTAAACGGTTATCTTTATTTAAATTAAACTTCTTATTTTGAGATAAATGTAAATGTAGTTGTGAGAAAGAATACAGAAAGATCCTGTATGCTCTTTGTCCAGTTTCCCTCAATGGTAACATCCTGCAAAACTGTAGTACAATATCACAACCAGGATATTGGCATTGCTGTAATCTAATAATCTTGTATGGATTTTTCCAGTTTTACCTTGATTCCTGTATGTGTGTGTGTGTGTGTGTACACATTTGGTTCTTTAAGATTTTGTCACATTAGATTTAAATTTTGTAAATTTATGTGTCTATCACCAGTCAAAATACAGACTATTTCTATTACCACAAGGATGCCACACAGAATGTGGAATAAATAAATATAAAAATTCTTTTATAATCACACTGACTTACCTATCCCCCACCTTACCCATAACCCATGGCAACCACTAATCTGTTTTCAATTTCTATAACTTTGCCATTTCAACTTCTGTAACTTCAAGAAAATTATATAAATGAATCATATAATATATGAACTTTGGAGACTGGATTTTTATTTTTATTGATCACAAAGCTCTTAGATAAACCCAAGTAGTTGTATATATAAATAGTTCATTTATTTAAAAAATCTATTTATTTAAATTCAAGTTAGCTAACATACCGGGTAGTATTTCTTTCAGGAGTAGAACCAGTGATTCATCACTTACATACAACACCCACTGTTTATCCAAACAAGCATCCTCCCCAATGCCCATCACCCATTTAGCCCGTTCCCCAACCAGCTCCCCACCAGCAACCCTCAGTTTGCTCTCTGTATTTAAAAGTCTCTTATGGTTTGCCTTCCTCTCTGTTTTTATCTTATTTTTCCTTCCCTTCCCCTAAGTTCATCTGTTTGGCTTCTTAAATTCCACATATGAGTGAAATCATATATTTGTCTTTCTCTGACTGACTTATTTCACTTAGCATAATACACTCTACTTCAATCCACGTTGTTGCAAATGGCAAGATTTAATTCTTTTTGATCGCTGAGTGATATCCTATTATATATACATCTTTTTTATCCATTCATCAGTCGATAGACATTTGGTCTCTTTACATAATTTGGCTATTGTTGAGACTGCTGCTATAAACAGCCCCTTCGAGTGCTCCTTTGAGTCAGCATTTTTGTATCCTTTGGATAGATACCTAGTAGTGCAATTTCTGGATCATAGGGTAGTTCTATTTTTTAACTTTTTTGGTAACCTCCATACTGTTTTCCAGAGTGGCTGCACCAGTTTGCATTCCCACCAACAGTGCAAAATTATTCTCTTTTCTCTGCATCCTCATCAACATCTGTTGTTTCCTGAATTATTCATTTTAGCCATTCTGACAGGTGTGTGGTGGTATCTCACTGTGGTTTTGATTTGTATTTCTCTGATGATGAATGATGTTGAGCATCTTTTCATGTGTCTGTTAGCCATCTAGAGGTCTTCTTTGGAAAAATGTGTGATCGTGTCTTCTGCCCATTTCTTCACTGGATTATTTCTTCACTGGATTATATGTTTGTTGGGTGTTGAGTTTGAACTGGATTTCTTCACTGGATTGTTTGTATTTTGGGTGTTGAGTTTGAACTGCTGGAACTGATACATAAATTCAGCCAAGTTTCAGGATATAAAATCAATATACAGAAATCAGTTGCATTTCTATACACAAACAATGAAGCAGCATAAAGAGAAATCAAGGAATCAATCCCACTTACAATTGTATCAAAAACCATAAGATACCTAGGAATAAACCTAACCAAGGAGGTAAAAGATGTATGC
Source organism: Panthera onca (assembly GCF_046562875.1). Lineage (NCBI taxonomy): Eukaryota > Metazoa > Chordata > Mammalia > Carnivora > Felidae > Panthera > Panthera onca. The sequence goes on from NC_138357.1 coordinate 70,113,430, forward strand.
CCTGAGAACTATAGAAATCTTATGAAAGAAATTGGAGAAAACACAAAGAAAAGGAAAAACATTCCATGCTCATGGATTGGAAGAACAAATATTGTTAAAATGTTTATACTCCCCAAAGCAATCTACACTTTCAGTACAATCCCTATCAAAATAAAACCAGCACTCTTCACAAAGCTAGATCAAACAATTTTAAAATTTGTATGGAACCAAAAAAGACCCTGAATAGCTAAAGGAATGTTGAAAAAGAAAACCTAAGTTGGAGGCATCACAATTCCAGGCTTCAAGCTGTATTACGAAGCTGTGATTATAAAGACAGTATGGTACTAGCACAAAAACAGACACATAGACCAATTGAACAGAATAGAAAGTCCAGAAATGGACCCACAAGTATGGCCAACTAATCTTTGATAAAGCAGGAAAGAATATCCAATGGAAAACAGACAGTCTAGCAAATGGTGCTGGGAAAACTGGACAGCGACATGCAGAAGAATGAAACTGGACTGCTTTCTTCCACCATACAGAAAAATAAATTAAAAATGAATGAAAGACCTAAATGTAAGGAAACCATCAAAATCCTAGAGGAGAAAACAGGCAACAACCTCTTTGACCTCAGCCACAACAACTTCTTACTAGACGTGTCTCCTGAGGCAAGGGGAACAAAAGCAAAAATGAACTATTGGGACCTCATCAAGATAAAAATATCTGCATAGCAAAGCAAACAATCAACAAAACTAAAGGGCAACCAATGGAATGGGAGAAGATATATGCAAATGACAGATCAGATAAAAGGTTAATATCCAAAATCTATGAAGAACTTATTAAAAAGTTCATTCTTTTTTATTGCTGGCTAGTATTCCAGGGTATGGATATATCACAGTTTGTTTACTATGATATTTTTTCAATTAACATGTTTTAATTTTTTTATTGAAGTATAGTTGATACACAATGTTACATCAGTTTCAGGTGTACAACACTGTGATTTGGCAAGTCTATATATTATACTATGCTCGCCACAAGTGTAGTTGCCATCTGTCATCGTACAATGGTAAAACAATACTATTGACTATATTCCCTATGCTGGACCTTTAATCTTAATGATTAATTCATTCCATAATTGGATGCCTGTACCTCCCATTCCACTTCACACATCTTGCTGATCCTCCCAACCTCCTCCCCTCTGACAATCATTATTTTCTTCTTTGTATTTATGAGTCTGTTTCTGTTTTTAGATGATTTTCTTTGTTTATCAAATTCCACATATAAGTAAAAATCATATGGTATTTGTCATTCTCTTTCTGACTTAATTCAGTTAGCATTATACTCTCTAGGTCCATCCATGTGGCCACAAATGGCAAGATGCCACCTTTTTTTATGGCTGAGTAATGTTCTATTGCATATATATATATATGACACCTTCTTTATCCATTCATCTTTTGATGTACACTTGGGCTGCTTCCATATTTTGGCTATTGTAAACAATGTTGCAATAAGTATAAGCATTGCTGATCTTTTTGAATTTGTGTTTTCATTTTCTCTAGTAAACATGAGTAGTGAATTACTGAATCATATGGCATTTCTATTTTTAACTTTTTGAGGAATCCCCATGCTGTTTGCTACAGTGGTTGTACCAATTTACACTTTCACCAACAGTGCATGAGTGTTCCCTTTTGTCCACATCCTCACCAACACTTTTTATTTCTTATGTTTTCAATTCCAGGCATTCTGACAGATGTATGTAAGGTGACATTTCATTTTGGTTTTGATTTGCATTTACCTGATGATTAGTGATGTTTAACATCTTTTCCTGTGTCATTTTGCCATTTGTATGTCTTCTTTAGGAAAATATCTATCCAGGTTATATGCCCATTTTTATTCAGATTATTTGGGGTTTTATGTTCACTTGTATACGTTTATTCTATGTTTTGGATATTAACTCTTTATCAGATGTATCATTTGAAAACTTAGTCTCCCATTCAATAGGTTGCCTTGTTGGTTTGTTTATGGCTTCCTTCATTTTGCAAAAGCCTTTTACTTTGATGCCCCATTTGTTTACTTCTGCTTTAGTTTCCCTTGTCTGAGGAGACATATCTAGAAAAATGTTTCTATGCCTGATGTCAAGAGAATACTACCTATGTTCTCCTCCAAGAGTTTTATGGCTTCAGATCTCATATTGAGGTCCTCAATCCGATTTAAGTTTATTTTTGTGTATGGTGTTAGAAAGTGCTCCAGATTCATTCTTTTGCATGTAGCTGTCCAGTTTTCCTAGCACGACTTATTGAAGAGACTGTCTTTTCCCCATTGCATATCACATTCTTTGTCATAAATTAACTGGCCATATAAGTGTGGGTTTATTTCTACACTACTTTGTTCTATTGATCTGTGTCCATTTTTGTTTCTGTACCATGCTGTTTTGATTACTATAGCTTTGTAGTGTATTTTGAAATCTCTATTGTGATATCTCCAGCTTTGTTCTTCTTTTTTAAGATTGCTTTGGCTATTCAGGATCATTTCTGGTTCCATACAGATTTTAGGATAATTTGTCCTTGTTGTATAAAAAAAATGCTATTTGTTTTTTGATAAGGATTGCATTGAATCTGTAGATTGCTGTACATGGTATGGATATTTTATTCATATTGATTATTCTAATCTCTGAGCATGGAATATCTTTCCATTTGTGTCATCTTCAATTGCTTTCATCAATCTTTTATAATTTTCAGAGTAAAGATCTTTCACTTCCTTGGTTAAGTTTATTCCTAGGTATTTTATTGTTTTTGATGCAATTGTGAATGGAATTGTTTTCTTAATTTCTCTTTGTGCTGCCTCATTGTAAGGAATAGAAGTGCTGATATCTGGGGTGGCTGGGTGGCTCAGTCAGTTAGGTGCCTGACTCCTGATTTAGACTCAGGTCACAATCTCATAATTCTGAAATTGAGCCCTGCATCAAGCTCCATGCTGGGCGTGGAGCCTGCTTAAACTTCTCTCTCTCCCTCTGCCTCTGCGCCTCCCCCTCTTTATCTCTCTCTCTCTCTCTCTCTCTCTCTCTCTGTCTCTCTCTCTCTCTAACAAAAAAGGAAACACTGATTTCTGGTTATTAATTTTGTACCTTGTGACTTTACCAAATTTGTTTTTCAGTTTGAATTGCTTTTTTTGGTGAAGTTGTTAAAGTTTCCTATATATAGTATCATGTCATCTGCAAGTTGTGACAGTTTTACTTCTTTCTTTTCACCATTGAGTATGATGATAGGTATGGGCTTTTCATATATGACCTTTATTATGTTGAGGTAAGTTCCTTTTAAATCCACTTTGTTGACAGTCGTTATCATGAACAGATGTTGGACTTTGTCAGATGCTTTTTCTGCATCATTGAAATGATTATATAATTTTTATCCTTCATTTCTTTGACATGGTGTATCACATTGATTGATTGCTGTATATTGAACCATCCTTGAATCCCCAGAATAAACGTCACTCAATCATGATGAATGATCCTTTTAATGTATTGTTAAATGTGGTTTGCTAGTATTTGCTTGAGGATTTTTGCATCTGTTTATCAGGGATATTTCCCTGTTGTTTTCTTTTTTTTATGGTGTCTTTGTCTGGTTGTGGTAGCAGGGTAATTCTGGCCCAGTAGAATATATTTGGAAGATCTCCTTCCTCTTCTATTTGTTAAAATAATTTGAGGGGAAAGGGTATTAACTCTTCTTTAAATGTTCGGCCGAATTCGCCAGTAAATCTATGTGGTCTAGGACTTTTTTTTTGTTGGGAGTTGTTTGATTACATACTCAATTTTGTTATTAGTAATTGTTATTAGTAATTGGACTTGGAACATTGTATGTTTCTAGAAAGCTATCTGTTTTTTCTCGATTGCTCAATTTACTGGCATATAACTTTTCATGCAGTTCTCTTTTAATTTCTGTATTTCTGTGGAGCTGTTGTTACCTCTCTTTTATTTTTGATTTTATTTATTTGTGTACTCTCTTTCTTTTACTGGCTCTTGGCTTCATTGATCTTTTCTATTGGTTTATTTTTTAGTCTCTATTTCATTTATTTCCACTCTGATCTTTATTATTTCTTTTCCTCTACTTAACTTGGACTTCATTTCTGCTTCTTTTTCTAGTTTCTTTGGATATAAGGTTAGATTAAGATTTTTTGTGTGTCTCGAGGTAGGCCTATATCAATATCTCTCTCTCTTAGAACTGCTTTTATTGTTGTCCCAAATATTTGTACCATTATGTTTTCATTTTTATTTATCTCTGTGTATTTTTATTTCCTCTTTTAAAAAATTTTTCAATTTATTGTTTATTTTTTATATCTCTATTTTAATTTTTTAATTTAAATTCCAGTTAGTTAACGTACAATGTAATATGATTTTCAGGTGTACAATATAGTGGTCCAACACTTCCATACAACACCTGGTGCTGATCACAGCAAGTGCACTCCTTAATCCCCATCACCTATTTTATACATCTCCCCATTCACCTCCCCTCTGGTAACCATCAGTTTGTTCCCTATAATTAAGAATCTGTTTCTTGGTTTGCCTCTCTGTCTCTCTTTTCCCATTTGGTTGTTTGTGTTGTTCCTCAAATTCCACATATGAGTGAGATCATATGGTATTTGTCTTTCCCTGACTGACTTATCTTGCATAGCATGATACTCTCTAGCTCCATGCATGTCCTTTTATGCTCATGAATTGGAGAAACAAATATTGTTAAAATGTCTATACTACCCACAGAAATCTACACATTTAATGCAATCCATAACAAAATACCAATAACATTTTTCACAGACTAGAAAAAATAATCTTAAAATTTGTATGGAACCACAAAAGACCTTGAATAATGAAAGCAGCCCTGAAAAAACAAAGCAAAGCTAGAGATATCACAATTCCAGGCATCAAGTTATATTACAAAGCTGTACTAATAAAAGCAATATGGTACTGGCACAAAAATGAATACACAGATGAATGGAGCAGAATAGAAAACCTAGAAATTAACCCACAATTATATGGTCAGTTAATCTTATTTCCTCTTTAATTTATTTGTTGAGCCTCTCATTGTTTATTAGCATGCTATTTATCCTCTATACGTTTGTGATTTCTCCAGTTTTGTGTCAGTTTGTGTGACTGAGTTCTAGTTTCATGCATTGGAACATGGTTGGAAAAAATGCATGGTATTATTTTGGTGATTTTTAAGTTCGTTGATACCTGTTTTGTTGCCTAACATGCGATCTATCCTGTAGAATGTTCATTCTTTTTGAATGAAATGTTTTGTATGTTTCCGCTAAGCCCATCCATCAGGTCTAATATGTTATCCAAATACATTGTTTCCTTATTGATATTCTACCTGTATTGTTCATCCATTGATGTAAGTGGACAGTAAAGCCCCCCACTGTTATTGTATTACCATAAATTTCTCCCTTTATGTCTGTTAATATTTACTTTATATAATTAGGGGTACAAAATTGGGTGCATAGATATTTACAATCATTATATCCTTTTGTTAGGTGGACCTCTTTATGATAATGTAATGCCCTTTTTGTCTCTGTTACAGTCTTTGTTTTTTTTTAATGTTTTTTAATTAACTTATTTATTTATTTATTTTGAGGGGCGCCTGGGTGGCTCAGTCGGTTAAGTGTCCGACTTCGGCTCAGGTCATAATCTCACAGTTCATGGGTTCGAGCCCCACATCTGGCTCTGTGTTGACAGCTCAGAGCCTGGAACCTGCTTTGAATTCTATGTCTCCCTCTCTCTCTGCCCCTCCTCTGCTTGTGTGCTCTCTCTCTCTCAAAAATAAATAAACATTAAATTTTTTTTAAAAACTTATTTATTTTGAGAGAGAGAGAGATAGAAAGCGAGTGGGGGAGAGGCAGAGAGAGAGGGAGACAGAATCCAAAGCAGGCTCTGCACCATCAACACAGAGTGTGATGTGGGGCTTGAACCCATGAACTGTGAGATCATGACCTGAGCTGAAATCAAGAGTCAGACACTTAACCCACTGAGCCACCCAGGCTCCCCATTATAGTCTTTGTTTTAAAGTCTATGTGATTTCACTCATATGTGGAATTTAAGAAACAAAACAGATGAACATAGGGAGAAAATAGAGGGAGAGGTAAACCATAAAATAGACTCTTAACTATAGAGAACAAACTGAGGGTTGCTGGAAGGGAAGTGGGCAGGGGGGATGGGTTAAATGGGTGATGAGTATTAAGGAGTGCACTGGTTGTGATGAGCACTGAGTGTTGTATGTAAGTGATAAATCACTGAATTCTACACCTGAAATAACTAAATTGTACACCTGAAATATTACACTGTATGTTAACTAACTGGAATTTAAATAAAACTTGAAACTAAAAAAAAAATAAAGCATATTTTTTCTAATATAAGTATTGCTATCCTGCCTTTATTTTCCCCACTTCATTTGCATGGAATATCTTTTTCTATCCCTTCACTTTCGGTCTGCATATGTCTGTAATTTTGATGTGAGTCTCTTGTATGCAACATATAGATGGGTCTTGGTTTTTTTTTATCCATTCTACCACTCTATGTATTTTGCTTAGAGCTTTTAGACCATTTACATTTAAAGTAATTATTGATAAGTATGTACTAATTGCCATTTTGTAAATTGCTTTCTGAGGTTTTTTTTTGTAGTTCTTCTCTGTTCCTTTCTACTTTTCTTGCTATCTTGTGATTTATCACCATCTTTGATATTATATTTGACTTCCTTTCTCTTTATTTTTTGTGTATCTGTTATAGGTTTTTGGTTTCTGGTTACCATGAGGTTCATATATAGCACTCTAAGTATATAGCTGTCTATATTAAGATGATGGTCACTTACATTCAAACACATTTTTTAAACTGTTTTTACTCCATTCCATGTTTTATGTATGTGTTGTCATATTTTACATCTTTTTATTCATAATTTTCTTATTATGGAATTTTCTTTTCCACTTAAAGAAGTCTTTTTAACATTTCTTGTAAGGCAGGTTTAGTGGCAATGAATTCCTTTAATTTTGTTTTTTTCCAGGAAACTCTTTATATCTTTTTTTTAAATTCTGAAATGACAACCTTGTCAGGTATAGTATTCTTGGTTGTATTATTATTTTTTTCCTATCAGCTCTAAATATGTTATGCCATTCCCTTCTGGTCTGAAAATTTTCTGCCAAGAAATTAGCTGATAGGCTTATTCGGTTTTCCTTGCATGTAACTTTTCCCATCTCTCTTGTTGTTTTAAAAATTCTCTCTTGGGGTGCCTGGGTGGCTCAGTTGGTTAGGCATCTGACTTAGGCTCCGGTCATGATCTCCCCCTTGTGGGTTTGAGCTCCGTGTTGGACTCTGTGCTTACAGCTCAGAGCCTGGAGCCTGCTTCGGATTCTGTCTCCCTCTCACTCTGCTCTTCCCCTGCTCTCTCTCTTTCTCTCTCTCTCTCAAAAATAAACATAATTTAAAAAAAATATTTCTCTATCTTTAGCCTTTGATTATTATGTGCTGTATTGTGGAACTCCTTGAGTTCATCTTGTTTGGAAGTCTCTGTTCCTCCTAAAACTGGATGTCTGTTTTTTTTTTTCCTGAGATTAGGGAGGTTTTCAGCTATTATTTCTCCAGGTATGTTTTCTGCCCCTCCCTGTCTCTTTTTTTTTTTCTGGGATCCTAAAATGTAAATGTGTGTTTGCTTGATGTTGTCCAAAAGATTTCTTTTTTTTTATTTTAAAGTTTTTAATTTATTAATTATTTTTGAGAAAAACAGAGAAAGTACAAGCAGGGAAAGGGCAGAGAGGGAGAATTTCAAGCAGGCTCTGCACTTTCAGCACAGAACCTGACATAGGGCTCAAACTCCAAATCTGTGAGATTGTTACCTGAGCTGAAATCAAGAGTCAGACTCTTAACCAACTGAGTCACCCAGGTGCCGCTGTCCAAAAGATTTCTTAACCTATCCTCCTTTTTAAAAATTCTTTTTTTTTTCTTGCAGTGCCTGGCTGGCTCAGTCAGAAGAGCATGCATCTCTTGATCTTGGGGCATGAGTTTGAGTCCCATGTTGGCTATAGAGATTACCTAAATGAGTACATAAATAAAAACTTTTTAAAAATAAATAAAATTCCTTTTTTCTTATTGCTGTTCAAATTGTGTGTTTTTATTACCCTGTCTTCCAGATCACTGACTTGTTCTTCTGTATCTACTAATATAGTTGATTCCTTGTAGTGTATTTTTCATTCAGTTATTGTATTCTTCAACTCTGATTCTTTTTTATATTTTTTATCTTCTTGTTGAAGTTCTCACTGAGTCTTACTCTTCTTTCCAGTGCAGTGAGCATCTTTATGATCATTACTTTCAACTGTTTCATTTAATTCTTTTTCTGAGGTTTTGTCTTGTGTTTGTGTTTGGAGCATATTCCCCTGTCTCTCCATTTTACTTGACTTTCTGTGTTTGTTTCTATAAATTACACGGGACAGCTACTTCTCCTATATTTGAAGGAATTATCTTGTGTATGGTCATGCCCTATGTAGACTCTGTGTGGCTGGTAACTTGGCTGGCTGGCTAAAGCTGTGTTGGATGTGAACTGGAGGTCCTAGGGCATTTTGCAGGGCCTGCCTTAGTGGAATGGCCAGAGATGAAGTGGGCATGGGCTGGGGGAGTCCTGGGGCTCTCTACAAGGAGGGTGCCCTGGAAGGACAGCTGAAGCTGAAATGGGTGCAAGTTGGGTGTTTTGCAGAAGGTTCTTTGGAAGGACAGCTATAGCTGAAGTGAGTATAAGCTGAAGTGATTCCAGAGCTTTCTGTGAAAACGGTGCCCTGGGAGGACAGCTGAAGATTAAATGTGTGCAATTTATGTGTCTTAAGGCTCCTGGCACAAAGGGCACTCTGGCAGGACAGCTGAAGCTGAAGCGGGTGCAAGCTGGGGTGTACAGGGGTCTTCAGTGCTGGGGGTGCCCTGCTGGGGTGACTGGATCCAAGGCCAGCATGGGTCAATGTTTCCCAGGGTGCTCCATGCAGGGGACACTCTGCTGGCTGGGGCCAAAGCAGACATGAGTCAGGATGTCCCACAGTGTTCTGAGTCAGGGTGGCCTTGGTAAACTGTCTTGAGCCAAAGTAGTATGGATCTGGAGTGTTCTGGAATGCTTTGTGCCTGTCACAAGCACAATGCTTTGTCACCTTGGCAAGATGGCTGAAGCTGTAGTGACCACTGGCCAAGAATGTCCCAGTATGAGCCACTCTGAAGCCACCTTGATGGGATGGCTGGGGCTGGTGTGAGCTAGGGGCCCAGGGATTACTGAGGTTGCAGGCTGGTATGGTACCTAGAATCCTGCAGTGGAGGGCAAATATATACTGTATCACTTGTTAGCCCTTCTATCCTAAAGATAGTTCTAGAAGCTTCCCTGCCATTTGGTGTTCTAGGGCTTCATATTTTACATACTAGTTGTTTTGTAAAACCACAGCTTTTTTTCTGTGCCCCAGGGCAGACAAATCTACTCATATTCTCTCAGTACTATCCCTCCCCACCGAAATTTGCAGCATCGGGGGTGGAGGGTTCCCTTCTTTACCATGTCTCTCTTGCCATTCTCTATGTGGTCTATTTTTTGTGGTGCAGAAGCTGTTTAGTAAGGCCTCGGTTATTTTTCTGTAAGAATTTTTCTATAAATAGGTGTATATTTGGTGTGTATGTGGAGGAGGTAGGTGAGTTCAGGGTCCTCCTACCATCTTGGACCAGACTCCTATTTACTGTGGTATTTACCTATTGTAGGACATCTTGGTTATACCCAATTTGGGGTCATTACAAATGAAGTTACTATAGATAACCACGTTCAGATTTTTGTGTAAACATTAATTTCCATTTATCTGGGATAAATACCCAGAAGTGAATCTGCTGCTTAATGCAATAGCTGCATGTTCAGTTTTTTTTTTTAACAAACTACCAATGGTTTTTGAGAATTTCTGTGCCATTTTGCATTTCCACTGGCAATGTATGACTTACTCAACTTCTATACTTCCCTGTTAGCATTTGTTGTTGTTATTATTTTTCATTTTAGGTATTCACAAAGACATGTAGTGATATCTTGCCATTTTAATCTGCATTTCCCTAATGTTTAATGAAGTTGAATATCTTGTCATATATCTAGTCACCATCCACATATCCTTTACAGTAAAATGTTCATGTATTTTGCCCATTTTCTAATTGGAGTTTTTTGTTTTTTTTTTACTGTTAATTCTGAGGCTTTAAAAATATACATATATACTAGATACTAGTCCCTTGTCAGGTAAGTTCTTTGCAAATCTTTCCTTCCAGCTCGTAGTTTTCTTTTCATCTCATCACAGAGTCTTTTACAATGCTGAAGTTTTTTATTTTGATTAATATTCAAAAGTTAAGCCAATCACATTCTGCGTTACACTTCAATTGCTTATGATGTATTATCCTTTTTTATATAAAGTCAGATTTAATTTGACAATATTTAGTTAAAGATTTTTTTTCATTTGTGCTGAGTGATATTGTTATGTGGTTCTCTCTTAATGTCTTTGTTAATTTTATTATCAGAGCAATGCTAGCCTCACAAAATGAATTAGGGTGTGTTTTTTTGGTCTATTTTCTCATAAAGTTTGGGTATCTTTGGTATTAATTTTTACTACATATTGATTGAATTCACCAATGAAATTCTGTGAAAAATATTGTAGGATGCCTAATAATTGTTTAGCAGAGAGTGTTTATGGTCTTCATCAGACTTTTCAAAGGATTTGTTTTGTATTATCTAAATTGTAAACAACTACTCACTTAGAGATTTATACACATATAAATGGCTAATTGTGACATGTGTTTTTGATTTGTTTATCTTGTGTAGTTGAGAGAAATAAGCTTTGATAAAATAGTTTTTAAAAGTGGTGATGTTCACCTAGATTTCCAGTTAAGTGCCATTAAATGCCTTTTGATAATTTTATCTAGTAAGTAGTAATACATGTTCAGTCTGGAAGATTTTGAAAATTCTTAAACAAATTCTTGGGAAGTCTCATCCAGCTATGTAGAGGTTAAGGTCAGTTATGCTTCAAAACCTTTCCTCTTTCCTTGAAAATGTTATGTTCTGTTACTTTTCAGAGGTAGCTGAGGAAGAAAAAAAATCCTAATATGAAAAAGAACAAGCCTGATGTTGAGGATGATGTGTTCTTGGTGGGGTTCTGTGTGACAGTGGAGTGGTGACTGTCATGAGTTTATTACAATAATAAAGTTTATGGCCTTTCTCTAGAATCCTGAAACAACTTCTCTCCTAATGCTCCTCCTGAGTAATTGCTCATTTCCGTTATATGTCAGATGTTGGCATATAGAGAAAGCTGAAGGTTGAGAAGTAGATATTATTTCTTCTTAACTCCTACATGGACGTGGAATAGTCCCACTCAGGATGAGAACTGACATCTGTGTGGGAAAAAAAACAAAATACTGTCCATTGGTCACAGTTCTTTTTTTTTTCTAAATATAATTTATTGTCAAGTTAGCTACAATATAGTGTATACAGTTACAGTGTGCTCCTGGTTTTGGGAGTAGATTCCCATGATTCATCACTTACATCCATCACCCAGTGATCATCCCAGTAAGTAACCTTCTCAATGCCCATCAAGCTTCCACTTCCCACTGGTCACAGTTCTAATCCATGAATGACTCAGGAACAGGTAGTACTGCCCTAGATGGTGGTAGTACTGCCCTAGAGAGGGCTAAATAAAGTGGTAGCTCCCTATGGTGAATTCCTCACTCCTATCAATCCTGACAACCCCATCCCACCTGAGGGTGCTGCCTGTTTTAAATAGATGCTACAAATATGATGAAAGAAAACTAAGCAAGCATGCCAGAATTTATTATAAAACAACCAAGAGAGTAACAGTAAAAATGAAGGGAATGTGGCAGTAGAGGTATATTTAAATCCACCCATAGGTCTGTGTTTGCAGCATGCACAGTCTCAAATCATGGAATTTCTGTGTATATTAAGGAAAGCTGGTCCTGGGAGAACCTTGAAGTTAGAAAACATAATGATTCTCCTGGTTTTTTAGAAAGGAGAGACAGTTTAGAAGGGAGATATCAAGAGAGAAGTTGGAACATTGCTGTCACCCAAAGCATCATGTGAAACAATCCAGAATTATTCTAAATGGTGTCTTCCCAACTCACGGAGATAATCAGGTTGGCTTGGCAAGGCAATGTCTTCAGATTGGTTCTGCATAATATCAATCAACACAACAAATGACGCAGGTTCCTCATCTGAATCCCTGACATCCTGTTGAAAGATAGGAAATATCCTCACTATAATAATCCCTATCAACCCTGTCATTTCTTCACTCAGACCTGGGAAAGACACCCAGGGTCCTTCTTTAAGTGATGTCACAGTGTGTATACAAAGCCAGGTCTAGTATTGAAGTCTGTGTCAGGAAATACAATAGATACATCACATTAATAAAAGAAAGGATAAGAACTACATGATCCTCTCACTAGATGCAGAAAAAGCATTTGACAAAATACAGCATCCTTTTTCTTTGTTTTGTTTTAACGTTTATTTATTTTTGAGACAGAGAGAGACAGAGCATGAACGGGGGAGGGGCAGAGAGAGAGGGAGACACAGAATCGGAAGCAGGCTCCAGGCTCTGAGCCATCAGCCCAGAGCCCGATGCGGGGCTCGAACTCACGGACCACAAGATCGTGACCCAGGCTGAAGTCGGATGCTTAACCGACTGAGCCACCCAGGCGCCCCTACAGCATCCTTTTTTGATAAAAACATTCAAAGAAATAGGGATAGAAGTAACATCCCTCAAGATCATAAAGGCCATGTGCAAAAGACCCATAGCTAATATCATCCTCAGTGGGGAAAATCTGAGAGTTTTCCCCCTAGGTCAGGAACACAACAGGGATTTCCACTCTCACCACTTTGTTCAACATAATGCTGGAAGTCCTAACCTCAGCAATCAGACAACAAAAAGAAGTAAAATTCATCCACATAGGCAAGGAAGAACTCAAACTTTCACTCTTCTCAGACATGATATTCTATGTGGAAAATCCGAAAGAATCCACCAAAACACTGCTAGAACTGACACGAATTCGGCAAGGTCACAGGATATAAAATCAATGCACAGAAATTGGTTGCAATTCTATACACAAATAATGAAGCAGCAGAAAGAGAAATCAAGGAATTGATCCCATTTTCAGTTTTTGCACCAAAAACCATAAAATACCTAGGAATAAACCTAACTAAATAAATAAAAGATCTGTAAGCTGAGAACTATAGGAAAGTTATTAAAGAAATTGAAGAAGGCACAAAGAAATGGAAAAACATCCCATTTTCATGAATTGGAAGAACAAATGTTGTTAAAATGTCAATACTACCCAAAGCAATCTACACACTCAATGAAATCCCTATCAAAATAACAGCAGCATTCTTCACAGAGGTAGAAGAAACTATTCTAAAATTTGTATGGGAACCAGCAAAGATCCCAAATAGCCAAAAGAATGTTGAAAAAGAAAACCAAAGCTGGAGGCATCACAATTCTGGATTTCAAGCTGTATTACAAAGCTGTAATCATCAAGACAGTATGATACTGGCACAAAAACAGGCACATAGATCACTGGAACAGAACAAAGAACCCAGAAGTGGACCCACAAATGTATGGCTAACTAATCTTCAGCAAATCAGGAAAAAATATCCAAAGGAAAAAAGACAGTCTCTTCAGCAGATGGTGTTGGGAATACTGGACAGTGACATGCAGAAGGATGAACCTGGATCATTTTCTTACACCATATAAAAATAAACTCGATATGGATGAAACCTAAATGTAAGACAGGAAACAATCAAAATCCTAGAGGAGAAAACAGGCAACAACCTCTTTGACCTCAGCCACAGCAACTTCTTACTAGACATGTCTCCTGAGGCAAGGGAAACAAAAATAAATATGAACTATTGGGGACCTCATCAACATAAAATGCTTCTGTACAGTGAAGGAAACAATCAACAAAACTAAAAGACAACCAACAAGATGGGAAAGATATTTGCAAATGACATATCAGATAAAGGGTTAGTATCCAAAATCTATAAAGAATTTCTCAAACTCAACACTCAAAAAACAATCCAGTGAACAAATGGGCAAAAGACTTGTGCAGAAACTTTTCCAAAGAAGACATCCAGATGGCTAACAGACACATGAAAAGGTGCTAAACATCACTCATCATCACAGAAATACAAATCAAAATCACAATGAGATACCACCTCACACCTGCCGGAATGGCTAAAATGAGTAGCTCAGGAAACAACAGATGCTGGTGAGAATGCAGAGAAAGGGGAACCTTTTTGCACTGTTGGTAGGAATGCAAACTAGTACAACCATTCTGGAAAACAGTATAGAGGTCCCTGAAAAAATTAAAAATGGAGCTACCTTATAACCCAGCAATTGCACTACTAGGTATTTATCCAAAGTATATAAAAATACTGATTCCAAGGGGTACATGAACCCCCAATGTTTATAGCAGCACTATCAACAATAGCCAAATTATGGAAGAAGCCCAAATGTTCCTCGACTGACAAGGGGATAAAGAAGATGTAGTATATATATATATATATATATATATATATATGTATATATGTATATACACACATATATGTATACACACACATATGTGTGTATACACATATATATATATATATATATACACTACATCTTCTACACACACACATATATATATATGTGTGTGTATACATATATACATATATGTATGTAATATATATATATATATATATATATATATATATGTATACACACAATGGAATATTACTTGGAGATCAAAAAGAATGAAATCTTGCTAATTGCAACCATGTGGATGGAACTGGCATGTATTATGCTAAGCAAAGTCAGTTAGAGAAAGATAAATACCATATGATTTCATTCATATGTGGAATTTAAGAAACTAAACAGAGGAACATAATGGAAGGGACGGAAAAATAACATAGAGAATATAACAATAAAAAAGAGAGGGAGGCAAACCATAAGAGACTCTTAAATACAGAGAACAAACTGAGGGTTGCTGGAGGGGTGTTGGTTGGGGGGATGGGCTAAATGGGTGACGGGTATTAAGGAGGGCACTTGTTGGGATGAGCCCTGGGTGTTATATGTAAGTGATGAATCACTAAACTCTACTCCTGAAACCATTATTACACTATATGTTAACTAACTTTGATTTAAATTTTAAAAACAGAAAGGAAAAAAATTTTTAATGTGGTACCTTGGTGGATCAGTCAATAAAGCATCTGACTTTGGCTCAGGTCATGATCTCATGGTTCATGAGTTGGAGTCCCAAATCGCATGAGCTCGAGCCTTGCTTTTGATGAGCATGAGCCCCGCTTCTGGTGAGCCCCCACTTCTCTCCCCCTCTCTCTCTCTCTCTCTGCCCCTCTTCAGATTCTCTCTCTCCTTCTCTCCCTCTCTCTCTGCCCCTTACTCACTTGCCCCTTCTCTCTCTTAAAAAATAAAGTAAAATAATAAAAGAAAAGAAAAATAAATAAAAATAAAAATTGGGAAAAAGCCGAAATAAGGTAGAGACATCTATTCACAATTTCCCTCCACCTTCAGGTTCTTGAGCTATGAGACCCCTTTTGCACCCCTCATCCTTGTTTGAGAGTTGGCTCCTTTTTTTGGAAATTGTCCTTAGAAAACACAATTTGGCTAGTAGATGCACCAACAGAGTCTAAACCTCCTAAATAATGTAACTGTTGCACTTAATAGCTTCATCCTACTTCTATTAATTTCCCAAATTAACAGGAAAAGTCCTCATACAATTTCCACTGGCACAGATCCTATTCTGAAAAACAAGTAGAAATGTCAATTTCTCTATTTGTCTTTATTTAAAATAGAAAACCTTTTTTTGTGTGTGACAATTGTGGGATCTGTCCCAACAAATTGAATAATGTTATGATAAAATAAATCATTGTTAGTGTTCAGCAGGGCAACCCATAGTTCTTCAAATGATCTAAGATGCCACTGCTGAATGTAGACAGCCCTTTCTGTATTTGCTTCTTCATTTATCAACAAATATTTATTGAGTTCTTACCATGTGGCAGTGTATCATTGTGAGAGCCAGAAGTCTGTTTTCTATTGTTGAGTAAATTTAAATGTCTGAAGTAATTGAGAGGATTTAAGATTTCCCTTATGCTTACTGAATTTACTTTATCAATTGCTTATTATTTCTGTTTTGCATATATGTATATATATACACATATATATACATATACATATATTTGTTCATTTGTATTGCGTTGCATACACGAGACCTCCTTTGTTTACTCTTCAATCTTGTCGGGTTCAGCCGACTAACTTCAAGTATCTCCTGGACCATGACTGTACTGGCACTGCTGATCTTGGCCTATCTAGCTGTCCTTTCTCTCTGTTCCATTCCTTTCTGTCCACGCAGTGACTTTCTACAATTTTGGAACATATTTCACCAGATTCCAAGGTTTATCTTCTATTTAAACAGTGACATGCCATTTTTCTCCAATAAGATAAATTAAAGGGAAAATGGAGTACTAACCTGTTCAAGTCATTCTCTTACCCACTGTATGTAAGTACACAACTACAAAACTCAGGTCACACAATATAAAATAAAATAATTTCCATGAATTAAAAACCTAAAACATTATATCTTAAGTTAAATTATAAACAGCTCAGCTTAATCATTGTGCTTCTCCATCCCCTTCTTTTAACCTGTAGTTGTATACTTGGAGGTCTATGAATTGCATGGATATTCTCTCCCTCGAGCTCCTGAAACATAAGACACTGATTAAGAAACTATTTTCCTTTAATTCCATGTACTTTACTCGTTGCCCAATTTTTACCTTGTATGTTATACTTGAGCTCCATGAAGTCAAGAATATGAGGAAGCACAAAGTATAATAATGAGTCTTTTTGACAGAACATTGCTTGCCAAAGTCAAGAGATAAGAGTTCCCAGGGTGTGGCCAATCACAAACAGAACCTTGGATAAAACAATATCACATCAACTAGCCCTTGCACCTAACTGCAAAAACTGGGTTGCCACACATACACTGCCATAGGTAAATATGCATTCATGTTGACATGAGTCTTGTTAGTAGAAGATACAAGAAACAGTAGCAAAATCATACAAACATGAAATGATAATAAGACACTTTCAATCAGCGAGAAGAATAGACATTATTTAAGTGAATAGTTTTGTAACAACTGTTTTAACTATTTGGGAAATATCAAGGTGACTTCCCTAAGCCATGAGATGAAACTGAATGCCCACCATGATTAAAATGTTGTTTAATAATTAAAATCCCAGTTTTCAGAGGTGCACACCAGAAACAAGAGAAGGAACTGTACCAAATATCTTCAGCTTTTGACATATGTTGGTGATGGGAATACACCATTTATGTCTTCCAATTTAACCTTTTCTATGTTTTCCTAATAGAAGAAAAAAATAGAATTGTCACATGTCTCATAGGTAAAGTAAAGGTGACTTTTAAAATTTTAAGTATATTTTTCCATACTTTCCAGTTTATAAAAAAATTACCATCACTTGCCTTCTTGAAAAGTAGAATCTTTATTAAATCATGGATAGACAGAAAAAAGTGTAATTGAAAAAAACCACTTGAATTATACTGTTCAGTAGTGTCATTATTAACCTTCTCTATTGCCTTACTGTCCTGTATTGTGTGTGTGAATGTGTGTGTACAGTGTGTGATAAGATTTTATACATTGAGATCTTAATGCATATATAACATAACATAAAAAGCATTTTATGAGGTTTTTTGAAAGTATAATTCATTTACTTGCCCTCTTCCCATGAAATCAAGACTCTTTTGTGATACAATGCCATAATACCATATATTGTGGGTGTCAGAAAAGAGGCAAATGCTTTTGAAATCATGAGAAATACACAAGCATGTCAACCTAACTAGAATTTTCAATTCCAATCCAGTGTCCTTCTTCTCAAGTGATACCTGTAAGAAACTAGGTGACAATAAGAACCTTAATGTAGGGGTGGAAACTCCCCTGGAGCCTCCTATCTAATATCTGGAGTCTAGAGTCCCTTGTAAGGCAGTGATTTCTTGCCAGTATCTTCACCTTTTATAGTCATGATAATTATTAGGTACAGCCAGCTAATTTTTTCCTGATCTCTTGTATGGGTATGAGAACAATTGGAAAGGAAAGTCAGAATTTATTAAACCAATGCTCTTGTAATGTGGATCTGAGGTGTATCCATGACACTGTAAGTCTCTTTTTGCCCCCTCACAGGGTATTATAAGGGCCATTGCAGAAGTGTAAGCTGCTGATTAGGCTTGTTGTAGTCTTCTGGGTCAGATTTGCCAAGCCTGAAAATACTTTTGGATCACCTTGTTTAAACTAGTTTGGGTGGCATGCAACCACAACAGGCTGTGGCAGACCCCAAGGCTTTCTAGATCAGACATGGTTCATAGTCTAATAAGTCTGCATCACCAAAACATACATCCCTACCTGGGACTCTAGTATACCTGTGAGTTCTCACAGCTGAGAGCACTGTGTAACCTGGGCTGGTCAACATTCAGGGTTCTAAATTTCACCTAATTCTTTTGGGTCATGTCTCACCCTGGACTTTTTCTATGCCTGATATACCCAAGTCCACAGCTACCCTAATGAATCTCTCCAGAATGTAAACCTCCCATGTTCTTTTGGGAGGAGCAGAGAAAAACAGTTTTCTGGCTGAGTCATAGAACAGTTCTGGGGGTCTTAATATCTCCTTAATAAATTTTGAAACAATTCTGTGGCTTTTATACTTATCCCACATTCCTATTCTTTTTTTTTTAATTTTTAATGTTTATTCATTTCTGAGAGTGAGAGAGAAAGCACAAGCAGGGGAGGAGCAGAGACAGAGAGAAGGAGACATAGAATCCAAAGCAGTCCCCAGGCTCTGAGCTTGTCAGCACAAGCTGGGGTTTGTGGGGCTCGAATCCACTAACCATGAGATCATGACCTGAGCCAAGTCCGAAGCTTAACTGAGCCACCCAGGCACCCCTCCCACATTCCTATTCTTAAACACACCTGGTGCCTCCAACTCCCCAGCATTTCTGAGGTACTCTGGCTCCAATATGCTTGCTCCTTATCAGCTGTAGAAGAACACTGTATCATAATGGGCCTGCTAGAGAGGGTACAGAAGTAACTATCAGCAAAGATGGGTCCCCATGCCAGTATCATTAGAATGTTGGTTTAGTTTTTTCCCTCTTCCCTGGCCTCTTCTGCAAAACGATAAAACCTAACCCTGTCACACACCGAGAAATGTTGTGAGGTATATGGAGATTTCATTTGTGAAAGCCCTCTACATTAACAGAAGGGAACAAAAGTTGAATGTTGTCATCATAAACAATATGTGACACACAAAGACAAAGATTTAGGCATACCAAGTGAACAAAGTTCTTATTCTTAATATTTTAAATAACCCACTGTTGGATTGAGACAGGGGTCTGTACCACAGGATTCCTATATCACTACCCCTTTCGTTCCTACCTTATGCATCAGTTTACTGGCAGTGTTTTTTCCCCCTATTGAGTGACATCCCATGGAGTACATCTACTTCTTCCTAATGATTCTTTATTTTAGCTTAGTATATACGTGTATTGATAGCGATTGTATTTTAATTTACTTAAATTCCAGTTAGCATACAGTGTAATATTAGTTTCAGGTGTACAATATAGTGATTCAACACTTCCACACATCACCCTGTGCTCATCACAGCAAGTGCACTCCTTAATCCCCATCACCTATTTAACCCATCCCCTCCACTCACTTCCCCTCTGATAACCATCAGTTTGTTCTCTATAGTTAAGTGTCTGTTTCTTGGTTTTCCTCTCTCTTTTCCCCTTTGCTCATTTGTTTTGTTTCTTAAATTCCACATATGAGTGCAAATGGTATTTTTCTTTCTCTGACTGATTTCGCTTAACATAAGACTACCTCCATCCACATCGTTACAAATGGCAAGATTTCACTCTTTTTATGATTGAGTAATATTCTATTCTATATATACACCACATTTTCCTTTTTTTCCCTGAGTTCTAGGGTTAAGGTTAGGATTAGAGCCAGGGTTATGGTCATGGTTAGGGTGAGGGCCAGCGTGAGATTATTTGCCTGGTATCCTGTAGTTCAGAGACATCTCAAGAGGGTTAGGGTTAGGAGTTAGGCATTAGGGGTTATGGGTTAGGGTTAGTGCTAGGGCTAGGGTAAGACTTGGGGTATGTGCCTGGCATTCTGCAGGCATCCTCTCCCAAGTATAAAATACCAGACTTCTTCTTGGATTAGAATAGACACGGCAGCCATCTACTGAGCTGGTGGGAAGAGGGGATTTGGGGCTCTTAATACTCTTTAAATAGATATTCCTTTGTTCCTTCCATTTTGTCTCCACCTTCACACCTATTTTTAGAAATATTACCTATTCTTAAATGTTTGAGGGCTTCTTCAGGATAACTAGCCTTCTAAGCTTTTCTTTTTTTCATATTTTCATTTTTGGGAGGAGGTTTGTTTAAATTCCAGTTAACATACAGTGTAATATTAGCTTTAGGTGTACAATGTAGTGATTTAACACTTCCTTACATCTGCTGCTCATCATAACAAGTGTCCTCCTTAATCCCCAACACCTACTCAACACATCTCCACACCAACCTCCCCCTGGCAACCATCAGTTTGTTCTCTATAGTTAAGAGTCTGTTTCAGGGCGCCTGGGTGGCTCAGTTGGTTAAGCGTTTGACTGCAGCTCAGGTCATGATCTCACAGTTTTCGAGTTCAAGTCCCGCATTGGGCTCTGTGCTAACAGCTCAGAGTCTGGAGTCTGCTTCAGATTCTGTGTCTCCCTCTCTTTCTGGCCCTTCCCCTTTCGAGCTCTCTCTCTCTCTCTCTCTCTCTCTCTCTCAAAAGTAAATAAATAGTTAAAAACATTAAAAAAAGTCTGTTTCCATTCTTGAGAAGACATAAAACCTTTGATAATTGCAAATATTTCTGAAAATGGTTTGAAGGTAGAGATAAAAACAGAAAGAACAAGTGTATATCTGTTTAAAGAACATTTAAAGGCCCAAATGCCCTCCTTGCCTCAGCTCAGTAGATAGCTGTCATGTCTATTCTCATGCCAGCAGAAGTCTAGAGTTTTATTCTCTGGAGAGGTCTCTGAACTGCATGATACCAGGCACATACAATAACCCTAAACCTGCATTAACACTAAATATAACTGTAACCCATAACCCCTAATGTCTAACCCCTAACCCTTATCCTAAATGCTAACCCTAAACCTAATACTCTGAAGAGGTCTCTGAACTGCAGGATACCAGGCACATACCCTGACCTTGGCCCTAAATCTAACTCCCACCCTGCCCCTAACTCTAACCCGAACACTGCCTCTAACCTGAACCCTAACCCTAGATCTTAGGGAAAGAAAAAAAGGAAGATGTGGTATATATATACAATGAGATAACACTCACCCATAAAAAAAGAGTGAAATCTTGTCATTTGCAATTACATGAATGGAACCGGAGAGTTTTTATTCTAAGTGAAATAAGTCAGTCAGAGAAAGACAAATACCATGTGATTTCACTCATATGTGGAATTTGAGAAAGAAAACAAATGAGCAAATGGAAAAAAAGAGACAGGCAAACCAAGAAACAGACTCTTAACTATGGAGAACAAACTGATGGTTACTGGAGGAGAAGTGGGTAGGCGAAAGGGTTAAATAGGTGATGGGGATTAAGGAATGCACTTGTGATGAGTACTAGGTGTTGTATGGAAGTGTTGAATCACTAAATTGTACACCTGAAATTAAGATTACACTGCATGCAATCTGAAATTTAAATAAAAAATTTAAAAAAGAGAGTGCATTTCTTGGTTTACTTTACTTCTCTCTCTTTTTCCTTCCTTTACTTATTTGTTTTTTTTCTTAAATTCCACATGTGAGTGAGGTCGTATGGTCTCTGTCTTTCTCTGACTGACATTTCACTTAGCATAATACTCTCTGTCTCCATCCACATAATTGCAATTGGCAAGATTTCATTCTTTTTCGTAGCTGAGTAGTAATCCATTGTGTGTGTGTGTGTGTGTGTGTGTGTGTGTGTGTGTGTGTATAACATATCTTCTTTACCCATTCATCAGTTGATGGACACTTGGGCTGTTTTCATAATTTGGCTATTGTAGATAATGCTGCTATAAACATCAGGGTGCATGTACCCATTTGAATAAGTATTTTTGCATTTTTTGGATAAATACATAGTAGTACAATTGCTGGATTGGGGTAGTTATATTTGGAAGGACATTCCATGCTCAGGTATTGGAAGAACAAATATTGTTAAGAGTCTATACTACCCAAAGCAATCTACACATTTAATGCTATCTCTTTCAAAATACCAATAGCATTTTTCACAGAGCTAGAACAAACACTTGTAAAATTTATATGGAACTACATAAGACCCTGACTAATCAAAGCAATCTTTTTTTTTTTTAAGAGACATTGCACGTACACAAGTAGGGGAGAGGAGCAGAAGGAGAGAGAGAGATGGAGAATCCATGCTCAGAGTGGAGCCCAATATGAGGCTCAATCCCACAATCCTGGAATCATGACCTGAGCTGCCATCAAGAGTTAAACACTTAGCTGACTGAGCCACCCAGGTGTACCAAAGCAATCTTGAAAAAGAAAAGAAAAGAAAAGCTGGACACAACCAATTCCAGACTTCAAGTTATATTTCAAAGCTGTAGTGATCAAGACGGCATGGTATTGGCAGAAAAACAGACACATAGATCAATGGAACAGAATAGAAAACCCAGAAATAAACCCACAACTATATGGTCAAGTAATCTTCAACAAAGCAGGAAAGAATATCCAATGGAAAAAAAACACAGTATCTACATCCACTGGTGCTGGGATGACTGGATGGCATTTTGCAAAAGAATGAAACTGGACCAATTTCTTACACCATACACAAAAATAAATTCAAAATGACCTAAATGTGAAAGAGAAAACTTTTAAAATCCTAGAGGAGAACATGGGCAGTAACTTATTTGACATTGGTTGTAGCAACTTCGTTCTAGATATGTACACTGAGGCAAGGGAAACAGAAGCAAAAATAAACTATTGGGACTTCATCAAAATAAAAAGCTTCTGCACAGTGAAGAAACATGCAACAAAAAAGGCAACCTACAGAGTGGGAGAAGATATTTGCAAATGATATATCTGATGAAAAGTTAGAATCCAAAGTCTATAAAGAACTCTTCAAACTCAACACCAAAAAACAAATAATCTAATTTAAAAAGTGGGCTTGGGGCACCTGGATGGCTTAGTCAGTTAAAGTGTCTGACTTTTTATTTTGGCTCAGGTCATAATCCCAGAGTCCTGGGATCAAGCCCCACATAGGGCCCCAGGCTGAGGATGGAGCTTGCTTGAGATTCTCTCTCTGCCTCTCTCCCTCTGCCACTCTCCCCCACTTGCTCATATGCGCTTTCTCTCTCTCTCTCTCTCTCTCTCTCTCTCTCTCTCTCTCTCAAAAGAAAAAAAAAGGGGACAGAAGACACGAGTACACATTTTTTCTGAAGAAGATATACAGATAGAGAACAGACACATGAAAAGATGCTCATCAGGGAACTATGATTCAAAACTACAATGAGATCATCTCATACCCATCAGAATAGCTAAAATCAACAACACAAGAAACAACAGGATGTGGAGAAAGTGGAACTCTCTTGCACTGTTGGTGGGAATGCAAACTGGTGCAGCCACAGTGCAATACAGTATGGAGATTCCTCAAAAAGTTTCAAATAGAACTGCCTATTATCCATAACAATTGTTTTTTTAAGTTTATTTATTTATTTTGAGAGACAGAGATGGCATGTGCATTGGGGAGGGCAGAGAGAGAGGGAGAGACAGAGAATCTGAAGCAGGTTCCTCACTGTCATCACAGAGCTCCATGGAGGCTTGATCCCACAAGTCATGAGATCATGACCTGAGCCAAAATCAAGAGTTGGATGCTTAACTGAATGAACCACCCAAGTGTTCCCATAACAACTGTTAATACAAAGAAAAACCTCATAGGCTGTGATAAAATACAATCATCATGTGATGATTAGTTTTAATGTGTGGTTTTGCTTAGGCCGTGGTATCTAGATATTTGGTTAAACAGTACTGTAGATGTCTCTGTGAAGGTATGTTTTAGGTTAGATTAACATTTAAATCAGTAGACTTTGAGCAATATAGATTACCTTCCTTTAGGTGAGTGGGCCTCATCCAATTAGTAGAAAGTCTTAATTGAAAAAATACAAATAAGGGATGCTCAGTGAGTTGAACGCATGACTCTTAATTTCGGCTCAGGTCATGATCCCAGGGTCGTGGGATTGATCCCTGTGTTGGGCTCCATGCTGAACATGGAACCTTCTTAAGATTCTCTCCCTCTGCCCTTCTCTCCTGTTTATGGTGTCTCTAAAACTAAAAAATAAAAGTAAAAAAAATGTAACGTAATTTAAAAAAATAAAAAGACTGACCTCCCCTGGGGAAGTTCAGCATACTTGGACTTGGGCCAGGCCTCACAATTGTGTGAATAAATTCCTTAACATCGATCTCAATCTCTCTGTCCCTCTCTTGCTCTCTCTCTCTCTTGCTCTCCCTCACTCTCCCTTTGTTTTTCTATAAATATATATATATATATATATATATATATATACATATATGTATATATATGTGTGTGTGTGTATATATATATATATATAGTCTCTACATCTCTTGATCAATCGAAAGAGATACACACAGACAGACAGACAAACCAATAGTTTTATTTCTCTGGAGATCTTTGACTAATACAGACCACAATTCCTGGCTTTCTCAGATGAACTGTTAAATATGCTTCTTGGTCTTTTACTCATACTAATTATATGTTGGTAACTTGCACAATGGAAATAAATTCTGGGATAATATGGATTTTTGGTGATAATCTTTCTCTATAATAAGTGATAGATTCTTGGAGCTATCATCCCCAAAATATAGCTTCTGTTTGGCTTAAAGTATGAATAGCTATATCTACTCTTATTCTCTTATGACTGTAGCAATCTAATGTTCTTATATTGAATAGCCATCAAATGTTTCCTAGCATATAGCTCTGGATTAGGGATACCTGCATTTTCCTACTGAAAAAAATCAGTCTCAGGTATAAACACAAACTTATATATTCTTATTCTGTAAAAATTTCAGAACTAAGCAATAGTCAAAGATGACACAGTGACAATCCTCCTATAATTGACCTCCTGGATGTAATCCTTTTCCATTTATCTTGGTGTTTGCTGCATAAAGTGTCTGGCACATAGTAAGCCCTATGAAATATTGTTCCCTTCCAATCTGGTCTTGGTACATCTTATAAAAAGATAACTTCTGTCTGAATTAAATACGAGATTTAGCAAAGAGAACACTTGAAAATGTAAATACAAGAAGTGAAATAAACATGTTTTAACATTATATCTGTCCCTCTGGCTGGCACTAGGAGGGAAGCCCAAGACAGACCTGCTTTAAAGAAACCCACAGTTTGATGAGAATTCTTAAATCCTGTTTTCTGTGTCAGGTCTCCTTTCAAGACAGAGTAATGATATTCTATTGTATCACATGACAAGCAGAATGAGCATATGGAATGTTATTTCACTTTCTCCCAGATAAAAGACAACTCAGTCTCAGACAAGCTATTCTGACCTTCACTTAAATAAGGACTCATCTATGGACGTAAATATGTACCCAAACTATTTCATATGTCAAATCAGGAGCAGTCTCAGAACTCTGGTTTTCTTCGCATATTGCATAAATGTGAAAAGGAGAAGTAAAACACATTACATGATATTGAGTGGAGGAAATAAATTCCATCTACTCTGACATTATAATTATTTCAAACTAGTGGTTCTGCTTTACGTGTCTGCCATGTGCCAGGCACTGTGCAATCTCCTTTTCCAGCATGACCACATAGACTCCTCAGAACAACCTAGTTTAGTGGCTGTTAGTACCCTTATTGTCTTCTTCTTTTGTTTTAAATGTTTATTTATTTTTTGAGAGAGAGAGAATGCAGTCAGGGGTGTATCAGAGAGAGAGGAATACAGGATTTGAAGCAGGTTCCACACTGTCAGTGCAGAGCCTGAAGTGGGGCTGGAACCCACAAACCATGATATCATGACCTGAGCCAAAGTTGACATTTAACCGACTGAGCTACCCAGGTGCCACAGTACCCTTATTTTCTTAATAAAGAAGCTAAGGTTCATGTCAGTGAAGCAGTTTGCCCAAAATCACCCACATCTAGGAAATGTCTGAGCCAGGAACTATCTATGATTTTTTTTGCCTGCATGTTCTATGCATTTTCTTCCATGGTATGCTGCCTGAAAAACACATAAGTTCATATGATAACCAGGTGAGAACCTCTTAGCTCAAGGACAAACACGAGTTCTCCATTACCAATCATTACCACTAGCAAGAGGTGGTGTTGAATGGTAGTCACACATGTGTGCATGATCCACTGTGGTGAGAGAAATGGTGGTATGCTTTGGGACTTTGACCAGTTGTTTCATTTTTTTAAAATTTGATATCATCAAGATACCTAAAACAAAGTTGAAAAGAGTATTGATATAGAGTAACATTAAACAATTTTAGCAGAAATCAGTTTAGAATTTCATCATTTGGAAGAAAGTTAACTCACAGATTCTGGTATTTCCATCCTGATAATGTACCTGACTACTTGAAGGTTTCTTTAGAATTAACTGCTAATAGTTTTCCAGAGAGTCAGTACAGTGTAGTATTTGGATGCACAAATGCTGCACCAGGAATCTCGGTATTGAAATCTCATGCTCTGACACTTATCAGCTATGTGGCTTGGCCAATTACTTATTCATCCACTCTCTGTTTCTTTATCTCCAAAATAAGGATAATAATATTACCTACATTATAAGATTTCTCTGGTGATGAAATTATTAAATATACAGAGTTCTTACTAGAGTGCTATAAAAATCTTAGACTCTTTTATTATCAAATGCATTTACATTATCTACTGATATGTGTATAGTTCCCCCTTTTTATTTGTTCACCAATTAAATTGTCTTGCACACTTTTCAAATGATGTTTCATGCATTGATTTGACAGTAGTTTATTGTGCACTAATACAATCTACCTGGTATTCTGGTGCTAGAAAAAAATAGTAAGCAAAGCTGGCACTTCTGAACATTGGCCTTTTGGAGAATTCAGGGGAAAGAGCCAGTATTATTGAGGATGGCCTTGGAACTCAGGATATCAACACAGCTCAATACAGCAGATACTTTTTGAGATCTTGTTTTAGCCATCCTTCTAAGCATGTGAAGTAGAGCACAAAACAAAATAGACACACCTAATTGCCCTTATATTCTAGTGAAGTGAGAGAGAAGCCAAAACAAAAAAAAAATCATTAAAGGGGAAATTAGAAGATAATCAGTGCTTTGGGGAAAAGAAAAACATTTAGATTTCTAGATGTAGAAAATTGTATCTTCCAAAAGCCCATTGGGAATCCTTGCCAATTTGGTCACAGAGCATATGCTACAGCTGGACAGTTTAAGGTAGCAGTATGAAGAGACAATGAAGAGAATCATAAATGAGAAAGTATACATGGCTGCTAAACATCTGCTAAGACCTAAGCTTTGCATTCCATGAAACCAGTGTCTTTGAATGGCTTCTCAACTATTTGTTGACCCTTCAGAAAAGATCACTTGTTCATTTCTAGGAAGTCCTATAAATTTTATGAAACAGCTTTTCTCTTATTCTGAACTATCTGCAATGCAAAAGCAAATGTACTTAAATAGAGTTCTCAAAGTGGGACGTTCTTGGGATAGTGATGTTAGCAAGAGGACTGACTAGTAAACTCCAATCCTTCACTGTCATATGGAAATACTAAGTAAACAATAACATACAGACCAAAGTATCCCTATAGGAACTCTAGAAACTAGTTAGAGTTGCAACAACCAAGCGAACCCCCAAGTAAGAAAAAGTTCCACTCAAAATCATAAATCATCCATGGCATTTTTTCTCATCTTTGACCAACCCCCTTCCTAGCACTGTGCTAAATGAACAGGAGGGAGCCTCCCGATAAAATATGACATATTTTTTTAAAGTTTTAATTGATGAAGATTTTAACTGTTTTAAAAATACTCAGCAAGCTGACAGAGAACACAGATAATATATAAACAAAATAAGTATATCATCAAAGACATAGAAATTACTCTAAAAAGAAGGTAGAATCAAAAATTTCTGGACTTGAAAAATACAGTAACTGAATTTAAAAATTCACTAGAGGCCCTCAACAGTAGACTCAGACCAGAATGTTAAATGAACGCAGAACATGAATACAAGTCATTTGAAACTATCAAGCCCAATGATTTAAAAGAAAGATAAAATAAAGTGAAGAGAATTTAAGGGACTTACAAGACACTCCCTTACATTATGGGAGTCCCAGAGGAGGCGGGGGGCGGGGGGAGACAGAGAGAGAGAAACAGAGAGCTTCTTTGAAGAAATAAGTTTCCTAAATTTGAGTAAAGACGTGGATATAAAATTACAGGAAACTGAACAAACCACAAGTACGATTAATCAAATGAGACCCCACTGAGACAAATTATATCAAACTGTCAAAAGTCAAGGACAAAGAGAGAATCTTGAAAGCAGTAAGAGAAAAATAACTTGTCAGATACAATGGGTCCTTAATGAAATTCTCAGAAAATTTCTCAGTAAATACCTTCCAGGACTGAAATAATGGTATTATATTTTTTAAGTGATGAAAAAGAATGTCAACTGAAAATTCTATATCTGGTAAAACTGCCTTTGAAAATTAGTAAGAAATTAAGACATCCCCACATCGAAAAAAAAAAAGCTGACAGGGTTTATTACCACTGGGCCTGTCCTATAAGAAATGCTAAAAAGTGTCTTTTAAGGAGAAAAAAAAACACTATATGGTAACTCAAAGCCATGTGAAAATATAAAGTTCTCCAGTAAAGGTAAATACATGGACAAATATAAAACAAATATTGTTTAACTTTGGTTCTTAGCTTTAATTTTAATTTTTTTTATATTTAAAAGACATGAGCACAAAAATCTTTATAAACATCTTTTAATTTATAAATATCTTTATAAATATCTTTTAATATCTTTATACAATATATAAATATGAAATTTGAGACATAATAGCATAAAAGGGAGGTGGTGCAGGGTTTTTGTGTCAATTGAAGTTAAATTGTTATCAGTTCAAAATACAATATAATAACTTTAGGATGTTATAAAAATCTGCATGGTTACTACAAAGAACATATCTATAGATCAGACACAAAAGAAAATGAGAAAAAGATTGAAAAGTTTTACTCCAAAAAGTCACACAAAGGAAGACAATAAAGGAGGAAATGAAGGATGAAATAGTCATAAGACATACAGAAAAATAATAAAATGGCAAAAGTAGTCAGTGCTTCCCAATCAGTAATTGCTTGAAATGTAAATGTATTAAAATTCCCAAACAAAAGACCTAGGTTGGCAGAATAGATGAAAAACTATAACCAGCAATATGCTGACCATAAGAGATTACTTTAGATTTAGAGACACATATAGGTTGAAATATGAAGTGAAGGATAAAAAAAGATATTTAATGTGAATAGTGACCAAAAGAGGCCAAACAGTAACCAAAATATAGCAAATAAAAAAGCAATAGAGAAAACTAACAAAACCAACTTTACTCTTCAAAAAGATCACCAAAATTGGCAATCATTTAGCTATATTGACTAAGAAAAAGAGGGAATGAATAGCTTCAAAGGTGAATTGTACCAAACATCTAAAGAAAAATTAATACCAATTCTTCTGAAAATCTTCCAAAATATTATATGATTCCATCACTACTGTAATAGCCAAAGCAGAAAAAGACACTATGAGAAAAGAAAACTACAGATCAATGTCACTTTTGAATTTTTTTCAAAAATCATCAACAAAATAAATCCAAACAGAATTCAACAGCACATTAAAAGGATGATATACCATGACCAAGTGGGATTTATTCCCGAAAAGCAAGGCTTGTTAAAAACAGAATAAAATCAGTATGACATGCCAAACAAACAGAAGGAAGGGAAAATAATTATTGAAATTGAGGAAGAAAATATTGGATAAAATTCAACAATCTTTTATGATAAAAATACTCAACAAACTATAACTAGAAACTACCTCAACGTGATAAAAAGCCATGTAAGAAAAGCTCCTGGCTCACCTCTTACACAATGGTAAAGCTTTTTCTCCAAGGTTAGGAATAAGGCAAGGATGATGCTTTCACCATTTCTATTCAACATAATTCTGGAAGACCTAGTCAGAATAATTAGGCAAGAAAAGGAAATAAAGGGCATCCATTTGTAAAGGTAGATAGAAGATTAACTCTGTCATGCATGACATGAACATATATGCAGAAAAACCTAAAGAATCTACAAAACATCCTTAGTAATAACAAACAAATTCACCAAATTTGCAGAATGCAAAATCAACACGCAAAAATTACTTCCATTTCTCTACATTAATAAAGAAAATCTGCAAAGAAAATGAAAAAAAATTTCCAGTAAAAAGATCTAAATTGTATCATCAAAAACAGAAACTGTGTTGGGAGGGTCAGAATAGAAATGTAAAGCCTTAGTGTGTGTTCAAAGCTAAGTTGCTATCAGCTTAAAGTTGACTGTTATAGCAAGTTTGATGTAATCCTCATGGTAACCACAAAGTAAAAACCTATAGTAGATACAGAACAGATAAAGAGAAAGGAATCAAAACATATCCCTACAGATAAGTCAAAAAAGAAGAGTCCAAGAGAAGAACGAAAGAACAAAAGAATCACAAAACAGCCAGAAAATGATGAACAAAATGATAATAGTAAGTCCATACCTATCAATAATTACTTTAACTATAACTGGACCAAATTCTCCAGTCTAAAAACATTTAAAAATGGAGCCAAGAATACTCTTTCTAGCCAGAGTGTCATTCAGAATAGGAGGACAATAAAGAGTTTCCCAGACAAGGAAAAACTAAAGGAGTTCGTGACCACTAAACCAGCCCTGCCAGAAATATTAAAGGGAACTCTTTTAGTGGGAAAAAAAGATCAAAAGTGACAAAAACAGGAAGGAACAGAGAAGATATCCAGAGACAATGACAAAACAAGTAATAAAATGGCACTAATTTTATATCTATCAATTATTACTCTGAACATAAATAGACTAAATGTCCCAATCAAAAGACATAAGTGTCAGAATACAGTTAAAAAATAAGACGCATCTATATACTACGTACAAGAGACTCATTTCAGACCTAACAAAACCTTCATATTGAAAGTGAGGGATGGAGAAACATTTACCATACAAATGGATGTCCAAAGAAAGCCATTGTAGCCATACTTATATCAGACAAACTAGATTTTAAACCAAAGAATGTAAAAGGAAATGAAGAAAGGCACTATATCATAATAAAGAGGTCTATCTAACAATAAGGTTTAACATTTATAATGTAACTTATGCCTGCAACTTGAAAGCACCAATATATATAAAGAATTAATAATGAACACGAAGGAGCTCATGAAAATAAAACAATAATAGCAGGGGACTTTATTTTTTTTTTCATATATTTAAATTTTATTTTTTTCCCTTTTTCTTTCTTTTTTTTTTTCAATATATGAAATTTATTGTCAAATTGGTTTCCATACAACACTCAGTGCTCATCCCAAAAGGTTCCCTCCAAAATACCCATCACCCACCCTCCCCTCCCTCCCACCCCCCATCAACCCTCAGTTTGTTCTCAGTTTTTAACAGTCTCTTATGCTTTGGTTCTCTCCCACTCTAACCTCTTTTTTTTTTTTCCTTCCCCTCCTCCATGGGTTTCTGTTAAGTTTCTCAGGATCCACATAAGAGTGAAAACATATGGTATCTGTCTTTCTCTGTGTGGCTTATTTCACTTAGCATCATACTCTCCAGTTCCATCCACGTTGCTACAAAGGGCCATATTTCATTCTTTCTCATTGCCATGTAGTACTCCATTGTGTATATAAACCACAATTTCTTTATCCATTCATCAGTTGATGGACATTTAGGCTCTTTCCATAATTTGGCTATTGTTGAAAGTGCTGCTATAAACATTGGGGTACAAGTGCCCCTATGCATCAGTACTCCTGTATCCCTTGGGTAAATTCCTAGCAGTGCTTTGCTGGGTCATAGGGTAGGTCTATTTTTAATTTTCTGAGGAACCTCCACACTGCTTTCCAGAGCGGCTGCACCAATTTGCATTCCCACCAACAGTGCAAGAGGGTTCCCATTTCTCCACATCCTCGCCAGCATCTATAGTCTCCTGATTTCCTCATTTTGGCCACTCTGACTGGCGTGAGGTGATATCTGAGTGTGGTTTTGATTTGTATTTCCCTGATGAGGAGCGACGTTGAGCATCTTTTCATGTGCCTGTTGGCCATCCGGATGTCTTCTTTAGAGAAGTGTCTATTCATGTTTTCTGCCCATTTCTTCACTGGGTTATTTGTTTTTTGGGTGTGGAGCTTGGTGAGCTCTTTATAGATTTTGGATACTAGCCCTTTGTCCGATATGTCATTTGCAAATATCTTTTCCCATTCCGTTGGTTGCCTTTTAGTTTTGTTGGTTGTTTCCTTTGCTGTGCAGAAGCTTTTGATCTTCATAAGGTCCCAGTAATTCACTTTTGCTTTTAATTCCCTTGCCTTTGGGGATGTGCCGAGTAAGAGATTGCTACGGCTGAGGTCAGGGAGGTCTTTTCCTGCTTTCTCCTCTAGGGTTTTGATGGTTTCCTGTCTCACATTCAGGTCCTTTATCCATTTTGAGTTTATTTTTGTGAATGGTGTGAGAAAGTGGTCTAGTTTCAACCTTCTGCATGTTGCTGTCCAGTTCTCCCAGCACCATTTGTTAAAGAGACTGTCTTTTTTCCATTGGATGTTCTTTCCTGCTTTCTCAAAGATGAGTTGGCCATATGTTTGTGGGTCTAGTTCTGGGGTTTCTATTCTATTCCATTGGTCTATGTGTCTTTGTGCCAATACCATGTTGTCTTGATGATGACAGCTTTGTAGTAGAGGCTAAAGTCTGGGATTGTGACGCCTCCTGCTTTGGTCTTCTTCTTCAAAATTACTTTGGCTATTCAGGGCCTTTTGTGTTTCCATATGAATTCTAGGATTGCTTGTTCTAGTTTCTAGAAGAATGCTGGTGCAATTTTGATTGGGATTGCATTGAATGTGTAGATAGCTTTGGGTAGTATTGACATTTTGACAATATTTATTCTTCCAACCCATGAGCAGGGAATGTCTTTCCATTTCTTTATATCTTCTTCAATTACCTTCATAAGCTTTCTATAGTTTTCAGCATACAGATCTTTTACATCTTTGGTTAGATTTATTCCTAGGTATTTTATGCTTCTTGGTGCAATTGTGAATGGGATCAGTTTCTTTGTCTTTCTGTTGCTTCATTGTTAGTGTATAAGAATGCAACTGATTTCTGTACATTGATTTTGTATCAGCAGGGGACTTTAAAGACCTACATATATCAATGGACAGATCATCTAAGCAGAAAATCAACAAGGAAACAATGGCTTTGAATGACGCCCTGGACCAAGTGGACTTAACAGATATATTCAGAACATTTCATCCTAAAGCAGCAGAATCCACATTCTTTTCAAGTGCACATGGAACATTTTCAAAAATAGATCACATAGTAGGTCACAAATCAGGCCTCAAAAGGTACAAAAAGATTGAGATCATATCATGTATATCTTCTGACAACAATGCAATGAAACTAGAATTCAACGACAATTAAAAGTTGGGAAAGCCCTTAAATAGATGGAAAAAGACATCCTAGTAGAGAATGAATGGGTCAATTAGGAAATTAAAGAAGAAATTTTAAAATATAGGGAAACAAATGAAAATGAAAATACAATGGTCCAAAACCTTTGGGATGCAGCAAAAGGGGTCCTAAGAGGAAAGGATTTATAATACAGGACTACCACAAAAGAAAGAAAGAAAGAAAGAAAGAAAGAAAGAAAGAAAGAAAGAAAGAAAGATCTCAAAGTGCCACCTAACCTTACACCTAAAGGAGTTAAGAGAAAAACGCTAAATTAAGACTAAAGCCAGCAGAAGAAGGGAGATAATAAATATTAGAGCAGAAATAAATGATATAGTAACAAAGAAACAACAACAATAAAGTGGATGAATGAAACTAGGAGCTGGTTCCTTGAAAAAAATAAAATAAAGTTGATAAACCCCTGGCCAGACATATTAAAAAGAAAATACAAAGGAACTAAATAAAATCACAAATGAGACAGGAGCTATCACAACCAACACCACAGGAATAAAAACAATCATAAGAAAATATTACGAAAATTTATATACCAACAAATTGAGCAATGTGGAAAAAATGGATAAATTGTTAGAAACATATAAACTACTAAAACTGAAAGAGGAAGAAATAGAAAACTTGAACAGACTGATAACCAGCAAAGAAATTGAACCAGTAATCAAAAATTTCAACAAACAAAAGTCCAGGGCCAGGTGGCTTCACAGGATTTCTTCCAAACATTTAAGGATGAATTCATAACTATTTTTCTCAACATATTCCAAAAAATAGAAATGTAAGGAAAACTTCCAAACTTATTCCATGAAGCCAGAATTACCGTGATTCCAAAACCAAAGACTCCACTGAAAAATAGAACTACAGGACAATATTCCTGATGAATATGGACACAAAAATTCGCAACAAAATATTAGCAAATCACATCCAACATTACATTAAAATAATCACTCACCATGATAAAATGGGATTTATTCCTGAGCTGCAAGTGTGGTTCAACATTCACAAATCAATCAACGTGATAAACCATATTGATAAAAGAAAGGATAAGAACCATATGATCCTGTCAATAGATGCAGAAAAGCATTTAACAAAGTGCAGCATCCATTCTTGATAAAAACCCTCAACAAAGTAGGGATAGATGGAATATACCTCAACATCATAAAGGCCATATACAAAAAACCCACAGCTAATATCATCCTCAACAGGAAAAAACTTAGATCTTTTCCTTTATAGTCTGGAACAAGACAGGAATCTCCACTTTCACCACTGTTATTTAACATATTACTGGAAATCCTAGTCTCAGCAATGAGACAACAAAAAGAAAGAAAATGTATCCAAGTCAGCAAGGAAGAAGTCAAACTTTCACTATTTGCAGAAAACATGATACTCTGTGTAGAAAACCCGAAAGACTCCAGCAAAAAATTGCTTACACTCATTACACGAATTCAGTAATTTCACAGAATACAAAATCAGCATACAGAAATCTGTTACTTTTCTATACACCAATAATGAAGCAACATAAAGAGAAATAAAGAAATCAATCCCATTTACAAATGCCCCCAAAACCATAAGATACCTAAAAATAAACCTAACAGAAGTGGTAAAATATCGGTACTCCGAAAAGTATAAAACACTGATGAAAGAAATTGAAGATGACACAAAGAAATGGAAAGATATTCCATGCTAATGGATTGGAAGAGCAAATATCGTTAAAATGCCTATACTACCCAAAGAAATCTACACATTTAATGCAATCCCTATCAAAACTCCACCAGCATGTTTCACAGAGCTAAAGTAAAAATTCCAAAAATGTGTATGGAGCCACAGAAGCCCTAGAATAGCCAGAGCAATCTTGAAAGAAAGGCAAAGCTGGAGGGATCACAATTCCAGACTTCAAGTTTTATTACCAAGCTGTAGTGATCAAGACAGTATGGTACTGACACAAAAAGAAACACATCAATCAATGGAACAGAATAGATAACCCATCAATGGAACAGAATAGATAACCCATACATGGACCCACACCTATATATATGCTCAACTAATCTTCATCAAAGCAGGAAAGAATATCCAATGGAAAAAAAGACAGTCTCTTCAACAAATAGTGTTGGGAAAACTGGACAGAAACATGCAAAAGAATGAAACTGGACCACTTTCTTACACCACACATAAAAAATCAATTCATAGTGGATGAAAGATCCAAATGTGAGACAGGAAACTATCAAAATCATAGGGGAGAACACAGGCAAAGACCTCTTTGACCTCGGCTGTAGCAATGTCATACTAGAGGCAAGGGAAACAAAAGCAAAAATAAACTATTGGGACTTTATTTTTAAAAGCCTCTGCACAGCAAAGGTAACAATCAACAAAACCAAAAGGCAGCCTACAAAATGGGGAATGGTATTTGGATGTGACATATCTGATAAAGGGTTGGATCCAAAATATATAAAGAATTTATAAAACTCAACATCCAAAAACCAAATAATTCAGTTTAAAAATGGGCAGAAGACATGAATAGACATTTTTCCAAAGAGGACTTACAGATGGCTAACAGACACATGAAACATTACTCATCATCAGGGCAGTACAAATCAAAACTAGAATTAGATGCTACCTCACACCTGTCAGAATGGCTAAAACTAACAACACAGGAAACAACAGATGTTGGCAAGGATGCAGAGAAAGGGCAACCCTCTTACACTGTTGGTGGAAATGCAAACTAGTGCAGCAGCTCTAGAAACAAGTATGGAGGTTCCTCAAAAAGTTAAAAATAAGACTACCCTTTGACCCAACAATTGGACTGCTAGGTATTTACTGAAAGGATACAAAAATACTGATTCGAAGGGACACATGCACCACAATGTTTATAGTAGTGCTATCAACAATAGCCAAATTATGGAAGGAACCCAAATGTCTATCAAGTGATGAATGGATAAAGAAGATGTAGTATATATACACACAATGGAACATTACTCAACCAGAAAAAATAATGAATTCTTGCTGTTTGCAATGACGTGGATGGAGCTAGAGAGGATTATGCTACGAGAAGTAAGTCAGTCAGATAAAGACAAATACCATATGATTTCATTCATATGTAGAATTTAAGAAATGAAATGGAGGAACACGGGAAAAAAGAGAGGCAAACCATAAAGTGTACTTTTAATTATAAAAACAATTTGAAAGTTGCTGGAGTGGAGGTGGGCAGGGAGATGGGTTAAATGGATGATGGGGATTAAGAAGGGCACTTGTGATGAGCACTGGGTGTTATATGTAAGTGATGAATCACTAAATTCTACACCTGAAACTAATATTTCACTGTGTGTTAACCAACTAGAATTTAAATAAAAAGTTGAAACTACAAAAAAAAAAAAAAAAACCTGATGGCTACCAAAGGGGAGGTGTGTGTGGGGATGGGTTTTAAAAGTGACGGGGTTTAAGGAGTGCCCTTGTTGTGATGAGCACCAGGTGTTGTATGAAAATGTTGAATCAATATGTTGTACACATGAAACTAATTTACACCATATGTCAACTAACTGGAATTAAAAAAA
Source organism: Panthera onca (assembly GCF_046562875.1). Taxonomy (NCBI): domain Eukaryota; kingdom Metazoa; phylum Chordata; class Mammalia; order Carnivora; family Felidae; genus Panthera; species Panthera onca. Next base: position 70,150,832 of record NC_138357.1, read on the forward strand.
GCTTTCTAAAAATATTTTTAAAAACATAAAACAAATTCCAAAAATAAAAATGTGAGATCTATATGTATTTCCATATATCACATGTCTGGAGGGCTGGGGGATGGGCAAAATGGATGAAGGTGTTCAAAAGGTACAAGCTTCCAGTAATAAAATAAATATGTCCTGTGGATGTAATGTACAGCATAGTGAGTATAGTTAACAATACCATAGTCCATATTTGAAAGTTGCTAGAAAGGTAGATCTTAGAATTTCCCTACACAAAAAATTAATTTGTAACCATGTTCCATGACAGATGTTAACTAAACTTATAGTAATCATTTTACAATACAGAAATACATCAAATAATTATGTCATGCACATAAAACTGATACAATGTCATCTGTCAATTATGCCTCAATTTTTAAAAAGGGACCACATTTGCAATAGCATCTATTATAAGACTCACATAAATATAAGTGAAAGCCATGTGAAAAAACCCTCTAAACCTTATATGAGGGACACTTTTTTTTCTTTTTAGAAATCCCTAAATTAGCAGATGTATATTAATTTCCAAGTGAGAAATACTGTTAGTGTAAATATATTTTATATCCCTCCTATATCTATCTCTATATCTCATGCAACTAGAGGTGGATGTCCAATCATATCTTTAGTGGCAACTTGTAATATTTGATCTCAAGTTCGTGTGGAACAATAAAATAGCCAAAAACATTTTGAGGAGATAGTAACATAGATCTGCTTGTACTACCATATGCCAAAAAATGTCCTAAATTTTCAGTAGTTACAAGAGTATGGACCAAGAGCTGACCAAAAAATAATCAATGCAGGAAAGTGGAGTTTAGAAAATGACTTACAGAAACTGTATGGAAATGTCACTAATGTTGAAACCCTGGTTGTAAATGCAATGATCTTATCTCCAAGATCACTTATCTCTTTACATTGTGAACAGAAATTCTGCATTATTTTGTCAAATTACTTTTGAGGTGTTTCACTTGTTGTTTAAATGTTGTCTTATTTATGGAGGTAATTTTATTCTCAGAGAAAACTAATCAAACAATGCAGATTTGTTCTTTAAACCTTCTTTGACTTTGACCCTATGTCACAAGTATCCTTGCCTGTTTTAGACAATCACCCACAAATTAGAGAGCCTTTGTGGGGGGGGGGGGGGGAATCAGGGTTTCCAGAGCAGAAGTTACAGCACACCATTGGGCAAGAAAAAAACAAAACAAAATACAAATTTGGATGCATTGGAAAGGACTACTGAATCATAAGCTGCATTGCTGGGTGAGGGGACCTAGAAGAGGCTGGGACAGTAGCAGACAGGACTCCCAGAAGGCATTAAAGAAACACAGATCCTATTAACTGCATTGTGAACTCTGAGAAGCCTACTCATGAGCCAAGAGAAATGTCTCCATATAGTACACACTGACTGGACCACAGAAAACCCCAGTATCCTTCCTCACATCCTTCAACACACACACATCCACCTTGTGGCAGGCTCCCTGTACAAGCTATGGCTGACAGTGAGAAGGACTTTTGGGAGATGGCTAGGGAACGTGTGCAGAAAATGGGCCCAAATCTGTGGTCCCGGGAGAGAGCACAAACTTGAGCTACAGTGCCACCTTGTGGAAAGGAAAGGGAGACTTAACACCTAGTCTGGTTTGTTGAAAGACCAAGAGAAGGCATATGAGTTTAAGAATTCTTCCACGAGAGAGCCAAAGCATAAGAGACTGTTAAAAACTGAGAACAAACTGAGGGTTGATGGGGGGTGGGAGGGAGGGCAGGGTGGGTGATGGGTATTGAGGAGGGCACCTTTTGGGATGAGCACTGGGTGTTGTATGGAAACCAATTTGACAGTAAATTTCATATATTAAAAAATAAAAATAAAATAAAAATAATAAAAAAATAATAAAAAAATTAAAAAAAAAGAATTCTTCCACGAGACCTTTGTAGCAACGTGGATGGAACTGGAGAGTGTTATGCTGAGTGAAATAAGCCATACAGAGAAAGACAGATACCATATGTTTTCACTCTTATGTGGATCCTGAGAAACTTAACAGAAACCCATGGGGGAAGGGAAGGAAAAAAAAAAGAGGTTAGAGTGGGAGAGAGCCAAAGCATAAGAGACTCTTAAAAACTGAGAACAAACTGAGGGTTGATGGGGGGTGGGAGGGAGGGGAGGGTGGGTGATGGGTACTGAGGAGGGCACCTGTTGGGATGAGCACTGAGTGTTGTATGGAAACCAATTTGACAATAAATTTCATATATTGAAAAAAAAAAGAATTCTGCCACAAGAGAGAGCAAGAAGTGTGGAACAGTGGTATCAATGGATCTGAGGAAGCTTCACAATCATTAGCAGGACTTATGGGAGGTATTTCACTCCGGAAGACAGTAAGGATTGGAGGAGGTTACTGACACATCAAATGTAAAGACAACAGTGCAAAACTTCAAGAAATATTTAAAACATCAAAGAAGCATGACACCACCAAAGGATGACAATAATCTTCCAGTAACTGACACAAAGATATGGAGACTGGCAATGTGCCCAATAAGTAAATCAAACTATCTCTTTTAAGGAAACTAAATAAGCTACAAGGAAACACAGAAAGACAGTTAATTGAAGTCAGGAAAACAATATATGAACGAAATGAAAATTTTAACAAATAGATAGGAATCACAAATAAAAAAAACAAATCTGGGGCTGAAGATTACAGTGAATGAACAGAAAATTGTAATAGCAAGCATCAACATCAAATGGATAAAGTAAAGGAAAGAATCTGTGAGATAGAAGACAAGAATGTTTTTAAAAAATTTTTTTAATGTTTATTTATTTTTGACAGAGAGAGAGAGAAGGGGAGAGGGTCAGAGAGAGAGACACAGAATCTGAAGCAGGCTCCAGGCTCTGAGCTGTCAACACAGAGCCTGACGTGGGGCTCAAACTCATGAACCATGAGATCATGACCTGAGCTGAAGCCAGACACTTAACCGACTGAGCCACCAGGTACCCCATGAAGACAAGAATTTTGAAATCATTCAATCAAAAGAGAGAGAATAAAGAATAATGAAAAAGTGTGAGGAAAGCTTATGTGATCTAAAAGATAACACCAAAAGAACAAACTTGAGAATTATTGGAGTTCCAGAAGGAGAAGAGGGGTAAATGGGGCAGAATGGTCATTTAAAAAAATAATGACTGAGAAATTCCCAAATATGGGTAGAGATTTGGATATCCAAGTTCAGGAAGCTCATAGGTCAATAAACAAACTCAACTTAAAGAGATTCTCTCCAAGACACATTACAATAAGCCTACCAAAAATCAAAGGCAAAGAGAATCTTAAACCCAGCAAGAAACAAAAAGAAGCTTGTAACTTACCGGGGAACACCAACAAGGAGATCAGAAGATTTCTCAACAGAGACTTTATAGGCCAGGTGAGCATGAGATAATATATTCAAAGCAATGAAAGAAAAACTCTGCCACCAAGAATAGGCTATCCCCCAAAGTTATTCTTCAGAAATGAAGGACAGATGAAGACTTTCCCAAGCAAACAAAAGCCGAGGGAATTCACCACCACTAGACCTATGAACTACCTTACAAGAGACGTAGAAAGGAGTCCTTTAAGGTGAAATGAAAGGATGTGAGTTAGTTACATGAAAACATACAAAAGAGTGGTGAAAGTAAGTATATAGTCAAGTTCAGAATACTCTAACACTGTAATGTGGTGATGTGCTAACCAGTTAATCCTAATATAAAAGTTAAAAAAGACAAGAATATTAAAAGTAACTGTAGCTACAATAATCTGTTAACAAATACAGAATCTAAAAAGAGGCAAATGGTGACATCAAAAACATAAAAAAGAGAAAGGAAAGGGTAGAGTTTTGTATACAATTGAAGTTAAGTTGTTAGCCTAAAATAGACTGTTAAATCTATAAGATTTTTTATGTCATTCTCATGGCAACCAGAAAGCAAAAACCTACAGTAAATTCACAGAAGGTAAAGAGAATGGAATCAAAGTATATCACTATATTCAGTAGGCTGCCTTTTTGTTTTGTTGATGACTTCCTTCCCTGTGCAAAAGCTTTTCAGTCACAATAGGTTTTTTTTTTTTTGCTTTTGTTTGTTTCCCTTGCCTGAGAGGACATATCTACAAAATGTTGCTAGGGCTGAAGTCAGAGAAATTACTGCCTATGTTCTCTTCCAGAGTTGTATGGCTTTAGGTCTAGTATTTAGGTCTTCAACTCATTAATGTAACATTGTGTGTCAACTATAGTCAAATTAAAAAATTTTAAATAAGAAAACTTAAAAAGTAAAAAACCTAAGAAAAAAGCATATCACTACAGAATGTTGTCAACTCATAAAAGAAGGCAAACAAATAGGAAGAAAGCAACCAGAAAACAATTAATAAGATGGCATTTATAAATCATTCCCTTATAAATCATAAATCAATAATTGCTCTAAATGCAAATGGATTAAATTCTCCAAACATCAGATATACAGTGGCTGGATGTATTAAAGAAAAAAAATACATGCTGCCTACAAGAGGCTCACTTGAGCTATAAGGACACAAATAGGTTCAAAGGGAGGGGTCAGAAAGAGATATTCCAAGCAAGTAGAGTCCAAAATCCAAGTAGTTACAGGAGTAACTATACTTATATAAGACAAAATACATTTTAAGCCAAAAATCATAATAAGACACAAAAAAGGTGATTATAAAATGATTGAGAGTTTAATTCATCAAAAAGGTACAGCAATTGTAAATATACATGCATTCAAATTTGGGGCATGTAAACATATTAAGCAAACAGGTCTGACATCCTTCAGATACTAACAGATCTGAAGAAAGAAATAACAACATAATAGTAGGGGGATTGAGTACCCCACTTTCAACAGTGGATATATCATATCATCCAGACATAAAACCAATACAGAAACCTTAGATTTGAACAATTTTTTTTTAATTTTTTTTTTAACGTTTATTTATTTTTGAGACAGAGAGACAGACCATGAACAGGGGAGGAGCAGAGAGAGATGGAGACAGAGAGACAGACCATGAACAGGGGAGGAGCAGAGAGAGAGGGAGACACAGAATCGGAAGCAGGCTCCAGGCTCTGAGCCATCAGCCCAGAGCCCGACGCGGGGCTCGAACTCATGGACCGTGAGATCGCGAGATCGTGACCTGAGCTGAAGTCGGAAGCTTAACCGACTGAGACAACCAGGCGCCCCAGATTTGAACAATACTTTAGACCCAATGGACCTAACGGAACATACAACACCAGATCAGCAGAATATATATTCTTCTCCAATTGGAAACATTTTGCATATTACATCATACAATAGGTTACAAGGTAAGTCTTAGCAAATTTAAGATTCAGAACATACCATGTATCTTTTCTAACCACAATGGTATGAAATTAGAAAGGAGGAAGCCTAGAAAATTCACAAATAAATGGAAACTAAACAACATGCTCCTGAACAACCAATGGGTCAAAGAAGAAATCAAAAGGGTTATTTTAAAAAATATATTGAGGGGCACCTGGGTGGCTCAGTCAATTAAGCATCCGACGAGCACAGATCATGATCTCATGGTTATGGGGATTCATGCCCCACGTTGGGCTCTGTTCTGACAGCTCAGAGCCTGGAACCTGCTTCAGATTCTGTGTCTCTGCCCCTTTACCACTCGTTCTCTCTCTCTGTCTCTCTCTCTTTCTCAAAAGTAAATAAACATACAGAATAGGGGGAAATATTTGCAATTCATATATCTGATAAGGGGTTCATATCCAACATATATAAAGAATTCATACAACTCAGTAGCAAAAAATCCCCCAAAAACCTGATTTAAAAATGGGCAGAGGATTCAGACATTTTCCCAGAGAAAACATACATGGCATTGAATAGAAGCACATCATTGATCACCAAGGTAATGCAAATCAAAGCCACCATGACATAGCACCTCACAGTGCTTAGAATAGTGTTAGAATGACTATTATCAAAAAGACAAAAGATAAGTGTTGGGGCAAGGCAGTGGAGAAAAGGGAACCCTTGTAGACAGATGGTGGGAATGTAAATTGGTACAGCCACTATAGAAAACAGAATGGAGCCTTTTCTAAAAATTAAAAATACAACTACCATATAGTCGAGCTATCTCACTTCTGGGTATATACCCAAAGGGAATGAAATCACGATCTCAAAGAGATATTTGCACTCCTATGTTCACTGCAGCATTATTCACAATAGGCAAGATTTGAAAACAACATAAGTTCTGTCAACAGATGAATGGATAAAGAAGATGTGTTATATATACACAATGGTATGTTATTCAGTCATGAGAAAGAAGGAAATCCTGCTGTTTGCAACAAGATGCATGGATCTTGAGGACATTATGCAAAATGAAATAAGCCAGAGAAAGGTAAAAATCATATGACATCACTTATATGTGGAATCTAAAGAAAACAAACTCATAGAATTGGTGAGTAAAATGGTGTTTACCAGGGGGTAAGGGGTGGAGGAAATGGGAAAATATTGGTCAAAAGGTACAAACTTTCAGGTATAAGTTGAGTAAATTTAGGGAATCTAATGTATAGCATGGTGACTATAGTTATTAATACTGTATTATACACTTGGAATCTGCTAAGAGTGTGGATCTTAAGAGTTCTCACCACAAAAAAGAAAAGGTAAGTAATAATGTGAGGTAATGGTGTAGGGTAACCCCAGGGTGGTAGTAATCTCTCAATATATAAATGTATCAAATCAATGCATCATACACTTTAAACTTAATGTTGTATCTCAATTACAAAATTAAAAATTAAAAATAAGGAAAAAGGATGACTAACCTGGCACCTAAGAATTGAATTTGTGTCTACTAATACACAAATTTTGATATGTAGTCATAACGTAAGTAATCTCTAGTGGATCTTTTTCTTTCTCTCTCTCTCTCTCTTTTGTTTTTGATTTATAATTCAATGTCCATTATGTCTGATATGGAAACAAATAAAGCTAGAAAAAAATGCTAGATCAAAATATACAGGCAAAGACCTGAATAGATGTTTCTCTAAAGGCAATATTCCAACGGCCAGTAAGTACATGGAAAGATGCTTAGTCATTAAGGAAATACAAATCAAAACTACAATGGGATGCCATTTCACACCCAACAAGATGGCTACAATAAAAAGACTGACAATGACAAAAGTTAGAGAGTATATGGAGAAAGTGGAGCTCTCCTATGTTGCTGGTGGGAATGTAAAATGGTGCAACCCCTGTGAAAAATAGTATGGCAATTCCTCAAGTGGTTAAACATAAACCTCATGACACAGTAATTGCACTTCTAGCTATATACTCCAAACAACTGAAAACATAGGTCCACACATGAACTTTTATAAGATTGATCATAATAGCAATATTTATAATAGCTAAAAGGTGTAAACAACTCAAATGTCCATCACCTGAGTAACAGATAACCATCAGTGGTATATTCATACAATGGAATATTTTCATCCACAAAAATGAAGTACTGATACATGATAACAACATGGGTGAACCTTGTAAACATTATGTTAAGTGAAATAAGCCATCACAAAGACCACATATTGTATAATTCCATTTATATGAAGTGTCCAAAATAGGCAAATCCACAAGACAAAAAGTAGATTAATGGTTTCCTAGGGCTGGGGGGTGGGGGCAATGGAGAATGACCGTAATGGATGTGAGGTTTCTTTCGGGGATGATGAAATTGGTTCTAAAATTGTGATGGTTTCCAACAAAACTAAAAGGCAACCAACGGAATGGGAAAAGATATTTGCAAATGACACATCGGACAAAGGGCTAGTATCCAAAATCTATAAAGAGCTCATCAAACTCCACACCCGAAAAACAAATAACCCAGTGAAGAAATGGGCAGAAAACATGAATAGACACTTCTCTAAAGAAGACATCCGGATGGCCAACAGGCACATGAAAAGATGTTCAACGTCGCTCCTTATCAGGGAAATACAAATCAAAACCACACTCAGATATCACCTCACGCCAGTCAGAGTGGCCAAAATGAAGAAATCAGGAGACTATAGATGCTGGAGAGGATGTGGAGAAACAGGAACCCTCTTGCACTGTTGGTGGGAATGCAAATTGGTGCAGCCACTCTGGAAAGCAGTGTGGAGGTTCCTCAGAAAATTAAAAATAGACCTACCTTATGACCCAGCAATAGCACTGCTAGGAATTTATCCAAGGGATACAGGAGTACTGATGCATAGGGGCACCTGTACCCCAATGTTTATAGCGGCACTCTCAACAAGAGCCAAATTATGGAAAGAGCCTAAATGTCCATCAACTGATGAATGGATAAAGAAATTGTGGTTTATATACACAATGGAATACTACGTGGCAATGAGAAAAAATGAAATATGGCCTTTTGTAGCAACATGGATGGAACTGGAGAGTGTGATGCTAAGTGAAATAAGCCATACAGAGAAAGACAGATACCATATGGTTTCACTCTTATGTGGATCCTGAGAAACATAACAGAAACCCATGGGGGAGGGGAAGGAAAAAAAAAAAAAAAGAGGTTAGAGTGGGAGAGAGCCAAAGCATAAGAGACTGTTAAAAACTGAGAACAAATTGAGGGTTGATGGGGGGTGGGAGGGAGGGCAGGGTGGGAGGGAGGGCAGGGTGGGTGATGGGTATTGAGGAGGGCACCTTTTGGGATGAGCACTGGGTGTTGTATGGAAACCAATTTGACAGTAAATTTCATATATTAAAAAAATAAAAAAATAAAAAAAAAAGAAAGGAAAGAATGAAAGAATGAACACAACATTAAAAAAAAAATATCTTGATTAATAGATTTTCTAATATTAAGACAGCCATCTTTGTATTCTGTGAATAAATCTAATCAAACTGAGGGTTTATGGGGGGTGGGAGGGAGGGGTGGGTGGGTGATGGGTATTGAGGGCACCTGTTGGGATGAGCACTGGGTGTTGTATGGAAACCAATTTGACAATAAATTTCATTAAATAAATAAATAAATAAATAAATAAATAAATAAATAAATAAAATTGTGATGGTTTCACAAATTCTGCAAATATACTAAAAACCACTGAATTGCACACCTTATGATGGTGACTTTTATTGTATCTGAATTGTATCTTAATAAGAAAGATATATATGTTTAGATACTGATAAATGACTCTCCAAAAAGGCAGAACTAATTCACACTCTGAGGTGTGGCATTGAATGGCATCCATTTTTCTTTATCCTTCACATCTGATGTTGTCAACATTTTAAAATTCTGAAAATTTGATTGTTGGAATATGAGGAGGTGTTGGTGAAAGTCTCCCTTACATAAACAGTGAGGGTACACAGCTGATGTTCCCTTGGATTCTTTCACAGGTCAGGCCCTGGGGATACAGAGAATGAAGCTCAGCTACTGCCTCAGGTCCCAGGGTATAGGGGACAAGAAATAGGACAATTATAACAGAGAGGGATGGAAAGAGACTTTGGGGCTCTGAGAGAGCTCAGGCTGAATGCTCAGTGTTAGGTGAAAAATTGAGGTCAGTGAAGGTTGACCAATGGAGGGAAATCCTTAAGTGAGTAAGGAAAGAAGTTAGCCAAGACCAGTATCCCAAGAAGTCCAAAAGAATTAGGTGAATTTGTATAGCTGCAGGTAACCAGACCCAGCTTCCTATTTGTGCATTAGTTGAAGTCAAGGTCAACCACAGGAGGCAGAACAGGATTAGAAAATCATGGCCAGGCATGACCCAGAGCACTTTAACTCAGTTATTAAAAATCCCAATGTTCATTCAGGGATCAGATTGAATCCTGAGTAGCCCTTCCAAGTTCTAGCCATCTAGGATGCACCAGAATATATCCAGGGCATTATCTAGAGCTTCTGAAAAGTTTCAGTGACAGTTATATCTGCCTTCACCCCCAGAGACTTGGGCTAGGACATGCCATTGACCCCACAGCTCTGGCCTGTGGATTTGGAAGCTTTAGGCACGAAGAGGAGCCTGAGGTGTCAGTCAGCATCTTAGGGAAAAGACACAATGGGATGCCACTGGCAAAGATCCCCCCAGTGCAACAGTGCCTATGATGTTTTTATACCAAATCTTTCTGGCTGGCACAGAAGGCAGCTGCGAATGTACCAATCCCCGAAATAGCATACCATCACTGACTGTGAGAGCAAAACTATTCAAGATCTCGTTATACATGAGGAAACTGAGGTCTGAATAGAAGGAGGAAGAGACTTGTCTGAGCCTGAACAGGGGGTTGATGGCTCCCCTGGGCTGAGAGAAAGAGAACAGGGGTATTTGTGGTCAGATGAGTGAGAAAAGTATGATTAGTACTTATAGATCAAACGTGTTTTCCTCTGGAGCTGAGAAGGTTCAGAAGCAAAAGCCCTGGGCAAAGAGTGAGGTAGATGGATCTAAATGGGTCATCATGGCAAGGAGGGCCTGAGATGGGTCAGAACAGCTGGGATCCAAATCAATCAGCACTAGTGTTCCTGTGAGGGTGTAATGTATGATGGTGTGTGTGTGTGTGTGTGTGTGTGTGTGTGTGTGTGTGTGTGTGTAAGTCAGCCTTTCTGGTAGGTGGTGAATAGGGGGTGGTGGGCCTAGGCTGTGTTTATATAAGCTTGTGGGGAGTTGCTGAGGAATACAGGTGAAGTCTTATTGCCAAGCCTTGCTCCATTAAATCCCACCATTTCCACTTGAGTTTGTAGTGCTGATGCCAAGTTATGTCCCCTGTTTACCCACTGGATTTGCTGGAGAGTGGTGCCATCATAGCCAAGGGTCCTCCTTCCAAGCACTGTCCTAAAGTGAAAGAGGGAGTGGTGAGGCCTAATATCCTTGTCTCTTGGGCCTGCAATCTGACAACAGTGGCAACAGCTACATCTATCTCTATATCCCATGTAGTCTCCCACACCTTGCTACCTACACTTGGCCAGACCATGTTCCTTTCAGGAATGCAGAAAAGCTTTTGGCACTTCCAGAAAGACTTCTCTCAGCCCAGTCTTTGAAAAAATCCAGCTTCTGCTGGGCAGGAGGCTCTGGACTCCATGGTGGAAGAAACAAAAAGGATACTGCTCACCATGTCCCAGATCAGGTGGTATAGGTACAATAAAGGCTTAATGAAAACAAGCTTATTGACTCATCCTTTCAATATACATTTATTGGGTCCCTGCTGTATATAAAATCCCTGTGTCAGGTACCCAGTTGTTCAAGGAACAAGGCAAAACTCCTGCCCCAGAGATGAGAGTCTGGGTGTGACAGTCATGCAAATTAACCCTCCTGAAGTGACAATTTAGCATACGAAAAGCTGTGGTAGGGGAAAGGACCCAGTATGTTTGTGTGCACTACAGAGGGGGAACAGGTGACTAAGGGCTGGGAGATCTGATAACAAGGAAGGATTTTTTATAGGGGTAGGAACACACAAGACCAGAAGGACAAGTGGAAGGCTGAATGAGGAAATAGTAGTTTCAAAGGAGTGCGAAGGCCCTGAAGTAGGGCAGAATTGAAAGTTCTTTTTGAGGACAGAAGGCAAATTTTAGACATGTTGTAGAAAGAGGTGAGGCTGTAGGAAAGAAACAGAGTCCAAGAGTTCAGGAGCAAGGTCTGAAGGAAGGTACAAGAGACAAAATCCTGAATACAAGGGGCTCTTACAGAATGATCTCATTTTGGATCTGGGCAATCCATAAAGATGTCTCCATTCCTGCTCTGGATTATGTCCTGAGCGCCCGTCCCAGTGAAGATTTCTATACTGTGTAAACTGGACCTTCTAAATGAACCACCTCTAGGGAATTATGGAGAAGGCCATCTAAGCTTTGTATTAGGGATATAGCTTTCAGCTGGGATTGCCTCCCTCACACCAGAATTTTTTTTAAAAGTATCCATTCTAATATGCTGCACTTCCTGGAGAAGAAACACTTTTGTGCTACTTGGTAGGAACATATTTTTGCCTGGGTTTTGTTTTGTTTGCTTGTTTTGTTTTATTTTGTTTTGTTTTTGCTTTGCTTTGCTTTGCTCTGCTCTGCTCTGCTTTCATGTGTGTGTGTGTGTGTGTGTGTGTGTGTGTGTGTGTGTGTTTGCTCCTTTGTTGTCTTTTGAGTACTGGGACCCTCCTAGATCACTGGAGAGCTCCTGAGAGGTGGATGCAAGGTTCCAGATCAACTATGTTAATACTCATGGCTGCCATTTACTGAGGGCTTATTATATATCAGACATTTTCTCATGTTTTTTTTTTTGTGAAAGAGAAAGAAAGAGAGGTCATGAATGAGCAAACAGAGGGAAGGCAGACAGAGAGGGAGACAGAGACTATGAAACAGGCTTTGCACCAGCAGTGCAAAGGCCAATGTGGAACTTGAACCCACAAACTGTGAGATCATGACCTGAGCCGAAGTCAGGCACACAACTGACCAAGCTCCCCAGGCACCCCTCTGTCATGTGGGTTTTAAACTGATAGTTATCTTTCCAACAGTCCTGCAAGTTGATTATCAGTCAAATGGTACAGAAGAGCAAACTGAGCCAGAGACTTCAAGTGATTTGCCCAAGGTGACACAGGTGATCAGTGACAAAGCTGGGACTAGACTGCAGGTCAGATTAGGATGTGGGCACAGTCTGTGTGTGCCACTCCAGCCCCTGGGAAGCCCTTCCCAGCCTAAATCAGGACTCTGTCTCCTGCCTCTAGTGTCCAGAGAGCCCTGCTGTCTCCATTACTATTTACCACTGCATAACAAATTACTCCAAAACAAAGCAGCTTAAAACGATGCACAGTTATTATCTTAGGAGTTTGTGGATCAGAAACCACCAAGGCTGTGACTTAACTGGATCCTCTACTTCCCATCTTTCACAAGGCTGCAATCAAGTCTCTGTCAAAAAAAAAAAAAAAAGTCTCTGTCAGCCGAGGGACTGTCGTCTCATTTAAAGACTCAACTGGGGAAAGATCCACTTCCAAGCTCACTCATGTGGCTATTGGCAGGATGTAGTTCCTCATGGGTTATTGGTCTGATGGTCTCAGTTCCTCTCTGGCTATTGGCCAGAGACTGCCATCAGCTCCTTGCCATGTGGCCCTCTTCATCAGAACAAGAACACAAGAAGAGCCAGAGAGAGAGAGAGAATGAATTTCTGCAAGATGAAAGTCACAGTCTTGGTCTAGCCTAACCCCAGAAATGGCATGCCATCACTTTTGCCAAATCTATTGGTTAGAAGCAAGTTATTAGGTTCAACCTACACTCAAGGGGAAGGGATTATACAGGGGCATGAGTTCCAGGATTCAGGGATCTGTAGAAGCCCTTTTAGAAGGCAACCTACCATACTTGCTCCCTGTACCCATTTCAGCAGAGTGAACCCCTGCAAGTATCGGGCACCTCAATGGAACTAAAGGTTGGTGGGTTACCTTGGACAGTGCTGCATGGTCTGGTTATCCCAGCCAGCTTCCAGTAGGCCCAATGGATGAATGGGTCTCATCAGGACTTGGGCCTGCCTGGTCCTGCCTTCTTCCCCATCTCCATCATTGAGACAGTCATTGAACCCGTAGGGTGTGGACAGCAGCTGGCAAAAGATCAGATGCCTGTGTGGATGGAACACTTGATCAGGGATGGGACCCAGAATGGTGTTCCTGGCCTCTCTTGCTAAAAGAGATGAGGAACCCACACTGAGATAGGGCCCACCTCAAAAGAACAAGTTTACAGGTGGGAAAGGGCTGGGTTTTTGGTTATCTGTAAAAGCTGTGGTGGTGTTCTTGCTTTTTCCCTCTGGGTTGGGATTCAGGGTTGTAGAACCCCCCCCCCAATGTACACTAGGAGGCCTCAGGGGACCATTTCTAAGGTGATGTGGGGGGGGGGGTCACCCATGCAGTAGGGGGAACTGCTCTGAAGCTGCCAGAAGACCTAGGATTATTCAGACACCAGGGAGGGGGACCTGCTTTAGGGAGGAGATGAGTGAGCATGAGTTGGGGATGATTTATATGTGCCCATGCTATCTAATTCAAAGGTAGAGAGGGATCTGAAGCACTTATGGCAAAGTGTTATTAGAATTGGGTGATGGCTTCTGTATTGTTCTCTCTGTTTTCTGCAACTTTGAAATATTTTAGCATAAAATACCCTAAAAGTGGAAAACACAAGAGAAGGGTGGCCTTTTGGAGCCCTTGCACCCCACATTTCCTCAGTGTGACTCAGAGCCAAATGCAGCAAGTCAAGGGGCCTGGTGGGCTCAGGTGTTTCCAAGGAACAAAACAGTTCCAATTAGGCCATGGTGGTATAGACTACAGGGGGCTGAACTCCTTTAGCAGAGTGGTAGCCAGGAGCAGAACAGTCCCAGAAAAGCCCAGGCTTTTCCCAGTTCCTGGAAGCACTCACCAGACTCAGTTCTTCCCCTGCTGCTATTTTAATGCAATACACACTAAGAACAGCTTACAAAGAGACATGGTGTCATAATATGAGATAAATTACCTGAGGTAAAGGACGAGGCCATGTACTGTAAGGGACTCTTTCCAAAGGTGGGGTGACTGTTGTTGTGGTGCTATTATAACTTAGTAGCTATCATGCCTCTAAAAGCCTTGAGTTCTGCAACATCTCCTCTCCTTCTGACCCAGCCTCCCTATCCCTCTACTCAGTACTCTCATCCCCCACCCTGATGACTGCCACTCAGTTGTGGCCCAACAGCCACCCTTTTTGAAATGTATGAAACCTGCACAATAATTACTCTCCATCAACACAGTCCTATCCCAAAAGTGGCTGAGAAACAAGCATTACTGTTCCAAGGCACAGGAGTACTACCTCCTATGGCTAAGTAATGTGGTAACCCCCCTCCCCAACACCACCTTCTCCCAACAACCCCACAAAAAAGAGGCAAACTGTAAACCACAGGAGATGCTGGTGTGGAAAAGGACAATAAATATTGTGAATCCAAAGGAATCAAGTGTGCTGCATTTATTTTAAACCTGGTGACTGAGAAACTGGGTAAATAGGGGCATGTGGCAGCAGAGGGGTCTTGATTACTGTTCATTGGTGTGTGTGGATCCTGTGGTCTCAGTTTCTGAGTTTCTGGTATTCTTCCCTACAGAGGTAAAGCAGAGTGACAATTGGGCCCTTGGGAGTTCTGTGGGAAGTGAGGCCTGGCTTGTGGTTCTCTGGGTCCAGCAGGAAGGGGAGGTTGTGCTGGCTTGGCTGTAAACACTGAGAGAGGCGGAGGCTGGCTCTGAGCTCTTACCCAAAGGACTTGGTGAAACATGCTCAGGCTCTCTGGATCTGGTTCTTCCAAGACCCTTGGGGGCCAGCAGGCTCTCTGGGCCAGCCTGTGTCATTGAATGCATTCTCCATGATGTTGGCAAAATACAGGAAGGGTACTGTGTCTTCAGCTGAGCCCGCCCTGTTATGGAAAATAGAGAAAAATCATTCTGGCCAGCACTGACACTCATTCTTCTTTCAAGTGTTTGTTGAAGGCCTACTATGTGCACACAAGGTTCAGTTTTTGGCACTGGGGATACAACAGTGAACTCTAGAGACCTAGATCCTGGCCCTCCTGGAGCTGATGATCTGTGATGCTGGAGGGAAATCAGACTTACCAGGTCTGGACTCAGCAGTAGCAGGCTGCCAGGGAGGTTCATGTTTTCTGTGAGTGTGATGTGCATGTTGTGTGTGAAGGGCGTTGTTGTCAGAGGCCAGCAGAGCTCTTCATTTCTGCTTGGTGTAGGGAGGCTAAGGGCCTATGCCTTTCTTGAAACTCCATCCCACCTCCTTGGCCCGGATTCCCACCATCCCATCCTGTAGATGAGTACACTGTGTCCAAGCATTCTCTGACACTCCTTCAAGTACTGAGATGTCTCATTGACTAATATGATTGTTTCCCTCTCCTCTCCCTCACTCTCCCTTAAACCCACTCTAACCAGGCATCCAGCTTCCCCACTCTAACATAGATGGTTAAATGACTAATTGAAAGTGATGGTTCCCAATTTTCAAATTACTCTATTATGAATATGTAAGACTTAAGGGAAGTCTGATTTGTGCATTATTTTAAGTTCTAATGAAATTCAAACCCAGGTCACTGTCGATTATACTTTCTCCCCACCAGCTCCCTCCTGATATCCAGAAACTCAGTTTCTAGACAGGAAGGCTCTGCCAAATTTCTGAAACTGCCCCTGAATTCACAATGAGCAGAGCCCCAGCTTTGCTGGGGATGCATAGTCAAACTCGAGGTTTCTCTTCCACGTGTTAGTGAAAGCCAAGGTAGGATAATTGAAAGAAGCACAGATATAGAAATTTGTGTCTCACAGAAACCCAAGACCTTTGTCTGTAATTTTTGAGAGTCAGGCTTCTCCATCAAGGCTCAAGCTCAACTCTTGGAACCCCTCCCAAGGTCCTGACCTTGATGATGTGTCCAGGGCTCCAAACAGGTTTTCCAGAACACTGCAGTGGGTCTTAAGACTGTGACATCTGAGCCCCCATGGCGCTGTTCCAGGAAGCATCAGTTTCCCCAGCCTGCTTCTAGTTTTGGTCTGTGGAAGCAGGAAGGAGGAGACTTTGGAGCTGCACAGTAGGGTAAGTATATTATAGTTGGTTAATCCTAGGTAAATTGACTCTCCAAAGAATCTGCACCAATTCACCCAACATCAGTGTGTGATACCAACATGACATCATTAATTTTTTAAATGTTTGTCCATTTGCAATTTGAAAAATGTAATTTCGCTATTTTATCTCCATTGTTGCCTGTGCTGTTGAGCTCCTATTCCTTTATATTGGCCATTTGTAGTGCTGTAAATGGCCTGTTCAATTTGTTGCTAACCTTTCTATTGCTATTTTTTTTTTGTGGATGTATGTTTCTTGAGTTGTTTCATCAGAGTTCTCTTTATATCCTAAATATGATTCTTTAATCTGTTCTAACTGAAAAACATATTTGCTCCCAGCATCTCACTTCCCTTTTCATTTTATTTCTTCTGTCTTCTCATATGACTGCTTTTCATTTGGGGTGTATATACTGGCTGCTTTATTTAGTTCCCACCACAGCCTTGCAAGGTTGTAATATTTGCCCCAATTTTCAAACTGGGAATACAAGACTTTGAGAAGGTGCAATGATTTACCCCCAGATGCTAATTGGAGATCCTAACCTTTGCGTGTGCAAGAATCAGAAGCCAAGTAATGAGTTGGGCTCATGGTAAGCTGTCAGCTAACACTAAGGCCCCTTCACACCTGCCTCCTGCCAGGCATAAAGGGAATAAAGTATGTAGCAAAACTAGCTCCTGTTTACCCACCAAGGAGTGTGCCTACTTTAACCCCCACAACAAGGTCTTGCAGAAGAATGAGACATGATATTGGGTCTGCTGGACAGAACACTGTAATGAGGGTAAGGAGATCTGAAGGCCAGACCCAGACCCATCACTGACTGTGACCTTGGCCAAGTAACTGACTCTCTCCTGGCCTCTTCTCTAAAATCAAAGCAATAGTTCTGATCCTCACTTCATGAGTTTGGGTGAAGGGGAATTCTTAGGCCCCAGCTGGGTTGTAAAAGAAGAAGATGTGCTATTCCTCCAGCAGTCATTTTGGCAGCCGATAGTCCTCCTCATTGCAAGCTCTCAGTTATTGCTAGTGTCTTCGTGATTTTCATGCAAATGGATGCTGGGCCAGGTCTGGAGGACAAATGACATCCAAAGCCCACCCCCAATGTGCCTGACCTCAAGGAAACAGCTGAGTGTTGGCTCTGGGCCCAGTTCAACACCTGTTGTTGTGGAAGGGGCATCCCACTTAATCCTCAAAGCCCTTCTGTGAGGCAGAAACTATTATTCCTATGAGCGTCTGTACTCATCCCCCCAAAAAGTGTAACAACATCAGTCCTCAACCCCTTGAGAATGCTTTGGAGAGTAATGAGGTAAATCTGACAGCACTGGGAGACATTAGGGAGCATGAAGCATGATACAAATCCAACTGATTAATGATCCAGTCAACTGCAGAAAGAACAACAACAACAACAGAGCTGTTTCTGGTCCATATGAGATAAATGGTAACTGTTATTACTATTCATTATTAAATGCCCACTGCTGATAATATGCCTGGCAGAGTTACAAATGCCAACTCCCAAAATCATGGCCCCTGTCCTCCAGGGAAATATGGCAAGTCACCGTTACTGGGCGCCAGGTTTTGCCTGGCACTCCTCTACATGTTTTATCCCATTTAGTTCTCATGGCAAATAGAGAACATAAGGATTATGATTTCTAGGTTTAGCTCCTGCCTCTAGGAAGAGATAGGTCATATTTCCCTCATCACCGCCAGAGGACACCTGTGAGTAAGTAACCCAAGGTCAACGCTTTGCAACCCATGCTCTGCGGTGTGTGCTGTGAATGGTTTATGGGTGTCCCTGAAACGTATATGGTCTTATCAGCTCTTGAGTGGCCAATGAGGGCCTAAGGCAGCCTCTTCTGTTCATATCAATGTTTCATACAAGTATTACTCCAATTTCCAATTGGTTAAGAATCACCAATATCAAGTTCCACCTTCACACACCATACACATCATCGTTATGTGCATTATCTTGTGTATAAAATAAACAAACAAACAAACAAATAAATAAAACAGAAGATGTATCCACTCCCCAAGTGGTGTAGAATTCATTTTTATTTCCGTTGTCATTGAGAGTATATTTAATGTAGCTGCTCACCAACCCATCTGCTCTATGAATTTCAGCAGAGTCCAAGTCCAGACCTGACGTCCTCAGCCTCCCATGAATCCTACTTCTCCATCTGTAATCCCTATCTTGGTGAATGGCAACCGCAGGCCACCAGTCACTCAAGCTGGAAACCTGAGTGTCATCCTTGGCTCCTCTTTGCCCTCCCCTGCCCTGGCCCACCTCCATAAGACCCATAGGACAGTGCTATCCTACCTTTCCTATGTGAAACATCCCTCAAATCATGCCCTTTGCCTCCACCACCTCTTCCACTAATTTTTAACACACATTTTAAAACCCACAAGTGAGAGGGCGTTCTGTCTGCCTGTCTTGTGTCTGTGACTGACACTAGGAGTGCCTGAAGATGGCCAGGGTTGAACAAAATTAGCTGACAGGGTCATGGATATAAGCAAAGCCCACGTTGGCCCCCACTGGTGAGATCTCAGTACATTTCCTCACACTGTAGTCACAGAAAAACCGAGTCCCTCTTTATAATTGGTGCAGGGAGGATGGTCTCCCAAGAGTGGAACTGGTCTTCACAAGTGTGCTCTCCCTTGAGATGGCTAAAATAGTGAGCTTCCCACCCTGGGAAGTGGAGGGCCCCATGCTGGAAGCCCTGGTGAGATACAGCTTTCCCCATACAGTAAGAAAACAGAAGATTAATGTGATTTGTTAAGGACGCCTATGACGTTTGCTCACTCATTATTCTCTGCCTGAAAGGCCCACCATTAGACTCCATCTTTTGCATGAGACCAGTGGTTTTCACACTGTGCTAGGAAGCTCCCCAGAGGTCTGCAGAATTGCCTCAGGAGATCATAAGGAGTAGTGGGTGAAGGGCACATCAGATGTAGTTCTTTTTTCCCACTGAGTTACCACCATCATTTTATTAGAGGAAATAATTCCCCTGTGGTGTGTGGTATTGGGTGAGATTGGACAGTGAGTAGTGGTGCAACTGTCTCTAGGCAACCGTGTCACCCAAGAATATTGACCCCCTTAATGTTTTAGCTCTTCTGGGTATGGGACTTCAAGTACAGAATCCCCATCCTTAAGGGAATGAGCTGACACACAGTAGGTCAGGATCCCATGGCTCCTAGCTTGGGACAGTGGTGCTTGGGCTGCACTGCTGTAGTGGAAGGGCTCTTGCCTTGCATTGACCAGGGATTGGGTCTTGGCTCTGGATCCCTTGCTGGTGATGTGACCTCAGAATTCAGCTCACACCACTCCCCTTGTTTGGGATGATTGGAGAATAAAACAAATAACGTGTAAAGCCCCAGTAACACAGCAGGGTGTGTAATGTTTGGCAGAGCTGAGGACAAACGTTGCCACCTTCCTAAGGCTGCTCAGAATTCACTGGGATAAAGCACTAGAGAGAATGAGGGTAGATGAGGCAAAAAACAGGCTTAATCTCTTGCTCACTTGCACACTCCAATGGCCATCTGTTCACCATAAGAGCCAGGAGATCCTGATGATCCCATCCCCTCTCCTGAGGAACTGTCCACTTTCCTCCCCTACCTGAGCCATCTGCTTGGGTTCAGGAATTGTGACATGGTATAGTTAGGGGCGGGGGTAAGGCAGGAGTACGCAATGAAGGAGAGCTCAGAACTTGGGTTCAGTCATATTTTAGAAGCAAAGATGGAAAACTGATGATCCACACCTTCCTTTACTGCCGAACTCTCTGTCTCTTTCCACATGTAATTGCCTTTGTGTGCTCTGACTCTTCATCTGAATATTCAAGGGGTAATGGGGCCCCTCTTAAAATTTACAAGTTGACTTGTTCCTAGTCATAGCAGACAGGAGGCATATTTGAGGTTTTGCAGCTGATTCTGAGCCCTCCATAGCCAGAGCAGAATCAGAAGGCTTAAGGATGTGCACAGCTAGGAGAACATGACTTGCTGAAAACCCAGGTAATCACTTCTACAAGTGCCGAGCCCACAGAGGAGGAAGGACTTGCTCAAGGTCAGCCGGAGAGATCATGGTCCCCCAAACAGGAAGAATAGGGATGTTAATGGGGAGGCATAAGGAGAATATCTTGTGAGTCTGGGGATGGCAGAGGAAAGTACCTTTTGCTGTGAGGCTGTGGAACCCAAAAGCCTGTACAAAGTAGGAGACAGGGAAGGCCACGTGGCTCATCAAAACTAAGAGACGCTGAGGTGGGTGATGGTAACCGAGGTTATATCAACAGCAGAGGTACTTCTTTCAAGAGATGATGTGTCTGGGTGATGGTCAGTCAGCATCTGGTGGGTAGTGGGTAGGTGGCTCTGGGCCTGGGGTGGGGCCTTGAAAAATAAAATTCTCAGATTTGGGAATCCGTAGACAAGGTGGGCTTGTGCTGAGGATGAGGAACAGAAGTGAGGGCTCCTTGTTGACAGGTCCTGCTTTGTTAAATGCTATCTCTGCTGCTTGGGCTTTGAGTGGCTGCCGAGTTGTGCCCTATGTTTATCCACCAGATTTTATAGTAATATTTCTTGTTTCCACAAATATTCATATCCTAAACACACACACACACGCACGCGCACATGCAGAGGTGCATTGTGCACATGCATGCATAGACTCTCCCTGACAATCCCCGTCATGTCCGGTGACTGATGTGACAGCCGCTATGAAGGAATGAATGCCCAACAGTCTCTCCAGCCCTTAAGAGTTGGAGTTCCTCCCCCTTTTTGGAAAGGACAGATCCAGGATGTGGAGAAGCAGTGATATGGAGCTGAGCATCCGCACTGAATTAGGGGCCAGGTTAGGAGAACAGAGGCATTGTAGGAAGATGGGTGGTTCCTAGGCCACCAGGAATGGCTGCTGAGACACCAGACCTAAAGCAAACCTGTCACACTAAGTCAACATCTTCCTCTGTTCTGTACCTATGGGTCCCACCTTGGCTACCCATCAGGGATGTAGGAAAAGGGCTATGAAAGGGCTGTGGGACTCCCAAATGTTGTTTTGTACCTGAACCCTACCCCACCTGAGCTTCTTAATGTTTAAAGACATTGGACCTCTGATCAACTAAAGGACAATTAGTTCACACAGCACACCCTGTACAAGTACTTTTTTCTCTCCTGGATTTGTACAGGTGACTATGTGAGTCAGGGGAAAAGAATATTTTGGTGTTCCTGTGTGCTAGTTAGGTTTTTTGATATTAAAGAGCACATCCTATATCTTTGTCTGTTGGACTTGTGATTCTAGGTGTTGCAATATCTAACAGGGCTTCTACATGTTGTTGGGTTAGAGGGACAAATATGCTCCAATCACTCTGACAGACTTACTCTTCTGACATTATGTTGCAGTACATAACAAGGCCACCATGGGAAGGGGAAAAAAACACTCATCATGAACATGAACAATCCATAGTTAGGGAAGAGGTTGCCTGTTGAAGAGGCTCAGTCTTGTGCCTGAGTCAGGGGTCTTGGGAGTTGACTATATGTATACGGGTCTAAGAGTTTTTCTTAGGATACAAAGATTCTTTTTGCATGTGTCCCTCCCCCTCTCCTTTATATCAGCACTGCCCGGTTATTCTCAGATATGAAGAGTGTGTGTGGTGTTGGGTCATCCTTGCAGTCATTTCCCTCATCAGGGTCACTGCTTTCCACTGTGAAAAGTTCACTCTTTATTGGCTGAACTCTGTTGCAATGGTGACTGAGAAACCAGCAGAACTGCTCCAAGAAGGAGGGTGTATAGCCTATAGAGCCAAGTAAGATGCTAGCTCCCTCCCTCTGCCACCCTCCCACCACAACTGATAACCCCTAGTTCACCTGAGGCTGGCATCAGCATTGCAAGTTACATTGTTGAAAAGTTGAAGCAGAAACACTCAAGTGTTCCAGCATTTATTTCAGGGCCAGTGACCAAAAAACTGGGGAAAGCAAGGGCATGTGGCAGCTGAGGGGGCTCCATCACCATTCATGGGTCTGCCTGTGGCCCCTGTGAACTCAGTTTCCAAGTGTCTGGTATCCTCCCCTACAAAGGCAAAGCAGAATGGCAACTGGACCCTTGGTAACTCTGGGGAAGTGAGGCCAGGCCTGGGGGCTCTCTGGGTCAAGTAGAAGGGGTGGTGTGCTGGCTTGGCTGTGAGCAGTGAGAGGCAGAGGCTGGCTCTGAGCTCTCACCTGAAGGACCTGGTGAAATGTGCCAGGACTCTCTGGAACCAGCTCCTCCAAGATCCTTGGGGACCAGCAGGCTCTCTGGGTGAGCTTGTGCCATTGGGTGGGTTCTCTACGGTGTCAAACAAAAAACCAAATTCCTTGGTGTCTTTCACATTCTGAAAAACAAACAGAGCAAGAGTAGATAGCCTCATCCTAGTGGTCCCCATGTTCCCTGACATTCATTAACTCATTTAGTAAGTATTGTGTGCATCCTTGGCCCTATTCCAGGTGTTAGGGATACAGCTGGGACTGCTGTAGCCCACACTCCAGCCCCCTGGGGCTGACATCCCATGGTAAGAGGGAAAGCAGACTCACCAGGTCAGGAGGTGGAAGGAAAGGAGTGAAGATCATGCTTCCAGGAGAGTGTGATGTGCCAGAAGTGATGGACAGGACTTCCTTGAAGAGACCAGCTGAACTCCTCACTCTGCTTCATGCAAACAGGCTAAGGGCCTGGCCCCTCCACGCCCCTCTAGCCCCTCTGGCCCTGTCCTGTCCTTCCTCCCTCCCACAGCTGAGTGCACTGTGCTCAAGCAGTGGATACATTTCTGGCATGTGACATCCCCTCTGTTCCTGAGTCTTTACTCCCACCCCTCCTGAGTCTTTTTCTTTTTCTTATTTTCTCTGAACTTCCCAGCAGGCTCAAGCCAGGTTTCTACTTGCTGACCGAAAAATCAGAGGTGTTCAGGCAGATGGTGAGTTGTCATTTGGTGGGGATGCCATAGACAGGAGTGTTCATTTGGGCCTTCCCTACATGGGAGAGATTCATAAGATTACGTACATCAAAGCTCTGGGGAGGTGTATGGGTCCAAACGAGTTATCAAAGCAAGGAGGGTGAGCTAGGTGATGGCATCCATAGTCCAATCAACAGCAGAGCTTTTCCTCTCAGAGGGTTATGTGAGATGCCATGGCTGTGAATCAGCATCTGATGGGTAATGGACAGGTGGTTTGAGGCCTAGAGAGCTTGGAAAATGTGAGGGACGGGGGTGGGGGGGGCTGCTATGCTGGGCCAAGTTGAAAGCAGAATAATTAAGGTAAGAGCTCATCGTTGCCTACCTCTGCCATATGAAATTTCATCTTTGACACTTGGGTTACAAGTGAAGCTGTGTAGTTATGCCCCCTTTTTACCACTAAGAACTATGAGAGTCTGTGCCACTGAATTCAGGGGAACTCCCTTGCAAACAGTACCTGGATGGGAAAGAGGAAGGAGGTGGGCTCAGAATCTTTTATTTGGTTTTTGAGAAATAGCATTGTTTAGGAAAGCATCTCTTACATAGCTGTGAGGATACAGGGCTAATCTTCTCTGGGAGCCTATCAATGGGCCATGACCTGGGGTCATAGAAATGAATGAAGCTGGGTTGCTACTTCAAGCCACTCTGTGGGAGAGAAGCCAAGAAAAGGATGATTACAGTAGAGAACAATGGAAGTAACTTTACATGGCTATGGGAGGAACAAGAAGTGACAACCATCCAGCCTTGGGAATTAGAATAGAGTCTTCGAGATTTCCCAGAGGAGGCATGCCTAAAATGAGTGAGGGAAAAAGTTGACCAGGAAATAGAGAAAGAGGAGTGCTTCGCAAGCGGGATCCCAGGGCAATAAAGTGAGTTTTTGTAACTGCAAAATCAGTAGACCCTGTTCTGGGGATTAAGTAGAAGTCACGGTCAGTCATGAGGAGTATAAAATTGTGCCACACAGAGGTACTGAACCCTGGTGTTTCAGAAGCAAAAGGTGTGTGTGTGTGTGTGTGTGTGTGTGTGTGTGTGTGTGTATTTAGATTTGACAACAGTCCATTGATTATTTTTCCTTTGTGATTCATACTTTTTGAATGAATGTTCTACCTAAGATACCTTTGCCTAACTTCACGACACACAAAATTTTCTCTCATGTTGTCTTGCAGATCTTCAATTTTACAATTTGCACTTAGATCTATGATTTATTTTGAGTTAATTTCTTTTTTTTTTAATTTTCTTTAACGTTTATTTATTTTTGAGACAGAGAGAGACAGAGCATGAACTGGGGAGGGTCAGAGAGAGGGAGACACAGAATCTGAAACAGGCTCCAGGCTCTGAGCTGTCAGCACAGAGCCCGATGCGGGGCTTGAACTCACGGACCGCGAGATCATGACCTGAGCCGAAGTCGGCGGCTTAACCGACTGAGCCACCCAGGCGCCACTGAGTTAATTTCTGCATATAGCATGAGGTACTGAAGTTTGCTTGTGCTTTCTTTTTCCATATGGAGATACACTTTTCCCAGCAGCATTAATTAATTATTTGATAAATTAATCATCCTAGAACCTTTGTCACACATCAACTTACCATATATAGTTAAGTCTATTTCTGGGCTTTCTATTTTATCCTTTCATCCATATGTCTATTTTTATGATGATACCACACTGTCATGGTTACCATGCCTTTATATTAAGTCAGGGAATTTGGTAGTGTAAGTCCTCCATCTCTGTTCTTTTCCAAATGGCCTTGGCTATTTTATGTCCTTTGCATTTCCATATGAGTTTTAGAAATTGCTTTTCATTTTGATTATGATTATGGCAAATCCCTAGATGAATTACTAGAGAATTGTCATCTTAAAACTTTTTGAGTCTTCTGATCCATGAACATATCTCCATTTATTGAACACTTCTTTAATTTCTTTCAGCAATATTTTATAGGTATCTGTGTACCAGTCTTGCACAGGTTACACCAAAATTCTCAGTAGGTATTCTATTTATTTTACTGCTATCATAAGTGGCATTGAAGAAAATTTCTATCTCCAGGTATTTGTTTCTGGTATCTTGGAATAAAAAGGACTTTTTGTTATATTGACTTTCTGTCCTGCGACCTTATTAAATTGTTTCTTAGATCTGGGAGATGATTTCTGAGTTTCTTTCCCCCTAGATTACTATTTTCTCTATAGACAATCATGCTTTGTGAAAATAAAGACAGTTTTGACTTTCTTCCTTTTCTATCTGCATGCCTTTTGTTTCTTTTTATCTCATCAAATAGAACCTCAAATGTAATGTCAAATTGACACAGTAAGAGTGGACATTCTGCAATATTTCTAAACTTATGGGAGAAGCATTCAGTCTTTCACCATCAAGTATGATGCCAACAGCAGGTTTTTTTGGTAGACTAACTTTATCAGGTTGAAGATGCTCCCTTATGCTCTTAAGTTACTAGATGTTTTTATTGTGATTGGATATTCTATATTATCAAATGATTGTTCTGTCATATTGTGATAATCATTGATTTTCTTTCATTCCCTTAGTATGGCAAAGCAGTGATGTAGTTTTTAAATGTTAAAATGACCTTGGGGGTGCCTGGGTGGCTCAGTCAGTTGAGCGTCCAACTCTTGATTTCTTTCAGCTCAGGTCATGATACCAAGGTCGTGGGATCAAGCCTCATTGGGCTTCACACACAGCATGGAGCCTACTTAAGATTCTCTCTCCCTTTGCCCCCTCCCCCACTTGGGTGCTTTCACTCTTTCTCAATAAAATAAAATAAAATAAAATAAAATAAAATAAAATAACCTTGTATTCCTAGGAAAAACTGTGCCTGGTCATGGATTATACCATTCAGATATCATTGGATTCAAATTTCTAAAATTTCATGAGTAAGTTTTACATCTATGTTCATCAGGGATACTGGTCTGTAGTGCTTTCTTTCCCTTGTAATGTCATTTTCCATTTTTATTTTTTATTTTTTTGTATAAAAGTAATGCTGCCCTCATGAAATGAACTGGCAAGTGTTCCTCCTGGATTTTCTGGAAAAGCTCTGTAGGACTGCTAGTATTTTTCTTTTCTTTTCTTTTAAATGTGTGATACTGTTCACCAGCGAAGCTATCTAGGACTGAAGTTTTCTTTATGAAAAAAATCTTGAATTACAAATTCAATTTTCACATATTGGTGTATTTTCTAGTTTTTCTCCTGCTACTAATTTCTAGTTTCATTCCATTGTGATTGGGAAAAATGCTTTGCATGATTTCCATCTCTTGAAACTTATTAATACTTGTTTTGTTGACTAACATAAGGTCTCTGCTGGAGAATGTTCCAGATGTACTAGAGAAAAGTGTGTATGTTTTTGTTTGTTTTGGAATGGAGTTCTCTGTATGTTTGTTAGATACAATTGTTCTATAGGGTGGTCCAAGTCCTACATTTCCTTTTTGATCTTCTGTGTGGTAGTTCTAACCATTACTAGAAGTGACTATTGAAGTCTCCTATCATTGTAGAGCTGACCATGTGTTCCTTCAATTCTGTGCATGTTTTCTTCATATATTTTGGAGTTCTGATATTTGGTGCAAATATGGTTATAATTATGATGTATTCCTGGTTCATTGACCCTTTTATCATTATAAAATGACCTTCCTTGTCTCTTTTGACAGTATAGCTCCTTTTATTTTAGTTACTATTTACAGGGAAAATCTTTACCCATCCTTTCACTTTCACCTTCTGTGTGTCCTTGTACCTTAAGTGAGTTTCCAGTAGATAGCATTTAGTTGGATCATTTAAAAAAAATCCATTCTGCCCATCTATGTCTTTCAGTTGGAGAGTTTAATGCATTTAATAACATTTAAAGTAAGTGCTAGTAGGGAAACACTTTTTTTCATTTCGTTATTTGTTTTCTGTATTCCTTACAGTTTGTCCCTTATTTCCTCCATTACTTTCTTCCTTATGTCTAGTTACTTTTTGTAGTTTCACATTTAGATTTCTTCTTGTTTTTCTGTGTGTACACTCAATAGATATTTTCTTTGTGCCTACTACAGGGATTGCATAAAACATCCTGAAGTATAACAATCTATCTTAAATTAATCCCAATTTAACTTCAATTGCACACAAACTCTAGCCCTTTACAGTTTAACCTCCATTTTTATATGATTGATTTCACAAATTTTATTTCATTTTTTTTCAATATATGAAATTTATTGTCAAATTGGTTTCCATACAACACCCAGTGCTCATCCCAAAAGGTGCCCTCCTCAATACCCATCACCCACCCTCCCCTCCCTCCCACCCCCCATCAACCCTCAGTTTGTTCTCAGTTTTTAAGAGTCTCTTATGCTTTGGTTCTCTCCCAATCTAACCTCTTTTTTTTTTTCCTTCCCCTCCTCATGGGTTTCTGTTAAGTTTCTCAGGATCCACATAAGAGTGAAAACATATGGTATCTGTCTTTCTCTGTGTGGCTTATTTCACTTAGCATCATATTCTCCAGTTCCATCCATGTTGCTACAAAGGGCCATATTTCGTTCTTTCTCATTGCTATGTAGTACTCCATTGTGTATATAAACCACAATTTCCTTATCCATTCATCAGTTGATGGACATTTAGGCTCTTTCCATAATTTGGCTATTGTTGAGAGTGCTGCTATAAACATTGGGGTACAAGTGCCCCTATGCACCAGCACTCCTGTATCCCTTGGGTAAATTCCTAGCAGTGCTTTGCTGGGTCATAGGGTAGGTCTATTTTTAATTTTCTGAGGAACCTCCACACTGCTTTCCAGAGTGGCTGCACCAATTTGCATTCCCACCAACAGTGCAAGAGGGTTCCCATTTCTCCACATCCTCGCCAGCATCTATAGTCTCCTGATTTCCTCATTTTGGCCACTCTGACTGGAGTGAGGTGATATCTGAGTGTGGTTTTGATTTGTATTTCCCTGATGAGGAGCGACGTTGAGCATCTTTTCATGTGCCTGTTGGCCATCCGGATGTCTTCTTTAGAGAAGTGTCTATTCATGTTTTCTGCCCATTTCTTCACTGGGTTATTTGTTTTTTGGGTGTGGAGCTTGGTGAGCTCTTTATAGATTTTGGATACTAGCCCTTTGTCCGATATGTCATTTGCAAATATCTTTTCCCATTCCGTTGGTTGCCTTTTAGTTTTGTTGGTTGTTTCCTTTGCTGTGCAGAAGCTTTTGATCTTCATAAGGTCCCAGTAATTCACTTTTGCTTTTAATTCCCTTGCCTTTGGGGATGTGTCGAGTAAGAGATTGCTACAACTGAGGTCAGGGAGGTCTTTTACTGCTTTCTCCTCTAGGGTTTTGATGGTTTCCTGTCTCACATTCAGGTCCTTTATCCATTTTGAGTTTATTTTTGTGAATGGTGTGAGAAAGTGGTCTAGTTTCAACCTTCTGCATGTTGCTGTCCAGTTCTCCCAGCACCATTTGTTAAAGAGACTGTCTTTTTTCCATTGGATGTTCTTTCCTGCTTTCTCAAAGATTAGTTGGCCATATGTTTGTGGGTCTAGTTCTGGGGTTTCTATTCTATTCCATTGGTCTATGTGTCTGTTTTTGTGCCAATACCATGCTGTCTTGATGATGACAGCTTTGGAGTAGAGGCTAAAGTCTGGGATTGTGCTGCCTCCTGCTTTGGCCTTCTTCTTCAAAATTACTTTGGCTATTCGGGGCCTTTTGTGGTTCCATATGAATTTTAGAATTGCTTCTTCTAGTTTCGAGAAGAATGCTGGTGCAATTTTGATTGGGATTGCATTGAATGTGTAGATAGCTTTGGGTAGTATGGACATTTTGGCAATATTTATTCTTCCCATCCATGAGCAGGGAATGTCTTTCCATTTCTTTATATCTTCTTCAATTACCTTCATAAGCTTTCTATAGTTTTCAGCATACAGATCTTTTACATCTTTGGTTAGATTTATTCCTAGGTATTTTATGCTTCTTGGTGCAATTGTGAATGGGATCAGTTTCTTTATTTGTCTTTCTGTTGCTTCATTGTTAGTGTATAAGAATGCAACTGATTTCTGTACATTGATTTTGTATCCTGCAACTTTGCTGAATTCATGTATCAGTTCTAGCAGACTTTTGGTGGAGTCTATCGGATTTTCCATGTATAATATCATGTCATCTGCAAAAAGCGAAAGCTTGACTTCATCCTTGCCAATTTTGATGCCTTTGATTTCCTTTTGTTGTCTGATTGCTGATGCTAGAACTTCCAGCACTATGTTAAACAACAGCGGTGAGAGTGGACATCCCTGTCGTGTTCCTGATCTCAGGGAAAAAGCTCTCAGTTTTTCCCCATTGAGGATGATGTTAGCTGTGGGCTTTTCATAAACGGCTTTGATGATGTTTAAGTATGTTCCTTCTTCCCGACTTTCTCAAGGGTTTTTATTAAGAAAGGGTGCTGGATTTTGTCAAAGGCCTTTTCTGCATCGATTGACAGGATCATATGGTTCCTCTCTTTTCTTTTATTAATGTGATGTATCACGTTGATTGATTTGCGAATGTTGAACCAGCCCTGCATCCCAGGAATGAATCCCACTTGATCATGGTGAATCATTCTTTTTATATGCTGTTGAATTCGATTTGCTAGTATCTTATTGAGAATGTTTGCATCTATATTCATCAGGGATATTGGCCTGTAGTTCTCTTTTTTTACTGGGTCTCTGTCTGGTTTAGGAATCAAAGTCATACTGGCTTCATAGAATGAGTCTGGAAGTTTCCCTTCCCTTTCTATTTCTTGGAATAGCTTGAGAAGGATAGGTATTATCTCTGCTTTAAACGTCTGGTAGAACTCCCCTGGGAAGCCATCTGGTCCTGGACTCTTATTTGTTGGGAGATTTTTGATAACCGATTCAATTTCTTCGCTGGTTATGGGTCTGTTCAAGCTTTCTATTTCCTCCTGATTGAGTTTTGGAAGAGTGTGGGTGTTTAGGAATTTGTCCATTTCTTCCAGGTTGTCCAATTTGTTGGCATCTAATTTTTCATAGTATTCCCTGATAATTGTTTGTATCTCTGTGGGATTGGTTGTAATAATTCCATTTTCATTTATGATTTTATCTATTTGGGTCATCTCCCTTTTCTTTTTGAGAAGCCTGGCTAGAGGTTTGTCAATTTTGTTTATTTTTTCAAAAAACCAACTCTTGGTTTCGTTGATCTGCTCTACAGTTTTTTTAGATTCTATATTGTTTATTTCTGCTCTGATCTTTATTATTTCTCTTCTTCTGCTGATTTTAGGCTGTCTTTGCTCTTCTGCTTCTATTTCCTTTAGGTGTGCTGCTAGATTTTGTATTTGGGATTTTTCTTGTTTCTTGAGATAGGCCTGGATTGCAATGTATTTTCTTCTCAGTACTACCTTCACTGCATCCCAAAGCATTTGTGTTGTTGTATTTTCATTTTCATTTATTTCCATATATTTTTAAATTTCTTCTCTAATTGCCTGGTTGACACATTCATT
This sequence comes from Panthera onca, assembly GCF_046562875.1. Classification (NCBI taxonomy): domain Eukaryota; kingdom Metazoa; phylum Chordata; class Mammalia; order Carnivora; family Felidae; genus Panthera; species Panthera onca. The sequence continues at coordinate 70,181,758 of NC_138357.1, forward strand.
CTTTTGTAGGGTGTTCTTTAACCTCCATGCTTTTGGAGGTTTTCCAGACTTTTTCCTGTGGTTGATTTCAAGCTTCATAGCATTGTGTCTGAAAGTGTGCATGGTATGATCTCAATTCTTGTACACTTATGAAGGGCTGCTTGGTGACCCAGTATGTGATCTGTCTTGGAGAATGTTCCATGTGCACTCGAGAAGGTGCAATATTCTATTGCTTTGGGATGCAGAGTTAAATATATCTGTCAAGTCCATCTGATCCAATGTACCATTCACGGCCCTTGTTTCTTTATTGACCATGTGTCTAGATGATCTATCCATTTCTGTAAGTGGAGTATTAAAGTCCCCTGCAATTACCACATTCTTATCAATAAGGTTGCTTATGTTTATGAGTAATTGTTTTTTATATTTGGGGGCTCCAGTATTCGACGCATAGACATTTATAATTGTTAGCTCTTCCTGGTGTATAGACCCTGTAATTATTATATAATGCCCTTCTTCATCTCTTGTTACAGCCTTTAATTTAAAGTCTAGTTTGTCTGATATAAGTATGGCTACTCCAGCTTTCTTTTGGCTTCCAGTAGCGTGATAAATAGTTCTCCATCCCCTCACTCTCAATCTAAAGGTGTCCTCCGATCTAAAATGAGTCTCTTATAGACAGCAAATAGATGGGTCTTGTTTTTTTATCCATTCTGATACCCTATGTCTTTTGGTTGGTGCATTTAATCCATTTACATTCAGTGTTATTATAGAAAGATACGGGTTTAGAGTCATTGTGATGTCTGTATGTTTTATGCTTGTAGTGATGTCTCTGGTACTTTGTCTCACAGGATCCCCCTTAGGATCTCTTGTAGGGCTGGTTTCGTGGTGACAAATTCCTTCAGTTTTTGTTTGTTTGGGAAGACCTTTATCTCTCCTTCTATTCTAAATGACAGACTTGCTGGATAAAGGATTCTCGGCTGCATATTTTTCCTGTTCAGTACATTAAAGATCTCGTGCCAAGCCTTTCTGGCCTGCCAAGTTTCAAAAGAGAGATCAGTCACGAGTCTTATAGGTCTCCCTTTATATGTGAGGGCACGTTTATCCCTTGCTGCTTTCAGAATTTTCTCTTTATCCTTGTATTTTGCCAGTTTCACTATGATATGTCGTGCAGAAGATCGATTCAAGTTACGTCTGAAGGGAGTTCTCTGTGCCTCTTGGATTTCAATGCCTTTTTCCTTCCCCAGTTCAGGGAAGTTCTCAGCTATTATTTCTTCAAGTACACCTTCAGCACCTTTCCCTCTCTCTTCCTCCTCTGGGATACCACTTATGCGTATATTATTTCTTTTTAGTGTATCACTTAGTTCTCTAATTTTCCCCTCATACTCCTGGATTTTTTTATCTCTCTTTTTCTCAGCTTCCTCTTTTTCCCTAACTTTATCTTCTAGTTCACCTATTCTCTCCTCTGCCTCTTTAATCCGAGCTGTCGTTGTTTCCATTTTGTTTTGCATTTCGTTTAAAGCGTTTTTCGGCTCCTCCTGACTACTCCTTAGTGCCTTGATCTCTGTAGCAAGAGATTCTCTGCTGTCCTCTATACTGTTTTCAAGCCCAGCGATTAATTTTATGACTATTATTCTAAATTCACTTTCTGTTATATTATTTAAATCCTTTTTGATCAGTTCATTAGCTGTTGTTATTTCCTGGAGATTCTTCTGAGGGGAATTCTTCCATTTGGTCATTTTGGATAGTCCCTGGAGTGGTGGGGACCTGCAGGGCACTTCCCCTGTGCTGTGGTGTATAACTGGAGTTGGTGGGCGGGGCCGCAGTCAGACCTGATGTCTGCCCCCAGCCCACCCGCTGGGGCCACAGTCAGACTGGTGTGTGCCTTCTCTTCCCCTCTCCTAGGGGCGGGATTCACTGTGGGGTGGCATGGCCCGTCTGGGCTACTTGCACACTGCCAGGCTTGTGGTGCTGGGGATCTGGCATATTAGCTGGGGTGGGTAGGAAGGTGCACGGGGGCAGGAGGCGCAGGCTTAGCTCGCTTCTCCTTAGGTGATCCACTTCAGGAGGGGCCCTGTGGCAGCGGGAGGGAGTCAGACCCGCTGCTGGAGGGGTGGCTCCACAGAAGCACAGCGATGGGTGTTTGCGTGGAGCAAGCAAGTTCCCTGGCAGGAACTGGTTCCCTTTGGGATTTTGGCTGGGGGATGGGGGAGGGAGATGGCGCTGGCGAGCGCCTTTGTTCCCCCGCCAAACTGAGCTCTGTTGTCCCGGGGCTCAGCAACTCTCCCTCCCTTTGTCCTCCAGCCTTCCCGCTTTCAGAGCAGAGCTGTTAACTTATGACCTCCCAGACGCTAAGTCGCGCTTGCTGTCGGAACACTCCGTCCAGCCCCTCTGCTTTTGCAAGCCAGACTCGGGGGCTCTGCTTGGCTGGCGGGCCGCCCCTCTACCCCCGGCTCCCTCCCACCAGTCCGTGTAGCGCGCATCGCCTCGCCGCCCTTCCTACCCTCTTCCATGGGCCTCTCGTCTGTGCTTGGCTCCGGATACTCCGTTCTGCTAGTCTTCTGGTGGTTTTCTGGGTTAGTTAGGCAGGTGTAGGTGGAATCTAAGTGATCAGCAGGACACGCGGTGAGCCCAGCCTCACAAATTTTATATTTATATATTATGTACCTATTGACATGGGCTTATTATTTTTATGCATTTGTCGTTCATACTCTATAGAAAACAAAATAGAGTTACAAATGAAAATTACAATAACATACGTTTTTATGTGCCCATATATTTACCTTTACTGGATAATTTATATTATCATATGGCTTCAAATTACTGTCTAGAGTCCTTTAGTTTCCACTTGAAGGACTCCCTTTAACATATCTTGGATGGCAGGCCTAGTGGTAATGAACTCCATCAGCTTTTGTTTCTTTCAGAACGTCTTCTTTGTCATTTTGAGGAACAGTGTTGCTGGATATAGTGTTCTTGGTTGACAGTGTTTTTCTTTCAGGACTTAAATATATCATCTCACTACCTTCTGGACTTCAAGGGTTCTGCTGAGAAATTTGCTAATAGTCTTCTTAGGGGTCCCTTATACATAATGAACCACTTTTCTCTTGCTCTTTTGAAGATTCTCTTTTTGTCTTTGGCTTTTGACAGGTTGATTACAATGTGTCTTGGGGTGGATGTCCTTGTGTTTATCTTGCTTGGATCCTTCAGTGTCTTGGATTTGTGTAGTTATGTCTTTCTTCAAATTTGGTATGTTTTCAGCCATTATCTCTGAATAATCTCTCTGCATGCTCCCTAACCCTTCTGGAACTTCTGTAATGCATATATTGTTCCACCTGGTGAAATACTAGAAGCCCCTTAGTCTTTCTTCAACTTGATTCATTCTTTTTCCCTTTTGCTCCTCAGACTCAGTAATTTCAAATCAACTCTGTTCAAGTTTATTGATTGTTTCTTCTGTCTATTTGAGTCTGCTGTTGAAAACCCTCTAGTGAATTTATCATTTTACCCATTGTATTTTCCATCCCTAGAATTTTTGTTTCGCACTTTAAAAACTAATTTATCTTTGTTGCTATTAGCCTTTCGTTCATATATCATCTTCATGATTTCCTTTAGTTCTTTATCTGTATTTTCCTTTAGCTCTTTGAACATATTTAAAAGAGTTCTTTTAAACTCTTGATCTAGTAGTTTTGATGCATGTGTTTCTTTAAGGACAGTACCTGGAGATTTCTATCTAACTATCTATCTGTCATCTATCTATCTATCTATCCTCTTTTTAATGGACCTTATTTCCCTTCCATTTACCTTGCTCTTCTTTTATATTATATATATTGATTCGAGCCCTTTGTTCTTTTATAATATAAAAACTTAGTGCAATAAAATTTCCTCTAAGTGCCACTCTATATCTGCATCCCTCAAATTTTGTTTGTTATGCTGTGCTTTCATTTTCATTCCAATTAAAAATATTTTGTAATTTCCTTTGTGATATATTCTCCAGCCTATGGGTTATTAAAATATTTTCTGCTTAATTTACAAGTAATTTGGGATTTTTATACTATGTTTATGTTATTGCTTTCTCGTTTAATGCTGTTACAGCTCAGAAAACCTGCTCTGTATGATTTCAGCTCCTGTAAACTTCTTGAGACTTGTGTTAAGACCCAACACAGGCTCTGTCTTCATGGAATATACAACTTTGCCTCTGGTTATATCCTTTGGTATGATTTCTCTGATAATCATATACACACTCAGCTGTTTCTCAATTAGTATTTGTATGGTATACCTTTTTTTTCACCTATTCATTTCTAATCTATTTGCATATTTGTATATAGTATACATCTAAATTTCTTCCAAACTGGAAACTGAACTCCTTCCAAACCGTTTTCTTCCAGTGTGTAGGTCCTTTAAATTTAGTGCAATTATCAATACATTTTTTTAAACCACAAACTTGATAGTAGCTTACTATTTGTCACATTTGTTCTCTGTTCTTTGTTCCTCGCATTTATGTTAGCTATAACTATTATATTTTACTACAGTGGCTACTCTTGGGCTTTCAGTATGCACCTTTAATGTATCATACTCTATCTTCAAATAATAGACACCATTTCACATACAATGAAATTTCCTACTCCGGCATTTTGGAGCATCCTTTGCATATATTTTGCTTCTATGTAAGTTGTAAATGCCATTACCCTTTCATATTAATTTGTTATAAATAGACAATTATCTTTTATAATTTTTAATGACAAAATATTATATATATATATATATATATATGTGTGTGTGTGTGTGTGTGTGTGTTTGTGTGTGTGTTTTATTCCTTCATTCTTTTTGGCCAATCCAAGTTTCCATGTAGTATCATTTTACTTCTGACTGCAGAATTTCATTTAACTAACCTTTCTTTTCGTGAAGATGTGTTCATGATGATCCACTCAATATTATTTGGCTCTAAATAGCTTCAATTCCCCATTTTTAGAACAGTTTATCAAGATATAATTCACATACCATTCAATTAACTCATTTAAATTTTTCAATTCAATTTATTTGAGCATATTTAAGAGTTGTGCAGCCATCACTATAATAAACTTTAGAATATTAATAAATTTTAATAATGAACTTTAAAATGTAATAAGTTTTAATAATAAACTTTATAATATCTCACCAGTATGGCAAGAAGGGCACTTGCTGGGGCAGGAAGATTGAATGAGGTGGTCTGCAGGTGAATGCTGGGGCAGGACAAGTGGTACTAGCAAGATAGATGGAGAGTGTCAAACCCAGCTTTTGCAAGTGTATGGTTGTCTAGGCTGAAGGAGGGCAAGAAAAATGGTGCTCACCATCACTTCCATCCCAAAGAGAGCTCCTACAGATCCCTCTGCCTCCAGCACACATCCTAAAATTAGTCAATAAATCTCCTTCACATATAACCCAGGTATTTTTCAAACCGATGCTTCTGTGCTTTGTCTCATGCCAAGTGATATGGTATACTAACTCTTAAAGAGCACATACTTTGTTTCCCATAGCCATCCAGCTCTTCTCGAGGTAAGCCCCATTGATTTTTTATTTTTAAAGCCAGACTTTATGGGGAGTTGTCTTCTCAGGGCAGGTCCCAAGGGCCAGGGGTGCTCAATTTGGGGCTTGATCCCTTTACTCCTTTGCTTCTCCACTCTTCTGTACTTGTGATATCCTTCCCGTCTGGTGGTTTGGTTCCTGACTGCATCTCTGCCCTTCCTACTCTTTTCAATGTAAACTTCTCTTTATGACTTTAGTTGTGGAAGATCTGCTCTTCCAGTCTTCAGGTCATGTTCAGAGTGAGTTGCAATACATGTAGTTGTTGCCTCAGTGTGTCTGAAGGAGGTGGTGAACTCAGTTATCTTCCTGCTCCATCATCTTCCTGAGTGCTTTTCAGTACTTCATTTGTTTTTATGGCCAAATAACATTCCATTGTGTGGATATATCCCATTTTATGTATCCATTCATCAGTTGATGGGCATTTGGTTTGTTTCCACTTTGGGGGAATCTTATGCAAGCTTTTGTGTGGATATATATTTTAATTTTTCTCGGGTAAATACCCAGGACTGGAACTGCTTTGTTACATGATAACCCTGCGTTTAATATTTGAGGGAATGGCAGACACTTTTCCAAAGTGTATGCACCACTTTACATTCCAACCAGCAATGTTTGAGGGTTCACATTTTTCCACATCCTCAACAACAATGATTTTTCATCTTTTTTATTTTAGCTATTCTAGTGGGTGTAAAGTAGGTCCTCACTATGGTTTTAATTTGCATTTCCCTAAGGACGAATGTCATCAAGCCACTTTTCATGTGCTTATTGGCCATTTCTCTATCTTTTGGGGAAAATGACTATTCACATGTTTTCCTCATTTCTCAATGAGGTTATATATTTTATTATTGGTTTGTAAAACTAATTTATATCATCTGGATACAAATACTTTCCCCATTCTGCAAGTTCTCTTTTCACTTTCTTCATGGCATTATTTGCAGGAAATAGCGTTTTTAAAATCTGATGAACACTCTCCAGTTCCATCCACGTTGCTACAAAGGGTCATATTTCATTCTTTCTCATTGCCACATAGTACTCCATTGTGTATATAAACCACAATTTCTTTATACATTCATTAGTTGATGGACATTTAGGCTCTTTTCATAATTTGGCTATTGTTGAGAGTGCTGCTATAAACATTGGGTACAAGTGCCCCTATGCATCAGTACTCCTGTAATCCCTTGGGTCACAGGGTAGATATGCTAAGTGAAATAAGCCATACAGAGAAAGACAGATACCATATGTTTTCACTCTTATGTGGATCCTGAGAAACTTAACAGAAACCCATGGGGGAGGGGAAGGAAAAAAAAAAGAGGTTAAAGTAGGAGAGAACCAAAGCATAAGAGACTCTTAAAAACTGAGAACAAACTGAGGGTTGATGGGGGGTGGGAGGGAGGGCAGGGTGGGTGATGGGTATTGAGGAGGGCACCTTTTGGGATGAGCACTGGGTGTTGTATGGAAACCAATTTGACAATAAATTTCATATATTGAAAAAAAATAAAAAAATAAAGACTTCAAAAATAAATAAATAAATAAAATCTGATGAAGTTTATTATATCTCTTTTTAATGTGTACCTTGGCCTTTTGGTGTTGTGTATAAGAAAACGCTGCCTAAACCTATCATGAAAATTTACTGCTATGCTTTCTTCTTAGAGTTCTACACTTTTAGCTCGTATATTTAGGTCTGTGATCCATTTTGAATTAATTTTTGTATAGGGAGTAAAATAAGGATTGGGTCCAATTTCATTCTTTTGCTTGTGGATATCCAGTTCTCCTAGCAACATTTGTTGAAAACACTCCTTTTTACCCCATATAACTATCCTGCCACCTGTTTGAAAACCAACTGGCTGTAAGTGTGAAAATGTTTTGATGGACTTTCAATCCTATTCCATTAATCTATATAACAATCCTTATGCTAAACCCACACTGTCTTCATTGTTGGAGTTTCGTAGTTAAGATTTGAAATTGGGAAGTGTGAGTCATCCAAGTTTAACCTTCTTTTTAAAGGTTTCTTTGGCTATTCTTGAATCCTTGAATTTCCATGAAAGTTTTGGGACCAGCTTACTTATTTTTGCAGAGAAGTCAGCTGGAATTTTGTTGGAGATTTCATTGAATCTGTAGATCAGTTTGGGGTGTGTGGCCAGGTTAAAATATTTACTTTCCCAAACAATGGGCAGGGCATGCCTTTTCTTTTCTTTTCTTTTTTTCCTTTTTATAAATTGCAGTCAAATATGCATGGTGTAAAATTTAACATTTAACCATTTTTAGGCATACATCTTTGTTTCATTAAGCACAATCACATTGTTGTGCAACCATCAACATATTCATCTCCGGACCCTTTTCATTTCCCCCAGATGAAATTCTGTACCCATGAAACACTAACTCTCCATTCCCCTTCTCTTCCCACAATCCCTGTCAACCACCATTCTGCTTTTTATCTGCATGACATTCTGCCAATAACTGCTTTGTCTTTTCATGTTCATTCCACTTACATTTAATGTAATTAATGATATGGTATGATTTATGTCTGCCACTGTCATTTTTTTTCTCATGTTTTCATGTTTCTCTCTCTCACCACTGAGGTACCACTTTGTGTTAAAAATATTTTCTCTCATACCGTTTTTATTGTTTACTACAATTTTGAATTATTTCTTAGTGGTTGCCTCACAAATTACAATTAAGATCTTAATTGAAAAAGAATCTAACTCAGATTAATACCAATTTAATTTCAATACTATGTAAAAACTTTGATCTTTATACCTCTGGACTCTCCAGCTCTTTTGTACTATTATTGTCATTTAAATTGCATCTTTATACCTTTAAAGTCCACCCAGATAGTTCCATAATTATTGCTCTATGCACTTGTGTTTTAAATCGGGTAAAGTCAGAAGAAAGTTACAAACAATATGTTTATGCTGTCTTTTATAAGTGCCAGCCTAGTTAACTTTAGTGATGCTCTCTATTTCTGCATGTGGATTTGAGTTACTCTCTAGTGTCTTTGGGGGATTTCCCCCTTAACATTTCTTGTAAGACAGGCCTGCTAGTGATAAATTCACTCAGTTTTTCCCTTACCTGAGAATGGCTTTATTTCACCATCATTTTTGAAGGCTAGTTTTGCTGGATAGAGAATTCTTGTCTGACAGTCTTTTTCTTTCAGCATTTTGACTTCCCACTATATTCTGTTCCCCATGGTTTCTGATGAGAAATCAGCTGTTAATCTTACTGGGGGTCCCTTGTATGTGATGAGCTGCTTTGTATGTCTGCTTTCAACCTTCTCTCATTGCTTTTGGTTTTCAGGAGTTTGATTAAGCTGTTTCTAGGTGCAGCTCTCCTTGAGTCTATCCTCCATGGAGTTTTCAATCATTTTGTTTCACTAGATTCATAATTTTAGTAAAATTTGGGAAGTATTGGGCCATTACTTACTTCTTTTTAAGTTTACTTTGAGAGAGAGAGAGAGAAAGAGAGGCAGAGAGAATCCCAAGAAGGCTCGTGCTGTCAGTGAAGGGCCCGATACTGCGCTCCATCTCACGAACTGTGAGATCATGACCTGAGCCGAAATCAAGAGTCAGACACTTAACCAACTGAGCCACCCATGTGCCCCATATTTTTCTAACAGTCTTTATTTCCCTTTATCTCCTCTTCTCTCCTCCAGGGACTCTCACTGTGCATAAGTGTTGTGCTTTATCACATCCTACAAGGTCTCTGAGGCTCTGTTCATTTTTCTTCATTACTTTTTCTTTCTTTTCCTCAGACTATACAATCTCAATTGGCTTTAACTTCCACGTTTGGTGATTCTTTTTAACCCCAAATGCAATTTCTGTTGAGCTGGTATCATGAATTTTTCACTGCAGTTATTATATTTTCAACTCCAGAATTTCTGTTTGATATTTTAAAAATGATTTCTATCTCTTTGCTGATATATCTGCTTAATAAATCATCATTCTCATACTTCCCTTTAATTCATAAGACACAGCTTCCATTAGATGTTTGAACATATTTACAATAACTGACTTAAAGTCTCTGTCTAGTAAATCCAATGTCTGGGTATCCCAGTGTATGTCCCATACTTTCCTGTTTCTTTGCACATCTGATAGGCTTTTATCAAAAGCTGGACATTTTAAGTAATATAACGTGGTGACTCTGGAATTCAGATTCTGCCTCTTCTCCAGGTTTCATTGTTGCTGTCTGTTGTTGGTATTTTTGTTGTCATTTGTTTTGTAACTTTTCTGAACTGCTTCTGTAAAGTCTGTATCCTTTGTTGTATATGGCCACTGAATTCACTGCTCGGCTAGCTTAGTGGTTAACTAATGATTGGGCAGAGATTAAATGCTTGTAACTGTTAAAACACTCAGTCTTTTGGGGTGCCTGAGTGGCTCATTCAGTTAAGCATCCGACTTCATCTCAGGTCATGATCTCACGGCTTGTGAGTTTGAGCCCCACATTGGGCTCTGTGCTGACAGCTCAGAGCCTGGAACCTGCTTTGGATTCTGTGTCTCCCTCTCTCTCTGCCCCTCCCCTGCTCATGCTCTGAATTTTTCTGTCTCCAAAATAAATAAAAAACGTTAAAAATTTAAAAAAAAAAACAGTCTTTGACATGTGAGTGACGTGTTTATGTTGGGCATGCCTTCCACACTCAGCCACGCAGGCTTTCATTTCTGCCTTCTCAGACCCTCAAATTAAACCTGAGTTGAGAGCTTAGAGACTTTTTGGATCTTTCTGGAGCATGCTGTGGTCTTAGGAATGTGTCTGGCCTTCCGGATTCATAGGGATAAGGTCACAGATCTTTTTTTTTCAATTTGGGTTTAAATTCTAGTTAGTTAACATACAGTGCAACATTGGTTTCAGGAGTAGACTTCAGCGATTCATCACTTACATCCAATACTCAGTGCTCATTATAACAAGTGCCCACCTTAATACCCATCACTCATCTAGCCCACCCCCACCCACCTCCCTCCATCAACGCTCAGTTTGTTCTCTAATTTAACAGTCTCTCATGGTTTGTTTCCCTCTGTCTCCCCCCCCCCCCATGTTCATCTGTTTCATTTCTTAATTCCACATATGAGTGAAATCATATTATATTTGCCTTTATCTGAAAGGCACACCACATCTTCTTTATCCATTCATCAGTCGATGGACATTTGGGTTCTCTCCATAGCTTGGCTACTGTTGATAATGTTGCTATGAACATTGGGGTGCATATACCCCTTTGAATGTGGATTTTTGTATCCTTTGGGTAAATTCCTAGTAGTGCAATTGCTGGATTGTAGGATAGCTCTATTCTTAATTTTTTTTTTAATTTCTTAGTGTTTATTTATGTGTGTGTGTGTGTGTGTGTGTGTGTGAGAGAGAGAGAGAGAGAGAGCGCGCAGGGGAGGGGCAGAGAGAGAGGGGGAAACACAGAACCTGAAGCAGGCTCCAGGCCCTGAGCTTTCAGCACAGAGCCCAACGTGGGACTTAAACTCACAAACCATGAGATCGTTGATCTGAGCCGAAGTTGGACGCTTAACCGACTGAACCACCCAAACGCCCCCTAATTTTAACTTTTTGAGGAAACTCCACACTGTTTTCCAGAGTGGTTGCACCAGGTTGCATTCCCACCAACAGTGTAAGAGGGCTCCCCTTGTTTTGCATCCTCACCAACACCTGTTCTTTCCTGTGTGGTTAATTTTAGCCATTCTGACAGGTGTGAGGTGGTATCTTATCATGGTTTTGATAAGTATTTCCCTGATGATGAGTGATGTTGAGCATCTTTTCATGTGTCTGTTAGACATCAGGATGTTTTCTGTGGGAAAGTGGCTATTCATGTCTTCTCATTGCTTCACTGGATTATTTCTTGTTTGGGTGTTGAGTGTGCTAAGTTCTTCATAGATTTTGGATGCTAACCCTTTATCAGATATGTCATTTGCAAATATCTTCTCCCATTCTGTAGGCTGCCTTTTAGTTTTGTTGTTTCCTTCACTGTGCAGAAGCTTTTTATTTTGATGAAGTCCCAACCGTTCATTTTTGCTTTTGTTTCCCTTGCCTCTGGGAGATATGTCTAGTAGGAAGTTGCTGCAGCTGAGGTCAAAGAGGTTGCTGCCTGTGTTCTCCTCTAAGACTGATGGTTTTCTGTCTCACATTTAGGTTTTCCATCCATCTTGAGTTTATTTTTGTGTATGGTGTAAGAAAGTGGTCCAGTATCCTTGTTGAAGAAACTTTTTTTTCCATTGGATACTCTTTCCTGCTTTGTCAAAGATTAATTGAGATAATGTCACAACTTCTTAAAGTCCCTGTGAACATCTTACTACTCAGTGTTTTTAAGGATTTGGTTCACCTATTGTATGCCCCCACGTGTTGTCTAATGCCTGAGGCAGCTGCAAGGTTAAACAATTGCCCCTACATGTTTTTGACAAGTGCCCCCAGGGAAAAGACATTTCAAATGGGCAAGCTCTGAATCAGTGCAAATACAGACAGCCATGCAAGTGGGGTCATCCAGAACCAACCATACAGGTCATATAATGACAATTCCCTGGAAGTGAAACTTTGCAGGAGGCCCATCTCCATTCTGCTCCCTGTGGCAGCTGCCAGGCTGCTGGTTTTCACTGAGACTGCAGGCCATCCATATTCAAGGCTACCATAGAAGCCTTGGATAGAGGAACATGGGAATAGGGCCAGTTGATATGCCACATAACTCACTCTTCCTACTGAGATTCATCTGTTTCTCTAGAATAAACATACCTGATGGTGTTGCATGCTTTTGGTGAATTTCCAGAGTTCTGAAAACATTGATTTTGAAAATTCTGCCAGTTTTCTCATGACTTTTAGGGAGGACAGAATTTTCAGAGGTTCTTCTGCCAGTTTTGGCTGGCTTCCAGTACAAACTTTCACTGTGCTTGTCTAACAAGGTGTTTGTGGCTGTGCTTGGCAGTTACATGTCTCTCAAGATAGAACTTTTCTTGGTCACCGACCATGTGAAAAGGACCACAACAGGAGCTGTAGGAGCAAAGATGTATAAGACACCATCTTTCATCTCAAAGTTGTCACTCTTGAAAAACCATCAATTTAACTGGAACATTTCAAACACAATGATTGCCACACCTGCATCTGGTCACCAAATTATATCTTCAGTTCAATGGGAGTTATTTTTGGCCACCATGTCTTAAATAAAACCAGATTTTCACCTGGATATTTGGCAGCAAGCCTGGACTAATATCTCTGGTCACAGCTAACTTCATCTGTAATCCGTTCAGGAAGCTGAGAGACTCTAGTGAATGAAAATGTAGATGAGGGGCTGCAGAGATCTCCCATAGGAAGAGTTAGAAACAAAGATTTGTTTGAACAACTAATTATGGTTTTCATAATTCCATAGCACCAAGTTAGTATTTTCCACTGAAATAGCTTATGTTTATATTGATGCAGCCCACTGCCCTGCTGGTTATTGATAGGCTTCTGTTTAAAACATAGAAGAGGCCCAAAAGACTACTCTTCACACCACAGTATGGAAATATAGCTCCACGTTTCTCCCTCTGAATCAGTCTCTGCATATTTAACAAATATCACTCAGTCATTGATCAAAGATTCCCAACAGTAACCTAAAATCTGAGTTTACATACAATGAATGTCTATTTATGTGAAACCCTTTGAACTGCAAGAGATGCCTGCTAATGTACAGCCGGTGTGTTCAGGGCTTGATTACTCAAGGTATTCTGGGACCTTGGATAAAGATGCCTGTAAAGATGTCAAGAGCCCACAAATGACAATTGTATAAGATAGACAATTTTTATTTTTATTTTTTTAAATATGAAATTTATTGTCAAATTGGTTTCCATACAACACCCAGTGCTCATCCCAAAAGGTGCCCTCCTCAATACCCATCACCCACCCTCCCCCCCTCCCACCCCCCATCAACCCTCAGTTTGTTCTCAGTTATTAAGAGTCTCTTGACAGTTTTTAATTTGAAACTTGGTTCTAACCACTGCTTAGCTGGGCAAATTACTTAGTCTCTCTCAGCCTCAGATTTCCAATTTGCAAAACTGAGGGTAATAATGGGAGGAGGGCTTGTTAAATGTGACACTGTTTGTAGACATTTAGTGCACTGTCTGGCAAATAACTAATGCCCCCAAAATATTAGCTCTAATTACTATCGATAGGCCTCCGAAATGCCACAAATACACAAAAGCTATTATAGTAATCCAAATTAAGAGATTCAGAATCCACTTGCCTCATTTGGCCAACAATGAGTTCCTCCCTCCATGTGCTTGCACAGATGGATGATGGCCAGGAGAAGAGCCCCCTTTGTCCAGGATTCTCCCTGTTATGCTTTGTGATGCTGGGTAGCAACAAAATCAACTCGCCTAAAATTAATGAATTTACCAAGTGACAAATTTCCCACATCTACTGAATTTCCTAATTGTCATTTTAATAGCTTTTGTAGGAATACTCATATTTGGTTATTGAAGCTGAAATATGTTTCTGAATATTAACTCAATGAAGTGGATATACCTTAGAAATTGGGGAAAACATCCAAAGTTGAGGGACTGAGAAATTTCCCCATGAAACTATGATTCTGACCTAAAATTTGTGTTTTACCTACAATGGAACTGTTTTAATTATGCCTGATTTATCTGGGAGTCTTTTGAATGTTAATTCTTATCTCTTCAAAGCACATGCAATTTGGGATATATTTTTCAAATACCTTATCAGGTAGATGTGTTTATTTTTTGCAAAACTTAGAGTTTCTGATCAAAGACAAACATATTGAATTCAAAAGCTATATTTAATTTTAATTTTCACTTAAAATTCAATTATTTTAAGTTGGATTAAAATTGAATTTAAATTTAATTTTAAATCCAAACACACGTGAAAAATCAGTACTTATAATTAAATTCATATAGATATTTATGCTTCTGGGAAGATAGAGTAGAGGTACATCTCCCTATTCTTACCACTACAATCTAAAAGCCTGGGCACCATGTATAAAATAAACATAGGACTCTGCAAAGTGGAGAAGAGAAGGCAGAACAATTAGGGATCTCAGAACCAAAGGAAGAACACAATGGTGAGTTCCCTTGGTTTTCTTTCTGTGCCATATATCCCAGACTTTGAGCTGAAGAAGCCAGCTACCCAGAAATGACAAAAGGCATAAGCAAACCAATGATGATGACAAGGATGACAATGAGAACAACAAAATGGCTGCAACAAAAGCCTGCTGTCTCCAGCATAAGGATCAGAAAAGTGGCAGCCTTGCAAGACAGAAAACCCTTTGACAATAACTCCTCCACTTCAGCCAAACACAACAGAACAAACTATGGCTTTGCCCCCGCTCAAACCAGCAAAGGTCTAACGGGAAGCCTAGAATTCCATATTTGACTGGCAGAAACAGGGGCCACTCTGCCCCTCCTATGTTAGTGGAAATCAATCACGTGGAGATTCTGGAACTATACCTCCACCAGGCAGTAAGGAGACTTCCCTATCCCTGCTGAAATGATTTTAACACCCAGTGGTAAGGAGGCCACTCAATCCACGGACTAAAGAGAAAATGTTCCAGCACATCAAGAAATGAATTGAACTGAATAGAAATGATTACAAAACATATCAAAATATGTGGATGAGCTAAAGCATTGCTGAAATGGAAATTTACATCATTAAGCATTTACATTAAGTAAAAGGAAAAGCATCAAGTCAATAATCTAAGTTCTCACCTCAGGAAACTAGAAGAAGAGCAAAGCAAGCAGAAGGAAGGCAATGGTAAAGATTAAATCCAGTAGTCAATGAAATACAAAACAGAAAACAATAGAGAAAATCAATGAAACAAAAATCTGGTTCTTTGAAAAGATCCATAAAACTTACAAACCTCTAGCAAGAATGACAAAGTTAAGCTACAATGAAATCACTGCATTTGTACATATTTACTGAATGACATTAATAACTATATCCATGATGTTTTACATATAGTCTATTTTAGAAAGCTATGTATCCATGTTCTCAATATGTATCATACAGTGGAAAGAAGAATAAGAGAAACATCAGACTCTTGATTTAAAACAACAATGAGAATTGCTTTCCAGCATAATAGCTAGACTATGGTCCTTCATGACAGAAACTATTTTTTGTAATATCTCTTGTACTTAGCTCAAATTCTTTTCTAAGTGATAGAAAAGATTCCACAGCTCCGCACCATGAGTTCCATTCTTTAAGCTACAAATCATGTCCTTGCTAACTGGAAAGTCCTTGGAGATAAAATGTACCTAAGGTATTAATTGGCCAGGGTCTCGTGTCTCATGACTCAGGTAATGGTAAAAATAAGGTATTTGAAATTTTTTTTCAGATTTTGAATAAATTCCTCCTTCACATTGTTGGAAAGGTCTTGTATTATGTAGACTTGGTTGAAGATCTTCTTTTTGTAAATTCTAATATATGGTGTCACGATTTTCTAACATACATTCTGTAACTGAAATAAACAGTGTTTCTTATTTATATTTTTAAGCATGTGTCTACCTAAAAAGTTCGTGTGTGTGTGTGTGTGTGAGAGAGAGAGAGAGAGAGAGAGAAGGTGCACACAAAGGAGCCAAACTGTTTTATAGATGGCCAAATTTATAACTCAGCTTCTCTCAATTTTTAAAAAATCTTGTTCTTGTTGTTGTTGTTAACTTCAGGCAATAAATTCTGTTGCTCTGTTTGGACTGTTAGAGAAATTTTTACCAAATTCATCTTAAATTTGTTTACATGTCTCTTAATATTTTCCACATTATTCTCCTTATATTTCTTTGAACACAACAGATGAGTGGCTTTTCATGTTCCTCTGCTGCTGCAAACACAACAGCAGCAACAGGGTGGGGGTGGGGAGGTGGGATGTTCATCTTCACAGCAAAATGTACGTCAACAAAAGTAGAAAGGAATGACAGCAATAGAAAGTCATCATTTCTCAACCACAAAATAATAATCAAATCAGACAAGAACCAGGGACAAAAACTAAGGCCAAGAGGTGAAATTTTGTGGGGAAGGAACAGAATACCCACATGGTATCAAAATATCATGCTACAGACTTCTTATAAGTCACAGAAGAACAAAGGTACCTTTACGATGGAGTGATCTCTCCAACGATACCATAAATAAGTGATCAAACTGAGTAATGCCAAGAGCAGCACCTATAGCTAGACAAACTGACCTTCATTCAGAGCGTTCAGATGTGACGTAAAGTGAACTACCCATCATCTATTTAATATTCTTGCCAAAAATGTTAAAAAGAAATCTAAATGAGTGGAAAATATCAAGCAAAACCGTATTGTGGACACATTTAAAGTAAACGGGTCTAGGCTCTTGGAAAATATTATCATGGAAGATCTAAGTTGAGGGACTGTTTGGGACCAGAAGATACTAAAGAGACATGACAACTGAATGCAGTGTATGATACTTGATTGAATTGTCGACCCTCAAAAGGATATATTTGAATACGGGCTGTGTATGGACTTAGATAATATTATCATGTCATTGTTAAATTTCTTCAACTTGACAACAGTAATATGGCTAGACAAGAGAATGTCCATTCTGAAGTAATTGGATGAAGCGTTTGGAACTTGAGTGGTTAAGCAAAAGAAAAAAAAAGGAGAGATAAAACAATGGGATAATATGAAATCTAGGTAAAAGAATGTTCACTCTTCAACTTTGTGCGTTTTGAAAATAGAAAGTTGAAGAAAATGGATTGTTCATATTTTAAAGCTATGTGGTGAAGTATTCTGCAATAAGGTAGGATGATTTCTGGTATTTTCTTGAAAATAATCTGGAAGAGAGGGAGGGGAGAAGGTCCATATGAAATGAAATTGGGTATGAGTTGTTAATGGTTGCAGTCCAGTAATGGTTTCCCTCACCATTCTGTCTTGTATATACAATGTTTCTCAAAGTGTGATTCCCCACCTGGCAGCATTTGCATAACCAGAGAACTTGTCAGAAAAGCAAACTCTGGGTTCCACCCCAGATATTTTATTTTTTTTTTTATTTTATTTTTTAATATATGAAATTTACTGTCAAATTGGTTTCCATACAACACCCAGTGCTCATCCCAAAAGGTGCCCTCCTCAATACCCATCACCCACCCTGCCCTCCCTCCCACCCCCCATCAACCCTCAGTTTGTTCTCAGTTTTTAACAGTCTCTAATGCTTTGGCTCTCTCCCACTCTAACCTCTTTTTTTTTTTTTTTTTTTTTTTTTCCTTCCCCTCCCCCATGGGTTTCTGTTATGTTTCTCAGGATCCACATAAGAGTGAAACCATATGGTATCTGTCTTTCTCTGTATGGCTTATTTCACTTAGCATCACACTCTCCAGTTCCATCCATGTTGCTACAAAAGGCCATATTTCATTTTTTCTCATTGCCACGTAGTATTCCATTGTGTATATAAACCACAATTTCTTTATCCATTCATCAGTTGATGGACATTTAGGCTCTTTCCATAATTTGGCTATTGTTGAGAGTGCCGCTATAAACATTGGGGTACAGGTGCCCCTATGCATCAGTACTCCTGTATCCCTTGGATAAATTCCTAGCAGTGCTATTGCTGGGTCATAGGGTAGGTCTATTTTTAATTTTCTGAGGAACCTCCACACTGCTTTCCAGAGCGGCTGCACCAATTTGCATTCCCACCAACAGTGCAAGAGGGTTCCTGTTTCTCCACATCCTCTCCAGCATCTATAGTCTCCTGATTTCTTCATTTTGGCCACTCTGACTGGCGTGAGGTGGTATCTGAGTGTGGTCCACCCCAGATATTTTAATATGAGACTATAGATGTAGAGCTGAGCATTCTGTTTTCACAAACCCTTTGGCTTGTTTGGAATCTGATGGTTGCAAGGTAGAGTTCCAGGAACACAGTTCTGCTGTAATGAACCTGGAGATTGTAAGTTTGTATACAAACCTGATTTGTGTATGTTTGAAATTCTCCACAGTACAATAGAAAAAAAAAGTAAAGAAAACAGGCATCACAGCTGTTTAGTGGCCAAGTTTTAAAAAGAATCAAGACAAATAACCCCAATGTTATACAGAAACTCCCAGAGGGTAGAAAAGAGAAACTATTCCCCAACTCAGTCTATGAGACTAGAAAACCCTGACCCTGATGGGGCACCTGGGTGGCTCCATTGGTTGAGTGTCGGACTATTAATTTCAGCTCAGGTTATGATCTCAGAGGTTCCTGAGTTCTAGCAGTGCTTTGGCCTACTCACTATTAGTGCGGAGCCAATTGGGGATTCTCTCTCTCTCTGTTACTCCCCCATTCACACATACACACATACACACACTCTCTCTCTCAATAAAAAAATAAGTAAAATTTAAAAAGAAAAAGAAAAACAGAAAACCTTGACGCTGGAACCAGCAAAGATCCTATGGGAAAGAGAAGCTTCAAGTTGATCTCACTCAGGAACAGAAGATGGAAAAATCCTAAGCAAAGCTTTAGCAAACTGAACCCACCAGTATCTACAAAAGATGATCCACCATAAAGAAGTTACATTTATCCTTGGAGAATGAAGCTGGATTCACATTTAAAAAATATAGGTCGAAGGGGGCATGAGAGAGGTTTTTGTATCGGTAATATATTCTGTTGCTTGCTCTAGGTGCTAACTGAATGTGTATGTTTAATTTTTCAAAACTTATTAAGATACACACTTATGGTTTTGTCCTCTTGTGATTATAAACTTCACTACAGATTTTGAAAAAAGCATCTGCAAATAACAGTCACTGTATTAACAGACTGTTAAACAGACTCTTGAACATTTCAATAGAGACAGAAAAGTAAAATTCGATATCGATTCATGTTTTAAGACAAACTTATGAAATTAGAAATATAAGGGAAGCTCCTTAAACCTATAAAGAGAAAGAAAGAAAGAAAGAAAGAAAGAGAAAGAAGGAAAGAGAAAAAAGAAAGAAGGAAGAGAAAAAGGAAGAAGAAAAGAAAGGGAGAAAAGAAGAAGAAAGCAGGGAAGGAAGGAAGGAAAGAAGGGAGGACAGAAGAAAGGAGGTAGGGAGGAAGGAAGGAAAGAAAACAGTGGAACACAACGAATACATTTTAATATGGAAATGTTAACCCAAAGGGGTCCAATTTTGCCATGTCTGTTCCACTTGTAGTGGACGTCCTAGCCAGTCAGTAAGGGTTTAAGAAAACTGTAAATTGATTATTGTACTTCTCTTACTCAAAGATTCACAGAAACCTGCAGACGTCTAAAGACAAATTATTAGATATCACAGAGTTTAACACGGTGGCTGACCTTAAGGTCAATATAGTTTTTAAAAATCAAATGGATTTCTATAAATTAGATACAATTAGAAAATGTCATTTTAAACAGGTATCAAGTACAAGAGCAACAGTACTCTAGAGTATCTTGGGATATATGCCATAAAAGATGTACAAGATCTGAATGTAGAAAAGATAAACCTAAATAGTAAACTAAAATATTAAAACATTAAAGAAGACCCTCATAAATGGAGAGACATGCCGTGTTGGTGACTAGGAAGGCTGGGTGTCATAAATATAGGCAATTCTCCCCTAGCTGATCCATAGATTCAATGAAAATGCAACCCAAATGTGTTGCAAATGAATTTTCAAGGAACATGACATGTTGATTCTAATATTTATACTGGAAGGGCAAAAGGTGAAGAATACGAAAGATACGCCTGAAGATTATGAATAAGATGTGGGGACTTGCCCTACCACACATAGAGCAAGATGTCCTGTCAAGAGGTAAAAATTAAGATGGTGGAGTATTGGCACAGGAATAGACAAATTTATCTATGGAACAGACAGGGAGCTCAGAAGCCGAGACATGCAAAGGTGGACCAAAATGACTCCAGGCACATCCAAATGTTCCTCGGGGGTGCAGGATGCCCCCCTGATTGAGAATCCCTGACATAGGAATATGGATGAATCTTAAAAACACACGCTGGATTTTGTAAAAGTAAATTACAGAATACCAAGGACATGAGTTAAAACTGCACGCGCATGTAGTATGTCACATCCAAGGAGAGAAAAGTCTGGGAAACAAGGTTTGGGGGAACGCAAAGCTCCACCTCACTTCAGGAGTTACTCACTGGCGGGCTTGGTAAAGCCAGCACGCGGAGAGGTGGGAGGACGGTAAGGGGGCGGGGCTTTGGTGGGTGAGTTCCGGTAGAACTCGAAGCTCATTGGTCGCTGGCCACAGATGTGGGAGGAGCAAGGCAGCGCTGGAAGCTCATTGGCCTTTGTGCGAAGGGCGGGAAAGGGAGAGAGAAGTGGTCTTCCCTCCCACCTCCTGTCACTGCGGCTGGAGGCTGAGGTAACCACAGGCTGGCATCAGGAATACGACCCTCGTTCTCCACACATCTTCTTTCCTCCCTCCCTCCTGCTCTGGATCACCAACCCCTGCTCCTCTCCTCCACCTCAGTGGGGTCCCTCCGCCCGCTCCTGATGTCCAACTCAGTCACCCGCATCCCCACCCCCACCCCCAACCAACAACATCGGAACGCCTGGGGGAGGATCCCCTGCCTCAGACCCTTGACTCCTGGCCTCTGGAACCTGAGGCAGGGCATATGCCCCTGCCTTTGATTTTGATGTGGTAGTGGCAGCGAATGACTGGGCTGCCTTGAGACGAGGTAGTACACCCTGGGTTTGGGGGACAGGGAAGGTGTACCCAAGCATAACTGTTGAAGCGTGAAGAGGATCATGGGAGATTGTCAGGAGGTTGTGGAGGGAATACATGGGTTTGAATGAAAGCAGAGAGGGTGTGTTGGTGGAAGAAAACAATTAGTGCAGCGAGGAGTTGTCTGTTGACCAGATCAGGGTCTGGCATTCCATAGGGGGCCAACAAGGATCTAGTCAATGACTAATCGAAGGGATGAATAAAACATAATTATCGAAAGAGGGGCTTGGGATTCAGCAGCATAATATAATCTCATGGGGTGCAAAGGGGTGTCCGCTTAAAGGGGGAAAAAGAATAATTAAGATTACAGTGGGGTGCAGAAGAAGATCAGAATGGGGTGTGAGAGGAAATTCGAACATAGGATGTACATGAGACTAATAACAGAATTGAGTTCAGGAGCCATAGAGTCATGAGTAGGGAGTGAGTGAATGCGGGAGGTTAGGAAGACAACGGTGGAAGTGAATGCCAGGAAAAATAGGTATAGCAGAGTAGAGGATGACACATGAGAAGGGGAGGGCAGGAATTGTTGAAGGGGGCACAAGAGTGAATGTATATGCCTGAAAATGGGGTCTATGTAGAGTGAAGGTAGGCAAGGAGAATGATGATTGGATTGAAAGTTGACAGGAACCATGCCATGAGTTGCTTGGAACGAGGCTTTGCGTGAGTAGGGCCTCCTGGGCAGGAGGCTGTGTGAGCAAGAAGGGTGGGTGCGATCCAATTTCAGCGGTGAGCTGGATGAAGAAGAATCCAGGCACCTCAGGTGGGGATTTTGAAGGGCAGAGGAAGTATGCTGAGGGTAGGGGATCATGTGGCCATCCTGACATCCACTCCTGGCCCTAGAACCATGGATCCCAATGAAATGCCTGCTGTGCCCTGCTGCACCTCCGACTCCCCCACTGGCCTTGAGACCAGAGCCCCATGGGGGATCGAACTTGGCCCCAAAAGAACTGTAAGTTGCTGTGCCCGCTGCTACAACCATGGCCTCAATGACCAAACCAAGGACCAGGAGCACTCCTGCCCCTTCCAGGCTTGCGAATGTCACAAGTGTGCCTTCTTCTCGTGAGTATGGTGTCTGACAGTGGGGGTGGGGAGGGGGCCTCCTCTAAATGTGACTGACTGTAGACTGGCAATCCCCCACTTTAGGGATCCCTGCAGAGTCTTGCCTGCTGAGAGTGCCTTGAAGAGGGAGCAGGGGGCATGCCTAAAGAGGCACCTGACTCAAGGACTGATAACGAGTGGGGCCTCCCCTCCCAAAGCTCACAGCCATGTCCAGAAGTTGACCACTCAAGGAGGAGTCGTCAGTGAGTGTCTCTGGTCAGGGAGGGCGTCTTGGGTTTGGGTGTAGAGAGCACGAGCAGTTCTGCCACCAGTCCTACTACCCAGTTTCGATGTGGCCTTGGCAAGTTACTCCTCAGGGTTTTAGCTGCCCCACCTATAAAACTTTATCAATATGATCTACCAAGTGTTGGTGGGAAGGGGCAATTGGGGTGGGGGTGGAAATGGTTCTCGGTGAGGTGAGACCTCAGATTGGGGGTGAGGTAGAGTGGGGGTGAGGTAGAGTGGGGGTGGAGTGAGGTGGGATGGGTTCAGGGGGGAAAGGCTCATCTAAAGTGTCCCCAGCTTTCCACAGCTGGGAAGGAGAACATCATGTCCCAGCTTGAGGCCCACCCCTGTGCAACCCCCCCCCCGGGGAAGTTAGGAGAGTCTGAGGGCTGTGAGGAGGTTCCCATCTCAGCCACTGCCCAGACTCTTTTGTCTGTGTCCTGAAGACATGGGTTCCCTCTCTAACCCTATTGCAGCCTGCCATATGACTTTGGGGAAATAATACTCCTCCTTGGGTCTCAATTTCCCCGGTTGGAAAATAAAGAGCAGGAACTGGCTGGTCCTCAAGGTCTTCTCAGCTCTGACATTCTGGGCTACTATCCTCATCACACAACATACCCATGTCTCCTCTCCATGGGTGGCCTGGTGCTGACACTCCACCCTGTCCTCTCGGCTCCTGCAGGCGAGCACCCAAGGAGGTCTGCTGATTGGTCAGGTCCCAAAATCTTTGTCTCTGTCTTGGACTCCAGCAGCCTTGAAGATGCAACTCACAACTTCTCTTTCCAGGAAGACCCACAGGACCCCTGCCCTGTCCAGCATGTGCGTAGAGTGAGAAGGACCACGGAGCTAGTTGTATATTGTGTTATTGTATGCCTGGCCTTTGTGCTTGATGCCGTGGGTGATACAAGGAGGAAGTGGAGGTGGCGACCGATGAGGAGCCAGAAGGAGGGGGAGGGGAGGAGAAGGACAAGAAGTGGGAGGAGGAGGAGGTGGTGGTGGAGGAACAGGAGGAGGGGAGGAGGAGGCAGCATCTCAGACTAGTGGGGAAGGGCAGGGTTCTCCCAGCCTTGCCATTTCCTATTTGTGAGAATATGGCCATTTCCAAGTCTCCATTTCCCTAGCAGTGTACTGATGGGGACAATATCATAAACCTATAGCATTGACAAGAGGACTAGGCCACGTTGTGCCACAACGTGGCACATTCCTTCAACGAATGGAGGCTGTTAGTCCACATGAAGCAGATTGATGGGATAGAAGGTCCTGCTGAAAGGAGGGCCATGGTGGTCAGGGCCACAGAGCCCAGGGGAGAGTCCAGAGGCCCTTAGAGAAAGCTTCCTGGAGATGAGCCAGGCTGGTCCTTCAAGTTCCATGGGGACTGGGGAATATGGAGGTGAGAACCAGTCCCTGGACAGGACAGTAATCACACCTCTTCAGGTGCCTTGCAGATTAAAATGCAGACGCCTGTGATTTCCTACACCCGTCACTGTTGCCCCGAGAGTTTTGAAACTGCTGGCAGGAATGAGTGTCTTCAAGAAAGATATACAAGAAAGACATAGAAAGGAAAACAGGCCAAACAAGGGAAAGGACTTGCACAAGCCACAACGACTAATGGCCAGCAGGCACTCAGATTCCTACATCCAGATATTGCAAAATCCTGGCCCTGTTTGTCTACTGCCAGTATGTGTCTGCCAGAGGGTTTGATCCCCTGGCCTCTCCTTCCTTGTTTCTAGATGCTTAACTCTGGTCCTCCAGCCATGTGCCACCCTTGACCCTGTCCTCACTGCGGCCACAGATCCTGGAAAATAGTGGGGTCCAGGACCCTGGCAGGGGCCAAGCTTAGTGCATGGGAAGGGCAGATGGCCTCAGGGTGGGTGGGGCCTTCAGCGGAACCGGGGGCTGAAGGGACAATTGCAGGACGTAGGGAGGCGTGGGTTTTCAGTTCCCGTCCTCTCACACCCTTTCCATTGCAGGGTCCTGAGGCTTCTGACCAGGACTCAGTTTCTGCCTCCTCAGAGTGGCAGCGGAAGCTGGAAGCCGCTGAGGCTCTGCTGATGCTGAGAAACTCTTCTCAGGCATCTTCTGGCTCCATCTCCCTGCTCCAGCCCTGCGTGGCAGCAGGTAGCCTGGTCCTTGAAAGGAGAGCACAGCACGGGGTGGGGATGGTTGGGAAATGGGACGGCGCTGTGGTAAGTAGGGCCTATCTGGGAGTTCTGGTTTGGTGGGTTGAACCTCCTTGGGCCTGGGGAACCCAAGCTCCTCAGCCTGATGTCGGAGATGGCAGGTGATGGTTTCTCAGTGAATCGTCAGAACTCTGTGCTCATCAGGAAATGCCCAGTGCATTTGGTGTCAAGAAACAAGGAAACTGAGGCCCGGAGAGTGGCAGGGACTTGCCCTGGGGCATGCAGCATATCTCAAGTGGCACGCCCAGGTCTCCTCACTCCCATCCCAGAGCTTTCTAGTCTGACCCCTGCAATCTGTTGTGGTGGACAGGATACACACAGGTGATAAGAGCCTAGGCTGGAGGGAGATCTGCTCTCTGCCTCCAGTCTACATGTGGAGCCTGGATGCCTTCACTAGTTGTGTTTTGTGGCTAAATTTCAATGTTGAGCCTGGAGAGGAAGGATCAGAGGAGGTCTGAGGAGCGATAGAATCCTGGGAAGTTTGAGAGGGAAGGCTGGGCACTCCCAGACCAAAATGCTGGATGGGGTGTGGTGTGTGAGTGAAGCGGCAACCTTAGAGGAACTGCTGGAACAGAAAGGGATGAGGCTGGGGAGGCTACTGGCCACCCAGGTCTAGAATACCAGGCCTAGGGGCTAGACCAGAAACTGTGGGTGGTGAGGAGCCTGGGAATGTCTGAGCTAGAGAGGAGTATATTCAATTATCCCGGGCTTACAAAAGAAAAAAAAAAAAAGATATGTGGTGACTTTGATGGAGAGATTGGAGGAGGCAAGACCCAAGATGAACACATCAGCGAGGAAGAGTTCTGTGCTGTAGTCCAGGTGACAAAGCCTCGATTGGGTGGAACAAAAAAGAGGGGAGAGCCAGGAGGGGAAACGGATGTGACGTGGCTCTGATGCCTTCCTTTCTATCTGCAGCTCCTGCTGGAGATGGAGGACTCCAGCCTTCTAGCTCCTCTCTCCGACCCAGGCCAGCCAGCTCCATTTCTCTGCCTATTGGACATCTGGGGTGCATCTCCCTCTTGAGCTAGAAACCCAGAAGAGGAGGCCTCACCAGAGTACTTCCTATTCATGCATTTGCAAAATGTTTAAAGTCCAAAATGCTTAACATGTTTGTTTTTTTAACCTCTAGGTTCTTTCATAAGCTTTTCAGACTCTTTTTATGATACGGGACAATTCCTTGGCTGAGAGTGGATATTCTTGTACCACCATCCCTTAATGCCTAGATTCTGGGGCCTTTTTATGTCTCTTATGAAAACAGCGTCATGGGGTCTAAGCTGATCAGTCTCTAAATAGGGTTCTGTGGGAGGTCATATGTTTATATGCCAGAGTTTTCATTTGACTCGTGATTGCAAACATACCCATGCACTCATGCATGTATGCATGCTTGTCAAAATATAAGGGTGTTTTCATTTTGTGTCTAGGTTTGTGTGTGTGAACAAATAATAAATTCTCGTTGTTGTAAGGCACTGCGATATAGGAGTTGTTTGCTACCACAGTATAATGTAGACTCTCCTGACTCTAACAGACTTGTTCAGTTTACTTTTCTAAGTGAGAATCACCTTACTCGATAACTGGGCTTTCTTAGCATGACAAGACAAGAAAATGGTAGCGAAAAAAGGGGGAGATGGTGAGGGGGGTAAGCGTTTTACTCATTTAGCAAGGAAGTGCCTACCTTCTGCCTGGCATAGACTGCTTCCAGCTGTCCAGAGGGCCCCAAATTGGGTTGTCTTCAGGGTCAAGCAGGTCTTGCAAATGAGCAGAGCAGGACTGATAGGCTCTGGCCAACTGACAGCGCATGCTCTACCTTAGGGGCCAGCTGCCACCTGGCTCCAGCCAATCGTTGTCATGTAGGGATGTGGACTCTTCATTGCCACATCTCCTGATTTTTCAAGAGAACATGGAATTCTAGATTTCTATGTAAAATATCTCAATTTTAAAACATTGGCTCTGGTTTCCTGTACGTGGGCCAAAGAAAACATCCATTCAGGCCAACTATGGCCAAGTGAATGCCAGTTCGATTCTAGTCGAATGTGTATTTTACAGTGGGGGGCACTGAAGGCAACCAGGGCCAGAAGAATCAAAGAGGGGACATGAATTAGACCCAGAGCCTACTTTTGAAGGACCCATGAAATATGAGGAAGAATCATTATCATTGATTTTGTGCCCACTGTATGCTAAACACATAGAGCCTCACAGCAGCTCTCTGAGCTAAGCATTATTACCAGTCTTTTACCTATGAGGACACACACTATATGAGTACAAGTAACTTGCACAAGTGTTTTAGGGGAAATTTGTAGCCACAGATGGATGGAGGAAGACTCCCTTCTCTTTGCCAGGCCCTAAATTAGCTAATAATTTTATAAGTTTTAAAGACTAAATTGTATAAAGTAGCAATTACATTACCTGCATTATATTTAAAACAATCATAATACATACTCATCAATCTCTCATTACTTTTCCTACATCCTGATAGTATACCTATGTACATATACCATTGAGTGAAAGGTTCAAAACTTGAAGCAGCAGACATCCAGTGAGAAGAGTCTTCCAAAAATAGTTCTTTTGTTTCCTATTCAATGTAACAATATGTAGTAGTGGATCAGATCTTACGTGCGCTGAGATCATATCTCGGTCTTCTGCTGATGTTCCAAACAAAGAAGGACCTGGAGACCCCGCCCAGAAGACGGAAAGCTCCACTGGATATGCCCAGTCGCTGACTATTTCCCATTGTGTTTTCTCCCTCCTCCCATGCCTCCCTCATTTTTACCCAAGACGATTGATGGTGATGACTTCTGATAACTTATGCTTTCTTGTTTCAGGCCTTGAGAAGTCAGGCTTCTTATATTCCTTATCTCATGCCAGATAAACATGCAAGGCCACTCAGCACATAGGGCAAGACTGATGTCCATCTCATGCTTTCCTCCCTTCCCTGATTTGCTACTTAAATCAGTGATCCCGAGACCCCTCCTCGCCCAGTATTAGATAAACAAGGCCACACTGTCACAGAGGAAGGAAGCAGTGTTGCCTGGAAAAGGCCCAAAACCCTGCTATGCAGTTGTGTCCTAGGTGCACCACGGTCCCACAGCTGAGTTGGTAAAGGAGAAAGTGTATTTGGGGTCAAAGGTTGTAGCATGAGAAGAGGGAGGAAAAGAGAAATAAAGTGATGGAGATTGGGAGAAGGAGTCAGCCCCCCTTCCCTGTACCCTTTCACTTTTCTGAGTCCCACCTGCCCTTCTACACAGAGCCTCTTAGACCTGATATCCATGCATCCTCCCCCGCACCCCACAAATGCACGCGTGCAAGCACATGCGTGTACGTACACTGCCCTATGCCTTTTTTAAAAAGTCTCTTAACGGTGGCATATTATGGGCATCTTAGGGCTTTGTCACAAATATCAAATATCCAGCCTTTTTTTTTTTTTTTTTTTTTTTTTTTTTTTGTGAACCATCCTTAGTCATGTACTACTCCAGTTCACAGATTTAAAACATCACTTTGTAGGGTAGTGTACGTCAGATCTTGACTCTCATGTGTTTTACAACAGCACCAGTTGGATCTGAGGATATCCACCACATCTGCAGATCTGCAGCATCTGCAGAGTGCATCAGTTTCAACCAGTGGTATGCATGCAAATGTGTAACAACAGGCTCTCTGGGGAAGGGGGTGGGTTGGGGGAAATGCCCTGTGTTGTAGCATTTGCCAATTTCAAGCTACTGACCTCATGTCAATTAATGCAGAGTTGGGAAAGGATGCATTTCCACCATTCTGATGCAATAAATGTACATAACCTCAAGATGTAGGAAAAGTGATTAGAGACTGATGAGTTTTGAGTATGTATTATGATTGTTTGCAATATAATGCAGGTAATGTAATTGCTACCTTATAGAATTTAGTCTTTAAAACATCTGTGTTCAACAGCTGGCTCGCAAAATTCCCGAACAGTTAAGTTTGCTCTCATGTTCCAGTAAGAGCCCCCTCCAGCATTCCACTACTTTCAACCCTTGCCCAGAAAGGCACCTCTCCCCAAAGCAGGTCACACAAACACTACAGGGCCATAAAGGCCTGATACCTCTGGTTTCTGAGCACGAACAGCTTAACGGGTAGGACAAGTATTAATTGATAATGAAAAAAAATGGAATGATCTGGAGCAAATATTGAGCAATTTGTCAAAAGTGTTTGTGGGTGAACGTGCATTCCCAGAGACAGCCAACATTGGGTAGAAGTGAGAAGTGGGGACACCAGGGTAAGCAAAGCTCATGCAGGGAGTGTATTCAACAGATGCCTTAAAGGCTCAAGGAATGGGGCAACTGGTATTACCTGGCCATCAGATCTGTATCTCTCATCAGAGAGACAGACATTCAATACACTCCCTCCTCCTTAGATAAATGCTGTGTAATCTATACAAACTCCTCCACTTTGCCTTTTCTCATGTAGAAATATGGCCTTCATTGTTACGTATAGGACTATGTTATACAGCAGATCTCTAAAGCATACTCATCTTGAATAACTGTAATTTTATACCCATTAAACAACAGCTCTCCATGTCCCCCTTCCCCCCTCTCCTGGCAACCACCATTCTATTGTCTGTTTCCATAAGTTCGACTATATTAGACGCTTTGAATAAGAGGTGCTGTCCACGTAAAAATATGTCAAGAGGGTAAATCTCATGTTAAATTTTCTTTTTTTTTTTATGTTAAATTTTCTTCTCACAAGAAAGCAAAATAAAAAACAAACCAAAACACAGTAATAAAAGGATACAGAAAAACTTCTGGAGGTGATGAATATGTTTATTACATTGATCGTGGAGACGGTTACACAGATGCCCAAACTCATGAGATTGTATACACTAATATGTAGTTTGGGCTTTTTTTTTTTTGGCATACAATTATACCCCAGTAAAGCTGAGACAACAATATCCTTGAGATCACTCCATAGTGCTCCATAGAGGCATCTCCCACTCCTTTCAACAGCTGCAGAGTATGCCATTGTGTGAACAGACCATGATTTAGTCAGCTAATCTATTGATGCGCACCTTGGTTGTTGCTATTATGGCTATTACAAATACAGCCACAATGAATAGAATTGTAACATAATCTTTAGCAATGTTTCTCAATGTGTCTTTGAGGTTGATCCCCAGATGTACTACTATTGCTGAATAAAGGGTGAAAACACACGTAATCTTGCTCATTACTGTCACATTCCCTTTCATAAAGGCTGTGGCATAGCAACCAACAGCCAAAGCAATCCTCAATAAGGAGAGCAAAGCGGGAGATATCACACTTCCTTATTTCAAAGTAGATTGCAAAGCTATCGTAATCAAAACAATATGTTGCTGGCCCCAGAACAGACACATAGACCTATGGGACAGAATGGGGAGCCTGGATGTAAACTCACGCATATACAGTCAGCTAATATTTGACAAGGGAGTCAAGAATAGTCAAGGAGGAAAGACAGTCTCCTCAATAAATGGTGCTCCTCAATAAAGGAGACAGTCTCCTCAATAAAGTGAAACTTCACATGCAAAAGAATGAAATTGGACCCTTATCTTGCTCCATCTGCAAAAATTAACTCAAAACAGAACAAAAACTTTAGAGTATAAGACCTGAAATGGTAAAACTCCTGGAAGAGAACATAGGGAAAAATCTCCTTGACATTGGCCTTGACTATGATTTTATAGATGTGACACCCAAAGCACAAGCAACAAAAGCAACAATAAACAAGTGTATCTACATCGAACTAAAAAGCGTCTGCTCACAAACATCATTTGAGTGAAAAAAGCCAAGAAAGAAACAATATGTACTCTATAATTCCATTCATAAATTGTTAAAACTGTCAAAGTCAATATACAGTGATGGAAGTTGGCATAATGGCTCCTCAGGCAAGGGGCTGTACGATGTCCTACTTCTAAATATGTTTGTGGATGCATGGGTGCGTCATTTTGTGAATTCAGGTACACACTTTGATTTGTGTAATTTGTGTAGATAGGTTACACTTTACTAAGATGTACTTAAAATTTAGGAAAGAAACGTGTTGAAAAGGCTAAGTGGAAAAGACAAGAACAAAAGAGTAGTGGACAGTTAGGGTACACATGGGTATACAACATTTGGTATTTTAATGTGCAATATTCTAGTTGTTTCATATTGCATACACTAATAACTCCATGAGAACAAAAACTGTACCTCCTTCATTTTTACATCCCCTGAATGTCCATAATACTGTAAGTCAGAGTAGTTATCAAAAACTATATATTTAACAACAATTTTTGAATGTTCTATTCACAGCAAAATTCTCTGCAAGGAATATGATAAATGAACAAATAAATTTCTTCAATGAAAAGATAATAAAAAGTTTCCACACAACCACATGAATGATCAACAAAATGAAAAGGAAACCTACAGAATATTTGCTCAACCACATATCTGAGGAGTTAATGTCACAAATACTGAAGGAACTACTACAACTCAATATTAGAAATGCAAAAAATCCAAATAAAAAAAATGGTCAGATGGCCTGAATTTTTATCATTAGTTTCAACCATAATCCTATTGTGGTCAGAGGACTTCCTCTTTATGATTTAACTCCTGTTAAATTTGTGCATATTTTCTCTTGTGGCCCAATATCTGATCAATTTTTCTGTACGTTTTAACTCTGTGTGTGTGTGTGTGTGTACGTTTGTGTGTGTGTGTGAGTGTGGCATGGGTGCTACTATTAAAATTTCAAATGCATACTTCAGCTTTCAGCCTCTACCTCTCCATGCAAGGCCAAAGTCTTTCATCTCTGACTCTGTCTCACACAATACTGTGCTTTTATTCTTTAACTCCCTCATTTTACCAAGAAGTTCTTTAAAACTCTGAAGAATGCCAGGATAAACAAATTCTGCCATAGTCTCAGAAACTCCTCCAAGAAGGAAAAGGAAAGAAGGCTTATTGCTTAAGGGCTCCCAGTAAATAACTACCCCTAGTTTTTTTGCTCATTTGTTTTCAAAGTTGTCTTATTTACACAGATATACCTTGTGTACATTCTTACTGAAAATTTTAAAAAGATCAAGTAATATTCCTACCCTGACCACCTTTTGCATGACAAGCCCTTTAGCTACGTTAGGCACAATTATCAGTTTGGTGTGTTTCCTTCAAGATTTTTGTCAACATATACTTAAAATTTTTTTTATTTACTATTTTTAATTCCAATATAGTTAACATGCAGTGTTATATTAGTTTCAGGTACACATTTCAACAATTCTGTACATTATTCAGTGCCCATTAAGAAAAATGTATGCTTATTCCCTATCACCTATTTCACCCATCACCCTATCCACCTCCCCTCTGGTAACTGTCTGTTTTCTCTCTCTCATTAAGAATCTAGTTTTACATGTGTCTGATTTATTTCCATTGCTCATTTGTTTTGTTTCTTAATTCCACATATGAACGAAATCATATGGCTTTTTTCCTTCTTTAACTGACTTATTTCACTTAGCATTATAGTCTTTAGCTCTATTCATGTCAATGCAAATGGCAAGATTTCATTCTTTTTATGGCTGAATAATATTCCATTACCTACACCCACACACACAATGGAATATTATATATATACATATATGTACATATATGTGTGTGTGTGTGTGTATCACATCTTCTTTATCCTATTTCCCCTTTAATCTCACAGCTGGCATTCACCATTCTACTATGTCTATGAATTGAATCCAAGTAACTCATATAAGTGGATTTGGAAAATATTTGTCCTGTTTGACTGAATTATTCTACCTAATATCTTCAAGTTACAGTATGTATCAGGATTTCATTCTTTTGTTAAGGCCTAATAATATTCAATTGTATGTATATACCACATTTTGTTTATCCATTTCTTAGTCATCTGACACTTGAGTTGTTTCCACCTTCTCACGATTCCCACCTTCCAGCTTCTCACAATTATGAATAATGCTTCCTTGAACATGACTGTATAAATATCTCTTTGTGTCCTTGCATTTAGTTCTTTTAGGTATATATCCAGAAATAGAATTGCTGGATCATATGCTATATGTGTACTTTTTCAGCAACTGCCACACTGCTTTCCATGGTGGTTGTATCTTTTTACATTCCCACCAACAATTCATAAGGTCCCAGTTTGTCTACATCCTCTCCAATGCTTATTTCTTTTTTGAATACCATAGCAATTCTAATGGGTGTGAAGTGGTGTCTTGCTGTGGTTTTCATTTGAATTTTCCTGATGATTACTGATTTTGTGCATCTTTCCATGTGCTTATTGGATATGTGTATATCTTCCTTAGAAAAATGTCTACTCAAATCTTTTGCCCATTTTTGCATTGGGTATTTATTTTTTGGTTGTTGATTTATAGGTGTTCTTTATATATTCTGGACATCAATCCCTTATCATATATGTGATTTCCAAATATTTTTCCCACAGCCCCCATGGGTAGCTTTTTCACTGTATTGATAGTGTCCTTTGATGCATAAAAATAATATATTTTTTGTTTCAGTTAATGTCGTAGGATTTTTGTTTGCTTTTTTAAGTTATAATTTTTTATTTAGGATAATGTTAGGCAAGTAAAAATTTCAGGACACATCAAGAGATGGGCAGAGAGACAGAGAAAGAGAGGTCATGGTTAAAAAAGAAAAAGATTCATATTTTACTACCTTTAAAGGCTTTTTCCCCTAACATTTTGAACACAGGGCCAGCATTTTCATTTTACTGTGGACTCCACAAATTATATAAGCAGTCATTTTGGACAACCCTTCCAGGGACTCTGATGTTAAGGTCAGGACTGAGAGCCACAGGAGCAAATGACTTTTTTAAATGTTTTTTTTTTAGTGTAGTTAACACACAATGTTACATTATTTTCAGGTGTACAATGTAGTGATTCAGCTTCTCTATACAATATATGCTGTGCTCCCCACAAGTGTAGTTACCTTCTGTCACCAGACAATGCTATTATAGTATCATTGGCTATATTCCCTATGCTGTGACTTTTTTCCCATGATTTATGCAGGCAAGTACTTCCTTTTAGACCCTTAACAATATTTACCCATTTTCTTTGATTTGTGTACTTCCTGTTAAGAAGTTACCTATAGGCCTAATTGTTGTCTCTTTGAAGTAGATGTACCTTTTCTCTTTCACCGCTTTTCAGATTTCTCTTTATCTCTGATTTTATGTAGTACAATTATTGTATGTCTTAGCATGGCTTTCTTAGCCTATTGAGGCTTGCAGAGCTTCTTCAATCTATGGCTTGACCTCTTTGGTCAGTATTGGAAAATGCTCCTCCATTATTTTAAACACTACTTTTCTCTATTCTTTCCTTAAAGACACAGATAAATATGTTTGACCTTATACTTGAATCTTCTACCCTCTCTTCTCCATATGACATCATTTGTGTCTCCAAGCTTTATTCAAGGTACTGTATTTTACCTGTTGTTAATTTCACTGTTTGTATTTCTTTTTTAATGTTTATTTATTTTGAGAGAGAGAGAGAGAGAGAACAAGCAGGCAAGGGGAAGAGAGAGAGGGAGAAAGAATCTGAAGCAGGCTCCAGGCTCTTAGCTGTCTGCACAGAGCCCGGCACAGGGCTCAAACCCATGAACTGTGAGATCATAACCTGAGCTGAAGTCAATACTTAACTGATTGAGCCACCCTGGTGCCCCTCAATGTTTGTATTTCTAACATATTACATGTCATTCTGTTTTGTACATTTTAATCTGCTTTTCAATCAATCTTTTGATTTATGTGACATAATAAGAAATATATAGTTGGTCTTTATCCCTAGTTCCTGACACAGAGCACCTAAATCCCTTGGAATTTCCTGGGTGGTAGGTGTGCCTTTTGTTCTAATATGGCAACTCCTGGCAGGCCCCTAGATAGTAGCTTCAGAGTGGAAGCTGGTTTCCAGAAAGATCAAACCTTGGTAAGAAACCTGGAACTTTCATTTCCACACCCACCCCCCAACCTTGGAAGAAGGGAAAAGAGCTTGAGATTGAGTTACTAATTAATCATGCTTATGTGGTGAAACCTTCATAAAAACCCCTAGACAATGGAGTGCAGAAAGCTTCTGAGTTGGTGACCACATCCACATATTAGAAAGGTGGCATAGCCCAACTCCATGCGGAAAGAAACTCCTGCATTTGGGACCCATCCAGATCATGTCCTATGTACCTCCTCATTCTGCTCTTCATTTGTATTTTTATATAATATCCTTTATAATAAATCAGGAAATGTAAGTGTAGTGTATTTCTGAGTTTGTGAGCCATTCTATAGAATTACCAGACCTGACACATAGCCAGTTGGTGAGAAGTTTGGGAGGCTTAAGACTTGTGACTGGCATCTGAAGTTGGAAACATTCTTGGGGGACTGAGGCATGAAGTCCGCACTGACTCAGGGTAGTAAGTATGAAAACTTAATTGAACTGTTGAAAACCCAATTTGTGTCTGCAGAAATCAGAGAACTGGTTGTTGGTGTTGTAAAACACCTCAGAATTACCTATGTTAATCCATTTCATGGTATCAGTTACTCCACTTCTGCATCATTTAATCCATTTCATGGTTCCAAAATTGTAACTAGCTCTTTTTCAAACTTTTGTGTCACTTTTATGTGTTTGTTTTCTGTCAATATTGTCATTCTTTCCTTTTATGTTCTTGGACATAGTAAGCATAACTCTTTGTGTGTGTGTGTGTGTGTGTGTGTGTGTGTTGTGTGTTGTGTGTTGTGTGTTTTAGGTGTGCATCCAAAAATTCCAACAGCAAGAACTTTTGTAGATCTATGGTCTGTTGTTTTCTCAATCTCATTCATTTTTTACTCTCTTCATATATTTCTTGGAGTGTATGTTTGATAGTTTCTTTGAAACATCATTCATAAATTTCACTCAACTTGTGGTTGATTTTAAATGCTTCCTCAGATGATTTTCTGTTGCTGCTTCCAGAAACTTACAGCATTAGCATTCTGCAGTTATATACACCTGATGTCAGAGAAAAGATTTTATGGACCACTGAGATTCCCTAATGCTGGTCCATAATCTTGAATGCACTGTTATTTCCTGTTCACTGTTAAACCTAGAGTGCAGCCTTTGTTAGTGTCCCTCACCAACACCATTACCCTTGGCAGGCTCTGGACTCTTATTTTGTCATACAAGCCTCATGAGGCTGTAAAGAGCACTGTTCAGCACTCAGCTTTTTATTCCCAATTTGTTAAATATCTAATATTTAATACCAGGCTCATAGCTGTTTGTTTAGATATCCTCAAGGATCGGGTTTGGTAATTTTTCACTATCTGGCTAGCTATTTGAGCCATCTAGAGACATGGTGGGTACCAATTTTCTATATTGTCTCTGTGGAAAAGATATTCTCAATTACCTAATCCACCATTTCTGGAGGAAAAAGGTCAACTCATTATTTTGACTTCATTTTGTTTGCTTGATTCCCCACCTGCAAAAACTGAGATAAAATTAAACAAACCCATGGGGATCATTGGGAAGATGGCAGTGTAGGAGGACGCTGGGCTCACTGTGTCCTGCTGATGACTTAGATTCCACCCACATCTGCCTAAATAACCCAGAAAACCACCAGAAGACTAGCAGAACAGACTCTCCGGAGCCAAGTGTAGACAAGAGGCCCACGGAAGAGGGTAGAAAGGGCAGAGAGGTGGTGTGCACTACACAGACTGGCGGGAGGGAGCTTGGGGGGGGCGGCTAGAGGGGCAGCCCACCCGGTGAGGCAGAGCCCCCGAGTCTTGCTTGAAAAGTGGAGGGGCCGGGTTGCATGAGTTCTGACATCCAGTGGGACCTAACATTTGTAATGTTATAAGTTAACAACTCTGCTCGGAGAGCAGGAGGGCGAGAGGACACTGGTAGGGGGAGGCGTTGAGCCCTGGAAGACAGAGCTCAGCTCAGCGGGCAACAAAGGCGCTGGCCAGCGCCATCTCCCTCTCCCATTCCCCAGCCAAAATCCCAAAGGGAACCAGTTCCCGTCACCGAAAATGCTTGCACTGTGCAAACGCCCAAAGCTGTGCTTCTGTGGATCCAGCCCTTCGATGGCCCTGCCTCCCTCCCTCCCGGTGTTGCAGGGCCCCTCCCACAGGGGACCACTGACGGCAAAGCGAACTAAGCCTGCCCCTCTGGCGCCTGTGCACATTGCGAATCCACCCTGGGTAATACACCAGATCCCATCAAAGCAGCACTACAAGCCTGGCAGTGTGCAAGTAGCCCAGACAGGTGCCAATTCTTCTCAAAAGAAACTCCAGGAAATAGCGACAGCTAACGAATCAAAAATGATTTAAGCAATATAATGGAACAAGAATTTAGAATAATAGTCATAAAATTAATCGCTGGGCTTAAAAAAAACTATAGAGGACAGCAGAGACTCTATTGTTACAGAGATCAAGGGGCTAAGCAATAGTCAGGAGGAGCTAAAGAATGCTATAAATGAGGTACAAAATAAAATGGAGGCGACCACAGGTCTGCCTGAAGAGGCAGAGGAGACAATTGGTGAATTAGAAGATAAATTATGAAAAGAGGAAGCTGAGAAAAAGAGAGATAAAAAAAATCCAGGAGTATGAGGGGAGAATTAGAAAACTAAGTGATGCAATGAAACGGAACAATATCTGTATAATAGGAATTCCAGAAGAGGAAGAGAGAGAGAAAGGGGCTGAAGATGTACTTGGACAAATCATAGCTGAGAACTTCCCTGATCTGGGAAAGGAAAAGGCATTGGAATCCAAGAGGCACAGAGAACTCCCTTCAGATGTAACTTGAATCGATCTTCTGCACAACATAACATAGTGAAACTGGAAAAACACAAGGATAAAGAGAAAATTCTGAGAGCAGCTAGGAATAAACAAACTGTAACATATAAAGGGAGACTGATAAGACTTGTGCCAGACCTATCTACTGAAACTTGGCAGGCCAGAAAGGAATGACAGGAAATCTTCAATGTGATGAACAGAAAAAAATATGCAGCCAAAAATCCTTTATCCAGCGGGCCTGTCATTCAGAATAGAAGGAGAGATAAAGGTTTTCCCAAACAAACAAAAAATGAAGGAATTAATTACCACTAAATCATCCCTACAAGAGTTCCTAAGGGGGATTCTGTGAGTGAAATGTTGCAAGGACCACAAAGTACCAGAGACATCACTACAAGCATGAAACTTACAGACATCACAATGACTCTAAACCCATATCTTTCAATAATATCACTGAATGTAATGGACTAAATGCTCCAACCAAAAGACATAAGGTATCAGAATGGATAAAAAAAGCAAGACCCATCTATTTGCTGTCTACAAAAGACTCATTTTAGACCTGAGGACACCTTCAGATTGAAAGTGAGGGGATGCAGAACTATCTATCATGCTACTGGAAGCCAAAAGAAAGCTGGAGTAGCCATACTTATATCAGACAAACTAGACTTTAAATTAAAGGCTTTAACAAGAGATGAAGAAGGGCATTGTATAATAATTACAGGGTCTATCCATCAGGAAGAGCTAACAATTATAAATGTCTATGTGCCGAATATGGGAGCCCCCAAAATACATAAAACAATCACAAACAAAAGTAACCTTGTTGATAAGAATGTGGTAATTTCAGGGGAATTTAATACCCCACTTACAACAATGGATAGATCATCTAGATACAGGATCAATAAAGAAACAAGGGCCATGAATGGTACATTGGATCAGATGGACTTGACAGATATATTTAACTCTGCATCCCAAAGCAATAGAATATTGCACCTTCTCGAGTGCACATGGAACATTCTCCAAGACAGATCACATACTGGGTCACCAAGCAGCCCTTCATAAGTGTACAAGAATTGAGATCATACCATGCACACTTTCAGACCACAATGCTATGAAGCTTGAAATCAACCACAGGAAAAAGTCTGGAAAACCTCCAAAAGCATGGAGGTTAAAGAACACCCTACAAAAGAATGAATGTGTCAACCAGGCAATTAGAGAAGAAATTTAAAAATATATGGAAATAAATGAAAATGAAAATACAACAACACAAACGCTTTGGGATGCAGTGAAGGTAGTACTGAGAAGAAAATACATTGCAATCCAGGCCTATCTTAAGAAACAAGAAAAATCCCAAATACAAAATCTAGCAGCACACCTAAAGGAAATAGAAGCAGAAGAGCAAAGACAGCCTAAAGCCAGCAGAAGAAGAGAAATAATAAAGATCA
Source organism: Panthera onca (assembly GCF_046562875.1). Classification (NCBI taxonomy): domain Eukaryota; kingdom Metazoa; phylum Chordata; class Mammalia; order Carnivora; family Felidae; genus Panthera; species Panthera onca. Next base: position 70,220,598 of record NC_138357.1, read on the forward strand.
GAGCAGAAATAAACAATATAGAATCTAAAAAAACTGTAGAGCAGATCAACGAAACCAAGAGTTGGTTTTTTGAAAAAATAAACAAAATTGATAAACCTCTAGCCAGGCTTCTCAAAAAGAAAAGGGAGATGACCCAAATAGATAAAATCATGAATGAAAATGGAATTATTACAACCAATCCCTCAGAGATACAAGCAATTATCAGGGAATACTATGAAAAATTATATGCCAACAAACTGGACAACCTGGACGAAATGGACAAATTCCTAAGCAACCATACACTTCCAAATCTCAAACAGGAAGAAACATAAAACTTTAACAGACCTATAACCAGCAAAGAATTTGAATCAGTTATCAAACATCTCTCAACAAATTAGATTCAAGGACCAGATTGCTTCCCTGGGGAATTCTACCAGACGTTTAAAACAGATATAATACCTATCCTTCTCAAGCTGTTCCAAAAAATAGAAAGGGAAGGAGAACTTCCAGACTCATTCTATGAAGCCAGCATTACTTTGATTCCTAAACCATTCAGAGATCCAGCAAAAAAAAAGAGAACTACAGGCCAATATCCCTGATGAATATGGATGCAAAATTTCTCAATAAGATACTAGCAAATCAAATTCAACAGCATATAAAAAGAATTATTCACCATGATCAAGTGGGATTCATTCCTGGGCTTCAGGGCTGGTTCAACATTCACAAATCAATCAATGTGATACATGACATTAATAAAAGAAAAGAACCATATGATCCTGTCAATGGATGCAGAAAAAGCATTTGACAAAATCAGCATACTTTCTTAATAAAAATGCTTGAGAAAGTTGGGATAGAAGGAACACACTTAAACATCATAAAAGCCATTTATTAAAATACCACAGCTAATATCATCCTCAATCAGGAAAAACTGAGTTTTCCCCCTGAGATCAGGAACACGACAGGGATGTCCACTCTCACCGCTGTTGTTTAACATAGTGTTGCAAGTTCTAGCATCAGCAATCAGACAACAAAAGGAAATCAAAGGCATCAAAATTGGCAAAGATGAAGTTAAGCTTTCACTTTTTGCAGATGACATGATATTATACATGGAAAACCCGACAGACTCCACCAAAAATCTGCTAGAACTGATACATGAATTCAGCAAAGTCGCAGGATACAAAATCAATGTACAGAAATCAGTTGCATTCTTATACACTAATAATGAAGCAAGAGAAAGACAAATAAAGAAACTGATCCCATTCACAATTGCACCAAGAAGTATAAAATACCTAGGAATAAACCTAACCAAAGATGGAAAATATCTGTATGCTGAAAACTATAGAAAGCTTATGAAGGAAATTGAAGAAGATATAAAGAAATGGGAAAACATTCCGTGCTCATGGATTGGAAGAATAAATATTGTCAAAATGTCAATACTACCCAAAGCTATCTACACATTCAATGCAATCCCAATCAAAATTGTACCAGCATTCTTCTCAAAGCTAGAACAAGCAATCCTAAAATTTGTATGGAACCACAAAAGGCCCCAAATAACCAAAGTAATATTGAAGAAGAAGCCCAAACTGGGAGGCATCACAATCCCAGACTTTAGCCTCTACTACAAACTGTAATCATGAAGACAGCATGGTATTGGCACAAAAACAGACACATAGACCAATGGAATAGAATAAAAACCCCAGAATTAGACCCACAAAAGTATGGCCAAATAATCTTTGACAAAGCAGGAAAGAATATACAGTGGACAAGAAAACAGTCTCTTATCAAACGGTGCTGGGAGAATTGGACAGCAACATGCAGAAGGATGAAACGAGACCACTTTCTTACACCATTCACAAAAATAAACTCAAAATGGATAAAGGACCTGAATGTGAGACAGGAAACCATCAAAACCCTAGAGGAGAAAGCAGGCAAAAACCTCTCTGACCTCAGCCGCAGCAATTTCTTACTTGACACATCCCCAAAGGCAAGGGAATTAAAAGCAAAAATGAACTATTGGGACCTCATGAAGATAAAAATCTTCTGCACAGCAAAGGAAACAACCAACAAAACTAAAAGGCAAACAATGGAATGGGAAAAGATATTTGCAAATGACATATCGGACAAAGGGCTAGTATCCAAAATGTATAAAGAGCTCACCAAACTCCACACTCAAAAAACAAATAATCCAGTGAAGAAATGGGCAGAAAACATGAATAGACACACTTCTTTAAAGAAGATATCCAGATGGCCAAGAGGCACATGAAAAGATGCTCAACGTCGCTCCTCATCAGGGAAATACCAATCAAAACCACACTCAGATATCACCTCACGCCAGTCAGAGTGGCCAAAATGAACAAATCAGGAGACTATAGATGCTGGCGAGGATGTGGAGAAACGGGAACCCTCTTGCACTGTTGGTGGGAATGCAAATTGGTGCAGCCGCTCTGGAAAACAGTGTGGAGGTACCTCACGAAATTAAAAATAGATCTACCCTATGACCCAGCAATAACACTGCTGGGAATTTACCCAAGGGATACAGGAGTACTGATGCATAGGGGCACTTGTACCCCAATGTTTATAGCATCACTTTCAACAAGAGCCGAATTATGGAAAGAGCCTAATGTCCTTCAACTAATGAATGGATAAAGAAATTGTGGTTTACATACACAATGGAATACTACATGGCAATGAGAAAGAATGAACTATGGCCTTTTGTAGCAACATGGATGGAACTAGAGAGTGTTATGCTAAGTGAAATAAGTCACACAGAGAAAGACAGATACCATGTATTTTCACTCTTATGTGGATCCTGAGAAACTTAACAGAAGACCATAGGGGAGGGGAAGGAAAAAAAAGTTAGAGAGGAAGGGAGCCAAACTAAAAGACTCTTAAGGACTGAGAATAAACTGAGGGTTGATGGGGCGTGGGAGGGAGGGGAAAGTGGGTGATGGGCATTGAGGAGGGCACCTGTTGGGATGAGCACTGGGTGTTGTATGGAAACTAATTTGACAATAAATTTCATATTAAAAAAATAAAAAATAAATAAACAACCCCCTGGGTTAGTAACACATTATTGCCTTTGATCTTCCAAGGTCTCTCCTTTATTTTATTCATTCAATGAGTCCCTTTTATTCATATTATCATGCTCCTATAACTGACGTGTAACAGTCTGAAAAGTTTCCTATTCAGTTTTCTTTGTATGTGTTGTCGTGAAATGTGCATTGTTGTTTGGAATGTGTATAGTTTAATCAATACAATGTTGTGTTACAAGACGAACCCAAGGTGGTCCACACCAAGATACATAATAATTAAAATGGTAAAAAGTATTGAGACAGAAAAAAAATTTAAAAGCAGCAAGAGGACACAGTTACATACAATGGAAATTCCATAGGGCTATAAGCTGATTTTTCAGCAGAACCTTTTCAAGCCACAAGGGAGTGGCATGATATACTCAAAGTGCTGAAGGAACAACACCTACAATGAAGAATGCCCTATCTGGCAAGGATATCATTCAGGATTGAAGAAGAGACGAAGAGTTTCCCAGACAAATGATAAAGGAGTTCATCATCATTAGACCAGCCTTACAAAAAAACATTTAAGAGACTTCTTTAAGTGGAGGGGCGCCTGGGTGGCTCAGTCGGTTAAGCGTCCGACTTCGGCTCAGGTCACGATCTCGCGGTCCGTGAGTTCGAGCCCCGCGTCAGGCTCTGTGCTGACAGCTCGGAGCCTGGAGCCTGTTTCCGATTCTGTGTCTCCCTCTCTCTCTGCCCCTCCCCTGTTCATGCTCTGTCTCTCTCTGGCTCAAAAACAAATAAACGTTAAAAATAAAAAATAAAAAAAAGAGACTTCTTTAAGTGGAAAGACAAAGTAATAAGTAGATGTAAACAAATGATGAAAGGAAAAATTTTCAGGGGTAAAAGCAAACATATAGCAAAGATGGTAGAATAAACATTCAGAAAGTCAGTATGGAGGTTAAAACACAAAAGTAGTAAAATCAACTGTATCTCTAAAAATTAGCCAAGGGAGACACAAAATACAAAGATGCAAAACAATAAAATTTCCCAGCATCAGGACTGACCTTCAGCATTTCAAGTAGGGGATCCTGGTGTTAAAAAGGATAAAATAACCAGGGGTCATTACTGGACCTCTGACTCTACATTTTTCATAAGTGATGCCGTGACTACTTCCCAAACTGGTTACAAGTAAGATCAGGAGAGCTAGGTGCCCAGCCCAAGGTTACGAGGATAGTGAAGGGTTAAAGCTTTGACTTAAAAGTTGATCAGCTGACCCCTTTTCCAGTGGCCCTTCTGGTGACTTTACCAGGATAGGACACCTCTGCTGGAATTGAAACTTTATTTGCTGAGTCTGAGAAGGAGTAAGTACCTGGAAGACAGAGGCTACATTTTCCTGTTGTAAAAAGCCAAAAGCAAAAACCTCTCCCCAGATAAGGACTAAGGGCTATCTATGCTTTCCAGATACCCTCTAGAAGTCATCTTTCTTAGGGGCTGGTTGGAGGTCTCCCTAAGGAGGTGGCAGGGTTAGGAGGGGTTGGGATGCCTGAGAAGCTTTTCCTAAAGAGCCCCTCTCCAGAGTCCTGTGAGGATGCCAAGGACGTCCCAGTGTAGAGACTCTATGTCCTGAGTGCCCCCTGCCCTTCAGGTCCGAGGGGAAGTCGTCCACAAAGATCACCATTTCTTCTGTCAAGCCCCTTAGTTCACAGGGTTCTCCATGCTTCAAACAAGACAGTGATATTTTTATTGTGCAGAAAACTGGGATTACCTTAACAGCAGCTGGATAAGAGGATAGGGGCTCAGAGAGATGGGATTCCAATTTCTTTGCTCTCCAGGTGTGGAAACTGAGGCCTGGAAGGGAAGAGGCTAAACACCTCTTCCTAGTGTGGGAGAACAAAGGTAATTGCAGTGAGACAACCAGTGAGGATTCTGTGGGACCAGGGCTGGCAAAGGGAGCACATCTCCCCTCTAAGCTGTAAAGATGCAGAAGCCAAGAGCCTATGCAAAGTGGAGAGGATGGTGGGTCCAAACTGTTCATCACAGCAAGGAGGGCCTGAGGTGGGTGATGGCAGCCAGAATCCAATGCAAAGGGCCTAGAAACAATGCCCATTCTGGTAGCATACTGCCCATACTGTGATATCCCAATAATCATTTCCCACTAAAAGTAGCCAAGGAAACTTGGAGAAATGATCGATTCCAGATTTGGAAGAAGAAAAGCACAAAATGAGCCTGGAACACTTTGTCATACCAGTAGGAAAACAGCCACCAAAACTACCCGGACTGGGTCAAAAGGATATATCCACCTAACCAAAGATGAGATAATGTGAGCATCCGTCAAGATAATAACTCTAATGACCTGAAACACATTTATAGTCACACAATTACAAAAATAATTATGCACCAATGGGGAATGCTAGGAAATTAACCCATAATTTTGATAACTGACAAATAACATGGGAGACTGGGCATTTGTTTTACCAAAGTGTCCTTCAGGATGATCGAGATAGAATGATAGCAGAATATGAGAAATACACAACTTATAATGAATTTCATGGATCTAGTCAATGATCACCAACAACTGCTAATATCATAAAAGGAGTGACAGCCACACATTGTGGGCCTATGATGGGAGGAATCAATACCTTCCAATCATGGCAACTGGAAGGAGGCACACAAGTTCAGTCAGCCTAGTGACAGAATTTGCTCATCCAGGAAACTGAGTCAGCAGGCTCTGCTTCACCTATACATTGTTTCTCTCTTTTGTTGAGTGCCCCAATAGGCCAGAGGCACAGAGATAAGGAGTCTACCAGACAATTGACTGCCTTCTTCACTTGCCCCAACAGAGTCCACCATGCTGCCCTCATAGGCTCCCTCATCACTGTGCCTTCCATGTTACAGTTCCATCTTAAACCCCCTCATCTTGATCATGTGGCCGCATCATCACCATTTGGGACCCACAGGCCCGTGACCACCTGCCCACCCCCTTATCCCAGACCCACAGATCCCTAGATCTATACTCATAGCAGCTCAACCGCACCTGAAGGAAAGAGAACACAGTCCGGTTCCACAGCAATCTCAATATTCTCTGCTAATGTTTAAATTTACCCTTTCACACACCCATGTGCCTCAGTTTGGGTAAAGTATTTCAAAGAAGCAATTCATAGGAAATTCACAGATGAGGCAACATAAACAGCCAAAAAGTGTGAAAGCACATCCACCCCGACTGTTAATCAGGGAAATACCAAACAAAACAATAAAAAACCACCTTCACACTACAGAAAATTTGAAAGGGTAGAAGGAAAATGAAACCAAATGCAATTTCTGAGATATAAGAAGGAAAGAAGAGCAAATAAAATAATAAATATTATAGTCACTCTAAATAGATACAACTGTATAAAATAATAATAACAATGATAATATCTTAGGCTTTAAGTATAATTTAAATATACTATAAGATGCCATGAAATTAAGGAGGGAAATAAATAAAGATAAAATGTTTTAAGACCTTGTATTGTCCAAGAAGATGGTAAAAGTATGAAAGTCAGACTTTCATAAGTTGAGGAGGCACACGGTAATTTTTATGATAACCACTAAAAAATAGTGTTCATAATAACAAGCAAATACACAGGAAAAGTGGAATGTCAAAACAACACAATAATCAATCCAAAAGAAAGCAAGGATAGGATGGGGGGGGGTGTGTGGTAGAAACAGGAAGAGGTGGAATAAATGGAAAATAGACAAATGAGACAGTACATACATGAAGTGTAAAAGGTAGTTAAAAAGAAAATGCAATCAGACTGGACAAGAAAAGGAAAATCAAATTATATGCGTGTCACAAGAGACACACTTCAAAACATAAGCATACACAGAAACTTTGCAATTAAAAGGATGTAAAATAACAGACACACCATGTTGGTTTAGCTCTATTGATACCAAGCAAAAAGAACTTTAAGCAAAATGCATTATTGTAGAAAAAAGACTTAGGAATGACACAATGTACCAGGAGGTTATAAAATTGGAACTGGTATATAAGGAGTAGCATAGTCAAAACTACATAAGGTAAAATCCTACAGAACTTCAATGAGAAATTCACAAATCTGCAATCATTGTGGCTGATGTTTTGACACTGCTCTCAGTAACTGATGAAAGACAAAAAAAGTCAATGAGGATATAGATGATTTGAGCAACTTGATTAGCAAACATGAAACAATGGGACTTTATAAGACATCACATCCACAAAATGTAGAATGTGCACCCATTACATATACGCACACACACACACAGATAACATTTAGAAAAATTGATCAGATATTGGGCCACAAAAGAAAATATGCACAAATTTCACAAGTTGAATCATATAGAGGAACTCCTTTGATGACAATACGATAATAGAGAAAAGTAATCATGAAAAATGCCTATTCAGGTACTTTGTTTCATTTTTTATTTGGATTGTTTGCTCTTTTACTTTTGAGTTGTAGTAGTTCCTTATTTTCTCATATTCTGTAGGTTTCCTTTTCATTTTGTTGATCATTCATGTGGTTGTGTGGAAACTTTTTATTATCTTTTCATTGAAGAAATTTATTTGTTCATTTATCATATTCCTTGCAGAGAATTTTGCTGTGAATAGAACATTCAAAAATTGTTGTTAAATATATAGTTTTTGATAACTACTCTGACTTACAGTATTATGGACATTCAGGGGATGTAAAAATGAAGGAGGTACAGTTTTTGTTCTCATGGAGTTATTAGTGTATTATGCAATATGAAACAACTAGAATATTGCACATTAAAATACCAAATGTTGTATACCCATGTGTACCCTAACTGTCCACTACTCTTTTGTTCTTGTCTTTTCCACTTAGCCTTTTCAACACGTTTCTTTCCTAAATTTTAAGTACATCTTAGTAAAGTGTAACCTATCTACACAAATTACACAAATCAAAGTGTGTACCTGAATTCACAAAATGACGCACCCATGCATCCACAAACATATTTAGAAGTAGGACATCGTACAGCCCCTTGCCTGAGGAGCCATTATGCCAACTTCCATCACTGTATATTGACTTTGACAGTTTTAACAATTTATGAATGGAATTATAGAGTACATATTGTTTCTTTCTTGGCTTTTTTCACTCAAATGATGTTTGTGAGCAGACGCTTTTTAGTTCGATGTAGATACACTTGTTTATTGTTGCTTTTGTTGCTTGTGCTTTGGGTGTCACATCTATAAAATCATAGTCAAGGCCAATGTCAAGGAGATTTTTCCCTATGTTCTCTTCCAGGAGTTTTACTATTTCAGGTCTTATACTCTAAAGTTTTTGTTCTGTTTTGAGTTAATTTTTGCAGATGGAGCAAGATAAGGGTCCAATTTCATTCTTTTGCATGTGAAGTTTCACTTTATTGAGGAGACTGTCTCCTTTATTGAGGAGCACCATTTATTGAGGAGACTGTCTTTCCTCCTTGACTATTCTTGACTCCCTTGTCAAATATTAGCTGACTGTATATGCGTGAGTTTACATCCAGGCTCCCCATTCTGTCCCATAGGTCTATGTGTCTGTTCTGGGGCCAGCAACATATTGTTTTGATTACGATAGCTTTGCAATCTACTTTGAAATAAGGAAGTGTGATATCTCCCGCTTTGCTCTCCTTATTGAGGATTGCTTTGGCTGTTGGTTGCTATGCCACAGCCTTTATGAAAGGGAATGTGACAGTAATGAGCAAGATTACGTGTGTTTTCACCCTTTATTCAGCAATAGTAGTACATCTGGGGATCAACCTCAAAGACACATTGAGAAACATTGCTAAAGATTATGTTACAATTCTATTCATTGTGGCTGTATTTGTAATAGCCATAATAGCAACAACCAAGGTGCGCATCAATAGATTAGCTGACTAAATCATGGTCTGTTCACACAATGGCATACTCTGCAGCTGTTGAAAGGAGTGGGAGATGCCTCTATGGAGCACTATGGAGTGATCTCAAGGATATTGTTGTCTCAGCTTTACTGGGGTATAATTGTATGCCAAAAAAAAAAAAGCCCAAACTACATATTAGTGTATACAATCTCATGAGTTTGGGCATCTGTGTAACCGTCTCCACGATCAATGTAATAAACATATTCATCACCTCCAGAAGTTTTTCTGTATCCTTTTATTACTGTGTTTTGGTTTGTTTTTTATTTTGCTTTCTTGTGAGAAGAAAATTTAACATAAAAAAAAAAAGAAAATTTAACATGAGATTTACCCTCTTGACATATTTTTACGTGGACAGCACCTCTTATTCAAAGCGTCTAATATAGTCGAACTTATGGAAACAGACAATAGAATGGTGGTTGCCAGGAGAGGGGGGAAGGGGGACATGGAGAGCTGTTGTTTAATGGGTATAAAATTACAGTTATTCAAGATGAGTATGCTTTAGAGATCTGCTGTATAACATAGTCCTATACGTAACAATGAAGGCCATATTTCTACATGAGAAAAGGCAAAGTGGAGGAGTTTGTATAGATTACACAGCATTTATCTAAGGAGGAGGGAGTGTATTGAATGTCTGTCTCTCTGATGAGAGATACAGATCTGATGGCCAGGTAATACCAGTTGCCCCATTCCTTGAGCCTTTAAGGCATCTGTTGAATACACTCCCTGCATGAGCTTTGCTTACCCTGGTGTCCCCACTTCTCACTTCTACCCAATGTTGGCTGTCTCTGGGAATGCACGTTCACCCACAAACACTTTTGACAAATTGCTCAATATTTGCTCCAGATCATTCCATTTTTTTTCATTATCAATTAATACTTGTCCTACCCGTTAAGCTGTTCGTGCTCAGAAACCAGAGGTATCAGGCCTTTATGGCCCTGTAGTGTTTGTGTGACCTGCTTTGGGGAGAGGTGCCTTTCTGGGCAAGGGTTGAAAGTAGTGGAATGCTGGAGGGGGCTCTTACTGGAACATGAGAGCAAACTTAACTGTTCGGGAATTTTGCGAGCCAGCTGTTGAACACAGATGTTTTAAAGACTAAATTCTATAAGGTAGCAATTACATTACCTGCATTATATTGCAAACAATCATAATACATACTCAAAACTCATCAGTCTCTAATCACTTTTCCTACATCTTGAGGTTATGTACATTTATTGCATCAGAATGGTGGAAATGCATCCTTTCCCAACTCTGCATTAATTGACATGAGGTCAGTAGCTTGAAATTGGCAAATGCTACAACACAGGGCATTTCCCCCAACCCACCCCCTTCCCCAGAGAGCCTGTTGTTACACATTTGCATGCATACCACTGGTTGAAACTGATGCACTCTGCAGATGCTGCAGATCTGCAGATGTGGTGGATATCCTCAGATCCAACTGGTGCTGTTGTAAAACACATGAGAGTCAAGATCTGACGTACACTACCCTACAAAGTGATGTTTTAAATCTGTGAACTGGAGTAGTACATGACTAAGGATGGTTCACAAAAAAAAAAAAAAAAAAAAAAAAAAAAAAAGGCTGGATATTTGATATTTGTGACAAAGCCCTAAGATGCCCATAATATGCCACCGTTAAGAGACTTTTTAAAAAAGGCATAGGGCAGTGTACGTACACGCATGTGCTTGCACGCGTGCATTTGTGGGGTGCGGGGGAGGATGCATGGATATCAGGTCTAAGAGGCTCTGTGTAGAAGGGCAGGTGGGACTCAGAAAAGTGAAAGGGTACAGGGAAGGGGGGCTGACTCCTTCTCCCAATCTCCATCACTTTATTTCTCTTTTCCTCCCTCTTCTCATGCTACAACCTTTGACCCCAAATACACTTTCTCCTTTACCAACTCAGCTGTGGGACCGTGGTGCACCTAGGACACAACTGCATAGCAGGGTTTTGGGCCTTTTCCAGGCAACACTGCTTCCTTCCTCTGTGACAGTGTGGCCTTGTTTATCTAATACTGGGCGAGGAGGGGTCTCGGGATCACTGATTTAAGTAGCAAATCAGGGAAGGGAGGAAAGCATGAGATGGACATCAGTCTTGCCCTATGTGCTGAGTGGCCTTGCATGTTTATCTGGCATGAGATAAGGAATATAAGAAGCCTGACTTCTCAAGGCCTGAAACAAGAAAGCATAAGTTATCAGAAGTCATCACCATCAATCGTCTTGGGTAAAAATGAGGGAGGCATGGGAGGAGGGAGAAAACACAATGGGAAATAGTCAGCGACTGGGCATATCCAGTGGAGCTTTCCGTCTTCTGGGCGGGGTCTCCAGGTCCTTCTTTGTTTGGAACATCAGCAGAAGACCGAGATATGATCTCAGCGCACGTAAGATCTGATCCACTACTACATATTGTTACATTGAATAGGAAACAAAAGAACTATTTTTGGAAGACTCTTCTCACTGGATGTCTGCTGCTTCAAGTTTTGAACCTTTCACTCAATGGTATATGTACATAGGTATACTATCAGGATGTAGGAAAAGTAATGAGAGATTGATGAGTATGTATTATGATTGTTTTAAATATAATGCAGGTAATGTAATTGCTACTTTATACAATTTAGTCTTTAAAACTTATAAAATTATTAGCTAATTTAGGGCCTGGCAAAGAGAAGGGAGTCTTCCTCCATCCATCTGTGGCTACAAATTTCCCCTAAAACACTTGTGCAAGTTACTTGTACTCATATAGTGTGTGTCCTCATAGGTAAAAGACTGGTAATAATGCTTAGCTCAGAGAGCTGCTGTGAGGCTCTATGTGTTTAGCATACAGTGGGCACAAAATCAATGATAATGATTCTTCCTCATATTTCATGGGTCCTTCAAAAGTAGGCTCTGGGTCTAATTCATGTCCCCTCTTTGATTCTTCTGGCCCTGGTTGCCTTCAGTGCCCCCCACTGTAAAATACACATTCGACTAGAATCGAACTGGCATTCACTTGGCCATAGTTGGCCTGAATGGATGTTTTCTTTGGCCCACGTACAGGAAACCAGAGCCAATGTTTTAAAATTGAGATATTTTACATAGAAATCTAGAATTCCATGTTCTCTTGAAAAATCAGGAGATGTGGCAATGAAGAGTCCACATCCCTACATGACAACGATTGGCTGGAGCCAGGTGGCAGCTGGCCCCTAAGGTAGAGCATGCGCTGTCAGTTGGCCAGAGCCTATCAGTCCTGCTCTGCTCATTTGCAAGACCTGCTTGACCCTGAAGACAACCCAATTTGGGGCCCTCTGGACAGCTGGAAGCAGTCTATGCCAGGCAGAAGGTAGGCACTTCCTTGCTAAATGAGTAAAACGCTTACCCCCCTCACCATCTCCCCCTTTTTTCGCTACCATTTTCTTGTCTTGTCATGCTAAGAAAGCCCAGTTATCGAGTAAGGTGATTCTCACTTAGAAAAGTAAACTGAACAAGTCTGTTAGAGTCAGGAGAGTCTACATTATACTGTGGTAGCAAACAACTCCTATATCGCAGTGCCTTACAACAACGAGAATTTATTATTTGTTCACACACACAAACCTAGACACAAAATGAAAACACCCTTATATTTTGACAAGCATGCATACATGCATGAGTGCATGGGTATGTTTGCAATCACGAGTCAAATGAAAACTCTGGCATATAAACATATGACCTCCCACAGAACCCTATTTAGAGACTGATCAGCTTAGACCCCATGACGCTGTTTTCATAAGAGACATAAAAAGGCCCCAGAATCTAGGCATTAAGGGATGGTGGTACAAGAATATCCACTCTCAGCCAAGGAATTGTCCCGTATCATAAAAAGAGTCTGAAAAGCTTATGAAAGAACCTAGAGGTTAAAAAAACAAACATGTTAAGCATTTTGGACTTTAAACATTTTGCAAATGCATGAATAGGAAGTACTCTGGTGAGGCCTCCTCTTCTGGGTTTCTAGCTCAAGAGGGAGATGCACCCCAGATGTCCAATAGGCAGAGAAATGGAGCTGGCTGGCCTGGGTCGGAGAGAGGAGCTAGACGGCTGGAGTCCTCCATCTCCAGCAGGAGCTGCAGATAGAAAGGAAGGCATCAGAGCCACGTCACATCCGTTTCCCCTCCTGGCTCTCCCCTCTTTTTTGTTCCACCCAATCGAGGCTTTGTCACCTGGACTACAGCACAGAACTCTTCCTCGCTGATGTGTTCATCTTGGGTCTTGCCTCCTCCAATCTCTCCATCAAAGTCACCACATATCTTTTTTTTTTTTCTTTTGTAAGCCCGGGATAATTGAATATACTCCTCTCTAGCTCAGACATTCCCAGGCTCCTCACCACCCACAGTTTCTGGTCTAGCCCCTAGGCCTGGTATTCTAGACCTGGGTGGCCAGTAGCCTCCCCAGCCTCATCCCTTTCTGTTCCAGCAGTTCCTCTAAGGTTGCCGCTTCACTCACACACCACACCCCATCCAGCATTTTGGTCTGGGAGTGCCCAGCCTTCCCTCTCAAACTTCCCAGGATTCTATCGCTCCTCAGACCTCCTCTGATCCTTCCTCTCCAGGCTCAACATTGAAATTTAGCCACAAAACACAACTAGTGAAGGCATCCAGGCTCCACATGTAGACTGGAGGCAGAGAGCAGATCTCCCTCCAGCCTAGGCTCTTATCACCTGTGTGTATCCTGTCCACCACAACAGATTGCAGGGGTCAGACTAGAAAGCTCTGGGATGGGAGTGAGGAGACCTGGGCGTGCCACTTGAGATATGCTGCATGCCCCAGGGCAAGTCCCTGCCACTCTCCGGGCCTCAGTTTCCTTGTTTCTTGACACCAAATGCACTGGGCATTTCCTGATGAGCACAGAGTTCTGACGATTCACTGAGAAACCATCACCTGCCATCTCCGACATCAGGCTGAGGAGCTTGGGTTCCCCAGGCCCAAGGAGGTTCAACCCACCAAACCAGAACTCCCAGATAGGCCCTACTTACCACAGCGCCGTCCCATTTCCCAACCATCCCCACCCCGTGCTGTGCTCTCCTTTCAAGGACCAGGCTACCTGCTGCCACGCAGGGCTGGAGCAGGGAGATGGAGCCAGAAGATGCCTGAGAAGAGTTTCTCAGCATCAGCAGAGCCTCAGCGGCTTCCAGCTTCCGCTGCCACTCTGAGGAGGCAGAAACTGAGTCCTGGTCAGAAGCCTCAGGACCCTGCAATGGAAAGGGTGTGAGAGGACGGGAACTGAAAACCCACGCCTCCCTACGTCCTGCAATTGTCCCTTCAGCCCCCGGTTCCGCTGAAGGCCCCACCCACCCTGAGGCCATCTGCCCTTCCCATGCACTAAGCTTGGCCCCTGCCAGGGTCCTGGACCCCACTATTTTCCAGGATCTGTGGCCGCAGTGAGGACAGGGTCAAGGGTGGCACATGGCTGGAGGACCAGAGTTAAGCATCTAGAAACAAGGAAGGAGAGGCCAGGGGATCAAACCCTCTGGCAGACACATACTGGCAGTAGACAAACAGGGCCAGGATTTTGCAATATCTGGATGTAGGAATCTGAGTGCCTGCTGGCCATTAGTCGTTGTGGCTTGTGCAAGTCCTTTCCCTTGTTTGGCCTGTTTTCCTTTCTATGTCTTTCTTGTATATCTTTCTTGAAGACACTCATTCCTGCCAGCAGTTTCAAAACTCTCGGGGCAACAGTGACGGGTGTAGGAAATCACAGGCGTCTGCATTTTAATCTGCAAGGCACCTGAAGAGGTGTGATTACTGTCCTGTCCAGGGACTGGTTCTCACCTCCATATTCCCCAGTCCCCATGGAACTTGAAGGACCAGCCTGGCTCATCTCCAGGAAGCTTTCTCTAAGGGCCTCTGGACTCTCCCCTGGGCTCTGTGGCCCTGACCACCATGGCCCTCCTTTCAGCAGGACCTTCTATCCCATCAATCTGCTTCATGTGGACTAACAGCCTCCATTCGTTGAAGGAATGTGCCACGTTGTGGCACAACGTGGCCTAGTCCTCTTGTCAATGCTATAGGTTTATGATATTGTCCCCATCAGTACACTGCTAGGGAAATGGAGACTTGGAAATGGCCATATTCTCACAAATAGGAAATGGCAAGGCTGGGAGAACCCTGCCCTTCCCCACTAGTCTGAGATGCTGCCTCCTCCTCCCCTCCTCCTGTTCCTCCACCACCACCTCCTCCTCCTCCCACTTCTTGTCCTTCTCCTCCCCTCCCCCTCCTTCTGGCTCCTCATCGGTCGCCACCTCCACTTCCTCCTTGTATCACCCACGGCATCAAGCACAAAGGCCAGGCATACAATAACACAATATACAACTAGCTCCGTGGTCCTTCTCACTCTACGCACATGCTGGACAGGGCAGGGGTCCTGTGGGTCTTCCTGGAAAGAGAAGTTGTGAGTTGCATCTTCAAGGCTGCTGGAGTCCAAGACAGAGACAAAGATTTTGGGACCTGACCAATCAGCAGACCTCCTTGGGTGCTCGCCTGCAGGAGCCGAGAGGACAGGGTGGAGTGTCAGCACCAGGCCACCCATGGAGAGGAGACATGGGTATGTTGTGTGATGAGGATAGTAGCCCAGAATGTCAGAGCTGAGAAGACCTTGAGGACCAGCCAGTTCCTGCTCTTTATTTTCCAACCGGGGAAATTGAGACCCAAGGAGGAGTATTATTTCCCCAAAGTCATATGGCAGGCTGCAATAGGGTTAGAGAGGGAACCCATGTCTTCAGGACACAGACAAAAGAGTCTGGGCAGTGGCTGAGATGGGAACCTCCTCACAGCCCTCAGACTCTCCTAACTTCCCCGGGGGGGGGGTTGCACAGGGGTGGGCCTCAAGCTGGGACATGATGTTCTCCTTCCCAGCTGTGGAAAGCTGGGGACACTTTAGATGAGCCTTTCCCCCCTGAACCCATCCCACCTCACTCCACCCCCACTCTACCTCACCCCCACTCTACCTCACCCCCAATCTGAGGTCTCACCTCACCGAGAACCATTTCCACCCCCACCCCAATTGCCCCTTCCCACCAACACTTGGTAGATCATATTGATAAAGTTTTATAGGTGGGGCAGCTAAAACCCTGAGGAGTAACTTGCCAAGGCCACATCGAAACTGGGTAGTAGGACTGGTGGCAGAACTGCTCGTGCTCTCTACACCCAAACCCAAGACGCCCTCCCTGACCAGAGACACTCACTGACGACTCCTCCTTGAGTGGTCAACTTCTGGACATGGCTGTGAGCTTTGGGAGGGGAGGCCCCACTCGTTATCAGTCCTTGAGTCAGGTGCCTCTTTAGGCATGCCCCCTGCTCCCTCTTCAAGGCACTCTCAGCAGGCAAGACTCTGCAGGGATCCCTAAAGTGGGGGATTGCCAGTCTACAGTCAGTCACATTTAGAGGAGGCCCCCTCCCCACCCCCACTGTCAGACACCATACTCACGAGAAGAAGGCACACTTGTGACATTCGCAAGCCTGGAAGGGGCAGGAGTGCTCCTGGTCCTTGGTTTGGTCATTGAGGCCATGGTTGTAGCAGCGGGCACAGCAACTTACAGTTCTTTTGGGGCCAAGTTCGATCCCCCATGGGGCTCTGGTCTCAAGGCCAGTGGGGGAGTCGGAGGTGCAGCAGGGCACAGCAGGCATTTCATTGGGATCCATGGTTCTAGGGCCAGGAGTGGATGTCAGGATGGCCACATGATCCCCTACCCTCAGCATACTTCCTCTGCCCTTCAAAATCCCCACCTGAGGTGCCTGGATTCTTCTTCATCCAGCTCACCGCTGAAATTGGATCGCACCCACCCTTCTTGCTCACACAGCCTCCTGCCCAGGAGGCCCTACTCACGCAAAGCCTCGTTCCAAGCAACTCATGGCATGGTTCCTGTCAACTTTCAATCCAATCATCATTCTCCTTGCCTACCTTCACTCTACATAGACCCCATTTTCAGGCATATACATTCACTCTTGTGCCCCCTTCAACAATTCCTGCCCTCCCCTTCTCATGTGTCATCCTCTACTCTGCTATACCTATTTTTCCTGGCATTCACTTCCACCGTTGTCTTCCTAACCTCCCGCATTCACTCACTCCCTACTCATGACTCTATGGCTCCTGAACTCAATTCTGTTATTAGTCTCATGTACATCCTATGTTCGAATTTCCTCTCACACCCCATTCTGATCTTCTTCTGCACCCCACTGTAATCTTAATTATTCTTTTTCCCCCTTTAAGCGGACACCCCTTTGCACCCCATGAGATTATATTATGCTGCTGAATCCCAAGCCCCTCTTTCGATAATTATGTTTTATTCATCCCTTCGATTAGTCATTGACTAGATCCTTGTTGGCCCCCTATGGAATGCCAGACCCTGATCTGGTCAACAGACAACTCCTCGCTGCACTAATTGTTTTCTTCCACCAACACACCCTCTCTGCTTTCATTCAAACCCATGTATTCCCTCCACAACCTCCTGACAATCTCCCATGATCCTCTTCACGCTTCAACAGTTATGCTTGGGTACACCTTCCCTGTCCCCCAAACCCAGGGTGTACTACCTCGTCTCAAGGCAGCCCAGTCATTCGCTGCCACTACCACATCAAAATCAAAGGCAGGGGCATATGCCCTGCCTCAGGTTCCAGAGGCCAGGAGTCAAGGGTCTGAGGCAGGGGATCCTCCCCCAGGCGTTCCGATGTTGTTGGTTGGGGGTGGGGGTGGGGATGCGGGTGACTGAGTTGGACATCAGGAGCGGGCGGAGGGACCCCACTGAGGTGGAGGAGAGGAGCAGGGGTTGGTGATCCAGAGCAGGAGGGAGGGAGGAAAGAAGATGTGTGGAGAACGAGGGTCGTATTCCTGATGCCAGCCTGTGGTTACCTCAGCCTCCAGCCGCAGTGACAGGAGGTGGGAGGGAAGACCACTTCTCTCTCCCTTTCCCGCCCTTCGCACAAAGGCCAATGAGCTTCCAGCGCTGCCTTGCTCCTCCCACATCTGTGGCCAGCGACCAATGAGCTTCGAGTTCTACCGGAACTCACCCACCAAAGCCCCGCCCCCTTACCGTCCTCCCACCTCTCCGCGTGCTGGCTTTACCAAGCCCGCCAGTGAGTAACTCCTGAAGTGAGGTGGAGCTTTGCGTTCCCCCAAACCTTGTTTCCCAGACTTTTCTCTCCTTGGATGTGACATACTACATGCGCGTGCAGTTTTAACTCATGTCCTTGGTATTCTGTAATTTACTTTTACAAAATCCAGCGTGTGTTTTTAAGATTCATCCATATTCCTATGTCAGGGATTCTCAATCAGGGGGGCATCCTGCACCCCCGAGGAACATTTGGATGTGCCTGGAGTCATTTTGGTCCACCTTTGCATGTCTCGGCTTCTGAGCTCCCTGTCTGTTCCATAGATAAATTTGTCTATTCCTGTGCCAATACTCCACCATCTTAATTTTTACCTCTTGACAGGACATCTTGCTCTATGTGTGGTAGGGCAAGTCCCCACATCTTATTCATAATCTTCAGGCGTATCTTTCGTATTCTTCACCTTTTGCCCTTCCAGTATAAATATTAGAATCAACATGTCATGTTCCTTGAAAATTC
Organism: Panthera onca; assembly: GCF_046562875.1. Classification (NCBI taxonomy): domain Eukaryota; kingdom Metazoa; phylum Chordata; class Mammalia; order Carnivora; family Felidae; genus Panthera; species Panthera onca. The sequence continues at coordinate 70,239,067 of NC_138357.1, forward strand.
ATTTGCAACACATTTGGGTTGCATTTTCATTGAATCTATGGATCAGCTAGGGGAGAATTGCCTATATTTATGACACCCAGCCTTCCTAGTCACCAACACGGCATGTCTCTCCATTTATGAGGGTCTTCTTTAATGTTTTAATATTTTAGTTTACTATTTAGGTTTATCTTTTCTACATTCAGATCTTGTACATCTTTTATGGCATATATCCCAAGATACTCTAGAGTACTGTTGCTCTTGTACTTGATACCTGTTTAAAATGACATTTTCTAATTGTATCTAATTTATAGAAATCCATTTGATTTTTAAAAACTATATTGACCTTAAGGTCAGCCACCGTGTTAAACTCTGTGATATCTAATAATTTGTCTTTAGACGTCTGCAGGTTTCTGTGAATCTTTGAGTAAGAGAAGTACAATAATCAATTTACAGTTTTCTTAAACCCTTACTGACTGGCTAGGACGTCCACTACAAGTGGAACAGACATGGCAAAATTGGACCCCTTTGGGTTAACATTTCCATATTAAAATGTATTCGTTGTGTTCCACTGTTTTCTTTCCTTCCTTCCTCCCTACCTCCTTTCTTCTGTCCTCCCTTCTTTCCTTCCTTCCTTCCCTGCTTTCTTCTTCTTTTCTCCCTTTCTTTTCTTCTTCCTTTTTCTCTTCCTTCTTTCTTTTTTCTCTTTCCTTCTTTCTCTTTCTTTCTTTCTTTCTTTCTTTCTCTTTATAGGTTTAAGGAGCTTCCCTTATATTTCTAATTTCATAAGTTTGTCTTAAAACATGAATCGATATCGAATTTTACTTTTCTGTCTCTATTGAAATGTTCAAGAGTCTGTTTAACAGTCTGTTAATACAGTGACTGTTATTTGCAGATGCTTTTTTCAAAATCTGTAGTGAAGTTTATAATCACAAGAGGACAAAACCATAAGTGTGTATCTTAATAAGTTTTGAAAAATTAAACATACACATTCAGTTAGCACCTAGAGCAAGCAACAGAATATATTACCGATACAAAAACCTCTCTCATGCCCCCTTCGACCTATATTTTTTAAATGTGAATCCAGCTTCATTCTCCAAGGATAAATGTAACTTCTTTATGGTGGATCATCTTTTGTAGATACTGGTGGGTTCAGTTTGCTAAAGCTTTGCTTAGGATTTTTCCATCTTCTGTTCCTGAGTGAGATCAACTTGAAGCTTCTCTTTCCCATAGGATCTTTGCTGGTTCCAGCGTCAAGGTTTTCTAGTCTCAGACTCAGTTGGGGAATAGTTTCTCTTTTCTACCCTCTGGAAATTTTTGTATAACATCGGGAGTATTTGCCTTGGGACTTTATTAAAACTTGGCTACTAGATAGCTGTGATGCCTGTTTTCTCCATTTTTTCTTAAATTGTACTGTGAATATTTTCAAACATATACAAATAGGGTTTGTATACAAACTTGCAATCTCTAGGTTCATTAGAACTGTGGTCCTGAACACTAGCTTGCAACTAAGTCAAAGGGCTTGTGAATACAGATTGCTGAATACTACACCTATAGTCTCAGATTTAAAATCAAGGATGGAACCCAGAGTTTGCTTTTTGACAAATTCCTTAGTGATGCAGAAACTGATGGTGGGGGAACCACACTTTGAGAAACACTGCTCAAGACAGAATAGTGAGGGAACTTCCAAATATCCATCACTGTACTGCAACCATTAACAAATCATTGCCAATTTCATTTCATATAGATCTTCTCCCCTCCCTCTCTTCTGGATTATTTTCAATACTACAAATCATCTTATTGCAGAATACACAACATAACTCAAAATATGAGCAATCCATTTTCATCAACTTTCTATTTTCAAAATGCACAACATTAAAAAGTGAACATTCTTTTACTTAGATTGCATATTATCCCATTGCTTTATCTCTCTTTTTTTTTTCTTTTTGCATAAGCACTCAAATTCCAAACACTTCATCCAATTACTTCAGAATGGATCTCATAAAAATAGGATATTCTCCTGTCTAACCAGATTACTGTCATCATGTTGAAGAAACTTAACAATGACACAATATTATCTAAGTCCATATACAGTCTGTGTTCATATTTCCACCAATTTTCCCAGGATATCCTTTTGAGGGTCACCAGTTCAATCAAGTATCATACAAATTACATTCGGTTGTCATATCTCTTCTGTATCTTCTAGTCCCAAACAGTTCCTCAACTTAAATCTACCATGACAATGACATTTTCCAAGAACCTAGGTACGTTTGCTTCCAATGTGTCCACAGTATGGTTTTGCCTGATATTTTCCTCTTATTTATATTTCTGTTTAACATTTTTGGCAAGAATATTAAGTAGGTGATGAGTAGTTCACATCACATCACATCTGAAAGCTCCAAAGGTCAGTTTGTCGTGCTGTCGGTGCTACTTTTGGCATTACTCAGTTTGATCACTTATTTATGGTATCCTTGCACAGATCACTAAATTTAAAATGTACCTTTGTTCCTCTGTGACTTATAAGCAGTCCGTAGCATGATATTTTGATACCATGTGGGTATTCTGTTCCTTCCTCACAAAATTTCACCTCTGGGTTATTGTTCCTGGTTATTGTCTGATTTGATTACTATTTGGTGGTTGAAAAATGATGACTTTCTATTGCTGTCCTTTCTTTCTACTTTTATTGGCAGACATTTTGCTGTAAAGACGAATATCCCAATTCCTCACCACCCATCTGGTTGCTGGTGCTGCTGTTGTGTTTACAGCAGCAGAAAAAGATGAAAAGCAATTCATTGTGTTCAAATAAATATAAAGAGAATAACATGGACAACATTAAGAGATATATAAGCAAATTTAAGAGGAATTTGGTAAGAATTTCTCTAACAGTCCAAACAGAACAATAAAATCTATTGCCTGAAATTAACAGGAACAAAGTTTTTAACAATTATTAAGATAATCTGAGTTATAAATTTGGCCAGCTATAAAATGGCGTGGATCTCTTATGTTCTCTCTCTCTCTCTCTCTCTCTCTCTCTCTCACACACACACACACACATTTCAGATAGACACATGCTTAAAATATATAAATAAAAAACACTTTATTTGTTACAGAACATATGAGAAAATTGTGACACCATATATTCCATTTTACAAAAAGCATATCTTCAACTCTCCATATGATACAAGACCTTTCCAACAATGTGAAAAAGGAATTGATTCAAACTCTGAACAATTTCAAATACCTTATTTTTACCATTACATGAGTCATGAGATATGAGACCCTGGCCAATTAATACTTTAGGTACATTTTGTCTCCATGGATTTTTCAATTTGCAAAAAAACTGATTTGTAGATGAAAAAATTGAACTAATGGCACAGATATCCTTGAATCCTTTCTATCACTTAGAAAAAAATTTGACCTAATTACAAGAGATAGTGCAAAAATAGTTTCTGTCATGAAGGACCACAATCTAGCTGTTATGCTGGAAAGCGAATCTCACCATTGTTTTAAATAAACTTCTCTTATTCTTCTTTCCACTGTATGATATATATTGAAAAAAATGGGTAATTAGGTTTCTAAAATAGACTATATGTAAAGTATCATGGATATAGATATTAATGTTTTCAGTAAATATGTGCAAATGCAGTGAATCACTGTAGGTTAATTTTGTCATTCTTGCTAGAGATTTGTAAGATTTATGGATCTTTTGAAAGAACTAGATTTTTGTTTCATTTTCTCTATTGTTTTCTGTTTTCAATTTAATTGATTACTGGACTTATTTATTTATGAGACATAATAAAACAAATATTTCTTATGTATGATATTGCTTATATGTGGAATATGAAAGCTGAACTTGTAGAAACATCAAATAGAATGGTGGTTACCAGTGCTGGGTGTTGGGGAAAATGGGGGATATTTGTCAAAGGATACAAACTTCCATTTTGAAAATGGATTCCTTCTGGGGATCTAATGCACAGCATTTGGATTATAGTTAACCATACTATATTATACACTTAAAAGTTGCCAAGTAAATCTTAAATATTCTCATTACAAAAAGGTATTTATAATTGTCTAAGGTGATGAAGGTGTTAGCTAACATGGTTGTAATAATATTGCAATATATAAATATATCAAATCAATATGTTGTACAACTTCAACTTATTCAATTTTCTATGTTAATTATATCTCAACAAAGCTTGGGGGGGAGAAATAAAATGTACCCAGATTGAAAAGAAATTAAAATGTCTTTATTCACAAACACAATGCTCATCTATGTAGAAAATCCAAAGGAGTCTAAAAAAAAAAAGGCTAAAAGGGGAAATTAGCAAGATTGCAGAATACATGATCAAGATACAAAATATGGGGGGCCTGGGTGCCTAGGTCGGTTAAGCATCCGACTTTGGCTCAGGTCATGATCTCACAGATTTGAGCCCCTCATCGGGCTCTGTGCTAACACCTCAGAGCCTAGAGCCTGCTTTGGATTCTGTGTCTCCCTCTCTCTCTGCCTTTCCCCCTACTCATGCTCTATCTCTCCCTGTCTCAAAAATAAAACATTTATTTTTTTAAGATATAAAATATGAACTTTATGTCTATCAGCAATTAGAAACTGAATTTTTTTAGAAATGCTAAATACAGCTAAATCTCAAAAGATATGCAACATTTGTAGACCAAAAAGTATTCAAAAATGCACTGAGAAATTTAAGAAAATCTAAATAGAGAATGCACCTTGTGAAATACAAATCAAAACCACACTCAGATACCACCTCACGCCAGTCAGAGTGGCCAAAATGAAGAAATCAGGAGACTATAGATGCTGGAGAGGATGTGGAGAAACAGGAACCCTCTTGCACTGTTGGTGGGAATGCAAATTGGTGCAGCCGCTCTGGAAAGCAGTGTGGAGGTTCCTCAGAAAATTAAAAATAGACCTACCCTATGACCCAGCAATAGCACTGCTAGGAATTTATCCAAGGGATACAGGAGTACTGATGCATAGGGGCACCTGTACCCCAATGTTTATAGCGGCACTCTCAACAATAGCCAAATTATGGAAAGAGCCTAAATGTCCATCAACTGATGAATGGAGAAAGAAATTGTGGTTTATATACACAATGGAATACTACGTGGCAATGAGAAAAAATGAAATATGGCCTTTTGTAGCAACATGGATGGAACTGGAGAGTGTGATGCTAAGTGAAATAAGCCATACAGAGAAAGACAGATACCATATGGTTTCACTCTTATGCGGATCCTGAGAAACATAACAGAAACCCATGGGGGAGGGGAAGGAAAAAAAAAAAAAAAAAAAAGAGGTTAGAGTGGGAGAGAGCCAAAGCATTAGAGACTGTTAAAAACTGAGAACAAACTGAGGGTTGATGGGGGGTGGGAGGGAGGGCAGGGTGGGTGATGGGTATTGAGGAGGGCACCTTTTGGGATGAGCACTGGGTGTTGTATGGAAACCAATTTGACAGTAAATTTCATATATTAAAAAAAAAAAAAAAAAAAAGAAACCAATTTGACAGTAAATTTCATATATTAAAAAATAAAAAAAAATTAAAAAAAAAAAAAAGAGAATGCACCTTGTTTGGAAGATTCAATATGTTAAAATGTCAATAATTTCTATATTGGTTTATAGATTTATCATAATCCCAATCAAATTCCAGGGGACTTTATTTTCATTGTGTTCAATACTTTAATTATTCTTAATTGTGACAAAAATATACATAACATAAATTTTAACATCTTAACCATTTCTAAAATTTATTGTTGTAAATACTGCACAAATATGTAAATATTCTAAAAATCATTGAGTCATATACTTTAAATGTGTGAATTTTGTGGTAAGTGAATTACAACGTGGCAAACCAGTTACATAAAAAATTTGAAATTAATTTTGTAGAAAATAAAATACATTAGAATGAATAAAATGAATGAATAAAATAAGCCATTTTTAATTACCAGTTCAAATAGATAGATGTCTCAAGAACTTGATTGAATAAAATAAGGCAAGAAAAATATACAGATTAGCAAGAAGAAAAGAGACAACCACAGATACTAGACATTAAAATAATTACGAGTATAGCATTTGTAACTCTTTCATGATCAATTTAAAAATCTAAGGAAATGGATGATTTCCTAAAAAAATAAATAAAATGACCAAAGTTGAAGTGGAAAACTTGAATAAATTACTATACAGATGATTGGAATATTAATTGGAGATCTATCACGAAAAAAGGCAGGAGGACCATAAGAATTCACAGTGGAATTTAACTTTCTTTTTTTTTTTTTAATATATGAAATTTATTGTCAAATTGGTTTCCATACAACACCCAGTGCTCATCCAAAAAGGTGCCCTCCTCAATACCCATCACCCACCCTCCCCTCCCTCCCAACCCCCATCAACCCTCAGTTTGTTCTCAGTTTTTAACAGTCTCTTATGCTTTGCCTCTCTCCCAATCTAACCTCTTTTTTTTTTTCCTTCCCCTCCCCCATGGGTTTCTGTTAAGTTTCTCAGGATCCACATAAGAGTGAAACCATATGGAATTTAACTTTCAAGAATAAGTAATCCTTATTGCGAACGACTGCAAATGGGTATGGAGTTACATTTGGGAATGATAGAAATGGAATGATGGGAATGATATTCTGGAATTAGATAGTGTTGATGGTTGCATAAAATTGTGAACACACTAACAATCACTTAATTTTACACTTTAAAGAATAGCTAAAATGTTGAATTTTATGTTATGTGAATTTTATCTTGATAAAAAAGAATAACAGGTAAACATCAATGTTATCTAAATTCTTCTAGCCATTAAAAACCATAGAAAGTCCTTCAATACCTTTCATAAAGCCACCATCATTTTATTACCTAATCCTGGTCAGGGGAGTATAAAACAGAAAACTAGAAACCAATCTCACTTATGAATAAAGATTTAAAATTCTGAAGACAATATTTGCAAATAGATTCAAGCAACGAATCCAAAGAAAAATACTCTTTAACCAAGTTGTGTTTATTCCAGAAGTGCAAGTGTAGGTCCATATCTGCTATTCTACCAACATAATCAACAATGTCCTATCAACATAAAAAATTTCAAGGAGAAAACCACAGTTTTATTAACAGGGACTAAAAATATACTTTATAAAATTTAGCAGCCATTACTAATAGGATTAAAAGAAAAGTATATATATAATGACTATTTGCACACAAATATCATTCAAAACACTAAAACTATTTAAATCAAAGTCAGGAAGTGGATAGGATGCATATTATCACCACTATTATTTAATATGATATTGGAAACCCCAGCAAATGCAGTAAGACAAGAAATTTAAATAAATGGTATAAATTTTGGAAAAAATAAAACTCACTTTTTTGAATATATGCTTATATACCTGGAAAGTTCATGGCCATATTAAAAATGTACTAGATTATGGGGATTGGCTACTAATAGATATGGAGTTTCTTTTGGGGGTGATAAAAATGTCCTAACATGGATTGTAGTGATGGCTGTACAACTTTGTTCAATGGTCGAAAAGCCACTCAATTTTATATTTTAAATAGGTGTATTGCATGGTATGTGAATTTTTTTCTCAATAAAGCTGTTAAGACTTTACTATATTAAATGAAAAAATTTGATAAAGCATTTATTTTAAACTAAAAGGATAAAGATACAAAAATCAATAGCTTTCCTCTTCTAGCAACAAGCATTTAATAATAGAAATCAGAAAAAATATTTCATTCAAATAATGACAAAGCCTATAAAATGCTTAGGAATAAATTTAACAAGAAACACACATAACCTATATTAAGAAAACATAATCTAATTAAAGAATATAATCTCATTAAAGAAAGTAAAACCAGATATGATGTTGGGGCACACACACACACACACACACACACAAGCTATGGTTTAAAAGAGCAATTAGCATATAAAAGAGCTAGCACTAGAATTCTGCAAACAGTGGGGGAGCTGCTGGAACACCCTCTGCAGGGGGCAGGGAGGGACTGGCACCAGGGTTTAAGCTCCTGCTCCATCTTCCCCCCCCCCCCCCCCCCCCCCCGCCATCTTAACACTGTGGAGAGCAGAGCCCAGGTGCACCAGCTGGTCTATCATGTAAGTAAGTCCAGGTCTGTAGACCCACACCAGCCCCTGTTGCACAGCAGCACAGAAAAAAAAAAAAAAAGCCATGGTTTAAAATAGCAATTATCATATAAAAGTCCCAGCCCAAGATTTCAGCCAAATAGCAGAGTTGTTGTAATGCTCATTGGGAGCAGACCAGTCTACACTACCCCCCCATCTTGAAGACATAGACCAATGCACAGTCCAAGCACCCTACCAACATGCTGACTTACTGAGGCTCAGGCCCCTAGGCTACATTATCCCCAGCCAGCCCAGCAGGGTGGCCACAGGGCAGCACACATGGGGACACCCCTGGTTAGTGCTCACTACATCTCTAACCTTTGTGCCAAAGTGACATAGGTGCAAAGCACTCTGGAACACTCTAGGCCTACTCTATTTTAGCTTCAGATAGATTGCTAGGGAACCCTCAGTGCAGAGTACCTTGGAACTTCTCAGCTGATGTCTTCTTCAGATCCAGGCACCCTGACATGGTGCCGCCTGAATGGAGCAACCCAGGAACCCAAGGCTCAGGTCTGCATTGGTTTTAGCTACCCTGCTAGGGCACCCCCTGCATGGTACAACCTAGAACAGATTCACCTGTACTTGCCTCAGCTCTAGCCAACTGGACAGGACCCCCCTTTTGCTGAGCACCTTGGAACACCCCAGCTTATACTCAATTCAGCTTCTGCTGCCCCACCAGGTTGCCCTCAATGTAGAGAGCCCCAAGACAACCCAGCCTGCAACCACTTCAGCTTCTGGTGTCTTGCCAGGGCACATTTTGTGCAGAGAGCCTAGAGAACACACTAGCCTATGTCCACCTTAGCTTTAGCTATTCTGCCAAAATGTTCCTTGAATGGAGTGCCCCAGGACCTCCTAACCTATACCCTACCCTACTAGGGTACCCTCTGTGTGAAGAGTCCTAGAACACCCTAGTTTACATTACTTCAGCTTTAGTGGTCTTGACAATGTACCTTCTCTGAGTAAAGCCCTGGGTCCTCAAGATTATACCCAGTTTAGTTTCAGCTATTCTGCCAGGGCACCCTCTGTGCAGAGAGTCCAGGGACATCATAGCCTGCACACTGCCACATGTCCAGCCACTCTGCCAGGGCACACCCCTCCCCTGCAAAGAACACACCAGGACATTCTGGCTTGCACACATTTCAGCTTCAGCTGTCTTGCCAAAGTGCCCTCTGCATGAAGAGCCCTGAGATGCCCCAGCCTGCACACTGTCTCAGCTCAACCCATGCTGCCAGGATACCCTCTGAGCAGAGAGCCCCAGGAAATCCCAGATAACACCCACTTCAGCTTCAGCTATCATGCCAAAGTCTCCTCTGCATGTAGAATCTTGGAACACCATGGCTTGCACACACTTTAGACTTACCTGTCTTGCCAGGGTACCCACTGCACGGAGAGCCCATGGAATACACTGGAATACACTGATATGCACCTACTTCAGCTATACCTATCCTGCCAGGATCTCTCACTGAGTGGAGATCCCTGGGAACCCCACCTCACACCAGCCACAGCTCCAGCAACCCGGCAAAACCTACCAAGCACACATAATCTACATGGGGGACAACATTACAGAAGACCATTCCTTCAAGTTTAGGAAAAGCAGTTGTCTCACTAATTCATAAAAATAAACACAGAAAGTCAAGCAAAATTGGGAGACAGAGGAATATGGTCCAAAAGAAAGAACAACACAAAACCTCAGATAATGAACTAAATGAAGAGGTGAGGAGAGGAAGATGGCAGCACAGTAGGAGGATCCTAGGCTCACTGAGTCCCATGAACACAACTAAATGACTATCAAATCTTCCTAAACACCTTAGAAATCAACCTGAAGACTGACAACTTGAAGACAAACTCCACAACTAAAGGTACAGAAGAGGCCACATCAAAGAAGGTAGGAAGTATAGAGACATGATTGAGGGGAATAATGGATTGTGGATGCTGCAGAGGGGAGGGAGCCATGGTCATGGAATATGGCAAGAGAGAGTAGACCACACAGGGGATTGCACAAAGAGAACATTTCCCCCAAAGTCATTAGCTTGGAAAATGAGAGGGCTGAACTTTGTAAGTTCTTGCAACCAGCAGAGCTTAAAGCCTAGAGTTTAAAGGCCAGGAGGGTTGGCTGGGATGGAGCACTGAGGGTACTTCCCTGCTCCTGCAGAGAAGTTAGGTAAATAACCCAGGGGCATACAGGGTGGAAATAATGATTTGAAGAATGCCTGGGGCACACAGGTGGGAGATTCTTTCCTTTTCTCAGAGTGTTTCTCTGAGAGACAGCAGTCATGGAGATACCTCACCTAGGACAAAGGAGCTGGCTGATGCCATCCACTCCCCCAACCCATTTGCATAAACACAGAGGCTGGAAACAGGACAGCTGGAAACAGGACAGCATTCACACTGGCTACCTAACTTGCTTACACCAAGCCCCACAGCTCTGTGCCCTGGTGGGACTGCCCTTCTCAATCAAGCTTGCATCAGTCTGAGTGTGACAGGCCCTTCACCCAGAAGACTGGCACAAATGCCTGCCCACACCATGTCTCTCCACCAGAATTCTGCAGGGCCTCAGTTCTCATGGAAGTATATCAGGTCACATTTAATAAGCAGACCAAAGCACAATTAGTTAAAACTCATCACATTCTGGCCAAGCACCAAAGATTGCCAATAGCAGGCAAGGAGAGCCTCTGCAGAAAACTGGCATGAAGGATAGCACAACCAAAACCCAACAGCAGAGTACATGCAGCACATACCAGAGACACTTCCTGAAGCACGAGGCCCTGGACACATGTCTTCTTCACAGAGCCATTATTCTCAGGAGAGGAAACATAACTGCTTTTTCTAGCACAAAAAAGAAGGCAGAGACTTAGACAAAATGCCAAGATGAAGGAATTTGTCCCAAATGAAAGAACAGATGAGGCCACAGCCAAAGATCTAACTGAAATACATATAAGTAACATGCCTCATCGAGGATGTAAAGTAACAATCATACACTCACTGGGCCTGAGAAAAGAATAAAAGACATCAGGGTGATCCTTAATACAAAGATAAAAACAGATAAAAAAGAATCAATCAGAAGTGAAGATTGCAATAAATGAGAATAGAAACAAGCTTGATGCAATAAGCACTAGGCTGGAAGAAGCAGAAGAACGAATTAGTGACCTAGAAGACAAAATAATGGAAATTAGTGAAGCTGAACAAAGGAGAGAAAGAATTATAGAAAACAAGAATAGACCTAGGGAACTCAGTGACTCCATCAAATGTAATAACATTCATATTATAGGAGTCCCAGAAGAAGAAGGGGGGGAGGCAGAAATTTTATTTGAAGAAATAATAGCTAAAAACTTCCCTAATCTGAGGAAGGAAACAGAAATCCAAAACCAGGAAACACAGAGAAATCCCATCAAAATCACCAAAAGCAGGCCAACACCAAGACATATTATAGTTAAATTTGTACAATATAGTGATAAAGAAAAAATCTTAAAATCAGCAAGACAAAAGAAGCCCTTAACTTACAAGGGAAGACTCATGATAGTAACTGCATATCTGTCAAAAGAAACTTAGCAAGCCAGAAGAGATTGGTATGATATATTCAAAATGCTGCATGGGAAAAACCTGCAGTCAAGAATTCTGTACCCAGCAAGGCTGTCACTCAGAATAGAAGAAAACACAGTTTCCCAAACAAAAACTAAAAGAGTTCATAACCACTAAACCAGCCCTGCAAGAAATATTAAAGTGGACTCTGAGCTGAAAGGAAACACCAGAAGTGACAAAGAAAAAAAAGGAACAGAGAAAATCACCAGAAACAACAAAATAAGTGGCACTGAATATGTATCTATCAATAATTACTCTGAATATAAATGGACTGAATGCTCCAATCAAAACACATAAGGTGTCAGAATGGAGGGAATAAAAAACAAGATCCATCTATATTTTGCCTACAAGACACTCATTTTAGACCTAAAGAAACTACAGATTGAAAATGAGAGGATGGAGAAACATTTATCATGCAAATGGACATCGAATGAAAGCCAGAGTAGCCAGAGTTATATCAGACAAACTAGATTTTATTTTTTTATTTTTGTAAATGTTTGTTTATTTTTGAGAGTGTGTGAACAGGGGTTGGACAGAGAGAGGAGGACAGAGGATCTGAAGAGGGCTCTGCACTGACAACAGCAAGCCCAATGTGGGGCTCAAATTCATGAACCATGAGATCATGATCCTGACACAAAGTCAGAACCTCAACCAACTGAACCATTCAGGTACCCCCAGACCAACTAGATTTTAAACCAAAGACTGTAACAAGAGATGAAGAAGGACACTATATCATAATAAAGGGGACAATCCAGACAGAAGGTCTAACAATTGTAAATATTTATGCACCCAACATGAAATGCCCAAATATATAAAACAATTAATAACAAACATAAAGGAACTCATTGATAATAGTACAATAAAAGTAGGGGACTTTAACACTCCACTTACATTAATAGATCATCTAAACAGAAAATCAACAAGGAAACAATGGCTTTGAATAAAACACTGGATCAGATGGATTTAACATATATTCAGAACATTTCATCCTAAAACAACAAAATACACCATATTTCAAGTGTACATAGAACATTCTCCAGAATAGATCACTTATTAGGTCACAAATCAGGTCTCAACAAATACAAATATTGTCTGACCATAATGCTGTGAAACTTGAAATCAACCACAAGAAAAACATTTGGAAAGACCACCAATACATGGAGGTTCAACATCATGCTACTAAACAATGAATGCTACTAAACAGGAAATTAAAGAAGAAATAAAAAATAAACCATGGAAGCAAATTAAAAATGAGAACACAATGGTCCAAAGCCTTTGGGATGCAGAAAAAGCAGTCCTAAAAAGGGAAGTATATAGCAATACAGTCCTACATTAAGAAGCAAGAAAAGTCTCAAATAAACAACCAAATCTTACACCTAAAGGAGCTAAGAAAGAACAACAAGCAAAGCCTAATGCCAGCCAAAGGAGGGAAATAATAATAATGAGAACAAAAATAAATAATATAGAAACTAAACAAATAATAGAACATCAATGAAACCAGAGACTGGTTTCTTCAAAAAAATTAATAAAATTGATACCTCCCTAGCCAGACTTATCAAAAAGAAAAGGGAAAGGAACAAAATAAAATCACAAATAAGAGAGGAGAAATAACAATCAACACTACAGAAATGCAAACAATTATAAGAGAATATTATGAAAAAATATATTCCAAAAAATTAGACAATCTGAAAGAAATGGGTAAATTCCTAGAAACAAATAAACTACCAGAACTGAAACAGGAAGAAATAGAAAACTCGAACAGATAACCAGCAAAGAAATTGGATCACTAACCAGAAAACTCCCAACAAACAAAAGTCCAGGGCCAGATGGCATCACAGGCAAATTCCACCAAACATTTAAAGAAGACTTAGTACTGGGGCACCTGGGTGGCTCAGTTGGTTGAGTGTCTGATTTCAGCTAAGCTCATGATCTTCTGGTTCATAAGTTCTAGCCCCACATCGAGCTCTCTGCTGTCAGTGCAGAGCCCACTTCAGATCCTCTGTCCCCCTTTATACACCTCCCCCGCTTGTACTCTCTCTCAAAAAAATAAATATTTTTAAAAAGAAGAGTTAATACATATTCTTTTTAAACTATTCCAAAAAACAGAAAAGGAAAACTTCCAAACTCATTCTATGAGGCCAGCATTATCCTGATACCAAGACCAGATAAAGATGTCACTAACAAGGAAAACTATAGACAATATCTCTGATGAACATGGATGCAAAACTTCTCAATAAAATACTAGCAAACTTAATCTAACAATACATTAAAAAAAATCAGTCATTACAATCAAGAGGGATTAATTCCTCAGTAGCAAGGGTGGTTCAAAATTCACAAATCAATCAATGTGATATACTAGACTAATAAAAGAAAGGATAAGAACCATATATGATCTTTGCAACAGATGCAGAGAAAGCACTGGATAAAGTATAACATCCATTCATCATAAAAACCCTCAACAAAGTAGGGTTGGAAGGAACAAAGCTCAACAAAGCTCAACATAATAAAGACCAAATATGAAAAACCCACAGCTAATATCATCCTGAAAGGGGCAAAACTAAGAGCTTTTCCTCTTTGATCAGGAAAAAGACAGGAATGTCCACTCTCGCCACTGTTTTTTTACTGTAGTGTTGGAAGTCCTAGCCACAGTAATCACACAACAAAAAGAATTAAAAGGCATCTAAATAAACTTTCACTATTTGCAGATGACCTGATACCCTATATAGAAAACCCAAAAGATTCCACCAAAAAATTGCTGAACTGATACATGAATTCAGTAAAGTTGCATTATGAAATATCAATGTATAGAAATCTGTTGCATTTCTGCAGACCAATGATGAAGAAGCAGAAAGAAAAATCAAGGAATAAATCCCATTTAAAGTTGCACCAAAAACAATAAGACATCTAGGAATAAACCTACCCAAAGAGGTAAGAGACCTGTACTCTGACAACTATAAAACTCTGATGAAAGAAATTGAAGATGACAGAAAGAAATGAAAATACATTCCATGATCATAGATTGGAAGATCAAATATTGTTAAAATTTCTATATTACTCAGGGTGCCTGGGTGGCTCAGCTGCCCATCTTTGGCTCAGGTCATGATCTCACAGTTTGTTAGTTTGAGCCCCTCATTGGGCTCTGTGCTGGCAGCTCAGAGCCTGGAGCCTGCTTCAGATTCTGTGTCTCCCTCTCTCTCTGCCCCTTCTCTGTTCACACTCTGTCTCTCTCTCTCAAAAATAAGATTAAAAATATTTTTTAAAAAAATTTTAAAAACTCTATATATCCCAAAACAACCTACACATTTCACGCAATCCCTATCAAAATACCAATAGTATTTTTCACAGAACTAGAACAAACAATCCTAAAATTTGTATGGAAACACAAAAGACCCTACCTGAATAGCCAAATCAACCTTGAAAAAGAAAAGAAAAGCTGCAGGCATCATCATTCCAGACATCAAGTTATAGTATGAAGTGGTAGTGATCAAAATAGTATGGTACTGGCACAAAAATAGACACATAGATCAATAGAACAGAATAGAAAACTCAGAAATAATTCCACAACTATATGGTCAATTAATTTTCCACAAAGGACAAAAAATATCCAATGGGAAAAACACATGGTGTTCAACAAATGGTGTCTTCACCATTTGTCTTCAACAAATGGTGTTAGAAAAACTGGACAGCAACGTGCAAAAGAATGAAACTGGACCACTTTCCTACACCATACACAAAAACAAACCCCAAATGGATTAAAGACATAGATGTGAGACAGGAAACCATAAAAATCCTAGAAAAGAACACAGGCACTAACCCTATTGAGATGGGCCATAGCAACTTCTTCCTAGACATGTCTCCTGAGGCAAGGGAAACAAAAGGAAAGATAAACTATTGGTACTTCATCAAAATAAAAAGCTTCTGCACAGCAAAGGAAACAATTAGCAAAACTAAAAGGCAGCCTATGAAATGGGAGAAGGTATTTGCAATGGACATATCTCATAAAGGGCTAGTATCCAAAATATATAAAAGATCTTATCAAACTCAACACCCAAAAAACTAACAATCCAGTTAAGCAATGGGCAGAATACATGAATGGACATTTTCCCAAAGAAGACAGACAGATGGCCAACAGACACATGAAAAGATGCTCAACGTCACTCATCATCAAATCAAATCAAATCAAAACTTCAATGAGATATCACCTCACACCTGTCAGAATGGCTAAAGTTAATAACACAAGAAGCAACAGGTGTTGGCAAGGATGTGGGGAAAGGGCAACCCTCTTACACTGTTGGTGGGAATGCCAATTGACGGGTGTAGCCACCCTGGAAAATAGTATGGAGCTTCCTCAAAAAGTTAAAACTAGAACTGCTCTATGACCCAGCAATTCCACTACTAGGTATTTACCCAAAGAACACAAGAATATAAATCAAAGGGACATGCATCCCCATGTTTGTAGCAGCATTATCTACAATAGCCAAGTTATGGAAAGAGCCCAAATATCCGTTGACTTATAAATGTATAAAGAAGATGTGGAAGAATATACATACAATGGAATATTACTCAGCCATGAAAAAGAATGGACTCTTACCATTTGTAACAATGTTGAGTTAAGGGCTAGAGAGTATTATGCTAAGTGAAATAAATCAGAGAAAGACAAATATCATATGATTTCACTCATATGTGGAATTTAAGAAAAAAACAAATGAGCAAAGTGAAGAAATAAGAAAGAGAGAGAGAGAGAGAGAGAAACCCAAAATAGACTCTTAACTATAGAGAACAAACTGATGGTTACTAGAGGGGAGGTGGGCCCAGGGTTGGAGTAAATAGGTGATGGGGATTAAAGAGTACACTTGGTGTGATGAGGACCAGGTATTGCATGGAAGTGTTGGCTCACTAATTTGTACACCTGAAACTAATATCACACTGTATGCTAACTAAAATTTAAATAAAATAATTTAAAAAGATAAATTAGTATTTTAGAAATTGTTTTTTGCAAAAATGCATGTGTATGTTGAATGTTCAGCATATGAAGTTTCCTCCTAGCTCTAATACTCCAATTCCAATTGTAAAGATAAACCAGGATATTTCTGCCTTGTAAAAACCAGAGCTTCAGAATACAGAAGGTAGCAAGGATTGAAAGTGGGAAATTCAGAACAGGTACACCAAGGTGAGGTCAACATCAGTAGGAATTTCATGATTGTGGTATGTGACCTTGGGTAAATCACTTTTCCTTTCAGGGCTGATTTTCTTATCTTGATTTTTATTTATTTATTTATTTATTTATTTATTTATTTATTAAATGTCTATTTTATTTACAAGAAAGAGAGAGACTGTGGTTGATTTCAAGCTTCATAGCATTGTGGTCTGAAAGTATGCATGGTATAATTTCAATTCTTGTAAACTTATGAAGGGCTGTTTTGTGACCCAGTATATGATCTATCTTGGAGAATGTTCCATGTGCACTCGAGAAGAAAGTATATTCTGTTGCTTTGGGATGTAGAGTTCTAAATATATCTGTCAAGTCCATCTGATCCAATGTATCATTCAGGGCCCTTGTTTCTTTATTGACCATGTGTCTAGCTGATCTATCCATTTCTGTAAGTGGGGTGTTAAAGTCCCCTGCAATGACCACATTCTTATCAATAAGGTTGCTTATGTTTATGAGTAATTGTTTTATATATTTGGGGGCTCCAGTATTCGGCGCATAGACATTTATAATTGTTAGCTCTTCCTGATGGATAGACCCTGTAATTATTATATAATGCCCTTCTTCATCTCTTGTTCCAGCCTTTAATTTAAAGTCTAGTTTGTCTGATATAAGTATGGCTACTCCAGCTTTCTTTTGGCTTCCAGTAGCATGATAAATAGTTCTCCATCCCCTCACTCTCAATCTAAAGGTGTCCTCAGATCTAAAATGAGTCTCTTGTAGACAGCAAATAGATGGGTCTTGTTTTTTTATCCATTCTGATACCCTATGTCTTTTGGTTGGCGCATTTAATCCATTTACATTCAGTGTTATTATAGAAAGATACGGGTTTAGAGTCATTGTGATGTCTGTATGTTTTATGCTTGTAGTGATGTCTCTGGTACTTTGTCTCACAGGATCCCCCTTAGGATCTCTTGTAGGGCTGGTTTAGTGGTGACAAATTCCTTCAGTTTTTGTTTGTTTGGGAAGACCTTTATCTCTCCTTCTATTCTGAATGACAGACTTGCTGGATAAAGGATTCTCGGCTGCATATTGTTTCTGTTTAGCACACTGAAGATATCGTGCCAAGCCTTTCTGGCCTGCCAAGTTTCAAAAGAGAGATCAGTCACGAGTCTTATAGGTCTCCCTTTATATGTGAGGGCACGTTTATCCCTTGCTGCTTTCAGAATTTTCTCTTTATCCTTGTATTTTGCCAGTTTCACTATGATATGTCGTGCAGAAGATCGATTCAAGTTACGTCTGAAGGGAGTTCTCTGTGCCTCTTGGATTTCAATGCCTTTTTCCTTCCCCAGGTCAGGGAAGTTCTCAGCTATAATTTCTTCAAGTACCCCTTCAGCACCTTTCCCTCTCTCTTCCTCCTCTGGGATACCAATTATGCGTATATTATTTCTTTTTAGTGTATCACTTAGTTCTCTAATTTTCCCTCATACTCCTGGATTTTTTTATCTCTCTTTTTCTCAGCTTCCTCTCTTTCCATAACTTTATCTTCTAGTTCACCTATTCTCTCCTCTGCCTCTCCAATCCGAGCCATCGTCGTTTCCATTTTGTTTTGCATTTCGTTTAAAGCGTTTTTCAGCTCCTCGTGACTGTTCCTTAGTCCCTTGATCTCTGTGGCAAGAGATTCTCTGCTGTCCTCTATACTGTTATCAAGCCCAGCGATTAAGTTTATGACTATTATTCTGAATTCACTTTCTGTTATATTATTTAAATCCTTTTTGATCAGTTCATTAGCTGTTGTTATTTCCTGGCGATTCTTCTGAGGGGAATTCTTCCGTTTGGTCATTTTGGATAGTCCCTGGAGTGGTGGGGACCTGCAGGGCACTTCCCCTGTGCTGTGGTGTATAACTGGAGCTGGTGGGTGGAGCCGCTGTCAGACCTGATGTCTGCCCCCAGCCCACCGCTGGGGCCACAGTCAGACTGGTGTGTGCCTTCTCTTCCCCTCTCCTAGGGGCGGGATTCACTGTGGGGTGGCGTGGCCCATCTGGGCTACTTGCACACTGCCAGGCTTGTGGTGCTGGGGATCTGGCGTATTAGCTGGGGTGGGCAGGCAAGGTGCACGGGGGCAGAAGGGGCAGGCTTAGCTCGCTTCTCCTTAGGTGATCCACTTCAGGAGGGGCCCTATGGCAGCGGGAGGGAGTCGGATCTGTTGCCGGAGGTTTGGCTCCGCAGAAGCACAGAGTTGGGTGTTTGCGCGGAGCGAGCAAGTTCCCTGGCAGGAACTGGTTCCCTTTGGGATTTTGGCTGGGGGATGGGCGGGGGAGATGGCGCTGGGGAGTGCCTTTGTTCCCCCCCAAACTGAGCTCTGTCGTCTGGGGGCTCAGCAGCTCTCCCTCCCTTTGTCCTCCAGCCTTCCTGCTTTCTGAGCAGAGCTGTTAACTTATGACCTCCCAGACGCTAAGTCGCGCTTGCTGTCGGAACACAGTCCGTCGGGCCCCTCCGCTTTTGCCAGCCAGACTCGGGGGCTCTGCTTGGCCGGCGAGCTGCCCCTCCGTCCCGGCTCCCTCCCGCCAGTCCGTGGAGCGCGCACCGCCTCGCTGCCCTTCCTACCCTCTTCCGTGGGCCTCTCGTCTGCGTTTGGCTCCGGAGACTCCATTCTGCTAATCCTCTGGCAGTTTTCTGGGTTATTTAGGCAGGTGTAGGTGGAATCTAAGTGATCAGCAGGACGCGCGGTGAGCCCAGCGTCCTCCTACGCCGCCATCTTACCTCTCCAAGAAAGAGAGAGACTGAATAAGGAAGGGAGGAGCAGAGAGAGAGAGGGAGACAGATGAGTTGAAGCAGGCTCTGCACTGAGAGCACAGAGCCTGATGCAGGGCTTGAACCCACAAACCATAAGATAATGTCCTGAGCCAAAGTCGGACACTTAACCGACTGAGCCACTCAGATGCCCCAATTTTTGTATTTTGTTAAGTTTTCATTTTAATTGCAGTTATTTAAAATACAGCAATATTAGATTCAGCTGTACAATATAGTGATTCAATGCTTCCATACAACACTGGGTGCTCATCACAAGTGCACTCCCCAATCCCCAACACCTATTTAAACCATCCTCCCACCTATCTATTCTCTAGTGACAATTAGCTTCTTTTCTGTAGTTAAGAGGCTGTTTCATGGTTTGCCTCTCTCTGCTTTTTTATCCTTTATTCATTTGTTTTGTTTCTTAAATTCCATATATGAGTGAAATCATGTGGTATTTGTCTTTCTGTGACTGACTTATTTCACTTAGGATGATACTCTGTAGCCCCATTCATGTCATTGCAAATGGCAATATTTTGCACTTTTTTATTGCTGAATAATAATCCAGTGCGTGCGTGTGTGTGTGTGTGTGTGTGTGATCTTTTTTTTCTCGGATCTAGGGTTAGAGTTTGGCTTAGGGCCAGTGTTAGGGTAGGGACAGGGTGAGGGTTAGGTTTAGGGTGAGAATGAGGGTATGTGCCTGGTATCCTGCAGTTCAGAGACCTCTCCAGAGAATAAACGCTAGACTTCTGCTGGGGTGAGAATAGACATGGCAGCTATCTACTGAACTGAGGCAAGGAGGATATTTGGTCCTCTAAGTGCTCTTTAATTAGGTATCAATTGTTTCTTCTCACACCCATTTTTAGAAATGTCACCAATTCTTAAAGGTTTGGTATCTTCTCAAGAATGGAAACAGACTCTGAACTATAGAGAACAAAGTGATGGTTGCCAAGGGGGTGGTGGCTGGGGTATGGGTTGAATAGGTGATGGGAATTAAGGAGTGTACTTGCTATGATGAGCACCAGGTGTTGTGTAGGAGAGTTGAATCTCTACATTTTACACCTGAAACTACTATTACACTGTATGTTAACTAACTGGAATTCAAATAAAAAGTTAAAAAAAATAAATCAAATGGGGATAAGCAATATGCCTGATAAGGACTTTAAAGAAATTATGCTAAAAATGGGTTGGAGAAAACAATGGAACAACTCAGTGAAACCTTCAATAAAGAGACAGAAAATGTAATGAAGAACCAATCAGTGTTGAAGGATACAATAACTGAAATAAAAAATATACATTAGTGGGAATCAACAATAGATTATGAGATGCAGAAAAACATATCAGAAATCTGGAAGACAGTGTAATGGAAAGCACATGAGCTGAACAACAACAAATTTTTTAATGAGGATGGGTTAAGGGATCTCTTGCAAATGAAATGATACTATACATAGAAAACCCTAAAGACTTCACAAAACCATAAGAAGTAATAAATTAATTCAGTAGAGTTGCAAGATGCAAAATTAATACCCCCAAATCAGTAGCATTTATATACACTAATAAGAAAGTAGCAGAAATGGGGCACCTGGGTGGCTCAGGTCGGTTAAGCATCCATCCAAATTCAGCTCAGGTCATGAACTCACCATTCATGAGTTTGAGCTTCGCTCTGAGCCTGGAGCCTGCTTCAGATTCTGTGTCTCCCTCTCTACCCTCCCCTCCCCTACTCACACTGTATCTCTCTCTCAAAAATAAATAAACATTAAAAAAATAAAAGAAAGTAGCAGAAAGAGAAATATAAACAATTAAAATTGCACCAAAAATAACAAAATACCTATGAATAAGCTTGAAAAACTATAAAAGACCAATACTATAAAAACAATGAAACATTGGTAAAAGAAATTTAACATGACACAGATGGAAAGATATTCCATGCTCATGAATTGGAAGAATAAAAAAATTCAAATGTCCACACTACCAAAACAATCTACAGATTCAAAGCAAGCCCTATCAAAATACCAACAACATTTTAACTGGAAAAAATAATACTAAAATGTGTATGACACCACAAAAGACCTCAAATAGCCAAATCAATCTTGAGAAAGAAAAAGCTGGAGGTATCACAATCCCAGATTTTAAGATATGCTACAAAGCTATAGTAATCAAAACAGTATGGTACTGGCACAAAAATAGACATATAGATCAGTACAACAGAATTGAGAGCCCGTAAATAAACCTATGCTCATATGGTCAATTAATTTCTGACAAAAAGCAAGAATATACAATTTGGGAAGAATAGTATCCTGTAGTGTTACCCTAGGGTTGTCCCCACTAACTATTGATGAGCACTGGAATGCTGCTGAATGGCCCATTCTCAAGTCAAGAGAGGGAGACAAGCACAATTATAATACAGGGTAATTATAAAATCTAGAAACAGATTTTTTTAAATAAAGTCTTGGGGTGCCTGGGTGGCTCAGTCGGTTAGGCATCCAACTCTTGATTCCAGCTCAGGTCTTGATCTCACACTTCATGAGTGCACGACTTGCATCAGGCTCTACACTGACGGTGTGGAGCCTGCTGGGGATTCTCTCTCTCCCTCTCTCTCTCTTTCTCTGTTCCTCCCCCACTTGTGCACTCTCTCTCTTTCTCTCTCTCTCTCAAATAAATGAATAAACTAAATAAAATAAAATAAAAAGTATTTATTTGGGAATAATTTCAGGCTTACAGAAGAGTTGCAAAGTTAGTACAGAGAACTGTACTTCTCCATTTTCAGTTTCTTCTAATGTTGTCATTTTGCATCATAGTAGTATATTTATCATAACTAAGAATAGCAGCATTGGTACATTATTATTAACTAAATCCTATACTTTATTTGGATTTCACCAGTTTTTCTGTTAGTGAACTTTGTCCTAGGATCCAATCTGGTATTCACCCTTGTAGTTACTTGTCATGACTCCTTAGCCTCCTCTGATCTGTTGCAGTTTCTCTTTCCCTCTTATTTTTTCTGGAAACAGAATTTTTAAGGTATTGCAAATAATACATACAGTATGTTACATATTTGTATATTTTACAGATTTAACCACCTGATTCCCTTTGCTGAGAGAAGATAAAGGCACAGGTTTATTCAGTGAAAATCAGAAACACAATACATCTGAGGCAATGCATCAAACATGTATATGGATTGCTGCAGATGCTGCATTAATGCACTGTGTTCATAGCAATTTTGCACAGTGAATTGAACTATCCATTACCAATGGTGAATAAATATTAAACATATCATGCATTGTAATGTAAGTATTATGTGTAGTTGCCTATGTTTCTCTCTTTTTTTTAAGTTTTTATTTGGATTCCAGTTAGTTATCATACAGTGTAATACTACTTTCAGGTGTACAATATAGTGATTCAACACTTCCATACAACACCCAGAGCTCATCACAAGTGCACTCCTTTGTACCCATCACCTACTTAACCTATCCCCCCACTCACATCCCCTCTGGTAACCATCAGTTTGTTCTCTACCAAGAAGAGCCTGTTTCTTGGTTTGCTTCCTCTCTTTTCTCCCTTTGCTCATTGTTTTTTTTTTCTAAAATTCCACATATGTGTGAAATCATATGTATATGTCTTTCTCTGATTGACTGACTTTGCTTAGCATAATACTCTCTAACTCCATCCACATCGAGGCAAATAGCAAGATTTCATTCTTTTTTATGGCTGAGTAATATTCCATTGTATGCATATACCATTGCTTCTTTATCCATTCATCAGTCAATGGATATTTGAGCTTTTCCATAATTTGACTATTGTTGATAATGCTGCTATAAACATCGGGGTGCATGGTTCCTTCAAATGAGTATTTTTGTATCCTTTGGGTATATACCTAGTAGCACAATTCCTGGAACATAGGGTAGATCTACTTTTAATTTTTTGAGGAAACCCCATACTCTTTTCCAGAGTGGTTGCACAAGTTTTGCAAGTTTTTCCTGTGTTGTTAATTTTAGTCATTTTGACAGGTATGAGGTGATATTTTATTGTAGTTTTGATTTGCATTTCCCTGATGATGAGTGATGTTGTCTATTGGCCATCTGTCTCTTTTTTCCCATATGAACATTTGTTTTTTTTCTTAAATTCCACATATGAGTGAAATCATATGATATTTGTCTTTCTCTGATTTATTTCACTTAGCATAATACTCTCTAGCCCTTAACTCAACATTGTTACAAATGGTAAGAGTCCATTCTTTTTCATGGCTGAGTAATATTCCGTTGTATGTATATTCTTCCACATCTTCTTTATACATTTATAAGTCAACGGATATTTGGGCTCTTTCCATAACTTGGCTATTGTAGATAATGCTGCTACAAACATGGGGATGCATGTCCCTTTGATTTATATTCTTGTGTTCTTTGGGTAAATACCTAGTAGTGGAATTGCTGGGTCATAGAGCAGTTCTAGTTTTAACTTTTTGAGGAAGCTCCATACTATTTTCCAGGGTGGCTACACCCGTCAATTGGCATTCCCACCAACAGTGTAAGAGGGTTGCCCTTTCCCCACATCCTTGCCAACACCTGTTGCTTCTTGTGTTATTAACTTTAGCCATTCTGACAGGTGTGAGGTGATATCTCATTGTAGTTTTGATTTGATTTGATTTGATGATGAGTGACGTTGAGCATCTTTTCATGTGTCTGTTGGCCATCTGTCTGTCTTCTTTGGGAAAATGTCCATTCATGTATTCTGCCCATTGCTTAACTGGATTGTTAGTTTTTTGGGTGTTGAGTTTGATAAGATCTTTTATATATTTTGGATACTAGCCCTTTATGAGATATGTCCATTGCAAATACCTTCTCCCATTTCATAGGCTGCCTTTTAGTTTTGCTAATTGTTTCCTTTGCTGTGCAGAAGCTTTTTATTTTGATGAAGTACCAATAGTTTATCTTTCCTTTTGTTTCCCTTGCCTCAGGAGACATGTCTAGGAAGAAGTTGCTATGGCCCATCTCAATAGGGTTAGTGCCTGTGTTCTTTTCTAGGATTTTTATGGTTTCCTGTCTCACATCTATGTCTTTAATCCATTTGGGGTTTGTTTTTGTGTATGGTGTAAGAAAGTGGTCCAGTTTCATTCTTTTGCACGTTGCTGTCCAGTTTTTCTAGCACCATTTGTTGAAGAGACTGTGTTTTTCCCATTGGATATTCTTTCCTGCTTTGTCATATATTAATAGATCATACAGCCAAAAATTGGACAACAGAGAATAAAGGTAGTTGCCTATGTTTCTCAATTTTATTGCTACCCTGTACAAAGTAATAATTTGTAAGTTTAACATCATAATAATAAAAAATACAAAGTCTAGTTTTAAATTAGACAAGCTGAGTATAAGTTAATATGGACAAATAAATAAGCAAAAATAATCAGAAAATCCTGAAAAGAATAGTGGCAGGTAGCCTTACCAGATATTAAGACATTTTAAAGTTTCAATAATTTTTTAAAGGGTACTGGCACATAAATAGACATACATAAAAAGAATGAAAGCTTTATAAGTGGAAACAAACATTGAAATTTAGGATATGACAAAGATGACATCTTAAATTGGTGAAAAAAGATGGACTATTCAACAAATAATTGGGACAATTGTATAGCCACCTGAAAAAAACAGATCCATACTTCACACTGTTCATGAGGAAAAACTGCAAGTGAATCAATTATTTGAATGTAAAAAGTCAAATAATGAAAAAAACTAAAAAAACCACATGGAACTATGTCTTTATAACCTTGGACTTTTGGGGAAAGCCATTCTATGATTCAATATCCAAATGCCTTAGAAGATGCCTTAGCATTTGATAAAAGACCAACAACCCAACAAAAAAATGGGCAAAACTCATAAACAGACTGATAATAGAAAAGAAAATATAAATGACTAAAGATTTTTGTCCTCCCACATAATAATAAAAATACAAAATGTAACTATTACAATTTGTAACCACCCCAAAATTGATAACACATTCATTAGCAAGGCTGTGCGAAATTAGACACTCTCACACATTCCTGATGGTAATGCAAACTGATACCAACCCAATAAAGGGCATTTTTGCAACATCAGTTTAAATAAAAAATAAATTTTCCATTGAACCATCAATCCATATCCTGGGTATTTACTTTATGTATTTACCTGAACACATAAAATAATAAAATAAAATTAATTAAGTAAATAAAATAAAAGGGTACAAGGTTATTAATTTCAACTTTTTTACAATAGCAAAAGATTAAAAACAATCCATCTGTCAACAGGGTACTGATTAGATAAATTAAAGATACAATGGAATACTATGATATATAAAATGAGGAAGCTGTATTTGTGCTGATATGGAAAAATCTCCAAGATGTATTGCTAAGTGAAAACAAATCAAGGTGCCAAACAGAATGTATATAGTATGGGGGCGCCTGGGTGGCTCAGTCGGTTGAGCGGCCGACTTCGGCTCAGGTCATGATCTCGCGGTCCGTGAGTTCGAGCCCCGCGTCAGGCTCTGGGCTGACGGCTCAGAGCCTGGAGCCTGCTTCCGATTCTGTGTCTCCCTCTCTCTCTGCCCCTCCCCCGTTCATGCTCTGTCTCTCTCTGTCCCCAAAATAAATAAACGTTAAAAAAAATTTAAAAAAAAAAGAATGTATATAGTATGTTATACCTTGTAAGAAGTAAGTAAAATAATACCATATATTCATACTTACATACAGAAACTCTGGGAAAAAAATGCATTTGGGATTAACAGATTGGGGGGATAGGGTGAATGGGAAATATGGGAGAGGAATAGGAGCAAAACTTTCCACTATACCTCTTTTATTGTTCTTTGGGTTTTCAACCACAAGAATGTATTACCTATTCAAAAAAAGTTAAACTAAAATTAAATATAAATCCAAGATTCCAAGCAACAATAAGAGAGGTTGTTCAATGAGTCAGCAAATCATGCTACAAAACTTGTCAAGTTTGGAAGAATAGAAATAATGAATTAACTTAGATATGTTAAAATATTTTAGAGTTAAGTGTACAAATTAAAAATTAAGGGCAACCAGCAAAAGAATATAAATAAATAATATAGTTTCTGAGACACCACAGGGAGCTAAAGGGAATATAGAAATCTTTATCAGTTGAAGAGAAAGAAAAAAAGGTTTTATAAAAAACATGGTAAGATGAAAATACAAAACAAATAGAAAACAAAATATGGCAATCATAATACATTTAAGTAGATGGAATTTATCAAACAAAAGGTAAATTTTCAGAATGAATAAGACATGCACAGCTATTTGTTGTTGCATTATTTATATAGGAAAAGACTGAAAATAACCCATATGTTCCATTAATAGAGGTCTGGTACATCTGCCAAATAAAGTACCATGCAACTTTGAAAAGGAATGAAGAATACCTCTATATACTCTAATGGAGTGATCTCCAGGACATATTGTTCATTTAAGGAAAAGCAAGGTGGAGAAAAGTGTTCATAATATGATACATAACCTACATAAGATGGGAAGTGATAGAAAAACATGTACATATTTGTTTATATAAGAGAGAAAGATAAACCATAAAATCTAAAAACTGGTTAGCTACAGGGAGTGAGAAAGAATAGTATAAAAAGGCAAGAATACAAACTAGTTTTTTTTTTAGTATACCTTTTTCTGTAGCTTTGACTTTGGAGCCATGTAACTGTATTCAACAGCTCTGAAATCATTTTTTAAAAAGGCATTCCCTAAAGATCAAAAGCAAAATCAAATAAATGAATCTGTATATCCAAAAGGTGACATAACACAGAAAGAGACTTTTAAAACATAGCAACATTTAATGTATATTCCTAACAGGATACATATTAAGGTAAAGGCAAAAATATCTGCAAAACAATCTTAAAATCATATTTTTGGTGGTATACTACCAAGCAAATGAGTGATTATGTTGTTAGTTTGAGAATCAGGATTTTTCTTATGGGAGAATGGAGATATAGATTGTTAAGTAAAAATCCTACAGTACTGAATTTGAACTGGGTTGATCACGATGCCCAGAGCCCAGATTTTGTTTTGAAATACAATTTCATACAAAAAGGAACCAAGATTCCTGGGACAAATGGCTGGTTTCTACGTGGGTCAGGAAACGTACAAGCAGAACTTCCAATACCTTGCATTCACAGGAAGCAAGAAGGATATCACAGGCTACTAGGGTTATATCAAAATGACACATGGGCAAGTGTGTAGAGACCAAAGATGGAACAATTTGAGCATGAGTAACAAGAATGTGTGACGGATTGAAATGCATCCAATGTTTACATCCAAATGTTTATAACAATACCTTAAAAGTGGCCACATATGAAGAAACAACTAGCGCTGGAAGGAGGTGGAGAAAAAGAAACCCTCTTGTATTGCTGGTAGGAATGCAAACTGGTACAGTCACTGTAGAAAACAGTATGGAGGTTTCTCAAAAAATTAAAAATAGAACTACCCTATGATCCAGTAATCACACTGCTGAGTATTTACCCAAAAAGTACAAAAACACCAACTGAAAGGGATATATGCAACCCTATGTTTATTGCAGCATTATTTACAATAGCCAAACTATGGAAGCAGCCCAAGTGTCCATCAATAGATGAATGGATAAAGAACAAGTGATACACACACACACACACACACACACACATGAATATTATTCAGCCATAAAAATAATTAAATCTTGCCATTTGCAAAAACATATATAGAGCTAGGGGTATAATGGTAAGTGAAATAAGTCAGAGAAAGACAAATGCCATATGACTCCCTCAAATGTGAAATTTAAGAAACAAAACAAATGAACAATGTAAAAAAAGAGAGAGAGAAACCAAGAAACAGACTTAACTATAGAGAACAAACTGATGATTACCAGAAGGGAGGTGGGGGGAATGGATGAAATAGGGGGTGGGGATTAAAGAATAAACTTATCATGATGAAAAACTAAAATAAAATGATTTAAAATTTTTAAAAAAATTTATTGTTTATATGTAACCTAGTGTTTATTGCAGCATAATTTACAATAGCCAAGATATGGTAACAACCCAAGTATCTTTGTTTTTAATTTTTAAATGGCCACATTTGAAAGATGATAGGGAACCAAAACATTATATTGAAAATCAGTAATTAAAGTCATGTATTCTGATTTTCCTATGCTAACTGTACCACTAGGTACCAAATAGTAGATGAAGAGAAATTTCTTTTTATAAAAAGAATTACAGAGATGGGAGCTAAGACGGCAGTGGAAGAGGACTTTGGGTTTATCTCATCCCTCGAACACAGCTAGATAATTATCAAATCATTCTGAATGCCCAAGAAATCAACATGAGGATTGACAGAACAAACCCCACAACTAGAGGAAGAGAAGAGGTCACATTGCGTAAGGTATGAAGTGTGGAGACATGGTTTGGGGGAGAAAAGGATCATGGGTGCTGCAGTAGGGAGGGATCCCTGTCATGGAGAAAGGTGAAAGAGAGAGGAGGTGGGGGGAGAGAGAGAGAGGAGAACACGGAATGCACGAAGAGAACCCTTCCTGAAGGCCATTGGCTGGGAAAACAAGAGGGGCTGATTTTCTTGAGTTCTTGCAACCCACAGGATTTAAGGACTGGAAATTTTGGGGCACCTGGGTGGCTCACCCAGTTAAACATCTGACTTTGGCTCATGTCATGATCTCATGGTCCACGAGTTCAAGCCCCCTGCATCAGGCTCTGTGCTGACAGCTCAAAGCCTGGAGTCTGCCTCAGAATCTGTGTCTCCCTCTCTCTCCGTCCCTTCCTCACTAGTACTCTGTATCTCTTTCTTTCTCAAAAATAAATAAAAAATTTTTAAAATAAAAATAAAAAAATAAAGTTCAGTGGGCTTGGGTGAGATGGAGCCCTGAGGGCACTGCCCTGCTCCTAGAGAGAAGGCAGACACACAACCCAGGGGCAGCCAGCGTGGAAACAGAGATCTGAGAGGTGTTTGGGGGCACACAGAAGGGAGATTATTCAACCTTCCCTTCCCGGAATGCATCACTGAAAGCCAGCATTCAGGTAGACCCCTCTCCCCTGGGGGTTTAGGGAGGAAGAAGCAGGCACCATTTCCCTCCCTTGCTCCTCAGCATAAACACAGAACCACCTGCAGAAGGAAGCTAGCCCTGCCCAATCCCCTCATCGACACTTGCTGCCTAACCTGCTTGCTCCAAGTCCCACACCCCTGCTCTCTGGTACAACTGTGCTTCTCAGTCAATCTCGCCTCAATCCCAGTGCTGGTCGACAAGCACAGGCCACATCCCTAAAACCTGGAGGTTTAAAAATCAGAAGGCTTGGCTGGGATAGAGCCCAAAGAGCATATTGTTGCTCCTGGAGAGAAGGCAGGTAAACAACATGGAGGCAGACAGTGTGGAAACAGCAATCTGAAAAACACCTGGGGTATAGGGGGAAGAATATTTGCTCTTCCCAGAATGCTTCTCTGAGAGGCAGGGTGCATGGAGGTACCTCTCTGGGGACAAGGGAGCTGGCTGGCTGGACCCATTTCCCTTCCCTGACCCTCAGCATAAACACAGAGCCACCTGTAGTAAGCGGCACACCAACACTGGCTACCTGGCCTGCTTACACTAGGTCCCCACCCCTGCCTTTGGTGGGACTGCCCTTCTTGGTCAAGCTTGCATAAGTCCCAGCCCAGTGGGACCCTTCCCCAGAAGACCACCAGAAACCCATGCCCACACCACATCTCCCAACCATAGAGTTCTGCAAGGCTTCAATTCTACTGGAAGTAGTATCAGGTCTCATTTAACAAGCAAACCAGAGCACACATAGTTAAAACTCACCACATTCAGGCCAAGGACCAAAAACTGCCCACTGCAGGCAAGGAGAGCCTCAGTAGACAACTGGCCTGAGGGATACAGCAGCTAAAACACAATAGTAAAGCACATGCAGCACACAGCAGGGACACTGTCTGAACCACCAGGAACTAAACAGTATCTGTCCTCTTCTTCATAAAGCCATTACTCTCAGGAGCAGAAACATAATGGGCTTTTCTAATACAGAGAAAAAGACAGAACTTAGGCAAAATATCAAGACAGCAGAATTCACCCCAAATGAAAGAACAAAATAAGGTTATGGCCAGAGGTCTAAGTGAAACAAATATAAATAACATGCCTGATGGAGAATTTAAAGCAACAATCATAAGGACACTAGCTGGGCTTGAGAAAAGAATGGAAGACTTCAGAGAATCCCTTGCTGCAGACACAAAAGAATTAAAAAAGAATCAGCCAGGAATAAAAAATAAAGTAACTGACATTGGAAACAGGCTTGATGCAATAAACATAAGGCTTGAAGACATCGAGGAAAGAATAAGCGATATAGAGGACAAAATAATTGAAAATAATGAACTGAACAAAAGAGAGAAAGAATTATGAACTCAAGAATAGACTTAGGGAACTCCATGACTCCATCAAACATAATAACATTCATATCATAAGAGTCCCAGAAGAAGAAAAGAGAAAAGGGAGCAGAATTTTTATTTGAGGAAATCATAGCTGAAAATTTTCCTAAACTGGGTAAATAAATAGACATTCAGATCCAGGAGGCACAGAGAACTCCCATCAAAAATCAACAAAAGAAGGCCAATACCACTATATATTGTAGTTAAATTTGTAAAATATACTGATAAAGAAAAAAATTTTAAAGCTGCAAGACAAAAGAAGTCCTTAACTTACAAGGGAGGACCCATAGGCTAGCTAGCAGCAGATCTCTCAAAAGCAGATCTATCAAAACCAGAATCGAGTGGCATAATGTATTCAATGTGGTGAGTTGGAAAAATCTGCAGCCAAAACTCTATCCAGCAAGGATATCATTCAGAATAGAGGAAGAGAAAGAATTTCCCAGGCAAACAAAAACAAAAGGAGCTCATGACCATTAAACCAGCCACACAAGAAATATTAAAGGAGACTCTGTGAATGGAAAGAAAAGACCAAAAGTGACAAAGACATGAAAGGAAGAGAGAAAATCTCCAGAAACAATGACAAAACAAGTAATAAAATGGCACTAAATACATATCTATCAATAATTACTCTGAATGTAAATAGACTAAATGCTCCAATCAAAAGACAAAAGGTGTCAGAATGGATAAAAAAACAACAAAACCCATCTATATGCTGCCTATAAAAGACTCATTTTAGACCTAAAAACACCTACAGATTTAAACTAAGGGCATGGAGAACCATCTATCATGCTAATGGACATCAAAAGAAAGCCAGAGTACCCAGATTTATATCAGACAAACTGGATTTTATTTTTTTATTTAAATTTTAGTTAGTTAACATACAGTGCAATATTAGTTTCAGGAATAGAATTCAGTGATTCACTACTTAACATTCAACAGCCAGTGCTAATCACAACTAGTGCCCTCCTTAATACCCATCACCCATCCCCTTCCATCAACCCTCATTTTGTTCTCTATCATTAAGAGTCTCTTGTGGTTTGTTTCCCTTCTCTTTCCCTCCTTCCCACATGTTCATCTGTTTAATTTTTTAAATTCCACATATGAGTGAAACCGTATGGTATTCGTCTTTCTGACTGACTCATTTCGCTTAGCATAATACATTCTAGCTCTATCCACATCATTGAAAATGTTAAGATTTCATTCTTTATGATGGCTGAGTCAACGGACATTTGGGCTCTCTCCATACTTCAGCTATTGTTGATAATGTTGTTATAAACATTGGGGTGCATGTACCCTTTAATATTTGTATTTGTGTATCCTTTGGGTAAAAACCTAAGAGTTCAATTGCTGGATCATAGGGTAGTTCTATTTTAGTATTTTGAAGAACCTCCATACTGTTATCCAGAGTGCACCAGTTTGTATTCCCACCAACAGTGCAAGAAGGTTCCCCTTTCTCCACCCTCACCAACACCTGATGTTTCTTGTGTTGTTAACTCTAGCCATTCTGGCAGGCGGAATAAGGTGGTATCTCTTCGTGGTTTTGATTTGTATTTCCCTGATGGTGAGTGATGTTGAACATCTTTTCATGTGTCTGTTAGCCATCTGTACGTTCTTTGGAAAAGTGTCTATTCATGTCTTTTGTCCATTTCTTAACTGGATTGTTTCTTGGGTGTTAAGTTTGATAAGTTCTTTATAGATTTTGAATATTAACCCTTTATCAGATATGTCATTTGTAAATATCTTCTCCCATTCTGTAGGTTGCCTTTTACTTTTGTTGATTGTTTCCTTTGCTGTGCAGAAGAGTTGTAGTGTTGGGAAAACTGGACAGCAGCACGTGGAAGAATGAAACCGGACCACATTCTTACACCATACACAAAAATAAATTCAAAATCGATGAAAGATCTAAATGTGAGACCAGAAACCATCAAAATCCTCAAGAAAACAGGCAGAAATCTCTGACCTCAGCCAGTGCAACTTCTTCCTAGACATGTCACTGAAGGCAAGGGAAACAAAAGCAAAGTGAGCTGTAGGGACTTCATCATACAAACTAGATTGTAAACCAAAGACTGTAAAAAGAGATGAAGAAGAGCATTATATCATATTTAAGGGGCCTATCCTTCAAGATGATTTAACAATTATAAATATTCATGCTCCCAAAGTGAAAGCACCCAAATACATAAATCAATTAAGAACAAACATAAAGAAACTCACTGATAATAATATAATAATAGTAGGGGACTTTAACACCCCACTTACATCAATGGACAGATCATCTAACCAGAAAATCAACAAGGAAACAATGGCTTTGAATGACAC
The DNA here is from genome assembly GCF_046562875.1 of Panthera onca. Taxonomy (NCBI): domain Eukaryota; kingdom Metazoa; phylum Chordata; class Mammalia; order Carnivora; family Felidae; genus Panthera; species Panthera onca. The sequence goes on from NC_138357.1 coordinate 70,272,446, forward strand.
CCTGGACTGGATGGACTTGACAGATATATTCACAAAATTTTTTCCTAAAGCAGAAGAATACACTTTCTTTTCAAGCACACATGGAAACTGAGAGCTTTTCCTCTATGGACATGAACAAAAGGGATGTCCCTTCTCACCATTACTATTTAACATAGTACTACAAGTTTTAGCTCAGCAATCACACAACAAAAAGAAAATAAATGGCGTCCAAATCAACAAGAATTCAAACTTTCAGTATTTGCAGATAACATGATACTCTATGTAGAAAACCTAAAAGACTACCAAAAAAAAATGCTAGAACTAATACATGAATTCAGCAAAGTTTCAGGATATAAAATCAACATGCAGAAATCTATTGCATTTCTATACACCAATAATGAAGTAGTAGAAAAAGAAATCAAAGATTTAATCCCTTTTACAATTGCATGGAAAACAATAATATACCTAGGAATAAACCTAACCAAAGAGGTAAAAGATCTATATTCTGAAAATTATAGAAAACTTATGAAGGAATTTGAAGAAGACACAAAGAGATGGAAAATCATTCCATTCTCATGGATTGGAAGAACAAATATTGTGAAAATGCCTATATTACCAAAAGCAATCTACACATTTAATACAATCCCTACCAAAATACTATGAGCATTTTTCACAGAACTATAACAAACCATTCTAAAATTTGTATGGAACCACAAAAGACCCTGAATAGCCAAAGAAATCCTGAAAAACAAAAGCAAAGGTGAAGGCATCATGATTCTGGACATCAAGCTTTATTACAAAGCTGTAATCAAGACAGCATGGTATTGGCACAAAAACAGAAACATAGATCAATGAAACAGAATAGAAACCTCAGAAATTGACCCACAACTATTTTGTCAACTAATCTTCAACAAAGCAGGGAAGAATATCCAGTGGAAAAAAGACAGTGTCTTCAACAAATGGTGCTGGGGCAACTGGACAGTAACATGTAGAAGAATGAAAATGGACTACTTTCTTATACCATACAGAAAAAGAAATTCAATATGGATGAAAGACCTAAATTTAAGACAGGAAACCATCAAAGTCCTACAGGAGAACACAGACAGCAACATCTTTGACCTTGGCCACAGCAACTTCTTACTAGACATGTCACTGGAGGCAAGGGAAACAAAAGCAAACATAACTACTGGGATCTCATCAAGATAAAAAGCTTCTGCACAGCAAAGGAAACAATCAACAAACCTAAAAGGCAACCTACAGAATGGGAGAAGATATTTGCAAATGACATATCTAATAAAGGGTTAGTATCCAAAGTATTTAAAGAACTTATAAAATTCAACACCTAAGAAACAAATAACCTACTTAAGAAATGAGCAGAAGACATGAATAGACACTTTTCCAAAGAAGACATACAGATGGCTAACAGATGCATGAGAACATGCTCAATATCACTCATCATCAGGGAAATACAAATCAAAACTACCAGGAGATATCACCTCACACTTGTCGGAATGGCTAACATTAACAAAACAGGAAACAATAGGTGCCGGCGAGGATGCGGAGAAAGGAGAACTCTCTTACACTTTTGGTGGGAATGCCACTCTGGGAAATAGTGCAGAGCTTCCTCAAAAGTTAAAAATAGTTAGAAATATAACTACCCTATGATCCAGCAATTCTACTGCTAGGTATTTATTCAAAGAATACAAAATAACTCATTCACAGGGGAACATGCACCCTGATGTTCATAGCGTTATCTACAATAGCCAAATTATGAAAAGAGCCCAAATAACCATAGACTGATAAGTGGATAAAGATGTGGAATACATATATAATGGAATATTACTCAGCTATAAAAAATGAAATCTTGCCATTTGCAACAACGTGGATGGAGCTAGAATGTATTATGCTAAATGAAATGACTCGGTCAGAGAAGGACTAACAGCATATGATGTCACTCATATGTGGAATTTAAGAAACAAAACAAAAGATTATAGGGGGAAAAAGAGAGAGGCAAACCAAGAAACAGAGTCTTAACTATAGAGAACAAAAGAGGGGAGTGGTTTGGGGGATGGGTTAAACAGGATGGGGATTAAGTATTGCACTTGTTGTGATGAGCACTAGGTGTTGTATGGATGTGTTGCATCACTATCTTGTACACCTGAAACTAATATTACACTCTGATAACTAATTGGAATTTAAATAAAAACTAATGTAAAAATTAAACATAGGGCTATTCCTAAACACTTCTACAGATAACTGTGAAAAAGGATTTCAGCCAATAAATGGATATAGAATGATAGAATATCACTATTTTGCAACTTTAAATAAATTAATGGATCTAGCCATTGACAGACACCTAGACATCATATACCTCCTGGTGGGAGAACTCCATATGAGCTATCTAGCCAAGAAAATTGAACCTGAAACTGGTTAAGCCTCTAAAGGGAAGCAACAGTTTGTAGGAAATACAAAGTCAGAGAATATGTTATATAATGCCATGGCAGTGAAATCAGCAAAGTCAAACTTGGGTAACCCTACCAGGAAAACAACCAGATTTCCTCAATAAATTGCAAGGAAATAAAAGATAAGAGAGGAAACCTATGACTTAAAAGAGACAAGTTTTGTGAGTTATGTCAATCAAATGCAATGTATGGACCTTATTTGGATCTTGGTTCATTCTCTCTCTCTCTCTCTCTTTCTCTCTCTCTCTCTCTCTCTCTCTGTCACACACACACACACACACACACACATACACGAACACTTATGAAAGAGTTGGGAAATCTGAACAAAGAAGAAAATTTGATGATATAAAGGAATTGTGTTTTTAGGTGTGATAATGGTAATGTAATTGTATTTAATAAAACTTCCTTATTTTTTATAGGTACATACTACTTATGCACAAAACGTGCATAATATACATTGTTATTTTAACAAAATACTTTAAAAATGTGTCCATTTATTATGTTACAAAAGAATACAAAAATAAAATATAACCAATAAATAAAGCTAAGAGCTGGCTCTGGGAAAGACTAATAAAATAGACAAAGTTCTGGGCAGGTTCATCCTATAAAAAAAGAGAGAATGAACAAACAAAATACATCAGGCATTTAAAAAATGGCATAATTCAGATTAAGAGGAGACTTAAAAGTTATAAGCAGTTTTGCATAACTTTATACAAATAAATTTTGACCCCCAAGGGACATTTGGCAAGATCTGGAGCCTGGTTGTTACAACCTTAGGTGTAGGGAGGAGAGTACAACTAACATCTAGCTGGTAGAGGCCAAGAATTCTGCTAAACATCCTAGAATGCACAGCACACCCTCCACAACCAAGAATCATCAAAACCAAAATGTCAATAGTGCCAATATTGAGAAACCCTGACCTGGATTAAACTGGCAAGCTTGTAGGGAAACAATAATTATCAACACTGACCCAGGAAGAATTGAAAATCTGGGTAATGCAATAACCATAAGAGAAATTGAAATAGTTTTTGCAAATCTACCTATTCCCAAAAGACACCAGGTGAGAGAGTTCTACCAGGTGAGGTTCTACCAACATTTCAAGGAACACAACATTTTTATTTCATATAAAGAACTTTAGAGAACAAAGGAGTTAAGAAGGCAAAGCAGCATGAGACCCTGAGCTTATCTCCTCCCTGAAATGTGGCTAGATCAGCATCAAATCATTTTGAACACCTGGGAAATTGGTCTGAAGATTAATACAACAATCTGTATAATTTCATCTAGAGAACTTGGCAGGTACACGGTGTGGAGAGGTGAATTGGGGAATAGAAAAGATGTGAAGCCATGGAGGGTAGGGAGCTATTTGCCTCGAAAGAGGACAGAAGAGAAAGAGAAAGGGGGAGAGTGCAGAGCTTCAGGATCATGAAAGAAAAGCACTCCCTCTGAAAGTAGCTGGAGAGAAAGAGAGAGGGAAGGAGTGAAAATATTCAAAGGGGACTGGACAAAAAAATCTGTTCCCAAAACCACTGATGGGGAGAAAAAAGGTTTCCATACCACCAGGATTCTATAAACAGTGGAGCTCAGTCTGAATGTTTGGAACTCAGTGTCTGGAAGTACTGTGGTGAGGAAGTAGGGCGAATCCCCGGGAGTAGGCAGCATAGTCTAAGGGGTCCGTGTGCCACACGGGAGAAGCATTTCCCCTGACTAGAATACATTTGGTACAAGCCATATGATGTCTCCAAGGCAAAGTCCTGGTGGGCCCCAGAGAGCAGCCATGTTTAGTGATATTGGGAAAAAGACATCAGAGAGCAGCAAAGACTGGCACCAGCTGTGTGTTGTGATTTACCATAAACTCTGAACCTCTGCTGCTGTGCAATCACGTGAAACTTTTCTGGAACCAACCAGCACTAGACCATTGTTCAGAGAGACCCTCACCCCGAGAACTGGTGCAGATCCAAGCTGCAGGGGTCTCTGAAGTGTGGGGTTTTGAAATACAGGCCCATCTTAAATAAAACTCTCAGGGATGGGGGGAGTGCCACCTGGCAGGCAGACAGCTTAGACATGGAAAGGGTAGAGGTGGGGAGCAGGCGGAGGCATAAGACAAAGGAGGGGTGTTTGATTGTGGGTTGGTGAGGGTGTGAAGTTCCTGTGATAGAGACTAGGGATCTGGGTGAAGTCATTTTCACCTTTAGGGGTGCACACACGCACTCAGATATAAGCTAAGCTAAGACCCTGTAAGCTAAGCATTGCTACCAAGTGGAGAATGGAGCAATTACACTGAGCCCTGCCCACCAAGCCCTCCAGGCACATCCCCCCAGAAGACCAGTACAAATCCCTTCCACCAGTGTATTAGTCTACAGACTATAGTGTGCTGCAAAGTTTCAGTTCTAGGGGAAACTGGATGTAACTTCATTTGGGTTTAATTCTGTTTCCTGGTTTATTTGTTTGTTCCCTTTGCTTTTGTATTTGATTTGTTTTCTTTTTTTCTTTCCTGTTTTTTCTTTCTTGGATACATAAAGAGCATATTGTTCTTTTTTTGTTGTTTGTTTCTTTCTTTCCTTTATTATTTTTTAAATGTTTATTTTTGAAAGAGAGACAGACAGAGCATGAGCAGGGGAAGGACAGAGAGAGAGGGAGAAACAGATCCAAAGCAGGCTCCAGGCACTGAGCTGTCAGCACAGAGCCCGCCGCAGGGCTCAAACTCATGAACAGTGAAACCATGACCTGAACTGAAGTCAGACGCTTAACCGACTGAGCCACTCAGGTGCCCCTATTTATTTATCTTTTATGTTTAATTCTATTTTATACACTTTATTTTATTTTATTCTATTTTATTATTTAATTTTTTTATTTTTAAATTTTTTAAACTTGTTTTTTCCTTTCTCTTTCTTCTCTATCCTATCAATCTTCTCTCAACAAGCAGACTGAAACAAACCTAAGATCTAACTTCCTTTACTTGCTATTTTCTTTTGTTTTTAATTTTTTAATTTTAATTTTAATTTTATTAATTTTTTTCTTTCTCCAAAATGACAAGATGGAGAAATTCACCCCCAAAAGAAATAACAGGAAGAAATACTCGCCAGGGATTTAATCAACACAGATATAAGTAAGATGTCTGAACTAGAATTTATTTTTTTTTAATTTTTTTAAAGTTTATTTATTTTTGAGACAGAGAGAGACAGAGCATGAATGGGGGAAGGTCAGAGAGAGAAGGAGACACAGAATCTGAAACAGGCTTCAGGCTCTGAGCTGTCAGCACAGAGCTCGATGCGGGGCTCAAACTCATGGACCGTGAGACCATGACCTGAGCCGAAGTCAGATGTTCAACCAACTGAGCCACCCAAGCACCCCAGATGTCTGAACTGGAATTTGAAACCATGATTATAAGACTACTAGCTGTGGTTGAAAAATGCATAAAAGACACCAGAGAATCCCTTTATGCAAATATAAAAGAACTAAAATCTAGTCAAGCTGAAATTAAAAATGCTATAACCAAGATGCAATCTCGAATGGATGCTGTGATGGTAAGGGTAGACAAAGCATACCTGTGAATCTGTATTCACTGACAAAGTGAATCTGTAATAAGGAAGATAAAATTATGGAAAATAATGAAGCAGAAAAAAGAGGGAAACAAAGGCAAAAGATCACAATACAAAACTTGGAGAATTCAGTGACATATTAAAAAGGAATAACATCCAAATCATAGGAGTCCCAGAATATGAAGAGAGAGAAAAGGGGGCAGAAGGCTGAGCAAATTATAGCAGAAAACTTTCCTAATATGGGGAAGGACAAAGACATAAAAATCCAAGAAGCAGAGAACTCCCATTAGAGTCAACAAAAACCATCAATGACCACTCTGGTTTCTCTTCAGATCGTATAAATCTTTCACCTTTTACAAAAACCATCAATCACCAAGGCATATGATAGTCAAATTCACAAAATACACAGACAAGGAAAGACTTATGAAAGCAGCAAGGGGGAAAAAAAAGTTTTTAACCTAAAAGGGAAAGCAGATCAGGTTCACAGCATATCTGTCCATAGAAACTTGGCAGGCCAGAAAGGAGTGGCAGGATATATTCAACTTGCTGAGTCAGAAAAATATGAAGCCAAGAATTCTTTATCCAGCAAGGCTGTCATTCAGAATAGGCAAAAAAAGAAAAAGAGTTTCCCAGACAAACAAAAACTAGAGTTTGTGACCACTAAACCAGCTCTGCAATAAGTTCTAAGGGGGACTCTTTGAGAACAAAACAAAACAAAACAAAAACAACAAAGACTTAGAAAGAGCTGGAGAACATCACCAGAAACACCAACTCTACAGGCAATACAATGAGACTAAATTAATATCTTTCAATAATCAATCTAAATGTAAGTGGACTAAATGCTCCAATCAAAAGACATAGGGTATCAGGATGGATTAAAAAAAAAAAACAAGACCCGTGTATATGCTGCCTAGAAGAGACTCATTTTAGACCTAATGACACCTGCTGATTGAAATTAAGAAGATGGAGAATCATCTTTCATGTTAAGGAACATCAAAAGAAATCTGGACTAGACATACTTATATCAGACAAACTAGATTTTAAAACAAAAAAATTAACAAGAGATAAAGAAGGGCATTATATCATAATTAAAAGGTCTATCCACCAAGAATATCTAGCAATTGTAAATATTTATGCCCCCAAATTGAAACATCCAAATATATAAATCAATCATAAACATAAAGAAACACGTTGATAACAATACCATAATAGTAGGGGACTTTAACATCCCACTTACCTCAATAGACAGATCATCTAAGCAGAACATCAACAAGGAAACAGTGGCTTTGAATGAAACCCTGGACCAGATGGACTTAACAGATATATGCAGAACATTAATCCTGAAGCAGCAGAACATACATTCTTCTCGAGTTCATATGGAACATTCTGCAGAATAGATCACATATCAGAATAGGTCACAAATCAGTCCTCAACAAGTACAAAAAGATCTATATCTTACCATGCATATTTTCAGACCACAACAGTATGAAACTTGAAATCAACCAGAAGAAAAAATTTGGAAAGACCATAAATACTTGAAGATTAAAGAACATACAACTAAAGAATGAATGGGTTAACCAAAAAATTAAAGGGAAAATTAAAAAGTACATGGAAGCCAGGGAAAATGAAAATGCGACAGTCCAAAATCTCTGGGATACAACAAAAGTAGTTATAAGAGGGAAGCATATAGCAATCCAGGCTTTTGTAAAGAAGGAAGAAATGTGTCAAATACACAACCCAACTTACACCTGAAGAATCTGGAAAAAATACCAAATAAATCACAAAAACAGCAGAAGAAGGGAACTAATAAAGATTAGAGCAGAAATCAATGATATCAAAATTTTAAAAAAAACAATGAAACTAGGAGTTGGTTCTCAGAAAGAATTAACAAAATTAATAAACCCCTAGCCAGATTGATCAAAAAGAGAAAGGAACAGACCCAAATAAATAAAATCAGAAATGAATCAGGAGATGCCATAACTAACACCACAGAAATACAAACAAAAATAAGAAAATATTAAGAGCAATTATATGACAAAAATTCGGCAATCTAGAAGAAATGGACAAATTGCTAGAAACATATAAACTACCAAAACTAAAACAAGAAGAAATAGAAAATTTGAGCAGACCCATAACCAGTAAAGAAATTGAATCAGTAATCAAAAACCTCCCAAAAAACAATTCCAGGGCCAATAGCTTCCCAGGGGAACTCTACCAAACATTTAAAGAAGAGTTAAGGCCTATTCTTTTGAAGCTGTTCCAAAAAATAGAAATGGAAGGAAAACTTCCAAACTCATTCTAGATGCCAGCATTAACTTGATTCTAAAACCAGACAAAGACCCCACTAAAAAGGAGAACTACAGACCAATTCCCTGATGGACATGGATGCAAAAATTTTCAACAAGATACTAGCCAACCAGATCCAACAATACATTAAAAGAATTATTCACCACGACCAAGTAGGATTTATTCCTGGATGCAGAGGTGGTTCAATATCTGCAAATCCATCAATGTGAAACATCCCATTAATATAAGAAAGGATAAGAACCAAATGATCCTCTCAATAGATGCAGAAAAATAAACATTTGACAAAATATAGCAACTTTCTTGATAAAAACCTTCAAGAAAGTAGGGATAGAAGTAACATACATCAATTAATTGCATTTGGGTACACCAATAATGAAGCAGAAGAAAGAGAAATCAAGGAATCGATCCCATTTATAATTGTACCAAAAACCATAAGTTATCTAGGAACAAACCTAAGCAAAGAGGTAAAAGATCTGCATGGTGTAAACTATAGAAAGCTTATTACAGAAATTAAAGAAGACACAAAGAAATGGAAAAACATTCCAGGCTCATGGATTGGAAGAGCAAATATTGTTAAAATTTCAATACTACTCAATGCAGTCTACACATTCAAAGTAATCCCTACCAAAATAACACCAGAATTCTTCATAGAGCTAGGTCAAACAATCCTAAAATTTGTATGGAAGCAGAAAAGACCCCGAATAGCCAAAGTATTGTTGTAAATAAAAGGCATCACAATTCTGGACTTCAAGCTGTAATCATCAAGGCAGTATGGTAGTGGCACAAAACAGACACATAGATCAATGGAACAGAATAGAAAACCTAGAAATAGACCCACATATTTATGACCAACTAATCTTCAACAAAGCAGGAAAGAGTACCCAATGGAAAAAAGACAGTCTCTTCAGCAAATAGTTTTGGGAAAACTGGACAGCAACATGCAGAAGAATGAACCTGGACCACTTTCTTACACCAAACACAAAAATAAACTCAAAATGGATGAAAGACCTAAATGTAAGACAAGAAACCATCAAAATCCTAGAGGAGAAAACAGGCAACAACCTCTTTGACCTTGGCCACAGCAACTTCTTACTAGACACGTCTCCAGCGACAAGGGAAACAAAGGCGAACATCAACTATTGGGACCTCATAAAGGTAAAAACTCTGCACAGCAAAAGAAACAATCAAGAAAATTAAAAGGCAACCAATAGAATGGGAGAAGATATTTGCAAATGACATATCTGATAAATGGTTAGTATCCAAAATCTGTAAAGAACTTATCAAACACCCAAAAAACAAATAATCCAGTGAAGAAATGGGCAAAAGACATGAACAGACATTTTTCCAAAGAAGATATCTAGATGGCTAACAGACACATGAAAAGATACTCAACATCACTCATCATCAGGGAAATACAAATCAAAATCACAATGAGATACTACTTCACACCTGTCAGAATGGCTAAAATCAACAACTCATGAATCAACATATGTTGGTGAGGATGCAGAAAAAGGGGAACACTTTAGCCCTGCTGGTGGGAATGCATACTGGCGTAGCCACTTGGAAAACAGTATGGAGGTTCCTCAAAAAATTAAAAATGGAGCTACCCTATGACTCAGCAATTGCACTACTAGGTATTTTTCCAAAGGGTAGAAAACTGCTGAATTCAAAGGGACACATGCACCCCAATGTTTATAATAGCACTATCAACAAAGCCAAATTGTGGAAAGAGCCCAAATGTCAATTAACTGATAAATGGATAAAGAAGATGTGGTATATATATATATATATATTATATATATATATATATACACACACCTTGGAATATTACTTGGCAATCAAAATGAATGAAATCTTGCCATTTGCAACAATATGGATGGACCTAGAGTATATTATGCTAAGTGAAATAAGTCAATCAAAGAGAGAAAAATATCATATGATTTCACTCATATGTGGAATTTAAGAAACAAAACAGATGAACACAGGGGAAGGGAAGGCAAAATAAGATAATAAGGGAGAGGCAAACCATAAGAGACCTTAAATATGAAGAACAAACTGAGGGTTGCTGGAGGGGTGTTGGGGGGGGATGGGCTAAATGGGTGATGAGCATTAAGGAGGGCACTTGTTGGGATGAGCATTGGGTGTTATACATAGGGGATGAATCACTGGAATCTACTCCTGCAATCATTATTACACTATATGTTAACTAACTTGGATTTAAATAAAATTTTTAAAAACTTCAGAGAATAGAAAAGAGCGGAAACTACCAAACTCATTTCACAAGCAAGCATAACCTTGGTACTGAAACCAAACAAGGACTCCATAAAAAATAATATTATAGGGGCACCTAGGTGGCTCAGTTGGTTAAGTGTCTGACTTCCACTCAGGTCATAATCTTGCCGTCTGTGAGTTCAAGCCCCATGTCAGGCTCTGGGCCAACAGCTCAGAGCTTGGAGCCTGCTTTGGATTCTGTGTCTCACTGCCCCTTCCCTGCTTGTGATCTGTCTCCCTCTCTCAAAAATAAAATAAAAACATAAAAAATATAAAAAAGAATTCTATAGGCTAATATAATTTAAAATCAAAGATGCAAAAATCCTAAATAAAATATTAGTAAATTGAATGTAGTGCATATTAAAAGAATAGTCAATGGTGGGGCACCTGGGTGGCTCAGGCAGTTTAGTGTCCTACTCTTGATTTTGGCTCAGGTCATGATTTCACTGTGAGTTCAAGCCCCAACATGGGCTCTGCCCTGACACAGCAGAGCCTGCTTGGGGTTCTCTGTCTCCCTCTCCCTTCCCCTTGCCCATGCTGGCTCTCACTCACTCTCTCCCCCCTTCTCTGCCTCTCTCTTTCTCTCTCTCTCTCTCAAAAATAAATAAATAAACATGAAAAAGAATAGCCCATTCTGACCAAGTGTGCTTTATCTTAGCAATAAAAATATGGTTTGCCATAAGGAAACCTATTAATATAATTCACACACTAACAAAGTAAAGGAATAAACAAATGATTCTTTTCAAAACATGCAGGAATATCATTCAATAAATTCAACATTAATTCATAAAAATATTAATAATAAAGCATTAGGAAATCAACAAGAGAAAGAACTGAAGACATATTTAATGATGAAACATTAGAATTAGTGCATTAAAGTCAGGAACAAGAAATAATAACCAGTATCCCCACTGTAAGAGTTATAAAGATTTGAAAGGTAAAGACACAACTGTTACTACTTGCAAATGATATGCCTGTCCACTTAGAAAATCCAAAAACATCACCCTCAAACATCCAGTGAATTAACACAGTGGATAAAAGATAAATGTGCAAAAAAGTGGATGTCGTAGACTCTAAGCCTAAAGTTATCTTTTGGCCAGCAAAAGAGTGGGACGCAGGATGCAAAGCGAGAGATGGCTAATGTCCAGGAAAAGACAAGAGCCCCAAATAAGGGTCCTTGCCCTGTATTTATTAAGATCAGAAGGCTTACAAACGTGATGGGTGTGCACAAAGAGACAAAGAAATTATGAACATTAACTTGGGGACATGAGGGAAAGGGGGGTTTTTGAAGATATACGGTGTTTGGGGTTTGGGTCAGTATAAAACAAAATCCTGGTGCCAGGCACATGGGCATACGGTTGTTAACAGCAAACAGGAGGAGTCGTATCTTTTTTTTTTTTTTTTTTTTTTTTTTAATTTTTTTTTTTTCAACGTTTTTTATTTATTTTTGGGACAGAGAGAGACAGAGCATGAACGGGGGAGGGGCAGAGAGAGAGGGAGACACAGAATCGGAAACAGGCTCCAGGCTCCGAGCCATCAGCCCAGAGCCTGACGCGGGGCTCGAACTCACAGACTGCGAGATCGTGACCTGGCTGAAGTCGGACGCTTAACCGACTGCGCCACCCAGGCGCCCCGAGTCGTATTTTTTTAACTTAGCTAGCCTAGGGGATAAGGCAGGTAGGGGGAATAACCTCAGGGTTAACAAGGCACCTTTTCTTTTGTTAACCATTTCTGCTCTGGGATGCTTCACCTGCAGCGCAGTGGTCTATAACTCATTTTGCCTGTTTACCTAACTTGGTCCTTTCCTCCTGTGAAAGCAGCTTTTTGCTATAGTACTAAATTGAAGGGCGTTTCTGCCCTGAACGCCTAATCTTGCTTACTTCATATACCTTTCTATTAGGTGCCTTTGTGCCCCTATGGTGCCTTTGCCCTTCCCTCTCTATTCTGTGGGCTCTGCAACCCTCACTATTCTGGGTTGCCTTTGCACCACCCTATTCTTGGGGTGCCAATTTTGTTTACCCAAACTTGGGTGTGAGCATCCTATGGCTTTTATTTCTTTATGCCTTGTTAACCCATTGGTGTAAGCCCAGGGAATTTCTAAGCTTACTCCCCACAAGTGGATAGAAGATAAACATTCAAAAAACATTTTCCTATACATAGTACTAATTAAAATATAATAGAGGGAAAAACTCTTATCTTAATAGCAACAAAAACTAGAAAGTACCAAGAAATAAACCTTACAAAAAAATTACAAGGCTTTCATGGAGAACACTGTAAAGGATATTAAAAGAAATAAAAGAAGTCCTGAATACATAAAAATACATTGTAGACAGGAAAGCTAAATATGATCAATATGTCCATTCTTCCCAAACAAATCTACAAATTCAATTTAGATATATTTATTGTGATTACAATAAAAATTGGGATTTTCATTAGAACCTGACTGGAAAATTCTAAAGTTCATACAAGATTAAAGCTTGATAATGGCCAAGGCACTGCAATATTATTTAAGGAATGGAAAAACAGATTAATGGAACAGACTAGTGATTCAGAAACAGAGCCATGGGTAGAGTCAAAGTAGTATTTCAGAATAATAGGAAAAGAATAACTCATTAGTGGTTAGTGCAATTGGCTAACCATTTAGGAATATATTAAGTTAAATTTCAGTCTAAGGCACCTGGGTGGCTCAGTCAGTTAAGCATCAGACTTAGGCTCAGGTCATGATCTCACGGCTCATGGGTTCAAGTCCCACATCAGGTTCTATGCTGACAGCTCAGAGCATAGAGTCTGCTTTGGATTCCGTGACTCCCTCTCTCTCTACCCCTCTGGTGCTCACACTCTGTCTCTTGTTCTCTCTCAAAAATAAATAAACATTAAAAAATTATATATGCCAATAAATTGGGCAATAAGGAAGAAATGGACAAATTCCTAGAAACATATAAACTACCAAAAGTAAAACAAGAAGAAATAGAAAATTTGAGCAGACCCATAACCAGTAAAGAAATTGAATCAGTCATCAAAAACCTCCCAAAAAACAATTCCAGGGCCAATGGCTCCCCAGGGGAATTCTACCAAACATTTAAAGAAGAGTTAAGGCCTATTCTTTTGAAGCTGTTCCAAAAAATAGAAATGGAAGGAAAACTTCCAAACTCATTCTAGATGCCAGCATTAACTTGATTCTAAAACCAGACAAAGACCCCACTAAAAAGGAGAACTACAGACCAATTCCCTGATGGACATGGATGCAAAAATTTTCAACAAGATACTAGCCAACCAGATCCAACAATACATTAAAAGAATTATTCACCACGACCAAGTGGGATTTATACCTGGGATGCAGGGTTGCTTCAATATCCACCAAACAATCAATGTGATAAATCACATCAATAAATGAAAGGACAAGAACCACATGATCCTTTCAATAGATGCAGAAAAAGCATTTGACAAAATATAGCAACTTTCTTGATAAAAACCTTCAAGAAAGTAGGGATAGAAGGAACGTACCTCAAGATCATGAAAGTATATATGAAAGACCCACTGCTAATATCACCCTCAATGGGAAAAAACTGAGAACTTTCCCCTTAAGGTCAGGAACACAACAGGCATGTCCACTCTCACCACTGTTATTCAATATAGCATTGAAAGTCTTAGCCTCAGCAATCAGACAACACAAAGGAATAAAAGCATCCAAATCAGCCAGGAGGAAGTCAAACTTTCACTCTTTGCAGATAACATGATAGTCTATATGGAAAACCCAAAAGATTCCAACAAAAAGCTGCTAGAACTAATATACGAATTCAGCAAAGTCTTGGGATATTAAATCAATGCACAGAAGTCAGTTGCATTCCTATACACCAATAATGAAGCAACAGAAAGGGAAATCAAGGAATTGATCCCATTTACAATTGCACCAAAAACCATAAAATACCTAGGAATAAACCTAACCAAAGAGGTGAAAAATCTATAATCTGAAAACTATAGAAAGCTTATGAAAGAAATTGAATAAGACACAAAAAAGGAAAAATATTCCAATCTCATGGATTTGAAGAACAAATATTGTTAAAATGGTGATACTACCCAAAGCAACCTACACATTCAATGCAATCCCTATCAAAATAACACCAGCATTCTTCACAGGGCTAGAACAAACAATCCTAAAATTTGTGTGGAACAAGAAAAGACCCCAAATAGCCAAAGAAATCTTGAAAAAGAAAACCAAAGCTGGAGGCATCCCAATCTCGGACAGCAAGATATATTACAAAGCTGTAATCATCAAGAAAATATGGTACTGGCACAAAAACAGACGCTGAGATCAATGGAACAGAACAGAAAACCCAGAAATGGACCCACAAACATATGGCCAGCTAATCTTTGACAAAGCAGGATAGAGTATCCAATGGAATAGACAGTCTCTTCAGCAAACAGTGCTGGGAAACCTGGACAATGACATGCAGAAAAATGAACCTAGACCACTTTCTTACACCATACACAAAAATAAACTCAAACTGGATGAAACATCTAAATGTAATACAAGACGCCTTCAAAATCCTAGAGGAGAAAGTAGGCCAAAAGGTCTTTGACTTCAGCCACATGTCTCTTACTCAACATGTCTCTGGAGGCAAGGGAAACAAAAGCAAAAATGAACTACTGGGACCTCATCAAAATAAGAAGCTTCTGCACAGCAAAGGAAACAATCAACAAAACTAAAAAGAAACCATCAGAATGGGAGAAGATATTTTTCAAATGACATATCAGATAAAGGATTAGTATCCAAAATCTATAAAGAACTTATCAAACTCAACACCCATAAAACAAATAATCCAGTGAAGAAATGGGCAAAAGACATGAATAGACACTTCTCCAAAGAAGACATCCAGATGGCTAACAGAAAAAATGCTCAACATAGCTCATCACCAGGGAAATACAAATCAAAACCACAATGAGATATCACCTCACACAGTCAGAATGGCTAAAGTGAACAACTCAGGGAACAACAGATGTCGGCAAAGATGCAGAGAAAGAGGATTTCTTTTGCCCTACTGGTGGGAATGCAAACTGATGCAGCCACTCTGGAAAATAGTATGGAGGTTCCTCAAAAAGTTAAAAATAGAACTACCCTATGACCCAGTAATTGCACTACTAGGTATTTGTCCAAGGGATACAAGTGTGCTGTTTCAAAGGGGCACATACACCCAATATTTACAGCAGCGCTATCAACAATAGCCAAAGTATGGAAAGAGCCCAAATGTCCATCAATGGATGAATGGACAAAGACGATGTGGTATATACATACAATGGAGTGTTACTCGGCAATCAAAATGAATGAAATCTTGCCACTTGCAACTACGTGGATAGAACTAGAGGGTGTTATGCTAACCAGAATTAGAGAAAGACAAATATCATATGACTTCACTCGTATGAGGAATTTAAGATACAAAACAGATTAACATTTGGAAAGGGAAGCAAAAATAATATAAAAACAAGGAGGGGGACAAAACGTAAGAGACTCTTAAATACAGAGAACAAACTGAGAGTTGCTGGAGGGTTGTGGGTGGGGAGATGGGCTAAATGGGTAAGGGGCATTAAGGAAGACACTTGTTGGGATGAGCACTGGATGTTATACACAGGAGATGAATCACTGGAATTTATTCCTGAAATCATTGTTGCACTACATGCTAACTAACTTGGATGTAAGTTAAAAAATAAAAAATTTTGTTAAATGTCTAGGGGCGCCTGGGGTGGCTCAGTCTCTTAAGCGTCTGACTTCAGCCTAGGTCATGTCTTGCCATTCCTGTGTTCGAGCCCCACATAGGGCTCTGTGCTGATGGCTTAGAGCCTGGAGCCTACTTCAGATTCTGTGTCTCCCTCTCTCTATGCCCCTCCCCCACTCAGACTCTGTCTGTCTCTCTCAAAAATAAACATTAAAAATTTTTTTTAAATTTTCTATGTAAACCCACTTATAAAAATAAATTATAGAGGAATTAAAAGAGGTATAGATAAAAAGCAAAACAATAAAAGTAATAGAAAAATTGATAAGATGTTAGTGATCTTGGGGACAAGAAGGCTTTATTAGTTTTTTAGGGATGCCATTAGAAATTACCACAAACTGTGTGGTTCAAAACAACAAATTTATTCTCTCACATTCTGAAAGCCCAAAGCCCAATATCAAGGTATTAGTGGGGTTGGTTCTCCCCTAGCTTCTTGTGGTTGCTGGCAATCCTTGGCATTCCTTAGTTTTTAATACATCACCTCCATCTCTGGCTCTATCTTCACAGTGCCTTCTCGCTATGCATCTTCTCCTTTTCTTATAAAGACACTTGTCATTGGATTTAGGGGCTAGTAGGAAATCCAGCATGATCTCATCTCCAGAACATTAATTACATCTGTAAAGGCCCTTTTTCCACATAAGGTCACATTAACAAGTTCTAGGTGGACATATCTTTAGGGAAGTCACCATTCAATCTACTATAAAGGCCTTGTAAAATGAGACAAAAATGAGAAAACTCATAAATTTGACTTCATTAAAAATAAAAACTATATTAAAAGAAAACACCATAAAAATGCAAACAGACAAACTACATATTGGAAACTCAGTACAATATCTCTTTTAGATTTTTTTAAAAGCTAAAATGCAGAATACATATATTTTTTAAATTATTGTAAGTCAATAAGGAAAACAGCCCAATAGAGAAATGACTAAATACACCAACAGTTATTAACCAGAAGAAATAAGCTAACTAAACATAATAAAATATAAATGAAATTAAACATAAAAAGATGTTCAATGACGTTAGTCTTCAGGTAAATGAAACAAAGTAAGATACCATTTTGTGCCCATTAGATTGCTTAGAATCAAAGTCTAATAATATCAAGTGTTGGTAAGAATGGAGGAAGTGGAGACTCCTATACTACAAATTGGTACAGATCATTTAAATTGCTTTTCAGGGGGCACCTGGCTGGCTCAGTTGGTCAAGCATCTGACTGTTGGTTTCAGTTCAGGTCATGATCTTGCAGTTTGTGGGTTCAAGCCCCGCATCAGGCTCTGTGCTGACAGCTTGGAGCCTAGAGCCTGCTTCAGATTCTCTCTCTCTCTCTCTCTCTCTCTCTGTCCCTCCCCTATTCACTCTCTCTCTCTCTCTCAAAAATAAACATTTAAAAAATAAATAAATAAAGTGGCTTTTTGGTTATCTCAACAATTTAAATGCCTATATCCAAAACACCTGTATGCATTCACAAGAAGACATATATGTATATTCCCTGAAGTACTGTTTTCAAGAATTCATACCTGAAAACAAACTATGTAAATGCTCATCAATATGCCTACATAAACCATGATGTATGATAACATGACTAGATCTCCATGACATAACTTTGGATGAATAGGGAAATCTGCACAACAGTAGGTAGAGTATAACATTGCTTATATTCAAAGAATACACAGAAAACAAGATCTTATATGCATTTCTACATGTTATACATGTTAATCCATAGGAAAAAATCTGAAAGTATACAACTTATCTTGTAACAGTGGTTACCTTTCAGAAAGGAGATAGAGGAACCTGTGATTATGGGTGATAAACACAAGGAACTTTAACCTTATCTGTAATGTTTTAACTCTTTAAATACAGAATGTGTTTATATATATTGCTTATGCAATATTTTTAAAAGTTTGAAGAGAGTGAATGGGAAATGATGGAAAGGAGATAGTGTGTGGGCTTTTTCTTTCAAGAAATTTAATAATAAAAGATTTATTATTAATTAAGAATAAGAGAATAGCTAAGCAAACTAGAGGGCATGTACTAGAGGGAAGATTAGTGCATACATTAACATAAAATGTAAACCATGGAAATATTTATAAAATGTGAAGGTTTAAAAATTTTGGATTTTTGAAGATTAGTACAATGAAAGCTTCCAGGTAATATAAGGGACCAACAGTAAAAAAATTTCTAGGAAGTCAGAAATAAAATTTTTTAAATGTATATTTATTTATTTTGAAAGAGAGAGAGGGAGAGTGGGGGAGAGCAAAAGCAGGGGAGGGGCAGAGAGAGAGGGAGACAGAATCCCAACCAAGCTCTGCACTGTCAGCACAAAGCCCAATGCGAGTCTCAATCTCATTAACCATGAGATCATGATCTGAGCCAAAATCAAGAGTCGGATGCTTAACCGGCTGATCCTTCAGGTGCCCCAGGAAATAAACTTTTATTTGAGAGTTAAACTATAAAATTAATATACATTGAATCAAATGGAAGAATCACCTTCAAGAAACATAATGGCTTCCAGACTGGTAAGTCTTGGTTATAACTTGATTGATAACTCTGACATATCTAAACAATGTGTCAGTGAGCCACAGAAGCGTAGAAAAGGGAGAGTCAGTGAAGCCAACACAGAGCAGACCTGATAATTTCTTAATCCTCCCGTGCCCTAGTTTCTCCATCTCTATTATGGGGTTAATAATAGTATTTACTTCATACAGCTATTATGTAATACAAAGTAGCACTTGGTAAAGAGTAAGTTTTATACATTATCTAAGGGAAGGAATCTGTTAATAAGGCCAACATAAACTGTTACAGTTCCATTTCTCATTACCAACTAGCATTCCAGTTTTCATACATCAGTCTCCTAAGGTAATCAGCATGAGTCAGCCTCCTGAGTCTGACCAGTTCTAGGACACTGAGGAGATCAAGTTTCGAAGACTGAAGGACTGAATACCCAGCCTGGACTGAGGTTGAAAGCACCGAGGTAATGCCATTGAGCAAGACCTCTTGTTAGCCAGCCAGCCAGTTACCTTTCTTGGTGACACCCCACCTTTGGCATTCCTAATCTATTCATACTTCTAAATAATTTGGGGTGGGGTAGGCCCCATGCAGAAGGAATGAAAATACTAGAAAATTACACTAAACTATTAACAGGTGGTTGTGTGTGTGAAGGAATTATGGGTGATTTGCTTTACTTTTCTATACTTTTCAAGTTCTTTGGTGAGCACCTGTTATTTCAGTATTTTGAAAACATTTTTTATTTATTTTTTTAACGTTTATTTATTTTTGAGACAGAGAGAGACAGAGCATGAACGGGGGAGGGGCAGAGAGAGAGGGAGACCCAGAACCGGAAGCAGGCTCCAGGCTCTGAGCCATCAGCCCAGAGCCCTACGGGGGCTCGAACTCACGGAAGGTGAGATCATGACCTGAGCTGAAGTCGGACGCTTAACCGACTGAGCCACCCAGGTGCCCCAAAAACATTTTTAAATGAAGAAAAAGAGAGGGCAGAAGCTCGAAGGGGAGAAGCATAGAGACAAGATTTCTGAGGACACAGGCGGAGAGGAAGATGTCAGGGATTAGGGGCAATGCAGGAAGGGTCAAGCACTCTTTCCACCAAAATGAAGTAGCTTTCCCTGGAAAGACTTTTTCTCCCCCTGAGCACTTGGGCCTTGAAGTGGCTTGTTATTTGCCAGTCCTGGCATTTGTGTAGCTAGTGACGACTACAATGGAAACTATTCACTTGAGAATAATTCTAAGTGTACCACTGCATCTAACTGGCCGTTGAAACTGAAAATTCCAGGTCTGAGTTCTTGAGCATTTTTTCATTCTTCATTATCATTAAGAAATATTTGCTAATTACCTCCTTGATGCTGGGCTTGAGGTTAATTTGGGCAGGGGTGAGGGGGGTGTTGAAATGGAGGGAGCTTATGAGAGAAGAGACTAAATTTAGAGAAATAAAGAGATAAATGAAAATGCAAAACCACTTGGGTGGTTAGTTTGGGTGAGGTGGCTAGGGAAGGTTTCGAATCACAGATTCTCCAGATTGGATTTGAAAAGTCAGTCTAACTCTTTTACCCTGAGAGTTGGTACTTAAACCCAACTTTGAAAAGCATGTTCAGGGGCTCCTGAGTGGCTCCGTCTGTTAAGCACCCGACTTCAGCTCAGGTCAGGATCTCACTGTTGCTGGGTTCAAGCAGAGCCTGGAGCCTGCTTCAGGTTCCCTATCTCCCTCTCTCTCTCTCTGCCCCTCCCCCACTCGCACTCTGTCTCTCTTGAAAATAAATAAATGTTAAAAATTTTTTGAAAAGCATGTGCAGGCTTTGCATAAGCGGTGATCAAGCACTGGGGTCGAGGGCTGCAAACGGAGGGAGCAATGGCCCTATGGGGCCACCCAGCGGGGTGCGGGCCGATTACCCTGTGGCAAATGATCAGGGTTGCCTGCAGGCTTCTTTTCTAGCCTCCCTTTAGCCCCTTTATTTTCAGCTGAGTGAGTGGTGCCTCAGCCTCGTGATCTACGTGCGCACGTGGAAGCCTTCCAAGGCAGTTACACAATCTCCTCTAGCTCCTCTCTGGCCAAGGCGGTCTTGAGGTACTGCTCCCTCCCAGCCCGGTTCCCTACCCGAAAACTAGCTTCCTCAAAGCGCACCACTGCCCCCCTCCTTCCCGGGCCTGGCTCTTCACCAGTTGCTAAGGAGTAAAGTACCTTAGGGACTTCTTTCCTGTTTGGTTTGGGTCAAAGTGAGAAATTCAAGCTGTTCTTTTAGTGAAAAAGTATAAAATACAATAAAACCCCAGAGATTCCAATTCTTTAGACCCTTAACGCCAGTGTGAGTCTTGCCTCTTAGGTCTGAAGTTACCATTGGTTCCCAAAACCAGGCCGGCAGAAGAAACCAGGCCTCCTCAATATCCTGCATGCACAGCAAGTGTGGAAAACTTAAATCGTCATTAGAAATGTTTCGAAAATAAACCTCTGAAAGCATATTGCCTACGGTGACACATTCTCGACCGCGGAGTGGGCGGGGGTGCTGGGGCCCCCGCGTGGGCGGGGCGGACGAGGCGAACCCCTTGGACTTAGCGCGCAGCTGCCAGGACCCGCTGCGCCCGCCACGCCTCCAGCTCGCGTCTCCCGCAAGGTGGAAGCGGCGCAGCACCTAGTGACCTGCTGCCGCAGGCCACGCGGGAGGCTCTGGGCCACGGCCGCCTCCGGGGATTGAGTGGGGGATGCAGGAACCTCGCGGGGAGGCTCGACGGGAGTAAGGGTGGCAGGGAGCTGCGGCGGGGCCCTAGACCGTGAGCGTCTTGGGCACTTGCTGGCGTGGGCTGGAGTTCCAGAGGCCGCCGCAGGCTCATGGACGGCCGGCTCCAGGCCTGAGCTGTGGGAGGGCTCTGCCGGGGCCTGGCACTCGGGCTCTTCCCCCCCGCGAGGGTGGAGCTGCATTGGGGAGCCTCCTAACTTGGAGGACCCAGGGCCCCTGTAGCACGCAGGCTGTTTCTCTTGAGGGGATTGGAAACGTGGCGCGATGAGGAGCCGAAGTAACTCCGGGGTCCGACTGGATGGCTACGCTCGGCTGGTGCATCAGACCATCCTGTGCCATCAGGTAAGTGAAGGGGTGCCTGTAATCATCGAGGATGTGCAGTGTGATGGCCTAGACAGAGACTGCTGAGTGACACCCACCCCTGGTGTGTGTGTGTGTGTGTGTGTGTGTGTGTGTGTGTGTGTGTTTAGCAGGTCTTCCCGCCCCTTAGCTGGGGAAGGCGTAGAGGACCCTGAAGAAAAGATAGGTGTTGGGCCAAGAACAGAACTAGGGTCAAGTACCGTTAGCCTTGAGCCCTGAGCCTTGGCTTCAAAGCGTCCCCCCCCCCCCCACACACCACCCCGTCCCTGAAGCCACAGCGGGGTTCCAGGGGCACAGCTGAAAAATGTGTTGAAGCTTGTTTATTGACACTCCCCGTCCCCTCCCCCAGGTCTGGGGGTCATCTTCTTGCCCTCCAGCCAAAGAAAAGAAGTAGGAGAACATTTAGTCATCTTAAGACTAAACTGTTGAAGATTTGTGGTACCTTGTATACACTATTAATTATATATTTTTTCTAGTCCTATAATGCTGGGTTTTTGTTAATAGTTATTCCTTCTAACTGGAAAGTTAAAACACTACCTCTGTTTTAACAATACTCACATTTCAGACTTGGAAGTTTTCAGCCGGCGTTTCCCCCTTGTTCAAGATAGCATTTGCTTGCACTTGGTCAGAAGAAGAGGAGGTTATAAAACTAAAGAGTGGTGAAGTAGAAGAAAAACCAAAGTCCCTCAGTAACCCATTTGATAGACTTGGTCTCCTCATATTAACACCTTATGTTTACCTGCCTGTCCTGTTTTTCTTGGTCTTACAGAATCCAGTGACTGGCTTGCTTCCAGCCAGCTATGATCAGAAAGATGCCTGGGTCCGAGATAATGTGTACAGTATCTTGGCTGTGTGGGGTTTGGGCCTGGCCTATCGGAAGAATGCAGACCGGGATGAGGATAAGGCAAAGGCCTATGAACTGGAGCAGGTACTCAGAATAAATATACAAAGAGATCTGGAGCTGTGTGTGGGCTGGGAGGTTGAATGGGAAGCAGGGTTTTAAAGAAATGTCGCTCAAAGGAGATAAAAGAACTATATTTTGCCTTTCTCGCTCTCTCTTCACCTTCTTGAAATTACATTCCAGAATGCTTTCCTGTATTGTACTGATTTTTTTTTTTTTGGTGTAGTGGAACTTGAAACTTGCTGATTCAGGGGGAGAGGGCAGTCTGTTCTGTTATAGTGGAAAAGCCTATTGTGGGATCTTTGCTGAAATTTATAATTGTCTAAGTAAAGGTATTTTGCAGTCTCCAGCATATTTATTCTCATTGAGAAGGATGTTGGAGGCAGGTATCTATCATTTTACTTCATTTTTGAAAATTATAGGTGGTATTTGTTGTTTCTTTTGCAAATGTTTATTTAAATTATGGTTAGTTAACATACAGTGCAATGTTGGTTTCAGGAATAGAATTCAGCGATTCATCACTTACATATAGCACCCAGTGTTCATTGATAGGTGGTATTCGTATGAGGGTAACTGACACAAATTAGGAGTCTTTCACAACTAGACACAAGTAAAGACTTTATTTGTTGAATTTATACCTATGACCACTGTTTCAGAGCCTGTCCCCCTCCCCAAGCAAAATAAGGTCAGAATCAGCAGATGCGTTTAAGCCAAATTTTAAGGCCTTCCCATCAGTAAAGTAGCATCCTTTATAGACAGAGAGTGCTCTGTTCTCTTGAATGACCAAGAAAATGATATTCTGAGCTACATGGGTCTCTTAATATTATGAAATTCCACCGTCAGTTGTAAGGTATGTGTGAATTATTTTCCATTAGTGGAGAAGATTCTACACCAGCCATCTGCTCAAGCGGTATCTCTCAGACTTAGGTAATCTGAATTCTAGTCTTTATCTGTAAATCAGAATATTGAGCCTTGGTTATTTTATTTTATTTTTTTGAGAGAGAGCACAAGTGGGAGAGGGGCAGAGAGAGCGGGACAGAGGATCCGAAGAGGGCTTTGCACTGACAACAGCAGCAAGCCCCATGTGGGACTTGAACTCAGGAACCGTGAGATCATGACCCGAGTGAAATCAGACGCTCAACCAAGTGAGCCACCCAGGCACCCAAGACTTGGTTATTTTTTAAGGGCATCAACATGTTGCGGGGTTGCAGTCCTTGGCAATAGGGAAGTTTCACCATGTTGTCATCTGCAACAGCAGGCATTTGCCATTCCTTCAAGCCATTTATTGGGATGTACCTAGGTCCATCAAAAAAAATTTTTGGAGTTTTTGCTCTAACTTAAGAAGTACAGATCAATATTTTTATGGCTTATAAAAGTCATACATAACCATTGTAAGAATTTGGAAAATATAGAGGAGTTTTTTTAAAAATCCTGTAATCCTATTCCTCCCTCCACCTCTGAAATTCTGCATCCTACTGTAATGTTTGGCTATTTTGAGCTCAGTATTTTATTTGTTTTGCTAGAGATTAATATTAGTGGAACAATATCCAAGATTCCATACCTAGTACAATTTGACCAATGTTTTTCAATACTATTGGAAGAAATCTGTTGTCTCTTTGTTGACTAATCATTATGCAAAGTTAAAATTTTTCCTTCTGTGGTCCAGGAAGAAAGAATTTAACAGAGGAGGGGGGGGAATTTAAGGAAACATTGAGTTTTTTGCTTTTAAATTTTAATGTTTCATTAAATAATTTTTAGCAGAACCCAAAGATATTTTCCATACTACCTCAGTAATAACTTTGAAATATCTCAAAAACATTATAACAATAGAAAGCACCTTCAAAAAATAAACATTTCTCTGGGAATCCTAAAATTTCTATGAACTTCCATTATGAGTTAAAACATATTTTATTATTAGGTCTCATTAACTTTTCTCAAACCTAACTCAGTTAATTCAGACCAGGGATCAGAAAATCATGTAAATGTCCAGATAGGAAATATCTTTGGCATTGTGGATCACGTGTGATCTCTGCCCAAATACTCAGCACTTCAGTTGCTGCACAAAAGCAGCCAGAGATAAGCTTTATTTACATAACAGATGGTGAGCTACATTTGTCCCTAACCTATTCTGGCCATACATTGGAATCTTTTGGGAAGCTTTTAAGAAATACCTTTACTGAACCCCAGCCTAGAACAATTTATATAAATCTCTGGAAGTGGAGCCCTGGGACATTATTTTTTTTTAGATTCTTTTTATTTATTTATTTAAATTCAAGTTAGTTAACATACAGAGTAGTCTTGGTTTCAGGAGTAGAACCCAGTGATGACATATGACACCCAGTGCTCATCCCGAAAAGTGCCCTCCTTGATGCCTGTCACCCATTTAGCCCATCCCCCCACCAACCTCCCCTCCAGTAGCCCTCAGTTTTAAAAAAAACCTACTGATTCTAAAGTGAAACTAGGGATAATAACCATTGACTTATGGCCAGTAAATGAGTATAGATTAAATCCAGTAAATCGACAGATGAAATTCCCACCTACGGTCAACTTTCCATTACTGTGTGGATTTTCCTAAACCAATTGTTAATCATTTTTACTCTTCCTTCCAACTCTCACACTGGTTTCTCTCTGCGAAATAATGTCAAAGAACTAAAGAGAATTAGGAGACAAGGGTTTAGGTGACTATTCTGTCTTAGAGTGAGAATATAATTATGCACATATATGTTTTTACAAATGCCCTTTTCTCTTAGTCACACAGATAAAGATGCACACCCATAAAAATAAATAGGCACACAAATAGAGGTAGCTCTTTGGATGCCTCCAGTTCTGCTTCTTCCTCAGTTTTGTTCTCTTTGTGTAGTCTCTTACCTTTTCTCATGAGTTTAACTATTACCTTTATATGAATCACTTCCAAAACTTCATCTTTAGTTCTGGTCTCACTTCAGTTTCAAACCCTGATTTTCATTGTCTTCTGTTCAGTTGTACCTGCATATCCTATGTCTTCTCAAAATCAGGATGTCTGAAACCCCATGTTCCCTACTAAAAACAAACAAAAGAGATCACTGGGTCACCTGGGTGGCTCAGTCAGTTAAGCATCCCGACTCTTGGTTTCAGCTCAGGTCTTGATCTCACTGTTCCGTATGATCGAGCCCCACATCGGGGCACGACAGTGCAGAACCTACTTGGGATTCTCTCTCCTCTCTCTCTGCCTCTCCCCCTGCTTGCCCATTTTCTCTCTCTCTCAAATAAACAAATACTTTAAAAAAAGAGATTAGCTAACAATAGCAACTCAGCAGACGTCCTTGTTCTCTTATTGGTGTCCTCATTCTACCAGTCACCTAAGCAACATTATTTACTGAATTTCCCAGAGTGTATTGCATGGAACATTAGGTCAACTAACCTTGGGGGTATGTTAAACAGTGGGTTTCTTTACTCCATTATTTCTCTGAGCCTTTGATGTACTTATGTGCGTTTCAAATGTAAGATGAGGGTGAGGTTTACACCCTTTTCAGAATTTCTTGGACTAGTGTTCTATAAAACAGCATTTGAAACGTGGTGCCATTAGGGTGATTTCTGACTTGCCCTTTTACCTTTTGATACATGCAGATCAAAGTCTGTTGATTCATGTAATTTTTTTTAATCCATCTCTTCCTTTCTGTTCCCTTCTGCCTCAACCATAGTCTAAACCTTGATCACAACACTGTTGTGAAAAACACATTTTAATTATATCATTTGCATTCTCAGCAATGTTTCTGTGGCTCATTTCCTGACAAGTAAAATCCAGATGTTTTTGATTAATAGCCAAGACTCTAGGGCTTGGTCCTAGCCTGCTTTTTCAAAATTGTAAGATTTGGGGGCCCTGTATTACCTACTCCCAGTTCTAACCAGATTGGTATCTTCCTTATTCCTCTAAAAACAATCCCTTAATAAAAATACCTGACATTTGTGTAAATACTTTTTATTGTACTGTGTACTTCCCCATAATTATTAGTATTTTATTCTCACAACACCCTGTGAATTAGGTATTATCTTCCTCAATTTATGTGAAGGGATTGAAGCTTGGAGATGAAGCTGGAATTTGGTGGTGCTGTGAATACAACCTGGATCTTATGACTTCAGATTAAGTCTTTGAATTTTTCCTCCATGGAAGCCATGGACAGTCTCACCTCCAAATCTTTTTACAAATTGTTTCTTCCAAAAAAAAAAAACAAAACAAAACAAAAACAAATTGTTTCTTCCACTCACAATACCCGTTCTCTTCCAATCTGAACTAATACTGTCCATTCAAGCCCAGCACCAGTCTCACTTTTTCTATGGTTTCTGTCCTCATAAGACCACTCAGTTGTACAGTGATCACTTCTTTCTCAGGGCGACTTTCTTGGAACTTCTAGATCACTTATGGTCTGTACTAAACATGTTCACTTTTTCATTCAGCAGACTTTGTGTAATTGTCATGTGCCAGGCCCTGTACTAGATATAAAAAAACAAAATGGGACAAAATGTTTATATTTAGCTCTCAACTTCTTATTTAAAAATTTTTTAATTTATAGAAAAGTTATAAGAAATAGTAAAATGAGCATATTTGCATATACTCTTTATCTAGATTCACTATATTGTTAACATTTTGTCTTATTTACATCCTCCCTTTCTCAAAATGCATGCGTGCATGCACACACATACACACACCCACAATTTTTTTGATGAGTCATTTGGGAATTACTTGCAAACATGGAATATATATTTTTAAAAATAAAGCCTACTCAATCCACTGACTTAAAGGTTTATTTCTAAACCTGGTCTCTGTCCCATTTTCTTAAAGAGTTTATATTCTAATGAGGGATACAGATATATAAACAAATAAATAATACATTAGGACAGATACTGTAGGTACTATATAGGAGATACAGTACAAAGTTCTGTGGGACAGAGGTGGGAATGTCTTGTCTTTACCTTGAACAAAGCAAGGAAGGATTCACAGAAAATTTAGATTTTAAGGGATAACTAGGAGTTGTTAGGTAGACTATGTAGTTTAGGTTTTTTTTTTAACGTATGTGCTCTGTATCCCTTATCTTTATGTTCCACAAAGCCTGATAAAGTGTTTTACATATTTTACATGCCCAACAAACATCTGATTGTACATATACCTGAAGAGAAAGAGATTAATACTTAAAGTAGAAGTGGTTGTACATAGTTATATGTCCTTATATAGTCAGTTTACAAATACAGTAAAACCTTGGTTTGCAAGTATAATTTGTTCCAGAAACATGCTTTTAATCCAAAGCACTTGTATATCAAAGCAAATTTTCCCCATAAGAAATAATGAAAACTCAGATGATTCATTCCACAACCCAAAAATATTTACATAAAAATGATTACAATACTGTAATATAATACAAAATAATAAAGAAAATGCAAAATATAAAGAAAAATAAATAAATGAGGGGCGCCTGGGTGGCTCAGTCAGTTAAGCGTCCGATTTCCACTCAGGTCACAATCTCGTTGTTTGTGAATTGAGCCCCGCATCAGGTTCCACACTGACCTTGCAAAGCCTGCTTGGGATTCTTTCTCTCTCCCGCTCTCTCTCTCTCTCTCTCTCTCTCTCTCTGCCCCTCCCCAACTTGCACGTGTGTGCTCACTCTCGCTCTCTCATAAATAAATAAATAAATAAATAAATAAATAAATAAACTAAAAGAAAAAGAAACAAATTAACCTGCACTTATCTTTGAAAACCTTTATGGCTGGTGTGAGGGAGACAAGAGAGGAGGGTTATTATGTAGGACGACTTCCACTATCACTAACAGAATCACTGCTATCTATTGGCTCAATGGAATCTTTTTCTTTTTGTGCAACTTCCAACAAGTAACCTATCCAATGACACTTGCTTTTGTCTCCTTTTTTTTTTTTAATTTTTTTTTTAACGTTTTATTTATTTTTGAGACAGGGAGAGACAGAGCATGAACAGAGGAGGGTCAGAGAGAGGGAGACACAGAATCTGAAACAGGCTCCAGGCTCTGAGCTGTCAGCACAGAGCCCGATGCGGGGCT
Source organism: Panthera onca (assembly GCF_046562875.1). Taxonomy (NCBI): domain Eukaryota; kingdom Metazoa; phylum Chordata; class Mammalia; order Carnivora; family Felidae; genus Panthera; species Panthera onca. Next base: position 70,301,320 of record NC_138357.1, read on the forward strand.
CGAACTCACGGACCTCGATATCATGACCTGAGCCGAAGTCGGCCACTCAACCGACTGAGCCACCCAGGCGCCCCGCTTTTGTCTCCTTTTGAGGATTTCACAGAAATGTGACATTGCATTGATGATCATCTACAATCCCAGAGCGAGCGAGAGAGAGAGGGAGAAAGAGAAGAACCATTGGCTCAGTTGTGATCATGTGACATTGGGCATCATGTACTACTCATATTGCAAGACATCACTTGTTTATCAAGATAAAATTTGTTAGGAATGTTTGTTCATCTTTGCGGAACACTCGCAGAACAAGTTACTCAGAATCCAAGGCTTTACTGTATGTAGATCCATGTCCTCAAAAAGAGTAGGTAAGAAGAGGGTGTCATTTGATGTGGTTAGAAGCTCTAGTGTATGAATAAACATGTCTAATTAATGCTAACTACAGCAATGAAACAGAAAATGGCCAGTTTGGAGGAATACAAAAGTACAAATACCTCCCCTCATTCCTACCTGCCCATACTTTCTATTAATTGTATCCTGGCTTGGAAGTTGGAATTTGAGGACAGAAATGGCAGACAATGGCCATTTCAGGAGGCCAAAAGTGGAATCAGGAATTCTCCACTGGGTCCATGATTCCCAGGTTTGCTGTTTAAGTTAAAGAAAATGTAGACAGCAGTAGCAAGGCTTGTTGATGGCCAAGAAAGTTGAAAGAATGTGATAGAAACCTGTGAGGATGTGGTGACATGTAGAAGATAGTTCAGATGCTTTCTGTAACAGGGTATATTAAAAGGATGGTCTCTTTCATTAGGGTCAAAGTAATGATAGAGATTTTCTTATAGGGGTTGCAGTCAGTTTCATTTTATATATATATATATATATATATCTGTGCATGTGTGTGTATATATGTGTGTGTGTATACACATATATATGTATATACGCATGTATATGTATGTATGTATATGATTTCTTCCCTTGATGTGTAAGAGGAGGGCACCATTTATAGACAGCAATTAGTTAACAAAGGGAGCTCTCCCAAGGATACACTTTTTACTCTTTCTCAATAAAAGCCTGCATAAAGAGTTGGAGCATAACTGACTTAACATGTACTAAATCCTTATCATGCCTATTGCTCATAGTCCCACTTCAGTGTTTTGAAGGAATAACAGAGTGATGTGGCTCCTAAGTAGATTAATTTTCAGAGGTGTCCTGAAGCCACCTCTGAGCTAGCATATCCTGGAGTAACCTGGTTGTATTTCTTTTGGACCGTGAAACAGAAAGCTTAAATAAATGGAGAAGCTATATATTTGTGGGTCCATTTCTGGGTTCTCTAATCTATTCCATTGATCTGTGTGTCTGTTTTTGTGCCAGTACCATACTGCCTTGATGATTACAGCTTTGTAATACAGCTTGAAGTCCGGAATTTTGATGCCTGTAGCTTTGGTTTTCTTTTTCAACATGACTTTGGCTATTCAGGATATTTCTGGTTCCATACGCATTTTAGGATTGTTTGTTCTAGCTCTGTGAAGAATGCTGGTGGTATTTTGACAGGGATTGTATTAAATCTATAGATGGCTTTGACTTTGAATGGATATAGACATTTTAACAACATTTGTTCTTCCAATCCATGAGCATGGAATGTTTTTCCATTTTTTGTGTGTCATCTTCATTGTCTTTCATAAGGTTTCTATAGTTTTCATTGTACAGATCTTTTACCTCTTTGGTTAGGTATGTTAACTAACTTGAATTTAAATTAAAAAAATAAAAATGGGAAAAGAAATGGAGAAGCCGTTTGATGCTATGTTTTCCAAAACATTGCCTACCCGTGCCACTGTTGATGGGCTCTTCTAGTGTCATGTAGTATAACTAGTATGGTATAGTATTACTCTACTATATTGTAATGTAATACAATTATTATTACTATATTATGTTATACCAACCAGTACAGTATATAGTTGGTGACCAGAATTTTGGAATGTTATGATTGGAAAGCTAACTAATTTAGAAACTGCCAAGCCCAGGGGCACCTGGGTGGCTCAGTCAGTTAAGCATCTGACCCTTGATGTCAGCTCAGGTTGTGATCTCACAGTTTGTGGGTTCAAGCCCCACATTGGGCTCCATGCTAACAGCATGGAGCCTGCTTGCAATTCTGTCTCCCTCTCTCTCTCTCTGTCCCTCCCCTGCTCACTATCTCTCTCCCAAAATAAATAAATAAACATTAAAAAAAGAAACTTTCCAAGCCCCAGTAAGAGAAAGAGTGATGACTTGAGACCTAAGAATACTGTGGCTTTTTTTTCCCTATGGAAAAGAGGTTGAGTTGCACTAACAGTTCCCCTTTATACTTATTCTGAGTTGAAGTTCATTTATTCTTTAGGGAAAATGTACAGATAAATATTTCTGTGAACTCCTGAAGGTAAGTCTGGGCTACTTTAGAAAAAATAAAAAGTGACACCATTGGCTTTTCCAGGCCCTAGGAACTATTCTAGAATACCCTTATAGCTTTAGGAGTTCAGAGCTGACTTGCCTCTTTTCTCGGGGTGGAATGTCCTCTAATAGGATGGTTGGCTTGGTTTTACATAAGCCTGTTGGAGCTTGGATTCTTTTTTTGACTTGAGGGAGGCAGCAACTGCAGCTTTTGATTCCACTTTTAGCTGCAATTTAGCTCTTCTGTGTACCTATAAAGTAAATGCCATGTAAATAGGAGCCCAGGATAGGGTTACTCATTCGCAAAAGGTCATGTACCAACTGCAGTTGCTGAGTAAGTGTTCCTGCATCTAGGGATGTTTATAACAGTCTTGTTTCCATTTATTTCTGCAGAGTGTAGTGAAGCTGATGAGGGGACTGCTCCACTGCATGATCCGACAGGTATGGCATTGGTACCAGCTCCCTCTCGAATAAAAGCTCATTGTAATAGTGTCTCTACCCTTTAGGGAATGTTTACAGCTTATGTTTTTTCAACTTCACCAACAGCGGACACTTAAGTTTAGAAAATTTGTAGAATCAAGGAAGGAACTGTCACCCATGATCTCACCACCCAGTTACCACTAGCATGTTTCCTTTCAGTCTTTTTTCGCCCCCTCTACAAATGGCTCTTTAATATACTTCATCACTACTGTACATGCAATTCCGGACATCGAGTAAAGAGGACACAGGCTCTAAGCCCTCATTTGAAACCCTTGGGACCAGATAAATTTTAGAATTCAAATTTTTTCAGATTTTTAAGTCCAGTGCATGTGCTATATATTATGTTATGCTCTCAGCAGGTCCAGAACAGCACTGGATTATCAAAAACAGTAATCTCTCTGTAGGGGAGCATGCATTTCCACACTGAGTGGAACAAATTAAAACTACAAATAGCCCCATGTCAATCTGAGTCAGGTTTTGCCACTAAATGCATTTTGGTACAAAATTTAGAGGAAAAACCTTTTGTCAGTGTTGTAGATTTTAGGATTGGAGATAAGTGTCTAGGATTTATATCTCCTTGCATTAATTTGCATTTTCTTGACCTTGAATGAAGTTGAGCGTCTTTCTGGTGTAAATTGAAAATTTTCATTTCCTCTTTTAATTACCTGTTAGATCCTTTGCCTATTTTTCTTTTGGGCTGTCTCTTTCTTGACTACTTGAGTTCCTGTATATCATGGATATTAATGTTTTGTCACATATGCTGCAAATATTTTTTAGCAGTCTGTGGTTTATCTTTTGCATTTATGATTTTTTTTCATTCGAAAGTATTTTACCAAAAAAAAAGTGTTTTACATTTATCCTAGGAGATCTTTACACACCTTGCACACATTGAATTTAAACTGATTTTCTTGAGTCCAAGATTACATTTTATTAGAAGAAGCAAGCAAAGCCCAGATTAATAAAGTGACTATCCACAGGCACACAAGTCTAAAGTAGAAATAAAAGGAAATCAATTCCACACTTCTGAACTTCTTTATTCGTGCTTTCTCTCCTGGGGTCTCATAGTCATCATTTCTCTTTTCCCCTTCTTTGCTACTTTTTTTTGTATTTTAGGTATTTGTATGTTCTACCTTACCAAATAGGTTTAAATTCACTAACTTCATGAACCATATTTAAAAGTATAATAGTTACTGTCATATATCAGAAGCCCATATAATCAAATCTGAGTTTCAGGAGCTAAGTCTTTCAGTTGTCCCTTGCACAGTGTTTCCTTTCTCACTTCTGGTTTCAGCTTTCTTTCATATGTTTTCTCTGTCACTCCATGTATCTCTCTGCCACTCTTTTCATTACTCCTTCAACATATATCCCTTTGTCTGAATTTCCTTCAAAATTCCTACCTCTTGTTTTAGGAACTAATGCATCTTTTTATAATTTAATTATCTCTCATTAGGCTGTTTTCACTCAACCACTGGCATCTGAGTTTATGTCTACAATGTGGCAAAACAGCCATCTGAAAAGTAAAAGAGAGGTAATGAGCAGGAAATAGCTGGTTTTAACTGGTATTATTTTATAATTTAATTGCTTAAATTAAAAAAATGGCAACAGCAGACTTTCCTAGTTATGTCACTGTCAGGAAAAAGAGGTAACAGCATTTTTTAAATATTCACAGTTGCCTGAAAACCAAATGCACTGATAAATGTGAGAGTATGACAGAAGTATGGCATATGGGACGACTTTTCTGCATAGCCTTCTTTCACTGTTTTTGTTTTCTTCAGGTGGATAAAGTAGAATCCTTCAAATATAGTCAGAGTACCAGGGATAGCCTCCATGCCAAATACAATACCAAAACCTGCGCCACCGTAGTGGGTGATGACCAGTGGGGACACCTGCAATTGGATGCTACCTCTGTGTACCTGCTCTTCTTAGCACAAATGACTGCCTCAGGTCAGTACCAGGACAGAATTACCGGGAGCCGCTTGAGGTGGAGCACTGGCTCTGGCGCACGTGGCTTCTCCAAAGGTGTTGACCAGAAAACAACATAGCTGTTCACATTGCTCAAAGGTACACAGTGGAAAAATACAATTTTGCAAATTTTATACAGAGAAACAACTCTTTGAGATCTAGTTAGTATTCTTTTCCATTGAAAAACAAGTCTGGGGAATTTTCTTAATTGAGAACCAGGAAATTTGGGGTAGATTTTTATTTTTATCCTCAGATACCGTGAGATGGGAAAAAAGAGCTAGAGTTTATTGCTTCTTCTCATGCTATTCACTGACTAGCCTATAGTTTACATTAAATAAATTGAATCACCTACTTTATACTACTGTGTGTGTGTATATATATATATATATATATATATATATATATATATATGATAAACAAGGCATCTATCTAAGGGCATCTAAATTATATTAAGGGAATTAACTTAGGAATCAGAATTCCAGTATTTATTTTTATTATTGAGTAATATACCCTTTTCAGATGGTTTTGTTATTAGCTTTAGATACTTCACCTGAAAAAGGAAAATGTAAGAACCAACATAATTCCCTTTTATTTCTCCTAACTTGGTGAGGACAATGAATCTGATTATACTCCGTTTGTAAATTAAACAGGACCTTTCCCAGATTTCCTGAGTAAGTAAATGTACTCAGAATACCACATTTTGATATTCCAATTTCTTTATCTTCCTATCTAGGTATAGAACTCCTAAGAACGAAGGGCATTCAGGGTGAGAATTATCCCAGAATATACTTATTCTACTTTTCTTGCATAAATAAATATGTGGTGATGAAGCCTTCCTTTTCCCCCTCTAGAATGCACAGCCCAGAAGCTGAATTACCTTTTATTAGAATTATAACATGGCTACCCACATACTCCCATCTTTTGGAGAGGAGGTTCCTCCCTGAATAAATATACTTTTAGCTATTATTCATTTAAATAGAATGGCAGCTGTAACTTCATTTCTAATATTCTTTTAATACCAACTCTATTTTTCTACAAAGCAAACTGTCTCAATATTTCTTATGGTTTTCTTTTTTTAATATTTTTAATGTTTATTATTTTTGAGAAAGAGACAAAGAGAAAGCAGGGGAGGGGCAGAGAGAGAGGAAGACACAGAATCAGAAGCAGGCTCCAGGCTCTGAGCTGTCAGCACAAAACCTGACATGGGACTCGAACTCACAGACTGCGAGATCATTACCTGAGCTGAAGTCAGCCACTCAACCTACTAAGCCACCCAGGCGCCCCATTTCTTATGTTTTTTAATTTGAGTCTAGAAAGGAAGGAGAAATATAGTAAAGAGGCTTATAAGACATACTCATTCAACAAATATTTGTTGATTTCTGATTTAACATGTGATTTTCAACTCAATAAACTGACTTTGATAGGTGCTTGGAAAAAGATGGATATTATTTGATCAGGCCTTTGCAGAACAAACAGGAGTAAGTAGAAATTTACAAGACAGAGAAGGAAAGGGAATAGCATGGCTCCAACACAAAAGTTTGAAAGATAGCCAACCACCATGGTAAGACTAGTTATCTTCTATGATTAGAATGTAAGATAGATCTGGAAAATTGCCAAAAGATGAGGCTAGAAAGTTGGAGCTAGCTGTTTAAGGGCCTGTGTACCATGCCAAGTAGTTGGGAGTTTAGTCTATAGTCATTACAGAACCACTCAAGGTAAATAATCAAGAAAGTTTCAGATGATTCACTCCAGTAGCAGGAGGATAGATTGAATGGGGGAGAAAATTAAGATGGAGGACTAGTTAGGAGGTTAGTGAAGTACTTGAGGCAAGAAGTGATGCAGAATATATGCAAGGCAATAGCCTTGAGGGTGAAAAGTATAGATGTGAGAGATAATCAATAGATAACGTATGAAAGCTCTTCATGGAAAATTTCCACCTTTCATGAAAGCAATTCTCTGCACATTTTTGAGTATATGAAAATCTCCACCTTGGTTAAAAGAGAGGCTTAGGCAGAAGCCGACGCCTTTCTCCCCAGCAAAATAACTGTAAACTGTGAAAATAAATTTGAAAAAAAAAAGCCCAATCTTTTATCACTGGAAATTGTCCTAAGGACATACAGCAAAGTGGAGAAACATTTATTCAAGGAAATCTAAGTCTTGGTAAGAGCAGTGAGAGTGTGGCATTTAGACTACAACCTACTCCCTCCCTCCCCCCGAGCTGACCATGACAGAAACACTATTCAGCTTGGATGTGGCCAAGAATATAAGCCTTCCTCTTCCCCTAGCTCCCAGTTTGAGGCGATATCTCCCCAAGAGAGGTTGCCAGCATTTCTCATCCTCCTCACCTCTGTGTTACAGAAGTTCTGGTCTAGCCAAGAATAACTAAGAGGTCTGAAACTGCGTTCCTATTCCAGTCCCACTTATGGAGCAAAAGCTTAAACCCAGGCAGAGCAGTCCAAGAATAATAGGCCTGGCCCACCTTGCTAGTAGCATGGAGGCAAAGGCAGGCCACAAGGACAGAAAGCTCTGTAGTCCTTCCCAAGAAAACTGACTTTATTTGGAACTGAGTGTGGGAAAGTTCAAGTCTAAGGGCACTCTCAAAAACAGTGGAGATTTTTGTTCTAAGAAATGAAGAGGACGCTGATAGCTCAATAAGACCAACAAACTAGCCTATAGACTAACTAGAAGTTTTAGCAGAGAACCAGAGAGAAACAGCTGGAAAGAGTTATCCTAGGGTTAAAACAAATGTCAAAGGGTGGCCTCAAAATCATGAAATGGGGCTTAAATATAATTGGCTGAGACTGTGAAGCAATTTATACCTCAAGGAATTATACGGTATAATAGAGCAGTTGGTGGAGGTTAACAGCTGGGTATGGAACCAACAGAGGCAGACACTTAATAGATCACAGAAGGCTAAAACGAAAACTGTGGTCTTCCTCGGATGACAGTGTGTATGCCCTAGGCTACATCCTCTGAGGAACAGCATCAGAGGCTGCATCTTGTTGGAAATATAGATTTCATTGACATTGTCCAGCCAAGTCACTAAACAAATAAAAAGGAAACATAAAGAAGCCCCATGCAGGAGGGCATCAATTAATCTATAGAGTTTCTATAACACATTATCTACAATATCCAGTTTTCCACAAAAAAATTATGATATATGGAAAGAAACAGGAAAGCCTAGTCAACACAGGGAAGAAAAGGTAACAGAAACTGCCTTTGAGAGGAAGCATATGCTGAATTTAGTAGACAAAGACTTCAAAGCAGTTACTATAAAAATGTCAAAAAATCTAAAGGACACCAGCCTTAAAGAGGTAAAGAAAAATATGATGAAAGTATTTCATCAAATAGAGAATATCAATATGGAGATAAAAATGAACCAAATGGAAATTTTAGAGTTGAAAAGTATAGTAACTTAAATGAAAATTTCACTTGAGAGGCTCAACATATTTGAGCTGGCAAGAGAAAGAATCACCATACTTGAAGATAGATTAACAGAGATTATGCAATCTGAAGAATAGAAGAAGTAATAAAGAAAATGAATAGTACCCAAGAGCAATGTAGGACATAATTTAGAACACCAACTCATGTGTAATGAGTATATTAGAAGGAGAGTAAGGGACAGAAAATATATTCAAAGACAAAATAATGGCTGACTACATCGCAAATTCAATGAAAAACATTGATCTGTATAAATCAAAGAAGCTCAATGATAGGGTAAACAGAAATCCACACCAAGAAACATCATAGTAAAAATTTTAAAAAACCAAATTTTTAACAGAACATCTTGAGAGCAATCTGAGAAAAATGACTTGTCATATACAAAGGAACCCAAATAAGGTTATGAGCTGACTTTTCTTCAGTAAAAAAAAAAAAAAAAAAAAAAAAAAAAAAAAAAAAAAAATGGAGGCCCAGAGGAAGTGGAATGATGTAATCAAAGGACTGACTGTCAACCAAGAACCCTATATCCAGCAAAACTATCTTTCAGAAATGAAGTGAAATAAAGACATTCTTGGATAAACAAAAACTGAGATTTTGTTGCTGGTAGACCTACCTTACAAGAAATACAAAAAGAAGTTCTTCATGTTGGAATCAGGTGACCCCAGACAGTAATTGGAATCCACACAAAAAACCAAACCAGTTGTGAAAGACAAATACCATATAATTTCACTCATATGTGGAACTTAAGAAACAATTTAATGAGGAAACAAGAGACAAAAAAAAAGCAGATTTTCTTTAAAAAGATTTTTTAAATTTTATTTTATTTTATTTATTAGAGAAAGAGAGGGAAGAGCAGAGAGGAGAGAGAGAATTTCAAGGAGGCTCTATACTGTCAGTGTAGAGCCCAATGTGGGGCATAATCTAATGAACCATGAGATCATGACCTGAACCACTCAAGAGTCAAACATTCAACCAACTGAGTCACCCAAGCACCCCTAAACTGACTCTTAAATACAGAGAACAAACTGGTGGTTTCCAGAGGGGAGGTTGGTTGTGTGTGTGGCGGCGTGGGGGGGGGGGGGGGCAGGATGAACGAACTAGGTAAAGGGGATTAAGAGTACACTTAACTTGGAGCACCTCGCTGGCTCAGTAAGTACAGCATGTGACTCTTAATGTCAGGGTCATGAGTTGAAGCCCCATGTTGGGACTAGAACTTACTTAAAAAAAATAAGTACAAAATTGGGGGCGCCTGGGTGGGTCAGTTGGTTGAGTGTCTACCTCTTGATCTTAGCTCAGGTCTTAATCTCAGGATCATGAGTTCAAGCTCTGCATTGGGCTCTGTGCTGGGCATGCAGCCTACTAAATTCATACATACATACATACATAACTTGATGAGCACTGAGAAATGTATAGGCTTGTTGAATCATGATATTGTATACCTGAAACTAATATAATACTGTATGTTAATATACTTGAATTTTTTAATGGAAAAAATAAAAATAAATCAAGAAAATCCAACCACTGGTAAAATAATTATAAAATACAATAAAATTACATGTTTCTTCTTTCTTTTTTTTCAACGTTTTTTTATTTATTTTTGGGACAGAGAGAGACAGAGCATGAACGGGGGAGGGTCAGAGAGAGAGGGAGACACAGAATCGGAAACAGGCTCCAGGCTCCGAGCCGTCAGCCCAGAGCCTGACGCGGGGCTCGAACTCACGGACCGCGAGATCGTGACCTGGCTGAAGTCGGACGCTTAACCGACTGCGCCACCCAGGCGCCCCCATGTTTCTTCTTTCTTAAATGATCTAAAAATCAGTTGCATAAGACACTATAATTGTATTGTTGAGCCAGTAGCATATAAAAGTGTAATATATTTGATAATAACAGAATTAAGGAGGTGGGTGGGAGCAAAGCAATATTAAGGAAATAATACCAAATGGTAACTCAAATCCACAGGAACAAATGAAGACCACCAGAAATGGTAAATTACAAGATTAATATTACAAAATATAAATATATAATTTCCTCTCAGCTTCCTTAAAAGATATATAATTATACGGAGAGAATAAAGAAAATGGGAGCTGAGTAGGAGGAAACTAGGCTTGTCTTTTCCCACAAACACAACTAGATAACTATCATATCATTCTAAATAGCCCAAAAATCGACCTGAAGACTGATAGAAAAAAAATCTACAACTAAAGGTAAGGAAGAAGCCACATTGAAGAAGGTAGGAAGTATAGAGACGTACCTTAGGGGAGAAATGTATCATGGGTACTATGGAGGGGAAAGACCTGTGGTTGCAGAGAAAGGCGAGAGAGAGAGAGAGAGAGAGAGAGAAAGAAAGAGAGAGAAGGGCACATGAGAATGCACAAGGAGAACATTTCCCCAAAACCATCGGCTGGAAAAATAAGAAAGGCTGAATTTCCTGAGTCCTTGCAACCAGGGGGGCTTAAGGACTGGAGTTTTAAAGGTCAGTGGGTTTGGCTGGGATGGAACCCTGAGGGTGCTGCCCTACTCCTGGAGAGAGGCAGGAAAATAACAGGTGGGGGGAGGGCAGGTGGTGTAGAAACAGTGATCTAAGGGGCACTTGGGGCACTTATTATTAAGGTGGCAACATTCCCCAAATTGATCTATAGATTGAACATAATTCCTACCAAAAATCCCACTGTCTTTGCAGAAATTGACAAGCTTATCTTACAATGCATATGGAAATTCAAGGGACCCAGAATGGCTGAAACCATTTTGAGAAAGAAGAGCAAAGTTGGAGGTTTTGCACTTTCTAATTTCAAAACTTACTACAAAGCTCCAGTAATCAAAACCGTGTAGTACTGGCTTAAGGATAGATCTCTAGGGTAACAAAATACAATTGAGTCCAAAATATACCATCATATTATGGTCAGGTGATTTTTGACAAAGGTACCAAGATAATTCAATAGGTAAAGAATGGTCTTCCCAACAAATAGTGCTGGGAAAACTGGATATCCATATGCAAAAGAATGAAATTAGATAAAACTTAACTCAAAATGAATCATAGACCTAACTGTAAGAGTGAAAACTATAAAACACTATTAGTCTGCTAGGGCTGCCATAGCAGAATGTCACAGGATAGTTGACTTAAACAACAGAAATTTATTTTCTCACAGTTCTGGATGCTATAAGCGCAAAATCAGGGTGTCAGCAGGGCAGTGAACACTCTCTTGGCTTGAATGCAGCCACCTTCTCTGCTCTTTCTTCACATGACCTTTCCTCTGTGTGTGTGCACTCCTGATGTCTCTTATAAGGACGCCAGTCCCTATTCTGTTAGGACCCCACCCTGTGACCTCATTTAAACCTAATTGTTTCCTTAAAAGTCTTAACCCCCAAAACAGCCACACTGGAGTTCAAGGCTTCAACATAGGAGTTTCAGGGTGACACAACTGGGTTCATAACAAGCACTTAAGGAAAGTATGGGAGTAAGTCTTCCTGATCTTGGATTAGACAAAGCCCTGTTAGATATGACACCAAAAGCATAAGCAACTAAAGAAAACATAAATTGGAAGTTATCAAATTAGTAACATTTGTGCTTCAAAGGATCTCTTCAAGAAAGTGAAAAAACAACCCATGGGGCACCTGGGTGGCTCAGTTGGTTAAGCATCCCACTTCAGGTCAGCTCATGATCTCACAGTCTGTGAGTTCAAGCCCCAGGTCGGGCTCTGTACTGACAGCTCAGAACTTGGAGCCTGTTTTGGATTCTGTGTCTCCCTCTCTCTTTGCCCCTCCCCCGCTCATGCTCTGTCTCTCTTGCTCTAAAAAATAAATAAAAAAATTTAAAACCACAATATGATAGAGAATATTTACAAATCACATATCTGATAAGGGACTTGTATTATATATAAAGAAATCTACAACTCAATAATAAAAAGATAACCTAATTTAAACTAGGCAAAAAATATGAATTGACATTACTCCAAAGAAAATATTTAAATGGCTAATAAGTACACAAAACAATGCTGAACATTATTAGTTCCTAGGCACTTGCAGATCCAAATAATGAGATAGCATGTCACACCCACTATGATGGCTATAATCAAAAGTACAGAAAATAACAAGTGTTCCTGAGGAACTAGAGAAATTGGAACCCTCATACATTGTCAGTGAGAATGTAAAATGATGCAGCCACTTTGGAAAACAATCTGACAGTTCTCAAAAGTTAAGCAGAATTACCATATGATCTAGCAATTTCACTCCTAGGTGTATGCCCAAAAGAAATGAAGACATGTGGGGCGCCTGGGTGGCTCAGTCAGTTAAGCGTCCAACTTCAGCTCAGGTCAGGATTTCACAGTTTGTGGGTTCGAGCCCGGTGTTGGGCTTTGTGCTGACAACTCGAAGCCTCAAGCCTGCTTCGGATTCTGTGTCTCCCTCTCTCTGCCCCTCCCCTGCTCCCTCTATCTCTCTCAAATAAACATTTAAAAATTTTTTTACAAAAACTGGAAACAACCTAAATGTCCATCAACTGATAATTGGGTAAATGTGATACATCCACAGAATGGAATATTGTTTTAGCAACAAAAAGAAAGGAAACAGTGATACATGTTACAATACAGATGAACCTTGAAAACATTCTGCTAAGTGAAAGAACTCAGACATGAAAGGCCACATATTGTATGATTGCATGCATATGAACATTGGGTAAGGCAGTTCTGTGGAGACATAAAGTAGATTAGCAATTGCTTAGGTGGAGGTAGAGGGGGAACAAGTCTTGAAATGGGGAATGACTCTAATGGGTATAGGGTTTCTTTTGGGGGTGATGAAATATTCCAAAATTGATTGTGGCCACCGTTGCAGAACACTGCATACCCTAAAAACCATTGAATTATATACTTGAAATGGGTGAATTGCATGGTATGTGAATTATATCTCAATAACATTTTTAAAAATGAGGGAGAAAGGCTTATCGTTAAGTAAGTGCAAGTCAATCTAAGTGGAGTAGACCACTAAGGTGGCCTCATTTCCAGAACCCTGCATGTTTTAGTGGGTTTTTAATGTTTGTTTATTTTTGAAAGAGCACAAGTGGGAGAGTGGCAGAGAGAGAGGGAGAGACAGAAACTGAAGCAGGCTCTAGGGTCTGAGCCATCTGCACAGAGCCTGATGTGGGGCCCGAACCCACGACCAGTGAGATCATGACCTGAGTTGAAGTTGGACGCTTAATCGACTGAGCTACCCAGACTCCCCTTTAGTGTGTTCTATTTATTTTTTTATAAGTGTATTTGCTAATTACATGTTGATTTTTGATCATGTAGCTATTTTTGCTGAAATGTTTCTATCAGTGACATTTTATATATTTGTTTATTTAGTTTTAAATGTTTATTTATTTTTGAGAGAGAGACAGAGTGTGAACGGGGGAAGGGTAGAGAGAGAAGGAGACACAGAATCCAAAGCAGGCTCCAGGCTCTGAGCTGTCAGTGCAGAACCCTATGCAGTGAGATCATGACCTGAGCAGAAGTCAGATGCTTAACCAACTAAGCCACCCAGGTGCCCCCTCTTTAGTGTGTTTTAAATAGCACTGCCATCTTTGGCCTTACCCAACCATACCTCATTTCATCTCTGTGTACCCTCTCCTCTGTTCTGCAAGCAGTGTTTTGGCTCCACAGAGGGGACAGGATGCAGAGGTCCTGAAATGTATGGTCTTGCCTCAAAAGACAGGTCCCTCTCCTGTGGTTAACAGGATTGTTTAAGATCATTCAATAAATAATTATTGAATTATTATCTACTGTTAAATATTATTTAATACCATGCACAATACTATGTGAGACATTTTAGGGACTATAAATATAAATAATAAATGGCTCCTTCCTTCAAATTTAGGCACAGATTTATTTATAGTGCAAAGTAAAAAATTCATAAGCGCCAGGAAAATAAAATTCTTTGAAACATAGAAGAGAGAATCAATGGCAGCATCACAGAGGAGATAAAACTTGAGCTGGGCCTTGAAAGAACAGTTCAGATTTCAGGATGTGGAGAAGGCCATTTAAACAATATCATGAGCAAAGGGACAGGTGATAGAAATGGGGCAGTTCTATCAAATAGTTATTTGTTAGCTGTGTCACCAGTCTGAGAGATGGACAAAACCAGTTTCACACCCTCTACTTTCTCCCAATCTCTGCGCAAGCACTCTGGCACACATAGGAGACAAGATAAGGCTGTGAAGCTGATGTCCAATATTACTATCTCTTCTCTTTTTTTCCTTTCTACCCAAGAGGTTGAAGTCATTGCTGCTACAAGAAAGGCCTGGCTGCCGCTGCTGTCCAGTGCTGTGGTTGCTAGTTTTGACAGAGCCATGCATCAGGAAGAGTTTGGAGTCTGAGGATATGAATTATATAGTCCTTTTGAGCTCTAAAGCTACAGAGTTCTCACTTGAAACATCTGTCCATAGATCAAACATTTAAATGCGAAAAATGAAATTGTAGAAGTACCAGAAACATACTTTGAACATGTATCAAAAAGGATGGATTGATGGATGGATACATATATGATAGAAAAGTACAGTAAAATGTTAATGCATGAATCCAGATGATGTGCATATAGATGTCCACTGTAAAATTCTGTCCTTTTTTCTGTTTGAAACTGTTCATAATACAATATTGGGAAAAATAATATGCATAAATCTGTGACTTAACAATCCTTCCAAGAATTTACCTTAGGAAAGAAAAGAATTTACCTTGACATACTGGTACATGTGACATACTGGTACATGTATATACATATATACACACACACACATATATATTCATTACAGCATTGATTATAGTGATGAAGGATTAGGTGCAACCTAAATGTTTTCAGTAGGGAACTGGTTATATGAATAGCCATTTAGTGGAATGCTGCATAACCATTAAAAAATAACTCAGATATACTTAAAATTATTTCCAACATATATGTGAAAAAAGCAAGGTACATTATAGCATACTACTCTTTGATAATTTTTATATATGTATAACATTTCTCTGAAAGTCTACAGGGGAAACTGCTAAGACTAGTTTCTTCCAGAGAGGAGATTTGGCAGGGTGGGAGTGATGTGATTCTGGGTAGGAGAAAGACTTTCGCTGTATGCCTATTGGTATTTCTTTATGGGGGTTGGGGGAGCAGGAGAGGGGAAAGGAATTAGTTTTTCAAGAAAAACAGATCATACTGTATATATCAAGAAGCAGCATAGCATCTTCGTTAGGAACTCAGACTGTGAAGTTGATAGTTGGGTCCTGGCCCCACTATTTATTAGTTAAATCATCTGAGGCAGGGGTGCCTGGGTGGCTCAGTCAGGTGTCTGACTTTGGCTCAGGTCATGTTCTTGCAGTTCATGGGTTCGAGCCCTGTGTCAGGTTCTGTGCTGACAGCTCAGAGCCTGGAACCTGCTTCAGATTCTTTGTCTCCCTCTCTCTCTGCTCCTCCCCCATTCATGCTCTGTCTCTCTCTGTCTCTCATAAATAAATAAAAGTTAAAAAAAAATTTAAAAATGGTCTGAGGAAAATAGTTAGTCTCTCTAAGCCTCATGGAGAAAATTGAGGTACCCACCTCTTAGGGTTGATGTGAAAATTAAAAGGATAATTCTTGCAAAACACTGCGATTTGTTAGCTATAACTATCTTTGTATTGTTTACACTTAGAATAATCATCATTTTGTACTCTAAAAAATATAGTTTTAAGGTTTCCTTGAGATCATAATCTTTGTCTACTTCTTGCTTAGTATTTATACTCCCTCTAACTCTTTTTGAAATATTTTTTTTCCTGATACCTTAAAACACATTATAAATTAATGACCTATAGAATTAGGAATCTGAGACTTTATATCCCAACCTACAAATAACAGTTCAAATTCTTCCATGTTATAATACGCTGATATCTCAGTCAAAGACTAGCCTAGGTCTGATTTGTGGTGTTGTTTTTATGGTTTAGGAATTAAAGTGCCTCATTGTTCCAAAAGCAGGAATAAGATTACTTGAGAGTAATGGGATCAGTCAGTTACTGTGGCAGCCTATAAGCCTATAGTGATAATTAACCAGCTCTATATCCTTACTTTCTTTTTCCTCAGGACTTCATATCATCCACAGCCTAGATGAAGTCAATTTCATACAGAACCTTGTATTTTACATTGAAGCTGCATATAAAACTGCTGTAAGTACTCATTTTAGAATTAATTTTAAACATACGTTTTTGTTCAATTTTTTTATTAAATTTATTTGTTTTTGGAGAGAGAGCACACATGCAGGCGAGGGGCAGAGAGAGAGGAAAAGAGAGAGAATCCTAAGCAGGCTCCAAGCTGTCAGCGCAGAGCCCGATACCAGGCTTGAACTCACAAACCATGAGATCATGACCTAAGCCAAAACCAAGAGTTGATGCTTAGCCAACTGAGCCACCCAGGCGCCCCTAAACATATGATGTTTTTAAAAATACTATACAACCCATTCTTTCTCTTAATGCTGCACCTCATAGTGAACCAATCTGTAAGGCTTCCAGCAGAAATTGCCTTCAGCCTTTTTCTTTACTAAGCTCTGTTGTCCTGTTTGCCTCCTTTCCAAGGGAGTTACAGAAGTAAGAGGGTCAAGATACTATGCATCCGTTCCTTTCAATAATCCATATCCTTTCTGTAATATCTCACATTATATATTTGGGGACCTGGGACTAAATTGTAGTCTTATTTTAATGATCTGTAGTCTAAAAACCAGAAGCAAGATGGCTAGCGAATATAATGGGTCAGTTAGCTACTTAGAAATAAAATTTGGTCATATGTTTAATATTATCTGTAGACATTGCTTCTGTGTTTACTATACAAAAAATAGTTCCTTTTTCTTATGACTACCATGAGAGATAAGTTTATATTAAATCATGACATATTTAACATCTCCTCTCTCAGGGATCACTGTTCTTCACTGCATAATGTTCATTGTATTGAAAATGGCTGTCATAAGTAGTCCAGGTATTTTAGTCATCTAAAATGTTTAATTTGTTTAGTTGGTTTTTAGCTGTTTTAGGTGGGAGGGTAAATCTGTGACCTGTAACTCCATATTTGCCAGAAAGAGAAGTTTAACATAGACATATTTGATGCAAGCAGACATTATTTGTTGACTGATTCCTTTGCCTTCTGATACCATAGGTGTGCTATGGTCCAGGGTACAAGTTAGGGCTGTCTGGCCTCTCAATTGCAGCCAGGGGGTACAGCAGAATTAATGATATGTGTGCCTTCTCCTACTCTAATCTTTGCTGCACAAATTAGGGTAGAGCGGGGTTTCTGGACAAGTGAGGCTAGCCATGGGATAAATATGGCTCACCTATGGAAGCTTCACTTTAACTCAGAGATTTGATATAAAAATCATTTAAGGTAAATATAGAAACAAGTATAGGTGTGTGTGTGTGTGTGTGCGCACATGCATGTTTACACATGAGTATTTCCAAGTTCTATTCAATGAGAGGGCCTAGAAGCAGTGGCACCACAGTGACAATGAGCACCAGTGCCTTCTGTATTGTAACTGCTCATTCTGTAATAAAGCAAAGCAAGACTCCTTATAGAAGCAGTTGATTCCAGGGCTGGGGTGAGGAAAACACAGGATGAAACTGCAGTATCTTATAGTGACAGAAAGTGAGGAAATGTTCAAAAAGAACGGGACATGTCAAAAGGGCACAGGCGCCAACCCAAAAGAACTCCCAATGGGTAAAGCTGGAACAATTTGAACAACAAAACAAATAATGATAATATTTTATTATAACCCAGAGAATAACCTAAATATTTATAAATTCATACTAACATAAATAAATGAGGGAGAAAGGACAGCTCTTCCTTAGAGAAGAATTGCAGTTAATGACTGTAGAGGTAATAAAAGAACTAAGATACCACCATTGAAATACCACTGTAATAATTGTTGCAGACAAGTTTCACCAATGGATGCTAAATTAGCGGGTAGATATTTGAGGAGAAACAGGATATTTGCACAGTTGTAAAGTATCTTTCTCAAGATATTTATTAATCACAAGGGAGAGAATAGTAACAGCAGCATGGAGAAACCCTGCAGACACCACCTTAACCATGTGATGAAGGTAAACATGACCACAATAAGCCATAGCAACATCGTATACTCCTTGATGTGATGCAGTGAGAACACAGCATAACGTCTGTAGTATTCCTGACAAAAATGCAGTCTTAATATAATCAAGAGAAGGCATCAGGTGAACCTAAATTGAGGGAAATCTATAAAAATGTCTGACCACTGGTCTTCAGAATGTGTAACAGTCATGAAAGACAAGACTTGAGAAGTCGTAACTGATTAGAAGAGACCAAGGAGGCATGACAAATGCAGCATGGTATTCTGGATTGGATCTGGGAACATAAAATTCTATTAGTGGAAAAACTGGTGAAATCCTAACAAAGTCCATAATTTGGTTACTAGAATTGTACAAATGTTTATTTTTTAGCTTTGACCATTGTATTATGGTTATGTCAGGTGTTAACATTAGGGGAAGTTGAGTGAAAGGTCTATGAAAACTCACTGTACTGTTTTTGTAACTTCTCTGTAACTCTGAAGTTTTTTCAAATAAAAAAGTTTTTAAAAAGTAATTTTACATGTTATCTTTGCATTATCAAGGGGTCATATAAAGCTATGGTTAAGAATTTACACTTTGGACTGAGAGTACTTGGACTCTAATCCTAGCTCTGTCACTGTGTGACCTTGGGTGAGTCACTTAACTTCTCTTTGCACCTCAGTTTCATCATCTATAAAATATAAAGATTAAGTAAGGTAGCAGTGTAAAGTGCATAGGTTAGTGCATGGTACATTGTCAGTGACAATAGAGAGGAAAATTAGAATAGATAATAAAGATAGAACACTGGGGTACTGTTTAAGCTCCATCTTTTAGAACCCCTGTATCTGCTTTGATGAAAAGTTTTGAGAAGCACTTCTCTACATGAACTGAGTTATAGTTCTTGACCTGATCAACTGTTGAGGAGTCTTCCAACGTCTCGGAGATCCCAATAGAATTTAAAGCTACTAGGAAAATAGCTACAGGGCAGCCCAACTCATTGGTATCTCCTTAATAAGCATTGTGGGTACACACATGTATGGCAGATTAGCTACTATGTGTGCTTTTTATTCACGGGTTATGTGTCTAGTAAGCATTTAGTAGTAATGACTTGCTAATGGTATGTTGATTATTTTATGCTAGGACTTCGGGATATGGGAACGTGGAGACAAGACAAACCAAGGGATCTCAGAATTGAATGCCAGTTCAGTTGGAATGGCAAAGGTAATTTTTCTTGCTTTGTTTATACCAAGTGTGGAGAAAGGACATACACCTTTGCCGTAGATGAAGGCTTAACGTGAATTTGGACCATCATCAAATTGTTCTTTTTTTTAAAGTTTATTTATTTAGTTTGAAAGAGAGAAAGAGCATGAGTGGAGGAAGGGCAGAGAGAGAGAGGAAGAGAGAGAATCCCAAACAGACTCTGCACTGTCAGCACAGAGCCCTGTGCAGGTCTTGAACTTACAAACCATGAGATCATGACCTGAGCTGAAATAAAGAGTTGGATGCTTAACTAAGCCATCTAGGTGCCTCCAAATTTTTCTTTTAAAACACAGGCAAATTCAGATTCTCCCATAGAACTATGGACATGTAGGTAAGATTTCTTTCATAATCTCCGGATTTATATATCCAACTGCTTTTGTAGCATATCTCTAATTATATATACCACAGAGACCTCAGAGAACATATCTTAAACTAAATTCATCTTCTCTATCATTACAAAAACAAAAAGAGGACTTGCCCTTCCATACACCAGTTGACACAACTCGATATCAAGGAACCATCTGTCAATCCTGAACCCTCCTCACTCTCCTGCATCCCACATATCATCATCATCATCATCATCATCATCATCACTGCCTTTCCACTTGACTCCATCTTTTCCTTCCCTCTGCTCCTGCCTTAATTTCAGCTCTTATTATTGGAGACAGCAAGAAGGCATAAAATAGGATAGCAGGAATAGGATCACACATATTATAATGATAAATACACATGACCTAATTTAAGTTTCTCCTGCCAAAAGACACGGTTTGACTTTTAAAAGATATATGTATCTTTTTTCAGTGTTATTTACAATAGCCAGGATATGGAAACAACCTAAGTGTCCATCTATAGAGGAATGGATAAAGATGAGATACATATACACATGCGCACATACAAAATGCAATATTACTTAGCCATAGGAAAAAGTGAAATCTTGCCATTCATGACAATATGGATGGATGTAGAGGGTATTATACTAAGTGAAATAAACCAGACAGAGAAAGACAAATAGCATATGACTTCACTTATATGTGGAACCTAAAAAATAAAACACAGTTAAAAGCACACAATAAAGTCAACCTAAATTCCCAACAGTTGTTAAATGGTTAAATAAATACGAGAGAATATTATGTTGAAATAAAGAATTTTCATAATATGGAGAAACATTTACGCTGTAGTATCCTAACCAAATTTTATATGAAACATGATCTCAACTATAGAAAGATTTGCATAGAGAAAACTAATAGGGAACATACTGAAAATATTAGCATTATTTTGGGTAACTTTTTTGCCTTCTCCATACTTTTTATGTTTTCAAAATATTCTATAACAAGTATGGTATACCTTTATAATCAAGAAAAGCAAGAAATTAATAAGTAAATTCTATTTTTTAAAAAAACATGGAAACTCATCTTTGGCCTTGGTGACTAGTAACTTTCATCTTTAAGTCAATCAAAGTGTCTTTTTAGGCTATTCACTTCTCTGTGGAAACTAGTGATGCGCCAATACCTAATGGCTATTGTATTTTAGTATCTTATATCCAGACAACTTGTGGTATTTCTTATGTACTGGTATCACACTAGTGGTTTACTACAAATACATCTGTGCCATGTTCAAATTATTTTTAAAGTGTGATGCTTGACTTGATAATCCTGTAACTTTATCTTATGTCATATCTTTTTAAAATGCATTTTTATTGAGATGTAATTGACGTATAACATTGTGCAAGTTTTAAGTACACAACATATTGATTTGATACGTTTTTATTATAATATGATTACCACCAAAGAGTTAGGTAACACCTCTATCACATCATATAATTATCACTTCTTTTTTGTGATAGGAACAATTAATATTTAATCTTCGATAATACAGTATTGTTGTCTATAATCACTATGCTGTGCATTAGATCTCCAGAACTTATTTATCTACTGGTTGCAAGTTTGTACCTTTAAACAACATCTCCTCAATTCTTCCATCCCCCAGCCCCTGGTAACCACCATTTTACTCTGTTTTTTGGAGTTTGGCTTTTAAAGTTCCACATATAAGTGATATAATACAGTATTTGTCTTTCTCTCTCTACCTTATCTCACTTAACATAATGCCCTCAAGGTCCATCTCTATTGTCACAAAAAGGCAGGATTTCCTTCATTCTCATAGCTGAATAATATTCCATTGCGTGTGTGTGTGTGTGTGTGTGTGTGTGTGTGTGTGTGTATGTGTATCACGTCTTCTTTACCCATTCACCTGTTGACAGACACTTAGTGTTTCCATATATTGACTTCTGTGAATAATGTTGCAATAAACATGGGGGTACATATATCCCTTTGATATCCTCTTTTCATTTCTTTTGAATATATACCCAAGAGTGGAATTGCTGGGTTGATCATATGATAGTCCTATTTTAAGTTTTTGTGGGACCCCCATAGTGTTTTCTATAGTGACAGAACCAATTTGCATTCCATCCAAGAGTGTACAAGTTTTCCTGTCTCTCCACATTCTGGCGCCAAAAGTTGTTACCACTTGTCTTTTAGATAATAGCCATTCTTTTAAGTTTATTTATTTATTTTGAGAGAGGGTAGGGGGAGGAGAGAGAGAATTAATCCCAAACAGGCTCTGCACTGTCCTCATGAGCCTGATGCAGGGCTCAAACCCACGAACCACGAGATCATGACCAGAGCCGAAATCAAGAGTTGGTTGCTTAACCGAGTCACGCAGGCGCCCCGATAATAGCCATTCTTACAGGTGTGAAGTGATATTGTGTTGTGGTTTTGATTTGCATTTCCCTGTTAATTAATGACTTTGGACATTTTTTCTTGTATCCATTGGCCGTTCATATGTCTTCTTTGGAAAAAAATGTATATTCAATTCCTCTGCTCATTTTTTAATTGTTTATTATTGAATTGTATGAGTTCTTTACATAGTTTGGATATTAACCTCTTATCAGATATGCAGTGTGTAAATATTTTCTCCTATTCCATAGGTTGCCTGTTCATTGTTTTAATTGTATCTTTTTCTGTACAGAAACTTTTTAGTTTGATGTAATACCACTTGTTGATCTTTGCTTTTGTTGCTTGTGCTTTTGGTGTCATAGCCAAAAAAAATCATTGCCAAAGACAGTGTAAAGATGTTTTTCTCCTATGTTTTCTTCTAGAATTTTTATGGTATCAGGTCTTATGTTTAGTCCATTTTAAGTTAATTTTTGTGAGGGTATAAGGTAGGGATCCAATTTCATTCTTCCGCATGTAGTTATCTAGTTTTCCCAACACCATTTGTTGAAGAGACTATTCTTTCTGCATTGACTGTTCCTGGCTCCCTCGTCAAATATTAAGTGACTGTAAATGCAGGGTTATTTCTGGATTTTATTCTGTTCCATTGGTCTATTTGTCTATTTTAATGCCCACACCATAATATTTTAATTATTATAGCTTTGTAGTATGGTTTGAAATCAGGATGCATGAATGCCTCCAGCTTTGTTCTTCTTTCTCATGATTGCTTTGGCTATTTGGTGTCTTGTGGTTCCATACAAATTTTAGGATTGTTTTTGTATTTCTGTGACAAATGCCATTGGAATTTTGATAGGGATTGCATCATATCTATAGATGGCTTTTGGTAGTAAGGACATTTTAACGATATTATTCCTTCTAATCCATTGAACATGAAATATCTTTCCATTTGTTTGTGTCTTTAATTTCTTACATCAAAGTATTGTAGTTTTCATTGTACTTGGTTAAATTTATCCTTAAGTATTTTATTGCTTTTGATGCTATTGTGAATGGGATAGTTTTCTTTATTTCTTTTTCCAGATGATTTTTTGTCATTAATGTACAGACAATTAATGTATGTTAATTTTATATCATGTAATTTTACTGAATTCACTGACTGGTTCCAACAGTTTGGGGTTAGGTTTACAATTTTCTATATATAAGATTATATCATCTTCATATAATGACAGTTTTGCCACTTCTTTCCAATTTGGATGTATTTTCTTTGTCTTGCCTAATTGCTCTAGCTAGGATTTTCCAATATTATGTTGAATAAGAGTGGTGAGAGTGGGCATCCTTGTCTTTCTCCTGATCTTAGAGGAAAAGCTTTCAATTTTTCACTGTTTTTTTTTTTGTTTTTATTTGAATTCCAGTTAGTTAACATATAGTGTAATATTAGTTTCTGGTGTACAAAATAGTGATTCAACACTTCCATACATCACCCAGTGCTCATCACAGCAAGTGTTAGCTGTGGGGTTTGTTGTTTATGGCCTTTATTATGTTCAGGTATGTTTCTTCCATATTGAATTTGTTGAGGGTTTTTATCATGAAAAGAAGTTTACAACCTCCATCTTAACTGTCTCTGGAACAATATGGGAGGTAAAGAAAAACTCAGAGGCCCCTGGGAATAAAAAATGCTACATTGTTTTTTCTGTTCTGCTGAGCATATTCAAAATGACTTCATATGCACTGATATGATACTGGGGTACAGGGAGAAGAATATATCTCTTGCTAAAAATGGTCTTTCTTTCTTTGCCCTTCACAGGCAGCCCTGGAAGCATTAGATGAACTGGACCTATTTGGTGTGAAAGGTGGGCCCCAATCAGTTATCCATGTCCTGGCTGATGAAGTACAACACTGCCAGGTAAGAGAATAATGGATCACATTATAGAAAATTTTATTCTTACCCAGACTCAGAATTAGCATGGCTTTTAGAATAAGAAGACCTGAGAGTACATGATCTGATTTATTATCATGGGCCAAAAATGTCTTATCCAAACTTCCTATACTAAGATAAGCCTGATATAGCATGAACTATAACATAGATCACAGTCCTGTTCTCTCGTCCATGGTTATAAAGGGATCCCACCATACTGTGCAGAATTCTCCACTGTTGTCATATCAAGGGTCTATGGGCTCTACTCGTGAATATCTCCTTTTCTAAATATGCCAAGAGAACAAGAGGTGAGTGATTTTGAGTGTTCTTCTTGATAGTGGCTTTGAAATATTCTTTTGTCCCCAGTTGGCTCTGGGCTGAGATGTTTGGAGATCAGACTGTTTAAGTGGCAAAAATATGTATCTTCAGTTTTGTTTAGGGTTACTCTCTGTATTGAAAGATTAACATTCTTCTCATTGGCAAGATGACCTTCTCCTTGCCTTCAAACTCTGATTGGATGCCCATAATAAATATAAACTCATCTTCTAATTTTAAAATGTGAAATTTTCCTTGGAAAAGATAAATGTCAGCAGTGGAGGAGCTGAGCCTTCCACATCTTGCTTCTCAGCAGCTACATTTTCTCTTATCTTTACCCTTAAATGGCCAATGGAGCAAGGGGACTATGGGCAAGATGATGTTAGTGTATTCTTCATCCATTAGTAGCTGCTTAAGATCCAGGATTGGGAAGCATTGAGAACAGTGATAAGACAATGGATAATTTACACAAATAACTAGTTTTCTAAGCTCTCACTTAGAAATTATTATTGAATTATCATTGAATTCAATATTGAATATAATTGAATCATTATTATTGAATAATCTTCGGGTTTTCTCCTGAATGATCCTCTTCCACATAAATCTTTTGAAATTAAAGCTGTTAGCTTTATAATCCCAACTTAACTACTAATGTGCCACATTTGACTTCTTTCTTTCTTTTTAGTCTATCCTTAATTCACTACTCCCCCGGGCTTCAACATCCAAAGAGGTAGATGCTAGTCTACTTTCAGTTATTTCGTTCCCAGCCTTTGCAGTAGAAGATAGCCGGTTGGTAGAGCTTACAAAGCAAGAAATCATCACCAAGCTTCAGGTATGTCCATATGTGCTCTTCTTTTCTTTAAGGCTTTGACTTTAAAGAGAAATTAATTCTCTTGGGAGCCTTGAGTCAGCGATTTAACCAAATGATCAGGGTTAACACCACCAGTAATAAAGCATATTGACATCATGTGGCCCCAGATACAGTGCACTGAGACGTGCACAGCGCCAGTGTGGTATCCATGCAAATAACGCGTAATCTCAGTCATGGGAAAACATCAGACAAAACCAAATTGAGGGCCATTCTACAAAATAACTGATGAGCTCTTTAAAACTGTCAAGGTGATGAAAGACAAGGAAAGACTGAGGAACTATCACAGACTGGAAGAGACTAATGAGACATGACAACTAAATGGAATGGGATCCTAAAATGGATATTGGAACAAGAAAAAACAAAGCCGTTAGTGGAAAAACTGTCAGGACGCCTGGGTGACTCAGTCAGTTAAGCGTCCGAGTTTGGCTCAGATCATGATCTTGCAGATCGTGGGTTCTGAGCTGTCAGCACAGAGCCTGGAGCCTGCTTCAGATTCTGTCTCTCTCTCTCTCTCTCTCTCTCTCTCTCTCTGCCCATTGCTGGCTTGTGCACTCACTCACTCTCTCTCTCTCTCTCAAAAACAAATATTTAAAAAGAAAGAAGGAAAAACTGGCAAAGTCCAAATAAGTTCTGTACTTTGGTTAATAGTCTTGTGCCAAGGTTAATTTTTTAGTTTTTATTCATGTTCTGTGGTTATGTAAGAAGTTAATATAAAGGGACAGTGATTGAAGGGTAGTGGTGACTCTCTGTACTGTTTTTGCAACTCTTGTCTAAGTCTCAAATTATCAAAATTTTAAAAATATGTTGTCTTTTATTTGAGCCTCTCATCTCTTATGAGCTGTGTGAACAGCCCACATAGTAATTGGGCTATTACAGATTTATCCTATGGTGGTAAGTGATGAAAGAGTTATTAGAAACTCTGCTTTAGAGAAGAGCCTGTAACTTAGCCCTCACTTGAACACACATTGATTTCTGAAATCAGTTTCTGCTACTGGGCTAGTATCAAAGGTTTTTTTAGATTATATTTTATTATTTTTTAAATACTGTATCTGTATTGGTGATAGATTGGCACATGTAGCTCTTGCAAAGGCTGTATTTGATGGACTATATGGCTATACCAATGTGCATGCTTCCACTGTTTCTTTTCTTTGGGTTTCCAGGGTCGTTATGGTTGCTGTCGCTTTCTACGAGATGGATATAAAACTCCCAAAGAGGTGGGTTTCTTTTCCCCCAAAATGAGTCCAAGGTAGCATGGTCAGTACTGTTTGCAGTCTCATTCAGATAATATTTAACTCACTAGTGGTACTTAAAATAATCACTAAAGGGGCATCTGGGTAGCTCAGTTGTTTAAGCATCTGACTCTTGGTTTCAGCTGAGGTCATGATTTCACAGGTTCATGAGTTTGAGCCCCACATCGCACTCTGCACTGGCAGCGCAGAGCCTGCTTGGGATTCTCTCTCTCCCTTACTCTCTTCCCCTCCCCCACTTGTCCTGTCTCTGCCTCTCAAAATAAATACACTTTAAAAACATATATAAAATAGGGGCGCCTGGGTGGCTCAGTCGGTTAAGCGGCCGACTTCAGCTCAGGTCACGATCTCGCCGTCCGTGAGTTCAAGCCCCACGTCGGGCTCTGGGCTGATGGCTCAGAGCCTGGAGCCTGCTTCCAATTCTGTGTCTCCCTCTCTCTCTGACCCTCCCCCGTTCATGCTCTGTCTCTCTCTGTCTCAAAAATAAACGTTAAAAAAAATTAAAAATATATATATAAAATAAAATAATCACTAAATAGGTTACAGTAACTAATGTTTCTTACCTTTGTTGGGCTTAGTTGCCAAGTTCTATTTGTGAGCCCTTATGGATTAAATAAAATAGAGGAAGGTTGGGGCACCTGGGTGGCTCAGTCGGTTGAGCGTCCGACTTCAGCTCAGGTCACAATCTCACGGTTCGTGAGTTCGAGCCCCGCGTTGGGCTCTGGGCTGATGGCTCAGAGCCTGGAGCCTAGTTCCGATTCTGTGTCTCCCTCTCTCTCTGCCCCTCCCCCATTCATGCTCTGTCTCTCTCTGTCTCAAAAATAAATAAACATTAAAAAAATTTAAAAAAAAATAGAGGAAGGTGTAGTTCTTCCACCTCTTGCAGCTGGTTAGTTTCAGGAAAGAGCTACTGACAGACGCTTAAATCAGTGGGTGAAAGTTTAAGCAGAAACAGAATATTTGAATAGTCTCAAAGTATCTTCCTCGCAAATATTTAATAGTTACAAAGGGAAAAATCTTTTCTTCAATAGCACTTTTTCCCCCTTCCACCTTTTTGTGGTTGGTTGGTTCTAAACAGTACGTGATCTTGAAAAGTTAACTTGCTTTTGCTCCACCTGTCAAAAATTATCCTTGGAATTATCGATGGAGAAAGTTAAGTATTATTAAAGGGAATGAATGGTCAATAAGAAGCACTTCACTAGGAATGTAAACATTTTTTTAATCATCGAGCTCAAACTCTTCTGGTCTACTTTCCTTCTTCTACTTTATTCTTTAGTCATGTTGATTTCTATCTCTACTGATCTATTAAAATTATGCTCTGAAATACCATCAGAATGTCCCAAGTGATCAATCCAGTAGCCTTTTCCCACTCCTCATTATACTTGCCTTCTCTGTAGTACATTACTGTTACCTACCCCTCCATTTTCATGAAATTCTTTTCCTATTTAATTTATACAGTTCTACACTATCCTCATCTCTTTTTGTTTTTTCCTCACCAAACTATGAGAGCATAACCAAGATTCCGTTCTCAGGTCATCTATTCACTATATGTAGCTACTACATTTGTAATTTGTGCTTCAAGTGTCACCTGTACGAGGATGACTCCCAAATCCTCCTCTCTCTTGCTGTCCTTTGAAACATTTCTATTTATACGTTCTGCTGCTACCTCAAACTTAACAAATACAAAACCAAACTCATGTTTATTAGGAATTAATATCACTTCTTCACATACTTGCCTATGGTGTCATTTTTATCCCAGTTCTACGGGTTACAAGTCATATCACAGAGTACTTGCTAAGGGAGGAGGGGTGTGTACACGCTCTGCAAGGCTGTATTGTGATACCTCTGAACTAAAAATATGTGTCTGAATTTGCAGTGATAAAATAGACTTTGTTTATTGTGTTTTTACCAGGATCCCAATCGTCTGTACTATGAACCATCTGAGCTGAAGTTATTTGAAAACATTGAGTGTGAATGGCCACTGTTCTGGACATACTTTATTCTTGATGGGGTCTTTAGTGGCAATGCAGAACAGGTAATATGCTGGGGAAAGAGCTTTTCAGCAGAATGTTTTTGTTATGTCTTCTTCTTTCAGTTAATGTTTGTGCTGACCCTGTGACCAAATGGAATTCTTCCCTAATAGGGAAGAGACAGAGTTGTCTTCTAGAGACTAGCAGTTGGGGACACTAGGTTAAGAGTTGAAAGACCTGAATATTGCCATTGCTCACACTTGACCTTTAATAAATACAGAGAGCACAATAACAAGCCCTGTCCACTTGCCTCAGTTATAAGAGGTACTTGGATTTGTATGTCTTTTTTTTAAATCTTGGAAATGATGTTCTGACTTTAGCACCCCCCCCAAAAAAAAACCCAAAACAACAACCCGTTCATACCCTGTCCTTGCCCCAAAAAACATGGTCATCATCATTTTGGGGGCTACATGAATAAAGTAATTTAGAAACCATCATTGGAAAACAGTGAGACTGGGAAATTTAACCAAGTAAGTTTAGTGTTCGGCATTCTACAAATTGACCATGGTCTAAGCTTGGACATGAATCCAGCACATTTGTAAGTCCCTTATCCTTAGCTACATAAAACATAATTCTGTGTAATTTGAATGCTTTGGCCAATATTAATCTGTAACTGCCAGGGGTGCCTGGGTGTCTCAGTCAGTTAAACATAAGCTCAGATCATGATCTCCCAATTCATGGGTTCGAGTCCCGCATCAGGCTCATGCTGAGAGCTCAGAGACTGGAGTCTGTGTCAGATTCTGTGTCTCCCTCTCTCTCTGCCCCTCCCCTGCTCACTCTCTGTCTCTCTCAAAAATAAACATTAACTTTTTTAAAATCTGTAACTGCCAATATGAGTTTAAGTAATAGGGTTACACCAAAGTTTCAGAGGCCATAAAGTGTTTTACTCTAAATTTTAGTAAATTAAAGGATATCCCTTTTTGAGAAAGCAAATAAGATAAGCAATAATAGAAATAACCCACCCTATTTTGATTCTACCATTTTTCTCCCTCCTTCTCAAATTTCACAGAATTGTGGAAAATCCACAGAATTTCAAAAACCTTTCTTGCTCAAAGGAAGATTTATTTATTATACGTGCCTACCAACTACAAAGCACACAGGTTTTTTGGACTCTGTGGGGGAAAAAAGAGTTGAGAGACCTGGATTCTTTTTTATTCTTTTTTTTTGTCTGGCTTCCGTAGTAACTATTAAGTAGTCCAAGTATAGTCACTGACTTCTTCAGGTTCTCTGTATACAATGAAAATAGTTTTTTGTTCTTCTTAAAAGAAGAAAATATCCCTAAATTTTTTTTTTTAATTTTACAGATGAAGATATGCCATAAGAACAAGGGAGGTCAGTTCGGCTATAATAAGACATATATGTTTCTTGAAGATCACCATGCTCTGCATATTTGAGAAATAAAAACTATAGGGCTCATGGGAAAATGAGGTTGGGACACAACACTTAAAAAGTTTGTCAGAAATATATACAAAGCAATAGGAACCTGGGGTGCCTGGCTGGCTCAGTCAGTTAAGTGTCTGACTTCGGCTCAGGTCATGATCTCACAGTTCATGGGTTTGAGCCCCACATCAAACTCTCTGCTGACAGCTCAGAGCCTGGAGCCTGCTTCAGCTTCTGTATCTCCCTTTCTCTCTGCCCCTCCCCCACTCACAGTCTGTCTTTCTTGCTTTCAAAAATAAATAAAACATTAAAAATAATAAAATAAACATTAAAATATTTTAAAACAATAGGAACCTAATAAACACAGTATTGTAACTTTGTGCATGGTGAATGGTTAAGAAATACATAAATATCACAATAAATATGACACTTGTACCTTGTAAAAGACCTAAGGTTTGCTAATGGACATATGCATCCATGTTCCTGCCAGCTGACCTGCTGGGCTCTCATACCCACCACTCTGTGTGCCGGAGGAGGAGAACAAGAAAGATAGCACGAGAGTGAGGAGAAAGAGAAAAAGAACATAGAACAGACAGAATAATTAAAAAATAAACTGTGAAGAAAGGGAAGGAAATTAAAGAAACAGGAAGGCACAGAGTCATGTACCTAGGGTGGGCATGAAAAGGGAGCAGCTCAGGAGTTACTATGCAGTGGTAGAAGGAATGTTGTCTGAAATTGGACAGAAAGTTGTAACACGAAACGTGGATGAGCGTGGTTCTATTTTCCTCCTGAAGTGTGTGCATGTGTATGTTTTGGGTATTCTTACACAGCTCAGTTCAGCTGAGTGTATACTCTTGCAATTGTGTGTAAGCAAATGTCAAATTTATGTTATGCTCAAATTGTTCCCTCATACATCAAATGCATCAGAATAAATTTGTGTTTGCAAAACAACCGTTAGAACTGTTTTTTCCCCACCATAAATTATCATGGGTTTTTTTTTTTGTCTGTTTTGTCTTGTTTGCTTTTTAGGTATTACTAATCTACCACAAATTATTAAGCAAAAAAATGTGAACTTCACTATAATAGAAAATTTAGCAGGTAAAATACAGTTTTTAAATATTTTTTTAATGTTTATTTTTGAGAGAAAGAGAGAGCATGAGCGGGGGAGGGACAGAAAGAGGAGATAGAGAATCTGAAGGAGGCTTTAGGCTCTGAGCTGTCTGCACAGAGCCCAATGCAGGGCTTGAACTCAAGAACCCTGAAATCATGACCTGAGCTGAAGTTGGACACTTAACTGACTGAGCGCCACCCAGGCGCCCCTTAAATACAGTTTTAAAAGCCAGTACATGTAAAGGCAAGAAGCTATGTTTAGAATAGTACATAGTGGATCAAAACAGGCCTGTGGAGACAGGCTGACTTGAGGTCAAATCCAGGTTCAACCTTACACTTTCTGCATGATCTTCCACGAGTTCATAATGTCTTGAGCTTTCATTTTTCAGTAAAAAGGTTTTAACTGCATATATCTCCTAGGATGGTTGTAAAAATTATAAATGTGTTCAAGTACGCAAAACTGCTAGCATAGTATCTGGCCTGCAATAAGCATTTCTCAAATGCTACTTTCCTTTCTTCTCCATTTTACTAGGTGAATA
The DNA here is from genome assembly GCF_046562875.1 of Panthera onca. NCBI lineage: Eukaryota > Metazoa > Chordata > Mammalia > Carnivora > Felidae > Panthera > Panthera onca. The sequence goes on from NC_138357.1 coordinate 70,333,057, forward strand.
TGTTCCTTTGCAATAGGACTCTCTTTGGCTACAACACTCCCTGAGTTCCTGAGGGAACACTCTATAAACTTTTTTTCCCTTTATCTACAGGTTCAAGAATATAGAGAGGCTCTTGAAACTGTCCTCATCAAGGGCAAAAATGGAGTCCCACTTTTGCCAGAGCTATATAGTGTTCCTCCGGACAAGGTGAGCTGGACAAGTACCATTACATGGAGCTGGGAGAAGAGCAGTACCTCCACAGGACTGCCTCATTTGAGTCAAACCAGTTTTAACTTTCTGATCTTCATGTTCTAAAAATTTGTCTTTAGGTATAAGATGATAAAAATATGATTTAACTCCTTTGAAAAGAATTTATTTTTTAAGTATAATTTATTGACAAATTGGTTTCCATACAACATCCAGTGCTCATCCCAACAGGTGCCCTCCTCAATGCCCATCACCCAACTCCATACCCAAAAAACAAATAATCCAGTGAAGATATGGGCAGAAGATATGAATAGGAACTTTTCCAAAGAAGACATACAGATGGCCAACAGACACATGAAACGATGAAAATAATTTTTTAATGTTTATTTTCATTTTTGAGAGAGAGAGCATGATGGGGGAGGGACAGAGAGAGAGGGATACAGAGGATCCAAAGCAGGCTCTGCACTGAGAGCAGAGAGCCTGATATGAGGCTTGAGCTCACAAACTGGGAGATCATGACCTGAGCTGAAGCTGGACACTTAATCAAGTGAGCCAAACAGGCGCCCTGAAAATAAATTTTTAAAGCAGTCTCAGTTATGGCACTGTTGCATAATGAGACAAGGGCAAGAACAAACATTACAATGGTAGTTTCATGGGTGTATATTTATCCTCAAACTCATCAAGATGCATACATTAAATATGCATGGCCTTTTTATATGTCAACCATACCTCAATTTAAAAAAATTAATTGTTCAGAGACTGATTTTTTAAATGTTTTTAAAGCTTATTTATTTTGAGAGAGAGACAGAACAGGGGAGGGGTAGAGAGGGATGGAGAGAGAGAGAATCCCAAGCAGACTCCATGCTGTCAGCACAGAGCCCGATGTGGGGCTTGAACCCACAAACCGAGAGATCATGACCTGAGCCAGAATGAAGAGCCAGAAGCTTACCCAACTAAGCCAACCAGACACCCCCAGATATTGATTTATTTTTAAATACCAAACCTTAAGGTTAAGAATGATTGGAGATCAGTAGGCAGATGTACAGTGATGTTCTGTGTAAACTGTCAGGATTTGGTATTTTCTGTTTTGAGGCCAGTAATATGGGATTGTTTGAGTAGATCAGGTTTGAAAAATGTTGTAGGTCTCCGTTTTCCCACCATGCCAGTCGGGAGTACCATTGTTCCTCTTCTCCATTACGAAGAAGCATTAGCCATGGGAGGGTTGTAATCTTCCATCCTGGTGGGGATGGATGTAATAAGCTTCTAGAAACATCAGCAGCACCATCTGAAAGTTTGTTAGAAATGCAGATCTCAGGCTTTCCTCCACACTCAGAATCTGCCTTTGGATAAGATCCTCAGGTGATTTGTATGTACCTACATTTAGAGGAGCACTTCCCGGAGTGCCTGTGTAGCTCAATAGGTTAAGTGTCCGACCTCAGCTCAGGTCGTGATTTCACGGCTCACAAGTTCAAGCCCCACATTGGGCTCTGTGCTGACAGCTCGGAGCCTGGAGCTGCTTTGGATTCTGTGTCTCCCTCTCTCTGCCCCTCCCTCACTCACACTCTGTCTCTCTCTCTCTCTCTTAAAAATAAATAAACATTTTTTAAAAAGGAGCACTACCCTAGGTTGTAGTCACAGTGCTTGACTTTTCGGTGCATTGCATATATAACTGTTTTACAGGGTATGATTCACGATCCAGATTCAGCCCTTTTGTTGTCCAGTATCTTTAACCTTCTATTATCTTTTGTGTGGCTTCTTTATCTTTTCTTTAGGTTGATGAAGAATATCAAAATCCTCACACTGTGGACCGAGTCCCCATGGGCAAGTTGCCCCATATGTGGGGTCAGTCTCTGTACATCTTAGGAAGCTTGATGGCAGAGGTAAGGGGAAGTATCAAGCCTCTTCCACTTTTTTTCTGCTTAAGTCACTGCAAGAATCAGATTTGTGAGTAGCTCATTAAAAGGCAAAAGGCAAAAGGTATTTTTGCCTTTTATATTCTGCCTTAATTATATATTTTCCTCTAGGTCAGGTGCTTAGAGTGGGAATATGGCCAATCATTCACAAAAATCTTTCCCCCTGGCAACCATGTCTCTCATACTGCCTAGGGCTTCCTACCTTGGTACTATACTTAGAGCTGCTCTGAGATCAGGGCCTAGATTTTACTCTTTCAAAATACTCCCCTAGTGCCTTGCCTGGTGACTGATGAATGCACTTGTGCTTAGATAGTAATGTTGACTGATAATGGATTTAAGTACTAACTTTTACAAGCAATATGGTGTTTCATTATTTAATTGAGTAAGCTGATAAGATAATCTTAGGCACCATGACAAGTGTTTGGGAACATCATAGTTTTTTTTTAATTTTTATTTCTTTATTTTGAGAGAGAGAGGAAAAGCAAAGAGAGAGAGAGAGAGAGAGAGAGAGAGAGAGAGAGAGAATGAATGAGAATCCCAGACAGGCTCCTCACTGTCAGCACAGAGCCCAGTGTGGGGCTCAAACTCATGAACCCTGAGATCATGACCTAAGCCAAAATCAAGAGTCTAACGCTTAACCGACTGAGCTACCCAGGTGGCCCAGGAACATCATAGTTTTTAAAAATTTATTGTTTGTTTATTTTTGTTAAGGGGCCCTTTAAATGTTTTTTTTTTATGTTAAATTCTGTTGAAACAGCTCTTAAATGTAGCACTTGAGAATTTTGTACTTTATGTTCAGCTTATTTTTGATATTTTGAGCTATTGTAAGCATTCTCTTTCTCGAAGTTTTACAGATTTACCGGCAAATCTATTTCCCCATTGTAGGTTATTATGGTAAGTTAAAACTGAGGCTTCTAGAAGATCTAAGGTGGGACTTAGCTATCCTTTCTAAGCCAGTCTCTTTGACCTGTTTATACGTGACTATTTTTTGCAGCTGTTTTTGTTCTATTTTGTTTTTTTTCTCAGTTTCACTGAGCTATAATTGACATACATCCATGTGAGTTTCAGGTGTACAGCATAAAAGTTTGATTATCTTTAGTTGATATTATGAAGAATGTAGCAATAATGAGCAGAAAGATTTGTTTAAAATAATCCTTACCTGATGACTTTCTCATTCAGGGCTATAAATAAATTAAATGCTGTGAACAAGGAGGAAATGAATGGTGTTTTTAAGAGCAAATGGGTGAATTCATCCCATTTCAGCAAGGACAGAAATTCAAGTCAAAAGATATATGCTGAGCATAAAGCATAACAGTCACATGAATAAATGAGAAAACAAGACCTAAATTATTGATAATAAACACTGTGATTTGATTATCTAATTGTATGCATCCAGAGAAGGTGGAGTTGTAGCTAAAAAACTTTCTGCTTATCACTTACACCCCATCTATTTCCAGCAAAGAACTTGTGGCCACCACTAGAAGGTATTTGTTTTCTTTCCATACCTGCCTCTCACAGGTTATGATGTGAGGTTTTGGCACTGGTGTGTTGTTTCTCCTCAAACATTAGCTTTTTACTCCCCTGAAAGGCTCTGGTGGAAAAAGCATGAATTTAGGTACCTTGTACAAATAAATTACTTACATAAAATAATTAGCTTTTTGGTTGAGATGTAACAATCTTTTTATGGTTTTTCTTTAGGGATTTTTAGCTCCTGGAGAAATTGATCCCCTGAATCGAAGGTTTGCTACTGTACCAAAGCCAGATGTTGTGGTTCAAGGTATGGATTCTTATTCCCAGCATTAAAACTTTATATTAAAGATCTGTTTTGTACCAGTAAATGATGGCTTTATTGTTTATCATGTGTTTTGTTCAGCCTCAAAAAGTATACAATTAACTTGGTTCTGTTTGGTTTCAAGATTGCTATTAATCTTAATCATGAAAAAATGCTTAATAAATGATGTTATTTGATACTCTTAACCACTTCTTACTTCTGGAAAGTCTTTTCATTGTCATGATATTGTAGCCTCCTGATTGTTTCTGCTTTCTTTCTGAACATTACTTCTGTGCTTCTTCTGTTAGTACTCCTTTCTTCTCATACCCTTTTTTTAAAATTTTTTTTAATATATGAAATTTATTGTCAGATTGGTTTCCATACAACACCCAGTGCTCATCCCAAAAGATGCCCTCTTCAATACCCATCAACCACCCTCCCCCTCCCTCCCACCCCCCATCAACCCTCCATTTGTTCTCAGTTTTTAAGAGTCTCTTATGCTTTGGCTCTCTCCCACTCTAACCTCTTTTTTTTTCCCTTCCCCTCCCCCATGGGTTTCTATTAAGTTTCTCAGGATCCACATAAGAGTGAAAACATATGGTATCTGTCTTTCTCTGTATGGCTTATTTCACTTAGCATCACACTCTCCAGTTTCATCCACTTTGCTACAAAGGGCCATATTTCGTTCTTTCTCATTGCCATGTAGTACTCCATTGTGTATATAAACCACAATTTCTTTATCCATTCATCAGTTGATGGACGTTTAGGCTCTTTCCATAATTTGGCTATTGTTGAGAGTGCTGCTATAAACATTGGGGTACAAGTGCCCCTATGCATCAGTACTCCTGTATCCCTTGGGTAAATTCCTAGCAGTGCTATTGCTGGGTCATAGGGTAGGTCTATTTTTAATTTTCTGAGGAACCTCCACACTGTTTTCCAGAGCAGCTGCACCAGTTTGCATTCCCACCAACAGTGCAGGAGGGTTCCCGTTTCTTCTCATCCTCTCCAGCATCTATAGTCTCCTGATTTGTTCATTTTAGCCACTCTGACTGGTGTGAGGTGGTATCTGAGTGTGGTTTTGATTTATATTTCCCTGATGAGGAGCGATGTTGAGCATCTTTTCATGTGCCTGTTGGCCATCCGGATGTCTTCTCTAGAGAAGTGTCTATTCATGTTTTCTGCCCATTTCTTCACTGGGTTATTTGTTTTTCAGGTGTAGAGTTTGGTGAGCTCTTTATAGATTTTGGATACTAGCCCTTTGTCCGATATGTCATTTGCAAATATCTTTTCCTATTCCGTTGGTTGCCTTTTAGTTTTGTTGGTTGTTTCTTCACTGGGTTATTTGTTTTTCACTGTTGGTTGTTTCTTCACTGGGTTATTTGTTTTTCAGGTGTAGAGTTTGGTGAGCTCTTTATAGATTTTGGATACTAGCCCTTTGTCCGATATGTCATTTGCAAATATCTTTTCCTATTCCGTTGGTTGCCTTTTAGTTTTGTTGGTTGTTTCCTTTGCTGTGCAGAAGCTTTTATCTTCATGAGGTCCCAATAGTTCATTTTTGCTTTTAATTCCCTTGCCTTTGGGGATGTGTCAAGTAAGAAACTGCTGCGGCTGAGATCAGACAGGTCGTTTCCTGCTTTCTCCTCTAGTGTTTTGACGGTTTCCTGTCTCACATTCAGGTCCTTTATCCATTTTGAGTTTATTTTTGTGAATGGTGTGAGAAAGTGGTCTAGTTTCATTCTTCTGCATGTTGCTGTCCAGTTCTCCCAGCACCATTTGTTAAAGAGACTGTCGTTTTTCCATTGGATGTTCTTTCCTGCTTTGTCAAAGATTACTTGGCCATGCATTTGTGGGTCTAGTTCTGGGGTTTCTATTCCATTGGTCTATGTGTCTGTTTTTGTGCCAATACCATGCTGTCTTGATGATGACAGCTTTGTAGTAGAGGCTAAAGTCTGGGATTGTGATGCCTCCTGCTTTGGTCTTCTTCTTCAAAATTACTTTGGCTATTCAGGGCCTTTTGTGGTTCCATATGAATTTTAGAATTGCTTGTTCTAGCCTCGAGAAGAATTCTGGTGCAATTTTGATTGGGATTGCATTGAATGTGTAGATAGCTTTGGGTAGTATTGACATTTTGACAATATTTATTCTTCCAGTCCATGAGCACGGAATGTTTTTCCATTTCTTTATATCTTCTTCAATTTCCTTCATAAGCTTTCTATAGTTTTCAGCATACAGATCTTTTACATCTTTGGTTAGATTTATCCCTAGGTGTTTTATGCTTCTTGGTGCAATTGTGAATGGGATCAGTTTCTTTGTCTTTCTGTTGCTTCATTGTTAGTGTATAAGAATGCAACTGATTTCTGTACATTGATTTTGTATCCTGCAACTTTGCTGAATTCATGTATCAGTTCTAGCAGACTTTTGGTGGAGTCTGTCGGATTTTCCATGTATAATATCATGTCATCTGCAAAAAATGAAAGCTTGATTTCATCTCTGCCAATTTTGATGCCTTTGATTTCCTTTTGTTGTCTGATTGCCGATGCTACAACTTCCAACACTATGTTAAACAACAGCAGTGAGAGTGGACATCCCTGTCATGTTCCTGATCTCAGGGAAAAAGCTCTCAGTTTTTCCCCATTGAGGATGATGTTAGCTGTGTGCTTTTCATAAGTGGCTTTGATGATGTTTAAGTATGTTCCTTCTATCCAGACTTTCTCGAGGGTTTTTATTAAGAAAGTTGCTGAATTTTGTCAAATGCCTTTTCTGCATCGATTGACAGGATCATATGGTTCTTATCTTTTCTTTAATTAATGTGATGTATCACGTTGATTGATTTGAGAATGTAGAACCAGCCCTGCAGCCCAGGAATGAATACCACTTGATCATGGTGAATAATTCTTTTTATATGCTGTTGAATTCGATTTGCTAGTATCTTATTGAGAATGTTTGCATCCATATTCATCAGGGATATTGGCCTGTAGTTCTCTTTTTTGGCTGGGTCTCTGTCTGGTTTGGGAATCGAAGTAACACTGCCTTCATAGAATGAGTCTGGAAGTTTTCCTTCCCTTTCTATTTTTTGGAACAGCTTGAGAAGGATAGGTATTATCTCTGCTTTAAACATCTGGTAGAACTCCCCTGGGAAGCCATCTGGTCCTGGACTCTTATTTCATGGGAGATATTTCATAACTGATTCAATTTCTTCACTGGTTATGGGTCTGTTCAAGCTTTCTAATTCCTCCTGATTGAGTTTTGGAAGTGTGTGGGTGTTTAGGAATTTGTCCATTTCTTCCAGGTTGTCCAGTTTGTTGGCATATAATTTTTCATAGTATTCACTGATAATTGCTTGTATCTCTGAGGGATTGGTTGTAATAAATCCATTTGCATTCACGATTTTATCTATTTGGGTCATCTTCCTTTTCTTTTTGAGAAGCCTGGCTAGAGGTTTATCAATTTTGTTTATTTTTTCAAAAAACCAAATCTTGGTTTCATTGATCTGCTCTACACTTTTTTTTAGATTCTATATTGTTTATTTCTGCTCTTATCTTTATTATTTCTCTTCTGCTGGGTTTAGGGTGTCTTTGCTGTTCTGCTTCTATTTCCTTCAGGTGTGTTGTTAGATTTTGTATTTGGGATTTTTCTTGTTTCTTGAGATATGCCTGGATTGCAATGTATTTTCTTCTCAGGATTGCCTTCGCTGCGTCCCAAAGCGTTTGGATTGTTGTATTTTCATTTTCGTTTGTTTCCATATATTTTTTAATTTCTTCTCTAATTGCCTGGTTGACCCGCTCATTCGTTAGTAGGGTGTTCTTTAACCTCCATGCTTTTGGAGGTTTTCCAGACTTTTTCCTGTGGTTGATTTCAAGCTTCATAGCATTGTGGTCTAAAAGTATGCATGATATGATCTCAATTCTTGTATACTTATGAAGGGCTGTTTGGTGACCCAGTATGTGATCTATCTTGGAGAATGTTCCATGTGCACTCGAGAAGAAAGTATATTCTGTTGCTTTGGGATGCAGAGTTCTAAATATATCTGTCAAGTCCATCTGATCCAATGTATCATTCAGGGCCCTTGTTTCTTTATTGACCATGTGTCTAGCTGATCTATCCATTTCTGTAAGTGGGGTGTTAAAGTCCCCTGCAATTAACACATTCTTATCAGTAAGGTTGCTTATGTTTGTGAGTAATTGTTTTGTGTATGTGGGGGCCCCCGTATTTGGTGCATAGACATTTCTAATTGTTAGCTCTTCCTGATGGATAGACCCTGTAATTATTATATAATGCTCTTCTTCATCTCTTGTTACAGCCTTTAATTTAAAGTCTAGTTTGTCTGATATAAGTATGGCTACTCTAGCTTTCTTTTGACTTCTAGTAGCATGATAAATAGTTCTCCATCCCCTCACTTTCAATCTGAAGGTGTTCTCAGGTCTAAAATGAGTCTTTTGTAGACAGCAAATAGATGGGTCTTGTTTTTTTATCCATTCTGATACCCTATGTCTTTTGGTTGGCACATTTAGTCCATTTACATTCAGTGTTATTATAGAAAGATATGGGTTTAGAGTCATTGTGGTATCTGTAGTTTTCATGCTTGTAGCGATGTCTCTGGTACTTTGTCTCACAGGATCCCCCTTAGGATCTCTTGTAGGGCTGGTTTAGTGGTGACGAATTCCTTCAGTTTTTGTTTGTTTGGGAAGACCTTTATCTCTCCTTCTATTCTAAATGACAGACTTGCTGGATAAAGGATTCTCGGCTGCATATTTTTTTCCTGTTCATCACATTGAAGATTTCCTGCCATTCCTTTCTGGCCTGCCAAGTTTCAGTAGAGAGATCCATCACGAGTCCTTTGGGTCTCCCTTTATATGTTAAAGCACGTTTATCCCTAGCTGCTTTCAGAATTTTCTCTTTATCCTTGTATTTTGCCAGTTTCACTATGATATGTCATGCAGAAGATCGATTCAAGTTATGTCTGAAGGGAGTTCTCTGTGCCTCTTGGATTTCATTGCCTTTTTCCTTCCCCAAATCAGGGAAGTTCTCAGCTATTATTTCTTCAAGTACACCTTCAGCACCTTTCCCTCTCTCTTCCTCCTCTGGAATACCAATTATGCGTAGATTATTTCTCTTTAGTGCATCACTTAGTTCTCTAATTTTCCCCTCATGCTCCTGGATTTTTGTATCTCTCTTTTTCTGAACTTCTTCTTTTTCCATAATTTTATCTTCTAGTTCACCTATTCTCTCCTCTGCCTCTTCAATCCGAGCTGTGATTGCCTCCATTTTATTTTGCTGGTCATTAATAGCATTTTTTAGCTCCTCCTGGCTGTTCCCTAGTCCCTTGATCTCTGTAGCAAGAGATTCTCTGCTGTCCTCTATACTGTTTTCAAGCCCAGTGATTAATTTTATGACTATTATTCTAAATTCACTTTCTGTTATATTGTTTAAATCGTTTTTGATCAGTTTGTTAGCTGTCGCTATTTCCTGGAGATTCTTCTGAGGAGAATTCTTCCATTTCGTCGTTTTGGATAGTCCCTGGAGTGGTGCGGAACTGCAGGGCACTTCCCCTGTGCTGTGGTGTATAACTGGAGTTGGTGGGCGGGGCCGCAGTCAGACCTGATGTCTGCCCCCGGGCCACAGTCAGACTGGTGTGTACCTTCTCTTCCCCTCTCCTAGGAGCAGGATTCACTGTGGGGTGGCGTGGCTCGTCTGGACTACTTGCATACTGCCAGGCTTGTGGTGCTGGGGATCTGGCGTATTAGCTGGGGTGGATCGGCAAGGTGCACAGGGGCGGGAAGGGCAGGCTCAGCTCACTTTTCCTTCAGTGATCCGCTTCGGGAGGGGCCCTGCGGCACCGGGAGGTAGTCAGACCCGCCACAGGAGGGATGGATCCACAGAAGCACAGCGTTGAGTGTTTGCGTGGTGCAAGCAAGTTCCCTGGCAGGAACTGATTCCCTTTGGGATTTTGACTCGGGGATGGGCGAGGGAGATGGTGCTGGTGAGCACCTTTGTTCCCCACCAAGCTGAGCTCTGTCGTCCGGGGCTCAACAACTGTCTCTCCTGTCGTCCTCCAGCCCTTCCGCTCTCCGAGCAGAGCTGTTAACTTATAACCTTCCAGATGTTAAGTCCCGCTTGTTGTCAGAACACACCCTGTCCGGCCCCTCCGCTTTTGCAAGCCAGACTCGAGAGCTCCGCTTTGCTGGCGGGTTGCCCCTCTGCCCCAGCTGCCTCCCCACAATCCGTGTAGCACGCACCGCCTCTCTGCCCTTCCTACACTCTTCCATGGGCCTCTTGTCTACGCTTGGCTCCAGAGAATCCGTTCTGCTAATCTTCTGGCAGTTTTCTGGGTTATTTAGGCAGGTGTGTGTGGAATCTAAGTGATCACCAGGACGTGGTGAGCCCAGCATCCTCCTACACCGGCATCTTCCTCCCTATTCCTCTCTCATACCCTTTTTTTTAATTTTATTTTTTATTTGTTAAAATTTATATCCAAATTAGTTAGCATATAGTGAAACAATGATTTCAGGAGTAGATTCCTTAATGCCCTTTACCCATTTAGCCCATGCCCCCACCCACAACCCCTCCAGTTACCCTCAGTTTGTTCTCCATGTTTATGAGTCTCTTCTGTTTTGTCCCCCTCCCTGTTTTTATATTATTTTTGTTTCCCTTCCCTTATATTCATCTGTTTTGTCTTTTCTTTTTTTTTCTTTTTTTTATTTTTTTTTATTATTATTTTTTTAATATATGAAATTTACTGTCAAATTGGTTTCCATACAACACCCAGTGCTCATCCCAAAAGGTGCCCTCCTCAATACCCATCACCCACCCTGCCCTCCCTCCCACCCCCCATCAACCCTCAGTTTGTTCTCAGTTTTTTAACAGTCTCTTATGCTTTGGCTCTCTCCCACTCTAACCTCTTTTTTTTTTTTTTTTTCCCTTCCCCTCCCCCATGGGTTTCTGTTATGTTTCTCAGGATCCACATAAGAGTGAAACCATATGGTATCTGTCTTTCTCTGTATGGCTTATCTGTTTTGTCTTTTAAAGTCCTCATATGAGTGAAGTCATATGATTTTTGTCTTTCTCTGACTGACTAATTTCACTTAGCATAATACCCTCCAGTTCCATCCACGTAGTTGCAAATGGCAAGATTTTATTCTTTTTGACTGCTGAGTAATACTGCATTGTGTATGTATACCACATCTTCTTTATCCATTCATCCATCGATGGACATTTGGGCTCTTTCCATACTTTGGCTATTGTTGATAGTGCTGCTGTAAACATGGGGGTGCATGTGTCCCTTCAAAACAGCACACCTGTATCCCGTGGATAAATACCTAGTAGTGCAATTGCTGGGTCATAGGGTATTTCTATTTTTAGTTTTTTGAGGAACCTCCATACTGTTTTCCAGAGTGGCTGCACCAGCTTGCATTCCCATTCTCATACCCTTTTAATGGTTGTGTACTTAGTCTTATACTATTGTCTTTCTGTATTTACACTCTGTATTAGTTTGTTAGTGCTGCCTCCTTCATAACAAGTTTGCTTCTATGGCTCCAACTATTCCCTCTTTGGAGAATACTGGAAACCTTTTTATCTTTATTCCTAACAATCAACTTAAATTTTGAAGTATCTACTCTATGCAAAACACTGGGCTAAGCTCTGTAAACATTTTCAGAATTCTAGCCCCAATATCTATAAAACATCTTTACCACTTATACTTCTAATGTAAAACTGACCTCTTTTGTCTGCATTCTTTCACCATTCTTTCACCTGTCCCATGAAAATCAGATCTTTCCACATCCTTATCTCTTTTAATGACCTCACTATCATTCTAGTTTCCAAGGTTAGAAAGCTCCAGGTGGTTTTTGACTCTCTAACAACACAATCCAGTGTGGTACTAAGCTCCTATGAAATGTCTCCAGTCACTTGACTTTCGGGTTGGTGCTATATGGGAAATAATCCTGTATAGTTTACTCTTCCCTTCCCATGAGAAACTCTGTTCTCGTTTGAGGCTTATGCCATCTGGCTCTGTTGATCCCCTGCTTCTCTAATTCATTCCCTTAGCTTACAGCCTTCCTCTTCTTCCCCAGATCCTGCCATAGTGCTAGATTTCAGCATCACAGTGAATGCCATCTAGCATTTTAGCCTCAAAATTCTTGGATATCCATAACCCTAGGGACCTTTCCCTCCACCTCTATGTTACCCACTTATTTTGAGGACCAAACTTTAGAACTATCCCACCTCATATATCTTCCATTTCAAAAACATCCAGTTTATGGTCATAGCTACATATTATTTCAGTGTTTTTTTCTTCCTATGACATTTGTCTCTAATTTCTCCTAGTCTGTTCTTCCCTACCTATTTGTTGATCACTTAAATATCTTAATCACCGGTACACTACAACTCTGCTATACCCACCAGAAAAATCATAATGCCACATCAGCCTTACCGTCTGCATTTTCTTTTTCTATTAGGCTCTTTATTTTAATTCCAGTATAATTGACCTTCAGTGTTATATTAGGATCAGATGTACAATATAGTGATTTAACGATTATATACATTACTCATTGCTCTTTATGATAAGTGTACTCTTTAATCCCTGTCACCTATTTTACCCATCCCTCTGGTAACTATCCCCTCACACACCACTCCTCTGGTAACCATCAAATTATTCTCTATAGTTAAGAGGCTGTTTCTTGTTTTGTCCCTCACTCTCTTTTTTCCTTTGCTTCTTGTTTTATTTTTTAAATTTCACATATGAGTGAAATCATATGGTATTTGTCTCTCTCTGACTTATTTATTTCACTTAGCATTATACTCCCTAACTCCATCCATATTGTTGCAAACGGCAATACTTCATTTTTATGGCTGGACAATATTCCATTGTATATGTACCCCACCTCTTCTTTATCCATTCATCTGTCAGTGGACCTTTGGGCTGCTTGTATAATTTGCCTATTGTTGATAGCTCTACTGTAAACATTGGGGTGCATGTGTTCCTTCAAACCAGTATTTTTGTATCCTTTCAGTAAATACCTAGTAGTGCAATTGCTGGGTCAAAGGGTAGTCTTATTTTTAACTTTTTGAGGAACCTCCATACTGTTTCCCACAATGGTGCACCAGTTTGCATTCCCACCAACAGTGAAAGATGGTTGCTTTTTCTTCACATCCTCAACAACACTTGTTTCTTAAGTTTTTGGTTTTAGCCATTCAGTAGGTGTGAGGTGATAGCACATTGTAATTTTGATTTGGATTTCCCTGATGATGAATGATGTTGAGCATCTTGTCATGTGTCTGTTGGCCATCTGTATATCTTTTTTGGAGAAATGTCTGTTCATGTGTTCTGCCCATTTTTTTAATTGGCTTATTTGTTTTTGGGGGTGTTGAATTGTATCAGTTCTTTATATATTTTTGATACTAATCCTTTATCAGATATGTCATTTGCAAATATCTTCTCCCATTGAGTGGGTTCCCTTTTAGTTTTATTGATATTTCCTTTGCCATGCAAATGCTTTTTATTTTGATGTAGTCCCAACAGTTTATTTTTGCTTTTATTTCCCTTGCCTTGGGAGACATATCTAGAGTAAAGTTCCTATGGCCAATGTCAGAGAAATTATTGCCTATACTCTCTACTAGGATTTTTGTTTTCAAGTCTCACATTTAGGTCTTTAATGCATTTTGAGTTTATTTTTTGTGTATAGTGTAAGAAAGTGATCCAGTTTAATTTTTTGCATGTAGTTATCCACCTTTCCCAGCACCATTTATTGAAGAGACTGTTTTTTACCCATTGGATTTTCTTTCCTCCTTCCTTGAAGATTGATTGACCATATAATTGAGTTTATTTGAGTTTTGTGTTCTGTTTTCTTGACCTGTATGTCTGTTTTTATGTCAGTACCATACTGTTTTGATTGCTACAACTTTGTAATATCACTTGGAGTCTGGAATTGTGATACCTCCCATTTTGTTTTCTTTTCCCTTTTTGATTTGCCTATTTGGGGTCTTTTGTGGTTCCATACACATTTTAGGATTGCTTATTCTAGTTCTGTGAAAAATGTCATTGGTATTTTGATGGGAATTGCATTAAATCTGTAGATTGTTTTGGATAGACATTTTAACAATATTTGTTCTTCTAACCCACAAGCATGGAAGGTCTTTCCGTTTCTTTGCATTGTCTTGTATTTCTTTCATTAGTGTTTTACAGTTTTCAGAGTACAGGTCTTTCACCTCTTTGGTTAAGTTTGTTTCTGGATATTTTATTGGTTTTGGTGCAATTGTAAAAGGGACTGATTTCTTAATTTCTCTTTCTGTAGCTTCATTATTAGTGGATAGGAATGCAACAGATTTCTGTACATTGATTTTTGTGTCCTGCAAATTGACTGAATTCATTGATCATTTCTAGTAGTTTTTTGGTGGAATTTTTAGGGTTTTCTATATAGAGTATCATGTCATCTGCAAATAGTAAAAATTATGTTTCTTTCTTATCAATTTGGATGCCTTTTATTTCCTTTTGTTGTCTGATTGCTATGGCTAGGCAACTGTCCATCAACTGCTGAATGGATAAAGAATACGTGGCATATATACAGTGGAACATTACTCAGCCATTAAACTGAATGAAACCTTGCCATTTGCAACAATGTAGATGGAACTAAAGTGTATTATATTAAGCGATTTCACTCATGTGTGGAATTCAAGAAACAAAACAGATGAACATAGGCGAAGGGAAGGAAAAATAAAATAAGATAAAAACAGAGAGGGAGGCAAACCATAAGAGACTCTTAACTATAGAGAACAAACTGAGGATGGGGGAATGGGCTAAAATGGGTAGTGGGTATTAAGGAGGGTGCTTGTTGTGATGAGCACTGGGTATTATATGTAAGTGATGAATCACTAAATTCTACTCCTGAAACCAATACCACATTATATGTTAACTAACTTGAATTTAAATAAAATCTTGGAGGAAAAAAATAAAGTCTATATTGTTTGATAGTGAAAAAAAAAATGATTGCTATGGCTAGGACTTCCAGTACTGTGTTAAATAAAAGTAGTGGGAGTGGACATCTTTGTCTTGTTCCTGATATTTTGGTGGAGTCTTTTTTTATATGTATAAATTATTATGTCATCTGCAAATAGCAAATTTGCTTCTTTTACTTCTTGCAAATTTTACTTCTTCCTTACCAATTTGAATGCTTTTTCTTTTTGTTGTCTATTTGCTGTGGCTAGGACTTCCAGCACTATGTTGAATAAAAGTGGGGAGAGTAGATATCCTTGTCTTGTTCCTGACCTTAGAAGGCCTTGTCTTGTTCCTGACCTTAGAAGGAAATCTCTGAGTTTTTCCCCATGAAGGATGATAGCTGTGAGTCTTTCATATAAGGCCTTTATGATGTTCAGGTAATGTTCCCTCTAAACCTACTGTGTTGAGGGTTTTATGAACGGATGTTGCACTTTGTCAGATGTTTTTTCTGCATCTGTTGAAATGGTCATATGGTTCTTATCCTTTCTCTTATTCATGTGATATATCACACTGAATGATTTGCAAATACTGAACTACCGTTGCATCCCAGGAATAAATCCCAGTTGATCATGGTGAATGTTTTTTTTAATGTATTGTTGGATTTGGTTTGATAGTATTTTGTTGAATATTTTTGCATGTACATATTTTTTTTTATTTTTTTATTTTTTTTATTTTTTAATATATGAAATTTACTGTCAAATTGGTTTCCATACAACACCCAGTGCTCATCCCAAAAGGTGCCCTCCTCAATACCCATCACCCACCCTGCCCTCCCTCCCACCCCCCATCAACCCTCAGTTTGTTCTTAGTTTTTAACAGTCTCTTATGCTTTGGCTCTCTCCCACTCTAACCTCTTTTTTTTTTTTTTCCTTCCCCTCCCCCATGGGTTTCTGTTACGTTTCTCAGGATCCACATAAGAGTGAAACCATATGGTATCTGTCTTTCTCTGTATGGCTTATTTCACTTAGCATCACACTCTCCAGTTCCATCCACGTTGCTACAAAAGGCCATATTTCATTTTTTCTCATTGCCACGTAGTATTCCATTGTGTATATAAACCACAATTTCTTTATCCATTCATCAGTTGATGGACATTTAGGCTCCTTCCATAATTTGGCTATTGTTGAGAGTGCTGCTATAAACATTGGGGTACAAGTGCCCCTATGCATCAGTACTCCTGTATCCCTTGGATAAATTCCTAGCAGTGCTATTGCTGGGTCATAGGGTAGGTCTATTTTTAATTTTCTGAGGAACCTCCACACTGCTTTCCAGAGCGGCTGCACCAATTTGCATTCCCACCAACAGTGCAAGAGGGTTCCTGTTTCTCCACATCCTCTCCAGCATCTATAGTCTCCTGATTTCTTCATTTTGGCCACTCTGACTGGCGTGAGGTGGTATCTGAGTGTGGTTTTGATTTGTATTTCCCTGATAAGGAGCGACGTTGAACATCTTTTCATGTGCCTGTTGGCCATCCGGATGTCTTCTTTAGAGAAGTGTCTATTCATGTTTTCTGCCCATTTCTTCACTGGGTTATTTGTTTTTCGGGTGTGGAGTTTGATGAGCTCTTTATAAATTTTGGATACTAGCCCTTTGTCCGATGTGTCATTTGCAAATATCTTTTCCCATTCCGTTGGTTGCCTTTTAGTTTTGTTGGTTGTTTCCTTTGCTGTGCAGAAGCTTTTTATCTTCATAAGGTCCCAGTAATTCACTTTTGCTTTTAATTCCCTTGCCTTTGGGGATGTGCCGAGTAAGAGATTGCTACGGCTGAGGTCAGAGAGGTCTTTTCCTGCTTTCTCCTCTAAGGTTTTGATGGTTTCCTGTCTCACATTCAGGTCCTTTATCCATTTTGAGTTTATTTTTGTGAATGGTGTGAGAAAGTGGTCTAGTTTCAACCTTCTGCATGTTGCTGTCCAGTTCTCCCAGCACCATTTGTTAAAGAGACTGTCTTTTTTCCATTGGATGTTCTTTCCTGCTTTGTCAAAGATGAGTTGGCCATACGTTTGTGGGTCTAGTTCTGGGGTTTCTATTCTATTCCATTGGTCTATGTGTCTGTTTTTATGCCAATCCCATGCTGTCTTGATGATGACAGCTTTGTAGTAGAGGCTAAAGTCTGGGATTGTGATGCCTCCTGCTTTGGTCTTCTTCTTCAAAATTACTTTGGCTATTCGGGGCCTTTTGTGGTTCCATATGAATTCTAGGATTGCTTGTTCTAGTTTCGAGAAGAATGCTGGTGCAATTTTGATTGGGATTGCATTGAATGTGTAGATAGCTTTGGGTAGTATTGACATTTTGACAATATTTATTCTTCCAATCCATGAGCAGGGAATGTCTTTCCATTTCTTTATATCTTCTTCAATTACCTGCATAAGCTTTCTATAGTTTTCAGCGTACAGATCTTTTACATCTTTGGTTAGATTTATTCCTAGGTATTTTATGCTTCTTGGTGCAATTGTGAATGGGATCAGTTTCTTCATTTGTCTTTCTGTTGCTTCATTGTTAGTGTATAAGAATGCAACTGATTTCTGTACATTGATTTTGTATCCTGCAACGTTGCTGAATTCATGTATCCATTCTAGCAGACTTTTGGTGGAGTCTATCGGATTTTCCACGTATAATATCATGTCATCTGCAAAAAGCGAAAGCTTGACTTCATCTTTGCCAATTTTGATGCCTTTGATTTCCTTTTGTTGTCTGATTGCTGATGCTAGAACTTCCAGCACTATATTAAACAACAGCGGTGACAGTGGGCATCCCTGTCGTGTTCCTGATCTCAGGGAAAAAGCTCTCAGTTTTTCCCCGTTGAGGATGATGTTAGCTGTGGGCTTTTCATAAATGGCTTTTATGATCTTTAAGTATGTTCCTTCTATCCCAACTTTCTCAAGGGTTTTTATTAAGAAAGGGTGCTGGATTTTGTCAAAGGCCTTTTCTGCATCGATTGACAGGATCATATGGTTCTTATCTTTTTTTTTGTTAATGTGATGTATCACGTTGATCGATTTGCGAATGTTGAACCAGCCCTGCATCCCAGGAATGAATCCCACTTGATCATGGTGAATAATTCTTTTTATATGCTGTTGAATTCGATTTGCTAGTATCTTATTGAGAATTTTTGCATCCATATTCATCAGAGATATTGGCCTGTAGTTCTCTTTTTTTACTGGGTCTCTGTCTGGTTTAGGAATCAAAGGAATACTGGCTTCATAGAATGAGTCTGGAAGTTTTCCTTCCCTTTCTATTTCTTGGAATAGCTTGAGAAGGATAGGTATTATCTCTGCTTTAAACGTCTGGTAGAACTCCCCTGGGAAGCCATCTGGTCCTGGACTCTTATTTGTTGGGAGATTTTTGATAACCGATTCAATTTCTTCGCTGGTTATGGGTCTGTTCAAGCTTTCTATTTCCTCCTGATTGAGTTTTGGAAGCGTGTGGGTGTTTAAGAATTTGTCCATTTCTTCCAGGTTGTCCAGTTTGTTGGCATATAATTTTTCATAGTATTCCCTGATAATTGTTTGTATCTCTGAGGGATTGGTTGTAATCATTCCATTTTCATTTATGATTTTATCTATTTGGGTCATCTCCCTTTTCTTTTTGAGAAACCTGGCTAGAGGTTTGTCAATTTTGTTTATTTTTTCAAAAAACCAACTCTTGGTTTCGTTGATCTGCTCTACAGTTTTTTTAGATTCTATATTGTTTATTTCTGCTCTGATCTTTATGATTTCTCTTCTTCTGCTGGGTTTAGGCTGCCTTTGCTGTTCTGCTTCTATTTCCTTTAGGTGTGGTGTTAGATTTTGTATTTGGGATTTTTCTTGTTTCTTGAGATATGCCTGGATTGCAATGTATTTTCCTCTCAGGACTGCCTTCGCTGCGTCCCAAAGCGTTTGGATTGTTGTATTTTCATTTTCATTTGTTTCCATATATTTTTTAATTTCTTCTCTAATTGCCTGGTTGACCCACTCATTCATTAGTAGGGTGTTCTTTAACCTCCATGCTTTTGGAGGTTTTCCAGACTTTTTCCTGTGGTTGATTTCAAGCTTCATAGCATTGTGGTCTGAAAGTATGCATGGTATAATTTCAATTCTTGTAAACTTATGAAGGGCTGTTTTGTGACCCAGTATATGATCTATCTTGGAGAATGTTCCATGTGCACTCGAGAAGAAAGTATATTCTGTTGCTTTGGGATGCAGAGTTCTAAATATATCTGTCAAGTCCATCTGATCCAATGTATCATTCAGGGCCCTTGTTTCTTTATTGACTGTGTGTCTAGATGATCTATCCATTTCTGTAAGTGGGGTGTTAAAGTCCCCTGCAATGACCACATTCTTATCAATAAGGTTGCTTATGTTTATGAGTAATTGTTTTATATATCTGGGGGTTCCGGTATTTGGCGCATAGACATTTATAATTGTTAGCTCTTCCTGATGGATAGACCCTGTAATTATTATATAATGCCCTTCTTCATCTCTTGTTCCAGCCTTTAATTTAAAGTCTAGTTTGTCTGATATAAGTATGGCTACTCCAGCTTTCTTTTGGCTTCCAGTAGCATGATAAATAGTTCTCCATCCCCTCACTCTCAATCTAAAGGTGTCCTCAGATCTAAAATGAGTCTCTTGTAGACAGCAAATAGATGGGTCTTGTTTTTTTATCCATTCTGATACCCTATGTCTTTTGGTAGGCGCATTTAATCCATTTACATTCAGTGTTATTATAGAAAGATACGGGTTTAGAGTCATTGTGATGTCTGTATGTTTTATGCTTGTAGTGATGTCTCTGGTACTTTGTCTCACAGGATCCCCCTTAGGATCTCTTGTAGGGCTGGTTTAGTGGTGACAAATTCCTTCAGTTTTTGTTTGTTTGGGAAGACCTTTATCTCTCCTTCTATTCTGAATGACAGACTTGCTGGATAAAGGATTCTCGGCTGCATATTTTTTCTGTTTAGCACACTGAAGATATCGTGCCAAGCCTTTCTGGCCTGCCAAGTTTCAAAGGAGAGATCAGTCACGAGTCTTATAGGTCTCCCTTTATATGTGAGGGCACGTTTATCCCTTGCTGCTTTCAGAATTTTCTCTTTATCCTTGTATTTTGCCAGTTTCACTATGATATGTCGTGCAGAAGATCGATTCAAGTTACGTCTGAAGGGAGTTCTCTGTGCCTCTTGGATTTCAATGCCTTTTTCCTTCCCCAGGTCAGGGAAGTTCTCAGCTATAATTTCTTCAAGTACCCCTTCAGCACCTTTCCCTCTCTCTTCCTCCTCTGGGATACCAATTATGCGTATATTATTTCTTTTTAGTGTATCACTTAGTTCTCTAATTTTCCCCTCATACTCCTGGATTTTTTTATCTCTCTTTCTTTCAGCTTCCTCTTTCTCCATAACTTTATCTTCTAGTTCACCTATTCTCTCCTCTGCCTCTTCAATCCGAGCCGTCGTGGTTTCCATTTTGTTTTGCATTTCGTTTAAAGCGTTTTTCAGCTCCTCGTGACTGTTCCTTAGTCCCTTGATCTCTGTGGCAAGAGATTCTCTGCTGTCCTCTATACTGTTTTCAAGCCCAGCGATTATTTTTATGACTATTATTCTAAATTCACTTTCTGTTATATTATTTAAATCCTTTTTGATCAGTTCATTAGCTGTTGTTATTTCCTGGAGATTCTTCTGAGGGGAATTCTTCTGTTTGGTCATTTTGGATAGTCCCTGGAGTGGTGAGGACCTGCAGGGCACTTCCCCTGTGCTGTGGTGTATAACTGGAGTTGGTGGGCGGGGCCGCAGACCGACCTGATGTCTGCCCCCAGCCCACCGCTGGGGCCACAGTCAGACTGGTGTGTGCCTTCTCTTCCCCTCTCCTAGGGGCGGGATTCACTGTGGGGTGGCTTGGCCCGTCTGGGCTACTTGCACACTGCCAGGCTTGTGGTGCTGGGGATCTGGCATATTAGCTGGGGTGGGTAGGCAAGGTGCACGGGGGCAGGAGGGGCAGGCTTAGCTCGCTTCTCCTTAGGTGATCCACTTCAGGAGGGGCCCTGTGGCAGCGGGAGGGAGTCAGATCCGCTGCCGGAGGTTTGGCTCCGCAGAAGCACAGAGTTGGGTGTTTGCGCGGAGCGAGCAAGTTCCCTGGCAGGAACTGGTTCTCTTTGGGATTTTGGCTGGGGGATGGGCGGGGGAGATGGCGCTGGCGCCTTTGTTCCCCGCCAAGCTGAGCTCTGCCGTCCGGGGGCTCAGCAGCTCTCCCTCCCTTTGTCCTCCAGCCTTCCCGCTTTCCGAGCAGAGCTGTTCACTTATGACCTCCCAGACGCTAAGTCGCGCTTGCTGTCGGAACACAGTCCGTCCGGCCCCTCCGCTTTTGCCAGCCAGACTCGGGGGCTCTGCTTGGCCGGGGAGCCGCCCCTCCGCCCCGGCTCCCTCCTGCCAGTCCGTGGAGCGCGCACCGCCTCACCGCCCTTCCTACCCTCTTCCGTGGGCCTCTCGTCTGCGCTTGGCTCCGGAGACTCCGTTCTGCTAATCCTCTGGCGGTTTTCTGGGTTCTTTAGGCAGGTGTAGGTGGAATCTAAGTGATCAGCAGGACGCGCGGTGAGCCGAGCGTCCTCCTACGCCGCCATCTTCTGAAGGAATCTGCATGTATATTTTTGAGAGATTGGCTTGTAGTTCTCTTTTTTTGTGGTATTTTCATCTGGTTTTGGTATCATGGTGATAACTGGCCTTATAGAATGAATTTGGAAGCTTTCTTCCTCTTCTAAGTTCTGGAATAATTTGAGAAGAATAGGTGTTAATTCTGGTTAGAGGTTTATCAGTTTTGTTGATCTTTGCAAAGAACCACCTCTTGGTTTCATTGATCTGTACCATTGTTTTTTTTTAGTTTCTATATCATTTATTTCTGCTCTAATCTTTATTATTTATTTATTATTTCATTCCTTCTGCTGGTTTTGGGTTTTGTTTTTCCTTCTTTTTCTACCTTCTTTAAGTATAAAGTTAGGTTTTTATTTGAGATTTTTCTTGCTTCCTCAGATAGGCTTGTATTGCTGTAAATTTCCCTCTTAGAACCACTTTTGCAGCATCCCAAAAATTTTGGACCATTGTGTTTTCATTTCATTTGTTTTATGTACTTTTTTATTTATTCTTTTATTTTCTGGTGAACCCATTCATTGTTTATGTTGTTTAACCTCCAAGTATTTATGGTCTTTCCAGATTTTTTTCTTGTGGTTGATTTCTAGTTTCATAGCATTGTGGTCAGAAAAGATGCAAGGTATGACTTTGACCTTTTTAAATTTGTTGAGACTTGTGGCCTAATTGTGATCTATAATGGAGAATGTTCCATGTGCACTTGAGAAGAATGTGTATTCTCCTGTTTGGGGATGAAATTTTCTGAAAATATCTGTTAAATCCATTTGGTACAGTGTGTCACTTATAGCCACTGTTTCCTTGAAACCCAGTCTTTATTAACCACCCCCCAACACTTTAGGTATATGGTGTCATAGTCTACATCCTTTTATTTTATGAATCTGTTGACTGAGTTTTACAGAAATACTTATTTTTACTGCTTTTGTAAGTAAAATAATTATCTTACTACTTTTCATACTCTTACTTATGGTCTTTCCACTACTTTCTTGTAGAGCTGGTTTAGTGGTCATGAACTCCTTTAGTTTTTATCTGAGGAACTCTTTATCTCTCCTTCTATTATGATTTATAGCCTTGCTGATAGAGTATTCTTGGCTGAAGATTTTTCCCTTTTAGCATTTTGAATATATCATGCCACTCCCTTCTGGTCTGCAAAGATCTGCTGAAAAATCTACTGATAGCCTTATGGAGTTTCCCTTGCATATAATTGTCTTCTCTCTTGCTGCTTTTAAAATTATTCATCACTAATTTTGCCATTTTAATTACTATGCCGCACTAATTACTCAGTGTGGACCTCCTAGGGTTGATTTTTTATGGGGATTTCTTTGCCTCCTGGATGTGGATATGTTTCCTTCTCCATATTAGGGAAATTTTCAGCTATTATTTCTTCAAATAAATTTTCTATCTCCTATTCTCTCTCTTCTTCTTCTGGGATCTCTATAATGTGAATGTTATTACCTTGATGGAGTCCCTGGGTTCCCTAAGGCTATTCTCAGTTTGCATAATATTTTTTTCCTCTCATTTTTTCAGCTTAATTATTTTCCATTACTCTGTCTTTCAGGTCAGTAATTTGTTTTTCTACTTCCTCTAGCATCCTATTTATTCCATCAAGTGTATTTTTTTTATTTTTTTTAACGTTTATTTATTTTTGAGACAGAGAGAGACAGAGCATGAACGGGGGAGGGGCAGAGAGAGAGGGAGACACAGAATCGGAAGCAGGCTCCAGGCTCTGAGCCATCAGCCCAGAGCCCGACGCGGGGCTCGAACTCACAGACCGTGAGATCGTGACCTGAGCTGAAGTCAGACACTTAACTGACTGAGCCACCCAGGCGCCCCCCATCAAGTGTATTTTTAATTTCAGTTATTGTCTTCTTCATCTTTGATTGGTTCTTTTTTTATCTCTTTGTTAAAGGTCTCCCTGATGGCTTCCACTCTTTTCTCAAGTTCAACAAGTATCTTTAAAAGACCATTACTTCAAATTCTCTATCAGGAATTCTACTTACATTTATTTTACTTAAGTCTCTTGCTGTGATTTGGTCCTTTTATTTCTTTTGTAACATATTCCTCTGTCTCCTCATTTTGTCTAAGTCTCTGTGTCTTTTCTGTGTGAGGAAAGTCACTTACTTCTGTTGTTCCTAATGATAATAGCCTTATGAAGAAGAGGTCCCATAGTGTCTTGCTGTGTGGTGTCCCATTCCCTAGGACCTGGAACTTCAGGAAGGATTTCTTATGTGGGCTGTGTATGCCCTACTCTTGAGTCCTGGCCTCTTTTTCCTTTAGTCAAGTTGTCTGCAGGGGCTCTCTTTGCCTATTGTTGTCAGTGTTTGGTCCCTAGCTGGGTGGAGCATATTTTAACAAGGTATGTACCTGTCAGCGTGCAAAATGAGACCTGACACTGGCACTGGAACTTTAGTCCCACAGAACATGTGGATTGGGAGATAAGGTGTTGGTGGGGTTTCCACCTGTGTTCTGGGGGAGGGGACCTGCAACGCCATGACTCAGGCAAGCATGACTGGGAAGGGCAGATCCACCCAAATGTGGGAATGGCAGGATTTGGTGTAAACAAGTTAAGTAGCAAGTTTCAACACTGCTGGTTCCTGCCAGTGGCCATGTATTTATGCTGAGTGGTGAGGGACAGAAATGGTACCTTCCAGCTCCTTTATTCCTGGAAGGGTCTCACTGTGATCACTCAGGGACATGCTCTGAGATGAGTAAATAACTCTCCCTCTCATTTGTCCCCAGTGTGTTTCATGCTGCTGCTCCACACTATATCCTGCTGGTTGTTTGTCGTGGTCTCTTAAAGGGCAGGGATTCCACTTCCTAATGCCCTCTGGGTTCTCCCAGAGCTGAAACTGCTAATTTTTAAAATTCCAGGCTTTAAGTCCTGATGGTTGTAGGAATTCACAAAACTCATCCCCTCTTGCTTTCAAAGCCAAGTGTTATGGGGATTTTTCCTCCCCATTTGGGCTCCTCGGTGTAATAGTCTGTTTTTTGCTCTTCTCTGTGCCACCGGCTCCCTCCCCGCTACAGATGGCCACAGTCCATTTTGCTCCCAAACTGCATCTTTGCCCTTTCTACCTTCTTCATTGTGGCCTCTTCCCTACCTTAAGTTGTGGAGTTTGTTCTGCCAGTTTTCAAATTGTTTTCTGGGTTATTTACACTGATGTGAGTGTTATCTAGTTGTATCTGTGGGATGAGACAATCTTTAGGTCCCCCTAGTCTGTCATCTTCTCAGCCTCTTCCATTCTGCATTTTCTGATCCTATACCTGGTCTACTAAATTCTACTGGAAAGAAATCACACAAATCAGCAGATGGTAGCACTGTAATTCTGAAGTCTCCAACCCAGCTAGGCCCACAGTGCCTCCTGTTAGTCCTTGTTCTTACTGTTACTCAGCATTTTCATTCTTTTCAACCACTATTCTAAACCTTCTGTTTTCAAGCCCATCCCTTGTTTTCATCCTTTTTCTTGGCCTGCTACCAAGGTTAGATATCTTAATCTAGCTAGATAATGTTAATATTATGATCACTGTCTGTTTCCCAACCCTCCACCACAATCTTAACTTATATCTTCACTTATCCTTGTCCCCTTTTCTCCAGTCGCAAAAAAAGGTGTTTCTTCTCCTCTTTAAGACCAACTCCTCCTTCTAATGCTTGATCCTATCCTCATCCCCAGCCTTCCTAGAAACCTGCTCTTTCCTCTAATCTTCAAACTCTTCCTCTCTTTTGGCTCTGTTTTTTAGTTCATTTACATACCTGTCACCCTTTAGTAATCCTGTCTTTCCTTTCTCATCCGAATTTCTGCTTCTTTATATTCCATGCATTCTGCAGTCCTTTCCAGTGTGGCTTATTACTCCTCTGAAAATGCTTTTGCTTAAGTTATTGAAAAACTTAGTAGATATTTTTCAATCCACACCATAGTAGATCTTTCTGTTTCATTTGTTGTTTATCTTTCCAGAAACTCTTAACTCACATGCCTTCTGTGATACCATCTCTTGGATCTTCTTCAACCTGGATTTTGCATTTTTCTGCCTCATTCTGGGCTTCCTCTTCTCTTTGACCCTTAATTGTTGGTATTCCTAGGACTTACATCCATAGACCTTCTTACTCAGAATATTTGTTCTGGTCTGTCAGGCTCCTATTCCAGACCTTCTCCCTTTCCCTACCTCCTCACTTCTTCCCTCTCAGAAGATGACTTCACTTCCTATATCATAGAGAAAATACAAGCCTTGAGACAAGAACTCCTCATTCCCACCCCAGGCTTTGTTATCTGCCCATTTCTTATATCTTGAACTTTCTCAAGGTTGTATTCTGGGTTCTCTTATCTTTTTCTCTAAGTATTCTCCTTGACCCATCTCATCTCTTTGTATGCTAATGACTCCTGAATCTTTATTGCTGTCCTTTAAGACAGCCCCACTTGGATGTCTCACATTCACTTCTAACTCAGCATGTCTACAGGTACATGTCTAGTGGCTCGGTCAGTTAAGAATCCAATTCTTTAAATTAGCTCAGGTCATGATCTCACAGTCATGAGGTCGAGCCCCGCATTGGGGCTGAGCATGGAGCCTGCTTGGAATTCTCTCTCTGCCCCTCCCCTGCTCATGCTCGCTCGCTCTTTCTCTTTCTCTCTCTCAAAATAAATAAATAAACTTAGAAAAACTCAACATGTCTTGGGGTGCCTGGGTGGCTCAGTCAGTTAAGCATCCAACTTCAACTCAGGTCATGATCTCACAGCTTGTGAGTTCAAGCCCCACATCATGCCATGCCAGCTCAGAGCCTGGAGCCTTCTTCGGATTCTGTGTCTCCCTGTCTCTCTCTGCCCCTCCCCCACTCACACTCTGTGTGTGTCTCTCTCTCAAAAATAAATGAACATTAAAAAATTTTTTAAAAAAAGAAAAACCCGACATGTCTAAAATTATTCAGCTGCACCCTCCTACTACTATATCACCCATGCCTGCTTTTCTCCCTATATGCCTGTGTCATTAAAGGCACACACCATTCTCAGTTCCACATATAAATTCCTGGGGAATCATTCTCAATATCTCCCCCTCTCTCACCTCCTATATTCAATCACTTAAAAAATCCTGATTTCTTTACCTTCTAAATGACTCTGAAATCCATCTAGTCCTCTTCAGTGCCGATGCCATGATCCTAATCTAGGTAATCAACATCTCTCACTTGCATTACTGCACTGGATTTTTAAGTCTTCAGTCTAGGCCCACTACAGACTATCAGCTTATTCTTTAATCATCAACATTAATATGCTTTTTAAGGTACAGATGTGGACATATTATTTTCCTGATTACAACTCTACAGTGGTTTCTGTTGCCAACCTCCTTCATATGGCTTATAAGGTCCTTTAGGATCTGGTGCCTGACCCTGTCTCCATTGTCATTTTTTACATGGCTCCTTCACACTTCATGCTCCTGCTGTAAAGAGCATTATATAATTCCCATATCTGCCTTGTTCTGTGCTGCCTTTGAGCCTTTGTTTCTGCTTTTTCTTCTGTCTGGAACAACTTCTCATATTTTTACCTTCACCTTTGCCAGATTAATTTCCATTCAGCCTTCTAGCAGAACTCAATGTCAATGTCATTTTCTCCAGGGATCGTGCCTATCTCTGTACACCTAGCATTTGGCAGTGCCTAGCACATTGGTGGCATTTTCTAAATGTTTTTATAAAATGTAAAGTAAAAAAAGAGCTCAACTGTTGGGGTTGAAACTATTCCTAGTGCCCCAGAGTGTTGCTCAGTTGCCTCTCTTTCAGTCCTCTCTACTCCTGCTACCAATTGCATTGCCCTCTGCAGGTCCCTGAAGCTTAGTAGAATGAAGTTTGGAAATCATTACCCAAGGATAAAATACAAAATCTTTAAAGTGTCACATATACCCTCCATAAAAATCTAACCTCTGTCTGCCTTTCCAGATTCTTTTTTTTTTTTTTTTTACCATCATGCAAGGTATTTTATGCTACAGCAACATTGAAGTGTATGTAGTTTCCCCCTCCCCAATACATACACATTCTTTTTTCATTTCCATGTTTTATGACCATTGTGTACCTTCTACCTAAAATGGATTTCCCAGGGGCGCCTGGGTGGCTCAGTCGGTTAAGCGGCCGACTTCGGCCCAGGTCATGATCTCGCGGTCCGTGAGTTCGAGCCCCGCGTCGGGCTCTGTGCTGACAGCTCAGAGCCTGGAGCCTGTTTCGGATTCTGTGTCTCCCTCTCTCTGACCCTCCCCCGTTCATGCTTTGTCTCTCTCTGTCTCAAAAATAAATAAACACTAAAAAAAAATTTTTTTTAAATGGATTTCCCCATTCCTATTCCTTTCTTTCTCCTGGCTAACATTCATTCTTTCAAATTCAGCTTAGATATCAACTCTTCCAGAAAGCCTTTTCTGAAACCACTCCCTACCAGTCCCAGACATTACAGGTGTTGCATTTGGGTGGCTTATAATGTTTTGTGCATATCTTTATTTACATAGCAGCTTAGTTTATAATCAGTTTATGTGTAATTCCATTACACTGTAAGCTCCTTTAAGAGAGAGACTAATTTATCCATCTCTTTATCCCTAATGCCTAGCATAGTACCTCATCCACTTAGGTGCTTAATAAATGTTTGTTAATAAATGAATGGATAACCACATGTGTTTTCCTGGACTTTCCTTAGCTGCATTATCATTCTTCCTTTGTACATTTTCCCTGGAGAATCTGTCATTTTTGTGTTTTTAGTTCTAAGTAATCAAAATTGTGTTATGTCCAGGGGACCCTATGATCGGTGTATCCTGCATTTCCTGACCCAGACCACAGTAACACAATGCCATGAGGACCCCAAGATAGAAAGATACACACAAAAGATAATGGCAAAGATAAAGAAAGTGGCACTCTGTTAACTAGGTTTTTGCCCCTGATGCTCAACATAGAAAATGCTAGTCAACTTGAATGAACCAAATGGTACCTTCATTTTCCCATTATCCAATTCAACACATCTACCAGCACTGGAGGAACAAGAAGGTGCATGTTTGCCCCTGGTGCTTAGTGTCAAACTAGCTGAGGCCCCACTTGGATTATTAGCCCTCAACCAGGTATCTGTCCTCTAGAGGGAGAGTAAACAAAAGAGTCAGGGAACTGGCCTGGCCTCTTGCTTAGTGAGTATGATAACCACTTCACAGACATAAATATAAAAGGAAGAAAAGGGAAGGGCGCCTGGGTGGCTCAGTTGGTTGAGTGTCCGACTTCAGCTCAGGTCATGAACCCGCGGTTTGTGAGTTTGAGTCCCACATCAGGCTCTGTGCTGACAGCTCAGAGCCTGGAGCCTGCTTCGGATTCTGTGTCTCCCTCTCTCTCTGTCCTTCCCCTGATCATGCTGTGTCTCTCTATGTCTCTCAAAAATAAGTAAAGTGTTAAAAAAAATTTTTGAAAAGGGAGCTGTCCAGGTTTGGCAGGCTCAGAATCTACAGAAGTGGTATCCCTGCCCCCCAACTCCCAAAAGAACCACACACAATTTTATCTATGGTACCCCAGTTCTATATTCCAAGTTTACCTTGTCTTCTACCATTCTCTAGCTATACAGTAATTCTTACTATTACCCTCGAAATCTGTCTGGTCTTAAGGGTATGGATAAGAAAGAGCCTTGGAGAAGCAACTATTACCAAAGCTATAACACACCTCACATTGGATTTTTTTTTTCCTACTTACACATGGAATCTCAGACATAAAGAGAGTGTGGCAATCTCTAGGAGCACATAGGTACTTAGCCAAAAAAGCAGAACCTAATTCTCTAGTCAAGAGATCCTTTTAGCATTTTCATTTAGGTAACAGTGTTATGTACCTAGCATGGTATGTGTTTCATAAAAGTTCCTCAATAACTATTGATTTCCTCCCATTTTCTTTCTCTTCCCTTCAGAAGAAATTATGTGGCTTGAGAGATTTTTAGGTTCCTATTAAAAAAAAAGTTTCTATTGACCTCATCTTTCTTTCTTTCTTAGTTTCCATTCTAGCTGAGACAGAAGAAATCAAGGCCATTTTGAAGGACAAGGGAATTGATGTAGAGACCATTGCTGAGGTATACCCTATCAGAGTACAACCAGCCCGTATTCTCAGCCACATTTATTCCAGCCTAGGTAAGGAAACTGGCCTTAATAATCATTATAATAATCAAAGCATTATTCAATACAGGCTGATTTCTTTCCTTTTTATTTTTTCTTGGTTTTGTAACTGCTTTATTCAACTGGATCTGAAAAGGAATTTGGAGTCTCTGGAACCTAAGTTTCTGACCCAATATATCCTGAGCAGGCTTGATAATTTTAGATGTGTTTATGAAGTCTAGTACTTAGGGCATAACTGTTAGCAAACAATATTGTATCTTCATTCCAAGTGCATGCTTAACTAACATGTTCTCCCCTTTCTTGAGACCTATATTTCTGTTTTGAATACATGCTAATTTTAGGTAAAGTAATAGCCAAGGAACTTGTTTTTAGGTCTTTTTATACTTTGTCATGTAATGAATTGGTTGACAAAATTTTAAAATTTCATTTAATCTAAAACTTATTTTAATTAGTATGCAATTTTTATTTAATTTATGAAACTTTGTGATCGACACATTAAGCAAATTACTACAAATTACAGATTTATACAATTTGTTACAGATTTTACATTAAAGAAATTACTATGCTGTTAACTGAAAAAACAAAGAAAGGATCTGCAAAAGTTTCTAAACTACCCTTTTGGAAGACTGAATAATGGCCCCCAAAGGTATCTAAGTCCTAATTCCTGGAACCTGTGAATATTACCTTATATAGCAGAAGAGATTTTGCAGGTATGATTAGTTTAAGGAGCGTGAGATGAGGAGGATTATCCTGGATTTTCCAGGTGGACCCTAAATATAATCACAAGTGTCCTTATACAAGGAAAGCAGAAGGAGTTCATAGTATAGAAGGTAGGACATGTGAAAACAGAACAAGAGATTGGAGTGATGCAGCTATGAGCCAAAGATTTTTAAGGAATGCCCACAGCCTCTATTGGTTAGAATTGAAAAGGAACAGATTCTCTCCTGGAACTTTCAGAAGAAATCGGCCCTGTTAATACCTTGATTTTGTTTTTATTCTTGTAAGACTCATGTTGGGCTTCTGACCTCCAGAACTGTAAGAGAATGAATATGTGTTGTTTTAAGCCACTAAGTTTGTGGTAATTTGTTAACAGCAGGAATGGGAAAGTAATACAGATTTTGGTACTGAGAAATGGGGTGATGCTGTAACAAATATATACAAATGCGGAAGTGGCTTTGGAATCAGGTAATGGATAGAGGCTGGAAGAATTTTGAGTCACATGGTAGAAAAGCCTATATTGCCTTAAACTGTTGGGATGCTAAAGGCATTGCTGGTAAGTGCTCAGAAAGAAATGAGGAACATGTTCTTGCAAACTGGAGGAAAAGGATCCTTGTCATATAGTCACAGCAGGAGATTGTTAGCTGAATTGTGTCCTATTATATGGAAAACACAACTACAAATTATGAACTTGGATATTTAGCTGAGGAGATTTTCTAGCAGAGTGTTGAAATCATGACCTGGCTTTTTCTGGCTGCTTATAGTAAAATGCAAGAGGAAAGAGGTAAATTGAAGGAAGAGCAGTTAAGCAAAAAGGAACTAGGACTTGATGAAATTCTCGGATTGGAAAAGATGATAAAATTAGGATATTTACTGTTAGGAAAGCATGCTCTGGAAAAAAAGGTCAAGGGTATGGCTGGACAACCTTTTGCTAGTGCTTCAGAAAGATCAAAAGATCAGTGTATTCATTTACACAGTGGGCTCTTTAAAGAGAATAGGCTTGTGACTCGTGGATTCCCTCAACCATATCAGCAGAATCTAGGACTAGAGATATTATTATACAGGAAAGATCTTGGGAGAGGACCCTCTTGGCTAATGGCATGAACCACCATGACATATATGTAATACAAAGTTTTTGAGAATGTTCTACATGCAGAAACAATGCCAAATTGGACAGAAAGGGACAGAGAGAGGACAAGATTAAAGGAGGATATTGGACTTCCCAAACTCTATAGCCAGAAAGCAGGCTGATAAAACTACTAAGCTTTAAACAAATGCTACTCTTCAAGAAAAAGGAAGTATGACTTCAAGGGAGGTGCCTTGGGCTCAGATGGCAGAGCCTAAAACCACAGAGGATTACTACCATGCCTTGAAACCTAATGGAGTTTGCCCAGTTAGATTTTAAAAGCCCCAAACAGGGCTGTTGACTCCTTCCTTCCATTTTCTCCATTTTGGAATGAGAATGTCTATAATTTGTATTCTATGCCTGTATTTTGAGAGAATATAACTTATTTTCTAGTTTCAAAGGTCCACAGGTAGGAATTTTGCTTCAGGATGTATCATACCCAGATCCTCACTCATACCTGATTTAGATGATGAGACGTGGGGCTTTATGAATAATGATATTTAGAAGGTATTTTGTACTTCAGTTGATGCTGTGATGTGTTGAGAGTTTGGGGAATGTTGGGGTGGAGTGAATGCACTTTGTAAATTGGAGGGATATGAATCTTTAGGGGCCAGAGTATGGACTGTGGAAGGCTGAAAAATGGTCCCCAAAGACATCCAGGCCCTAATCCCTGGCACCTGTGAATGTTACCGTATATAATAAAAGGGAGTTGACAATGTGATGAAACTAAAGAGATTGAAATAGGATTATTCTGGATTATCCATGTGAGCCCTAAATGTAATCATAGGTGTCCTATTTATAAGAGGGAGCCAAAGGGATATCTGCCTGTAGAAGCAGGACATGTGGGGACAGAAGCAAGAGATTGGAGTGATACGGCTGCTAGCCTTATCCTCTAGAAATTGGAAGAGGCAAGGAACAAATTCTCTAGAAGGAACCAGCCTGCTGACCTTTTAATTTTGATTTTACCTTATAATACCCATAAGGCTTATTTTGGACTTCTGACTTTAAGAGCTGTAAGAATTTAAATATGTGTTATTTTAAGCCACTACATTTGTGGTAATTTGTTATAGCACCAGTTAGAAATTAATACAATGTTAAATCAAGCCACAAAAGGGCAAATTTATAAATAAAGATTTATCCTAGATAATGGATTGCCACTTAGAGAACCAGAGCCTGGCTTTTGTATATATGTGTGTGTGTGTGTGTGTGCTTTGTGTATATATATGTGTGTGTATACTTTTCTTCTTCACCAAGAATGGTCTGTTAGTAATTATAGCCAAGCCAAATCTCATACAGCTCAAAACCAGTTTCCTTACCTTTTTACTAACACCTATTTCAGAAACTCGATTTCTATGGCAGTTATGTAGATCTCAACTGAGATGGAATCAACCAAGGAGGAAAGGACCAACAGTCAGAGGTGACTTTTCTCTATCTCTCATAGGCACTCATAATTTATGCCAACAGGGCCTTAACTCTTAGAGCTTTTAATACTGAATATGACTCTTGGAATATACAGATTTCTCCCTTCTTCCATCCTAGCTATAAAGTACAAAGTCCCTTTTCTTTTTAATTCAAGTGCAAAGTTGAAATTTTGTAAAGAAACTTTACTTTAAAAGGGGGGAAACTAAAATGTAAACATAGAAATTAACAAGTTTATTGACTATAGATCTCAGATCCTAGTTAATTTCTGAGATGTAGCCACAGCATAGCTTGACTATTACAAAATACTGAGCCCTTTACTCAACCCTATCTGAGATAAATTCCAAGTCAAGTTTCTGAAACTTCTGAGATTAATTTGGGTTGATGCTTTACAAGCTGGGATGGATATCCCACTCCTTCCCAGAACCAGACTCCTGGTTTTTATCTTTTTGGCCATTCCCTCTAGCCTCAGACTATAATGTGCTCCTAGTTTCCAGGTCCCAGTCTACTAAATATTTTGACATAAGGAAGGTATTTCTCCATGTAGCCCAAATCTTATTCCAAGATCAAGTATTAGTTGATCTTGTAGTCACTTTCTTTGACCCTCTTAGAAAGTCCTTATGGTTTGGAGTTCATGCAAGTCCTGTTGTCGCCTTTGACCTGATTCTTTCTGGCTCTCACTCAGAAGATGATAGGTTACTTCTTCACATTTATTGCTCTAAATTCAGCATAATCTTACTAGGATATAGGTAACTTCCAAGCTCTGGGCCATCATTCTTGGAATCTACCTGCATCACATCACATCTCTCCAACAAACTGAAGCAAACTCCCTGCTGGTCACTTTTTCAAAGCCTATACTTTGCTTGGGGCCTCTTACTAAGCTGTTATTTCCTAGTCACAGGAAATGCAGACTGATGGATCTTGAGTTTAATGAGTGATTAACCATTACAGGGACTCAAGTTAACAAGTTGCATTAATTTTCCAAATATGTTTTTGTGTTTGCTTCATTCATTCTTTCATAAGAATCTTGCTCACTTATGTACCAGGCACTGGGCTAGATGCTATAGGCAACACAGACACTTACCCAGTGAATTATAGTGCAGCCTTATAAATGTTATAGTAGTGGTGTTATGTACAAAGCACAGGAGAAAGAGGATAGATTTGTCTGGGAAAGTCAGGAAAGGCATGATACAATAACTTATCAAATGAGTGACTCTTCAAATTTTTAACATTGTAACAATTTCACAATTCCAAAATTGCTTGAAGCATACATCAAGTGAGAACTGTACTACCACCAAAAAAAAAAGAGAGATTTCTTTACCAGGCGTAATCATGTATATATGTTAACTAAATGGGAATGTCTGCCTCACCTCAAACACTGTACTTCATGTATTTCAGTTCTATAATATCTTTTTTTAAATTTTTTTAAAGTATGAGGTTAATCAACTTTAGGAACATAAGAACTTCATGAATATTAAACTTAATTCTTTATATAGTTCTAACTCTTTCCTAATCTGTTAGTGTGCATAGATACATTTATAGTTATATTTAATGTGTGCATATTAACTTGTTTTTTTCACTTATTATTTCTTGTAAGTTTGTTTACATATTGAAAGAACTATGTATTACTCCATCAAATTAAAGTAATTATTGCCTTTTTATTAGGTACTTGAATTGTTTCCCAAGTTTTTATCCTTCTGTGAATGCCTTTGTATAGGCTTTCATACATATACTCCTGCTTCTTTGGAGCATATTCTCAGAAAAAGGGATTCTGGATAAAAGAGTATGGACAACCTTGTGGCTCTTGTTTTGTGTTGCCAGAGTATTCTTTACAAAGACAAACCAATTTTTAGTGACATCAATAAATACAAAATATACCTTTTTATTTTTACTACCCCACTAACATTGAATTTTTATCATTTTTTGTTAGATTAATAGTTTATCACACATGCTATTTTAATTGCCTTTCTTTAATTCCCAGTGAGGATATGCACTTTTTTCAATTTTGCTTTACTTTTTTTTTTTGAAATTGTGTCTCCTATTGCTTGTATATCTAGCAGGATCTGTACATTTTCATATATATTTATCAGTTCTTTTAAGTATGCTTTATGGTAGGCTTTTATCAATGAAGTTTGTAATGTACATATATATTTTGTTTTGTAACTTTCTTTTAGATAATTATTTTCTTGCCTTTGTGCAAATTTTTGAACATCAAATGCATCCATTTTAGCATATATATATATATATATATATATATATATATATATATGTTTCATTTCTTCAGGAATTGTAAATTTATCTCCTAGTTTGATTTGAATAGATGTACTATTCTCATTCTTCAATTTTCATAAGTAGTAAGCTATGATTACAAATTGATATGTACATACTGGATGCAGGGAACTGAAAAGTAGAGCAAAGCACAAAGGAAAAAGATAAAAGTCACCTATAATTCTATCACTCATAGGAAGCTATTGTTTTTGTTTTGGAGTATTTGCTTCCAATCATTTTTTATAAAATATATACATATATACACACTTGTTTTTAGAAAAATGGTGTCCAAAAGAATAGTCTTTGCAATTTGTACTTTGCAATTTGTACAATTTTTTTAATGTTTATTTATGTATTTTGAGAGAGGGAGAGAGAGTGAGCAGGGAAGGGGCAGAGAGAGAGAGGGAGAGAGAGAATCCCAAAGAGGCTCCACACTGTCAGCACAGAGCTCAATGAGGGACTTGATCTCACGAACCAACCTGACCCAAAATCAAGAGTCGGTTGCTTAACTGACTGAGCCATCTAGGTGCCCCACAATTTGTTCTTTGCAATATAATAATGTATAATGAACCCTATTATATTTTCTTAAATAACCTCCTACAACACTATTTTAATATCTGTGTTAGCATAATTTCAGGTTTTTAGACATATAGGTAATAAATTGTTTTGATAAATTAAGTTGCCTTTTTTTCTATTTATTTTGTAAATTATTTATTGATATTCTTTTACCATTTTACTACTGGAAAATTGCCAGTTTCTTATTAGTTTAGACAATATTTTTTATATGAGAGATGCTAACACTTTGTCTTCCACATGTTATTGGAATGTTTTGCTATTTTATTATTTGCCTTTTAATTTTGTATTTGATTTTGACATACAAAATTTTTATATTTCTTCATAGTAAAATTGTTTCCTTTTTGGGTTCTTTGCTGTTATCCTTAGAAAGATAAACTCATTGCTAGGTCAGATACATTTTCACTGTATTTTATTTCTTTTTAGTCACAATTTTACATTTGACACTTAGTCTAGAATTTTAATTTTCATTTATCTTATGATGTAAGAATCATAACTTGTTTGCTAAATAGCCAGTCATTCCAGCACTATTGACTGAATAGTTCATATAAACACTGTTTTGAAATGTCACCTGGATCATTTACTGTACATACATAGATTAATTAACATGTGTGTGTGTGTGCACATGCACATACATGTGCATGTGTGTATGTTTATGGCCTTACTTTTTGGCGCTGTTGGTCACAGTTTCTTCTTTCTTAGCACTACACTTTTTAAGTTATCAAGCTTCAGACTCTTTAATAATTGGGAAAATGTAAGATAAAACAGCAATGAAATAGAAACTTTTGCCCATCCATTTTACAAAAGTTAAGATTGATAATATCCAGTGCTGGTGAATATGTGGAGAAACGGATACTCTCAGCACTCCTGGTAGTAGTGTAAATCAGAGGCAATTTGGCATTACCCATAAAAAAATGTTAATGCACATATTTTTGACTAACAACCTTACTTATAGGAATCGATCCTATATAATACTCATACAAGTGCACAAAGATATATATATACAAAGCTGTTCATTACAACATAATTGGTAATGGCAAAACTACAGTTAGGAGCAACCTAATACGTATGAATAAGAATGGTTGAATTATGATATGTTGTGCCACAATTAAAAAGAATAAAGTAGACTTTGTGATTCCAGCTGTGAAATTGCTTATATTGGACTAATCTTCATACTAAGAACAACTACAATGGCTATATTTTAAAAATAAAGGTGAGGAATGCCTGGGTGGCTCAGTTGGTTAAGTGTCCGACTCTTGGTTTCAGCTCAGGTCATGATTTCATGGTTCATGAGATCAAGCCCCATATTGGGCTCTGTGCTGACAGTGCAGAGCCTGCTTCAGATTCTCTCCTCCCTCTCTCTGTCCCTCGCCTGATCATGCACACACTTTCTCTTTCAAAATAAATAAACATTTTAAAAGTAAATAAAAATAAAGGTGAATGAGGGCATTAGAAAATAATTAAGACAGCCATAACTTGAGCAGCCAAAAACCTGAAAAGAAGAGAACCTCAGAAAACTAAGCACTACTCTCTGTGCAGTTTCCCTTTGAGACATTTGCTGAGTTTTAAGTTGTGCTCGCATGGAATGAGAGGCCAAGAAACCAAGTATAAAGTCTCGCTGCTAGGAAAACAAAAAATTTATTTCAGGACCTTTCTTTGTGGAAGAGACTGTGATAAACACTTCAGGCTTTCAGTTACATCCCTGAAGGATAAGCTACACCCTAAAAGTAAAGGCAAATCACTAACAGACCTATTCTTGGAAAGCCTAAAACACAAAACCTAAAATACAATCTTCTCAATCCCCGATTGGACTCAGGTTGCCTGCTTGTAGTGTAACTGCCTTCCAAAATAAACTAAACCACTTCTGGAAGAAGATAATATCCAGAGCCACTACGATTCTTTGTACAATGTGTTCAGCACTGAAAATATGTAATATATGCTAGGAAACCAAGTAAACAGAAGGAAAAATAAAAAATACAATTAAAATAGATACACAGACTTCTTTTTAATGTAGTATTAAAACTTCTAGTCAGGGGTGCCTGAGTGGCTCAGTTGGTTAAGCATTCGACTCTTGACTTCAGCTCAGGTCATGATATTGTGGTTTGTGAGTTTGAGCCACACATTGTGCTCTGCATAGACAGCGCAGAGCCTGCTTGGGATTCTGTCTCCCTCTCTCTCTGCCCCTCCCCTATTTGCTCTCTATCTCTCTCAAAATAAAATAAACTTAAAAAAAAGTATACTTCGAAAGTTCTAGCCAGAGCAAGTAGGCAAGAAAAAGAAATAAAAGGCATCCAACTCAGAAAGGAGTAAGTAAAAATGTTTGCAGGTTATATGTTTACATGTAGAAAATCCTAAAGATTCTAGTTTTTAAAAAGTTAGAATTAATACAGCAAAATTGCATGATACAGAATCAACATGCAAAAACCAGTTGCATTTTTATACATTGACAATAAACAATACAAAAGGAAAATTAAGAGAAAAATTCCATTTACAATTGCATC
This sequence comes from Panthera onca, assembly GCF_046562875.1. Classification (NCBI taxonomy): domain Eukaryota; kingdom Metazoa; phylum Chordata; class Mammalia; order Carnivora; family Felidae; genus Panthera; species Panthera onca. The sequence goes on from NC_138357.1 coordinate 70,371,219, forward strand.
AAAAAAATAAAATATTTTGGAATAAATGTAACCAGGGAGGTGAAAGATTTGTACACTGAGAATGATCAAATGTTGATGAAAGAAATTAAAGAAGACACAAATAAATGGAAAGATGGCCATGTTCATGGATTAGAACATGTCAATACTATCCAAAATGATTGACAGATTCAATGCAATTCCTATCCAAAACCTAATTATATTTTTAGCAAAAAATATTTGCTATATATATTTGCTAAATATATTTTTAGAAAAATTCATCCTGAAATTTATATGGAATCTCAAGGAACCCTAATACATTCCTGAAAAAGAAAAACAAAGCTGGAAAACTTAATATTAACTGATTTTATAACTTACTACAAAGTGACTAATAAAATGAGTGCACTACTGGAATAAGGACAGATCTGTAGAAAAAAGAACTAGAATAAAAATCCCAAAAAGAAAGCCTTGCAGATGCAGTCAAATGATTTTTGACAAAGATGCCAAGTCCATTCAATGGTGAAAGGGTAGTCCTCAAGAAACCATGCTGGGGAAACTGGATACCCATGTGCAAAAGAATGAAGTTGGACCCTTACTTTACACCACATACAAAGATTAACTCAAAAATGGATCAAAGACCTAAACCTAAAATTATACAACTCTTAGAAGAGAATAGAGGAGAAAAGCCTCATAACATTGGATTTGGCAATCATTTCTTGGATATAACACAAAAAGCACAGACAACTAAAGAAAAATTAGATAAATTTGACTTCATTAAAATTAAAAAAAAATTATTTGTATCAAAGGCTGCCATCAACAGTGAAAGGCAACATGTAGAATGAGAGGAAATATTTTCAAATCTTATATCTGATAAAGGATTAATATCCAAACTACATTGAGAACTACAACTCAATAACAATCAAACAATCCCCCACCAGCCATCTATTGATTCATTGCAATCCCTATAAAAATTCCAATAGCAGGGCACCTGGGTGGCTCAGTCGGTTAAGCATCCGACTTCAGCTCAGGTCATGATCTCACAGTTAGTGGGTTTGGGCCCCGTGTCAGGCTCTGTGCTCGCACCTCAGAGCCTGGAGCCTGCTTGGGATTTATCTCCCTCTCTCTCTACCTCTCTCCTGCTCATGCTCTGTCTCTCTCTCTCAAAAATAAATAAATGTTAATATTTTTTTAAATTCCAATAGCGTTTTTCACAGAAATAGAAAATATAATCCTAAAATTCACATGGAACCGAAAGACCCAAATAGCCAAAGCAATCCTGAGAAAGAACAAAGCTAGAAGAATCACACTTCCTGATTTCAAACAATATTACAAAGCTATAGTAATCTAAACAGTATAGCACTGCACAAAAATAAACACATAAGCAAATAGAACAGAATCAAGAGCCCAGGAATAAATCCATGCATATATGGTCAACTAATATGTGGCAAGGGAGTTAAGAATACTCAATAAGGAAAGGATAGCCTCTAAGAAATGTCACTGGGAAAACTGGATATCCACATGCAAAATATTGAAATTAGACCCCCATCTTACACCCTCACAAAAATTAACTCTTAATGGATTAAGAACTTAAATGTAAGACCTGAAACTGTAACTCTTGTAGAAGAAAACAAGGAAAAATCTACTTGACATCAGTGTTGGACAAGATTTCTTGGATGTCACACAAAAAGCACAAGCAACAAGAGCAAAAAATCAACAAGTGAGACTACATCAAACTAAAAAGAACTAAAAAGCCTCTGCACAGAAAAAGAAACAATCAAAAAATGAGAAGGCAATATATGGAATGGGAGAAAATATTTCCAAAGCATATATGTGATATGGGATTAATATCCAAAATACATAAGGAAAAAAAACCCCAAAATGTATAAGGAGCTCTTACAGCTCAATAGCAAAAAAGCAAACAATCAGTTTAAAAGTGGGGAGAGGAATTGAATAGACATTGTTCCAAGGAAGACATCCAAATGGCCAGGGGGCACATGAAAAGATGTTCAGCATCATTATTCAACAGTGAAATGCAAATCAAAACCAGAATGAGATGTTACCTCACACCTGTTAGAATGGCTGTTATGAAAAAGAAAGAGAGAACAAATGCTGGCAAGGATGTGGAAGAAACAGAACCCTTGTACACTGTTGGTGGGAATGTAAATTGATATAGCCACTTTGGAAAACAGTATGGATGTTCCTCAAAAAAATAATGATAGAGTTACCATATGATCCAGCAGCCCTACACCTGGGTATATATACAAAGGAAATGAAATCACTGTCTCAAAGAGATATCTGCACTCACATGTTGATTGTAGCATTAGTCACAATGGTCAAGACATGGAAGCAATCTAAATGTCCATTAGCAGATGAATGGATAAAGAAAATGTCATATATATACCAAACTCCTAGAAACAGGGTAAAATGAGTACCAGGGGATGAAGAGTGGAGGAAATGGGGAAATGTTGGTCAGAAAGTACTAACTTTCAATTATAAAATAAGTAAGCTTTGGGATCTAATGTACCTTATGGTGACCATAGTTAACAATACCATACTGTATACTTGAAAGTTACTCTGAGAGTAGAGCTTAAGGTTCTCACAAAAACAATAACAGAATGGCAGTTATGTGAAGTGAAGGACTGTTCAGTAACCTTATTGTAGATGTTTAACAACACCTATGTGTATCAAACCATTACATTGTACACCTTAAACTTACACAGTGTTTTATGTCAATTATATCAATAAAGCTGGGGGAATTTTATTTAAAAACCCAAACCCAATTAAAAAGGGCAAGGGACTTGAATACTTATTGCTCCAAAGAAGATATACAAATGGTCAGTCAGCACATTAAAACAGCCTCAACGGAGCACCTGGGTGGCTCAGTCAGTTAAGCTTCCAACTTTGGCTCAGGTCATGATCTCGCAGCTTGTGAGTTTGAGTACCGCATTGGACTCTGTGCTGACAGCTCAGCCTGGAGCCTGCTTCGGATTCTCTGTCTCCCTTTCTCTCTGCCCCTCCCCCACTAGTGCTTTGTTTCTCTCAAAAATAAACACACACACACACACACACACACACACACACGCACATACATACATAGAGCCTCAACAACACTAATCGTTAGGGCAATGCAAGTCAAAACCCCAATGAAATATCACTTCACACTCATTAGTATGGCTGTTATAAAATGAATGAATCCATCCATCCATCAAGAAAATAACAAGTGTTGGTGAGGGTGTGGAGAAATTTGAACCCTTATGCTCTGTTGGTGGGAATATAAAATAGTGTAGCTGTTATGGAAAACAGTATGACAGTTCCTTATAAAATTAAATATAGAATTGATCCAGCAATTCCACTTGTGTATATATACCAAAAAGAAGGGAAAACAGGAACTGAAATAGATTATTCACCAGTATTCAAAATAGCATAAGTCACAATATCCAAGAAGTGAAAATAACCCACATGTCAATTTACTGAATGAATAGACAAAATTACATATATATGATATACATGCCACATATATATTATTATAATTTTACATATAATATATTAATATTTAATTTATAAATTTGTGTATATTTGTATGTATAAATGGAATATTATTCAGCTTTAAAAAGGATGGAAATTCTGAAATGCAAAAACAGGGATGAACCTTGAAGACATTATGCTAAGTGAAACAAGCCAGATGCAAAAGGATAAATATTGTATGATTACACGTGTATGAAGTCCTTAGAGCAGTCAAATTTATGGAAACAGAATATACAATGGTGGTTGCCATTAAAGGATTAAAGGTTAGTTGCCAGAAGGAGAGGGTAATGGGTAGTTATTGTTTCATAGGTATGAAGTTTCTGTTTGGGATAATGAAAAGTTCTGGAGCTGGGTGATAGTGATGGTTGCAGAATAGTGTGAATGTAATTAATGCCAGTGAACTGTGTATTTTAAATGGTACATTTTATGTTGTATATGTTATAGTACAATAAAAAAACAAAAATTTTAAATATTTTAAAAAAATACATAATTCACATTTCTGGAGTGGTCAGCCAAAACTTGTATAAACTATGATGTATGTTCAGAAATAGACTTAGAAGATGAATTTCACTATGAAAAAATTGAAGTTTAAAAAAGGATCAAATAGAATTCAAAAAATAAGAATACAATAATTGAAATTGGGAATGCAATAGATGGTATCAGCACCATATGAGAAATAGCAGAAGAGAGAATTGATGAACTGAAAAATAAATTAGTAGAAAATATTCAGATTAAAGCACAAAAGAGAGAGAAAACAATGGAAAATTGAAAGAGCATTAAGGGACAGATATAGTGGAATTTCTGGAGTCCAAGAACAAGAGGAAAGAATGGAACAGAAAGTGTATTTGAAAAAATAATGACAAAAAGTTTTTCAAAACTGACCAAAAGTATCAATTCACATATTCAAAAAGGCTAAAAATCTGTTAGCAAGATAAATACAAAGAAAAACAACTTACACATTTAATAATCAAACTTCTGGAAACCAAGACAAAGAGAAAATCTTAAAAATATCCAGAGTTAAGAAAAGATACATTGCTTTCAAATGAACAATGATCAAACTTCCAGCTTACTTCTCAACAAACTAATGAAATCCACAAGACAATGAATGACACCTGTAAATTACTGGGAGAAAATAACTGTCAGACTAGAAATTTATATCCAGTGAAAATATCCTTCAGAAATAAAAGTGATATAAAGGCATGTTCGGATAAGTAAAAACAGAATGTATCACTAGCGGACTCATACTAAAAGAAATACCAAAGGGAGTTCTTTAGGCAGGAAAAAAAAAAATGACCCCAGGCAGAAGCATAGGGATGCAGGAAGGAATAAAGAGAAAAATAAAGTGTCAATAAAAACACTATTGACTGTTTAAGGAAACACTAATAACAATGCTTTGTGGATAAAATAACAAAAGTAGAAGTGAAATAAATGACCAAAATGCCTGCAAAAAAAGGCAGGCAGAATGTGAATGGAGTTAAAATGTTGTAAAATCTTGCATTATTCAGAAAGTAGTAAAAGTACAAATTTAAGGTACACTCTAACCAGTCAAGGATGCATGTTTTAATCTCTCAAGCAGGGTTCCATGACAGAATTAAACTACAGAAAATTTTTTTTAAGTTCCCCCAAGGGTTGCACATACTAGTTCTATTTTAAATGTAAAGAAAGTAAGTTAATATTTATAATGGATGTCTAAGAAATTAGGACATAATACTCTGGTGGGATCTAGTTGAGAAGAGCTGCTCTGGAGTAACCATTAAAGGAGTAATGAAAGAATGTTTAATAAGATGATGGAGGTGAAATGATATAATAAAATTATTGATTAATCCAAAAGAAGGTAAGTGAGGAAAAGAAAGGAATAAACACAGCAAATGCAAATCCTGTAGCAATTTGTAAGATTTAGGTTGGGTAGGAAGATGACAGCATTGGAGAACCCTAAGCTCACCTCGCCAAAGATACAATTAGATAACACTCATATCAGCATAAATAACCCAGAAAATTATCTGAAGACTGGCAGAACAGACTCCACATCTAAAGGTAGAGAAGAGGCCACATTGCAGAAGGTATGAAGGGGGAAGACACAGTTTGGGCAAAGATCACCATGGCCATCTAGAGTGGGGAGAGAGCTAGTGGCATGGAGAAGGGCAAAAAACAGACCTTCATACTGGGGAGCACACAGAAAGGACAAATCCCCATAACATTTGCCTTTGAAATGAGAGGGGCCAGAATTTCGTGAGTTTTTAAAACCAGTGGAACTTAAAGCCTAGAATTTTAAAAACTGGCAAATTTGGCTTAGTGACAGCCCCGAAGACATTAGGAAGCTGAGTCCCCACCCTTAAAGATATAGCACTACAAGCAGACTATGCTGATATAGCATAGAACCAGCAGTTTGAAAAACACCAGAGACAGACAGGATGGAGAATGATTTGCTCATCTCAGACTGTGGCCTGCAGAGACAGAGGTCATGGGGAGACCCCTCCAGGAGCACAGGAGCTGCCAGGTGCCATTTCCCTCCCCTACCCCCCCAGCATAAACAATGGCCACTTGTGGGAACTAGCACAGCACCAACACTTATTGCCTCACTTGTTTGCACCAAGCCCCCCCCCCCGCCCCCAGTGCTTTGGTGAATCCACCTTCCAGTCATGCTGGCCTTGGTCCGCATAATTCAGGCCCTCTTGCTCAGAAGACCAACACAAACATTCCTAGAAGCACATAACATACCAAAAATGAAACAGGAAGGAATAGAAAATTTGAACAGACCAATTACCAACAATAAAATTGAATCCTCAATCAAAAAATAAAAGTCCAGGATCAGAGGGCTTCACAAACAAATTCTACCAAACATTTAAAGAAGAGTTAATACATGTTCTTCTCAAATTGTTCCCAAAATATGGAAAGGGAAGGAAAACTTCCAAATTCATTCCATGAGGCCAGTGTCATCCTGATACCAACACCAGATTAAGACACCACAAAAAAGAGAACTACAAGCCAATAACTCTCATAAATGTACATGCAAAAACCTCAACAAAATATTAGCAGCTGAATCCAACAATACATTAAAAAATCATACAGAATGATCAAGTGGGATTTATTCCCAAAATGCAAGAGTGATTTAATATTCACAAAACAATAACATGATAGGTCACATCAATAAGAGAAAGGATAAAAATCATGACTATTTCAATAGATAGGGAAAATACATTTGACGAAGTACAACATCCATTCATGACACACACAAAAAAAAAAAAACCCTGCAAATTAGACTTAGAGGGAATATACCTTAACATAACAAAGGCCTTAAATGAAAAACTCACAGGCAATATCATATTCAATGGGGGAAAATTGAGAGCATTTCCCCTAGGGTTAGGAACAAGACAAGAAAATACACTCTTACCAGTTTATTCAACATAGTACTAGAAGTCCTAGCCATACCAATCAGACAACAAAAAGAAATAAAAGGCATCCCAGTAGGTAAGGAAGAAGTAAAACTCTCAATATTTGCAGATGTCATGATACTGTGTATAGAAAACCCTAAAGACTCCACCAAAACCCTACTAGAACTCATAAATGAATTCTTTAAAGATGGAGGATACAAAAATCAATGTACAGGAATCTGTTCATTTCTATACACTAATAATGAAGCAGAAGAAAGTAAAAGAAGCAATCCCATTTGAAATTGCACCAAAACCAATAAAATATCTGTCTAAACTTAACCAAAGAGGTGAAAGACCTATACTCTGAAAACTATAATATGATGAAATAAATTCAAGACAACACAAATAAATGGAAATATATTCCATGTTCATGGGTTGTTAAAATGTTCATACTACCCAAAGAAATCTATAAATTTAATGCAGTCTTTATCAAAATACCAACAGAATTTTTCACAGAACTGGAACAAGCAATGGTAAAATTTGTGTGGAACCACAAAAGACCTCGAATACCAAAATAATCCTGAAAAAGAAAAACAAAACTGGAGGTATCACAATTCCAGACTTAAAGATATATTACAAAGTGGTAGTAATTAAAACAGTATGGTACTGGCATAAAAAAAAATAGACTCATGGATCAATAGAAAAGAATAGAAAACTCAGAAATAAACCCACAATTATATGGTCAATTAATATTTGACAAAGAAGAGATGAATGTACAATGGGGAAAAGTCTGTTCAACAAATGGTGTTGGGAAAACTGGACAACTACATGCAAAAGAATGAAACTGGACCATGTACTTACACCATACACGAAAATAAACTTAAAATGGATTAGAGACATAAATCTGAGACCTCAAACCACAAAACTCCTAGAAGAGAGTACAGGCAGTAATTTCTTTAACATCAACCATAGCAATATTTTTCTAGATATGTCTTCAGCTATAAAAAAGATGAAATCTTCCCATTTGTGACATGGATGGAGCTAGAGTATAATGCTAAACAAAACCAGTCAGAGAAAGACAAATATGACTTCACTCATTTGGAATTTAAGAAACAAAACAAATTAACAAGAAGAAAACAAGAGAGAGACAAACCAAGAAACAGACTCTACTATAGAGAACACACGGATGGTTACTATAGTGGAGGTCGGTGGGATGATGGGTGAAATAGGGGACGAGGATTATAGTGTACACTTATGAAAAAAAAGACAAAAAAGCAGTCTCCTGAGAAAAGGAAAATAAAAGCAAACATAAACTCTTGGGACTACATCAAAATAACAAGCTTCTACACAGCAAAGTAAACAATCAACAAAACTAAAAAAGCAACCAATGGAATGGGAGAAGATATTTGCAAATGACATAACTGATAAAGGGTTAGTATCCAAAATATATAAAGATAAAATTCAACATCCCAACAACAAATATTTGAATTAAAAATGGCAGAAAACATGAGTAGACATTTTTCCAAAGAAGACTTATGCATAGCCAATAGGCACATGGAAAGATGTTCATCATCACTTCCCATCAGGGAAATGCAAATCAAAACTACAGTGAGACATCACCTCACACCTGTCAGAATGGCTAAAATCAACAACAGAAGAAACAAGTGTTGGTGAGGATATGGAGAAAAGGGATTCCTCATGCACTGTTGGTGGGAATGTAAACAGTGCAACCACCAGTGGAAGGTACTATGGAAGTTCCTCAAAAAGTTAAAAATAGAACTACACTATGATCCAGTAATCACACTACTAAGTATATACCCAAAAACTAGGAAAACACTAATTCAAAGCAGTGCATGCACCCTTATGTTTATAGCAGCAGTATTTACAATAGCCAAATTATGGAAGCAGCCACATGTCCATTGATAGATGAATAGATAGAAAAGAAGATGGCAGTTGAGTAGGAAGACTCCAGGCTCGCCTTGTCCCACTAATACAACTAGATCACTATCAAATCATCCTACATACCCCCAAAAATCAACCTGAAGACTGACAGAACAAACTCCACAACTAAAAGAAAAGAGGCCACACTGAAGAAGGTAGGAAGTGAGGAGACATGGTTTAGGAGAAAAACAGATCCTGCCTGCTTTGGAGGGGAGGGAGTCACAGTCATGGATAAGGGCAAGGAAGAGAGCACACAGGAGAATGCAAAAGGAGAATGTTTCCCTGTAGCCATTGTCTTGGAAAGCAAAGGGACTGAATTATGTGAGTCCTTAGAACCAGCAGGGCTTAAAGCCCAAAGTTTTAAAGGTCTGCAGTCTTGGCTGGGATAGACACCACAGAGCACTACACTGCTCCTGGAGAAAAGACAGGCAAACAACCCAGGGGCATAAGCATAGAAACAGAGATCTGGAGATCGCCTGGGGCACACAGTGAGGAGATTCTTTTCTTTTCTCATGTGTCCCTGAAAGGCAGCTTTTGTGGAGACATCTCTCCAGGAACAAAGGATCTGGCTGGTTCCATTTCCCTCCTCTGCTCCTCAGCATAAACACAGAGCCACCTGCTGGAAGCAGTCCAGTGCAGACACCAGATGCCTTACTTGCTTACACTAAGCCCTGTCCCCTTGCACTACAGTGGAATTGCCTTCTCAGCCATGCTTGCCTCTGTCCTAGCAGTCTTGGCCCCAACCCCAGAATACCAGCACAAAACCCTGCCCATACCACATGTCCTGACCAGAGAGTTTTGCAGGGCCTCAGTTTTCATGGAAGTGGTATCAGGTCTCATTTCACAAGCAGACAAGAGTATATCTAGTTAAAACTCACCACATTCAGTCCAGGGAGCAAACACTGTCCACAGCAGGCAAGGAGAGCCTCTGCAGATGACAGGCCTGAATGATAGAGTAGCCAAAACAGCAACAGAGCACACCCAACACATTAGAGGAACTCCCTGAAGTGCCAGTCCCTGGGCACTACAGGACCTCTTCTTCATAAGACCATTACTTCCATGAGCAGGAGACATAACTCACTCTTCTAACATAGAGACTTAGCCAAAATGCAAAAATGGAGGAATTTATCCCAAATGAAAGAAATACATGAGGCCGCAGTCAGAGATCTAAGCAAAAACAGACAAAAGTATCATACCTGTTAGAGAATTTAATGCAACAATATTAAGGATACTCATGGGGCTTGAGAAAAGAATGGAAGACACCAGTGAGACCCTTAACACAGAGATAAAAGAGTTAAAAAAAGAGCCAGAGGTGAATAATGTAATAAACAAAAATTGGAAATAGGCCTGATGCAGTGAACAGCAGGCCAGAAGAAACAGAGGAACAAATTAGTAACACAGAACACAAAATAATGGGAAATAATGAAGCTGAACACAAGAGAGAATTAGGGAACATAAAAATAGGCTTAGGAAACTCAGTGACTCCACCAATGTAATAACATTCATATTAAAGGAGTCCCAGAAGAGAAGAGAGAGAAATGAGGGCAGAGAATTTACTTGAGATAATGACTGAAAACTTCCCTAATCTGGGGAAGGAAATAGACATTGAAATTCTAGGAGGGACAGAGAACTCCCAACAGAATCCACAAAAGCAGCCCAGCCTCAATACATATTTTAATTAAATTTGCAAAATATAGTGATAAAAAAATCTTATAAGTAGCAAGGTAAAAGAAATCATTAACTTACAAGGGAAGACCCATAAAGCCAGCTGCAGATTTCTTAACAGAAACTTGGCAAGCCAAGTGGCATGGTGGATTCAAAGTTCTGCATGGGAATATAAAAAGAATTATTCACCATGATCAAGTGGGATTCATTCCTGGACTGCAGGGCTGGCTCAACATTCACAAATCAATCAATGTGATACATCACATTAATAAAAGAAAAGATAAGAACCATATGAATCTGTCAATCAATGCAGAACGAGCATTTGACAAAATTCAGCATCCTTTCTTAATAAAAACCCTCAAGAAAGTCAGGATTGAAGGAACATACTTAAACTTCATCAAAGCCATTTATGAAAAGCCCACAGCTAATATCATCCTCAATGAGGAAACACTGAGAGCTTTCCCCCTAAGATCAGGAACACAACAGGAATGTCCACTCTCACTGCTGTTGTTTAACATAGTGTTGGAAGTTCTAGCATGAGCAGTCACACAACAAAAGGAAATCAAAGGCATCAAAATTGGCAAAGATGAAGTCAAGCTTTCACTTTTTGCAGATGACATGATACTATACATGGAAAACCCGACAGACTCCACCAGAACTCTGCTAGAACTGATACATGAATTCAGCAAAGTTGCAGGATACAAAATCAATGTACAGAAATCAGTTGCATTCTTATACACTAATAATGAAGCAACAGAAAGACAAATAAAGAAACTGATCCCATTCACAATTGCACCAAGAAGCATAAAATACCTAGGGATAAACCTAACCAAAGATGTAAAAGATCTGTATGCTGAAACTATAGAAAGCTTATGAAGGAAATTGAAGAAGATACAAAGAAATGGGAAAACATTCCATGCTCATGGATTGGAAGAATAAATATTGTTAAAATGTCAATACTACCCAAAGCAATCTACACATTCAATGCAATCCGAATCAAAATTGCACCAACATTCTTCTCGAAGGTAGAACAAGCAATCCTAAAATTTGTATGGAACCACAAAAGACCCCGAATAGCCAAATACTGAAGAAGAACACCAAAGTGGGAAGCATCACAATCCCAGACTTTAGCCTCTACTACAAAGCTGTAATCAAGACAGCATGGTATTGGCACAAAACAGACACATAAACCAGTGGAATAGAATAAAGACTCCAGAATTGGACCCACAAAAGTATGGCCAACTAATCTTTGACAAAGCAGGAAAGAATATCCAATGGAAAAAAAGACAGTCTCTTTAACAAATGGTGCTGGGAGAACTACACAGCAAGATGCAGAAGAATGAAACTAGACCACTTTCTCACACCATTCACAAAAATAAACTCAAAATGGATGAAGGACCTGAATGTGAGACAGGAAACCATCAAAACCCTAGAGGAGAAAGCAGGCAAAAACCTCTCTGACCTCAGCTGCAGCAATTTCTTACTTGACACATCCCCAAAGGCAAGGGAATTAAAAGCAAAAATGAACTATTGGGACGTCATAAAGATAAAAAGCTTCTGCGCAGCAAAGGAAACAATCAACAAAACTAAAAGGCAACCAACGGAATGGGAAAAGATATTTGCAAATGGCATCTCAGACAAAGGGCTAGTATCCAAAATCTATAAAGAACTCACCAAACTCCACACCCGAAAAACAAATAATCCAGTGAAGAAATGGGCAGAAGACATGAATAGACACTTCTCTAAAGAAGACATGCAGATGTCCAACAGGCACATGAAAAGATGCTCAACGTCGCTCCTCATCAGGGAAATACAGATCAATACCACAATGAGATAGCACCTCACACCTGTCAGAATAGCTAACATAAAGAACTCAAGCAACAACAGATGGTGGCAAGAATGCGGAGAAGGAGGATCTCTTTTGCATTGTTGTTGGGAATGCAAGCTGGTGCAACCACTCTGGAAAACAGTATGGAGGCTCCTCAAAAAACTAAAAATAGAACTACCCTACAAGCCAGCAACTGCACTACTAGGCATTTATCCACGGGATACAAGTGTGCTGTTTCGAAGGGATACATGCACCCCCATGTTTATAGCAGCACTATCAACAATAGCCAAAGTATGGAAAGAGCCCAAATGTCCCTCAGTGGATGAATGGATAAAGAAGATGTGGTATATATATACAATGGAGTATTACTATTACTTGGCAATCAAAAAGAATGAAATCTTGCCATTTGCAACTACATGGATGGGACTGGAGGGTATTAAGTTAAGTGAAATTAGTCAGAGAAAGACAAAAATCATATGACTTCACTCATATGAGGACTTTATAACACAGAACAGATGAACATGAGGGAAGAGAAGCAAAAATAATATAAGAACATGGAAGGGGACAAAACATAAGAGACTCTTAAATATGGAGAACAAACAGAGGGTTGCTGGAGTGGTTGTGGGAGGGGGACTGGGCTAAATGGGTAGAGGGCATTAAGGAATCTACTCCTGAAATCATTATTGCACTATATGCTAACTAACTTGGATGTAAATTAAAAAATAAATAAATAATTTTTTAAAAATGACTATTTCTGTAAAACATAAGTTAAGGAATTCATTTTAAAAAGGATATATAATAACTTACACCTAAAACATGGAGAGGAGAGGAGAAAGAATGGGTTCACACTTAATGAACATCAACTTACTATAGAATGCTATTGTAGAAGAGGTTATATACAAACCTACTTGTAACTATGTATCAAAAATCACCAATAAATGCAAAGAATACAGAGAAATAAATCTAATATATTACTAAAGAAAATCAGCAACATAAGAAACACAAAGTATCACAGAAAATCTCCAGATACAACCACAAAACAAGTAATAAAATGGCAATAAATACATATCACTAATTACTGTGAATGTAGATGGACTAAATAATTAAATGATATAAGGTGTCAGAATGGATAAACCCATCTATATGCTGCCTATAAGAGACACATTTTAGACCTACAGACACCTGAAGATTGAACGTGAAGGGATGGGGAAACATTTATCATGTAAATGGGTGTCAAAAGAAAGCCAGAGTAGCAATACTTATATCAGAAAAACTAGACTTTAATACAAACATTAACAAGAGACAAAGAAGAGCACTATATAATCATAACGAGGCAATCCAACAATAAGATATAAATTGTAAATATTTATGTATCCAATGTGGGATCACCAAAACATATAAAACATTTAATAAACATAAAAGAACTCATTGGTAAAAATACAATAATAGTTGGGGACTTTTACACTCCACTTACATCAATGGACAGATCATCTAAACAGAAAATCTGCATGGAAAAATGGCTCTGAATGACACACTGGACCAGATGGACTTAATGTATATGTTCAGAGCATTACATCCTAGAACATCTAAATAAACACTGTTTCCAAGTACACATGAAACATTATCCAGAATAGATCACATATTAGGCCACAAACAGGCCTTAACAAATACAAAAAGATTGAAGTCATACTATGCACCTTTTGTGACCACATGCTATGAAACTAGAAGCCAAGCACAGGAAAAAATCTGGAAAGACCACAAATACATGCAGGTTAAATAACATTACTAAACAATGAAATAAAAATTTTCATTGTTAACCATGAAATGAAAGGAGAAATTTAAAAATACATGGAAATAAATACAAATGAAGACACAGTGGTCCAAAACCTTTGAGATGCAACAAAATTGTTTCTAGGAGGGAAGTTTATAACAACACAGACCTATTTTAAGAAGAAAAATCTCAAATAACAACCTAACTTTACACCTAAAGGAACTAGAAAAAGAACAACAAATGAAGCCTAAAGCTAGAAGGAGGGAGGAAATAATGAAGATTAGAACAGAAATAAATGATATAGAAACTTAAAAAATAGATTAATGAAACCAGGAGCTGGTTATTTGAAAAAAATATAATAAAATTGATAAACCTGCATCCAGACTTATCTAAAAGAAAAGAGAAAGGACCCAAATAAAATCACAAGTGAGAAAGTAGAAATAACAACCAACATCACAGAAATATAATCATAAGAGAATATTATGAAAAATTAATATGCAAACAAATTGGAAAACCTAAAAGAAATGGATAAATTCCTAGAAATATATAAATTACCAAAACTGATGAAACCATAAGAAATAGAAAAGTTGAATAGACTAATAACCAGAAAAGAAATTGAATCTGTAATCAAAAAACTCCCAACAAACAACAGTCCAGGATTGGATGGCTTTACAGGCTAATTCTACCAAACACTTAAGGAAGAGTTAATTCATATACTTCTCAAAGTATTCGAAAAAATACAATAGGAGAGAAAACTTCCAAATTCATTCTGTGAGGCCAGCATTACCCTGATAGCATAACCAGTGTGTAAAGACACCACAAAGAGAGAGAGAGAACTACAGGCCAGTATCGTTGATGAACATAGATGCAAAATCCTCAGCAAAATACAAATGCAACACTACGTTAAGAAAATCATTCACCATAGTCAAGTGGGATTTATTCCTGGGTTGAAAGCCTGGTTCAACATTTGCAAATAGATCAACGTGATCATCACATTAAAAAAGAAGGGATAAGAACCATATGATCATTTCAGTAGATGCAGAAATATCATTTGACCAAGTACAACATCATTTCATGATTAAAAAAAACACTCAACAAAATAGGTGTAGAGGGAACATACCTCAACATAATAAAAGCCATATATGAAAAACTATAACTAATATCCTAAATGGGGGAAAAATGAGAGCTTTTCCTCTATGGTCAGGAACAAAACAAGGATGTCCACTCTTAACCACTTTTCTTTAACACAGTACTGGAAGTCCTAGCCACACCAATCAGATATCAAAAAGAAATA
Organism: Panthera onca; assembly: GCF_046562875.1. NCBI lineage: Eukaryota > Metazoa > Chordata > Mammalia > Carnivora > Felidae > Panthera > Panthera onca. Next base: position 70,386,590 of record NC_138357.1, read on the forward strand.
AAAGGCATCCAAATCAGCAAGTAAGTAGTCAAATTTTCACTATTTGCAGATTATATGATACTATATATAGAAAACTTGAAAGATTGCACCAAAAATACTGCTAGAACTAATAAACTAATTCAATCAAGTCCCAGGATACAAAATCAATGTACAGAATTCTGTTTCATTTTTATACACCAGTTATGAAGAAGCAGAAATAGAAATTAAGGAATCCCATTTACAATTGCACCAAAAACAATAAGATACCTAGGAATAAACCTAACCGAAGAGGTGAAAGACCTGTGAAATACCAATGAAAGAAATTGAAAATGTCACAAAGAAATGGAAAGACACTCCATGCTCATGGATTGGAAGAACAAATATTGTTAAAATGTCTATACTGCCCAAAGCAATCTATGCATTTCATACAATCCCTATCAAACATCAACAAAATTTTTCACAGAGCTAGAACAAGCAACCCTAAAATTGGTATGGAACCACAAAGACTCCAAATAACCAAAGCAATCTTGAAAAAGAAAACAAAGTGGGAAACATTATAATTCCAGAGTTGAAGTTATATTACAAAGCTGTAGTGATCAAAACAGTATTGTGCTGACATAAAAATAGGTACACAGATCAATAGAACAGAACAGAAAACCAAGAAATATAGTCACAAATATATGGTCAGTTATTCTTCAACAAAGCAGGAAAGAATATGCAATGGGAAAAGTACAGTCTCTTCAACAAATGGTGTTGGGAAAACTGGACAGCAACATGCAGAAGAATGAAAATGGACCACTTTCTTAAACCATACACAAAAATAAACTAAAAATGGATTGAAGACCTAAATGGGAGACCTGAAACCATAAAAACCCTAGAAGAGAACATAGGCAGTAACTTCTTTTCATCAGCTGTAGCAACTTCTTTCTAGATTTTTCTCCTGAAGCAAGGGAAACAAATGCAAAAATAAAGTATTAGGACTAAAAATAAAAAGCTTCTTCACAGTGAAGGAAACAATCGACAAAACTAAAAGGCAACCTACAGAATGGGAGAAGTTATTTGCCAATGACATATCTGATAAAGAGTTAGTACCCAAAATATGTAAAAAAAAAAAAAAAACCTATATAGCTTAACACCCCAAAAATGAATAATCCAATTAAAAATGTGCAGAGGGCATGGATAGACATTTTTCCAAAGAAGACATCCAGATGGCCAACAGACACATAAAAAGATGCTGAAATAACTCATCATCAAGGAAATACAAACCAACACTACATTGAGCTACCACCTCACACCAGATGCTAAAATCAACAACATAAGAAACAATAGGTGTTGGTCAGGATGTGTACAAAGATGAACTCTCTTGCAAACTGGTACAGCCACTCTGGAAAACAGTATGGAGTTTCCTCAAAACGTTAAACAGAGAACTACCCTACAATCCAGCAATCTCACTACTAGGTATTTACCAAAAAAATACAAAAATACTAATTGAAAGGGATACATGCACCTGATGTTTATAGCAGCATTATCTACAAGAGCCAAATTATGGAAATATCCCCAATGTCCATTGACCAATGAATGGATAAAGAATGTGTGGTATATGTATCCAATGGACTGTTATTCAGCTATAAATAAAAATGAAATCTTGCCAGTTGCAAGGACATGTGTGGAGCTAGAGACTATGATGCTAAACTAAATAAGTGAGAGAAAGACAAACACCATACGATTTCACCCAAATGTGGAATTTTAGAAACAAATAAACATGGGCGAGGGGAAGAGAGGAAAACCAAGAAACAGTCTCTTAATTATAGAGAACAAACTGATGATTACCATAAGGGAGGTGGGTGGAGAAATGTGTTAAATAGGTGATGGGGATTAAGGAATGCACTTGTGATGATCACTGGGTGATGTATGGAAGTGTTCAATCACTGTATTGTACACCTGAAACTATTATTTTAACTAACTGGAATTTAAATTAAAACTTTAAATAGATGTGAGATATGTGTGTGTGTAATATATATATATATATATATATATATATATATATATATATATATATATATATATATAATGGAATATTAGCCATGAAAAAGAATGGAATCTTGCCATTCGTGACAACATGGATGGAGCTAAAGAGTATAATGGTAAGCAAAATAATTCAGTCAGAAAAGAAAGACAAATACCATATATTTGCACTCATATGTGGAATTTAAGAAACAAAACAAATGAGTAAAGGCAAAAAAAGAGAGAGACAAAGAACAGATTTTTAAGTACAGAGAACAAACTGATGGTTATCAGAGGAGAGGTGGATGAGAAAATGGGTTCAATAGGTGAGGGGATTAAGGAGTGCGATTGTCATGATGAGCACAAGCTGATGTATGGAATTGTTAAGTCACTATATTGTACACCTGAAACTTATATAACTTAGCTAACTGGAATTAAAAACTTTTCAAAAATGCAAATAAATCTGTAAGACACAGTAAAGAATTTAGGAAGGTCTTGCTTATCACTTGAACTTATACCATGGCTGACTGACCCTGCAGCATCCGAGCTTTGCTGCTGCCTAAGAAAAGCTACTTTTTTGGCATCCTAATTTGGCATTCACAGATCCTAAATGCCTAGACCTGACTCTCAACTGAATCTTCATATGGTCTACCATATAGACTGTTCCCACCTCAGCACCAGATGTGCCAAACTGAAAGCAGGCACAGGCTAAACAAATTTCAAATTAACAAAATGAACTTTAAATGAACTCAGATAATTGCAGATTTGGGTCACCCTCCTGTGGAGCTCTAAATTTATGAAACTATCCTGGGTTCTGGCTGGACCATTTGGGACAGTTGCTGATGTCCACAGGGAAAGGCTTGTTCTCTGATCAGACCATCTGAAATTGATCTGCTGATTGGTTCTATATGTCTGGTACAGAAAGTGATTGTATTCTTCTGATTTCTGCAAAAGCTACAAATTGGGGGAGAGCACATCAGAGGAAATGTGACCCCTCCCCCACTCCTGACAAATTGGAATCTTGAACCCTCCTTGGGACTTGGTGGTTCTGTTTGGCTTTCCAGATTAGTGCCAGTTTACAAAAATGTATTGATAACTCCACTGCCCTTTCTCCTGATGCACAAGCCTTAGTAAGGCAATTTGCTTATTAAATGCAGCTGTCCCCAGAAAGAGAGTAATCTTTTCTAAGCTTCTCATTGGATAAATTATTGTGACAAAAGTGGTAAGAAGTACAAAAACCCATTTTTTAATTATTTGAAAATTCAGAATTTCGTCTTGACCAATTCCTGGACATGATATGTCTTTCTGGTTAAACTGTATAATAATGTTTGCCTATGAAAATACTCTTAAACTTCTTGTATACAACTCTTCCAGATAAAAGATTGGGATGGAAGGAAGAGAATATTATAAAATTCTGGTTGCTAATTCAGACACACAGGTTTTGTGACAGTGGAGAAAAAACAAAATCCTGACACCTGGGGAGGCATGGGTAAAGGAGAAGGGCATTAATCATCTTTGATTTTTAGGACTATACCTGGAAATATTCCTCTCCTTCCTAATAAAACCACATGTTTTCTTACCTGCTGCCAAGAGTGCTTTGAATTCAAACTGACTGCTGAGTCTAAGGTCACATCTGACTGAACTGACTAGGAGATAGCAGGATGTGGCCACAGCTCCCACACCTTCTATGCAGAACACCTCCCAATGTCATCCACACTCACAAAGCAGATTAGCTGATGTCATGAAGAAACAAAACTGTTTGGATCCAGTTTCCTTCAGGAGACACTCCCATTGAAATCAAAGAATGAACTGAACTTTTTGTACTGGACTGGAAACACTAGGATAGGAGGCCTGCACTGGGAGACCCCACTGGAGATCATGTTAACCTATACTGCCTGATTAATGTATGTGATGCCCTAACATTTGTAAACTCTTTTTGTCCAAGAGTACTGCGTATGCCCTCTGGAATTATACTTGTGTGTGACCCTGACTATCCTGGCACTGCCTCAGCCTTGGAAGGCATTTAGGTCAGCATCAATATACAGGCCAGGCTGGTGCTGTGCTTGGACTGATCCCTCAAGCCAGATAAAAAAAGGTTAATACAGAAACTTGAGGAAGTTACCTGGCTGTTGAAGAGACATAATTATAGTAATGTTAGGTTCTATCTGGCTAAATCTAAGACCCCTGAGGGCATAATTGAGGATTACACTACAGGTTGGGCTTACTTTACTGCATGGGAACCTACTGACAAAGACACCTTGGCCAAAAGCCAATGGGGTGGACTGTGAAGTAAAAGAGTTTGCGTGACAGGCCTGAGAATGCAATTCTTAGAAAAAACTGCTTGTGGGGTACCTGGGTGGCTCAGTCAGTTAAGTGTCTGACTTCAGCTCAGGTCATGATCTCACTGTTTGTGAGTTTGAGCCCTGCATCGGGCTTTGTGCTAACAGCTCAGAGCCTGGAGCCTGCTTCAGATTCTATGTCTCCCTCTCTCTGTGTTCCTCCCCCACTCTCAGTCTGTCTCTCTCTCAAAAATAAATAAAGATTACCCAAAAAAGTCTTAAAAAACAAAGAAAGAACTGCTTGTAAGTTTGGCCCTTGGATGGCATTTGAAGACCTGGATTTTAAGAGGGTCCACCATCCTCTTAAGGGTAACAGTGGTTTACTGCGTGTCTAAACTGTACAAACAGTATGGCTTATGCTGAATATCTGTTTTCCTTTTGAGAGACTGGAGTTTGGGTATGTACTGTGCAGAGAGTGCCTGTGTGACCAACCACTAATAAAAACATGAACATCCTTGGTAGACAACATTTCACATGTGTTGTCATATTTTGATGCTGGAGGAATTATGCATTTGCTATGTGACTGCTCTGGGAGAGGAATCTTAGAAGCTTGTTTCCTCTGGACTTTGCACCATGTGCCTTTTTTCTTTGCTGTTTTGCTTTGTGTCATTTTGATTTAATAAACCTTAGCCATTAATACAGCTATACAGTGAGTTCTAGGAATCCTAGTGAATCACCAAACCTGGAGATAATCTATGGGACCTCCAACACAACAAGAATATTCATAGGAGCTTTATTTATAATAACAAAAATCTGGATGGGGTGCGGGAAATCTCAAATGTCCATCAACAAGTGAATGGATAAACGATACATCCATACACTGGGCTATTATATAGCAATGAAAACAAATGAACTAATTCTACATACATCATATGGATGAATCTCATAGACATATTGTTGAGTGAAAAAACAAGATGCCAAAAAATACATATTGTATGATTTTACTAATATAAAGCTAAAAAGTGGACTACTTATTTATGGTGATTGAAGTTTGAATGGTGGTTAATTTTGGGAGCTGGGGGATGTTAATAACCGGGAAGAGGCACAAGGGAGGCTTCTGCAGTGCTGATAATGTTCCATATCTTGATTTCGGTTGTGTGTTTACTATGTAAAACTGTATCAATTTTTACATTTAAGATTAGCATACTTACTTCATGTATATTATGTATATTATACTATAAGAAATTACCAATGAAAATAATGTCCATTGATGGATGAAAAGATAAACTAATGTGATGTGTATATACAATGGGAAATTTTTCAGCCTTGAAAAAGAATAAAATTCTGACACAGTACAAAATGGATGAACCTTGAAGACATTATTCCAAGTGGAATAAACCAGTCACAAAGCAACAAATATTGTATGATTCCACATATATGAGGTACCAAGAGTAAGCAAATTTATGGAGACAGAAATAGTGATGATTTCCAGGGACTGGCAAGAGGAGAACATGGGGAGTTATTGTTTAATGGGCACAGTTTCAGTTTGGGAAGATGGAAAAGTTGTGGAGATGGGCGGTGGTGATAGTTGCACAACATTGTGAATGTGCTTAATACCGCTGAACAATTAAAAATGGTTAAAATGGTAAATTTTAGGTTATGTATATTTTTTACTACAATAAAAAAGAAAAAAATGGAAGAAACAGTGGATAAACCTGGTTGTGATATCAATGTCAGTTAAATGTGTACTTTCCAGAATGAATCCTGGAATATGACCCAACGCATTGACAGCTCTCTAGTTCTGTCCCTAAAAGTGAAGCAACACTAAAAAGGTGGCATATTTGATAAGTTTCATACTTAGGATAAAGCAGGAGCAAAAATAAAATCCCCAAGAAAAATGAGTTCCAATAAAAAAAAGGTAGTACTAGTTCTGTCAGTACTGACATGAAATGATATTTAATATAAATTTTGGAGAAAGAGAGGTTGAGAACAAGCTTTTTGTGTATAGTGCTATTGTTATAAAAGGGAAAAAAGTGTGTGAATAAATGAACTATTTCCTCATTGTAGGAGGTATTAATGTAATAATTGTCTTTTCAGAAACAAAAAAATTCAACTACATGTAACATAGATATAAATGATCAGATTCTAATTTCAAAATGCTAAACTATAAAAAAGAAGACATATCAGGGAAATAAAGCGGATGTGTGTATACATACATACACACACATATACATAATATTTATAGAGAGATGTGCAGATTCTATATAAATTTTCACTAAAACTACACCTTGGGGTGCCTGGGTGGCTCAGTCAGTTGAGCATCTAACTTCAGCTCAGGTCATGATCTCACAGTTCGTGAGTTTGAGCCCCACATCGGGCTCCGTGCTGTCAGCAATGGAGCCTGATTGAGATTCATTCTCTCTGTGTGTCTCTCTCTCTTTCTCTCTCTCAAAAATAAATAAACATTTTAAAAGTTAAAAAAATAAATAAAATTACACCTTTTGTAGCTTTCTGATAGTTCAAGTCTTCCCCTTTCTTAAGTTTTCAAAAATATTCCTCTGCCAAATGAATTTTACTCTATGTATAAATTTCCACAAAATTTCCTATCAGACACAATAATATTTTGACTTATTTGGATAAGTTGTGTTGTTCCATTGAATTTAAAATGTGTCAATTAAATTGAAGGAGTCCAAGTAAATTCATTTCAGTTTTTCAGTTTAGTATGCCATCTTTAAGCTGATGAGGGTTTGTTCAGCTTTATTGAGGCATAGTCTACATTGATAAGTTTGGTAGTCAATATAGTTTTTGCAGTTTTCATGGGATTTAAGGAAATTCAGCATATGAATATCGGTAATAGAATTCTATCATTCGTAGAACTATTAATTTTCATGTGCATTCTTTTCTCTCATGTAGATTATGTGACTTTTTTATAAGAGCATAAAGTTCTTTAAGAACAGAGATAAATGGGGGCGCCTGGGTGGCTCAGTTGATTAAGCGCCCGACTTTAGTTCGGGTCATAATCTCACAACTTGTGGGTTTGAGCCCTGTGTCAGGCTCTGTGCTGACAGCTCAGAACCTGGAGCCTGCCTCGGATTCTGTGTCTCCCTCTCTCTCTTCCCCTCCCCTGCTCATGCTCTGTCTCTCTGTCTCTCAAAAATAAATAAACATTTAAAAACATTTTTAAAAAACAGAGATAAATGCATACTCTCTTGGAGAGCCCTAAAGTACTTAGTATGAACTTGTACATGATACAGATAGTAACTTTGAGGTACAGAACTTAGTTTGTTGTATCAGGAAGTGTAAATCTAATACAAAAAAAATGTTTACTCATTGGATTTGTGCCCTAGAAAGATCTTGAGCATTTTTTAACTCTATCTTAGGATGCAACAGTAGAATGAAACTTAGTGGACGACCCTATAGGCACATGGGAGTCCTTGGAACTTCAAAACTCTATGACATTCGGAAAACTATCTTTACCTTCACTCCACAGGTAAGTGGAATAAGATTTAGATGCACTGAGATGAATGGAAGTAAGACGAACAGTACAGAAATAAAGCATTTACTAGAGTTAGGGCAGGTGTCAGAGTTCATGGGGCCTTGCACATATTAAGTTGCTCAATAAATATTTGTTGAGTTGGATTGAACTGAGCTTGCAGCACAGAGCTATGCCAAGTGATTGTGGCTACCAAGAGTAGTCCTATGTGTTGCAGAAACAGTGACTAGGGATTTTATAAATGTTGAAGTACTTTTAAAAAGTACTCCTTTTAAATGTTAAAAATAAGATTCTATTTATTCTTTATGAACAAAATATAACCTCTTTTACTTAGTTACTAAATTGTGTTCTCTTTGTTTTGGGCAGAGGCCCTTTTTACATTGATATTCTCTTCTAAACAAAAATGTCAGTACTGTTTCAGCCATGATTATACATATTGTTAGCCTGTTATTGGCCACATTATAATAGTAAGCCCAATTATATGTGTGTATAGGAGGAGAAACTATTTTCCAGAAAGAAAGCTTAAGCTCCCCATTTGTTGTCTTACATCTGAAATTGTGCATCTGAGGTAGAGACAAAAGAGTAATGTACCATAGATCCTATTTCTAACCTTGCCATTTGCTAGCCATATGACTTTGCTAATCCACTTAGTGTCTCTGCCTTATTTTTATCTATTAAAAGAAGAAAAGCCATCACTCATTTGTTATATAATTAAATAAAATTATGTACTTGAAAACACTTTGTAAACTAGAGTACACTGTAAAAATGTCAAAAATTATATGTACCAATTGACTATCAGATTCTTTGGAAAGAATTAAGCATTATAGTTGCCTCTGTGATGTGTTATATACCTTTGTGAATATGTGAGTACTTTAAAATATTATTTGACAGTTATAAGAGTAAGTTATTCTAAGCTGTTATTTTTCTCCTTCTTTTTCTCAGTTTATAGACCAGCAACAGTTCTACCTGGCTCTGGACAACAAGATGATAGTAGAAATGCTTAGAACAGACCTCTCCTACCTCTGTAGCCGCTGGAGGATGACAGGCCAGCCCACCATCACCTTCCCCATTTCACACACCATGCTTGGTAAGGTTGTATGAGGCAAGGAACAAATGTATTTGGGGACTAAGTCATGTGGTTAGCCCTTCAAAGTCTTAGAGTCACTGGAAAGCTGCTCATTATCATTTATTCTTTCAGCAGTTATTTCTTAGCTCCTATTTTTGTGCCAGGCATTTATCTAAGCACTTGGGCTACATGGAGCAAATAAGGCAGATTAGTAGATAGAATTCTACTCTCATGGAGCTTATGTTTTAGAATAAATATGTAACAAATGAACCAATGTTCAAGAATATTTCAAATGGTTTGAGGGTTATAATTCTGAAAATGTAATAGAATAACTTGCAGGCTACTTGGGGACTAATTGGTTTTTAGGTCAATTGCAGAAACTTTATAATGTAATTCATTTTAAAGACAGTAATAATACATTCTGCATCTGTCTTACCCCAGTGGAGCACCAAGATTTTATAGATAAGTTCCCACACTTATCCTTCCAAGTCTTGCCTAACTGAAGCAGTAAAATCTAACAAGGAGAAGTGAAAAGGCTTTCAGTTTAGCTTTCCTTTACTGGCTGGGCTTCTTAACATTTCTTATTTGAAACTGGGTGAAAGGATTTATTATTCTCTCAGTTTCTGGAGGACTAGAGCCAATACTGAAGCACTGTTTCCTTTCTGTGTCTCTGCTATTGCTTCCAAAAGCCTGGTTATACTGCCAAAGGAAGTAGAATTCCTTTTCATTAGAGAAGAATCCTTTGTCATAAATCATTCAGTGTCCAGAAAGGCTGTTAGGAATTTTGATCACATCTCTAAAGTGCTTCAAAAGCAGAGGAGTTGAGGAAGTAGGGTAGTCTTTCTTCTTTTTGCCTTTCTTCTTTATTTAAGACAACAAGTTCCTGATTAATAAACATTATGTTCCCAGACTTGTCTTCAGAAACTATAAAGTCTAATTGGAGAGGCAAAGCTGGTACACAAAAATAATAGAAACAATCAAAGACAGTATATAAAGAAGAACCAAAGCATTGGATTAGTATTTTAAAGTGAAGGTAATCAAGTTGTTAAAGAAAATCTCTTGACTGATATGGGAATTATCAAGACTTTTTGGGATGGGTAGAATTCATATAGAAGGATAGAAGAAGGAAAGGCAGTTTAGGTAAGGGGAAAATACCATGAATGAGACCTGGAGACAGGGATGAGCTTGACTTGTTGTTGTTGTTTTTTTTTAATATGAAATTTATTGTCAGATTGGTTTCCATACAACACCCAGTGTTCATCCCAACAGGTGACCTCCTCAATGCCCATCACCCGCTTTCCCCTCACCCCGACCCCCCATCAACCCTCAGTTTATTCTCAGTTTTTAAGAGTCTCTTGTGGTTTGCCTCCTTCCCTCTCTGTAACTATTTTTCCCCCTTCTCCTCCCCCCTGGTCTTCTGTTAAGTTTCTCAGGATCCACATAAAAGTGAAAACATATGGTATCTGTCTTTCTCTGTATGACTTATTTCACTTAGCATCACACTCTCCAGTTCCATCCATGTTGTGACAAAAGGCCATATTTCATTCTTTCTCATTGCCAAGTAGTATTCCATTGTATATATAAACCACAATTTCTTTATCCATTCATCAGTTGATGGACATTTAGGCTCTTTCCATAATTTGGCTATTGTTGAAAGTGCTGCTATAAACATAGGGGTACAAGTGTCCCTATGCATCAGCACTCCTGTATCCCTTGGGTAAATTCCTAGCAGTGCTATTGCTGGGTCATAGGGTAGTTCTATTTTTAATTTTTTGAGGAACCTCCATACTGTTTTCCAGAGTGGTTGCACCAGCTTGCATTCCCAACAACAATGCAAAAGAGATCCTCCTTCTCCGCATTCTTGCCACCATCTGTTGTTGCTTGAGTTCTTTATGTTAGCTATTCTGACAGGTGTGAGGTGCTATCTCATTGTGGTATTGATTTGTATTTCCCTGATGAGGAGCGACGTTGAGCATCTTTTCATGTGCCTGTTGGACATCTGCATGTCTTCTTTAGAGAAGTGTCTATTCATGTCTTCTGCCCATTTCTTCACTGGATTATTTGTTTTTCGGGTGTGGAGTTTGGTGAGTTCTTTATAGATTTTGGATACTAGCCCTTTGTCTGAGATGTCATTTGCAAATATCTTTTCCCATTCCGTTGGTTGCCTTTTAGTTTTGTTGATTGTTTCCTTTGCTGTGCAGAAGCTTTTTATATTGATGAGGTCCCAATAGTTCATTTTTGCTTTTAATTCCCTTGCCTTTGGGGATGTGTCAAGTAAGAAATTGCTGCGGCTGAGGTCAGAGAGGTTTTTGCCTGCTTTCTCCTCTAGGGTTTTGATGGTTTCCTGTCTCACATTCAGGTCCTTCATCCATTTTGAGTTTATTTTTGTGAATGGTGTGAGAAAGTGGTCTAGTTTCATTCTTCTGCATCTTGCTGTGTAGTTCTCCCAGCACCATTTGTTAAAGAGACTGTCTTTTTTCCATTGGATATTCTTTCCTGCTTTGTCAAAGATTAGTTGGCCATACTTTTGTGGGTCCAATTCTGGAGTCTCTATTCTATTCCATTGGTCTATGTGTCTGTTTTTGTGCCAATACCATACTGTCTTGATGATTATAGCTTTGTAGTAGAGGCTAAAGTCTGGGATTGTGATACCTCCTGCTTTGGTTTTCTACTTCAATAGTACTTTGGCTATTTAGAGCCTTTTGTGGTTCCATACAAATTTTAGGATTGCTTGTTCTACCTTCGAGAAGAATGCTGGTGCAATTTTGATTGGGATTGCATTGAATGTGTAGATTGCTTTGGGTAGTATTGACATTTTAACAATATTTATTCTTCCAATCCATGAGCATGGAATGTTTTCCCATTTCTTTGTATCTTCTTCAATTACCTTCATAAGCTCTCTATAGTTTTCAGCATACAGATCTTTTACATCTTCACTTAAGTTTATTCCTAGGTATTTTATGCTTCTTGGTGCAGTTGTAAATGGGATCAGTTTCCTTATTTGTCTTTCTGTTGCTTCATTATTAGTGTATAAGAAGGCAACTGATTTCTGTACATTGATTTTGTATGCTGCAACTTTGCTGAATTCATGTATCACTTCTAGCAGACTTTTGGTGCAGTCTATCCGGTTTTCCATGTATAATATCATGTCATCTGCAAAAAAAACGAAAGCTTGACTTCATCTTTGCCAATTTTGATGCCTTTGATTTCCTTTTGTTGTCTGATTGCTGATGCTAGAACTTCCAACACTATGTTAAGCAACAGCAGTGAGAGTGGACATCCCTGTCATGTTCCTGATATCAGGGGAAAGCTCTCAGTTTTTCCCCATTGAGGATGATATTAGCTGTGGGCTTTCCATAAATGGCTTTTATGATGTTTAAGTATGTTCCTTCAGTCCCAACTTTATTGAGGGTTTTTATTAAGAGAGGATGCTAAATTTTATCAAATGCTTTTTCTGCATCAATTAGCAGGATCATATGGTTCTTTTCTTTTATTAATGTGATGTATCACATTGATTGATTTGCAAATGTTGAACCAGCCCTGCAGCCCAGGAATGAATCCCACTTGATCATGGTGAATAATTCTTTTTATATGCTGTTGAATTTGATATGCCAGTATCTTGTTGAGAATTTTTGCATCCATATTAATCAGAGATATTGGCCTGTAGTTCTTTTTTTTTTGTTTGGTTGGTTTTTTTTTTGCTGGCTCTCTGGTTTGGGAACCAGAGGAATGCTGGATTCATAGAATGAGTCTGGAAGTTTTCCTTCCCTTTCTATTTTTTGGAACAGCTTGAGAAGGATAGGTATTATCTCTGCTTTCAATGTCTGGTAGAATTTCCCAGGGAAGCAATCTGGTCCTGGACTCTTATCTGTTGGGAGATTTTTGATAACTGATTCAATTTCTTCGCTGCTTATGGGTCTGTTCCAGTTTTCTATTTCTTCCTGTTTGAGTTTTGGAAGTGTGTGGGTGTTTAGGAATTTGTCCATTTCTTCCAGGTTGTCCAGTTTGTTGGCATATAATTTTTCATAGTATTCACTGATAATTGCTTGTATCTCTGAGGGATTGGTTGTAATAAATCCATTTGCATTCATGATTTTATCTATTTGGGTCATCTCCCTTTTCTTTTTGAGAAGCCTGGCTAGAGGTTTATCAGTTTTGTTTATTTTTTCAAAAAACCAACTCTTGGTTTCATTGATCTGCTCTACCATTTTTTTAGATTCTATATTGTTTATTTCTTCTCTGATCTTTATTATTTCTCTTCTTCTGCTGGGTTTGGGGTGTCTTTGCTGTTATGCTTCTAGTTCCTTTAGGTGTGCTGTTAGATTTTGTATTTGGGATTTTTCTTGTTTCTTGAGATAGGCCTGGATTGCTATTTATTTTCCTCTCAGGACTGCCTTTGCTGCCTCCCAAAGTGTTTGCAATGTTCTTTTCATTTTCAATTATTTCCATATATTTTTTAATTTCTTCTCTAATTGCCTGGTTGACCCATTCATTCTTTAGTAGGGTGTTCTTTAACCTCCATGCTTTTGGAGGTTTTCCCGACTTTTTCCTGTGGTTGATTTCAAGCTTCATAGCATTGTGGTCTGAAAGTTTGCATGGTATGATCTCAATTCTTTTATATGAAAGGGCTATTTTGTGACCCCGTGTGTGATCTATCTTGGAGAATGTTCCATGTGCACTCAAGAAGAAAGTATATTTTGTTGCTTTGGGATGCAGAGTTCTAAATATATATGTCATGTCCATCTGATCTAATGTATCATTCAGGGCCCTTGTTTCCTTATTGATTCTCTGTCTAGATGATCTATCCATTGTTGTAAGAGGAGTATTAAAGTCCCCTGAAATTACCACATTCTTATCAATATGGTTGCTTATGTTTGTGATTAATTGTTTTATATATTTGGGGGCTCCCGTATTTGGCGCATAGACATTTATAATTCTTAGCTCTTCCTGATGGATAGACCTATAATTATTACATAATGCCCTTCTTCATCTCTTTTTATAGTCTTTAATTTAAAGTCTAGTTTGTCTGGTATAAGTATGGCTACTGCAGCTTTCTTTTGACTTCCAGTAGCATGATAGATAGTTCTCCATCCCCTCACTTTCAATCTGAAGATGTCCTCAAGTCTAAATGAGTCTCTTGTAGACAGAAAATAGATGGGTCTTGTTTTTTTATCCATTATGATGCCCTATGTCTTTTGGTTGGAGCATTTAGTCCATTTACATTCAGTGTTATTATTGGAAGATATGGGTTTAGGATTATTGTGATGTCTGTAGGTTTCATGCTTGTAGTGGTGTCTCTGGTTCTTTGTGGTCCTTGCAACATTTCACTCACAGAATCCCCCTTAGGATCTCTTGTACGGATGGTTGAGTGGTGATAAATTCCTTCAGTATTTGTTTCCTTGGGAAAACCTTTATCTCTCTTTCTATTCTGAATGACAGACTTGCCTGATAAAGGATTCTTGGCTGCATATTTTTTTTTCTGTTCATCACATTGAAGATTTCCTGCCATTCCTTTCTGGACTGCCAAGTTTCAGTAGATAGGTCTGCCACTACCCTTATGGGTCTCCCTTTGTAAGCTAGAGCCTGTTTATCCCTAGCTGCTCTCAGAATTTTCTCTTTATACTTTTATTTTGCCAGTTTCACTATGATGTATCATGCAGAAGATCAATTCAAGTTACTTCTGAAGGGAGATCTCTGTGCCTTTTGGATTTCAATGCCTTTTTCCTTCCCCAGATCAGGGAAGTTCTCAGTATGATTTGTTCAAGTACACCTTCAGCCCCTTTCTCTCTTATTTTTTTTAATTTTATTTTTTATTTGTTAAAATTTCCATCCAAATTAGTTAGCATATAGTGAAACAATGATTTCAGTAGTTTCCTTAATGACCCTTACCCATTTAGCTGATCCCCCCACCCACAACCCCTCCAGCAATCCTCAGTTTGTTCTCCATATATGAGCCTCTTCTGTTTTGTCCCCCTCCCTGTTTTTATATTATTTTTGTTTCCCTTCCCTTATGTTCATCTGTTCTGTGTCTTAAAGTTCTCATATGAGTAAAGTCATTTGATTTTTGTCTTTCTCTATCTGACTAATTTCACTTAGCACAATACCCTCCAGTCCCATCCACAGAGTTGCAAATGGCAAGGTTTCATTGTTTTTGATTGCCGAGTAATACTCCATTGTATATATATACCACATCTTCTTTATCCATTCGTCTATCGATGGACATCTGGGCTCTTTCCATACTTTGGCTATTGTTGATAGTGCTACTGTAAACATGGGGATGCATGTGTCCCTTCAAAACAGCACACCTGTATCCCATGGATAAATGCCTAGTAGTGCAATTGCTGGGTCATAGGGTAGTTCTATTTTTAGTTTTTGAGAAACCTCCATACTGTTTTCCAGAGTGGCTGCACTAGCTTGCCTTCCCACCAACAATGCAAAAGAGATCCTCTTTCTCCACATCCCCGCCACCATCTGTTGTTGCCTGAGTAGTTAAAGTTAGCCATTCTGACAGGTGTAAGGTGGTATCTCATTTTGGTTTTGATTTGTATTTCCCTGATGATGAGTGATGGTGAGCATTTTTTCATGTGTCAATTGGCCATCTTGATGTCTTCTTTGGAGAAGTGTCTATTCATGTCTTTTGCCTATTTCTTCACTGGATTATTTGTTTTTTGGGTGTTAAGTTTGATAAGTTCTTCATAGATTTTGGATACTAACCCTTTATCTGATATGTCATTTGCAAATATGTTCTCCCATTCTGTCGGTTGCCTTTTAGTTTTGCTGAGTGTGTCCTTCACTGTGCAGAAGCTTTTTATTTTGATGAGGTCCCAGTAGTTCATTTTTGTTTTTGTTTCCCTTGCCTCCAGAGACGTGTTGAGTAAGAAGTTGCTGCGGGCAAGATCAAAGAGGTTTTTGCCTGCTTTCTCCTTGAGGATTTTGATGACTTCCTATCTTACATTGAGGTCTTTCATCCATTTTGAGTTTGTTTTTGTGTATGGTGTAAGAAAGTGGTCAAATTCTTTCTTCTGCATGTCTCTGTCCAGCTTTCCCAGCACCACTTGCTGAAGGGACTGTCTTTATTCCAATGATATTCTTTTCTGCTTTGTCAGAGATTAGTTGGCCATACATTTGTGGGTTCTCTATTCTGTTCCATTGATCTGAGTGTCTGTTCTTGTGCCAGTGCCATACTGTCTTGATGATTACAGCTTTGTAGTATAGCTTGAAGTCTTGGATATGATGTGTCCTGCTTTGGTTTTCTTTTTCAAGATTGTTTTGGCTATTCGGGGTCTTTTCTCATTCCATACAAATTTTAGGATTATTTGTTCTAGCTCTGTGAAGAATGCTGGTGTTACTTTGATAGGGATTGCATTGAATATGTAGATTGCTTTGGGTAGCATCAACATTTTAACAATATTTGTTCTTCCTATCCAGGAGCATGGAATCTTTTTCCATTTTTTTGTGTGTGTCTTCTTCAATTATGTTCATAAGCTTTCTATCGTTTTCAGTGTATAGATTTTTCACCTCTTTGGTTAGATTTATCCCTAGGTATTTTATGGGTTTTTTTGCAACTGTAAATGGGATCAATTACTTGATTTTTCTTTCTGTCACTTCATTGTTGGTATATAGGAATACGACCGATTTCTGTGCATTGATTTTATATCCTGCAGCTTTGCTGAATTCATGAATCAATTCTAGCAGTTTTTTGGTGGAATCTTTTGGGTTTTCCATATAGAGTATCATGTCGTCTGCGAAGAGTGAAAGTTTGACCTCCTTCTGGCTGATTTGGATGTCTTTTATTTCTTTGTGTTGTCTGATTGCAGAGGCTAAGACTTCCAATACTATGTTGAATAACAGTGGTGAGAGTGGACATCCCTGTCTTATTCCTGACCTTAGGGGGAAAGCTCTCAGTTTTTCCCCATGGAGGATGATATTAGCGTTGGGTCATTCACATATGGCTTTTATTATCTCGAGGCTTTTATTATCTCTCCTTCTATCCCTACTTTCTTGACGGTTTTTATCAAGAAAGGATGCTGGATTTTGTCAAATGCTTTCTCTGCATCTATTGAGAGGATCATACGGTTCTTGTCCTTTCTTTTATTGATGTGATGAATCACGTTAATTGTTTTTGCAGATATTGAACCAGCCCTGCATCCCAGGTATATATCCCGCTTAGTCATGGTGAATAATTTTTTTAATGTATTTTTGGATCCAGTTGGCTAATATCTTGTTGAGGATTTTTGCATCCATGTTCATCAGGGAAATTGGTCTATAGTTCTCCTTTTTAATGGGGTCTCTGTCTGGTTTTGGAATCAAGGTAATGCTGGCTTCATAGAAAGAGTTTGGAAGTTTTCCTTCCATTTCTATTTTTTGGAACAGTTTGAAGAGAATAGGTGTTAACTCTTCCTTGAATGTTTGGTAGAATTCCCCCTGGAAATCCATCTGGCCCTGGACTCTTGTTTTTTGGGAGATTTTTGATTACTAATTTGATTTCCTTACTGATTATGGGTCTGATCAAATTTTCTATTTCTTCCTGTTTCAGTTTTGGTAGCATATATGTTTCTAGGAATTTGTCCATTTCTTCCAGATTACCCATTTTATTGGCATATAATTGCTCATAATATTCTCTTATTATTGTTGTTATTTCTGTTGTGTTGGTTGTGATCTCTCCTCTTTCATTCTTGATTTTATTTATTTGGGTCCTTTCCTTTTTCTTTTTGATCAAACTGGCTAGTGGTTTATTAATTTTGTTAATTCTTTCAAAGAACCAGCATCTGGTTTCATTGATGTTTTCTACTGTTTTTTTGGTTTTGATAGCATTAATTTCTGCTCTAATATTTATTATTTCCTGTCTTCTGCTGGTTTTGGGTTTTATTTGCTGTTCTTTTTACAGCTCCTTAAGGTGTAAGTTTAGGTTGTGTATCTGAGATCTTTCTTCCTTCTTTAGAAAGGCCTGGATTGCTATACAGTTTCCTCTTATGACTGCCTTTGCTGTGTCCCAGAATTTGGGTTGTGGTGTTATCATTTTGATTAGCTTCCATATACTTCTTAATTTCCTCTTTAACTGCTTGGTTAGCCCTTTCATTCTTTACTAGGATGTTCTTCAGTCTCCAGGTATTTGTTACCTTTCCAAATTTTTTCTTGTGGTTGATTTAGAGTTTCGTAGTGTTGTGGTCTGAAAATATGCACGGTATGATCTCAATCTTTTTGTACTTAGGGCTGATTTGTGTCCCAGTATATGGTTTATTCTAGAGAATGTTCCATGTGCACTGGAGAAGAATGTATATTCTGCTGCTGTAGGATGAAATGTTCCGAATGTATCTGTTAAGTCCATCTGGTCCTGTGTATCATTCAAAGCCATTGTTTCCTTGTTGATTTTTTTATTAGATGATCTGTCCATTGCTGTGAGTGGGGTGTTGAAGTCTCCTACTATTATGGTATTACTACCGATGAGTTTCTTGATGTTTGTGATTAATTGATGTGCATATTTGGGTGCTCCACATTTGGTGCATAAATGTTTACAATTGTTAGGTCTTCTTGGTGGATAGACCCCTTGATCATGGTATAATGCCCTTCTGCATGTCTTGATAGAGTCTTTATTTTAAAGTCTAGATTTTCTAATTATATGCCAGCAAATTGGACAACCTGGAAGAAATGGACAAATTTCTAAACACCCACACTCTTCCAAAACTCAATCAGGAGGAAATAGAAAGCTTGAACAGACCCATAACCAGCGAAGAAATTGAATTGGTTATCAAAAATCTCCCAACAAATAAGAGTCCAGGACCAGATGGCTTCCCAGGGGAGTTCTACCAGACATTTAAAGCAGAGATAATACCTATCCTTCTCAAGCTATTCCAAGAAATAGAAAGGGAAGGAAAACTTCCAGACTCATTCTATGAAGCCAGTATTCCTTTGATTCCTAAACCAGACAGAGACCCAGTAAAAAAAGAGAACTACAGGCCAATATCCCTGATGAATATGGATGCAAAAATTCTTAATAAGATACTAGCAAATCGAATTCAACAGCATATAAAAAGAATTATTCACCATGATCAAGTGGGATTCATTCCTGGGATGCAGGGCTGGTTCAACATTCGCAAATCGATCAACGTGATACATCACATTAACAAAAAAAAAGAGAAGAACCATATGATCCTGTCAATCGATGCAGAAAAGGCCTTTGACAAAATCCAGCACCCTTTCTTAATAAAAACCCTTGAGAAAGTCGGGATAGAAGGAACATACTTAAAGATCATAAAGGCCATTTATGAAAAGCCCACAGCTAACATCATCCTCAACGGGGAAAAACTGAGAGCTTTTTCCCTGAGATCAGGAACACGACAGGGATGCCCACTGTCACCGCTGTTGTTTAATATAGTGCTGGAAGTTCTAGCATCAGCAATCAGACAACAAAAGGAAATCAAAGGCATCAAAATTGGCAAAGATGAAGTCAAGCTTTCGCTTTTTGCAGATGACATGATATTATACATGGAAAATCCGATAGACTCCACCAAAAGTCTGCTAGAACTGATACATGAATTCAGCAAAGTTGCAGGATACAAAATCAATGTACAGAAATCAGTTGCATTCTTATACACTAACAATGAAGCAACAGAAAGACAAATGAAGAAACTGATCCCATTCACAATTGCACCAAGAAGCATAAAATACCTAGGAATAAATCTAACCAAAGATGTAAAAGATCTGTATGCTGAAAACTATAGAAATCTTATGCAGGTAATTGAAGAAGATATAAAGAAATGGAAAGACATTCCCTGCTCATGGATTGGAAGAATAAATATTGTCAAAATGTCAATACTACCCAAAGCTATCTACACATTCAATGCAATCCCAATCAAAATTGCACCAGCATTCTTCTCGAAACTAGAACAAGCAATCCTAAAATTCATATGGAACCACAAAAGGCCCTGAATAGCCAAAGTAATTTTGAAGAAGAAGACCAAAGCAGGAGGCATCACAATCCCAGACTTTAGCCTCTACTACAAAGCTGTCATCATCAAGACAGCATGGTATTGGCATAAAAACAGACACATAGACCAATGGAATAGAATAGAAACCCCAGAACTAGACCCACAAACGTATGGCCAACTCATCTTTGACAAAGCAGGAAAGAACATCCAATGGAAAAAAGACAGTCTCTTTAACAAATGGTGCTGGGAGAACTGGACAGCAACATGCAGAAGGTTGAAACTAGACCACTTTCTCACACCATTCACAAAAATAAACTCAAAATGGATAAAGGACCTGAATGTGAGACAGGAAACCATCAAAACCTTAGAGGAGAAAGCAGGAAAAGACCTTTCTGACCTCAGCCGTAGCAATCTCTTACTCGGCACATCCCCAAAGGCAAGGGAATTAAAAGCAAAAGTGAATTACTGGGACCTTATAAAGATAAAAAGCTTCTGCACAGCAAAGGAAACAACCAACAAAACTAAAAGGCAACCAACGGAATGGGAAAAGATATTTGCAAATGACACATCGGACAAAGGGCTAGTATCCAAAATCTATAAAGAGCTCACCAAACTCCACACCCGAAAAACAAATAACCCAGTGAAGAAATGGGCAGAAAACATGAATAGACACTTCTCTAAAGAAGACATCCGGATGGCCAACAGGCACATGAAAAGATGTTCAACGTCGCTCCTTATCAGGGAAATACAAATCAAAACCACACTCAGATACCACCTCACGCCAGTCAGAGTGGCCAAAATGAAGAAATCAGGAGACTATAGATGCTGGAGAGGATGTGGAGAAACAGGAACCCTCTTGCACTGTTGGTGGGAATGCAAATTGGTGCAGCCGCTCTGGAAAGCAGTGTGGAGGTTCCTCAGAAAATTAAAAATAGACCTACCCTATGACCCAGCAATAGCACTGCTAGGAATTTATCCAAGGGATACAGGAGTACTGATGCATAGGGGCACCTGTACCCCAATGTTTATAGCGGCACTCTCAACAATAGCCAAATTATGGAAAGAGCCTAAATGTCCATCAACTGATGAGTGGATAAAGAAATTGTGGTTTATATACACAATGGAATACTACGTGGCAATGAGAAAAAATGAAATATGGCCTTTTGTAGCAACATGGATGGAACTGGAGAGTGTGATGCTAAGTGAAATAAGCCATACAGAGAAAGACAGATACCATATGGTTTCACTCTTATGTGGATCCTGAGAAACATAACAGAAACCCATGGGGGAGGGGAAGGGAAAAAAAAAAAAAAAAAAAAGAGGTTAGATTGGGAGAGAGCCAAAGCATAAGAGACTGTTAAAAACTGAGAACAAACTGAGGGTTGACGGGGGGTGGGAGGGAGGGCAGGGTGGGAGGGAGGGCAGGGTGGGTGATGGGTATTGAGGAGGGAACCTTTTGGGATGAGCACTGGGTGTTGTATGGAAACCAATTTGACAGTAAATTTCATATATTAAAAAAAAATAAAATAAAATAAAGTCTAGATTTTCTGATATATGTATGGCTACTCCGACTTTCTTTGGTTGACCATTAGCATGATAGATGGTTCTCCATCCCCTTATTTTCAATCCGAAGGTGTCTTTAGGTCTAAAGTGGGTCCCTTGTAAACAGCATATAGATGGATCTTGTTTTCTTATCCATTCTGTTACCCTATGTCTTCTGATTGGAGCACTGAGTCCATTTACATTTAGAGTGTGTAGTGAAAGATATCAATTTATTGCCATTATGATGTTTGTAGAGTTGGAGTTTCTGGTGGTGTTCTCTGGTCCTTTGTAATATTTGTTGCTTTTGGTATTTATTTTTTTTCATCTTTTCTCCCCTTAGAAAGTCCCCCTTAAAATTTTTTGCAGGGCTGGTTTAGTGGTCACAAACTCCTTTAATTTTTCTTTCTCTGGGAAACTTTTTATCTCTCCTTCTATTTTGAATGACAGTCTTGCTGGATAAAGAATTCTTGGCTGCATATTTTTCTGATTCAGCACACTGAATATATCCTGCCACTCCTTTCTGGCCTGTCAGGTTTCTATGGATAGGTCTGCTGAAAACCTGATCTGTCTTCCCTTGTATGTTAGGGACTTTTTTTCCCTTTTTTCTTTCATGATTCTCTCCTTGCCTGAGTATTTTGTGAATTTGACTATGATATGCCTTGTTGATGGTCGATTTTTGTTGAATCTAATGGGGGTCTTCTGTGCTCCCTGGATTTTGATGTCTGTGTCTTTCCCCATGTTAGGAAAGTTTTCTGCCATTATTTGCTCACATAACCCTTCTAACCCTATTTCTCTCTCTTCCTGTTCTGGGACACCTATGATTCTGATTTTGCTCCTTTTTAATGAGTCACTGATTTCTCTAATTCTTAAATCATGCTGTTTTGCCATAATCTCCCTCTTTTTTCTGCTTTGTTATTCTCTATAAGTTTGTCCTCTGTACCGCTGATTCTCTGTTCTCCCTCGTCCATCCTTGCCACTGCTGCACCCATCCATGCCGCCACTGCATCCATCCATGATTAAAGCTCAGTTATAGCATTTTTAATTTCATTCTGGTTGTTTTTTACCTCTTTTATCTCTGCATAAGGGATTCTAATCTATTTTTGACTCCAGCTAGTATTCTTATTATCATGATTCTAAATTCTGGTTCAGACATCTTGCTTGTATCTGTGTTGGTTAAATCCCTGGCTGTCGTTTCTTCGTGCTCTTTCTTTTGGGGTGAAGTCCTTCGTTTTGTCGTTTTGAAGGGAGGAAAGGAATTAATGAGATATAAAATTTGAAATTAAAAAAATTAAAATTAAAAAAATATTAAAATTAAAAATTAAGAACACACACACACAAATCGAATAGATAATGCTATATCCTAGGTGTGTTTTGGTCTGGGTGTTGAAAGTAGTTTGACAGATTAGAGAAAAAAAGGGGGGGAGAAAAAAAAGGAAATCATTTGAGAATTTGAAAAAATGAATACACTGAAGTAGACTGAAATGAGATGTTGGGGGTAAAATAGAATTTGAAAAATATACACAAAAAGAATATAGTAGAAAGAATATAGTATAGTATACTATACTATACTTTACAGTATAGTATAAAGAATATAGTAGAAAAAAATTAAAGAAAAATATTTTTAATAAAAATTAAAAATAAATATGAATTTTTTCATTTTCTGTATTTAAGAAAAAAGAAACGAAAAAGAGAAAAAAGAGAAAAAAAGGAAAAAAAGAAATAATTTGAAAATTTGAAAAAGTGAATACACTGTAGTAGACTAAAATAAAATGATGGAAGTAAAATAAAATTTGAAAAAATTACATAGAAGCAAAAATGTAGTAATAAAAATTAAATAAAAATATTTTTGATAGAAATTGAAAGTACAAATGAAGTTTTTCTCTTTCTGCATTTAAGAAAAAGAAACAAAAAAGAGAAAAAAAGGAAATTATTTGAAAATTTGAAAAGGTGAATACACTGAAGTAGACTAAAATAAAATGATGGAAGTAAAGTAGAATTTGAAAAAAATTTACACAAAAGTAAAGAATATAGTAATAAAAATTAAAAAAGGTATTTTTAATAAAAATTGAGAGTAAAAATGAATTTTTTCTCTTTCTGTATTCAAGAAAAAGAAAAGAATTGTAAAAGAGAAAAAGGAAAAAAAGAAAGAAAATTGAATAGGTGAACCTGATAACAGATTGAAGTAGGACTAAAATTGCTTCATTTTCCCCTACAAGTCAATCTATGTAGCTCTTTATTGTCCATAAACTAAGCCGGCGGTGAGACTTGTGTTCTTGAAGAGCGAAGTTGGCCCAGTTGGGCGGGGCTCAGTGTAACAGCTCCGCTCTCTACTAGATGGCGCTGCTAGCCTACTGGGGTGGATTGTTGTGGCGCTTGTAGGTGCCTATGTGCATGCACAGGAGCAGTGATAATGGCGCCACCAGCTACCCAGTCTGTTCTCCTGGATCAGCAATTGTGCACCCGTCCTCTGTCTTCAGCTCTTGTCCACTCCCTGCTTTTTCACTCTCCATGACCAGGCCCCAGGCAGTACCTCTCTCCCAAGTTTTGTCTCAGATGTGGCTGTTTTCCCTGGCCACTTACTTCTGAAGAACTGCAACTTTGACCCGTTATGCCCCTCTGGGTGAGGGTCTCACCGAGCAAAGGCTGAATATCGGCTGTACCCAGGAATGCCCGCTGAACCCTGTTGTTGGCGGTGCCCCGAGACTGCAGCCAGGTGCCAGCCCACCCTAGAAAAAGTTCGCGAGACAGTGTAGCAGCAGCGTTTCAGGGTTTATGGAAAATCACAACACACGTCTGACACCAGGCTTCACCCTTAACGACCTTACCCCAGCACCAGTGAATGTGGCCGCCTTTTGGGGTCTGCTGGGACCAGGTGACTTCAACAGTCTCTACCAAATGTCCTTCCAGCAGTGGAACCGTTTTTCCCCGTGTGGCCCAAGAACCTCCCAGACCCCACTCTGTTCCTGGGGATTCGCCCTTCCCACCAGAGCACCGCCAGGTATCGAGCTGTGGACTTGCAGCCTTTGAGCTCCCCTTGTTTACAGTCTTAATGGAATTTAAACCGTCTTCTTTCTCCTTTCTCCCTTTTTAGTTTAGTCCCTGTGGCTGTTTCCAATTTTCCACTTTCTCTCCAGCTGCTTTTGGGGAGGGGTGCGTTTCCTGTATTCCCCCCCCCCCCGAGTCTCCATCCTCTTTCTGCCCATAAAAGCAGTTTCCTACCTTTCACAGCTTCTTGCTCCCCAAATTTACCTCCCTGCACTGCATACCTGTTGAATTCTGTGGTTCAGGTTGTGCAGATTGTTGTGTTAATCCTCCAATCAGTTTTCTATGTGTGTAGGATGGTTTAGTGTTGGTCTGGCTGTATTTCATGGACACAAGACACACAAAAAGCTTCCATGCTGTTCTGCCATCTTGGCTCCTCTCTACTCTCTCTTCTTCTTCTGGAATTCCTATGATACGGATATTGTTCCGTTTGATTGCATCCCTTAGTTCTCTAATTCTCCCCTCATACTCCTAGATTGTTTTATCTCTCTTTTTTTGAGCTTCCTCTTTTTCCATAATTTTATCTTCTAATTCACCTATTCTCTCCTCTGCCTCTTCAATCCGTGCTATGGCCACCCCCATTTTATTTTGCATCTCACTTATAGCGTTTTTAAATTCCTCATGACTATTTTTTAGTCCTTTATTCTCTATAACAATAGATTCTCTGCTGTCCCCTATACTTTTTTCAAGCCCTGCGATTAATTTTACGACAATTATTCTAAATTCTTATTCCATTATATTGCTTAAATTGGTTTTGACCAATTCATTAGCTGTCACTACTTCCTGGAGTTTCTTTTGAGAAGAATTCTTCGTTTCATCATTTTGGTTAGTCTCTGCAGTAGCTACAAACTGCAGGGCACTTCCCCTGTGCTGTCCAGAGTAACTTGTGTTGGTGGGCAGGGTCGCAGTCAGACCTGATGTCTGACCCCAGCCCACTGCTGGGGCCACAGTCAGACTGGTGTGTACTTTATCTTCCCCTCTCCCAGGGGCAGGACTCACTGTGGAGTGGTGTGGCCCCTCTCTGGGCTGCTTGCATACTGCCAGGCTTGCAGTGCTGCTTCAATGGGATCTGGCCAATGGCTTATTAGCCAGGGCGGATCCGCAAGGTGCACAGGGATGGAAGGGGAAGGCTTAGCTCGCTGTGCCCTTGGTGGTCCCCTGCAGGAGGGGCCCTGCAGCACCGGGAGGGAGGCAGGCCCAACGGAGGGATGGGTCCACAGAAGTACAGTGTTGGGCATTTGCGTGGTGCAAGGAAGATCGGTGATGGGAACTGGTTCCATTTGGAATTTTGGCTGGGGTTGGGAGAGGGAAATGTCTCTTGCCAGTGCCTTTGTTCCCCTGCCAAGCTCTGTCCATCTGGGGCTCAACAACTCTCCCTCCCGGTGTCCTCTAGTCCTCCCTGCTCTTCGAGAGCAGAGCTGTTGACTTTTAACATTCCAGATGTTAAGTCCCGCTGGCTGTCAGAACTCACGCAGTCTGGCCCCTCCACTTTTGCAAGCCAGACTTCAGGGGCTCCTCCGCGCCTGGTGGGCTGCCCCTCCACTGCCGTGGCTCCCTCCCACTAGTCCGTGTAGCATGCACTGCCTCTCCACCCTTCGTACCCACTTCCGTGGGCCTCTTGTCTATGCTTGGCTCCGGAGAGTCTGTTCTACTAGTCTTCCGGCAGTTTTCTGGGTTATTTAGGCCAATGTGGGTGGAATCTAAGCAGTCAGCAGGACAAGGTGAACCCAGCGTCCTCCTACACCACCATTTTCTCTGAGCTTGACTTGTGAGTGGGTGATAGAGAGGCCAACATGCATAGAGTGGCTTTGTGTGTTAGAGTACAATTATCAACAAAACTGGATAAGTAATGTGGGGCCAGATTATGAAGACAATGAAAATAAGCAGAGATATTTAACTAGAGTTTCTCAGAAGTCTGAAATTATCAACAGTTTTTGAGCAAGAAGTGACACGATGAAAGTGATGTTTACAGAATATGGATTTGATGACAGTATATATTATAGCGAGGAGAATTTGATATCAAAGAAACTAATCAAGGTATGAGATGATGAGACGATACATTGGATTGGTGGTAATTACAATAGAGTGGGAGAGAATACAAGAGTCATTTTAAACAACACCTGTAAGTCAGATGTTGGCTAACTAGATATGAGATATGAATCAAGATGATGCCAAGATTTAGAGGCTAGGTAAATAATGCTACCATCGACAGAAGCAGAGGAATTCCATAGGAAGATGCCAGTTGTAAAGGGACATGTTGAATTTGTGGTGATAAAAGATTTCAAAAATGAAATATCCAATAGTTGGGGTGAGATACACAGCCATAGCTTGGGAAGAAGAATAACATTAAAGATCTGCATTTGAATCACAAAGTTTTGGTAGGTGGTACTTGGTCACAGAACAAAAACAGCAGTAACAATAGGAGTAATAACTGCAATGTTTATTGAACATTTTCTCTATGCTAGGCACAGAACTAAGTGCTTTCAATGCATTATTTTGAAATCTCTATAAGAATCCTATTCAGGTAGGTAATATTAATAGCCCCATTTTATAGATGAGGAAGGTGACTCATTTTCCATAGTCACAGTGCTTATGAGAGAGTCCAGCAGGTCTGTTAGTCCACAAAGCCTACATTACCAACAGCTGTGTGTTTTTGTCAGTGAAAATTTTGTGCTGGTGAAATGATAATGAATGTACTGGTGATCACATTAAAATGTGAATTAATTAAATTATAATGTTAAAGATAAAGATTTCCAGATTACATAAAAGAGCAAAATCCAGCTAGATGCTACTCACAAAAGATATCCCTAAGATCAGATTATATAGAAAAATGGAAAATGAAGGAGTATATAAAGATAAATCATGTAAAGCTAACAAAAAGAAATCCATGGTGGCAACATTAATATCAAAAATAGTAAATATAATTCAAGGTACAAGTTAGTAAAAGGGACAGGAAGGATATTTATATTGATAAGAGTTACACAGACAAAAAGCAAAATCAGAAAATCACAAACACCCTCTCTATAATACAGAGAACAAACTAATGGTTGCCAGAGGGGAGGGGCTTGGGAGATTGGACAAAATAGGTAAAGGGGAGAGGGAGATGCAGGCTTCCAGTTATGGGGTGACTAAAAGGCATAGCATAAGGAATACAGTCAGTGACATTGTAATAGGGACATAATGGGACAGATGGTAGCTACACTTGTGGTGAACATAGCATAATGTATAAACTTGCCAAATCACTAAGTTGTACACATGACACTAATGTAACATTGTGTCAACTATACTCAAAAAGAGAGTTACAGTATAACAAGATCAGTATAACAAGATGATATAGCAGTTATAAACTTTTATCTACTGAATAGTATCAGTGAAATGTATAAAGCAGATATTTAGGAAAACTAAGGACAATATGATAAAACCATTGTATAATCATGGTGGGGCACTATAACATACCTCTATCAGAATGTCACAGATCGATTATAAAACAATAATTAAAGATATAGGAAGATTAACAAACCTGATTTTTGTATTTATGGGTACATATAAAACTATACCCAAAGAGAATACACAAAGAATGTTTATTTTTTAAAAAGTAGAAGTCATACAGATGATATTGTCAGAATATGACATAAAACTAATAATACAAGTGTAAAAAAAATTGACCATGAAAGAGTTAAATTTTACAAATAATTCTTAGATTAAACAGGACACCAACTCTGAAATTAGATTGTGCTCTAAAGTAAAAAGTGATACTACTACTTATCAAAACATAAGAGATTTGGCCAGAGTCCTATTTGGAAATTTTCATATCCTTAAATACTTTTATTTTGGAAAGAAAAAAAAAGTTCTAGTTTCCAGACAAAATGGAGTAGATACACATCTCCCTATTCCTCCTGCTAAGTACAGTAAAAATGCCTGGACACTATCTATAAAACAAGCTTAAGAAAATTCTGAAAGTCAGAAAAAAGAAGGGAGACAGGCTATGGACTTTGCACCTGAGAAATGACACAGCAGTGAATATAGTGGGTTTTCCTTCTGTCTTGTATATTCTCAACTGGATGCTGGAGAAGTTTTTATCCCAGAAACACAAATGGGTGCAGATTTTTAAAGCCCAAGAAAACCCTTTTCCTTCTATCCAGAGTAACAGGAGAGGGGCAGCCTAGCCAGACAGAACACTTCCAGACAGTAACTGTTCTACTCTAGCCAAACACCGCAGAAAAAACTGCAGCCCCATTCCCACTCCTATAAGCAAAAGCTGAGTGGGGACCCTAGACTTCTACCTTCACATAGCTGTAAAGAAGCACCTTTTTTCTTCCTTAGGGGTAGTATCTGAGAAGCACTAGTGGGGAGCTCAGACTTTCATCCCTGCCCAACAGTAGAGAAACTTCCTTCCATACCCACTAGCAGTAACAAGGCAGTGCTCCCTTCCCTGCCACACTGTCAGAAAAGGCCTGCTGAATCAGAAGATTCAGTAAGATCCAAAGTCTCCTAAGATGATACCCCATATTTCCAGAATACAATAGAAATCACTTATACCAATATCCAGGAAAATCTGAACTTCGATAAGAAAAATTGATCAGCAGGCACCAATCCCAAGATAACAAAGATGTTGGAATTGTGACAAAGATTTTAATTCAGTCATCATAAAAGTATTTTAACAAGAAATTATGACCACACTTGAAATTTGAAGGTGTGAAGACTCAGCAAAGAAATCAAAATATTCAGCAAGGAAATTGAAGATATAGGGGCACCTGGGTGGCTCAGTCAGGTAAGTGTCCAACTCTTGATTTTGGCTCAGGTCATGATCTCACAGTTTGTGGGATCGAGCCCCATGTCAGGCTCCATACTGACAGCATGGAGGCTGTTGGAGACTCTCTCTCTCTCCCTCTCTCTCTCTCTCTCTTCCACTCCCCACTTGCTCTCTCTCTCTCTTTCTCTCAAAATAAATAAACTTTTTCAGGGCACCTGGTGGCTCAGTCAGTTGAGCGTCCAACGTCAGCTCAGGTCATGATCTCACAGCCCACCATCTGTGGGTTCAAGCCCCGCATCAGGCTCCATGCTGACAGCTCGGAGCCTGGAGCCTGCTTTGGATTCTGTGACTCCCTCTCTCTGCCTCTCCCCTGCTCATGCTCTGTCTCTCTCCCTCTCTCAAAAATAAACATTAAAAAAATCCTCTAAATAAACTTCTCTCTCTCTCTCTCAAAATAAACTTTAAAAAAGAAAAGAAATTGAAGATATAAAGAACCAAATGAAAGGTTTAGAACTGAAAACTACAATAACTGAAGTCAAAAACTCACTAGATAGGCTCAATAGCAGAATAGAGATGATAGAGTGAACTTGGAGATAGAAGTATAGAAATGACCCATTGTGAACAAGAGTAAAAAATAGACTGAAAAGCTATGAGCAGAGCCTATGGGACCCGTGGGACTAATACCAAAAGATCTACCATTCACATAATAAGAGCCCTAGAAGTAGAGGAAAAAGTATGGGACTGAAAAAAAGAATATTCCAACTAATAATGGCTGAAAATTTTGCAAAAGGTATAAACCTATAGATTCAAACAGATGAGAAAGTCCCAAACAGGATAAACCCAAAGAAACCCATGCCAAAACACAGAGTAGTAATCAACTCCTGAAAATTAAAGAAAAAGAAAAAAATCTAGAAAGCAATGAGAGAAATGATACCTTGCCTATGGGAAAAACAATTAGAATGACATCAAATTTCTCATTAAAAACTCTGGACAGAGGGAACTGGTGCAACATTTTTCAAGTGCTCAAAATTATAAACAGAATTCTGTATCCAGCAAAATTGTACTTCAATAATAAAGCAGGTAAAAGATATTCTCAGATGAAGGAAAGCTAAATGAAATTTGTCTGCTGGAGATCGGCCCTGAAAGAATGGCTTAAAGGAAGTTCTTGAAATGAAAAGGGAATACAAGATGGAATGTTGGAACATCAAAAAAGAAAAAACAGTGGAAAGATTAAGAATATGGGTAAATACAATAGATGTTAGAAAACTTTAGTTTTCTAAAGTTTGATGTGGTTCTCAAAGTGTGTAGAGGAAATCTTAAAATCTTATCTTACATGATAAATGGGGGAAAGGTAAATGGCTGAAAGAGAGGTAAGGTTTCTACTCATCACTCTAACTAGTAAAATGTTGACATTAATATCAGTGATATATGTATAATCCATTTTGTATGTGTAATGTAATAACTAGAGTAACCACTAAGAAATCTATACAAGGAGATACAGTCAAAAACAGTATATATAAATCAAAATGAAATTCTTGTTATATATTTTAGAAGCCAAGAAGAAGAGGGGCGCCTCTTCTTGGTTAAGCGTCTAACTTCAGTTCAGGTCATGATCTCACGGTTCATAGGTTTGAGCCCCGCATCGGGTTCTGTGATCACAGCTCAGAGTCTGGAGCCTGCTTCAGATTCTGTCTCTGTCTCTCTGCCCCTCCCCTGATCTCTCTCTTTCTCTTTCTCTCTCTCTCTCAAATATAAAATAAAAAAAAATTTTAAAGAAGCCAGGAAGAAGAAAATAAGGAAATGAAGAACAGAGGAACAAACAGAAAACAATAATGAAAATAGTAGGTTTAACCATATCATTAATTACATTAACTGTAAATAGCCTAAGTACACTAATTAAAAGACTGAGGTTGACAGAGTAGATTTTTTAAATAACCCACATGTATGCTGTCTTCATGAAATTCACTCATATAAAAATATAGGTAGATTGAAATGAAAATTTAAAACGGGAAAAGATACACTATGTAAAATTAATCTTAAAAAATCAGAAGTGGCTACATTAATATCTGGTAAAATAGACTTCAGAGTAAAGAGAGAAAACAGATAATAAGAACAACATTAGGAATGAGAAAGGGGATATAGCAAGAAAAATGGAGAAGACCTTTAAAATTATAAAAGAGACCTGTGTCATCTGACATCTTGTGCAAAGCAAGGTGGCTTCCACATTTCCTGAGTATCTTCTCTGCTTCCCCCTCAACTGCCCCTTGATCACAGACATTTCTTGTGATCAATTCCAGAACTATAGCAGTACCAGTTGCAGCTTCCACTGTTGTAGAGGAAGTGGTGGCCACGGTGGCCTCCACAACTTCCACTCTCCGCTGCATTGCCTGGGCCTCAGTCAGAACTGTAGATCTTTGGAGCCCAGCCTGGACCAGGGTGGCACCAAGCCCCCAATCCCACCATAGCAGTAGCAGCAGCCACCACTGAGGCCACTATCACCGCAGCAACTTCTGCTGCCACCACAGGACTTGTCCAAGCCCACTGTGCCTCAGGGACCTGGCCCAGCTCTCAGAGTAGGCAATGCTCCACCAGCCTCCAGCTTAGCACTACTCACCACTTTCCCAACCTCTTGGGCCCCCACAGGGTTGGGCCCCACCCACACCCTCCTGCCACCTGTCACTTCAGTGCTCCCTTGGGTGCCCCCAACCATGTTGTCAAGCAGCAGGGTCATCACTATTCCCTCAGGCTGGGCATCCACCGCCTCCACCCACAAGCTGCCTCAAAGGTGGCGAAGTGCAGACAGGCCTAAGCCCTGTGGTAAAATGGGCCTATGTACGGCCCACTGAGGTGGCAGAGAGCCCTGGAGAGGCTAGCAGCACTACTCATCCTACCAACAGCAGCACCACCAGGATCCCCCATCCAGTAGGCCTGGTGGCTGCAGCAAGGAGATATCCCACTTGGAGGAGTTTAAAGCCAACTTATCTCCCTTGAGGAGGCATGGAGAGAAAACTTACCCTCAGCATTGTTGGTTGTTTGCTGGGAATCTATCTACAGATATCATGGAGGATGAATTCAAAAGACTAAATAGGGAGAACCAGGAGAAAGAAAGGATTTAGACTTATTAAACTTGAATCTAGAGCATTGGCTAAAATTGCCAAAGCTGAATTTTATGATAAACCCATGAGAGTTTTCAACCCAGCTTTGAGTTCACTTTGCCATATGTGCTGCTCTTTCCATTCAGAATTTTAATCTTATGTTTCCAATGAACTGTTGGAAGAAGTCTTTTGCCAGTTTGGTCCTATTGAAAGGGCTGTTGTGTGATGCTAAGTGAAATAAGCCATACAGAGAAAGACAGATACCATATGGTTTCACTCTTATGTGGATCCTGAGAAACATAACAGAAACCCATGGGGGAGGGGAAGGAAAAAAAAAAAAAAAAAAGAGGCTAGAGTGGGAGAGAGCCAAAGCATAAGAGACTGTTAAAAACTGAGAACAAACTGAGGGTTGATGGGGGGTGGGAGGGAGGGCAGGGTGGGTGATGGGTATTGAGGAGGGCACCTCTTGGGATGAGCACTGGGTGTTGTATGGAAACCAATTTGACAGTAAATTTCATATATTAAAAAATAAAAAAAAATAAAAAAAAAAAAAAAAAAGAAAGGGCTGTTGTAATTGTGGATGATCACAGAAAACCTGCAGGGAAAGGCATTGTTGAATTTGCTTCTAAACCAGCAGCAAGAATAGCATATGAAAGATGCAGTGAGAGTGTTTTCCTTACTGACAACTCCTTGTCCAGTCATTGTGGAACCACCCAAACAATTAGATGATGAAGATGGTCTTCCTGAAGAACTCACACAGAAGAATTCAGTGTATTAAAATGAGAAAGAAACCCCTACTCATTTTGCCTAGTATGGCACATTTAAGTATGAATATTTTCAGCAATGGAAGCCCTTGAATAAAATGGAAAAACATCAAAGGAAACAAATCAATAAAAACATGAAAGATATGCAAGACAAATTGAAAAGTGAAATGGAAGAGCCTATCGTGAGTATCAAGCAAATATTTTGCATGAAAATCTGATGGGACACTAGGAGGAATTAAGACACATGGAAGAACTTCACAATCAAGAAATGAAGAAACAAAGAAATGCAAGTAAGGCAACAGAGAATGATGTAGAAGGGAAAAGAGATGAAGACTGGTCAATGTGAGATGGAAGAATAAATGAGACATCAAAGAGAGTAAAGTTATAGCAGATGGGTAGAGGGATCCAAGAGAAAGAGACATAAGAATGGATGGTAGAAGGGCAAAGAACATGGCAGAGCCCTATGGTTTAGGAGGCCAGAAATTTCTACCTCTAGGTGGTGGTGGTGGCATAGGTTATGAAGCTAATTCTGGAGTTCCACCAGCAACCGTGAGTCATTCCATGGTGGGAAGTAACATATGTACTAAGCATTTTGGGCAGAGAGATATGAGACCTGTGGGTGTGCAGGGTCCTCAAGGAATGAGGCCTGGAACTCCAGAAGAATGTGGTAGAGGGAGAGAAGTGTACGAAGGCCCAAACAAAAAGCCCTGATTTTAGATATGATATCTAGGTTTTCATTCCAGTTCATTTTTGTCTTTTCTTGTTTAGATACCAATCTTTCAAATTCTTGCATTTTAGTAATAAAGCTGCCTTTTAATGGATGTTAGCAGTTTATTGACCTAATATTTATAAATGGTCCATTTGGGCAGGTACAATTACATAATGCAGTGTTTGAAATGGGATTTTTTCCCCCTTATTTCCTTTGTTTTAGCCATGTAATGTCTCTCAAGCTATGGTAGTGTATCTTGTGCCACTGAATTTCCAAAGTGTACCAATAATTTTTAACCATGCTTCACATAAATAGAAAAATAGTTATAAAAATAATAAAATTATAAAAGAATACCAAGTTTAATTTTGTAAATCTAGATAAAATTAACAAATTTTCTAGAAAAGTAAATCATATAAGAATAAGCTGAATAAGAAACATGCATAGAATCATATGAGAAAATTATAAAACTAATGAAGAGCATAAAAAGATACTTTAATTACTAGAGAGATACCCTGTTGCTAGATAAAAATAGTTAATATTGAGAGTTAGTTGAGCCTCTGACTCTTGATTTCAGCTCAGGTCATGATCTCATGATTCCTAAGATCGAGCCCAGGCTCTGCACTGACAGCACAGAGTCTGCTAGGGATTTTCTTTCTCTCCCTCTCTCTCTGACCTTCCCCCAGTTGCTCACTCTCTTTCAAGATAAAAAACTAAAAAAAATAAATAAATTTCATATGGAATAGAAAATGTACAATAATAACCAGGTTTTTTAAAAACTAAAAACAATAAGAGAAGACAGATCCATCATAATTAAAATAATGATAAAGATTACAATCCAAATAGAGGCAAAAGAATGTTATCAACAATAGCCAAATTATGAAAAGAGCCCAAATGTCCATCAGCTGCTGAATGGATAAGGAAGTGGTGTGTGTGTATATACATGCATGCAATGGACTATTACTCATCCATAAAAAAAAGAATGAAATCTTGCCATTTGCAATGACATGGTTGGGGCTAGAGAGTATTATGCTAAGAAAAATTAGAGAAAGACAAATACCATATGATCTCATGCATATGTGGAATTTTAGAAACAAATGAACATGGAAGGGTTGCAGGGAGAAAGGAAAACCAAGAAACACACTCTTAACTATACAAAATGAACCTATGGTTACCAGAAGGGAGGTGGGCAGGAGGATGGGTTGAACAGGTGATGGGGACTAAGGAAGGCACTTGTAGTGATGAGCACTAGGTGTTATATGTAAGTGATGAATCACTAAATTCTACACCTGAAACTAATATTACACTGTATGTTAACTAACTGGAATTAAAATAAAAACGTGAGAAAAAAAGAATATAAATACATCTAGGAAAATCATTCATTTAGGCCTGCTACTTTCCACTTTATGCAAAACTGAATTCTAAATAGATTAAAAATCTAAGCAAAAATAAATAAACCTATAAAATATTAAAAGGAAACATGGGAGAATGTTTTTGTGATCTTGAGCTGAAGAAAACTGTCCTTTGCAAGACACAGAAAAGGAAAAATTGGCAAATTCAAAAACATGAAAATTTAAACAAATCTTTTATATAAAAATGAACTGTGTTTGAGGTTGAAAGACAAATAACAAAGTAGGTAACGTATTTTTCATACATATGATAAAGGGTAATACTCATGAAACATAAAGAACCCTTGAAAGTCAATTAACAAAAAGATAAACTACTTAATAGAAACATGGAAAAAGGACATGAACAGGCAAATCATAGAAGAAATACAAATAGCCAGTATATACATGAAAACATGCCCAATATTACTAGTAATAAAACTGTTTCTTTAAAGTAGCAGATAAGCAAAGATTAAAAAGATGATTATTAAAGATGTGGGGAAACAGTCGCTTTCTATACTGATGGTGTAAATATAACTGGTACAACCTTTTTAGTGGGCAATTTGACAGTCTGTTAGCAAGTATTCCCTTTGTCCTAACAGTTTTACTTATTAGAATTAATCCTAAGGAAATCACAGAATAAGAGAATAAAGATGTAGGTACAAAGATCATCACAGTGTTGCTTATAATTAAACAGTTTAAATGTCTGCTATGGAATCTTATATAGCTTTTACAAGGGATAAGTTAGAAAAAAGTAGATCACAAAAGAGTATGTGTAGTATGATCGATCCCCTTCACATAAAGTCGGATAATTATTAGCCTTCTTTATTTTCTATGCCTACACACACACACACACACACACACACACAAGCTAAGGCTCCTTACATGAGATAATATATAAAATATTTTAGCACAGTGCATGGCACATAACATTAAACAAATGGTTGCTGTTTTTATTGTCAGTTTTCAGTATCCATTAAGTAGTCTGCCATCAGGCACTGTGCTAAGTGCTTATGATAAATAAGGTACAGTCTTTGAGAAACTCTGTCTATTGGTAATCATCTACAGTGTTGTTCGCTGTCAGATCAATTGTTGAAATACAGGGTAGACAGTGAGGAATGTCTCATTTGTACCATTACCACCAGAATGTTGGTTTGAAATAATTGAAAGAGACCCCTTATTTCAAAGTTAACACTTTGATTGTTTTAAAATTCTAAGATTTTTTTAAAACTAAGATTGTTTTAAAATTCTCTTCATTTCAAGATGAAGATGGAACCAGCTTGAATTCAAGTATCCTAGCAGCACTCCGAAAAATGCAGGATGGCTATTTTGGTGGAGCAAGGTAAGTGACCTCTGCACACTCTTTAGTGAAATGAAATGAAATTTGGAAGCTGGCTATAGTTATGGTAGACTTGTGATGCATTTCTCTGTGTGTTTAACAATATAGTCCCATCCTATTTAGAGGAACTTATTTTTGATAGATCAAATCAAAGAGTCTAATGTTATAGAGAAGGGTTGGAAATTTGCCCAAACCTCATTAATTCAGTGGACCAGAAAACTTATTCTTTGAAAAG
Organism: Panthera onca; assembly: GCF_046562875.1. NCBI lineage: Eukaryota > Metazoa > Chordata > Mammalia > Carnivora > Felidae > Panthera > Panthera onca. The sequence continues at coordinate 70,423,200 of NC_138357.1, forward strand.
CAAAAAAGTTACTGAACTGTTTAATTATGGATGCTTTTCTTTTTTTCTTTTCCCTAAGTTTTTAGTTTGAAAACTTTCATGCTTATAGAAATGTATAAGAATACTATTGAACACCATATACCCTTCCTCAGGATTCCCTGTTGTTAACATATGTCTCATTCATACACACTCTCTCCCTCCTCTTCCTTCCCCTCCTCTAGCTCCTCCCTCCCTTCTTCTCTTCTTCCATATCCTCCTCCCTCTCTCACACATACATATATGTGTGCATAGACACACACACACACACACACACACACACACACACACACACATACTTGCTGAAGTATTAGAGTTAGCCAAAGACATCACAACTCTTCAACCCTAACTACTTCATTTTGTCTTATAAGAACAAGAGTATTCTCACACATAGCTGAGATATAATCATCACACTTACAAAATTTAATATTGATACAGTACTATTATCTAATATAGAGTCCATATTCAAAATTACCCAATTATCCTAATAATGTTTTTTCCCATAGCTTTTTTCCCACTCTAGGACCCAATCAAAGATCACATATTAGCATTTAGTTATTATATCTCCTTGATGTCTTTTAGTCTAGAATAATTCCCCAGCCTTTTGTGGATCTTTAGTGACAGTTTCAACACAGTTTTGAAGAAGGAAGGTCAGTTATATTGCAGAATGTCTTTCAATTTGGTTAAAGCAGTATCTGCTAAGTTTCTCCCTATCCTTTCTATGACAGTCTTTAACCCGTCTTATCTTCCACTGCTGAATTAGTCATTACTGGGGTTTTAAAGTGATAATTCTGTGTTTCTATCATTCTGTGCATATTAATTAGAATCCTTCTGTTTAAAAAAATAGCTTTCTGGGGTGCCTGGATGATTCAGTAGGTTAAGCAGCCAACTCTTGATTTTGGCTCAGGTCATAATCCCAGAGTCATGGGATCGAGCCCCGTGTCAGGCTCCATGCTCAGTTCTCTCACTATCCCTCTGCCCCTCTTTTGCTCATGCATGTATGCACACACTCTCTCACTCTCTCAAAAAAGTTTTAATGAAATTTTAAAAAGAGCTTCCCTTTATCCCCTTTTATTTTGTAGTATTAGTGTCAGCATAGATTCATTGATTTTTATTTTATTCAATATGCCATGCTCTATTCCTGTCATTGCTCATTTCAGTGTTCAAATTATCCAAGGTCTGGCCATTGGGAGCCCCTTCAAGCTGGCTTCTTTTTTTTTTTTTAATCTATTTTGAGTAATGGCCTTTATTGAGCACTGTCCACCAATTCTGCTTTGAGTGGGTTTTTGGCTTGAGCAACAATATGTGACTCACTTCACTGAAGGCAGAAGGCCAGCCCCTCCAGTCTGTGAAGGGAAGTGGTAAGTGCATCACTGCTCCTCAGGGAGAGGAGGACAACATCCTTTCTCTGAGAAAACAACCAGACCCAGTACTCACACTAGCTTCCTCAGTTGATTTTGTCCTAGAATATGTACAGGTTGTTGGTGGCGGCCCCAGCAGGTGCCAAGTTGTGTTTTTTAAAAGATCAGTACTACTGACTTTCCCTTTGGGTTTTACAATTGGTTTTGTAGACAGGGGAGGATATGACCTACAATTCTCTATAATTCATAAAATTTTCAAATACCATCTCTGGTTTTTGATCTTTAGGAGTACCTGGGTGGCTCAGTCAGTTGAGCGTCCAACTCTTGGTTTCAGTTCAGGTCACATTCTCATGGTTCATGAGTTCTAGCCCTGCATTGGGCTCTGTACTGACAGTGCGGAGCCTGCTTGGGATTTATATCTCCCTCGCTCTCTGCCCCTTCCCAGCTTGCTCTCTCTCTCTCTCTTTCTCTCTCTCAAATAAATAAATAAACATTAAATTTTTTTAAAAATGATCTTTGATCTCTCTAGAGTGTATTATGATAAGCAAAATAAGTCAGTCAGAGAAAGACAGCTATCCTATGATTTCACTCATATGTGGAATTTGGAAAACACGGCAGATGATCATAGGGGAAGGGAAAGAAAAATAAGATAAAAACGAAGAGGGAGGCAAACCATAAGAGAGACTTAAATATAGAGAACAAACTGAGAGTTGCTGGAGGGGAGGTGGGGAGGTGGGCTAAATGGGTGATGGGCGTTAAGGAGGGCACTTTTCGGGATGAGCACTGGGTGTCATATGTAAGAGATGAATCACTGGGTTCTACTCCTGAAGCCAAGACTACACAGTATATTAACTAACTTGAATTTAAATTAAAAAAAAACATGCTAAGGAAAAGAAAAAATTAAAAATAAATTTTAAAAAATGATCTTTGAGAATTTTTTTAAACAATGCAATAGATTTATGATGATTTATTTTCATTCTGACCCAGCTTCTCTGCAGCCAGTAGAAATTTTGGCCAGATATTTGACATCATTAGCCACATAGTATATGACAGTGAAAGAGATCAAACTGATCTGCTGATAGATTGTGAGCCCGTAACTGTAGTCTTTATTAACACAGTACCCTAACCTACACTACACCATGCCTAGGAGTGCTATGAAATTTCATATTTACAAAATGTACACTGTTATATAAACATTATGAGTCCCACAACCAACCAGTCTAGGTATCCTTTTTTTCACTGAAATGTGTTGTTTTTAAAGGATTTCCTCTGGTTTTCTGTTTTCTATTTGCCCTGTAATTGTCAGGATTCAAACAGGTAAATTGTCAGAGTTTTTGACAACATCTTGCTGCACACATTTGAGCTTCATGGATCCTGGACCTGAGGGTAAGCTGTACAGTGAAGATTACGATGATAACTATAATGAGCTGGAACCAGGTGACTGGATGAATGGCCACAGTTCAACCAGTAATGGTAAGGAAGCTTCATAAAGGCAGTGGCCTTGATGGGTAAGAATACAAAGTATTGTTGAGCATCCTCCTTAATATTTCTCACCACCAGCAGCCTCACTCCTATTTAATACACCTAGATTTCTACTTCTGTTTGGCTTCACTTTTTATCCTTCTACTTACCTTTGGTTCCTGGTCTAATATCCCTGTGGTGATTGTGAAGTGTGGAGTTTGACTGTCTCCTACTAAGGTTAGGGAAGACTTCTTTCCTGGGTATAGAAAATAGCTAGTTACTTCAAAATGAGAGGAAACAATGGTGAGTAAGAGGTATTTAATCAAGCATGTAGTAGGAGAACTATACATATACAGTACTGCTTTTTGACACTTAAAAGCATAAAACTAAGAATCTCAGAGTACTTTTTATGTATAATGTTATTGGGGCACAGAATCTCTGGGGAGGTCTGCATAGTTTGAAAAAGCCTATTCAGTGTACCTATTGCTTTCATACTACAAACTAGTCAAATAAAGCACAAGAAATCTGACTGGCTGCTAGGAATACAAAGATGATATAGTGAGAAAGCATCATGGGGTCATATATTAAAAACGGCTGAGAAACACCCTAATGTGTTAAAATACTAACCTAGGCAGGGCAAGAATTACATTGTGTGAATCCCAAAAAGAGAAGGGCCAATAAGAGTGAATTATTCTTCTAGCTATCTAAAATATGGTTTGCCTGCTTTCATTGTGTCTTTGACTGTTAGCCTGTTTCTTAAGGCAGCCAGTTTCTTTATCCTAAGAGTGGTGTGTTAGAGAAAAGAAAATAATTGGCTTTCCTTAGTGAAGTAGCAAGCATTATCTCATATGCAATAGACCAACACATCAGCATTCAGGATGATTTTCTTCTTTGGGCTCAGCATTTACTCACCTAAGTACCATTGAATTTATTCTGCATTTGTTTTTGTTAGATCTAAAATAGTGTGAATTTCTTTGTTGGAAAAATACATTAAATACAAGGTTATTTCCTGTTATTAATAATTACCGAAGTCATGATATCTATCTTGGCATAAACAAATACTTTGAAAACAAGACAAGAATAATCATATATTGAGGTTGTTTGCTATTCTATGGGTAGTTGGGATTTTCATCTGTAGCACTCATTCTTTTGGATTACTTTCTAAAACACAACTTTTTAATGATATATATGTGTATACACATATATACACATATATTACTAAATTTGATATTGTGCCTAAGTCACTTTCTCCTCTCTGGGTTTACTCATAGGTGGTCTCACAATGGCTGTTTATCGCTTGCCAGCTCTTCCATGCCAAGAATACTTCCCTCCATATTCTTCATAATCCTCCACTCAAGTATCTATATCATATTCAAGGTTATAATATTTGTCATTAGGATGTCACTGAGAATGATTTCCATTTTTACAGCTTTGCTAGTTTCCAGCTTTGCTAGCTTCCACTGATCACATCAGAACACAGAAAAACATCTGGAGAGATCACTGAAAATGATCAAAGACCAGATGATGTATAACTGACCTAGCAGACTTTAGTATGCATCCAAACACTGTGATTTTCCTACTATAAATGTTGTAAATGTTCATGTAAAGTCTGAAACGTTAGGATCCATGAGGTCTGTGTGTGTATTTTGTTTTCATTATCCATAGTCAGGGATAATGTTATAGGAGGTGAGTGGGAGAAGGAGAGCCCAAGAGGATATGGACCGTATCTGTCTCCTTCACCACTGAAACCTCAGCAGCTAGTACACCACCTAGTACTTAGTAGGCAAGAAATATTTGGTGAATAAATGAATGTGGTGACTTGAAAAGACCAATGTGTGGCCAGTAGTCATTTTGACACCAGTGCCACATGGAGATTGTTTTTCCCATAGCAATTGTAGCTGCCATTTATGGAATTTGTCTGTTTTCAGCTAAGCTTGGGTTTAGTGGAAGATTTTTGTCTTTTCTCACAAAAGTCTCCTTATACCAGTAAGACTCCAAGGGCCCCATTCTGCTCCTCCCCTACCACCGCTGCCACACCACTACCATCACATTCACAGATTATAAAATCCTTGCTCCACCTGTCCTTAAAAACACCTCATACTACTTTCAGGAGCCCTAATATTGTCTTAGCAAAGTTGAAGAACAGGTAGGTCCTGGTAAATGGCCATAGTTTCTAAATGGTAAAGCCAAGATGTTGTAAAATGATTACAAGCTCCCCCCCCCCCTCCACCTCCATGATCAAAAATAACCTACTTCTGGTGCTGTGTTATGGGCACAGGAGCCAATCATTCTGGTTGGTTGGGTAGATTGTAAACTAACTAAAATGTTCATTTTTTCTCTCCCCCCTACCCCCACTAACCTTGCAGCTCGCTGTGGTGATGAAGTTGCTCGCTATTTAGATCACCTTTTGGCGCACACTGCTCCCCATCCTAAACTAGCCCTCACCTCACAGAAGGGAGGGCTAGATCGGTTCCGAGCTGCTGTGCAAACAACCTGCGATTTAATGTCCTTGGTGACCAAGGCCAAGGAGCTGCATGTACAGAGTGAGTAATGCCATGACTCACTGGAGTCAGGCACAGGATTGATGTGAAGTCCAGGATGGGGGCAGGGCGTTTATTAGCAGTGCAAGCAGGAACTCTGTTTTGTTCACTGCTTTATCCCCAGCATCTCAGACAGATGGAACACATTAGACACTCAAATATTTGTAAATTTAATAAATTGCATATAGTTTTGCCGTCGATGGTGCTATATGGTCTCATAGGGAAAAGAAGCAAAACAGGAGACATGGAGAATTTTAACATCAGTATTAAAGTGACAGAAAGAGTTTTTTCTTTTGGAAAAGTTACTCCTTTGGAAGCACTTTTATTTAAAGAGAAAGCCCTGCAAGCAATTACAAGATAATCTGACAATGAAGAGGGAGATACTCGCCCTTAAGTAAGCTGCATCTGGTTACCTTATGTCAGCTGTGACATTTACAGTCAGTTGTTCTAGCAGCACAAGAGCTGTGTTTATTTCTCAACTGCAGTACTCCCTATACAACAGCATTGTCATTGTCCTCCCCATGACCACTACCCCCCTTCGGCAGTATGTGCACTGGAGGGTGTCACCTACTACCCATTGCTAGGAGGAGTCATCGTTCCTAAGAGTACTCAGTGCCACTGTGGTAGCTGCATCTAAAGGGACAGAAGGGCTCCTTGGCCACACCTAGGGGGCCTAAATGGTAACATTTTATAGATGATGAGAATGATTGAGATGCATGTTCTTGCTGTCTAAAACTTTATTGACCATTACTAACCAAAGATAATTAAACGTGAATCATTTAACATTTCAAAGAGGGAAAAGCTTAGCATACCCTTTGAATATGCTCCCTTGACCAAGGGCTCATGTGAAGAGATCGCCTTTCTTAAGTTCTACTTCTAGATTGCAAACCAGGAAACTTAAGCTTAATTCCCAGCTCAGCTACTTACTTGCTTGAACAGTTATTTGAGCTCTGTATCTCTCTTTCTATATCTGTAAAATGGTGAAAGTGACAAGACAGTCTCTCTGTTGAGGTTATGGTAAGTATTTGGACTATAAATGGACTATAAGTAAAAATATTAGGAATATCTCAAAGTAGGTCAGCCACTACATTTTTTTTTTATTCCCTACATAGGGATACACATCTGTTTATCTATTCTCAAGGAAATCCAACTGCTGACAGCCAGATATTTTCCCAGGGTAGTCCAGAAAATAGAAAACAGAACTGGGTTCTTTCTGTTACATATGGTATTCGATCAAAGTATCAGTGATGGCACCATTTTGGTATTGATTACATTCATAGAGTTTAATATCTTAAATGTCCATTTAATACTACAATTCTAGGCATTCCGTGGAAAATATGGTTGATTTAACAGTCTTTAAATTATCTGATATTCATATTTTTTCTTTGATATTAGCAAGAAAGGATAAATTTCTCACTCTTGTTCTACATAATATAAAGAGCAACTCCTATACAACTTGATTTTGAGGGCAACTGTGAATTATTTGTTTTTTAGTCTCCTAAGTTATCTAACCTTTCCCATAAATGTCAACCTCTTGCAGATGTTCACATGTATCTTCCTACAAAGATATTTCAGGCTTCCCGGCCTTCATTGAACTTACTTGATTCTCCTCATTGCCCACGAGAGGACCAGGTAAACTTGCACATGACGTATTTGTAAGCTCTTTGCAAAACCACCATCTGTATGGCAAATAACAGAACTAGCCCTTATGGTTTCTGCTAATAACTAGTGGTAGGCAAAATGCTACCCTGGTGAAGATATACTCCTTTTTAGGTCACTTTTAAAATGAGCAAGTTTTGGGGTGCCTGGGTGGCTCAGTAGGTTAAGTGTCTGACTTTGGCTCAGGTCGTGATCTCGGGGTTCATGACTTCAAGCCTCACGTCTGGCTCTGTGCTGACAGCACAGAGCCTGGAGCCTGCTTCAGATTCTATGTCTCCCTCTCTCTCTGCCCCTCCCCCACTCACTCACACTCTCTCTCTGTGTCTCTCTCTCTCTCTCTCTCTCTCTCTCAAAAATAAATAAACATTAAAAAATAAAATAAAATGAATAAGATTTTCCTAGCCAGGCTCTAAGAAAATGAAATTGTTATGTCATTCATGTTGAAGATTTCATTGTTTTTGTTTTACTTTCCATCAAAATGTAGGGAATTCTTACAGAAAAGGTTTAGAGGTGAAAAGATCGACACTCTAGGGCACTATTTAAGTTGAGCATTTGTGGACTTAAGTTTTTCTGTCCTTTCTCAAACTAAAGGTTCCATCTGTTCGTGTAGAAATACATCTTCCTAGAGACCAATCTGGGGAGGTGGACTTCAAAGCACTCATTTTGCAGTTGAAGGAGACCTCCAGCTTACAGGAGCAAGCTGACATCCTTTACATGCTGTATACTATGAAGTAAGTGATAGATATTATCACTTTAATGTTCATGTAGAGGGGAAGTATAACATAGTAAATAAAACACAGTTTTGGAGTCTCATTGACCTGGATTTGAATTTTGCCCCTACCCACTGTGTAACTTCAAAGCCTCAAGTGTCCTCATTTATAAAATTTGGATTACGCCTACCACATAAAACTGTTGTAAAGATTAAACAAGATACAATATCTGCAAAGTCTCTAATACAATGTCTGCTGCAGAGTAGGTGACCAATAACTGGTGACTATTATTATCATTATTATGGATATTTTAAGCCTCTGTAATTTGTTAAAAATCCACAGTTAAATAAATTCTAAACTCAAAAGAAGTAAGAAGATGGAGGCTTACAAAAAAAATAAACTAGCATTTCTGAGTGTTTGCTATGTGTCCAGAACCCTGCTAGGTACATTATATGTAGGAACTTCACACTCATCATGCCCAAGTGGAACTATCTCCTGTCCCTTACTTCCTCCCCACAAAACATAACCTGAACTTCCTCATTTATTCATGTAGTCATCAACCTGAAGAGGCAGATCCCCTCCCCTAAATTTGGTTTGGATGCTGAGACTGATGATGCCACACATGTACCAAAAGTCTGTAAAATGTTTATTACTCACATAATGAGACTTCTGGGGAGAGTGGAACAGATTCCAAAGTTGGTCAAACAAAAAAAAAAGCTTAAGTGAGTAGGGAAAGGAGGCTGGATTGGGGTTTTATTACAATCAGGAGGTGAAGCTGGGGTAAATTTTGTCACCAGCACCAAGAGAGGAAATACTTGGATTTTTCTGGCACCTTGCCCAGATGTAGGCTGGAAGGGAAAGAGGACTTGAAAGTGGTCAGCCAGTCAAATATTAAAAATGGAGTTATATTCTGAAATTCTACATCCTTGTTGTTGGACCCAACACCTACCTACTCAGCACGCTTCTCCCCATATCCAGTTAATCACCAAGTTTACTCAGTTTTACCTCTAAATATTTACCTTCTGCATCTCTTGTACTGGGGCCTTCACTCAGGTCTTTGTCTCTCACCAGGACTATTGCTATAGCTTTGTAACAAGTCTTCCTATTTTCATCTTGTTCTCCTGAAGCCCAGCCTCCACAGAGGAGAGAGAGTAACTTTTCTGTTTTACTTTGTTTTTTATTCAATTTTTAAGAGAAGATTCTAGTTATTTTTTTATGTTTTTATTTATTTTTGAGAGAGAGAGAGAGTACATGCACACACAGTGGGGAGGGGCACCGAGAGATAAAGACAGAGGATCCAAAGTTGGCTCTGTGCTGACAGCAGAGCCTGATGTGGGGCTCGAACTTATGAACCATGAGATCATGACCTGGGCCGAAGTCAGACACCTAACCTACTGAGCCACCCAGGCACCCCCTGTTTTACTTTCAATGATAGAAATGTCCAAATTTATTTAAAAGTAGAGAGAATGGCATAATGAACACTTTGAGACCCATCATCCAGCCTGAACAATTATCAAGACATGGTTAACCTTGTCACATCTATATTATCTCCCTCTCTTCTCCCAGATTGGTTTGACAAAGAAACCAGACATCTTATCATTTTATCCCTAAATATTACAGTATTATTTCTAAAAGTCAATGAATCTCGTAAAACAAGACCACAGTGGGACTTCTGGTTCCAGACAAGATAGACTACATGCATTCCTCTCTGTTCCTCCTGCTAAGTACAGGATGACATCATTTGTAAAACAAACATAACAAGGTGTTAAAAGCTGGACAGAAGAAGATAGACTGGCTAAGGACCTCAGGATCTGAGGAATGACAAGGTGGTGACGTCCCTTGGGTTCCTTTGTTCCATGTTGCCTTTGGGTCCCGCATCAGATGACAGAGAAGCCAGCACCCCGAAAATGCCAATGGGCACAGACACCAAAAGCCCAATGAAAAACTTGTTCTTTCTAGACAAAGGACTAGGAAAGGGCAGACTAGCAAGACCAACAACATTGAGACAATGACCACTCTACTGGAGCCAAGCACCATAGAAGAATCTGTGGCCCCACCCCTGTCCAGAAGGGCTTAGCTTGAAGCCCAGACTTCCACTCCCACCCCAGTGTAACAAAGCAGGCACTACCTCACCTTCTGCACTGCCAGGGTAGTGTCAAAGAAGACCAAGTAGGTATCTAGGACTTTCATCCCCTCTAGGTGCTAATGAAGTCCCCTTGGTCTGTGTGACTCCCAAGCTCATGCTGCTTCCATTTGATTGTGGTGTTTAGTGAGTAAATGAAAATGACAGCTGAAAATCCCACCAACACCAAACGCATATTTTTACACATCCAACTGTTACCAAAGTAGCCCCAACATACTTTTAGCTATGTAGGGCCTGCCTGCCTTGTATACTCCTTGAAACCTACTCCATATCTGCTAACAAGAGGTAAGCCCAGGGCAATGAATAATACCCCAAACCACTGCTGATATTTAATGCTCTCTAACCTAGAGAATCCCCACAGTGCTACTGAAGCACATCACTTAGACATGTAACTTCCTCTTCCTCCTGTCCTCTGGGAGTTTTCTTGCCCTCCACACCTCCTGGATGGTAGAGCTGGTGCCTTAAATAAACCTCCAGGCAGTCTCATGCTGTGAGGGACTTCCCTTATCCTACAACCCTAAGAGCCACCCCATAAATCTTGTTATGTGCTACTGACAAAAAAAAGACATGGGGTCTTATTATTTTGATACCTTTGTTTCTTTCATTTTTCCTTTAGGGTAAGGCACTTTATTCAACAAATACCTGTTGAGTACTTATTATGTGCCAGGCACAATGCTAAATACAGCATAACGAAAAGATAGAGAAGGTAAAATGAAATAAGGGGTAAGCTTGAATGAAATCTGACGAGCCAGCTAGGTAGTTGATATGGGAAAACAAAGAGAGTTATACCTGAAAAGTTCATACTTTCCCACCAATTCAGATGATCAATGATTGGCTGCCAACTCTTTGGCTCCTAACACGAGTTTTCTTCATCTAATCCTGTATATTAACTTCACCATAACATCTGATCGAACCTACAGTCTCCCTAAAACTAGTATTCCAGGTGATGTCAAACCACTTGACTAGAGTGTGTATGATGTGCTGCATGGGTTTTAATACACTTGGAATTCTGCCCAATATCCCTTGTGGATTTAAGAGTAAAAGTTGAGGGGCACCTGGGTGACTCCGTCAGCTAAGTGTCTGACTCTTGATTTTGGCTTAGGTCATGATATCACGGTTCGTGAGTTTGAGACCTGCATCAGGACTGTGCTGAGAGCTCTTTGCTGACAGCACAGAGCCTGCTTGAGATTCTCTCTCTTCCTCACTCTCTGCCCCTACCCTGCTCCCTCTCCCTCTCTCCCTCTGTCTGTCTCTCTCAAATAAATAAATAAACTTTAAAAAAAGTAAAAGTTGGGAGGTCAGGTTTCCTATGTGTGTTGACTAGCATTCCTTCTATGAATTGTTTATAACCTTTGTTTGTTCTCTGTTGGGTTTTTTTATATATTTCTCATTGATATTAGATGTCACTATTTTGTTAGTTACAGTTGTTGCAGATATTTTATCCAAATAATTTGCTAATTATATTCTTTTCTCTATGCAGAAGTTTAATTTTTTTTTTATTTTTTAATATATGAAATTTACTGTCAAATTGGTTTCCATACAACACCCAGTGCTCATCTCAAAAGGTGCCCTCCTCAATACCCATCACCCACCCTGCCCTCCCTCCCACCCCCCATCAACCCTCAGTTTGTTCTCAGTTTTTAACAGTTTCTTATGCTTTGGCTCTCTCCCACTCTAGCCTCTTTTTTTTTTTTTTTTTTTTTTTTCCTTCCCCTCCCCCATGGGTTTCTGTAGCAACATGGATGGAACTGGAGAGTGTGATGCTAAGTGAAATAAGCCATACAGAGAAAGACAGATACCATATGGTTTCACTCTTATGTGGATCCTGAGAAACATAACAGAAGTTTAATTTTTATATCATAAAATCTGTCAGTCTTTCCTTTTTGGCTTTTGGGTTTCTTGTTATGCATCCCCTCCCAGAATTTTAAAAATATTTTAAATACCTTTAATAATTTTTTTAGATTGTATGTCTTTAATCTACTTAGAATATATATATGTCTTCTTACTCAGCATATCTAATACCCAGTTCACTGTCTTTATCGGAAAGCCACTGCTCCTGGCCATGTTCATGGTATCATCCTTCTTTTAGTCACCCAGGCTTGAAATTGTGTCATCATCTTCAGCTCCTCCTCATACCCTGCCTCTCCCTGCAACATCATCACTACCATTGGGAATCATGAGCCAAATATACATCCTCTATGATCTTTCAACCTTTGTCTACCATTGCTCCCCACTCATATTGTGAATTATTTCACCAAAACAGCCTGCTACTTACCATATCCAAAACACAGCCTATACATGACTACTTTCATACCTTGGCTCATGTTTTGCCCTCTGCCTGGACTACACTCGTTTACCACACCCCATCTCTCCTCATTGGAATTCTAGCTATCCATCAAGGCCTAGTTCACCTGTCATCTCCATAAAGCTTTCTCTGACCTATGGGAATAAAAAGGATCATCCCTGATTCTGAGCTCTCAAAGCATGTATTTTAATACTATTCATTTATATATTTTGATTTTGACCATTTCAAACTTAGAGAAAAGTTGTAAGAATAGCACAAAAAAATTTCTGGATATCCTTCACCTAAATTCCTCAGGTTTACCTTGAGCTTTGATCTCAGTCTCAATCTCTCTCTTTCTTTCTCTTTGTCTCTCTCTTACTCATTCTCTGTCATCATCACCATCATCATACATACATACACACATACATACATATATCTTTATGAATCATGTGAGAGTAAGTGGCAGACATGATCCACATGATCCCTTTCTATCCTAAGTGTTTGAGTATGCATTGTGTATTTCCTAAAGACTAGGAATTCTCTTACATAAGCACAGTACAATTGCCAAAATCAGAAAATTAATGTTAAAACAATAGTATTATTGAATCTACATACCAGACTTGTCAGTTGTCCTAATAATGTCTTTATAGCAAAAGAAAATCTAAATTACACATTTCGGGGCACCTTGGTGGCTCAGTCAGTTGAGTGCCTGACTCAATTTTGATTCAGTTCATGATCCCAGGGACAAGGGATAGAGCTCTGCATTGGGCTCTGTGCTGAGCGTGAAGCCTGCTTAAGATCCTCTCTCTCTCTGTCTCTGTCTCTCTGTCTCTCTGTCTCTCTCTCCCCATATATATATATATATATATATATATGTAGTATATTTAGAGTAGTATCTTCCACATTCTGCCACTATAAAGCTTTTATGTTGCACTTTATAAATAAAAAGTATCTTGTAGAGATATATTTTGAAACTATAAATATCCTGTTACTCTTTAGACTTTCATTCACTGGTTTTTTTAATCCATTGTTGACTCTTCCTATGGTACTTTTTATTTCATAGTTTTAAAAATATATTTAATGGGGGCTTTTGGGATGAGCACTGGGTGTTGTATGGAAACTAATTTGACAATAAATTTCATATAATTAAAATAAAATAAAATAAAATAAAATAAAATAAAATAAAATAAAATAAAATAAAATAAAATAATAATGGGGGCACCTGAGTGGTTCAGTCAGTTAAGCATCCGACTCTTGGTTTCAGCTCAGGCCATAATCTTACAGTCTGTGAGATCAAGCCCCACATCAGGCTCCACGCTGACAGCATGAAGCCTACTTGAAATTCTCTCTCTCCTGCTCTCTTTGCCCCTCCCTTGTTTGCTCGCTCTCTCTCAAAATAAATAAGCAAAACATGTGTATTTAATGTATTTATTATTTTTAATATATTTAGTATATTAAATACATCATGTTAGTATATACTTACTAAAATTTAATATACTGAATAATCCATTATCATATTTGAACTTTTTAAAGTACAAAAGGATACAGTGAAAAGATGAAAAGTCTTTTGCCCACCTCTGGTCTCTAGATACCTGGTTTATTTGTGTATCCATCTGGGGACAGTTTGTGCATATGTAGGTAAATGTTGGTAAATAAAGACATATATGTATGTAATTTTACACCTGTTTACCCAAATGGAAGCATGGCATATACACTGTTCTGTACCTGGCTTTTTTTCACTAAAACTATTTATCTTGAAAATCATTACATATATATTCCATTTATCTATGAGTGCTTAACAAATAACCCCAAAATTCGGTGGCTTAAAATAGTAAAAATAAAACATGTTTAGATTATCCATCACAATTCTGGAGCTTGTCTAACTCAGCTAGACAGTTCTCACTTGGGATCTCATTCAGTTGTGGTCTGACAGTGTCTGGGTCTGAAGTCACCAAGAGGCTTGTCCATTTGAATATCTAGGAGTTGACACTGGTTGTTGGCTGGAACCTCGCCGGGAGCTGTCACCTGGAATGCCTACAGATGACCTCCCCCATGTCTCTCCACTTCTTCGCAGCCTGATGTCTAGGTCCCAAGATTATGTGCCCCAGAAAAGGACCAAGTAGAAGCTGCATGAATGTTTATGACCTAGCCTCAGAAATCATACAGCATCATTTCAAATTAGTCACAAGCATGCCTGGGTTGAAGGGGAGAGAACACAGACCCAACCTCTTCATGGGAGGACTGTACAAGTCACACTGTAAGAAAAGCGTGTTAGATGGAACATTATTGGAATCACTTTGAAACATACAGCCTGCCATGATCTAGATCTACATCATACTTTCTCAGTAGTTGTGTAGCATTCCCTTGTTTGAATATACCATAATTTGTTTAACAGTCTCCTGTTGATGGACATTTGGGTTGTCTCCCATCATTCACTGTCACAAACAACGCTATAGCAAATAACCTACCTCATAGTATATATCATTTCTCATGTGTGGAGTTTATCCTACAGATATACCAGAAATGTTAAGTCAAGGAATATAGAGATTTTGAAAATTAATATGTATTTCCAAATAGCTCTCCAGAGAAATTGTCCCAATTTTACTCCCACTAGCAATATATCAGGATCACCTATTTTCCCAAAGCCTCACCAATGCAGTGTTATCAAATTTGGGGATTTGGGACAACATGATAGATTAAAAAATGTTATCTTGGTGTAGTGTTAATTTTTCTTATTATGAGTGAGATCAGACACTTTATCCCATACCTAATATACATCAGTATTTGACTGTATTTTCTTTTGTGTCTTTTTTTATTATCTATTTGTTAGAGTTCTTTATATATTAGGGAAATTGGCCTATGAACTGCATATATTTTTCTGTTTGTAATTTGTCGCATCACTTTACTTATGGTGGGTTTTGCAATAAGAATTTCGTTGTTTCTATGTATATAACAGTATTTCTTTTATGGCTTCTTGTGTATGGGTTATAGTTAAAAAGTCCTCTTGCCCCCAAAGTTATAAACCAGTTCTCCCATATTTTTTCTAGTACCTTTACATTGAAATCTGATATATTTAGAAATCTGATTTACAGTGTAAGGCATGAATACAACTTCTTTTTCATATGGTTACTTCATTGTCTTAATATTGTTTAATAAATAATCTACCTTTATTGTATATCAAATTCCAAGTTTCATAGAACATTATATAGATTTTATGGTACTTCACAGTTGACTCGTGTTATAGTAATCTTTACAACAATAATGTATATGTATCCTTTCAAAATAAGCACACATCTTTTTTATCTCTTCATTAGCTCCCTAAGTGTAGCATACTTTCTGAACTTTCAATAGTTAAATTAAACCTTTGACTTCATTTTCAGCTATGTTGAAGCCTGTGAAGAGGGTAAAAGAATGCATTTTGTCAAAGCACAGCTAGAAACTAAGACTTATTATTGTCTAGGTATTTGTGTTTCAGGGCTGATCACTAATCATAGGTTTACAAGGATTCTTGGTAAATAATATTTAGTAGTTCCTAATGAGACAGAACTTACAAAAACAGACACATCTGTTGTAACACTGAAACAAATGATTGTTGCCAGCAGCTTTACTTATAATTAATGTAGGTCTCTAACATTCCAGAGGACCTGACTGGGACACTGGATTATATGATGAAGGGAGTGCGACAGTCCGAGAGCTGCTTACTGAACTGTATGGCAAAGTTGGAGAAATTCGTCACTGGGGCCTGATCCGATACATCTCTGGAATCCTAAGAAAGAAGGTGGAAGCACTCGATGAGGTACTATAAATTATTGAATTTATACCAAATCTAAATGGAGGTGCTTTGTTTTAAGCATTTCAAAAAAAGTAAATTTATTCTTTAATTTATTTATTTAAATTCAAGTTAGTTAACATATAGTGTAGTATTGGTTTCAGAAGTAGAACCCAGTGATTCATCACTTACATATGACACCAGTGCTCACCCCAAAAAGTGCCCTCCTCAGTTCCCATCACACATTTAGTCCATCCCCTCACCCACCTCCCCTCAAGCAACCCTCAGTTTGTTCTCTGTATTTAAGAGTCTCTTATGGTTTGGCTCCCCCTTATTATCCTATTTTGCCTTCCCTTCCCCTGTGTTCATCTTTTTGTTTCTTAAATTCCACATATAAGTGAAATCATATGATATTTGTCTTTCTGACTGACTTATTTCACTTAGCATAATACATCCTACTTCCATCCATATTGTTGCCAACGTCAAGATTTCATTCTTTTTGATCACCAAGTAGTATTCCATTATGTATATATACCACATGCTCTTAATCCATTCATCAGTAGATGAACATTTGGGCTCTTTCCATAATTTGGCTATTGTTGACAGCACAGCTATAAACATTGGGTGTATGTGCCCCTTCAAATCAGCATTTTTGCATCCTTTGGATAAATGCTAGTAGTGCAATTGCTCTGTCATAGGGTAGTTCTATGTATAATTTTTTGAGGAACCTCCATACTGTTCTTCAGGGTGGCTGTACCAGTTTGCATTCCCACCAGGAATGCAAAGCATTCCCGTTGCCTTGCATCCTCGCCAACATCTGTTGTGTCCTGAGTTATTAATTTCACCCACCCTGACAGGTGTGAGGTGGTATCTCATTGTGGTTTTGATTTGTATTTCCCCGAAGGTGAGTGATATTGAGCATCTTTCCATGTGTCTGTTAGCCATCTGGATGTCTTGTTTTGAGAAGTGTCCATTCATGTCTTCTGCCCATTTCTTTATGGGATTATTTGTTTTTTCGGTATTGAGTTTGATAAGTTTTTTATAGATTTTAGATACTAACCCTTTATCAGATATGTCATTTTCAAATATCTTCTCCCATTCTGATGGTGCCTTTTGGTTTTGTTGATTGTTTCCTTCACTGTGCAGACGCTTTTTATCATGGTGAGGTCCCAATAGTTCATGTTTGCTTTTGTTTCCCTTGCCTCCAGAGACATGTCTAATAAAAAGTTGCTGCAGCCAAGGTCAAAGAGGTTGCTACCTGTTTTCTTCTGTAGGATTTTCATGGTTTCCTGTCTCATATTTAGGTCTTTAATCTATTTTGATTTTTTTTAATTTTTTTTAATTTTATTTTTTATTTGTTAAAATTTACATCCAAATTATTTAGCATATAGTGAAACAATGATTTCAGGAGTAGATTCCTTAATGACCCTTACCCTTTTAGCCCATCCCCCCTCCCACAATCCCTCCAGCAACCCTCAGTTTGTTCTCCATATTTATGAGTCTCTTCTGTTTTGTCCCCCTCCCTGTTTTTATATTATTTTTGTTTCCCTTCCCTTATGTTCATCTGTTTTGTCTCTTAAAGTCCTCATATGAGTAAAGTCATATGATTTTTGTCTTTCTCTATCTGACTAATTTCACTTAGCACAGTACCCTCCAGTTCCATCCACATAGTTGCAAATGGCAAGATTTCATTCTTTTTGATTGCAGAGTAATAATCCATTGTATATATACACCACATTTTCTTTATCCATTCATCTATCGATGGACATTTGGGCTCTTTCCATACTTTGGCTATTGTTGATAGTGCTGCTATAAACATGGGGGTGCATGTGTCCCTTTGAAATAGCACACCTGTATCCCATGGATAAATGCCTAGTAGTGCAATTGCTGGGTCATAGGGTAGTTCTATTTTTAGTTTTTTGAGGGACCTCCATACTGTTTTCCAGAGTGGCTGCACCAACTTGCATTCCCACCAACAATGCAAAAGAGATCCTCTTTCTCCGCATTCTCACCACCATCTGTTGTTGCTTGAGTTGTTAATGTTAGCCATTCTGACAGGTGTAAGGTGGTATCTCATTTTGGTTTTGATTTGTATTTCCCTGATGATGAGTGATGGTGAGCATTTTTTCATGTGTCAATTGGCCATCTTGATGTCTTCTTTGGAGAAGTGTCTATTCATGTCTTTTGCCCATTTCTTCACTGGATTATTTGTGTTTTGGGTGTTGAGTTTGATAAGTTCTTTATAGATTTTGGATACTAACCCTTTATCTGATATGTCATTTGCAAATATGTTCTCCCATTCTGTCGGTTGCCTTTTAGTTTTGCTGATTGTTTCCTTCGCTGTGCAGAAGCTTTTTATTTTGATGAGGTCCCAGTAGTTCATTTTTGCTTTTGTTTCCCTTGCCTCCGGAGACCTGTTGAGTAAGAAGTTGCTGCGGGCAAGATCAAAGAGGTTTTTGCCTGCTTTCTCCTCGAGGATTTTGATGGCTTCCTATCTTACATTGAGATCTTTCATCCATTTTGAGTTTATTTTTGTGTATGGTTGTAAGAAAGTGGTCCAGGTTAATTCTTCTGCATGTCACGATCCAGTTCTCCTGGAAATGTTTGCTGAAGAGACTTTTTTCCATTGGATACTCTTTCTTGCTTCATTGAATATTAATTGGCCATATATTTTTAGGTCCATTACCAGGTTCTCTATTCTGTTCCATTGATCTATGTGTCTGTTTTTGTGCCAGTACCACACTGTCTTGATGATTACAGCTTTGTAATACAGCTTGAAGTCCAGAATTGTGATGCATCCAGATTTGGTTTTCTTTTTCAACATTTCTTTGGCTATTCAGGGTCTTTAATGGTCCCATACAAATTTTAGGATTGATTGTTCTAGCTCTGTGAAGAATGCTGGTGTTATTTTGATAGGGATTGCATTGAATGTGTAGATTGCTTTGGGTAGTATCGACATTTTAACAATATTTGTTCTTCCAATCCATAAGCATGGAATGTTTTTCCATTTCTTTGTGTCTTCTAATATTCTTTTCAGAAGCTTTCTATAGCTTTCAGTGCAGAGATCTTTTACCTCTTTAGTTAGGTTTATTGCTAGGTATCTTATGGTAGGTGCAGTTGTAAGTGAGATCGATTCCTTGATTTCTCTTTCTGCTGCTTCATTATTGGTATATAGAAATGCAACCAATTTCTGTACATTGATTTTATATCTTGTTACTTTGTTAAATGGAGGTCCTTTTTTTTAATTGGTTTCCATAATGGATTTTTAAGGCAACCACAGCATCTTAATCATTTGAGATGTTGTCTTCCTCACATAAAGTTCCTGATACTCAATTAGCTTTTCGCTTGTGAATGTCAAATATAAGATGTTATAAACTATAAGAATTCTACATCTTAAGAATGAATTTACAGTAGACTAAAAATTCCTACCTCTTAGGAGATAAAAATCCTTCATTGTTTCTTCCTAAAAAAATCTCTCTTTTGCTATTTTCATGGGATTTCCTGAGAAAAAGGGTTTGGCGTATCAATAAATTAAGAGGGAACAAAGGTTTGTAGGCTGAAAAAAGTAATTGTCTTGGAAATCTGGCATGTTATGGGAGGGATAATGCTGTTATGCCATCTCTTCTTAGGCCTGCACAGACCTTCTCTCCCACCAGAAACATTTGACAGTGGGACTCCCTCCAGAACCTCGAGAGAAGACCATCTCTGCGTGAGTATGGTTTTTGGTTGGGTTTGCTCAAGCTTCTCTGAGCCTTTAAGGAGCTGTGTGGACTGACCACAATTCTCTTGCCCTAATCTATCAGTTGATAATAATGTCCTACATGTGTGGGCTTCTTTCAGAGACACTTGGCATGAGAATGTTGATAATGACAGAACATGAGTAAATGAAAGAGAAAATTCACAGGAAGTAGTACTCAAATGTAATTTGCTTTTTAGGGTTTTTTGTTGGTAGTGGTAGTGGTGGTGATGGTTTTTGTTTTTGTGCTTGTTTTTTACTTATTGTCTTTCCCAAACCTCACATTGGAAAACAGTTGAAATAGGACAGGCAACTACAATGAGCACCCACAAAAAATCAGCTGTACTCTAGACTTTCTTCCAGGCCTCTCTCTTTGGCATGTAGATAGCTATTTTCTCCCTATATCTCTTCACATTTCTTCCCTCTATGTATATTTTTGTGTCCAAATTTCCCAAATTTTCATATAAGGATACTAGTGATACTGGCTGAAGGCCCACCCAATGACCTCACTCTAACTTAATTACCTCTGGAAAGACCTCATCTCCAAATAAGGTCACACTCTGAGGTACTAGGGGTTAGGATTTCAACATATGAACTTTGACAGGACACAATTCAACCCATAATACCTTACTCTCAGCAAACAGAGGGTTTTTTTAATCACAAATCTGATCAATTTTTGACTACTGTGACAATCCAAAAGAAGATGGCATGGTCCATATCCCATTCCCCCAGAGTACTTAAATATCAACAGAAGAGTCAGAATTGTGGGAAGAGGTATGCATACGTGTGTGTGTGTGTGTGTGTGTGTGTGTGTGTGTGTGTAAACTGATGAAACTAGAAAATAAGTATAACTAAGGTGTGATCATAAAGTAATGAAATGGTTTCCAAAAGGTACAGCTTAAATTTAGTTCATTACTTTCTAGCCATAATAGTTACTTGTCATATGTTAAGAATTAACCCTGAAATACTGATCTGGAAGGACCTCATCGGGTAAATTTTACATAAAATTTTGAAGGAGAAGGGCAATCCAGGTTTAAAGAGGAGAGAGGAGAGCTTTCCTGAGTTGATATAGGCCAAAGTGGTTTGGGGTGGCAATGAACTTTGAACACTAAATGAACCAGATGCTACCAGTAATGAGACATTAAAGAGGTGACTTGGACTTGGGAGGAGCTTTTTTATTTTCTCCATGTATTTAAGCTTAAATAGTCACAGAGTTTTCTCTTTCTTCACTGTCTTCTCCCTCAGACCTCTGCCCTATGAAGTGCTCACTCAGCTGATAGATGAAGCCAGTGAAGGGGACATGAGCATTTCCATTCTTACACAGGTGAGCAGAATTATGAAGTTTAGTATGGTGATTGATATTTTTGTTTTCAATTGATTTGGCAGTTTCTGAAGACTACAAAATAGGCCTTGTGAGACCTGGGCCATAATTTTTGTCTATATTCATTCCATGCATAGGAAATAATGGTGTATCTAGCCATGTATATGCGAACTCAGCCTGGCCTCTTTGCCGAAATGTTTCGACTTCGGATTGGTCTAATCATACAAGTTATGGCAACAGAACTGGCCCATTCCCTTCGATGCTCAGGTATTTGTTTTAGTAACTATTTTTGACAGAATTCACTTTTTTCGGTTTATTTTGAGAGAGAGAGACAGACAGAGAGAGAGAGGCAGAGGCAGAATTCACTCTTGATGTAGGTCTACTGGGGCACCTGGGTGGCTCAGTTGGTTGGGCGACTGACTTCGGCTCAGGTCATGATCTTGCGGTTTGTGAGTTCAAGCCCCACATCGGGCTCTGTGCTGACAGCTCAGAGCCTGGAGCCTGCTTCGGATTCTGTGTCTCCCCCTCTCTCTGCCCCTCCCCTGCTCATGCTCTGTGTGTGTGTCTCTCTCTCAATAATAAATAAACATTTAAAAAAATTTTTTAATGTCAGTCTATTGAGTTTTGGATCAAGAGGGAAAGAAAGCTAAAACATTTTATCAGTAGCTCAGAAGCTGCATATAGCAATCTTGTTCCCATGTTAGTCAATCTGTATTTATATAAATCAAGAGACTGATAATTATGACAAATTTATGTATTAGTTCTGCAATTTCAAAATTCCACCTCTTGGGGGCTCTGCACTCCAAATTACATTCCTTCTAACTCCTAGAGTGAGCCTAAGTGTGCTTCGAATTTGAGCGTGACAGACTGGTTTTGATTCTGACTCAGGCAGTGCAACTTCTCGAACCAGACTGAGTCACCACATCAGTTTGATCATAATGTTAGTATTCTGTCTAGTCAACAACAGGATTGAATAAAGGAAAGCTGTATTTCTATGAAAATTTTCTGACAGGAGTCTCTTTGAAATTAACTATAGCTGTATTTGGCAAAATAACAGTTTTAGTTAGAAGAAAACCTGGGGCCTGTAGAAGCTGTAGCACAGAATTGTATACAGTGTGAGAGAGGGAAAGGGACCCACATGGCATGACTATTTTTCCATTGATATTTGTTTGATTTCTAAGAATGATAAAATAATAGAGATAGGGACTGCATACAAAAATGAAAATAGAGTTGTAAAACTCAATGTTAGCCATTGTTTCTGTTACATTTCCCCAAAAGGCTTTTAATTGAGCTATTAATAAATAGCTAAATTTTTTTGCATGAGCCTAACCTAAATTACATAAGATAATTATATTAAAATAACCCTTTAAAGGAAAATAATGATTATTTTATACCTACCATATGCCAGACTGTGTGCTTTTTGCTTTGTATTTATATACATTATCTCATTTGATCCTTACAACAACCCTCTGCAAAAGGTATTTCTGTTCCACTTTTACCAATAAGTCATCTGAATTTCAGAGAGGTTAAATAACTTGCCTAAAGTTACACATCTAGTAAATAGTACAATTTGAGTCCAAGTCTTTCTGATTCCATATGATTTCCAATTTAGCACACTGTTATGGATTATATGTATTACATTATACACATACATATATCCTCTAGCCATGTATCAAGGGATATTTTATTAAGGTCTAATTATTTAATAATAAACCTCAAGAAGGGAAAAATCCTCAAACATTCTTCATTTTTCTTTGCCTCTTACGTATTTTTTTTCCTATGGCTTCATCAAAACCATGGCTCTTTATTTCTTACAAGGATAAAGTCAAGATCCCTGGGTGTGATATTCAAGACCCCGACAGTCTGACCCCTACCTCCTACTTCAACAGTATTTCCCAATAATTTTATCAGTCACCATCCTTGGAGATTGATGTCTTGTCTGATTTCCAAAGCATTTATTGTCTGTACCTCTCATTTGGCACTTAATATAGTCATGTTTATTGTTGTTTATTTTGTTTACGTATGTGATCTCTCCCAAATAGTTGCTTAGCTTCTCAAGGTCAAGTGCCATGTCCTACCTGTTTGTTACTAACATTGTGTAAAGTCATGACCGACATGTAGTAAGGTCTCACTAACTGTCTGATTTTTTATCTTTTTCAAGTTTTTCTTTAAATTCCAGTTAGTTAACATATAATGTAATATTAGTTTCAGGTGTACAAGCTAGTGATTCAACACTTCTATACAACACCAGGTGCTCTTCACTACAAGTGCCCTCCTTAATGGCCATCATCCATTTAACCCATTCCCCCCACCCATCTCCCCTCCAGCAACCCTCAGTTTGTTCTCTATAGTTAAGAGTCTGTTTTCTGGTTTTCCTCTCTTGCTTCCCCTGTGTTCATCTGTTTTTTTTTCTTAAGTTCCACATATGAGTGAAATCATATTGTATTTGTCTTTCTCTGACTGACTTATTTCACCTAGCATAATACACTCCAGCTCCATCCATGTCATTGCAAATGGCAAGATTCAAAGATTTCATTCTTTTCTTTGTCTGAGTAATATTCCATTGTATATATACGTCACATCTTTATCCATTCATCAGTCGGTGGACATTTGGGCTTTTTCCATAATTTGACTATTGTTGATAATGCTGCTGAAAACAATGGGGTGCATGTGCCCCTTCCAATCAGCATTTTTGTAGCCTTTAATTTTTTTTATATTTATTTATTTTTGAGACAGAAACAGAGCACGAGTTGGGGTAGGAGCAGAGCGAGAGGGAGACACAGAATCTGAAGCAGGTTCCAGGCTCCACGCTGTCAGCACAGAGCCTGATGTGGGGCTCGAACCCACAAACCGTGAGATCATGACCTGAGCCAAAGTCAGATGCTTAACTGACTGAGCCACCCAGGCACCCCTGTATCCTTTAGATAAATACCTAATAGCACAATTTCTGAATCGTAGGGAATTCTTTTTTTTTTTTTTAATGTTTATTTAGTTTTGGGAGACAGAGAGACAGAATGGGGGAGGGGCAGAGAGAGAGAGGGAGACACAGAATCTGAAGCAGGATCCAGGCTCTGAGCTGTCAGCACAGAGCCCGATGTGGGGCTTGAACCCACAAAGCATGGGATCATGACCTGGGTTGAAGTTGGACGCTCAACCGACTGAGCCACCCAGATCCTGCAGGGAATTCTACTTTTAACTTTTTGAGGGACCTCCATACTGTTTTCCACAGTGGCTGCACCAGTTTGCATTCCCACCAAAAGTGTTAGAGGGTTCCCCTTTATCTGCATCCTCACCAACACCTGTTGTTTCCTGTGTTGTTAATTTTAACTATTCTGACTGATGTGAGGCAATATCTCATTGTAGTTTTGATTTGTATTTGTCTGATGAGGAGTGATATTGAGCCTCTTTTCATGTGTCTGTTAGCCATCTATCTGTATGTCTTCTTTGGAAAAATCTCCATTCATGTTTTCTGCCCATTTCTTAACTGGATTATTTGTTTTTTGGGTGATGAGTTTACAACTTCTTATATTTTGGATACTAACCCTTTATCAGATATGTTATTTGCAAATATCTTCTCCCATTCCATCGGTTGCCTTTTAGGTTTGTTGATTGTTTCTTTGCTGTGCAGAACATTTTCATTTGGATATAATCTCAGTAGTTCATTTTTGCTTTTGTTTCCCTTGCCTCAGGAGACACAGCTAGAAGGAAGTTGCTACAGCCAGTTTCAAAGAGACTACTGCCTATACTATCTTGTAGGATTTTTATGGTTTCAGGTCTCACACTTAGGTCTTTCATCCATTTTGAATTTATTTTTGTGTCTGGTATAAGAAAGTGGTTCAGCTTCATTCTTCTGCATGTCGCTGTCCAATATTCCTAACACCATCTGTTGAAGACACTTATCTTATTCCCATTGAATATTCTTTTCTGCTTTGTCGAAGATTAGTTGACCATATAGTTGAAGGTTCATTTCTGGGTTTTCTATTCCATTCCATTGATCTATGTGCCTGTTTTTATGCCAGTATCATACTGTCTTGATTACTTCAGCTTTGTGATATACCTTGGCCCCTAGAATTGTAATGCTTTCCTTTTCTTTTTCACGATTGCTTTGGCTGTTTGGAGTCCTTGTGGCTCCATACAAATTTTAGGATTGTTTGTTCTAGATCTGTGAAAAATGCTGGTGGTATTTTGATAAGGATTGCATTGAATGTGTAGATTGCCTTGGGTAGTATAGACATTTTGACAATATTTGTTCTTCCAATCCATGAGTATGGAATGTCTTTCCATTTCTTTGTGTGCTCTTCAATTTATTTCATAAGTGTCTTATAGTTTTCAAAGTGCAATTCTTTTACCAAAATGTGGAACGCTTCACAAATTTGCATGTCATCCTTGCACGGGAGCCATACTAATCTTCTCTGTATTGTTCCAATTTTAGTATATGTGCTGTCAAAGTGAGCACTAACTGATATTGATAAAGTCCAGTCTTCTCATTATTCTTCATGATTTCATGGATTCATATCTATTCTCTTTTTAGTCTCTAGATTTCCAGACTGAGAAGTGTTTATTGTTTTAGTCCCTCTGTATGTATACATCCATTGCTTTTCTCTGACTAGCTTTCAGTTCCATATTTCTCTTTACATTCTTCCCACCTTCAAATAAAGATTCTACTAAGTTCCCTAATGGTGTGGAAGGAGGATGAAGAAGAAATCAAGAATCTGATTAGCCCATAAACTGGATAATCAGTCTTTAAATTATTAAGAATCTACTGCAGGGGCGCCTGTGTGGCTCAGTCAGTTAAGCTTCTGACTTCAGTTCAAGTCATGATCTCGCATCTGTGAGTTCAAACCCCATGTTGGTCTGTATACTAACAGCTTGGAGCCTGGAGCCTGCTTCAGATTCTCTCTCTCTCTCTCTCTCTCTCTCTCTCTCTCTCTCTCTCTCTCCCTGCCCCACCCCACCTTCATGCTTGCGCTCGCTCGCGCTCTCTCTCTCTCTCAAAATAAATAAATAAATTAAAAAAAAAAAAGAATCTATTGCAGTATGCAGGGTGCCTGGGTGGCTCAATCAGTCAAGCATCTGACTCCTGATTTCACCTCAGGTCAGGATCTCATGGTCCTGAGATCAAGCCCCTCATTGAGCTCCACACTGAGCTTGGAGCCTACTTAAAATTAAGATTCTCTTTCTCTCTCCCCCTACTCTAAAAAAGAAATCTATTGCACTATGAATACCCGGACAGTGTGGTGCTAAGAATTTATTTGTAATTCTATTTTTCCAATCAATCAAATAACTCAGAAATTCTAAGAAAGAAAGGAAATAGAGAACAAAATAGGGTGGGTATGTCAGGCAAATTGTGGTCCTCTGTACTAACATTTCTGATAACTAGCTGAGGAAGCCACAGACGGCCTGATGAATCTCAGTCCTTCAGCCATGAAGAATCTCCTGCATCACATTCTCAGTGGCAAGGAGTTCGGAGTGGAACGAAGTGGTAAGATTGAATAACCGCATTTCCATTTTAGAGTGTTAGTTTGGTCTCGTTTGACTTTAAAATGTTTTTCTTTTATCAGAGGAAACTTTCCCCCAACTAAATAGAACCCCAGTATATGAAACAGTTAAAAGCAAAGCTGTCTTCTGGAACAAGATTTGGAAACTACTGTATATGTCTCTTTTTTTCTCCTTAAATGATAAATCAACTAAGTGGATTGCCATCATCTTTTGTTTTTGCACTGTTCTATCGATTCCTTTACATTATCCTGAATTTCTACTTTAGGAAAACTGACAACCCGTATCATTTGAAACTTTCTTGTATTCCATTTGGCAATAATTTAATAGCATTTGCAGTGGTGTGTCTGGGTGTATCAGATATATCAGATATATCCTTTCACCTGTGAATTCACATACATCTTAAGGTCTATTGCAAATTAATCCTCCACTTGGCACTTGGTGGTTTGGCAGTGGTGTTTGGTGCCAAGTACCTAAAACAGAGCAAATGAAAAAGGTTATCTTTCCTGCTCCACTTTTAGGCTTAGGATAAATAAACATGTAATTTCAGTTGGATGGGTCCTAGGCCTTTGAATGGTAAAAGAAAGTCATAAAGCACTGCTTCTCAAGCCTTACTGTGCATAAGGATCATGTGGGGAACTTGCAAAAGTACAGACTGATTCAGTAGGCTTGAAGTTGTACCCAAGATTCTACTAACAAGCTCCTAGGTGACGCTGATGCTGCTGGTGTATGGACCACACTTTGAATAGCAAGGTTATATAGTGGGTTATTTTCATTATTATTATTAACATAAAAGGAGGACATATATCTAAGTCTTCTAAGCATGGTGGACAAAATTATTTGAACCTGATTATCCTCTCTGTTTAATCTGTCATGCTATGTAGTTCGTCCCACTGATTCAAATGTCAGCCCTGCTATTTCCATCCATGAGATTGGTGCTGTCGGGGCAACCAAAACAGAACGAACTGGGATAATGCAGTTAAAAAGTGAGATAAAGCAGGTAAGACATCTTGGGATATCTCAGGAGATTAGCTGGGATATTGTCATGTTAAAGAACATTCTTTTGGAATTGATCTTTGTTGGGATTGTGTATTTTGTTTCATATCCTGTGTTTAATTGGAGCCATTTATTTTTCAGGCGGAATTTCGTAGACTATCTATCTCAACTGAGAGTCAGGTGAAACAACTAGGGATCCTTTAACATAATTTAACCTGCCTTTAGTTCTATATAACATGCATGAGCTCATGGCCTTTTTACAAGTAAGATAACAAACCACAGAGTAGCTTGATTCTCCTTTGTAGCATTCATTTTATAGATAGCTTTCCTTTTCTGGACCAAACTGTTTTGCTAATTTTAGGAGGAAAGTAATTTGTTTCTGTTAGCAAGAAATTGAAACCCTGAGTTCCTCTTATTAGAATTAACATGTAATTTTGGAATTAATTTTCTCTATGCAACTAGACTCCATTTCCTTACGTTTAAGAACAGGTACTAGAGAGAACACCAGATTGGATGAGGGCCTTTTTAAAAATCTAGTTTCTTGGGGCTCCTGGGTGGCTCAGTCACTTGAGCGTCCTCCTCTTGGTTTCTGCTCAGGTCAAGGGATCAAGCCCCATGTCAGGCTCCATGCTCAGCATGGAGCCTGCTTAAGATTCTCTCTCTCCCCCTCTGCCCCTCTCTCCTGCTCACTCTCTTTCTCTCCCTCTCTCCCTAAAATTTAAAAAAAAAAATCTAGTTTCAGGTATTTCCCCCAAATTAGATTTTTATCATTGTCATGAGAGAGGTATACAAAAGGTGTTGTGGATACATAGAGGTAAAACATTGAAATCATTCGGGGAGCTGATGGGAATTATCAGACATCATACTGTAGCCTCTTACTCATTTTCCTTGCAGCTGAGAATAGATGAATTATTATGCTCTACAAAGAAATACTTAACACAAACTTCCATAGCTTTATTCAAAACTCTGGGAAATCATGTGATTTTCAGAGTCTCCAAATTGAGAAGGTACTGATTTGGTCTCCCCTAGTAGCACTTTTTATGAAAATCTTAAAACTACTCCTCCTGACTTATGGTAGCTTGCAGTACTAAAGCACATCCAGAAGAGGAGAGACAAAATGGAAATTTTTTGTTGGAGGTTTTATGGGAGTCAGAACCATTTAGGACAAGAATGAGCCAATGCTTGAAGTTTAATTTGAAGGAAACTTTTCAGATTCATATTATGCAAGGGTAAGAACTGAATGGACTAATAGGAAACTGTTAACTACTACAGGTTTTTTCACAGATAATTTGGATAACCTGAACATTTTCCTATCTGAAAGGTGAAAGAACTATGTTTCATACTGAGGAGTTAAACTGATGTTGTTGGTAAACAGTCCTTGTTTTGGCTGAGAGTGATTGGCTAAATATTTTTTTATAGTTGTTTATAGGCACACAGTATTACTTACAAGTTCATTATATATTTAGAACTTGAAGCCCGTGTTCCCAGCTAGATTAGTACGATATTAAGGACTTGACCTATCCAGCTATATCATTTAATTCCTTTTTACACATCCACTACCTATAGGAATTCAAGAAAGGCAAAATCATTAGGACTATAATGTCAAGGATTGAGAGACCTAAATTTTCATTACTTTCTAATTTCTAATTATTGATTTCCATCCTTACTTGCCTGTCTGGTATTTTGTATTGTTCTAAACCCTTTTCTCTACCACTCACCAATGCCCTTTTTTCTGATCATGGGAAAAAATATTTTTAAAGGCAGTTTTTCTTTACCTTTTACCATAGCTTCTGGAGTAAGGCTATTTCATCAGCTTTTTAAATAATAACATGCTGGCTAGTTACTTGAATAGTCTGTAATTTTACTCTACTAATATGTTTTTAAACACAAATAATGTTTGCCTTGCCTCATCTCTTCTAAAATCTTATTTTCTAATTTTTTTTATAGTCCAATGGTGGTCATCCCTTGGGTATAGATTTGACATCACCATCTTTTCTGGTAACTGCTGTTATATACCATTCACAAGTACTTTGAATATGCTGTTATATAAGTCATGACATATACTGACTGAAAAGAAAACCAAAATGAATCAAGAACTAAAATAACTATAAATCAACTTCATGTATGGGGGTAAAATCTTTCCATTCGTTTTCCTACAAGGGGTATCAAAGGGGGTTCAGCTCTAGCCTCTTTTCCATTTCAGAGAAAACAAAATTCAATTTAATAAGTACTTAAGTGTCTGTTTATGCATTTATTCTTTCAACTAATATAATTAATTGCATGTATACTAGGTGCCAGGCACTGTACTAGATGGTATCAGCATCCCCTGGGAGCTTCTTAGAAATGTAAAATCTTGGTCCCCACCCTAGGCCTACTGAATCAGAGAGGCTTGGGTAAGGCCCAGCAATCTGTGTTTTAATAAGCTTTCCAGGTGATTCTGATGTACTTTTAAGTTTGAAAGCCACTGGATTGGCTGTTATTCTGATTAGTAATGTACTTAGTAAATATTTATTGAGTGCCAATTTTGTACCAGGCACTGGAAATACAATAAACAACAGAACAGATATGGTCCTTGCCATCATGAAGTTTACATTTTAGGAAGACTGATTTCCGATTAGATTTCCTTGGTTTAAACCAATGTAATGGCCTCTGACTTCAGATTTCTTAAACTGAAGACATTAAGGCAACTCCAACTTTTTTGTTGTTTGTTTGTTGTTTGTTGTTTTTTGTTTTTTTTGTTTTTTAAGGTTGTATTAGCTATCATGGGTCCCTTTAATTTCCATGTGAGTGTTAGGATAAACTTGTCAATTTCTGCAAAGAACCTAGTTAGGATTATGATGAAGACTATAGATAAATTTCAATCTGTAGATAAA
Organism: Panthera onca; assembly: GCF_046562875.1. Taxonomy (NCBI): domain Eukaryota; kingdom Metazoa; phylum Chordata; class Mammalia; order Carnivora; family Felidae; genus Panthera; species Panthera onca. The sequence continues at coordinate 70,453,564 of NC_138357.1, forward strand.
TTTAAAGGGTATTGCCACCTTAACAATGTTAAGTCTTCTGATCGATGAACATGGGATTTCTTTCCATTTATTTAGGTTTTTAATTTCTTTCAAAATGTATGGTAGTTTTCAGAGTATATGTTTTATACTTCTTTTGTTAAATTTATTCCTAAGTATTTTATTCTTTCAGATGCTATTTTAAATGAAAGTTTTTTCTTAATTTCATTTGCAGATTGTTGATTGCTAGTGTTTAGAAATTACAAGTGATTTTTATATTGATCTTATATTGTACAATTTTTATATTGATCTTATATTGTACAAATTTTATATTGATCTTATATTGTACAAATTTACAATTCCTTATATATAAGATTATGTCATTTGCAGATGTAGTTTTACTTTTTCCTTTCACTCTGGATGTCTTTTATTTCTTTTCTTGCTTAATAGCACTGACTAGAACCTCTAGTGCAATGCTGATTAGAAGTAGCAAGAGTAAAAACATCTTTGTGTTATTCTAAACTATCCTCTAAACTTAAGAGGAAAAACATTCAGTCTTTGACCATTTGTTATGATGCCAGCTGTGGGGTTTTGTAGATGTACTTTATTAGATTGATGAAGTTCCCATCTGTCTCTAGTTTGTTGAGTGTCTTTATCATGAAGGAGTGTTAGATTTTATTGAATGCTTTTTCTGCATCTATTAGGATGATGTGGTGTTTATCCTTTATTCTCCTGATGTGGTGTATTACATTAATTGATGTCTAGATGTGAAACCTTGAATTTCTGTAGTAAATTCTATTTCATCATGGTGCATAATTCTTTTCTATGTTGCTGAATTTGGTTTGCTAGTATTTTGTTGATTTTTGTATCTATATTCAGAAGGGATATTGATCTGTAGTTTTCCTGTGATGTCTTTGATTTTGGAATAAGGGTAATACTGGCCTCAAAATGAGTTGGAAAGTTCCTTCTCTTTTTTGGGGAGAGTTTGTTAGGAACTGATAATTAATCTTTAAATGTTTGATAGAATTAACCAGTGAAGCCATCTGTGCCTGAGTTTTTCTTTGTGGGAAGTTTTATAATTACTAATTTGATCTCTATTATAGATCTATTCAGACTTTCTGTTTCTTCTTGAGTCAGGTTGGATAGTTTATGTCTTTCTAGGAATTTGTCCATTTCATCTAAGTTATGTAATTTGTTGACATATGGCTGCTGATGGTACATCCTTAGAGTCCTTTTTGTTTCTTTAAAGTCAGAGGTGATGTTCCCTCTTTCTGTCCTGATTTTAATACATTCAGTCTTAACTTTTTGAGGGGGAGCTAAAGATTTGTCAATTTAGTTTATATTTACTGTCAAAGAAACAAATTTTAGTTTCATTGCTTTTCTCTGTTGCTTTTCTATTCTCTATTTCTTTCTCCTGCACTGTTTATTATTTTCTTCCTTCTTGCTTTTGGCTTAGCTTGCTCTTGTTTTTTTCATTGTCTGAAGGTTTTTTTCATTGTTTGGCTATCAATTTGAGATATTTCTTCTTTTTTAATATGAGCATCTATGACATAAATTTCTCTTTAAAGCACTTTCAGCTGCGTCCCATAAGTTTTGGCATGTTGTATTTTCATTTTCCTTTATCTCAGAGTGTTTTCTAATTTTCCTTGTGATCTCTTTCTTAAACCACCAGTTATTTAGAGGCATATTGTTTAATTTCCACATATTTGTAAATTTCCTAAATTTCCTTCTGTTTTTTATTTCTAATTTAATTTCATTGTAGTCAGAGAACATGCTTTATCTGATTTCAATTCTTTTAATTTGATTGAGGCTTGTATTATAGGCCATGAAAGCAACAAACTAAGCCATAGACCAGCTGGAATTTTAACAGAGATAACCAAGGAAAGAGACAGCTAAGAAACTCCCAGGTCATCAGTATTTGTATGGCACTATTTAAGTATCACTAGAGTGCTTTCTAAAAGGATCTAGATTTACAAAGGTTTACATTGTTGCTAGCTACTCATAAGTCTACTAGCTTTACTCTAACCTCTTTATCTTGGGTGTTACACTTAATATGTGGTTTCTAATTCTACTGACAGTGTTTATTATTCACTATGCTATAATACTTTATCAGAAGAACAGAGATAACTTTTGATTTATGTTCTTTCCTCTCCTCTTCTCCCAAGTCACCTGGAGCATCTGTGACTCCAAGTAGTGGGTCCTTTCCTAGAGGTCAACAGACATCTAAAGATAATCGTCAAGGTCAGTGGCAACGCCGAAGAAGGCTAGATGGAGCACTGAACAGAGTGCCAATTGGATTTTATCAAAAAGTATGGAAAGTTTTACAGAAGGTAAGCATAACACATTGTAGATGTATCTTTATTTTCCCACTTGATATCCTCAGTCTCCTTGGCTGAGATATGACTTGACTGTGACATCACTACAATTATATAAATGTCATATGTTCATATGGACAAAACCTAGAAGACCTAATCAAAGAAGTTGATTTATTATTTTGGTATTATTTATGATTTAGTCTCTTTCTATTATTGACACTAAGGTATTTTTTATAAATTAGATTTCAAAAATCATCACTTCTCTACTTTTGCTCATACTTGAACATTGTTGGACTTTGTGATACATTTGCTGCTTATAAAATCTGGTGATAAAGAGCCTGCTTTCTTTGTAGCTATTGTAGAGTGGAAATGTTATTTGTAGTAATGTGCTGACAATAGAGTAAAACTGCTGCGGTGTCTGAGGAGTTAGTGTAAGAAGCTGTTCTATTTTTTCTTGGATGAAAACTACTAAATAGATGCAAGATTATAATGATTTTAATGACCCAAAGCCTTTGTTGGTGTGACCAATTTTTGTTTTTCTTTCAAAGGCCTAGCTTGCCAAAGACATTTAAGAGGACATCACACCAGTATGATTGTGACAGATTTAGAGGGCCAGGAAGACCATGGTACTCATTCATAGGTCTCATTTATAGTCTCTTAGGTGGTACTTTCTGCTTCATTGCCCTTAGCAAGGACCTGAAGAAGATTTCATTCAGGGCTTCAAAACCTTAGTTATGTTTCTCCCCTTAGCACAATGATGTTCTTCCAGGGACCAAAACAGGTGATCTTTTGGAAAGGTAAAAGTTGTTTCCTCAGACTAGTAGCTCTGGCAATCTTCTTTTCAGAGAATATTATTAAAACTCTCCATCTAACTTCTCTAGCACCCTGGTCACAGACAGATATTTTATCTCTACAGCTATGCCTGGGTTATGGAAATTTGATTTCACAGACATGTAGTGGGTGCTGTTCTACCCCAGATACCATGGAATGTATCTGTTTTTATCATCAAGAAGTTTAATCCATAGTTATCTTCTTAAATTGCAGCTATAATGTAAAGCTGAAATGTATTATGATAAAGGTATAGAACCACAAGGTCTTGCAAATACAAGAACAGGAACATTTAAATATGACCAGGAAGATTGAGTATTTTATGGCAGAATCAAAACATGGACTTGGAATCCTAATATAAGAGGACAAACAAATGCCCTCTTTTTTAATTCCATTCCTTTTAGAATGAATGTAACATACTCATCACATTGGCACATATGTTTGCAGGCTGGTAATTCTCCGTACTAAGACTGTTATTTGGCATAGGAAACATGGGATGGAAGTGTCAGGTACCAGAGCCAGTAAACCTGCTGGATTGGAATCTTTGTCTGTGGCTTAATATATGTTGTTTTAATTTGTTTAACATCTAAAATGGCAAGTCCTTAATGCCCATTGCTTTTTAATAATTGAGTTGATTGTAAGAGAGAAGATAAAATATCATTCATTTATATTTTCTGAGCATCTGCTGTACGCTAGGCAGTGTCCTAAGTGCTCATGGTGATACAGCAAAGAACAAAATAGACAACAGTCTATCCTTATGGGAGCTTAGATTCTGCTATTCAATAAATAATAAACATAATAAGTAAATTATATAGAATTAAAAGAAGACAAGTATTGTAGTAAAAGTACAGCAGAGTGAGGGCATCAAGAGCACTGATGTTCGGGGGCGGGGGATGCTTAACTAGAAAATGTAGTAACTGCTGGGTGCCTGGGTGGCTCAGTCAGTTAAGCGTCCAACTGCAGCTGAGGTCATGATCTCACAGTTCGTTCGTGAGTTTGAGCCCCACGTCGGGCTCTGTGCTGACAGCCCAGAGCCTGGAGCTTGCTTCTGATTCTGTGTCTCCCTCTCTCTGCTCCTCCCCTGCTCATGCCCTGTCTCTCTCTGTCTCTCAAAAATAAATAAACATTAAAAAAAATTTAAAATGTAGTAACTATACAAGTCTGAAAAGTATGTATTTTGAGGGTTTTTATTCTTCAGCCTAAAAGTCTTTCTGAAAGCCTATTTGTGATGGGTCTGGGACCTAGCATGATATCTTTTCTGATAGTCTCTGAATCTTTGGGACTAGTCTATCCCAGAAGGTAGACCTTCTCTATCACTTCCACTCCTTTAAATTGAGGGTAAATCTTGCATCTACTGTAGCCCAGCCCTGCTTCTTGCCACATAATAATCATAAGCCCTTGTCAAGGACACTTGGGTTGCAGGGCCTTTCACTGGCCTGTGATTGTTCAGCATCTACCCCATGAAGCGCACTTAGAAATACTAAGTGTCGGGGTGCCTGGGTGGCTCAGTCGGTTAAGCGGCTGACTTCGGCTCGGGTCATGATCTCGCGGTCCGTGAGTTCGAGCCCCGTGTCGGGCTCTGTGCTGACAGCTCAGAGCCTGGAGCCTGTTTCGGATTCTGTGTCTCCCTCTCTCTGACCCTCCCCCGTTCATGCTCTGTCTCTCTCTGTCTCAAAAATAAATAAACGTTAAAAAATAAAAATTAAAAAAAAAAGAAATACTAAGTGTCTCCTTACAGGCTCCCATTTATCAGCATATCCTTGGTGACAACATGTTTTTGCTCTTTTGCAGTGTCATGGACTCTCTGTAGAAGGTTTTGTTCTTCCTTCTTCAACCACTAGAGAGGTGAGATTCTGTGTCTTTCACATTTATGTGATTGATGGTTTATGTCACTAAAGTATTTCAGTGATCATTTTTCAACATAACAGTTCTATGACTCTAGGTCAACTAAACATGAAGTGCAGTTGAGGAAAGGAGAGAATATTTTTTAAAAACAGAATAGGAAAAGAAATAGAATGGGAACATTAGAGAGTAATTATGTATTACATTAATTATATAAGGACAGCCCCCTTTTGATGGTTAAGTTAGGCTGGTTTATGTGAGTATTGCCAGTTAGAGAGGGCAGACAAGATAGAAATCTAGAAATGGATGACCTCTCATGTCCCCATCCTTTTCATCCCCACCTTTCTCTTGTAGGATGCTTGTAGACTATTATATTATGAACTAGTGGTCCTCAGCTCTAACCATATGTCATAGCAACCTGAGCTCCCATCTCCAATTTAGTGAATTAAAATCTCCAGGGATGGAACCTGAGCATCTGTACTCTAAAAAAAAATCCTTGGGGCACCTGAGTGGCTCAGTCAGTTGAGCGTCCAACTCTTGATTTTGGTTCAGGTCATCATCAGGTTGTGGGATTGAGCCCTGCATCTGACTCCAACATGAAGAGATTCTCTCTCCTTCTCTGCCCTTCTCTCTCTCTCTCTCTCTCTCTCTCTCTCTCTCTCTCTCTCAAATAAACAAACAAGCAAACAATCCTTAGAATGAGTCTGATATATAACCATGGTTGGAAAATAATGCCATGAACCACAGACATGTATTATTGGGTGCTTTTATATTTCCCTTTTTGCCCAATCACATAGGTATTCTAAAGAAATAACTTTTATACAAAGCCAACAAAGGAACTAGAATTAGCAAATTAGGAATAGTAAGATTGGATGGTAGAGCATTCTCAAAAACACTGGAGTTGTTGTAGGCAATGGCTGGAGGGGCGAGTGCAGAAAGCTAATGCTATGCCTCAGAGCTTCACTCTTGCCTCTAGGCCTCTTCTCTAATAAAGAACACTGTGCCCTCTCTGTCCTTTCTCTGCTTTTAAGCAAGATTGAAATGTTAATATAATTAATAATAATACATGGTACCTTTAAGAATCTTCAGAGTACCTTTACACATTCTTTAATTTGATCTTTAAAACAGGTATGTGAGGAGCACCTGGGTGGCTCAGTCGGTTGAGCGTCTGACTTCAGCTCGGGTCATGATCTCGCAGTGGACGAGTTCAAGCCCATGTTGGGCTCTGTGCTGACAGCTCAGAGCCTGGAGCCTGCTTCTGATTCTGTGTCTCCCTCTCTCTCTGCCTCTCCCCCGCTCATGCTCTGTCTCTCTCTGTCTCAAAAATAAAGATAAACATTTTTTAAAAATTTTTAAAAAACAGGTATGTGAGACAGCTAAGGAAGGGATTGTAGTTTCCGACTGACAAATAAGGAAACAAATTTAGGGAAATGAATTGTTCAGGGTCCTAGAACTAGTAACTAACAAAGACAGGACTTGAACCCTGGTCTTTAGGGTCCAAATATATATATTTGGGTCCATTATATACAAGGTCCATTATATACTCAATACAATTTTGCCAAAAATTATTCCTCACTGCTCTTCACCCTAAAATAACTTTGTATTTCTTCATGCCCATTTTAATCTAACAGTATATAAATGTTTTACATAATTCTAGTCATCCTGTACATACAGTTTTAAGTTCTACTTAGATTTTTCCTGTATATACAGTCATCATATTTATTCTTTTAAATGACTCTATAAAAACCCATGAAGTTGCTGTACCATAATATGCCATTTATTTACATGACCATTCCCATGTTTAGATTACTTTTAGTTTTACATTTGTGACTAATGCTGTAAACACTCTTGCACATAGGGCTTTTTCCCTCACTTGAATTATTAACTTCGGATAAACTCTCAAAAATAGGATTGTGAGTTAAGGGGCATTGACACTTTTATCACTCTTGTTATGCAATGCTAGACTGCATTCCAAAAAGATCAGACCAATTTACTCACTCAGGTACTTTGAAGGAGACTGAGCTGCACTTTGGCTATAGTGCTTTTCCTGCCTTTCAGAATAGGTGATTGATAACTCCTGGATGACGGGCTCTTAGGAATTGATTTTCTTTTTCTCTATTACAGATGACTCCAGGCGAGATTAAATTCTCTGTTCATGTGGAATCTGTCCTGAACCGTGTACCTCAGCCAGAGTACCGCCAGCTTCTGGTTGAAGCCATCCTTGTCCTCACCATGATGGCAGATATTGAAATTCATAGTATTGGAAGCATCATTGCTGTGGAAAAGATAGTGCATATTGCTAATGACTTGTTCCTTCAAGAACAGGTAGGCAAGTGGCAAGCCTGTTGTTTTCTCAAAGGGGAATGTCTGACACTAACCTAACTGCATTCAGAGCTCTTAGTGAAGCCAAGGTCACTTTCTTGTGCCCTCTTCCTCATAGCTCTTTTCTGGGCCCCTCTGTAATGGCTCTGAGCTCTGTTTGCAGAAGTTGGCTGCGGGACGGCCTCTGTCTTTCACCAAGTGTTTTTGTGATTGTGTGAGATAGTAAAGTTGCCTGGAATTCAGGAGGCTTTTATGCTTTTCATCATATTTCAGTCTTCTTATCACATGGCTTTTTATAGCAATAAGGACTTAAGAAGAGACAACTGGATAGCATATCCTTTTTGGGCTATTAAGGAAAAGAGAAGATTCAATTTTGGCTTGGTTTTGTTTTGTTTTTGCGTTAGCTACTTACCTATAGGAAAATATTAAAGTGAAACTTTTAATTCTACATTTAAAAACTTTTTCTTAATGTATCTTCTTCCAGGACATTAACCATGTTTACAAAATGCAGACTATTGAAAGCTTTCCAAATGTTTCCTAGATTAAGAGTAGAAACACTAAGGTGAAGTACATGCCCTGTCATCAATAGGAAAATCTCCAAAATATGTAATAGGTGTTTCATTCTATTACTAGGCACTGTGGAAAAATGCGAAAAAAAATCAGAAGTACCCAGGACAGTCCTAATTTTAAATATTCTGGATTGCTGTTAGTCTGTGTATCAGACAATATGATCCCTTTTAGGCATAGACTCTAGCTTGGAAAGTGTACAGTCTATTTGAACTAAGTCTACTTAGAAAGAAATAATCATCAAAAGCAAGATAAAATAATATGTGCTGAAATCAGTAGTACTGGAAAGATTAGGACCCAAGTCCCTCTGGGGTGATTTGTAAGTATTAACATTTGACTCTTAACAGGTACAACTTGTTTAATTAACTGTTATATTTAACTTTCAAAATTCTGAACAATTAATATTTTAAAAGTAATGTCATCATGAGGGCACCTGAGTGGCTCAGTCGGTTCAGCTCAGGTCATGATCTCATGGTTTGTGGGTTTGAGTCTCGCACCGGGCTGTGCTGTCAGCTCAGAGCCTGGGGCCTGCTTTGGATCCTCTGCCCCCACTCTCTCTCTGCCTCTCTCTCTCCCTCTCTTTCTCTGTCTCTCTCTCTCTCAAAAATAAACATTAAAAATGTTTTAATTAAAAAAATAATGTCGTAGGATGTGGGTATCTAGGGAAAAATGTACATATAGAAACTCACATTCAACATTTTGTGCATAACCGATCCCTTCCTACCAAAACAGCCTAAGATTCAACTAGCTGGTGATGGGGAGGAGGCTCTGAGTAATCCCAATGAGGACTTTAACTAGTAAGATTAGTAATTTTTCCTTTCCCCTGTGTTCTCCTACCCTTAAAAACCAAACAGAAAACCCTCGGGGCAGATGATACCATGTTGGCCAAGGATCCTGCGTCTGGCATCTGTACTCTTCTGTATGACAGTGCGCCCAGTGGCAGGTTTGGCACCATGACCTACCTCTCCAAGGCAGCTGCCACCTACGTACAGGAGTTCCTGCCTCACAGCATCTGTGCCATGCAGTGAGGCCTCTGGGCCCTGGCTGCAGGGAGCCTTTTGACAGCTGGTTCCTGCCTCGGTTGATCATGCATGGGACTGAAATGTGTTGGCCTGATCACTCCTACCCTGCCCCTTTCCATCCCATCCCACCCAAGAAGAATGAACTTTTCTGATCCACTAACTGCTTTCGAAGTGAACCTCTGCCTGGAGGAATATGCCCGCCCAGGCACTCTGTAGTAGGCCTTAATTCTTTCATGGTTCATGGAAGTTTGCATGTGTTTTTATCCTCCAGATCTGTTACAAATTTAGTTTCCTAACTACTGTTTGCAGAGTAGGTATTAATAATAACTTATGACTGAAGTTTGGAAATTTTTCTTATGTGTAGTTTCATTGTGTGAATGAGTGGTGGGTGCTTTGGGACATTGTTTCAAGTGGGGAAACCCTAAAGTGTTGGATTTTATACTACCACAAATTGGAAATATCTATTCTAAGTGCCTTTTCTTGGGAAAGGAGAGTACCAGATCATGGTTTTCTTCATTACTCACATGTTGCCTCACACTGAGTGACAAACGCCTTTCTGTATAGAATTACTGTCCCTGTTCTTGCCTTCTCTGTATCTGCATACATAATTTCTACTCTCCCTTTGGTGAAATATCAAAAAATGCAAGTGCAGTGTCTGTATTTAAGAATTTTGATATTAGCAATTGAAATCACCTTTTCTGAAGATTGCTGGTGCTCAGAGACGTATCTGTAGCAGAAAATGCAGAAAAACCCAGGAGCCAGGATCCCAGTTCCAAAAAGGAAGGGAAAAGAGATGCCTGCAATAGTGTCTTACACCTAGGGAACAGAGAGGGAATCAGAGGTAAGTTAGTACCCTGAAGAGAGCCTTGTGCACCAACTTTTGCCTCAGAAGAGTGGGCCAACACACAACATGCAGAATAATTGAAGTCTCTGTCTTTGGCAAACAGGAATCCAGCAGTCAAGTCTATAGCTGCCTTCACAAGCAGTCCTTCCTTGGTGATCCTTACCTGTCTCACTCGCCTACTGACTTTTTACAGCATCCAACCCCCCATCCACCACCAACTCCCTGTCCTCCCATCGGTTCTTAAACTCTTTCACTTACATCTTCACTCCCTGATTCTAGTGTTCATATCTATGTGTATTTTGATATCTGTTGGCATATATCTGTTTCTTATAAATAACTGCATTCGTGTGTGTGTCTAAGCATACACGGGAATTTTTCTGAATGTAAGTAGTTTCAATGTGTCTGTATATCTAGCTGTATCTACATTTGGCAGCCTATGTAAATATGTGTTATATGGATGGTGGTGACCGTAGCCCCCAGGCTGACACACCAAGAGTAATGGAGGAATCCTTAAGTCCTTTTCCCTAGTCCCATGTTTAGGTAAACTCATTTGAAGAATGTTTCTCCTAACTTTCTTAATTGAGACTGCTGTAACAAAATACTGTAGACTGGGCGGCTTAAATAACAAACATTTATTTCTCACATTTCTGGAAGCTTAGAGGCCCAAGATTGGGGTTCCTGCAGACTCAGTGTCCAGGGAGGACCCTCTTCCTGGTTTGCAGATGGCCACCTTCTTGCTGTGTCTTCAGATGGCAGAGAAAAGGGGGACGGAGGGTACTCTAGACTCTTCATAAGGATACTAATTTTGTTATGGGAATTCTTCCGTTATGACTTCATCTAATCCTGATTACTTTCCAAAGGCCCCCACCTCCAAATCCCATCACCTTGGGGATTAAGGCTGAATCCCCAATGTGAATTTCAGAGGGGTACAAATATTCAGTCCATAGCACTTTCCTTCTCCTTGTTTATGTGTAAAGAGTCTGCTAATTTACCTGTTTGCACTCAGGTAACTTCCTACTTCTGTCCTTTCCTTTCTCTCAGATTTTTCAGATTTTTCTCCAAGAATGGGGCTGGGGCTAGGGATCTCTCTAAACGGTTCTTACAGAACCCATGACAGTCTTTTGAGTGCATGAGTAAGTGAGCACAGTAAGTAGGGTGATAGAAAACAGAGTGGAAATGAGAGAGGATAGCCAACCTTTTTAGAATAGAATGTCTCTCAGAGCAAATGGAAACACACAGTAAGTAGCTTTCTGATTACATGATTTTCTGGTCACTTTATAAAGATAATTTATGACCTGTTCTGACACTGTCTTTTCACTGGCCGTGCATACCCCAGCCACAGGAAGTACATCTGGAGTGGCACAGGTGAAAACCTCTGCTCTCTGCCATGTTAATTTGACTGAACTGACACTGACTGCTGCGTTTCTCTGGGTTTACTAAATTGCCTATCACTATGCTCTCCATCCAGTGGTATTTCACATTTAAAGCAACTTTTTAGAAAACTTGATCTGCATTTAATTCTTTGTAAGCATGTGATACTAAAAGAAACTTTGGACTTTTTTTTAAGCACTTCTGTTTTGAAATTAGAATTAAAAATTGGAATGTCCAATTAAATCATGTCTGATGCCAGTGTTCAAAACTTTATGTGTGTTTTTGTGACTGGGGTTTATTTTGTGGCTCTATTTTACATACTCTGTTTAATTATACAGTACAGTCAAACCTCATTAATTGGGTCAAAGTAGAATTATCTTAATATAGAAATCATATATATTCTATAATATGTTAGATAATATAAGTAAAGAAACACAGTTTTATCTTTCAAATACATACCCACTCAAACTAGGCTCATTAAACTAAAATGGGCTTATTGACATCTTTAGGGGACCTGTACTGATGAATGAATAAGATTTTTACTCAGTGTTACAATTGTGTGCAAATGGGGCTTCTGTACTACCGGAAGGTACTTAACAACAATTTGTTCTCCTAAGTATTATAAATATTTGGCAGAATCCTGTTTATACTACTCATTAACCATCGTGTAACAAGAGAGGGTTTATTCAGTAAGGATGAACCAGTCTCCAATCCCATCCTCACTAATTAGGTTTCACTACACTGTAGGAATTTTACACAACTGGTGGGGCAAACGTTGTCGTTCTTACCCATGGCTCACAAAACCTCTACTGCCTCCCTTTGCACTTACTCAATACCTAATACCTACACTAATGCAGTGGAGATAAATACAGTGTTTTCCACATTTAGTCTTTGTTTCCTATTAAACTTGAGTGACCTTAGGTCTTGGTTTGCCCAGGAAAGTCTCCATGCATGCCTGTTGTCGTGGCATAATTATTAATAGCACTCTTTGTCACTCTTAAAAGTGTCCCAGTTTGGACGATATGGTTGCCCTATATTTAGCAGAAGTCTGATTTCTTTTAAGGCTAGACCTAAAAGCCAAGGACTTGTTCTCAAAAGTACTCTTGAAGTAGTGGTGTGGGGGTAAGGAAACAGTGGGGGGGAGACTTAAATAATATCTCTTAAATCCTAAGCAATATTTGAGTGCTTACCAGATGCCAGACTGTTATACAGGCAGTTAGCATGAACCATCTTATTCTATCTTCATAGTTACCATGTGAGCTAGATACTTTTGTCATTCCCATCTTACAGATGACGGAACTGAGGTGCTGAGCATTTAAGCAAATTGTTCAAGATCAAACAGCTGGTAAGTGGTAGAGCTGGGATTTGAGCCCAAGCAGTCTGGCTCTATAGAGTTCCCATTCTCAACAATGACACTCTTCAAGGAAAAGACATTAAAACAAGGGTCAGTCTGTTGAGTACAGTTGAGGCATCTGTGGGCAGATTGTATGGCACAGTGGGCAACATGCAGAAATGCACAAAGAAGGCAGCCACAGGAGTAGTGTCTTTTCAGTGTGTTTGCTTTCCCTGCTGCCTGCTTCTGCCAGCAAGCAAAGACAGGCAAGATCGCCAAAAGAAGTGGCATAGCCTAACCTGACCTTGCTGGTTTAAAAACTACCTTTAGCAATACTGGTTGAAGAAAGTGAGTCAAGGACCCTTATCCAGGGTCACCACACCAGTACACTTTGGAGCCAAAGTTCAACCTACTTCCTCTGAACTTAGGCCTTCCATCTGCAATTCCAGTGCTTTGGGAAGGGTTTTCTTCCCAAGTTAAGGACTGTATGGATATTAAGCATGTGGAAAATTGAGTTAGGGACCTGTGGCATGGTTTGTGCTCTGTGTGAATCATGAACAAGGGTCCAGCCACCCTGTGAGATTTGCTGCAGGAATAGGCTACCAATTTCAGAGCCTCATTGCAACAATTTATCTTTCTCCATACTTGAGTCATCTTGCCACATTGTGTGTCAAATAAGGATACTGTTTCCACTTTAGAAGTGTGTTGAAGTGTTCGGCTACCTGCTGCTAGATCTGAAAGAACACAGAGAACAATCCACTTTCACATCATCTTATTACAGTCCAGATTTTAGGGTGCCAGCTGGCCAGCCTGTATCCTGTCCTCTTCCTTTCACTGCCTATCCTTGAAGGTCCAGGACAAATCCCATTTCCTCTTTATATTGCCAATCTGTCATGATCTCACCTTTCAGTCAACTCCTACAGGCCCACAGATTCCTTCACCTCTGTCTGTAAATGTGTGTCTTTCTCTCTGATCCTAAAAGCAATTATTCATGAGCTCTAACATCCCTTGATATACTAATTCCTTCCTTTCGCAATCAAATTTCTTCAAAGAAGAAGCTCCACCTGACAGTGTTGGTTAACCCCTTGCAATTGGGCTTCCTCCCTGCCTTGTGTTTTTTTTCTCCTCATAGAGCACCAGTGAGCTCCTATTGGCAATGACATTGTCACTACCTCTCCCTTCTTGTGACCCTCTCATCCCTAGATTTCTGTGAAACTGTACTACATCTGTTCTCACCCAACTATTTCTTCTTTTGTCTCCTTTCTGGCATCTTTTTCTCCTCCTAGCCTCCACAAAAAGTCATTTCCAAAAGTTACACTCTTCTTCCTAGCCCAAAAGATTCTCACCATAGTGTGCGGTAGGCTTTAAAAAGTGACATGGTCTGATTTACTTTTTTTTATTTTTTTTAATTTAATTTAATTTTTTTTTTTTTGGCCCCGAGTTCATTCTGGTGGCTGCAAAAAGACTAAATTGTAGTTCTGCAAAAGTAGAGGTAAAAACCCGTGTGATAGTGCAGAAAGTTCAGGTGAGAGATGACAATGTCAGGACTGGAGTAATGGCATCTCTGTTCCCATTGCCCGTACCCTAGTTTAAATCATCATTACTTTTTATGTGGACCACTGCGGCACTCTCACTACCTCTAGTCTTTCAATAGCTAATCTTTACACCACTCTTGTAGAAATCTTTTTTTTTCTAAGATTTCTGTTTAAATGTCTACTCATTTGCCACAGCTTGAAGTCTGTTCCCTTTAGCCTGGCATTCACAACCCTTCATGATCCAGCCCCTTCAGCTAAACTAGACTAGAAATGTTCTCCTTTATGTTTTTGCTTATGGTATTGATTCTAGTCAGTGTGTCCTCCCCTGGCTCCCATCCTCACCAAGTAAAATCCTGTCCATCCAGTAAAACCATCTCAAATGCCACTGAATAGGAATTCTAGTTGCCATTTATTAAGTACTTAATTCTCAGTTATTAAGCAATCTAAGCCTTCTACATTCATTATCTGACTCTGATGCATTGCATACTGTTTCTTGTGTATTTATGCCATCTCTACAAGAATGCAAATGCCCTGAGAGCAGAAATGAGATTGTAGTTCATGTTGAGAATTGCATCCCTCGCTGTTCTATACATTTAGTTGCCGTCAGATAAATGTTTGGTGAATGACTGAATGATTGCAGAACTTTGAACCAGTTGCTATAGGAAGATCTAAAAGAAGCATAAGGGCTTATATTCTAGTTAAAGAAGACATCACAGGTCTGGGGTGGGGGGTTGGATTTTCCAGAATACTAAGCATTCAGGGAATACTAAATGGAGGATTGAACAAAGTTAGATTTAACAAAGTAATGCTACAGGAATGAAGTTTACATAGTAAAGGGAATGTTCAATGGCTTCAGTGTCAGGCAGACCCGGTTTTGAATTCCTGCTTTTCTGCTTAATAGGTATGTGACACTGAACAGCCATTTGCTCTCTCTCTCTAAACTGCATCTGTAAAATGGGCATAGTACAATATCCTTCATAGGACTTTTGCAAAGATTAAATGAGATAATATAGCCAAATGCATATCAGAGTGCTCAAGAAATGTTTAAAAAGTAAAAAATGCTGAGCTAGTTTTTAAAGGAGGTAAGGATGTTGGATTGTCTGAGGAGTGTTAGCAGGTCACTTCAGGTTGAGATGAGAGGTAGGGGGACTTGGGAATTGGCCAGCTTACATCATATCATAGGGGCTGCCAGGAGCTTGGAAATAACTGATGATAATTCTAAAAGTGCTTCAGGATATTATGTAATGTGAAGTCTCACACTACATAAATTATTTCAGTAACCCTTGTATAGCTCCAGAAGCAAAAGGAGGGAGGGAAGGGGAACTGCAGTTTGCAAACATCACTGAAAGTATGTGCTCACCCCCTCCCACACGAATTTTTAAAGAGTAATTTGACATCAGTGCTTGATTGGAATCTACAAAGCAATTTCAAGATTACCAGCCAGCCTCTTGAAAAATGCTTTTGGCTCTGCCAGAGTGAATTATTGAGGTTTTTAACTCTTACATGGATATGGATTGCTAATGATGAAAAGGAATAAAGTTGCGTGCAAAATTTACTGTGTAAACTTTTCAAATCTTTTGCACCCATTTATTAATCCCTCACCAAAAAAGCCTGTCTAACGTAGGTGGGTGGTGCTGGGCTCTTGGTGGCCACATCGTGTCTATCTTTAAATATTTATATGGGTGTATCTGCAGATTGAAACAATTCACGAAGAGCTGGGCGGCTTTTTTGTTGTTGTTGTTTGCTTGCTTTTTTGTGTTTTTTTGTTTTGTTTTGTTTTTTTAGCGCTAAAACTCACATTCGCGGCTATTTTAGCAATTAGCCCCGGCTCTTCCGCTACTCGAACCCCTCAAAACTACATCTCCCAGCATGCTCTAAAGCTGGTCTGACCTCATTTCAAATGGCCCCGTAGGGCAACAAGGATGGTTAGTTTTGACCGTGCTTATTTGTCCCATAAATTATCGATCCTAATTGGCAGTTATTTGGGCTTTTATATTTGCCGACCTCTCGTTTTTGTACCGTGGTCACTAAATGAAGGGCTTCTGGCCTGGGAGGGCCCATGTATTCTTTCAATTGGTTGGGGAGCTGGGACAGTGTCTCTGGCAATAACGAGAATAGGAGGGAATGTTGACCAGGGAGCACCGCTGCGGCCGTTCAGAGGAGCAGGAACAGGAGCCCGGGCTGAGTCTGAAAAAAGCCGGATCCAGAAGGTGGCTCCGGAACGGCTGGAATTGGAAGATGGAGGAGCCGGAGGAACCGGCGGACAGTGGGCAGTCGCTGCCTCCAGTGTACATCTACAGTCCCGAGTATGTCAGCATGTGCGACTCCCTGGCCAAAGTCCCCAAACGGGTAAGAGAGGTGGGGATAAAAGACCGTGGGCTTTTGGGGTGGGGGTGGGGGCTGTTGGACCGGACGGCATTAGGAAGCTGAGAGGATTCCGGGCTGGGGGAAATCTTCAGCAGAAATTTGGGCAGGTGTGCTAGGCTATGGAGGAAGTGTTCCCTTACAGTTTCTGAGAGCGCCGCATTTATCCGCGGGGCGTCCAACGCACCGGAGGGGGTAGGGGTGCGGGGGAGGGGATGGTACTAGGGGATGGTGGCTCCACTACAAGGGATCCCTGAAGTGGAGAAGACGCTGCAAGAGAAACGTTCCAGCACCTCCGTGAGGCCCGGTGGCTTTCTCCTTAGCTATTTATATACTTTGTATCTATTTTGTCTAAAGTGCATTGCAACTGGTAAGTAAAAAGAAGCGAGGGGAGTTAAAAGTTACTTTCTTTGTTCAGGATGATGAAGTCGATTGTATTTCTCTGAATTAAACATTTAAGAGACGTTTTTCTGCCTTTTTTTTTTCTTTTTTGTTGATGCTTCTAGGCCAGTATGGTACATTCTTTGATTGAAGCATATGCACTGCATAAGCAAATGAGGTAAGTTGTCTTTCTTGAACCGAGCCCTGAAGCTAAGTGCTCCTTAGTATCCTACTTCACAATGGAGCTAATTAGGAAGAGAATAGTCCTTTCTTTCAAAGTTTTTTGCAATTCAGTGTTTGTAATCTGCCTGTAACCTAGTGAATGCTCTTGAAGCATTAAGAAAACTTGAAAAAAGTACGTAAAGCAGTTAAGACCCATTAGAAATAAGATTCTATTACTGGAAGGGAAAGTAATCTAGGGATAGGTGCCCTGTGGAGATTTCAAGGTGAGTACATTAGGGTACTAAAACCCATCTGATGGAAAAGAAATTTTATTCACCTGTGACATGTTCTGAGATTTCTATGTGTTTATTTCTAAGCCAAATCTGAGGGTGTGTGTTCAACTTAAGATTTTTAGACACCCCATCACCATCACCTAACTTTTACAATTAAGCCTGGAGACAAGTCAAGACCAAAGCGAAACTACAACCAGACCAGAACTGAGCACACACTTAAGTGTTGCTTTAAAAAAAGAATGAACTTGCTGTTTATCATTATAAGAATGGATATTTTAGCCCTGTCACTTGTAGGATTATTTATGACATTGTATGGCCAAATAGGTGAATGTCTATTCTGACTTGTGTGGTATACTTCATTTATTCCCCCAGAAGGTAGTGTAATAGGCTTTCAAATTTTATCCTTATTATTAACAAAATCATTTATTGAGTACCTTTTTTTTTTTTTTTTTTTTTTTTGCCCATATGTTTGGTAGACGTGAGAACTATATGCCTTCCATCGCAGTTACTTAACTTTTCCAAAAATTACTTTATGGGCACGTGGGTGGTTTAAGCATCCAACTCTTGATTTCCACTCAGGTCATGATCTCACTGTTCGTGAGTTCGAGTGCCACATCAGGCTCCATGCTGACAGTATGGAGCATGCTTGGGATTCTCTCTCTTTCTCTCTCTTTCTGCCCCTTCCATGTGTGCGCTCTCTCTCTCTCTCTCTCTCTCTCTCTCTCTCTCTCTCTCTCTCTCAAATTAAATAAAATAAACATAAAGAATATTTTAAGACAAACAAGAAATCGATGCAAAGGAGAACTGTCCCATTCCCTTGCTATTAAGCAGAGAGGCTTTCTGTAAGTGTTTGTTAGATAAGAGGAAGGGCACTAGAAACCTTAGGGCAGGAAAACATCGCCCAAAAAACTGTAACATTTTTATTTTAATGCACAGATTTGTCATTTTCTTGAAGGAGAAGCAAGAGTCCTTGTATCTTGGCTATGTATATGGAAATTTTTTTGATATTTATTTATTTTTGAGAGACAGCATGTGGGGGAGGGACAGAGAGAGACAGAGGATCCAAAGTGGGCTCCGTGCTGACATCTGTGAGCCTGATGCAGAGCTTGAACCATGAGATCATGACCTGAGCCGAAGTTGCACCCTTAATCAACTGAGCCACCCAGGCGCTACTATATATATTTAATTGTTGAGACTGAGCTACAGGATTCTTCTGGCCTGCTTGGTGACAGTACTAGCCTATACAGTCATATTAATTCATGAAAAACCCATGGCTGAGTTCCCATTCAGAAAAAAAAACAAAAACAAAAACAAAAAAACACTACTGCCTCCCTGTGGCGTAGGTCATCGCTTTTCCAACTTGAATGTACATATGAATCACCTTGTTAAATTCCGATTCAGTAGATCTGAGGTGGGGCTGAAGGCTGAAGTTCTGCCTGTCTGACAGGCTCCCAGGTGCTGCTGCTGCCGCTGCCCTGCCGCTGCCGCTGCCGCCACCACCGCCGCCGCCGACGCCGCCGCCGCCGCTGCCGCCACTGGTCCATAGACTACACTTTAAGGGGCAGTGGCAGAGTCAGGAAAAGAAATGGGGAATAGGCAGAGAAGTTAAAGGTGGTAAGTCCGGTTGTTAGCTTAACACCACCCTGTATTCTGAGTCACTTCTATTTGTCACTTCCTGTGAGAGCTTCTGAGCAAAGTCCCTTCTCTTCTTCCTCTCAGAGGTGGATATGAGGGACCAAATATAGGAACTTTTATGTTTTGAGTTGCCTATTTGTTATCTGTTAGTATTAACAATAATGATAGTCATCCACAAAGCATTTTCATATGTTATCATTTCATTTTCACATTAAGTCCCATAATATCTCCCCACTTTACAGGTGAGGAAACTGAACTACAGAAGTCAATTTGCCTGAGGTTATGGAGCTGATAAGTACAGAGTTAAGAAGAGGTGCTCAGTTCTCAACTCCAAATTCAAAATTCATGATAATAAAGTTGCCTATTAAAGTAAAATTAGGGGCAACTGGGTGGCTCAGTCAGTTAAGTGTCTGACTCTTGGTTTTGGCTAAGGTCATGATCTCACAGTTCGTGGAATTGAGCCCCAAATCAGGCTCTGTGCTGACAGTGCAGAGTCTGCTTGGGATTCTCTCTCTCCGTCTCTCTCTGCTCCTCTCCTGCTCTCTTGCTCGCTCTCTCAAAATAAATAAATAAACTTAAAAATTTTTTAAAGTAAAACTGTAGCTGAAAGGATTATATGTCCCAATTAGGAACTAATTCAAGTGCAAAGATCTCTGCCTACTAGTTTGTCATGGAAGTTGTAACTCACAGAGTGAAGTTTGTCCAATATCTGATTATTTCACTTAAATATAATCACTCGCTTTTTTTTTTTTTTACTACCTGTGAACTCAAGGAGATCTGTCCTCTCATCCCTTATTAGTGGAATCATTACATAGATGTGAGGAAGTGAAGACTACATCAGTAAAGGAAGAGAACATGTTTATTATTTCAGCCCACTGGAACTGGGAGCTGGGAGTTGTATTTTCTGCTCAGACTGCTGGCTCCTGCTTCCAGTTTCTGGCATACTCTGGTTCTGACTCACTCACCTCTCTTTGTTCTCTGTTATTATTAGGATAGTTAAGCCCAAAGTAGCCTCCATGGAGGAGATGGCCACCTTCCACACTGATGCCTATCTGCAGCATCTCCAGAAGGTCAGCCAAGAAGGAGATGACGATCATCCAGACTCCGTAGAATACGGGCTAGGTAAAGTCATTACTGGGCAATGATGGGAGGTAGACAACCTCCACCTATAAATTGTAACTACTTATTTTACAACTTGCATGAAAGTCTTTATTTTTTAATTAAGAACTAATGTGTTAACCACAATATTAATCTCTTAGCTTAAACACATATCTCACTTAACAAGCAAACCATATGAGTTGAGCAAAACCAAATGATGGATTAGACGGAGGAAAATCTTTTAGTTGCTTAGGCCCAATAGCAGTGCCCACATTGGGTCTGGCTGTTAAAACTTGAGTACATGTTTATGTTCTGGATAAGTTTTCAACCCTATTTCACATTAAACAGCTGTATTTTTTTAAACTGTAGGTGGCCAATGGGATAGTCTAGAGAAATAGCATGGTTTAGTAGAACTCTGGTCTGGGAGATAGTGAGTCAAGGGACCTGGGTCCCAGACCTGGCTCTGTATGACCAAGATAAGATATATCACCTCTCAGGACTCTGTTTCTCCATCTGTAGGGTGTGACTAGCTAATCTTGAAGGTTTAGCCTTTCTAGGTCCAATGCTTTAAAAAAATTATTTCCCCAACATTGGAGATGTTTGCTTCTCATTTGGAAGCTGATGTTACCATAGGAGCTTTTTGGTAAGATATGTTGTTGTCACATCTCAAGCTATTCCTCCTAATAGAGTTCCAGACCCACTTCGAATGTGTGGAGGTGGGACCTTCCTCCTACACCCCCAATCAATGCTCAGGACACTAGCTGGGTGTCCTACAATTCAACTGTGACACTATCTGCCCGGAGATAGCATCAGATCCCACAAGTTAAGGACTCAGTACCACAACACTGCTCTACTCTTCAGATACCAATCACAAGCCCAGGTTGTTACCTGTGCTTCTGACTGGCCATAAATCAGACGTCCCCACAATCCCCTCTTTGGGTTTAATTTTCTAGAGCAGTGCACAGAACTCAGGGAACCCATTTAATCACTAGATTACTAGTTGCTTATAAAAGGATATGTATAACTCAGAATGGCCAGATAGAAGAGATGCATAGGGCAAGGTATGATGAGAGGATGTGGAGCTTCCATGCACTCTCCAGGCATACCAGTCTCCCCACATCTCCACGTGTTCACCAAACCAGAAGCTCTCCCAGCCCTCCTTTTGGGTTTTAGGAGGCTCCGTTACATAGGCATGACTGATTAGATCATTGACCAATTGGTGATTGAACTCAATCTCCAGCCCCTTCCTCTCTCAGGAGGTCAGGGGATAGGACTGGTAGTTCCAACCTTCAATCACCTGATTTGCTCCACTGGCTACCAACCTCCATCCTTAGGTGTGATCCACAGGTCACCTCATTAGTATCACAAAGACACCTTTATTGCTCTCATTGTTCAGGAAATTCCAACGGTTTTAGGAGCTCTGTGTCAGAAATGGAAATGAAGATCATGTATAAATATTTCTTATTATATAAACCACAGTATCACACCTCCTCTTTCTCCAATTCATCTTTTAACAAACTCTTCTGATGTTTGCCCAAAGGTTATGACTGTCCAGCCACTGAAGGGATATTTGACTACGCAGCAGCTGTAGGAGGGGCTACAATCACAGCTGCCCAATGCCTGATTGATGGAATGTGCAAAGTAGCAATTAACTGGTCCGGAGGGTGGCATCATGCAAAGAAGTAAGAAAATGACCTTTCTGCTTTCTGCCTCTTTCCTTGAGTCAGTTTCTCAGTTATGTAAACTCTTATGCTTATTGTATTGGCATTTATTGGGAGACTTGTGTATGCATATAGCACTTTACCAGGCATCCTGAAGAGATACAAGTGAAATAGAAGAAGATGGGACAATATAATGGAAAGCACACCATTGAAAGGCAGGATACCTGGCCTCTATGCCTAGTTTTTCTACAAACTTGGCTAACTGACCTGGAAAGATTAACCTCTCTAAGCCTCAGTTTTTCCATCAGGAAAATGGGCAGGGCAAAGGATATAACTAGACAATGTCTACATTTCTTTCCAGCTTTTTGGAAATTCCCCTCACTTCAAGGGACTTATGCTCTAGAAACACTAACAAAATTAGAATAATTAGGGAGCAATATCAATTTTTTACCCACTGAATATATGTATGAGCTGAAGAGATTTAGCAGTATGGAGAAATTAATCATGGAAGTCTTGGAAGAGGTGAATTTTAGAACTAGTTCTGAAAGAAGTGGCAAACAGATTTTCAAACAGGTGGAAAATTAATGAGAATAGATTTAAAACAAAATGCTGAAGAATCAAGAAGGAAGCTCATGCTACCATCTCTAGGGATAGTGGCAACCAACTGAGAGAGTTCAGTGTCACTCTAAGGACAAAGGGCTTCTGAAACAGCTGTTCTCAGGTGCATACTGTTGGCCATGACTTTGATACCCCTTGGTGCTCTGGAGTCCAGAGAAAATGGCACTTTGGTTTTCAGAATAAAACTTTGAGTACAACCTCAGCAGATGAAGGTTAAGATACTAATATGGAATTCATTTCATCAAATCGGCAGATTTTCTGTGTGACTAAGGAAGTCCTTGAGAAAATTTACTACTAGAATCTACTACTGAGGTGATGGCGCTAAGAGAACCAGTGTTTAATAAAGAGTTTTACATGGCCTTAAAAACAAAGAGAAACAGCTTACCTTCTGTTAGCTTTTGCTCTATTAAAAAATTTTCAAAATAAAGACAGTGATTCCTAGGACAAAAAAAAAAATGACCCTCCTTTAAACCACATATGAAAGGCAGAGTGGGGAGGGGGGAACCCAGCCTCTCTGAACCAATGACCTCTATTCGAATCCTCTTGTGCTTAGCAAGTTGGGAAGAAAAGTAATGTGGTTTCGTGGAAAATGCCTGATCCTGTGAATTAGATCTAGTTTCTGCATGTGGCACTGGAGGATATTATACATTTAGTTTTTTATAATTTTTTGAATTTTTTTAATATTTATTTTTGAGAGTCAGAGACAGAGCATGAGCAGAGTACAGGCAGAGACAGAAGGAGACCCAGAATCTGAAATAGGCTCCAAGCTCTGAACTGTCAGCACACAGCCTGGCACAGGGCTTGAACCCACAAACTGTGAGATCATGACCTGAGCCAAAGTCGGACGCTTAACCGACTGAGCCACCCAGGCACCCCAGATCTTATATATTTAAATTCAGAGCCTGGATCAGTTTCTAGTGGAATACCCAGATACCTGCCACTTGTCACTGTTTTCCTTTGAAATGAAGCATACTCAATCTAGAGCCAATCATGGCTGCTTCTGGGCTACATGCAGGTGGGTATTATCTTAACTGTTTCAGACAGCTTTCAGATGATCCTACCTGGAAACAGACACTGTGGTGAATAGAAATTACAGAGAGTCTCTAGGGATTGCCCCAATTCTGGTCCAAATTCTAGGGGGTTCTTGGCACCTCTGGAACATCTCTGCAAATGGACTACAGGCATGTAGCCCACCAACTTACATCTAGCAAGCATTATCTATTATAACCACAATATTTGTTTAAACTTTTCCATCCCCAAATACTTGTATGGATTCAGACATGCCATTTATTCATTCAGCATGCACTGATTAAGCACCTACTATATGCCAAGCATATGTTTATCATCACTAATAAGCAGAGATATAAAAATTGAAGCATGGTATATTTTCCCCGACCAATTTTGAAAACAAATCTTCAAAATATCCTTGTTCTGGCATGGTTACAGTGAAACTGGTGCACTCTTTTTGAAAGCTTTGGAAATAAGTGTTTAAAAGAGTGGGGAAAATGTTCATACCTGTTGACCCAGTAATATTATTCTTAGCAGTCTATTGTAAGGAAATAAAACCAATCCTGCCCTCAAGAAATTGATACCTTAAGAGGTAAGGCAGCAAATAATTGCATTCAGAAACTAAAAAACAGTGATTTTCAAAGACAATTCTTCAAAAGAAGAATGATGAGGGACTAATGCTATTAGATATTAAACATACAAAACTAGAATAATGAAAACACTGGTACCACTGTTATAAGATTAGACAGATGATATTATGGTATGCTCTCCAAAGAGATTTTACATATAAGAATTCAGTCTATTATAAAAGATGCTTTGCAAGTGAATAGGAGTGGAAAGGATTGTTCAGTAAATGATGTTGTGACAGCTGGTAGCATTTATACCCTCATCTCCTGTAATAAACTAAAAGAAGTGGCAGCTAGATTGAAGAGTTAAATATAAAAAATCAAATTAAAAAAAAACTAGAATGAATGGATATTTATCAAGCTTCTGAAGGGGAATAGATTTTCTAAGCTTAGGAAGTAATATAAAAAATTCCCAAAAGAAAAGATCAACAAATTTAGATATATAAAATTTTAAAACCAAAATAATTTTTAAAAGTTTTGTGGCCATTTAAAAAGTAAGATTTAAACACAGACTAAAAAGGCATATTTGACAAAAATATGACAGAATGTGACAGGTTTATATTTTCTAAGTAAGGCACTTATACAGTATGATGTATAAGAAGTATGGGCAAAGAGCACAAATAGACAATTTACAAGGGTGTTTAAGAACAACTGGAAAACATGGGGCAATGTTCATCACTACTGATCAAAGAAATGCAAATTTAAACAACTAAGTAGCCTCTCTTTAAGCCAGAATTGAAAAAGATGGTACTTATTTGGCTGGTAATAGTGTTTCAGCCCCTTAAAGTAATTTGGTAGCTAATGTGTATTAACGCCCTTTATCTACCTTAGGGATAAGGACTGATGTCCTTTAATCCTACTACTGAGAATATTTCCAGAAAAAATAATGCAAAATATACAAAAAAACTATTTGCATGGAAGCCTTTATCAGTGTTACTTATGAAACAAAAAAAAATTGGAAATAATATGAATATGTAGTAATAAGGAAATGGTGAATCTACTCCATAGAATATTATGCTATTTTTTAAATGATGATTATGAAGACTATAGAGCATTTCAGAAAAATACTTATGTGTTAATAAAAAATCAGGTTTTAAAATTGTATGCACACTGCAATTACTACTTTATAGAACATACACATATTAAAAAAAACAGTGGGAATAATAATAGTGGCTATATTAGGGTGGCAGAGTTATTGATGATTTTTAAAAATGTGTTTCTTTAGTTTGCAAAATTTCTGGAAAGAGATTTTATTACTTTTGAAGCTAAAATATTACCAAAATAAAAAGATGCAAAAAAAGTTACAGCAAATATTACAGATGTTTAAATTCTTTATTCTAATTGATTTTTTTTTTTTTTTAGTTTATTTATTTGCTTTTGAGATAGAAAGGGAGAGTGAGAGAAAGAACTAGTCAGGAAGGGGCAGAAAGAAAGGAAAGAGAATTCCAAGCAGGCTCCACGCTGTCAGTGCAGAGCCCTACATAGGGCTCAATCTCACCAACCATGAGGTCATGGCTTAGCCGAAACCAAGTGTCAGACACTTAACCGACTGAGCCACACGGGCGCCCTTCTAATTGATTTTTTAAAACACTAAAATTTAGATAAATGGACAAAAGACATGAACAACTAATTCACAAAAGAGGAAACAAATAGTAAATAAACATGAATAAATATTTAGCATCACTGATAATTATGGGAAGAGAGATTGAAACATAGTATATACATGTATACATTTTTCTCCTCCCAGATTTGAGCTAAAGGAAGAAAGATTTTTTTACCTCATATATCTATAACTCTTGGTAATCTAACCTAAGGAAATAAGCCAATCCAAAATATGGAAAAGCTGTGTGTATGAAGATGGTCATTTCTCTCTTATAGCCAAAAAAGAGGAGGGAGACCTGAATATCCAACAACAGCAGAATGGTTAAGTTTTATACTGTAACATATCCACTTGATGGGCTATTATGTAACCATTAACGAATGGTGGTTAGGATGACTGTATAACAAAAAAAGTACATATTGGGGTGCCTGGGTGGCTCAGTCAGTTGAGCATCTGACTTCGGCTTAGGTCATGATCTCACGGTTGGTGAGTTCAAGCCTCAAGTCGGGCTCTACACTGACGTGTGGAGCCTGCTTGGGATTCTCTCTCTCTCCCTCTCTGTCTGCTCCTGCCCCACTCTCACACTCCTCTCTCTCTTTCCCTCCCTCCCTCTCAAATAAAATACAACTTTAAAAAACAGTGAATATTGTATAATGTTGGCTTTGTTTTTAAAGGGCAGGTAGCTATAACATTGTACATTCACTGTGATTAGTCATGTAAAAAAATAGATGCTTATGAAAAAAGAATTTTTTTCTTCTTAGAAGGAAATACAACAAAATGATACTGGTGACTTTGTGGGGATGATGATATTGTGAAAGATATAGATATATATAGATACACACATACACATACATACATACACACGTATACATGTATCTTTTTTCTGTTTCCTATATCTTCTCTAATGTGTATTTTATCAGCAGAACTTTTTATAGTAAAAACTGCTTGGAACAAGGTGGGAAGCAGTTACAGTACAGACACAATATGACCAGTGTATGCTCCAGTTATGTGCAGGGTGGTGGAGTGTACAGAAGAAGGAGAAGGAGTTTGCCTTCCTATGGTCAGCAAGGATGGAGATTTCCAAGCAGAGGGAACAATAAAAACAGGGCAGTGGAAAGTATGGGGCATTTGGAGAATTGAAAGTAGTTAAATGTGGCCAGAATGTGAGGGCAAATAGAGCAAGACCAGACTGTAAAGGTTTTGTAAGCTATGCTGAGGAGTTGGACTTTTTTCTCGGGCCAGTGGGGATTTACTGAAGAATTTTAGAGAGGGTGGCAATGTGCTGATTGGATCTGAGGGAACTGAGACTAGAGAGGAGAAGGCCATTGCAATTATTCATTTAACAAACTTTTATTAAGCTCCTGCTGTATTCCAGATGATGAGGAAACAAAGAGTTATACAGGAGGTTCTTACTACTCGAGGGTACTTGGTACCAGACAGAAGGCCACTTAGTGAACCCATTTAAAAGAGGGACTAAACCATCAACTGACAAATGGATAAAGAAGATGTGGTTTACATATACAATGGAATACTACTTGGCAATGAGAAAGAATGAAATCTGTCCATTTGCAGCAACATGGATAGAACTGGAGGGTATTATGCTAAGTGAAATAAACCAGGCAGAGAAAGACAGATACCATATGCTTTCACTCATATGTGGATCTTGAGAAACTTAACAGAAGACCATGGGGGAGGGGAAGGGGGGAAACAAAAAGTTACAGAGAAGGAGGGAGGCAAACCATAAAAGACTCTTAAGGACTGAGAACAAACTAAGGGTAGATGGGGGTTGGGGGAGAGGGGAAAGTGGGTGATGGGCAGGGATGAGGGCACTTGTCGGGATGAGCACTGGCTGTTGTATGGAAACCAATTTGCAATAAATTATATTTTAAAAATAAAAGGAGGACTAAAATTTTAGAGTAAATAATGGAGCAGGCAGGGCTTGATTAGTATACTAACTTGAATAATTAAAAACTGTTAAAATACGTTTGTGTCTTAATAGAATTGAATGCTATGTAATTCTTACAACAAACAAAGAATGCATTGAGGATTGATTGCTTTTGTTTGGGCCTAATTTTTCAAGCAAAAGTGTGCAACATTTCAAGATGGTACATTTGACTTTCTGTGAGATTTTTGCAGCACAATCGTTAAGAGGGTTGATTTTGCCAAAAATGTTCAAGGGCTTTTCCAGTTTTTCTGAGGGCTTCTCCTTAATCATTTGGTATTCAAATCACTCTCTTTTAAACAACTTTTAAAATCATTATCCTTAGTTATTTTTCTCCTCTTCATCTGTAAACTGGTCTACAGATCCTGGTTGTCAGTTTTGTGTGTTAACTTCATGATATCTTGCATATTTTTATAAGATTTGTAATTTTACTTTGTGATAAATTTGTAGTGAATTGCTCACTGATATATATGACAATCCATAAAAAACATAGTGATTGAACAGATGGATAGAGATAGGTACTAGTGTTTAAACGAGTAGGTTGTTTGAATGGAGACTGACAAAAGTGGTCAGTTCATTAGCAAATGCCTTCATACTATGACAGCTTTTATATCCCTAGGAAACCTCAAAACCTTGATACTTCTGGGGCTAAGGCAATAAATTCTCAGTAATAAGAACTTTCTGTATCAGCAAAAGTCTAGTGCAGTGTTTTTTAAAGTGAGAGTTGCAGCTCACTAACAGAACATTGTATCAATTTAGTGGGCTGCAGCCAGCATGTTTTGATCCCAAGGTGGATTTCATGAAACTTGTTCTAGTGTATGTGTATGTATTTGTGTGTACTAGGCCACAATGTAAAATGTCAAGTCACTGTGGAGTGAAATGACTGTGAACTTTGAAATAAGACTTAGGTACAAATCCAGGCCACACCATGTACTGGCTATGTATATAACTTTGGGGTTATTCCAGAAACAGCATGTGCAGGGACAGAGATGCATGAAGGCTGAGGGAACTTCCGAGTCTGTAATTAAAGCTGGAACTCCTGTAGGTAAGTGACTGTAAGTAAGGTAGGAAAGGTATAAAGGGTCCTTATATGCCAAGCTACATAGTTTGAACTTAATCCTTCAGATCAGTGGTTCTTGACCTGTTTTGGTCATGGACCCTCTGAAAATCTGATGAAAACTATGTATACTGTCTACTGTGTAGAAAAGTGCACATACACAAATTTTTCCTTGTAATTTCAGAAAGTATAAGACTCTCTTAAAGCCCTTGTCTGGATGGATGGATCCCTGGTTAAGAACCCTGGCTTTGGACAATGAAAAATCACTGAAGAAAGCTTTATCCAGGAGTAGGTAACATGATCAGATTTGCATTTTAGGGATCTGATTCTAGCAAGTCAGCAGGTAAACTGGTGGAGAGTTGGGGGAGGATGTTGATAGAGAAATTGATTAGGACTTTACTGTAATAATCTACCCAAAAGGAAGTGAAAGCAGTGGTGATGAGCATAGAAGAGCAAATAAATTCAGGAGCCATTTAGTAGCTAGAAGAGATAGGAATGGTAAGCAATTTAATATAAATGATAAGGAAGGAGTGATCTAGATTTCTTGTGTAGATGACTGAGTAAATTTTATTACCGTTAACCAAGAAGAGTAAGAGATGAGAGCTGATGTGATTATGGAACATGTAATCAGAGATGTCTCCTAGAGAGCTGCTAACAGGGTCCAGCCCAGGAATTTTGAGCCTCTATTGTACATATGAAATACTTGGGGGTCTTGATAAAATGCAGATCTGGTTCAGGAGGTCTGGGATGAAACTTGGGAATCTGCATTTCTAACAAACTCTCAGATGATACTAAATGCTGCCAATCTGTGGCCCATACTTGGAATAGCAAGATGCTAGAGCTCAGGATAACTATCTTCACTGAAAATACAGATTTGGGCATCAACAGCGTGATAGGTGGTGATTAAAACTAAGAAAATAGATAAAAATCACCTGAGAGGCATCTTTAATACAGAAAAACAAAACAAAACAAATACTGAGCCTTGTGGAATGCCAGTGTTTACAGGACAAGTAAAAGAAGATAGGCTTACAAAGGAATCTGGAGAAGAAATGTTCAAAAAGATAGGAAGAGAATCAGAAAAGACTTACCAGAGAAATCAAAAGTGAAAATTGAGAAGACCAGGTTGGAGAGTAGTGTCTGCCACCAGAGCAAAAATTGATTCTTGTGAGTGGGGGAAAACAAAAAACTTAGATGTTACATGGTTTATGATGTGCAGTATATCTGTGATATTAAAATTTTATAGAGTGGTCAATTAAGACAACGTATCTAAAAAGGCTCCTTGGATTAGGAAATGACAATGAGCAAATGATTGAGAAATAGTTCTGTAAAGAAGTAAAATAAGATTGGTCAGTAGGGAGGTTATGGCGAAGAAGACTTCAAAGGATGCAAAGGAGTGTGCCAGGGAGACAAGAAGGTGAACAGCATTCAGAAAGCCACAACCACCTTTGTAAAAGCAGAGTGATGTAAAATAGCTTGGTGAATTTGGGAAACTACACACTGCCCTGTAGTGCTGGAGGTGTTAAAGTACCAAGTGGATAATGGCAGAAGGTGAGGTAGAAAAGTAGGAAATGGGTTATGAAAGGCTTCATGAATATCTGAATCCCCCAAATTAAAAATGTAGATATCTAGTTCTCTCTCAGAGATCTTGATTGGGTAGGTTTAGAGTAGTGTGTCAGAACCTACAACTTCCAAACTTTAGGAGTGATTCTGATGTGCATACTTTGAGAAACTCTGTAGTAGGAAATGGGGGAGGGGGGGCACTGCAAAATTATGTGAGGAAGTAACATGAGATCTGTATTTTAGGAAACTAACTCTGTAGTCATAGAGGATGGAAGGATTGAAGGAAGTGTTGACTGGAGGTAGGGAGACTGAATAGGGCACCAGCAAGTCCTCCAAATGACAAGTGATGAAGACCTGATCTAAGGCAGAGTAGTGAGATTGTGGGATGGAGAATGGTGAAGGCTGACTTGAGACAGCTTTAAGAGATAAAATCAAGTATTAATGATTAGTGGATATGAGTGGAGAGGAAAGAGGAGGAAGATAACTCAAGTTTCTGGCTTCCTTGAGCGGAGTCCCAAAGAAAGCAGGATATTGATAACAATAGCCAACGTGTTGAGCTATATGCTAGATGCTACCTTACCTGAATTTTGTCTCATATATTCTCATAGCTCTCATATATTCTCATATTAAGAAGCAGATGTTGTTATTTTCTCTCTTTTACCCATTTGGAGTACAAAGAGGTTAAACAACTTGCTCAAGCTTGGTAAGTGATCACATTGTTATTCAAACCCAAGCAGCCTGATTTTTCCAACCTATGTACTTAACCCTTGTAAACCTCAATAAACAAGAATAGGTGTTGGTGTGCAGCAAAGGTAATAGCCAGGGAAAGTGGATACTCCAATTTGGAGATGGAGGTGGAAGCTAAAAATAGAAACAGAAGTGTTGCCAGTATATAAAGTGGTGGTGCAAACTATGAAAATGGACAGGATTACCTAGGGAAAAGGCAGAGAGTTAGGAGAAAAAGAAAGTAGAGCCTAGAGCCCTAGGAAACACCAACTTGTAATGGGCAAGTATAAGAAGAGGCCCCAGTGAATTCAGCCAAAAAGTGACAATCAGGGCCAGCTAGATAATCAAAATAGAAAGGGACCATGGAATCCCATGGGAGCAGAGGAGTTTAAAGAAGCAAAAAGCTCTCAGCAGTGCCATGTGCTATGGAGGGGTCAATCCAGAGAAGTACTAAAATGTCAGTCATATTTGGCAAGTAACATAGTCACTAATGATTTTGGTAAGATAACATCCTGGAGAGGGATGGGAATACAAAATGTTGAAGGGTGAGCAGGAACTAAGGCAATGGACAGGAAAGGAACATAAACTGTCCAAAGGTTTCAATGGGAAAGAAAGGAAAGAGGAGGGCAATGGTCAAGGGAAAGTGAGGCTTGAGGGGTGCTTGTTGGGTTTGCTCTAAAAGATTTAATAATATGTATGGGCTGAAAGGGAAATATTGGAAATGTGAGAAGGATAAGAAATGGAGCAAAGTCTCAGAGAAGGCAGGAGAGGATGGGGTGAGTGGCTTTGGGAGGAGGAGAACCACCACTTGTGAAGCCAGAGCAAAAGAAGGGAAGGAGGGTGTTACAGACACCCTGAGTGTACAGACACACTGAGTGTGTTGCCTACTAGTGAACTGAAGAGTGCCTGCACAATGACCAATACTCTCTGTAAAACAACTCTTGCTCTCTTCTATCACTTCCTCACAGGCTGCTTTGAATCCTTTGATTCTGCTTTTTGTAGTCAGACTCTTAGGAAGTCATCTTGTCGCATCTAGATTCCCTTAAATGGGACTCACCCTGTCCATGTAAACATGTGCTAGGAGATATTAAAACCCAACACAGAACAGTGACTCCTAACCTCCAGAATTGTCTGGAGATATCTTATTTGTCCACTTTGACTGGCTATTCCTCATTCTTGCCTTCTGGTGTCTCTTAACCTATTTGACTCTGCATCTCAGCTCCCAATATTTTCCTTTATCCTGTTCTGATAATCCATTTAAGACCTACATCTCTAGCTCAATGATGCATTTCATCCTCCCACATTCCTGTTTATGTCCTCTTGTCCGATAACATTTCTGCCTACCACATGGCAACACCAGATCTTTGCCAGCTGGGCCCACTCTGTCCTGCTTCCCTGTGAGAAGAGACAGAGATATATCCTAGAATGCTGTTGGTTTCTGGTACTTCCACCTGGGGGGCAGCAAATGGTAGAGCCATGAAACTGCCTTGTGTCTTGGCAAGCTGTACAAGAATGTAGAACTAGACCTCTAGCTCTTAGGTACTACCCACCTGGAAATTATGATCAAAGGCACTAGAGCTGTATCATCAAGGCCTCCAGTTCCTTATGCATGGAGTGAATGACAGTGGATTGCATTACAGTTTCCCCAAAGGGCTGTATGCAGAGTATAACTTGTTAACTGAGTGGCCAGCCCCGCTCCTGTATTTGCACTTCTTGCCCTCCAACCTTTACAAACAGATAACTACATGAAAATGGAGGCCTGGATTCTCTTTATACCCATTCAGTGCTGGCACCTGGAGAACAGACACATCACCAGACAGAAGAGACATGCCTTTACTGTAGTAGCCCGGATCATTCTTTCAATATGTGCCCAACCTGTAAGGCACCAGCCCTTCCATCAGAAGACTGCCCAGCCAGGCAGCAAAGTAGGAACCAGCTAAGACATGCTTTGTTCCTATGGCATCACCACCCGTAGCCTCTAGAGGATGAGATGTGTTCTTATACTTCCTTTAGAACTGGGGAGGACCATACATCACAGTAGTTCAGTGTTGTCCAGGGAATCCCAGCTCCCTCAATTACTAGCTGTAAAACTTCTGTGCCTCAGTGTCCTCATTTGTAAATTGGATATAATAATTTATCTACCTTATAGGGTTATAAGGATTAAATCTAATAATAATTACATTAAAAAGCTTAGCAAAGAACCTGGCACATAGCATTTGATAAAAGTCACTTATTATATCTGGACTGGGTTATACTCAGGGGGTCCTAGGTAGCCTCTCAGAAAAGTCCCTGGTCCAGCAGGTCCCACTACCTATCCAGCTGAAGTCAGCCCTGGTACTGTTTGTCCCCCACTGCACTTACACTTCCCCTTTGCCTATAAGCTGCTCTTGACAGAGTAGACTATTCACTCTTGCCTTCAAGACTCATGTCTTTTGTTTTGTCAGACTTTTACTGCCAGGATTCCCTATACCCCTACCCCTCCCAAACATCACATAGAATTCCCTGTTCAACTAAACCTTCACACTGCTAGGTCCAACCCATACCCAAAAGACAAATGAAGATATTTTCTACTGAGAGACAGAGAGACTGCGCCCGTTTGGGAAATTGACTGTACACTAGTGCCAATACCCAGGACTTTTCCTTTAATACCAAAGGAGCAGATGTTCTCCCAGTCTAAAATCAAGGCCTTGTATAATATAAAAACTTTGGACAGCAACTGACTGCAGGTTTCATCAGATCCTCCAGTTCTTCTTCATTGGCCTTGAGACACTTTCTGAAAATAAAAAGCAGAGAATATTTTCTGTCAAGATTATTTCAGCCTCAGTGTATTCACTATTCAAAATCCTTTCTGTTAACCTGGAACCTCCCAATTTAATTCCATAAGTCTCTATTATCCACAGAGCTGTCTGTACCTTAGGGGCACCAAGAACCTCATCTAGATTAAGAAAAGTAATGTATGGAACTTCCTGTGTGGTGCTCCTGCCTTCTTCAAGCAAATGAGATCACACACCACCTCTTAGAATAGTTATTTACCTGAGCAATAGTTTGATAAATTTATTTAATGTGATGTCACAGAATCTCTAAGCTACATGGTAATGGGATGTTAGTAGTACTGTCTCCAGGCCAAGCCCTGAAGTGTGAATGTTGTGTTTCTGGATAAGATGTAAGCCTTTCTGAAATGAAGGGAATTTGGTCCCAGACACAAAAATGACCTTCCTGTAGCTGAAGGCCTTCTACCCCAGCCTTGGCCTGTACCATTGACTAATGCCTTCAGCATCCATGTACAAGGATGTGGATGGAGTGGGAGGGTGATGGGTTGGGGTTGTTGTCCTGTTACAGGAGGACCTGAGTACTTTCATCTCTGCCCCTGCGCCCACATCTCCAGGAAGTTGGCCCGAACCAAGGTTAATTACCCCAAGTGGGAATAAGAGCTCTTAGCGATCAAGGCCACTTTCAAGATAAGGAGACACTTCCTTTTAGAAGGACAGGCAGTTTGTGATCATGAGCTCAAACCATTATAGCCTAGAGCAGCCAAGGCAGGCTCGTAAACTCAACCCATACCAGGTAAAGCAGACCCTTCCCAAAGCACCCATCCTATTTCAGAATTCAGAATATCAACAGGCAGTAGAAATGGGTTTCAGCCCGAGAAAGTCATAGCCATTTACCCCAGCCACAGCATAGGGAGCAGGCAGATGAATGTGTAGAACATAAAGATTCGGGCCCATTCCAGGGCAGCCCAGAGGTTTATGTTGTTCCGAGATGCCCCATGCTATTATGATCAGGGTTTGCCTGTGCTCATGGGTACCACTCCAACAGGCCAACACAGCCCATTCAAACTTTGCACATAATCTCATGGATTTTGTTTCATACTGTGTTCTGTAGACCACTTGCATCTTAATCCTAAAATGAAGATTCGTGAATCACACCCTCTAAGGGTGCAGCCCAAGAATATTCACTTTTTGCCACTGCCTCCCTGGGTGATTCTGATGCCCAGCACAGTTTGAGAACTCCTGGTCTAAAGGTTTTTCTAGTTGCCCCATTCTGACCTAACCACTAATAATCACTGTAGTTGAGGTAAAAACAGACCAAGGTAACCTTCAGGCTCTTGGGACATTGTCCCAGTGAACTTCAGTACAGATTTTCCAACCTCCCACATCTGTAACACCTTCTTACTAGTGCTGGGTCCCTCTTTGCCTGTTACCTCAATTCACACCAGCCATTGCTGCCCATACATCTAAAAGGTCTTCCACTTTCACAGGTTCCATGGCCATCTGCTCCCCAACCACAGCCTCCAGTTCATACAGTAGTTTTGGATAATGCCATGCAAAATCATCCTCGGCCACATTTGCCTCTCCACCATACCACTACCAGCAGACAACCTGCCAGGCCATATGGATTAACCATGTTCTGGTGGGGGTGGGGGAGGGCAGCACTACTTCTGTACTTCCAATACATAATACAATTGGCCCTCTGGGCCAACCTCCTCAGAATTCTCTTCTAATGCACTACAACTCCTCTATCCAACTCCTCTATCCAGACCTCTTCTCTTCCTGGCATTTAGCCTACTCTTGCCTTGGAACCATTGACATCGCTGAGCCTGGTCAGTACCTTGCCGACCAAGTATGGACTACCCAAGGACACATTCAATTAGCCTTCACCATAAAACATGGCATAGAGGTTAAGAGCAGGGATTCTGAAGTCACACTGCCTGGATTTGAATCTCAGCACTACCACTTTTTCTATGTGACCTTGAACAGCTTGCTTAAACTTTATGTCCCTTGATTTCCTTACCTATGAAATGGAGATAATAATAGTACCTACCTCACAAAGCAGTTGTATTACATGAAGTGATATCAGTTGTATTACATGAAGTGATATGTGTAAAGCACACAGAATAATGCCTGTCACATAGAAAAACTATTTGCTGCGGGCTCTGGGCTGACGGCTCAGAGCCTGGAGCCTGCTTCGGATTCTGTGTCTCCCTCTCTTTCTGCCCCTCCCCCACTCATGTTCTGTCTCTCTCTGCCTCTCAAAAATAAAGAAATGTAATAATAAAAAAATTTTAGAAAAAGTGTTTGCTGTTGAGTAGTGTATGAATTACACTAACTGGATCATTCAGGTGTGAGACACCAGTTAGATTTTCTTTTGGCACAGCCCTGTCTGCCCATGCCAAAAATTGAAGGACTCTTACCTAGCAACCTCTGAGGTGAAATTTAGTCGTCTTCCCATAGACCTTCTATATCAGCAAGCAGTTTTTAGAATATTGTGCCCTTGCTACTTCATGATCACTCATCCAAGTATTTTGCTACTGCCTGATGCACTTGTCTATGCTGTACCCTGCAGTTAGCCTCAGCAATCTAGGGCTTGGAGACCAGTTTCATCTTGCAAGAGGCAATAGCTTTCCAGCAACATCATGATTGTCCAACTGCCTGATTCACTACAAGGTTGTTGATCAGGAAATAGTTGGGAGGACCACCCATCAGCATGTTGATCTTATAACCCTATTATAGGCATGCTTTCCTAGCTGAACCTTAGCATTCTCTCTTCAGTGTAACTCTGGTGTTTGTTTTCAGGTCCAGGTACCAGGACTGCAAGTAAATTGCACTCTTATGCCCTGCCCTTTGCCTCCACCTCTACCTCCTGACCCCAGATCAGTTCACCCTTCTACGCAGTCTCATTAATAAAGAAAAAGAACAGACTGTTACGCTCAGAGACCAGCGAAGAGATCTTAAAAGTGTGAATAAAGGTAGTGACAGTGGTTGTAAAAAGGAAGGAAAGCACTTGAGAGTGATTTTAGAGGCATAACAGACAGAACTTGGTGATCCATTGGCTATTGGGGATAAGGAGAAGGGACAAAACATTGCATTGGTTCCTCGTTTCAATCAGAGTAAAAGCTGGAGTCCTTACTCTACCCTACAAAGCCCTGCACCTTCCTTCCTTCTCCCCTCTTCCTCCTGTAAAACTGTTTTCTTCCTTTCCTTGCTGTTCTCTGGCCACTGGACTTCTCATGTCTCTTGAACCTACCAGGCATATTCCCACCTCTTGGTCTTTCCCCTTGCTGTTCCTACTGCCTGAAATACTCTTCTCCCAGCTAGTGCCCCTTCATCTCCTTCAAGTCTTTGCTGAATAATCACTGTCTCAATAAGACTCCCTGGCCATGTTTTAAGATTTGCATTGCAAAAAAACTTCCCATTTCCCTTACACTGTGTGATTGTTGTCCATACTATTAATCATCAAAAAATTATTTAATTTACTTATTTATGTCTGTCTTTTCCCACTAGAATATAACTTTATTTTTATTATTTATTTTATATTTATATGAAAAAAACTTTGTAGGAGATAGGGATTTTTATCTCTTTTGTTCATTACTATAGCTCACTGCCTAGAACTCTACTTGGCACATAGTAAACCCTCAATAAAATTTTGTTGGTGAATAATCAAGTGTGAAAGTTGGAATGGATGGGCAGGAGATGACTGAGAAACATTAATTCCCAGCTGTTTGGAGGTGTGTCCTTCATACTACCAGTTCACTTATTGAGTGTCGAAATGCTTGGAAAATTAAAAATTATTAAGTTGGAAAGATGAGTTAATTCCTTCTCAACGTAGGCTCTCAATAAATACTTGTTGAATGAATCAATGATAATATCTTAACAGATTTTATGAAATTATCAGAACCAGGACAATGATAGAGTTAGAGAGAAAGGGAGGGAGGGAGGGAGGGAGGGAGGAGATTCTACACCGCAGTCAGAAGTTTAAGTGCTCATAAAGT
Organism: Panthera onca; assembly: GCF_046562875.1. NCBI lineage: Eukaryota > Metazoa > Chordata > Mammalia > Carnivora > Felidae > Panthera > Panthera onca. The sequence continues at coordinate 70,491,019 of NC_138357.1, forward strand.
CGAATAAGCAGTCAGTACGTCAGAGTTCCAGCATATTCAACATGACCAAAAACTGTGGGCTGTTATATAAGCTTTGCATTTTAGCCAAGGGACCACTAGAGGGCATGCAAGGCTAAATCAAGGATGTTTTCTGCTTGATGAGATTCTCTTTAACGTCATCCATGTTTCTATTTATTGATCTGATGTTCATCTAAACTGTTTCATCAGTTCCAAGTGTTCTCCTGAGCTAATTTTTTCATCATCTCAGCATCTGTCTCATAATCGTTCTTCAATAAATATTTATAATTTGAATGAAAGAATGAATATTTAGAGTCAAGAGATTTTCACCTTGAAATTTGTGTTTGACTAATTAACTGTGGTCAGTATTTCCATTAGGAAACTATCCTTCAGAGTTCATAACCTGGCTGATAAATATAGCATCCGTGATTCTTGGTGCTTAAAGAATCCTTAGACAAGAGAAGGGCAAGAGTCCGACTTGGCATTTATGTGCTTTATTTGTGTAAACAATAGTGTTAGGTAACAGTGCACATTGTAGTGCCTGAGCTAAGAGCCAGTAATGACCCTGGCTGCCTCTACTCTGATACCAGCTCCTCCCTCTTTCAAGAGAGGCTGGCAGCTGATGAAGGATGCTGGTTGCCTGGGCTGGCTTGCCCACCCCTGACCCTCCAGAATTGTTAGCTGGAATTCTGCAAATGGAGATTTCACTGCTTTTGAAACGTGCTGTCCACAGTGTGTTTGAGAGCTATAGGGTTGTCTGGGATGAAGAAAGTTAAACAGGTTTTGCTAACTGTCTTGATTTTCCATTGTTCCCATTGAAATTCTCTGAAAGGGTTTTGGGTGCCTGGATTTGCAGCTTTCTGAGCTGGATTACTATGGAGGTGTGGAGATCTTGTCCTGCTGTCAGCTCATAGCTGATGGCCCTGAGTGCCATTGATTCAGGCCCATGAGCTGCGCCCTCAGTATTAAGTATTTTTCATTGGTGGAGTCATTTCAAATAGCCTAAGAAATATAATGCATGTTTAATAAATTTAATTTTTAGAATAGTTTTAGATTTACAGAAAAATTGAGCAATGGTATATAGTGTTGCCATGTACCCCACACCCAATTTCCCCTATTATTAACATCTTACATGAATATGATATATTTGTTATAATTAATTAATCCATATTGATGCATTATTAACTGCAGTTCATAGTTTACTCAGATTTCCTATTTTTTTTTGTCTAATGTCCTTCTGTCCTAGAATCCCATATAGTATACCATTACATTTAAGCTGTCTCCTTATGTTCCTCCAGGCTGTGACATTTTCTCAGATTTTCCTTATTTTGATAACCTTGATGTTTTGAGAAGAAGGTATTTTATGTATTTTAATGTGTTTTCCAGTCTATTTAATGGACTCATCTCAAGTGAGCCTAAGAAATACAATCCATCTTTATTCTCAGCACCTATTTTTGTAATCTGAACGGTTCCTGAAGCTGGTCCTTGCTAGGAGGACAAGTTGTCTGTAGCACTGATGAATTTTTCCTAATACAGTGTGCACTTAGAGCAAACCTTTTTATTTATTGTCCATAGTCCTAAATCCATTCCGGCATCATCTTTTCTCAGGAAACTTAAATGGAAATTGAAGGCGCAAATTCACAGTATGTATCTAGGACTAATTGCTCTTACTTTTTTTTTAATGTTTGTACTATAGTGAGAGATTTCATTTTTAGTTTTACTGCTTAAATATATGAACCAAGAGTTCTGTGGAGGAAAGAGGAAGGAATGTTGGATAGGGTCACATATTGTTCTATAGCTTTACTTTAATTTAATCTTCTACCCCAACCTGTCTTTAATATAAACTGTATTATCACCAAAATAAAACTCAGCTTTCCTTTTTTTAAGCATATTTTCAAATATTTAATCCAACTACCCACACAGATTCTTACACAATGATACCACTTAATTTAGTTGGAATGCTAGTAAGCTACATACACTTCCTAGCTGGTCTTTGCTAGAATTTGGTGGATTTTTCTTCTGAGAATCTTTATTTTCCATGCATTTTATGAACTGTCTTTGGAATTCAGTAAAACTGGCTCTTTAAACTCTTCTGGAGACTGGGGGCAAATCAAGGTAAGATTTAAATTGAGAGGGGTGAAAATCACTGATCTTGCCTGATGTACTTTAATATAACTGTAATAATAAATCATACAAGGTAGATTGAGTCAAGTGGTAATTATGGGCTTTATGCCAGACAACTAATAAAACCTCTCAAGAGATGATTACAGTTTCCCTTAGGAAGTATCTTGAAGGTTGTTAAGCTCTTATTAATGTCTTGACCAGGAATCCCTATCTGTGAACTTCCTTTAAGAAAGATATACATCCATAAAAAAGGTACCTTAATTAACTTTAGAGACTTCTGCTTGCCCTTTAAAACCTATTTCATATAAACAACATCGATATTTGCTAAAAATTTCTCAGAAATGTATGATAATTATAAGAAATGTAGTGTAGGGTCGCCTGAGTGGCTCAGTCGGTTGAACGTCCGATGCTTGATTTTGGCTCAGGTCATAATCTCATTCCTGGGTTCAAGCCCCACATCAGGCTCTGTGATGATAGTGTGGAGACTGCTTGGGATTCTGTCTCTCCCCTCTCTCTGTCCCTTCCCCGCTCACTTGCACTCTTTCTCTCTCAAAATAAATAATTAAACATTAAAAAAGAAAAAGAAAAAAGAAATGTAGTGTAAATAGTTGGAATGCAAGCCACTCACATGAAATAGAATTGATCGTTGAAGGTAATGGTATTATAAATTATGGAATTTTTAAAACTGTTCAGGTAAATAAAGGGTTTTTCCATCTTATCAGATGGCAACTTTGGAATAGGCTCAATGTTGGATGCAGGTCATGGAGACAAACAATTTATCTGTATTAGTACTCGAGTGCATTTTTGTTTCTGATGAAAGTTGGTTTCTTTGCAGGCAGTATCAGTAGCTAGTTAGCTCAGGCAGTTAGAATACAATGTTAATAAGGACAAGACCTTGATTTTTGTCAGTTGCTTTTTGCTGATTCCAGTGCAATTGGCTGCACCGTTTACCTTGGCCAGCCATCTCTTCAAAAGCATATCCTCAGTCACAAGGGAGGCCAAGCTGGGGGGGTCCAGACTGATAAGTGTAAATCTTTCGCACCTTGAAAAAAAAACAATCCCAGACTGCTTTCTCTCAGCGAAGGGCCAATTGCATCATTTCCACTGGTTTGCCTGTGTTGTTATGAGTACCCTAAAATGTAAAACTATATCCATTGCCTTCTTTGTTTTATATTCTATTAGCACAGGGATGTTCTTCATTCCATTGAGCACCAGACTGGGTTATATTTTTGGAAGCAAGTGTAGGTGTACCAGAGCCAAAAAAGGTTGGGAACAACTGTAGACAAACTGATCTCACTGTTCTTAGAACTGCCGACACTAGGCATAGAGCCCTTAAAGTGGACTATAAATGTAGAGTAGGTAGTTAAAAGAAAGTCCATTATGTGGAACTAATTTCTGATTTCCCACAGTCAGGTACATGTATTTTGTGTGCATGTTCTATGTGGAGAGAGGCAGGTGTGCAAAAGCTGATTTATTTAGCTATGTTAAATTAGAATTGGAGTCTTAATGTGAGAAAAGTTATGAATTGGATAATGGGGATAGTGAGTACTTTGAATTTTTTTATAAATGCTTTTATTTGAACTCTTTATGATAATATTCCTTTGAAGGAGATGTGTAAGGTAGGAACTTTTTGATAAGTCAAAAACTAAGGCAGAGAGAACCTAGTCTCCTGATTCTTATCCCACTTTCTATCATTGGAACATGTAAGCCTCTAAGAGGACTTACTGGACATACCTATGAAATCAAATTACAGAAGGATTTTTGGTTTTTCATTCTCCCTCTTTGATAAAGAAAACAATGGCATTATAAATAAACACAGAAACTCTTGATCTGTAAAAGTTATTGAGTCCATTCTCACAAAAGACAGCAACATGAACTGGCTGGAGGAGTAGTAAACAGGGTGTCAGGAAAGGGAGCCCACAGAAGACATCATGACAAAGTTTGGACATTAGGCATGGAAACATCTGATTATATAATATGTTAACCAGTCACAAGCTATAATGGCACAAGTTAGGACCTGTTAGCTCATTTTTCCTTCCCTAGATCATCATGTCCAGTAGAGAGGGAAAGAAAGGTAATGTGTTCTAATAGTGATTTCAGCACTGTCTTAAAGATTAAATATAGGTATGCTCCAGTTTAAGAAAACCAGGAAATTTTTAAAAATGCACATTACCAAATGAATAGATACAGGGGTTGAACAGAGAATTCATTTTATAGAAGGAGCCTTCATTACGACAGGATTCATCTACTGAGTTCCTTAAATAAATTTCTTTAGTGAATTCAAGATTTGATTTGCAAAAAGTGTGTTATCATATAACTTTTTAGGGATGTGTCTGCTATAAGGTTTGTCTTAGTATTACTATTTGAAATATATATAATATATATATATATAACATATATATTTATAATACATAGTCTACATACCAATATAAAGATAAATTTCAAAGAATTTTACTTTCCTTATTTTTTGTAGCACCATACAACCTGTGTAGATTTGCATGTAGGTCAAAGCATAAAAACAGTTTATGAGTGTTGTCTAGAAAGAATAAGAGACATTAGAATTAGATGGATAAGAGATATAAAAAGGAAAGAACACTGAAAATTTTGACCGTTACCAATTTCTGGGAAAGCCATCTTGCTTTCCATCTCTGGTATACCTCTCATTTCTAACCACTTAGTTGCAATTTTCTCTCCTGCTGATCTCCTGTAACCATTCTAGCTCTTAAACATAGAAATTATCCACAAGTGGGGGGTGCCGGGGTGGCTCAGTCATTTGAACATCTGACTCTTGCTTTTTGTCTCATATCATCATCTCACAGTTTGTGAGTTCGAACCTCACATCAGGCTCCATGCTGACAGCAAGTGCAGAGCCTGCTTGGGATTCTCTCTCCTTCTTTCTCTGTCCCTACCCCACTCCCATGTGCTCACATGCTCACTTCCCCTCTCTCTCTCTCTCTCTCTCTCTCTCTCTCTCTCTCTCTCTCAAAGAAATAAACTTTTTTTAAAAAAGAAATTATCTATAAGGGTACAAATAGAATCATTTAATGAAGCTACAACAATAGAAGCACCAATAACACATTCTCCAGAGGGTTAAGAGGTTTTATCAGTTAGTACTGAAAATAAGGGGAAAAGTGCCTTCTTTGAAAGTAAGAGTGTAATTTTGTAGGCACAACCCTGGACCATAAAGGCTGTAGGCTTGGATGGGGGTGCTCTTCAATGCCAAAGTTACAGCTGGAAAAACTGCCCTTGTCCTAAACTACTAACAACTATGAAAATTTACAGAAGTTTCAACAATTGCAGCTCTATAAAAAATGATACACAGAATTATAAAACTTTCACACCTTCTAGCTATATATATATACCTATATAACATTTCAGACCTTCTAGCTAATTATAGTTAAAAACCCAAAATATATGAACTAAATAAATGTCTAAAGGGCATCTTCCCACATCAGGAAAAGTATCAGCTATTTTCTTTATCCTTTCATGTAACAATAACCATATATCAAGTTCTGAGGCTACCATCTGCTCTACTAGGCAGGTCCCTTGAAAATATGCATTTCAAGACTTGTAACTTCTTTCCATTTCTTTAGATCTTCGACTTCTCTCAACAGTGTTTTGTAGTTTTCAGTATGCAAATCTCATGCTGCTTTTGTTCATTTCATTCCTAGGTATTTAGTTTTGTTGATGCTATAATGTATATGCAGAATTTTTTAAATTTCATTTTTGGATTATTCATTGCTATGGTATAGAAATATAATTGATTTTTATATTTTGATCTTATATCCTACAATCTTGTTAAATTCTTATTGCCTCTAACAGTTTTTTAGTAAAATCCTTGGGATTTTCTATATACAAGACAATGTCATACTGCCCTCATAAGATGAGTTGAGAAGTGTTCCTTCTGTTTCTGTTTTCCAGAAGACATTATAGATAATTGGTATCACTTATTCCTTATATGTTTGGTAGAATTCACCAGTGACATTATCCGGGCCTGGGCTTTTTCTGCAGAAATTAACTTTATTATCCTAAAATACATATGGGATTACAAGGGACCCAACATAACTTAAACAGTCCTGGAAAAGAACAAAGAGCACTTGCACATCCCAATTTTGAAACTTACTACAAAGCTGCAGTAATCAAAACAGTCTGTTACTGGCATAAGGAAAGGCATACAGATCAATTGAATAGAATTGAGAGTTCAGAAATAAACCCATACATCCATAGTCAATTGATATTTGACAAGGATACTAAGACCATTTAATGGAGAAAGAATAGTCTTTTCAATGAGTGGTTCTGGGAGAACTGGATATCCACATGCAAAAGATTGGAGTTGGACCTTTACCTCATACCATATATAAAAATTAACTCAAAATAGATCAAAGACCTAAATGTAAGAGATAAACCTCTTAGAAGAAAACTTAGGAGTAAATGTTTGTGACCTTTGATTAGGCAGTAATTTTGTTTTGTTTTGTTTTGTTTTGTTTTGTTTTGTTTTTGAGGGGGGCAGGGGCAGAAAGAGAGGAGAGGGAGAGAGAGAATCTTAAGCAGGCTCCAAGCCCAGCATGGAGTCTGATGCAGGGCTCAGTCTCACCACCATGAGATCATGACCTTAGCCCAAACCAAGACTCAGACACTTAACCAACTGAGCCACCCAGGTGCCTCTAGGCAGTAGTTTCTTAAGATGCAACATCAAAAGCACAAGTGACAAAAGAAAAACTGAATTGGACTTCATCAAAATTAAAAACCATTATGCTGCAAGTAATATCTTCAAATAAGTAGGACAGCCCATTGAATGTGAGAAAATCTTTTCAAATCATATATCTGATAAGGATCTTATATCCAGAATATATGTAAAAAAAAAAACTTTTACAACTTAGCAAAAAAAGAACAATAACCCAATTGAAATATATACAAAGGATTTGAGTATACATTTCTTGAAAGAAGATATACAAATGGCCAATAAAGACATTAAAAGATATTCAACATCATTAGTCATTAGGGAAATATAAATCAAATCTACAGTTAGATACCACTTCATACCCACTAGGATGGCTGTCATAAAAAAAAAAAAAGATGGACAATAGCAAATACTCAAGAAGATATGGAGAAATTGGAACACTTGTACATTGCTGGTGGGAATATAAAATGGCAGTCACTTTGGAAAAACAGTTTGACAGTTCTACATAGTTAAATTTTTTTAATGTTTACTTATTTTTGAGAGAGAGAGAGAAAATGAATGAATGGGGGAGGGGCATAGAGAGAAGGAGACACAGAATCCAAAGCAGGCTCCAGGTTCTGAGCTGTCAGCACAGAGCCGGATGTGGGGCTCAAACTGGTGAACCGCGAGATCATGACCTGAGCCAAAGTCGGACACTTAACCAACTGAGCCACCCAGACGCCCTGACAGTTCTACATAGTTAAATATAGAGTTTAAAAATATGACCTAGAACTTCTAGGTATATACCTGAGACAATTGAAAATATTTGTCCACACAAAAATTTGTATGCTAATGCTCATTGCATCATTATTCACCATAGCCAAAGGATAGGGGAAAAAAAACAAATGTCCATTAACTGATGAATACAAAGTGTGGTATATCCATACAATGGGATATTGTTTGACAATAAAAAGGAAGAAAAATACTAAGGTTGGCTATAACATGGATAAACCTTGAAAACATGCTAAGAAGCTAGTCACAAAGACCACATAGTATACATTCCATTTGTATGAAATGTCCAGAGTAGGTACATCTGTAGAGACAGAACGTAGATTAGTGGTTGCCAGGGCCCAGGAGCTCTCAGGAAAAGTGAGGTATGTAGTGACTGCTAATGAGCACAGGACTTCTTTTAGAGGTGAATAAAAATGTTCTACAATTGATTGTGGTGATGGATACACACAACTCTGTGAACATTACTAAAAGCCATTGAATTGTACTCCTTAAATAGGTGAATTGTATGGCATGTGATTTATTCATTAAAACTGTTTTTAAAAGAAGGAGGAAGAGGGGCGCCTGGGTGGCGCAGTCGGTTAAGCGTCCGACTTCAGCCAGGTCATGATCTCGCGGTCCGTGAGTTCGAGCCCCGCGTCAGGCTCTGGGCTGATGGCTCGGAGCCTGGAGCCTGTTTCCGATTCTGTGTCTCCCTCTCTCTCTGCCCCTCCCCCGTTCATGCTCTGTCTCTCTCTGTCCCAAAAAAAAATAAATAAATAAATAAAAACGTTGAAAAAAAAAATTAAAAAAAATAAAATAAAAGAAGGAGGAAGAGAAATAATAATAATAACAACAACAACAATTTTGAGTGAAATAAATCAGACTGAGGAAGATAAATACCATATGATTTCACTCATGTGAAATCTAAAAAACAAACAAAAAGTAGAATCAGATCTATAAATACAGAGAACAAACTGATGGTTGCCAGAGGAGAGGGGTAGGGGGATGGACAAAATGGGTGAAGTGCAGAGGGAGGCACATTTTTCCAGTTATGGAATGAATAAGTCACAGGAATAAAAGGCAGAGCATAGGGAATACAGTCAGTGATAATTGTAACAGTGTTGTATGGCAGTTACACTTGTGGTGAACATAGCATAATATATAGAGGTGTTAAATCACTATGTTGTGAATCACCTGAAATTAATGTAACATTGTATAGATAGCTATACTAAAATAAAAAAATTCATAAAAATTAAAAAGCTAAAACAATTAAAAGAAATTCTGGGTCTTATAGTAGACTAGTAGTGTATTTTAGTCACCAGAAAAGAATTTTTCCCTGAATAATCAGCATTTTGTTTTTCTACTTGGTAGAAGGGAAGGATAGGGAAGTAGGAATTAGCTCAGGGACCCCTCAAAACTTACACTTTTCAGAAAGATTCTGATTATTGTTTTACTTATTTAAATAATATAGATTTTTTATATAGTAATTTCACAGTTAAAACATCCTCTTTGCAGTGCAAATTTTCTATTGGGGGATGCTTTTCACATGAAGTAGAAATCAGATCCATTGGTTATCCTTCACATATAAAATACAAACCCAGACACTCCCTAGAATGACTTTAAAGGCTGGCTTTAGCATATCTTTCTAGTGTCATCACCTGTCATTCCCTGCTCTAGCCAATTCTTCATTTCACAACTTTTCTGTGACTTCCCATGTGCTCCCTCTGTCTAGAATGCCCTATACACCTATTCTCTGCCTGGAAAACTACTTTCCTTTCAAGGCACAGCTTAATTTTCACCTTTCTAGAGTTCTTCCTGACTCTCATAGAATTAATTGCTCTTGCCTTTGTTTTAATAGTATTTGTTTTTGCCTCTAGCATATTGTGTTATAATGTTAGTCTAACAGTCTTTGTCATCCAAGGCTTCAATAACAAAAACTAGGTGTTTACTTCTGTATCCACTGAATGTAGAAAGTATATGCCTGGCCCATTGTAAGATAACAATCAATGTTGGATGGATGGATGGATGGATGGATAGATATCTGATATCTAATTGAGTCAGTTTACTGGTTGTGGTCTGGAAAAGGAAGCATAAAGTAACACTTCTCCCCCTACCCAGCTTCTTGATTGTCAGCAGTATTTCCTGAGTCCCTGTGGAATGTCTAGTATCATGGAAAATCCAAAAATATATGTAAACTATGGTCCCTGCCCTTAAGCTCTTCTGTAATTGAACAGGTAACACTCAGATGGGTTTTTTTTTGTTTTTTTTGTTTTGTTTTGTTTTTAAATTTTTTTTTAACGTCTATTTATTTTTGAGACAGAGAGAGACAGAGCACGAACGGGGGAGGGGCAGAGAGAGAGGGAGACACAGAATCGGAAGCAGGCTCCAGGCTCTGAGCCATCAGCCCAGAGCCCGACGCGGGGCTCGAACTCACGGACCGTGAGATCGTGACCTGAGCTGAAATCGGAGGCTTAACCGACTGAGCCACCCAGGCGCCCCAACACTCAGATGTTTGATGCAACTAGAAGATAACATAAAATAACATATAGTTGATAGCTAATAATTTAAAGAAGATTATGATTGCTATCAGAGTTCAGTGAAAAACTTGTTCCTACTTTCAGGTGTTAGGGCTACATGGCATACATAGCATTTCAGGCAGTGTGAGGGCCCTAGAAGTGACCCCCAAGTAGATTTCCATAGTGGCTCAGGAGGCTACCAGCTGCTAGCACCATGATGGGCAAGTAGTAAACTGCACAAATAATCCCCAAGCCAGCCTAGTCAAGGGAAAAGTGATTCGTGGCTCCTTGGAGCATTTTTAAAGCTATTTAGGCTCTCTTCCACCCCAAGGGAATCCTTATATGTTTACCTCTTTTATATAACTTTTTTTAAAGTCCAATTATTCACAAATATTTATTAAGTGCTATATTAGTTTCCTATTGCTGCTATAACATGACCACAAATTTAGTAGGTTAAAATTTAAGAATTTATTCTCTTATAGTTCTGTAGGCCAGAAGTCTGAAATGAATCTTCTGGGGGCTAAAATCAAGGTGTCAACAAGGGCTATACTTTTTCTAGAGACTCTAAGGGAAAATCTGTTTCCTTGCCTTTTCCAGTGTAAACTGGAGCTATATTCTTTGCTCATGGCCCCTTCCTCCAACCTCAAAGCCAGCAGCATAGCTTTTCTCTGTGACTCTGCTTCCATTATGTGACCTTCTCTTCTGTGTCAAATCCCCCTATGCTTCCCTCTTCTAAGGACACTTATAATCACAATAAGGGTGGGGACACCCAGGTAATTCAAGATCTTTAATCACATCTGCAAAGTCTCTTTTGCTATAAAATGTAGCATTGACAGGTTCAGAGGATTAAGACATGGACATCTTTGGGGGCCACTATTAAGCCTTCCATGACTATCTATTATATAGCACGCCATGTGCTAGGCACTTTATATCTCTACTGCACTTACTGTATTCATAGCTTCTCTCTCCTACTGCACTATAACCTCTTGGAAGAGAAAGTCCATGTTGCTTTCTCTTTCACAATGCTTAGCATGTGGCCTTGCTTGTATATAATAGTACCCAGTAAATAATTAATGAATAATATAAGCCACACCCTGTCACATAGTAGAATTTAAATTAACTTCATTCAAAAAATATGTATTCAGTCAGAGGGGAAAGGTCTTTGATATCTGAATAGTCAGATACAATCCAGGAAACAGTTGTTGAACTCCTACTATGTGCCAGATACATTGCTAGTTATTAAAGATAAGGACAGAAGTAAGGTAGTCTGACCCCTAAGGAGATAATAATGAGCAGCTGTGTGCCTGGGTTGGCTAAGAAAGGTCTGGTTGGTGAAGAAGCCATGTCCCAATCTGTGGGCACCTCTTAGGGGTGCAGGTTAATGGATGATCCATCTAGAAGGAACCCCAAGTGTCATCTAGCATGACAACCACCATCACCTCCAACCATCACCCCACCCACACCTTCTTATCTGCTGTTGATATTCCCTCTCCAGTATCACAGCCTAGCATTCTCCAATGTCTAATGGTACACCTCTTGTCACAGGGAGCTCACTTTCCCTAGCGGCATCCCATGTGATCTTCAATCCATTCTAAAAGTTAACAAAATTATTTCTTCTGTTGAGCTGAGATAATGCCATTTTTCTTCTAGCCATTCTGCCTCCTGCAGCTACACAGAACAGTCTATTTCCTCAGTCTAGAAGATCCATTCAGATATTTCTAGAGGCTCCCCTAAGTCCTGTCTTCTTATTCATTTATTTATTCAACAAATGGTCTCTGAGCATCCCTTATATGCCTGCCACTGTGCTAGGAACTGGAGATCCAGAAATGAGTGGGGCAAAATTCTTTTCTCGAGGAACTCCCACTCTAGCAAGGAAGCAGTCATATGAATCATGCAATGTGACAAGTATTCCAGGAGAAGGAGCTGAGAGTGGAGACAAATCAGCTATACCTAGGGCTGTTAAGGGGTCAGGAAGGTGGCATTTCAGCATGGTCTCATTCAGTCAGTTAGTGTTAATTGAGTACCTACTGCATGTCAGACATTTTGCTCGGTGCTAGGGATATAATAGTGACCCAGGAATTTACCAGGCAGAATATGCCAGGCAAAGGAATCAGCATTTGTAAAGTCAAGAAGGCATTCATTTATTTAAACATTTGTTTGGTTGTTGGGTTTTTATTGTGTTTTAAGCAAACATGGTAGGTGCTGTAGATACAGAGATAAATCACACTGACACTTCCCTAACTTCAAGAAACTTGTGGTCAACTGGGATATATTGACAAGTAAACTAGCATTCTGGAATAATGTGATTAATGGCTGTTATAGGCACAGAGTACTAGGGAAGCACACAAACAAAGACACTAAGCTCAGTAGGGATGTGGGGAGGTACTATGTTCATAACAGGATTTATTTTAAGTACTGAGACTGTTGTGATGCTTGAACTGAGTCTTCAGGAGCAAAAAATTATAAGCCTAGGCAGATACAGAGGAAAAGGATAAGGAAAAGAGAGCTGAACATGTGAAGGTAGGAAAGCATGAGAGAATAAGATTTGTGAACAAGAGTTCAGTATGGTTGAGGCAGAAAGTTTGTATGAGCCAGTAGCAGGGGATGAGGCTGGAAACTTAGATGAGGCCAGATCCTTAAGGACCTTGTGTACTGTACTAAAGTGTTTGGACTTTATCCTGAAGGCAGTAGGGAGCCAGAAAAGATCATTAAGCAGGGAAGTGACACAATCAGATTTTTCGTTGACAAAAATAACTCTGGCCACAGCGTGGAGGATTACGTCCAAGGGGTGAGACTAGAGGCAGGAAGACTGGCTAGAAGGCTAGTACAGCCAGCCAGGGTGGTGATAATGAGGGCAGTGGCAGAGGCAACAGGAAGGAGGGGCCAAAAGGGAGGATTTATGAAGTAAAATTATCAAGGAGAAGAAGACAGAATAATCAAAACTGACACTATGGTTGTTATTTGAAAAAAATGATGATAGGAATACAGGAGGAAGAGTAGGTTTCAGGGGTGATGATGAGTTCATTGTCACTCATGGGGTTTTGGGGGTACCTGAGAGGTAGAAAGATGTCTGGTAAGCAGTTAATTATAAAAGCCTGGAATGCAGCAGAGTGTCTGGGTATAAACTAGAATGGCACGTGAAAGTAACGGTCCTTAATTCAACAGATATTTATTGAGTGCCTATATGTGTTATACTAGAGGAGATTCCTGGAGTTACAAAGATGAATAAGACAGTCTCTACCCTCCAAGAGTCCCACCTCATCAGGAAAACAGATAAGGCAATGTGGAAGCACAGCAATAGAGGTTTGCACAGGATATTGTTATAGGAACATCGACAAGAAGCACTTAACCTCAGGTAGAAGAGGGGAGGCTTTCTAAATTAAGTGCTATCTCAGCTAAATCATGAAGAAATAGGCGTTAATGTTAAAAACAAAAAAGAGGTTGGGGCGCCTGGGTGGCTCAGGCGGTTAAGTGTCCGACTTCAGCTCAGGTCACGATCTCGCGGTCCGTGAGTTCGAGCCCCACGTCGGGCTCTGGGCTGATGGCTCAGAGCCTGGAGCCTGCTTCCGATTCTGTGTCTCCCTCTCTCTCTGCCCCTCCCCTGTTCATGCTCTGTCTCTGTCTCAAAAATAAATAAGCATTAAAAAAAATTAAAAAAAAAAAAAACAAAAAAGAGGGAAGAACATTTCAGGCAAAGGGGACAACAAAAGCAAAGGCAGGGAGGCGGGGAAAAAAACATGGTATATGCATGTCAGTATTGGTAGAGTACAGAACACAAAGATGAAATTAGAGTGTCTAAGGGTCATGGAAGGTTTTATATGCCATATTCAGATAATTTGGACTATAAACACTGAAGAGCCACTGAAGGTTTTAAGGAAAATGACATGGTCAGAGCAGCATACAAGTGGGTCATGCTGATGGTTGTGTTTTTCTGTCCTAGAATACAAACTCCATGAGGACGAGGATTTTGTCTCAGTGCCTAGAACAAAAAGAACCTAGTAGACACTCATAGATATTTGTTGAATGAGGGAATTAACATAAGGGATCAATGTGAGGGACCAAAACTAAATGCAGTGAGATTGTGGCAATAATCTGGAGAGTAAATAATGAAGGCCTGACCTAAGATTGGCAGTGGGAGGTGCAGAGAAGGCGCTGGAGTCAAGAACTACGTACCAAGCGTTGGTCTGGCTAGATGGTGATACCTGCATGATTTTATCCTCCTTTCAGTTTAACATACTGTCATTCTGCTATGTCCTGGATACTACTAGATGTCAGGGACACAAAGAAAATTAATATCTATGCCATGCTTTTAGGAAGCTCTCAGTTTTGTGGGATAGACAGACCAATCTATGAAAGATAGATATGGTATAATGTATATATTATGTATCAGTTCTACAACAGAGTTCTGAGCTGATGGGGGCACCACATAGAAATGACTAATCCACATGGGGAAAAGCTTCATGGTAGTGACTTTTGAGCTGGTTGTTCAACATGGAAAAAGGAGTTGCCAGGCAGAGCAGGAGAGTGCCATCCTGGAGTAAAGAATCATGTGTAGGCACATGGAATTGTGAAAGGGCTTGGTCAGATTCCAGGACCACTGAGAAGCTAGGTGTGGCTCTCCTTACAGGGATGGCAGATAGGTTTTATGTCATGTGCCAATTCCATTTGATTGATAGTGGCCACCAGTCAGAGATACCGCCATCTACCCAGACAAATGCTAGAAACACTGGCCTCCATCATCTCCATATCCTACTGATTCTACCTCCTAGTTTTTTACTCCAACCCCTTCTTTGTACCTGCTACTGCCAATCCCATGTCAGGCCTTCATAAAGGGCTGTGTTAAGAAAGATTCTGAAGCCCTTTCTGGGCTTAATGGGAAAGAGTAATGTGATCAATTAGCAATATCTGCCATGGGTATAAAAGTAAGGAATGGCAGTATGCAGTCATATCCCTGGGCATAGAGTATGAGGTCAGGAATGGCAGGAACTGATGCATTAGAGTCCAGTTTTGAGAATGTTGGCATTGAAGTACTTAATGGGCTGGAGGTATCTAGCTGATAGATAGCTCAGAAAATAGGTCAGTGATGAAGATGTAGATTTTTGGAATTATCTGTGTATAGATCAGAAGTAGATAAACTTTTTCTGTAATGATCCAGATAGTAAATATTTTAGACTTTGTGGACCATAATGTCTCTATTGTACCTATTTAACTTTGCTCTTGTTGCTTCAGAGCTGCCATAGACAGTATTTAAGTGGATCTGGGTATGATTGTGTTCTAATAAAACCTTATTAACAAAAACACATCAGGCTGGTTTTGGCCTATGGGCCATAGGTTGAAAACCTCTAATGTAGACAGTACATAGCATACAGTCATGGAATGTAATAAAGTATGGTTAGCATCAGGCAAGACTTGAGTTCAGTCTCAGCTCTGTATTTACTAACTTTGTGACTTTGGACAAGCCAGTTAAACTTTTCCTGACTCTGTTTCCTCCTCTGTAAAATGGAGCTTCATGCTAGTGCCTACCTTACATACTTCCTGTGAGGAAGTAACTAAGCTATTCCATGGAAGCACTAATTACAGTTATTCCATGGAATAACTAAGCTATTCCATGTAAGCACTAATTACAGTGCCTAGCACTCAGTAAATGTTTGCAATTATTAATAGCATTATTACTATCGGGATTGTTCACATTGTTAGAGATTTTAATTACAGTTGTAAGAGTGGATGACATCACAGGGGAAAACTAGGTAGAGTAGAAGAGAATAGGGCATCAACATTTAAGGGGCAAACAGAGCGGGAGAAACCTGAGAAAGAACTAGCAACATTGTAGGAGAAGACTCAGAAAGAAGTATAGTTGACCCTTAAACAACATGGAGATTAGGGGCACTCTCCCCCTGCGTGGTCAAATATCTGCAGATAGCTTTTTTTTTTTTTTGTATATTGGACACACAATGTTACATTAGTTTCAGGTGTCACATGTAACTTTTGGCTCCACCAAAACTTAACTACTAACACATATTTGCATTATATTCTGTATTCTTACAATAAAGTAAGCTAGAGAAAAGAAAATGTAACTAAGAAAATCATAAGGAAGGGAAATATATTTACAATACGGTACTGTATTTATTCAAAAAAATATGTGTATAAGTGGACCTACACAGTTTAAACGCATGCTGTTCAAGGGCCAACTAGTGTACAGAAATCTAAGGAAGGAAAATGTCTTAAGTAAAGGGCAAGAAGCAGAAAGTCTTCCATGTTAGAAAAATGGGGAAAGGACACGAAAAGGCAGTTATCAAAAGACATACAAATGGGCAATAAATATTTATTTTAAAAAGATGTTCATTTTCACTGATTATCAAAGACATGAACATAAAACCATGTATCTTTGTTTCTTGTCTGTGAGATTGGCAAAGATTAACACAGTGTTACCAAGGCTGTGGGGAAACAGGCACTCTCCTGTACTTACTGGTGGGAACATTAAGTTTTTTTGGACTTTACAGAAGATAGTTAAGCAATATGTATCAAAATGAAAAATAAGCATATTCTATGAGGCAGCAGTCTTCTCGGAATTTACCTCAAAGGAGATCGAAAATTTTACAAATGCATTTTAAAAATACATGCAACAATGTTGGTCTCAGCATTATGAGAGCAAAAACAACCTAAAATACTCAACAATAAAATAGTTATGGCAGATGCACACAATGGAATACTATACAGCTATTTAAATATGACAGAGTTCCATGCTTATTGACATAGAATGGTGTCCATGGCATATTGTGGAAGGTTATAAAGCAGCAGTGTAATATGTTCTCCATTAAAAAAACTTTGCTTCCTAGCAAACAGTGTTTTTGGTTTTTTTCTCAGTAGTGAGATTTCAGGTCATTGCACTTTTTGTTCAAGTTTGAATAGTTGAATATATTTTACTGAACATGTGTCATTTTATAGAAACAGTAACAGTACCAAGTAGTATGCTGGTAACCCAGGTCTCTGAAAAAAAAAAGCCTTAAATTTATAGCATTTGCTAGTTTTGATGATATAAATACTCTCAAGGGCTTGTAAAATTCCTGAATAATTTAATAATCAGCACTTACTAGCTGGCTTTGACACACCAATGGCAATAACTGTTTAAAACAAAAGAAAAAATTGAAGTATGTTTACCATTATCAAATGCTGGTCAAGTAAGATGAAGATTAAAAATCACTTGTCTCTGAACCTGGTAAAAGGAGTTTCAGTGGAACAGACAGTTGCAGAGTAAATGGGAAAGAAAGAAATGGAGAGAGCAAGCAATTTTGTGGAAAATGGAAGGGAAGAAATAATAGCTTGAGGAAGATATGGTCAAGGGAAGTTTAATTTAGGGAGGTTGGGAAGAAATACCAGAGATAACATTATCAACTTTTTAGTTTATGTTTGTTTGTTTGTTTGTTTTGTGTTTATTTTATTTCTTATGTTTATTTCTTATGAATAATCTCTAAAGCTCACAATATACTGGCACATGGATGTTCTTGAAACAACCCTTAGGTTTGGTATCATTATCATTCTCATTGTATATATGGGGAACCTAAGGCTCAGAAAGATGAAGTGGTTTGCCCCAAATGTCACAGAGAGTGAGTCACATTGGTGTGTACCAACTGGGCTTCACCCTCTGGTTAATCCCTGAAAATACCAAGATAGATAAAATGTGGCTGCTAACCCATATACTCAGACCCTTCTCCAACCTAGGTCTTCCTCTCCCATGTGTTTAGGTTCTTTTTCAGCTTGTCCTAGGCTGGCCCTGGTAAGTAAGCCATGAATCTTGTTTGTCCTTGCTTGCAATAAGAGAAGGAAGCCTAGCATGAGAGGGTAAGTAGTTATTAGTAACAATGAAGTATGTTGAGGACTGAGAAGTGTCTGTTTCATTTGGCAATGTAATGATTACTGGTATATTTTCAGTGGTGTAAGAAGAGCAAACTGAGGAGCAAAGGAATGATGAGAAAATAAAAGCAGGAGGCAGGGGGAGAGAGAAAGGAAGTTATAGATGAAACCTAGTAAAATATGGATAATTTTAAAAGCACTTCTTTTTAATGCTCAAATTATCCCAAATTTGGCCAGTGAGATCTCCTTCAATCCAGAACCTGTGTATTTTTTTTACATGACCCCATCAGTTCTTTAGTGCATCTTTGCTCTCTGGTGAACAAAATTTCCCCAGTTCACATTGAACTTTCCCCACTCCAGCCGTGGAACCAGTCATTTCTCTCAAAAGCCCTGGTTCCTATTAGTAGGAAACAGTATGTCATTACCACATACTAGGCACTAGGTATGCTCATTGCTACTGATGCACATTGCTTTTAGGCTTTTTCTGTAGACTGAGCTAGGAAATATGTATTTTTTAGAAATTGTGAAAATATCAATGGAAATGGGTTATAAAAGTAAAACAACAACAATAATAATAATAATCCATTAGTCCATAGTGATATTCAGTAGAGAAAGAAGGAAATAAGGGGAGAAAGATCTTTTTT
The DNA here is from genome assembly GCF_046562875.1 of Panthera onca. Taxonomy (NCBI): domain Eukaryota; kingdom Metazoa; phylum Chordata; class Mammalia; order Carnivora; family Felidae; genus Panthera; species Panthera onca. Next base: position 70,509,582 of record NC_138357.1, read on the forward strand.
CTAGGAAAATACTAGCTAATAAATATAGGAGGAAGATAGAATAGAAAATCACTTTATGCAGCTCCCAGTATAATAATTGATTTTGACAAAGATTATCAACTGAATGCTAAAACCATTGAGTAAAAAGTTCTTGGGGAACAGGATATTCACACAGTCTCAAATTATCACCCCACAAGTTCCTTGCTAATTACTAATGGGGAAAGGTCCATTTACAATGGGAAAATCTGGCAGTCACTAGGTTAAACAAGTGATTAAACCCAGCATTGTCAAAACCATGACAACCTGACCTTGTACCTCCTGATGTGATGTAATAAGAAGTACAGAGCATCATTTTTGAAATATTCTTGCCAAACATGTTTGACCTGAATCTAAATATGAAAGTAACAATTAGATATAGAGTGTGCGACTTCCAACAAGTCAACTGGCCTGGATTGTTCAAAAAGCCATTTTCATGAAAATAAGGTAGAGGAATTGTTCTAGATTGAAAAAATAGCATGAGCTCTAACAATAAAATGCAATGTGCCAACCTTGAATGGATTCTGAATTGGAGAGGGAAATCATAAACAGCTATGAAATACATTTTTGGAATAACTTAGTAAATTTGAATCTAGACTATGATATTATTAAATTAATATTGACTTCTCAGGGGTAATAATGTGGAAACCTTTTTCTTAGGAGATGCATGCTGAAGTATTTAGGAGTGAAGTGTCCTCATATTTGTAACTTACTTTCAACTGGCTCAGGAAAAATGTGTGTGCATGTGTGTCTGGAGAGAACAAATATGAGAAATTAGTAACAGTTTGTGGATCTAAGTATGAGATGTGTGACTACTTGTTGTACCATTCTTCTAACTCTTCTGTAGGGTTGAAAGTTTTCAAAATCAAAGTTAGAAAAACACTTCTTTTTAAAGCCTTGGAAATATATGGTGAGGTTCAACAAGCAGTGCTGAGACAATTGGATACAAACATGCAGAAAGGTAAAATTAGACCCTTACCTCATACCATACACAAACATTATCTAAAAACGGGTAAGAGGCCTAAATGTAAGGGCCAAAGCTATAAAACTTATAAAAGAAAATGTAGGATAAAATCTTTAAGACCTTGGGGCGCCTGGGTGGCTCAGTCGGTTAAGCCTCCGACTTCAGCTCAGGTCACGATCTCACGGTCCGTGAGTTCGAGCCCCGTGTCGGGCTCTGGGCTGATGGCTCAGAGCCTGGAGCCTGCTTCCGATTCTGTGTCTCCCTCTCTCTCTGACCCTCCCCCGTTCATGCTCTGTCTCTTTCTGTCTCAAAAATAAATAAACGTTAAAAAAAATTAAAAAAAAAAAAATCTTTAAGACCTTGGTAAAGCAATTATTTCTTGTGTACAACAACAAAAGCATGATCCGTAAAACAAAACAAAACAAAATTTCGACAAACTGGACTTTATCAAAATTAAAAACCTTAGTACTTCAAAAAACATCATTATGAAAATAAGACAACTCGTAAACTGGGAGAAAATATTTGCAAAATACATATCTGATAAAGAACTTATATCTAAAATATACAAGTCTTACAATTCAGTAATAATAACAGACACCCCAATTTAAAAATGGGAAGGGATTTGAATAGACACTTCACCAAAGACAATATATGAATAGTTAAAAAGCACATGCGAAGATGCTCAATATCGTTAATCATACAGAAACCCAAATTAGAACCACAGTGAGATATCACTACACACCTACTAGAATGGCTGTAATAAAAGATAGATGGTAAATGTGGGCAAGGATGTCAAGAAACAGGAACCCTTATACATTTCTGGTGGGAATGTAGACTGGTACAGACACTTTGGAGAACAGTTTAACAGTTTCTTAAGATGTGAAACTTATCATACATCCCACCAATTCCACTCCCAATAGAAATAAAAACATACGTCTACACAAAGACTTGCACAAAAATGTTCCTGGAACATCTATTTTGTTTTATTCTATTTGGTTGTTCATAATAACCAGAAAGTGAGAACAACCCAAATTTCCATCAGCTGGTGCATGGGCAAACAAAATGTGGTATATCCATATACTGGAATACTATTCAAGGATTTAAAAAGGAATGAAGTATTGATGCGGGCTGCAAAATGATTGAGCCTCAAAAGTATTATGCTCAGCAATCATGCTCATAGGTATTTACCCAATTGTGTTGAAAACGTATGTCCAAACAAAAACATGCACACAAATGTTTATAGCAACTTTTTTCATAATTGCCAAAATTTAGAAGCAACCAAGATATCCATCAATGGTAAATGGATAAGGAAACTGTGTTATATCTATGCAATGGAATATTATTCAGCAATAAACAAATGAGCTATCTTGTATAACTAAAATAAGCTAAGAGGATAGAACTTAAATATTCTCATCAAAAAAAGATAAATATGTGAGGTGTTAGGTGTGTTAATTGATTAGATGGGGGTACACCTTTCACAATGTCTGTGTATCAAATCACAATGTACACTTTAAATATCTTACAACTTTATATGTCAGTTATACCTCAATAAAGCTGAAATTTTTTTAATATTTTTAATGTTTTTTTTTGAGACCGAGAGAGAGAGACAGAGACAGAGTGTGAGTGGGGGAGGGGCAGAGACAGAGGGAGACACAGATCCGAAGCAGGCTCCAGGCTCTGCGCTGTCAGCACAGAGCCCAACGCAGGGCTCGAACTCACGAACCATGAGATCATGACCTGAGCCGGTCGGACACTCAACTGACTGAGCCACCCAGGCGCCCCTGGCTGAAATTTTTTGAATTGAGCTATCAGCCCATGAAAAGAAATGTAGAAATTTTAAATGCATATTGCTAGGTGAAGGAAGCCAACCTGAAAAGACTACATACTATATGATTTCAACTATATGACATTCTGGCAAAGGCAAAACTATGGAGACAGTTAAAAAGATTAGTGATTGCCAGGGGCTTGGAGAGGAGGGGAGGAATAATTAGGCAGAGTACGGGGGATTTTTGGGGTGGTGAAACTATTCTATATGATTCTGTAAGTGTGACTACATGACACTTTACATTTGTCAAAACTCATGTAACTGTAAAACACTAAGAGTGAACCCTAGTGTAAGCTATTGATTTTAATAATAATATGTCAGCATTGTAACAAGTGTAATGCTAATGCAAGATGTTAATAGGGAAAACTGTATGTGGGGAGAGGGTATATGGGAACTCTCTGTTCTATCTGTTCAATGTTTCTATAAATCTAAAACTGTCCTGAAAAAAACTCTATTAAGAAACTATGCTAAGTAAAAGAAGCCAGATAGAAAAGACCACATATTGTATAATTCCATTTATATGAAATGTTCAGAAAGATAAATCTATACAGAGAGTAGATTAGTAGTTTCCTGGATCTGGGGGTAAGATCAGGGATTAACTGTAACGGATATGAGGAATCTTATAGGAGGGATAAAAATGTACTAAAACTAGATTATGGTGATGGATGCCTAACTTAATAAATTTATTAAAAATAATTGAATTGTACACTTAATATGGGTAAATCTTATGGTATCTAAATTATACTTTAATAAAGCTGCAAAAAAATTCACTTGATCTCACATTTAAAAATTGTCTATTATATATTAGTTCCTTATAACTGTGAATCATATAAATAATGTGTAGTAGGATCCCATGTTCATTGATGAGAAAACTTAATATTGTTAAGATGACAATACTCCCAAGTTGATCTACAGATTCAGCACAATTCCTACCAAAATCCTAGGTGGCTTTTTGTGGAAATTGACAAGGTGATCCTAAAATTCATATGGAAATGCAGGAGACCTACAGAAAGCCAAAACAATCTTGAGAAAGAACAAAGTTGGAGGACTCACACTGTAATCAAGACAGTGTGGTGCTGGCATAAGGATAGACATATAGATCAATGGAATAATGGAATTGAGAGTCCAAAAACAAATCCTCACATTTATGGTCAATTGATTTTTGATGAAGGTGCTAAGACCATTTATAGGGAAAGAATAGTGTTTTCAACAAATGGTGCTGGGACAGCTGGATCCACATGCAAAAGAATGAATTTGGACCTCTACTTTGTACCATACATAACAGTTAGTTTACAATAGACCACAGACCTAAATGTAAGAGCTAAAACTATACAACTCTTAGAAGAAAGCATAGGAGTAAATCATCATAACCTTGGCCTAGACAAAACCTTCTTAGATATATCACCAAAAGCACAAGCAAGAAAAGAAAAAAATAAATAAATTGGACTTCCCCAAAGTTAAATTCCTCAGGGCTTCAAAGAACACCATCAAGAAAGTAAAAAGACAAGCAATAGAATGAGAGAAAACATTTACAAATCATGTACAGGCATATCTTAGAGGTATTGCAGCTTCAGTTCCAGACCACTGCAAGAATGCAAATATCACAATAAAGTGAGTCAAATGAATTTTTTGGTTTCCCAGTGCATATAAAATGTATGTTTATACTGTAGTCTACCAGGTTTGTAGTAACATGTCTAAAAAAACAATGTGTATATTTAATTTTAAAATACTTTATTGCTAAAATAATTCTAACTATCATCCGAGTTTTCAGTGAGTCATAATCTTTTTTGCTGGTGGAGGGTTTTGCCTCAATGTTGATGGCCACTGATTGATCAGGGTGGTCATTGCTGAAGGTTGGGGTGGCTGTGGCAATTTCTCAAAATAAGACAGTGATGAAATTTGCCACATATATGGACTCTTCCTTTCAACAATTTCTCTAGCATGTGAGGCTTTTTGATAGCATTTTAACCACAGTGGAACTTGTTTCAAAATTAGAGTCAATCCTCTCAAAACCTGCCACTGCTTTATCTACTAAGTTTCTGTAATATTCTAAATCCTTTGTTGTCATTTCAACAATCTTCACAGCATCTTCACCAGGAGTAGATTCCATCTCAAGAAACCACTTTCTTTGCTCATCCATTAAAGTTTTATCAAGAGATCACAGCCATTCAGTCACATCTTCAGGCTCCACTTCTAATTCTAGTTCTCCGCTATTTCCACAAGCCTTCAATTTGTAAAAAAAAAAAAAAAAACAACAACAAAAAAAAAAAAACCATTATCTGTGGAGCACAATAAAGTAAAGCATAATAAAACAAGTGTGCCTGTATCTGATCAGAGGCCTGTGTCCAGAATACATAAAGAACTCTTCCAACTCAACAATAAAGAGACAAATAGCCCATTTAAAATATGGGCAAAGGATTTGAATAGATGTTTATCCAAAGAAGATGCACAAATGGCCAATGAGCACATGGAAAGATGTTCAACATCATTGGTCATTAAGGAAGTACAAACCAAAACTACAATAAGGTACCACTTCACACCCACTAGGATGGCTACAATCAGATGACAAATGCACGTGAGGACAGGCGAAATTAGAACCCTCATACATTGCTGGTGGGAATGCAGCATGGTACAGCCACTTTGGAAAACAATTTGGCAGTTTCTCAAAAGCAAACCATATTACTGCAGATGCACACCATTATCCATTTGATGTTCTTAGGAACAGCAAGAAGGCCAATGCCACTGGAGCAAAGTCAGTAATGGGGACAGTGGCAGGAGAGGACAGAGAAATTGGTAAAGGCCACATCATGCAACGCCTTGTGGACCATGGTAGGATGTTGGATTTTATTTTGAATGTGATGGAATTTTGATCAGGAGGTCTTGGGTCTTAGTGAGTTTGTAGTATCCATTGTAAGGCCTTAGAAAGAGACAAGTAGAAGTAAATGACTACTGAGCAGGCTTGAAGGCCCATCTGTGATTGGGAACCATAAATGTAATGGTGTACATCTGCAGTTACATGGTTTGTTCCACTAGCACTTGGCCATCCTACCCAGAAAAAACAGGTGGTCACAGAAAAAACAGGTGGTCAGACTAGTTTAAGGTTGGGATTTGAGGTTCAGATGCTAGGAGGAAACTGGCTAAGGTAGTTTACCATAGTAAACTAACTCATAAGTAAGTACTAAGGTAGGTTTTTACAGAGAAAAATCACATTTTCAGGAGTCTTTTAAAAAGGAAGTACTGTATTTCTGCCTTTTGCCATCTTTCACTGCTTTGCTGTAAGCAATTTAGAAGCAATTAATTTAGTGAAAGGAGCATTGAGAGGAGACTTAAATACGAGCCTCAGCTCTCCCAGTGACTGTGACACCAAGGGTAAATTGTCAAAGCCAACAACTGTAAGAAGACTAAAGAAATTATCTTTCTGGCTGCTTGTTAAATGATGCCAAGAAACTAGCTTTGTACCATTAAATAAAACTCTTCAACCTTTCTTGGCAACAATTCTTCCAAATTTCTTCCATGTTACCAAATTTCTCCTGATGCAGTTTGGCCCATTTTCCTTGTGCTAGCGATCACCTATACAACATCCCTTTGTAGAATATAGTTTAAATCAGATCCTACCCCTTCTTTGCTCAAAACCCTCCAAAGGCTTCCTATCTCACTGAGAATGAAGTCCAAACTCCTTGTGATGGCCCCTGTGATTTGGTCCCATCAGAACTCATCTTGTACCACTCTCCTTCATTAACTGTGTTCCAGCCACACTGGCCTTTCAGCTTCTCAAATAGGCCAAGGAAGTTCTTTCCTGCCTCAGAGCTTTTGCAATGCTGCTCTCTCTGCCTGGAAGACTTCTCCATCTCAGTATGGGTGAGTTTCGTTTCACTTTTCAGGTCTTTGTCTAAATATCACCTATTCAGAAAATCTTTCCTGACCAACCTATCTGAAGTAGCCCCCCCACACACACTCTGTTATTCTCTATCACATTACTGTGTGTTATTTTTGTAATGTTGCTTGTCACAGTATGCTGTTTTCTTGTTTGTTTTTGTATTTTTCATCTGCTTCCACATACCGCCCCACACACACACACTGTGAAGTCCTTGAGAATAGGTTATTATCTGTATTATCTGTTCCTCTTTATTCCCAGAGTATAAGACAGAGTGAGTGCTGAATACAAATTTGTATGTTGAGGGAGGAAGGAAGGGAAAAACCTCTTTTGTTACCTGCACCCAATAAGTAATTAAGATTATTCCTCAAACCCTTAGTTATTTGTATTGTCCTCTACTGGACTCTTCCATAAGTGGAATAAAATCCTGATTTCCTGACTGATCTTGAATATTAGAGAGAGGATTATCATATTATAGTCTTTCAGAGTCAGAACTAGAAGTCATCTATTCTAACCTCTCTCTCCATATAGAAACCTTTCCACAGCATCTATCCCAGGATTCCGTAAGATGCCTCAGTGGGAACTACAGGAAGTAAAATGGTAGCTGAATATACAGGGTTCTGGACCACCCAAGTGTCCACCCCCTACTCACGCTTCAACCAGAAAAGTCTTGATTTTGTTTGTTTTCTATATTGGGATTCCACACAAAATTTCACTTGAAAAAATAAACAGTCTGCTGCTTAAGAGAAGTTTGAAAACTACAGATCTAGGACACCTGGCTGACTCAGTAAAGCATGTGACTCTTAGTCTCGGGGTTGTGAATTCAAGCCCCACATGAGGCGTAGAGCTTACTTAAAAAGAACTACAAATCTGATCTATGCCTGAACATGCGTATCTTGATATTCCATCATGCCATTTTTACATCTGTCTTCAGTATTCAAGGATGACACTACTGACAGCAATCACTACTTGTGCATATGTTTTGTCACTATAAAGGCAAATCTACCACCAAATGATTCTTTCTACATTTAAAGCCTGTCCATTGGTTTGAGGCACTCACCATGAGTTAAATAAGGTGTTTATTTCATAGACTTACCTTGATGCTACACATCAAGATGGTCTGTGCGATCTCCTATCAGTCTCACTGAATCCTGTGCTGCAGTACTCAGAACCACTTAAAATATGACCTTACAGTATATCTTCCACTCTCTTTATTTATTTCACCTCAGTGAATTACCTTCTTGGTTTCCATATTAAATTTCATCAGAGTGATATCCACCCACTTTGCCAATTGATTCAAGTCATTTCAATTTTAAGTGACTTCAGTTTTTTGCTCTACCAAACAAAACTACTGCATCTAACTTAATTTTTTGGATATATTTAATGCAAAGCTCCCTGTTTTATCACAAATTAAAATTAAAAATAAGGCTAATGACATGTCTCTAGATCCAGGACCAGCTTCTGCCTAAATCCATGCTTTGTTTCTCTGTTTGTTTGTTCTGGGGGTGGGGGGGGGGTGATGGAGGGGAGCAATGAGTCATGGACTCTGATTTGGGTACTGATCAGCCCAATTATTAGTCCAATGTTTTTCTAGTTTATCACATTTGAATTTGTAAATGTATAATCTGAACATTATTTTTCTCTTTTATTCAAGGTAAATAATATGAATCCTTTTCTCCATTCTTAAGGCATTTCATCATTCCATAAATACTCTGAAACAAAAATATATTTTTAGAGCCCACCATGAGCCAAGCACTGTGCTAGCTATTGAAGGTAAAGATGAATAAGAGATACAGTCCTTGCTCTCAAAGAGTTTATAGTCTTGTAGAGGAGAGAGGTACAGGAAGTAATCATTGCAAGACGGTTTGATAAGTACTATGGTAGAGGTTTGAATAAACTGCCAGAGTACAAAAAGGGAATCAACTTTCTTTGCCTGGGAAAGGAAGGTGGAACTTCAGGGCCATCTTCCCAGCCAGATCTTAAAAGATGGGTAAAAGGTTGTCAGAGGAGATGGAAGTCATTCAACATCCAAGACTACATATGTGCAAAGCCCCAGAGACTTAAAGAATATATTATGTTTGGGATAGAGGGAAAAGTTTAATGTGGTTAAGTTGTTAAGGGGAATGGTGAGGTAAGAGGCTTGAGAAGTAGGCAGAGACAAGACTATGAAGGGCCTTGTGTACTATGCTAAAGAAAGGATCTTTTTTCTTATAGGCATGCACACACATTGAGTGTTTTTAAGCAGGGTAGTGACATTGTCAGAATTGTGCTTTAGAAAGTTATAACGAGCAGTGTAAAGTGTGTGATAGGGAGGGAACACTGGGAGGAACATAGCACTACTGAGAACTCCACAGTATGTGGCCAATTCCCTAAGGATCCTGGGATATAAATCATTTTTGTTTTTCAACTGTAAAGGAGGAATAGCCATTTCTTCCCTTACTTCACATGGAGCCAATAAGAGTAAATGAGATCATATGTCCTTTGAGCCTCTTAGAAGAAAGCCTCCAGGTTAGGTCTAGGTAGTTGGAAATTGAGAGAAGTATAGTCTATACTGTATAATTTAACACTTTTTCATGCACACCTTATGGTTTTTTAAATGTGTATTTGCTTTATCTTACAGCTTGATTCAACTCAGGCATAATCTTTAGAAGGGTGGGGTCCAGGACACCTTGCATTGTCCACAACCCCTAGTATAGAGACAGAGCACAGAATGAGTCCTCAGCACCTTCCTGCAGACTGATTACATATAGTGTCCCCTCTTAGGCAAACTGCTCGAGACTGAGGTATCAGAAGAAGGCCACAGTTCTACTTGGGACTGGTAGCAACGTTATATTTCAGGGCTCATTTTCTAGGAGTGGCCAAAAAGATTCCAAGTCTTGTTCAACTAGGCCTATGAGTACCCCTTTACTTCCTGCCTTGGGTTTGACACCTTCTTATAAATATGAGGTAAATTACAAAAGCTCCCTCTATATAAAATAGAAATAATTATCATTTTGCTAGGAAGTCACAATCTACAGCTGAAAAATGTTGAGTAGAATATATATATGTATATACATATGTATATATACACATATATAGTGCATAAATTTTTAATTGTGAATAAAATTTCAAAATATAGTCATTTGTTGCAGAAAAAGTATAAAAATAATGCTCAACTTTTTATGTTTTGTCTTTTGGGTATTATAATTAATGTAGGCATAACTTGACAACAACCTAGATGTTTTTCATCCAAGGTTTGAACAATTTCAGTAATACATGGTAAAACTTTGTAAAGGGGCTTAATCCTATGACGAAGAGACATTTAAGGAGCTCCCACATGTTTTTCTTGTATGTCAAAAAATTATCCGAGATCTGCATCAGCAGAAGCTAGAAAGTCTGAAAGCATTCCCTGCATTTTGAAAGCAAGCACTCTTCTCTCTCTCCTGATTTGGCAGAGGTTGTGATCAGTTCACTGAGCAGAATGGCATTTCCTCCTATCCACACCTAATATAAACTCCAGCCAATTTAATGGGGTATATTTCGTAGTTGGGGATGCAAGCACATAAAGTCTTTGGCTCCTGAGATAGTCATCTTGTGTGCCAAGACCAGGTGCAGAAATACAAATACATATATATTAAGCCTGAGACAGCTGCTTTGCCAGTGTTTTCTGTTTTTTCTATTTAACTGGAAACATTGAACAGGTGCAACTTCCATCAATTATACATAAAATGTTATTTTTCTTGTGGAGGAAGAGAGTACATTTAATTCCTCAACTCTGTATTGATGTCTAAGCCACTGATTAAGTTCATTAATCAAAAGTTTAAAGTAAAAAGTAATATTTTTGATTAACCAGAATGCTCAGGAATGAAATATTCTGATTAATTGAATTTTCTGGTTTAGGGAACAGTTACATCAGATTTTTTATTTGTTTAATACATAGTCTTTAACCTTTTATAAAAGTGCATCCATAGATTTCTGCCTTAGTAAGCACAGTAGACAGGACCTGATTGAATCTTGCTACTATCACTTAGAATTACACAGTGTTTCTACACTCTTGATTCTAGTTGAAAAAGATCTTCCAAAGTAGTGGATATTGACTAAATCTTGGCTGAAGCTGGGGTATACACTGGGAGATTACTTTTGGAAATTGTTTGGTTTCCTGTTATTTATTTCTTTCCCTAAAAGCAAAGTAATATAAAAGAAAAATTCACTAGCCAAGTGAAGACTTTGATTTGCTAATCTATACTTTACTGAATAAAATCATATTTTAGAACAGGAAAATTATACCTGTCATCAGAGAAAAACATGCTAAAAAGTTTAGATGCAGAAAAATGAGACCTTGCATGTCTAAAGGAAACAAGTGAATTTAGTTCATCATGACCTGTCTATTCAATTAATTCCCTTACTGAATTAATCTTACAGCAATTACCAGGGACCTACTCACCACTTTGTTCTGTAGTGCAAATGTTAGGTTTTGTTTATAAACTATCTTAAGATTCCTGGTGGTAAATAGAACGGTTTTACACTTTTCCCACTAGTTTACCTTGGTCTATATAATTATCCAAAGTGAAATATGGTCCATGAATTCTGAAAGTTGCCTTCTAAGCACTTTTCACCGTAATGAATTCATAGTAACTTTTTTTTAATATTTATTTATTTTTTTAAGATAGAGAGAGCACATGGGGCAGAGAGAGAGAGAATCCCAAGCAGGCTCTGTGCTGTCAGTGCAGAGCCCCATGAAGGACTTGATCTCACCAACTATGAGGTCATGACCTGAGCCAAAATCAAGAATCAGATGCTTAACTGAGCCCCCCAGGTGCCCAAAATTCATAGTCACTTTGCTTGATTCATTTTCAGGGAAATATTACCTTATATCTACTCTCCCAAGCCTTCATTTGTCTTTTATTTTTTTTAACGTTTATTTATTTTTGAGAGAGAGAGAGAGCACAAGTGGGGGATGGGTAGAGAGAGAGGAAGACACAGGACCTGAAGCAGGCTCCAGGCTCTGAGCTGCAGCACAGAGCCCGATGCGGGGCTCAAACTCACAAACTGTGAGATCATGACCTGAGCTGAAGTCGGATGCTTAACCAACTGAGCCACCCAGGCACCCCTCATTTGTCTTTAATAGTGACTGCTTATCATGCCAAATGGTGTGGAAAGAGTGAGAACTGCGTAGAATAATGCTGCTGTCCCATTTATTTTATTTCCTGGATAACATTTTCAGTTTGGTCACATAGTTAATGGATTTGTTTCTATTAACAAATTCTCGACCTAATCCTTTTTCACACATTATTCTGTATAAATTCTAAGTCCAAAGGTGCTAGGCCAGTAGCTGAATTGGCCTTGCCTTTTGGGGGAATTTTTTTTATATTTATTTACTTTTGAGAGACAGAGACAGAGTGCAAACAGGGGAGGGGCAGAGAGAGAGAGAGGGAGACACAGAATCTGAAGCAGGGTCCAGGCCCTGAGCTGTCAGCACAGCCTGATGGGGGGGACCTGAACTGAAGTTGGATACTTAACTGACTGAGCCACCCCGGTGCCCCAGGGGTATTTTTAAAAACTCATTTATCCCAAATCCAAATAATCAGAAAGTTGAAATGATTGAAGTTTGGTGTGTTATTGAAGGAGGAATCTGGAGAGAAAAATTTCTAGTAGAAGGATCTGTGGTAGTTCTTTTTTGGCCAAAGAACCTTTAAATTCATATCAGAAAATGGCAAAAGGGGATAGAGGCAAACAGAAAAAGTAGTAAAGCAGTAAATGAAAGACAAGTGAAGAGGTAGGAGAAAACTGACAAGATAGATTAATTTCACCAATATTATAAATGAAATGATGAAAGGGGAATAGGCATGAAGGAGAAGTGGAGGAAATTATATGAGAAAGAGTAAAAGCAATAAATGTTGATAGAATGATATCAAAACTATTTAACAGTGATTAAGCTTCTGTGCAAAAGAGCCAGACTGCCCAAATTCAAATTCACGATCAACCACTTCTAACTTTGTGACCTTGGACAAATTACTTAATCTCTCTGTTTTAGTTTCTTCATTTGTAAAATGGAAATAATAACAGTATCTACCTCACAGGGCTGCTGTGAAAATTGATTAACATATTGAGAGCACCTAGTACAGTTCCTGGCACAGGATAATCACTCAATAAATGTTGCCTATTATTTTTATTATATGCCAACAACAGAGAAAAGCCAAACCATACTACCAGCTGGTTTCAAGATAGCTACAATGAAAGTAAAAGCCTTGCAAGAGTTATGCTAACACTAAAAGAGAAAATAGGTAGGGCCAAATAAGGAAACACTGGAAATCTATGATGCTGAATTTTGATACCAGGACTGAAAAAAAAATGTTGCAAAATCTTTGCCAGTAACAGTTCAACTGTTGAACAATGCAGGTATCTGGCTCTGCCTGGGTGAGATAACCAACCGATGTTTTTAAAAAGTCTTAATGTCATTCATGATCCAAGCATCCTTGATCTCTGGCCTAATGGACATGGAAACAGCAAATACATATGAGCAAATGCAGTTGACTGAGCCCTGTGCTTTTTCTTTAAAAAAAAAAAAATGGCTTTGTGATTTATGGTTCACCAGGGCATTTAAGAAGCTAGATATTTCTGGTAAAGAAAAAAATTGCCTGGGGGCACCTGGCTGGCTCAAGTCACTAGAGCATAAGACTGTCTCATCAGTTCAAGCCCCATGTTGGATGTAGAGCTTACTTTTTTTTAAAAAATTGCCTAACCACAAAGCTGCAGACACATTTCTCAGAGTTTTCAGAATTTTGTTTGCTAAACCTGGTCTATCCTATAGATACATTTGTGTTGATGATGTGAAAGAGAAAAGCCCTAGACGATGAGGAAATGATTTTATTCAGTTATAGGTAGAATATTTATTAATGAGGAATACATCACAGAAAAATAAGGGAGTATTGGGGTTTACAGAGTCAAGTAAACAAAGAAGTCATCTGCAAGTCTTATGGGAGTCATTAGGAAAGATGGAGATGGGTCTTATTTAGAATAATATGCCAGGGTAGGATGGTACCTTGAAATTCACCTTTTCCTGGAAAACAGAAGAGGGCAGCGTTTTTAAACATTACTGCTTTCTGGGGAGCACATGGCTCAGATAAACTTCAACACTGTCATTTTCCCCTTTTGGTCAAGACAAGTATTATCCTCAAGCAACTCAGAGGCGATTGTAAACTTCCCAAGTATAGTAAGGGCAGGGTCTTTAGCACTCTTGGTGTTGATCCTTTAAAATCAGTTGAACCATCTGTTGAGAGATAGTGGCTAAAGTCAGTTGTTTTAGGGTTTGGAGCTCACACATCTTAAAAGAAGGAAGGCTAAAATAGAAAAAAATTGATATAAAAATTTATATTATAGTAAAGAGCCAAGCAAGAACTGAACCCTGAAAGGTAACCAGTCAAGTGGATTCTAAGACATCAATGGAGGAAAATCTTTGTTTTGCAGCACCACTCATACAGCTAAGATGTCAGCACTCTTGGTGACACTGTTCATAGTCTAGGTTATTTCTCATGTAAGGACATGCACAACCTTAGCATTTCTTCAGACATCCTTCATATTGTAGGTGGCAGCTTGTTCAAGGAGAATTCCAGTCATACATGGTCTGCTGTGGTAACCAGTTCTTTTTTATTTTTATTTTTTATCTTAGAGAGAATGAGAATGTGAGCAGGGGAGAGGGGCAGAGGGAGAGAGAGAAAGAGAGAATCCCAAGCAGGCTCCATGTTCAATGTGGACCCAATGGGGGGCTCAGTCCCACAATCCTGGGATCATGACCTGAGCCAAAATCAAGAGTCAGGCATTCAACTTACTGAGCCACACAGGCACCCCATGACCAGTTCTTTCAGATTTATATCAAGTCAACGGGCTTTAGCTTACAGGGCTGCTTCAGATCCTGAGAAGACACCAAGCTGTAAGGCAACATAGGGTCCTGATAGGGACTTGAGCATTCAAGTTTTAGCTCTTGATGACTCCAAGTCAGAAGGGAGGAAGAAAAATTGGAAAAGTTAGCTTGGAGGATATTAGCCAAATATTGAAGAAAACTGGAAGAATAGATAATTTAGGAAGGATCAACAATTTGGGCACAATAACAGGGTCCAGTCCAATTTGCAAAGAGATACCAAAACTGGTTCTTCCACATGAGGAAGGAAGTCAATTACATCTCTACCACAGAAGACAAAGTTTGCATACTTATCAGTAACCTGCAGTTTATAAAGAGATGAGAGCTCAAAAATAATAACTATATTCTGATAACCTGAAATCCTGTGCTATAGATGACATAGAGTTTTCCTTTGAAACACAAAATTTCTCTAAACAGCCACCTCCCTTCTGATCAAAGATAATCTCAAAGGAAGATTATTCTTGAACTCAAGATAAGGCTGGTCCCAGAGGCAGCAAAAGAAAACATAGATAAATTGAAGTTCAACAAAATTAAAAACTTTTGTGTATCAAAGAAGATTATCAAGAAAGTGAAAACACAACCTACAGAATGGGAGAAAATATTTGCAAATTATATATCTGATAAGGGTCTGGTATCCAGAATATATAAAGATCTCACAAAGCTCAACAACAAAAAGCTCAATTTAAAAATGAGCAAAGGACAGGGCGCCTGGGTGGCTCAGTTGGTTGAGCATCTGGCTTTGGCTCAGGTCATGACCTCGCAGTTCACCTCTCTGCTGATAGCTCAGAGCCTGGGACCTGCTTCAGATTTTGTATCTCCCTCTCTCTCTGCCCCTCCCCCAATCATGCTCTATGTCTTTAAAAAATAAACATTAAAAATTTTTTTTTAAATGAGCAAAGGACTTGAATAGACATTTCTCCAGAAAAGATATACAAATGGCTAACAGGCATACAAAATGATGTTTGACATCATTGGTCATTAAGGAAATGCAAATCAAACTCACACCCACACCCACTAGGAGGGCTAGAATTAGAAAAAAAAAAAGAAAGAAAGAAAGAGAAAATAACAAGTGTTGATGAGGATGTGGAGAAATTGGAACCCTTGCACATTGCTGGTGGGAATGTAGAAAACAGTTTGGCTGTCCTTGAAAGTTAAATGTAGAATTATCATATGTTCTAGCATTTCAGTTCTAAGTATACGTTAAAAAAAAACAGATACTCAAATACTTGTACACAGGTATTCATAGCAGCACTATTCACAATAGCCAAAAGGTAGAAACAACCCAAATGTCCATCAATGGATGAATGTATAAACAAAATGTGGTACATACGTACAATGAAATATTACTCAGCCATAAAAAGGAATGAAGCACTGATATATGCTACAACATAGAGGAACCCCAAAACATTATGCTAAGAGAAAGAAGCCACACACAAAAAAATCACATATGGTATGATGTCACTTACGTGAAATATCCAGAAGAGGTAAATCCTTAGGGACAGAATGTAGATTGGTAATTATCAGGATCTAGGGGGAGGGAAGAGTAGGGAATGACTGCTTAATTAGTTCAGAGTTTTCTTTTGAGGTGTGAAACTGTTTTGGAACTAAATTGGGGGGGAAGTTGCACAATACTATGAATGCACTAAATGACACTGAATTATATAATTTAAAATGGTTATTTGAGAGGTGCCTGGCTGGCTTAGTCTGGAGAGCATGTGACTCTTGATCTTGGGGTCATGAATTCAAGCCCCACATTGAGATTACTTAAGAGATTACTTAATAAATAATTTAAAAGTAATAAATAAAATGGTTATTTAATATTGTGTAGATTTAACCTTAATCAAAATTATTTAAAAATAAAAATTGGCCTCATTAGATTTAGCCTGATTATTTATATAGGTGTAGCAAGAATGGTAACTTACCATATAGACCTTCTTAAGCTTGTTTTGCTGGAAGTTTTCATAAGAAATCTCACTTTGAGGGGGCCTGGGTGGCTCAGTTGGTTAAGCATCCGACTTCGGCTCAGGTCATAATCTCATGGTCCTTGAGTTCAAGACCTGTGTTGGGCTCTGTGCTGACAGCTCAGAGACTGGGGCTTGCTTCGGATTCTGTGTCTCCCTCTCTCTCTGCCCCTTCCCCCCCCACACACACACTCTCTCTCTCTCTCAAAATGAATATACATTTAAAAAAAATAAATCTCACTTTGGTGTTTTAAAAGCCTATTACAGCTAGGAAGCCAAGCTAAGAAGATTTTACCTGCAGTAATTATAAATTTGGGACAATTCTTGGGGGTCTCTCTTCTCTCTTCTTGGGGTCCCCAGAATATCCTAAGTTTCCAGGGCCTGCCAGGAAGTAACCTTCCTTATTCACTTGGAAGGCTGGGAACTCTGTAAGCCAGGTACCAGGTACCAAGCTAGTTTTTCCAAGAGGGCTTTGATGCATTGCTCAATGAAGTCAACCTTAGTTCCTTAAAAGTGTCTGATCATATCTGATTCAGTGAGCATCATTCACAAATATGACATTCCAGGCAAGGCCTTGGATATATAACCAATGTTTTCCAATCATTTCCTGATAACAGGTGGGACAGATAGTTATTATTGAACTTAGGCAGATAATTACATTGCTATGGAAATAAGAGTGCTCAATAAGAGTTTCTGAATCCTGGAGGGCTCAGGCAGGAGGAATAAGATATCATTTGTAAGTGTGTCATTTCTGTTTGCAAAAGCATGGCTTACTAAATGATTATGAGTTATAGATAGCATAAGAGAAAAGAGAAAAGAGTTGCCTATACATCCAGAAAATAGAACATTAAGGGGCGCCTAGGTGGCTCAGTAAGTTAAGTGTCCAACTTCTGCTCAGGTCATAAGCTCACATTTTGAGAGTTTGAGCCCTGCGTTGGGCTCTGTGCTGACAGCTCAGAGTGTGGAGCCTGCTTTGGATTCTGTGTCTTCCTCTCTCTCTGCCCCTCCCCTGCTCGTGCTCTGTCTCTCTGTCAAAAATAAGTCAACATTAAAAATTTTTTTAAAAAGAAAATAGAACACCGAAACATCAACAATATTCTTTTTTTAAATTGAAACATAGTTGACATATAATTTTACATTAGTTTTAGGTGTCCAACTTAGTGATTCCACAACTCTATAGGTTATGCTATGTTCACAGGTGTAGCTACCATCTGTCACCATGCAACACTATTGCAATATCATTGACTGCATTCCCTATGCTGTGCCCTTTATTTCCATGACTTATTCATTACACAACTGGAAACCTGTACCTCCTACTCCTCTTCACCCATTTTGCCCACCCCCCGCCCCCTCCCTTCCAGCAACCATCAGTTTGTTTTCTGTATTCATGGGTCTGTCTGCTTTAAAACATCCGCAATATTCTAAACAAAATCCACAATCATCCCTCATCAGTCTCATTCAGGCCTATATAATTAGTTCTTGTTCCTCTCGACCTTGCATTAACAGTCTCACTAACCCATCGACTTCTCAACTAGAGTTCTTGAAATCCTGATTCAGTTTACTGGTATGGTCTCAAAGTTGTTTACACTATACCATAAAAAGCCTGTACTCAACAATACTTGGCAAAAATCCTTTTCCGTGGGGCTCTGAGATAGTTTTTCTTTGTTGAAGATGAAGCACTCTGGCTTGTACCTGATTGCAAGTGCTCTCAGGAACACGTCAGATTAACTTTAAATAATAATATGCCATGAATATACTGAGCATATAGTTAGAATATACCCAAAGCATATCAAGAATATCAAGTAAAGAGATTCAGTAAACTGGAGTATCTATATATTAATAAAATTCTGTAGGTAAGTGCTGAGAATTCCCCAATTGAAACTAATGGCCTAGTAGATGCTAGATTCAAAATAAAGAAGCAAAGTTGAGATGAAGTTAATGTTTAAAAAATGTTTAAATTATTGAAAACTCTATCCTGTAGTCAACTAATATCTGGCAAAGCAGCATAAGGACTCTGATAAATAGAAACATATCATGGCCAGTGACGACACAGAAAGATCTTCAGGAATTTCCCATACAACATACAATTTCTGAAATACTTATATTAATAATATTTTGCCTATACCAGTTTCACCTAGGGAAGGCTGAACATCTCTTCTGATGTGGCAACTCTTCCCATGCATCTCATCAATAGTAATGTATCAAATAAACCTAATTATTTCTAGAACATCTCTTTTTATAAGGTGAAAGAACAAACCCTTTGTGATTTTTCCAGGGCCTTCCAAGATTTGATTAAGATAAGTTGATGGATTACTGAAAACTACTACTTGGTTCCCTATTTAACCACAATGATGATAAAAGATTTTTAACATAAACATAGGATGTAATATGACCATAAGGAACCTCATCTTTTTCCTAAGAAAGAAGTCTTTGTTTCCTTAAATAACCAAGGACATCATAAAGTCAACATAAACCATATAAGGTTATTCTAGTAAGACACAAAATCTTTTTTTATTGAGGAATATTACTTAGTGAAGCAAAACCTTTACAACCTGTTATTTGAGAGAAGACAAATAATCAAAAAAAGTAGCATGTTAAAATGAAAAGCAAATTCTAGTTTTGCATCAGTATAATATTTAATATTGAAGTTATTTTTGGAAATCTAATAAGCCCATCAAACCTTAGCCAACTTTGATCTCAACAAATAAAATTCCCTTTCTATGAATCTTCTACCAATTTCTATATGCATACACATCCTTTATAGTACAACTTCTGTAAGTGGCCAAAAAGAACAGGTTCATTAACAGAACCAAATACATGCAGTTTCTCTATAGGATATAAAAATAAGAAGCAAAAGCATATAAACCCGAAATTATGCCTAGCAATTAATGCATTCTCTTAGTTAGAAATGGTCTAGGGATCTAATGAATATCCATTAATTAACTCAGTTTAATACCACCCAAAGTTTTCAGTTACCTAAAGATCTTATAAATTATCTTCAAGCTGACATACTACAAAACATAACTACTGTTAAAGTTCATCACAATAATGACTCAATTAATCTAAACAAATTTGTTTGTCATAATCTCAAACATTTAGTAGAGGTAATGTTAGCTCAATTAATTAATGAACCTGTATAAATTTAGGAAGAATATATTTAAGTAGAATAAAAATCTACATGTATATTATACTTAACATGTATAAATTAGAAAAGTCATAGCTGATTTTAGTAAACCAAATTTATTAAATCAGTCTTATCTGCCAAAGACTTACCTAAATTATGCCAACTTGAATTCTTAAATTCAACAAACTGAGTTTGTTTCTATAGGAATACTTTTAGCACATTAAAAGTCTTGAAGTTTAATGTCCTTATTTTCTGCAAATTTTAGGAAGATTCTACTTATGTAAGCAGTTATTTCTATAATCTAATGAGAATAGAGCTCCTTTAAGAAAATATTAGGAAAATATTACATGCAAAGGCCTTTCTGAATTACAGACAACATCGTCATCGTTATTATTATTCAAACTATCATGATAGGGAGGATGTTCATTAACAAAGAACATCTCAAAGGAAAGGAAGGGGGCCAGGAGTCTTTTAGAGGCAAGTATTCTTCTTTATATGCCATGTTATTTCTGATTGCTTTCTTTGTTTTTTGGTTTTGTTTTTCTGTACTTATGACTTGTCTCCCTAACTTAATTATAGGCTCTGAGGGGAAAAAATATGTCCTATATTGATTTGTATTTCTCCTCCTCCCCATCTCCCTCCTCTTATTCACTTTTTATTGAAGTATAATTGACATACGATGTCCTGTTGGTTTCAAGTGTACATGATAGTGATTTGACATTTTTATACATTATGAAATGATCCCCAGAATAAGTCTAGTTACAATCTGTCACCTTATGAAGTTATTATGATATTATCTATATTCCCTATGCTGTATGCTACTCTTTCTGCCTAACACTTAATGTTGCATCTCACCTATCCAAAAGTTATTGATGTTTCTCTTTCTTGATATGCTAAACAGTAGACTTATAAAATGTAAGCTTTTCATAATTGGAAAATAGCATCCAAAAACTTTCAAAGTCACATATTTACCTCTTATTTACAAAGAATTCATGGGTGGGCAAATCTTTTTCTCTTACTGGTTTCTTCCTGGTTGCGTATCTAAGGCCAAGCTTTGCTTTGCTTTGCTTTGCTTTTTTCTTTTCTTTTCTTTTCTTTTCTTTTCTTTTCTTTTCTTTTCTTTTCTTTCTTTCTTTCTTTCTTTCTTTCTTTCTTTCTTTCTTTCTTTCTTTTTTCTGGGTGATCACTGAATTCACCTGCATGAGAAAATTCAATGCTTAGTGATACTTTTTACCAACTTCCTGCTCGCCAATGTACCTGTCTCATTGACTCAGCCTATAAACCAGGGTATTGTTCAGAATATGAAACGTTATTATGGACGAGGTTTCATGAAGAATTTTATGCAATGTGTAGGTACTAGAAAGATCTTATAATCTCATAGTACCAAAAATGCTCTTTTAAATGATGCTCATGCTTAGAATTCCATTTCAATTAAAATATCAGGGAGAACTTGGGAAAAAAAAAAAGGCTGGATATTTAAAGTGTCTGTGGAAGCTAAGGACATTGAAGCATTTAGGATGAGGCCTTAAAAATAAGTTATAATACACTTTTGATGATAAAAGAATGCTTTTTTTTACATCTACTCAACAAGACTTAATGGCAACATAATAAAAAGAAGTAGGCTAATAAGAGTAGGTTACTCTTAATAAAAGAGTAGGTTAATGTTGACAAGAGGTTAAAGTGACACAGTATCACCAATAAAAATGTGAAAAGACACCAGTGAAGTCAATGAAGACAATTTTAGTGAAGGAAACAAAATAACTTTAGAGGAGGCTGCCTCAGAAAGGCAACCACATGTAGAATGTTTGTACATTCTATATTCAGCTTTTAAAGCAACAAGTGCAAAAACTTACAGAAAGGAAGGAAGGAAGGAAGGAAGGGAGAGAGATAAAGGGAGGAAAGGAAGGAAGGGAGGGAGGGAGGAAGGGAGGAAGGAAGGGAGGGAGGGAGGAAGGAAGGAAGAGAGAGGAAGGAAGGAAGGAAGGAAGGAATAAAGAAAGAAAGCAATTCTAGTTTATGTCATAGGATCAGTACAGAGACTCCAGTCTCCGTCATCTTCTACATCTGGCTGAGCAAGATGGTCTTTAAGGCCCCTTCTAGATTATAGCTTTCTTCAAGTCCCATAAGGGACATTCAGTGTTGATCATGATGAGCCCAGGGTACTACAAGATTTTTAAATCATTCCTGAATCATTAGAGAAAAGTTCTGTTTTGACCAATATAGTTATAATATTATAATTCTTTGAAAATCTGGGATCCTAAATGAAAAATGTTACCAATCCACCTGAATATTTAGCTTACCAAAACACTTCATCCCCTGATCACTCTGGGCCAATTTACTATATATTCTTTGTAGGTAGATTTTTGTTTTTCTTAAAATAAAGGGGAATTGTAAGGGAATAGATCTCAAGGGTTAGATCCTTGGCTGTAAAGACTCCCTTGGATTGCTTTTGGCTGTTGGCTGTAGCAACTTGTTTTCTTACAGAGATGAAGCATCTGGTTTTTGTTATCTCAATGATGCTGTCCTGGGAATATTACGATTGCGACGGAAATTTGACCGTATTCTCTATGTGGATTTGGATCTGCACCATGGAGATGGTAAGCCCTTCACATTCAAAGGTGCTTTGCTGCTAGGACAGAAGGTTTTTATCAGTGAAGCTGCTTCTAGGTGACTGGTAAAAGGATAAATGCCTGTTACTTTTGAAATTTTCTAATTGAGAATCCTGAAGTAGGTAGAATAGATTCTTCTAACTGATGTAATTCTTCTTTGCTAAGCAAGATGCTTTAAAATACCAGGTTTTTATAATTCCCCCTCACCTCTCCTCCACTAGCAAAGTTCTCCAGTATAGAACATTAAGAAGTGGAAATCCTGTCTAGTGTATACTCAGTGCTCAGTAACCTCCCTCAGGCCACTTCCATAGGTTCTAAGTGAAATCTTCAGTTAGACAATCTTGATGCTTCCCTTAAGATTGAATCAGTGTATGATGGAATAACATTCAGAATTTTTCACTGATAGGGATACCAACTCATGTAGTAATCAGAATCTGCACCACTTTCTTTGTATTACTAAAATATTTAGTGCTACACAAACTCAGGGCATCTCCTCTAACTTTTAACAGCAGCAGAATCTTGATTCACCTTACCCCATTAATGCCCTTTCAGAAGACTTCACCAAAAGGATGTTACCCAAAACCTCCTATGTACTTTCCATCTACAATGTAGAGCTTCAGTGACAGTTATCCACACTCTGCTTCTTTAATACATCCTGTGTGTGACACATGCTTCCATTGATCTAGGATCACTTAGCTGGTAAAATTAATTAAGGATATTCCCTACTCTCCCCCACATCAGTGACTGCTGCTTCCCTGTTTCCAGGGATTTTTGGAGACAAACTAACATAATCAAGGTATAAGTGAGGAAAATGATAGCATATGACAGAGGCTAGAATCAGCTCTCCTGCCAAAACAGAAAAAGAAGGAAGAACTCCCCAAACAGTTCACCTAGATGGATGCTACCAAGGAATGGTGACAGAAAATTGAAGGTAACAGAGAAAGGCAAATAGTTAAAGCAGCCAACATACTACTTTGAGAACCATGTCCACCGAATATCTGAATACTTAGCCAATGCAAAACACAGCCTTGTTCAAAAACCTTCAGAGACTCCTTATTGCCTATAACAAGAGTAACATTTGGCCCATGGCTTGTTTTTGTATGGCCAGCAAGTGAAGACTTTTTTTTTACATTCTTACAAGGTTGTAAAGAAAACAAAGTGCAGTAGAGACCATGTAGGCTTTGCAAAGCCTAAAATATTTGCCTCTTGGTTTGCTAACTCTTGGCCCATAGCATTGGTTCTCAAACCTGCATATGTAGCAAGATGACCTCTGGGAAGCCTGTTTTAAAATGCAGAATTCTAGGCCCCATCCACCAGATATTCAAATCCAGTAGGTCTGGTATGCAATGCCAAATCTACATTTTAGCGACACTCTGGCTGTTCCACAGGCCACACTTTAAAAAAAAAAAAAACAGTGCTCTTCAAGTTAAAGTCCATACTCTTTACCCTGTCTTTTGAGGTCTGCCTGAAAGAGACCTTACCTCCTCTCTCCAGTCTCCTCTCTCACTACTTGCTGTCTAGGCTACTGTACTCAGTGATCCCCAGACATGTCTCAGTATTCCCACCTCTCTGACTTTGCATTACTTTTTCCTAATTTAGTTTTGCTTTTTCTTCCAAGTTCTACCCAAGAGCTCAAATTCTAACACTAGCAGATTTGCCCTGACTACTCCAACCCCAGTGGTCTCTTCCCTCCTCAAGTCCTATATTGTTTATATCGCTGATTTGATATTTGATTATATATTGTCTTGTATTGTTAGTTAAATCTTTAATGTGTCTGTGTCTTCTCCTCCCATAGAAACTTTCAGTTCCTCCAGAGCAGAGATCAAGTTGTTTACTTCTTTCTGTCCTGCACAATGGCTTGAACAAACAGAACTATGCATATAGCAGTGGTTCAGTAAAATATTTGTTGAATGAATGAATGATTATGAAATTCAAACTATTAGTATCAGAGCTCAAGAATAGAATCAACTCTATTGAACCATGTAAGAATGAAATGACTGTCACCTGAAACCGTTCTTTCCATTTGCAATGTTATTTCTACACCATTTAGAGTTTCCTGCTTTAGCCAACTTTTATGGTGTGTTTCATTTCAGTTTATTTCCCCTCTTCAGCACCTCCCTTCCAGTGACCTCTGCCCCGCCTCCAAACTCTTACACATTTGGTTCATTTTAAATCTCCCATGATTCCATAACTAGCATCCTGTGGTGGCTTCACAAGCACTCTTAGCCTGTCCTCACCTTCCTTCACCTTCTTTTGTTTTCCTAACCACTGTTCTCTTTCACACCAAGCCCCATACCCTCCACCTATCTGTCTCTGTCCTTTTTTTAAAGTATGATTTGCTAACAATACCTAATGGCATTTCCCATCAGAGGAGATACAAATAGCTACTAAACATAAAAAGTGCTCAACACTCAGAGAAAGGCAAATTAAACAAGATCATTTTTTTCTGCCTAAGGTTAAAAAGAATAATAACACCCAGTGCTAGTCAGGGTGTGAGAAAATGGGAACCCTCATATATCACTGATAGAAGTGTAAATTGGTTACCACCTTTCTGGATCAATAAATAATCAGGATTTTTATGAATTGTCCTTGTTTAATACCTCAGTCGCTAAGTTAAAATGCTATTGTAATATATTTTGTTTTGTTTTCTTTTGTTTACTTAATGCCTTGTGGCTGGAGCTTTAACTGATTTTTTTTTAATTTTTTTTCAATATATGAAGTTTATTGTCAAATTGGTTTCCATACAACACCCAGTGCTCATCCCAAAAGGTGCCCTCCTCAATACCCATCACCCACCCTCCCCTCCCTCCCACCCCCCCCCCCCATCAACCCTCAGTTTGTTCTCAGTTTTTAAGAGTCTCTTATGCTTTGGTTCTCTTCCACTCTAACCTCTTTTTTTTTCCTTCCCCTCCCCCATGGGTTTCTGCCTTTAACTGATTTTAACTGCCTCCCTAGGGCAAAACATAAGGCTTGGGAAATTCAAATATGCCTGTGATATACAAATATAGTTAATATTTTTCTAAGGTCTCTTTTGGCCTCTAATGAAGACTGAAAGCGTTAAGCAAATGCAGCAACAGTTTCTTTATTTGACGTATAAAAGAGGATAGTACATGAATTTGCTAATGGTCCTTCCATTTTACAGACAGACTATCTGAATATAGTATGACACTATGTGATTCTGGGAGGAAAGGTGTGGAGGTGGGCAGTACATTTATCTGAATAAGCAGTGGCTTGTAAGAGTTGTATCTTCTATCTCCCAGGCCTCTATACTAATTTTCTGCCTCTGTTAAAATGTAAAGGAGACTACTTTCTAGAAAAGTTCCTCCCACCACCATCTTTCTTCAAGCTTTAAAACTTTGTTATAAAGACACTACTAAGGGAAAAGGGCAGGACTCTCTTAGCCTTCCATATTTTAGCAAGAAAGGTGTACTATAAGCTGCTTAGACTTTGGGTGAACTGCATTTATAACCAAATCTGTATCATAGAGAAGCACTTTATAATTAGGTTTTCACTACATAATGCCTAATGTTTGTATTGGTCACATTTTTCAAAGGGTTGCCACATTTTACTTCTTTGAAAAAAAAAAATCCCAAGAATTTAACTGGAACCACTAAAACAAAACATAAAACTTCCAAGATGGTGCCAGTCCTCTATTCAGCTCTGTTCATAATGCTTCGATTCTGAGCTCGAGCCTTCCCCACCTTTTAGAAGAGGTTGTCTAAGAGAGCCTGGACATCCTGTTGCTTGGAAAGGAGAAGTCCAGTTATAACTTTCCATGAATGTAAAAAAGAACCCCAAAACTTCACTGGGGACCAAAGTTCTACCTCATCCTGTACCAACAAGAGATCAAAGACTGGAGGGTTTTGTTCCTTTTATTCCTCAGCTTGTTAGCTTTATTATTGCTATCCTTTCTCTTACTTCCCACAGCTACTTCCTAGCAGTTCAGTTGTTGAAAACGGGAGTTGCATATATGAAGTGATTCTTCTGCTGTTTTTTTTTTCCTTTGCTAGGTGTGGAAGATGCCTTCAGTTTCACCTCTAAAGTCATGACAGTGTCCCTACACAAATTCTCCCCAGGATTTTTCCCAGGCAAGTAATCTGTGTGCTCAGTATTACATCTGAGGAATAAATACTGCAGTTCTTCTATACATCTCTTATATTTAATATTTGGATAGTTACATGCTATTAATACTTCATTGGTGCTACTTTATCCAAAATTTTAACACAGGTCATTTCAGGCAACAATGATAGGAGGAATATAATACTGCTTCTTTTTCCAGATGACTTTTATGGACTGTCAACAGACAGCTCACTTACACTTACTGTCTTATCACATAGGACAGTGTAACTGTGTAACTCCTAACATCCTAATAAGTGCAATGATATATTAATATTATATCAATCAAAGGCATATGAAAAGTCAAGCAAAGGAGTTAATCTTTTTTTCTAACTTGATCTAGCAAAACGGAAACTAAGTTTTTTCCCATTGTCTTAAGGTTTTCCTCTTTCCCCAACATTGTTTACAGCAGTTACTTCTCTATATTGTTTTTCTTAATTTCACACTCTTAGAAACCATAATTAATCTAAGACTGTTCTTCTATTTCTGGCCTTTTATTCTTTTGCATTCCTATCAGAATCCTTCAAGTTGTCTAATGCTCATATTCTTAAAACTGTTCATGGCGCTCCTCTCTTTCACAGGAACAGGTGACGTGTCTGATGTTGGCTTAGGA
Organism: Panthera onca; assembly: GCF_046562875.1. Taxonomy (NCBI): domain Eukaryota; kingdom Metazoa; phylum Chordata; class Mammalia; order Carnivora; family Felidae; genus Panthera; species Panthera onca. The sequence continues at coordinate 70,536,580 of NC_138357.1, forward strand.
AAGGGACGGTACTACAGTGTAAATGTGCCCATTCAGGATGGCATACAGGATGAGAAGTATTACCACATCTGTGAAAGGTATGGCAGTAACACTGGCCCAGTAACAAGTGGATTGCATTTCTGTAGGATGAAATGGCTCCCAATCTTACAGAATTCTTATTTTTAAGGAACAATTTGAGAGAAAAAAAAAAAGAGCCACTGTACACCTATGTCACTTTTCTATACTGCATTATACTTATTTGATCCCTTGTGTAGGAGACCTGAGTTTTTGGAACAGAGCCATACTCTTGGTTTGATCTTACCTGCTGCCCCATATGATTAAGGTCTTCCCAAGAGCAGAGCTTTTAAGCTGTCCTGGGTTATCCCTTGCCTGCTACTTTCTTAGCTAAAACCTGTACGTATGTGATTTCATTAGCCTGAGAAGTTTCATTTCAGTTTCCCATTATGGAGATCTGCTTCAATCCACTGGTGTGAATATTAGAAAATTCTTTATTATGAGTTCTTGAGTTCTATCCTTCGTGTTAAAATTGGGGTCAGAAATCTGTCCTTTTGAAACTATGTTTAAGGATTAAATTATAGCCACTTGTAGGAGGACAGTTTGGTGCGGAGGTGTAGACCATTAGGGCTGCAAAGCCCTACAGAATGGGGCAGGAGGTAAACCCATATTCATTTAAGTTGAGATTGGTCAGGTACAAATTCACTGCTGACATTGGCAGTAAAGAAAGTGAGTCTGACTAAAAGTCAGCAAGTCAACATTACTTAAGGTAAGTAATGGGGATCAAGGTGCTTTTGATTCCTAGCCCCATTCAGTTCAGATTTCTCCCAACTTCTGGTGGACACAGGGACTTCCCAAAGGAGTCTGCACTGGCCATCATCACTGGGAGTTGTATAAACAAAGTAGAAGTATTAAAAAATAAAAACTTTATAAAAATAGAACTACCCTATGACCCAGCAATTACACTAAGTATTTATCCAAGGGATACAGGTATGCTATTTCAAAGGGACACATGCACCCCAATGTTTATAGCAGCACTATCAACAATAGTCAAAGTATGGAAAGAATCCAATGTCCATCGATGGATGAATGGATAAAGAAGATGTGGTATATATATACAATGGAGTGTTACTCAGCAATCAAAAAGAATGAAATCTTGCCATTTGCAACTACATGGATAGAACTAGAGGGTATTATGCTAAGCGAAATTAGTCAGAAAAAGACAAACATCGTATGACTTCACTCATATGAGGACTTTAAGACACAGAATAGATGAACATAAGGGAAGGGAAGCAAAAATAATATAAAAACAGGGAGGGGGGACAAAACAGAAGAGACTCTTAAATATGGAGAGCAAACAGAGGGTTACTGGAAGGGTTGTGGGAGGGGGGATGAGCTAAATGGGCAAGGGGCATTAAGGAATCTACTCCTGAAATCATTGTTGCACTATATGCTAACTAATTTGGATGTAAATTAAAAAAATAAAATTAAAAGAAAAAGGTAATTAATTAATTAATTAATTAATGCTTCAAAGGTGCCTCTTAGCTCAAGAGATTTGGCAAGCCAAGTCATCATGCAGCAGCTCTAGCCTCTTCATGATTTTGATCATGTCCCCTGGCTACCTCTGTATTGTCAGACTGAAAAGGCCTTTATTTTTGGAGCCTGATGTTGATGGTTTTAATTGCCTTTCTTTGTTCCCCTCAGGCCCTGTTCTGTCCTTCTTGAGATGCGCAGATCAGAGCTGCTTATGTAACTTTACCAGTGAAGATATCCTGTGGTTCTGTGTAAAAGGAAAATTATTTTGTTTTTCTTTTAATCCCCTTCTTGAGGGTGCTCAACATTTTGTTGTCCCTTTTTTGCCACAGCAGGAAACTAGGTTTTTCTCTTCAGTGCTCTGTCCACAGGGTTTCCTCTAGCTCTTTCCTGGGCCTTAATTGAAAAGTCAGCACCCATCATCCTGCAAGGATACTTTGTAATATCTGGCCTTCCCTAAACAGATTACCTTACACATGCCCCCATTGAAGCCCATAAAACCTCCTGAGATACACCTTTCTCCCCCATCAACTTGGCATTTAACTGCCTAGAAAAGCTGAGTATTATCCCAGTACCCACTCCCAAGTAAGTCTACTGCTCCCTTCTTCAGTGAAAAAAATGTCTGTATCTCCTTTATATTTTTTCTCTGTCTCTCTAAACTAGTTCCTACTACATGACAAAAAAATGTTTAACTCCATAGTAATCCATGTTTCAAAATAGCCTTGGTATCAAACTTAATTAGAAGCATTTAAAAAGTGAACTTAGGGGAGCCTGAGAGGCTCAGTTGGTTAAGTGTCCAACTTCAGCTAGGGTCATGATTTTGTGGTTCATGAGTTCGAGACCTGCATCAGGCTCTGTGCTGACAGCTCAGAGCCCAGAGCCTGCTTCAGATTCTGTGTCTCCCTCTCTCTCTGCCCCTCCCCCACTCATTTGTTTTCTCTCTCTCTCTCAAAAATAAACATTAAAATTTTTTAATTAAAAAAAACAAAAAATAAAATGTGAATTTAGCCCCAAAGAAAAGATCCATGGAACATGGAAGATCACATATGATTTCCCTTTACAGAAACCCCACTCTAGTGTACAGGATGCCAGCATTGATTAAAGATTCCCTCAACTTGCTTACTAAAGTACCAGACACTCATCAATTTTTAGTTCCCAGGTCCCCTTTAGCCTCATGGAGCCACACCACCAATCTACACAGTGTTCATCCAGAATAACAGGTTCAGTTTTCATTAGAGGTACAGTAATTTTCCCCTTTGATTTCTTTCAGAAGTCAAGTCTGGTCAGGGCATTATGTGAGGGCACCTCTGATTCCAAGGTGCCAGGAAGGCTTCCTGACCCAAACATCTCTCCCATTTCCCATCTATTGACTAAAATTCCTTTAACAGGAAACACACTTTTATTCTACAATTGGAAATAGGCCTTAAAATGGAATTTTGCCATGACCTCTCCTCCTAACTTTCTGCCATAGATGTATGCTTTCACAGAGCTTTTCCTGATAGCAGATTGTGCATGAGCACGAGCACCCTGAGCATTCAGAGGAGCAGAAATTTGGTTAGTGGAGCAGTAGAGGGAAAGAGGCACAAGAAATAAAACAGTCTTTGCCAACTAAATAGTTTTGCAGAGGGTCAGCCCTGGTAAATATATCACTTAGTTCCAGTCATTATGTTTTTGACTACTTGTAGTTTGTTGCTTGGAAACAGTCTTTTGCCTGTTTTCCATTATGACCTCTGACCCATCTGCTTACCTCACAAGCTATAGAGTGGTTTACTCATGTAAAAAAAGTCACTCAGGGGGCACCTGGGTGGCTCAGTCGGTTAAGCGTCCAACTTCAGCTCAGGTCACCATCTCGAGGTCTATGAGTTTGAGCCCCGCGTCGGGCTCTGGGCTGATGGCTCAGAGCCTGGAGCCTGCTTCCGGTTCTGTGTCTCCCTCTCTCTCTGCCCCTCCCCCGTTCATGCTCTGTCTCTCTCTGTCTCAAAAATAAATAAACGTTTAAAAAAAAGTCACTCAGATATCTGCTATCTCCTTTTAATCCTTTATGTTCCATGAGCCCACTGATTTTCTGACTCACTCCTTACCTGTGATAAATAAAGGATCTCTTATTGCTGGTTCACTTGAAAGATACTCTAATTTTCATTTGCCACTCAATTTCTAGTTTGCTCCTGAACTGCCTCTCCCTGTGGGATTCATGAGCCTTTTTCCTTTCCTTCCCTTCCCTTCCCTTCCCTTCCCTTCCCTTCCCTTCCCTGTCCTCTCCTGTCCTCTCCTGTCCTCTCCTCTCCTTTCTTCCTATATGGCTTTTTCCTCTGCTATAGCCTTTCTGACTTTGCCAGCTATTCAGACAGGAACTTAATGGTTTCATCTTAAGGTTGAGCACACCCTGTTAATTTAAAAAAAAAAGAGGGGGGCGCCTGGGTGGGTCAGTCGGTTAAGTGTCTGACTTCAGCTCAAGTCATGATCTCACATCTCGTGGGTTTGTATCCCACATCAGGCTCTGTGCTGACAGCTCAGAGCCTGCAGCATGCTTCAAATTCTGTGTCTCCCTCTCTCTCTGCCCCTCCCCTGCTCATGCTCTGTCTCTGTGTCTCTCTCTCTCAAAAATAAATTTTAAAAAAAGGAGGAGCTTAGGGTTTCTTTCTTGAAACCTTTACATGGACATTTTCAACACCAAAGACTTTGAGTTCTATCTTATGTAAAAGATAATTTCAGTCAGAGATATGTAGGTCATTCAATACTAATTTGGAAGGACAAGGGTCACTGATTCTCAGAACCTTCCCATAATTTTCATGGGAGCTACTGGAGTTGGTATTATAAATAGAACCCTGTTTTAACTAGCATAAAGGAATATCAACATTGTTCCTGTAACTACACCTCTTCCTTCAAATAGAAGCTATTGAGCAAGTAGAGAAATGATAGACTTATATTCTTGATTTATAGGAAAGCCCACCCCACCCAAGTCAGCCACATGCACACATACACACAAAGTTTGATGGGAGAGGAAGGCTGTTTTGCCAAAAGGAGAGATTGCTGGTTTCCAAGCTATGTCATCTGAAAGAGGAAACAGTGCTCCATCTATGTTAACCTGTTCTTGCTCTCTAATTGTATCTGAATGCAATGTGAGACAGTCTTAATTTTAAGCTATTACCTAAAACACTGTGTTGATGACTTTGGGAGCATTTATAGTTGAAGACTATGGAATAGAACAACAATGACATGTACTTCCTTGCTGTTGGTTCAAGAGAGGTTTTGAAAAATGGTAGGGTACTGCTCTGAAACTTTAAATCTTACAAAATGACCAAACTACTTGCCCACTGTGAACCGTTATAACTTGTATGTAGTTTGAAGAAGAAATTCAGTGTTGTGCTCAAACTTCTTAGTTATCCTATCATTTTATAGCCCTAACAACCAGAAAACATCCTTTACTAAATGTCCAATTAGTATATACCTCATAGGAGAGCTATATACATGGTGCTTATAATGTGTATGGATACAAAATATATTGAAGTTGACAGTTCAACATTTTGAAAAAAAACTCATATTTTACTAAGAATATTCAACTATTAACTTGGTAAGATAATTAAATACAGACACTGCATAAATATTTCACCAAAAGAAAAACACATTGTTAAACAGACGTCACAATGAATAGGACTAATGAAAGGCTCTATTAAACAGGACTTTTCATTCTATAGCAGTCTTTACATCCACATATGCAAAACTTTGCTAATAAGAGCTATCAACCCAACCAAAGAAACAATCTTATTCTGCTGAACTAAGATTCCTAATAGTAGTTTATTAAAGTAAGAATCTACCTGTATTTGGTCCTTGGTCTGTTTACCTTGAGTCTTATGGCTTATATTCTATAGCTCAACATGGAAAGAAATCCTTTTTCCTCCTCAAAGACCACTGACCTAAAGAAAAATTTAAATTTTTTTAAACATTTATGTATTTTTGAGAGACAGAAAGAGAGAGCATGAGCAGGGGAGGGGCAGAGAGAGGGAGACACAGAATCCAAAGCAGGCTCCAGGCTCTGAACTGTCAGCACAGAGCCTGATGCGGGACTCGAACTCACGAACAGTGAGATCATAACCTGAGCCAATGTCAGATGCTTAGCTGACTCAGCCACCCAGGCGCCCCTGACCTTTTCTTTAGAAAAATTCTAACGTCCCAGGAGTGAAAAAAATCTTAATGTTTTTGCCTTCTTTGTTTTATGAGAGAAATATTATACTACTCTCTTGTAAATAGTTTTTTGATAGCTCTTCAACTCCTAATTTTAAATGTTAATTCTACTGTGCATGGGCTAACCAGCATAGACTACACAGAAAGAACTTGTTCTCTAGGGCAACAGCAAGCTCATTAAAGGAATGGCTCATTTAAGCCTAAGTTTTTATTCCTTTAGGGAATTCCTTTGTCCATCTGTACTGAGTTCCACTGCTATCCAACAAGGAAGAGAAAAAATATATTATGTCTCAGTAGTATATATTTATTGTGTGAGCCAAAATTCACCTCTCTGAAGTCACTCTGACCTCCCTACAAAAGAACTGAGCACCTCAAGTCATCTTAAAAGATTTTTTAAACATTAACAAAAGTAAAGTGGGGGAGCTATCATGCAATGTAGGAGATTTGTGTATCTTTAAGTGTAATAACACTGTTTTATTCATTCATTCTGCAAATATTTATTGAGTGTCTGCTTTATGCTGGCACTGTACCTAGGTACTGATGGTGGTAAATAAGACAGATTAGGCTCACATACCAGGAGCACTTGCCTGTGCCAGGAATTGCACTAAACATTTATTTGATCCTTTTAATTTGATCCTTATAGCAATGTATAATCTACAATGCCTACAAAGGTAGGTATTCTTAGTCCCATCTTACAAATTAGAATACTAGAGCTTAGAAAAATTGATTTGCCTAAGGTCACACAGCTAGTAAGTGGTTAAGGCAGAGTTTGAATCCATGTGTATCTGCCTGTTAACCATTGGCTACCATGTCCCCAAAGTGTCATCTAGAAGTATGAATTTTTTCCACAAGGAAAAATTACCATCCCCAAGACTTCTTGAAAACTTTTATCTTAGGGGATTACAGAAAACCCCTTAAAAAAAGAAACCACTTAAGTTTATGCAAATGAGCCGCATGATTTGTAGTATACATAATTCATTGTGTTTATGTTTGTGGAAGTGCAACTTAGGTTTTGGGGGAAAAATAGAATCTCCTAATCCTGAGGATTTAATTTGTAATTTTATGGATAGAAAACAAGAATAAATAATGCCAGATTTCACTTCTTAGGTTTTATTTTTTTAATGTTTATTCATTTTTGAGAGAGAGAGAGAGAGAGAGGGAAAGAGGGAGAAGCAGGCAGTGGGGGGGACAGAGAAACCAAAGTGGGCTCTAAGCTCATAGCAGTGAGCCCAATGAGGGGCTCAAACCCACAAACTGTGAGATCATGTCCGACACTCAGGCAACTGAGCACCCATGTGCCCCTACTTCTTAGGTTTTAAATTCCTAATTAAAGTTTGGAAACATGGAGATCCTGTAAATCTGCTTTTTCCTTTGTTTTCAATGGAGAAAATCCTGAGTTTCTGCTTTAGAAAGTGAGTAGTGTCACCTGTCATTTTAAAGAGGTCTTGTCATGAAATTACATCCATTTCCTATGTGGTTTTTTAGATTGGTATTGCTAAAGATTTTTAACATTATGCATTTTTGCAACTGTAGGCATAATTTATATCATCTCTTGGTCTTGGCAGAAGGCCATATCTACGTATAAGGTAGAGATTCTTCATCCATACTATAAGCCATTCATCCAATACCAATGGAATAAAATGAGAACCAAGAGACATTACTAAAGGACATTTCAGTGAAATGTCTCCATTCACTATTGACTTTTAATGTTAATATTTAAAGAAGAGATACTTTAATGATGATAAGTCTTCCTTTCATCGTAATGATACATCATCTAGAATTTATCTTCCACTTGGGACTCCAAACTCCTTATCATTCAATTTTACAATGAGGTAGATTGATCCTCAATGAAAGAGTGAAAGAAAACCCAACAATTATAGCCTACTGCTTTGGGCTTGGTGATATGGCAAAAGCAATACAAGTACATGTTCACACATAAGTATTTTAAGCAATACAAATATTTTAAACTTTTTGTTAAGTTTATTTATTTATTTCTGAGAAAGAGGGAGGAGGGGCAGAGAGAGAAGGAGAGAGAGAATTCAAAGCAGGCTCCACACTGTCAGCACAGAGCCCAACACAGGACTTGATCTCACAAACTGTGAGCTCATGATCTAAACTGAAATCAAAAGTTGGACACTTAACTTACTGAGCCACCCAGGCACCTCATAAGCAATATAAATATTTTGAAATTCTCTTTCATTTGATGAGAATGGAAGAATTCTCTAGAAATTTATATTTAAGAATGAATATTTAGATAGCCTTACATTTTTATCACAATCTGAGAGCTGGCAAAAATTCTTTACAAAATTATTCTACTTCTCTTCAGTTGGATCACAGCTACCACCCTGATCATCACTGGCTCACTTTGGCCCAGTGAAAAAGGCAACAGATGCTGCTAATTCGTTTTCTAAGCTTTACGCTTTGAAGTCAGCCCTCTATAAGTAAGATATTTGTATTAAATGCTTTTGTTCTTTTTGATAAACTTCTATCCTGCCTCTAAGTGTATGGCAGATGTAAAATTGCCTATTGTTTCTGGAAGATGGATGACTCAGACACTAAATTAAATTCACTGTTAATGTTAACCACAGGTGAAAATGAGGCCAAAGTGGGCCATTCTCTTATTATTCCTAGTTTGATGTGTCTTTTAAAATGTTAAATTCAAAAGATTTTATGTGCCTAAGAATATAGGATAATTTGGAGGGAGGATACTGAATTCAATTATCTACATTGTCCTATACCCTCTGTCAGTGAGCTCACCCTGCCTATCCCCAGTACTTAGGGTTGCAGTGGAGAACTATTTTTTTCCCTCACTGATCATTTGAGCTTTAAATCCAGGTGGTTAGAGGGACAGTTCTTCTATTCTTCTACTTTCCCTCTTGGCCAGTGTCTTTCATGACCAATTAGTTCCTAAACTCCTGCACCAAGTAGCCCTGATACTGTGACAGCCCCCTACTCCAGTAAACAGTCTTCATAGGTGATATTTTTTTCACTTAAGTCAAGGACAATCTCCTGGAATTCTATGGGTTTGTTCTGTCACTCTGGTGTGTACCTTTTCTTCTCTCTTCTTAGTGCTGAATGATCCCTACCCCCTGGAGAAAGTGACCTGATTCTTCCAGAGCAGTTTAATAGGTTCTGATGCTAGAACATGCTCTGAAACTTCAGAAACAGGAAGACCCTGCTTGTAAATGGAAATCTTGAGAATTATACCCTTTAGTGCAGGGCTGCTCTGAAAAGAATTCTAAAATTGACAGTATCTATGCTTGATAGAATGTTCTGACATCAGAATCATATTACTCCTTTCATCTACTGTCCACCATGTAGTCCCTACCCCCATCCTAATCCCCCCCAAAATATTCTTTTATCACTGCTCTGTCCCTTCAGTCTGGCCTACAAAAACTACCCTTTAGGCTTTGCTTTCACATGTTCTAGCTTTGCATGACTGTGCCTGACACTGCCATTCACACAGCAGGTGCCAGCACTGATGAGCTGCCTCGTTGTGTTCTGTTGACATGAACTTCACAGAGATTAGGTTAAATCTGGTGTCCCCCACCTGACAAAAAGCCCGATGCTAAGTTTGGCTGAGCTTTGCTCTCTGTGCACTGTTACCCACTGCAACATCAGGAAAGAGACATACCCATTGGTGCTTAAAGAAAAACCAAAGAAAAGACTCCTCAGAAAATGCCATATTGAATAACCTGCTATCAAGTTAACAAGTGAAAGGGTATGTTTATGTGCCAGGCACTAAAGGCAATGTGTTTGCCTAGAGACTATGCAAGTGCAGCTGAGGAGTGAGCTGGAGGGAAAGGGGTTTATGTGTACCGACTCGAAGCAGAAGAATCCTGAAGAGAAAGGTGATAGATGTAGCAATAGGGGTTGGGGGGGGGGGTCATATAAAATATATTAGGAATGAAAGAAAAATATCTATCCTATTTAAATATAGGAAAGCCTCACTAACTCAGCCTAATTAGAGTAAAATCCGTCTGAATCATGGAATATTTTTAAACACATTTTTATTACTTTCAAGCACTGGACATGCTAGTAATTCAAACTAGACTAACAGCATCATACAGCACCTCAGGGAAGGAGCTTTAAGAATCATTGGCAATTAGCATATCAATTATTTGTATGTAAGTGGATGTGCACAAAGTGCACAAAAAGTTTATTCTCTTAAGTAGGACAAACATTCCCCAGTGCAATCCTGTTTACACCATTAATTTGCTTAGCTATCCCTTTTTATGCCAAGATAGATGTATGTAAGACATGCTTATTTCCTCAGGGAAGAATGAATCGCTTCTCTGTGTTTAGTCCAGTAACTAAGAAGCAGAGCACCACTTGATTGGTTTGGGATTTCCAGGATATGGAGTTTTGAATTTGCATACAGACTAGAGAGATTTCATATGGAGAAGATCTGGCAGCCATTGCTAGAGACCCAGTTTCCCCATCTGGATTTCATTGAAGTGATCTGGATTTCATCAAGCAACAGGACACTGATCCTAAATGATCTACCAGACACTCTAACATAGGCATGTTTAAAATACATCCTGCCCCAGAAAAATAACTGTTAAAATATGATGAGTTGGAGTTATTCTATGTGCAGTACTTTAAAGTAATAAAAATGCATTTCTTTTTAAGTCCCACAAAAACCATGCAATATCAAGTTAATGATGAAAATCAATCCCCAAACTCTTTCTTACACACCTCATTGTGTGATGGCATTGCAGAAATTTCCAATCATCTGGGAAAGGATATTTTATTTTGATGAGCTGCACCAGGTGCTAATTATATGGCAGGATTTCGTCTTTGAATCTTACGGAGGCCCTCCTCGGTTGAGAAGAGTGAGAGAAGGGCTAGGGGCATGTTTATTGTTAACAAATCATGATTTTCTACCAAAGTTTGAAAATCAGAGCAGTTGAATTGAAAAAGAAGTATCAGGTATATAGGGAGTGTAGAAAATATGATTAGGAAATGAGAAACAGAGATACAGGCCTCTATTTCTACCCATACATATTAAACTATGCTCTAGGTAAATTGTAAAGTCTGAAAGACTTAGAGAGTAAAAACTAAGCACAGAGAGCATGAGCACAAGCAGTAAATATACACACAAATGTTGCAACTACAGTTTGGAACGATTCCAGCTCTCTCCTTTCCCCCAACGGCATCACTATCCAGGGTCTGCAAAGGCCAAATAGCTGTTTGGCTTCCAATCTGATTTTTTGCCCAAGAAATCAGAGAAGTCGGTTTCAATTTTAATAATATATTCTCCCAACTTCTATCTAGCAGAAAGGCACTTGTGTTTCTGCCCCTTCTTAAAGTGAATTTATTTTTGGTGAAAGGTAATAGATTGGCAGCACTGGAAAAGGAATTACTGTATTCCCAGAACAGGTATAACCGGGCAGTGACACTATGAAATTGCTCTCTGCCTTTGGGGAACATTAGAGTACTATTTGAGAAGTCACTGCTATGGTGTGCTGTGCTGAACTCAACAGTATCATAGTAGGCTGAAAGAATTAGCATAGCACTCAAAGGGCCTGACTTAAGGCCATTCATTTATTCATTCAACATTAGGGAGTGCTTATAATGTGTCTGGTGCTGGGAGAAGACTTTTGCAAATGTTCTATCATGTAATCCTCACAATAATCCTGGGAGGGAGAGAATATTCTTGTTTTACAGAGAAGGAAACTGAGGTTCAGAGAAGTGAAGTGATTTGTCCAAGTTGCTATACAAGCACTTTGACCCCAGGTGCAGTGTTCTCCCTGAACCCTGTGCTGTGGAGGCTGCATAGAGGATGGATGAGACATATGCCCAAATAATGTGACACAGAGCAGAATGCAATATGTGCACTATGTGAGTGGTCCTGGTGGTTGCAGAGCAGTGAAATGTCCTACCCCAGAACAAATTAAGAGTTATTAGTACATCTAGCCTTAGGATTTATATTCTCTAAGTCTTCTTCCATTTTGGTTTTGTTTGGTTTTTTGGTTGGTCTGTTTGTTCTAGCTTAGCTCTCCAAACCAGCCTACCTCTTCCACACCCTACCCCTGCCCAGATAATACACACTCTGCTTTCTGGGGCCTCTGGCCTTTCAGAATAAGAGCTGAAGAGCACTGGGGTTGAGTGAAAAGAGCACTGAATTCGAATTAGAATTAGATAGAATTACAATTCTAATTCTAACTCTGATGACTCACTCCAGACTACTGATAAGGTCCTTTATTTCTGAATGACTCATTTTCCCCTGTGTGAATAAGAATGGTTTATTCCAAAGAGGTAAAGAGATAAGTAATAATAAACTAAAAATAGTGCATGGCCCTTTTGGTTGCCAAGATGACATATATAACTAATGAGTAGAATTACAACAAGGCATGTTAGAAAGAAATGCCAATTAGAATTCATGTTTCTAGGGGCGCCTGGGTGGCTCAGTCGGTTAAGCGGCCGACTTCGGCTCAGGTCATGATCTCGCGGTCCGTGAGTTCAAGCCCCGCGTCGGGCTCTGTGCTGACAGCCCAGAGCCTGGAGCCTGTTTCAGATTCTGTGTCTCCCTCTCTCTGACCCTCCCCCATTCATGCTCTGTCTCTGTCTGTCTCAAAAATAAAATAAATGTTAAAAAAAAATTAAAAAAAAAAAGAATTCATGTTTCTATATAATGGACTCAGCCGTGAGAGAAAAGATGCCCATGTAAAATGTTAAGAAACTGCATTTTGACAAATATCATATGACTTCACTCATATGAGGACTTTAAGACACAGAGCAGATGAACACAAGGGAAGGGAAACAAAAATAATACAAAAACAGGGAGGGGAACAAAACATAAGAGACTCTTAAATATGGAGAACAAACAGAGGGTTACTAGAGGGGTTGTGGGAGGGGGGGATGGGCTAAATGGGTAAGGGGCATTAAGTAATCTACTCCTGAAATCACTGTTGCACTATATGCTTATTAACTTGGATGTAAATTTTAAACTTTTTTTAAAATACTCTGTATGATACCATTAAAAAAAAAAAGAAAGAAACTACATCTTGAAAATTAAAACAGCCAAAGGGGGATATGATGATTGTTTGTTGGGAGTGGTGGTTGGTTAGGGGGTTGAAGTTTGTTTTATTTTGTGGCTTTGGGTTTTTTGTTTTGTTTTTTGTACTAAAGATGTTAATGAAACCAGTATAGTTTGTCTGATGCTAAAACCAGACAGAGAAACATAGGAAATTAGATGTCTTTTGATGTCTTCTGAATATGGCCAAGAGGCACCCATGGCCCCAAACAAACTCTCACTACAGGGAGCCCCTCACCCAATTCTCTGCATCACTGAACCATTTGTAAAAAATATTCAGGAATCACTGAGGCATTTACCATATGCTACATCCCCTGGAAGGTTGAGTGTTTGCAGAATGAGTCAGCAGTACCTGAGTTGAGACAGGATTGAGGGAATTTAAAGAAAACATACCTGTGAAAAGTTGAAGAGCTCCCATTTGGGACTTGATTAGTGACACTTTGGGTCCTTAACACAATACCCCTCTGAATCCCATCCAATGCAATAGGTTTAAAATTTATATTCTAGAAAAGATTTTGCTGCTGGCAATAACTTTTCTCAGGCTGATTTTGGGAGCTAACATCATTAATAACAAATATTTCTCCCTCCTCTCCCTCTGCATTCTACCCTTTTTGGTTTTTCAACTTTGAATTCCTTGGTTTTTAATCTCTGTTGAGGAAATCTCTAGAGGGTGCTGAGGGTGCTTGTTGGAAAACATAAAGACAATAAGGCTAGTCTAAGCTGGTTTACAAGTTAGAAAGTCAGGAGATAAGCCTGCACCATCAGAGGTCTGGCTAGAATGACAAATTTGGGGTACCAGATCCTACTATCAGCATTGATTACAGGTAACTGTGACACCACCTCTGGCATCCCATTTCCCTGAGTTGAATCCTTTAGGACTTTAAGTATTTAAAAACAAATAAAGCAAACAAAACCAGGTTTTGCCCCTAGTATTTAGAGATAAAGTGGCACAACTGAATGACCTCAAAGGCACACCATAGAAGCTGTGGTCTACCCTGATGGAATAAAAAAAGGTGGGGGATAATTCTACAATTTAGTTCTTGGGCTTTTCCTTTTATCTAAAAGCATCTTTAATGTCATCACCTCTGGCTTTTATCCTCCTTAGGCACCCACGGCCTTTCCCCAAATCAATGCCTGTAGAAACAACTGCCACAGCATCTCTTCCTCATTTGCATAGCCTTGTCTGAAAACCAGACTGCTGAATACTGAAAGATTAGGTTTCTCATCAAGAAAACTGAATTTCAAATGAATATCGTGTGTGTTTATAGGGAAGTTACTAATGTAGTGTAATGAGATGCCTGTCCGTCCCCCCAAACCACCACCTCCTCCATTCCCCCACCCCCGCCTCCTTTCTGGGGAAGACATTTTATACTTTTCCAAAACCTAAAATTAATTATTTGCAGTGTAGCAAACACTACTGTTACAGTGGTTAGGGAAACTTTCCCAAAAACAATCTAGACTGATATTTTACTCATTTATTCATTTAATGATTATTTATTGAATGCCTACTATGTATAAGGTATTGATTCTACCTGCAAGGAAGTTAGTGGAAATTTTAACATTATAGATACATAAAGGAATATACATATGTATTCATAGTCACACATATTTAAATAAAATAAAAATGTGGAAAGTTATAAGAACCATAAAAAATAAGATGCTATTGGTACTCAAAAGGAGAAAATACTTGAGAAAAAGACTTAATTCAGGAGGTAACATTTGATTTGGGTTCTAAAGGGTAGGTAATTAGTATATCTTTACAAAGTGTGAATATGTATGTGTTTATGAAATCTGGGTCAAATTTAAATAGACAGAGAATATAGGGAAGGATGTTCTACACAGAGGATACAGAAATATCAAAGTCAGGAGAGACTGAGCTATGTACAAAGGACAGCTGTTTAGTTTGGCTGTACTGACTGTAAAGTGCATGAGAGGGACAAGTTGCAAAGAAAATTGGAAAAGTGGGTGGGCATCACGTCATGCAAGAGCTGGAATTCTTAGCTATGAAAATTTGTAACATATTCCATAAGCATTTGGGGAGCCGCTGAAGATTTTAGAATGAGGGAATAATATAATCAGAGCTTGCTCAGAAAGATTAACACTTAAAAAAAAATAATGCTGTGGCCACTACTGCTGTTACACAAAATAATATGTGTGAAGTGGCTGGCACAAGCACCTGATGAGTTCAGGAAGTCATAGAAGTAGGTATATTGTAGTAGTTTAGAGCATGGACTCTGGTGCCAGGATGCCTGGGTTTAAAACCCAGCTCTGCCACTTAATAGCTGTGTATCTTACACATATTTCTTAACCCCTCTGTGCTGCTGTTTCCCCATCTGTAAAATAGAATTAATAATAATACCTATCTTATAAATTGTTAAGAGAGTCAAATGAGCTAATATATATAAAGCGCATAGAAGAGTGCTATGTTTTAAATAAACATAGCTCAATAAATGTTAGCTGCTATTATTATCATATTTTTTTTTACCTACGAAGGAGATGGAACTTGAGCTATCCTTTAAAGAGTAGATATGAGGGGCTCCTGGGTAGCTCAGTCAGTTAAGCAACCAATTCTTGGTTTCAGTTCAGGTCATGATCTCACAGTTCTTAAATTCAAGCCGTGTGATATCAGCATGGAGCCTGCTTAGGATTCTCTGTCTCTCTGTCCCTCCCCCACTCATGGTCACTCTGTCTTTTTCTCAAAATAAATAAACTTAAAAAAATTTAAATAAAATAAAGAGTAGATATGATGTACATGTGTAGAAAGTTGACTTGCAGGCACAAAGAAGTTTATGACAAAAAGCATACTTAGAAAGTGCAAGGTGACTGAGGAGAACCATGGACAGTTTAGTTTGCCTACAGAATAATATGGGTTACTCTTGCACTGTTGGTGGGAATGCAAATTGGTGCAGCCACTCTGGAAAACAGTGTGGAGGTTCCTCAAAAAATTAAAAATAGACCTATCCTATGACCCAGCAATAGCACTGCTAGGAATTTACCCAAGGGATACAGGAGTACTGATGCATAGGGGCACTTGTACCCCAATGTTTATAGCAGCACTCTCAACAATAGCCAAATTATGGAAAGAGCCTAAATGTCCATCAATTGATGAATGGATAAAGAAATTGTGGTTTATATACACAATGGAGTACTATGTGGCAATGAGAAAGAATGAAATATGGCCTTTTGTAGCAACATGGATGGAACTGGAGAGTGTTATGCTAAGTGAAATAAGCCATACAAAGACAGATACCATATGTTTTCACTCTTATGTGGATCCTGAGAAACTTAACAGAAACCCATGGGGGAGGGGTAGGAAAAAAAAAGAGGTTAGAGTGGGAGAGAGCCAAAGCATAAGAGACTCTTAAAAACTGAGAACAAACTGAGGGTTGATGGGGGGTGGAAGGGAGGGAGGGTGGGTGATGGGTATAGAGGAGGGCACCTTTTGGGATGAGCACTGGGTGTTGTATGGAAACCAATTTGACAATAAATTTCATATATTGAAAAAAAAATAAAAATTAAAAAAATAAAAATTAAAAAAAAAGAAGAATATGGGTTAAGGAGTTACAGGAAAATAAGATAAAAAGGTAGGGTAGAATCCGATCATGAAGAACTTTGAATTAAAGGCTAAGAATTTTAAGCATTATCTAAAGACAATACAGGGACATTGAAGGGTTTTGAATAAGGAGGTGACATGATCAAAATAATCCCTAAGGAAAATTAATCTGATGGTAGTTAGTGTATGTGCATGATGGATTGGAGAAGTAAGAGACTTGAGACAGAAAAATTAATTAAGAAGCTATTGATGTACTCCACAAAAGAGGTCGTAAGGGCCAATACTGTTGTGGGAATGGAGAGGAAGGAATGGGAGAGAGATTGGTGCAGGACTGGTTAACTGAAGAGGAGCAGAGAAAGGGAGAAATCACAAAGAGCCTCAGAGTTTTGAACATGACTAACTGAAAGGATAGGGTATCATTAGAAGAGACAAGGAATAGAGAAGGAGGTAAGATGACAGGTTCAGCACAGTCAAAATGGAGCTGTAAATCACAGCTGACATTGTGGAAATTGACAAGCTGATCCTAAAATTTATATAAAAATTCAATACAGAATAGTCACAACAATCTTGAAAAGGAAGAACAAGGTTGGAAGATATACTTCCCAACTTCAAAACTGACTAAAAAGGTACTGTAATCAAGACAGTGTGGTGCTGGCATGAGGGTCACACTCATCAGGGTTGAGAAATACAGTCAATTTTACCCAAAGGGTGCCAAGAATTGGGAAGAATAGTCTTTTCAACAGATGGAGCTGGGACAACTGGATATCAACATGCAAGAGAATGAATCTAGACTTTTACCTCACACCATATACAAAAATTAAGTCCAAATAATCTAAATGACAGAAATAAAACTACAAAATTCTTAGAAGAAAACACATATGTAAATATTCATGACCTTGAATTAGAAAATGTTCTGTTAGATATGACACCAAAAGCACAAGTAACAAAAAAATATAGATAAATTGGATTTCAACAAAATTAAAAACTTTTGTGCTTCAAAGGATACTATCAAGAAAATGAAAGACAACCTGTAGAATGGGAGAAAAATTTTGCAAACCATGTATCTGATAAGAGATTTGTATTTAGAATATACAAATACTTACAACTCAATATTAAAAAGACAAATGGCCCGATTTAAAAATGAGCAAAGGACTTGCAGAGGCATTGCTCTAAAGAGGATATACAAATGGCCAAAAAGGACATGGAAAAATACTCAATTAGTCATCAGTGAAATACAAATTAAAACCACCATGAGATACCACTTTATACCCACTAGAATGGCTATAATAAAACAAAACAGAAAATAACGAGTATTGGTGAAGATGTGGAAGAAATGGAACCCTCATATATTATACATTGATGATGTGAATGTAAACTGGTGCCACCACTGTAGAAAACAATCTGGAAGTTCCTATAAATGTTAAACAAACATACAGTTAGCATATGACCCAGAAATTCGACTCCTGGGTAGGTAACCAAGAAAAATGAAAACTTATCTACACAAAAACTTATACACAAATGCCCATAACAGCATTTTTCAGTTATCCAGAAAGTAAAAATAACTCAAATGTCCATCAGCTGATGAATGGATAAAGAAAATTTGGTATATACAAATAATGGAGTATTATTTGGTCAAAAAAAGGAACAATGTACTGATACATGCTACAACATGAATGAACTGTGAACATGTTATATACTAAGTGAAAGAAGCCAGTTACAAACCACATATTATATAATTCCATTCATATGAAAAGTCAAAATCAGACAAATCCATAAAGACAGAAAGTAGATTAGTGGTTGCCAAGGCCTGGGGATTGAAGAATGGTAGGGATAGGCAATAACCACTAATGGGTACAGAGTTTCTTTGGGGGATGATGAAAATGTTCTGAAATTCATTGTGGTAATGGCTGTACAACTCTGTGAATATACTAAAAGCTGTTGAATTGTACACTTTAAATGGGGGAATTGTATGTTATGTGACTATCAATAAATTTCGGGTTTTTTAAAGATTTAAAAATATTTTTAATGTAGCTGTAGCCATTGATGATCAACTACAGATTTTTGAGTAGTATCAACTATTAGTTGCTTCTGAGAAGTTAGAAAAGATAACAGAGAAAAAGCTTTGGATATCATAACCAACAGGTCTCTCTCCTTTCAAGAGAGAAACTGAGAACAGTAAGATCAGAAACTGGATTGCAAAAAGAATACTTAAGTGACCAGTGGGTAAATTTGGCAGTGCTGAGAAGGGGAGGAGGAGATAGGAAACTTATAACCTAAAGGAACAGAATCAGTAGAAAGGCAGAGACTAAAGATGTAAGAAAGAGCTTATTGGTGTTACGTGGCCCTTAGAGGAACAGAAAAGAGGATCTAGTGCCTGGGTGGTAAAATAGCCTCAAGGAAAAGGAGGAATATGAGGAAAAACATTGTCAGGTACAGAAGAGGTAGAGGAAGGCATTCATTACACATAGCTTCAACCAGCTCAGTCAAGTATGAGGCAGGAGAAAGTTTAATCTGTAAAGAAACACATCAAACTTTTTCTGCCTCATACTTGACTGAGCTAGTTGAAGCTATGTGTAATGAATCAGCAGTTACCTCTGGAAAAGGAGTGGAGATGGAGAGAGATTTTGCACTTTTATTTGATAGACTTTTATATTTATTTTATTTTTTAGCGTCAAGAATGTGCTCTCATTGTATTTGTATTTTTAAAAAATTAGATTAGATGCTGCAAGAAATGTAATTGTTTATCAATAAGAGGTGAAGCAAATGATTGCCAAGCTGCACAGAGGGAGTGGCACATATTAAACAGTCAGTAAATGCTTATGGAATTTGTTGAACTGGAGTTGTAAGCATAAACTGTAGAGGAAGCAATTGGTTTGACTTCTCAGCTTTCTCCAGCAGAACAGAGCAGAAAATTCTGACAGAGTGGTTTATCCAAGGACTTAAGGATTAACAGGACAAAAACAACAAAGGTGTGAGGGAATTAAGTATGCTACCAGGGGTTTTTAAAATGACTAACTATATTATTCAAAATTAGTAGTGAAGCGGGGCGCCTGGGTGGCTCAGTTGGTTAAGCGTCTGACTTCAGCTCAGGTCATGATCTTACACTCCGTGAGTTTGAGCCCCGCATTGGGCTCTGTGCTGACAGCTCAGAGCCAGAAGCCTGCTTCAGATTCTGTGACTCCTTCTCTCTCTGCCCCTCTGCCTCTCGCACTCTGTCTCTCTCTCAAATATAAATAAACATTAAAAAAACATTTAAAAAAATGAGTAGTGAGGCAAATGAGGTCAAAAGATAGACTAGTGGACTTTGAAAATAGGAGAAAGACAAGAAAGCAGGAGTTAAAACAAGAATAAAGAACAAGTTCAACGAGAAAATGGAAAACTGTACACCTAAAAAGCAGTTCCAAGTTCAGGGTGTTAGAAGTAGAGCATTTCCAAGCACTTCCTTGTCAGGTCCCAAAGCATGGCCTATGCCTAGCAATAACTAAAGTGGAGTGCAGGTGGACATCACTGTTGTTCAAAAGGTGAAGAAACTGTGATTTCAGAGAATTAGAAGGGTCACAGGGGGAAGGAGCAGGTCTCTTTTGTTCAATAGCAAACCCATTTCCCAACATAGTGCCTGGTATACAGTAGGCATTTAGTTAACATTTTTTGAATGAATGGATGGATATTATAGCACTTATCATAGTTATTTGTTTTCCTATCTTCTTCCCCTACTGGGCAATAAGGTCCTTGAATTTTACTTATTTCTGTATCTCTAGTGCCTAGGATAGGCAGAATAGGTGCTTGAATCAAGATCTAAGGAAGCAAATGAGTAGTGAACTGCAAAGAATAATGACAGAGAAAGGGAGAGACAGAAAACTTGTGAATCAGGTGCTAATGTCTTCAAGGGAGGTGAAAGAATACCTTGTAGGTCTATAGAAAGGACCTTAGATAGCCTTTGAGTAGTATAAGCAAATGGCATTGACTCAAAAGAGGAGAAATTGGTAAGAGGAAAGAAGACTGGATTTGGAAGTAGCAGTAGGACAAAGAATATTTCACTTTCTCTTCCCCCCCCCACCCCTGTGAATTCTAGAGGAATTGGCACAGTGTGTTTTCTACTCTGACCACCCCCCATCCCCACCCAATCTGTCACCTAGCCCTCTCATTATTCCCCAAATTTACCTTATCTTGCTTCCTGTTGCTCTCATGCTTCAATACCCTTTTTGCCAATCCCTCTGCCTCCAGACATTCTCTCTTTGGCCTTCCATGCAACAGCAAAAATCAAAGTTCCTAAGCATCATTCAGCAACATCAGTATTTATATTTCTCCAGTGACTCCCATTTGACTGTCAAGCCAAATGAAAACTTCCACTCTTGAATTTAAGAGGATCCACCATGTAGCCCTCACATGTAAACTGTCCTCACTTGCAGTTGCTTTGAAGTTTACACTGTGTGCAAATTACCTTACCTTTCCAAAGCTTCTAATTACCCTTTTCTCCATCCATCCATAGCCCTCTTCATCAGAACTCCCTGAGGACTCGTTTTCTCTTCCTGGCTAAAAAAACTGTTCCAGAAACACGTTGCCTTTCTTTATCCTTTCCTCTGCCCTAGTACCAAACACTCATGAATGTTATATGTATACACTTTCCTTGTGTGTCAATATGTGATGCCCTATCAATTGTATCATAGAAGTATCTCCCAAATCCATCTCTTCTTCCCTGACCTTGCTGCCACTGGCCTGGATTGTTGCAAAATCCCCCTGATAACCTTCAATGTATCTTATGCTATAGCCAGAGTATCTTTTCTTTTCTTTTCTTTTTTTAATGTTTGTTTATTTTTATTTTATTTTTTTTTTATTTTTAATTTTTATTTTTGGGACAGAGAGAGACAGAGCATGAACAGGGGAGGGGCAGAGAGAGAGGGAGACACAGAATCGGAAACAGGCTCCAGGCTCCGAGCCATCAGCCCAGAGCCTGACGCGGGGCTCGAACTCACGGACCGCGAGATCGTGACCTGGCTGAAGTCGGACGCTTAACCGACTGCGCCACCCAGGCGCCCCTATGTTTGTTTATTTTTGAGGGAGAGAGCGAGCAGGGGAGGGGCAGAGAGGGAGACAGAGGATCCGAAGTGGGCTCTGTTCTGACAGCAGAGAGACCAACACAGGGCTGGAACCCACAAACTGTGAGATCACAACCCAAGCCAAAGTCGGACACTAGCCGACTGAGCCATCCAGGTGCCCCCAGAGTATCTTTTCAAAATGTAAATCTGATCATTCCCCCAACACACATACACACATGTAAATACACAGACACATGCAATGTTTGAGATATTTCATACTCCTAAAGTAAAAGCCCACTCATTAGCCTGCCTTGGCATATCTGTGGCCCTTTATGCCCTAAACCACATTTACTTCATTAGCTTTACTCCCACTACTGCTTGTTTCAAACCATCATGCTCTTACGTATGCAGTTCCTTCTCTGAAGCTAGTCCCCTACTAATGACTCTTACAACCATCCCTGCTTCCAACTCCACTACCTTCACCCCACATGCCTGTAAACTTTTCCTCATCTTTCTTTTTACTTTTTATTTTGATAATTATGGTTTCAAGGGAGTTTGCAAAGAAATGTACAAGAAAGTTCCATGCACCCATCTTCCAGCCTCCTCCAATGTTCACATCTTGCACAATTATAATTCAACATCAAATCAAGAATATGATATTGGTATAATTCATAGAGCTTATTTCAGTTTTCATCAGTTATACATGCACTCTGTGTGTGTGTGTGTGTGTGTGTGTGTGTGTATGTGTGTGTGTGGCTCTATGAGATTTCTATCACATGTGTAGTTTTGTATAACCAAAACCACCACCACAATCAAGATACAGAAGTATACCATCACCACAAAGTTGTCTCATACTACCATCTTATAGCCATACCCATCCCTAACTACTGGCAACCTCCATCTGTTCTCCATCCCTCAAATTGTTATTTAACAAATGGTATGTAATGGAATTGTGCAGTATAGATTTTGGATTGGCCTTATTCAACCAACATAATTCCAGTGAGATCCAAACAAGTTTTTTTGCGTTTATCAATAGTTTGTTTCTTTTTATTGATAAGCAAGATTCCAGTGGCATGGATATACCACAGTTTGTTTAATCATTCACTTGTTGAAGTACATCTGAGTTGTTTCCTGTTTGGATTATTACAAATAAAGTTGCTATGCACATTTGTGTACAAGTTCCTATATTAAAATAAGCCTTAATTTCTCTGGTATAAACGCCTAAGAGTTCAATTGCTAGGTTGCATGGTAAGTCTATTTTTAGTTTTGGCATGAACTGCCAAACTATTTTCCAAAGTGGCTACACCATTTTACATTCCCACTCACAATCTATGTGTAATCTACTTTCTCCACATCCTCACTAGCGACTGATGTTATCACTATTTTTCATTTTTGCCATTTTAATAGGTGGCTCATTGTAGTTCTTCTCATCTTTTAAGACCCAAGTCAAAAGTTAGGTCTATAGAGCTTTTTCTAACATCTTCTGGAAAAGTCTATTACTCGCTTCACTGTGCCATCTCGGATACTTCATTTATCATTGTACTTTAATTACTGATTAACATAGTATGAGTCTTCCCCTCTGTTTAGAGCCACATAAAGATAAAAGCTGTGTCATATTCATCTTTGTTCCTGCAGCATCTGGTACAGTTTCATGCTAGATACACAGGGGGTACTCAGTAAATTTGTGCAAAATGAGGGATAGAATGAATGAAGAAACATTGGTCTTTCTTGCCTCCCTCTTCTTCCTGAAAGTTATAAACCTTTTTATAACAGAGATCATGCCTTCCTCTGTGTCTCCTGATAGCAAATGGGGTTCTCTGTACACGTAGATGCTTAATACATGTTAGCTAACTATTCAGGTGGCTTATTTTCCCTCTGCACCAGTAGATAAGCACATGAAAGAGAGAATAGGCTTGAGTATTCCTGTATTAAGGATCATATGTCATAAGTTTTATAATATTATTATAATCTCCACAATCACACAATATTTGTCTGCATAGATGAGAAATCAAAACAAAACACTCTTTTGAGTCAAAGAATGCCTCTGCAGCTGAGCACTTTTCAATAGTCTCGCTACCCTGGTTACATATGAATTTGGGAGAATGGCATTTTATAGCCCTGAATTCTTTTTGCAGTTGCAAAAGGATCTGGAATTTTTCTGGTTTTGCTGCATTGGTATAATTTGACATGTTGATTATGAAGGGGTCATTAACCCCAACATTTTGTATCACTTTCTGACTCTGCATTTTCTCAACTCTGAAGTATGTTAATTTGCACTTGTTTATATGTCTCTGTAAGAGTTACTCAGCCCCATGAGAACTGGTATATGTTTTGTCTGAAAACTAGATTGTAAGCCCCGTGAGAGCAGGGACTTTCTAACTCCTAAGAATGCATTCTGGACAGTGTCAGTGTTCAATTAATGATAATACTAGAAGCCTAACTAAGGTCATCTGTCACATTGACAACTTCCTTTTCATCTATGATGCTTATAACTGTCAGGAAAAAAGCTGTTAGGTTGATTTGATACCACTGTATGATTCTACCCAAAATTATCCTCATTACTACTCACTACAACTTATTCTTTAGGGTACTTTCAGATTTATAATTTTGGATAAGTTGTTATTATTCTCTACCCTATAATACTCTGGTTACATATGAATTGGGGAGGGCTGTATTTCATAACCCAGAAGTCATTTAGAATAATAGAAAGTAAACTGATAACATCTATGCTTTCAAAGCATGTTAATTCTCTTCAGCAGTCTCCATTGATAACTAGATAATAAACTCCAAGGATGTTGGCAATCTTAAATTATCATAAATAATCCTTAACTATGCAGTGTATATGTCTTACTTTCTCAGATTATAAAATGGAGTAAACATATACACTATGTCCTATGGCTATTAAAGTTAAGTTAATATAAATATTTAAAGGAAGTTTGAGTTCTATAACATAAAGGTAAATTTGATTGTTGGTAAGGTGAAGGTGGAGGGAATTTTTTTTTTTTGTAAATCAGGTTTAGTAAGGTATAATTTACATACAGTCTGAATCACCCATTTTAGATGGAAAGTTTGATGAGTTTGACAAGTTGGGTTCCCCCCTTCACTATTTGCTGACTCAGCTATGTCTCCAATTGCCCCCCCAGACCAAAATGACCTGTCATTTTCTGACATTTTATATCTTTTCTCTTTTCCACAGTGTACTAAAGGAGGTATACATAGCCTTTAATCCTAAAGCAGTGGTCTTACAGCTGGGAGCTGATACAATTGCTGGGGATCCCATGTGCTCCTTTAACATGACTCCAGTGGGAATTGGCAAATGTCTTAAGTACATCCTTCAGTGGCAATTGGCAACACTCATTTTGGGAGGAGGTGAGTACAAAGGAAGTTCACCAGCAGAATTTGCTGAACTTCTTCCACATTTTTTCCACTGGCACTGAGTAAAACTTGGCTTTCTTAGATTGGGTAATACCCACATGCCTGTGATCCAGAAGCCTGAGTCAAAGAACTCTGCCCCCTTCACAATTCAGCATAAGGAAGTACTGTGGCACACTCCTCCTCGGCTTGGCATGTGCATTGACTCCTTGGTACTGTGAAGTCTAAGTTTCAATTCCTAAAGCAAAAGGCCTTTGGTTAAAGGTGCCATCAGATCTTATTAAGAATAGTGGGTGTTAACCTCAGTGGACTTTAATCCATCTTCTCTCAGTGTAGTTTTTGATTCTCAGTTCTAATAATCATCCTTTGGAAACATACCACCAAAATTCTAAGTCTACTCATATATAAGTAGTAAACACATGAATTAATTAAATAATCTAAGCTGAATTCAAGAATGACTTCTCCCTCCCACCCCCACCAAAAAAAGCATGGATTTGTTATAATAAAGCAAAATTGAGAGATCTAGAATCTCTTGGGCATTCTTGCCTTCAGTGTGTACTGATGTTTTGTATTACTTGACCAAGAGAAAGCTGAGTCTATTCAATAGAAGCATTTACACATTTTGAAAGTAACTTTTACAACCTCAACTACTTTTGAAGATGCCTTGTTGAGAATCTTCTATCTATCCATCTGGCACAATCTGTATTTCATTGGGTGAATGAATTGGTGCGTTAAAATAACATGGTCAAGCAGATCGAGCTTAAAACACAAGTATTATGGAACAGCTAATAGTTTGTTGTTTTGTTGACATATTGTAAAAACCAAATTAGAGGATGTTGTGGGAAGGCCTTACGAAAATGAGTGAGCATTCAACACAAATACACAAGCCAGGTCCTTTGGCAGACTCAAACCCTAGAGGGATCAAAATTAAAGGTGCTTACAAGAGACACCCTTTTATGAAAAGCAGGCAAGACATCTATTAACTTCAACTCAGGGAAAAGATAAAATTGATAAGTGCTATGTGACATATTACTTTCCTTCACAGCACTAAGGATGTTGATTATGACCCAGGTACAGCTCGGGCAAAGAAAAAAGCCCTTTCTACAATATACATCTGTGCAAATTCAACTTTTACACAGATGTGAAAAGTTGTGCAAGCCTTTACTTAGCATTTTCAAAGTCACTTTGCTTTCTCAGCCCAAAGTTTTGGCTTTTGAATACATAACTCTTCTTATACAATATGTGTATTCCTGAAAATGCCTTCACGTAAAAGGAATTTTTGCAAATCTAATAATACTGTATGTGTACCAGAAAGAGCTTACTACTTAAAATCTATGTTGGATCTTTTTGAAATCAAACAATTACGCCCAATAAGTCAATCTTATAAATTCATATTTTTCACATCAGGAATGTTTAAGGTAATATCTGTACTATTTCACTTAACTTCTCAACCCCCAATAGCACATAAACAATTAGTGGAGATAACCATGTCCCCAAGCTTCACTTGACCCCATTGAGGCCTAAATGACATATTCTAAAACACCCACTATCCCTGGCCTTTAAAAGAGTAAGGCTTTCAAGGCTTGAGAGAAAGGTGACCATATATCCCAATTTATACATGTTATCCCAGTGTAATTATTAATAGTGTCCCTTTTACTGTTAAAAGTGTACCACTTGGACAATAAATTATATGGTTACCCTACCTAAAATAGACCAGCTTCTATTTCCCTCAGGCTGCACTGAGCTTAGGAAATCATTCCATTTCATCCTTACACTCTTGGAATTTAGCTAAAGGCCAATGTTCTAATGCTTGCATGGCAGAACACATCTATTCAGTGCAGAAATATGCTGATTATTAGCCAGTATAATATGGCTGCTGGCTGACTGTGACAGAACCTGATGAGATGGGTCAGAGCATCAATCAACAGTCCCTTCCCTCATCTCATTCTCGTTGATCTCTGCCACTAGGCCTGTGTTTTGTGGAGAAAAGGAATGCTGATATTGAAAGAAGGAAGTCTATTTCTGCCAACATTTTCCATTTCTCTTTCCTGGATACTTATGGGGCTATATCTGCCAATAGCTTTAACATACAAATCATATCCAGCAGCCATTTTATAGAATTGTTGCAAATTTCATCACAGAGAAGCCTTCATGTTGGGTAGGTCACCTCAAGAGATCTGGATTCCAGGGATCTCAGACTTGCTGATGACTTGATGAAATTCAGGAGCTTGGAGTCCTCAGGTGCATATTTGTTCAGAGATGAGGGCCTCTTTAATCTTTGTAGGCCTTAGACTTCCCAGTTCCACACTGTGCATGGTCTGACTAATCCACTAAAGTCCACCTACTAGATGGCTCAAAAACAGCATAAAAGGATGTTTAGGTGAAGTTCTGCAAGTTGGAGTTGTCTTTTTAGCCCTTTTATTAAAACATTTTTCTCTCCTTCCTTACCCTCCTTCCCTCTCCTGCTGTTTTGTGACTGTTCTTTCCTAACTTCACAATTCTTGATGGAGACAGGAGGCTATAACCTTGCCAACACGGCTCGATGCTGGACATACTTGACCGGGGTCATCCTAGGGAAAACACTATCCTCTGAGATCCCAGATCATGAGGTAAGTAAGGCTCTGACAAGTCTTCTCTTCTTTAAGGGGAAGAGCTGAGTCATTCCACCTAATCAAAATCACGTCCTCACCACTCAATACCATTTTGTTGAGAGACACTCCAATAACAATAACACACTGTCTTGGCAGAATAGTGGACTCTTGTTCCAAAATATCCAAGACCTTCTGCCTTTTTTACAAGAGATCTCAAAGGCCAACTAACTTTAATTTCTCAATTAATCACAGAGACTGTGGGAAGGGGTCACCTGTTCACACAAAGAACTCTTTGGAATACGTGCATATTTTCATCCCCTAGTCTCAAAAAAGAAGGGGAAATATTTTAAACACATAAGCTGGGTTCTTGTCTATCTTTAAAAAGTCCCATAGGTTGATGTCACACCTGTGTTCTTTGGGGTCAGTCCTGGTCTTTCAGTTTCCTTTGACTAACATAAAAGTTAAGAAACACATAATCACCACAAAGACATGTCTGGTGTTTTTCCAGTGATTAGTGGCCCACAGAGGTGCCATGTGAAAGGTCATTTGAACCTTTACCATTTTCTTTAGTCATATGAGATGGGCTTTACACTTCCCGGAGCAAAGATGTCTATTTTAGTTTTCCCAAAACAGGTTAACAGAAAGCTGTCTGAAACCTGTGAGTATACGGATTATCCCTTAACTGAAGGTGTATTCCTTCTCTTCCCACACACCCCCACACTTGGCAGGAAGCATGTTATCACAGATCAAGATGTGTAGTTGTAGACCTTAGATTATGTGACTTATAATGAAGCCAATGTGTGAGCCAGTACCTGCAGCCCCACTTTCTCAAGCCATTCCCAGGAGTAGAGATGGTACTTTGGTTATGTTTTGATTCCTACCAGATGCAGAATCTGTATACTTGGGAACATTATTCTTTTTAAAGTTACTATTATTTTTTAAAAATTAGAAACAACCTAAACGAATTTCCTTCCAATTTTCTTCTAACCACAAATGAGGTATAATATGTATCTCTGAAAAACCACTCAACGTGTTTAGAATACAAATTGAAGGCATGCTATAATTGGAGACAATTTGCTGGTGTCAGGGTTAATAGAAGTTTCTTTTCTTGACTTGACTTACCTTTGTTCAGTATTTGGAAGCTTTATGAAATACAAAGATAAGCGAACAAATTACATTTGTGAACAAATGTAATCGCTGTTATTGCTGTGGGACTATCTCAGATTGCATTGTAATTTAAAGTATTGAGACTTTAAAACTGATCAAGTTATGTCAAAAAGTTTTAAACTATAGGAGCTTGAATTGAGAATGAGTGTTCTGTTCCTAGGAAACAGTGCAAATCCATAGATTCATCTGTCTTAAAAGGTTGATAAAATTTTGATAAAGATGAATACTGCCTCTGGTACCTGGAGAAACTATGTGCCTGAGTGGATGTGGGCTTGGCCTTATAGATAGACATATCCTATCTTTATGCTGGCATATTCTGCCAGATTAAATAATATACAATGTATGCCAATTGCCTAACACAGTTCTTGGCACATGATAGGCACTTGTAAAATGCAAGTTTTCTCCTTCCCCTTTGCATGCTCCTAACAACTCCTTATACCCAGACATTTATGACTTTGTCATTCATAAATGTGTCCAAACCCTTTTTGAATCCCTTCTGTCATATCCTTCTGGTATAAGAAATGTGAGTCATCCAAGAAGGAACAAAGAAGAAAATTGAAATGACAGTCTTCCCTGTACAATAAGATAACATTTTAATGAAAATTGCCAAAAATAGACTGCACAGTATGAAGGCATATATAAATTTTGTGCCACAATACATAGTTGCACACAAATATCCTTGTGGTTCTGTGTAATCAGATCAACAAATGATAGGTCAAAAAATATTTACTGAGCACCCATTGTGTGCCAGGCACTATGATAGGTGTCTTGGAAAAATCAAAGACACTGAAACCTCATCTCATCCGCTACCTCAAGCAGCCTGGGAGGGAGGCTGGTATAAGTTCTGGAGAGGTATGTAGATATACCAATAATTATGTTACAGAGCAGAGTAAGAAACACAAGACAGTAGGAACAATGACTGTGGAGATGTGCATCAAATATGAAAGGGATTCAAAGGAGTGTACAAAATACCCTGCCCTCCAGGAGCTGAAAATATAACTGAGAAATCTAGTCAGTGAAAAGGTCAAGATAGTGCAGCAGTCAGCTGCAGTCTGGCTGACCCCCCCCCACCCCCCCACCGTCTTCACTTTCAGTCTTGGGCTTTTCTTCTTCTATGTCCTGGGATAATAATCTTCCTCTTCCAAATGCTCTTTCTCCATCTTTCTATTGTCTTCCTAGGTCTAGCTTCAAGCCCCATGCCTTTAAAAAATCCCTTACCTAAATATACCAAGGCCCTTTGAGCTCTTCCTTCATATTCAGTTATTCCTTCATTCATTTAACAAATATTCATTGCATCCCTACTACTTGCCAGGCCTTATTCAGACTTGAATTCAGAGATACAAAGACTAGCAAGTAAAACCAGTGCCCTCAAAAATTTCACCATCTGATAAAGGTGACAGAACAATGTGCTCAAATCCAGGACAGTTGAGGAGAATAGAAGAAATGTTTCACCAAGACTTTGAACTAAATCATGGAGGTTGATTGGGAGTTTGACAGGTAAAGAAGAGGGAAAGACATTCTAGGCAAAGGGAAGTGGGATTGGAAAGGACCTGGTTCCTCATGGGACCAGTGAGAAGTTTGATAAAGTAGTAGAACATAGAGTTCCTAAGGGAGAGTGGGAAGGATTAAGGCTTGAATGAAAATTGGAGCCACATTATGAAGAGCCTTGAACACTGCACTAAAGAGTGTATACTTTATTTCTGTGAAAACACATGAACTTTGGTTTTTAGAAAGCTTACTTAGTAGCACACAGAAGACAGATTGCAAAAGAGAGGGACTTGACAAAGGCAAACCTGTTAAGAGGTTCCAGTACACTCCTATAACATAGTCTATCCTATTCATTTGGTCATCTGTATTTTGGTTGTCTGTATTCCCCCTCAGTGCTTAGCACAATATCAGCCACCCATCTTGTTGGTGTTCATTGTTTGAATGAACAACTGAATAAATGAGTGTTTTAATAATAAGGATCTCAACATTCACATGGTAAAACTCTTTTTAAGATGGAAGAATTAGAAGCCTTTTGCTGAAAAGGCTTCCAGTAGCAAATACCCATCCTTTGCAAGAAGTACCAGGTATCCCAGCTGTAGGAAACAGATGTGCCCATGGGAAAACACAAGATTGCCAACTGAGGGAAGGGAGTTGAGAAGACAAGTCTAGCACAAATATTAGAAGTAATTAATGGTGAGATTTCAGTCATAGTTCTCATGAGATATAAAACCAGTGATGTCATAAAGCCAGTGATCAGGGAGTTGGTCCCAGCTCAGGAATTAGGGAGCCAAGTTTGCCAGCCAGGCATGGAGTAAGGAAGCAATCCCAGCTGGAAGAAGATCTGAGCCCAGGTTGGAAAGAGAGGAAGGGAACCTGCCCACATGCTGGCTCAGGTATCTCTACCATAGAGAAAGCCCAAAGGTGGCATGAGGTCCCATAAAAAGACCAGTACAAGGCTACTTTAGCAAATTACCCACTCCATGTAATAAAGCTTATGGACTATCACATATAAGAATGTTCTGTAATCCAGTAATACTATTTGGATCCTATGATCTAGGATAGAGTATGGCAGTTATGTTATATAATATATTCATATATACATATATGTATATGTATGTGCATATATATCAGGGATATGTATATACCTGAATCAGATAGATATAGTACCAAAATTTAGTGAGTGAAAAATATTTACTTAACCAGACCATTTCTGATGGACTGGTTGGATAAACTATGCATGATTCATATGAGGAAATATATGTAGTCATTGAAAATAATGATTTATATACAAGTGTAGATTTATATACAAGTGTATGTTACTGGTGTAAAACAGTCTTGCAGTGCATCTGTAGGTTGTACTGAATCTATAGATCAATTTTGGGGAGGAATAACATCTTAATGATATTTAATCTCTCAATCCAAAAATTTGCTATATCTCTCCATTTTCTTAAGTTTTTAATTTCAAATTTTCATTTATACTTTTCAGTGAACAAGTCTTGCACAAATTTTGTTATATTTACCCTTAAGTATTTCATGATTTTGATGTTATTATAAATGGTATTTTTAAATTTCAATTTCCAATTGTTTGTTGCTAGAATATAGAAATACAATTGATTTTATATTGATCTTGAATAATGTATCATTGCTAAACTCTTTAGCTCTAGTAGCTTTTTGTAGATTCATTAGCATATTTCATGTATACAAACATGTCATCTGTGAATAAAGAAAGTTTTACTTATTCCTTTACAATCTTTATGACTTTTATTTCTTTTTCTTGCCTTATTACACTGGTTGGGACCTCCAATATGATGTTGAATAGAAGTGGTTAGAGCAAACATCCTTGTCTTGTTCCCGATCATAGGGGGAAGCACTTAATCTTTTACCGTGAAGCATGTTAGCTGTTGGTTTTTTCATACATGTTCTATATTAGGTTGAGGAAGTTCCCTTCTAATCCTAATATACTGAGAATTTTCTCACAAATGAGTGTTAAACTTTGTCAAATGCTTTTTCCTCATCTATTGAAATGATCATATGGAGTCCTCTTATTCTGTTAATACAGTAAATTGCATTAATTATTGCTTTTTAAATGTTAAACAAACCTTGCATTGTTGGAATAAACCCTAGTTGGTCATGGTATATTATCCTTTTTATATATTACTGGATTCAGTTTGGATTTTTGTGTCAATGTTGATGAGGGATGCTGACTTGTTTTCTTTTCTTGTAATGTCTTTGTCTGGTTTTGATATCAGGGCAATGTCGATCTTATAAAATGACTTGGGAAGTGTCGCCACCTCCTCTTTTTTTCTGAAAGAGTTTATGTAAAATTTATACTATTTCTTACTTAAGCATTTGATAGAATTCACCAGTGAAACATTTGAGTGTGGAGTTTTCTTTGTGGGAAGGTGTTTAATTATGAATTCTATGTCTTTAATAGTTACATAGCTATTCAGATTTTCTATTTCTTCTTGCTTCCATGTTGATAATTTGTCTTTGAGGAATTTGCCCATTCACTTATAATATTCTTTTATTATTGTTTTAATGTCTGTAGAAGCTGTAGTGATATCCCTTCTTCCATTCCTAGTATTCCATTCCTGTTTTTCTTGATCATTTTAACTTGTGATTTATCAGTTTTATTGAACTGTATTTTTTTTTCAAAGAATCAGCTTTTTCATTGACTTTATTTTTCTCTTTTCTATTATTCTGTTCATATCTTTGTTATTTCCTTCCTTCTACTAACTTTGTATTGACTTTTAGTTCTTTTTCTAGTCTCTTGTGATAGAAACCAAGTTTATTGATTTTAAACCTTTCTTCTTTTCTAATACAAGAATTTTATGCTATAAATTTTCATCTAAGCACTGCTATAGCTGCATCCCAGAGATTTTGATGTTTTCATTTTCAGTTGGTTCAGAATATTTTCTAATTTTCTTCTTTAACTGATGAGTTATTTAGAAGCATGGGTTTTTAAAAATTAATTTCCAAATATTTCAGGACATTCCAGATATCTGTTTACCTTCATTTTAGTTTAATTCTGTTGTGCTCGAAGAACATACTTTGTGTGATTTCAGTCATTTTATATTTATTGGAGTTTGTTTTACAACCCAGCATAGGATCTATCTTGGTGAATGTTTCATGTGCAGTTTGCAAAGAATGTGTATTTTACTGTTATTGGACAACATTTTTTATCATTATCAATTAGGTCAGGTTAGTTGAGAGTGTTATTTATGTCTTCTATATCCCTATGGATTTTGTCTGCTTGTTCTGTCACTTGTCAAGAAAGTTGAAATCTCCAACCATGATTTTGGATTTGGTAATTTTTCCTTTCACTTATGTTGGTTTGGGCTTCATGTATTTTTGAAGCTTTGTTACTAGATATATATACATTTAGGGTTGTTATATCTTCTTGATGAATTGACCCTCTTATTATTATGAAATACTGCTCTTTATCTCTGGTAATATTCCTTGCTCTGAAGTCTACTTTGTCTGATTTTAATATTGTCACATCTGTGCCGATTTTATTATTGAGTGGTGTGATTATTATTATTATTTGTGTGGTATATCTTCATCTGTTCTTTTACTTTTAACCTATTTGTGTTTCCATATCTAAATTGAGTTTCTTGGGTTGCCTGGGTGGCTCAGTCGGTTGAGCATCCGACTTCGGCTCAGGTCATGATCTTGCGGTCTGTGAGTTCGAGCCCCACATCAGGCTCTGTGCTGACCGCTCAGAGCCTGGAGCCTGTTTCAGATTCTGTGTCTCCCTCTCTCTCTGACCCTCCCCTGTTCATGCTCTGTCTCTCTCTGTCTCAAAAATAAATAAACGTTAAAAAATTTTTTTAAAAAATAAATTGAATTTCTTATAGACCACGTATAGTTGGGCCATGATTTTTTATCCAGTCTAGTCTGACAGTCTCTGCCTTTTGGCTAGAGTGCCTACACCACTTATGTTTGCATAAATTATTTATATGTTTATGTTTAAGTCCATCTTCCTATTTGTTTTCTATTTTCCCATCTATTCCCTGTTTCTATTTTCTTGCCTTTTTCAATTAAATGAGTATTTTTAAGGTTCCATTTGTGTCCATTATTTGCCTATTATCTATAACTGTTTGTTTTGATTTTTCATGGTTGCTCAGGGGTTTACAGTATACATTTCTAACTTATCATATTCTACCTTCAAATAGTATTACACTATTTAATGTATAATATAGCACCCTTATTACAATGTTCTTCCATTTTTCTCTTTTCCTTCCCTTGTGCTATTGTAGTCATATATTTTACATTTGCAGGTGTTATAAACCCACGATACATTGTTATTGTCTTGCTTTAAACAGTCAATATATTTAAAAAGAATTTTAAACATTTATTATTTAAAATAAGAAAAATAAACCCAGTATACATTAGCACAGATAACATGTTATGATTTTTTAAAAATAACTCTACTTTCCAGGGCGCCTGGGTGGTTCAGTCGGTCAGGTGGCCGACTTCGGCTCAGGTCATGATCTCATGGTCAGTGAGTTCAGGCCACACGTCGGGCTCTGTGCTGACAGCTCAGAGCCTGGAGCCTGTTTCAGATTCTGTGTCTCCCTCTCTCTGACCCTTCCCCGTTCATGCTCTGTCTCTCTCTCTATCTCAAAAATAAATAAACGTTAAAAAAAATTAAAAATAACTCTACTTTCCAAGTCAAAAATACTTCATGAAAAGAATGTCATTGCTATATATTTTTGCATATCTCTATAATGTCTGGCTTAATAAATGACAGGTTATCTCTCATACCAGCTTCTACAATGTGTTATGTTGTTTTTCTTAAAGTATATGAAGAAAATCCACCTTCACATAGATATGTAGTTGGAAAAGGGAAGAGTATTTCAATAACCTTTACAGATAATTGTGGATATTCTTTGATACTACACAAAAAGTCTACAAATGGTAGTTTCTTAAAGGTTAATGCTGTGTGGAGTCTGAAACTGTATCAGTGAATTTTTATATACTGTTACATTAAAATTCATTTGTCATCTTGTACTTTGAATAGGTATTTGGCCCATCTTGTACATATCAACTATTTGGAAAATATTGGTTCACTAAATTATGTGAATATTTCAAATGCTGAAACATTTTTTGCGCTGTCAAAAATTACATTAATATCAGCACTAATCTCATTGAAACAAAGCTTAAGTTTGGGGAAGCTGTTAAGCTTACAATGGCAAAATGAAGTTTTCCAAAATTTTAATTTTCACTCAAAAATGTAAATACCATTATTGGCAAAAAAATTATGTCCATTTATCCTAAAGGCTCACTTCATTTTTGAGAAGTATCTGCCAAATACCCAAGTATTTAATGATGGTTTTTCTATCAGTTGTTCTCCCAAGTAAAAATGGTATTCCGTGAAAAGTGGCTAGTTAAGCCACGACTTAATTACAGATATATTATTCTCGATACAACCACAATAGTGTAGTTTGTAACAGAAGTACCTTTTTTGTACCTCCTATTTTGTGACACAGAATATTAAATGCAGGATCAAGATTTAATAATTTTTAGTGCTTCACCAAGGACATTCTTAACTGAAATTGAATTTTTTAATGTGATTACATGGCAGTATAAAGAATACAATAACTATTGGTATACTTTGGTTCTACTGCCTTAATTTATATCATGGTAGCTGCAGTTTTACCTACTATTGCTTTTGTACCTCCATGCAAATATAAACAAAGTTGCTCCAGGAGAAACCATGAGATTCAAACAAGTTGTTCAGCACTTTAATATTTCAATACCACTTGTGTTTGTTGTCAACCATGCACAAAGAAAAAGACTTCTTCAAAGACTAGTCACTGCTGATACCACATGACTGCAAGCCAAACAAGTCCAGCCACATTTGTAAACTTGTCTGTAAAGTGAAGTATAATTATGCGAATAAGATAATGATTAAGTCTTCATGTTTAGAGCTAAATGTTTAAATAAACAAGTTACCGTGCCATTGAAAAGAGGCATTACTATGGTTATTTTACTAACTTTTCATTCAGTAGGCATCGAGCAATGTCAACTATTCAAAGCTTTATTGATCTCTAAACTATTATGTGCATTGCCCCAGTCTATGTAGTCTGATGGCTTGTGCATAAGATGCTTCAGTGACTTATTCTAGTTTGAAAAACTCTTAACAACTTTTGATTTTTAATAAGCTCATCATGTCTACACTTAAAATATCCCATTTCTTTTCCTTTAACTATGAATAAATGATCTAAAAATGATGCCACAACTTAAGTAGCAAATTATTCTGAAATTATATGAAAATGTTCCATGTGTAAGACACTATAAGATAAATTAATTACATATATAAAGGTAATTTTAATCATAATTTCATTCTTTGCTTACAATTTAACCATGTCTTTGAAGTCAATGTCTTCCCACCATGAGTCAAAGCCCTCCCTGATACTTCAGTTTCATCTTTTTCAGCTTCTTTAAACATAGATGTTACAGCTCTGGTTTGAGACAGCAAGCCTTCTAATCTCATTTTATTAAGCCAACAATCCATATTCTTATGTTTCTATCTGAGTGGAAGCAAAATTCTGGGATTTCAAAATAATTATTTACTAAACAATACAAAAAGTTATAGAGATTATAGAAGGTATAGCTAAGGATACTTTTTCCATGTCCCTCTTGTGTTTAGGGAGTACAGGAACTGGTCATGGTGCCAGCACTTCAGAGCAAAGAGCTGAAAAACATAAATGAAGGGATGGAAGAGAAGATCAAGAGCCTGACCAGGCAAGAAGTCTCAAAGTAGGGGAACCTGTTGTATGGGCCCCATCAGGGGGTGCAGGGAGGCTAGATAGCTACTCATACCAGCCACAGGACACAGTGCTCAGACTAGAATGCCCCAGATATGAGCAGCTTTGGACCATACACCCAGTGCCCCGACCTGAGCTGTGCCACCTTTTGACTGGACTGTGTTCCTCCACTTATTACTCTGCCACCAGGCTGACAGCCTCCCTTATTCCTCCATGAGCTTTAGTGGCACTCCTTTGCAGTCAGCATATATGCAGCCACCACTGGACATGCTGCTCCCAATGTGGCCCTAAATTGTCATTTAAAGAAATAAAAAGATAAGTAAGAAAAATTTATTTATTTATTCATTCATTCATTCATTCATTTAGAGAGAGAGAGAGGAGAGTAGAGAGGCACAGAGAGAGAGAGAAATAGAATCCAAAGTAGGCTCTGTGCTGACAGCACAGATCGATGCAGGGCTCAATCCCACAAACCATGAGATCATGACCTGAGCCAAAATCAAGAGTTGGACTCTTAACCACCCAGGCACCTCGAAAATCTTTTTACATTTATCCATATATTTATCCTTTCCAGCATTTTTCAATCCTTTGTGTAGATCCAGGTTTCCATCTGGTAAAAGTTACATTTTCCCTAAAAACTAAAGCTAATTTTGTATTAAAATGTAGGTCTGTTTGCAACATATTTTCTCAGATTTGTTTGAAAAGTCTAGTTTGTCTTAATTTTTAAAGACATTTTTAAAGATATTTCTCTATTTTAAGATATAAAGTTCTAGGTTGATAATTTTTTCTTTCAGAACTTTAAAGATATCAATACATTATGTCTATGTTGGCATATTTCCTCATGAGAACTCTGTAATCATTCTTCTCTTTGTTCCTTTGTATAATGCTTGCATTTTTTCCCTCTGGCTGCTTTTACCATTTCTCTTTGTGACTAATTTTCAGCATCTTGATTATAGTTTGCCTGGTATGGTTTCTGTGCATGTGTGTGTGTTTATCCTCTTTGGAACCCAAAGCTTCTGGGATCTGAGGGTTTGTAGCTTTTATCAAATTTAGAAATATTTCAGCCATTATTTCTTTTCTGTCCTTTCTTTTTCTCCTCTACTACTGAGACTCCAGTTAGACCTATGTTAGACCAGTTGTATTGTCCCACAGGTCACTAAGACCCCCCCCTTTTTTTTATTTCTGTGAGAGAGAGAGCGAGAGAACATGAGTGGAGGAGGGGCAGAGAGAGGGGGAGACAGAGAATCCTAAGCCAACTCTGCACTGTCAGCACCAGCCTGATGCAGGTCTCAAACTCATGAATCATGAGATCATGTCCTGAGCCAAAGTCAGACACTTAACCAACTGACCCACCGAGGCAACCCAAGAGACCCCTTTTTGTCTTTTATTTCTGTGATTCATATTGAAGAGTTTCTCTTGCTTTGCCTTCAAGTTTATTGATCTTTTCTTCTGCAGTATATAATTGCTATTAATCCCATCCAGTGAATTTTCTTTTCAAATATTGTATTTTTCATTTCTAGAACTTCTATTACAAATAAAAAACCTTCCAAATAATAAAATCTTTAAAAAAATATATGACCAGGAAAAAATTGTCCATTTCTCTCTTCACTGTGTTCATATTTTCTTTACATCCTTGAACATATGGAGCATATTTATAAATAGCTGTTTTAAGGTCCTTGTCTACTAATTCCCTTATCTCTGTAATTTCTGAGTCTCTTCCTGTTGACTAATTTTTCTCCAGGATATAGATCATATTTTCCTGCTTTCTTGTATGTTTAAAATTTTAAATTGTATATCCAGCATTGTGAATTTTACATTGTTGAGTGCTGGATTTTTCTTTTGTATTTATTTAGAGGATTGTACTTTTTTTGACAGACAAGTTATTGTGGATCAATTTGATCCTTTGGAGGTTTGTTTTTAAAAGCTCACTTAGAGTAGACCTTGAGTAACCTTTACACTAGAGCTAATTTAGCCCATTTTGAAGGAACTGCTCCTCTCAAGTCCCTACTGATGCCCCCCTTTATTCATTGAGGTCTCTCCACTTTGACCTTATGTGAACTTTAGGGAGTGTTTCTCTTACAACTTCTTAGTAATTACTTCCCTGGAAATTTTTTCTAGATTCTTTGTGAGGTTTTACTCTATCCATATTCAGATTTGTATTCATCAAAAGACTCAAGGGGACCTCTATGCATATTTCTAGTACACTTTTTTTAAATTTTTTTAATGTTTTTACTTCTGAGAGACAGAGAGAGAGAGAGAGAGAGAGAGAGAGATAGCACGTGAACAGGAGAGGGGCAGAGAGAGGGAGACACAGAATCTGAAGCAGGCTCCAGGCTCTAAGCTATCAGCACAAAGACTGATACGGGGCTGAAACTCATGAGCTATGAGATTACGACCTGAGCCGAAGGCAGATGCTTAACTGACTGAGCCACCCAGGTGCCCCTCTACTACGCTTTTTTTTTTTTTTAATTTTTTTTTAACGTTTATTTATTTTTGAGACAGAGAGAGACAGAGCATGAATGGGGGAGGGTCAGAGAGAGAGGGAGACACAGAATCGGAAGCAGGCTCCAGGCTCTGAGCTGTCAGCCCAGAGCCCGACGCGGGGCTCGAACTCACGGACCGTGAGATCATGACCTGAGCGAAGTCGGACGCTTAACCGACCAAGCCACCCAGGTGCCCCTCTACTACGCTTTTTACGGCTTACCTCCACCACCACAATTTCTAACCACCTTTAGGAATTCCAGTCTCTGTCTGATCTCCTCAGAGATTGTTAGACTCTGTTTGGATCCCCCCACCACTGCATCACAGTCCAGGGATTACCTCCTGGCAGAAAACTGAGGTAATCATAGGGATCACCTTATTTGTATTTCTCTTCTCTCAGATTACTATATTGTGCTGCATATTGTCCAATGTCTTTTAAAAAATTTCCTATATTTGGTAAATATTCTAGTTGTTTCTAAAGAGAAAATAATTTCACATCCTCTTTCCCCTCATACCCAGATGCAGAACCCTTTTACTTATCTGCTTCCAATTTTTTTCTGCCTTCATTTTTGAAAAATATTTTTGCTGGATATAAAATTCTAGATGGACATTTTTTTTTTCTGGCTCCATTTTTTTTTTTAATGGAAAGTCAGTCTTGTTTTTATCATTGTTTCCCTAGATATACTATGTCTTTTTTCTCTGGCTGCATTTATATATTTATCTTTGCTTTTCAGACCATTGACCATGATGTGCCCCAGTGTACTTTTGTTTGTGTTTATCCTACTTGGGATTTCCTGAGTTCCTTGGTCTGTAGGTTCCAGTTTGGGATGTAATTTGGAAAATTCTTGGCTGGTATTTCTTGACTCATTTTTTGCCCTATTTCCATCTCTCCTATCTTTCTGGAACTCCTGTTAACATGTATTAGATTGATTGATACCAGGTGCACCTGGGTGGCTCAGTCAGTTGGGCAACCAACTCTTGGTTTTGGCTCAGGTCATGGGTTTGAGCCCAACATCAGGCTCTGCACTGTCAGTGCAGAGCCTACTTGGGATTCTCTCTCTCTCTCTCTCTCTCTCTCTCTCTCTCCCCCTTCCCTGCTTTCTCTCTATCTCTCAAAATAAATAAACTTTAAAAAAAAGATTGATTGATACTGTCCTGTAAGTCACTGAAGTGCTTGTCATTTTTTTCCAATATTTTTTCCTCTATGCTTAAATTTGTTTAATTTCCACTGATCTATCTTCAAGTTTACTAATCCTTTCTTTAGTATTTAGTCTGCTATTAGCCATTCAAATTAATCTTTTATCCCATTCCATCCAATTATGTTTTAAACTTCTTCATTCTGAAATAGTTTTAGATCCACAGACAATTGTAAAGATAGTACAAAGAAGTCTCATGTACCCTTCATTCAGTTTCCCCCAATAGTAATATCTTCTCTTATATAAGTATAGTAAAATATCAAAACCAGGAAATTGACATTGGTATAATCCACAGGCCTTATTCAGATTTCATCTATTTTACACACACTAATTTTTGTGTGTATGTGTGTGTATATTTAGTTCTATGAAATTTTATCACATGTATAAATTATTGTAACCACTACCACAGTCAGGTTACAGAACTGTTCCATTACCACAAAGATCTCCCTTGTGCTACTCTTTTATAACCATAGCTGCCTTCCCTTCCCTTAACTCACTAATCTATGGAAGCCACTACTCTGTTCTTCATGTCTATATTTTTTTTTTTCATTTAGAGTATGTGGTATAAATGGAATCATGCAGTATGTAACCTTTTGAGATTGGCTTTTTATACTCAGGATAATTCCCTTGATAGCTGTCCAAGATGTTCCATGCCTCAATACTTTATTCCTTTTTATTGCTGTAAGGGGTGCCTGGGTGGCTCAGTCAGTTAAACCTTTTTATTGCTGAATAGTATTCTACAGTATAGAAGTACCATAGTTTGTTTAACCATTTATCCATTTAAGAACATTTGGGTTGTTTCCAATTTGGGACTATTAAAATTAAACATTTGTGTACAGTTTTTGTGGATGTAAGTTTTCATGTGTCTGGGATCAATACCAGGAATGCAGTTGCTGGATCATATGATAGGTATAGGTTTTCTTTTTTATGAAACTGCCACTCATGCTTTTTTATTACCATTTACATATTATATCTTTTTCTATCATTTTTATTTCAATTTCTCCATATCATTATAGTTGAAGTGACTTTCTTATAGACAAAATATAATTGAGTCATGTTTTTTCTTTACCCATTCTATCAATCTTTTTTAATTGGTGTGTTTAGATCATTTGCCTTTCATGTAGTTATTGATATATTAAGACTTAAGTATGCCATTTTACCATTTATTTTCTGTTTATTCTCTGTTTTTCCCTCCTGCCTTCCTCTGGATTACTTGGACATTCTTTTTTAAATTCCATTTTAATTATCTATAGTGTTTTTGAGTATATCACTTTGTATAGATTTTCTAGTAGTTGCTTTAGTAGTTGCTTTATATATAGGTATGTATATATATATATATATATATGTATATATATATATATATACACACACACACACACACACACACACACACACATCAACATTTTTCCACTTTGAGTAAACTATAGCAAACTTACCTGACTTTATGTCCCTTTACCTTCCTCTCTAATATAATATTTTAAAATTTTACCCTATATACATTGAAAACCACAACAGAAATTGTTATAGTTTTTGTTTCAACCATCAAACATAATTTTCAAAATTTAGGTGAAGGAAAATGTGCTGTATTTAGCCATATTTTTATAATTTCTTTTGTACTTTCTTCCTTCTCAATGCTTTAAGATTTATTGTTTTTTCATTTCTTTTCTGTTTGCAGAATTTCCTTTGGCCATTCTTTTAGGGTAGAGTTGATGAAGACAAATTCTCTTTGTTTTCCTTCATCTGAGAATGGCTTGATTTCTCTTTCACTACTTAAGGATATGTTCACTGGCTATAGAATTTTGGGATATAAGGGGTTTTTTTCAGCACTTAAAAATGTGCCTTTTCCTTCTGGCCTCTGTGGTTTCTGATGAGAAATTCATTTTCATTTGAATCATTATTTCCATAGAGGTGAGAATGTAAAGTGATGCCTTATTTCTCTCTACCTGCTTTCACAGTTTTTATTTTTGTTTTTTCTCCTTATGTTTCAGACACTTAATTATGATATGTCTTGGAGGAATGGATTTGGGGGAGGGGGTTATTCTGTTTAGGTTTCATTCAGCCTCTTGACTATGTAGGATTCACCATATTGGTGAATTTCACCAAATTTCACCAAATTTCACCAAATTTGGGGAAGTTTTAGCCATTATTTCTTTGAATATTTTTTTAAATGTCATCTTTATCTTCTTTTGATATTCTGATGACACAAATGTTTGACCTTTTGTTCTTGTCCTACAGGACCCTAAGTCTCTGTTTATTGGTTTTTTACCCTGTTTTCTCTATGTTGTTTAGACTGGGTGATCTGTTGCTCTGTTTTCATTTTCACTGATGCTTTTCTTTGTTATCTCCATATTTTTGTTAAGCCCATCCAGTAAGTTTTTTTATTTTGATTATTGTATATTTCAGTTCTAAAATTTCCATTCTTCATGTTTTCTATTTCTTGGTTGATACTTTCTATTTTTTATTGTGTTTCTAGCATGCCTGTAATTGCTTCTTGAAACATTTTATAATGGCTGCCTTAAAATCCTTGTTGATAATTCTAACATATATGTCATTTTGGTGTTAACATCTGTTGATTGTCTTTTCTCATTCAAGTTGAGATTTTCCTTATTCTTTGTATGATGAGTGGGTTTTTATTTGAACCTGGAGATTTTGGATCTTGTTTTATGAAACTCTGGCAACCCTGAACTCTGTGCTCTGAATCCTCAGGCTAATAACCTTGTAGCTATCTGCCTGAGCTCTACCACACATCACATAAAATATAAAAACTGTGACTCCAACCCAGTGTAGTTCCTTTCTTTCAAGGGTTGAATTCCCTCTAGTTTCTGCCTGTTTGGGGGGTGCTCTCTAATACCTTCAATTTATCATGATGGTTATTCTGATATAAGCTATTCTATCATTACCAGAATCCAGAAGTCAGGATTTACTTATCATTGTATAACTTTTGGTACCTCTTGAAGTTTTTACCATGTATGTATAACTTACTTTAAAATGTAAATAAATTGTTGAAATTAAAATATAAAAATTAAATGAATACATTTATCAGAGAGACCTGTTTTCATAGACCAGCTCCAGGGAGTGATCATAGTACCAATATATATTAGACAAGTTGAGAAAATTATTTTACCAGTCTGTCCCTTAGGTCCATCACCTATAAAATAGGGATTATCGTGAAGATTAAATGTATTGGTCTACACAAAATGCTTAGTACAGTGACTGGAACATATAAGTAATATATTTAAATATATTACTAATATGTAGTAAACAAATAATACTAATTTAAATTAAATTTTAGGCATTATTATTGTTAATGTCAGAAACATTGGTAAAACCCACAGCCAAGGACCTGTTTCTTCTTAGTCCTTCAATACTGAGAATTTGATCCCTAATAAGTGCCTAACACATTTTTTAAAAATGAACACGGTGCTGCTATATTGGATGCTATGCAGATTTAGCCTAATAGCCCTTGCTGACACAGAGAGCTCAGAGAAAAAAATGCTGAAAACATATCAAAATGAAATATTATCATTTTATATGAACAAGTATGAGTATAATTAGATGAGTGCTAGAAATTTTACATTTGAGTTTTATATTTAGATAAGGTCATTGTACCAGACATTCAGCAAATGATCCTCCTATTGCAGAAAGGCTTGACAGAGGTAGGATTTAAGAACTGTTTGAATGAGAAAAGAACTTAACACTTATTAAGCACCAATTATATCCCATGTAAGCATATCCATGTTATATCCTTTATATATATTATCTCATTTATGTCTCTTAGCAATTCTGAGAGGTATGCATTATTCTCTCACTTACCAATGAGAAAAGTAAGACTCAGAAAATAATTTGACCAGGATCAGCTAGAAAAATAGCAGAGCCAAGACTGACTCTGAAAATTTTCATATTTCTGGGCTTATCCTTTTTCTCTACTTTCAATGATAACACCCAGGATTTGGGCATAAAGAAAACATGGGAGGAAAGCAACAATTTATTAAACATGTACTACTTACCATACAACAAGCTACGTGCATTATTTCATTTAGTTTTCAAAGAATTATTTTATTTAATCCTCACAATTCCCTTCTGAGAGGGAAGAAAAATAACATTTTTTGAGCATCTGCTCTGTGCCTAACACTTTACTAGGGCTTATATAAATTACCTCACATGGTCTCCAAACAGCCCAGTGAAACCTGTATTGTCCCTACTACTAGAAAGAAACCAAACTGAACTTCCACCACACTTGCCTGCCTCCTAAGGTAGCCCTAAAGGGCACCCATATTTTTAAGCCCTTTTAAGCATTTTGCAGAACATATATTCTGCAAAACATGCCTTTTTAAAATATAATCCACACAACACAAAGGTCTCTCCATACCAGTGGCTTTTTAATCTTTTGGGTGGTCATGGACCCCTGATGCTCCCTCCTTCTAGATAAATGCTTACAATTACACAATTTTAGATACAAGCTTAGAACATTCAGCAATTTCCTAAAGTCCATCAATAGATAGATTCTTTGAAATAAACAAAAAAAC
This sequence comes from Panthera onca, assembly GCF_046562875.1. Taxonomy (NCBI): domain Eukaryota; kingdom Metazoa; phylum Chordata; class Mammalia; order Carnivora; family Felidae; genus Panthera; species Panthera onca. Next base: position 70,581,508 of record NC_138357.1, read on the forward strand.
AAAAATATGTTCTAAAGAACAGAAATAAATCTTAGAAAAAAAGAGCTTATTAATGGCTTCAATTATTAAGTTTTACAAATTCTATAGAACACTAACACCTACATTTGGCCATTATATTATGTTTCACAAAGTTAGATGATAGTCCTATTTCTCTTTTGTTTTTGTTTTAGTATTGGCATTATTGACTTTTCTTGTGGTATATAATTATTTGTTATGGGGAGACTGGGAATCCTGTGCGTTCATAGGATGCTGAGCAGCATTCCTTCCCTCTACTCACTAGATGCCAGTAGCACACTCCCTGCACAGTTTGACAACCAAGAATGTACCCATACATTGCTGAATGTCCCCTGAGGGTGAGGCAAAATCTTCCCTTATTGAGAGCCACTGGTTTGTAGTAATTATATTTGTTGTTCCTGAGTTACTCACAAGCATAAAGGGACTAAGAACCAGACTTTTAAAAGTATATCTTTTTCTTGCTTGATTAAGCTCTCCTACAATACTTCTCAACTGTATTGGGCAAGGTGATTCGTCTCAACAATTAAGTTTCTAGCTAAAGTTACAGTTTTTCTTACCTAAGAGACCAACCATATAAGAAAGTTTATATGCCCCCCCCCCCGCTTTAGTAATTGAATGATTGACTTATCAAGTCATTAAGTCATTCAGGGAATATTTACTGAATGCTAACAATGTGCCAGACATTGTGCCAGGTGCTGAGGCTATAGTGGTGAGCAGTGTAGCTGTGGTCCCTGCATCATGGAATGTGCAATCCAGTGAGGAAAACAAACCACAGAACAAGTAAAACATAAGTGAAAATCATTATAAATTGTGATAAGTACCATGATGGAAGCACAAAGAGTGCAGAGATAGAGAAAAATGGATGTACACACTAGCAGAGGCCTCTCTGAAGATGTGACATTTAAGGCTAAACTTGAAGGATGAGAAAAAGCCAGCCAGGTTAAACATAAAACAACTAGAGGGCAAGTGTCTGAGGCAGAATAGGCAGTCATATGCAAAGACCATGAGGTAAGAAAGAGTTTGGTGTGTTCTGGGTACTGAAAGAAGTCACTATAACTAATGCTAGTCACTAAAGGGTTAGGGTTATAAGATGGAATAGGCAGGGACCAGACTATACAGGGCCCTGTAGGCCATGGCAAGAAGTTGGTACTCATTCTTAATAGAGTGGGAAGCTACTGAAGGCTTTTAACCAGGAGGGGTACTGTGATTTGATATATGTTTTAAAACTACTCTAACTGTTGTGTGGAGTGGGGAGGTGGCAATAATGGAAGTATGGAAGAATAGGGGTTGATGACAGTTGAATTTAAAAAAATTTTTTTTAATGTTTATTTTATTTTCTTGAGGGAGAGACAGAGCGGGAGCACAGGAGGGGCAGTGAGAGAGAGAGAGACACAGAATCCGAAGCAGGCTCCAGGCTCTGAGCTGTCAGCACAGAGCCCAATGCAGAGCTCAAACTCACCAACTGTGAGGTCATGACCTGAACCAAAGCCGGACACCCAACCGAATGAGCCACACAGGCGCCCCTAAGGTTGATGACAGTTGAGAGATGACAGTGGTGCAGTGGAAATGATAGAATGACATATTTTAGAAAACAGTAAAGATTCCACCAAAAAACTACTAGAACTGATAAATGAATTCAGTTAGGTCACAAGATACAAAATCAATGTACAGAAATTGGTTTCATTTCCTTACACTAATAATGAAGGAGCAGAAAGATAAATTAAGAAAACAATCACATTTACAATTGCACCAAAAATAATAAAATATCTAGGAATAAACTTAACCAAAGAGGTGAAGACCTATACTCTGAAAATTAAACATTGATGAAAGAAATTGCAGATGACACAAAGAAATGGAAAGACATTTCATATTCATAGGTTGGAAGAACATATAATGTTAAAATATCTATACTACCCAAAGCAAACTACAAATTTAATGCGATCCCTATCAAAATACCAACAGCATTTTTCACAGAGCTAAAACAAACAATCATAAATTTGTATGGAAGCACAAAAGACCCTGAATAGCCAAAAGAGTCTTGAAAAAGAAAAAATAAAACTGGAGCTATCACAATTCTAGACGTCAAATTAGATTACAAAGTTGTAGTAATCAAAACAATGTGGTACTGGCACAAAAATAGACACACAGGTCAATGGAACAAAATAGAAAGCTCAGAAATAAACCCACGATTATATGGCCAATTAATCTTTAATGAAGGAAGCAAGAACATGCAATGGGAAAAACACAGTCTCTTCAACAAATGGTGCTGGGAAAACTGGAAAGCTACATGCAAAAGAATGAAACTGGACCACTTTCTTACACCATACTCAAAAACAAACTCAAAATGGATTAAGGATCTGAATGTGAGACCTGAAACCATAAAAATTCTAGAAGAGAGCACAGGCAGTAATTTCTCTGATATTGGCCATAACAACATCCTTCTAGATATGTCTCCTGAGGCAAGGTAAATAAAAGCAAAAATAAACCATTGGGACTACATCAAAATAAAAAGCTTTTGCACAGCACAGGAAACAACCAACAAAACTAAAAGACAACCTACAGAATGGGAGAAGATATTTGCAAATGACCTATCCAATAAAGGATTAGTATCCAAAATATATAATGAGCTTTTATAACTCAACACACACACACACACACACACACACACACACACACACACACACTAATCCAATTAAAAATGAGCAAAAAAATTGGAATATTATTCAGCCATTAAAAAAAGGATGAAATCTTGCCATTTTCAATGACATTGATGATCTGGATTATATAATACTAAATGAAATAAGCTAGTCAGAGAAAGACAAATACCATATGATTTCACTCATGTGGAACTTAAATTTTTTTTAATGTTTTTATATTTATTTTTGAGAGAGAGAGAGAGAGAGACAGAATATGAGCAGGGGAGGGACAGAGAGAGAGGAAGACACAGAATCTGAAGAGGGCTCCAGGCTCTAAACCATCAGCAGAGAGCCCAACGCAGGGCTCAGACTCATGAACGGTGAGCTCATGAACTGAGCTGAAGTTGGATGCTCAACCAACTGAGCCACACAGGTGCCCCCATATGTGGAATTTAAGAAACAAAACAAACTGGCGCCTGGGTGGCTTAGTCAGTTAAGCATCCAACTCTTGATTTCAGCTCAGGTCATGATCTCACAGTTCATGAGATTGAGTCCTGCATCGGAATCTACACTGACAATGCAGAGCCTGCTTGGAATTCTCTCTCTTTCTCCTCTTGCTCTGCCCTTTCCACCCCCACTATCTCTCTCAAATAAATAAACATTAAGAAAAAAGAAACCAAATATATTAACAAAGGGAAAAAAGAGAGAGAGAGAAACCAAAAAACAGACTCTTAACTACAGAGATCAGAGAGTTACCAGAGGTGTGGTGGATGGGGGGGATAGTTGAGACATGTGAAAGGGATTAAGACTAAATGTACCTTGATGAACACTGAGTAATATATGGAATTGTTGAATTGCTATATCATATACCCGAAACTAATATAACATTGTATGTTAACTACACTGGAATTAAAATAAAATTTAAAAAGAAAGAATGACATATTTTATAGATAGAATTGACAAAATACACTAATGAATTAGATGTAGAAAGTGAGGGGAATGGAAGAATCTCAAGGTTTCTGAATCAAACATTTAGGTGGATAGTAGTGGGATTTATTGAAATGGGAAAGACCAGCTTGGTAAAAGAGAAAGAGAGACATTCTTTTCCCCGTCAGGTAAGCCACAAATGTGGGTACCTACCTAGTTATTCAATGAAAAAAGAAGCAATTCAGTTCAACAAAGATTTATTAAGCAACTATTGTATACGGGGTATGATGCTATGTTCTGAGGATACAAGGAAGTAGAAGACATGTCACTTTGTACAAAGAGCTTACAACCCAGCAAAATATACAGAAACAAAACAGACCACTTCAATTGGTTCCATTGAGTGCTAAGTTAGAGGCATGCACAGAGTATATAAAGTCACAGAAGAGAGCCAGTTAGTCTGATTGGGGCAGGAATGTGGGAGTCATGAAAGGTATCCTGAAGATGATGTCAAAGCCAAAGACTGAACTGAATATTAGCCAGGCATATAAATGTGTGAAAGTATAGGGGATTGAGGAAACAGCAAAGGGAAGGCACACAGCCATGAAATAGCATGATCCTTTAGAGAATTATAAACAATGAAAATTAATAGAACATAAGCTTTAAACAATGCAATATTACTAGAACATAAACCATAAGGCAGGAAATGGAAGGAGATGAGACTAGATACAAAATATTGGCAAGGGTTAATAATTATTGAGCACCTATTGTATGCCAGGCAGTGTTCTAAGTACCTCACATGAATATTTCATGTAATCCTCATAATTATAATGCAAATATGGAAATTAAAACAGAAGGAGCTTGTTCAAAGTTGCACACTGTCAGAGCTGAGATTCAAACTAAGCAATTTAACTCCAGAGCCAGTGCTTTTAACCACAGAAAGTTGTAAGTGTCATGCTAAAGAACTGAGAATGTACCTGTTGACAGTACTGAGTCATGGAATGGCAGTGAATGGTCAGATCTATGTTTTTATGAGATGGATCATGATAAATTTGAGAGAGACCTGGCTGGAGACTGTTACAATACATCAAACAAGTGAAGAGAGTTTGAAGTAGGGATGGAGGCAAAGGAAATATTTAAGAAATTTTTAGGAGACAGAATTAGCACCACTTGGTGATTAATTGTATTCGAGGGTAAAGGAGAAGGAGAAATCTAGAATGTCATCATGTTTTCTGGTTTGGATGACTAGATGATATTAGTGTACAATGAATAGAGGAGGAAGAGGATTATAACTGAACCATTTTTTACATTGAGTACTAGGTGCCTATGGAACACCCAAGTATATTTGACCATGATGCCGTTGGATACAAGTTTGAAGTCCAGGGGATAATTCATAACTGGATATAGATATGAGTATTATGAGCATGTGGTTAAAACTCTATGAAAGTAAATGAGATTACCCATGGAGAATGTGTAAGGAGACCATAGGACCATTGGGGGAATCTTGGAGAATTTAAGGTCCCTTAAACCAAGAATCTTGGTATAAGGGACCAGCAAAAATGAGCTCACAAAGAAGACTAATAGTATGTTAAGGATAAGCAGTATAACACAAATTAAAATCACGGACTCTAGACCCAGTCTGTGTGATTTTATATCGTCCAGGCTCTGCCACTTAACAGCTATATGACTTTGGGCAAGCTACTTCTCTAAGCCTCAGTTGTTTAACGATTAAATATACATGCAATGCATGTAAAACCCTTAGAATAGTGCCTGATAAACACATAGTAAGCATTAGCTAATACTTACAGGAAGAAAATCAGAGTAGGATCATGCAAACCAAAGTTGAAAGTTTAAAAGATGGAGAGAATTCTGAGATGTGTCAGGTGCAACTGAGAAATCCAATAAGCTAAGGACTTATACATATGAACTAGATTTGGCAAAATAGAAGCTTTGGTGATCTTGATAAGAGGAATTTCAATACAGTGTAAAGGGGCAGAGGTGAAACAATAGTAGGCTGAGTGGTAAATCTAAGGTAAAGAAAATGACAGCAATAGGCACAGCTAAATCTTTCAAGAAGCTTGGTGTTTAAGAAAAACTCTGAAGCAAAGTAGAAATATGTATAAGGATGCTCACCTCAGCTTTTTTTTATTATAGAGAAAAACTTGAAATTGTCCTAAATGTCCAAGAGTGAGGGGATGAAAGGTCAATAGTGGGATTGGGGAAAATGGTAAATATTGGAACAGTAATTGAGAATAGGAGAAGGAGCTGACCAGAGACGAGTAAAAGGATAATGAAGAAGCTTGGAAAGTGCATCTGAAATTCAAAACCATGGATTGGTGATACCAGTCTATCCAGTGATAGTTTCCTTTGATGGTGACAGAACAGAGAAGGCAAATAGCAGAGGTTGATTTGGATGGTGATTATTCCAGACAGATGAGGCAAAAAGACAAAGGTTGAAGGTGATGTTGAAAGAGGATTCAAGTGTATAATAATATGTTCTAGGCTGGATATGAGGCCAAAAGGAATCAGACAAACAAGGAGAAAGTAGGGATCAGGGCACTGGGGTGTCTCCATGAAGTAAGAAAACAGAGTGGGGTGAAAGTACAAGAGAACTGGTGGGGCCAGAATTTGGACTCCAAATATAAGATCTTGCAGGCAGCATGGTTGAAAGGGCATAGATTTTATAATCAGTCAGACTTGAATTTGAATTATAGTCCAATATTGAATAGCTACATGTCTTTAGACAAACTCCTTGAAATCTGGAAACTTCAGTTTCCTTATGTGTAAAGTAAGTATAATGACACATATCTCAGAAAAACTGGCACATGGACATAGTTTAATAATTGTCAGCCCGTTTTTCTCCCACTCAGCATTTATTGAGCACCAATTATGAAACATTCTTTTCTGGGGATATCAAGATAAAGGTCACTTCACTTCCTTTTAGGGACTCATGGTTTAGCAGAAGTGACATAAATACAAAGAGGTAAATAACAATACAATGTAAACCAATAAATTACAGTTCCAGTTACCATGTACAATACGAACAGTATGAAGACAGTGCTATGGGAACACAGTGAAGGTGTGACTAATAGTGCCTGATGGAGTGAGGGAAGGCTTCCCTACAAAGCAGTTCACAAACTCAATTTTTAGTTATAATGTTGCTTGAAAGAAAGTATCAGGAAATTGGGAGATGACACTTTAAGGGGGAGCAGCACAGAGGCATTTGCTTTTATTTTCCTAGACCATATTCCAAGGGGCAAGAGGTTCAAAGGGAGCTTTTTATTCAAGGAAATGACCTGTACAGGTCTGTTAACTTAAAAGTAGTATGTAAAGAAGCTAGAGATATTTAAGGTGACTGAGAGGAAAGGAAGTAATCAAGAGTTCAAGGTTCCAGAGAAGCTAAAATCTGGAGCCCACATTAGGGATTTACTCATGGATAGGATACAAAATAGCCCTTTCTCTAAAATGAGAGGAATAAAAAAATGATAAAAATAGATAATTTACATCTAAATCACACAGTGTGGAAATCACACTCTATATGCACTTTTTTTTTATTTGAGAGAGAGCATGAGCAGGGGAGAGGGGCAGAGGGAGAGAGAAAGAGAGAATCCTAAAGCAGGCTCCATGTTCAGTGCAGAGCCTGATGCAGAGCTCAATCCCACAACCTTGGGATCATGACCTGAGCTAAAATCAAGAGTCAAACACTCAACTGACTGAGCCACCAAGGCGTCCCTGTATGCAATTTTTCTTAGTTCTTATAAACCAAGAATATTTCCTTAACATGTTCACAACCAATTTAAGAAGCTATTTACTATAACTGATGGACCTGTCAACTGTTGGTAAAATTGAAACAACAGGAATAAAGACCTTCCAAACCCTCCTCTCTGCACATGGACAAAGGGGGTGCTAATTGCTGCAGCAACAGGAGAGGACTATGACAAGGAGCAGCAAACCTCTTCTCACTTGCTTTCACCTTCAGTTCTTAACTAGTTACTACATGAAGCCCTACTGACCATTCTAATTTTCTTTTGCTCCAGTCTACTTACATGCACACTATATGAAGTAAATTTCCAACCTGAATTTTGCCCACTTCTGAATAGAATTGGCAGCACACACAACAGCTGTGCTGGCTTAATGGATCCAAAACATTTGGCTGCATTGCGCTGTCTCCTAACCTTTGCAGCCAGTGACTCCCCCTTTCTGGGATATTATCCCACAGTTACTTCTTACTGGCATGCACCTCCATGAAGCAGACCTTCTGAAAGGAGGCTTGCTAGCAGTGATATGGAGCTAGCATCTCTGCCTGGCCCACCTAGGAACATAATAGGGGGTAGACCCAAGCACTGGGAATTCTTCCAGCTGCTTTATGCCCAGTAACTCTTCAAATTGCACCGTTTAATAAAATCAGAGGAATTAATTAAAGGTGTCTACTCTGCATTGTAGACACCTATAGTTAATTGCTGCTTTCCTGCTTCTACTCTAAGCACATGCCAAGGTAACAAAATGTCTGCACAAATTGGAACCAGACTCCTTGTCCTTTTATTATTAACATGAAAGATGTCTACATTTCCTGCTAGATCACACATTGGCCTTGTAAACTTTAGGACTTTTTTTTTACATATATAACCAGGAAAAATTTCTAAGGGAGAAGAGTATCCCTTTGAGGAGTTTCTTCCAAGGTGGCAAAGAAAACAGTTTCTCTTTAGAGGAGTATAATAGAGAGTGAGGGCCCAATAAGATGAAGACTCTGCTTTTTTTTTAAGTTTATTTATTTATTTATTTTGAGACAGAGTGTGAGTGGGGGGAGGGGCATAGGGAGAGAGAACCCCAAACAGGCTTCACACAGTCAGCATGAGCCCAACCCCAGGCTCAGTCTCCCATAAGATCATGACCTAAGCCAAAATCAAGAGTCGGACGCTTAGCAAATCAAAACCACAATGAGATACCACCTCACACTTGCCAGAATGGCTAAAATTAACAACTCAGGAAACAACAGATGTTGACAAGGATGTGGCGAAAAGGGAACACTTTTGTACTGCTAATGGGAATGCAGCCACTCTGGAAAACAGTATGGAGATTCTTCAAAAAATTAAAAATAAAGCTACCCTATAACCCAGCAATTGCACTACTAGGTATTTATCCAAAGGATACAAAAAGCCTGATTCCAAGGGACACATGCACCCCAAGGTTTATAGCAGTGCTATTAACAATAGCCAAAGTATGGAAAGAGCCTAAATGTCCATCGAATGACAAATGGATAAAGAAGATGTGGTGTATATAAACAATGAAATATTACTCAGCGATCAAAAAGAATGAAATCTTGCCATTTGCAACAATGTGGATGGAACTAGAGAGTATCATGCTAACTAAGCAAAATAAGTCAGTCAGAGAAAGATAAATATATGATTTCACTCATATGTGGAATTTAAGAAAGAAAACAGATGAACATAGGGGAAGGAAAGGAAAAGTAAGATAAAAACAGAGAGAGACAAATCATAAGAGACTCTTAAATACATAGAACAAACTGAGGGTTGCTGGAGGGGTGTTGGGTGGGGGGATAGGCTAAATGGGCAAAGGAGCATTAAGGAGGGCACTTGTTGGGATGAGCACTGGGTGTTATATGTAAGTGATGAGTCACTAAACTCTACTCCTAAAACCATTATTACACTATGTTAACTAACTTGTATTTAAATTTAAAAAATTAATTAATTAAAAAGAGTCAGATGCTTAACCAACTAAGCCATGAGGTGCCCCAAGAGATGCTGCTTCCTTAAAGGCAATTAACAGACTTCACTGAGAAAAAGCAGAAAAGAAGGAAACTAACAGTTATGAGGAACCTACTATATGCCATATACTGTGTTAGATGTTTCACAGGCCTTCTTTCTTTCAACTCTCACAACAACCTTGTGGGGTATTTATCTACATTTATAGAAGAGAAAACTGTGTCTCAAAGAGGTTAACTGGTTGGTGCAAGGTCACACAACTAGTGAGTGAGTGGTAGAGGGGAATAAAGGAAAATCTACAAAGATACTTGGGCAAGAGAATAGATCCCTGTTACCCCCATTTTGAAACTAGAGGATTACTTTTTTTTTAACATTCATTGTGTTAGTTGGCAGCCCTTCTCAATTCCTGGAGTAACCTTAGATTAGAAGATTAATCATAATCTATAAACAAGAGCTAGCATTTTTTTGGCCACTTTGACTATTTCCCTCTTGTCTCCATGTTCATTCTCTCAAATTCTCCAAGCTAATCTTCCAGACTACACACTTCCTCAACTAATTAGCATACATTCTCTATTCTTTCTATCCATTTGTTGATTCTTTATTCAACCAACAACCATTTATTAAATTACTACTATGTGTCAGCATTCTTCCAAGTGTTAGAAAAGCAAAAATGAAACCCAGTTGCTGCTCTAGAAAGATTCACAATCTAAAGGGGGCCACAGACATAGAAACATTGGTTTAAATCCTATTATAGAGGGCAATGGTGAATCCAGGTTTTGTAGGTCTGAAGTACACAGTTTGGGGGGGGGGGCACTACTTAAGAAGCAGAACATAATATTAGGTACAAGTGAATATTTAGAATGAGAAAAGAAACTACAACAACTTAAAAAATTTTTAAAGACACTACAAACATCACAAAATCCAAAAACATTCTAACTTATGTTGTATTAATTGAATGTGTGATACAACTGTAGTACTTCTTTCCCACGTTTTTTGTAGCTACATGTACTTTGTAATGTTATTTTCAATAGAAAGATAATTCAATCATTACTTTAGCATGCTTCATCAAAATTTGTTTTTTATTATTAATAGATGGTGTATTAATGTGCTCAGGCTGCCATAACAAAATAGCATAGAATGGGTGGTTTAAACAACAGAAATTTATTTCCCACAGTTATGGAGGCTGGAAGTCCCAGATCAAGGTCCAGCAGGTTTTGGTTTCTGCTGAGAGTCTTTCATGGCCTTTCCTCTGAGTGTACATGGGAAATGAGAGAGAAAGAAAAAGATCTCTCTTCTGCTTCTTATAAAGCCACCAATCCAACTGGATTGGGGCCCCACATTCATGACCTCATTTAACTTTAATTACCTCCTAAAGGCCTCATCCAAATACAGTCATACTTGGAGTTAGGGCTTCAGCAGGTGAATTTGTGAGAGTGAGAGGGGAACACAATTCAGTCCATAGCAGATGCAATGCATAAATCATACGACTGTACACACAGCTGTACCCTCTGTAATACTGCTAGAAGATTTGGATCCTTCAAAAGCAGGAAATATGATAAATTCTATCTTGTACAATTTTCATGAAAAAGGAAAAATATTACAGTTCATTTATAGTTTTGTATGATGTAGTGACTATATTTTTGAAAGGAGAAAACTTTCATTTTGACTAGGCATCATTAAAGAATTCTCCACTTAAAATTTAAATGTGATGATTACAAGAATTTTCCAAAGACTAACTTTGGACTTTGTACATTTCAAATGTCGTTTCTCCTCTACTACCCAATATGTTGAAGACTGGGCACTATAGGATACATTCACATCATAATACTACCTCTGTCTCTGTCACTTTTGTGTAAAGATGCTGGGTGAGTCAGGACATTGGGCTACAGGAGCTTTCCTGAAGCCATTTCTATACCATTAGCAATACATTAACTATACACATAAGTTACTGCAAACCACATAAATACATCCCACTAATCCCACCCTAAATCTATCTACAACTCAACTTCCTCTTAGCTACCCCAGTGCCACCCAACACAAAAGGGAAGTCTGATGGAGGAAAAGAATATTAATCAGATGTGGTTAAATATCTTACTTTGCAAATTAGAAAAAACATAACCTTGTAAAAATAATGTTAGGGCCCTTCTCAGGACCTTGGAAAGTGGCTGTCCAAGTGAGGGGCTTTGAAGATTTATGATTAGCTTCATGGTAAATTAGCCTCCAAAGAAAGATATATTCAAATTTCTTTAGGTGATCAGTGAAAGCTTCACATGGGAGGAACGTTTGAGCTGGATCTTTAAAGGTACTCAAGGGAAAGGACATTTCAGGACAAGTGATTGCATGTACAAAGCTACAGAGGAGTTAAAGAACACATGGTCTTGAGGAAATATAAATAGTTTACTACGTCTGTAGGGCATCTGTGGGAATGGTGGGAGATGAAGCAGTAAAGGCAGACTGAAAATTGGAAATTCATCAGACATCAGACATCAGACTTGGAAATTCATGAAAACCCCTGCTTACATTCTTTCTTAAGTTACCTTAAGTTCTCTGATCCTCATTGGGAGGAAGATATTAATTTTATCTATTCCTAACTAGACAGAAAATCAGGAAAGATAAAGAAGAACTCAAGGCTACCATCAGCCAAGAGGCTCTAATTGACATTTATAGAACATTCTACCTAATAACAACAGAGTACACTTCTTTTCAAGCACTCATGGAACATATACCAACATAGATCATATTAAAATGATGAAGTAGGCAACCTCAAGGTAACATCACCCCCACAGAAACATAAAGAAACAAACAGAAACTGTCAGAAACAAACTTTATCAAAACCCTAGAAAATGGTCAAAATTCACAGCAACAAAGCAAATGCCAGATCAAAGAAAAGTCAACTTAAAAATGATAAGAAACCACAGTGAGTTACCTCTTTATACCCATTAAGATGGCTGATATTTTTTTAAATGGGAAATAACAAGTGTTGGTGAGGATATGGAGTAATTGGAACTCTTGTCCATTGCTGGTGTGAATGTAAAGTTGTACAACTGCTATGGAAAACAGCTTTACAGTTCCTCTCAAAAATAAACAGAATTACCATATGATCCAGCAATTCCACTTCTAAGTATATATGCAAAAGAAGTGAAAGCAAATATCAATGTTATTACAGCATTATTCAAAAAATCCAAAAGGTGAAAATAAATATCCATCAAAGATGAATGAGTAAACAAACTATGGTATATGCACACAATAGAATTTTACTCAGCCTTAAAAAGGAATGAAATTCTAATACACACTATAACATAGATGAACCTTAAAAACATTATACTAAGTGAAATAAGGCAGACTCAAAATGGAAAACACTATATGATTCCACTTATAATAGGTATGTAAAAATACAAAGAGACAAATACTAGCCTTCTAGTAGGCTAGAAGTTACTTGGGGCTAGGGTTGGGAGAAATGGGGAGTTAGTGTTTCATGGATATGTAGCTTCTGTTTAAGATGATGAAAAAAGCTGTGGAAATGCATAGTGGTGATGATTGTACAGTATTGTGAATGTACTTAATGCCATTGAACTCAACAATTATAGATGGTTAAAATGGTAAAACAGCAACAACAACAAGAACAACAACAAAATATGGTTTCAGCAAGGATTTGGAAGAAATGGTTGAATAAATCTCTTAAAAAATCAGAAGGTAGGAATATGGGAAATAGAAAAGAGAAAAGTAAGAAAATTAGAGAATCAATCCATGAGGTCCAATATCCAATAAGAATAATTCCTAAGAGAAAGAAGGAAATTATCAAAGAAGTAATTTTAAAAACTCCCTAAACCTAAGGACACAACTTTCTAGACAGAAAAGTTTCACTGGTTGCCTACCACCATGAAGGAAGAAAGATCTCAAGACATGGCATAAAACTTTAGAACAAAGAGGGAAAAGAAACTATCCTAAAGGCAAGAGCTTCCAAGGAGAAAAATTTCATGTTACATTAAAAATTTCAGGGGGCACCTGGGTGGCTCAGTCGGTTAAGCAGCCGACTTCGGCTCAGGTCATGATCTCACGGTCAGTGAGTTCAAGCCCCGCTTCGGGCTCTGTGCTGACAGTTCAGAGCCTGGAGCCTGTTTCAGATTCTGTGTCTCCCTCTCTCTGACCCTCCCCCATTCATGCTCTGTCTCTCTCTGTCTCAAAAATAAATAAACGTTAAAAAAATTTTTTTTTTAATTTCAGAAATCAGGAGTGCCTGGGTGATTCAGTCAATTAAGCATCCGACTCTTGATTTCAGCTCAGGTCAATGATCTCATAGTTTGTGAGTTTGAGCCCTGCATCAGGCTCCACATTGACAGCAGAGAGCCTGCTTGGGATTCTCTCTTTACCTCTCTCTCTGCCTCTCTCTCTCTTTTTCTCTCCCCCCCAAATAAATAAATAAACTTTAAAAAACTTTCAGAAATCAGAATGGCTTTGGACATGTCAACAATACTGAAAGCTTGAAGATACTGAACCAACGCCTTTAACACTCTGAAGAGAAAATTATTCTCAACCTTGAATTCTACACCCAGCCAAACTACCAATTGCAAGGATAGAATATAAACATTTTCAGACATGCAAGGTCAGGAATCTTAGATTAAGTGCCCAAGAAAGTGAGGGCAATAAATCTGGAAAAAGGAAGATGTATGATCCAGGAGACAGGATCCAATGCAGGAAAGAACAGCAGAGATAGTGAAGGGAAACTCCCAGATAACAACTGTGCAGAAGGCCTAGAAATCAAAAAGTCCAGATTGGTAGTCTCCAAGGGAAAGGCTTTGAGGAGAAAATGGGATTTACAAATTGCCTGGTGTGGTTGACAGTACTGAGAGGAATATTACAATTTTGTCAGAGTGTGACATGAGTTAGGGATAAGTACATAGAAATAGATACACATTAGTGATGAGTACATAAAAAGCTAAGCAAAATATCTAAGGTGAGGTAATTGTTAATTATAGGAAAAAATTCCCAAGGAAGAAAAAGTAGTCATACTATAGTACATGGCTCAGCTGTAACAGTATTTGTTGTCACCATAATTTAAATATTGAAAATTAATTCAGCCAAAAATTCTAGTATAATTAAATTGGGAGTATGAGGTAAGGTGAAATGTGTATAGATGAATGCAGAATATAATAGTAGGACTGAATCGTGATCCTCCATAAAAGGAAGCCAGTAGAACATATCAAAAGTTGAAAAATAACTAGCAACTTTCTTGTGTTATTTGAACATATTGAGGAAAATACTAGGAGAAGCTAAAAGAATGAAAAGTGGTTGTTTCTGGGGAGTGGAAATTGGAAATGGGGAGAGATAAGGTACACAATTGCTGTTTGTCATCATAAGACTTAGGTAATGTTTGACTTTGTTAATTATGTGCATGTTATTAAACTACTTCAATCAAAATACAAATCAAATAAAAGTTCAGGGTCAAATCTAAATGTGTACCATGTAATCCTAGTTCATATGCAATGCCCACTATGATAAACTATTAAAGGGAAAAGAACAGCTTGTGTTACAAGTAAAAAGATACCTAATTTTCTTTTTGTGGTAGGAAAGCTTCCTGACGTTTTTATTTGCCCTTGTTCCACTCCCACCCTGGCTGGGCAGAAGTCTTGAAAACAGTAGCCCATGTTCCTCATGTGGGACCCTGGAATATGGATCCATGTATTCCAGAGGGAATACAGCAGACCTTATTTGAAAATTACTGTGTAGATCTATTCTAATCTGTTAGGGGCTACCTGAGTGACAGACACCAGGCACTTATCTCTGTTGCCCTAACATGGAACCCAACCAGGCCAAAAAAGTGGCTGGCACTGCTTGAAAACATCTTAAGGTAGATGAACAACCCATAGATGCCTGAGAGAAAAGATTGCAGTTGGAATATACAATACACAATCTGAGGCCTGGGAGGAAAAACCAAGGAGTGTTTCTTTGAAAATTAAGTCCATCAACAGCACATGAGTGTATGGAAATATTCTTAGGGCAGGTAGCATGCTCAGGAAAGACCTGAGAGAACATTAAAGACTGGAAGGGTTGTTTTGTTTGTTGTTCTATCTTTTTTTTTAATTTTTGATGTTTTTATTTATTTTTGAGACAGAGAGAGAGCATGAACAGGGGAGGGGCAGAGAGAGAGGGAGACACAGAATGGGAAGCAGGCTCCAGGCTCATAGCTGTCAGCACAGAGCCCGACGCAGGGCTCGAACTCACAGACTGTGAGATCATGACCCGAGCTGAAGTCGGACGCTTAATAGACTGAGCCACCCAGGCACCCCAGTTGTTCTATCTTTTAAACTCATGGAATTCAAGGAAATCTCTGCACTAGCAATTCAGTAGAAGCTTCAGGCACAAGATAGAATCAGTCAAGTTGAAGATAGGGCAATTGAAATCATCCAGTTCAAGGGACAGAAAGAAAAAGGAATAAATAAAGAAAAGCAAACAGAACCTAAGGGACATATGGGACACCACCAAGTGGACCAACATATATATTAAATGAGTCCCAGAGAAGAGAGAAAGAGTCAGAAAAAATATTTGAAAAAATAATGGCTGAAAATTTCCCAAATTTGATGAAAGACATTATGTACACATCCAAGAATCTCAGTGAACTCCAAGTAGGATAATGCAAATAGAGCTTGAACAAGAGTCATTATAATCAAAGTTGAAAGACAAAGACAAAGAGAGAATCTTGAAAGCAGCAAGAGAGAAGCAACTAGTCACATACAAAGGATCCTCAATAAGATTAAAGCTGATTTCTCACCAGAGACCATGGAAGCTGGAAGACACTTGGATGACATATTTAAAGCACTGAAAGAAAAAAAAAACTACCAACCAAGAACTCTATATTTGGCAAAACTCTCCATCAAAATCGAGGAAGGAATTAAGACATTCTCAGATAAACAACAGTTGAGCAAGTTCATTACCACTAGAGCTGCCCTAGAAGAAATGATAAAAGAAGTCCTTCAGATTGAAATGAAAGGACACTAGACAGTAACTTGCAGTTATGTAAATAAATAAAGATCTCTAATAAAGGGAACTACATGGGCAATTATAAAGTCTATTAAAGTATTAATATATTTTTGGTTTATAACTCCATTCTTTATTTCCTACATGACTTAAAAGAAAATCCATAGAAAATACCTATAAATCCATGTTACTGAATACACAATATAAAGATGTAAATTATGACAATAACAACATAAGGAAGGGGACAGAACTGAATAATAGCAGAGTTTTTATATGCTATTGAAGTTAAGTTGGTATCTATTTAAACTAAAGTGTATTGAATTTAAATGTTAAATGTAATCCCCATGGTAATTATAAATGTCCTTTTTAAATGAAAATGAGAAGGTAATCAAAAGTTTCACTACAACTATCAATTATAGAAGAAACCACTAATGGAGGAAATGAGAGACAAAATAGGTATAAGACACACAGAAAACAAATAACAAAATGGAAGAAATCCTTCCTTATTAGTAAACACATTAAATGTAAAGGGATTAAAGTCTCCAACCAAAAAGCAGAGATTTCACAGAGTGAATTTGAAAAAGAAACATGGTCCAACTATATGCCATCTATGAGAAACTCACATTAGATCCAAAGACACAAGTAGGTTGAAAGTGAAAGAATGGGGGGAAATTTTTCATACAAATGTTAACCAAAAAGAGCTGAGGTAGCTATTCTAATACCAGACAAAATAGATGTTAAGTCAAAAGCTATTACATGAGACAAAGAAAGAAATATATTATATATTGATAATAGGATCCATTCATCAGGAAGATATAACAATTATAAACCTTTGTGAACCATACGACAGAGCCCCAAAATATAGAATGCAAACATTTACACAATTGAGAAGAGAAATAGATAGTTGCACCATAATAGTTGGAGACTTCCAATACACCACTTTTGAAAATGAATAGAACATCTAGACATAAGAGAAATAAGGAAATAGGGAACTTGAACAGCATTTTAAACCAATTATACCAAACATATATATATATATAGAACAATTCCCCTCAGCAACAGCAGAACGCACATTATTTTCAAGGACACATTAAATATTCCCCAACATAGGCCACATGTTATGACACAAAACAAGTTTTAATAAATTTAAGAAGATTGAAATTATACATACTGTCTTCTCCAGCCACAATGGAGTAAAAGCTAGAACACAAAAACAGAAGAAAAAGTAAACAAGTCCAAAAATATGTAGAAATTAAGCAACACATACTTAAAACAACTAATAGACCAAAGAAGAAAACACAATGCAAATTAGAAAATACTTTGTGAAGAATGAAATTGAAAATGCAACATACCAAAACTTATGAGATGCAGCAAGAGCCATAATCAGAGGAAATTTTGTACCTGTAAATGCCTACATTGAAAAGAAGAAAGATCTCAAATTAATAACCTACGTTTACACCTTGAGGAACTAGAAAGAGATAACTAAATCTAAACCTGGCAGAAGGAAGGAAATAATAAAGCTTAGAACAAAGATTAAAGGAAATGTAAGATAGAAAAACAATACAGAGAATCAACAAAAACAAAAGTCGGTTCTTTGAAAACAGCAACAAAATTGACAAGTCTTTTGCTAGACTGATAAAGAAAAAAAAAAGATAAGATGGAAATAACTAAAATCAGGAATGGAAATGGGGACTACCAACCTTACAGAGATAAAGATGATTATAAGAAAATACAATTAACAATTATATGCTAACAAACTGGATAGCCTAGATGACATGGACGAATTCTTAGTAAGAAACAAATTACCTATGCTGACTCAAGAAGAAATAAAACATCTCAGGAAACCTGTTACAAGTAAAGAAATTAAATTAGTAATGAAAAAGCTCCCAACAAAGAAAACTGCAGGACAAGATGGCTTTACTGATGAATTCTACAAAACATTGGAAGAATTAACACTAATCCTTATCAATCTTTTTCAGATAATTGAATAAGATGGAACATTTTCCAACCCATTCTATGAGGCCAACTTTATGTACAGGGTTAATATAAGTCCTATCAAAATTCTATCATGTTTTTTGAAGATACAGACAAGATTATTGTAAAATTTATATAGAAAAACAAAGGAACTAGAATAACTAAAACAATTTTGCAGAAGAAGGATAAAGTGGGAGGAATCACTCTACCAATTTAAAGACTTAATATATAGCTACAGTAATCAAGACTGTGTGGTATTGGCAAAGCAATAGACACATCAAAAGAACAGAATAGAGATCCCAAAAATAGACCCACACAAACTGATTTTTGATTAAGGTCCAAAAGCAATTCAATGGAGGAAACACAGCCTTTTCAATAAATAGTGCTAGAGCAGTAGACATCCATCAGAAAATTGGTAGGTTTAGTCTAAGAAGAAGTGGAAATTTGTTGTACAGCTTTTGTAACTTTTCCATAGATCTGAAAGTTTTCAAAATAAAAAAAATTGGGAAGAGACATGTAAAATATATTGCAATTATATTAATTTACAGTGGAAAATATACCTGCCCAGTAACCACAATAGTCATCTATTCTAAGGGCATTTATTTCCCAGGATCAAGGGACCTAGGAAACTGAATTAGTAAGTCAAAAGTTTATTTGATAAACATGGAATCAGAATGAAGGAAGTGGAATGGTAAAGGCTGTAAATAGAGAGGACTATATAATTGAGTGTATATCCTTAGGGACCACAATATGTCTGTCTGTCATATGGGTGGTCTTACCCTCTGCTTTCCAGCCACTGCACAATGCACACACTTCTTTCTTCCATTCCTCTCCCCACTCTGTATAGTGAGGCATGGGGACTGCTGGACAAACGGTAACCTATCTTTACTATCAGATTCCTCTTTCAAATAACTCATATACCACCTTTTTGTAACACATTACTCTTCATATAGTTTATAGTAAAGCTGATTAAGTTGCAACTTCCTTTGAATGCATTCTGATCCTGCAGATATGCCCTGATTACCTTGAGTACAGTTGGGCATTTCACAAGTCTCCATCAGTAACACATCTACAACCAATGTCTTTGTGTTCTTTCACTCTCAGAGTCATCCTAAGCCAATCTCCAAATTTCTGTGTCACCTTACTGTAGGCTAGACTTTGGCTACATTTATTTCTTTAATTTGATTTATTTTGCCAAGATCCCATCATAGACAGGCTTTTTTCCCACAAGGTATTAACAGTATTATTGTTTCTTTTGGTGTCTTTGCCACAGTTCTACAAATGTGTTCTTACAAGCAGTATGAGCTAAAGAAGGTATAATAGATAAAATGATAAAATTAGATAATATATAAGAAAGTGCTTTGAAAGTGAAAAGCACTGAATAAATATAAGAAATTATTATTCCTATAATGTAATAGGTGAAGTCACTGACTGCTTTAGGCCAGACCACATAGGAGAATAGCACCTGAATATACTCTGGCCAGTCTGCTCTGTAGTTTTGCCACTTCACATTTCACTCCTATTTTCAGTCCCACCTTGGGATGATGAGTCTCTGGGGAAAAAATCCATGCAGCCAAAGCCACAGAGACTGATTTATAAAGCAGACTTCAAGGTGGTCATTTATAATGAGCAGTATATTAGGCAAGGCAAGGCTTTCATCATCTGCGTAAGGTCCTCCTGGCTGGTAGGTCATTCCAGTCAAGAAACCAGTTGTAGACCAGAAAGCTGCTTGGTAAACACAAATCAGAACAAAAAATGATTGGGTGTTCTCCAGATTTTTTTTTAATCAAAACTATGTACCTGAGAAATTTCCCTCCTTCATACAAGGAACAGTTCTGTCTACAAAAGCAAATAATCCATTGTTCAGAAATAGACAGCCCTCTCCATGGTCATGCATCTTCCTGGAAATGCACAGGTAGATTTTCTCTTCTCCACCCATCTCACTTTGCCAGTCATCTAAAGCATCTGTCTTTATAACATTAGCTCAAGATAGTCATATTACAGTTTTCCACATTACAATTTATCTTAACATTAGTAACATTTTAGGGTGGTCATTTTTTGGCAATTTAACATCTCCATTTCCCAATATACAATTGGATTACTGTGGCAGACAGTCCCCAATGGTCACCACTTCAAAATTTGCTCAATCTAACAGTGCCACAAAGACACTTATGCTTCACTTCTTAAGCTTATTCATCCATTTTCCCTATCTCATAAATAGCCAAAGCACACTCTATTGTCTTTGGTAATATTACCAAAATCCAGCCCATTAGTGTAGTGTAAATTGTGGGTGCTACCTGCAGGCAAGAAGAAATATCTACAGGTCTGTACCCAACACCAATTGTTTGAGAACCAGAAATCTGGCCTGCCAAAGTTTAAAGGGAGGTGAAAAACCTGAAGCTTAGAAAAGGTAAATAATTCACTAAAATAGGACATATGAAAGTGCCTAGCAAAGAGCCTGACACATAGTAGGTTCTCAGTAATAATTTATAAAAAGAAATGAGCAAATTGTCCACAATGTCACAAATAGTGAGTATCAGGGCCAAAACTATAGCACCTAGTTGTTTATTCTCTAACACGGTGCTCAAAAGTTATCCTTAAAAATGTTTTGCTTTTGGGGTGCCTGGGTGGCTCAGTCAGTTAAACATCCGACTTCAGCTCAGGTTATGATCTCATGGTTTATGGGTTCAAGCCCAGTGTCGGGCTCTGTGCTGACAGCTTAGAGCCTGGAGCCTGCTTCAGATTCTGTGTCTCTCTGTCTCTCTGCCCCTCCCCAGCTCACACTCTGTCTCTCGCAAAAATGAATAAACATTTAAAATTTTTTAAATATTTTGCTTTTTATCCTACTTTTAAGAAGTATTTGGGGTGAGGGTGGTACCTGGGTGGCTCAATGGGTGAAGCATCTGCTCTTGGTTTCAGCTCATGTCATGATCTCACAGTTCGTCAGTTCAAGCCCCTTATTGGGGTCTGCGCTGGTGGTGTGGAGCCTCCTTGGGTTTCTCTCTCTCCTCTCTCTGCCCTTCCCCTACATGCATGCACACTCTCAAAATAAATGGTTAAACTTTAAAAAAGATAAATAAAAGTCCATGCCATTAAAAAAAAAGAAGTATTTTGTGGGGAAGAGCAGAAGGTAGTATATGTGCTCTTAATACACTGTGGACTGGAACTTGTGGACTTCAGTGTCACAGTAACTCCTTGAAGCCTCTGAGCCCCTTCTTATGAGCCCCCAGAGCCCTTTGATTAAATTTTCTGTCATCATCATTTGCATTCCTTCTGTCTTATTTCTGGTTTCTTAGATATAAATTCTTGACCTATACATTTACTCACCTTCGTATCCTTAACAGTGGGTACCCAGCATAGAGCCTGGCACATAGTAAGTGCTCAACAAATTTCTGGCGAATTGAAAATTCCATTAGCCCCATTTCTGTGACTCTCCATGATTTGGTGCCTGCACCCTGTCTCCTGTCTCCAATTCCTTTTAATAGTTTATACTACAAGCAGGGTAAATCTCAATATGCTATTCTCAAAATTCAATGGAACTCTTTTCAAAATCTCTTTTCCTCTTTTTTTTTCTTCACTACTTTTTTGCTGAACTCTGCTTCCATCATCCTTTTCATTCATTCACTCACAAATGTTCATTGACTTCTCACTTTGTGCAAGACACTGGAAATTCAATAGTAAAGTAGACAGAACGGCCCTACCGTTTAGAACTTGTAATCTCCTAGGAGATCAATAGTAAACAAATAATAAAATAATTACAGATTGTGATAAGTACTAAGAAGAAAATAAACAAATGATACAGAGATCAGGGTTGACCTCTCTGAGGGAATCAAATCTAAGTCTAAAGTACCAAAGATGTGAAGAACCCTACCAGACAAAGAGCTGCATTCCAGGGCAAAGTCATGTGACTGAAGTGTATTGAGTCAGGGGAGAGCAAGGTAGGATGAGGTCGGAGAGGCAGGTGGGAGCCACTCCATTTCGGAATCTTATAGGCGGGTTAAGTAGTATGATATGACTCTAAATGCAGTGGGAGCCAAAGAATTTTTAAGCAAAATAGTAACATAATCTAACTGACATTTTTAATTTCTTTTAATGTTTATTTATTTTTGAGAGAGAGAGACAGAGCATGAGCAGGGGAGGGGCAGGGAGAGAGGAAGACACAGAATCCAAAGCAGGCTCAGGCTCTGGACTGTCAGCACAGAGCTCGACGTGGGGCTCGAACCCACGAACCATGAGATCATGACCTGAGCCAATGTCGGATGCCCAGCCAACTGAGCCACCCAGGCACCCCTCTAACTGACATTTTTAAAAGATGATGTGGGGTGGCTGTGTCTGACTTCAGCTCAGGTCATGATCTCATAGTTCATGGGTTCGAGCCCCATAGTGGGATAGCATTAACTAAGACAGGGAACAGAAGAGGAGGAAAGGATTTAGGACTGAAGATCATGAGTTTATTTTAGAGCAACTTGAGTGTGAGTCACCAATATACAAATAGAAAAGTCTAGGAAACCAGTGGATATAAAAAGTGTGGTCCTCAGAACCAAGTCAGCTTGCCACTCAGAGCATCTAGAAATATGTTCATTCTCTAACAGCTATATCTCTTCCTATGTATTCTGAGAGTTATGCTCATTGTCTAGTTGTCTACCCAAAAAATTCAGAGGTCGTTCTCAATGTCAAGCTTAAGTCCTTGCAGTGGCCTATAAGGCCCTACATCATCTGGACTCTATAACTTCTCTGACCTCATTTCCTACTACCCGTTTTCTACCACACTGGTCTACTTGCTGTTCTTGGAAGGTACCAGGAACATTCCCACTTCAATATTTTGCACTGAATGTTCCCTTTGCTTAGAATGCTTTTCCCCCAGATGTTTACATGACAAACTCCCTCACCTTCAAGTCTTTGCTCAACTGCCACTTTTTTGATGAGACTTATCCTGACAACCGTATTTAATACTACAACTGCTCATCCCCTCTCCCTGGCCACTCACAATCACCCCTTTTCTAATTGTTTTTAAACCTGTGGCATTAATCATCTGCTAGCATACTGTGTAATTTACTTCTTTATTATGTTTATTGTTCGTCAATTCTGTCCCTCCTCTAGAAAGTAAGCTTCTTGAGGACAGGGATTTTTCTTCCTTATGCATTAATATATTTCATATACCTAAAACAGTGCTTACAGCATGATAACTGCTCAATATATATTTATATTTATTGAATAAATGAATGAGAGCATAAGTTCCTATATCATTCTCTCCTTAAAATTTGTTTGCCATGAGCCTTGTACACTTAGAGCCAAATAGATATATAGGAAGGGGAAATGAGGAGATGTAAGACTGATAACTTTGTGCCATAAGGCAACCACATGTTTCAGATAAATTAAAACAAAGCCTTTCTTAACTGGCCCCTTTCATACTTTGTTTCAGTCTCTTATGGCTATTGGAACAAATTACCATGAAGTTAATGGTTTCAAGCAACACAAATCTATTCTTTTACAGTTCTGGAGGTCAGAAATCTAAAATGTGTCACAGGACTACATTCCTTCTGGAGGTTCTAGAGAAGAATATGCTTCCTTGCCTTTTCCAGGTTCTAGAGGCCTTCTTCATTTCTTGGTTTGTGTCTCCCTCCATCTTCAAAGTGGATCACTCCAACCTCTGCCTCTGTCACCACATCACCTCTCTAACTTTGTCTTTTCTGCTTTCTTATTTTCCTTATGAAGGCACTTGTGATTATATTGATCTCACCAAAAAATCTAGAATAATCTCCCCATCTCAAGATATTTAACTGAATCATGTCTACAAAATCCATTTGCCATGTAAGGTAACATATTCACAGGTTAGAGAGATTAGGACATGGACATCTTTGAGAGCATACAGAATAAAAATACAGATTGACAAGAGTTTATTCAAGGATGTAACCTAGCTCTGAAGCCACCACATACCCTGGGAGCATATGTAAATCAAAATGTTCTAGAGCACCACTATTCATTAAAACTTCCTCTGATGATAGAAATGTCCTATATATGCACTGTCCAATGCAGCAGCCACTAGCCATATGTGATTATTGAGCAATTGAAATGTGGCTAGTGAAACTGAGGAACTGAATTTTTATTTTATTTCAGTTAATTTGGATTTAATAGTTACATATGGCTAGTGATTTGCCAGTACAGGTCTAGTGCTGGAGGGAAGGAATAGACTATAAGGAAAGTTTTTTATCTAAGTATTAGCCTTGGGTGGAATTAAAAATAAAAACATACCTTCCTGAGGTTCCGTGGCACCTGAGTTTGGAGCCTAAATATATACCATATGAATAGTCTAAAAAGCCACAAGCCAAAATTTTTAATTTAAAGTGGACCTAAGTCTGTGATACCTCAAGCACCAAGAAAAATCAAATGAAAATCTTTCATGGGAGAAAATACCCTTACTCCCAGGCCTCATGGAAATCCGACAGAGAGTTCTGACAACTACCACTTCACAACTGAGTCACAATTTACACAAAAAAATCAACTACCAGTGAGGAGAAATCAAAAGGGAAAAAAAGATAAAACATAACCAGACCCACACAGATTTTAGATATTGAAACTATATACAGAATATAAAATACATATGTTAAACACATTTAAAGAAATAAAAGAGCAAAGAGCAAGAGACTATAAAAAATAACCAGCTAGGTTTGAAAAATAACAAAATATAATACCTAGAAATGAAAAATATAATTGACTTTAGAAACCTCAATGAAGGCTTATGCATCAGTTGAAGAGAAATTAGGAAATTGGAAAATGGATCTGAAGAAATCACAGAATATAGCACAGAGATACAAAGAGATGGAAAATATGCGTGGTTAAGAAATACAGAAGGTACAGCTAGAAGGTCCAACATTAACCTCTTTAGAATTCTAAAAGGAAATAATATAAATGGGAGGAGAAATTTTCAAATAAATCATATCTGAAAACTTTCCAGAATTTTCAAAAATCAACAATCTGTAGGTTCAAGAAGACTAAGAAATTCCAAGCAGGATAAGCAAAAAGAAAATTATATTTACATGCATCAGAGTTGACTGAAGAACAGCAGAGACAAAGATAAAAATTAAAACTTACTAGAAAGAAAAGATCAATCATGTACAAAAGAACAACAATTACACTAATAGCAACAATGAAAGCCAAGTTAAAATATAATGTTGAAAGTGCTTAGAGAAAATAATTTTTATCTTAGAATCACATATTCTGTGAAACTATCTTTGGAGGAGAAAGGCAACATGAAAACATTTTAATATGTAATTTTGAAAGTTTATCACCATTTGTTACTAAACAAGGAAAATTATTCAAAAAGAAGTTCTGAGATACAAGAAGAAATTTTAAGTAGAAAGAAAAAAGTGAAACATGTAGGGTAATATTAGTAATTTATAATTTGTGGGATTAAAAGAAGACAAAAAACACAGAAGTTAAAGCCTTCACAATAGGAAGTCATGTTGTTGAAGATTAGAATCAAAGCATTCTAAGGGTCCCCTTGCAAAGAGAGTAAATATCTTAACTCTAGATTTTATTGAATTAAACATGTTTTAATTTCAAGGGTAGCCACTAAAAGAATAGAAAAAGAATGAATATCTTTCTAATAGAAGTGGAAAAATGGACTGAGGAAAAAAATCAGTTAATTCAAACAGGGGAAAAAAACACAGCAAAAGTGGAACCCATGGCACAAAATAAGGCAATATAAATAAATTTAAATATAGAGTTCTTCCTTAAAATATAGTTTTGGAAATTTAAAAACACATTTTTATATAATCCTTTGGGTCAAAGAAGAAATCTTAGTGGGAAGTAGAAAATATTTCGAAACGAGCTTATACATTGCACCTAAAGTAGTGGTTAGAATAATGATTATAGCCTTAAGTGCATATATTAAAAAAGAAGAAAGGCTGAAAGCTAATGAGCTTAGCATTCAACTTAAGAAATTCAATAAAGAACAACAGAATAAATCCAAAGAAAACAGAAGAAAGGAAAGCGTAGACACAAAAGAAAAATGTATTAAGATAGAAAACAATGTAGGGGCACCTGGGTGGCTCAGTCGGTTAAGCATCTGACTCTTGATTTTGGCTCAGGTCATGATCTCATGGTTCATGGGATTGAGCCCCGTGCCAGGCTCCTTACTGACAGGCTCTCTCCCTCTCTCTCTGACTCTCCCCTGCTCATGGATGTGCTCTCTCTCTCTCTGTCTCCTCTCCCTCTCTCAAAATAAATAAATAAACTTTTCAAAACAGATAGAAAACAATGTAGAAAAGATTATCAAAACCAGGAATTAGTTATTTTAAAAGATAAACAAATTGACAAACCTGAGGAAATATTGATCAAGGAAAAAAGAAAAATAAGGTCCACATAAACATTATTAGAAAAGGGTGACATTCTTACATATGTAGTAGTTTAAAACTTTAGCAAGCAAATACT
Source organism: Panthera onca (assembly GCF_046562875.1). Taxonomy (NCBI): domain Eukaryota; kingdom Metazoa; phylum Chordata; class Mammalia; order Carnivora; family Felidae; genus Panthera; species Panthera onca. The sequence goes on from NC_138357.1 coordinate 70,608,188, forward strand.
TTGAGCCACTTCATGTCAACAATTTTTAAAATGTAGACCAAATGAACAAATAACTAGAAAAAATTAACTACCAAAACTGATTAAAAAAGAAATAGAATACATGAGTGGTTATATAACCATTAAATAAATTCAGCCAGTGATTAAAATATTCCCACAAGGAGAACTACTAAGTCTAGATGGTTTTATCGAATATTCAAAAAAGAAATAATTCCAATATTATGAAAATTATTCCAAAGAGTAGAAAAAAAGGAGCATTTCCAAGCTCATTCTGTGGGACTGGCATAACCTTAATACCAAAACCACACAACGGCATATTGATGAAGTCAGAGATTTAACAGGGAGTCAGATAGTGTTAGGCCATGTAGACTACTTTAAGAACTTCAATTTTTATTCTGGTAGCCCCTAGTTGAACAGGAGGCAAAAAACATAAACTCCCTGAACTGTGATGGCAGCCTCCAAATCACAAAGATCCGATGGTTAAAAATCTAACTAGTTTATGAGGCTTAAGCACAACCTTGGCAATAGTGGCTTGTGCCAACCCAGGGTAGTCAGGCTAAAAGATAAAAACAAGAAAGAAAATCTGAGCACACACATCAGAATCTTCACACTGCAGGGAGGATAAACTTCACAAAGTTCACACAAGTTATTAAACAAATAACCAATCAATTAACAACCACCACTCCTAGGGCAAAGTGGGGAATCTGTATCCCAGAGTTCCTACTGTATGTTATCTCAAATGTCCAGGTTTCAACAAAAAAATTACAAGACATGAAAAAAAAAAAAAAACAAGAAAATGTGACCCATACACAGATTAAAAAAAAAAAGACAAGCAGTAAAAATGCTCTTTGAAGAGGTTCAGGCAGTGCACTTAGCAGACAAAGATTTCAAAGCAGTTCTTATAAGTATGTTCGAAGCACTAAAGGTAACCATGCTTAAAGAAATAAAGGAAGGAAATAAAGGATGACAATGTTTCAACAAATATAGGTTATCAATAAAGAGATGGAAGTTATAAAAAAAGAAGAGAACCACATGAATACTCTGGAGTTGAAGAGTATAACAAATGAAAAATTTGCTAGAAGGAAGTCTACAGTAGATTTGAGTTGGCAGAAGAATGAATCAGTGAACTTGAAGATATATCAATAGAAATTATATAATCTGAAAAACAGAGAAAAAAATGAAGAAAGATGAACAGACCCTCAGAGAAATGGGGGATATAAGTGAGTGCATCAACATACAATAGTAGTACTAGAAAGAGAAGAGAGCACAAAAAGGACAGAAAAAGATATTCAAAGAAATAATTGATGAAAACCTCTCAAATTTGATGAAAACATCAATCTACATACCCAAGAAACTCAAATAATTCTAAGACAAAGAGATCATATCCAGAGCCATCACAGTACAGTGTTGAAAGACAAAGAGAAAATATGAAAGCAGGAAGAGAAAAAAAAGACTCATCACATACAAGGGAACCCCAATAAGATTAATAACTGACTTCCTTTGAGGAACAATGGAGGCAAGAAAGCAGGAAGTCAAACTGTTGAAATTTTTTCAAAAACCACCAAGAATTATATATCTAGCAATAATAAAGGTGAAATAAAGACATTCCCAAATGGAAGAAAAACAACAAATGAGAGAATTCATTGCTAGCATACCTTTCTTAAAAGAAATACTAGTGAAATTCTTTAGGATAGAAGCAAGTGATGTCAAACAGTAATGTGAATCCATATGAAAAACAACGAAAGGTGGCAAAAGTAATTATGTGGGTAATTAGAAAAGACAGTATAATTGCATGTTTCTTCTCCTTTCCTCTCTTGACTGATTTAAAAAGCAATTGCATAAAAGTGTGGGGATTATAATATACAGAAATATAATATATTTGACGATAACAGCATAAAGGAAGAGGATGGGAACAAAGCTGTGTTGGAATAAGAAAATGACACTAGATAGTAACTTAGGGAAGAAATAAAAAGAACCAGAAGAGTAAATAAGAATATTAATAAACACTTAAAATATATATTTGTTTTCCTTTCTTCTATCAGCCTTTTTAAAAGACAAAATTATATAAAGTAATAATTACAACAGTATATTGTTGGATTTGTAACATATACAGATATATATGTATGCATAATGAAAATATTAAAAAGAGGGGGAGGCAATGAAGCTACTTAAAATGTCTATATTTCAAAAAAGATAAAATAAAATGTCTTTATTTCACTGGAACTAAGTATAAATCTGAGGTATATTCTAATAAGAGATATATTATAAGCCCTTAGAGAAACCACTAAGAAAATAACGCAAAAATAAAGAATTTAAAAATCATGAAAGGAATCAAAAGTTTACATAAGAAAATACTTACCCATACAAAGGAAGATAGCAAAAACCAAAAAGACATGTGACATAGAAAACAAAAGCAAAATGGCAATGTAAAATTAAACATATCAATAATACTAAATGTGAGTGAATTAAACATTCAGTCAAAAGACAGATATTATCAGACTGAATTAAAAATAGACAAGATCCAACAATATGCTGTCTGCAGGAAGCAAACCTTTCACTCAAAGATACAAAATGTTTGAAAATAAAAGGATGGAAAATGATACACCATGCAAACAACCACCGTATAAAAGCCGGAGTGGTGAAACTAACATCAAAAAATAGACTTTATAACAAAAAATTACTAGAGATGAAGAACATTTCATAATGATGAAAAGTTCAATCTGTCAGGAAGATACAATTATAAACACATATGCACCTAACAAAGCCCCAGAATGCATGAAGTAGTACTTGTATAGAGTGGAAGGGAGAAATAGACAAACAATAATAATTTGAGAATCCCATATTCAGTTTCAATTATGGATAGAATAACTAGGCAAAAGATAAAGGAAATAAAAGACTTCAGCAACACTAAACTAGACCTGACATGCATCTAAGACCACTCCACTGAAAAATAGAAGAATACACATTCTTCTCATGTGTACATGGATTAGTCTCTGGAATAGACCATAAGCTAGGTCATAAAGCCTAGAAGGAACAAAATTCTACAAGGTTTGTTTTCTGACCACAATGGAATGAAAGTAGAAATCAATAACAGGAGGAAATTTGGAAATTCACAAATATGTGGAAATTAAAGAATACTAACATTAACAAACCTAAAAAACCAATGGGTCAAAGAAGAAATTACAAGGGAAATTAGAAAATACTCTGAGATGAGTGAAAATGAAGAATCAACAGACCAAAACTTCTGGGATGCAGCTAAAGCAGTGCTCAAAGGGAAATTTGTAGCTATAAACCCTTATGTTAAAAAGAAAGATCTCAAGCCAACAACCTAACCTTTCACCTTATGAAACCCAAAAAAGAGCAAACTAAACCCAAATCAAGCAGTAGAAAGGATATTAAAAAGACTAGATGGGCACCTGGGTGGCTCAGATGGTTAAGCGTCCAACTCTTGTTCTCAGCTCAGGTCTTGATCTCAGGGTTGTGAGTTCAAGCCCTGCATGGGTATTCACACTGGGCATAAAGCCTACCTAAAAAATAATAATAATTAATAATAAAATTAAAAATAAATAATAAATAAATAACAAAAAGACTAAAGAGGTAGTAAATGAAATAGGGAATTGGGAAAAAAATAGAGAAAATCAATGAAACCAGAAGTTGTTTTATGAAAATATTGACAAAGTTGACAAACCTTTAGGTACATGGACTAGGGGAAAAGAGACAAGATCAAATTACTATACTAAATTCAGAAATGAAAGCAGATTTTACAGAAATAAAAAGGATCATATTATAATTCAATAGCAAAAAAAATTTTTTTGTTTCAAAAATAGGCAGAGAATCTGAATAGACATTTTTCCAAAGAAGACATACACATGGCCAATAGGTACAAAAAAGGTACTCAACATTACTAATTATCAGGTAAATGCAAATCAAAACCACAATGAAATACCACCTCATATCTGTCAGAATGTCTATTATCAAAAAGACAATAAATAACAAGTGTTGGAGACTATGTGGAGAAAAGGAAACCCTTGTGCACTCTTGGTGGAAATGGAAATTGGTGCGAACACTTTGGAAAACAACATGGGTGTTTCTCAAATTAAAAATAGAACTACAATTTGATGGGGTGCCTGGGTGGCTCAGTTGGTTAAGTGGTCGCCTTTGGCTCAGGTCATGATCTCACAGTTTGTGGGTTCGAGTACCACATCAGGCTCTGTGCTGACAGCTCAGAGCCTAGAGCCTGCTTCAGTTTCTGTGTCTCCTCTCTCTCTCTCTCTCTCTCTCTCTGCCCTTCCCCCATTCATGCTCTGCCTCTCTCAAAAATGAATAAATGTTAACAAAAAATTTTTTTTAAAAATAGAACTATGATTTGACCCAGCAATTCATGGGTAGTCTTCTCAGTATTTATCCAAAGAAAATGAATACACTAAATTGAACATATGTATCACATATTCTTTATACATTCATCCATCAATGGACAATTAGGTTGTTTCCACACATACACATACACTCATGCATGTGCATATGCTGAAATACTATTCACCCATCAAAAAGAATGAAATCTTGCCATTTGCAACAATATGGATGGACCTTGAGGGCATTATACTAAGTGAAATAAGTCAGAGGAAGACAAATACCATTTGATCTCACTTATACATGAAATCTTAAAAAAAAAAAACTCAGAGAACAGATTGATGGTTGCCAAAGGAGGAGGAGGGTGAGCAAAATTGGTGCAGGGGATCCAAAGTTACAAATTTCCAATTATAACATAAATGCCTAAGTCATGGAGATGTAATTTACAGCATGGAGACTATAGTTAATACTGTATTACATATTTGAAATTTTCTAAGACAGTAGATCTTAAAAGTCCTCATCACAAGAAAAAATGTTGGTAACTATAAGAGGAATGGTATGAATAATTATATGCCAACAAATCACATAACCTACATGAAATGGGAAAATTCCTAGAAGGCACAAACAACCACACTGAAGAAATAGAAAATCTGCATAGATTTATAACAATTAAACAGATTGGATTAGTAATCAAAAACCTCCTACCAAAGAAAGGTTCAGGACCAAATGGCTTCACTGGTGAATTCTACCAAATGTTTAAAGAAAAATCAAAAGCAATCCTTTCAAACTCTTGCAAAAAATAGAAAAGAAGAAACATTTCCTAACAATTTTATGAGGTAATGATTTCAGATTTCAAAACTTAAAGCTGAAGTAATCAAAACAGTGCAGTAGTGGCATAAGGATAGATATGGATCAATGGAATAAAATGGAGAGTCCATAAATAAACCTTCATATTTATGGTCAATTGATTTTTGACAAGATTGCCAACACAACTCAGTGCAGGAAAAAATAGTCTTTTCAGAAATTACAGAAATGGTGTTGAGACCACTGGTTATCCACATGCAAAAGAATGAAGTTGGACTTCTACCTCACATCACATGTAAAAAAACAATTCCAAATGTGTCAAAGATCTAAATGCAAGAGCTAAAACTATAAAACTCTTAGAAGAAAACATTGGTGTAAATCTTCATGACCATGTATTAGGCAATAGTTTCTTAGATACAACACCAAAACATAAGCAAGAAAAGAAAAAATAGATAAATTGGGCCTCATCAAAAATTAAAATTTTTCTCTGCTACAAGTGATGTCTTCAAGTAAATGGGAAGACAACTCCTAGAATGGGAGAAAATATTTGAGAATCAAATATCTGACATAGGACATGCATCTAGAATATATAAAAAACAAAAACTCTTACAACTCAATAGTAAAAGACAAATAATTCAATTTAAAAATAGGCAAAGGATTCAGATAAGAAGATACAAAAAGATATACAAATGACCAGCAAGGACATGAAAAGATGTTCAACAACATTAGTCCTTATAGAAATGCAAATCCAAACCACAATAAGAGACCACTTCATTCCCACTAGGATGGCAACAGTAAAAATGACAGATAATAACAAGTGGTAACAAAGATGTGAAGAAATGGAGCCCATATACTACCAGTGGGAATGTAAAATGGTGCAGCTGCTTTGGAAAACATGCTGGTAGTTCCTGAAAAGATTAAACATAAAGTAACCTATGACTCAACAATTCTATTTCTAGGTATATACTCAATGAAATCTTATGTCCACACACACAAAAAAAATTGTACACAAATGTTCGTAGCAGCCTAATTCATATTAGTCAAAAAGTGGAAACAGCCCAAATGTCCATCAACTGATCTATGTATAAATAAAATGTCTATCTGTACAGTGTAATATTATTTCACAATAAAGATGAAGTACCTGAAGTAAAGACCACAGATTATATGACTCCATGTGAAATGTTCAGAATAGACAAATCTGTAAAGACAAAAAGAGGGGCATCTGGGTGGCTCAGTCAGTTGAGAGTCCGACTCTGGCTCAGGTCATGATCTCGCAATTCGTGAGTTCGAGACCCGTGTCAGGCTCTGTGCTGACAGCTCAGAGCCTGGAGCCTGCTTCAGATTCTGTAGCTCCCTCTCTCTCTGCCCCTTCCCCGCTCATACTCTGTCTCTCTCTGTCTCTCAAAAATGAATAAACGTTAAAAAAATTTTTTTAATAAAAAAAGACAAAAAGTAAGTTAGTGTTTGCCTAAGGCAACATGACGTGAGGGATGAAGAGTGACTGCTAATGAATGCTAGTTTCTTTAGGGGGAACAAAAATGTAAAATTAGTAGCAATGGTCACAAAACCCTGTGAATATACCAAAAGGCATTGAATGGGTGAATTATATGGTATGTAGATTATATCTCAATAAAGCTGTTTTTTATTAAAAAAATAATGATGGCTTGCACTAGTGTGGTATCAATGTAGATTATGAGATGTGAAATGAATATATATTTTGAAGGTAGAATGAGAAGGATTTCCTGACATATTGTGAGTGGTGTGAGAGAAAGCAAGGACCCGAAGATTTTGCTCTGAGCAACTTAATAATGGGAGTGAGCAACTGAGATAGAGAAGACTGTGGGAGGCACAGTTTCAGGTAATGAGTTAGAGTTCAGTTTGGACATGTTGAATTGAAGTAGGTCAAAGGAATATGTATATCTTACTTGTGTGTGTGTGTGTGTGTGTGTGTGTGTGTGTACGTGTACATCAGTCATTCGTGTGTGTGTGTGTGTGTGTGTGTGTGTGTGTGTGTGTGTGTAAGAAGTGTTGGGGAAATGAGAAAGAACAAGCATGGAAGACAGAATAACCAGTGAGGTAAGAAGAAAATCAAAAGTGTGTGCTGTCCTGGAAGCAAAGTGAAGAAAGTGTTTTAAGGAGGAGGTAGTGATCAACTGTGTCATATGCTGGTGAGAAACCGAGGGAGATGAGGACTGAGATTTGACCATTGAATTTAGCAACCGTGCAGTTATTGGTGACCTTGCCAACAGCAGTTTTGATGGAGCTAAGTGGAAAAGACTGATTGAAGTACATTTCAGAGAAAATGTAGAAAGATAAGTCTCATTTCTATATGCCAACAACAAGAACCAAAAATGCAATTTTTAAAAAGATACTGTAGCACTAAAAATATAAGTAGTCTATGAAGAAAACCTAATAAAAGATGTGCCAGAGATCCTTTATGAAGGAAATTATGAAAGTATTGATATGCAGAGCTGTGTCCTCTTCACAGATACAGCTACTCATTATTATAAAGATATCCTTTGTCCCTGAATCAACCATAGTCAGTGTGACTCTAGTCAAAATCCCAACAGGATTTTTCATGGAATTTGACAATCTGGTTCTAAAATTTATATGGCAGTGCAAAGAAAAGCCAAGGCATTCTTGAGGAGCAGCAAAGTAGAAAAACTGATTCTGTTGGATATTAAAATTTCTAATACAGCTGCAGTACTTAAAAGAGTGTAGTATTAGGACAGAGGTTTGAAAATAGGAGGAGAACAGAATAGAAAACTCAAAAATAGACCTATACCTATTTGGATATTTAATGTAGGACAGGTAGCATCACAGATCAATGGGGAAAGGGTTAACTATTTAATAACTGACCTTGAGGAAAATGGTTATCCACAAAGAAATAATAAAATTAGATTCCCACCTTACATCAAACACAAAAATCAATTCTGAGTGTATTACATACTTTAAACTTTTAGAAGAAAATATAGCTTGAGGGTTCTCAGCTGGCAGTACCTCCACTCAGGGAACGTTTGAAAATGTATAGGAGTGTTTGGGGTTGTTATGATGATGGAAATGATGCCAAATACTAAAGGCATTTAGCACCCAGGGTTCAGAGATGCTAAGCGCCCTGCAATGTGAGAGCCAGCTTCCCATAAAGAATAATTGTCCTGCCCCATACACCAGTAACCTCCCCACTCACAAAGAAACACTGCTATAGGAAAATTTCTCTGTGATCTTGGGATAGGGAAGAATTTCTGTAAAGAAATGTAAAAAGCACCAACCTTAAAGGAAAAGAGTAATACATTTAATTACATTAAAATGAAGTGCCTCTGTTTACCAATAAATCATAAGGTGAAAAGACAAGACACAAAGTAGAGCTACACAAGTAGCACTCATATAACTGGCAATGCACTAATATTTGAAATATACAAACTTTAAATACCAATACATAGAAAAAAAATCCAGGAGAAAGATGGACAAAAGATAAGAACAAGGCTTTCACAGAAGAGGAAATCATTCACAAAAGATGTTCACCTCATTAGTAATCAAGGAAATGTAAATTAAAACCACAATGGATGACCCAAAGAAAACCAAAACAAAAGTCCATTTTAATCCACCAGATTGAAAAAATAACATAAATTAAACAATACTAAGTGAGGATGTGGAACACTTATACTTCTGGCAGGAGTGTATGTTTGGCAACAAATTTGGGAAACAGTTCTGGCATTATCTTTTGTTATTTTTGTTGTTGTTGAAGACCAGTTTGTTTATTGCTTCAATGCTATTCACATTCATTTCTGAGATAGAAGATATTCAGTACATGAGAGAGTGAAATTAAAGTGGTAAAACATCAAATTAGTGCTATATTAACTAAAAATATCAACTTTTTAATATTGCCATCAACTCAGTGGTGAAATGTAAATATTCATAAAACTCAGATCAACAGAATTTTAGGAAGTATTTAAAGAATTGATGCCCAAAGTATGCCTCTCAGCATTTTATTTATTTATTTTTTAATATATGAAATTTATTGTCAAATTGGTTTCCATACAACACCCAGTGCTCATCCCAAAAGGTGCCCTCCTCAATACCATCACCCACCATCCCCTCCCTCCCACCCCCCATCAACCCTCAGTTTGTTCTTAGTTTTTAACAGTCTTTTATGCTTTGGCTCTCCCCCACTCTAACCTCTTTTTTTTTTTTTTCTCCTTCCCCTCCCCCATGGGCTTCTGTTAAGTTTCTCAGGATCCACATAAGAGTGAAACCATATGGTATCTGTCTTTCTCTGTATGGCTTATTTCACTTAGCATCACACTCTCCAGTTCCATCCACGTTGCTACAAAAGGCCATATTTCATTTTTTCTCATTGCCACGTAGTATTCCATTGTGTACATAAACCACAATTTCTTTATCCATTCATCAGTTGATGGGCATTTAGGTTCTTTCCATAATTTGGCTATTGTTGAGTGCTGCTATAAACATTGGGGTACAAGTGCCCCTATGCATCAGTGCTCCTGTATCCCTTGGATAAATTCCTAGCAGTGCTATTGCTGGGTCATAGGGTAGGTCTATTTTTAATTTTCTGAGGAACCTCCACACTGCTTTCCAGAGCGGCTGCACCAATTTGCATTCCCACCAACAGTGCAAGAGGGTTCCCGTTTCTCCACATCCTCTCCAGCATCTATAGTCTCCTGATTTGTTCATTTTGCCCACTCTGACTGGCCTGAGGTGATATCTGAGTGTGGTTTTGATTTGTATTTCCCTGATAAGGAGCGACGTTGAACATCTTTTCATGTGCCTGTTGGCCATCCGGATGTCTTCTTTAGAGAAGTGTCTATTCATGTTTTCTGCCCATTTCTTCACTGGGTTATTTGTTTTTCGGGTGTGGAGTTTGGTGAGCTCTTTATAGATTTTGGATACTAGCCCTTTGTCCGATGTGTCATTTGCAAATATCTTTTCCCATTCCGTTGGTTGCCTTTTAGTTTTGTTGGTTGTTTCCTTTGCTGTGCAGAAGCTTTTTATCTTCAGAAGGTCCCAGTAATTCACTTTTGCTTTTAATTCCCTTGCCTTTGGGGATGTGTCGAGTAAGAGATTGCTACGGCTGAGGTCAGAGAGGTCTTTTCCTGCTTTCTCCTCTAAGGTTTTGATGGTTTCCTGTCTCACATTCAGGTCCTTTATCCATTTTGAGTTTATTTTTGTGAATGGTGTGAGAAAGTGGTCTAGTTTCAACCTTCTGCATGTTGCTGTCCAGTTCTCCCAGCACCATTTGTGAAAGAGACTGTCTTTTTTCCATTGGATGTTCTTTCCTGCTTTGTCAAAGATGAGTTGGCCATACGTTTGTGGGTCTAGTTCTGGGGTTTCTATTCTATTCCATTGGTCTATGTGTCTGTTTTTGTGTCAATACCATGCTGTCTTGATGATGACAGCTTTGTAGTAGAGGCTAAAGTCTGGGATTGTGATGCCTCCTGCTTTGGTCTTCTCCTTCAAAATTACTTTGGCTATTCGGGGCCTTTTGTGGTTCCATATGAATTTTAGGATTGCTTGTTCTAGTTTCGAGAAGAATGCTGGTGCAATTTTGATTGGGATTGCATTGAATGTGTAGATAGCTTTGGGTAGTATTGACATTTTGACAATATTTCTTCTTCCAATCCATGAGCAGGGAATGTCTTTCCATTTCTTTAAATCTTCTTCAATTACCTTCATAAGCTTTCTATAGTTTTCAGCATACAGATCTTTTACATCTTTGGTTAGATTTATTCCTAGGTATTTTATGCTTCTTGGTGCAATTGTGAATGGGATCAGTTTCTTTATTTGTCTTTCTGTTGCTTCATTGTTAGTGTATAAGAATGCAACTGATTTCTGTACATTGATTTTGTATCCTGCAACTTTGCTGAATTCATGTATCCGTTCTAGCAGACTATTGGTGGAGTCTATCGGATTTTCCATGTATAATATCATGTCATCTGCAAAAAGCGAAAGCTTGACTTCATCTTTGCCAATTTTGATGCCTTTGATTTCCTTTTGTTGTCTGATTGCTGATGCTAGAACTTCCAGCACTATGTTAAACAACAGCGGTGAGAGTGGGCATCCCTGTCCTGTTCCTGATCTCAGGGAAAAAGCTCTCAGTTTTTCCCCGTTGAGGATGATGTTAGCTGTGGGCTTTTCATAAATGGCTTTTATGATCTTTAAGTATGTTCCTTCTATCCCAACTTTCTCAAGGGTTTTTATTAAGAAAGGGTACTGGATTTTGTCAAAGGCCTTTTCTGCATCGATTGACAGGATCATATGGTTCTTCTCTTTTTTTTTGTTAATGTGATGTATCACGTTGATTGATTTGCGAATGTTGAACCAGCCCTGCATCCCAGGAATGAATCCCACTTGATCATGGTGAATAATTCTTTTTATATGTCATTGAATTCGATTTGCTAGTATCTTATTGAGAATTTTTGCATCCATATTCATCAGAGATATTGGCCTGTAGTTCTCTTTTTTTACTGGGTCTCTGTCTGGTTTAGGAATCAAAGTAATGCTGGCTTCATAGAATGAGTCGGGAAGTTTTCCTTCCCTTTCTATTTCTTGGAATAGCTTGAGAAGGATAGGTATTATCTCTGCTTTAAACGTCTGGTAGAACTCCCCTGGGAAGCCATCTGGTCCTGGACTCTTATTTGTTGGGAGATTTTTGATAACCGATTCAATTTCTTCACTGGTTATGGGTCTGTTCAAGCTTTCTATTTCCTCCTGATTGAGTTTTGGAAGCGTGTGGGTGTTTAGGAATTTGTCCATTTCTTCCAGGTTGTCCAATTTGTTGGCATATAATTTTTCATAGTATTCCCTGATAATTGTTTGTATCTCTGAGGGATTGGTTGTAATAATTCCATTTTCATTCATGATTTTATCTATTTGGGTCATCTCCCTTTTCTTTTTGAGAAGCCTGGCTAGAGGTTTGTCAATTTTGTTTATTTTTTCAAAAAAACAACTCTTGGGGCTCCTGGGTGGCTCAGTCGGTTGAGCGTCCGACTTCAGCTCAGGTCACGATCTCACGGTTCGTGAGTTCGAGCCCCGCGTCGGGCTCTGGGCTGATGGCTCGGAGCCTGGAGCCTGCTTCCGATTCTGTGTCTCCCTCTCTCTCTGCCCCTCCCCCATTCATGCTCTGTCTCTCTCTGTCTCAAAAATAAACATTAAAAAAAAACATTCAAAAAACCAACTCTTGGTTTCGTTGATCTGCTCTACCGTTTTTTTAGACTCTATACTGTTTATTTCTGCTCTGATCTTTATGATTTCTCTTCTTCTGCTGGGTTTAGGCTGCCTTTGCTGTTCTGCTTCTATTTCCTTTAGGTGTGCTGTTAGATTTTGTATTTGGGATTTTTCTTGTTTCTTGAGATAGGCCTGGATTGCAATGTATTTTCCTCTCAGGACTGCCTTCACTGCGTCCCAAAGCGTTTGCATTGTTGTATTTTCATTTTCGTTTGTTTCCATATATTTTTTAATTTCTTCTCTAATTGCCTGATTGACCCACTCATTCGTTAGTAGGGTGTTCTTTAACCTCCATGCTTTTGGAGGTTTTCCAGACTTTTTCCTGTGGTTGATTTCGAGCTTCATAGCATTGTGGTCTGAAAGTATGCATGGTATAATTTCAATTCTTGTAAACTTATGAAGGGCTATTTTGTGACCCAGTATATGATCTATCTTGGAGAATGTTCCATGTGCACTCGAGAAGAAAGTATATTCTGTTGCTTTGGGATGCAGAGTTCTAAATATATCTGTCAAGTCCATCTGATCCAATGTATCATTCAGGGCCCTTGTTTCTTTATTGACTGTGTGTCTAGATGATCTATCCATTTCTGTAAGTGGGGTGTTAAAGTCCCCTGCAATGACCACATTCTTATCAATAAGGTTGCTTATGTTTATGAGTAATTGTTTTATATATTTGGGGGCTCTGGTATTCGGTGCATAGACATTTATACTTGTTAGCTCTTCCTGATGGATAGACCCTGTAATTATTATATAATGCCCTTCTTCATCTCTTGTTCCAGCCTTTAATTTAAAGTCTAGTTTGTCTGATATAAGTATGGCTACTCCAGCTTTCTTTTGGCTTCCAGTAGCATGATAAATAGTTCTCCATCCCCTCACTCTCAATCTGAAGGTGTCCTCAGATCTAAAATGAGTCTCTTGTAGACAGCAAATAGATGGGTCTTGTTTTTTTATCCATTCTGATACCCTATGTCTTTTGGTTGGCGCATTTAATCCATTTACATTCAGTGTTATTATAGAAAGATACGGGTTTAGAGTCATTGTGATGTCTGTATGTTTTATGCTTGTAGTGATGTCTCTGGTACTTTGTCTCACAGGATCCCCCTTAGGATCTCTTGTAGGGCTGGTTTAGTGGTGACAAATTCCTTTAGTTTTTGTTTGTTTGGGAAGATCTTTATCTCTCCTTCTATTCTAAATGACAGACTTGCTGGATAAAGGATTCTCGGCTGCATATTGTTTCTGTTTAGCACACTGAAGATATCGTGCCAAGCCTTTCTGGCCTGCCAAGTTTCAAAAGAGAGATCAGTCACGAGTCTTATAGGTCTCCCTTTATATGTGAGGGCACGTTTATCCCTTGCTGCTTTCAGAATTTTCTCTTTATCCTTGTATTTTGCCAGTTTCACTATGATATGTCGTGCAGAAGATCGATTCAAGTTACGTCTGAAGGGAGTTCTCTGTGCCTCTTGGATTTCAATGCCTTTTTCCTTCCCCAGGTCAGGGAAGTTCTCAGCTATAATTTCTTCAAGTACCCCTTCAGCACCTTTCCCTCTCTCTTCCTCCTCTGGGATACCAATTATGCGTATATTATTTCTTTTTAGTGTATCACTTAGTTCTCTAATTTTCCCCTCATACTCCTGGATTTTTTTATCTCTCTTTCTCTCAGCTTCCTCTTTTTCCATAATTTTATCTTCCAGTTCACCTATTCTCTCCTCTGCCTCTTCAATCCGAGCTGTCGTCGTTTCCATTTTGTTTTGCATTTCGTTTAAAGTGCTTTTCAGCTCCTCGTGACTGTTCCTTAGTCCCTTGATCTCTGTAGCAAGAGATTCTCTGCTGTCCTCTATACTGTTTTCAAGCCCAGCAATTAATTTTATGACTATTATTCTGAATTCACTTTCTGTTATATTATTTAAATCCTTTTTGATCAGTTCATTAGCTGTTGTTATTTCCTGGAGATTCTTCTGAGGGGAATTCTTCCGTTTGGTCATTTTGGATAGTCCCTGGAGTGGTGAGGACCTACAGGGCACTTCCCCTGTGCTGTGGTGTATAACTGGAGTTGGTGGGCGGGGCCGCAGTCCGACCTGATGTCTGCCCCCAGCCCACCGCTGGGGCCACAGTCAGACTGGCGTGTGCCTTCTCTTCCCGTCTCCTAGGGGCAGGATTCACTGTGGGGTGGCGTGGCCCGTCTGGGCTACTTGCACACTGCCAGGCTTGTGGTGCTGGGGATCTGGCGTATTAGCTGGGGTGGGTAGGCAAGGTGCACGGGGGCAGGAGGGGCAGGCTTAGCTCGCTTCTCCTTAGGTGATCCACTTCAGGAGGGGCCCTGTGGCAGCGGGAGGGAGTCAGATCCCCTGCCGGAGGTTTGGCTCCGCAGAAGCACAGAGTTGGGTGTTTGCGCGGAGCGAGCAAGTTCCCTGGCAGGAACTGGTTCCCTTTGGGATTTTGGCTGGGGGATGGGCGGGGGAGATGGCGCTGGCGAGCGCCTTTGTTCCCCACCAAACTGAGCTCTGTCGTCTGGGGGCTGAGCAGCTCTCCCTCCCTTTGTCCTCCAGCCTTCCCGCTTTCTGAGCAGAGCTGTTAGCTTATGACCTCCCAGACGCTAAGTCGTGCTTGCTGTCAGAACACAGTCCATCTGGCCCCTCCGCTTTTGCCAGCCAGACTCGGGGGCTCTACTTGGCCGGCGAGCCGCCCCTCCGCCCCGGCTCCCTCCCGCCAGTCCGTGGAGCGCGCACCGCCTCGCCGCCCTTCCTACCCTCTTCCGTGGGCCTCTCGTCTGCACTTGGCTCCGGAGACTCCGTTCTGCTAATCCTCTGGTGGTTTTCTGGGTTATTTAGGCAGGTGTAGGTGGAATCTAAGTGATCAGCAGGACGCACAGTGAGCCCAGCGTCCTCCTATGCGGCCATCTTCCCTCTCTCCCCTCTCAGCATTTTAATAGTATAACATTTCAAGGTCAAATAAAATTCAGAAAGACTGAGTCAAACAATGTTACATGGTTTCTGACTGCTGGAACTCTCAAAGTTTTTCAAATGCAAATTTCTTCACATATTCCTAAATTTATTCAAGGAGAGAATACAATATCTGAATTTCTTGAACTTATTTGATCACAAAACTCTTTACTGGGGATTGTGAGGAGCTAGGCTCCAAGCAGTTTATTTTAGAAGTGAGTTGTGGCATTATCTAACAAATTTGAACATGTGTATATTTTACAACTCATTGGTTCCACTCCTAGAAATAGGCTTTGGAGAAACTTGGGCAAGTGTATTATAAAGAAAGTTTATAGCCATGTTGATAAGAATAGCAAAAACAAAACAAAAAACCTTAGAAAACAACAGATGTTCATTAATAGCAGTATGTCTTTGTTGTGGTAGAATGAAATACTAGACACCAGTGAAAATGAGTGAACTACTGCCACAGATAACATGAAAGGTTCTCAGAGACAATTTTGAATAAAAGCAAAATTGCAGAGGGGCGCCTGGGTGGCTCAGTCGGTTGGGCAGCCGACTTCACCTCAGGTCATGATCTCGCACTCGGTGAGTTCAAGCCCCACATCAGGCTCTGTGCTGACAGCTCAGAGCCTGGAGCCTGTTTCGGATTCTGTGTCTCCCTCTGTCTGACCCTCCCCTGTTCATGCTCTGTCTCTCTCTGTCTCAAAAATAAATAAATGTTAAAAAAATTTTTTAAAAAAAATTGCAGAAAAGTTGAGTGTGATACCAATATTAAGAGTTCAAAACCAAACAAAATTAAAGAGTATACTGTTTAGAGTTACTTGTATATGTAGGAAGACTAGAAAGGACACCTGGGTGGTTCAGTCGGTTAAGCAACTGACTCTTAATCTTGGCTCAGGTCATGATCTCAGTTTGTGGGTTCAAGCCCTGCATCAGGCTCTATGCTGATCTCGTGGAGTCTGCTTGGGATTCTGTCGTTCCTTCTCTCTGCCCCTAACCTACTTATGCTGTCTCTCTCTTTCAAAATAAATAAATAAACTTTAAAAAAAAAAAAAGGAAGACTACAAAGAAATGCAAGGGAGTGACTTTTGGAAGTTCATGATAGTGGGTGCCTCTGGGGAAAGATGGGGTGGTGGGCCAGAAAGAAGGATGCAGGGATCTGCAATGGGACTAGGTAATATTCTGTTGAGATGGATGGTGGGTTCACAGGGTGTTTATTCCATTATTATGCTTCATGACTTATATATTAAATATTCTTCATGTGGAAATTGCATACAAATACAAGTTCCATATATTAAGCGTTTTGTATGCATCAACTGCATCATGCTTTAAATGAAGAATAGAGAAGAATTCTCTCCCTCTGCAACTTTTGGTCTAGAATCTGTAATAGAGAGAAAGACTCTCTTCTAAATAGCTGCATCTGTTCACAGCCACAGTGTTAACTTTGTTCTCCCTGATCTTCTCATCCTGCGAGCCATGGAGCCAAACGTGGTATTGAAATGTCAGTATGGCTTTTCCTCCATTTGGTCAGGAGTATGGGAATAAGCACTCCCTCTCTTATGATCAAGAGTGTGCTTAGTCACTGAGTCTGCCAACATTGTCATGGAATAGCAACTGAAATAGCCAGGAGAAAAACACAGACTTAGCCACATCAGGTACATTTGGGGGTCTCTGAAGTGGGGAAGTTGGAGGGTGGACAGAAAACGGGGCCAGTGAAAGAGAGACCAGGTTGCTTTCTAATGGCATCTTCATGAACTCATGTGACCCTAGGCAATTCACTTCCCTTCTCCAGACTCAAATTCCTCCCCAGTCCTCTTCAGGGTTTAACTAGAATGTACTTTACAGTTGCTGCCAGTCTAAACACTCAAAGACTGCAACTGTAAGTCCACCTGAGGGGAAAACAGTGTGCATAGCTACCCTCCTAGTCTTCAGGTTGGTGAATAATTAAGCTCCTCTCTATCGATCAGAATTGCTGAAAGTATTGCTGATTTGGCTCTCTTAGTAGTGTGGAAAAACGAACCCACGTGCATGTACAAATGGCCATTCTTGACTAAGAAACTCCTATTTACACAATTAGCCTTGAGACTATAAATAGAAGTAGAAGCAAAACTGTCCCCAAGCCTGTAGAGCCTGTCCTCCCTCCTCCAGACTGCCTTTGATTACAGAGGTTTATATCTCTTTGTACACAGCCCTCCTTAGCCTTCCTGCCTCATGTGCATGTTTTCATGGGGAAAAAATGTTCTTGTCAAGTTGTCCCCACATAACCTCCCTTACTACCTCTACATCTTTTTCTGCCTTAAACAACCACTATCTCTACCAAAAGAGGCTTAGGTAAGCAAAATGAGCTTTGTCATTTGGGGTAAATAGACCAAGGGTTAAATTAAAGATACAGCTGTCTATACAGCTGGCTACAATGAGTGCAGGGCCTGGCAGTGCATGTGCCAGCTGCGTCTCACTTTTATTCCTTCCCACTGTTGGTCTCCCTTCCACCCCTGTGGCCAGGGGTGCTGAGCTGCAAAGCTCTCTGAGCTCCTGGGAAGTTTCAAGCTGTGAGTTGGGGCTAAGGCAACCTAACTTCCTCCTGTCGTAACTTCCTTTGGCCAAAAGATGTTTAAGTCTCAAATTTGGAACTGGAAAGGAAATGCAAAATATACAAGCCACCTTCTCATCACTTGCAGATGGTCACCCTCTCCTTCTTCGAAGTCTTCTAGGCTTGTTTAAAGCAATATTTTGCTCTTAGCACATTTTCTTTCCCTTGAACTATAGGGTTTTTTTTATTTTGTTTTTCTTAGCAGCACTTTTCAGGATCTGCTTTCCTAAAGGAAAGAGAAACTATGTGTTACTCTGGGTGAGTCACTGTTGTTTAGTCAATGCTGGTGAGAATCTCAAAGATTAACAAAGATTGCCAAAGGTGGCTGCAGTCCAGTCCCCAAATGCCCACATAATTTGCCCCCCTTTCCATTTTAGGATGAAAATAATCAGGGACAAGAAGAGGAGGGGATTTATGTGAATAAATAAGATACTGTCTTACAGCCAAAGCAACATTCAGATTCTCAGCTGGCAGAGGAATTCTTGAGCCTGATCTGCAGTG
Organism: Panthera onca; assembly: GCF_046562875.1. Classification (NCBI taxonomy): domain Eukaryota; kingdom Metazoa; phylum Chordata; class Mammalia; order Carnivora; family Felidae; genus Panthera; species Panthera onca. Next base: position 70,626,611 of record NC_138357.1, read on the forward strand.
AAAGCATGAGCAAACTGCTAAATGGAATGCAAAGAGAACCCTAAACTTAATCTCCGTTCCAGTCAGTCTACAGAAGAGTTGCAGAGAAGTACTATTCCTGGAAGGCAAAGTGCTTACCCACACACTGCCCCACCCCCAGCGTGAGAAATCCAGGGCCTCCATGACTGTGCCAGCACCCTGGCTCTTATTTCTGCAGTCCAGTTGCTTTGGTGAAATAGGAGTGTACACTGCCTATCCATGAAAGAATCACTCTGAAAGCAATTTATAAACTGTAAAGTACTAGGGGATGTCAGGTGGCCCTGTCACTCATCCATTTTTGTTGTATACTGCATTCCTTCAGTTGTCTTTTCTCATTATTGGATAAAAACCACAGAATTTTGTGGTGAGAGGTTAGGCCCTACATGTAATCAATCATGTACAAGTCCCAAAGAATGGAAGCATAAATCGGCCTTAATTTTGGATTCCCCAGTCTACACATGAAGTGCATTTGCCAGTCAGCAACCTCACAAAAACATAACAGAATGGTCAAGAAATGACCCTAAGAAAGTTTTTGTGTACAGGGGATAGCTTTAAAGACTTTTTGAATGAAAAACTCTAAATTTCAACATACTATTATTGCATACTCTGCATTGAAGTAAAAGCCCTCGTGTTTATGTAGACTTTGAGGTGTCAAATATCTCATGACTCCTCATGACTCTGCCCTGAAATGAGGAGAAGGCAGTTGTGCCGTAGCCACTGCATACAGTGGTGGGCTCTGCCCAGAGTGACTGGACAGCAAGATCAAAGAGCCAAACCACATCCACTTTGCATCCTTGGACTGTGTTAAAGGACATCCATCTCTGGCTAGCACCTCACCCAGGCTCTACTTTTAATAAACAAAACAATTTGAAATTTGTGATAAATTAAAAGAAAAAACAAGAACTTCATCTTCCCATTCATCCATATGCCCATTGCTTATTTTGAGGGTGTACTGAATAGCACTTTCCAGAACAGAGTAATCCCTACGTAGAGACAAAGATGGCTCTAATACCAGGGCATAGGGGAGAAGGAACTTTGCACTCCTTCCCTCCCCATTCTCCTTTTCCCAGAGCCCATCCAGCTGACAGGTGCCAGAAGGGAAGAAATATTAGCAAATGATAGTTTCCAACCCCAAAGAAACTGTCCCCAAAGGGAGACAGAACAAGGCAGCTCATAAAATCCTTCAACTGAGGGTCGTAGCGAGACCTATCTAATTACATACGATTAGAAACGGTTCAACTTGTTGAGAATGTGCTACATGTGAAATGAAACAAAATGACACTTCTTGCACCCTGTAATGATACTATCTTGGAAGGAGAGTACAAAGGGTTTGTTCATGCTATCAGTAACAACAGTTTTTCTCATCCAACATTTTCGACACATCTGGTTTTAATATGGTGGTCTAAATGAAGTAAGTTAACTTTTTACCCACTGTTCTGGCCCTCCTTTTCTTCCTTCATTGTACAATTCCACTTGTGTTGGCATTGTTCTTCTTTCACCCATCCCTCTCCAAGCTAACAGAGATAGAAGAGGGTTGTGCTGAGGAACTTTGCTTATCTCTGGACTCTTGATTGTTTTACTGTTCAAATAGCACTAACAATGATTTGAAAGTAAGACTAGTCTTATTTGTTCCAGCTATGTTCAACAGATTTTAGCTTTGACCTTCTATTTAATTTGTTAAACTGACACTGAATAAAAGCTCCCTAAGTAATTGATGAGTCAAAAAAAATCCTGATTTTGAAAATTAGGGAAGGATCATCTCAATTACTCTTAACTAGAATGCTTAGGGAATCTTGTGTTTATATCTAACTGGTTTCCAGCTAACAAGGGAGTAAATGACCATTCTGTACCTGCATTGGCCAAAAAAAAAAAGTATTTGGTGATTCCATACTGAAAGTGTATGAGATAGGTGTATTTCCCATGAATGTAGAACCTTCAAGGTACAAAGTAGGTTTTCTTCTACACATCCCTTTTCAGAACAGAAAAAGAATTTTTCTGTCTGGCAACCAGAAAAAGATAGTAGGATTCTGCAAATGCCTATGATTAAAAGCCAAAGTTTATAATTTTTTAGTGCTTTGATACAAAGCAAATGCTAGCATTCACCCATCTTTTTTACCTTCTTTAGATTTGTGCTTCACAAGACTTTGCGAACACCAAAATTTGTAACTCTGAGCTGACAGGGATTGTCTACTGTAATTATAAGATACAATCTAAATTGTGCAGGTCCTTTTTTAAGGACCTGTTCATGTGTTCTGAATTCTCTCCAGACTACAGATTGTGGTTGGAAAGAGAGAGGCATGAATGGTGCAGTCTTTTTGGTGGCTTCTGATGTATCTTTCCTGTCTTTAGAGTACTTCTGTAACAAATGCCTTAACCCCAAGAAGTGGCTAATAATGAGACATTTTATGCCCTCTGGCAAGCCAGTTGGGGTGATGGTTTTGGGCACGTGTACCATTCAGTGCCTGAAACATCACCAGGATGTCTGTCTGTGTAGGGCTGATGCCATGAAGGGGCTAGCAAGAATTGCTATCTATAGCCTTTACCTAAGAGAAGTGCCATTTTTACTACAAAGTCAGCAAACCTTCATTAAGCACATACTGTGTACAAAGCCTTGTTAGGTTTCTATAACATTCTCTGTAACATGTTACTAGATCTATTTTTTGAAGTGGTCAAGGAATGTCACTAATAATTTACTGACTACTGCTATATATATATATATATATATATATATATATATATATTGTGCTGGGGATACCAAGATGAATCAGAGGTGTTTCCTGACTTATAGAGCTCAGAGTAAAGTGTGAGAAAGAAAAAATTGCAATTGGGTGTGAGACTAAAGGTTTCTTGTGAAGAGCTTTGTGAGTGTAGGGAAAAGAATGATTAATTCTCTCAGAAGGGCATCAGAAAGGCTCACAAAGGAGATGATATTTGAGCTGTATCCTAAAGGATGGGTAAGATTTCACCAGGCAGACAGGATAGAAGAAAAGAGAATTCCAAGCAGAGGGAACAGCATTTGCAAAAGCTCATTAAAGCATGTTAGAAAGCTCTTCTTACTATCACTTGAGAGAACAAATATAAGTTATCCTAATGTTGAGTTTGGATTTTTCTCTCATGATTACATTGCCATTTTTAAATATAGGACATGATATTTTAAGGCAATGATGAGAAGAGACCTGATAGATTTGAAAGTTCTCCTTATTAAGCTGTGATGCTTATCTGGTGTCTTGCACATAGCAGGCTCTCAATAAATGCTTGCTGAGTGATGAATCTCATATCTCTTTCCATTTATAAATTACTACTCTATCAAGCATCAGCTTACAAAGCAAAACTTCTGCCTATGACTTAGAAATGAATGTTCACAGTTCTGCTCTCTGTCACCCCAGCTTCCTCTACTCTCAAGAAGTATGTCTCTGCCACTGGACCTTAATTGTGTTTACAAGGAGGGACAACTGCCCTTGCTTTAAATCCTCAGTAACACTGGTTTCTACTCGGAAAGCCTCTATATAATTGAAATTTTTAAAAAATGCCATTTGAACAGGATAGTCCCCATGTTGATGAAATAGGGGTTGGTGTCCTGGGAACTTTAGTGATACTGGCTAATATAGATGGGTACACCTCACATTTTTATTTTTATAGTAGAACCTAAATATGATTGATCAAACACTTTATATGGCAATAATAATAGAGTCTGCATTGAATGGCCTTGACAGCATGACATGGTATTGCCTATTCTTTTTGTTGTTGTTAAGAAAGAAAAGATAAATTTTTACTATTTTTATAAGTTATGCAATAACCTTTGGGGCAGTAAAAAAATTTTTGCCTTGAATATCACTAGGGAATAAATGACAGAGAATGTAGGTAGACATAAACCATTTGCAAATCATATGCAAGGACACTTGTAACCCTTTCATTGCATTTTTGGATCCAGTCTTTAGGAAAATTCCCACCAGGGAATCTTGTTTCATTGTGAATCTAAAATGTATCAGAAATAAACCTCTTCAGTTCCAAACTGTGGCAGCTACATGACTGGCTCTTTCAGGCCTAAACTCTATAGCTATACCTTTCTAAAGGCCACAAGAGGGGCGCCTGGGGGGCTCAGTCAGTTAAACGTCCAACTTCAGCTCAGGTCACCATCTCCCTGTTGTGAGCGTGAGCCCCGCATAGGGCTCTGTGTTGACAGCTCAGAGCCTGGAGCCTGCTTCAGATTCTGTGCCTCCCTCTCTCTGCCCCTCCCCCACTCACACTCTCTCTGTCTCTTTGTCTCTTTCTCTCTCTCTCAAAAATAAATAAACATTTTTTTAAAATTTTTAATACATAAATAGATTGATAAATAAATAAATAAATAAATAAATGCCACCACACCCAGCCACAGAACGTACTATCTTTCAGCCCCTGCATTTCACTGGGTAAATTCTTTTTACAAATAATTATTGACTGCCTCTTAGAGCCAGGCACAGTGGCAGGTTCTAAGAATACAGAAGTAAAGAAGACAGCCCCCATGGTACCCTCAACCTAGTAAAATGGTTTATAATCTCTTTGAGGTCATGGTCCCTTTGGAAAATCTGATTCAAACTGCCCTTACATTGCTTAAATATTAGGATGGCAGCTTTCTGTTTCCCCAAAGAAAGGCAAGAACTTTTGTCCCTGATGAATGGAGTCTTGTGAAATCCATTAGAACTTATTCTTTCTAGATGTTAACCTTTATCCTCTTTTGGAGCCTGTAGCATGATAGAGAGAACATGGACTTTGAGCAAAACAGTTTGGAATTCTTCAATCAGCGGGACCTTGGGTAATTTACCCAGTGTCTCAGAAGCTCTACTTTCTCATTCCTAAAACAGTGATCCTCATATGCACTTTGCAGGGTGGCTGTGAAGATTGAATCAGTCAATGTGTATGAAGCACCTCGCACAAGGTCAGTGCTCCAGTCAGCATTAGTAAGTGACAAGGCTATATTTTGAACCTAGGTCTTTCTGACTCAAAAACCTAGTCTTTCTGCTTCCTAACAAATGCTCTGAAAATACTGGATTATATTTAACACTCACCAAAACTCCATCAGGGAGGGAAGAAACACCACATCTGGAGAAACAAATGGATAGAAAGAAGGAAATATCCTAGTTTGTCTAGAGACACTTAGGACATCTGTGACAATGCTGACACCAATTCTAGAGTCTCCGTATCCTTTGTAGCTATGAGCACCCAGCATGGCTCCATGATCAGTTGTATCCGTTCCTTCTATAAGAATTTACTGACTACCACTATGTGCCCTATTTGATCATAGGTGCTCCTGATGATTTAAAGGGCATGATCTATGACTTCTAGGAACTTTTAGCCTAGTGGGGAGGCAGAAGCTATATCCAAAAAAACAATTAGAAAAAATTACACAAGGCAGTACATAAACAAGGAATAATCTGTAGCCAAAACTAAATGTATTAGTCAGCTTGGGCTTCCATAACAAAATACCATAAACTGGTTAGCTTAAACAACAGAAATTTATTTTCTCACAGTTCTGGAGGCTACAAGTCTAAGATCAAGATGTCAGCATGATCAGCTTCTGGTGAAAGCTTTCTTCCTGGCTACTATAGAGCTGCCTTCTCTATCTGTCCTCACATGAAAGGGAGAGAGAGAGAGTGAGCAAGCTCTCTGATGTCTCTTCTTATAACATTACTAATCCCATCATGAGGACCTCACCTTCATGACCTCATCATATAAACCTTATTATCTTCCAAAGACCCCGTCTCCAAGTACAGTCACATGACAGGTTAGACATATGAATTTGAGGGAGGACACAATTCAGTCCATAGCACTGTCTAACTTCTCATGTAATGGCCATGAGAAGATGACTTTTCTTTCCTTAATTAAATTTTTTTGCTGACACTACTAACATTTTAAAATACATAATACAGGGGCGCCTGAATGGCTCAAGTGGTTTGGGCATCCGACTTCAGCTCAGGCCATGATCTCATGGTTTGTGAGTTCAAGCCCTGCATTTGGCTCTCTGTAGTCAACACGGAATGCACTTCGGATCTTCTGCCCCCCTCTCTCTGTGCCCTTCCCTCCCTGCCTCTCAAAAATAAACATTTTTAAAAAATAAATTAAAAAAATAAAATACGTAGTGCATAATATAGTCATTAAAGCTTTTGGGGGGGGAAACAAGTTATAAATTGTATTCTAGTCACCATAGTGTCACTGCTTTGATTTATACCCACATCAGCTCTTGCCTGAACCATTGCAATAGACTCATTCACTCATTCATTCATACAAGTAGTGTGTGCTTACTCTGTTGCACACACTCAAGAATCCAGTAGTTAAAAGGCTGGCATGAATCCTGCACTTAAGTGCTTACATTTTAGTCAGGGGACAGCATTAAGCAACTCAATGACCAAATTAATTATTTGAATACAACCAAGATGAGTGCTACCAAGTAGTAGTAGAGGAAGTTGAAAGTATATGATATGGAAAGGTGCCCTAATCTGGGGAAACATCAGGAAGACTGCAGCGAAATTAATGTTGAGCTGTGAAGGCCAAGTGGAGGCCACTAGGCAGAGAGCCTGGAAGAAGAGCTTTCCTGGTTGAGGAAGCACCCTGTGTGAAGGCCCCTTGTGAGAATAAAGCAGTGCTCCTTTGAAGAACTGCAGAGGAGACTGTAAGGCCAGAGCTGGAAAATCTAGAGATAGGAGGTGAGGTTAGAGAGGTAGTCATGAAGCCAGTTATTACAGGACCTTGTAGGCCATGGCAAGGATGTAGACTTGCAAGCACCAAGTAACAGGCAACTATTAAAGGGTTTTAAGCAAGGGAAAACCACAATCAGGTATGTGTGTGATGTGTGTGTGTTTGTGTGTGTATGCATGTGTGTGTGTGTGTATATATTAGTCTGCTCTGGCTGTCATAACAAAATTTCAAAGACTGGGTGGCTTAAATGAGAGAATTTATTTCCTCCCAGTTCTGGAGGCCAGTTGTCCCGGATCAAGGTCCAGCAGAGTCAGTTTGTAGAAAAGTCCTCTCTTCCTAGCTTATAGACAGCCACTTTCTCGCTGTGTCCTCAGATAGCCTTTCCTCAGTACATGTGCACAGGGGAAAAGAAAGAGGAAGAGAGAGACAGTATGCAAGCAAGCTCAGATGTCTCTTCTTATAGGGACACTAATCCTATGGGATGAGAGCTCTACCCTTATGACCTCATTTAACCTTAATTTCTTCTTTATTCTAAATATAGTCACATTGGGGGTTAGGGATTTAACACATGAATTTAAGGGGACAGAGTTCAGTCCTTAACGTGTGTGTGTGTGTGTGTGTGTGTGTGTGTGTGTGTGTGTGTGTTTAATCACTCTGGCATTTGTGTAGACAATAGACTGGAGAAAAGTAGTCCAGTGGTAATAGAGTGACCAGTTAAGAGGCTGTTGTGGTAATCTAGATTTCAAATGCATCTTGGAGGTAGAACCAACAAGGCTTATTGATAGATTACATGTAGGGGTGAAAAAGAGGGAAGTGTCATGGAGGACCTCAAAGTTCTTTCTTCAGCAACTGGGTGAATTGTTGATTGATAAAGGCAACACTGGAGGAGGAGGTGGGGGTTCGGGATGGGGCCATGAGTGCAGCTCAACTGGTTTCCCTCCCTCCAGTTGTTCCATCCATAATCCATCCTTCATATCAGTTATTTTTGAGCAATGCAACTTTAATCATGCTGCTCCTGCTTCAAATACACACACACACACACACACACACACACAACCTTCCAAAGCTTACAAGTCTAAAATTCTTAACAGAGTACACAGGATCCTCCTAGATTGGACCCTAATCTATTTTTCTCACTATACCTTCCCTACCTCTTGAACCATGGTTCTAGCCATGCCTTTGACCAAGTTATTCCTTCTAACAAGATGTCCTTCCTCCCACATGGCTGCCTGATGAAATCCTACTCTTCCTTCAAGCTCCAATTCCCATGTCATCTGTCTGTGAAGTTCTCCCTCACCATCCCTCCCCTCCATAGTTAATTGCTTCTTTTTCTAAGATCCTATAGTACCTGACACATAGAAGTATCTGAGACCTTATCATACTGCATTGTAATTCTCTTCCTCATCTGTTTCCCCAACTAAATTAAATGCAAGGGCAAAAGCCATGCTTGATACTTCTCTCCATTCCCAATTCCTACCACAGTGCCTGGAAACAAGTAGGTACTCAGATATAATGATAAATAATAATGGCAAACACTCATAGAGTGATTACTATGTGTCCGACACTGCTCTGAGTGCTTTAGATGCTCAACAATGATCTCTTCAAAAGTTCAGTTATTATCCCCATTTCACAGATGGCTTGCCAAAGTTAGCAGAATAAATAAGTGGCAGAACCAGGATTGAAATCCAGGCAGGCTGGCTCTGGAATCTAAGTTCTTCATCATTGCACTGCATAGCCTCCCAATGTTTTTCTGCTGCTCAAACAATTGGCTATTGCTCTTCAGACTCTCTTTTCAGCACGGCAGTCTTCATCTCTTTCCACCCCACTGTTTTATTGTCTATTACTTACTTGGAGCCTGGGAGCTGCTTTGATGATGACCTCAGGGAGTTGGGGGCTGCGGGGTGGCGAATTACTCTACTAAAACCAAAGGCTACAGCAGGAAAAGAACTACAGAAATATCCCCCCTCCCCTTTATCCTTCCCTTTTATCCTACTACCCCACTCCTCAAGCACCAGATACCTGTTTACTTCTACCTTAGAAAGAAGCAAAGGGTTACCCTCTTTTCTCCCAGTCTCATTTTTCTACCTACTTGCCTGTCACCTCCTCCCTGCCCAACCTTTTGTAGTCTAGGAACTAGGCTTAGCTAACTCCTGCAAATTCCAGTTCGCACACAAGCTCAAATTGAGTGTGTGCCCTGCAATGCCCCCAACTGGGCCTATCTCATTTTGCTCTGCCTGATATTTTGTTTTGTTTAGCTTTGTTTTTGAGGGGGAGTGGAGTTTTGGTTTTGATTCCCTCAAGAGAGAGCGAGGTCCCTGCTGTTTTACTTTTAGCTAGCACTAGCTCAGCTCCAGAGTAGCCTTCACCACCACCCCCAGATTAATACAGCAATACAAAGAAAAAGTGGCAGCAGGGTAACAATGGCACAGTTGTGTTCATTCCCCGAGTTTGCATTTCTTCAGCATTTAGGAGCTTGGTTTTGTGCTATTTTGTTTGGTTTTTGAAAATTTTTATAAGGGTAAAGGTGATATAGGGTAAAAGCACATTTCCTGAAGCCAGATACACCCACCACTTACTAATTGTATGACCCCAGGAAGTTATTTAACCTCTCTGTGCTTCAATTTCCTCATCTGTAAAATGGAGCTAATACTCTTCACAGGGTGTTTGTAAGGATTCAATGAATCAACCAGTGTGAAACATTTAGAACTGTACCTGGTACATAGTAAGTGCTCAGTAAACATTAGCCAATATTATTTGCTAAATACAGTATGGTAGCAGAGAAGAATATCACAAATGTACATGTTCCCACTATTCAAAATTAAAATTGGTTAAGATTTTATCTTAGCTTTATGTCTTTTCTTAAAAATAAATTATTATAAAAAAATAAATAAATTATTATAGATAAGTTGACTATTCTGTGACCCTCATCCTCAGTACTATTCTGCTCCTGACTCCCTAAAGGCATCCATTGTCATGAATTTGATGTGTATCTTTCCAGCCCATGTTCACAGTAATCAGAAATAAGACTTGGTATGGGGAAGGGAAGTGAGTGGCTTAGGTTTTTTTTTTTTATTTATCTACACAAATGGTATCATAATGTTCATATTTTGCAACCTGCTTTTTTCATTCAATGTTTTTGAGATCTATCCATATAGATCTACTTCAGTCCATTTAACTGCTCTGTAATATCTCTTGTAGATATCCTGTTTTATTTATCCATTCATATCTGTATGGACATTTGGATCAGTCTGGATTTTTTGTGACTGAATTCAGTCTGTTGGAGTGAACATTTTTATACTTGTGTCCTTTGGCACATGTGCACGTTTCTGTAGAGCAGAGCTGCAAATGTAATTTCCGGGTCATAGGGTTTATCCATTTTCAATTTTTCTAGACATTGCAGTCTGGCAGAGGCAGTGAGCACAGTGAGTAAAAGCATGACCTGGGGCCCAATAGATATAGGCTCAAATCCCAGCTCTATTACTTCCTAAGCTGTGTGACTCTGAGCAATTCTTTGTGCCTTGGTTTCCCTATCTGGAAAATGAGAACAGCATATACCTATTAATGTTGTTGTGTACATTAAATGCAATAAGGCTTTTAAGGTGTTTTAGTGACTAAAACATAGTAAGCTATAATTCTTTTTTTACTATTTTTATCATATTTCCCCCTCAAATATGATAGTAGACCTTTTGTAAAGTATAGATATGTGAATAGAAAAAAATACTAGAAGAACGTTCATCAAAATGTTAGCTAGTGTTAGAAATCTGAGTGATCTTTTTGTGTGTTTTTTTATATCTTTCAAATTTTCTAAAAATGAAATATATTACCTTTGTAATGAGAAAACAAAATCACAGTCAATTGATTTTTTTAATGAAACAGAATATAAAGGAATTGAGATTAAAAAAAGAATTTCCCTTCTGGTGAGCAGGTTCACTCCAAGAATAGTGAAAGAGGTCTTAAGAAGTAGCTTTATAAAAGTTTAGAAACAATCTAAATGCTTACCAGCAGAGGATTTGTTAAATATAGTACCTTGTGGAAGGATCTGCAAGATAATATGGTTAAATGAAAAGAGCAAGTACAAAACACTGCACAGTATGTTACCGTACTGTGTTAAATTGTAGTTTTATGCTTATGTAAGCAGTCTACCTCTTGAAAGAGTCAGGAAAAAGCCAAAGCATTAGAGACTGTTAAAAACTGAGAACAAACTGAGGGTTGATGGGGGGTGGGAGGGAGGGCAGGGTGGGTGATGGGTATTGAGGAGGGCACCTTTTGGGATGAGCACTGGGTGTTGTATGGAAACCAATTTGACAGTAAATTTCATATATTAAAAAAAAAAAAAAAGAAAGAAAAAAAAAGAAAGAGTCAGGAAAACTCTGCTAAGGGAACAGGGTGTCTAGGGCATGTCAGATTTATTCTTTTACTAAATATCCTTTTCTACCTTTGGAATTTCATATTGTATGCATCTATTATTTACTCAGATTTTTTAGTATATGTGCTGCCGAAGCGAGCACTTACTCAGATTTTTTAAATAAGATACTTTTAAAGTAGCTTATGCTAGAATTTAATGGGCTTTTTACAGTTATTGTCAGTATCTCCTCAACTGCCTTTATTCTAACTTCCAAAGTTAAGGGAAGGAAGCGAGATGAGGGCATCTGGCTGGAGAGCCGGTACAACATCAGCTATGCTGCTGTCCCACCCCCAGTGCAAACCTGATTCAAAGGTATTCAGACATAGGAGGATGGAAAGTGGTTCTAGAAGGGCATAACAGCCTCAGTAGAGGGGTGTGTGTGTGTGTGTGTGTGTGTGTGTGTGTGTGTGCCTGCAACTACAATTATGTGTAAAATGTAAAGGGGAGAATGGTAAGAGATGTGGCTAAAAAGGTGTGATAGGGCCAAGCTATGGAGCCAATGTTTTATGAGTCATGCTAAGGAGCTCAGACCCTCCAATCAAAGATGTAGTGTTACTAAAGCATTTACAGTAAGGGAGTGAGAAGACCCAACTTGAATTTTTTAATGTTTATTTTTTAATGTTTTAATGTTTATTTACTTATTTTGAGAAAGAGAGAGAGAGAGTGGGGGAGAGGCAGAGGGAGAGGAAGAAAGAGAATCCTAAGCAGGCTCCACACTCAGCATGGGCAGCATGGGGCCTGACTTGGAGCTCAGTCCCACAAACCATGAAATCATGACCTGAGCTGAAATCAGAGTTGGACACTTAACTGACTGAGCCACCTAGGCGCCCCAATCCAATTTGTGTTTTTGAGATTTTACAAGGGCTGCTGCACAAAGGATGATTTTGAGAGATAGGAAGAACAGTTCAGAAGCTGGTAAGAGATGATAAAGCCCTGAATTTAAAGTGTGAGCTAGAATTTGAACTCAGGCCTGCCTGACTCCAAAGATCAAATGTTATTTCTCCATACAACACACTGCCTGAAGAAATGAACCATTGGGTTCGTTTGAATCAGCTTTCACCACACTAACACTGGAAGTACTACCAGTAGATATACATCTTCATTTACATTGAGATAAAAAGGAAAAGATGACCTCTTAATAAATCCTATGGGTTCCCAAAAGCAATTCCTTTTATAGTTTTTTTTTATGTTTGTTTATTTTTTTTTAATTTTTGTGGGTTTTTTTAATGTTTATTTATTTTTGAGACAGAGAGAGACAAAACATGAATGGGGGAGGGTCAGGGAGAGGGAGACACAGAATCTGAAACAGGCTCCAGGCTCTGAGGTGTCAGCACAGAGCCCGACGCGGGGCTCAAACTCATAGACCGCGAGATCATGACCTGAGCTGAAGTCGGCCGCTTAACCGACTGAGCCACCCAGGCACCCCTATGTTTGTTTATTTTTGAGAGAGAGAGAGAGAGAGAGAGAGCAGAAATGGAGGCAGGTCAGAGAGAATGGGAGACAGAATCCAAAGCAGGCTCCAGGCTCTGAACTGTCAGCACAGAGCTGGACATGGAGCTCAAACCCACAAACTCTGAGATCATGACCTGAGCCGAAGTTGGCTGCTTAACTGACTGAGCCACCCAGGCACCCCAAAGCAATTCCTTTTAAAGAAAGAAACCTTAAAATACATGCTGTCACCTTTGTGGTTTGGTTATTCATTAAGTAAGTCTTGCTTACAACATCTTGGGGAAATAGGAAGTTTGCATCCTTCCTTGCTTTTTAAATATTTTGCTTTACTATTACTATAAATTATCTAGTATAGTTTACACTTCAGGTATTGAAAATTAAAGAGGGTATCATCCATGAATCCCCAATTTCAAAAAAAGTGGAATATGAATAACAGTAACATAATTAGCATATTATAACTTTTGATTATTCAAAAGGCAATTCATGAATAGAGTACCTCAGCATCCATGTTAAGAAAATTATTATCGGGGCGCCTGGTGGCTCAGTCGGTTAAGCATCTGACTTTGGCTCAGGTCACGATCTCACAGTTTGTGAGTTCGAGCCCCGTGTCAGGTTCTGTGCTGACAGCTCAGAGCCTGGAGCCTGCTTCAAATTCTGTGTCTCCCTCCCTCTCTGCCCCTCCCCCTCTCATGCTCTGTCTCTCTCTGTCTCAAAAATAAATAAACACCAAAAATTTAAAAAAAAGAAAAAAGAAAATTATTATCATAAGCTCCTAATAGAAAGGGCAGGGTTTATTCGTGTTTTATCTATCCTCAATGCCCAGTATGTAGCAGACTTTCAATGAATGATTGAATGGCTGGATGGATGAGTGAATGGTAGAAGACTATAGCAATAGATTCTTCTGAGCCTATAACTTTCCTAGTACCAGTTTTGCATGCCTTTCTTTTGCTTTTTTCTCCTATAAGTAGAATACAAAATAGCAAAGCTGATTCTCTCCTAAATTGATATTTAGAAGCTTTTGGCAGGGAGCAGGGAAGGGAAAATTGAATGACCCTTAATTTTTTGGAAACAGTTTTATCAATATATAATTCTCATACCATAAAAATCTCCCATTTGAAGTGTGCAACTCAGGTATTTAGTATATTCACAAAGTTGTGCAATCATTGCCACTAATTCCAGAACATTTTCATCCCCCTCTAGAAGAAAGCCCATACCCAGTAGCAGTCAGTCTCCATTCCTCTCCCCCCTCAACCCTGGTGACAACTAATCTATTTTCTATTTCTGTAGATTTGCCTGTTCTGGATATTTCATATGAATGGAATTCTACAGTATGTGGTCTTTTATCACTGGCTTCTTTCACTTAGCGTAATGTTTTCAACGGTCATCACATTGCAGCATATATCAGTATTTTTTTTTTTTTTTGCTTTTTATTACCATATAGGAGCTTTCTGAGCCAGTAATTTGTGGTTTAAGTCATCACAGTATTTCCTACATTTTGGACAACTAAAGGAATTCATCTGAAACTGAAAGGAAGCCAGCATGAATACAACCCAGGATGAATGAGATTACAGTCATCCTCATCTTTGGCAGTGGCAAAATTATGCTGAGCCAAAGATCTGTCTTAATAGGATGGCAGGCCCAAGTTATGTGTTGTGACCTCCTGCTGGCAGTGGTCTAGTCTGAGAAGGGCTCATGGGTGCTGGTATAACGGGATGAGGCAAGTGCCTCATAGCTTATATTTCTGGCTTGGGCAGAGCTTGGGTGCAATTCCTCATCTTCAGACATCTGAGAAAAGTATGTCGGGGATCTCCTGGTTCCATTTGTTCTGTTTGCCAGTGGGCAGGGTACACTGCACTGTGCAGACAGGTTGGACAGTTTATTGTAGGCAGACGAAAGCAGATTAAAAAACCATCAGCTTGGTGGGAAACTAGCTCAGAGTCCAATCCAAATTTCAGATGAAATATTTACACAGCCAGGAGATAAACCAAGGGAAACAGTGTGCCCTTTGTGTGTGCTTCTGAGTGTGCAGGCACACACAGAGCTGCTGACCATTTGTCAACTTCCAAGATTTATTCTGCTGCTTCTGGCAAAGGACAACCTAATGATTTAATAGCTTGTCAACACCTACACAGAGAAACAAGGACTAGCACTTCCTCATTTCTTATTTTCTTTGCTTTAAATAGGAATTCCTATTGTAAGTCACTGGAACCTGGAAATCAGACTGTCAGATTCTCTTGACTTGGGTGCACAGTTCCTGAATCTGAGCATGATGAATGTTATAACTTTCCTGTTATACAAACACAGGGTTTCTACCCTTTCAGAAGAACCCCATTGAGTTCATGTCCTAAAGCCTGAGTGTTTGCTTCAGACCATTACTGTGAGCCAATTTCAAATGGAGTGAAACTGTTTTGTTTCTGTCCCATGAACCTCTTGAGTTGAATGCCTGCTTGAGCAATCCAGTGCCTAGTTGCCACATTTACATTTGAGATGGAGAAGTTATTGAGAGGATTTAGTGGGGAGGAAAACTGGACTTCTTGTGTAGAGTATTATTCTTCAGGCATCTTTGGCAGTTGTAGGTTCCCTGAAAGCAGGAAGCATGTCCTTTTCCGTATAGCAAATCCCACAGTGCCTAGACACTGTAGTGTCTGGCACACAGTCACTTTACTTGACTGATTTTCAGACAATTCAACTATGATCTAGTGAACAGAATGACAAGTTAACCAGAGGGTTATATTTTATATTAGAAGAATACCTTAGGTACACTGGGCCTTTATCCCAAAGAAAGGTAAAATAGCAAAGTGGTATAGAGCTTTACTTCTCAAACTTCAATATGCATGTGAATTACCTAGGGCCTGTTAAATTCAAATTCTGATTCAGTAAATCCAGGGTGGAACCAGAGATTGTGCCTTTCTTGTAAACTTCCAGGTGATACAATGTTGCTGGTCCAGGAACTACACTTTGAATAGCAAGGATCTAGAACTATGTTGCTCAATATGATAACCACTAGCACATGGAATGTGGCCGGTCCAAGTTGAGATGTGCTATAAGTGTAAAATAGACATCGGATTTCAAAGACTTAATTAAAACATGTAAAATATCCCATTAATGGTTTTATATTGGTTATATGTTAACATGATAATATTTTGAATATAGTGGGTTAAAAATATATTCTTAAAATTAAATTCACCTGCTTCTCTTTACTTTTTAATGTGGCTACTCAAAATATTTTCAATCACATATATGGCTCACATATTTCTACTAATCGGCACTAGTCTAGAGTAGGTGTTGAAAACTTAAGTGAAGGACCAAATACTAAATATTTTGGACTTTTCAGGCCATAAGGCCCCTGTCCTACTTTTTACCTCTACCGTTGTGAGCACAAAAGCAGCCACAAACAATACATAAATAAATAAGTGTGGCTGGATTACAATAAAACTTTATTTACAAAAACAGGTAGAGGTGGTAGCCATGAAAACCAACAGCCCACAATAATGGTGAAAACCAGAGAGGCCTAGCAGCCACCAGAGGGAGCTGAACAGTGTTGGAGCTCCTTCAAAGCCTCATTCCCAGAGAATTATTATTTGACCTGTCTGGTTGTTCCCTAGAAGACACCCCTTGCAAGACTTTTTTCATTAGACCTGACTCAAGAGCTTATTTGGTGTGAAAAACTTTTTCCCTGGGGCATTTGTCAAAAACAATTAGATGCAAATGATTAATTAACTGCGTAGCTGTATGAGACAGTAGATAACAGTTTGGGAAAACATTAGGCTAACCAAAAGGCTTAGAAAAAGCTAGGGAACGAGATGTCCATAGGGGCTTTGAAAGGCTTCACCATATTCCTGGGAATCTAGAGGGGCACATGCATGCACAGAACTGTGTGTATGCTAGGGATGTGTGTGTGCTCAGAAAAGACCTGAGAAAGGCCTCTGGCTGACCTTCAAGCTCTGCACAAGTGAAGTGCTAAGACAGAGTGATGCACTGTCTGGCTGTATGTTGAGGGTGTGCCTCCAACATGCACACAGAACCTCTTGGCAAAGACTGGGAGACTTGCAGGCATTTCAGAACATCTCTGTCCTACCATTGGCTGAATATTAAGTTAAGCAAGTAGAGATTTCAGTGGCCACACATTACAAAGAATACAAACTTTATAGAATTAATTTGGAAAAGTCATTAAACAAATAAATACCACCAGCAACAACCACAAGCCCTGGGCAAGGAGAGAATCTGATTTCCAGAGTTAAATGTCTACTTTTCAACAAAATTTAAAAGATATATAAAGAAATAAGAAAGTATGGTCAATACACTGGATAACATTACTCAACATAAACTGGACCCAAGAATGTCTACATGTTGGACTTACTAGACAAGGACTTTAAATCAGCTATTTTATTTTTTTTTAACATTTATTTTTTTTGAGACATAGAGAGACAGAGCATGAATGGGACGGAGTCAGGGAGAGAGAAGGAGACACAGAATCTGAAACAAGCTCCAGGTTCTGAGCCATCAGCACAGAGCCCAACGCGGGGCCTGAACTCATGAACCGCGAGATCATGACCTGAGCCGAAGTCGGACGCCCAACCGACTGAGCCACCCAGGCGCCCCAATCAGCTATTTTAAATATGTACAAAAAATTAGAGAACAATATGAGAACAGTTTCTCACCAAAGAATATCAATAGACAAAAATTATAAAATAAAACAGAAATACAAATACAAATTCTGAGGTTGAAAAGTACAATAATTGAAATGAAAAGTTCACTAGAGTTGCTCAGCAGATTTGAGCAGGCAGAAGACAGAATCAGTAAATTTGAAATCAGGTCAATTGATATTATCCAGTCTGAGGAGCTGAAAATAAAAATAATAAATAAAAATGAACAGAACTTCAGAGACTGGTTTGGCACTATCAAGTGTACTAACATATAAATAATAGGAATCCCAGAAGGAAAGGAGAAATATTTGAAGAAATAATGGCCCAAAACTTCCAAAGATGTTAATCGATGCACCCAAGAAGCTCAACAAATATGAAGTAGGCTAAGCTCAGAGATATCCGCTCTGAAACACATCATAAACTGCCAAAAGACAAAGAGAGAACTTGAAAGCAGCAAAAGAAAACTCATCATGTACAAGGAGTCCTCAATATGATTAACAGCTAACTTCTGATGAAAAATCACAGAGGCCAGATATTCAAAGTGCTAAAAGAAAAAAAAAACACCATCAACAAGAATTCTATATCTGACAAAACTATTCATCACAAATGAAGGGGAGGGGCACCTGGGTGGCTCAGTTGGTTAAGCATCCAGCTCTTGATTTCATTTCAGGTCATGATCTCGTGGTTCACAGGATCAAGCTCCACATCAGGCTCTGCACTGATGACAGTGTGGAGCCTGCTTGGGATTCTCCATACCTCTCTCTCTCTGCCCCTCCCCTGCTTGTGCTCTGTCTCTCTAAAAATAAATAAATAAACATTTAAAAATTTTAAATGAAGGGGAAATTAAGACATTCCACAGATAAACACTGAGAGAATTTAATGCTACACAAAATACCAAATCTGCCCTATAAGAAATATTAACAGGAATCCTGAAGGCTGAAATGAAAAGACACCAGACAGTAATTTGAATCTATATGGAAAATAAAGACCACCAGTAAAAATCACCACATAGGTAAATATAAAAGTACAATGTATTTTTATTTGTAACTTTTTCTCTTATATGATTTTAAAAGCAGCTGTGTATAGCAATAATTATAAATCTGCTTTTAATGAGTACACAATGTATAAAGATGTCATTTATATGATAATAATAGCATAAAGGAGCAGTGTGGGAATGAAATGATATAATAGCAAAGTATTTATATAATACTGAAATTAAGTTGGTATTAAATCAAACTAGATTATTAAAAGTTAGGATGTTAATTGTAATCCCCAGGTCAAACACTAAGAAAAAACAGCACACACACGCACACACACACACACACACACTTATATATAATACATTTAATCTATTTAAAATAACAACAGGGAAATTAAAATGGCACACTAGAAGATATGTATTTAATTTTAAAAAGAAGACAGTAATGGAAGAATAGAGAAACAAAAAAGCATAAAATGTAGAAAACAAATAGCAATGGCATGCATAAACCATGCCTTAGCAGTAACTGCATTAAATGTAAGTGAATTAACCAGTTCAATGAAGTCAGAGATTGGCAAGATGGATTTATAAAACATTATCTAACTATATATTGTTGATAAGAGAAACACATCAAAGTTACACACAGGTTGAAAGTAAGAAGATGGTCAAAGATACATCATGCACACAATAACTAAAGACAGCTGAGTGGCCATACTAATATTAGACTAAATGGATTATAAAACAAAAATTGTTACTAAAGACAATGAAGGACATTTTATGATGGCAAAAGTCTCAAGCATCAGGAAAATGTAACAATTATAAATATATATATATATATATATATATATATATATAAATATATATATATATATATATATATATATATATATATATGCATGCCCCTAATAGCAGAGCCCCAAAATAATGAAGTAAAAACTGAAGGATTAAAGGAAGCAACAAATGATTCAGCAATAATAGTTGAAGACATCAATACTCCATTTTCAACTAGACAAAACAACTAGAAACAACTAAACAAAGGATCAACAAGGAAATCAAATACTTGAACAACACTAAACCAACTGGACCTAACAGGCACATATAAACACACCACCCAACAACAGCAGAATACAGAAGTGCACATGGAACATTTTCCAGGACAGAACATATGTTAGACCACAAAATAAGTCTCAATAAATTTAAAAGGATTGAAATCATACAAAGTACTTTGGAATGAAATTAGATGGAAAGGAATGAAATTAGAAATCAATAAAAGGAGGCGCCTCGGTGGCTCAATCGGTTAAGCATTGGACTCTTGATTTCAGCTCAAGTCACAATCTCGCGGTTCATGAGTTCAAGCTTCATATCTAACTGTGCAGAGCCTGTGTGACATTCTTTCTCTCTTTTTCTCTCTCTGTCCATGCCCTGCTCTCTTCCTCTACCTCTCTCTTTCTCAAAAATAAATAATCATTTTTTTAAAAAAGAAATCAGTAGGGGCACCTGGGTGGCTCAGTCGGTTGAGCGTCCACCTTTAGCTCAGGTCACGATCTCACAGTTCATGGGTTCAAGCCCCACGTCGGACTCTGTGCTCACAGCTTGGAGCCTGGAGCCTGCTTCAGATTCTGTGCCTCCCTCTCTCTCTGCCCCTCCCCTGCTCGCATTCTGTCTCTCAAAAATAAATAAAACATAAAAATAACAAATAAACTGAAAGTAGATTCTTTGAAAAGTTCAACAAAATTGACAAATATTTGGTAGACTGACCAAGAAAAAATAGAGAAGACTCAAATTATTAAAATCAGAAATGAGCATGGGGACTACAAAACTTACAGAAATAAAAAGGAGGATGAGAGAATACTATGAACAACTGTATGGCAACAAATTATATAACCTAGATGTAATGGACATATTCCTAGAAAGTCACATACCACAGAAACTAACTCAAGAAAAAAATAGGAAACCTGAATAGACCTATAACAAATAAAAGAGATTTTTTAATCACACAAAGAAAACTCCAGGTACATATGGTTTTACTGGTTAATTTTACAAAGGATTTAAGGACTTAGCACCAATCCTTCATTTAAAAAAAATGGAAGAGGAGGTAACACTTCCCGATGCATTCTATGAGGCCAGTATCACCCTGATACCAAATTAACAAAAATACCACAAGGAAAGAAAACTACAGAACAATATCTCTTTATGAATATAGACATAAAAACCCTCAACAAAATACTGACAAACCAAATCCAGCAACATATAAAAAGGATCATATATCACAACCAATTATAATTTATTCCAGAAATGCAAAGTTGTTGTCACATCTGAAAATTAAATAATGAAATATAATATATCTATAGAATAAATCTTTTAAAAAATCTGTGATAACCTCAGTGGACACACACAAAAATCATTTGACAAAATCTTAGACCCTTTCATCATAAAAAAAAAACTCAAATTAGAAATAAAAAGGAACTTCTTCAACCTCATAAAAGGTATCTTAAAAATCTACATCTAATATCATACTTAACGATGAAAGATGGAAAACTTTCCTCCTAAGATCAGGAACAAGACAAGGATGTCCACTCTTGCTACTTCTATTCAATGTTCTAGAGGTTATAGTCAGGGCAATTGGGGAAAAAGAAATAAAAGGCATCCATATGTGAAAGAAAAAAGTAAAGCTGCTGCTATTTGCAGATTATATTATTTTTTATATAGAAAATCCTGGGGCGCCTGGGTGGCGCAGTCGGTTAAGCGTCCGACTTCAGCCAGGTCACAATCTCGCGGTCCGTGAGTTCGAGCCCCGCGTCAGGCTCTGGGCTGATGGCTCGGAGCCTGGAGCCTGTTTCCGATTCTGTGTCTCCCTCTCTCTCTGCCCCTCCCCCGTTCATGCTCTGTCTCTCTCTGTCCCAAAAATAAATAAAAAACGTTGGGAAAAAATTAAAAAAAAAAAAAAAAAAAAAAAGAAAATCCTAAGGTATCCACACAAAAAAAAATTTATTGGAGCCAAAAATGCATCCCAAAATCCAGAACACTGACAACACCAAATGCTAGAGAGGGTGTGGAGCAACAGGAAATTTCATTCATTGCTGGTGGGAATGTAAAACGGTACAGCCACTTTGGAAGACAGTTTGACAGTTTCTTACAAAACTCCTTGGCATTTACCAAAAGGAATTGAAAACTTATGTCCACACAGAAACCTGTGCACAGATGTCTAGAGCAGTTTTATTCATAATTGCCAAAACTCGGAAGCAACCAAGATGTCTTTCAGTAGATGAATGGATAAAAAAACTGTGGTACATCCAGACAATGGAATATTATTCAGTACAAAAAGAAATGAGCTATCAAATCATGAAAAGACTTGGAGGAACCTTAAATGTATATTACCAAGTGAAAGAAGCAGTCTAAAATGGCTACATACTGTATGATTCCAACTATATGACATTCTGGAAAAAGAAAAACTATGGAGACCATAAAAACATCAGGAGTTGAGGATGGGGGGAGAAATGAATAGGCAGAGCACAGAGGATTTTTAGGGCAGTGAAAATACTCTGTATGATACTATAATGATGAATATATGCCATGTTACACTTGTCCAAACCTATAGAATGTGAACCCTACAGTAAACTATGGACACTAGGTGATAACAATGTAGTTCTTATCAGTTATAACATATGTACAACTCTGTTAGGGGATGATGACAATGAGGGAAGCTGTGTATGTGTGGAGGCAAAGGGTACATGGGAAATCTCTGTACCTTCCTCTCACTTTTGCTGTGAAACTAAAACTGCTCTTAAAAATTATGTGTTTTTTGGGGCGCCTGGGTGGCTCAGTCAGTTGAGCGTCCAACTTCAGCTCAGGTCATGATCTCGTGGTTTGTGAGTTCAATCCCCACGTCAGGCTCTGCGCTGACAGCTCAGAGCCTGGAGCCTGCTTCAGTCTGTGTCCCCCTCTCTCCCCACCCCACCCCTGCTTGTGCTCTGTCTCTCTCTGTCTTTCAAAAATGAATAAACATTAAAAATTTTTTTAATTGTGTGTTTTTTAAAAAATGAGTTCAGATGGGGCACCTGGGCTCAGTTGGTTAAAGCTTCTGGCTCTTGATTTCTGCTCAGGTCATGATTTCACAGTTCATAGTTTCGAGCCCTGCATCAGGCTCTGCACTGTCAGAGGAATTCTGTCTTCCTTTCTCTCTGCCCCTCCCGCACTTGTTCTCTCTATCTCTCTCTCTCAAAATAAACATTTTAAAAACACATTATAAAAATGAGTCCAGTTGGGGCGCCTGGGTGACTCAGTCGGTTGAGCGGCCGACTTCGGCTCAGGTCATGATCTCGCGGTCTGTGAGTTCAAGTCCCGCCTCGGGCCCTGTGCTGACAGCTCGGAGCCTGGAGCCTGTTTTGGATTCTGTGTCTCCCCCTCTCTGACCCTCCCCCATTCATGCTCTGTCTCTCTCTGTCTCAAAAATAAATAAACGTTAAAAAAAATTTTTTTTTAAAAAAATTAGTCCAGCAAATTTACTGGATAAAAGATCAATGTACAAAAATCAATTGTATCTTCATAGATTAGCAATGAACAATCCAAAAATGGAATTAAGAAAACAATTCCTGGGGCACCTGGGTGGCTCAGTCGGTTAAGCATCTGACTCTTCATTTAGCTCATGTCATAATCTCGTGATTTGTGAGTTCAAGCCCCACATCAGGCTCTGTGCTGACAGCACAGAGCCTGCTTGAGATTCTCTGTCTCCTTCTCTCTCTCTCTCTCTGCCCCTTCCCTGCTTGCTCTCTAGCTCTCTCAAATAAATAAATAAATAAATAAATAAATAAGCAAACTGAAAAAAATAAAACAATTCATATTCCAATAGCATCAAAAAGAATGAAATACTTATAAATAAATCAAACAGAAGAAGTGCAAGACTTGTACACTGAAAACTACAGGACACCGTTGTATGGAAAGATATCTTGTGTTTATGGACTGGAAGACTTAATATTCTTAAGATAGCAATGCACCTGAATTGATCTACCAATTCAACATAATCCCTGTCAAAATCCCAGGTAGTTTCTTTTTTGAGAAACTAACAAACTGATCCTAAAATTCATATGGAAATGCAAGAAACCCAGAATATCTAAAACAATCCTAATCAAAAATAAGAACAAAGTTGGAGGGTTGATTTTCAAAACTTGCAATAGTGAAGACAGTGGTGCTGGCCTACAGAGAGACATATAGATTAATGGAGTAGAAATGTGTGTCCCAAAATAAACCCATACACCTATGGCCAATTGATTTTTGACACGAGTATCAAGACAATTCAATGAGAAAAGATTAGTCTTTACAACAAATGCTGCTGGGGCAACTGAATATCCACATGCAAAAGAATGAAGTTGGACCCTTGCCTCACATCATCAAAAAATTAAGTCAAGATGGGGTAAAGACCTAAATGTGAAAGCCAGAACTATAATACTCTTAGAAGAAATGTAGGTGTAAATCTTTATAACCTTGAATTCATTTCTTCAATATGACACCAAATGCCCAAGCTACCAAAGAAAAAAAAAACAGATAAATTGTACTCTTACCACAAGAAAAAAATAGATATATTGGACTTCATCAAAATTAAATAATTCTGTGCTTCTAAGAACATTATCAAGAAAGTGAAAAAATAACCCACCGGAGGAGAGAAAATACTTGAAAATCATATATCTGATAAGACTTGTATCCAGAATACATTTTAAAAACTCTTACAACTCAATACTCAAAAAACAAAGTAACCCAAATTAAAAATGGGTGAAAGTATGTGAATCAACATTTTTGCAAAGAAGACATACAAATGGCCAATAAACAAATGAGGAAATGTTCAACATCACGAGTCACTAAAGAAATGCAAATCAGAACTACTATGAGATGCCACTTTCACTAGGATAACTATAAGCAAAAAGACAATAGCAAGTGTTAGCAACGATGTGGAGAAATTGGAACCCTCATTTGTTACTGGTGGGAATGTAAAATGGTGTAGCCTCTTTGGAAAACAGCCTGGCAGTTCTTCAAAAAGTTAAAGTTACCAAATGACCCAGAAATTTTACTTTCAGAGGTGTAACCATGTATGTTTATACAAAAACTTATACATAAAATATAATAGCAGCATTATTTGTAATAGCCAAAAAGTAGAAAGAGCCCCAATGTTCATCAACTGATGAATGGATGAATAAAATGTGGTATATCTAAACCATGGAATATTATTCAGCCATAAAAAGGAACAAAGTACTGACACATGCTACAACATGGATGAATCCTGAAAACATCATGTTAAGTGAAAGAAGCCAGATACAAAAGACTACATATTATATGATTCCATTTATTTTGTTTTTAAGTAGGCTCCACACCCAGTGCAGAGTCTAAAGCAGGGCTCAAACTCATGACCCTGAGATCAAGACCTGAGCTGAGATCAAGAGTCAGACACCTAACCGACTGAGCCACCTAGGGTGCCCCTATATGATTCCATTTATATTAAATGGCCAGAACAGATAAATCCATACAGACAGATTAGTGGTTGCTAGGGACTAGGGGAAGGAGAAATGAATGCTTAATGGGTATGGAAATTTTTTCAGGAGTGATGAAAACATTCTACAATTAGTGGTGATGGTTGCACAATGTTGTAAATAGACTACTTGTGAATATCTGAAATGTGTATTCTAAAAAGGTGAATTATAGCCTCAAGGTGAATTATAGCCTACAGATTTTGGCTGTAGTCCATCATTTGCCAATCCCTGGTCTAAGGCAATGGTTTTTAGTCATACAGATCAGAGATAGAATCCTAATATTCAACCATGAGCTCTGTGATCTTGGACAAGTTACTTAACAGCTTTAAGCCTCACTTTTCTTCTTTCTATAATGCAGATATGTACAGGACCTCCCTTACATTGTGTGAGGATAAGGTTAGATCAAATATAAACTCCATGACAGCATTCTTTCCCTAGGGCCTAGCACTGGCTTGTGGTGAAATAATCATTTAGCACAGTCACTGGCTCACAGCCATAAATAATAATAGCAAACCCTTATACACCTCTTACTGTATGCCAGGTACTATTCTAAGTGCTTTGCAGAACTTTATCTCATTTTAATACATAGTGTTGTCATCATCTCCATTTTCCAGATAAGAAAACTGAGGCACAGGTAGTGTAAGTAACCTGCCCCAAACCACACAGCTATCAAATGGTAAAGCCAAAATTAAAACCCAGGTGGTCAGGCTCCACAATCCCTGCAAGGAATCCCTGCACAATCTCTGCATCATCATCATCATCATCATCATCATCATCATCATCATCATCATCGAGTTCAATACATATCCAAGTATACTGATTCCACTTCTCCCTATGGTGTCTGAGCACACACTAGCACCTCTCCTTCCCCAGCATTTGATTTAAGGTAAAGATGCTTCCCAAGTCTCCGATGTTCTGCTATGGAGCATATTCATTCTTTTATCCATCCATCCATTCAATTATTCATTAAGCATGTAATGATCCCTACTGTGTTCTAAGCCCTGTGCTATATAGATATAAAAAGACATACTCTCTATCCTCAAAGATCTCAAAGTCTAGTCAGGAAGAGAATTATAATCCAGATGGAAAGTACTGCAGTAGTAATTCATGCAAGGGTAATGTGGAAGTAGAGAAGACACAGAGGATAACGTGGATATGGGAAGGAAGGACCTCTGAAAGATTCCTGAAGGAATTGGTACCTAGAGAAGAATGTGGATTAACCAGGTGTAGGAGGGGACAGTTAAGTCCAGAATGAGGATAAAGTATATATACAGTCTGAAGGGCCCAGGAACTCTTGGTGAAACCCAGGGATGGGGTCCAACATGACTAAAAGTCAGGCTGCAGGGACACCTGAAAAAGCTTACAAGGGCCTAAGTAACATGCGAGTTTGGTCCTGAGCAACTACCTACCCAGCATTCCCGATCCAACTTACTCTACATTATTTTTCTTTGAAACATTTATCACCATCTGACATATATCCTTGTTGCTGATTTACTGTCTGTCTCTTCCCACTGGAATGTGAGCTCCCTGAGGTCAAGGGCTTTGGGTCAAGGTCAAAGGTTCACTGCTCTATCTCCTTTGCCTATCATATGCACACATTTGTATTGTCTGGCTATAGTAGGCACCCAATAAACATTATTAAATAAATGAATGAGTGTAATAAAATAAATAAACTAATGTCCTAGGAGCTGAAGGGAAGACAAAGAGCACTAAGATACAGGCCCAACTTCCAGGAGCTTACAGACAAGTTATAGGACCTAACACACAGACATGAACACCTATTACACTGTATCCCCTCTTCTTTCACTTCCTGCCTTCTCTCCCAGAACAGTCAGACTGTCCTCTAACCAATCAAATTCTCTATTCCCTTGCACATATTTCTCCACCCCTTCCAGAAATTCATACTCCCTGACAGTGGCCCATGTTACAACATAGATCTGCCTGCTTTCCTGGCTCTGCCTGTCCAAAATCTCATTCCTGATAGTTGCCTGCACCTGCTGTATCTGCTGTGTGTTGTTAGCATGATCAAACTAATTTTCACTAATGCATGAATCCTTGCCAGAGCAGTCTAGAGTATACTACTTTTTTTTTAACATTTTGTTATGGGAACATTCAAACATACACACAGCAGAGAGAAGAGTATAATGAACCCCCACCCCGTACCTATCACCCAGCTTCAACAATTATCAACGTTCTGCCATTCTTATTTCTTCTATTCCCCCACTTTTTCTTGAAGTATTTTAAAGCAAATCCCTGGTACCATACTATTCCACAATTGCTGGCCTGTAAATATTTCAATATGTTTCTCCAACAGATGAGAACCTTTTCTTAACATAACTATAATGCCAATATCAAACTCAACAAAATTAGTAATTCCTTAATATCATCTGATACCAGTCACTGTTGAATTTCACCCAGTTGTCTCAAAAATACTTTCTGCATGGATTTGTTCAAATAAGGATCTATACATGGTCCATACATTAGGCATATACTTTTTAGGTTTAAGGCCACTTGGTAGAATTTCAGGCCTCATAGAAAAGTGAGGACTAATCTGAGCATCCCAGATTTCCTAACACTAGGAGCTTCAGGATGGCCTATCCCTGGATAGAGGAAGGGACTAGCCATCTAAAGCCCTCATCAGATCTTTGTTCCCCAATAAGGGGTATAAGGACTGTAACCTCAGAGTGGGATGGGGAGGGGAGAAAAAGGTGAATCAGAGAAATGCCTTGCAACTAGCTTTCTTCTCTCTTGTCCAGACACCCCCACTCCCCACCCCCATCCTGACTGACCTCAGAAATATTTGGTTCAGCTGTGTAAAAGGAATCATAATTATAGTCATTCCTGGAAGCTGCTTACCATTATGCCTAATTACAATAACAGCACAATAATCATTATGTGTATCATTAAAGATGTGTCACATTGACTTTATCATTAGTTTTATTTGATTTCCATACAAAGCTGCTCCAGTACACATAGCCATCAGAGCTTGTTGCTCCTGGTCCCTACCAGGGAGCAGGAGACCAGCTGTCGGCAAGCCAGCAGCTGAACATCTCATCCAGTTCCATCCTGTCCCCTCCTATCCCATCCCCTCTCCTCCCATCCCATCCTTTCCTCTTCTGTGTGCACTGGTTCCGCTGCAGCCTGGGCCAGAGGTGCTCACCTGTCCTTCCTCTTTCCTCTCCATGGTCTGCACATCTGGGCTTGAAGCAGAATGATTCACACTTACAAACAGAAACAACCAAAACAACAAAATTCTGCAGGCTCTGCCAGCATCAGCTGCTGCTTTCCCTGTCCACAAGGCTCTCAGTCAAGCTTCTTATTGACTCAATGCATGCAACATCTTCATTATTCTCCCCATTTGGGGGATAACGAATGTGAGATAAGCTGATATGTCCAAAGTCATCGAGCTCACCATTAGCAGAACCAGAAGAACCAGAGGCCATGGCTACTGAGCTGGAGCTTCTGTGGAAGCCAAGGCCAGGTCAGCCTCTGTCCGATAGGCATTCCTCTCTGTGCTGATGGGTGAGTTTTCAATTCTTCAAATGTATGGAATGATGCTGCTAGGCAACTTCCTGAGAAGGAAGCACATAAGAGTGGAGGGCTGCGGGTGGAGAGCAGCACTTTCTAGCTCACATTTGCAGGCTGTGGGAACCAAGCTGATAGCCTGTACCAGGAGGCCTCCCAGGCACTGGTACATTGTCAGGCTGTCCTGCCAGCAGGTTTCTTGCTGCTTGCCAACACCAAGGCCATCGCTAATCAGGTAAACCAGTATGGAAGAAGCATGTATACCATATCAAATCATTGCCTAATGAGCATTCCTGTGGGGTCCTGTGCAGATCCAGTAAATGAATTCAGTGCATGTATGCTCAAATGCTCATTTGTTCAGCCAGCCTTGAATGAGAGCCATCTTTGTGCCCTGCTCTGTGCTAAGTAAAGCTACTATGTGCTTCTTGCTCCTGAGAGCCGCACTCACAGCCTTAATGTAGAAGAAGGACACATAAACAAATATGCCGGAGTGGGCCAGGGGGCTGTAAAAGGCCTTGTGGAGGCACAAAGGAGGGAACAAGGAACTTCACCTTTGGGAAGTCAGCAAAGACTTCAAAGATGTTACATTTGAGCTGGGTCTCGAAACATGAGTAGAAATGGTCTAGGCTGAGAAGGGAGGGCCAGGCAGTGCCTACAAAAAGAACAGTAAACAGAAAGACAGGGAGGTGCGACAGAGCATGAAGGAACCCAGGACCCTTGCAGATGTAAGGTAAATGACTTTCCATTAATGTATCTCGAGGGCTTAACAATTTAAAGTCAGACTTCCAGGTGGACCATCACTCTAGTTTACTGATTTGCCATGACCTTTGCTTCCCTGCCCCACTTTTGTGGCAGACTTTTGGCTTTTTTGCAGTTCCTTTGCATTTAGCTTAAAAGCTGGTGCTGAAATATGCCATTTCAGTTTGTTCATTTTAAAGTTTGCGCCAATCACATTGGCCTGCTGAATAGTTTAACTATATGTTCTAGGTTTCTCGGAGAGCAAAAGGGGGCTGTTTTTCCCTACAGTCAAACCCAAGGAAGCAGGGCCTGCTGTGGGGAGGGATGGCAAAAAATCTCTGAGGACACCTGGACTCCATGTGCTAAGCCTTTGCTGCCCCATTTCTGTTCTTCAACAAAATGGTCTGTTTGTTTCACTGCTGACTGCCATCTTCATTAGAGGGAGATTAAAACACTGTTGGTTTGGGGCACCTGGCTGGCTCAGTTGGAAGAGCGTGTGACTCCTGGTCTTGGGGTTGTGGGTTCAAGCCCCATGTTGGGTGTAGAGATTACTAAAAATAAACTTAAAAAAACACCATTAGTCTGAGTCTGGCAAGGTAATGAATTGTCCTTGTGTGAACTCTTAAATAAACTCTTAGGGGACGAGCCAGAGTATATCTTCACTAATCTGCTGAAGAGCATTAGCCACATCTAGAGCATTGAAGGGACCCAACAACCACAAGTTAGAGTTTTTGTAATAAAAGTGAAACCCCCTCCATTTGTCTAGCCTCTAGAATTTTTCACAAAATTTCTTCCATTGCTCCTCATAAACAACCCTTTAAAGTTGGTAGACTGGAGATTTATGTCCCCATTTTACCAATGTGGAGACTGAGCCTTGAGGGGTTAAGTGATTCCAAGTGTTTCCAATCTTATTGGAAACCAAGCCTCCAATAACAGTGCTGGGACCTTTCCTACTGCCCAGAGTTGACTACTGCTGAGACAGCCTTTCCCCCACAATGGGGTAGATGTGAGTAGAGGCAGCTTACTCATTCACAGGACAGCTAGATGTAGTTAACCACACAGTCTATAGGCTCCTTGCACTGTTCACAGCACACTCGCCTCTGGATTTTTGCCATGTTAGCACCAAACTACCATAGTAGATAAAGAGTGATAAAGAGTAACCTCAGGAAGCAAATATACCTCCAAGATGTAAGTCATTTACTCCCTTCTTACCAGCAGGATCAGGTTCAACCTGATAAATCTATTTTAGTGTATTTTAATTGCTTGTAAACTAAGTGTTTCCTGGATATGTCACTGACCATGAATAATTAGAATCATTTCAATGACTGAGTTTTTGAAAGTGAATGAGAGGGAGACAAAAAGGGGCTGCTCAGAAGGGAAAGTCATTTGTTAAAAGCTGAGTGGGAGCATTGTCTCAAACTTCTCCAGTTTTGTATTTTTCATGATGTCACTAGAGCTGCCTGTTTTTCAACTACTCTGGCTGCCCTTCATTTTTTATGCATCTCTCAAGTTAAGTAATGCCAGCTGCTGACAACGACTAGGCCCAAGTGGCCACATGTCAGAGTCATTCATTCACACAGCAGAGATGTATGGAGCACCTACTATGTACCAGACCCATAGCACATCTCAAGGATGAAGAAAAGAGTAAGGCCCAGTTCCCAACCTTGAGGAGAACACTACCTAGAGAGGCAGAAAGGCATAGAAACAATTACTCTATAACGTGATAAGCGCTAGAACAGAGAGGTTGACAGTGAGCTGTGGGAATGCAGAGGAGAAATTTATTCCTTCTGGGGGAGTTGGGGACAGTACAACAGAGAAGCAACATTTAGCAGGGGCTCAAGGATTGCAGAAGAGCCAACCAGATAATGAGGAGTGGGGAGGTGGGAAGAGACACTACAGTTCAGTGTGGCTACAGTGTAGGGGCCATAGCCCGGACCATGGTATGAGATAAGACTGGAGAAGTTGGTTGGGCCAGACTGTAAAGGCCTTTATGTGTCCTGCTTTAGAGTTTGGACTTGGTCCTACAGTCAGTGGGGAGCCAACCATGGTTTTTAGGCAAGGGGAATGACATGATCAAATCTGAATTTCTTACAGAAAACCCAAGGAGGGCAGGGAGACAGAGAAATCAGTTAGAGGCTGATTCAAAGAGCACTGCTTTGCTTTGTCTACTGTCTGGACTCTAAGAGCTCCTTGCCTGCATGTCTATTATGGCACTTACCACAGAGCATTAGAATTAGTGTTTACACAGCTGTCTCCCCATCTACTCCTTGAGGGCAGGGTCTGAGTTTCATTCATCACTTTGTGCCCAGAACCTGGCACGCAGGAGTGGTCAGGAGATGTTGGTGTCAAGTGAATGAGGGAACAAATGAATCAACAGGTTCTAAGCAAATACAACCCTGATTTGCCCCCAAGCAACCACTCTGATGGCTATATCAGATATAAATCCTACTCTGATGTACTGTCAAGACCATCATGACTTTTCCTCTGACTCTGCCAAGCCCATCAGTCTATCATTGTTCATGACAAATAAAGGATGTGCTGTACACAGAAAACAGCAAAGTTGCTTACAGAGCTGTGCTGGTGCTAGTTATGACCCAGTACCCTGTTCTTTCTCATAAATTAATTTGTGATGACTTGTCTAAAATATATCTTCATTATCTTCATTCTGCTTCTTCTGCCTTTCTTACCTTCTCTCCCTTCCTATTTAAATCTTACTTATCCTTCAAGGCCAATTCAGTCACTTCCCCTATCCTCCATGAAGTCTTATCCATTACCCATCCCCCACACTCAGAATTAAGAATTCCCGCTTGAGTTACCATAGCTCTAGAGAAATGATTCACCTCTAACATTCATCTTATTGTAGTTATTCCTGTAGCTGTCTGCCTTCTGTACTAGGCTGTAAGCTCCTCAAGGCCAGGGATTGTCTGCTTCATCATTGTCTCCCAGCACCTCCCCCTCTGCATCCCACCCCAGCAGATAACCAGTGAGTGTTTTCAAATAATACCCAAAACATATTGCTTGCTATCTGGCTGTCCCCTGAGAAAGAATGCCAGACTCTGTCTTCTTATACCTGGTTAGATATCTGTTTTTTTTTCTCATCTAACAAATGGAGAAGGAAAAAAGCCATTACTCATCAACCAATGAGAATATCTCACAGACATCCCCTAATCTCTATATCTGAATCCCGTACCATTTCAGGTATTTTGAAAGCACAAAATCCAGTGCTTCTAAACAAAGCACAAGCACACTGACCCATTCAGGGTCATAAGTTCAAACCTTTGCTGAGGAGTTATTGTATGAGGGGACTCACCTATGGTGCTGAGTGAACAAAAAGAGAAGATGAATGTTCTCTTTGGAAAGACTTATACTGAATTTGCTCCACTTGGAACACATTAAGCATAACGTACCAAGAATTCAAGCTTTCCAGGTAGAAATGTTCAGCAGACAGTTATCAATGCAAGCCAGAGGCTGGGGATAAACACTGGACCCAGAGATGTAGGATCTCTGCTTATAAGTGATTAAAACAACAGCAGAGAGTGTGAACTCTTGCAGAGAGAGGGGGAAAAAAGCTGAGAGCACAACCCACAGCACCTACCTTTGAGAGGCACATGAAGGAAGATGACCCAGGGAAGGAGACTAAGAAGGAACAGGGAGAGAGGTGGTGATGAGAGAGAAGACAATGCCCCAAAATAGGGGATAGTTGATGACATGTGCTGGAGAGAGATCAAATAGAATGAGTAATAACTGAAAAGACAATAGGCTGGCAATGAGGAGGTCACTCTTGGTGTCCTAGAGCAGGCATGGCAAATAATAGGCACATATGACTACATCTCCCCAGCTCCCACCCTGATAGCATGTACCACCATGAGTTACATGACAAACTGATCATGGCACATTTTCCTGATGAACCTAGACACAGCCTCAGAATCCTTCCCAATACAGTACCCCAAGCAGCTACTACTAATCAGAGTTGCCAATAAGCTGAAATCTCTTTGTCATCCTTCTAGGAAAGAGTTCAGTGGACATGGCATATGAATAAGAAGACAGAGAGCAGTAGGTTAAAATGTCTGAGAAAGGAAACAGTCAAGGTAGTGAAGAAAAGAGAAATTTTAAGAAGTTCGGTAGTGAAGGAATAGAGAGACAGCAGTTGCTTGGAGTAGTATAAAGATCAAGCGAAGAGGCGCCTGGGTGGCTTCGTTGGTTGAGCATCTGACTCTTGATTTCCACTCAGGTCATGATCAAGAAGCCTACTTAAGATTCTCTCTTCCTCTCCCTCTGGTCTCTCTCTCTCTCTCTCTCTCTCTCTCTCTCAAATTAAAAAAAAAGGTCAAGCCAAGGCAGCACTTACTAATCCTCTAGTAGAATCCATTTCCAAGATTAATACTTAGTACAAGCCAGGTAAAGCAATATCACTGTACTCTACCATCTTCCATTCTCACCTTTGGCTTAAGGAAAAGTTGATGTAAAAAAAAAAAAAAAAAAGCTTCATGTGTGGGCTTGTTTCCAAAATATTCATTTGATTAACAGAGACATGTGGTATAACCAAAGTTGGCCCTGCACATATTTATGAATATGAAGGAAGAGTTCTTTCTAATAATGGAAATTTGAGGATCAGCAGTGATGTGAGGAAGGTATTAATCTTGGCCAGGATCTTTCCTCTAAGCCCCTGAAACCACACCTGAAGGAAAACCGAAGCCTGCAGGGAGACCCCTAGTGAAGTGGCAGCCACCCTGTCCTTGTCCCTTCTGCCGCCGCCTCTGAGCTTCCTTCCTTCCCTCACCAATGTACTCCATATTTATCTCTTCTTCCTTCTGTCACCTCTGTCCCCCTGCCTCTCTCTCCCACCACTTCCAATTTCTCATTCCCTTCTCCTTTCTGCCATTTTTTTATATTTTTTAAATATTTATTTATTTTTGAGAGAGAGAGACAGAGTGTGAGTGGGGGAGGGGCAGAGAGAGAGGGAAACACAGAATCTGAAGCAGGCTCCAGGCTCTGAGCTGTCCGCACAGAGCCCGATGTGGGGCTCAAACTCACGAACTGTGAGACCATGACCTGAGCCGAAGTCAGTTAGCAGGTGCCCCTCTTCCATTTTTTAATCCTTTTCATTTGGATCCTTCTTTTCTTGATCTCTCTGCCATCTTTCTGGCTATAGGGTTTGTGGATAAAGCTCTTTGGAACTTACCCTCATTCATTCTCAATGGGCATTTGTGAAGAAATCCATAGGGTGCCTGGGTGGCTCAGTTGGTTAAGTGTCTGACTTAGGCTCAGGTCATGATCTCACAGTTCGTGAGTTCGAGCCCCACGACCCTCTCTCTGACCCTCCCCTGCTCACACTCTGTCTCTCTCTCTCTGTCTCCAAAATAAATAAACATTAAAAAAAATTTTAGGGGCGTCTGGATGGCTCAGTCAGTTGGGTGCCTGACTTCGGCTCAGGTCATGATCTCACAGTTCATTGGTTTGAGCCACGTGTCAGGCTTTGTGCTGAGAGCTCAGAGCCTGGAGCCTGCTTCGGATTCTGTGTCTCCCTCTCTCTGCCCCTCCCCTGCTTGTGTTCTGTCTGTCTTTCCAAAAGAAATAAACATTCAAAAAAAAATTTTTAAAGGAAAAAAAATTGTTAAAGAACATACATCTTGATGGGTATTGAAGAGGGCATCTTTTGGGATGAGCACTGGGTGTTGTATGGAAACCAATTTGACAATAAATTTCATATATTGAAAATTTTTTAAAAAAAGAAAATGCATCTTAAAAAAAAAAAAAAGAAATCCAGTTTTACTACTGCCCATTACATGCAGAACTCCTGTTTCTTTGTACAGCTGATAAATCACAATAATAATAATGATGATGATGATATCATCTAGCATTTAATAATATTTACTGAGCATTTACTATGCTCTAAGCACTGTTCTAAGTGCCTTACATGAATTAATGCATTTATTGTCACAACAACTCTATAAGGCACATTCTTTTATTATCCCCATTTTACAAATAAGAAAACCAAGACACAACAGTCATGTAACTTGCCTAAGGTCATACAGCTAGTAAATTGTGGAACAAAGATTTAGGGCTCATCCCATAATACTCCAGAAATCTCTCTAACTATGCTGATTACTTCTTCATATAATGGAAATCCCACTGGGCTGAAAGTCCAAAGCTATGGGTTAAAGTTCAAATCTGTTACTCAGCACCTAATAGAACACACATGCACACACACATACACAGGTAGTACACACACACAAATTACTGTGGATTGACCTCACTGAATACACAATATACTAAAGGGCCATATTTATGTATTCATGAAGTCTCTAAGTTTAGTTAATGAAACAAGACTAGTTAATACTGGACATATTCTTTGCTTAAATATAATTGGTGTTCAAATAAGCTAACATTCCCCAGGTTACCTGATTATTTTGCTTAATAAACTTTCTTCTATACCAATAGTTAAAATGCCATTTAAACATCTGAATAAAAAAACTATTTCCATGGACTATTCATTCATTCAAACATTTATTTGCAGTGTTATGTGAGTCTCACCATGAGAGTTTTTAAATACTGACTGTGTTCAAGGGATAACATGAGTACCGCAGGTGGGATACAGATATAATCTAGATGGGATGCTTGGTTTCCATCCTCATGTCCACCTCCACATGTAACATCTTCTCTCCAATAGCCATATCCTCCTGACCTCTCAAGTGATGCGCTGGACACTTCTAATTCTCCATTCCCCTGCCTGTAAGCAATTGCCTTTGATATGCTGCTTCCTGCCAGTTTGGTCCAACAACTGATGGGATTTTTATTTTTGTGTGTTTGTGTTGTAAAGCTATGGCAATAAAATTTACTCCTAATAATACCACCGCAATTTTATGTTCCTAAAATGTACCGTAAACGATATATATAATAACTGAATTTCCTGTAAACAGAAATGTTTTGTTTTTTTTCTCAGGAAAGGAGAGCTTTTTTGTTTCCATCATGGTGTGGCCAAGGTTCTTTGATGGACTAATTGGTGATATAGGAAAGGCTGAGAAGCATCATACAAGACACTGGTGCTATGTCATTCTGGTTGTGATGAGTTCCATTCAGAGTAATTCAGGACAATAAATGCTCTTCCTGGTTAGGGCCCACATCACAATCATGAGCTCAACCTCCCCAGGTGAAGGCAGAGTAAAGTCTCAAGGATCTGTAAGAGAGATTGGCACTAACCTTGGACTTACCCTGGTGGAATTGAGTCTAATTTTTAAGAAAAGGTAACACTTGAGTTAACAAAAAATTTGAGAGCTACTTGGAGTATTATGAAAAGAGGGCTGGCTAGAAGCAGTATCATTGTATCCCCTACTGACTAGGAGAGAGGAATACTAGTTTAGCCACAAGAGCATATTGCCAGCATGGCAAATGTATTCTTTTAAGCATCTTCCTCATGCTGAATCTCATCCCTACATCTGTGAGATTTCACTTTACTGTTCTCTTTCTTCCTCTCTGGCTGCTCGTTCTGCCTATTCAATGGATCTTTTTACCCACTACCACCTTAGTCTTCAGCCATGACATTACTTCCATAGACTATCATCACATGTTCAACTGCCTGTTAGACATAGTGACCCAGATTCTCTACTGTAATCTCAAACCCAACTAAACCCAAGTCCATCAGCTTCCCTTAGCCAGACTCGCTCTTCCTGCTAATTTACCCCAGCTCTGTCAGTGACATAGCAATTCTCCCCACTTAGTCAGAATCAAAACCTAGGGGTCAACTTTGACTTCTCCCTTCTCTCCTTTCCTCTGCAGCCAATCAATTACCAAAGTCCTGGTGAGTCTAGCTTTACAATGTATCTTTCCCATCTTCCCCATCTCCATAGCAATTGCCTTTGTTATCTCCCCCTTGAACTATTGCAAAAGCCCCCACACTGGTCACCTAGCCTTTTTATGCTTGCTCCCAAGTTCCATAAGACACAGATCTAATCCTGAAGCTGCCCCAGTGCCTGTCACATCAAGTCCTGTCTCCTCAACCTGGGACTCAAGGCCTCCTATTCTCTCCTTTACCAACTTATCTAACTTACAGTACTTGCTGGTCTCAGATTTGTCCAGCATTCTCTTACCTCTACTGACTACCTCCCACCCCGCCCCATTCCTGCTCGTTTACAATCACCCTGTCTTTCAAGATGCTAATTCTCTCTATTGGATGCAAATCTTAGAATTTGAAACACATTTTAGTTCCTTCATTCAACAAACATGAATTGAGCACCTATTATTTTCTAGGCCCTAAGCTAGGAGCTGTAGGTAATATAAATATGAATAAAACAGTATTCTTCCCTTTGTGGAACTCCGGAGCCAGAAAGACAAACATAACTAACTCTAAATCCCTATCAGGCTGTGTCTGACTCATATCCCATAGACCCTTCCCCTCAGCCTTTAAATATACCTAAAACCTTCTCATCTTAAATCACCCACCTACCCGAACCCCACCCCTGGGTCAAACTCTTAAAAAGTATATTTGTACCATCATTCTCATCTGCACTTCCTCCCATCTGATTCTTCAGTCTACTCCAGTTAGGCCTTGTCCACACCCTTCACTGACTTGGCTATAGCAAACGTCTCCTTCCCATGGACAAATCAGAAGACTGCCCTCCTTTTACCTAATCTCTCTGTAATATCTCAAGTTGTCACCAGAACTGTATGCACTCCCTCTGTCCACCTCTAAAGTATTGACTGTTCTACATGATGCTTTCCTTCCCTCTCTTCCCTTCTCACTCTGTAGTAAGCCTCCCCTGCCAGCAAAGCAGTTCCTTGGCAATCCTCATCCAATTCTTTTATGTCACCGACAACTCCCAAATCTTACATCCTGTACTTTAGGCCCAACCCTTCTCCTAAATACCAGAGCACTACAGCATCAGGATCCTAACCCTCAAAATTCTTCCCACTCAACTCCCGCCACACACACACACACACACACACACACACACACACACACCTTACCATGAGCCCTTGTCCTCTGCCTGTATTCTTCATCTCATTAATGCACCTCCCACATGGTCAGAAATCTTTGACTCTCTCTTCTTCCTTACTTCCCACATCCAATAAATTGTTTAGAACTATTGATGATGTCTTTTCAGCCTTTCAATCTCTCCATTCCTCCCACAGCAGTTATGATTCAGGCCCAGATACCACTCATCATGGTTCTACCACCAGATTTCTCACTGGTCTCCCTACTTGCATTCCTCCCGTCAAATGCTGTTCCATTCTCCATGCTGTAGCCAATGAGTCTTCTAAAGGACATAGCTTGGGAGCCTGTTAAGCATCTGACTTTGGCTCCAGTCATTATCTCACAGTTCGTGAGTTTGAGCCCCGCATTGGCTCTGCACTGACAACACAGAGCTTGCTTGGATCCTCTGTCTCCCTCTCTCTTTGCCCCTGCCCCACTTGCATGTTCTCTCTCTCTCTCTCTCTCTCTCTCTCTCTCAAAAATAAATAAATGTTAAAAAAAAGAAAAATAAAGGACACAGCTGACCTGTCCATTCCCTCATTTATAAGCTTCCCCAAGTTTTCATTTCCTTATCCCACAGTTACTTACCAACCTACTAGGTGCAAGCACTGTCTTGGGAACTGATAATACAGCAGAGAGCAAAACAATGTTCTGCCCTCATGAGCCTTCTAGTCTGGAATAAGACCAAATGCCTGAATGTGGGGAGTGGGCAGTGCCTACTATAAAATTCATGCCTGCCTCTCCAGCCTCGTGTCCTATTTCTCCTTATGCCCTACCTTCGAGCCATATCAAAGGAATTTCAATGTTTCTGAGGTAATTTAGAGGCTCCAGTAAGTAGTGCTGATCTCCAGAATGACCTGGGTTCAAATGTCAGCTCTACATGTGCTGTGTGACCTCTATCAAGTTATCTGACTATTCTACACTTCAAATCTTCACTTTTTTTAATGTTTATTTATTTTTGAGAGAGAGAACATGCAAGTGTGGGAGGGGCAGAGAGAGGAGGTGACAGAGGATCCAAAGCAGGCTCTGCACTGATAGCAGAGAGCCCGATGTGGGGCTCGAACTCAACAACCATGAGATCACAACCTGAGCTAAAGTCGGATGTTCAACTGACTGAGCCACCCAAGTGCCCCCAAATCTTCATCTTAAAATGGAAATAATTAATAGTATCTCCATGTGGGTTGGTTGTGAGAACTAAGTCAATCCATAAAAAGTGCTGAGATACTTTAGATGCCTGACATATAATAAGCCTTTAATAAATGGTTTTATTACTTTTATCTTTAGTATTATTGCAACTCTCATCACACTACACTATAATAATTCTTCCTACTAAACATGTCTTACTGTCTTTGTAACCCATGAACTAACCTAGTCGGGCACATAGTAAGCACTTAATAAATATTGAGGGACAGATAAAAGAATTGGCTGCTCCAGTTTTGTGGCTTGGTTTCCTGTGAGCAAATTGGATTATGAAGGAATAAAACCAAATTTAAGACTTCTGAATCTCTTCTTGGCTGAATATCTAAGTGTATACTGTTCACATTGTATGAGCAAGAGCTGGAGAGAAATGATCAAGAAAGGTGCCTTGATCTGGGCTGATCTGAATGAGAACTGAGCTATTTTCATTTCTTTATTCATTGACTGTTGGGTCCAGAAGGGACCAAGTCCCCTAAAGTCACCATTACCTTCAGTTCCCATCCCTCAGCACCACTTCATACTTCCCATTTGCTTCCTTCCGACTACTATGTTCCCCTCAAAAATGTATAAACCAAAACCCAGAAAGCAAAAGGAGTGCTGAGGGAAAAGGGGAAGGGGTGGAGAAGGGTTAGCACCTCCCTCCTTCCTTTGACTGGAAGGCCAGCTGGCTTCTTTCATCCCCACTCCACCTGTCTGGGAATAGGATTGCTGCTTGCCCATTTCCTTTCCTCTTCAGGGTTAGAGGGCAGTTTCAGGGTGGGGCCCCGAGCTATTTCTAGTGCTGGCCAAATCCCTCCACCCCAATATCTCCTTTGCCTTATGTGATCAGATTTCCTTTCCACCTCTCTAGTAAGTAACAAGTGGCTGGAGCGTAGGGCAGGAAACTGTGAGAGAAGTCAGTTTCTCCACAGGCCCGGGGCAGAGCTAATGGTTTAAGCAAGTGGAGAGGACATTGGGGCTGCTGGGTTTTGTCTAGCAGGAGGAACAATTCTTTCTACACAGCAGCCCCAAGTGTGTGGCCCAACATCCCCAAGGGTATGGGTGAGGCACCGTTTAGGCAAGGGCCTCTTGCCCCAGGAGAAGGGAATTCACATTTACTGAAGTCCTACTATGTTCTGGGCCCTATGCTAGGCCCTTTTGTTTATACTATCTCAGTGGTTTCTAATAATCCACCCAGATCTGCATTTATTATCATCTTCTGGTAGCAATGACAAAAGAGAGATTAAGCAGCTTGCCTGAGGCACATGACTGAATCCTGATATAACATGCATCTCTGTTAGACTCTAAAGCCAGTGCTCTTTCCACCTCACCATGCTTCCTCAAGAGTCCAGAAAAGCTGTTAATGCTATGAGTTGGCTCTTTGCATTATTCCACAGAATTAACTGAAAAGCAAGCTAAATCTTTTGTGAATGAATTTCATTCAACATAACTTTAAAATAAAGGTTTAAGAAGAACCTTTGATGACTTGATCTCAGTTCCACAGTTCTGCAGATTATGTGACAGGAGTTTCTGCCTTTGCAGAGTCTGGTAGAAAAAGTTAACAAGCCAAAATAAATGCATAACATAACACAGAAACAGAGAAATGCCATGAGAGAGCCAGAGAGGGGAATAGAGCAACACCTTTGCCTTAGATACAGCTGCTGCCTTCCCAATGCCTGTTACTTCCCTTGGCCCCAAACAGTGCCTCCCCAAGGCTGGGACCAGCCAGCTGCCATGTCGAACTGGATCACAAAACAGGGACATTCCTAAATCATCTTTGTCCCCTAGCCTAACAGATAAGCAGAACCTGGGAATAATATTTCATTGGCAAAGGTGGAGACATGTCTGGGAACCCAGACTTGGTCGTTACCTATAGCCAGCTTGCTTCAGCAAAGAATAGGTTATTCATGGGTTAGTTAAAGCCAGGTGCTAATGCAGCCAGATCAAGAGACACAATCCCAGTCAAACTGAGTTCTGTTACATTACAAGTAAGTTCTGGCACCAGCTGACCATGTTACAACTGTGTGCTCTTGGGCAAAGAGGGAACTGAAGCAGGAGAATATGGGTAACAATATAGTAGACATTCACAATGTGAACATGTTCCAAATAACCCTAAACCAGCAGCTCTATCTTGCTGGCAGAGGATCAGCAGTGTTATCTTCTTAGATGGAGGCAGAACATTCTCTCCTCCTATACCTCTGTGAGGCACCCTGCCTCTGATTTGTTTAGCACTTTGATGCTAGGGGTTTCTGTCCTCTCCCAGAGTATCTACTTCATTGCAGCTGCCTTTCTTCTATTGCTCTCTCTAAACCCATCTTCCCATACCTGTGAAATGAGTGTACTACTTGACACCCTCTGGAGGAAAAGAGGTCACCTAAGGAGAGGGCAACACCTGTTTGAAGCCTTCTCTTCCAGAGCCAAGCCCACAAGATCCTTGAACTTGGACTGAGGGGCTATCATCAGCTAAAAATACAAACCTCTCAAGTTTTTTTTAATCATAATGCGGGTTAGTTTCTAGATATATTTCCCAGGTAACCCCTCTTGTCTCTTCCATATATGGGTTTG
This sequence comes from Panthera onca, assembly GCF_046562875.1. NCBI lineage: Eukaryota > Metazoa > Chordata > Mammalia > Carnivora > Felidae > Panthera > Panthera onca. The sequence continues at coordinate 70,668,273 of NC_138357.1, forward strand.
ATAAAGATGATCTCCACTCAAGGCTTCTCTTATCTCCAGAACACAGGGCTTCAGGCATCAGAGAGCAATGACTCCATCAGGAAAGAACAAGGCCCCTCTTTCCTTTCTATGTCAGTCCATTAAAAAAAAGCATTATAATAAGCATTGGGGCAGTCTTGGGAATTTTTCTTTTAATTCAATGTATAGAGTTTTCCATCATGGATGTGCAAAAGCCATCTGCCAATTAAATTACTCCCATGGATTCCACAAAGATGCTGTTAGAACCCTTAGAGATCATTCCACAACTTCTCCCATGGTGCCAGATATACATCCAGACTCTTAACAAGGATAATTTGATGGCAATGACAATAACCTTGGGTTCTCTGAATGACATCAAATTCATAACATATATCCAGATCCTTTTTTTCATGCCCTGCCTACCATTTTTTCCATGGAATTTGAATGTCCCTGTTTTACTTACCACCTAACAATATCACTATTGAAAGCACGTAATGTTAAGTACCATATGCTCTCTCTCCAGAAAGTATGCACAAATACTATTTCTGTTAAAAACTAAACAAAACTAGTAGTTTTGCATACTTCCCATTCAAAAACTTATCCCAATTTAATGATTCCCTTTGTCATGGAGTGTTTTTCCCCAAGCGGGCCCTAATAGAGAAGCTGAATCAGATATTGTGACTTACCAAAGGTCACAAGGAATCATCTAGTGAGCTAGAAATAGAATCCAAAAACCTTTCTTTTGATTCCCTGAATTTAAAAACAAATAAACTCTACTATAGAGAAAGAAAAACTGGAGAAACTAGGCTTGCTTGACATGCCTGGGTCAGGGAATTCAGGTCAACCAAAGTTAACAGACAGCTGCCATAGTCTGAGGATCAAAGAGGTGAATAAGACATAGGTGCTGCCTGCCTTCAAGGAACTGACAATCCAGTGCAGGGAGATCAGGTCACTGCTGAAAAATCTCTATCTAATGCAGAATGGGTTTATGAACACCTAGAGGATCCCACAGGAGGTCTTGCCCATCTTCACAGTCTCAACAGCAGCCAGCACAGTGACCCACATATAATATGTAGGCATGTAGTATTTGTTGAACACGGGCCATAAAAAAGGTACCAAAAGAACACTCTGCAGGTTGGTGGAAATTAAGGGACAGCTTTGTGAAGGAGGTGACATTTGAGCTGTGCCTGAAAGCATAGGGAGGTTTTTCACAGGCAGCAGGAATTGAGGGAGGGCCTTTGCAGCCCTAACAAAGATCAGTGGCAAAGATCCTGGGCGGGGAGGGGGGGGGAGTGGGGGGGGAGTGGGGGGGGTGCAGAACAAAGCATGATGTGATTTGGGAGAGCCCAGAGATGGCAGTGTGGCTAGAGAACAGGGGGCAGTGAGAGCTAAGGCTGGAGAGAGAAGCTGGGACCTGAGCAGAGAGAACCTTCAACAGCAAGCTAAATAATTTAGCAGTGAACTGTCATTGGAGGTTTTGAACAAGAGGAATGGTATCACCAGGACAGGGCTTCCTGCTGTATCATCTTGCCTGGCCCACCTGGGCCTCCTTTGCCTAATGGACAGTGGTGGCTTTCTTTTGATTGTTCTGTGTGTATGTGGTTTGGTTTTGAGGTTTTCTGTGGTTTAGTTTGTTTTTTGGCCTTTCCCTTTTCCTTACAGTTTTTCACAGCATATGGTCCTGATTATGTGTTGGAAATCACGCCAAGCTGCCGGCCAGACCGCAATGAGCCCCACCGAGTCCAGCAAATCCTCAACTACATCAAAGGTGAGCACCACCCCTCGAGTCCTGCCCTCCTCATTCCACCCAGCCTGTGGTGGCTCATCAGTGGGAGCTTCCCCAAATACCATTTGTCTTTTGGTGGCTAATCATTTCACTGACTTAGAAGGGAAACAACTTCTTGGCCTGATAGCTTGTAGCTGGAATTCCACACTGGCCACTCTGATTGGGATTGTCATTTGGCCAGCTAATGTCACCTTCAGGGGGACAAAATGTTTATCTTAGGTACCTCCAGTGGAAAACTAGTTCTAAAGTATGCCCTGGAACCCTTTTCCTTTTAAAAGAGCAACAGTAAAACTCTCTTAAGGTGAGGGAAGTTCAAGTCAACTCAGACTTGGGGTAGGGGGAGGAGGGGCTCAAAGACATCATATTCCAGTGTAGCTCCTTGATCCAAGATGGCCTTGAGAGACTATGGGGCCACAGTGGATAGTCAGGGTTCTGGTGCCCTGAGGGTGGGCTCCCCAGTCTTACCCAAAGCACTGAAGATGGGGCTGCTTCCCTATCTTGCCCTTCCCTTAGGCTGGCCTACAATTATTCTGACTTCTGGACAGAGGGAAATGGCAGTCATCAGGTTGTTATACTCTTGATCACACTATCCACTAGCTGTTTGGGGATGCTGCCCTTAGCTTTCCAGTAGAGCCCCCCCCAAACCCCAGGTGCTACTCCACAACTCAATTCACTTTATCTACAATATTGTAAAGTTGTTTTGGCACCCATTTTCCTGTTTAATTGAATTTGTATATATGTGTGCATATCTTTTGGATCCTAATTATTTGCAGAGTTAAGAGGCTAAGAGTATCATATTGACCATCTCAGAGAGTGAAGTCCCCATGTTTATTCATATAACGACCAAGACAGCAGCAGTCCTCCTACCTTTGACTCCCTCGTTGGAATAGAATCCAGCATGAAAGGGAGGAAGTTCTGTGCCAGAGTTAGTCTGAGGGAACACATTATGTCCTAGGAGTCTTTGCTGAGGGTTATATTAAGGCCCCATCCTCTAGTAGAGCCCAGGCTGTGACAACAGCCAAGTCCTTAGGCAGGGACTCCACGTCCCAGGCTCCTTTGGCCAGATAAAATTTTCTAAGCTCACAAGTCATAAACTTCTAAGATAACGCTCACAGCAATGCTTATTGCCTCTCTGGGGTGTCGAATAGCCCTCAGCCTTCTCTTGATCCTATAGTTTCAAGCCACCTCCCTCCAACCTCTCAGTGGGTACTGACCCCACGAGCCCTCACTTCCTAACTAAATCCTCCTCCCTTGTACAATCTTTAAGGCTTTTAAACTCTTTCTATTCCTGGCCCTTTTCCAGTCCTTCTCACTATGCTGCAGTCTTCATTAACACTAGTGCTCCCACCCTAGTTTCCTGCTGCCCCTCACAGACCCAGGACAACTTTCCTGTTTCCTTTGGGACTGATCCTGGACCAACTTCTCTTACCCCTCTTCCTTCAACCTTGCCATTTTCCCCCCATCCAGGCTTTAAATCCTGGTAGAGCACAGACAAAGCAATAGAAACAGAGAAACTAAAGCCTCTGCAGCTTCTTGTTCACACCTACGTATGTGCAGATATCTGTATGCCCTCATGCTTTCCTACACACGTACCCAGACACATATCTCCAGAGTGGTGACATCTTGCTATTGAGGAAATGGAAATGACAAGCGAGAGAAGACATAAGGAAGGTAATTCAAAGGGAAGAGAACTAGGAAAGGTAAGAAACCCAAAAGAGCAATAAATTTTTAAAAGACTTGAGATAAAAGATTAGTTTGAGGGTTGGGGAAAAATAATACAAAATCTTAGAGGACATGTAAGTTACATGTAAGTCAAGATTTTTAAAAGATCCTAACAGGTTAAAGCAATATTCTGATTATAGCACAATAAAATTAAACTGGGCAAAAATGTATGGACCAGGAATTAGGTCCTCAGAAGCATTGGACACATACAAGATGGGAAGATGTTGCTCAGCAGCATTTTGTCTGAAAGAGCTAAGGATTTTAGTCAACGCAGTTAGTGTGAGTCATCAGGACAAGGTGGCCTCCAGAGATGTTGATGCAATATCAACCTCACTTTAAAAGAGCTCCAGACAAATAGGAGCATGCTGCTGGTCAGTTGGTATGGGGAAAGGACTATAGACCAGGGTCCAAGAGGTCTGGTTAGAGGAGCTGAGGCTTTTGGAAAAAAGAAGACCCAGGGGGATGTGGTCTTTACCTCATATCTCTGAAAGGCTGTCACAGTGCAGAGGGCATAGACAGAGGTTATGTAGTCACAGGGCACAGAGCTAGGGCCCATGGGTAGATATTATAAAAAGGCAAATTCTTATTCAATAGAAGGAAGAATTTTCTAACATTTAGCGGTGTCCAAAGTGGAGCAGGCCATCCAAAAAGGAATGAGGTCTCTGTTGGCAGAGACATACAAGTAGAGACTAGACAGTCACTTGGCTGTCATATAATACAAGGGCTCCTGCATTGATTATACTGGATTATTGTTAAGGTTTCTTCCATTCTTAAGATCCTAGGATGCTGTATGTTAAAAATGAGAAAATAGAAACACAACAAAAAGAATATGATGAGAGTGCAGGGGTTGGTAGATGAGTCATAGTTGTTGAGGGGGGAAGTAATACTGTGTACAGGAAAGAATTGATGAGAAGAAAATAAATTAAATGGCTGAGAGTGGGTGGGGAAGAGCCAGGAAGGGCAGACAGCAAGTAGAGTGGCTATAGAATACTAGGAATGCTCAGATTTTCCATTTAGCTATCTCTTTCATATTGACAAAATCTTGTGTTCTAGCCATGCAAATGAGCAGAGCACACAAGTCCAGGACCAAAAAGAAATTCAGCTAAACCTAGAAGAAATGAGGCTAGAAAGAAGTCTAAATGTTGCTATAAATGGCCAGGCTAACCTGCTATACTGAGACCATGCCCCTCCAGACGCATGCTGCCATCAGATAGTGAGTGTGTTGCCATGACAATGGTCAGTGTGGAAAAGCTGCTGAATTTTCTACATTCTGAAAGATTTTCCTGAACCTGCCTACATGACTGTCATTTCTTCTTGCACATAAAAACCTCAGCAAGGCTGGCCATTTCTCACTGTGTCTCTTGCCCTCCTTCCCCCATATTAAAAACAAAGGAGTGGGGAAGTATGGATTGATTTGGGAAGATGGGATGGCAATGATGGAGTGGATGGATTAAGCTCCACTCTATGGGAGGGAGTTTATCCAGCATGTCTCATTGAATTTGTTCAGCCTTTGAGCTTGGGGTTTTTTCTCTTTCTTACCACATCCCTTGGAAGCACAAAAGATGGGATTTTTAGCCTACTGAAGATCAAACTTGGGAAGACTCATCTTATAGAGGTGTATTCTATATGCCACAAGTTGACTGGAGGGACAGGCAAATTTAGAACTCACCTTATCCCATCTTTACTGTCCATTAGTCTTTCCAAGAGGGAAAAAACAGACAAAAATAAAACCTTGGAGAGTCAATTCAAGCTGTTAGCTTCATACAGGAAAAAGCTATGTTTTGCTCTAACAAATTGATCTTCTCATGCCAGTGAATCTCAAAGATATGTGTCAGTGTTCATAAGGAAGTGTGGATCGCTCAGCCTAGCTCATGCCCACTACTGTAAAATTATCCTCGCACCATCTTCATGTTCTCAAATTTGTTTGACTTTCCTCTGGTTGATGTACTCCAGAGGAATTGGCTCACAATGAACCTTATAGAGTTGGACTGGTGCTGATGTGATCAATCCCCATGGGTAGCTAGCTCCCCAAGCCCACCTGGCTCTACATGAGGAAACAAGGATAGAGTTTTCTAGTCCCTGGTATGGATAACATTTGAATCAAGTAAATGTCCCTAGGGAGCCACAAGCTTCTTATTGCAGCCCAGACCCAACCTTCTGTGGAGGAGTACAGAGGGAGAGTGAGTTGCACATGTGTGAGTGCAATGTGCTGGCATTGTAACTGGAGGTTATAACTCACTTGCTCTGAGTTCCCAGACTGTGCCCCAAGTTTTCCTGGAATAGAAAAGAAGACAAATAGGGCCAGGAGGTAAGGAGGAGGAGAAGGAGAGGGAAGACACAAGAAGGAAGAGAAGGCCTTGTGCACATCTGCCTTTTCTGACCCTTAATGAAGGAGGCTTAGTTAGCATCCTCTACAGTGCAGGGTTGGGAAGATGGATCAGCCAACTGATGTGGATGTAGGGGAGAGACAACATAGGTGAAATAAAAGAACAATAACTACTACTTATTTTACAGATGAGGAAACTAAGGCTCAGAGAGGATATGTAACTTGGCCAAGGTCACATTTGTTCGTTCATTCAGCAAGCAATTACTAAGCAAGTTCTATGTGCCACACACAGTGTGCTAATAGGTGGTAGACCGGTCTCTTTGAATTGGGGCTTTAGAGTCAGGCTTTTTGTCCTTTCCACTGGCCCTCATCTCTTTGCAGTGTTGCCCTGCTAAGTCTATTTGTCATACCTCATTTTTCCATTCCTATTTTTTTAACCACACCTACCCCTGCTTTTTCCAATTACCCCTAGTAAACCCTTCCTACCCTTCACTGCATATCTGGCACCTTCCATGTGGCTGATCCAAAACACCTGAAATCTGATGTCTCCTTGGAAATCAGCCAAGGGCAACACTTGAAATTCTGGCCTCTTTCAGCCTTCTCTAACCCCCTGTCCCTGCCATGCTCCCATCACCCTACCATACTATTATTGAATCTTTTTACTCCATTCTGAACTGAATAGAGAAGTAAAAGTGAAGGACAAAAGGTAGAAGAAACCGACCCATCCAGCTCCTAGTACCTGAAGTGTGTTGTGTTCACTAGCCTCACTCTGCTATTTACAGTTCCATGGCCCCAAGATAAAGCCCTTTGCACATCTACTGGTAATGTTCTCAGGAACACCATTGTACTGAGTGTAAGCAGCACCTCCTCTGGCAGTTTGAAGTCTGGGATTGACATTCTTCTAGGGACTAGCAATTGGGGCATCAGATCTGGATATGTCCAAGTCCTGCTGAAGCTCCAAGGAATTGCTGAAACGGTTCTCCTGCCTGGTGGGACTCTACACCATGAAAACTCAGCTTATTTCCACACCTTCTCTTGCTTCCTGAGAAGCCATAAGAATAAGCTGAAAGGCAGGGTTGGTCCCAAGACAGACCATTTGCTTTCAGGCTTCTTAGAAGGATTTGGAGCAGGATTGTGGAGGATATGTTGAGCCAATTTGCATGACTTCAGGTGAGGGTTTCTGTGATGTCCATCCCTTATCTCCTCTTGTCATCCCCTGTCCCCTCTTTATTCCTCTCTAGCCCACTGTGGTTCTTCCCCATTGCCCAGGTTCTTGTCTTGTTGTACTAAAGAGTGATAGATACTAAAGAGTGATAGAATTGGAAAGGTTTGTTGTTACTGTTGTTGTTAAACAGAAAGATAAGTTATAAAAATATCAGGGTACCAACCTGGCTCTGTCAATAGAGCATGCAACTCTTAATCTCAGGTTTGTGAGTTCAAGCCCCATATTGGGTTTAGAGATTACTTTAAAAATAGATAATTATAAAAGTTTTTAAAAATATATCATGCTTAAAATGTTATAAATTCTAAAATAAAAATGGAGGCTGTAAGCCTCCTGCTTAAGTTATTGTAACCAAAGTTAACTTTGTATCTTTGTAACTTTGGTTACAGTAACTTAAACAGCTTTTAACAAACAATGAAACCCCTTGGCAGATTACTTATTAAGACTCAAAATACCTATACAAATACAGGAAGCAAGAACTACCATTATTGAAATTCAAGTGTGTGACACCATGTGCTGGATTCTTTACATATATGATCTCATTTAATCTTCACAATTACCTCATGAGGTAGGAAACTTGTGTCCAAAGACACCATGTAACATGCCCATAATCACATAACAAGTAAGTAGTGACCTCTGGAGTTGAATCCAGACCTAGTGCCATCTGCCTCTTAGCAGTATTGCTCAAGTCTACTCATCATACCCTGTCTGCTTTTTTCAGTTGCCCCTAGTGAACCCTTTCCACCCTGCAATGTCTCCCAAAGTAAGGTTCTGAACCAGCTTAATTTTAAGAAGTATTATTGTGTCTCCACTTCAGAGCCAAACTAAATCAATCAATGGATATTTTTTGTAACCTCCCATGCTCTTAGTGCCATGAGAGGTATAAGAGAAGTTTAAAACATGGTCTCTGCCTCTATTAAACAGCTAAGAACTCTAGAGAAGGAGACAAAACTAACACCTTTAGACAGATCAGGATATAATAAGGCTGATACTATGTAGAAGTGGGGGAGTAAGACCTAAGGAAGACTGCTTTCAAAAGGCTTGGAGGATTTTAATTGATAATGGGGAAGTGTTCATAAGTGAGGGAAACTTGAATAGGTGGGATCCAGGAGCAGATTGCAACTTCCCTTGAATTTCTGGCTAAGGAGTCCATACTGGATACAATAAAGTGGGAGCCATTCTAGGTTCCAGGATTAGGACATAACATGATGCAGTGACATTTGGATGAATTGTGATATTTGGATGAATCATTCTAAGAGTAAGCCTGCAAGAGAGTGGACAAGAACAGTGGTAGTAGGATATTCCCTATCCTATTCCTCCCAAAATACCCAAGGGTTGTTTGGAAGAGAGTACCAAAAACACTTAGAAATAGGTCATGTATAGGGGATCAAAAAGAGAGGAGGAAGTAAAAATGATTCTGAGGTTTCCAGCTTGGATATCAGCTTGGATGGGGAGCTGTTGGAGGAGGGGGGATAGTTTTACAGAAACATATACTTGATATGTTCTGTTTTGATATTTTGAAGTTGAGATATAATACAATGTCCCAAATACATCTACATGGAAGATTTGTTGCTGCCAACTAAAAAGAAATTTTTAAAGATAATTTGATGGCACAAGATTATTCTCAGAACAATATTAAGTGTAAAAAAAAAAAACAGGATACAAAATGAGTTAATACCAAATAGTCTCAGTTTTGTAAATATACAGAATGTATATGTGAGTGAGTATGTGGATATGCACAGAGAAACGTCAGAAGGAGATATAACAAAAATGCTAACAGTAGTTACTTTGGTGGTAGGATTGGAATTGTGGGTATTTTTGACTTGTTCTTAATTCTTTTTCTGTATTTTTCAAAATTTCTACCATGAGCACGTGTTGCTTTTTTATTCAGAAAAGAATTAATACATGTTTCAATTTTTAAATAATAATAATAATGTTTTATCAGACCTTATATCCCAACTTTTGGTTTACAAAATCTGCTCACTGCGCCTGCACATTGCTGGAAAGATAGGGACTAGAGAGTGAGCATTTTACATGGCTCAGGTACTATTTCCTTTCTTAGGTACCTCTAGTAATTCTAGGATGCTTCCATCTGTCTGCTCAAGGAAGCAGATTTTCCCTTGACTCATGCTGTAAAGCCTCTTCTGTCTAGTAGAAGGGTATAAAATCCAGATAGCTTCCTAGGACCATGTTCCTTTCCAAAATTCTCATTCACTCCAAAGCAGCTGTCTCAGTCTCAGTCTTTCTGACTTCTCTCTTCTGCTCCATTGATCTATGTGTTTATTCCTCCTCATAGTCTTGATTAGTATAGCTATATAATAAACCTTAAATCAGGGGTGCCTGTGTGGCTCAGTCAGTTAAGCATCTGACTTTGATTTCAGCTCAGGTCATGATTTCACAGTTCATGAGTTTGAGCCCCGCATCAGACTCTGCACTGACAGTGTGGAGCATGCTTGGGATTCCCTCTCTTTCTCTCTCTCTCTACCCCTCTCTCCTCCTCTCTCTTGCTTCTTTCTCAAAATAAACTTTTAAAAAGTAAATAAATACACCTTAAATCAGGTAGAGTGATTCCTCTTTCTTCCTTTTCGAAATTGTTTTAGCTTATACTAGTTTCTTTGCTTTCCATATATGCTTTAGAATAATCTTGTCTATGTCTACAAAATATCTTGATGTGATTTTGTTAGGAATCATGTTGAACAAGTATATCAATTTGGGGAGAATTGACATCTTTATTGTATTGAGTTTCCAATCCATAAACATGGTTTGTCTCCCCATTTATTTAGGTCTTTTTTTAATTCCTTCTTCAGCATTTTATAATTTTCAGCATACAGATTCTAAACAGGTTTTATACGTTAGTTTTTCTCTTTTTGAGTTATTGTATTTTTTAAAATATTTTTAACGTTTATTTATTTTTTGAGAGAGAGAGAGCATGAGCAGGGAGGGGCAGAGAGAGAGGGAGACACAGACTCTGAAGCAGGCTCAGGCTCTGAGCTGTCAGCAGAGCCTGATGCGGGGCTCGAACCCATGAACCACAAGATCATGACCTGAGCTGAAGTCGGATGCCCAACTGACTGAGCCACCCAGGTGCCCCTTGAATTATTGTATTTATTTTGTTTTCCATCTGTTAATAGTTACTATATAGAAATACAATTTTTGTATTTTGCACTTATATCCTGTGACCTTGCTGAACTCATTTATTATTTCTGTTTCTTAAGGATTCTTAGGATTTTTCTACATAGATCACCACTCATCTACAAATAGAAACAGTTTTATGTCTTCATTTCTTATCTGTATGCTTTTTGTTGCCTTTTCTTGACTTATTGCACTGGCTTAGACTTCCAATATTATGTTAAATAAAAATGGTGAGAGCAGACACCCTTGCCTTGTTCCTTAACTTAAAGGAAAAATACTCACTCTTTCACCACTAAGAGTATGTTAGCTGTAGGTTTTCATAGATCTTTCTTATTAAGTTGAGGCAGTAACCCTTCATATTCCTGGTTTCATGAGAGTCTTTGCTATGAATGGGTGTTAAATGCAGCTTCTGCATCAGTTGATACTAATACTGATATATATGTAATTTTTCTTCTTTAGCCTTTTAATATTGTAGATTACCCTGATTGATCTTCAAATTTTGTGGGGTTTTTTGTTCTGTTTTGTTTTTAAAGTATGGGGCACCTGAGTGGCTCAATCAGTTAAGCATCCAACTTTGGCTCAGGGCATGATCTCACAGTTTGTGAGTTCAAGCCCCATGTCAGGCTCTGTGCTGACAGCTCAGAGCCTGGAGCCTGCTTCGGTTTCTCTGTCTCCTTCTCACTCTCTGCCCCTCCCCCACTCACCCTTTGTCTCTGTCTCTCTCAAAAATAAATAAACATTAAAAATTTAAAAATAAATAAATAAATAAAGTAGTCTTCATGCCCAACATGAGGCTTGAAATTACAATCCCCAAATAGAGAGTCATGTGCTCTATTGACTGAGCCAGCCAGTCGCCCCTGATCTTCAAATTTTGAACCAGATTGTATATCCAAAATAAAGTCTACTTGATCATGGTGTACAATTTTTATATACATTGCTGAATTCTATTTGTTAATATTTTCTTGAGGATTTTGTTTCTATATTCATGAGAGATATTAGCCTATTATTTTCTTTTTTGTGCTGTCATCATCTGCTTTCAGTATCAGGCCAATAATGCCTTATGAGGTGAATTTGGGAATATTCCTTCCTCTTCTGTTTTCTGCAAGAGATTGGGTAGAATTGGTATCAATTCTCCTTTTTAGTAGACTTCTCCAGTGAGACCATCTGGGCCTGGAGATTTCCTTTTCAGGAAGTTTTTCATTTCTACCTTTATACCATTGTGGTCAGAATACATGTGCTATATAATTTCAATTTTTTTTCAACTTGTTGAGGTTTGTTTTATGGCCCAGTATATGATCATTTTGGTATATGTTCTATAAGTGCTAGAAAAAATATGTATTCTGTTGCTGTTTGATGGAATGTTCTATCAATGTTGGTTAGATCCTATTGGCTGATAGCATTATTGAGTTTTTCTATATCCTTAGTCATTATCTGTCTTGTTCTATTATCAATTGCTGAGAGAGGGATGTTAAGTCTCCAATTCTAATTGTGAATCTATTTCTTCTGAAGCTCTATCAGCTTTTGCTTCATTTATTCTGAAGCTCTGTTGTTTGATACATACACATTTCGATTGCTATATCTTCTTGGTAGATTGACCTTTTCACCATTATGTAATGTCCCTTTTTGTCCATGGTAATTTTCTTTGCTCTCAATTTTACTTTATCTGATATAAATATAGCCACTCCTGATTTCTTTTGATTAATGTTTGCATGGCATATCTTTTTCTATCCTTTTACTTTCAACCTGCTAATATCATATTTGAAGTGAGTTTCTTATAGATAGTATGTAGTTGGATCACTTTTTTAGCCACTCTGCCAATCTTTGTCTTTTAACTAATGTATTTATTTCATTTTCTTAGAGAGAGCACGAGTGGGGGAGAGGAGTAGAGAGAGAGAAAGAGAGAGAATCTTTTTTTTAAGTTTATTTATTTATTTTGAGAACAAGAGAGAGTGGAGGAGGGGCAGAGAGAGATGGGGAGAGAGAGAATCCCAAGCAGGCTCTGCATTGTCAGCACAGAACCCAATGTGGGGCTCGAACTCATGAATTACAACATCATGACCTGAGCCAAAACCAAGAGTTGGATGCTTAACTGACTGAGCCACCCAGGCACCCCATAGAGAATGAATCTTAAGCAAGCTCCATGCTCAGTGTGGAGCCTGACATGGGGCTTAATACTACAACCCTAGGATCATGACCTGAGCTGAAATCAAGAGTCAGATGCTCAACCAACTGAGTCACCCAGGAGCCCCATAACTAATGTATTTAGATCATTTACATTCAATGTAATTTTGATATGTTAGGGATTAAATCTACCATTTTATTTTTTGTTTCTCTTTGTTCCTTCTGTTCACTCTCTATTTTATTCTTCCTCCTTTACTGTTGGCAACTTTATACCTTTGTTCAAATTTCATTTTGATTCATCTTTAGTGGTTTTGATTGTATCTCTCTGTGTAGGCTTTTTAGTAGTCACTCTGGGTATATATTATATATACATAATTTACCACAATCCACTCACTGGTATCAACATTTTACCAGTTTGAGTGAAGTGTAGAAACCTTACCTACTTTAAGTCCTTTCCCCTCTCCTCTTTATAACATAATTGTCTTAAATATTTCTTCTACATACATTTAGAACTGCATCAGTGTTATAATTTTTGTTTCAATCATCAAACATAATTTAGAAAACTGAAGATGAGAAAAATCTATTATGTTTATTCATATTTTTACTCTTTCCATTGTTCTTTCTTCCTTCCTGGTGTTCCAAGATACCTTTTTTTATCATGACCTTTTCATTTCAAAACCTTCCTTTAGCTATTCTGTTAGGGTAGGTGTGGTGGCAACAAGTGCTCTTAGTTTTCCTTCCTCTGAGAATATTTTTATTTCCCCTTCATTCCTGAAAAAAAATGTTTTCATGGATCTAGAATTCTGGATTGACAGTTACTTTCTTGCACCACCTGAAATATATTTTACCACCTCCTTCGGGCCTCCATGGATTTTGATGAGAAAACCACTGTCATGTGAATATCTTTCCCTTATAGTAAGGCTTTGTTTCTGTTTTGCTGCTTTACATACTTTTTTTTTTAACTTTTCAGGAATTTGATTATGATGGGTCTTGGTGTGGCTCTCTTTGTATTTATCCAGTTTGGGGTTCAGTCAGATTCTTGAATCTGTAGGTTTATATCTTTTGCCAAATTTGGGGAACCATTAGCTATTATTTCTTCAAATTCTTTTTCAGTCCCATTCTCTTTCTCCTTGCCCTCTGGAACTTTGGTGACATGAATATTAGATCTTTTATCATAGTTCCACATGACCCCTGAGGTTCTCATTTTCTCAGACTATTTTTTGTCTTTTATTCAAATTGGTTAATTTCTGTTGTTCTGTATTCCAGTTTACTGATTTTCCTCTCCCACTTCTCTCCACTGTGCTGTGGAGCCCATCTGTTGGGTTTTTTCTTTCACTTATTGTATTTTTTAGTTGTAAAATTTCCATTTCATTTTTCTTTATTTCTTCTATTTCTTTGCTGAGACTTATTCTTTCATTTTTTTTCAAGCAAGTTCATAATTGCTCAGTGAAGTATTTTTATGATGACCCCTCTAAACTCATTGTCAGGTATTTCCAACATCTATGTCATCTCTATGTTGGCATCCATTGATTGTCTTTTTCCCATTCAAGTTGGTAGTTTCCTGTTTCTTGGTATGAGTGATTTTCTATTGTATCCTGAAATTTTTAGGTCTTTTTATGAAATCTGCATCTTATTTAAATCTTCTGTTTTAGCAGGCTTCCAATAACATCATGCTTGCAGAGAAGGGGGGGCACCACTCCATTACTTCCAGGTGGGGATAAAAATCTAGGTTCCCCACTCAGCTGCCATTGACAGCCTAGGGAGAGGTGGGGCATCTCATCTGCTAGACAGGAGTGGAAATTCAGGCTCCCCATTAGAACTCCACTGATACCATCCTGGCTAGGAATGGGAATAGCACTTCATTACTGCTCCCCATGTAGTCTCTAATGATGGTAATGAGTGGGCCTCCTTGCCATTGAGATAAAAGTTCTGGCTTTCCACTCTACCTTCTCTGACACTATTCTGAGATAGAAGAGGAGCCTGGTAACTGTTAAGCTAATTTTTTATTTCAATGTTTCATACATGTAACAAATATGTATTTGGTGTTAATATGTGCCAGGCACTATTCTGGGCACCGGTGATAGAGATGTAAATAGTAGGACAGGTAGGGGCACCTGGCTCGGTTGGTTGGGTGACCGACTTCGGCTCAGGTCATGATCTTGCAGTTTGTGAGTTGGAGCCCCGCGTCGGGCTCTATGTTGACAGCTCAGAGCCTGGAGCCTACTTCAGATTCTGTGTCTCCCCCTCTCTCGACCCCTCCCCTGCTTGCGCTCTGTGTCTCTCTGTCTCTCAATAATAAATGTTTAAAAAAACTTTTTTAATTTAAAAAAATAATAGGACACGTACAGGTCTTGCCCATCATGGAGCTTACATTCTAGTGGGGAAGATAGACAATAAGCAAATGAATAAATATTTAATGTTGGTTACTGATAAATTTCAATGGGGTGCTATTTTAGATAGGTGGTCAGTAAAGGCCTCACTGAGGAAGTGACATTTTGGAATAGAGCTTAATGTAGTAAGGGAAGGAGCTTTGCAAAAATTGAGGTGAAAAACATTCTAGATGAAGAAAAGAGCAAGACCAAAGACCCTATGGCAGGAATGGATCTGGTGTACAGTTGACCCTTAAACAATGTGACAGTTAGGGGCACCTACCCCCTACATACTTGAAAAACATCTACATATAACTTTGGTTTGTTTTGGTTTTTTTAATATTTGTCTTTGTTTGGTTTTTGGTGTCCCTGGGTGAGCATGAATGCATATAGCTTTTGAATCCCCAAAAATGTAACTACTAATAGCCTACTATTGACCAGAAAACTTACTGAAACGTAGTCGATTAATATATATTTTGTATATATATTGTATACTGTATTTTTTCCTGTTTTTAAGTTTTTATTTTAATTCCCATTAGTTAACATACAGTATTATATTAGTTTCAGGTATACAATATAGTGATTCAACACTTTCATACATCACCTGGTGCTCATAACAAATGCACTCCTTAATCCCCATCACCTATTTAACCCAGCCCCCACCCACCTCCCCTCTGATAACCATCAGTTTGTTCTCTATAATTAAGAGTCTATTTCTAGATTTCTCTCTGTGTGTCTTCTTTTCCCTTTGCTCATTTGTTTTGTTTCTTAAATTCCACATATGATGAAATCATACTTGAAATTATATTTGTCTTTCTCTGACTTATTTTTCTTAGCATTATACTCTCCAGATTTATCCATGTTGTTGCAAATGGCAAGATTTCATTCTTTTTTTGGCTGAATAGTATTCCAGTGTGTGTGTGTGTGTGTGTGTGTGTGTGTGTGTATACCACATCTTTTTTTATCCATTCATCAATTGTTGGACGCTTGGGCTTCTTCCATATCTTGGCTATTGTAAATAATGCTGCTATAAACATAGAGGTGCATTTATCCCTTTGAATTAGTGTTTTTATATTTTTACAATAAAGTAAGGTAGAGAAGAGAAGATGTTATTACAAAATTCATGAGAAAGAATAAATACAGGAGTGCCTAAGTGGCTCAGTCAGTTAAGCATCCAACTTTGGCTCAGGTCATGGTCTCAAGGTTCATGAGATCGAGCCCCACATTGGGCTCTGCACTGACAGCACAGAGCCTGCTTGGGAGTCTCTGTCTCCCTTGCTCTCTCTGCCCCTCCCCCCCTCAAAAATAAATAAACATTTAAAAAAAGAAAGAAGAAATACATTTACAGAATTGTACTGTAAAAAATCAATGTATAATTGGACAAAGCTGTTCAAACCAATGTTATTCAAGGGTCAATTGTATATGTTTTAATGTGTATTGGAAAGAAATATAACTATCACATTAAACTCTGGTGATTTCACAGATATCACTTAGGATAAAGTTAAGTTTTTTTTTTTTAACGTTTTATTTATTTTTGAGACAGAGAGAGACAGAGCATGAACAGGGGAGGGGCAGAGAGAGAGGGAGACACAGAATCGGAAGCAGGCTCCAGGCTCTGAGCCATCAGCCCAGAGCCCAACGCGGGGCTCGAACTCATGGACCGCGAGATCGTGACCTGAGCTGAAGTAGGACGCTTAACCAACTGAGCCACCCAGGCGCCCCTAAAGTTAAGTTTTTAAAAAAAGTTGGTATAAAATAGGTTTCCACATAAGTGGTACATAAATATGACAAATTTCTTGACAGTATTGAAGTTTGGGAAACAAATCTGTCTCTGAGGTAGATAATGTTATTAGCTCCATTTAACAGATGAGAGAACCAAGGCTTAGGAAGATTGATTAGTTTATGCAAGTTTAGAGCAAATGAGGGCGCTGGAATTCCACTTAAGAAACTGAAGGTCATGCCCAACTTTTAAAAGAGGAAATATGGAATTTTCCTTCTTCCTGGTGGGAGTTGCTGTTGTTATATACAACAAACCAAGGAATTTCAAAGACTAAGTGGAGGCCTTTAATGTGTTTAATTTTTTTTCTGTTTTCCCAAAGTACATGCCTAAAGCAATTATATCACTTATTCCCCTCCAGCTTTTAGCTCTAAAATAATCAAGAGACAGGACACCTGGGTGGCTCAGTCAGATGAGCATCCAAATCTTGATTTAGGCTCAGGTCATGATCCCAAGGTCATGGGATCAAGCCCCACATTGGGCTTCATGCTGAGGTATAGCCTGCTTGAGATTCTCTCTTTCCTTCTGTCCCCTCTCTCCCACTCATGCTGTCTATCTAAAATATTTTTTTATTTTTTTTAATGTTTATTTATTTTGAGAAAGAGAGACAAACAACCAGGAGGGGAGGGGCTGAGAGAAAGGGGGAGACACAGAATCTGAAGCAGGCTCCAGGCTCTGAGCTGTCAGCACAGAGCCAAATGCAGGGCTTGAACTCATGAGCTGTGAGATCATGACCTGTGCCAAAGTCAGAGTCTCAACGAACTGAGCCACCCAGGCACCCCTCTCTAAAATAAATTTTTAAGAAATAAAATAATCAGGGGACAAAAGAGAGGTCAGAACTTATTAGAGAGGAGGCTCTTAACTATTAATAACTAGCTGAGGGTTGCTGAAGGGGAGGTAGGGGGATGGGTTAAACCGGTGATAGGGATTGAGGAGGGCACTTGTGATGAGCACTGGGTATTGTATGTAAGTGATCAACCACTAAGTTTTACTCATGAAACTAATATTACACTATATGTTAACTAACTAGAATTTAAATAAAAACTTGAAACAGTAAAAGAATAAAGTAAACTGCATTTTTCTATTAAAAAAAAGAACTTGTTAGAGAAAATAAGGTAAAACACTCAGAGTTCTGGAATGCTTTACTGTTGACAATTCCCTCAGTCTACCTGGAGGCCCTTTAACCAACTGGATTCAGGTACTGTCTTTAGCGTAGCTGCCAAATCCAGCAGTGCCAATAGGCATTTTATGCCAGAGTAAACAGGCCCAGCCTCCATGGCCTTGATGCTGAGGGACAGTCTTTGCAGGACTCTCACCACAAAGTTCCAAGGCAAGCTCTACAGATATCCCATCCTCCGGACTCCTCTGCTATACCTGGACAGGGACATCTGCAAGCTACAGTCAGGCCACCAAAGGAGCTCTCAGTGTTTTAAGAAAGAGAAGCATCTTTATAGTCTTCTGGTTTACCCACATCCTTCTGCCTCTATGCAGCTCCAAGCATATTTTGGAGGGAGATTTCATAAAGATTTCGAAATTGAGTTAGAATTTCAAGTCTATTGTGACATGCAAATTAGTCCTGCTTGCCCGTTGGCAGCAATGCAGCTGAAGTGCCTAGAGACGGGCCATAAAATGAAAACATCAAAGTGATTAAATGTGCCCGAAGAACATAATTGAGTGCATGAATAAGAGAAAATAAAACAAATTGATTTTCTCCAGTGCCAGAAAAACAGAATAATTGAGAACAAAATAATAGACTTTGAAGTAATCAAAATGAGGAATGTACCATAGTGACATAGAAACAGCCAGTTGTGGGGGAGATTTATTGTGTTTCTGATATCATTTTTACAACTTTAATTTCATTAGCTAATAAATACAAATCAATTGAAAAATCAGTCAACCAGAAAGAAGGCAGTCCCAAGCCAAGATTTTTATTCACATCTCTAAAACAGGCTTAGGCAGTGATCCTTAGTCTATTTTCATAGGCACACATATCCCCCGTGAGCTGGAAAACAAGTTCTGGGAGGCCTCTCTGCTTTGGAGGTGATGATGTTCTGTTCTGCCAGTCGCTTTCCACATTATAAGTTTACAGATTCAACTTTCAAAAGGGTGACTTTTATACCCTGCCAAGATTTCCAACAGAATTGCCTGAGTACGGCATCTTGGTTTACAAAGATGACATTTTCGTGGCACTGACCAGCTCCTATGGTCTTGCACTGGGTCTTTCTGAATTTGCGCAGGGGAGGCAGCGGCAGGTCCAGCAACAACAGCAGGATTACCTGCCACTCTTCAATACTGATGAGCATCTGTGGCTCACTGCTACCATGGTCATCCCCCCACCCCCTTACGCCCTCCCCTCCACACACACGTGCTCATGTGCAGTACATGAAGATCTATTCTAAAACACATAAAGGCCAGCAAGAGTATGACACCCCTTTGGTTTCCAGCCTGGCAACCATGATGCTGGGGAAATCAGGGGAGGGAAGCTGGGCTGGGAGACTTCTCATGCTGACTGTAGCAACAGAGCACTGGGGACAGCAAGCTATGCTGGGACCAGGTGTTGGAACGTCACACAGCAAGCATGAGATCAATGCAGAACTATTTTTATGGCTCCTCCAAGGAAAGAATCCATCCACCCTACTCTTCAGCTGTTCATGGCTGGGCTCGGTGGCCCTTCACCTCAGGATCCACAGTGGTGGCTAATGTGACTCAGATTGCAGTTTTTCCTTTCACAGACCCTTGAGCTGCTCTGGCAGCTGTTGGCACTTCCAGATGTTCATGACACACCCTACCTTCAGGGCTCCACAGTTAGCAGCCATGCCTTTGGCTCCAGTAAAGGTCTTTGGGACCATTGGGACTGTAAACCGTGGTCTACAGGGGGAGTTGGCAGTGCTGAGACTGGCACTACTTGCTGGCTCAATCAGGATGGCATAGTTAATACATTGTGACTGCCAGGCAATTTGTGCTGGAAAATTTATCTTACAGGAAGCACCTAGATGCTGAAAGGAGTCTCTCTGACCTTCTGGTGGCATCCGAGGCCTAATCATGATGTGCATTGAGGTGAACAGGGAATGTTAGCATTTAGCTCCTTTGTGCAAGAGAAAAGTTTATCCCCACTTCAGGCCTAAAACCCCAGCTTCCATTTCCCACTGGTGTTTGGGTGGAGCAAAACGGAGCAAATGAATTTCACAACTCTAAAGCATTATACAGATGTAAGGCTGTGTTATTCTTCCTGCCACTGCTATTCCCATTATCCTGGATTTCCCAGCCCAGAATTTTTGTCTGAAAAATATGGAGAAAGCACATGGACCAAGGAACCTGGAGTTGCGACTCCAAAACGGCTGGAAGGCATTGCCCAGCCCAGCAGATAAAGCACTCCAGGCCAAGCTCCACAGGCTGGCTAGCAGACAAGCAGCCCACTCCTGTGATGTCACCTCTACAGTTACTTGTGCCTATCCCTCCACATGGAGCCAGCAGATTTAGGCACAGGAGGGGAGAAAAAATGAATCATAAGCTATTTTAGAAATTACTTCAATTCTGTTTGAGACTGCAGTAGTCCCTTGCAAGCTAAGACCAGAAGCTTGGTGGGATTAATCCACAGCCTCAGGTTCTAATTCAGGTCAGAGGCAGACAAGTGGTAATTGGTGGTTATACTTAATTGTCATTGAAAGGCTTCCTGATGACAGGAGGGATCTACATTCCAGGGCAAGCAATACAGTTGATAATTAAGAGCTTAAATTAAATCAGCCATCCATATCAGCACATGCCCAAGGCTTCGTAGAAATCTCCTGTTCTGCCATTGTTCCTAGGTAGAGTGTGAGACCCTCAAGCATGATTAGGAGGGTAGCAGCTGGAAAACTTCCTCTAGCCCTAGACCATGCTAGATGGGCCTCCTCCCCATCTTAAAATCATTCAGAGGCTCCCCATAGCTTCTAGGGTAAGGCCAAAGCCTTCTAGGTCCTTGGTGATCTGGCCTCAGACCATCCCTTCAACCTCATTGCCTGCCTTCCCTGACCCTCATCCTGTGTTCTGGCCACAAAAACTTTGAAGTTGCCTTTATGTAAGTCTGGAACATTCTCTCCTCCTTGCCCTTAAAGGTGCTGCCTCCTCTGTGAAGCCTTCCACACCCTTTCTTTATATGCCCTAAGCACTCTGTACAGACTGGTATTTTATTGCCTTGTTATGGACTAGGATGTGTTTGCCTCCAAAAGTGCCTTCCTCACTGGACGGAGAACTTCTTGAGGGCAAGAACTATTTTTCGTTCTCCTCTGTGACCTCAGCACCAAGCACAGGGTCTAGCCCATTGTAGACAACAGTAAAGATTTGTGAAATGAATGGACAGAGACAGGGACCAAATTGGGTTGAGGGAGCTGGATGGCAGGGGGTGGGTGGGGTACTATCCACTATTCTCAGATACTAGAGGCAGAAGAACAGCCTGGGTACCAGCTGTCCAAGAGCAATCCCTACAGTGACTTTTCCCAAAATGTGCCTCACATACCTCTGTATGAGAGAAAATTTGAGGTGACACAAAGATATTTTCCATTTTAATAACTATATGAATTTTAATGTATTTTTAATGTTTATTTATTTTTGAGAGAGAAAGAGACAGAGCATGATTGGGGGAGGGGCAGAGAGAGGGAGACACAGAATCCAAAACAGGCTCCAGGCTCTGAGCTGTCAGCACAGAGCCCAACACAGGGCTCAAACTGGTCAACCAAGAGATCATGACCTGAGCCGAAGTCGGACACTTAACCAACTGAACCAGCCAGGTGCCCCTAATGTATGTTTTAAAATGTACTAAACACATCAAGTCCGTTGATGATGATGATGATGATTACTACTACTCAGTACAGATGAGGCCCAAATAGGTATTAAAAATTCTAAAGTGAGCTGATATAAAGAAAAATATTGTCACTATCAATACAGGTATGACAACATATCTGAAAGAGGTACCCATATCATGGAAGTTTGGGAAACACTTTTCAAAAGTCCTAAATTTACTTCTGTGTTCCTCTGTGGTGCCACTCGGCCTCCAAGTACTCTGGGATCACCCCAGCATTCCTCCAAACTGCTATGACACTGATTTTCTTCAGAAGTCATTTGCCACTTGGCCTGGTGGCATGGATGCTCCTTTTGTAAGCATATGTTGGCTCTCCCCAACCACATTATAAGAGGCTTAAGAGCAATGACCAAACTTTAAGCTCTGTGAGCTGAATAGGAAAGTGCTTCATCAGCTGCCCTATAGATCTACAGATGTCCATTTCTTCAATGAATATTTTTGGGCACTTATTATGTGCCAGGAAGTGTTGAGGGTGCTAAAAGTAGAGTGATGAACAAGACAGACAAGGGTTCTGCCCTCATAGAGCTTGTGAGTGGATACAGACATAGTCAAATAAACACACAAGATGTTTTCAGTGTGCTAAGTGCATTGAAGAAAACTAAACACAATAATGTGACAGAAAGTAGTGACAGGGTGGGGGTGGCCACATAGATTGGCATTCACAAGGCCTCTCAGAGATAACTTTTATTTCAAGAGAGAGAGAGAAAGAGTGCACAAGTGGTGGAGGGACTGAGAGAGAGGGAGACAGAGAATTCCAAGCAGGCTCCACACTGTCAGTGCAGAGCCTGATGTGGGGCTTGAACTCATAAACTGTGAGATCAAGACTCAGCCGCTCAACCAACTGAACCACCCAGGCACCCCAGAGATAACTTTTGAATTGAGACCTAAATCATGAGAAGAGTCAGAAATGGGACTATCCAGGGACAGAACATTCCAGGCAGAAGGAACAGCAAATGCAAAGAAGGGGAAAACCCTAAGGGGGAAAAATGACTCGTGTGTTCTAGCAACACAAAGAAGCCCTATGTGGCTAGAACAGAGTAAGCAAGAGACAGGAGATAGGCACCAGAACCTTCAGGGCTTGGCAGCTAAGTAGTTTGGATTTTATTCCAAGTGTGATTAGAAGCCATAGAAGATTTTGAACATAGAAGTGATGTGGTCTGACCTAAGTTTTAACAAAACACTCTAGCTGCTATATAGAAAATAGGCTGTAGGGAACAAAGATGGAAGCAGAGAGACCAATTTTGAGACTATTAGGGTTGTCCATGCAAGAGGTGATAGTGGTTTGGAGTAAAGTTAGAGCAGTGAAGGATGGACAGAAGTGGGTGGATTTGGAACCTATTGTGGAGGTAGAATTGACAGGACTCGCTAATGGATTGAAAGGGAGGTTGTAAATGAAGGAGGAAATACAGATGACCCCTAGTCAATGTCACAGAGAAAAAAAAAGCCCAAGGAACTGTTCCATATCTGCACTGTCCAATATAGTCACCATTTGCCACACATGGCCATTTAAATTGAAGTTAATTAAAATTAAATAAAATTTAAAATTCACCTCCTCACTTGCATCAACCATATTCCAACCTCTCAATAGCCACATGTAACTAGTGCTACCATCTTGGGCAGCATAGATATAGAACAGTTTAATCATAACAGGAAGTTCTATTGGACCATGCTGCTCTATATTTTAAAAAGTAAAGAATACAAGAATAAAAAGACAAGCCACAGACTGGGAGAAAGATTTGCAAAATGCATATCTAATAAAGGATAGGTATACAAAATATACAAAGAACTCTTAAAATTCAACAATAAGAAAACAATAACCCAGGGTGCCTAGGTGACTCAGTCATTTAAGCATCCAACTCTCTTGGTTCTGGCTCAGGTCATGATCTCTCAGTTCATGAGTTCAAGCCCAACATCAGGCTCTGCACTGACGGCACAGAACCTGCTTGAGATTCTCTCTCTCCCTCTCTCTCTCTCTCTCTCTCTCTCTGCCCCTCCCTCTCTCTCTCTCTCAAAATAAATAAACATTTGTTTAAAAAAGAAAACAATAACCCAATTAACAAATGGGCCAAAGACTTTAACAGACACCTCACCAAAGAAAATAGACAAATGGCAAGTAAGAGTATGAAAATATGCTCAGTATCATGTCACTAAGGAATTGCAAATTAAAACAATGAGATACCACTACATGCCTATTAGAAGACCTAAAACCCAAAACACTGACAGCACCAAACACTGATGAGGATGTGGAAAAACAGCAACTCTCATTCATTGCTGGTGGGAATGCAAAATGGTACAGCCACTTTGGAAGACAACTGGCAGTTTCTTCCAAAGGTTTTTTTAAGTTATTTATTTATTTTGAGGGGGGAGGGGCAGAGAGAGAGGGAGAGAGTCCCAAGCAGGCTCTGCACTGTCAGCACAGAGCCCAACACGAAGCTCGAACCCACAAACTGTGAGATCATGATCTGAGCTGAACCCAAGAATCAGACGCTTAACCGACTAAGCCACCCAGGCGCGCCTCTTCCAAAGTTCTAACATACGATCTAGCAGTCACACTCCTTGCTAGTTACTCAAGTTGGAAACTCATGTCCAACCAAAAACCTGCATATGAATATTTATAATTGCTTTATTCATAATTGCCAAAACTTGGGAGCAACGAAGATGTCCCTCTGTAGATAAATGGATAAATAATTATGGTATAGCCAGACATGGAATGTTTGCCAGTGTTAAAAACAAATGAACTCTCAAGCTACAAAAAAGATGTGAAGGAAACTTAAATGCAATTGCTGAGTGAAGGAAGACAGTCTGTAAAGGTTACACACTGTATGATTTCAACCATATGACATTCTCAAACAGGCAAAACTACAGACAGTAGAAAGGTCAGTGGGTGCCAGGGCTTTGGGGAAAGGAAGTGACGGATGAATAGATGCAGCACAGGATTTTCAGGGCAGTGAAGCTATTCTGTGTGATACTGTAATGGTGGATACATAACGTTATACACTTGAGTTAAGTGTCTGACTTTGGCTCAGGTCATGATCTTGTGGTTCATGGGTCTAAGCCCCGTGTCAGGCTCTGTGCTGACAGCTCAGAGCCTGGAGCCTGCTTCAGATTCTGTGTGTCTCTCTCTCTGTGTCCCTCCTCCACTTGCATTCTCTGTCTCTCTCTCAAATAAATAAATAAATAAATAAATAAATAAATAACATTATACACTTGTCAAAACTCATAGAATTATACAACGAGAGTGAACCTTAACGTAAACTATGGATTTTACTTGATAATAAAGTGTTAATATTCATTCCTCAATTATAACAAGTGTACCACACTAATGCAAAATGTTGATAATAGGGGAAACTGTCTGCTAGGGGAGGAAAGAGGCAGGAGGATATGAGTATTCTTGGTACTTGCTCAGTTTTTCTGTAAACCTAAAACTAAAGTGTATTAATTAAAAAAAAAAAGACTAAAGAAAGTGCTCACCAGCACCTAGTGCCTGGCAAAGAATACATACTCCATAAATGTTTATTGAATAAATGCATGAACAAATGAGTCAGTTGATCGATGAATCGATAGAACCCAGGCCTCCTGAGTCCTGCTTCAGTCCTCCTTCTTCTACATCAGAGGTGGAATGATCATATACTTTGTTGTCCAAACCAAGATATTTGAGGGTAAAATGGGGTGTTGTAGGTGGAATCCAGAATTGTCACAGAGATAATCCAAACATCACAAACTGGGAGACTATGAGCCACATCTTGCCTCCAAAGTTGTTTTATTTGGCCTCACATATTGATATCTTAAAAAATGAAAATTGGGGCACCTGGATGGCTCACTTAGTTAAGCCTCTGACTTTGGTTCAGGTCATGATCTGGTAGTTTATGAGTTCCAGCCCCGCATCGGGCTCTGTGCTGACAGCTCAGAATCTGGAGCCTGCTTCAGATTCTGTGTCTCCCCCTCTCTCTGCCCCTCCCATGCTCATGCTCTGTCTCTCTCTGTCTCTCAATAATAAATAAACATTTAAAAAAATTTTTAATGTAAAAAATTGTAATGTAAATCAATTTTCCATATTTAATACTGCAGAAACTTTACATAAAAATGTGAATTTCTGGGGCGCCTGGGTGGCTCGGTCGGTTAAGCCTCCGACTTCGGCTCAGGTCATGATCTCACGGTCCGTGAGTCCGGGGGACTCAGCGTCGGGCTCTGTGCTGACAGCTCAGAGCCTGGAGCCTGTTTCAGATTCTGTGTCTCCCTCTCTCTCTGCCCCTCCCCTGTTCATGCTCTGTCTCTCTCTGTCTCAAGAATAAATAAACGTTAAAAAAAAAATTAAAAATGTGAATTTCTGGGGCACCTAGTTGGCTCAGTCAGTTAAGCATCCAATTCTTCTTTTTTAATGTTTTTATTTTATTTTTGAGAAGGAGAGAGAGACAGAGCATGAGTAAGGGAGAGGCAGGGAGAGAGGGAGACACAGAATCCAAAGCAAGCTCCAGGCTTCAACTGTCAACACAGAGCCTGATGCAGGGCTTGAACCTGCAAACCGTGAGATTATGACCTGAGCCAAGGTTGGAGGCTTAACTGACTGAGCCACCCAGGCATCCTTTTTTTTTTTTTTTTTTTAATCATCCAACTCTTGATTTCAGCTCAGGTTATGATCTCACAGTTCATGAATTCGAGCCCCACATCAGGCTCTGTGCTGACTGCATGGAGCCTGCTTGGGATTCTCTCTCCCTCTCTGTCTCTGTCCCTCTCCTTCTCTTTCTTTCTCAAATATACTTTTTAAAAGTGTGAAGTTTTAATCTCTCTTGGAAAATAGATCTGGTCACACTAGGACCAACTTCCTGCTCAGTAGTAAATGTGAGACTGGGTAGCAGCTGCCTCTTTTGTGAAACTGTACCTTCCTCTTTGCCACAAACCCCACCATTCCCTGTTGCATCTCCTACCATACGCCAAGTGTGAGTTTCCATTTATCATCTCACATATGCTGTTTTGCTTTTGTTTTCTTTTGTAATAGAAGAAAAGAGGGAACTATTGCTTCTATTCAGGTCATGATTGAAAATAAGAAAAAGAACAAAGGATCAAGAAGGCTCCATATGTCTTGCCCTAAATATGCTTTACTCACATACAGTACATCCTTGACTTCTATAAGCATTTACATTTGCCTCCTCTGGTCTGTACTCTGTCTTCCCAGGCCCTAGACCATGCTGGCCTTTAGAATTTTCTCAGGCTGCCACCCACTGCTGGAAAAGCTAGATGTAGGGGGGAAACAATGGGCATTATTTAAGCTTACATTTTTATTGTTACCCAAACTCAATATTGCTCATCATCAACTTTTGGTGGAAATTATTTCTGTTGTTTTTCTTAATTGACTCCAAATGTAACTGGAGAGTGAGACAGAACAGCAGAGAATACAGCACCCACCTTTCCTTTCTGTGAACATTTGTTGGAGTACTCAGACATGAAATTTTGTTTATCTGTACATTCACTCAGTCATCAAGCTCTGGCTACACTTACAGATGGAAGGACCCCTAGCTTCAGCATCAGGATCCCCTATAGGTTTTCCTCAGAAGAAGCAACAATACAAGCAAAGGCCCACATGGAGATGGGAAAGTATGGATGGGGCAAATTTAAGCTAAGGGGTTGGACCTCATTTATAGGTAGTGAGGAGTTGCTGAAGGATTTTTGGAGCAGAGAAGGCATGTGAACACAGCTACCAATGGTGTGCGGGACAGCTCCAGAGGCAGGAGCAGCAGTTAAGAGACTATTGCAGTGACCTGAGTGATGAGATACGCGACTAAGTTGGGGAGGGTGGAATAGAAAGGAGAAGACGGAGGTGGGGAGGAGCGCCTGGGTGGTTCAGTTGGTTAAGCATCCGACTTGGGCTCAGGACATGATCAAGTGGTCCGTGAGTTTGAGCCCAGTGTCGGACTCTGGGCTGACAGCACAGAACCTGGTTGGGATTCCCTCTCTCTCCCTCTCTCTGCCCCTCCCCCGCTTGCTCCCTCTAGTTCTCTCTGGATCAAAATAAATAAATAAACATTAAAAAAAGGAAGGAGAGGACAAAGTTGAGAGCCATCTTGAGATTAGGCTTGGCAAATCATTAGACGTGGAAGAGGCTTGAACCAAGAGATGAAGAATCAAAGATTATCCAGAGATGATGAGCCCTAGGGGTTTAAAACACCAAAACTGTGATCCAAAAAATTAAATTTTGTTTTGCAACAGTTAAGAGAACAAAAAGACAAGTTACATATTGAGATAAAATATTTTCAAATCGTGCACCTAACAACAGATGTGTATCTAGAATATATAAAGAACTCTCCAAACTCAACAGTAAAAAAAAAATCCAATCAGCAAAAGACATGAAAGGGATATACAAACCACAAATAAGCACCTGAAAAGATGTTCAACATCATTCACCATTAGGAAAATGCAAATTGAGACCACAGTGAAAGATCTCTACACACATATAAGAATGGCCAAAATAAAAACTGGTGAAACCACCAAATGCTGACAAAAATGCTGAGAAACTAGATCCCTTATACATTGCTGGTGGAAATGCACAATGGTATGACCACTCTAGAAAACAGTTTGACAGTTTCTTATCAAACCAAGCATGCAACTACCATATGATACAGCAATTGCTCTCTTGGGCATTTATCCCAGAGAAATGAAAACTATGGTCACAAAAATTTCTACATGGATGTCCATAGCAGCTTTATGTGTAATAGCCCCACACTGGAAACAATGCAGATGCCCTTCAATGGCTGATGCACACTCTGGTGCATCCAGACCATGGAATCCTACTCTGCGGTAAAAAGGAACAAACTTAACATACAACTTGAGTGGATTGTAAGGGCCGTATGCTGAGCAAAGAAAGCTAATCTCAGGGGCGTCTGGGTGGCTCAGTTAAACGTCCAACTTTGGCTCAGGTCATGATCTACGGTTCATGAGTTTGAGCCCCACATCGGGCTCTGTGCTGACAGCTCGGAGCCTGGAGTCTGCTTTGGATCTGTGTTTCCCTCTCTGTCTGCCCCTCTACCGCTCATGCTCTGTCTCTCTCTCTCTCAAAAAATAGATACATATTTAAAAAAATTATGAAAGAAAGCCAGTCTCAAAAGGCCATATACAAAATTATAGAACTGGAGACCAGATTGATTGTTAGAGGTTAGAGATTAGGGGGGAGTTACTGTAACAAGGTACCATGAGGGGAATCCTTGTGGTGATGGGATAACATTCTGTATCTTCTTGTGGTGGGGATTACACAAATCTACATGTGATAAAACTGCAGAGAACTGTACATTTACAGACACACACACACACACACACACACACACACACAAATGTGTGCATGTAAAACTGGTAAAATCTGAATGTGGTCTGTGAATTGTACCAATATCAATTTCCTGGGTTTGATATTTAAATAATCATTATGAAAGATGTTGCCACTTGAAGAAACTTATTGAAGGGTACCTCTTGGTATTTTTTTCAACTTCCTATAAATCTATAATAATTGAAAAATTAAAAAGTTAACTACTCCCCCAAAAAGGAATAAGTTGTTGATACACCTAAAAGTTTGCATGACACACAAAGGAAGTGTGCTGCATGAAAGAAGCCAATCATAAAAGGTTACACACTGTGGTTTTTTAAATTTTTTAATGTTTATTTTTGAGAGAGAGAGAGAGAGTTAGAGAAAGAGAGAGAGAGCACAAGTGGGGGGGTGGGCAGAGAGAGAGAGAGACACAGAATCCAAAGCAGGCTCCAGGCTCTGAGCTGTCAGTGCAGAACCCAATGTGGGGCTCGAACTCAAGGACTGCGAGATTGGACGGTCCTGTGTTGGACATTTAACTGCCTGAGCCACCCAGGTGTCCCTACACTGTGTTTATTCCATTTAAATGACATTCTGAAAAAGACAACACCTAGTGATGGAGAATAGATCAGTGATTGCCAGGTGGTAAGAGAGGAAGGAGAGGATGTGACTGCCAAGGGATAGCTTAGGGAAGTTTAGAGGGTAATGAGACTATTCTGTGTCATGAATCTATACATGTGTTAAAAATCATAGAACTATCCATACAAATCAATTTTCTTGTATGTTAAGTTAAAAATAAAACTAGAGGGTGCCTGGCTAGCTCAGCCAGAAGAGCATGCAACTCTTGATCTCAGGGTTGTGAGTTTGAGCCCTGCGTTGGATGTAGAGATTTCAAAATACATACATACATACATACATACATACATAAATCTAGATAGGCAAGTGGGTGCTGATTTGTTTTTTCTTTCATTCCTACCTCAATTTACTCAGCCATTTGTTGAGCACCTGCTATGTGTGAGGCACTGTGCTAGACTTTAGAGATCAATCAAAAGTAAGACAGCCTAAGGGTGCCTGGGTGTCTCAGTTGGTTAAGCTTCCGAGTCTTGATTGCAGCTCAGGTCGTGATCTCATGGTTCATGGTATAAAGCTCTGTGTTGGGCTCTGTGCTGACAACATGAGAGCTCTCTCTCTCTCTATCTCTCACGTCTCCCCCCCTCTCTCTCAAAATGAATAAATAAACTTAAAAAGACAGTAAGACAGGGGTGCCTGGATGACTTGGTCAGTTAAGTGTTGACTTCAGCTCATGTCATGATCTCACAGCTCATGAGTTCAAGCCCCAGCTGACAGCTTGGAGCCTGGAACCTGCTTCGGATTCTGTGTCTCCCTCTCTCTCTCTGCCCCTCCCCTGCTCTCACTCTGACTCTGTCTCTCCCTCTCAGAAATAAACAAACATTTAAAAAAAATTTTTAAATGTAAGACAGACATTTAAATGTAAGACAGACAAAATTTTTTTAAATGTACCTGCCTTCATGGGGCATTCTTCCTGTTTCAGAGGAGAAGCTGTCAGTAGTGTCTGGAGCCCAGTGTTTGCTTGGGGAAGTGGGGCAAGAAGAAATCTGTGGAGAGACCAAGTGAGCAAATTTTTCATTCCTGGAGCTCAGTCCTATAGGATTTCAAGTGCTCACTTATCCCTAAAAGACTCTTAGGCCTGAGTGCAGGGGAGGGGGGAAGCTTCCAATTCATATTTCATGGGTCATCACAAGAGAAACTGCTAGAAGTGTTGTGCCCTGCTAAGTCAGGAAGAAATGTTGAGAGTGGGGGAAAATTTGATGCAGTTAGTGAAGAGTGAATTATGAAAAGTTGCCTGAATTTGTGTGTGTGTGTGTGTGTGTGTGTGTGTGTGTGTGTCTTAAATAATCATCTGTTTAGCCCATGACTCTGTGGATTGGCAATTGGGCTGGGCTCAGCTGGGCGGTTCTTCTGCTGGGTTTGGCGGGGTTCACCCAACACTGCAGTCAGCTGGCTGCCAAAGGCCTCACTCACTTGTCTGGTGGGTAACTGGTGGTTGTGAGGGTAACTGAACCATGTGTCTCTCACCATCCAGGAGGCTAGCCTGGGCTTGTTCATATGTCAGGGTCCCTGTGTTCCCAACAGCAGCAAGAGAACAAGTCCCCAGTGCAAATGCTTTAAAAAAAAAAAAAAGTTTTATCGAGGTATAATTCATGTATGTTACCTGAATTTTGTTTTCTCTCCTGTTTGCAGGGAATCTGAAGCATGTGGTCTAGTTGACAAAAAGAGATCAGGTTTCCAGAGCTGAGGAACAGTGCCTGTAATGAAGACAGCGTGTTTATGCGAGCACTGTGTGGAATTTGTGACTGCAGGGGAAATTTGGAAGAAATTACTTCCTGAAAATTTCCAAGGGGCACCAAGTGGCAGCTGGCCTCCTGGGGTGAGGCAGGCAAGCACCCCAGAGGCCTCAACTGGGCCTAGGGGAAGAGAGCGATTTCCAGCATTTAAAGTGTTTATTTTTTAAAAACACACAAATGCCATTTTTAATCTTTGAAAATTATTTTTAAGCGAGTGGGGAGGGAGTATTTTTATTTTCTTAAAGGAGACATCAGAGGCTGGAGGAAAGTGTGGAGCTTGGGTCACAGGTTTGCAGGGTGGGGAGAACCAAGAGGCAGGGTTTGGGCTTCAGTACCATCCAGATGGAGTCTTTAGGGGACGGGGACGGGTCGGCAGAATAGGAGGTGGGGAGAAATCTACCTGTGTTGTTTTTAGGATTATGGATCTATTTTGTTTTTTAATAAAATCTTTGAAAACCTACCTCTTTGTCCCATCATCCTCTTGTAAAGTGCTCCTGACAGTGCACACAGTTCTGGACATTTCCTCTCACCAAAGTATCAAGAATAACCCTGATGCTTCCAGGTTTTGTTCTGGCCCAGTCTGGGAAGCTGACTCTGAGTGCGGGATCCCTGATCCCTCCCTGAGGAACTGGTGTGTCCCCTCTAAGTCCTGGGGACAGAAGGTCCAAGCTGTCCTGTGCCAGGGGCCCATCCAGGACTCCAGAGAAGAGGGGCACAGCAACCAGGGAGAGGTCCCGCTGCTGGCCCTATGGGGAGGAGCTATTCCCCTCCCTGGGAGCCCTTTAAGGATGGGAAGGGTAGGAGGCTCACAGATCTAAGGAGGCGCATTTTGATGGATAGTGAGGATACTTGCCTGTCAAATGTAGATAATCAGTACACTTGATTGCAATGGGATACAATTGTTACTGTAATCTGGGGGTGGGAGGGAGTGAAGGTGGCAAAATGTGGATGGGGAATAACAGACAGAGAGAGAGAGAGAGAGAGAGAGTGCTAAAGCAGAAGGGACAGCAAAATATCATGATTTCATGATTTGATTCACCAAGTATTTATGAAGCTCTTTCCACTCCTGGGATTAGGATAGGAGACAAGCCTGGCCATCTAGGAACTCCCAGACAGGGCAAAGGAGGAGGGAAAGAACCAGATCCCAACGTATTTCTGCTCTGCTGCCAGCATGAATCCAGAGGTGTAGGAGCGTTGAGGAAAGAGCCACTAGCCCAGCCAGGACAGCATCACGGAGCATTTTAAAGGGGGTGATATTTGAGCCAGGCCTCTTAGGGTGAGTTGTATTTCTCCAGGCCTCAGAGAGGGGGATGGGCATTCCACAGAAGGGAGTGGAAAAAGCCTTGACCGTATCCAGGATGGGAATAGCCAAGCTTTTATGAAACAACATTGGGGCGCCTGGTTGGCTAGGAATACCAGTCACTCCAAATGCCCACTATTCTAATTATACATGCTCAGCTTAAGGGCAGTTTTACTTACACCCAAAAGAAGGGGGATTTAAAAAAAAATAAGAGGCTGGAGGCACTGAATGAGGCAGTTGGGGGTGGGGGAGGCCAAAGAAGGTAAAATGGGAAGTCTGAATTCCAAGCCTACAAGAGACCACCCAACAAGGTTTGTTGTCTCAAAGGCTTGCTTAATCCGGTTGTGGGGTGTGGGGGTGTGGGGGGGGGGGTCCTCTATCCCAGCGATCCACATCCAAAGCCATCACCCAAATTCCTGTGAAGGCCTCATCCCTAAGAGGGAACCACCTGGTAAAGTGGTAAATGCTAGTGCTCCATTTTCCTTTCAAGGAGAACAGACCTGAATGAAAAGGAACTTTTTTCCACTGGACGGCCAATGCCACCTTCTTTTCACCTTAACTACTGCTGTCTTAGCCCGACCTCTGACCAACAGCACCAAAGCAAGCTGTAGCACTGACCCGCTGCTGGACATCCCAGAGGCCAGGCTTGTTCCTGACAGTGCACCACCTCAATGGCCTTCAGGATTCCTTTTTATTTGATTCTTGTTGAAAATGTTAGGCTAGAGTGCCTGGCTGGCTCAGTCGGTGGAGCATGCAACTCTTGATCTCAGGGTTGTGAGTTCCAGCCCCATGTTGGGTGTAGAGATTACTTAAAAATAAAATCTATTTAAAAAATTAAGCTAAGGGGGCACCTGGGTGGCTCGGTTAAGTGTCCGACTTTGGCTCATGTCATGATCTCGCTGTTCGCAGGTTCAAGCCCTATGTCTAGCTCTGTGCCGGCAGCTCAGAGCCTGAGGCCTGCTTTGGATTCTGTGTCTCCCTCTCCCTTTGCCCCACCCCTGCTCACACTCTGTCTCTGTCTCTCTCAAGAATAAATAAACATTAGGGGCGCCTGGGTGGCGCAGTCGGTTAAGCGTCCGACTTCAGCCAGGTCACGATCTCGCGGTCCGTGAGTTCGAGCCCCGCGTCGGGCTCTGGGCTGATGGCTCGGAGCCTGGAGCCTGTTTCCGATTCTGTGTCTCCCTCTCTCTCTGCCCCTCCCCTGTTCATGCTCTGTCTCTCTCTGTCCCAAAAATAAATAAAAACGTTGAAAAAAAAAAATTTAAAAAGAATAAATAAACATTAAAAATTTTTTTAAATAAAAAAAACTAAGGGCATCTTGTTGGTTCAGTAGGTTAAGCATCCGACTTGGGCTCAGGTCATGAACTCATGGTTCATGAGTTTGAGCCCCATGGGAACTGTGCTGACAGCTGGGAGCCTGGAGTCCACTTCGGATTCTGTGTCTCCCTCTCTCTCTCTGCCCCTCCCCCACTTGCATGTATGGGCTTCTCTCTCTCTCTCAAAAATAAACATTTAAAAAATCTTTTTTAAAACTAGGCTAAAAATAATCCCATAGATAAAACTAGGAATGATTTTAACTTTTTAAAAATAAGTTGACTCTTTTTTTTAAGTTTATTATTTATTTTGAGAGAGAGGCGGGGGTGGGGGGGAAGAGCAGAGACAGAGTGGGAGAGAGACAATCCCAAGCAGGCTCTGCACTGTCAGCGCAGAGCCAGATGCATGGCTCAAACTCTTGAACCACAAGATCATGACCTGAGCCAAAGTCAGAAGCTTAAGCGACTGAGCCACCCAGGCACCCCGGAATAATTTCAAATTTTTAAAAATTAAAATTGAAATACCCAAAGGTGGACACAGCATTCACAAAATCAGCAAGACAGATTAAGAGTTGCTCCGCACAGTCTAAAGTCATCAAATTGTACACATTAAATATGTGCAGCTTTTGGAATAACAGTTATACCTCAATTAATCTGTAAAAAAAAAAAAATTGTTTTGCTAATTATCATAAGTGCCTGCAGGTAAAAAAGACTGAAAGGAAATAAACCAAAATATCAACCGAAGTAGGCTTCTTTGAAGGAGGAATGTGTAGGGATGGTTTAATTTTTGTTCCTTCTGCTTTTCAATATTTTCCAGATTTTCTCCAGTAAGCACATTCTAGTTTTGTAATTGGGAAAATCAACTTAAAAAAAAAAGAAAAAAAAAAAAGAACCGATCTGTAGAAGTTCCAGATCAAAGTAAATTCAAAACACCCACTGAGGAATAGTTTGTGCTCAGACCCTGGGGCAGTTCTAACCACCCAGGAGGTTCTGAGCTAGAAAGAAAGATTGGTCCAGGTGGAGGGCTCCTGATTTACAAATCACTAAGCCAGAGCGGGTCTTTTTTAGATTTGTTGGCTTGAGGGCGGAGCAACTTCATACCCAGTGTGAGCCTGCCCCCGCTTCAGGAAACAGCTATCTTTGTGCCTGCAAGGACCAGCCATAATAACCATAATAATAATGCAAAGCAAGCATTGGAATATGCCCCACTTTACAAGTCACTGTCTTTTATAATATGTCACTCTCCACCCTGCTGGGTGGGTATTATAATCCCCACTTTATAGATTAGCAAACTGAGGCTACAAACTGTGAAGGAACTTGTCCAGTTGCAAGGGGCAGAGGCAGGAAGCAAACCCAGCTGAAACTGCAACTTTCCTTACTTTTTCCACTGCTCCACACCTAATGCCACTGAAATATTTTTAAACTGTGACTTCGGAGTAAACAACTTTCTTATTGCTTCCAAAGTCCAAGCTGGACCAAGCCACACTGCTCCCAGGCCCTCAGCACATAAGGACATTAGTTGTGTGCTTTTCAGCAAGTTACTCGACCTTTCTGGGTCTGTTTCCCTACCCATAAAGTGGGGCAAATGATTCTTATACTTCATAGACTATTGTGAGTGCTTGATGAATTATCACAAATACGACTTTGAAAAGAGCCTAAAGAGTTGTGTGCAGTTGGGACGGAGGAGGGGGAGGGCTGCCATGAAAATGGGCCTGGAAACTGAAGAAAACCCGGTACTACCAGGATCTCAGCAGGCCTCCACTATTCCTGAGGCACTCAGGGGCGAGAGAGCCAGAGACAGAAGACTATAGTCTGTCTGCAACTCAAGGGTTAAGAAAATAACCATAAAAAAAGAAATATATATAATGGGTATGCTTATATTTGCATAAAACATCTCTGGAAAGATACACAAGAAACTGGGGCACCTCAGTTGCCTCTAGGCAGGGAAACCAGGTGGCAGGTGGCAGGGGAATGAGAGAGACTTGTACTGTGTTCCTTTTTGTAACTTTTGATTTCTGAACCCTGTGAATGCATTACCTGGTCCAAAAAAAGTAAATAAATAATTTTTTTCAAAAGCCAACGGAAAAATCCCAAGCCAGTTTCCCTTTGGGATCGGGGGAAGGTGGATCTGCCTCTGCTGTATTCATTGTGAGCTGTCACAGAGAGAGCAGTATATTTCCAATTCTATATTTAAAAGACTCTTTCTAAGGCAGAAAGGCTTCTTTATAAGAAAATCAAATATTGTCATTCAACAAAAATGGAAGAAGGAGGAAGAAGAGGACAAGGAGAAGGAAGGGAAAGAAGGAAAGCAAACAGCCATTAGACAGAGTGGGTTTTGACATCTCTAAGCCCTTACACAGAAAGCTCCAGCAGCTTCTCCTCCCCCAGCCTTTGCTCTTGGGACAAGTCTCCAAACCTCCTGCTCAGAGCTGGGCCCCAAGATGACCAGCAGTGCCTTAGTATGCATGCAATTATGCGCACAGCGCTTGGGTTTAAATCCCCTCCTGTCACTCACTAGCTTTGTGACATTGGCCAAGTAACTCACTGTCCCTGAGCCTTCTCTCCTCACCTATCAAAAAGGGATCATACCTGTTGCCTACCTCAAGGGGAGGTTCCTAGGGATCAAAGAAATAATGAACATTGTACAGAGCATTTTAGATATCAGTAGTAGACACTGTTTCTGCCCTTAATGTGAACCCAGTCAGGGCAGGAAATCTTTCTGAAGTTCCCTGGCTTCAAGAATTAGAGAAATAGGATGCAAATTTGTGTGGCTGCGCATTTGCACATTCTTCTGGGACAAGGATCCATAGCTAATTTTCAGATTCTCAACACTGGGTGGGGGACGGCGTTCTATGATTCCCCAAAAGGATGAAATCTACAGATGCAAAGGTAAAGACGGATGTAAATAGAGCCTTTCAAGACAGGGCCACCTCCCTCAGGGTCTCTGCAAATGCTGGTCCTTCTGCCTGGAATGCCCAGATCTTCCCCAGATTGGTTCCGTCTCATTCAGTTTTTAGCCACATATCACTGCCTCAGTAAAATACACCGGCCACCTCATCTATTGTGGCCTCGCCGCCCTCTCTATTCCAAACAAACAAAAAAAAAGCCAAAAAAATCCTATTTTTATACCATTTAGCATCATCTTATTCATTTTTTATTTATTCCTACTCACATGCACTAAGAGGGTGGGAACTTTGACAGTTTCACTGCTGTATCCCCAGTGCCTGGCATAGTAACATGGTAATTCCCATATACCTATGGAATGGTGGAACAATGTACTAAGATAAAGCAGTGTCATATCCTCAGTATTATGGGACAGAGGAGAGAAAAGCAATCTACACTGTGACAATCATGAAGGCCACAAACAGGGGATGACACTCAAGCCGATCTACAGCCAGGCATAGGGGCAGGGTGGGGGCAAGGGGAGGGACAAGCATTCCAGGCAAAGACACATAAAATTTAGGGAGGCCACAAGCACTTGAGTGTTGTCAGAACACAGAATATTAGACAGTATTCAAGAAAACCAACCATAAAAAGGTATCTTTAAGGCAATAGGAGAAATTTGGACATGGACTAGGTGATGTAAAGAAATTGCCAATAAATTGGGGCACCTGGGTGGCTCAGTCAGTTGAGCGTCCGACTTCATCTCAGGTCATGATATCACAGTCTGTGAGTTCAAGCCCTGCATCAGGCTCTGCACTGACAGCTCAGAGCCTGGAGCCTGCTTCAGATTCTGTGTCTCCCTCTTTCTCTGCCCCTCCCCCATTCATGCTCTGTCTCTTCCTCTCAAAAATAAACATAATAAGAAATTTTTCAAGAAATTATTCATAAATCAAAACCACAATGAGCTATCACCTCAGAACAGTCAAAATGGCCAGTATCAAAAAAACAAAAAATAACAAGTGTTTGGGAAGATATAAAGAAAAGGGAATCCTCATGCACTGTTGGTGGGAATGTAAATTGGTGCAACCACTGTGGAAAACAGTATGCAGGCTCCTCAAAAAATTAAAAATAGAGGCTCCTGGATGACTCGGTCGGTTGAGCATCCAACTTTTGATTTCGGCTCAGGTCATGATCTCAAGGTTTGTGAGATGCCCTCCCCCCACCCATGCTGGGCTCTGTGCTGCCAGAGTGGAGCCTGCTTCCTCTCTGCTCCTCCTCTCTCTCGCTTTCTCAAAAATAAATAAATAAACATTTAAAAAGTTAAAAATAGAAATACTATAGGATCCAGTAATTCCACTTCTGGGTATTTACCCAAAGACAATGAAAACACTAATTTGAAAAGATATATGCACTCCCATGTTTATTGCAGCATTATTCACAATAGCAAAGCTATGGAAGCAACCCAAAACGTTCATTGATAAATGCATGGATAAAGATGTGGTATATATACATGCAATGGAACATTACTCGGGCAAAAAAAAAGAATGAGATCTTGCCATTTGCCACAACCTGTATGGACACAGAAGGTATTATGTTGAGTGAAATAAATCAGAGAAGGACAAATACCATATGATTTCCCTTCTATGTGGGATCTAAACAGACAAACAAAAAAACAGAAATGGTCTCATAGATACAGAGAACAAACTGGTGGTTGCCAGAGGGGAAGGGGGTGAGGATGGGCAAAATAGGTAAAGGGGATTAAGAGACACATACCTCCAGTTATAAAATAAATAAGTCTCAGAGATGAAGAGTACAGCATAGGGAATATTGTCAATGATATTGTAATAATATTGTATGCTGACAGATGCTGACTACACTTATTGTGAGCGCTGAGTAATATATAGAATTGTCATATTACTGTGTTATACACCTGAACGAATATAACATTGTATGTCAACTATATTTCAATAATAACGATTTTTTAAAAGTAGGCTTCACACCCAGTGCAGAGCCCTATGTGGAGCTTGAACTCACGACCCTGAGATCAAGACCTGAGCTGAGAACAAGAGTTGGACTCTTAACTGACTGAGCCACCCAGGTGCCCCAATAATAAAGATATTTTTAATTTTTTTAAGTATATTTATTTTTGAGAGAGAGAGACAGAAAGAACAAGCAGAGGAGGGGCAGAGAGAGAGGGAAAGAATCCCAAGCAGGCTCTGCACTGTCAGCACGGAGCCCAATGCAGGGCTCGAACTCACAAACCATGAGATCATGACCTGAGCCGAAACCAAGAGTCAGACACTTAACTGACTGAGCCATCCAGGCACCCCAGCTCTTAAAGCTTATTTTTAAAAGAGAATGGCCATGTTAAAAAGAAATTATTGATGGGCATCTGGGTGGCTCAGCCAGTTAAGTGTTTGACTTCAGCTCAGGTCATGATCTCACAGTTCATGAGTTCAAGCCCCACATCAGGCTGCGCGCTGACAGTGGGGAGCCTGCTGGGGATTCTATCTCTCACCCTTTCTCTCTGCCCCCCTCCCACTCTGTCTCTCTCTATCTCAAAATAAATAAACTTTAAAAGAAGAAATTATTGATGATATTGTTAAGTACGGTAAGAGCACCGTAGTTATATATTTATTTAAGTCCTCATCTGTTAAAGAAACATAGTCTAGCATTTACAGGTGAAATAATACATCTGGGGTGTATTTACTACAAAGGGGGAAATGTATGTGGTATAGCAGTTAGTGGTGGGTGGAGATAAATAAAACAAAATTTGAAAAATGTTGATAATTGTTGAAGTTGATTTAATGGACACATGGAGGTTGAATATACTATTCTCTCTGCTTGTGTTGTTTTTAAATGTCTATAATCAAAAGTTGAGATCCATATTAGTGAGTGAGAGATAGTAAAATAGCAGAAGCCAGGTCATAAAGGGCCTCCTGCGCCAGGTGGAGGACACTGGACTTGATCCTGCAGGTAAGGGAGCCACCAGAGAGTTTTAACCTAGAGTGGCCTGATCAGATTTGCCAGATTTTTTGTTTAAAAAGAACACCCTAGCTGCTAGAACAAGAGAAATAAGCTGCCTGAAGCCCTGTTCCAAAGTGGCTATGAGAAGCCTGTTTACCTCAGATGGAGTCCTGAAGACTCCCTTGGCCCACAGAGCCTTTCTTCTTATCATTTGCTTGGTGAGAGAGAGAATGGAGTGTTGTGTGTGTGTGTGTGTATGTGTGTGTGTGTGCGTGCGTGTGTGTGTTTAATGGAAATTTTTCTGCAATATATCTTTTGAGGTAAAAAGATTCAAACAATATAGTGGTTCCTTCATACAATAATGGTTCCTTCATAACCCTATGCCTCAGCAATAACCACGATTAGCGTTTGGTGTGTATCTTTCCAGAGTTTTTGTCATTTATTCCATAAATATTTATTGAGCACACATTATGTACCGTATCTGTGGACAAAACAGGCAATAATCCCTGTCCCTGTGAAGCTGGGAACATATATGATCATTTGACTGTTATATGAATGAAACCATACTGTTTGGTAACCTGATTTTTCTCACTTCATTATATTCCCTGGGCAACTTTCCATATCAATCTATAATGAACTACCTTGTTCATCTTTTATTATGACATATCTAAGACATACCAAAAAGTATGGCACATCTAATCCCTTGAAGTATTCACATTATATAGATGGCTACAAAATTTGTTTAACCTGTCCCCTAATGCTGAATATTCAGAATTTTCTCATTTTTCCTTACAAATAAAAACACTGCCATAACAGGGCTGACTGGGTGGCTCAGTCAGTTGAGCATCCGACTTCGGCTCAGATCATGATCTCATGGCTCATGAGTTCGAGGCCTGCGTTGGGCTCTCTGCTGTCAGCGCAGAGCCTGCTTCAAATCTTCTGTTACCACCTCTCTCTGCCCTTTCTCTGCTTGTGCTCGCTCGCTTTCTCTCAAAAATAAATAAACATTAAAAAAAATATTTTTAAACATGCTGCAAAACAAACAAAGAAAACTACTAGAGCTAATAGACAAATTCATCAAAATTACAGGGTACAAGGTTAACAAACAAAATTCAGCTGTGTTTCTTTATCAGTGAACAATCTGAAAAGGAAATTAAGAAAACAATTCTATTTACAATAACACCCAAAAGAATAAAATACTTACAGGGCGCCCGGGTGGCTCGGTAGGTTAAGCGTCTGACTTCAGCTCAGGTCATGATCTTGTGGTTCGTGGGTTTGAGCCCCGCATCAGGCTCTATGCTGACAGCTCAGAGCCTGGAGCCTGCTTCAGATTCTGTGTCTCCCTCTCTCTCTGTCTCTCTCGGTCTCTCTCTCAAAAGTAAATAAATAAACATTAAAAAAATTAAAAAATAAAGAGAGAACTAACAGAATTTGCTTAGTAGGACATGAAGTGAGAGAGAAACAAAAGATGAAGGCAAGGTTTTTGACCTGAGTAACTGGGTGGACAGAGGTGTCATTACTGAGCTTGGGAAGTGGGGTGGGGGTGACAGAGGACAGGGTGCCTTATTTGGCTGAGCTCTGGAGAGAGGACTGGTATCTCTCCCCAAAGCTTAGTGCTCAGCTTGATTTCTTGCTGGTAGGGTGGAAAGTGGATGGAGAAGGTGGAGGCAATGAGCCTCAAATGAGTAACACACTCTACCATGTATATTTTCCCATGTCACTTCCAGTGAGCACAATATCAAGGCTGAATTTCTTCACGTGGCACCCAGTGTGGCTCCTATGACCTCACCAAGCCCATCCATGCTGTTCTCCTGGTACTCATCAATCCTTTGCATGCACTGTCCCCAACACCTGGTGAATACTGGCTCTCAGCTCAGACGTCACCTCCTCCTATCTCCCACTTGATCTTGTTTAAGTCTGCTTTTCTATCTCCCCCACTACACTGGGATCTCCTTGAGGGCCAAAGGAGCACCTTCATTCCATCTGAGGCCTCGATGACCAGAGCAGGGCCAAGCTGGGGCTCAGCGCACATTTGTGGCCTGGAAGAACAACAGCAGAAGAATCACAGCCAGCCCTGAGCCCACCCTGGTGGGTCAGGAGGCCTGGCTTCCCACACAGTCGTATGTGACAACGAGGAAAACAGGGCCAAGGAGGTGAAGTCAGGCTTGGAACTGGACTCAGATTGGAAGGCTGACTCTATCCCCCAAGCAGCAGGGAACAGAGATCAGGGAAGAGTAATTATTCACATGTGTACAGCACTTGAGAGTTTACAGCCACAGACATTATCTCATTCAACCCTG
Organism: Panthera onca; assembly: GCF_046562875.1. NCBI lineage: Eukaryota > Metazoa > Chordata > Mammalia > Carnivora > Felidae > Panthera > Panthera onca. Next base: position 70,709,979 of record NC_138357.1, read on the forward strand.
GCACAGCCTCATGAGGTAGGTATCCTCATTTTCCCCACTTCACATCCGAGGAAACTGAGGCCCGATGAGCTAAAGTCACTTGCCCAAGGTCACACAGCTAGGAAGTGACAGCCTTGGGACTTGAATCAAGGTCAATCTGAAGGCAGAAATCCATGTTCTCAATATCACAGTAAGCCATACCTTCAGTTGGAGGGGAAGAGGAGCAGTCGGGTCTGGGCGGCCATTTCCTCCTCCCAACCTATCTCTACAGGGTTCCGGCTGAAGGCAGCACACATTAGCATTTACTCATCCCCCTCAGGCCAGGCAAAGATGGCGTCAAGCAGCCTGGGATTCAAATATGGTGGGAATCACCCGTATTTGAGACTCCAAAGGTAACACTTGGGAGACTTTTGAAGAAAATGCATGAAAAGTGCAGAAAGGCTGTGGGAATCTTCCTCTCCGCAGCCACCACCCCCCCAGGAGCTCTTCAGAGGCAAGCTCCTGGGCCCACTGAGGCCCTGCCCTGCCCCCAGGGAAGGGCATCTCCCTCCCATTCCCCCAGCCAAAAGCCCCCTGGAGGAGTCTCTTACAGGGGCCTTGCCTTCTTTCTGGTTGGGCGCTGGGCCCAGAGGGTTCTTGTCTGGCAGCAGCTGGGCCCTCGCACCTGTCGATCTAGCTCCCCTGCTTCACAAACACATGTCCCTGCCAAGCTCTGTGCTGCTTCCAGATGGCCGGTCACTTATGCCTTCACCCCACTTTGGGCTTTTTTTCTTTCTCATTTGATTTCTTTTCCTTGCCTTGTTTTCTTCTCAGGCCCTCACTCTCACGCTCTCTTGCTCTCTCCCTCGCTCTCATTCATTCTTTCCTTCTCCCTCCATTGAATACATTTCTTTCTCCTCAGCCTCTCTTTTCCCCAGGTAACTATACAGTGCTAGTTCACACCTCTGTAACAGTGAGAGGTTCGGATGTGGTTTCCACCAGCTCTGACATTCAGTTTTGAGGAAAGGCAAGAAACTGGGCAGGATGGGGGAGGGGGAGTGGTTGGCTAGCGAGCAAGAAAGGGAGATAGAAACAGGTAGTAATGGATTCCAATCCCAGCATCCTCACTTGCTAGGTTGCCTCTCTGAGCCTCCTTCCTACATCTGTTAAAGGGAATTGATAATAGCAACAACTTCACATGAGGGGTAGAGAGGTTTGAGAATCGACCTTGCTTATGCATGGGGAAGGCTTGGATGAACTAAAAGGGGGAGGTCCCAATGGGTGTTACTTAGGAGGCAGTGAGGCCCAGTGGTCAACAGCAGACTGTCTGGGGCCAGTCTGCCTTGTTTGAATCCTCAGCCCAAAACATACAAGGTGTGGAATGTTAGCAAGCTATGGGATATATCAGTACCTCAATTTACCTATCAGTAAAATAGGAATGAGGTAATAATAGTACTCACCTAACACCTCAGCTTGTTGTGTGGATTCGTTGAGAGAAGTGTGGACCACTAAGAACTGTGAGGGTCTGTCACCTACTAAGCATTCAGAAAATGTTACCATCAATGTTTTTTTTTTTTTCCTTAATGTTTTGGGGCACCTGGGTGGCCCAGTCAGTTGGGCATCTGGCTCAGGTCATGATCTCCCAGTCCGTGAGTTCAAGCCCCACGTGGGGCTTTGTGCTGACAGCCCAGAGCCTGCTTCAGATTCTGTGTCTCCCGCTCGCTCTGCCCCTTCCCCGCTCACACACACACTCTCTCTCTCTCTCTGTCAAAAATAAATAAACAATTTTTTAAAATGTTTATTTATTTATTTCAGGGGGAGGGGCAGAGAAAGAGGGAGACAGAGAATCCCAAGCAGGCTCTGGGCTGTCAGCAAAGAGCCAGACGCGGGGTTCAGACCCACAAACCGTGAGGGTCATAACCTGAGCCGAAATCAGGAGTCAGACGCTTAACCGACTGAGCCACCCAGGCGCTTACCCTTGATGTTTTTCGTCAGAGCTAGTAGGACTAAAGCTAAACGTCCCCTGAGGCGGTGTTCTTAGGAGCACTGGGCCGCTGCAGGAACCCAAACCCCGTGGTGATGTACACTCATCTCTTTGTAGGGCCTCCAAGTATTCTCGTGCTGGGTTGTACCCTGAACAGGGACACCTGAAATTCAGCTTGCTTGCGTTCCTCTTGCAAATCCATGTGCCCTGGGGTGAGGGTTGTGTGAAGCCCAGAGGGGGTAGCACCTGTTTCTAATTAGTCCAACCAGAGGTGGTGTCTTTCTGTGATCAGTACGAGGAGACTCTGTGTGCTAGTTGACGGGCCCTGTCTCTGTGTTAAGTCAGGAGACAGATCTTGGGCAACTGGGCCTGTAGGCCTCTCTTCATGGCTGGCAGCCGAATCTGCACCCCAAGCCCCTGAGGTACTCTGATCCGCCATCTATCTCCAGCTCTGATCGATGCCCCTCGAAGGACAAGTGGCTGTGGCTGTAGGGACCTGAGGAAATATTTTCAGGCCCCCAGGTTATACATGCAAAATGAATCCTAACCACACTCACACGGTCATATTTGTTTGAGCTAACCCCAGACCCAGAGTTAAGGGCCAAGAGAGACAATAGGGCTAGTTTTTCAAGCTGGGAGATTTCTCCGTGGCAGTGGGGGCTCTGGTTGGAGCAAAACTGAGGTCCATGGATGGATGATGAATGAAGTTTGAAGTCTCTGATGCAATGGGATTGGGAGGTTGGGAGGGCAGGGCCCAGAGCCCAAGAGAGGGAACGACAGGAAATCCTCCAGGCGTAAAGATGAGATTGGGGGGCCCAGCATCCACTACATCACCTCAGGGCTCAGGTAAGGGAAGCACTTTCAGTCTGATGATGCAGGCAGCAGGGCCAGACTAAAATGGCCTCACTTTTTTAAGAATGCAGTAAGCCAAGAGACCCCACTAGTCTGAGTGGTGGGCAGCAGAAAAGGGAGAGCAAAAAACCCCAAAGGCTTGTGTTCTAGAAGCTGAAGTGAGACTAGGGAAGGCCTGGCATGCTTAAGGCCTAGGCAAAATGTATTTAGCAAAGTGACATGAGGCCCCTGTCACTTCCTGGTGTGGGGGAATTTATGGACTGAGATCCTCTCACACTGCCCTTTAGGGATTTGAAGCATGTATCCATGATTGCGCTGGGCTGGAGGGGCCATGGAGGGGACAGGAAGGGAGAGCTGTGGTGAAAAACCAGCGTCCCAGGCCCCTGAGGAGAAAGCCCCTCTCTGTGCCAGTGGAGGGAGGCAGGTTCAAGTTCTCCACGGTTTGGCTGAAAGTCATTCTGCCGATTGCTCTTTTTGACACAACCTCACACCCTTTCCAGTCCTATATTCCTGGCTGTGTGCAAACTATTTCCACTTGGATGTTCTGCCAACAAGCTTAAACTAAACATGCTTAAAGCAGGGTTTCTTTTTCCCCACAAAGCTTCACACCTTCCCAAGGTCTCTAGCTTCACTGGTGACACCCGAATAGCCCAGGGCCTGGCAGGCCTGACTGCTTCTGTCTCTCCCCTTCACCAGCACCTCTCTCCCTCCCTGCCTTTGAACCCTGTGCTCTTCCACAGGTACTGTTTTTCACAGTTGTCTTTGCTGTTCCCAGGCTGTAGCCCTCTAGCACCCTGAACCTCATCCCTGGAGATTTCCTGCCACAGCACCTAAACTGGGCTCCCTGCTCTGGGTCTCTCCGTCAACCTGATCCATGCATACATCCTGGCTACCCACATTGATCATTTACTGCAATGGGGGTGGCAGAGGATCCATTCTAGAGGAAAGAAAAACATAGACACAGATAACAGTGGAGCAGGTAGCCTAATGGGAAGACTTTGGTCTTAAGAGTGAGTTGGACCTGGCTGTGAATCCCAGCTCTGTGATCCTGGGCTTTTATTTCATCTCTCTGTGCCTCGATGTCATTCTCTATAAAGTGGGGATGTTAGTGTCGATTTCCTAGGGTTCTTGTGAAGTTCAATACTAGGAGAGGTATAGACTAGAATGACATCCCCAGGAGCGCCTGGGTGGCTTAGTCAATTTAGCGTCCGACTTCAGCTCAGGTCATGATCTGGGTTCAAGCCCCATATCAGGCTCTGTGCTGACAGCTCGGAGCCTGGAGCCTGCTTTGTATTCTGTGTCTCCCTCTCTCTCTACCCCTGTCCTGTTTGTGCTCTGTCTCTCTCTCTCAAAAACAAATATGCATTAAAAAAATAACAATGACATCCTCAAAGGCCAGAGTGGGTGCAGAACTGTGAAGACAGTCCCCAAGGATGTGACAGGCTGGGTGGCCACACTTGTTTGTATATTTGCGGTTTTCCCATTATGTATAAACAACAGGAAATCAAGTAGGGAATCAATTCAACTGGACCCAATTCTTGGTCCTTTTCAAAATTCCACATGCCCCCTCTCATATAAACAGCTAACGAAGGCTACAACCTACAAAGCTGATTGGAGTGCCCAAGGACGCCCTGTTATCTCTCTGCTCTTCTCAGTTTTAGGTTTCTCAAAGCCATTTCCCCATTACTAATTTTGTTCCTCCTCTTCTTCTTCATCTTCTCTTCTCTTCAGTCCTCCTCCTCCTCCTTTCTTGTAACACAGGAGCAGAAGTTAGTGCCTGTCCAAGCCGGCTGGCCTGGGGCAGAGGAATGTGGCCACTCCCTCCAAGGGGCGGCCAGGCCCAGGCACTCAGGCTGGCAGCGGCAGGCAGGCAGGCATGCAAGCAGGAAGGCGAGCAGAGCTGGGGAGGCTCCCAGCACCTTGCTCTGAGGGGCTGGAAAGCGCTACAGACGTTAGCTCATCACTCCCTGGCAGAGGCCGACCAGTCTGCTATTCTCACTAGCATCTTCCAGATGGGGAAACGGAGGCACAATGGCATGCAGTGTGGTTGCAGACTCTCAGGGTCCTGTGGGAGCTCCTGGATAGGGGTTCCAGATGGAGTAAGGGGAGAAGGGCCACCCAGACTTCTCCAACTGGACTTCTACTTCTTGAGATCGTATGGGGAAAGAAGGACATAGGAAAGAACTGCACCCAGACTGCAGTATCTGAAGGGGGCAGGAGAGAAGAATAGGAGGGGAGTGGCAAGGACTCAGCATTTCCTGAGACCCCACACCTGAAGGGCCCAGATTCACTCACTAGCCCATTGGAGTGAATAACTCACCACTCTTACTGCGAAGATGTTGGCCCCACTCATCACCTCTGGAGTAAGGAGGCAACAGAGAGAGTCTGCAATGGCCAGACACCAAAGGGTTAACTATGATGTGGTTAGGTTATTATGTTTTCCTCCTAGTATTTTTCTGTTATTTCCAAATTCTGTGCAGGGAACAATTATGACATTCAGAGAACCAGACAAAATGTTAATTATTTTTCATTATGAAAAAGAAGAAGCAACTGGGATGCAGCAACAAGCCCTAGGCTCGGAATGAGGGGCCCTAGGTCAAGCCCACTCTCACTTCCCAGTTGTGTGACCCAGGGCAAGTGATTCCACAGAGCTGGCATAAGGTTCAAAGAGCTAATGTATGTGAAAATGCTTTTGTAAAAAATACCGATGGAGGGGGGCACCTGGGTGGCGCAGTCGGTTAAGCGTCCGACTTCAGCCAGGTCACGATCTCGCGGTCCGTGAGTTCGAGCCCCGCGTCAGGCTCTGGGTTGATGGCGCCGAGCCTGGAGCCTGTTTCCGATTCTGTGTCTCCCTCTCTCTCTGCCCCTCCCCCGTTCATGCTCTGTCTCTCTCTGTCCCAAAAATAAATAAAAAACGTTGAAAAAAAAAATTAAAAAAAAAAAAAATACCGATGGAGGGGCACCTCTTGATTTCCAGCTCAGGTCGTAATCTCACGGTTCATGAGTTCAAGCCCTGCACTGGGGTCTTTGCAAACAGTGCAGAGTCTGCCTGGAATTCTTTCTCTCTCTCTCTCTCTCTGTCTCCCACTCACAGTCTCTCTCTCAAAATAAATAAATACATGTTTAAAAATATATTGATGGAACTTTTCAAACATACACAAGTAAACATTGCAGGGAAGGCCCATGCACCATCTTCAACAATTATCATCTTATTTTATTTAGATCCCCACCCACCTTACTCCCAGCCCCACTGGAATATTTTTAAATAAATCCCAGACACGCCCTTCATTTCCATAAAGGATTCAGTATTGAACTGCCTTTTATGTTTTTCATAATTAAAAGATAATACGTGATGGCTGTAACAAAATTGGAAAATGAAGACGTAATATACAAAGTAGAAAACAAAAATCACCCATAACCACACCACCCAGAGATAACATTTTAGAGTAGTCTATTATTTATTCTAAGCACATATATCTATATTTTTAACAAATGTGGGATCCTACTGTCTATACCATTTGTTAGGTATCACTTTATTGAAAATATAAAAGTAATAAAATTGTACTACAGAAAAATCAAGAAAAGATGGAAATTACCCATAATCCTTTACCACTAATAAAAAACTGTTAATATTTTAATATATTTCCTTCCCATTTCTTTCAACTAACATACATACTGTTAACATAGTGGGATTGTACTGATTATGCAATTTTCAAATTATGAATCTGTTTTAATTGTAAGAAAATAACATAATCATCATTGCAGAAAAATTTTAAAAAGGAAAAGAAACATATCACCCATATTCCATTACTCAGTCATAATCTCCATTAACATTTTGGTGTATCTACTTCCAATTTTTTTATGCACATAAAATTTTTTAATGCTTATTTATTTTTGAAAGAGAGAGAACAAGCAGCAGAGAAGCAGAGAGAGAGGGAGACAGAGGATCCAAAGTGGACTCTGCACTAACAGCACAGAGCTCGGGGCTCGAACTCAACAGACTGTGAGATCATGACCTGAGCCGAAGTTGGATGCTTGACCACTTAACTGACTGAGTCACCTAGGCGCCCCTATGCACATATAATTTTAACAAAAGTGGGAGCATACCATTTATGCAGTTCATTAACTATAAATTCATATTTAATATAAAAAATCATCATATTGCATAACATGGAAAAAAGAGAAAAGATAAGCCATAATCCTACCAGCCTACTGACCCTGCTGTTGGTTGGTGTTTTCCTGACCATTGCTTCATTACCCATATTCATACATGGTTGGAAACATAGTATTTAATTTTCTACTCTTTGTGTTCTTTGCAGCTTGGCATCATATTTATGCAACTTTGTACCCAGCATTTTTTTATTTAATATTTTGTTATGAACATTTTCCCATGAATAAAAGAGTTTCAGAAATCAGGATTTTTTAATTTATTTTTTGGTGTCAGGGTATTGAGGTATGTCCTTACCATGGACATTTACTTTTTATTTTTTCACTATTGTAAACAATTCTCCTCCAAACATTCATGAACAAAGATGTGCTTTTAAAATTTTCTACACACATATGCAGCATGTTTCTGGAGACCACTGTATGGCCTCCAGCAGTCCTCTAAAAAGTGGTCACCTTTTATTGGTCCCTAATTTACTCCTGTCATATAGCTCAGACAGCCTTTGGTTCTGGGGGATGGGATTTTGAGAACAAATCTGTGTTTTCTTCTCCCTCCCCTTCCTGAGTTTATAGACCTCCTTCATCCCCTCTCAGCCTTGTTTTTAAATTAATCAGTCAGTTTTATTGAACCTGAAGTGTATCAGCTGAGACAAGGCTAAGAGGCAAAAGGAAAAGAAAGAATCAGAAGGCACAATGACAACATTTGTTGACCACTTAACTACACACCAGGCACCAACCAGGCTAAGCTTTTCCTTGGATCCTTGCAACAAACCCACAGAGTTGCTACCATTAAGATCCCCATTTAACAGCCAGGAAAACCAAGGCCCAAAGAATGAAACCACTTGGCCTAAGATCATGCAGCTAGTAAATGGCAGTGTGGGAATTTAAACCCAAGTGGACTGACCCCTGAACGTGTACTCTCCACCACCAGTCTAGAAGGCCACCTTACCTCGCAGGCAGTGAGGTGTTAAGGGTGAGGGTAAGGACTCTGCAGTCAGCCTGACCCAGATTCAAACACCCTGCCCCCTGGCTGTGTTAACTTGGTCATATCTCTGGGTCCCGGTTTCACCTTTGGTAAACCCTACCTCACACAGGGCTGTCGTAGGAATTAAATGAGATGATGATGGGAACATTCTAGACCAATGCTGGCACACAGAAAGTTTTTGCTGGGTAACCATCCTTGTCCTCTCCTTGCTTCCCAGAGCTCGGGATCTAATTGCCAAGTTGGAGATAAGAGTTCGGCGGAGAGCTCTGAGCTGGGCTGGAGCCAGCTGGGAAGTCTGTGATCGGGGGCAAATTTGCAGATAGATGCAAATGTCTCCTTTGCTCTCTCCCTGCCTCTGCAACTAACCTCCTTTGCTATCTCCCCCAAAAGGAAAGGGGTGGCTTTTGTGCTCCACCACTGAGTGCTTGAAGCCCCTCTCTTTTCTGCTCCCCAGGAGGTGGACGGACAGCGAAGATGACAGGAAGCCACCAGCTGGGAGACACTCTCCAGCAAGTGGGCACAGAGAATTGTGGCGGAGGGCGCTCCTTTTTCTGCCCTTCAATGGTCCGGATGGGGGAGGGCGCTGGTTGTTGAGCAACTGCTCCGGAGACACTCCAGAAGCCGAGATGAACATATGCCTCTTTCTAACAATTGGCCTGGGAGCCATCCAATAGATGGAGGGCGGATCCGACACCTCCCGGATCCGGAGCCTGCAGCGGCGCTGCTGCCGCTGTTTCCAGACCCGCTGCCCAGAGGGAGCGGAGGGGGAGGGTAGGTCGGAGGTCCAATCAGCAAAACACAATTCCAAACCCTGGGGTCGCTCACCTCAGTCAAACACCAAGATGGCTTGAGGATGTATTTCACAGGCAAACTCTGTAGGGTTTCTGAGTTCCGACAGATCCCGCCTTTTAGAGGAGGCACAGTGGACATGACCCAACGATCTTTGGGCAAAGTGAGAAACGGTGTGTGGGTGTAACGTTCCTGGGGTTTATGTTGAGGCAGGGAGAGGGAAGGAACAGAGCTGCGCAAGGCAGCTTTTGGGGCTGGGGAAGGGGGTTAGCTGGAGTCCAGAGCACGCCCTTCGCTTCCTCCAGGTGTTAAGGAAGGGCCTTGATCCGTCCCTCTGTTTGCTCCCCATCCTTAAGTCAGTAAGCCGGCTAGTCCGTCAACAAACAGAACTTTGTTCAAAGAGCAAATGCAGGGCACTTAGGGAAAAGTGTGTGGAAGGTAAGGGAAGGAAGGAAGAAAGAAAAAAAAAATGAAAGAAGAAAAAAAGAAAAAGACCTTTAGGTCTTCAAATCCAATTAAGAAGATGGAACACATACGTAGTGAAAATGACTTCATGACATTCCCTCACCTCTTTTCTCTTAACATCAGGACTTTTTAAGAAAAGAGCAAGTTTTATAAACAATGTAAAATGAACAGCTGCTGAAAGGGGCCAAAAAAGAGAGTTTAGTAGAGGGAAAATCCGTGGCCTTCCCGTAAGAGGTGAGATGGGAGCTTGCTGGCCACAAGGAACATGAACATGAAGGAAACATGAATGTTTCCCTTAAACATTTGTAAGATAGTATCCCAACCTGAGAAATATGTGCTCTAAATGCAAAATGTTATTCCTGTTGGATGGAAATGATTATATAATCGTAATAAAATAACCTGGCATCATGGGAAGGCAGAAGGGATCCCCTCAAGCTCCGGGGCAAGCTCTTCCGACACGGCTGCCAGTTCTTGGCTTTTCTGCGGCGGGCTTCCTGAGGTGCACCTGGCCCCACGGTCCGGATGGGCAAGCATATACCGCATCGCATCCCGCCAGCCTCCTTCCGCCGGGGGCTAACCACAAGAGAGAATCCCTAGAACCCAACTCCCGCTCAGGCCTTCGAGGGAAGCCGCCGCTGCCGAATAGGCCCTCCATGAGTCTCTGTCCGGAATGCGGGGACTTTAAGGGGAAAGGGACTCCCAGCCTCAGCCCTTCAACAAGATGGTGCGGCCCAGAGAGGGCAAAGAGGCTCGGAGAAAGCCCTGCAGAAAACTCAAAATACTGCCCGGCCAGCACGAGCCCTGTCCTCCTCTCCCCGGCCATTCCCTAGACCCATACCTCTCTTCCCACCCCCACCCCCCCAACGTCCTGAAGCCCGCTCTGGCCACCCGCTAGATTTAGGTCAAAAAACAGACACTAACAGCTCTCCCTAGCCTCAGCGAAATTGCTAAGTGGAATTTATTGGGCAAGTCCATGCAGGGCGGTGGGGAGAGACCATGTCCCGGGCACGGGCCACCCCCAGCTTTACAGGCGCAGGCGTCAGCCTGGGGCTCAAAGCTGAGGGTGCCCATGGCCTGGGCCCGCCGGCTGCACCCCGGGAACCGCGGGTGGTCCCCGGTGCTGTCCGACCCGCGGGGCCGCTAGGACTCCGTTCCCCAGCCGGCCCTTCGCTTTCACACGATCCGCGGTGACTGCACCAGCTTGAGCGCCTTTAAAGGGCCACACACGCCAGCAGCCGCTATAAAATGTTCCCAGCGGCACAGCTGCAGAAGGGGCACCGCTGAGCTGCCAAGAGGAGGCTCGCTCCGCCCGGCTGCCCGCCCGCAGCCTGCCTGCGAGGGGTCGTTCCCGGCGAGGAGGAAGAGGGCTGAGGAAGGCACAGCACCCGCTCTGGCCCTCAGTGAGTATCCAGTTCAGATTTTGCCACCAACTCGCCCACGAGCCAGGACATGTGCTAATAATGCCCTAAGCCGGTTATAAAGACGTGGAAATTGCGGGGGGGAGAGAAAAAAAGGGGGGAAAGGGTCTGTCCTTCCTGGGATTCCTAGCCGAGTCCAGCCTGCTGCCGTTTGCGTGTGCGTGAGAGCTATCCGGGCGGCAATGGGGGCTTGAGACCCGGGTCCCCGGCGCCGGGAAGGGACCGCGGAGGCCGCCACCACCCCGGAGTCAGGCGCCGAAGCTGCGGGCGGGCGGGCACGGGTGCGGGCCGGGGCTCCGTGGCGCGGCACTGTGCGGTGCGGCGGCGGCGCGGCGGCGCGGGCTTTACCCAGGCGCCCCGGGGTCGGGTGGCACTGAGCGCGACCGGCTCGCGGCGGCGGTGGCGGCGTGCGTGCCAGGGGCTGGGGGCTCCGCCGCTTCGCCCGCGGCTCACCGGGCTCCGCGCTTCCCTCTCTCCAGGGCAGGCGGCGTCGCAGAGGTAAGCCGGGCCGCCGGGCAGGGCGCTGGGCTGGTCGGTGGGGCCAGAGACTCCAGCGTAGCGGGTGTGGGGAGCGGGCGGCGGCCGGGCGGGCCGGGGGCCTCTGGGGGACTTGTTTTCTGTTTGAAAGCTGTTCTGCTGGGGGCGGAGGGGCCGCCGCCTGCCCACCAGCGAGCCTGTTCGCTCGCCAGCGCGCCCGCCTTCCGCCAGCCGGGCCGGGCGCCCGCTTCTCTCGGGGAGACCGCAGCACCTTTTCTCCCCGCGTCCGCGCTTTCTCCAGCTTGGCTTCCACCGACTTTGCTAATCGCCCAGACCGCATCTGGACGCTCCGGCTGTGGGGGTGCACAAAGCTCAGGTTTCCTTCGGGGACTGGAGACGAGAGGGGCTTTTTGGGGGACGAGTTCAGCGGAATTGCGGGATGGAAGTTAGCGAATTTGGGCAACTTGCCTCTTCTGCCCAGCCGACCTTTACTCTCCCCCACACGCACGCCCACACACCCACGCACACCCACGCACACACCCCTCTCCCTATAAACGAGGGCGGCTGGGCCGGGCCGTGCACTGAGTCCCTGCCTCACCGAGCGTCGGACTTGGAGTCAGACCGCCCTGGCTGCGAATCCCGGTTCCGCCACTTTCTAGCGCTGTGACCTTGGGCAAGTTACCGAACCTCTCCGAGCCTCTCTCACTCTTCTGGCAGCCGGCTTATAGCACTGATTACAGGCGGCTTGGCTAGGGGGTAGGCTCAGCCTGCGGCCGCGTCGGGTACTCAGCGGGCGCTCAGTAAGTGTTGATGAGGCGCGGGAGTGGCTGCCGGCGCCGAGTGCGCCCCCGCGCGCGGAAACACCGCGGGGACCCAAACTCGCTGCGGAGCCCAAGACCCCGCGCTTCTCCCCGCCCGCCCATCCAGTCTCTACAATCGGTTCGTGATACCGCACTTGCAGGAGCCGACGCTCGGGGCCCTGGTGGCCTGGGTGCTCGCGCCCACCGCGCAGGGATGCTCCCAGCCGCCCCCAACTCCCGCAGCTCCACCTGGGATGCGGCGGGGAGGGCAGCCGAGCTGTCCGCAAACAACGGGCCTTTAGTTTTCAGGTGGCGAAACTGACTGGTCTGGTTAGAGCACGTCCAAGCCAAGCCGCAGTACTGTTTGGATTTTTAAATTTCTCCTGAGTGAGAAAATAGCAATCGAGATGGAGCCATCTGGTTCGTGCCATTTTAACTTTTGGTCCCCCAACAGGTCAAAGACTCAGCCCCCTACCTGCCTCTCCCTTCTCTCTTCTTCCTTTTCCTTCCCCACCCCCATCGAGGCGGGAGGAGGCTGGCGGCCCAAGGGAAGATCCGTAGAGAAGGGAGGGAGGCGGGACTGGGAACTGGTGGCTGGGGCCTGCGACACCGGCGGGCGAGGAGGCACTTGTTGCTTCGTGTTATCCAGCCACCTCTTGCAGAGGTTTCGCAGTGGTCAGCCCGCAGCTTGGAGAGCAGCCTGGGACGTTTCCGCGCTGCCAAGTTTTGCCTTCGAATGGACTGGGTGGCAGAGTGGGGACAGAAACTGGGGGAAGCAGGGGCACGCATTCTGATCGAAATGGTATTGCCTCTTCAGACGGATTCAATAACACTTACTGAGCGCCTACTGAGCCCAGACCCAGGGCGGGTGGAGAGGTGGCGGGGATGGGAGGCCACAGATCCGAATGGAAACAGGGTCCCCCCTAGGGGAGCTCCCAGCCTGAAGGGGGAGACATGGTAAAATGGTCTTCCCAAGAACTGATATCAGAACAGAGATACTTTTTTTTCTCGTTCTTCCCCCACCCCCTGCTTCTTCTTTCTCTCCCCTGTTTCTTGTTGTTGTTGTTAATGTTGTGTTTTCTTTTGGTGCGTTCCGGTGCCTAGCAGCATAAGGGAGGGAGGCTGGATAGGAACAGGGAACGATGGTCAAGCCCCCCCCCCCCCCCGCCCAGACATTTTTTCTTTGGATATGAAATTGCTTGATACCAAAGGTACTGGGCTCTTGAAGATGACATGGATTAGATTCCTTGTCTTGTGGTCGCTGGCTTGAAATATTCTCTTGTTGCCTCAGAGAAGAAACAGGGCTCCAATCAAGCAGCAGTGGCAAACCCAGAAGCTGATTTTCTCATGTTTTCTCCCCACCCCCTTCTTCCTTTCTCTATTTTTCTTGCCTCCTTCCCTGATAAGTAAGTGGCGATGATAAAGACAGGCAGTAAGCGGTCACTTTCTAGAAGTATCTGAACAGACTTCTAATGACCACTGGAGAGAGGGAGGTATGGAGAATTCAAACCTTGTTGGAAAGATTAGAGATACTTTTTAAGGTCCTGAAGAATCTTTGAGCTATGAGGTATTTGTAAATAGGAAATTCTACATCTCTAAGTCATCATGAAGGCTAGAATATATAGGGATTTAAAAAAAAAGCTTCTAGGAAGAAAACTTGAGATTTTCCAGAGATTTTTTTATTTTCTGGTTTGGGGGCATTCTTTTCCCCCTCATCCCCTTAATCCTTTGGCACTTGAGCTAGGGAATCATTTCTTTAGGAGCCATTTGAGTCATTTCAGGTATGATGACTTGGCCAGTGGTCAGGTGAGGCATGTGGGTAGAGGAGTATTAGATTCTGCTCCCAGAACCACAGCTACCTAATGGGAAAGCCATTTCTCTCCAGGAAGAGTCATTCCCACCAGTCCCTGCAGATGGGTGTGGCTGGGCTCAGAGCAGATATCCTGGGAAAGTCCAGTGCTGCCAGGGTTGTCTTGGAGACATGGAGAAAATCGAGACATTTCTAGCTGCTCTCTGGCTGCCTTAGCGTCCCCGGACCACACTGATCAGCCCAGGTTCTCTCAGACCCGTGCCCAAGGCAGGGCTTTGGAACCCCATGATGTTAGCTTTGGGGACGTATTCCTTCCCTGGGCCAAAGCATCCAGCTTTCCAGGTCTTCCTTTCCCACTCTTTCCCAATCCTGGTGGAAGTCTCAGGTCTCCAGCCTTGGACACCAGTGGCCCACTGAGAAAGTGTGCTACTTGCTCAGGGACATTCCTGCCCTCAGAATCAGAAGCTGTGCACCTCACACACATACTTGGGGCCCTGAAGTCACTTGTGTGAGGAAACAATAACGTGTGCCCCCCCCCCTTGGTGATGTGGGTAGCTTGCTGCCTGAGCAGGATATGGCTAAATCAAGCACCTTTCCTGTCTCGGGCCAATGTTCTAGCTTGATCTCCTCCCTGTGCTCAGGTGGTTTCTGGTCTTGGGTCTAACCCCGGTGCCATCCTTGGCTTGTAGCTGTGTGGAGTTGCCCTGCTTAGGACTTTGCTAGTGCTTTCTTGGTCAACGAAGACTTTGTCCTTATCCTCTCTTTTCCCTCACATACAGCACAAAAGTTCCAGCTGGCAGCATCATCTCCCACCAGTTTATCCAACTTCTGCCAAGGCTCTGAAATGCCAACCATGTCGAGGCCTGCACTTGATGTCAAGGGTGGCACCTCACCTGCGAAGGAGGTAACTGGTGCCATTTTGCAGATGGAGACCCTGAAGCATGGAAAGACAAACTGATCTGGGCCTGGTGATAGGCCCTCCTATGCATGGTGTCTAGTGTCCTGTAGCAGAGAGGAAAGAAACGGCAGGGATTTCTTTGGGGAGGCTGACAATAGCTGCTGCCTAAATGTGGTCAAATTGAACCCACCGAGGTGTTGGAAGATGGCAGATAAAGGGAACAGAGAAGTAGAGGCTCATAAGACCACTCCATTGCAAAGATTGCTGTGAGGCTGAGAAGAAAGCCAATGAGATGCCCTTTTCAGAATGGTGAAGTGAAAAAAAAAAATGGTGAAGTGAAGGAAGGGTCAGGGAGAGAGAGATGAAAGCCATGAACCCACTTAGGATGGTGGGTGCCCAGCACGGAGAACCTGGGTCTGAGCTCAGCGCTCAGAACCATGGTAGCAAAAGGATACTCAAGCTGGAAGACTAACCTTCCATGGGGCCTCCTTCTTCCCTCCCCACCACTAGCCCCAAAGGAAGTGCACATAGGGGCTTTCTGAGCCTGATGAATGGTGCTGGCAGAACCATTAACAGGGCTACCACGCTGTGCCTTTCTTTCTCTTCTAGGATGCCAACCAAGAGATGAGCTCTCTGACCTACTCTAACCTGGGAGTGAAAGACCGCAAAGCAGTGGCCATTCTGCACTACCCTGGGGTAGCCTCGAATGGAACCAAGGCCAGTGGGGCTCCCACTAGTTCCTCAGGATCTCCATCTCCAATAGGCTCTCCTACCGCCACCCCTCCCACTAAACCCCCACCCTTCAACCTGCACCCTGCCCCTCATCTGCTGGCCAGTATGCAGCTGCAGAAACTCAATAGCCAGTATCATGGGATGGCTGCCGCCACTCCGGGCCAACCTGGGGAGGCAGGGCCCCTACAAAACTGGGGCTTTGCAGCTCAGGCGGGAGGGGCGGGGTCACTCTCTCCTTCTACTGGTGCCCAGAGCCCTGCTATCATCGACTCGGACCCAGTGGATGAGGAGGTGCTGATGTCGCTGGTGGTGGAACTGGGACTGGACCGGGCCAATGAGCTGCCAGAGCTGTGGCTGGGGCAGAATGAGTTTGACTTCACGGCGGACTTTCCATCTGGCTGCTGATGCCAACTGTCCTTAAAGATGGAGGAACGAAGCCACCGATTCTGTTGTAAATAAAAATAAAAGTTACTTACAAAGAGATGGGCTGGCTGGCAGTTTTCCTCATTGAGGTCTAAAGGCCTGTAGTGTGATCAGATGTTCCTTTTAGCAATTCATGGTGGGGTGGTGGGTGAATAGCTGGGAGGAAGGGGGAGGCTCAGAGGGGGCTGCTCACCAAATGCCTCCAGCCACTGCCACTGCCCTTATCCTTCCAGGAGCCTCATTGTCATAAGACCCCAGGAAGGCTGTCCTATTCAAGGTTGAATACAGGGGGTGTGCCTGGGTGACACAGTTGGTTAAGCATCTGACTCTTGATCTTGACCCAGGTCATGATCTCAGGGTTTATGAGTTCGAGCCCTGCATCGGGCTCTACGCTGATGGCATGGAGCCTGCTTGAGATTCTGTCTCTCCTTCTCTCTGCCTCTCCCCAGCTTTTATGCTCGCTCTCTCTCTCTCTCTCAAAATAAAGAAACTTAAAAAAAAAAAAGGTTGAATACAGGGGCTGGCTGGGGACGTTCTTAGATGTTAGACTAATTCAGACCCTTCCGCAGCCTCCTTACCACTTGCACATCCAAGTCAGAAGTGTTCTGGCCACATGGTACCCACCTTACAACTCTAAAAGCCACCCTACCCACTCTAGGCCCCAATCTTGACCCATTAAGGCCACCCCTTTGCCCTCTTGCCTATGGGCAATAGGGCCTAAGAAGCATTTTATGACCTGGGAGCTAAGATTTCTCCGGAAAATTGTGAAAGTAGCAGACTCCCATGATTACAATCTGGGATTCTAGGTGCCTTCAAGTCTCCCTCCAAGTGTGGGACACTCACTGGTGTGCATGTCCTAACTCCAGGCCTCCTGGCCTGTTTCTTTAGGCTGTCCCATTCACCTTAGAGATACAGATTAGGGCTGGGCCTGAGAAGTTCAACATTTGGGGATATAGCCCTTGCTCTTAGATTAACTGCCAAAGAGGCAGTGGCTTCAGAAGCATGTCATGTGACAAGACTGTAGAACTGAATTGGATCCTGGCCTTGGGGATGCCAGCCCCATCCTCATGTTGATCCAGTCCAAGAGCCCAGAGACTCCTACCCATATTTCAGACTCCCGGAGACGTTCTTCCTTGGATATTTTAACAACTAATCTTTCTCGGGACTAAGGTCAGACCTATCCCATACAAGTGCTTTCAAAGCGCTTCCCACTGGCTGAGCAATGCATTGGGTTCAGCACTCCCTGAGCACCTGCTGTGGGCCACACACTCTGCTGGGCACTGGGAGCATGAATTAAAGTTACTACCTTCAAGGATGTTCACCACCCAGAAGGAGAAAGGCACCAACAAAGCACAACACAGTTATTTCCTAGAACACAAGGAAAATGCTATTTGATCCCAGAAAAGGAAACAGCTCCATCTGCCTGGGAAGTCTAGGGAAGGCTTCCTGGTATTGAACTGCCTCATTTGTTTCTTTGTATATCTCACAAGCAATAAATACATAGTATAATCTCCCTGTGAAAAGTAGAAACTTTACTTACCCATAAGGCTAAAGTACCCTTTGACCAACTCTCTCCCTCAACCCCGATCGCCTCCTGCCCTCCTTAGAGGTAGCAGCTGTTTGTTTACGGTATAATCTCACTGGCCTTGTTCGGTGCCTTTACACAAAGACATATCTACCCTTAGAAGCCGTTGGGTTTTAAAATAAGACTAAGGTTGGGGCACCTGAGTGGTTCAGTTGGTTGAGCATCAGGCATCAGCTCAGGTCATGATCTTAGTTTATGAGTCGGAGCCCCACACCGGGCTCTCTGCTGTCAGCACAGAGCCCACTTCGGATACTCTGTCTCCCTCTCTCTGCCCCTCCCCTGCTCACGCTCTTTCAAAAATAAATTAAAGACTAAAGTGAGCCAAGGAAAGAATGAGTGGGGGAAAGCTGTTGTGCAGGTATAGGTTCCTGAAAGGGGCTGCGATGGCTAAGAAGTTCAACATGTAAGGGTGCCTGGGTGGCTCAGTTAGGCAGTTAGGCGTCCAACTTTGGTTCAGGTCATGATTTCACAGTTCGTGGGTTGGAACCCTGCATTGGGCTCTCTGCTGACAGCTTGGAGCCTGTAGTCTGCTTTAGATTCTGTGTCTCCCTCTGCCCCTCCCCCGCTCATGCTCTGTCTCTCTCTCTCCCAAAAATAAACATTAAAAAAATTTTTTTAATTAAAAAAAAATTCAGCATGTAGAGTCACAGGGCTGGTATGAGTTTGGGAGGAGACAATGCAGAGGAGGTTTGCAAGAGGTAGAGCACACGGGGCTTTCTGAAAGGTCAGGTGAGGAGTGTGTCTTTATTCTTAGTACCACTAGCCCTGTGGCTGGTGAAGAATCTCAAAGTTTGTAGGAAAGCAAAGAATTAGCCAACTTTGCTTTTTAGGATGATCCCACTGAAGATGGATGGCTAGATTCATCTAAGGCTTCCAACAGAAAGACACGGGGTTCTAGGGGAACTGGTGAGGCAGGGGAAGGAAAACAAAGAGAGAACAGAAGCCTGGGAGAGCAGGGTGGGGTTGAGGGCTGGAGGTCCGTGTGCAGAGAAGAACAGAACGAGATTGGAGGAAGCAGGAAGAGAAGGGGAAGGAGAGAAGTTGAGGTCAACAGGTGTATTTCAGAATCTGGACAGCTCTAGGGCAGGGGTGGGCTCAGGAATGAGCTCTAAAGCAGAACAGCAGGATGTGGAGGGAATTTAGCCCCTAAAAGTCTGGAGGATTTGAGGTCCTTCCCCAGCCGGGGCCTTTAAAAACATGATTCTGACCAAACAAAATAGGTTAGCCATCTGGATCCAGCACATGGTCCCCAGCTTGCTACCCCTGACCTCTGTGAGCTCTTGAGCCTCCAGGATGCCAGCAGCCCTTGGGGTGGGAAGAAGCCCAAGCCAGAGGGCCAGTGCCTCTGTGAGAGGAAGGAGCTGCCTTGGATCCTGGAGGTAACAGGGGTGCAGTTGGGAAGCACACAGTGGCAGGGAATGGCCAGGGAGTCCCTAGAGCAGGCATGGTGGAGGAGGGACAATAGGAACTTGAACATGACAATCCTGTTTCCCAGTGGCAGGAGGCCAGAAGTGTGGCCAACTAAACAGCCTCCTCTCCAAAGGGCTTGCAGGGAGGAAGAGGAAGGGAGCATCCTTTAGGGAGAGCCAGGGCCCTCCTCAGGTGAGGAGGGGAAGGATGTGGTAGGGGGAGGGGCAGTAATTGTTTATTGCTGGAGAAGGGGGACGAGTGAGGGAATGTCAAGGGCACAGTACTGAAAGGCAGGGAAGCCTCTGCCCCTGCTCCACCATTTCATATTCAGGCCTTTCACAACACAACAAGACACATTTATTAGGTTACCAGAAGATTCCTGAAGCCAGCTCTAAGTCTTGCCCTGGGAGGCCAGGAAGCAAGGTTCCCAGATGCCCACAAATAAGGAACACTGTCCAGTCACAAGGAGCGGAAAGAGATGTGTGGCCATGAACACCTCCTGGGACCAGCAGCTGTGTTGCTCCCTAAGGACAAATTAGGGGCACTTTGTCTCTGCTGTCAAGGAACTCACAGTCTAGTGGTGGAGACAGCCATAGTCTTGAAGGATGAATTCGATTTCCATAAGGTAGTAATGCTGGCAGGGGACGGGGGGGTGGGGGTGTGTGTAGGGGGCAGGGGCATGGCCTTCAGGCACAGGGAGCAATTGGAGCACAAATAAAAAGATAAAATCAAAGCTTGGTGTAGACCAGAACCAAGCATTAAAAAGCCTAAGGCTCTTTCAGGAAGAGCAGGAAGTCCAATTTGACTTCCTTGAAGGTCAGAGGGATGAGAGAAGGTAAGTTAGTATCAGATCTTGCAATTGTTTCTACCTTATTCCAGAGGCAAGGGGAAAGCTATCATTCCACAAACTGGGACTGACTCCCTGCTGGGGACCAGGAGCACCCTGAGCCCTGGGAATACATGGCCAGCACATTGCCCTTGCTGTCATGAGGCTTGAAGTTTAGCAAGGAGATAGACAACAGTCAAATAATCACACAGATAATTAAAATTACAAACCATGAGACATTACAGGAAGAAAAGGTACCGGCACTATAAAAGAGTGTAATGGGGGCTTAATTTCAATTGCAGTATCGGGAAGGGCTTGTGGAGGTTTTGAATAAAGGAGTGTTGTGGTCAGAGCTGGCATGAGGAAAATGAATCAGGCTGTAGTGTGCATGACAGATTGGAATTATGGTGATGCTAGAAGGCTGTTACAGTGGTTGAGGCAAGAAGTGACAAAGACAGGAAATTAGTCTATGATAAAAAGGTAGCATTTCAATGGGGAGTTGTTGTTCAATGAGTTTCATTTTTGCACGGTAAGAAAGTTCTAGAAATCTATTGCACAACAATGTGAATAACTTAACACTACTGAACTATACATTTAAAAAGGGTTAATATGGGGGCACCTGGGTGACTCAGTCAGTTGAGCATCCAACTTAGCTCAGGTCGTGGTCTCATAGTTCGTGAGTTCAAGTCCCACATCACGCTCGCTGCTTGCTTTCAGGTCAGAGCCTGGAGCCTGCTTCGGATTTTGTGTCCCCCTCTCTTTCTCTGCCCCTCCTCCATGTGTGTTCTCTCTCTCTGTCTCTCTCTCTCTCAAAAATAAATAAATAAACATTTAAAAAATAAAGTTTAAAAAGGGTTAATATGATAAATTTTATGCTATATGCTTTTTACCACAATTTTTTTTGAAGACAGCATTTCAAAGTAGACAGGAAGTGGTGGACTATTCAATAAATGCCTTGGGACAACTAGATACACTACCTCACACTTTACACCAAAATGAACTCCAAATAGAGCAAAGATTTAAAATTTTTAAAAATGAAACTATACAAGTACTAGAAGAAAATGAGAGGATTTCAAAAGAAAATATTGAGATCAGGAGACCTTCCCAAGAATGACACAAAACCCAGAAACTATGGAAGAGACTGATACATTCATTCAACTACATTTTTAAACATTTTTTAAAAATGTTTATTATTTTTGAGAGAGAGAGAGAGAGAGAGAGAGTACAAGTGGGGGAGGGGCAGAGAGAGAAGGAGACACAGAATTTGAAGCAGGCTCCACCCAGGCGCCCCTCATCTACATTTTTTTTAAACTGTATGGCAAAAAAATATCATTAAAAAGGCAAAATCATAAGGCATCTGGGTGGCTCAGCCAGTTAAGAGTCCAACTCTTGATTTCGGCTCAGGTCATGATCTCATGGTTCTGGAGATCCAGCTATGAGCGCAGAGCCTGCTTGGGATTCTCTCTCTCCCTCTCTCTCTGCCCCTCCCCCACTCATGCTCGCTCTCTTCAAAATAAATAAAAATAAACTTAAAAACAAGGAAAAATCAGAGGGTAAACAATAAGCTGGGGAACATATCTGCAACTCCTAGTGAATATTGAAAACAACTCTTACAAATCAATACCTCAAACACAGCAACTATATGAATGGAGGAAATAGTATTAACAAATAATATCAAAATGAAATATATAAAAAAAATTAAAATGGCTTTAAAACTTAGAAGATATGGGGTGCCTGGATGGCTCAGTTGGTTAAACATCCAACTTCAGCTCAGGTCATGATCTTTCATGAGTACTAGCCCCACGTCAGGCTCTATGTTGACAGCTCAGAGCCTACAGCCTGCTTCGGGTTCTGTGTCTCCCTCTGTCTGCCCCTCCCTTGTTCACGCTTTCTCCCTTTCTCTCAAAAATTAATAAAGCTTTTTAAAAATATTTTTTACAGAAAAACTTATCAGAAGATGCTCAGAACCACTCATACTAAAAGAAATGTATTTCAAAACTACACTAGGGGACTTCTGGTTCCAGAATGGGATGATATTGATTCACTTTCCCCTGCTCCTCTCCTTCCATTACAACTACCCTAGAAATGATTCAACAGACAATGATGAAAGTCTTCTGAAAACAGGAAAGAAGGTGGACTAGCTAGGAACTTCAGGACTTGAGGAACAATAATGTGGTGACTTTCTTCAGTTTTCTTTCTCCTTCTCCTTCTCTACCTCCTGCTCCTCCTCCTCTTTCTTTTGCTGGTATGAAAGAAAAAAAAAAAAATATATATATATATATATGTGTGTGTGTGTATACATATATATTTTTTATTTTATTTATTTATGTAAGTAATTTCCACACCCAATATGGGGCTCAAACTCATGACCTCAACATCAAGAGTCTCATGCTCCTCTGACTAAGCCAGACATGTGCCCCAAGAATGTATTTTTTATTGAAGTATGGTTGACATACAAAATAATATTAGTTTCAGGTGTATAACATAGTGGTTTGACATCTTATACACATTACAAAATGGTCACCATGATAAGTCTAGTTATCATGCCTCTTCAGTTTTCCTTTTATCTTCTGTACATCCCTAGACTGGATGCCAAAGAAGCCTGCAGCCCCAAACCACCAATGCAATGGTCACACACACACACACACACACACACACATTTTCACACACATGGACTAGAGACCTACTGGGAGGACCTAAGCCTGGCTCCACAGCCAAAGTCCCAGAAGGTGGTCCAGTCTGCTTACAGCCACAAAGCCCTGGGCGATCTCAATCCCCATTCCAGAACTGGCACACCCACAGGCAGCTTGTTTGCCTGCAGCAGTAGCAGGAACAAAGCCCTGTATCTCCCTACCCTCCACCCAGGGGGCATAGGAAACCCAGGCCTAGGGGCTTCAACAACCTTCCCCTCCCCCAGAAGATCACCCAGCAAAAAGCTAGCAGCTCTGGGAAGCACCTTCTGCCCCTGCAGACAGCCCCCGTGGAGATTAAGCAGAAGCCCCAGGGACAACAGAAAAACGAAGCAGACCAAAATAGGGGTTGGAAAACTAAACTGTCACTGGAACTACAACCCATAGAGGTATACCCGAACAAAAGTACTAAACCTAAACTAGGTACTGCCTGCTAAAGTAGAAGATGGAAACGGGATTAAGAGTCTTCTGGGGCGCCTGGGTAGCTCAGTCAGTTAAATGACCAACTCTTGATTTCAGCTCAGGTCATGATCTCATGGTTTGTGAGTTCGAGCCCTGCATTGGGCTCTGTGCTGATAGCGCGGAGCCTGCTTGGGATTCTCTGTCTCACTCTCTCTCTGCCCCTACCCTGCTCATTCACTTGAGCTCACGCTCTCTGTCACTCTCTGTCTCTCTCTCTCTCCCTCTCAAAAATAAGTAAATAAACATTAAAAAAAAAAAAAAGAATCTCCTAACATGGGTGCCTGGGGGACTCGGTCAGTTGAGCATCCATCTCTTGATTTCAGCTCAGGTCATGATCCCAAGGTCATGGGATCGAGCACCACATTATACTCTGTGCTGAGTGTGGAACCTGCTTAAGATTCTCTCTGTCTCTCTGTCTCTGCCTCTGTCTCTCTCTCTCCCCCTCTGCCCCTCTCCCCTGCTCGTGCGCTCTCTCTTTTTCTAAAAAAATTAAAAAATTTAAAAAGAAAGTAAAAGAATAAAAAAAAGATGCATCATGTAAACATTAATTTTTCAAAAAACAGAAGTGATTATATTCGTATCAGACAAAGGAGACTTCAGAGCAAAGAAAATTACTAAGGACAAGGAGGGGCATCACATAATACTAAAAGGATCAATTCACCAAGAAACATAGCAATCCTAAATGTGAATGCACCAACAACAAAGCTTCAAAATACAGGAAGCAAACACAGAGTGCTGCAGGGCAAAATAGATCTGCAATTAAAGTTGCAAAGTTCAACATCTTCTCTCAGCAATTGACAGAACAACGAGACAAATTCAGCAAAGTTATAGAGGCTCTCAACAGCAACATTAACTGAGAGGATCTAATTGACATTTATAAAACACTTCATCCAATGACGGAAGAATACATACTCTTTTAAAATAACTTGTGGAACATTGGCCAAGGCAGGCCGTATTCTAGGTTATAAAACAAACTTTAAGAAATGTAAAAGAACTGAGGTGCTGCTGGGTTGGCTCAGTCGGTGAAGCATCCAAGTCTTGATCTCAGGTCAGGTCTTGATCTCAGGGTCACGAGTTTGAACCCCACATTGGGCTCCATGCTGGGTGTGAAACCTACTTAAAAACAAAAACAAAAACTGAATGAATTAATTAAAAACAAATGTAAAAGAACTGAAGTCATTACAGATTATGTTCTTGGCAATAATGGAATCAAACCAGAAGTCGACAAAATAAAGATAACAGGAGAATCTCCAAACACTTGGAAACTACAAAGCATACTTCTAAATAATCCCTGGTTCAGAAAACATTTAAAAAATTAAAAACAAATCAAAAAGGAAATTTAAATATATATATATATATATACTATATACATATATATACATATATATATAGTATATATATATATATACATATACATATATATACTATATATATATACTATATATATATAGTATATACTATATATATATATATACAATATATATATATATTGAACTGAATGAAAATGAGAATAAGGTATATTGAAATGTGCGGGATGCAGCAAAAGCAGACAAGGAAATGTATAGCACCAAATACATTAGAAAGAGAGGAGGGGCGCCTGGGTGGCTTGGTCGGTTAAGCATCCGACTTCGGCTCAGGTCATGATCTCACGGTCGGTGAGTTCGAGCCCCGCATCGGGCTCTGTCCTGACAGCTCAGAGCCTGGAGCCCGTTTCAGATTCTGTGTCTCCCTCTCTCTCTGCCCTTCCCCTGTTCATGCTCTGTCTCTCTCTGTCTCAAAAATAAATAAACGTTAAAAAAAATTTAAAAAAAAAAAAGAGAGGAAAAATCTCAAACCAGTAGTCTACATACCTACCTCAAGAACCAAGAAAAAGAAGAACAAAATAAACACAAACCAAGGAGACAGAAGGAAATAAAGATGGAAGGAGCAATCAGTGGAATTGAAAACAGAAAAACAATGGGGGAAAAAATCAATGAAATAAAAGCTGGTTCTTCAGAAAAAAAGTCAATAAAATTGGCAAAACTCTAGCAAGACTGACACAAATAAAAAGAGAAAACACAAATTACCGAAATCAGGAATGAAACAGGGATGAAACAGGGGATGGCAGTACTGATTCTGCAGCTATTAAAGGGATAAGAGAATACTGCAAATAACTACATGCTTATAAATTCAGTGTACAAGAAATGGACCAACTCCTCAAAATCCACAAGCCTACAAAACTCTACCAAGATGAAATAGGTAATCTGAATAGTCCTACAACCATTAAAGAGATTGAATTTGTGTAATTAAAGAGCTCCCAGGAATCTTTAGGCCCAGATTTTTTTCACTGGAGAATTATATGAAATGTTCAAAGAAGAATTAACACCAATTTTACACAACGTCTTCCCAAAAATAACAGGAAGAACCACCTCTCAAGTATTGCTCTGATATCAAAACCAGACAAAGACAACACACAAAAGAGGAAAATTACAGACCAATATCTCTCCTGGCCTTAGATGCAAAAATTCTAAACAGAAATTTAACCTCAATCAACACAATTTACCATATCAACAGACTAAAGAAGAAAAAAATATATGATCATGTCAGTTAATGCAGAAAAAGCACTTGACAAGAGACAATACCAAATCATTAGAACAACAACAACAACAAACTCTTGGTACATAGGAGTAAA
Organism: Panthera onca; assembly: GCF_046562875.1. Taxonomy (NCBI): domain Eukaryota; kingdom Metazoa; phylum Chordata; class Mammalia; order Carnivora; family Felidae; genus Panthera; species Panthera onca. The sequence goes on from NC_138357.1 coordinate 70,735,378, forward strand.
GGGGAATTTCCTCAATCTCATAAAGAGCATCTCCAAAAAAACCTACAGCTACCATCATGCTTACTGGAGAAAAACTAAATGCTTTCTCTCTAGGACTGGCAGTAAGACAAGGAAATACATTCATCATTCTTATTCAATGTGGCACTGGAAGTCCTGCTCCCTACAGTAAGGCAGGAAAAAAAAAAAAAAAAAACATACAGATCAGAAAGAAAGAGAGAAAACTTTTCCTCTTTGCAGATGGCATGATCATCCACATAGCAAATCCCAAGAAATCTATAAACCACTCTTGGAACTAATAAATGAGTTCAGGAAGTCCAAAGGAAATAAGACCAACACAGAAAAAGCCGTCACATTTTGGTATACTAGTAACGAACATATGGAAACCAAAATTTAAGACATGATGCCATTTATCATCACTAAATATATATTTTATTTTTTTAAGATTTTATTTTTTTGAGTAGCAGGAAAAAGTTTATTAGAGTATAAGATCAGAAAGGAAGAATGGTATGAAAGATCTCTTTACAGAGAGGGGGCATTCGAAAGTGAATGCCCCAAAGATTTTATTATTAAGTAATTTCTATACCCAACTTGGGGCTCGATCTCACAACCCCGAGGTCAAGAGTTGCATGCTCTACTGAATGAGCCAGCCAGATATATATATTTATATATATAATTAGTACAAACCCTGGTCAGGATCTTCATCTAAAAATTACAAAATGCTGATGAAAGAAATCATAGAACACCTAATTGAATCTACAAATTTACTGCAATTTCTATCAAAATCTCAGCAAGTTTGTTATAGACATACCAAAGTCTATATGGAAGGGCAAAGGAACTAGACTGGCTAAAACAATTTTGTTAAAGAAGAATAAAGTGGGAAGAATCACTCCAATCAATGTTAAAGCTTACTCTGTAGCTACAGCAGTGAAGATAATACTGATGGAAAGAGGTCAGTGGAACAGAATAGAGAAGCCAGAAATGGACTCATACAAATCTGACAAAATTATTATTATTATTTAAATTTTTATTTTTGAGAGAGCACAAGCAGAGGAGGGGCACATAGAAGGGGGACAGAGGATCCAAAGTGGGCTCTGCACTGACAGCAATAGGCCCGATGTGGGGCTCAAACTCAAGAACTTCAAGATCATGACCTGAGCCAAAGTCAGATGCTCAACCAAGTGAGTCACCCAGGCGCCCCCGACCAAATTGTTTTTGACAAAATTTCAAAAGTAGTTTAAAGGAGGAGAGACAGCCTTCTCAAAGAATGCTGCTGGAGCAAATGGACATCCATAAGCAAAAAAAAAAAAAAACAAAAAACAAAACAAAACAAAACAAAAAAAACCCAAAACCTAAACCTCACATCATATACAAAAAGTAATCCAAAATCAAAACTGATTTAACAACAAAACAAACTACAAAACTTTTAGAAAAACATATGGAAGAAAATCCTCAAAACCTGGGGCTGGGTGAAGAATTCTTAGACTTGACACCAGAAGGCATTATCTATAAAAGGAAAAATTGATACATTCAACTTTGTGAAATTACAAAACTTTTGCTCTATGCAAGCCCATGTAAAAAAGGATGAAAACACAAGCTACAGACTGGAAGAAAATACTTCCAAACCACAAATTTGGTAAAGGACTTGTATCTAGAATACATTAAGTGCTCTCAAAACTAGCATATGTAAAGAATACTCCAAACTCAACAGTAAAATTACAAATAATCCAATTAGAAAATAGACAAAAGACATGCACAGACATTTCACTGAAAAGGATATTCAGGTGGCTAATAAGCATTATGAAACAATGTTCAACATCACTTAGCTATTAGGGAAAGGTAAATTCAAAATACAATGAGATACACACTCATATCAGAATGGCTAAAATAAAAAACAGTGACAACACCAGATGCTGGCAACGATGCCGAGAAACTAGATCACTCACATACTAATGGTGAGAATGTAAAATGTAATGGTGAGAATGTAAAATGATACAAGCACTGTGCATGGAATAGGGCAGTTTAAATCAAAGTAAACATGCACTTACCATACAACCCAGCAAGTGCACTCTTGGGCATTTGCCTCAGAGAAATGAAAACTTATGTTCGCATAAAAACCTGTACACAAATGTTCCTAACAGTTTTATTCCTAAAAGTTCCAAACTGGAAATCACTGAGCAGTGCCTGCGTGGCTCAGTCGGTTAAGTGCCTGACTCTTGATTTCCTCAGGTCATGGTCCCATAGTTCATTGAATTTGAGCACTGAGTTGGGCTCTGCACTGACAATTAGGAGCCTGCTTGGAGATTCAGTCCCTCCTCTCTCTCCCCCCCCCCAAAATAAATAAATAAACATTAAAATAAAAGTGAAATTAAAGATACCCATGTCCTGTGACCCTGCAAACTGAACTCTGGATCCAAATGATCTGAATTCAAATCCTGACCCTCCCTGCTACTGACTAGATGTGTGACCTTTGAGAAGTTGTTCCACCTCTCTGTGCCTTGGTTTCCTCACTTGTAGAACATGGATGAAAACATGGGGCTGTTGTGAGGATTAAGTGAGTATACATATGCAAAGCATTTAGCACATAATAAGAGTGCTTAGCACATAATAAGTGTTATATAGATATTTGTTGAATAAATTCCACTTCTCAGTATCTACCTAGGGAAACACATGTGCAGCAAAAGCATATTTAGGGATATTCATCTACAGCATTGTTTAGAGAAGTAGAAAAATGATAGAAACCACCTAAATAGCTATCAATAAAACAAGGGTGAAACAAAGTAAGTTATAGTGGCACTAAGGGATACTATGAAGCAGCTAAAGAAAATGAAGTAGATCTCTATGTGCTAGCATGAAACGATCTGTAAGAGGGCTGGTTATGTAAGAAAAAGCTAGATTCAGAATGATACATATAGGATGAGCCTATCTAAACAAAACAAAACATACAATATTGTGTATGTGTGTGTGTGTGTGTGTGTGTGTGTGTGTGTGAGTGTATATAGAAAAAGATCTAGAAGGATACACTTCAAATAGATGTTGTTAGAGTTGTTATCGGTGGGGAGTGTTGGGGAAAGCATGATTGGATTAAAAGTGGTCAAAATGGGGGCACCTGGGTGGCTCAGTCGGTTAAGCGTCCGACTTCAGCTCAGGTCACGATCTCGCGGTCCCTGAGTTCGAGCCCCACGTCGGGCTCTGGGCTGATGGCTCGGAGCCTGGAGCCTGTTTCCGATTCTGTGTCTCCCTCTCTCTCTGCCCCTCCCCCGTTCATGCTCTGTCTCTCTGTCTCAAAAATAAATAAACATAAAAAAAAAATTAAAAAAAAAAAGTGGTCAAAATGATTTTATATTTTACAAGGAGAATGTATTTATCTGTGACTTAAGTGATTAGAAAGAATGTGTTTAAGTGTGTTTATTTATTTATTTATTTATTTATTTATTTATTTATGTATTGAGACAGAGCACGCATGCATGTGAGCGGGGGAGGGACAGAGAGGTAGAGAAAGAATTCCAAGCAGGCTCCACGCTCTACACAGGGCTCTATCTCACAATAGTGATTTTTGACCTGAGCCAACAAGCCACCCTGGTGTCCCAAGAATTTTTTTTTTTTTTAAGTTTGGTGAGGAAGTAGCCAGAAGTGACCAAAGGGAATTATCTTTTCAACAAGTTCTGAAACAGTTGGATATCCATAAGCAATTAACAAAATGGATCATAAACTTAAATGTAAAACCTAAAAATATTAAATTTCTAGAAGAAATCATAGGAGAAAATCTGATTTTTGGTTAGACAAAGATTTCTTAGATACAATACCAAAAGCACAATCTGTGCAAGAAAAAACAATTGATAGGGTGCCTGCGTGGCTCAGTTGCTCAGCATCTGACTCTTAGTTTCAGCTCAGGTCAGGATTTCACAGTTGGTGGGATCAAGCCCCTCTTTGGGATTCTCTCTTACTCTCTCAAAATAAATAAACTGAAAAAAAAAAAAAAAAAGACAAGAAAAACCATTGTTAAACTGGACTTCATTGTAATTAAGTTCTTGTGTTTTTTTAAAGACACTGTTTAAAAAATGAAAAGACAGGGGCGCCTGGGTGGCTCAGTCGGTTAGGCCGCCTTCGGCTCAGGTCACGATCTCGCGGTCCGTGAGTTCAAGCCCCGCGTCGGGCTCTGTGCTGACAGCTCAGAGCCTGGAGCCTGTTTCAGATTCTGTGTCTCCCTCTCTCTGACCCTCCCCTGTTCATGCTCTGTCTCTCTCTGTCTCAAAAATAAATAAATGTTAAAAAAATTTTTAAAAAGTAAAATTAAAAAAAAATGAAAAGACAAATCAACCACAGACTTGAAGAAAATATTTGCAAATCACATATCTGATAAAGAATTTTTCATCCAGAATATATAAAGAACACTTAAATACAATAAGAAAATAAACAACTCATGTGTGAAAAATAGGCAAGACATTTGACCAGATATTTCAGCAAAAAAGATAAATGGATGGCAAGATATTGAGCATCATTAGCTATCAGAGAAATGCAAAATAAAGCCACAATGATATACCAGTATACATATGTTAGGATGGAAATATTAATAAGACTGACCTTGACAGGCAACAAAAGAAAAAACAGATAAATTGTACTTCATCAAAATTAAAAATATTTGTGTATCAAAGGACTCAGGACAATAAAAATACAACCCACAGAATGGGGGAATATATTTGCAAATCATAGGCCTATAAGTATTCAGAATACATAAAGAACTTTTACAACTCAACAACAACAAAGCAAACAACCCAATTCAAAAATAGGCAAAGGACTTGCATGGATATTTCTCCAAAGAATGTATACAAATGGCCAATAAGCACATGAAAAGATGCTCAACACCACTAATCATTAAGGAAATGCAAATCAAAACCCCCATGAGATACCACTTCTCATCCATTAGGATGGCTGGATTTTTTTTTAATGGAAAATAATAGGTGTTGGTGAGGACATAGGGAGATTTGGAAACCCTTGTACATTGATGCTGGGAGTGTAAAATGGTGCAGCCACTGTGGAAAACAATTTGGCAATTCCCCAAAAGTTAAGTGGAGAATTACCATATGGTCCAGCAATTCCACTTCTAGGTATAGACCCAAAAGAAATGAAAGAAAGGATTTCAGCAGATACTTGCACACCAATGTTCAGTGCAGCAGTATTCACAATAGCCAAAAGATGGAAAAAACACTAGTGTCCATCAACAGATAAATAGATAAACTAACTGTGGTATATGCATGCAATGGAATATTATTCAGAGTTCAAAAAGAATGAAAATATGAGACATACTACAACATGGATGAAACTTGAAAATACTATGCTAAGTAAAATAAGCCAGATAGAAAAGGACAAATGTCCTATGATGCCACTTACATAAGATACCTAGAGTAGGCAAACTCACAGAGACAGAAAGTTGGATAGAGGTTACCAGGCACTGGGGGCAGAAGGGAAAGGGGAACAATTGTTTAATGTATGGAGTTTCTGCTCAGAAAGTTGAAAAAATTCTGAAAATGATTAGTGGTGATGGTTGCACAACACTGTGAATGTACTTAATGCCACTTCATTATACACTTAAAAATGGTCAAAATGGGGACACCTGCGTGGTTCAGTCAGTTAAGAGTCTGCCTCTAGATTTCTGTTCAGGTCATGATCTCACATTTTGTGAGATTTAACCCCAATCGGGGTTTGTGATTCTCTCTCTCTCTCTCTCTCTCTCTCCCTCTGCCTTTGACCCTCCCCCACTCATGCACGTGCAATCTCTCTCTCTCTCAAAATAAGTAAACTTTTAAGAAATGATCAAAATGGTAAATTTTATGTTGTATATATTTTCCACAATAGGGAAATTAAATTAAAAAAAAAAGAATGACCTTAATATGTGGAGCAACTGGAACTCTCAAACACTGCTAATGGGAATGTAAAATAATACAACCATCTGGCAATTGTTTTAAGTTTATTTATTTTGAGGGAGATGGGGTAAGGGACAGAGAGAGGGAGAGAGAGAATTCCAAGCAGGCCCCCCACTGTTGGCGCAGAGCCCAATATGGGTCTCAAACCCACAAACTGTGAGATCATGAACCAAGCCTAAACCAAGAGCCAGATATTCAATCAACTGAGCCACCCATGCACACCTGGCAATTTTTTTTCAGTTAAATATACATCGGGGCTCCTGGGTGACTCAGTCAGTTGAGCATCTGACTTCGGTTCAGGTCATGATCTCACGGTTCATGAGTTCAAGCCCCACATGGGGCTTGCTGCTGTCAGTGTGGAACCTGCTTTGGATCCTCTATCCCCTGCTCTCTGCCCCTCCCCCACTTGTGCTATCTCTCTCAAAATAAACATTAAAAAATTAAGTTAAATATACATCTATCATATGACTTAGCCATTCCACTCACAGGTATTTGCCAAGAGAAATGAAAATATTTGTCCATAAAGACTCGTACAGAAATGTTTACAGCAGCTCTATTTGTAATCACCCCAAACTGGAAATAACCCAAAGGTCTATCCATAGGTGAATGGATGAGCTTATTGTGGTATACCACACAACAAAGTACTACTAAGCAATAAAAAGAATAAACTATTAATACATGTAACAATATGGCTGAATCTCAAAATAATTATGCTGAATGAAAGATGCTAGACAAAAAGAGTACATACTTTAAGATTTTTGCTTCTTGAAAATTCTTTAAAATGCAAAATAATCAATAGTGACTGAAAGCAGATCAGTAACTGCCTGGGAATGCAGGGGGAGGAGTTGGAGTGAGGTATTACAAAGGGACATGAGGGGGTGATGAACATGTTCCTTTATCTTAGTTGTGGTGATGGTTTCATTGGGTATATACATTGGTCAAAATTTGTCAAACTGTATACTTTAGATATGTGTCCTTCATCATATGTCAATTATTCCTCAACAAAGATGCTTAAAAAATAAATTTAAGAAGGGAGTAGCCAGAAGTGGTCAGGAGAGAATTGAAGTACTAATTTACTGATTGAGTCACTACTGTGTTCTATGCACTTGATACACCATCTCTGACCCTTACAACAAACTGAAGAGTAAAGATTGTTATCCCTGTTTTCTGATAAGGAACCTGTGATTCAGAGAACTGAAGCCACTTGCTCTAGGGCACACAGATTCAAATTGTGCCCTTTTCACTCTGCCTCACTATGTCCCAGCAATGTGAGAAATGGCGTAGGCTGTGCTGTTGGTTGATTGCTTCAATTAGTTCAGGGAATATGAAGCATGAGAGCTACTCTTTAAGACAGGGAGTGAGGGGTTTGGACTGCTCTACTCAGAATGACTTATGACCATGAACCACTCATATGCGTCCCTTCACTCTGGCAGTCTGGGACAGGATACTGGGAACGCCTGTCTCTGTGCTCACCATAGACTCCATCTCCCATGCTCACACTTATAGAAATAGAACCACATACTATATATGACTTCATTTAATGCTAAAACTGTTCTTACAACACAATAGAAAAGAGAAAGATCATTCAATATATTGTGGCGAGAAAATTGGCTAGCCATTTGGGGAAAAATAGAATTTTTTATTTATTCTATTTATCTTTGTAAACTCCAAGTCAATAATTAAATATATGCTATTAAATAGAATTGAGTATTTAGCAGATCTTTGAACTGTTAACCTTCTAAGCTTTGAACTGACAAGAAATTGCAAGAGAAAAGTTCAATAGTTTTAGTTACATAAAATTATGAAAATTTGTACATAGAAAAATATAACCAAAAAGAAAATAACCATCTGGTAAAAATAACTGCCTCAAATATCACAAAAGATAAACTTCTGTGTTTTATAAAACACTCATGCAAACCCATCAGAAAAACATGCCCCCCAAAGATAAATGGGCAGATACTTCACATAAGAGGAAATGGAATGAGTAAGTAAGCATATGGCAAAACGTTCAACCTCACAAGTGATTTTTTTAAGTGCAAATTAAAACAATCACATCAGTAAATGTTAAAAATAAGTAATTACCAGGCTGGCACGAGTTTAATTGCAAGGATCTTCTGAGAAAGGTTTTTGGCAATACACATACACTACTGCAGTGTTCAGACTCTTAGCATAGTTGCTCCCCCCTCTAACACTTACTGCCAAACCATTCCCATGGAAAGATGCACAGATTCTCCCAAATGTGAGTCTCCAGGCCAGATCATACACCTGAGCTCAGACCTGTGTCTATAAGACATCTCCAGTCTGATGTCCCCCCTCCTCACCGTGCATCTCACACCAAAAATGCCTCCTCCTTTTTCCCAGCAAATGTACCACTGAGTCACCAAGCCAGAAGCCTGGGAGTCATCCTAATTACCTCTTTGTCCCTCACTCCTGCACATTCATCTTTTTCATCAGATTCTGCCAATACTCTCATTTGCATGCAATGTCTTTTGAATCTATCCCCTTTTCCTCCACCCTTCCCCCCAGTCACAGACATGGGTCTCACTCTTCTGTTTCTTGCTTATATCATTGAAAACAGCCCTAACCTATCTCCTCCAAGCCACTCACACTTCCTTCAAGCCATTCTGTAGGGAGCAGTCAGAGTTATCTTTCTGAAATACAAAGTTGACTCTGTCCTTCAAATCTTTCAATGGTCCCCCATTGTACACCTACAGGCTAAAGTCCAAGATTTAGCAGCCCTCTGTGTTCAGACTGTCTCACTACGATCTTTTCTCTGAAGAGCTTCTCCAGGTTTTCTGTCCCCTCCTCCCAGTTTGCCTCTCTCATTGTAGTGTGAATTCCTTGCGAGCTGGAACTAGATCTTAATCATCCCTGCATCCCAGGTTGGTAATACTGAGCTTGACACAGAGTAGGCACTCAGTAAATGTTGGGTGAAGAAATGGATTTATTCTGAGGATATCATTCGACTGAAGGAAAAAGCTTATGAAGGAAACAGTTCACTATACAGTGGTATTCACAATAAAGAAAAAGTGCAAGAAACTTAATGTTCAGCCATAGAGAACTTTTATTAATTATAGGACATCCATTTATTGGAATATGATACAGCTGTTAAAATAATAATTATGAAGATTATGTAGCAACTCAGAAGGTATTTATTATATAATAAAAGCAGAATGCAAAGTGGTCTGTATGCTAGGACTAAAATTATGTAAAAGTATGCATGCACACAAACATCAGAATGAGAAAGGAGCAAATGAATACAGATGATGTGTTTAGGGGGTTTGGGGAAGTGCTATTTGTGATTTTCTTAAGCTCTTTCCAAATTCCCTTCATTGTTGTTAGAATGTCTTTGTGCATAAATACAAATTGACAGAGGGAAAAATAACCTGTATACTGAAAAAGGCACTTTGATTCCCTCAAGTCCTTTGACACGCTGTGGTACAAAAGCAAACAAACGTGCTGACCTGGGAGGCAAGAGACCAGCTCCCCACCCCCACCCCCCACCCCCCACCCCTAACTGGCTGTGTGTGATCTTGATTAAGTAAAATCTGCAAATCTAGGCCTCCCCTCCCCCCCCCCCTCTCCTATCCTCTCTGGCTGCAATTCCTATGGTTATTCCTCACTCCCAAATCAACTTCCATCATTTCTGTTGGCTGCACCCTATCCCCCCAGTATCCTCAGACAGAAAACCTTCCATTTACTGTCTCATCACCTTCCCTCTCTCTAATCCCTACCTCTAATCAACTGCCCCTTCTTTCCAATAATCCTTCATAGCATACTTTACTATGGGCCTAGTTTTAGACAAAGAAGGGTGCCTGCCTTCCTAGTTCACACTGTCTGGCTGAGAAGAAACAACATTTTTTTTTCCCTCTCGCACCTCTGCAAACTGCTGAGGGGTAGAGTGGAGGGTAGAGCAGAGACATGTAAAATGGGACCTCCTGAGCAATGGGCTTGACACCATGGCAGGAGGAGTCCAGGCACAGGCTGGAGACTCTCAGGGAAAGTATAGTAAGACTTGGCAAGGGGTGCCTGGGTGGCTCAGTCGGTTAAGCGTCTGACTCTTGATTACAGCTTAGGACATAATTTCACAGTTCATGAGTTTGAGCCCCAAATTGGACTCCGCACTGACTGTGCAGAGCCAGCTTGGGATTCTCTCTCTCCCTCTCTGCCCCTCCACTGCTCAAGCATTCTCTCTCTCTCTCTCTCTCTCTCAAAATAAATAAACAACAACAAAAAAAAGACTCAGCACAATGGGTGGTATGTTGACTCAATTTATTCATTCAACAAGTATTTACCAAGTGCTAGACACAGCGCCAAGCTCTCAAGTGGCAAAGGGCTTGCCCAGATGGATTAGGGCCATCTCTGTTTTTTTAAAAAAAATTTTTTTAACATTTATTTATTTTTGAGACAGAGAGAGAGACAGAGCATGAACGGGGGAGGTTCAGAGAGAGAGGGAGACACAGAATCGGAAACAGGCTCCAGGCTCTGAAGCAGTCAGCACAGAGCCCGACGCGGGGCTCGAACTCACAGACCGTGAGATCATGACCTGAGCCGAAGGACACTTAACCGGCTGAGCCACCCAGGCGCCCCTAGGGCCATCTCTGTTATGGAGATTATGGAGATGCTCAGTCTAATGGAGGACAGACAAGGACACCAGTCATTACAACCCAATGTGTTAAGTGCTGCCATTGAGTCTGAACAAAGGGCTCTGGGGTGGAAGAATGTGGGATTGACCCTGCCTGAGGGGGCTCACAGGCTCATGCAGCCAGAGGGACTTGAGCTGTATATATCCCCAAGGTTGAGGAGTGGAATTAGATGCCTAGAAAGGGGATTGGGCTGTTCCATGGCAGCTCCAAGCTGAGGAATCATCAGGTCCACAGGCAAGAGGCTTGAAAGAGGGAGCTTTCTGAGAGGAGTATGTTGTTTGGAGTGGCTTAAGCTTTGAGGTTTAGGATGGGGGAAGGGAGCAATGGGTGTCCAGGCACAGTAGGTAGCAGGTAACAGGCAGAGGGACTTGAGAGACCAGGCAGGAGGGCCAAGGGCAGTTTCAAAGTAGGAAAGTAGTACGATAAAATCTGAGTTTTAGTTAGATAACCAGATGGTCTCCGATGTCTCCTCTCTTCCCTTGAGACTTTGTAAGTGCCAAACGTGTGGTACAGGAAGTTAGGAGCAAGGCGCCAAGGTTCAAGCAAGGATCCTACCCTCCTGCCCCCTTCACTCCACCCCTTTGGCCATGTGTGAGAAGCAATAGGAAATAAAAATGTTGGTTCTTCCCAATTTACAGTATGGGCAGTTTGGCTGGCTCAAAGGTACTCCGGAAAGAGGACAGACAAAATATGTTTAAGAATTAATATTAGGGATGCCTGGGTGGCTCAGTCGGTTGAGAGTTGAACTTCTGCTCAGGTCATGATCTCACGGTTACTAAGTTAACTTAGTATGGGATGGGGCTGTTACAAAGTTAACTTTGTAACAACAGCGCTGGTTGTTACAAAGTTAACTTAGTAACAGCCTTGCATGGGGCTCCCTGCTGTCAGCTCAGAGCTGGCTTTGGATCCTCTGTTCCCCCCCTCCCTCGCCCCTCTCCCTCCCTCTCTCTCAAAAATAAATAAACATTTTAAAGAAGAATATTAAATCTCTATCAAAATATATTCTACTGATTATACAATTGTGTGTATGTGGGACTTCAAGTAGCCGTGCTCGAAGTCAGGGAACACGTCGAGCGCATCTTGTGTTTCCAGCAGCTAACATGGAATCAGGCGACAGAAGAGGCGCTCAGCAAATACTGGTTGGGACCGCGGCAGGAAAAGAGAAAACTGCCCCAGCTTCGAGCTTCGGCCCTATGACCTCCCACCAGCAGGTGGCAAGATAGACTCCCCGGGCGCCCGGAAAGGACGGAACTGGGCGGAGCGTTTTGAGGCTCCGGCGCGCGCAGCCTCCGACCCTCTTTTCTCGCGTACCGGAAAGAGGCGGTCCTCTTTTCGTGCCTAGCGCAGCCATGGTAAGGTGGCTTCCTCGCGAGCTCTTGGGCCCATCAGCTTCCATCCTCCCGGGGTCTGGGCTACGTGAGGCTCCAGGGTTCCCGCAGAGGGTGGCCGGATGGAGGGGAAGGGGCTGCAGCCAGCGGGTTGGCCCAGGCGAGCTCGAGGGCGAGGGCGAACGTCGACCCCGGAGGAAGGGGGGGGGGGGGGAAGTCGGTGCCACTGGCGGGAAGGCCTCGGTCTCTGGCCCGGCCAACGCCCGATCACGGATCCTACGGCCTCGGGAAGAATGGCTTTCTCAGGCCGGAGCCGCGGGTGGACAAGACGGGCAGAGATGATGGGCCCGGGGCAGGGCGGGTGGGCACCAGGAGGAGAAGCGTTTTCTTCGTCCTTGTTTTTTTTTGGCATGGCTTGACTTGGCGTAGTGTGGCCGGGTAAGCATCTGTACACAGCGTTGAGAAGCTTCCTCATTGTAAAGTGAAAGCGGCTCTCTGCTTTTGGCCTTAGAGTACGAGGGAGCAGCTGTTGGCACGTGGTTCTGCAGAGGGCAGGTTAATCTCGCATCAGACACACACCAGGTGGTTATGATGGAAAAACTTTTCTATTTGATTAGCAAGTAGAAGCACAGATTGGGTTCTTACCCATTTCTGTTGCTGGCTGGCTCTGTGCCACAAGGTCCAACTCCTGACCATTTCGCCAGAAAGGTTTCTTAGAAGAAACAGCCTCAAGCAGCAGACACTTCTAAGCAGTAATATGAAAGTACATAGAACAGTTCTCAAAGATAGTAATTAGTGTTCTCTATCCAGTGAGAGGGGTGGGTGCAGTTTATGGAGCCTATAGTATTTGCTAGATAACTATGCATTTACTTCTCTGCCTTCTGGCACCGCCCTATGCTTAACACTGTCCACATTTTTCTGAAGGGGGAAACTTAGACTCCATTCTTCCAAGAAGTTATAGCTGTTCTTGAAAAAACCTGTAACCATTTTAACAGCATTGAAATATAAAACCCTGAAATTCTCCTTCAGGCTCGTGGTCCCAAGAAACATCTGAAGCGGGTAGCAGCTCCAAAGCATTGGATGCTGGATAAGCTGACCGGTGTGTTTGTAAGTATCTTAAGGGAGATTTTTTCTTTTGTCCAGTCTTATGGAGATATAGTTGACATGTCCAGAGGACCTATTTTATACTCCTTTATGTACCAGGCATTCCTGATTACTATATCCAGGAGTTATTTGGGGACAGGACTACGGGAAGAGTATTCTTGTCCCCCCGTTTTTGAAGACCTTGTGCTACCTTAATTGCACCCAGCCTGACTCCTTAATAACTCTGCCGCCTCTGTTCCACGTAATGACATAGTACACTCACATGGACTCCTAATTCAAATGTTTCTAATGGGCCTGGTCCTGTGAAGAGGAAACATGCAATAAAGGTTTAAGTTCTGGAATAGTTTTACAAGTTTGGGACACCTCTCGTTTGCCCACACTGGGCGGGGGTGGGGTGGGGGCGGTGATGGATAGTCTGGTGTCTAGTTGATTCTAGTTGACGGTCTCGGGACATAGAAGTGAGTTTGAGTGAATCCCAACAATAGTTGAAGATCATTTTTTTTTTGATCATTTTACAGGCCCCTCGTCCATCTACTGGTCCCCATAAGTTGAGAGAGTGTCTCCCTCTCATCATTTTCCTAAGGAACAGACTTAAGTATGCCCTAACAGGAGATGAAGTAAAGAAGATCTGTATGCAGCGTTTTATTAAGATTGATGGCAAGGTCCGAACCGATATAACCTACCCTGCTGGTTTTATGGGTAAGTGATTAAGTGGTGGGCACTTGGTGGTGGCTCCTTTTGCTTGATCTTCCTCTCCAAAGTGGCAGTTGTATTTAATATCGGTGGGCTTTCATCAGTCACAGAAATAAAGCATGCCCTTCCCATTCAGTTTTTACTAACATAGTGTGGGGCTGCAAAGAATCAGGAATCCTTTCTCAAAACCAAATTGTAGTTAACTTTAAATTTGTATGTTCTAAAGACAGGGTTTTAAAAGATTAGCTAGCCATCATCATTAACCTTAGGAGTTCTTGTTAGTATTTGAAATGGGAAGCATATGGGGAGTTTTTTCTTAGAGTGTTGTGGTTGTTACTCAGCATGGGGTAGTAGGGCTGTATAGTAACCTTAAACTGTTCCAATATCAGATGTCATCAGCATTGACAAGACTGGGGAGAATTTCCGCCTGATCTATGACACCAAGGGTCGCTTTGCTGTTCATCGGATCACACCTGAGGAGGCCAAGGTGAGTGTTCTAAGCAGGCTGGGTCTTCAGTACGAAGTTAGAACCTGAATTAAGTATATGGTCTGGTCCATTGCAGTGAGGTAGGTGGATTAAGATTAAGATTGCTTGCGGTCATATACCTGGAAATAGCCAGTTAACAGGTTGGTGGGATTCTATTGTATGTGCAATTTTATGTCATGTTAGTTAAAGTCTTACTAATAGCTGTATCACAGTTCATTGCTGGGTACCTACTGATCACTGTTTGAAGTTAACATTTTTAACAGATTGTCTTTTTTGTGGCAGAAATAAATTCCAGTTTAACTTTGGCTTTAGAGGCAAGTAAAGGGATTTCTAGGAACATTTATTAGTGCTTGAAGTACGGGTCCTTTAAGTATAAGGGACCAGAAAACCAATACTGGTCCAACCTGATTGGCCCTGTGTCATGTCTCCATTTGGTGGGTCTAGCTTTACCCTGCAGAGAGGAAAGGTGTTAATGGAGGAGACTGATAATCCTTGGCATTTGTTTGAGATCCAAAAAAAAAGATTACAGACATTGATTATTTAATCCAGTTTGTTGTAGTGGTTTTATGCAAAATTTTAAGGCTCCTTAAATTATTGGCTATAAATGAAGGTTAATTCAATTGGGTGATTCAGCCCCTAATTTGCTTAGCTGCCTTGTTATCAGCAGGCTGGAGGGCATGTCCAGTGGCATCAAGGTGATTTGATTTACTTTGAGGAGGCCCTGGAGTGAAAATTCAACGTTGAAACCCTTCATGTGAAATATTTGTTGATTAGGTGAACCGGTAATACAATTGCAGTTTGTGAGACAAAACAATTGTGTTTTGGAAGGAGGCATTAAGAGGCACTTGTTAGGGAGCTGATGAGGGTGAGTTGCAAGAATTCAGGGGGCCTGTGCGGCTTAAGCAGCCTGGGGAAAGGAGGGTGATCAGTCCACTCACTAGGGAGTCACCCTTGTTGTGGGGCCTTCAGTGCCTTGGACTGTAACCTGGAGTGGTACAAGGAAAACATAACAGGAAAACTGCCCTAGAGAGGGACAGTAAGGAAAATTTATGGTGGGTACGAAGTCAAGATCACCATTCTGCAGTTTGGCAAATGGCCATTCCTATGTAAGGCTGTTGCCTTCAGCTGTCAATTGCATTTTTAACCCAGTGACTTGTGGTTTTGAAGTTACTGTTTCATGTAGCGCATGTGAACTAGGAAGTTAGAAGTTACTGTTTCATATGTTACTGTTTAATACATTCGCAGAACAAGGTTACTGTTTCATACTGTTTCATACCTTCTGGGCAAAATAGAGGTTACTGTTTCATGTTCTGGGTTGGGTTAGCAACTATGAGTTTACTGTTTCATAGGTTCTAGAGCTTGGCGCATGTGAACTAAACTAAATGGCTAACTCCTGTGTGTGTTTCCAGTATAAGTTGTGCAAAGTGAGAAAGATCTTTGTGGGAACAAAAGGAATCCCTCATCTGGTGACCCATGATGCTCGCACCATTCGCTATCCTGATCCCCTCATCAAGGTGAATGACACCATTCAGATTGATTTGGAGACTGGAAAGATTACTGATTTCATCAAATTTGATACTGGTAAGCATCCTCTGTTATCTGGGCATTCTCTTTAAGCCCAGGTATAAGCACTGTTCTTTGCTTTTCTCTCCCTATAATGGAAGCTTAATAAAGCATTATGACTTGCACCGGGCCTGGGTACAGGGTTTTGTTTTGAACTTTCTTGGGTGATTCTGATAAGCAACCAAGGAGAAAGGTCTTTTGATGTAGTAAGGGATTGGGAAGGGGGCAACTCAAAAGTTGTAAGAAATGTGCGGGGAATGTGTAAAAAACCTTAACTGGAGAACTTATCCTCCAACACCCAGGTATATAGTATGTTTATTTCCAGAGGCCCAAATGCTCAGAATATTCTGGATGGCTGAGAGGGAGTCTGTTGTAAGGCACATTCTCAGATCTGTAGAGGTCTCAAAAAAGCTCCCCTATCTATGGAAATGGCTTGAGGGCTAGGCAGGAAGATGACTGAATAGCAGCCAGCCTAATTGTGATACAGCCCTTAGTAATGCTGTCATCATCCTCAAAGTCTGTCAGTAACTCGCAGAGCACTGGGCCTTGGAGGAACAGTAGCAAGACATGGTGAGGACCTGGCGAGGTGGTTTTGGTGGGGCAAATCTTGGGAGAGCCCTGATAGTCCCTGCTTGGGTAACCTATCCATACAATAGAAGTAAATTCAAATGGGAAAAAGGACTGATTTTGTTTAGGCCTATCTCTTGTCATCCATCACATCAGGTTATGAGTTTGCATGGTACCTGGCTCTAAGCAGATTGTTTCTTCCACCTAGGTAATCTGTGTATGGTGACCGGAGGTGCTAATCTGGGAAGAATTGGTGTGATCACCAACAGAGAGAGACACCCTGGTTCTTTTGATGTGGTTCATGTGAAAGATGCCAATGGCAACAGCTTTGCCACCCGGCTTTCCAACATTTTTGTTATTGGCAAGGTAAGTTTGGGTCTCCCTTCCCTAGTCCAGGAAAACTAGTAAATGCAGCTACTGCTGGGACTGTAGCGCCTGGCTCCTGGCTGGCTCTACTGATTCTGGTGTAAATCCTCTTCTGGGATGGGGATTACACCCAGCAGGGCTGGGGCAAGCCTATGCTTTTTCAGTGTCACAAAATCATCAGGGGACCTGATCACCTTGGTTGAAAACTGGCCAGTATGTTCTTCAGTTTGTGCCTGTGGAGTTTTTTGGGGGGAAACAAGCAGTCAGCCTTGGTCACTACTTCAGTACTTCTAAGTCCTTAATTACGAAGGATATTATAGTTTACATCTACATGTATGGGCAGTGAGTTTAATAAAGTGGCCTCTGCAGCCCAAGCACTGGGTGTTTCTGATAAACCAGCATCTAAAAAGTGTCTGACTGTTCTTAAATGCTCTCAGGTTTCTGTTTTCTTTAAATGAGATGACAAAGGTAGTGGATGCCAAGCTGCTGATGGAGTTAGTGTGCGGTGGTTTCTGATTCTCCTTGTTTTCTCCTCCAGGGCAATAAACCATGGATTTCTCTTCCCCGTGGAAAGGGCATCCGCCTCACCATTGCTGAAGAGAGAGACAAGAGACTGGCAGCTAAACAGAGCAGTGGGTAAAATGGTCCCTAGGTGATGTGATTGGAAGTCTTTATACATAATTAAAGATTGATACAACACGATAAATTGTCTCTTTGGTGTATGTTGTGGTTTGGTTGTGGAGTTTCGTTTTAATTTACAGCTTCCCTATTTTACTTATAAAAAGCAGATTGACCCAGTCAGCCTTAGGCATTCTGTGATGTAGATCTTCCTGTGTCTTTCCTTAGGCTGGGCTAGGGTGGTGGGAGGGAGAACATACCAGACTTGACAAAGAAGGAGCAGTAGCTAGCCCAGGAGTGGAGAGAGCCAGGCAGGACGACCCCTACACACCGAGTGTTGGCCAGGAACTCATCTGTCCTATTGACTCTCCCCTTAAAAAGGGGGGGTGTGGGAGGGGGGGTGGGCTAAATGGGTAAGGGGCTTGAAGAATCTGCTCCTGAAATCATTGTTGCACCATATGCTAACTTGGATGTAAATTATAAAAAATAAGTTACGGAAGAAAACATAACATGAGGCATCTGAGTAGCGGTTAAGGAGCTGACCAGCTCAGGTCATGATCTTATGCTCTTTGAGTTTGAGCCCCACATCTGTGGGCTCTGTGCTGACAGCCTGGAGCCTGCTTCGGATTCTGTGTCTCCCTCTCTGCTCCTCCCCCGCTCACACTCTGTCTCAAAAATAACGATTTTTTAAAAAATTAAAAAATCTCTACCTCTTGCTGGGTTCCTCAATTTTAATACTACTGGACCAGGTAACTTGTAGGTGGCTGTCCTGTGTATTGTGGGATGTTGAATGGCATCCCTGGTGTCTGACCACAGCATGTTGGAGCCTGCCTCCCCCTTCTACCTGGTTGCAATTACAAAATGACTTCAGATATGGACAGTCCCACTTACGGAGCAAAATTGCCTTGTGTTAAGAACCACCAGGGGCGCCTGGGTGGCGCAGTCGGTTAAGCGTCCGACTTCAGCCAGGTCACGATCTCGCGGTCCGTGAGTTCGAGCCCCGTGTCGGGCTCTGGGCTGATGGCTCGGAGCCTGGAGCCTGTTTCCGATTCTGTGTCTCCCTCTCTCTCTGCCCCTCCCCCGTTCATGCTCTGTCTCTCTCTGTCCCAAAAATAAATAAAAAACGTTGGGAAAAAAAATTAAAAAAAAAAAAAAAAAAAGAACCACCAACTACCCTACAGACAACTGCCGAATCTATCACTTTTAACCTCATGTCACATCATTCAAGCTTACCAAATCCCACTGTGACAGGTTTGGGGGAAAAAAACAATTTGGACATCTTTATCTGAAACCTCATGAGCCTGTGTAAGATCACTGCATGTTTTACTGGGCATGTGTAATGGCCCTCCCTGGTGCCCAGGTCTGTGGTCTGACAGAGAAGGAGGCTCACTAAAGATCTGTGGCTTGCAGTGCCTCCACCCCTGGCTGGGTCCTGGGCTTGGAGGCAGGAGCTGCAGAAAACTGATCTTGTTGAACTAAGCAAGGTCTGAATTAATCAGCTAAAGGAGGGATGCCCCAGGAATCTACCACACCAATTTGGCCCCACAGAGCTTGTCTACTGTTCACGTTGCAGACACAAAAGCCACTGACTGGGGCTTGAGAGCAGTCCAACATGGGGCCTCAAGATATCTGCTTAAGCAGGAGAAGGAATTTCTGCAAGAATGGGGTCCAAGCAAATCAAGTCGTCCAGATAGGCAGTTCTGATGAGCCAGGCCAAGCCAGGCCAGAAGTAATCTTTTTTTTTTTTTTTTTTTGAGAGAGGGGGAGAGATTGAGACCAAGCAAGCATGCACAAGTAGGGGAGGTGTGGAGAGAGGGGGGCAGAGGATCCAAAGCAGGCTCCATGCTGACAGCACAGAGCCAGATGTGGAGCTCGAACCCCATGAACCGTGAGATCATGACCTG
Organism: Panthera onca; assembly: GCF_046562875.1. Taxonomy (NCBI): domain Eukaryota; kingdom Metazoa; phylum Chordata; class Mammalia; order Carnivora; family Felidae; genus Panthera; species Panthera onca. The sequence goes on from NC_138357.1 coordinate 70,754,575, forward strand.
AGCCCAAGCCGATGCTTAACCGACAGCCACTCAGGTGCCCCAGGCCAGAAGTAATCTTAAGGTGTCCCTTGAGAAACAGGCCGGTGAGATAGTGAAAGGCCAGAGGGCAGGAGTCCCTGAATACTGGTGGATTTTCTTGCTGCCACCCTGCTTGCTGCATCCGTGGCTGTTCTTTGTAGGTTTGCTGTAAGCCTCAGCTCAGCAGATGATGGAAATTATTTGGATTTTAGCTAAGGAACCAAGGCAAATGTGGGGAATGAGAGGTCTCCCAGTTGGTTCTTTCCACACGTGCAGTGGTTTCCCAGATGCTAATTGGGCAGCCATCTTGCACACTGGGGAATTAGTGTATTTGGCTGCAGTCTCCTCACACCACCAGAGTTTTTTTTAACACTGTTTTTTAATGCTCCTCCACATAAGTTTATTTAAGTTTTTAATTCCAGTTAGTTAACATACAGAGTTTATTAATTTCAGGTGTACAATATAGTGATTCAGCAATGTCATACAGCACATGGTGCTCATGTCATACAGCACATAAATGCAGTCCTTAACCCCCATCACCTATTGAACCCAGCCCCCCACCCACCTCCCCTCTGGTAATCCTCAGTTTGTTCTCTATAGTTAAGAGTCTGTTTCTTGGTTTGTCTCTCTTAGTTTTTCCCTTTGCTCATTTGTTTTGTTTCTTAAATTCCACATGTAAGTGAAATCATGGTACTTGTCTTTCTCTTATTTTGCTTAGTATTATACTCTCTGGCTCCATCTGTGTCATTGCAAATGGCAAGATTTCACTCTTTTTATGACCAGTTGATATTCCCTTTTATATATATGCCACATCTTTACCCATTCATCAATTGGTAGACACTTGGGCTGCTTCCGTATCTTGGCCATTGTAAATAATCCTGCTGTAAACATTGGAATGCATGTATCCCTTTGAATCAGTGTTTTTGTATCCTTTGGGTAAATACTTAGTAGTGCAATTGCTGGATCATAGGGCAGTTCTATTTTTATTTTATTTTAATTTTTCTTGTATGTTTATTTATTTTTGAAGGAGAGACAGAAACAGAACGTGAGCAGGGGAGGAGCAGAAAGGGAGACACAAAATCCAAAGTGGGCTCCAGGTTCCGAGCTGTCAGCACAGAGCCCAACACGGGGCTCAAACCCACAAACTGAGATCATGACCTGAGCCGAAGTTGGACGCTTAACCAACTGAGCCACCCAGCCGCCCCATTGGCAGTTCTATTTTTAACTTCTTGAGGAACCTCCACACTGTTTTCCACAGTGGCTGCACCAGTTTGCATTCCCACCAACAGTGCACGAGTGTTCCTTTTTCTCCATATCCTCGCCAATACCTGCTGTTTCTCGTGTTGTTGATTTTAGGCTTTCTGACAGGTGTGAGGTGATAGCTCATTGCAGTTTTTGATTTACATTTCCCTGACAGTAAGCAAGGATGAGCATCTTTTCAGGTGTCTGTTGGCCATCTGGAAAGATATGTCACTTGTAAATATCTTCCATTCCATAGGTTGCCTTTTAGTTTTGCTGGTTGTTTCCTTCACTGTGCAGAAGTGAATATTTTAAATGTGTTTTCTTTTTTTATTTGTTAAACTATCACAGGAATTTTTTTTTTATTAGCAACTAGCCCTAATGTGGGGAATATTTCCATCCTAACAACCAAGTCATATGAGTGTACTTAGCCAAAGCAGCCTGTAGTCTCAGAATGAGCTATAGTTTTCCAAATAAAATGGCTTGTGTCTTCTTAGTGTTTTTGAAGCTTTCCAGTTTGATTCATAAAATCTTATAGCTGGAGGGAACCTTAGAGATTATCTCAGCCAGGGAGGCAGACAAATGGTATAGAGATGAAACTGACTGAAGCAAGCTAAACTTTATTAGATTTGGTTTACTTCCTGTGCCTACAGTGGGCTGGGCCTCATGCTCCAGTCAGAGAGCAGCACAGCACAGTTTTGAGAACAAGAAGAGTACAAACAGCTAGGATTTATGTAGGAATTTATAGTTTACAAGAGCCTTCTTGATTTTTTAAATTTATTTACTTATTTTGAGAGAGAGAGAGAGAGAGAGAGAGCGGGCAAGGGACAGAGAGAGAGAGAATCCCAAGCAGGCTCCTTGATATCACTGCAGAGCCCGACACGGGGCTCAATCTCACAAACCATGAGATCGTGACTTGAGCCAAAATCAAGAGTCAGATGTTTACCCAACTGAGCTATCCAGGCATCCTTAGCCATCTTGATTTGTTAATATCCAAATCTTGTGTTCTTGCTGCTAAACCAGATGTTACAGAAAGAATGATATCCTCCATACTGCCCCCTGACCCACACCAATCAGTTCTATACACAGTCTTCCCTATCTCAGGTCATGGCAAACTGTCTTACCAATTACACAAGCCAAACACTTTGGACATGTCCTTAATTCATCTCCTTTTCTCACACTCCACATGTAATTTTATGAGAAAACCCAGTTGCTTCTACCTTCAAAATATATCCAGATTGCATATATGGTGATATTTAGAAAGTATTGTTAATTTCTTGTGAGATAATTGTGAAGTTTTTCAGAGGTGCACACTGAAGTGTTTGCAGAAGAAATGACAAGCAACCTGTAATTTGCTTTAAAATAATCTAGTGAACGAGGAAGATCAACAAAACAAGATTGACTATATGCTAATAATGTTGAAGCTGGGTGATGGTTACATTGGAGTTCATTACACTAGTTGTTCTACTTATGTGTATGTTTGACATTTTTCATAATAAATGTATAAAGGAACAAATAAATAGTATGGTATCTGCCCTCTCCCCCCCACCTCAAATAATATTAGACCATTTCTTTCTTTCTGTTTTTTGTTGTTTTTTGTTTTTTTTTTTTTTTTTTGAGAGAGAGAAAGAGGGTGCAAGTGAGTGAGTGGTAGAGAGAGGGACAGAATCCAATGAGGGGCAGAGAGAGAGAGACAGCGATAGAGAGAAGTGGGACTCATTTGAAGCAGGGCTCATGCTCATGAACCTTAAGATCATGACCTGAGCTGAAGTCATATGCTTAACCAACTGAGCCACCCAGGCGCCCCAATGCTGGACCATTTCTTATCACCTGCATTGCTACCACCCTGGTCTGAGGCACCAACAACTCTTCTGTACATTACAGATTATAGCATTAGCCCCTGACTGGTCTCTCACTTCCATCCATCCCCCCTACAGTCTCAACCCAGCAGCCAGAGGGATTCTGTTTAAAGTGTGTAAGTCAGGAGGCATCTGGCTGTCTTAGTGGAGCAGTAGACTCTTGGTCTCGGGATTGTGAGTTTGAGTCCCACATTGGGTGTGGAAATTACTTAAAAATAAAATCTTTAGGGGCACCTGGATAGCTCAGTCAGTTAAGCGTCTGACTCTTGGTTTCGGCTCTGGCCATGATCTCATGGTTCGTGAGTTTGAGCCCCGCATCAGGCTCTGCACTGGCAGCATGGAGCCTGCTTGGGATTCTCTGTCTCTCTTTCTCTCTGTCCCTCCCCAGCTCATGCTCACTCTCTCTCTCAAAATAAATAAACATTAAAAAATAAAATCTTTAAATTGTGATAATAATTGGGGTGCCTGGGTGGCTCAGTTGGTTAAGCGTCCAACTTCAGCTCAGGTTGTGATCTCATGGTTCATGAGTTCGAGCCCCGTGTTGGGCTCTGTGCTGACAGCTCCAAGCCTGGGGCCTGCTTTGGATTCTGTGTCTCCCTCTTTCTCTGTTTCTTTCTCTCTCTCTCTCTCTCTCTCAAGAATAAATAAAGATTAAAAATAAATAAATAAATAAATAAATAAATAAATAAATAAATAAATTTAAATAGTAATAATAATTTTAAAAAATAATAAAGTGTGTGAGTCAAGTCAGGTCACTCCTCCGAATGGCTCCCATCTCACTCAGACTAAAAGCCACAGTTACGAGGCCCTATGAAGCACCCACAATCTGGCCTCTCACCTCACCTCCTACTACTCTCCTGCTGGCTCAATCTGTTCTGCCCACACTGGCCCCTTGCTGCTTCTAGAACATGAAAGTTAATTCTCCTCTCTTAGCATCTCTCATTGACTCCATTTTTTTTGTTGTTTACTTATTTTTGAGAGAGACAGTGAGCACAAGCCGGGCAGGGGCAGAGAGAGGGAGACACAGAATCTGAAGCAGGCTCCAGACTCTGAGCTGTCAGCACAGAGCCCGACACAGGGCTTGAACTCATGAATGGTGACATCATGACCTGAGCTGAAGTCGGACGCTTAACTGACTGAGCCACCTAGGTGTCCCTCACTGACTCCATTTTTATGTATGTGGTTTATATTATGAACATTTTCGAATATATAGAAAAGCCAAAAGAGTAGTACAATGATCGTCCATATAGATACCAGCTAGATTGAATAATTAACATTTTGTTATATTTGCTTTATTTCTATATGTAGGCATACACACAGACACACACATTACTCTGAACCCTTTGAAGGTAAGTTGCAGACATCATGACCTCAGGTTCCTAGTGCCAAGAGATGGCAGGGGCTGGCTCTCAGGGGGCTCCACCAAAGCAGTTAATTTCCATGTTGCCTTGGGTATAAACTAGATACTAATGAGAGATGCTGTCTTTTCAGATAGAACTTTCCAACGCCAAATCAAGAGAATCCACTTATCTGCCTAGATTGTTGGGCTCAGAAAAGTCCCCAAACCCAAAGATCTAAAGTTCAAAGAGAATGAAAATTAAAAGGTTTGATGTGCTCAGGCTGGAGTTTTTGGGTTGATTTTTTCTCATCATTTTGGCTTTTGAAAATGTCATACTCTTTAAACAATAAGTAATAACAAAGAATGTTCCCAAGAGGCAACAGACATCATTTAGTAATAACAGTAATAATAACAACAGAAAGAAGAAATTTTCCAAGAGCCAACAGCTTTTCAGTTTATCCCTGGGACTTTCCTAGGGATATACTCATGTATTTTTCTTAGCTTTTCTAGCAATGGTGAACACGTGTAATCAGTGGTGTGTTGGTAACTGTTTAATAACCAACTCTCTAAAAAAATGTGTACCTACAGGCACCTGGATGTCTCAGTTAAGCGTCTGACTCTTGATCTCAACTAGGGTCTTGATCTCAGGGTTGTGGGTTCAGGCGCTGTGTTGTGTTCCATGCTGGGTGTGGAGCCTACTTTAAAAAAAAGTGTACCTATACATGTACATAGGTTTATTATAAGTTTTACTGATATAAAGGATGTATAACACAATTTACAAATAATAATGAAATAGGCAATACTCTTTATTGTGATTTCCATATATTGCTATAGCCAGTTGGTTCTCACAGGATGCTGTCATTGACTTTTGCCAAATTCTCATATCCATAGCAATCTGTGGTTATGGGGGTGCCTGGCTGGCTCAGTCATGACAAAGAGTGTGTGACTATTGCTCTCAGGGTTGTGAGTTCAAGCCCCATGTTGGGTGTAGAGATTACTTAAATAAATAAAACTTTTAAAAAATCTATGGTTCTGGTTGTAGTCAACAAAGAAATGTAGTTCTGACCAAAGTGTTGTTGATATTTGTGTTTGCATTAACAAATAAGACAAAAGTACAATAACAAATAAGACAAAAGTGAAACAACAAAGTCATACATAAGAACCTCACTCATGTGTCAATGACAGGAGCAGCTTCTTTGCTGAATCAGATAATAGTTTTCGAATACAGAAAGAATATCTCCTTAATTTTTTGTACTAGTCACAATGTATTGGGTATAAGACACAACATACTTCTAAGTTTAATCTGCATGTTAACAATTTCTTCTGTTCTGTTCTTAACTCTAGACAATTAACAAGACAGTTAATCAAGTCTTGATTGTAGTGTTTACCAATTTCTGTAGCTGATTTCAGGCAACTACCATTATGTCACCACACAGGGACCTGGGAAGAGATGCATAGTAACCATTATATAACATTTCCACCACATCTCTACAATAGGCATAAATGACCTCAAGGACATATAGATAATAGTAAAATGTGGGGTGCCTGAGTGGTTCAGTCGGTTAAGCACCCTACTCCTGATTTTGGCTCAGGTCATGATCTCACAATTCGTGAGATGGAGCCCCTTGTCAGGCCCTGCGCTGCCAGTGGGGAGCCTGCTTGGGATTCTCTCTCTCTGCCCCTCCCCTGAGCTCTCTAAATAAATAAATAAATAAATAAACATTGAAAAAATAGTAAGGTGTAAAATAATTAGGAAGTAATAAGCGTTTAGTAGTTATTCATTACGTTTGCATTTTTTTAGTTTATTTCTTTATTTTAAGAGAGAGAGAAAGAGAGAGAATGCAAGCGTGGAAGGGGCAGAGAAAGGGAGAAACAGAATCCCAAGCAGGCTCTGCACTCTCAGCGCAGAGCCCGATGCGGGGCTCGAACCCACAAATCGTGAGATCATGACATGAGCCAAGATCAAGAGTCAGACGCTTAACTGGCTAAGACACCTAGGTACTCCCATTATCTTTGCATGTAATATAATTTACTTCATTGTAAATTTGTATATTAACATTTAAATATAATTTTAATATTTATATATTTTTGCATTTCTAATAATAATGGCTGTTTTTAACAAGTGGCTCAGAAAATTCCTAAAAATTTAACAATTGGCTCTTGTGAGCTGGTATGAGCCGGTTCCAGCACACTATGTGGGCTATGCTGTGAGACTCAGCTGGCTGCCCTGGTCCTGTGGAGTGTACCTCCTCACCGTCTTTACATGTGCCCTCCTTCTCCATCCTCTTGGCCACTTGTGCCATGGGTGACTTCCTCTGTTCCCACCCAAATCTCTCTACCACACACCCAATTCCTAGAGCTCAGTTTGAATTGTGTCCCTTTGTCTTCAAAACTTCTTGTTCAGGGGCACCTAGGTGAATCAGTGGGTTAAGCGTCTGACTGTGGCTCAGGTCATGGTCTCACATTTCATGGGTTTAAGCCGTGCGTTGGGCTCTATGCTGTCAACACAGAGCCTGCTCTGGATCCTCTGTCCCACTCTCTCTCTCTGCCTTTTCCTCACTCTCTCTCTTTCTCAAAAATAAATAAACATTAAAAAAAAACCCAAAACCTCTTAGGGCACCTGGGTGGCTCAGTCAGTTAAGCATCAGACTTTGGCTCAGGTCATGATCTCACAGTTCTTTGGCTCAAGCCCTGGGGTCGGACTCTGTGCTGACAGCTCAGAGCCTTTAGCCTGCTTCGGATTCTGTGTCTCCCTCTCTCCCTGCCCCTCCCCCACTCATGCTCTATCTGTCTCTGTCTTTCAAAAATAAATAAACATTAAAAAAAAAAAAAAACTCTTGGTCAAACGCACTGCTTGTAGAATCAGGTCCAAATTCCTTGGGCTTTTTGCAAGCCCTCCTCACTGTGGTCTTAAGCTATTTTCTCAATAGAAGGACAACACAGTAGTTCCCAATTCCCGGGTCTCTAATCACCACAACTTCTTTCTTGGACATCAGACCCTCATAGTCATCTGCCACCTGGACATCTCTTAGGTGGTCCCCAAACATCTCAAAATCAGCATGTCCCAAATAGACTCCCACCCTCACAGTGTTTCTATTTCTGTAGTCCCTGCTTTTCTCTCTTAGACCTTCAAATTTACATTGTTCCTATCTCTCTTCCTATTATTTTGATGCTTTTTTCTTCCAGGAACATTTATTCCCCACACTCAGCCATTCTTCAGGTCTCAGTTGAGATATTGCTTCCTCTGGGAAACTTCTGGGAAGGTTAGGAGCCCACAGCACACCGTTTCCCTGTTCTTCCCATTCTAGAATCTACCATGGTGTATTAAAATGGTCTATTTAGGGGTGCCTGGCTGGCTCAGCCACTGGAGCATGCAACTCTTGATCTTGGGGTTGTGAGTTCAAGCCCCACATTGGGTGTATAGTTTACTTTTTTTTAATTTAAATTTTTTTTAATTTACATCCAAATTAGTTACTATATAGTGCAACAATAATTTCAGGAGTAGATTCCTTAATGCCCTTTACCTATTTAGCCCATCCCCCCCCCAACACCCTCTAGTAACCCTCTGTTTGTTCTCCATATTTATGAGTCTCTTATGTTTTATCCCCCTACTTGTTTCTATATTATTTTTGCTTCCTTTCCCTTATTTTCATCTGTTTTGTCTCTTAAAGTCTTCATATGAGTGAAGTCACATATGTCTTTCTCTGACTGACTAATTTCACTTAGCATAATACCCTCCAGTTCCATCCATGTAGTTGCAAATGGCAAGATTTCATTCTTTTTGATTGCTGAGTAACACTCCATTGCGTTTATATATATATATATATATATATATATATATATATATATACATATACACACACACACACACACCACATATTCTTTATCCATTCATCCGTTGATGGACATTTGGGCTCTTTCCATACATTGGCTATTGTTGATAGTGCTGCTATAAATATTGAGGTGGCATGTGTCCCTTCAAAACAGCACACCTGTATCCCTTGGATAAATGCCTAGTAGTGCAACTGCTGGGTCATAAGGTAGTTCTATGTTTAGTTTTTTGAGGAACCTCCATACTGTTTTCCAGAGTGGCTGCACCAGCTTGCATTCCCAGGGTGTATAGTTTACTTTTAAAAAATTGTCTATTTAATTGTCTCTCTCCATTGGGAGTTTGTGAGGTCCATAAGGTTAATCTTGTTCACCACCATAATCCCCACCATCTAGCCCATTCACCGGCATGTTGTGGGTGCTGGATGAATGAATGAATGAATGAATAAGAGGTATATCCTGCAGGACCCCTATAAACCTTTCCCTGTCTTGTTTCCTCACTGTTTCCCCAAGTACACCTTGTCCTTTTTCATTTCCAAAAAAAAAGGAAGCGAGAGTTTTTGCTTATGCTTAAGGGGACAAGGTCAGAAAATGTCACCTTCTGAAATTGGAACTAATAGAATCAACATTGAATAGATGAGAGCAGCCATCTGCAAAATAATCCACTTTAAGGGTTGGTTTGTAAATGTGGTACCAATGAGACAAGGGGGGTTCTCAGGTCTCTATGGTGACCAGCATGTTGCCACAGGCCAGAGATCTGCCAAATAAAAAGAAAGCGATAATGTCAATCAGTCGTAACCTGATTGTTAAAGATAATGCTGTATAAGCAGGAGGGCCCTTGTCTACATGGGGTCTTGAAAAGACTTGAGCTAAAGAGCAACACATTTTCTGTGCTCAATCATCATTAAGTGCTACCTGTAGCCCTTTAGAGTTTACAAAGCACCTCCATGTGTTACCTCAGTGAATCTCCATGATGACCCCGTCAAGTGGACCTTATTCGTCATTTTATAGATGATAAAAATGAAATGCAGGGAGGTGAATCTACTTGCCCTAAGTCCACCCCCCCCCACCACCGCCACACACACTAACACTCACATCTTCACTAGACCCACAGAGCATGAGATGGTTATAAACCTAAGGAGAGAAATACCTCTCAGGCAGAGATAGAAAGTTCTTGTAGTGACCAGGTATTCAACCCACTACCTTTGGTTCATTCTGATTCTGTGCTCAGGTTGCAGCTTTTAACTATGAAGAGGTTTGGCTCAGGGCCTTGGACACCCTGAAGGGAGTGTGGGGAGATGCTGGGAGAGAATTTCTGTCAGGCTGGTTTTTTGTTCATTCAACAAACACTTATTGGACAACGACTATGTGTCCAGAAGTGTTAATAAAATGGGACATAGTGGTGAATGAGGCACAGAGCTCCTCACCAAACTGATGGCCTAATTACAGCAGTCTGACAAGTAATACAATAGTCCCGCCTTATTTGTGGGAGATATGTTCCAAGACCCACCCCCCCATCAGTGGTTGTCTGAAACCGCAGATAGTACTGAACCTTATACATACTGTTTCTTCCTATATGTACCTACGATAAAGTTAAATTCATAAATAGACACAGTAAGAGATTAACGACAATAATTAGTAAATAGAACAATCATAACAATATTCTGTAATAAATGTTATGCCAGTGTGGTCTCTGTCTCCCATAATATCTTATTGTACTGCACTCACTCTTGTGATTATGTGAGATGATAAAATGCTTACATGATGGGATGAAGAGGGGTGAATGATGCAAGCATTGTTACAGGTTACTTCTGACCTGTTGCTATGTCAGAAGGAGGGCCATCTGCTTTGGACCATGGTTGACCTTGGGTAACTGAAACCACAAAAAGCAAAACTGCACATATACTTAAAAATACAGTATGATAGAAAAAGGAGCACGGGGTGCTCTGGGGGCCCATCAAAGAGCCATTTACGGTGGTCTCAGGGAGGGTCTGGAAAGGCTTCCTAGAAGAATCAGTGCCTGAGCTGATACTGGAAGGGATTTAGAAAAACAAAAAGAGGTTGGAGGAATCAAGATGGGGAGAGAAAAATTTAACAGGGAGACAGGGTGAGAACACTGGGGGGGTGGGAGTGTGTGACAGCAAAAGGCTAGGGAAGAGCTATGGGGGGAGGTTGTGAGAAGTGCGGCTAGAGAGATAATCAAAAAGTCAAATTAATACAAGAATGACCTCATAATAATAATGTATAGTACAATTTTCCCAGATCTATGATGTTATTAATCATGATTATTAATCATTCATTGATGAAATCAATGAAAATTTATATGGCTGGTACCAATGACTTTGTAATTCTAAGATCTGACTTGAAGTGAGTGATTAGAGCACCTCAGTGTGAGGCACAGAACTCAGCACGCTACATGCACCCTCACAGCAATCCCGCTGTGTGGGATCTGTTATTGTCCTACCGTGCTAGTGAGAGAATTGCAGGTCAAAGAGGTTAAGAGTGCACCCAAAGTCACATTGGCTGTCAGGTGGCTGGTTTGGCATTAGTACTGAGGTTTAATATAGAGTCCAGAGCCCATCCTGGAACATGGCTTGCTCAATAGCAATCAGACGTGGGGCGCCTGGGTGGCTCAGTCAGTTAAGCATCAGACTCTTGATTTCAGCTCAGGTCCTGATCTCACCGTTCATGAGATCGAGCCCCCATGTTGGGCTCTGTGCTGACAGTGTGGAGCCTACTTGGGATTCTCTCTCTCTCTCTCTCTCTCTCTCTCTGTCCCTCCCATGCTCTCTCTCTCTCAAAATGAATAAAATAAACTTAAAAAATTAGCAATCAGATGTGTATAGGAATCTCACCTTAACCCTAAGAAAAATAAAGTTATCAAAGGGCACCAAGAAGACACCCAGATTTTGTTTTAAAAAACTCACCCTAGTGGGGCACTTGGGTGGCTCAGTCGGTTAAGGGTCTGATTTCAGCTTAGGTCATGATCTCATGGTTCATGGGTTCGAGTCCCACATTGGGCTTTCTGCTGTCAGTGCAGAGCCTGCTTTGAATCCTCTGTCTCCCTCTCTCTCTGCCCCTCCCCTACTCACGCTCGCGTGTGCTCTCTCTCTCCCCAAAATAAATAAACGTTAAAAAAAATCCTCACGCTGGCTGTGGGTTGAAGGATGGACTGGAAGGGGGAGAATAGAGGCATAAAGGGCAAGGGAAGCCTTTTGCCTTTTACTTCATCTCTCAGATGGTTGTGGCTTGGACTAGGGAGGTAGCAGTGGGGATTGAGAAAAGGGAGTAGATTCACGAGATATATAGGAGGTAACATTGACAGGCCTTTGTGCCTGATGGGATATGGTAAGTAAGGGCAAAGAAAACTTCAGGATGACTCCCAGGGTTCTGGCTTAAACAAATGGATAAATGGCAGAGCCATTCCTCAAGAAGAGGAACATGGAAGGAGGAGGAGAAAGTTCTGAGGAAGAAGACACCCACTGAATTCACACTGCAGGTGGAGTGCAAGGTCCATGAGAGACACAAAGCTGGAGAGATGGTTCTAGAGTTCAGAGAAGAGATCTGGACCAGTCATCAGAATAAAGAAGGTGATTCCAGTCGTGGAGGGATGAGGTCTCCTGGGTGTGCAGAATGAGAAAGGCAAGGGGCAGGTGCACACTACTGGTTGAGGGAGGATGAGTGAACAGGCTCTGTGAGGCACTGCAAAGGGTCTGCTCGCTTTTTTTTATGTTTATTTTATGTATTTATTTATTTTATTTTTTATTTTTAAAAAAATTTTTAACGTTTATTTATTTTTGGAGAGACAGAGACAGAGCATGAGCTGGGAAGGGGACAGAGAGAGAGGGGGAGTCACAGACTCTGAAGCAGGCTCCAGGCTCCGAGCTATCAGCACAGAGCCTGACTTGGGGCTCGAGCTCATGAACCATGAGATCATGACCTGAGCCGAAGTCTTCTGCCTAACCGACTGAGCCACCCAGGCGCCCCTGTATTTATTTATTTTTAATGTTTTGTTTATTTTTGACAGAGAGAGTGCACACAGGGGAGGGGCAGAGAGAGAGGGAGACACAGAATCTGAAGCAGGCTTCAGCAGATGATGTCTGAAGCAGGCTCTGAGGTGTCAGCACAGAGCCCACACAGGGTTTGAACCCATGAACTACGAGATCATGACCTGAGCCAAAATCAGACGCTGAACCAACTGAGCCACCCAGGAGCCCATATTTCATTTATTTTTGAGAGAGACAGAGAGAGTGCGAGTGGGACAGAGAGAGAGAGGGAGACAGAGGATCCGAAGCGGGCTCTGTATTGACAGCAATGAGCCCAATATGGAGCTTGAACTCATGAACCATGAGGTCATGACCTGAGCCAAAGTCAGAGGCTCAACTGACTGAGCCACTCAGGTGCCCGGGTCTGCTTGCTCTTATGGGAGGAGAAAGCTGGCAGGCCTGAGACTGAGTTGAGACTTCAATTCTATGAGTAGAAAGGACCTTTGGACTTAAAGATGCCTCCCCAAAGAGCTGCACTGGGCAGCACAATTGTCAGTTTGAACACTCATGTAATTTTCAGTAAGGATGTGGGCTTGGGGCTGCCTCTCTACCCATGGAGAGGGCTGCTGAGAGCCAATCCCACTGTCTCAACCTATGCACATTCCCTTTGGGATACAAGGATCTCACAGGGTCTGATCCAACAATTTGAAGAGACAGTATAACATAGTGACTAAGCATATGGCCTTGGCAGCAAGACTGCCCACTTCCAAAGCCTCCACCAACATTTGGCAGCTGTTTGACATTGGGAAAGTCATTCATTCCCCTGATACTTACCTTTTCCATCTGTAAAAGGGGGGTAATAATTATACCAACCTCACAGAGCTTGTTTTGAGGATAAAATGAACTAGAACATTCCCTGGCAGGTAGTAAACTCTATTGAATGCTAGCTGATCCTAGCCAACAAGAATGTTTCTGACCTATTACAGTTTCCAAATCCATATTCTCCAGGGCCCAATTGCTCAATAAAAATGCTTAGAGCATTCAAAAAGCAGGAACAACAACAAAAGTATTTGGGAGAAGAATATGATAGTTGATATTTCAAAGGGCTCCATCAAAGTAGTCATCACAGGAAAAATCAGAATTTGGTTGGACTTTCTTCCCCTTTTTATAGTTTGGTATAATTTTTACTCTGAATCATTTAATGATAGTGGTAGAATTGAATATGGAGCCGGGGGTGGGGGTCAGTCCATGTCTTTTCAGTACTTGAAGACTCTGAGTCATAGTCTCAAATAATTCCATTTGAGCCTTTCATCAAGCCTGCAAAGGAGATGTCATTTATATCCTCCTTGGTAGAGGTAGAAAATAAGGCTCAGAGATATCAAGAACAGACGTGGGACTGGATCGGAACCCAGACAGATGATGTCAGAGCTCCATGAAGTGGGGGATTGATTGGTTCATGGTTCTGGAGGGGGGCGGGTTGTTGGCATGGGTCTATTTACCCCATGTAAGGGGAATTTGTGCTTTTGTGCAAGAAGTAAAGCAGTGAGGAGGCCCCACTGGCAGGCCCCACGCTGGGGCGATTAGGGCCAGAAGGCAAAGATGGCTCTTGAGGACTTTTGGAAAGGCCCCTCCTTGGGGGCCATATGTTTGTAATCACTGTGTGTATGGCCAGAATTGGGGGACGGGCTGTCTTGGCCGGTGGCCAAGCCAGATGTTTATTGTGTGACTCCACATAGCACAGCGCTCAGTAACCCCTCGCCGTGCTGGGAATTTGTATGCCATAGTTATGACCAACCTCATCCCATAACTGAGAAGGTTTCAAAGGTCCTCTGGGTCAAAGGCAGAACCAGGGAGGTGGGAGGTTAGCCTCCCATCCCCTCACCCCTTCCCATTTGGGCCCCTTTCTTTGCATATGACTTTATTTCCTCTACCCTCTCTCCATGCCCAAGTGCTCCCTGTCCTCCTGCAGCCTTCCCCACCCTAGGACATCCACTAAGGCCTGCCTGGCCATTGGCTTCATTTCCCCCTGCTGTTGTGAAGGATGAGCCCTTTTGTCCCCCCTACCCATTTTTTTTAAAGTAACTTTACCTCTACGTGGGACTCAAACTCACGGTCCTGAGATCAAGAGTCTACTCTTGATCAAGAGCATGCTCTACTGACTGAGCCAGCCAGATGCCCCAACCCTTTCCCACCTAACAAAACCCCAGTCATCTTTACAATCCCTCATCTTGGCTCTGCTCTGAAGCTTCTCCAACTTCCTCAGAAATGGAAGGACAAGGAGGCAAGTGCTCAGGGAGCACCTACTCTGTGCCAGCTGTGGAACCAGGGGTTTTACATACCTCACCTCATTAAATCTTCACAAGAGCCCTGTAAATTTCTACAGGTGAGGGAACCTGGGTCCAGAGATGGCAAACAACTTGTCTAGGGTCACACAGCTGATCAGGGCAAGAGTGTGGCTCAGTTTAACTCAAGTCCCTATGAACTTGAACTCTGTCCAGTTCACACCACAATGCTTGTCCCAAGACATGCTCCCTCTTGATCACCTTCAGCTCCTCTTTTTTCATCCCATCACATGTCCAATCCATCAGCAAATCCCACTAGCTCTACCTTCACAGTATATCCAGAAGCCATCACTTCTCACCATCTCCACAGTTGCCACCCTGCTCTAAGTTCCCAGGTACTTATTGCAATAGTACCCTATCTGCTCCTTTGCCCCTAGCAGGGCACTTGCTTCACCCTTGCCCCTCACCAGACTTCCCACACATGGTCTATTCATTACACAGAAGCCAGAGGGATCCTATTGAAACACATGTCAGGGGTGCCTGGGTGGCTCAGTTGGTTAAGCACTTGACTCTGGATTTCGGCTCAGGTTATCTCACAGTTTGTGAGTTCAAGCCCCATGTGCAGCTCCACCCAGACCCTGAACAGCCTGCTTGAGATTCTCTCCTTCTTTCTCTGCCCCCCCTTCTGCTCTCTCTCTCTTTGTCTCTCTCTCTCTCTCAAAATAAATAAACTTAAAAAAAAAAAAAAAACATGTGTCAAATCATGCCATGTCTCCACCTCAAAATCCTGCAATGGCTCTCATTTAATTTGTAGTATCCATCCTTACTTTGGCCTACATGGCCTGTGTGCTCTGTCTCTGCCCCTTTTCTAGCCCTCTCTCCCTTCCTCACTCTGCTCCAACTATACTGGACTCACTGCTGTTCCTTCAACACACCAAACATGCTCTTGCCTCAGTGCCTTTGTACCTCCTGTTTCTTTTGCCTGGAACATTCTTGGAAATCCATATGGCTTGCTGCCTCACTTCTTTCAAGTCTTCATTCAAATGATATCTTCTCAGCAAGACTTTCGCCATCACCCTGTTTAAATTTGCAACCCCTACCCCACCAACAAACACTTCATATTCCTATGCTCCTGTTGTATTTTTCTCCCTTGCTTGCACTTGTCAGCAACTATAGCCAGGCCTCTCACTTAGCTGTGATGGTCCATTTTATGTGTCAACCTGACCGGGCCACTGGGTGCCCAAGTATTTGGTTAAACATTATCTCCGGATGTGTCTTCGAGGGTGTTTCTGGATGAGATTAACATTTGAATCTGTAGACGGAGAAAAGCAGATTGCCCTCCGCAGTGTGGGTGGGCTTCATCCAATGCACCGAAAGCCTGAATACAATAAAAGATTGAGTAAGAAAGAATTCTTTTTACCTGTCTTGGAGCTGGACATTAGTCTCCTCCTGCCTTCAGACTCAGACTGGAACTATACATACCATTGTCTCCCTCTGCCTCACCCACTGCATATTGTAAACTTCTCAGCCTCCAAAATTTTTTTTTTACAATTTTTTTCTTGTGATGACTAATTTTTTTAATGTTTATTTATTTTTGAGGGAGAGAGAGAGAACACATGTGCAAGCGAGCAGGGGAGGGGCAGGGAGAGAGAGAGAGGGAGACTGAGGATCTGAAGCAGGCTCTGTCCTGACAGCAGAAAGCTGGATGTGGGGCTCGAACTCATGAACTGTGAGATCATGACCTGAGCTGAAGTGGCACACTTAACTGACTGAACCACTCAGGTGACCCCAGCCTCCAAAATTCTATTAATTAATTCCTTACAGTAAATGTCATTATGTATGTATGCACATGCTATTGGTTCTGTTTCTCTGGAGAACCCAGACAAATACACCAAGTAACAGTATACATTTATTACATTTTTAAAAGTTGTTGTCTCTCTCCACTCCAACTTAAACTTCAGGAGGGCAGGAGTTTTTGTCTGTTTTGTTTACTGCTGTATCCTCTGCAAAATGCCTGGCATATAGTAGGTACTTAATAAACACATGTTGAATGAATAATGGCCCTTATAATTGTATAATTGTACCTTGTTTGTGTGTCTTGCTTTTTTTCTTTTTCTTTTTCCTTTTTTTTTTTTTTTTTTTGTCTCCCAGGAGTCTGTGAGTCACTCCACCACGGGAACTGGCATTTGCATCCCCAATGCCAGGCAAAATGCCCACCACCAAAGTACCCAGTACATACTGAATGAAATGCCTTGATATGATGCATCCAGAAGACCGTTTAAGTTACCAGGACCAAACAACACAGAGCCCTTGCGTGCCAAATTCGCGAAGACCACCTCTCTTTTCCCCCACCCTTCCCTCAAACCCCAGCCTTGGCAACGCGGCTTCCTTCTGCCTGGTGCACCCGCCCTTGCTCTTTCCTCCCTTCCCCCCACCAAGCCTTCCTCGCCCGCCTGGGTACAGGCGATTATCTGGGGGTGGTAATTGAGAGTAAATTGGAACTTGTTTTGCACAGGGCTATGTCTCACGCAGGTCGATTTGTATGCTTCCTGGGCACTTGTGACACTCCAGAGATGCCATAGCAACGGCCTCGGCGCCTCCGGGCTCACTAATGGCAAGAGATGAGGCGGGGGAGTGGTGCGGGCCACGGGCACTGAGATGGCGGGCACGGCCAGGGACACAGCGCCACAGGGAGCGGTCACCTCTCTGAGCCTCGGTTTCCCCGTTGGTATCAGGGAAATAATAACCAGCACGGAGGCTGTCGTCGGGCAGAAAAGAGATAATGGCTTGAACAGTTTGTAAAACTGTAAAATGAGGAGTGGCTATCCGTACAATGACTATTCTTTTTCGTGGCATTGTCTTCTTTCCTACTTGTCCCCTGCCTTTCTGCAGCTCCCCCCTGCCCGCTTCGCCCCTCCCTGAGCCAGTGCCTGCCAGATTCCCCCGCCGCAGGAGCGGGGTTCCTGCTGGCCCTCCTTTATTCGCTGCAAAAATCACTGCCCCTGGAACACCTTTTAGCGATGAGGCCCACAGAGACACCGCCAGCTCATCCTGCGGGGGCCGAGCCACTGATTAAATTGTATTCACTCTGCCTTTCGGTCATTCAGATTGGCTGGGACGAGGCCAGCTGGAATTAGTGACACATTTGAAGCAGAGAATATTGACAAAAGAAGGCCGTTTTATTGCTTGCAATGACACGCGATAATTCAAAGAAGGCTTCCCAGTGTTTCCAAGGAGAGCTTTATTTAGACTTTTTTGCTAATTATTTGGATAGATGCAGACCACAAGTCCTTAAAATCCGTTTTGTTCCCTTCTAGGGGTTGAAAAACAACCTTTCTTTCTCCAATGGCCTCCTCTCTCTTTAAATCTGAGATCCTGACCAGGAGAAGGCTTTGAAAACAAGAAAGCACTACTGAACAATTCATTCTTTACAAATATATATATATATATATATATATATATATATATATATATGGTTTATTTATTTATTTATTTTAAGAGAGCACGAGCAGTGGAGGGGCAGAGAGAGAGGGGGAGAGAGAGAATCCCAAGCAAGCGGGGAGCCCGACTTGGGGGTGGAACTCACAAACCCTGACATCATGGCCTGAGCTGAAATCAAGAGTCAGAGGCTTGACTGACTGAGCCACCCAGTCACCCCCCCTTCCAAATATTTTTTAAGCACCTACTATGCATCAGAACTATTGTGGTTATTAAAGATACTGACATGGAACTAATGTTCCTAGAGGAGAAACAAATAATATGGAAGTAAATAGAGAAAGGAGATACTTTTCAATAGTAGTAAGGGCTCTAGGGGCACCTGGGTGGCTCAGTCAGTTACGCTTCTGACTCTTGATTTCAGCTCAGGTCATGATCTCACAGTTCATGAGATAGAGCCCTGAGTCAGGCTCCACGCTAATGGCATAGAACCTGCTTCGGATTCTCTCTCTCCCTATCTTCCCCTCCCCTGCTCATGCTCATACCTTCTCTCTCTTTCTCTGTCTCTCTCAAAATATATAATAAACATTAAAAAATAGTAAGGGCACTAAAGGACATAAACAGGATGAGAGAGGTGAGGTAGTTACTTTAGAGAAGATGGGTCAGGAAATGTCTCACAAGAGAGATAGCGGAGATCTCAATGATAAGAAGGAGCCAGCCATGCTAAGATTTTAGGGGAAAGTGTTCCTGGTAGAAGGAACAGAAAATGCAAAGACCCTGTGGTGGAAATGGGCTTGGTTGTTTGAAGAAGACAAAGAAAGCCAATGTGGTTGGGGTGAAATGAACAAACAAAGTGAGATTTGGATGGGTCAGGTCACTAGGGACTTGAGGGCCATGATGAAGAGTTTGGATGGTATTTTCAGTGCATTGTGAACTAATGAAAGTTTCTAAGCAAAGGAGTGATGTGATCTGGTTTCTATTTTTAAAAAAGATTATTGGCTGCTGTTTGAAGAATAAATTAGATTACCTTAATAAAAAAAAATGGACTGGGAGACAAGAATGGGAGTAGGGAGGCCAATTAGGAAGCCACTGGTAAATGCCAGGTGGTTTACGCTTGGGTGCTTGCAATCTGGTGGGGTAAAGTGGAGAGATTCAGGATGTATTTTGGAGATAGAGCCTAGATAGGACTTGGTGATGGATTGGATTTGGGACAGAGAAGAGACAATGTTTCTAGTTTATAGGTTTGGGGCTTGAGCAACTGGATGGATGGTGGTGCCATTTATAGAGATGGAAAAGACTAGAGCAGATCAGGTTTGAGAGTGGGTTGGGAACCCATACTTTTGGATGCTTTCAGTATGAGATGTCAGGGAGCCCTTGATATAGGAGTCTGGGGCTGAAGTGAAAGGTTTGGACCTAAGAAAGACATTTTGGAGTCCTTAATATTCGGCAAAGAGTTCTCAGGATTCTTGGTGACTTGTTCAAAGCCAACCCTACACTAGAACAGATAACTGCCCAGGGGGACAGGGGGATACCTGCCTCCCTCTCTACCTCCAAAAGGACACCTCTGTTCTCAACTTGACTTGTCTCAGTGAAGACCTATTCTTCAAGGAAATGCAAAATAAAACTTTTTAATAATCAGAAGGGTGAGGATCAAAAGGTTGGAAAACACTGTTACCAAAGGTGTGGGGAAACAGGTATCCTCATATGTTGTTGATAGGAATGTAAATTTGCTCATCCCTGATGAAAGGCAATTTAGCAGCTTCTATCAAAATGAGAGACACATATACTGAGACCCCAACAATTCCACCTTTAGGAAATTATCCTACAGATATACTCACACATTCACAAAAATGCATGTGCCAGGGTATTTACTGCCACAATGTTTGTAATAGCAAAAGACTGGAGGGGTGCCTGGGTGGCTCAGTCAGTTGAGCATCTGACACTTGATTTTTGGCTCAGGTCATGCTCCCGGGGTTATGGGATCAGGCCCCAAGTCAGGCTCTGTGCAGAGCATGGAGTCTGCTTGAGATTCTCTCTCTCTCTGTTTCTGTCTCTGTCTCTGTCTCTCTCTTCCTCTCCCCCACTTATGCTCTCTCTAAAATAAAAATATAAAATAAAATAAAAGATTTGAAAAATATCCACCAGCAGGGGACAAGTCAAATAAATTAAGGTACACTCTTACAATAGAATATATGCAGCCATTAAAACTAAGGAAGATCTTAATTTTTTTTTTATTTTTTAAATTGAGGTGAAATTCACATAACATTACATTCACTAGTTTAACCATTTTAAAGTGTAAAACTCAGTGTTTATATGTATTGATATGAAAAATCCTCTGAGACCTATTGGTAAGTGCCTACCCCCACTCACCTGTCCCCACCTGTCTACCTCTGCTGGTGATCCTAGGAGGGACTTTTTTCGATGGGCACCTTTGAAATGTCTCCATGACATAGAAGGCTGAGTCTGTTGCTAAGGAAAGGTGGTGGTAATATTAATCAATGGTTCTCAGAACAGCTGCACATTAGCGCCACCAGGGGAGATTTAAAAAATGTCCTTGCCCAGGCCCCACCTCTAGAGATTATGATTTAATTAGAGGTGAGGCCTGGACATGATTTTTTAAATGGAGGCATAATTTACACAAGGTACAATGACATAGGTCTTAAGCATGTAGTTCAATGAATTCTGCTACTTGTGGGCAGTGTGTAACCACTGCCCCAATAAAAACATAGACCATTTCCACTGTCCCAGTCAATGCCCACACCATTGACAGAGGAAACCACCTTTCTTATTTCTATCATAGATCCATTTTTGATTGTTCTTGAATTGCGTATAAGTGGAATTGCGTAGAATGTAACATTTTGGGATTGGCTTCTTTCACTTAGCACAATGCCTTTGAGATTCATCCAAATTGTTGCACTGATCAGTAGTTCATCACTAGTAGTCTCTTCCATTGCTGAATGGTATTCCTTTGTGTGGATACACCAAAGTTTGTTTAGTCATTCACACATCCAGGGACGTTTGGGTTGTCGCAATCTTTCTATAGGGACATGCATTCATTTCTCTTGGGCTGGAATTACTGGATTTATGTAGAACTTTTTTTGAAGCCATCTCTTTTCTGAAGTTCTTATACCAATTTACACTCCTACCAACAAAATATGAGAGTTATAGCTGTTCCACATCTTTGACAACACTTTGGATTGTCTGTCTTTTTAATTATAGTGATTTTCACGGGTACATAGTAGTATCTCATTGTGATTTTAAATTGCATTTCCCTAATGACTATGTTGGTCATCTTTTTATTTGCTCATTAATCATTCATATATCCTGTCCAATTCTGTGTCTGTTTGAGTGTTTTGCCCATTGTAGGTCATTTTATTATTGATTTGTAGGGGCTGTCTATATATTCTGTATACTATATTTTGCCAGATACATATATTGCAAATACAATTATTGTTTAAAACATCTCTAGTGATTCTACATGAATCTAGGGTTGAGAACCCCTGATACTCTAAACTTTTTTTTTAATGTTTATTTATTTTTGACAGAGAGAGACAGAGCATGAGCAGGGGAGGGGCAGAGAGAGAGAATCCGAA
The DNA here is from genome assembly GCF_046562875.1 of Panthera onca. Lineage (NCBI taxonomy): Eukaryota > Metazoa > Chordata > Mammalia > Carnivora > Felidae > Panthera > Panthera onca. The sequence continues at coordinate 70,776,154 of NC_138357.1, forward strand.
GCAGGCTCCAGGCTCTGAGCTGTCAGCACAGAGCCCGACATGGGGCTCGAACTCACAGGCCACGGGATCATGACCTGAGCTGAAGTCGGATGCTCAACCGACTGAGCCACCCAGGTGCCCCGAGCACCCCTGATACCATAATGATCAGCCCCAGAGGGTCTCTGCCTCTATGAGTTCCCAAATATGCCCCCTTGCAACTATGTCTGATGATTGGTTCTTCAATCCATGTGAACATACATGGCTGTGGGGATTTGGGGAGTTAGGGGTGGCTTGTCAGTCTTCCTCCTATGGATCTGTATGGCTTCTTGGATTGTTCACTCATCTGAACGGTTCTCTTACCCTCTGATGTGAGACTGTAAGTCTTTTATTGTCACTATCCTAAAATTTTCCATGTATGAAACTTGGCCTTATTGCCTGACCCATTCTGACTACCTGGATATTGTGTATGTCAAAGGCCAAAGACATGTTTTCTTCTGGATGGAGCAAGCTATGTCCTTCCTAGGCATAGAAGGAGTGTGACTTTCTGAATCCCCTCACAGCCATTGTCCTCAGGCTGCCTACCTGCTCACTGAAAGGTTGAATCATTTTCTAGTAGCCTTGGGAACAATTCACCAAGGGTCTGGAAGTTGATGGCCTGGTCCTGGTCTCTTTGAATCTGCTGTGTTCTTGCTGCATGATTTTGTGTAAAGCAGTTAACCAATCTGAGCCTTTGTTGTTATGAGCTTGCTTGTTATGCGGAAAGTGCCTGGCATCAAGTAGGTATTCACAGGATGCCTGGGTGGCTCAGTCGGTTAGGTGTCCGACTTTGGCTCAGGTCATGATCTCACAGTTTGTGAATTCAAGCCCCACATCAGGCTCTGTGCAGACAGCTCAGAGCCTGGAGCCTGCTTCAGATTCCGTGTCTCCCTCTCTTTCTGCCCCTCCCCTGCTCATGTTATGTCTGTCTGTCTGTCTCTCTCTCAAAAATAAATAAACGTTAAAAAAATTTTTTAAAAAATAGGTGTTCACAAAGCCATCGGTTCCCTCAAAAGGGGAGCTGGGGAGCTTGGCTCTGGGAGCAGTGCAACTGGGCTGTGAGAGGAGCCCTCTGCTTGGAGACTTGCCATGCCCTCAGTGTGCCCTCGTGTCATGTATCTGCCCCTTCCCTCCACACATAGTCTAGGAGGCCTAGATTGGCCAAGTTCCCTCCTGCTGTGTTGTCCTCACCCTGCCCTTCTTGGCTAATTTGAACAGAGCATCCAACGAGGGCCCCTAGGCTCTTTAAGCTCACAGCAGATGGCTGGGAAGCCAATTCTCTGGGACATACAGTTCCTGACTCAGATCTGGGCAGGGGGCCAAGGCCTTCGAAGGGCTGTAGAAAAATGTAACCCTTAGCCTCCCCTCAAGAGCTTGTAGTTTCTACTGTCTATCTCTTTTAGTGCCTAAAAGGAAGGGCAAAGGACCACAAAGGTTAAGATTAGGTGCCCACAGGAGTCCCTTCTTGGGCTGGCACCAGGGAGGAGCTTTGACTTTAGCTTTTAAGATAGGTGCTCATGCCATGTAGGAAGGTTTTCTCTGCTGCTGCTGCAGGAAGTAGATTTGGAAGCTGAGGAGGAGGTCATGGGAGCTACCAGAAATGCTCTTGACTTGGGGAACACATATGTATAGGGCATCTGGAGAGTCCACCAACACTGGCAGGAACCCACTCATTTCACAGCAAAACAAGATTTGGAAGAGAATAGAAAGGGAGTATCCTATTCCTCGGTGTAACTCAGATTCTTTTGTGCTATTTCCAAGTCCATTCTGAGGCAGGTTTAAGAGGGAGACAGGCACAGTGCTGGCAAGAAGTGTGGCTGGGATGGGTATGCTTGGACCTCCCCTTTTCCTTGGTTCCTGCTCCTCACTATTGTTTTGGGTGTATCATTCTTACCCACAGCTTTATTTAGCTCTCCAACACGGTGTCTATTGCTCACCTTTGAGACTAGTAAATTGACAAATCCATCCATCCATCCAACAAATATTTGCTTATAAGCTACTATATGCAGGTGCTGTGCTAAGCTCTGTGAAGCTGTAACTGTGAAAGCCATATCTGTCCTTCACAGAGCCCACATGATCATGGGCTGGGTGAGCCAGAGGTAACTGGACAACCACATTCCATGGACTAAATCCAATGATAAAAGCAGGGCATGTCACACTGTGTCACAGAGGATGAATGTTGGGAAGGATTATGGAAGGTCCCTGGAAGAAGGGAGACTTGAGCTGAGAGCCAAGGAGTGAGTAGGACATAGTGAGACAAAAAGGAAGGGAAGAAAGTCCACGCAGAGGAAATAGCATGTGAGACAAGATTTGAGTGAGTAGAAGTGTTTTAGCTTGAGAAGAGTGATGTGCGTATGTGTGTGTATGTGCGTGAGAGTGTGTGCATGCTCATGTCATGGAGAAGTGAGTCATAAGGCAGGAGAAGCAGTCAGGGGCCAGATCAGGAAGGCTTTGAAAGCCATGCTGAGGAGGCAGACTTGATTTTGAGGGCAAGGGGGTGCTTCAAAGGGTTTAGACAGGGCCATGACATGATCAGATTGGTGTTTTTGAAAGATCACTCTGGTTTCTGGGTGCAGAAACACTGGGGAGCAGGCATAAATAAAAGCAGGAAGAAAGTCAGGAAGCTATTGAAGTAAGGCAGGTGAGAGATGACAGTGTGACAGACCAGAATGGTGGCAGAGGAGATGAAGAGAAGTGTTTGGGTTGGAGATATATTTTGGAGGTAGATCCAACAAGATGTATTGGTGAATTGGAAAGATGCCTCTCAGTTTCTGACTTGAACAATTGGGGGGGTTGGAAATGCTGTTCATGGAAGTGAGGAATATTGAGGGAACAGGTCTAGGGGAGGGTGGGAGATGAGTTCAGTGCCATGTTGAGGTTGAGCTTCCAGGAAGATATGTCCTGTAGCCAGTTGGCCATCTAGGACTGAAACTCAGGAGAAAGGATGAGGCTAGAGACAAAATTGTGAGGTTTGGGGAGTGGACGAGGTAGCCCAAAGGGAGTGAAGGAGGCCATGTTTTTCGCAGCGGCACTGTCCTGTCAAACGATCCCTACCCTTTGGTGCCTGCCTGCTTCAGCTCAAACCCTAGGAGGCGGGTTTAAGAGGCACTTATCAAAGACTGAAATTTAGTGCAAAGACCCTGTGGATAATCCTAAATCTTGGCTCCCTCTTTCCCCTCAGCTCCTGTCATCTCCACGGCATCTTGGACTGACTTGACTAGCTTCCAGTAAGAATTTATCCTGCGGGTGGGCCAGGCCAGCTGCCATTCTTAGGAAACTGAGTTTCTGGCTCCCCCTGCTGGCAGAACTGGAGATGACTCACAGCTGGGCCGCTGAGCTGGGAAGCACCCTCCTCACCTCAAAAGAGAGGCTGAAGACATCTGCCCCAGTATTCTTCTCCAACTCCCCCCTCCACCCCACCAAATCCCACCCACTTTAGAACTCTTGCTGGAAATAGCTGGATAAAAGCCTAATTAGGTGTCTGGGAATCACAGATTAAATTCTCCCTGTTTCCAAATTACTTCTCTTCTGCCCCAAACTCACTCTTGGCCTCCTTGTCCACGAGGATTCCATTTGGTTATTTCTACCTATCTCCAAAAACACTCTCTTCCATTCTGAGTCCGCATGAGCAGCATTTTGCTGACACCCATTTGACCTTCCTCCTCCTCATATGCAGGAAAGCCATGGTCTGTGCTAGAAAGAGTACTGGGCTGGGAGTCAAGGAACCTAGGTTGAGTCCTGTTTCGGCCACCGATTCAGGGTGTAGCCTTGGACCAGTCACTTCCTTCTTTCCCACTGGCAGTTCTCTCACCTGCGACTTTGGACTGGACTCCAAAAAACCCTTCCAACTCTAGCGTCCTAGGTTTTGCTCCAACCACCTTACCCTTTTCAGTTCTTCATGTGCATCAATCTCTCTCCTGCTTCAGGACCTTTGATCGTGCTCTTCCCTCTGCCTGAAATGCTTTTCCCTTCCCTTTTAATTTCTCCTTACCCTTCAGCTCTCAGCTGAGATGTTACTTCCTCAGAAAAACCTCCCCAGCCCCTTCAGACTGGGTCAGGTACCCCATCATATGCTCTCAGATTCCCTGGAACTCTCTTTCTGTGCCTCATCATGGTTTGTGATTTTCCACATGCTTGCATGTTTATTATTTCAAGTCTCCCCCCAAATCCCCAAACTTCAAACTCTTTGATAGCAAGAACCGGTCTGTTTTGCTCACCACTGTATCCCAGCACCCAGATGCTTGCCTGGCCATCTTGTAAAGGCTCAACACATATCTATTAAATACATGAAGAAGTAAATGGATGAATGAACACTTATCTTCACCTATCATCTGCTTTCTATATCTAACTAGCATAATGTCTAAGAGCAAAAAGTCGAAAGCCAGAATGCCTGGGTTTGGAGCCCAGCTTTACCACTCACAAGCTGTGTAAGCTGGTAGAAGTTATTCTTTCTGTGCCTCTGATTCCTTATCTATGAAGGGTGGATAATAATAGCATACTCTACCTAACAAGGTTGTTGTGAGGATGAAAAGACTTAATATATGTAAACTGTGTGGAACAAGGCTTGGCACTCAAGTACTATATTAGTAATAGCTATTGTTCTTAGCCTGCCTCATCCATCTCTCCATTTACCCATTCTGAGCTCCCCCACAAGGACTCATTATCTTATTTCCGGTCTTTGAGTACTGGTGACTCAGTGTTATTTGCAGATTAGATAGCAAAGTTTTTTTTTTAAATTTTTATTATGGAAAATTTCGAACAGGTGGAGCAGAGAGAAGAACGATAATGAACCTCTGTAACAAGTTTCAACAATAATCAATATTTTGCCAGTCTATGTTCATCTTTCCCCTTCCTCATCTTTCTGCCTTCTGGAGTATTTTAATACAAACCCCAGATGTCATATAATTTTATCTGAAAACACTCCATTATGCATCTCTACCAGATAAGGACTTTAAAAAATACAACAATACCATTAGCACACTTTAAACATTAACAATAATTAGGGAAGGCTTTTGAAACTCCATTCCCCTGGGGGAAGCTGGGGGAATGGGAGCCCTCACTCTGGGGGTAGACATGAAATGAGGAACAGTCAAGAGAATTAATATAAAGTACCGTGAACAGGCTCTGATACATAAATGGGATATAGTAATAACTGTTATTTTGATTCTTTTCCATTTTCTCTACTTATCCACCCTAAATCCTCCCCAACCCCTCTCTTATTTCTGGTCTATGAGCCTGTGTTACCCTTTAGAAAGGAGGACTAGGAGTCCAGGGTGATGAGTTTCCTGGGTCACTTGCACCCCTTGGTGAGAGCTGGGACTCTGGAAGGCACTGAGAAGGGCCCGAAGGTAGTGACTGTGGGACTGAGGGGGAGAGAAAGAGAGCTAGAGGATTTAGTGCGTTTTAAATAAGGGGGAGTCCTGGGGCGCCTGAGTGGCTCAGTCGCTTAAGTGTGAGACTCTTAATTTCAGCTCAGGTCATGATCTCACAGTTTGTGAGTTCCAGCTCCACTTTGGGCTCTGTGCTGATGGTGCGGAACCTGCTTGGGATTCTCTCTCTCTCTCCCTCTGTCTTTGCCCTATCTCTCTTTCAAAATAAATAAATAAACTTTAACAAAACAGAAGGGGGAGTCCTGTGGCTGTGTGAGAATGGTACTGAAAAAAATCCAATAACCTAAGGGCAAGCAAGCAGGAATCCTGGTCCTTTCTTCCCAATATTCAGAGCCTTTGGGGATCATTGAAAGCTAGGAAGCAGGGAGGCCAGAGTCTGGGTCCTGAGGGAGTTCCTTCTAGCTTTTCTCCACAGCCCACAGAAAGGCAGCTGCCTGAGACAGTAATCAGGGTTTTGCTTTGCTTCATTTTGAGTTCTCAACTGCTCCAAAGATATGTAAGAGATGATGGTAGATGTTGAGCCAAAGCACAACTGGAGATGGCCTGCCCTAGACTGGCGATGAAGATTTTTGTGCTCCCATCTCTTTTCTCCTTTCTATGAAATTCTCCCCAACCAGCCTTTCTCATCACACGCCTACTTTGGGTACCCAGAACGCCTGCGCACTCGACTCACCCCAATGCAAACTTGCCTCTAGGGAGAGAAGTGATTCAAACACTTTAACAGAGTAAGCAAGCTCTTTCAAAAACTGGCTTCCAACTACCTCATCTACCTCATTTCCCACTACTCTCCTTTCTGGCAATAGACAGTGGACACAGTGAAGGAGCATGGATTTTCCATATAGACCTGGTATTAAATTCTGGCTCTGCTATTTCCCAGCTCTGGAACCTTAGGCAAAGTCACTTTATGTCCCCAGCCTCAGTTTTCGTATCTGAAAACGGGGATAGTAGTAGTATACTAAAAGCCCTCTTAACAGAAGGCTTAAAGCCATATGAAAATATGACCTAAAGTCATGTGAACTAGAAAAATATCCCATAGTTTCTTTTTAGAAGATCCCCTTTGAAACTAATGATCTATGGTATTTACAAAAAGCTTAAAATCCTCTGGACTTATGGTGGGCGTGACTGGGTCAATAAGTGAGTTTTCAAACACTGAATGTTAATTAGTGCCTTGAAGAATCACAATGTCCATGTTTTCATCGCTGTATGAACAAGGGCAATTTTTGTTGGCCCACAACCTCTGAGGATCATCCAAGCAACTGACTTAAACTCACTGCGTTTCCTGCCCCAAGCTCTGAGCTCTGCCTTTGAAAATGACCGCATCCTAGTTGGAGCTTCTAAAGAAATGGTAACCATACGTTACAGCACTACTTTTTTTTTTTAGCACTACTTATTTCTTAAATGAGAGCTTTGGCTTGGCTCTTGAAGACTCTTCCTCAATGTAAGTCTAAGTCACGGGGACCATGCCTCCCAGCGTGTTTGAATTCAAAGCATGCTCAATGCCAGGCAATGGCGAGCATGGAATGAAGGATATTTGGGGGAACAGGCTATGGAGAAGGTCTCTAGCGGCCACTAAAGTGACCGAGATCATATCAGGCATTTTACTTCACTCACGAGGATAGCTAGCACACGCACACGCACGAAAGTGCTGAAGCACTGCTTGCACCGAACTGAAAATGCGAGAGATGAGAGGACACAACGCCCTCCCTTTCCGTTGGGGCTGGGACCGCCTCTTAGCTCCAGCGCGTGTAGGCGCAGGCGCGCGACCTTCGCGGGCGGGCTCCGGCGGTGGCGCGGAAGGAGGTGCTGCCGATTGGCCAGCCGTGAGGCCGTGTTGGCCTTGACCCGCCTTCCGGCGCACCACGCATGCGCCGGGCGGGAGCGAGCGAAATTTGATCGCCGCCTGAGATACCTGGAGCCCGAGTTGGGGGTCATGGAGGCGTCCAGAGGGTCTGCGGAAGCCGCGGCCTTAAGCCCAGAGCAGGCTGCCCGTTACCTGAGGTATGTCTGGGCCGCTGGGGGGGTCTAGCTCGCAGGCTCTGGCCGGCAGTGGGGGTGGGAAGCCCTCGGACCCTCCCGGGGGCCCAGACTGCTGAGGCCCTTGTGAGACGCGCCCTTGCGTTCTCGGAGTAGGGCGTGGGAATCTGCTCAGATTTCTAAAACCTGGGGAGCCTCCCGATGCCCCCTTCTTTGGTCAGATAGCTCTCCAGTGCGAACTCCTTAAAAGTCAGAACTTCCACTGATCAAGCCTTTCTTGAGTCTTGCCAGTCTACCAAACACCAGGCCTAGGGGATACAGAGAGGAGTGAAACACTAACCTTGCCCCCTCAATACTGCTTATATTTTGGTAGTGGAAAGGGGTAGGTAAACCAAGAATCGCTATAATGTTTGATGAGTGCTGAAAGAGGTATAACGTGCAAGGCATAGTATGGGCATAGAGGATGAGATTGGTCAACTACAAGGGCCGGCCTCACAGAAGGAGATGCTTGTGTTCAATGAGTAAGCGTTCATCTTATGGCTAAGGGTGGGGGACATGGTGATGTGAGGATGAGATTTAAACTTTTTTTAAAAGTTGTGATAAAATAGAAACAATGTAACTTAGCCATTCTTAAGTATACAGTTCAGTGGTGTTAATAACGTTAATAACATTAATAACATTAATACTGTTGTTAAAGCAGCACCACCTTCCACCTCCAGAACTCTTCAGCTTGCAAAGCCAAAATTTCCTATTAAAGAACTCCTTCCTCCCATCTCCCTCAGCCCCTGGCAGCCATCATTCTACTTTCTGCCCTGGTGCATTTAACTCCAGGAGCCTCATACAAGTGGCATCATACAGTATTTGTCTTTATGTGATGGGTTTATTTCACAGAGCATACTTTCATCAAAGTTCATCAGTATTGTGTCGTTACAGAATTTCCTTCCTTTTTAGGGGGGAATATTCCATCATGTGCACATACCACATTTTGTTTATCCATGTATCTGTTGATGGACACTTGGGTTGGTTTCATCTCTTGACTCTTGTGAACAGAGCTGGCTTTGAACATGGGTGTGCAAATCTCTCTTTGAGATCCTGCTTTCAATTCTTTTGGATATCTAGCCAGAGGTGGGATTGCTGGCTCACAGGGTAATTCTATTATTAATTTTTTGAGGAACTGCCATACGGTCTTTTACTGCAGCTGCATCATTTTACCTTCCCTCCAGTGGTGTACAAGGGTTACAGTCTCCATATTCTCGCCACCACTTGTTATTTTCTGGTTTTGTTGTGATGGTTGTTACTAGCCATCCTAATGATAATGAAGTGGTTGGGATTTTGATTTGCATTTCTCTAATGATTAGTGATGTTGAGCATCTTTTCATATGCTTATTGGCCATTTGTATATCTTCTTTGGAGGAATGTCCATTCAACTCCTTTGCCCATTTTTTAGTCAGGTGGGTTGTTTTATCTTCACGTATTTTGGGTATTAACTCCTTATCAAATATGATTTGCAGATCTTTTCTCCCATTCTGTAGGTTGCCTTTTCACTCTGTTGGTAGTGTCCTTTGATGCACAGAAGTTTTAAATTTTGATGTTTTACAAACAAATAAATTGGGCCAGTGTAATAGTTCTGTCTTCCTTTCAAAAAAAGTGTCTTAAGGCTGTTAAAAGCTAAAAGGTCTTACTGAAGAGTAAAATCACATCTTTAGGCTAAGTTACATGACGCCTTTAAGGAAGATTTGGGAAAACAGGGAGCAGTGTGGTGTGGTAGAGTACTAGCTTTGGAGTTGGGCCATTTGGGGTTCAAAATATGGCTCTGCCATCTGCTAGCTGGGAAACCTTAAGTGAGTCATTTGACTGTTCTGAGCCTCAATGTTTTCATCTGAAAAATGGGGATAGGAAGGCTTAAGCTATTTAACCCCCTCCCCTCCTTTCCCTGAGCAAGCAAAAATGCCTGGATTTCCCCAACACTGCCTCTTACACAGGCACCTGTCTCTTCCTTGCTCTCAGGTGCTCTTTCCTGAACATTCCCAAACTCCCCTGCTCCCTTCAATGCTCAGCCCTTCTTTCACAGTCAGCATCTTCTGCCCTCACAGTCCCCTGCCTCTCATGACCCCTCAACTCACAATCTTTTTTATTTCTCCTAATCTTTCTCTGTCTCTCCCATCCTCTTCCAAATCCAACCTACACCGAAGTCCCCTGGCACAAAGCATCACCTTCTCTGCCTTCTTCAGTGCTGCTAGTCCTCCTTGGCACACTCTGCTCACACATATCTGCCTTTCTTCCTCCCTCTCTCCTCTCTCTCCTCTTGCTGTCCCACCTTCTTCATCTCTCTGCCCCTCCTGCCTGACAGCTGAAAGAAAACTTTGAAACTTGGTGTCATACACTCTCTGCACCCATGTTTTCTTTTTCACACACGTCTTCTGTCAGATGAAGTAACTGTCGCACGCTTTCGGTGCCTGTCATGCTTACCCCCCAGCCCTTCTCTTGCCCACCGTCCTCCTCTCCCTCTTTCTGTCCTGTCTCTTCCTGTTCCCCATTATCTCTTCCTCTGTCACCCACCTTTGTCACTCACTCTCCCTCTCTGGCACTCATATTTTCTTGCTCCTTCTCCCATTCTCTGTCACCCACCACATCCTTCTCTCTCTTGCCCCCATTCTCTCTCCTGTCACCCATCCTGTCGACACTGTCCTCTTCCTGCTCACACTGTCATCCATTCTGTCTCATCCACTTACTCTTCCGTCCCACCCTCTTTCTGTGTCTGTCATCCTCCCCACTGTCGCCCCTTCCCCCCTTTCTCTGTCACCCATAACCTCTGTCCCCCACTCTCTACCTCTGTTACCCATTCTCTGTTACCCACTTTGTCATTCACTTTCCTTCTCTGTCACCATTCTTTCATTCTGTCACCTACCCTCTTTTTCCTCTCTGTCACTGTATCTTGGGTCCAGTCAGGAGGTAGAAACCATATAGCATATTAAAACAAGAATTTCAATATAAAGAATTATTAAAATGATAAATGAGTGACTATAAGAAATACAAACGGGGCGCCTGGGTGGCTCAGTCGGTTAAGCATCTGACTTCAGCTCAGGTCATGATCTCGTGGTTCGTGGGTTCACGCCCTGCGTCAGGCTCTGTGCTGACAGCCCAGAGCCTGGAGCATGCTTTGGATTCTGTGTCTCCCTCTCTTTCTTCTCCCCTGCTCATGCTCTGTCTCTCTCTCAAAAATAAACATTAAAAAAAAAAAAAGACATACGGAAACTCCATATGGTGTCCTTGGGCTAAGGGGGAGTATCCAAGGAAGGACAGACTTGGAAGGGGATCCTCTCCCCAAGGCTGAGGTTCAGACTTCATTGGAGAAGTGTAGTTCAGCCCACTGTGTAGCGGAGAAATGCTCTGGCTGGTCTGCATCCCCTGGGCCAACAGGAGGCAAACTTCTGGAGTGCAGGTGGCCAGCAGTCTATCAGCAACTCTTGGCATGTGCACACAGAAGAGGTAGGGGCCCAGGGCACAGGCGAGCTGTTGGGGGAGCTGGTTTCTATGTGAGGGGCTGCAAGAAGGTTATTGCCAGGCCAGGTGGAGGCTTCAAGGTCATTGAGGGACGACATGTTCTGGGTTTGTGGTTGTGGGCTATTCTGTTGTCCCCCTGTGCTGCAGCAGCCGGCAACTTCAGAAGAGCCCCTTCCTCCTGAAGTGTCCCTCAGGCGCCCTCTACTGAGAAAGAGTAGCATCGTGTTCACTGTAAAGGAGAGATGCTTAAAGGAATTCTGTCCATTATCACAGAACAGGTATTGAGGGGTGAATTTGGAACTGAGAGGCAACAAATGATGACTGGTAGAGTCAGCCACCCTCTGCTTACCTCTGTCACCCACCCTTTCTCTCATGTTGCCTACCTTTTGTCTCTCACTCACTGTCTATGTCACTTGCTCTCCCTGTGTCACCAGTTTGTATGTATCTATGTTGTCCATACTGTCTTGCTATCACCTGTCTGCTGCTCTCTTTCTCTATTCTCTGTGTCACCCACTTTCTCCTGTCACTCAAACTGCTTTTGTCAAGGTCACTAATGATTTCATAAATCTAAAGGTCACTTTGTAATCCTCATCTTCCTTGACTTACCAGCAGTATTTGACAGTGTTGATCACTTCTCCATGAAACTCTGCATTCATTTGGCTTCCAGGACTCCTCACTGTCCTGATTTTCTTTTTCTTTTTTTAAGTTTATTTATTTATTTTGAGAGAGACCAAGAGAATGTGAATGGGGGATGGCAGAGAAAGAGGGACAATCTCAAGCAGGCTCTGTGCTGTCAGCACAGAGCCCATGTGGGGCTCGAACTCATGAAACCATAATATCATGACCTGAGCCAAAATCATTAGTCAGACGCCCAACCAATTGAGCCACCCAGGCTCCCTTCTCCTGATTTTTTTTTCTAATATAATTTATCGTCAAATTGTCTTCCATACAACACCCAGTGCTCATCCCAACAAGTGCCCTCCTCAATGCCCATCACACAATTTCCCCTCTCCCCCACTCCCCATCAACCCTCAGTTCTCTATATTTAAGAGTCTTTTATGGTTTGCCTCCCTCCCTCTCTGTTTGTAACTTTTTTTTCCCCTTCCCTTCCCCCATGGTCTTCTGTTAAGTTTCTCAAGATCCACATATGAGTGAAAACACATGGTATCTGTCTTTCTCTGCCTGGCTTATTTCACTTAGCATAATACCCTCCAGTTCCATCCATGTTGCTGCAAATGGCCAGATTTCATTCCTTCTTATTGCCAAGTAGTATTCCATTGTACATATAAACCACATCTTCTTTATCCATTCATCAGTTGATGGACATTTAGGCTCTTTCCATAATATGGCTATTGTTGAAAGTGCGACTATAGGGGCGCCTGGGTGGCTCAGTCGGTTGAGTGTCCGACTTCGGCTCAGGTCATGATCTCATAGCTCGTGAGTTCGAGGCCCGCGCCGGGCTCTGTGCTGACAGCTCAGAGCCTGGAGCCTGCTTCTGCATCTGTGTCTCCCTCTCTCTCTGCCCCTAACCCAGTTGCATTCTGTCTCTGTCTCTCTCAAAAAAAAATTAAATAAATAAACATTTAAAAAAAATTTTTTTAATAAAAAAATTTTAAAAAAGTTATTAACTGGATCTGTTATTCTCATTCAAAAAAAAAAAAAAAGAAAGTGCTGCTATAAACATTGGGGTACATGTGCCCCTATGCATCAGCATTCCTGTATCCCTTGGGTAAATTCCTAGCAGGCTATTGCTGGATCATAGGGTAGTTCTATTTTTAATTTTTTGAGGAAACTCTACACTGTTTTCCAGAGCGGCTGCACCAGTTTGCATTCCTACTAACAGTGCAAGAGGGTTCCCGTTTCTCCACATCCTCTCCAGCATCTATAGTCTCCTAATTTGTTCATTTTAGCCACTCTGACCGACGTGAGGTGGTATCTCGCTGTGGCTTTGATTTGTATTTCCCTGATGATGAGTGACGTTGAGTATCGTTTTTTGTGTCTGTTGGCCATCTGGATGTCTTCTTTGGAAAAGTGTCTATTCATGACTTCTGCCCATTTCTTCACTGGATTATTTGTTTTTCGGGTGTGGAGTTTGGTGAATTCTTTATAGATTTTTGGATACCTGCCCTTTATCCGATATGTCATTTGCAAATATCTTTTCCCATTCCATTGGTTGCCTTTTAGTTTTGTTGATTGTTTCCTTTGCAGTGCAGAAGCTTTTTATCTTGATGAGGTCGCAATAGTTCATTTTTGCTTTTAATTCCCTTGTCTTTGGAGATGTGTCGAGTAAGAAATTGCTGTGGCTGAGGTCAAAGAGGTTTCTTTTTACCTTGCTGATGCTGCTTCTCACATTATGCTGATACCTCCTCATATCCTTACTTTTTTTCTTTTTCTCATCTAATGTACTTTAAATTCTCAGACATCATCTAATTTCATCCTTAAATACTTCAGTGCTGCATCTCTTTTTAAAAAGAACACATACTTACAAAACCGTTATAATGTATCACCTAACAAAACAAGCTAATTCCTTGATATCAGCTAATACCCAGTCCATATTCACATTTTTCAAGTGATCTTTAGTCTTTTTATAATTGCTTTGTTTGAATTAGGATCCAAAGAAGGTCCACACACTGCATTTGGTTATATTTCTTAAGTCTCTTAATCTAGGGGCACCGTGGTGGCTCAGTTAAACATCTAACTCTTGATTTTGGCTCAGGTTATGATCTCAGGGTTTGTGGGTTCAAGCCCCACATAGGGCTCCGTGGGATTCCCTCTCTCCCTCTCTCTCTGCCCCTCCCTCTCTCCCTGTCTCTCTCTCCCTGTCTCTCTCTCTCTCTCTCTCTCAAAAAAGTCTCTTAATCTAAATCAATCCCTCCCCACCCCTGACTTTTATTTCTATGCCAATGATTTGGATTAGTCTGATGGCTTCCTTGTAGTATTATTAGTTTGTTCTCCTATCTCCTATAATTTAAATTTAAAGGCTTAGATTCAGGGGAAGATGGCAGCGTAGGAGGACGTTGGGCTCACCGCGTACTGCTGACCACTTAGATTCCACCGCATCTGCCTAAATAACCCAGAAAACCGCCAGAAGACTAGCAGAACGGACTCTCCGGAGCCAAGCATAAATGAGAGGCCCACAGAAGAGGGTAGGAAGGGTGGAGAGGCGGTGTGCACTACACAGACTGGTGGGAGGGAGCCGGGGCGGTGGAGGGGCAGCCAGCCCACCCGGCAAGGCAGAGCCCCCGAGTCTGGCTTGCAAAAGCGGAGGGGCCAGAGGGAGTGTGTTCTGACAGCCAGCGGGACTTAACATCTAGAATGTTATAAGTCAACAGCTCTGCTTGGAGAGCGGGAGGGCTAAAGGACAACGGGAAGGACAGTTGTTGAGCTCCGGAGGACAGACCTCAGCTTGGCAGGGAACAAAGGCACTGGGAAGCACCATCTCCCTCACCCATCCCCCAGCCAAAATCCCAAAGGGAACCAGTTCCTGTCATGAACTTGCTTGCACCATGCAAACACCCAATGCTGTGCTTCTGTGGATCCATCCCTCCGACGGGTCTGCCTCCCTCCCGGTGCCTCAGGGCTCCTCCCAAAGCAGACCACCGAAGGCAAAGTGAGCTGAGCCTACCCCTCCCGCCCCTGTGCACTTTGAGGATCCACCCCAGCTAATACACCAGATCCCATCAGCTAATACGCCATATCCCGTCGAAGCAGCACCACAAGCCTGGCAGTGTGCAAGTAGCCCAGACAGAGGCCACACCACTCCACTCCACAGTGAGTCCTGACCCTGGGAGAGGGGAAGATAAGGTACACACCAGTCTGACTGTGGCCCCAGCAGTGGGCTGGGGGCAGACATCAGGTCTGACTACCGCCCCGCCCACCAACGCAAGTTACTCCAGACAGCACAGGGTAAGAGTCCTGCAGTTCCCCGCCACTCCAGGGACTATCCAAAGTGACGAAATGGAAGAATTTTCCTCAAAAGAAACTCCAGGAAGTAGCGACAGCTAACGAACTGATCAAAAACGATTTAAGCAATGTAAGAAAATGAATTTAAAATATTAGTCATAAAATTAATCGCTGGGATTGAAAAAAGTATAGAGGACAGCAGAGAATCTATTACTGCAGAGATCAAGGGACTAAGAAACAGGAGGAGCTAAAAAATGCTATAAATGGGCTGCAAAATAAAATGGAGGCGACCACAGCTCAGATTGAAGAGGCAGAGGAGAGAATAGGTGAATTAAAAGATAAAATTATGGAAAAAGAAGAAGCTGAGAAAAAGAGAGATAAAAAAATTCAGGAGTATGAGGGGAGACTTAGAGAAGTGACATAATTAAATGAAATAATATATGCGTAATTGGGATTCCAGAGGAGGAAGAGAGAGAGGGGAAGCTGAGAACTTCCCTGAACTGGGGAAGGAAAAAGGCACTGAAGTCCAAGAGGCACAGAGAACTCCCTTCAGACGTAACTTGAATCGATCTTCTGCACGACATATCATAGTGAAACTGGCAAAATACAAGGATAAAGAGAGAATTCTGAAAGCAGCTAGGGATAAACATGCTCTAACATATACAGGGAGACCCATAAGACTCATGAAGGCTCTGTCTACTGAAACTTGGCAGGCCAGAAAGGAATGGCAGGAAATCTTCAATGTGATGAACAGAAAAAAAAAAAAATGCAGCCGAGAATCCTTTATCCAGCAAGTCTGTCATTTAGAAGGAGAGATAAAGGCGTTCCCAAACAAACAAAAACTGAAGGAATTTGTCACCACTAAACCATCCCTACAAGAGATCCTAAGGGGGATCCTGTGAGACAAAGTACCAGAGACATCACTGCAAGCATGAAACCTACAGACATCACAATGACTCTAAACCCATATCTTTCTATAGTAACACTGAATGTAAATGGACTAAATGCCCCAACCAAAAGACATAGGGTATCAGAATGGATTAAAAAACAAGACCCATCTATTTTCTGTCTACAAGAGACTCATTTTAGACCTGAGGACACCTTCAGATTGAAAGTGAGGGGATGGAGAACTATTTATCATGCTACTGGAAGTCAAAAGAAAGCTGGAGTAGCCATACTTATATCAGACAAACTAGACTTTAAATTAAAGGCTGTAACAAGAGATGAAGAAGGGCATTATATAATAATTACAGGGTCTATCCATCAGGAAGTGCTAACAATTATAAATGTCTATGCGCCGAATACGGGAGCCCCCAAATATATAAAACAATCACAAACATACACAACCTTATTGATAAGAATGTGGTAATTGCAGGGGACTTTAATACTCCACTTACAACAATGGATAGATCATCTAGACACAGGATCAATAGAGAAACAAGGGCCCTGAGTGATACACTGGATCAGATGGACTTGACAGACATATTTAGAAGTCTGCATCCCAAAGCAACAGAATATACTTTCTTCTCGAGTGCACATGGAACCTTCTCCAAGATAGATCACATACTGGGTCACCAAACAGCCCTTCATAAGTATACAAGAATTGAGATCATACCATGCATACTTTCAGACCACAATGTGATAAAGCTTGAAATCAACCATAAGAAAAAGTCTGGAAAACCTGCAAAAGCATGGAGGTTAAAGAACACCCTACTAAAGAATGAATGGGTCAACCCGGCAATTAGAGAAGAAATTAAAAAATATATGGAAAGAAATGAAAAGGAAAAGACAACAATCCAAATGCTTTGGGATGCAGTGAAGGCAGTCCTGAGAGGAAAATACATTGCAATCCAGGCCTATCTCAAGAAACAAGAAAAATCCCAAATACAAAATCTAACAGCACACCTAAAGGAACTAGAAGCAGAACAGCAAAGACACCCCAAACCCAGCAGAAGAAAAATAATAAAGATCAGAGCAGAAATAAACAATATAGAATCTAAAAAAACTGCAGAGCAGATCAATGAAACCAAGAGTTGGTTTTTTTGAAAAAATAAACAAAATTGATAAACCTCTAGCCAGGCTTTCTGAAAAAGAAAAGGGAGATGACCCAAATAGATAAAATCATAAATGAAAATGGAATTATTACAACCAATCCCTCAGAAATACAAGCAATTATCAGGGAATACTAGGAAAAATTATATCCCAACAAACTGGACAACCTTGAAGAAATGAACAAATTTCTAAACACCCACACACTTCAAAACTCAAACAAGAAGGGGCGCCTGGGTGGCTTGGTCGGTTGAGTGTCTGACTTCAGCTCAGGTCATGATCTCACGGTCCATGAGTTCGAGCCCCGCGTCAGGCTCTGTGCTGACAGCTCGGAGCCTAGAGCCTGTTTCAGATTCTGTGTCTCCCTCTCTCTCTGCTCCTCCCCTGTTCATGCTCTGTCTCTCTCTGTCTCAAAAATAAATAAACGTTAAAAAAAAATTAAAAAAAAAAACTCAAACAAGAAGAAATATAAAGCTTGAACAGACCCATAACCAGCGAATAAATTGAATCAGTTATCAAAAACCTCCCAACAAATAAGAGTCCAGAACCAGATGGCTTCCCAGGGGAATTCTACCAGACATTTAAAACAGAGATAATACGTATCCTTCTCAAGCTATTCCAAAAAATAGAAAGGGAAGGAAAACTTCCAGACTCATTCTATGAAGGCAGTGTTACTTTGATTCCTAAAGCAGATGGAGACCCAATAAAAAAAGAGAACTACAGGCCAATATCCCTGATGAACATGGATGCAAAATTTCTCAACAAGATACTGATAAATTGAATTCAACAGCATATAAAAAGAATTATTCACCATGATCAAGTGGGATTCATTCCTGGGCTGCAGGGCTGGTTCCACATTCGAAAGTCAATCAACGTGATACATCACATTAATAAAAGAAAAGATAACCATATGATCCTGTCAATGGATGCAGAAAAAGCATTTGACAAAAGTCAGCATCCTTTCTTAATAAAAACCCTCGAGAAAGTCGGGATAGAAAGAACATACTTAAACATCATCAAAGCCATTTATGAAAAGTCCACAGCTAATATCATCCTCAATGGGGAAATACTGAGAGCTCTCCCCCTGAGATCAGGAACAAAACAGAGATGTGTACTCTCACCGCTGTTGTTTAACATTAGTGTTGGAAGTTCTAGCATCAGCAATCAGACAACAAAAGGAAATCAAAGACATCAAAATTGGCAAAGATGAAGTCAAGCTTTTACTTTTTGCAGAAGACATGATATTATATGTAGAAAACCCGATAGACTGCAACAAAAGTCTGCTAGATCTGATAACATGAATTCAGCAAGTCGCAGGATACAAAATCAATGTACAGAAATCAGTTGCATTCTTATACACTAATAATGAAGCAACAGAAAGACAAAGAAACTGATCCCATTCACAGTTGCACCAAAAAGCATAAAGTACCTAGGAATAAGCCTAACCAAAGATGGAAAAGATCTGTATGCTGAAAACTGTAGAAAGCTTATGAAGGAAATTGAAGAAGACATAAAGAAATGGAAAAACATTCCGTGCTCATGGAGTGGAAGAATAAATATTGTTAAAATGTCAATACTACCCAAAGCTATCTACACATTCAATGCAATCCCAATCAAAATTGAACCAGCATTCTTCTCGAAGCTAGAACAAGCAATCCTAAAATTTGTATGGAACCACAAAAGGCCCCGAATAGCCACAGTAATTTTGAAGAAGACCAAAGTAGGAGGCATCACAATCCCAGACTTTAGCCTCTACTACAAAGCTGTAATCATCAAGACAGCATAGTATTGGCACAAAAACAGACACATAGACCAATGGAATAGAATAGAAACCCCAGAACTAGACCCACAAAAGTATGGCCAACTAATCTTTGACAAAGCAGGAAAGAATATCCAATGGAAAAAAGACCGTCTCTTTAACAAATGGTGCTGCGAGAACTGGACAGCAACATGCAGAAGAATGAAACTAGACCACTTTCTTACACCATTCACAAAAGCAAACTCAAAATGGATAAAGGACCTGAATGTGAGACAGGAAACCATCAAAACCCTAGAGGAGAAAGCCGGAAAAGACCTCTCTGACCTCAGCTGCAGCAATTTCTTACTTGACACATCCCCAAAGGCAAGGGAATTAAAAGCAAAAATGAACTATTGGGACCTCATGAAGATAAAAAGCTTCTGCACAGCAAAGGAAACAACCAACAAAACTAAAAGGCAGCCAACGGAATGGGAAAAGATATTTGCAAATGACATATCGTACTAAGGGCTAGTATCCAAAATCTATGAAGAGCTCACCAAACTCCACACCCGAAAACCAAATAACCTAGTGAAGAAATGGGCAGAAAACATGAATAGGCACTTCTCTAAAGAAGACATCCAGATGGCCAACAGACACATGAAAAGATGCTCAATGTCGCTTCTCATCAGGGAAATACAAATCAAAACCACACTCAGATATCACCTCACGCCAGTCAGAGTGGCCAAAATGAACAAATCAGGAGACTATAGATGCTGGAGAGGATGTGGAGAAACGGGAACCCTCTTGCACTGTTGATGGGAATGCAAACTGGTGCAGCCACTCTGAAAAACAGTGTGGAGGTTCCTCAAAAAATTAAAAATAGACCTACCCTATGACCCAACAGTAGCACTGCTAGGAATTTACCCAAGGGATACAGGAGTGCTGATGCATAGGGGCACTTGTACCCCAATGTTTATAGCAGCACCCTCAACAATAGCCAAATTATGGAAAGAGCCTAAATGTCCATCAACTGATGAATGGATAAAGAAATTGTGGTTTATATACACAATGGAATACTATGTGGCAATGAGAAAGAATGAAATATGGCCTTTTGTAGCAATGTGGATGGCACTGGAGAGTGTTATGCTAAGTGAAATAAGTCATACAGAGAAGGACAGATTCCATGTTTTCACTCTTATGTGGATCCTGAGAAACTTAACAGAAGACCATGGGGGAGAGGAAGGAAAAAAAATGGTTAAGAGAGGGAGGGAGCCAAAACATAAGAGACTCCTAAAAACTGAGAACAAACTGAGGATTCATGGGGGGTGGGAGGGAGGGGTGGGTGGGTGATGGGTATTGAGGAGGGCACCTGTTGGGATGAGCACTGGGTGTTGTATGGAAACCAATTTGACAATAAATTTCATAATAAAAAAAATAAATTTAAAGGCTTGATGGAATGGGTAAAGAAATGTGCTACATGCACACATGTACACATAATAGCGTATTATTCAGCCATAAAAAAGAATAAAATTTTGCCATTTGTGACCACATGGATGGACCTTGAGGGCATTATGCTAAGTGAAATAAGTCAGACAAAAAGGCAAATATGTGGAATCTTAAAAAAACAAATAAACCCTAAAAAACAAGCTTATAGATACAGAACTGATTGGTGGTTGCCAGAGGTGGGAGAGTGGACAAAATGGGTGAGGAAAGTCAAAAGGTACAAAACTTCCAGTTATAAAATAAATAAGTAATGGTGATGTAATGTACAGCATGGTCATATAGTTAACTATATGACTATAGTTAATAATACTGTATTGCATATTTGAAAGTTGCTAAGAGTAATTTGAAAAAAGTTCTCATCACAAGTAAAAAAACTAATTATCCATGGTGACAGATGTTAACTAGACCTACTGTGGTGATAACTTCATAATATATACAAATACTGAATTGTTATGTTGTACACCTGAAACTAATACAATGTTATATGTCAATTATACCTTAATAAAAAAATTAAACACTATTCTAGAGCAAAAAAACCACAAAGATTAAGGGTCAGTATTTGTGGCATGAATATTTTAAAGGTGAGGTTGTGTACTTCTTATTGCATCACATCAGGAAGCATATAATGTCTGATATTCCTACTTTTAGTAATGTTAGGATTGGTCAGTGTGCTCAGGTGGTCACAGGCTGGTCACTCCTTTGCAGAGTTGCATTTCCCCCCTTATGATGAATAAATAATACGTTGGGGATACTTTAGCATCCTGCGAGTACTCAGTTCCCCAATGACCTTGCATCCATTTATAATTATTGCCCAACTTAGTTATTTCATTAGGGATTACAAAGTGTTGATTTTCTAACTTTACTACTGTTTTTGTATTTGTTAGCTGGAATTCTGTAAATGTTCTCAATGTTGCACTGTTGGTTTTTTTGACATGGTTTTTGTTTTGTTTTAGTGTTTATTTTGAGAGGGCGCACGTGTGCATGGGCAGGGGAGGGGCAGAGAGAGGGAGAGAAAGAATCCCAAGCAAGCTCCATGCTGTCAGCACAGAGCCTGAGATGTGGGGCTCGATCTCACGAACCATGATATCATGACCTGAGCGAAAATCAAGAGTCAGATGCTTAATTGGCTGAGCTATCCAGGTGCCCCATTTTATCTTTTTTTAAAATTATACTTCATCCTTTGACAATCTTTTCTGGGCTCTTGGCTTTTTTTTTTTTTTAATTTTTTTAACGTTTATTTATTTTTGAGAGAGAGAGAGTGTGAGTGGGGGAGGGATAAAGAGATAGGGAGACACAGAATCTGAAGCAGGCTCCAGGCTGTGAGCTGTCACCACAGAGCCCTATGCAGGGCTTGAACTCATGAACCACGAGATCATGACCCGAGCTGAAGTCAGACACTTAACCAACTGAGCCACCCAGGCACCCCATTGGCTTTATTTTTTTTTAAGTAGGCTCCATGCCCAGCGTGGAGCCCAACATGGGGCTTGAACTCATGACCTGAGCTGATGAGATCGAGAGTCAGACGCTTAACTGACTGAGCCACCCAGGTGCCCTTAGGTTCTTGGCTTTAAATCACATTTTTATGCTGAAAATTTTTACATTTTTGTCTGTAGTCCTGACCTCTTCTGAACTCTAGGCTCATGTATCCAACTGCTTCCCTGACATCTCTACTTCAAAGTGGACCTATCAATCTTATCCAGAGCCAAAGGACAAAGCCATATGTTCTTCTCAATATGTGCAGAAAAAGCCTTTGAGAAATCTAGCACCCTTTAATTATACAAGCTCAACAAACTAGGAATCCAAGGTAACTTCCTCAGTCTAATCAAAGGTGTCTACAGAAACTCAAAGCTAACATTATACTTAATGGTGAAAGACCGAAAGCTTTCCATCTTTTATTAGGAACATGATAATGGTGTCTGCTGTCGCCACTTCTGTTCAATATTATAATTCAACATTATAATACAGGTTCTAGCCATGGCAAATAGGCAAGAAAAAGAACTAAAAGGCATGGAAATTGGAAAGAAGGAAATAAAACTATCTGTATTTGCAGATAAAATGGTGTTTTATGTAGAAAGTCCTAATGAATCCACAAAAAACTATAAGAGCTAATAAAAGAGTTCACCAAAGTTGCAAGATACAAGATCAGTATTCAAAATTGCATCGTAGGGGCAGCTGGGAGGTTCAGTCGGTTAAGCATCCGACTTTGGCTCAGGTCATGATCTTGAGGCTCACGAGTTCAAACCCCATGTTGGGCTCTGTGCTGACAGCTTGGATGGAGGCTGGAACCTGCTTCGGATTCTGTGTCTCCCTCTCTCTCTCTGTCCCTCCCCCACTTAATAAACGTTAAAAGAATTTTTTAAATTCAAAAAATTTTTTTGAATTGTATTTAGGCAAGTAACATTCTTTTACAACTTTTGTTCTGATATATATATATATATATATATATATATATATATATGAAAATGTATAAAACAGGTATTCAGTTTAATGAATTATTATTGCAACCATCACCTAGGTAATGGTTTTTAGATTTTTTTAGAAAATTTTTTAAATGGTTTATTCATTTATTTATTTATTTATTTATAGACAGAACATGAGTGGGAGGGGGAAGAGAGATGGAGACACAGAATCCGAAGCAGGCTCCAGGCTCTGAGCTGTCAGCACAGAGCCCGACCCCGGGGCTTGAACCCATGAGCTGTGAGATCATGACCTGAGCAAAAGTCGGATGCTTAACCAACTGAGCCACCCAGGCGCCCCAATGGTTTTTAGATTTTTATTTTCATCTTAATGGAAGGTCTTGTCCACTTCCCCACTAAGGTGGTCTGAAGGTGAATTGAAGGCAAACTTGAGGGTTCGGAACTTCTTTCCAAACAACCCCAGGTTTGTCCCAATCCCGGAATAAGTACTTGCTTGAAGCCCCAGAGTTTTGCACTACAATGCAGTGGCTAACGAGATAACCTTGGGCTGGCAGATTACGGGCTGGAAGTACTAAAAGTCTATAGCTATTCTAAGAGAACTTAATATTGTTCCTGGAGAATTTTTCATTTTTAGTTAGACTTCATTCCAAAGGGCCAGTCAGGATATTGGCCACCAAATACTCTCCCAAGTGATGAAACTATTTCCTGCTGAGGCGCTTTGGCTGGTATGACCCATCTGGGTGCCAACGCACATCTGCTATGCCAGAAAAAAAAGGTAATTTTGGTTTTGACATAATTATTAATTAGCTGTCTTTTCCAGAGTAATTAGCCAGCAAGTTCAGCTGCTTTCTGAGGGCATGTTGTTAACATGTAAGAGGATGCTGTCTTCCTGTTTATTCTGGCAGAGGAACGTTTGCCCGGTTTAACCAAAATTTTCAGGTTGAAGTTACAAAGGAGGGGGACTAGATCCCTACCTGCCTTTACCCACTTTAAACTAGGGCTTCCTCTTCCTGCCTGCTTGTAATCTCTTTGCGACAGGGTATAAAGGACCTGGAAGAGCACTAAGAACCTTGGATCTCTTTTGGGCCATATGGTTTGGTCCAGATAGTTCTTAGCTGTGGAGTCCAAAGCCAGTGACACAGATAATGAGTACTATAGAAAGCCTTACACTGTTGTAAGTGATTGGACTTACAGGTGAAACAGAGGACATAGAGGGACAGTGTTAAGCCCCAAACCAAACCTTGACTAGGTTCCTGTCCAGAGAACTACAGGCCTACCATTTTTTTAGGAGAAAACATTTGGAGAGGGGATTCAGCCAAACCCAGTGGTGCTTTTTCTAGCTCAGATAAACTATAGGTCACAGATTGGCAGCCCATGAGCCATGTTCACAGGTAAGTTTTGTTTGTTCTTACTAGTATTTTAAAAACTTCTGCATTGGGGTGCCTGGGTGGCTCAGTTGGTTAAGCGTTCGACTTCAGCTCAGGTCACGATCTAGCAGTCTGTGAGTTCCAGCCCCGCGTCGGGCTCTGGGCTGATGGCTCAGAGCCTGGAGCCTGCTTCCGATTCTGTGTCTCCCTCTCTCTCTCCCTCTCCCTCGTTCATGCTCTGTCTCTCTCTGTCTCAAAAATAAATAAACGTTAAAAAAAAGAAAAAAAAACTTCTGCATTAGTTACCATTTAAATGTTTATTTATTTCAAGAGAGAGAGAGAACGAGTAGGGGAAGGACAAAGAGAGAGAATCCCCAGCAGGCTCCACACTGCCAGCTCAGAGCCCAAAGCGGGGGCTTGATCCCACGAACCGTGAGATCAAACCTGAGCTGAAACCAAGAGTTGGACTGAACCACCCAGATGCCCCATTAGTTACCATTTAAAAATCAGGAGAAATTCCCATAAAAATCAGAGTTTCCAACTGATCTTCAATAGTCAGAAGATCTTGGCAATCCTGGGCTTTTATTCCTGCAACTGTAACTAGCATCTGGAGACCAGTAGCAGCCTGCCCCCTTTAAATAGGGCACATGTGCCCCAGTGTTACTTTTCACACAGCATTTTCACTCATTGCAGTTACTTGCCTTGTCCCCACAGGTCTTTGCTTTGTGACCACTACACATTGGGTGTATTCAGCAAGGACCAAACCTCAAAAATTAAGATAGAATTCTGTGAGGTTTGAGACCCACTGCTGCTCATCCCCAGATTTCCCTGATGTATGCTTTGATAGCCTTCATGCCGTTGTTACAGTTTGTAACTAGTTATTTATGTGATTCGTTGATAAATGTCAGTCCCTGTTACAGGCTGCACAAAGGCAGAGACCTGGCTTGCTCTCCACTGTATCTCCAGTGTTTAGCACAGTGCTTGACACATAGTGAGTGCTTAATTCCTATGTGATGCACAACTGAAGATCTCTTAGCTTATTTCGTTAGTCAGATGTCTGCAAACATAGTGGTTATAATTTCACCAGTGGAGGACCTGGAAACATTGGGTGATTATTACAGCTCCACACGGGCAGTGCATAGCCTGACTCGGGGTTTGAATTCACGAACCACAAGATCATGACCTGAGCTGAAACCAAGAATCGGATGCTTAACAGACTGAACCACCCAGGCACCCCAGTGGTCAGTGGTTTTAAATGCAACAGAAAGGTCAAGAAAGATAAAGACCAAGAAGTGGCCACTGGATTTGGTAATATGGAGTTTATTGGTGCTGTTGGTGAAACCAGTTGCATTTGAGTGCTTGGTTAAGAAGCCTGACTTCAGTGTGTTATGACTCCGGGTTATGTGTGCCTTTGAACTGAGGTAATCTATGGGTAGTAATCTATGGGCAAAGCAGTTATTTCCTGTTTTTTTTTTTTGACCCACCACCCAGATTCAATTATTAACATTTTACTACACTTACTCCATCACATACCTATTCTACCAATCCATCTTACGTTTTGGATGCATTTTAAAGTAGATTGCAGAGATCAGGATACTTCCTCCTACCGCAGCATACATACCATTAACTAGGCTTTAATATTTTCACTTTTTTTTTCTTTTGTTGAAGTAAAATTTACATACAAAGAAATCACAAATCTTACATGTCCATTTGGTGAGTTTTCACAAATGCATCCATTTGTGTAACCCAAACCCCTGTCAAGGTGTAGAATATTATTGTCACCCCAGAAAGTTCCCTTAGGCCCCTTCCGAGGCTGTCCCCACTCTCACCTTCCACCTAAAGAGGCAACCACTGCTCTGATGTTTTCCACTACAGATTCGTTTTGCTTGTTCTAAAACTTCGTGTGAGCTGAATCTCACTGCTGCTTTTAGGCCTGGCTTCTGTAGCTCAGCATAATGTTGAGTTTCTTACATGTATGAATTCATACATATAGTAGTTCATTCTTTTCTGTTATTGAGTAGTATTCCATTGTATGAATATACCACAGATTGTTAACCCAAGTCGGACACTTGAGTTGTTTCCAGTTTCTGGCTGTTAAGAGTAAAGCGATGTAGGGTTGGTTGGTTTTTTTTTCCCCTTAACTGTCCATCTCATTAATGGGGCTAATCAGGGAAAAGCTAATTATCAAATAATCAGTAATACTTGCTGTGTGACTGAAATGCGAACCACATTCTCCTCTAATTTATCCCAGAGGTTGCTGTTTAATAACATTAAGTTAATATTTATAAGTGATTGTGATACATTGTTTTCTACTTTGGTTAACATGATCATCCCTGGAAGTCAGGCCAATAGGTGGCCATCTTTTCAGGCTAGTTTTTCCGTGACTCAGGCTTTAATGGATCGGTTTCCAGTACTGGCATTAAGGCCACCTGTAGTTGTTTTTTTTTTTTTTTTTTTAATCAGAATCACATGTTTTATTGATGCTGGTTGACAATCGAAAAGATTTACCAGTTGTGCCTGATGCATCCGCATGCACATTGCCAAGGGGACTGGATATGTAGAGGTATGTCAGAGAGCTCCTTATCAGGGAGTTGGATCAGGATAGGGGAACTGAGATCTTTTGGGAAGGATAGTAGTAACTACTCACACGCAGTGAGGTTAGCAGGACCATGCTCCTGCACCTCTCCCAGAAGCCCAGAGCCTGGTGACTAGGTTAGAAAACAAAGAGCAACTCTGGTTTCTTTGTGTGTGAAACAAAGTTTTATTGGGTCTGGGTCTTTGCATTTAGTTCCATATCCCATCACATTCCAGAAGAATATTATAGGGAATGTTCCAAAGGACCCCTCCAGAACCTAGTGTTTATCTCTATAATTTTTCTATAAGTCCTTTAAAATGATTCTTAAAGTGGAGGGCACCTGGGTGACTCGGTTGAGTGTCTCACTTCGGTTCAGGTCATGATCTCATGTTCCTTGAGTTCTAGAGCTAAGCCCGCATCAGGCAGGGTCCCTGCTGTTAGCACAGAGCCTGCTTAGGATCCTCTGTCCCTCTCTCTCTGCCCCTTCCCCGCCTGCACTCTCAAAAATAAAACATTTAAAAAACAAATAAAATGATCCTTATAGGGAATCATGTTCTACACATGAAATTTCAGGTACAATCATTAAAATACAAAAATTTTTGTTTTATAGTCCCTTGCTATGGAATTAAAATCTCTCTTCTGGGTTGACAATTTTGCATCTGAATAGTTCTTTAACATCAGAGCCTCACATGTAAGTGCCTTTTAAATAGTTATTAAATTGGTAAATGAGGGGTGCCTGGGTGGCTCAGTCCGTTAAGCCTCCGACTCTTGACGTTGGCTCAGGTCATGATTTCACAGTTCTTGAGCCCAAGGTTCTTGAGCTCAAGCCCTGCATCAGGCTCCACTCTGGCAGTGCTGAGCCTGCCTGGGATTCTGTGCCTCCTCTCTCTGCCCCTCCCTCTCTCTCAAAATAAATAAATAAACTGAAAAAAAATAAATTGGTAAATGAAAATAAATCTGACCTTCTCCCATACTTAGCACTGTTTTCCTCCTTGTTCTGCTTGGGAGGAGGTTCTTTCTCCTGAACTGGTTACTCTTCCCTTATCTTCTTGGCTGCCAAGCAGGCCTGGCTTTTCCCCAGCCATGCCCAAGAAGAATAGGGTAGCAATTTTGGAGAAAACATTTGGACCCATGAAGTGTTACATTCTCTAGATCATTAGGGATCCTATGTGTTTCAGATGGACACATGATTGCATTAGTAGTAAAAATGACATTTTTTTTTCTTTTCCAGCCCTGGAAAATGGAAGTGATTAGAGGTTGAGTGGCTAAATCAAACTGTATTACAGAAAACATTGTGGTCTTGTAAGTAACCAGATATCCAGGATAGTGCTATAATAGGCAGATTTCATTTTTTTCTCTTAACTCCGTTATAAGGAAAGAAGGCCCAACTTCATTGGTGGAGCAGACTGGGTAGAGGGAAGGAGCTGAGATGCAGTATGAGACCTGCTAACTCAGGTGGAGCAGACTGCAAAGCAGCTTGCCTGATAGGGGTTCAACCCAATCAGAAAGTGGTGGTGAGCAAGGAATACTATAAATTCCAGTTGTGGTTCAGGTAGAAGGTTGACAAATGTGGGAGTTCCAGAGGATGGGTAGGACCCAGCAATATGAGTCTTAGACTGGTGGTAAGAAGTCTAAGCAGACAGGGGTACCTGGGTGGCTCAGTCGGTTGAGCGTCCGACTTCAGCTCAGGTCATGATCTCGCAGTTTGTGAGTTCGAGCCCTGCGTCGGGCTCTGTGCTGACAGCTCAGCCTGGGGCCTGCTTCAGATTCTGTGTCTCTCTCTCTGCCCCTCCCCTACTCACACTCTGTCTCTCTCTCACCTTCAAAAATAAGTAAACATTAAAAAGATTTTAAAAAGACAAAAAAAAAAAAAAAAGTCTAAGCAGACAGTTGCCATTTAAAAGGTTGGTGTATTACGATGCCTGGGTGGCTTGGTTGAGCATCCACCTTCAGTTCAGGTTATGATCTCATGGTTTGTGAGTTTGAGCCCCACATCGAGCTCACTGCTGTCAGTGCAGAGCCTGCTTAGGATCCTC
Source organism: Panthera onca (assembly GCF_046562875.1). Classification (NCBI taxonomy): domain Eukaryota; kingdom Metazoa; phylum Chordata; class Mammalia; order Carnivora; family Felidae; genus Panthera; species Panthera onca. The sequence continues at coordinate 70,804,625 of NC_138357.1, forward strand.
TGTCCCCTTCTCTCTCTGCCCCTTCCCTGCTTGTGCTCTCTCTCTCTCTCAAAAATAAACATTTTGTTAAAAAAAAAAGGTGTATGATTCTGGGGAGTGTAACCCAGAGCTAGGGTTCACAGGCAGCACTTTACTTCCTGGAGAGGAGGCCTGGCTGTAGTTAGAAGACCAGGGTTCACAGGGGTTTAGGATACTGGACAGGTTACCAGTTTAGGGATTTGGAAACGATCTAATAGTAATAGAAAATGACATATTTTCTCCTTCAAGCTCTGGGACATAGACCAAGCCAGAAGACCAGTTACCCAGGTGAAGGCACCCTGAGGGTGGGGAGGGTTGTGAGGAAAGAGAAAGTGGAGAATGAGTTCAGGGGCTGGCACTAAGGTGGAGGGATCCAGTGGTCATCACTATGCCCTCACGTTCAAGACCAGAGTAAGAGGGAATATAACTTAATTCTACAGCTCAGTAGAGTTTGGGGAGGTGGGCAGCTGACCTGCCACAGTAGAACTAGCAGAGTTTTACAGCAAGCAAGCTCTTTTCTTCCTCCTTTCCTGCTCTTCATCTTTTTTTTTAAAGTTCATTTCTTCATTCTGAAAGAGACTGAGAGAGAGCACAAGCAGAGGAGGGGCAGAGAGAGAGAAAGAATCCCAAGTAGGCTCCACACTGTCCATGCAGAGCCTGACATGGGGATCCATCTCACAAACCATGAGCTCATGACCTGAGCCAAAATTAAGAGTTGGATACCTAACTGACTGAGCCACTCAGGCACCCCTAGATTTCCTTCGTTTTTACATAAGGTCCTTTTTCTGTTCTTGCATCCTGTCTAGGACATCACATTACATTTTGTCATCTGTCTCTTTAGGTTACTCTTGCCTGTGACATTTTCTTAGACTTCCTTTGTTTTTGATAACTTTGACAGTTTTGAGGAGTATTGCTTAGGTGTTTTGTAAAATGTTCTCTCAATTGGGATCTTTCATTGTTTCTGGTGTTTAGATTGGAGGTTTTGGTTTTGGGGGGAAGACTAGAGAGGTAAAGTGCCCTTATCATCAAATTGTATCAAGGGTACATATGTTAATGTGATATATCATTGTTAATGTTGACTGTAATCACCTGGCTGAGGTACTGTTTGCCAGGATTCTCCTCTTTAAAGTTACTTGCGCTTCTCCCCTCCCCCATACCTTTCCACACTGTACTTTTTGGGAGGATGTTAGTATATGCACTCCATATTTAGGTAGAGGGAGTTATGCTCCATTTCCTTGAGGGCAGAGTATCTACATAAATTATTTGATTTTCTCCTGCATGGGAGATTTGTCTCCTCTCCTATATTTGTTCACTCATTTATATCAGTATGGACTCATAGGTATTTATTTTATACATTGGGTTCTAATCCAATTTTACTTTGTTGCTCAAATTGTTCCAGCTGTGACCATTGAGAGCTCTTTCATTTGGCTCCTGTGTCTTTTTGGCATACTCCCATCATTGTGGGGGGTTGTCTGAGCACTTCCTTATTTTCTGACACTACAGGTTCCTCCAGGCTCATCTTACACAGTTCCTGCCACAGTCCTAGAATCAGCCATTTTTCCAAGGAGCCCAGGTTCCTTTTATTGGAGAATCGTATTAGAAACCAAGATCTGGGTGCTAGGTGAGCTTTTTGCTACTGGGATTTTCTTGCTTCTAGGCCCTCTCACCTGACCAAGCAAGGAAATATGGGTGTATAATACTCCATGTGTATACACACAACTGTAAATATTCTATGTATAACCACCTGTATCTGTGTTAAAAATGGGTTTATATTGATGTCTCCAACTCTAATCCATTACCACATGCATTACCACCGTCTCCTCTTGCTTCTCCATTCGAACAGGTAAGAAACGTGGCTCCCACTATCCACCATTCATTTACTTAATTCTTCAAAAAAAATTTTTTTTTGAAAAATAAATAATGGGGGCGCCTGGGTGGCTCAGTCGGTTAAGCGTCCGACTTCGGCTCAGGTCACGATCTCGCAGTCCGTGAGTTCGAGCCCCGCGTCAGGCTCTGTGCCGTCTGCTCAGAGCCTGGAGCCTGTTTCAGATTCTGTGTCTCCCTCTCTCTCTGACCCTCCCCCGTTCATGCTCTGTCTCTCTCTGTCTCAAAAATAAAATAAAAAATAAAAAAAAAAGAAAAAGAAATAATGTTTATTTATTTTTGAGAGAGAGAGAGAGAGAGAGAGAATCTGAAGCAGGCTCCAGGCTCCGAGCTGTCAGCACAGATCCCGACACGGGGCTTGAACTCATGAACCATGAAATCATGACCTGAGCCAAAGTCAGATGCTTAACCGACTGAGCCACTGAGGCACCGCATTTACCTAACTCTTCAATTTTATTATACATGCATTGTAGCGACAGAATTGTTAGCCCATACGCCAAAAACAACTTTATCCACTAGAGTACAATACTTATATTGTTTCTTTTGTTTTTAGTCGTACAGACTTCCCTCATTTCCTAGGTTATTAGGTCAGCACCTTTTGTCTCTACCCTTTCAGTGAGTTTGTTTCATACATTTGTAATACAGCTAGATTGTTTTGTAATGATTTTAATACAATGTGTTAAGTGCACTGATAAGAGATGAGCACATGGGGGAGTCCTGAGGTGGAACAGTTGATCCAGCTCTGGGATAGGGTAGGGATAGAAGGCAGCCTAGGGGAACCGCAGGTGAGGCCTGGTGTATACCTCAAAGCAGCTCCTAAAGTATGGTCTCTGGACCACAAGCATTAGTATCACCTGGGAACTTTATAGAAATACAAATTCTTGGGCCTGACTATAGAATCAGATAGTTTGGTGTTGGGGTCTAGCATTCTGTGTTTTAACAAGCCCTCCAGAAGATTATGCATAACATTGAGAGTTACTGTCTTAAAGAATGAGTTCTGTGAGTTTCGTTTGATGAAAGGAGAGTGCATTCCAGGAAGAGGAGGGTGGTGTAAGCTTAGATGACACCAAGTAGCATGATGGGCATAAGGGGTTAAAATAAGATGTTTGAGGCAGGAAGTGGTAGGAGTTAAGGCAGAGAGGTTCAGCAGTTCCGGGCTATATCAGGAGGGCTTGGAATGCCAGGCTAAGGAACTTAAACTCTATTATATAGGCCACAGGAAGCCACTGAAGAATTTTCTGTTATTGTTAATAGCTTTATTGAGGTATAGTTCACATACCATACATACATTTCAGCCATGTAAACTATACAGTTTAATAATTTTTAGTATATTCACAGAGTTGTACATTCATCACCCCCAAAAGAAATTCCTTGCCCTTTAGCTGTTACCACCACCAAGTCCCAGAATTCCCCAGCCCCGCCCCCCCCCCCCCCCCCCCAGTCCCTGGCAACCACCAATCTACTTTTTCCTCTGTGAATTTGCCTATTCTGGACATTTCATATGAATGGAATAATAAAACGTGCTCTTTTGTGACTGGCTTACTCATGTAGCAAAACATTTTCAAGGTTCATTCATGTTGTAGCACGAATCAGTATTTTATTCCTTTTTTATGGCTGCATAATATTCCATCATATGGCTATACCACATTAAAAAAAATTTTAATGTTTATTTTTTAGAGAATGAGAGAGAGAGGCAGAGTGTGAGCAGGGGAGGGACAGAGAGAGAATAAGACACAGAACCTGAAGCAGGCTCCAGGCTCTGAGCTGTCAGCACGGAGCCTGATGCAGGGCTCGAACTCACAAACTGAGAGATCATGACCTGAGCCAAAGTTGGACCCTTAACTGACAGAGCCACCCAGGTGCCCCAATATACCGCATTTTTATCCATTCAGTTGGTGGATATCTGTGTTATTTCCCCTTTTGGCGTATGAATAATACTGCTACGCACATTCATGTACAAGATTTTCTGTGGACAGATGTTTTCATTTCTCTTGAGTCTGTACCTGATTGTAGAATTCTTGGATCACATGGTAATCCCATGTGTAACTTTTTTTTAATGTTTGGGTTTTTTTTTTGAGGGGGTGGGGAGGGGCAGAGAGAGAGGGGACAGAGGATCCAAAGATGCGGGCTCTGCACTGACAGAAGCAGCCCAGCGTGGGGCTTGAACTCACAAATTGTGAGATCATGACCTGAGCTGAGGTGGGATGCTCAACCGGCTGAGCCACCCAGCCACACCCATGTGTAACTTTTTTGAGGAACTGACAAATTATTTCCAAAGCGGCTGCACCATTTTACATTCCCACCAACAGTGTTATGAGAGTTCCAATTTTTCCACATTGTTGCCAACACTTGGTATTTTCTTGCTTTTTGATTCTAGTCATCCTAATGGGCATAAAGTGGTATCTCATTGTGGTTTTGGTTTGCATTTCCCTGATGACTAATGATGTTGAGCATTATTTCCTGTGCTTACTAGCTATAGATCTTCTTTGGAGAAATCTCTATTCAGATCCTTTTTCCATTTTTAAATTGTGTTGTCTTTTAATTATTGAGTTACAAGATTTCTTTATATATTCTAAGTACAAATCCTTTATCAGATACATGATTTACAAATATTTTCTCCCATTGTTTGGGTTGTCTTTTCACTTTCTTGGTAGTATCCTTGGAAACATAAGTTTTTCATTTGGTGAAGTCCAATTTCTTTTTCCTTTGGTTGCTTGTGTGTTTGGCATCATATCTAAGAAACCACTGCCAAATCCAAGGTTACGAAGATTTATACCTATATTTTCTTCTAAGAGTTTTTAGTTCTTATATTTATGTCTGTGACCCATTTTTAATTAATTTTTGTGTATGGTGTGAGGTAGGGGATCAATTTTATTCTTTTGCATATGATATTCAGTTGAAAAGACTATTCTTTCCTCAGTGAATTGTTTTGGCCTCCTTTCTAAATCAATTGACTGTAAACCACTGGAGAATATTAAGCAGAGGAATGACCTGATTTCTTTTACATTTTTTTTCTTTTATGTTTTAGGCAGTATCACTGGCTGCTATGTAGAGAATGTATTGGAGGGGCCAAGAGTGGATGTAAGGAGACCAGTGAGTAGGAAGTTGCCATTACCTGGGCCAGAGGTGATGGTGACTTAAACCACAGTAGTGGTAGTGCAGATGGAGACATAGGTTATACTTGGGAAATAAAGTTAGTAGGGCTTGGGGATTGTCCAGCTAGGGGAGAGGGTGATTAAAAGAGGGTGGAGGTCAAGGATGACTCATGTGAATTGGAGTCAAGGATGATCTTCAGATTTCTAGCTTGTATGGCTAAGTTGATAGTAGTGTCATTTACTATCACATGAATGGAGAAACATGTTTTTAGAGGGGGAAATAACAAGTTTAATTTGGAATTAGTTGAATTTGAGTTGCCTGTGAGATTTTTTTTCAAGTGGAGATGTGCAGAAGGCATTTGGAATGCGAGTCTAGACTGGAGTTTGGGGGCAAGCCCTGGAATGGAGAGAGTGGTTTCATGAGCACATAGGTGGAGGTGGAAGCTCTGGGAAAGCCAGAGGAGAGAGTAAAAGGAATGAGAAGAGGGCCCAGGACTGAGCCCTATGGAAAGAAGAATAGGATCCCAAGAAAGACACAGAAGAAATGGCCACTGATCAGGAAGGAAACCAGGAAGAATCTATAGGAATGCAGTGGAAGGAAGAAATTTTAAGGAGGGAGTGATCATTAGTGTCAAATGTATCAGAGGTACAGAAAAATAAGGTTTGAGAAGTGCCCAGGTATCTTTCCTGTTTCCATGCTCCCACGATATAGGTTGGTTGGTTTGGTTGTTTTTTTTTTTTAATTTTTTAATGTTTGTTTATTTTTGAGAGACACAGAGACAGTGCGAGTGGGGGAGGGGCAGCAGAGAGAGATGGAGATGCAGAATCTGAAGCGGGCTCCAGGCTCTGAGCTGTCTGCACAGAGCCCAATGCAGGGTTCGAACACACAGGTGATGAGATCACGACCTGAGCAGAAGTCGGATGCTCAACTGACTGAGCCACCCAGGCACCCCTGGTTGGTTGGTTTTACAAGAAAATATCACTCCATACTTCTTATGGGTGACATTTTAAAAAAATACTATGGAACCAATAACCTTTGCACATACATTTCTCACAAATAATGTCTGAAGGTGTTGCTGGCAGTGTCTGGTGGGTATGTGTCTTAAGTGATGCCAGCTTTCATTGGCATCTTCTGTGCTAATCTTTCCCATCCTGAATTGAGGATATTAAAAACCCAACTGCAGTTTAGTTTCCAAAATGGATTCTAACATGTTCTCAGATTGAATGTTCAATCTGTTTCCTTCTTTTCTAATCTTCTCTCTCTCTCTCTCTCTATATCTATCTATATATCTATGTATATATATATATATATATATCTATGTATATATATATATATATATATATATATATATATATATATATATTTTTTTACAGATACGTGAAAGAGGCCAAAGAAGCAACTAAGAATGGAGATCTGGAAGAAGCATTTAAACTTTTCAATTTGGCAAAGGACATTTTTCCCAATGAAAAGGTGATGAGCAGAATCCAAAAAATACAGGAAGCCTTGGAGGAGTTGGCAGAACACGGAGATGATGAATTCACAGATGTGTGCAACTCTGGCCTGCTGCTCTATCGAGAGCTCCACAACCAACTATTTGAGCACCAGAAGGAAGGTATAGCTTTCCTCTATAGCCTATATAGGGATGGAAGAAAAGGTGGCATCTTGGCAGATGATATGGGATTAGGGAAGACTGTGCAGATCATCGCTTTCCTTTCTGGTATGTTTGATGCCACACTTGTGAATCATGTGCTGCTGATCATGCCAACCAATCTCATTAGCACGTGGATAAAAGAATTTGTTAAGTGGACTCCAGGAATGAGAGTGAAAACCTTTCACGGTCCTAGTAAGAATGAACGTACCAGAAACCTCAATCGGATTCAGCAAAGGAATGGTGTCATTATCACTACGTACCAAATGTTAATCAATAATTGGCAACAGCTTTCAAGCTTGAACGGCCAAGAGTTTGTGTGGGACTATGTCATCCTTGATGAAGCACATAAAATAAAAAGCTCATCTACTAAGTCAGCAATATGTGCTCGGGCTATCCCTACCCGTAATCGCATCCTCCTCACAGGAACCCCAATCCAGAATAATTTACAAGAACTATGGTCCCTGTTTGATTTTGCTTGTCAAGGGTCCCTGCTAGGAACATTAAAAACTTTTAAAATGGAGTATGAAAATCCTATTACTAGAGCAAGAGAGAAGGATGCTACCCAAGGGGAAAAAGCCTTGGGATTTAAAATATCTGAAAACTTAATGACAATCATAAAACCCTATTTCCTCAGGAGGACGAAAGAGGAGGTACAAAAGAAAAAGTTAAGCAACCCAGAGGTCAGACTTTGCGAAAAGAATCTAGATGTTGATGCCATTTGTGAAATGCCTTCCCTTTCCAGGAAAAACGATTTTATTATTTGGATACGTCTTGTGCCTTTACAAGAAGAAATATACAGGAAATTTGTGTCTCTAGACCATATCAAGGAGTTGTTGATGGAGACACGCTCACCTTTGGCTGAGCTAGGTGTCTTAAAGAAGCTGTGTGATCATCCTAGGCTGCTATCTGCACGGGCTTGTCTTTTGTTGAATTTAGGGTCTGTGAAATTCTCTGTTCCAGGTGAAAATGAAGGGGAAGATTCCTCAGATGTGGACCAGATTGATCAAATAACTGATGATACACTGATGGCAGAATCTGGAAAAATGCTATTTCTAATAGAGCTGCTTGAGAGATTGCGAGATGAAGGGCATCAGACTCTGGTGTTTTCTCAGTCAAGACAAATTCTAAACATCATCGAATGCCTCTTAAAAAATCGGCACTTTAAGATTTTGCGAATCGATGGAACAATTACTCATCTTGTGGAACGAGAAAAAAGAATTAACTTATTCCAGCAAAATAAAGATTACTCTGTTTTTCTGCTTACCACTCAAATAGGTGGTGTTGGCTTAACATTAACTGCAGCAACTAGAGTGGTCATTTTTGACCCTAGCTGGAATCCTGCAACTGATGCCCAAGCTGTGGATAGAGTTTACCGAATTGGACAAAAAGAAAATGTTGTAGTTTATAGGCTGATCACTTGTGGGACTGTAGAGGAAAAAATCTACAGAAGACAGGTTTTCAAGGACTCCTTAATAAGACAAACTACTGGCGATAAGAAGAACCCTTTCCGATATTTTACTAAACAAGAATTGAGAGAGCTCTTTACAATTGAGGATTTTCAGAACTCTGCAACCCAGCTGCAGCTTCAGTCTTTGCACGCTGCTCAGAGAAGATCTGATAAGAAACTAGATGAACACATTGCCTACCTGCACTCTTTGGGGATAGCTGGAATCTCAGACCATGATTTGATGTACACACATGATCTGTCTGTTAAAGAAGAGCTTGATGTGATCGAAGAATCTCACTATATTCAACAAAGGGTTCAGAAAGCTCAATTCCTTGTTGAATTAGAATCTCAAAATACAGAGCTTTTAGTGGAAAGACAAAGGACTGGAAATGAGGGGATCTGGCAGCGAGAACCTATATTTCCTTCTCAAACAAAGAAGAAATGCCCTGAATCAAGGAAACCGCAGCCTTGGCCTTCACCACTTCTAACCCAGGAAGAAGAAATCAGTTCCCAAATGGCAAGTATAATCATTGATGATCTGCCTGAAGAGCATGGGAATCAAGATCTCTCCAATGTAAAGATGAACGTTACCGTCTTACAAGATGGTAGTCACCCATGCGAAAGCACATTTGATGCTGACTCTGTGGCTACTTTGCCCAAGTGGTGTGGAAGTGTGGATGAAATTTGTACTGACCCCATGGGAATGGCTATACAGAAAGAGACATTGCAAGAGGACCCTCTGGGAAATTTTAATTATTCACTTAACAAATTGGTCAGAGCTGATCTTGGGCCACATCTAGATCAACTGAAGGACAATGAGATTTTACTTCACTGCAGTCCCTGGCCCATGAGTCCCATGACCAGCGCAAATCAAAATACAGAGTCAAGCACATCTGTAATTCAAATAGCTGATGATGACGTGTCAGCATCCCACGGTGCACTACAGGATGCTCAAGGCAGTGAGGCCAAGTTGGAAGAGGAACCTTCAGCGTCCTCATCACAGTATGCATGTGATTTCAATCTTTTCTTGGAAGACTCTGCTGCAGACAACGGACAAGATCTTTCCAGGCAGTCTTTGCAGCATGTTGAGAATGAAAATAGCCTGTGCGGTGCTGCAGCTAATTCTGAAGCAGAGGTCGAGCATGGCAAAGCCCATCTTAGTATGGATCTTTCTGAGACAAACGAGCCAGAAGAAGTAATAGTTAATGTGAAAGTCAGAAGGAAAGCTAGAAGGATCGTTTCAGATGGTGAAGATGAAGATGATACTTTTAAAGATACTTCAAGCACAGATCCATTCAACACACCTCCCTTTCAGTTGTTATCTGTAAAACAGTTTGATGCTTCCACTCCCAAAAGTGACATCAGTCCGCCAGGAATGTTCTTTTCACTGAAAATGGCTGATAGTATAAATAAGTCTGTAACCTCTAGAAGATCCCTGGCTTCTAGGAGGTCTCTTGTTAATGTGGTTTTAGACCACGTGGAGGATATGGAGGAAAGACTTGACAACAGCAGTGAAGCAGAGGTTGCTGAAGATTACCTGGAGGAAGGAGCCGAGGAAAGCAGTGGTGAAGTCTCAGAGTGTACAGAAGACCCTCCTGGCAAAACGCTGCCTTCAGAAAATAAGTTAATGACACCTGAGCCTCATGCTTTGGCTCAAGAGACCTCTCCTGGAAACCCAGGACAGACCTCTTTGTCTGGCAGACAGTTGGTTGATTCTCCCCAGGATGAGGCAATGGAGGCTGTGAATGACTATGAGACCCTTGTAATTCGTGGAAAAGAACTGAAAGAGTGTGGGAAAATACAGGAGGCCTTAAACTGCTTCGTTAAAGCACTTGACATAAAAAGTGCCGATCCTGAAGTCATGCTCATGACTTTAAGTTTGTATAAGCAGCTTAATAAACCTTAAGACTATAACCTGTTTATTGTTAAAATGAGACACTGAGTATGAATTCGTTCCTGTAACTGGATTCTTTGGGAGCATGAAGCATTTAGGCTTAAGGTGAGAGATCTCAAAAAGCAAGGTTTTGGTTTTAACTATTTTGTAAATTCTGCATTTACTCCCTATTCCTTCCTGTCCCCCTCCCCTGTACATATATTCTGAACACTAGGTTAATATTTCTTTACTTGAATAGGCTTATATTTTTCTTTTAGGCATGCTCTATAAACTTTTTTTTTAGACAGCGAGTGAGGGCATGAGTCCATGAGAGGGCAGAGGGAGAGAGAGAATCTTAAACAGGCTCCACGCTCAGTGTGGTGGCATGCTCTGTCAACTTAATAGAACTATGTGATTTCTAGAAATGTTTTTGTGAAATTATTCTTCATTTCATTCTGGAAATGACCACTTCTGTATATCGCACTTCAGGTAAGAAAATAAAGTCACTTTTCTCAGTGTTTTCTTCTCCATTTGCTTTCTTTCACTGAGATGACACTGGCAAATGCATATGGAAGCACATTAGTTTAAGCAGGAGCTTATTGGAATTCTGAATCTGTGACCTGCTTATTAACATGCTATTTTGTGTCCTCAGCTCACTCCAGCAGAAGGCTGGGATAAGGTACCTGGTGCCAGGCTTCTTTATCACTGGCTCCTGACCCCGGAGTCACTTTGTCAACAACTTAGCCATTCTTCACTCACCTCCCACTGCATTCTGATACAGGTCAGCATAGCGGATCTTTGGGTGGTAGACTGAAAAGGAGTTCAGTTGCTTCTTAGAAACAAAGTACAATACAGAACTCTGCACTTAAGAAGTGGAACTAGCTTTTATGAAGTACCTGCTCTATATTGGGTATTCTGCATAGGTTCCTTGTTTAATCCTTACCATAATCCTTTGAGGTTGAGGGTGGCATTTACTTTATTTTAGTTGAGGAAACTAAGGCTCAATGGGGCTGTGACCTGCCCAAGATCACACAGTAGGGAGTGAAATGGAGTTTTTTAAACCATGTGTTACTTGGTGAAAAGTTACCATAATAAACTGTCTCTGCTTCACTGAATATACTGAGATGTTTTTACTGACAACACTTCTGACCCCAGATGTGCGGAGGTTTTCCACACCAGTCCTCCAGTTCTTGGCAGATATCCATGGAGTGTCCTACAATTCAAGTCAGTTCTGACACTACCTGGAGTTCCAGTCAGACTCCACACGTTCAAGGGCTCACTCCCATAAAACTGCCCTCACCTCGGTTGACAATTGCTAGTATTGGGTCCCCATGTTATCCACACTTCTATCCAAATTGGCTACAAATTGAGGATTCCTATGACTGCACCTTCAGGTTCAATAATTAGAACAGCACACAGAACTCAAGAAAATATGAAATATATATAATTTAAATCTACATATTGTATATAAAACAATTTAAAAAACTACAGGTAGGGGCGCCTAGGTGGCTCAGTTGGTTAAACGGTCCGGTCCGACTCTTGATCTTGGCTCGATCATGATCTCAGTTTGTGAAATTGAGCCCTGTGTCAGGCTCTGTGCTGACAGCATGGAGCCTGCTTGGGATTCTCTCTCAAAATAAATAAACTTAAAAAAAAATACAAGCAACTTAGAAGGGATCCATAGGCTTGGGCAAACTGCCAAAGGGCTCCATGGCACAGAACAGATTAAGACCCCCTGATCTAAGGGTATGAAATAAAGTCTCTTACCTGCCCTGCCCCCAGTTCTGGATTACCATTTCCAAGGACAGTATATATGTACAAACACAAGTATATGTTTGTATATCTATGTTCTTACCCAAATGATAGTATGTTATATATGCTGTTCTGCACCAGTTTTTAATTTTAACACAGCTGTATGATATTTTATTGAATGGATATACCATCATTTATTGATGGATAGTCCGTTTATTTCCAACTGACACTGTGATGAATAATATCCTTGTACCTTTTACACATGTATTATATCTATGGGATAAATTCCTAGAAATGGAACTGCTGGGTGCAAGGGTATATTTGTAATTTTTCTTTTTTTTTTTTTTTTTTGGGAGAGAATCTTAAGCAGCCTCTGCACGGTCAGTGTGGGGCTCAATGTGGCACTCAAACTCATAAACTGTGAGATCATGACCTGAGCTGAAATCAAGAGTCAGATGCTCAACCGACAGCCACCCAGGCGCCCCTGTATCTATAATATTGATAGGTATTGCCAAATTTTCTCAATAGAGGTTATAATGTACATCGTATAATGTACGATAGAGGTAGAAATGTACATTTCTACCATTAATGGATACCTGTTTCTTCATACCCTCACCAACAATATGTTAAATGTTTTGAACTTTGCCAATCTGATAGGTAAAAAGCAAGACCTCATTTTGGTTTTAATTTGCAGTTATTTTACTCTGAATGAAGTTGGTTCATTAAGCATTGAACTTAGTGAAAAAGATGTAATTTCAAAGCAGAATTGAATGCATGTGCTATAATATGTATAAATCGGTATAAATCCTTAGTGTTCTCATTTATCAACTCCTTTAGAACCTTAGTTGCCAGTTCCAAGTTAATTTCCCAAAGGGTTGCTTGGTGTCAGAGACCCATTCTTGCTCTGCTTTCTCACAAGGTAGCTATCACTGCTTTCTCTTTCCATGCCACAAATTAGTTTGCTTTTTATTTTTTATTTTTTTAATGTTTGTTTATTTTTGAGACAGTGTGAGTGGGGGAGGGGTTTTGTATTTGTTAGCTGGAATTCTGTAAATGTTCTCAATGTTGCACTGTTGGTTTTTTTGACATGGTTTTTGTTTTGTTTTAGTGTTTATTTTGAGAGGGCGCACGTGTGCATGGGCAGGGGAGGGGCAGAGAGAGGGAGAGAAAGAATCCCAAGCAAGCTCCATGCTGTCAGCACAGAGCCTGAGATGTGGGGCTCGATCTCACGAACCATGATATCATGACCTGAGCGAAAATCAAGAGTCAGATGCTTAATTGGCTGAGCTATCCAGGTGCCCCATTTTATCTTTTTTTAAAATTATACTTCATCCTTTGACAATCTTTTCTGGGCTCTTGGCTTTTTTTTTTTTTTAATTTTTTTAACGTTTATTTATTTTTGAGAGAGAGAGAGTGTGAGTGGGGGAGGGATAAAGAGATAGGGAGACACAGAATCTGAAGCAGGCTCCAGGCTGTGAGCTGTCACCACAGAGCCCTATGCAGGGCTTGAACTCATGAACCACGAGATCATGACCCGAGCTGAAGTCAGACACTTAACCAACTGAGCCACCCAGGCACCCCATTGGCTTTATTTTTTTTTAAGTAGGCTCCATGCCCAGCGTGGAGCCCAACATGGGGCTTGAACTCATGACCTGAGCTGATGAGATCGAGAGTCAGACGCTTAACTGACTGAGCCACCCAGGTGCCCTTAGGTTCTTGGCTTTAAATCACATTTTTATGCTGAAAATTTTTACATTTTTGTCTGTAGTCCTGACCTCTTCTGAACTCTAGGCTCATGTATCCAACTGCTTCCCTGACATCTCTACTTCAAAGTGGACCTATCAATCTTATCCAGAGCCAAAGGACAAAGCCATATGTTCTTCTCAATATGTGCAGAAAAAGCCTTTGAGAAATCTAGCACCCTTTAATTATACAAGCTCAACAAACTAGGAATCCAAGGTAACTTCCTCAGTCTAATCAAAGGTGTCTACAGAAACTCAAAGCTAACATTATACTTAATGGTGAAAGACCGAAAGCTTTCCATCTTTTATTAGGAACATGATAATGGTGTCTGCTGTCGCCACTTCTGTTCAATATTATAATTCAACATTATAATACAGGTTCTAGCCATGGCAAATAGGCAAGAAAAAGAACTAAAAGGCATGGAAATTGGAAAGAAGGAAATAAAACTATCTGTATTTGCAGATAAAATGGTGTTTTATGTAGAAAGTCCTAATGAATCCACAAAAAACTATAAGAGCTAATAAAAGAGTTCACCAAAGTTGCAAGATACAAGATCAGTATTCAAAATTGCATCGTAGGGGCAGCTGGGAGGTTCAGTCGGTTAAGCATCCGACTTTGGCTCAGGTCATGATCTTGAGGCTCACGAGTTCAAACCCCATGTTGGGCTCTGTGCTGACAGCTTGGATGGAGGCTGGAACCTGCTTCGGATTCTGTGTCTCCCTCTCTCTCTCTGTCCCTCCCCCACTTAATAAACGTTAAAAGAATTTTTTAAATTCAAAAAATTTTTTTGAATTGTATTTAGGCAAGTAACATTCTTTTACAACTTTTGTTCTGATATATATATATATATATATATATATATATATATATATATATGAAAATGTATAAAACAGGTATTCAGTTTAATGAATTATTATTGCAACCATCACCTAGGTAATGGTTTTTAGATTTTTTTAGAAAATTTTTTAAATGGTTTATTCATTCATTTATTTATTTATTTATAGACAGAACATGAGTGGGAGGGGGAAGAGAGATGGAGACACAGAATCCGAAGCAGGCTCCAGGCTCTGAGCTGTCAGCACAGAGCCCGACCCCGGGGCTTGAACCCATGAGCTGTGAGATCATGACCTGAGCAAAAGTCGGATGCTTAACCAACTGAGCCACCCAGGCGCCCCAATGGTTTTTAGATTTTTATTTTCATCTTAATGGAAGGTCTTGTCCACTTCCCCACTAAGGTGGTCTGAAGGTGAATTGAAGGCAAACTTGAGGGTTCGGAACTTCTTTCCAAACAACCCCAGGTTTGTCCCAATCCCGGAATAAGTACTTGCTTGAAGCCCCAGAGTTTTGCACTACAATGCAGTGGCTAACGAGATAACCTTGGGCTGGCAGATTACGGGCTGGAAGTACTAAAAGTCTATAGCTATTCTAAGAGAACTTAATATTGTTCCTGGAGAATTTTTCATTTTTAGTTAGACTTCATTCCAAAGGGCCAGTCAGGATATTGGCCACCAAATACTCTCCCAAGTGATGAAACTATTTCCTGCTGAGGCGCTTTGGCTGGTATGACCCATCTGGGTGCCAACGCACATCTGCTATGCCAGAAAAAAAAGGTAATTTTGGTTTTGACATAATTATTAATTAGCTGTCTTTTCCAGAGTAATTAGCCAGCAAGTTCAGCTGCTTTCTGAGGGCATGTTGTTAACATGTAAGAGGATGCTGTCTTCCTGTTTATTCTGGCAGAGGAACGTTTGCCCGGTTTAACCAAAATTTTCAGGTTGAAGTTACAAAGGAGGGGGACTAGATCCCTACCTGCCTTTACCCACTTTAAACTAGGGCTTCCTCTTCCTGCCTGCTTGTAATCTCTTTGCGACAGGGTATAAAGGACCTGGAAGAGCACTAAGAACCTTGGATCTCTTTTGGGCCATATGGTTTGGTCCAGATAGTTCTTAGCTGTGGAGTCCAAAGCCAGTGACACAGATAATGAGTACTATAGAAAGCCTTACACTGTTGTAAGTGATTGGACTTACAGGTGAAACAGAGGACATAGAGGGACAGTGTTAAGCCCCAAACCAAACCTTGACTAGGTTCCTGTCCAGAGAACTACAGGCCTACCATTTTTTTAGGAGAAAACATTTGGAGAGGGGATTCAGCCAAACCCAGTGGTGCTTTTTCTAGCTCAGATAAACTATAGGTCACAGATTGGCAGCCCATGAGCCATGTTCACAGGTAAGTTTTGTTTGTTCTTACTAGTATTTTAAAAACTTCTGCATTGGGGTGCCTGGGTGGCTCAGTTGGTTAAGCGTTCGACTTCAGCTCAGGTCACGATCTAGCAGTCTGTGAGTTCCAGCCCCGCGTCGGGCTCTGGGCTGATGGCTCAGAGCCTGGAGCCTGCTTCCGATTCTGTGTCTCCCTCTCTCTCTCCCTCTCCCTCGTTCATGCTCTGTCTCTCTCTGTCTCAAAAATAAATAAACGTTAAAAAAAAGAAAAAAAAACTTCTGCATTAGTTACCATTTAAATGTTTATTTATTTCAAGAGAGAGAGAGAACGAGTAGGGGAAGGACAAAGAGAGAGAATCCCCAGCAGGCTCCACACTGCCAGCTCAGAGCCCAAAGCGGGGGCTTGATCCCACGAACCGTGAGATCAAACCTGAGCTGAAACCAAGAGTTGGACTGAACCACCCAGATGCCCCATTAGTTACCATTTAAAAATCAGGAGAAATTCCCATAAAAATCAGAGTTTCCAACTGATCTTCAATAGTCAGAAGATCTTGGCAATCCTGGGCTTTTATTCCTGCAACTGTAACTAGCATCTGGAGACCAGTAGCAGCCTGCCCCCTTTAAATAGGGCACATGTGCCCCAGTGTTACTTTTCACACAGCATTTTCACTCATTGCAGTTACTTGCCTTGTCCCCACAGGTCTTTGCTTTGTGACCACTACACATTGGGTGTATTCAGCAAGGACCAAACCTCAAAAATTAAGATAGAATTCTGTGAGGTTTGAGACCCACTGCTGCTCATCCCCAGATTTCCCTGATGTATGCTTTGATAGCCTTCATGCCGTTGTTACAGTTTGTAACTAGTTATTTATGTGATTCGTTGATAAATGTCAGTCCCTGTTACAGGCTGCACAAAGGCAGAGACCTGGCTTGCTCTCCACTGTATCTCCAGTGTTTAGCACAGTGCTTGACACATAGTGAGTGCTTAATTCCTATGTGATGCACAACTGAAGATCTCTTAGCTTATTTCGTTAGTCAGATGTCTGCAAACATAGTGGTTATAATTTCACCAGTGGAGGACCTGGAAACATTGGGTGATTATTACAGCTCCACACGGGCAGTGCATAGCCTGACTCGGGGTTTGAATTCACGAACCACAAGATCATGACCTGAGCTGAAACCAAGAATCGGATGCTTAACAGACTGAACCACCCAGGCACCCCAGTGGTCAGTGGTTTTAAATGCAACAGAAAGGTCAAGAAAGATAAAGACCAAGAAGTGGCCACTGGATTTGGTAATATGGAGTTTATTGGTGCTGTTGGTGAAACCAGTTGCATTTGAGTGCTTGGTTAAGAAGCCTGACTTCAGTGTGTTATGACTCCGGGTTATGTGTGCCTTTGAACTGAGGTAATCTATGGGTAGTAATCTATGGGCAAAGCAGTTATTTCCTGTTTTTTTTTTTTGACCCACCACCCAGATTCAATTATTAACATTTTACTACACTTACTCCATCACATACCTATTCTACCAATCCATCTTACGTTTTGGATGCATTTTAAAGTAGATTGCAGAGATCAGGATACTTCCTCCTACCGCAGCATACATACCATTAACTAGGCTTTAATATTTTCACTTTTTTTTTCTTTTGTTGAAGTAAAATTTACATACAAAGAAATCACAAATCTTACATGTCCATTTGGTGAGTTTTCACAAATGCATCCATTTGTGTAACCCAAACCCCTGTCAAGGTGTAGAATATTATTGTCACCCCAGAAAGTTCCCTTAGGCCCCTTCCGAGGCTGTCCCCACTCTCACCTTCCACCTAAAGAGGCAACCACTGCTCTGATGTTTTCCACTACAGATTCGTTTTGCTTGTTCTAAAACTTCGTGTGAGCTGAATCTCACTGCTGCTTTTAGGCCTGGCTTCTGTAGCTCAGCATAATGTTGAGTTTCTTACATGTATGAATTCATACATATAGTAGTTCATTCTTTTCTGTTATTGAGTAGTATTCCATTGTATGAATATACCACAGATTGTTAACCCAAGTCGGACACTTGAGTTGTTTCCAGTTTCTGGCTGTTAAGAGTAAAGCGATGTAGGGTTGGTTGGTTTTTTTTTCCCCTTAACTGTCCATCTCATTAATGGGGCTAATCAGGGAAAAGCTAATTATCAAATAATCAGTAATACTTGCTGTGTGACTGAAATGCGAACCACATTCTCCTCTAATTTATCCCAGAGGTTGCTGTTTAATAACATTAAGTTAATATTTATAAGTGATTGTGATACATTGTTTTCTACTTTGGTTAACATGATCATCCCTGGAAGTCAGGCCAATAGGTGGCCATCTTTTCAGGCTAGTTTTTCCGTGACTCAGGCTTTAATGGATCGGTTTCCAGTACTGGCATTAAGGCCACCTGTAGTTGTTTTTTTTTTTTTTTTTTTAATCAGAATCACATGTTTTATTGATGCTGGTTGACAATCGAAAAGATTTACCAGTTGTGCCTGATGCATCCGCATGCACATTGCCAAGGGGACTGGATATGTAGAGGTATGTCAGAGAGCTCCTTATCAGGGAGTTGGATCAGGATAGGGGAACTGAGATCTTTTGGGAAGGATAGTAGTAACTACTCACACGCAGTGAGGTTAGCAGGACCATGCTCCTGCACCTCTCCCAGAAGCCCAGAGCCTGGTGACTAGGTTAGAAAACAAAGAGCAACTCTGGTTTCTTTGTGTGTGAAACAAAGTTTTATTGGGTCTGGGTCTTTGCATTTAGTTCCATATCCCATCACATTCCAGAAGAATATTATAGGGAATGTTCCAAAGGACCCCTCCAGAACCTAGTGTTTATCTCTATAATTTTTCTATAAGTCCTTTAAAATGATTCTTAAAGTGGAGGGCACCTGGGTGACTCGGTTGAGTGTCTCACTTCGGTTCAGGTCATGATCTCATGTTCCTTGAGTTCTAGAGCTAAGCCCGCATCAGGCAGGGTCCCTGCTGTTAGCACAGAGCCTGCTTAGGATCCTCTGTCCCTCTCTCTCTGCCCCTTCCCCGCCTGCACTCTCAAAAATAAAACATTTAAAAAACAAATAAAATGATCCTTATAGGGAATCATGTTCTACACATGAAATTTCAGGTACAATCATTAAAATACAAAAATTTTTGTTTTATAGTCCCTTGCTATGGAATTAAAATCTCTCTTCTGGGTTGACAATTTTGCATCTGAATAGTTCTTTAACATCAGAGCCTCACATGTAAGTGCCTTTTAAATAGTTATTAAATTGGTAAATGAGGGGTGCCTGGGTGGCTCAGTCCGTTAAGCCTCCGACTCTTGACGTTGGCTCAGGTCATGATTTCACAGTTCTTGAGCCCAAGGTTCTTGAGCTCAAGCCCTGCATCAGGCTCCACTCTGGCAGTGCTGAGCCTGCCTGGGATTCTGTGCCTCCTCTCTCTGCCCCTCCCTCTCTCTCAAAATAAATAAATAAACTGAAAAAAAATAAATTGGTAAATGAAAATAAATCTGACCTTCTCCCATACTTAGCACTGTTTTCCTCCTTGTTCTGCTTGGGAGGAGGTTCTTTCTCCTGAACTGGTTACTCTTCCCTTATCTTCTTGGCTGCCAAGCAGGCCTGGCTTTTCCCCAGCCATGCCCAAGAAGAATAGGGTAGCAATTTTGGAGAAAACATTTGGACCCATGAAGTGTTACATTCTCTAGATCATTAGGGATCCTATGTGTTTCAGATGGACACATGATTGCATTAGTAGTAAAAATGACATTTTTTTTTCTTTTCCAGCCCTGGAAAATGGAAGTGATTAGAGGTTGAGTGGCTAAATCAAACTGTATTACAGAAAACATTGTGGTCTTGTAAGTAACCAGATATCCAGGATAGTGCTATAATAGGCAGATTTCATTTTTTTCTCTTAACTCCGTTATAAGGAAAGAAGGCCCAACTTCATTGGTGGAGCAGACTGGGTAGAGGGAAGGAGCTGAGATGCAGTATGAGACCTGCTAACTCAGGTGGAGCAGACTGCAAAGCAGCTTGCCTGATAGGGGTTCAACCCAATCAGAAAGTGGTGGTGAGCAAGGAATACTATAAATTCCAGTTGTGGTTCAGGTAGAAGGTTGACAAATGTGGGAGTTCCAGAGGATGGGTAGGACCCAGCAATATGAGTCTTAGACTGGTGGTAAGAAGTCTAAGCAGACAGGGGTACCTGGGTGGCTCAGTCGGTTGAGCGTCCGACTTCAGCTCAGGTCATGATCTCGCAGTTTGTGAGTTCGAGCCCTGCGTCGGGCTCTGTGCTGACAGCTCAGCCTGGGGCCTGCTTCAGATTCTGTGTCTCTCTCTCTGCCCCTCCCCTACTCACACTCTGTCTCTCTCTCACCTTCAAAAATAAGTAAACATTAAAAAGATTTTAAAAAGACAAAAAAAAAAAAAAAAAAGTCTAAGCAGACAGTTGCCATTTAAAAGGTTGGTGTATTACGATGCCTGGGTGGCTTGGTTGAGCATCCACCTTCAGTTCAGGTTATGATCTCATGGTTTGTGAGTTTGAGCCCCACATCGAGCTCACTGCTGTCAGTGCAGAGCCTGCTTAGGATCCTCTGTCCCCTTCTCTCTCTGCCCCTTCCCTGCTTGTGCTCTCTCTCTCTCTCAAAAATAAACATTTTGTTAAAAAAAAAAGGTGTATGATTCTGGGGAGTGTAACCCAGAGCTAGGGTTCACAGGCAGCACTTTACTTCCTGGAGAGGAGGCCTGGCTGTAGTTAGAAGACCAGGGTTCACAGGGGTTTAGGATACTGGACAGGTTACCAGTTTAGGGATTTGGAAACGATCTAATAGTAATAGAAAATGACATATTTTCTCCTTCAAGCTCTGGGACATAGACCAAGCCAGAAGACCAGTTACCCAGGTGAAGGCACCCTGAGGGTGGGGAGGGTTGTGAGGAAAGAGAAAGTGGAGAATGAGTTCAGGGGCTGGCACTAAGGTGGAGGGATCCAGTGGTCATCACTATGCCCTCACGTTCAAGACCAGAGTAAGAGGGAATATAACTTAATTCTACAGCTCAGTAGAGTTTGGGGAGGTGGGCAGCTGACCTGCCACAGTAGAACTAGCAGAGTTTTACAGCAAGCAAGCTCTTTTCTTCCTCCTTTCCTGCTCTTCATCTTTTTTTTTAAAGTTCATTTCTTCATTCTGAAAGAGACTGAGAGAGAGCACAAGCAGAGGAGGGGCAGAGAGAGAGAAAGAATCCCAAGTAGGCTCCACACTGTCCATGCAGAGCCTGACATGGGGATCCATCTCACAAACCATGAGCTCATGACCTGAGCCAAAATTAAGAGTTGGATACCTAACTGACTGAGCCACTCAGGCACCCCTAGATTTCCTTCGTTTTTACATAAGGTCCTTTTTCTGTTCTTGCATCCTGTCTAGGACATCACATTACATTTTGTCATCTGTCTCTTTAGGTTACTCTTGCCTGTGACATTTTCTTAGACTTCCTTTGTTTTTGATAACTTTGACAGTTTTGAGGAGTATTGCTTAGGTGTTTTGTAAAATGTTCTCTCAATTGGGATCTTTCATTGTTTCTGGTGTTTAGATTGGAGGTTTTGGTTTTGGGGGGAAGACTAGAGAGGTAAAGTGCCCTTATCATCAAATTGTATCAAGGGTACATATGTTAATGTGATATATCATTGTTAATGTTGACTGTAATCACCTGGCTGAGGTACTGTTTGCCAGGATTCTCCTCTTTAAAGTTACTTGCGCTTCTCCCCTCCCCCATACCTTTCCACACTGTACTTTTTGGGAGGATGTTAGTATATGCACTCCATATTTAGGTAGAGGGAGTTATGCTCCATTTCCTTGAGGGCAGAGTATCTACATAAATTATTTGATTTTCTCCTGCATGGGAGATTTGTCTCCTCTCCTATATTTGTTCACTCATTTATATCAGTATGGACTCATAGGTATTTATTTTATACATTGGGTTCTAATCCAATTTTACTTTGTTGCTCAAATTGTTCCAGCTGTGACCATTGAGAGCTCTTTCATTTGGCTCCTGTGTCTTTTTGGCATACTCCCATCATTGTGGGGGGTTGTCTGAGCACTTCCTTATTTTCTGACACTACAGGTTCCTCCAGGCTCATCTTACACAGTTCCTGCCACAGTCCTAGAATCAGCCATTTTTCCAAGGAGCCCAGGTTCCTTTTATTGGAGAATCGTATTAGAAACCAAGATCTGGGTGCTAGGTGAGCTTTTTGCTACTGGGATTTTCTTGCTTCTAGGCCCTCTCACCTGACCAAGCAAGGAAATATGGGTGTATAATACTCCATGTGTATACACACAACTGTAAATATTCTATGTATAACCACCTGTATCTGTGTTAAAAATGGGTTTATATTGATGTCTCCAACTCTAATCCATTACCACATGCATTACCACCGTCTCCTCTTGCTTCTCCATTCGAACAGGTAAGAAACGTGGCTCCCACTATCCACCATTCATTTACTTAATTCTTCAAAAAAAATTTTTTTTTGAAAAATAAATAATGGGGGCGCCTGGGTGGCTCAGTCGGTTAAGCGTCCGACTTCGGCTCAGGTCACGATCTCGCAGTCCGTGAGTTCGAGCCCCGCGTCAGGCTCTGTGCCGTCTGCTCAGAGCCTGGAGCCTGTTTCAGATTCTGTGTCTCCCTCTCTCTCTGACCCTCCCCCGTTCATGCTCTGTCTCTCTCTGTCTCAAAAATAAAATAAAAAATAAAAAAAAAAGAAAAAGAAATAATGTTTATTTATTTTTGAGAGAGAGAGAGAGAGAGAGAGAGAGAGAATCTGAAGCAGGCTCCAGGCTCCGAGCTGTCAGCACAGATCCCGACACGGGGCTTGAACTCATGAACCATGAAATCATGACCTGAGCCAAAGTCAGATGCTTAACCGACTGAGCCACTGAGGCACCGCATTTACCTAACTCTTCAATTTTATTATACATGCATTGTAGCGACAGAATTGTTAGCCCATACGCCAAAAACAACTTTATCCACTAGAGTACAATACTTATATTGTTTCTTTTGTTTTTAGTCGTACAGACTTCCCTCATTTCCTAGGTTATTAGGTCAGCACCTTTTGTCTCTACCCTTTCAGTGAGTTTGTTTCATACATTTGTAATACAGCTAGATTGTTTTGTAATGATTTTAATACAATGTGTTAAGTGCACTGATAAGAGATGAGCACATGGGGGAGTCCTGAGGTGGAACAGTTGATCCAGCTCTGGGATAGGGTAGGGATAGAAGGCAGCCTAGGGGAACCGCAGGTGAGGCCTGGTGTATACCTCAAAGCAGCTCCTAAAGTATGGTCTCTGGACCACAAGCATTAGTATCACCTGGGAACTTTATAGAAATACAAATTCTTGGGCCTGACTATAGAATCAGATAGTTTGGTGTTGGGGTCTAGCATTCTGTGTTTTAACAAGCCCTCCAGAAGATTATGCATAACATTGAGAGTTACTGTCTTAAAGAATGAGTTCTGTGAGTTTCGTTTGATGAAAGGAGAGTGCATTCCAGGAAGAGGAGGGTGGTGTAAGCTTAGATGACACCAAGTAGCATGATGGGCATAAGGGGTTAAAATAAGATGTTTGAGGCAGGAAGTGGTAGGAGTTAAGGCAGAGAGGTTCAGCAGTTCCGGGCTATATCAGGAGGGCTTGGAATGCCAGGCTAAGGAACTTAAACTCTATTATATAGGCCACAGGAAGCCACTGAAGAATTTTCTGTTATTGTTAATAGCTTTATTGAGGTATAGTTCACATACCATACATACATTTCAGCCATGTAAACTATACAGTTTAATAATTTTTAGTATATTCACAGAGTTGTACATTCATCACCCCCAAAAGAAATTCCTTGCCCTTTAGCTGTTACCACCACCAAGTCCCAGAATTCCCCAGCCCCGCCCCCCCCCCCCCCCAGTCCCTGGCAACCACCAATCTACTTTTTCCTCTGTGAATTTGCCTATTCTGGACATTTCATATGAATGGAATAATAAAACGTGCTCTTTTGTGACTGGCTTACTCATGTAGCAAAACATTTTCAAGGTTCATTCATGTTGTAGCACGAATCAGTATTTTATTCCTTTTTTATGGCTGCATAATATTCCATCATATGGCTATACCACATTAAAAAAAATTTTAATGTTTATTTTTTAGAGAATGAGAGAGAGAGGCAGAGTGTGAGCAGGGGAGGGACAGAGAGAGAATAAGACACAGAACCTGAAGCAGGCTCCAGGCTCTGAGCTGTCAGCACGGAGCCTGATGCAGGGCTCGAACTCACAAACTGAGAGATCATGACCTGAGCCAAAGTTGGACCCTTAACTGACAGAGCCACCCAGGTGCCCCAATATACCGCATTTTTATCCATTCAGTTGGTGGATATCTGTGTTATTTCCCCTTTTGGCGTATGAATAATACTGCTACGCACATTCATGTACAAGATTTTCTGTGGACAGATGTTTTCATTTCTCTTGAGTCTGTACCTGATTGTAGAATTCTTGGATCACATGGTAATCCCATGTGTAACTTTTTTTTAATGTTTGGGTTTTTTTTTTGAGGGGGTGGGGAGGGGCAGAGAGAGAGGGGACAGAGGATCCAAAGATGCGGGCTCTGCACTGACAGAAGCAGCCCAGCGTGGGGCTTGAACTCACAAATTGTGAGATCATGACCTGAGCTGAGGTGGGATGCTCAACCGGCTGAGCCACCCAGCCACACCCATGTGTAACTTTTTTGAGGAACTGACAAATTATTTCCAAAGCGGCTGCACCATTTTACATTCCCACCAACAGTGTTATGAGAGTTCCAATTTTTCCACATTGTTGCCAACACTTGGTATTTTCTTGCTTTTTGATTCTAGTCATCCTAATGGGCATAAAGTGGTATCTCATTGTGGTTTTGGTTTGCATTTCCCTGATGACTAATGATGTTGAGCATTATTTCCTGTGCTTACTAGCTATAGATCTTCTTTGGAGAAATCTCTATTCAGATCCTTTTTCCATTTTTAAATTGTGTTGTCTTTTAATTATTGAGTTACAAGATTTCTTTATATATTCTAAGTACAAATCCTTTATCAGATACATGATTTACAAATATTTTCTCCCATTGTTTGGGTTGTCTTTTCACTTTCTTGGTAGTATCCTTGGAAACATAAGTTTTTCATTTGGTGAAGTCCAATTTCTTTTTCCTTTGGTTGCTTGTGTGTTTGGCATCATATCTAAGAAACCACTGCCAAATCCAAGGTTACGAAGATTTATACCTATATTTTCTTCTAAGAGTTTTTAGTTCTTATATTTATGTCTGTGACCCATTTTTAATTAATTTTTGTGTATGGTGTGAGGTAGGGGATCAATTTTATTCTTTTGCATATGATATTCAGTTGAAAAGACTATTCTTTCCTCAGTGAATTGTTTTGGCCTCCTTTCTAAATCAATTGACTGTAAACCACTGGAGAATATTAAGCAGAGGAATGACCTGATTTCTTTTACATTTTTTTTCTTTTATGTTTTAGGCAGTATCACTGGCTGCTATGTAGAGAATGTATTGGAGGGGCCAAGAGTGGATGTAAGGAGACCAGTGAGTAGGAAGTTGCCATTACCTGGGCCAGAGGTGATGGTGACTTAAACCACAGTAGTGGTAGTGCAGATGGAGACATAGGTTATACTTGGGAAATAAAGTTAGTAGGGCTTGGGGATTGTCCAGCTAGGGGAGAGGGTGATTAAAAGAGGGTGGAGGTCAAGGATGACTCATGTGAATTGGAGTCAAGGATGATCTTCAGATTTCTAGCTTGTATGGCTAAGTTGATAGTAGTGTCATTTACTATCACATGAATGGAGAAACATGTTTTTAGAGGGGGAAATAACAAGTTTAATTTGGAATTAGTTGAATTTGAGTTGCCTGTGAGATTTTTTTTCAAGTGGAGATGTGCAGAAGGCATTTGGAATGCGAGTCTAGACTGGAGTTTGGGGGCAAGCCCTGGAATGGAGAGAGTGGTTTCATGAGCACATAGGTGGAGGTGGAAGCTCTGGGAAAGCCAGAGGAGAGAGTAAAAGGAATGAGAAGAGGGCCCAGGACTGAGCCCTATGGAAAGAAGAATAGGATCCCAAGAAAGACACAGAAGAAATGGCCACTGATCAGGAAGGAAACCAGGAAGAATCTATAGGAATGCAGTGGAAGGAAGAAATTTTAAGGAGGGAGTGATCATTAGTGTCAAATGTATCAGAGGTACAGAAAAATAAGGTTTGAGAAGTGCCCAGGTATCTTTCCTGTTTCCATGCTCCCACGATATAGGTTGGTTGGTTTGGTTGTTTTTTTTTTTTAATTTTTTAATGTTTGTTTATTTTTGAGAGACACAGAGACAGTGCGAGTGGGGGAGGGGCAGCAGAGAGAGATGGAGATGCAGAATCTGAAGCGGGCTCCAGGCTCTGAGCTGTCTGCACAGAGCCCAATGCAGGGTTCGAACACACAGGTGATGAGATCACGACCTGAGCAGAAGTCGGATGCTCAACTGACTGAGCCACCCAGGCACCCCTGGTTGGTTGGTTTTACAAGAAAATATCACTCCATACTTCTTATGGGTGACATTTTAAAAAAATACTATGGAACCAATAACCTTTGCACATACATTTCTCACAAATAATGTCTGAAGGTGTTGCTGGCAGTGTCTGGTGGGTATGTGTCTTAAGTGATGCCAGCTTTCATTGGCATCTTCTGTGCTAATCTTTCCCATCCTGAATTGAGGATATTAAAAACCCAACTGCAGTTTAGTTTCCAAAATGGATTCTAACATGTTCTCAGATTGAATGTTCAATCTGTTTCCTTCTTTTCTAATCTTCTCTCTCTCTCTCTCTCTATATCTATCTATATATCTATGTATATATATATATATATATATATCTATGTATATATATATATATATATATATATATATATATTTTTTTTTTTACAGATACGTGAAAGAGGCCAAAGAAGCAACTAAGAATGGAGATCTGGAAGAAGCATTTAAACTTTTCAATTTGGCAAAGGACATTTTTCCCAATGAAAAGGTGATGAGCAGAATCCAAAAAATACAGGAAGCCTTGGAGGAGTTGGCAGAACACGGAGATGATGAATTCACAGATGTGTGCAACTCTGGCCTGCTGCTCTATCGAGAGCTCCACAACCAACTATTTGAGCACCAGAAGGAAGGTATAGCTTTCCTCTATAGCCTATATAGGGATGGAAGAAAAGGTGGCATCTTGGCAGATGATATGGGATTAGGGAAGACTGTGCAGATCATCGCTTTCCTTTCT
Source organism: Panthera onca (assembly GCF_046562875.1). NCBI lineage: Eukaryota > Metazoa > Chordata > Mammalia > Carnivora > Felidae > Panthera > Panthera onca. The sequence continues at coordinate 70,831,616 of NC_138357.1, forward strand.
GGTATGTTTGATGCCACACTTGTGAATCATGTGCTGCTGATCATGCCAACCAATCTCATTAGCACGTGGATAAAAGAATTTGTTAAGTGGACTCCAGGAATGAGAGTGAAAACCTTTCACGGTCCTAGTAAGAATGAACGTACCAGAAACCTCAATCGGATTCAGCAAAGGAATGGTGTCATTATCACTACGTACCATCCGTTAGTCTGCTCAGTGGGGAAAATCTCCTGGAGGACTAACCTGCTGAGGATGCCCAGAAACTCCTCTAAAATAAGAAACTTCTATGTCAAATGCAGCTGAGCAAGAACACAGTGTATTAAAAGAATCACTGTTAAGAATCATGTGGTTATTTTGGCAAAGTTTTATTTTTGAAGCAGTACAGTATTTATAATTCTTTATACATTTTTGTATGTTATAAATATGGGAATGTGAAATAAAAAATTCAGATACATAAAACATCGGCTGCTTAGTCTAGTACAAACCACTGGTAGAAGAACTGAGTGCCTTTTTGCCTGCAATAAATGTTTATTTAAAAAGAAGAGTTCACAAAAAAAAGTTCATGTTGAATGGCCTTTATGTACAGCATATTATATTAAGACATTGGAGCTAATAACTGTCCTGGCAGATCAAAGTTGGCTAACTTACAAAACAAGTGTTGTCTATTGCTTATTTTAGGATTTTCATATGCTAATACAACTATTTGATGTCCAACTCAATGTGTGAATAGTGTGAACTAGGTATTTGGCTCTCCTAGAGATGATTTTTAAATTAACTTATGGGGTATACTGAGAATCACAGACAGTAGCTCTGAGGGAAAAGAGACTGAAGGTTAAAAGGAGTCTGCTTGACTTCTCTCTTTTTTTAATTAAGTAAACTTTACACCCAATGTGGGGCTCAAACTCACAATCCCAAGATCAAGAGTTGCATGCTCTACCGACTGAGCCAGCTGAGTGCCCTTGCTTGACTTATCTTTGAGAACAGCTGACTGAATACCCACTATAGTGTGCACACTAACTTTTCCCCACCTCATCTTGTGCCGACAAACCCACAATGACAGAGTTCATAAAATACAAGGATTATTCAACACCTTTTAAAGAAATAAACAGGGGCACCTGGGTGGCTTAGTCGATTGGGCGTCCGACTTCAGCTCAGGTCATTATCTCACAGCTCGTGAGTTCGAGCCCCGCGTCAGGCTCTGTGCCAATGACTCAGAGCCTGGAGCCCGTTTCAGATTCTGTGTCTCCCTCTCTCTCTGCCCCTCCCCTGCTCATGCTCTGTCTCTCTCTGTCTCAGAAATAAATAAAAACATCAAAAAAAAATTTTTTTAAAAAGAAATAAACAGAATTGTATAAAACACTGTCAGTCTTCCATACAATTTTATTTTCTCCCTTCAACCATAATAATATGATATCCAAATTTTGTCTTAACTGGAGGGTCTGTAAACACAGGCTTATCCAGCCCACTTATGGGCAAGGCAAATGCTGCTTCTTGAAATGGTCCCACCATGGTACCTCTGGTCATCCAACCCAAGTCACCCTGAAAAACCCAAAAGATATGTGATGTCAGGTGGCCCTCCAGAGGAAACAGTTCTACAGTAGCTTGAGAATTTCCCAACACAAATGCTAAGGTTCCTAGTTTTATTTGCCTGGGCTGTAAAGAAGTGGGCCTGACAAGGACAAATGGGTGAAAGAGATCCAACCATGGACTGAACACATAAGCACTCACAATGCTGCCAGGTGTCTCAGCTGTGCGAGTTTGGTCGTGCCTAGTCTTAGACAACAGGTACCCTGTACACAACTGTACATTTCTGCTTTTAAGATCTTTAAACCAAGATATGGCTAAAATTAAAGGCAGAACATAGAAATAACCCCTACCACTGTGTGTCCTCCATGGGGGATAAATGAAAACAACACCATACCCCTTGCCTGGCTTTATCTTCACTATACTGTATGGCCACTTCATTGAATCTCATTCCAGATTTCAACTTTTCCATGGCTTCCATGATTTTCCCATGTTTTTCACACAGAATGTGTCTGACCTACAAGGAAAAAGTATGGTCACATAATTTGAGAGACACAAACAATTCCTTTTCTCACAGTACAGCAGTCATGCTGTATTACCCCCAGTAGTGAAAAAATAGATCAGGTTACGGCAACAAAACCCTGAAGTCTGCTCAGTTGGGCGATGGCCACAAGCTCGTTTCCCATGTCAAGACACTATCTCAGAACTCTGATTTTTTTTTAATTAACTTAAATTTTTTTTTACTAAAAAAATTTTTCAGTGTTTATATTTGAGAGAGTGAGCGAGTGAGCGCATGTAGGGGAGGGGCAGAGAGAGAGAAACACAGAATCTGAAGCAGGCTCCAGGCTCCGAGATGTCAGCACAGAGCCCGACATGGGGCTTGAACTCACAAACTGTGAGATCATGACCTGAGGAGAAATCGGACGCTTAACTGACTGAGCTCAGGCACCCCTCAGAAATCTGATTTAGATGGAAAATGGGCACCTGGCTGTGGGAAGCTACTATCTTAACCATGTACTTCAATGGTAACAGGAAGAGGAAACAGAATAGTTGAAAGCTTGGGCCTTTGAGTCAAATCCCACCTCTGCTGTACAATTGCAGGCATTTTTTTTCTTTTTAAAAAATTTTTAACATTTATTTTTGAGAGACAGAGCACAAGTGGGGGAGAGGCAGAAAGAGAGGGAGACACCGAATCCAAAGCAGGTTCTAGGTTCTAGGCCATCAGCACAGAGCCTAATGTGGGGCTTGAACCCACAAACTGTGAGATCATGACCTCAGCGGAAGTTAGACACTTAACTGACTGAACCACCCAGGTGCCCCAATTGTAGGCATTTTCTTAAACCTCTAAGTGTTTCCCCCTTTGTGCACTGAGATAATAATAGTACTTATGTGTTCTCATAGGGTTGTGAAGACTGAGGTGATGCAGTCAGTATTCAATAAAGGTTAGCTGTTATTTCATCAGAGTGGGGATGATATTTAAAAACCCACTAGGAAATATTTTTTATGAAAAAAGGCCCAAGGTATAAAGCCTCCTCACAATTCAACACTTTGAAAAAGTATCGTATGTTGATTAAGAATACTCAACCCTATAGAAGTATTCAAGTTTGACCTATGTTTACATAAAGCCATGTGTTTTTATTAAAATCACTCTATCTTGAAAACTGGTTTTGTCAGGGTAGCCATTTTGCAGGATTTCCAATTTCTCAAACACAATCCATTGTTTCATATTGTAAGTGATACACTGGGATGGGGGCTAAAGGTGTCTCCCTTATAAATGGAGACAAGCAAATCAAGGTTGTCTTCAGGGTTCAACTATTGCAATTGGGGGCAAGGGGATTCTAGGCCCACAGGAATAACTTCCCGATGGAGAAGCTACACAGGAGTTAGGAACATAGATAGCAAAGGAAAGAATGTGTCAAAAAGCAGGGTTCAGAGAGGCAAAATTATATAGAATGTACAGGATGTACAGAATGTACTGTCCCTGGCAGACAGGAACAATCTGGACACTAGAGATACATGTTGGGAAACAAGGACAGTTCATCAAGACCTCAAGTTGGCCTGGCCAAAACAGCTTCTAGGATGCCCCCCCTCTTTATGCTTCTACACTCACAAAGCAACCTTCTGGTACAATTACTGGGAACTGAATTACAGTATTCATGATCACAGAAAGGGGAGACCACCCAGCACCTTATACATGAATAAACAAGTATTTTGGTCTGGACAGTCTGACAGGTTACACATAATGAGTCTGTAGTACCTGTAGGGTTTGCAATGTGACCAACTGGCAACTGTGTAAGGCTGGCATCTTAGAAGACAGCCAACCCTGGGGCACCTGGGTAGCTCAGTTGGTTAAGTGTCCGACTCCTGATTTTGGCTCAGGTCATGATCTTGCTGTTTGTGGGTTTGAGCCCTGCGTCAGGCTCTGCACTGACAGTGCAGAGCCTGCTTGGGATTTTCTCTCTGCCTTTCCTGTGCATTCTCACTCTCTCTCTAAATAAATGAATAAACTTAAAAAACAAGAGAGCCAACCCACAGAGAATTTGGGAGTGATTAGCACAGAGGTAGCAGCTGACACTATGGGAGGTGATGAGATTGCCCAGGAAGGTTACGTAGAATGAGAATAGGAGAAACGTAGGTTAAAGACATCCTCGGAGAACACTGATGTTTAAGCAATAAGCAAGGAAAAAGCTCAATAACCATAATATAAAAAGAAAGGCCAGAAAGGTAGGAAAGGTGTGTTAATAGAAACCAAGCCAAAAGAAAGTTTCAAGGAGGAAATGGTCAACAGGCTTAAATGCGGCAGAGTGATCAGGTAAGAAGTACAACCGATTTAGCAATGAGTGATTGATGACCTTAGCAAAAGCAGTTTCAGAAGAGTAGAAACTGCAGAAGCCAGATGGTGGAGGGCACACAGAGAGAGGGATAGGAGGCAGGAAGGAAATCCGTGTGGGGTACTCCCCCAGCTGAGGTAGAAAAAGAGAAAGGGCTCTTATCAGAAGAAAATGGTCACAGACATGTATATATGTTATTTTTATTTTTTATTGTTTTTTATATTTTGCTTTAAAAATTTTTTTTTAAATGTTTATTTATTTTTGAGGGAGAGAGAGGGAGAGAGACAGAGCACAAATGGGGGAGGGGCAAAGAGAGAGGCAGACACAGAACCCGAAGCAGGCTCCAGCACAGAGCCCGACGCAGGGCTCGAACTCAAGGACTGTGAGATCATGACCTGAGCCGAAGTCGGATGCTTAACCGACTGAGCCACCCAGGCAGCCCAACATGTACGTATTTTAAAGGTCCCTGGGCAGAGGTCTCAGAATGAAGGGAAAGATGCAGTAAAGAGGGAAAGGTTGAAGACAGAGCAAAGAAACAGGGTGGACATAATGCAGGATAAGGCCTGGTACTCAGAGCCCTGCTTGAAAAACTTATTAGTCTTAAAGAAAGAAAGATGAGAAGACAGAGAAGGGAGATGTGGGTGAAGAGAACTTTGTTGGAGAGGGGGCCAGAAAGCCAACGAGTTCCTCACAATAGATCAGGTTTCCATTTTCTTCTGAAAATTTAACAATATTTAAAAGTTATTATTTGCTAGGCATGTGCTAAGCACTTCTCTCATGAAATCCTCACACCAACCCTGTGACACTGGGTCAGTGTTTGTCAACCCTGGCAGTATTTCAGAATCGTCCTCAGTGCTTTTGAGGGGCACCTGGGTGGCTCAGTAGGTTGAGCGTCCGACTTTGGCTCAGGTCATGATCTCACGGCTTTTGAGTTCCAGCCCTGATCAGGCTCTATGCCGACAGCTCAGAGCCTGAAGCCTGCTTCAGATTCTGTGTCTCCCTCTCTCTATGCCCCTCCCTCACTCATGCTCTCTCTCTCGCTCTCTCTCAAAAATAAATAAACATTAAAAAATTTTTTAAAAAGATAAATAAAAAATCCACCAAGGTCCAGGCCCCATCCTCCAGGGATTCTGAGGCAGCTGGTCTGGGGTGGGACCCTGGACATTGGTAGTTTGAGAAGCTATCTAGGCGAATCTGATGTACAGCAGGATTGAGAAACAATGGACGAAGTTATCTACTGACGGACTGGAGCAGGGTGGTGGATGGCTTGAAGTGAGTGGCAGAGGACTGCTGAGTAGTACTGAAGAGCCTAGCTAAGGTTAGAGACCAGGAATTAGTGGTCCCAATTCCCAAGGCTGTGTGACTCTCCAGCAGGGCCCAGCAGTTCTGGGTTTAAATGTAAAGGAAGTAGGGGCGCCTGGGTGGCTTAGTCAGTTAAGCTTCTGGCTTCGGCTCAGGTCATGATTTCACAGTTCGTGAGTTCAAGCCCGTCATTGGGCATGCTGCTGTCAGCACAGAGCCTGCTTTGGATCCTCTGTCCGCACCCCCTCCGTCCCTCTCCTTGTCTCTCTCTCTCAAAAATAAACAAACATTAAAAAAATTTTAATGTAAAGGAAGTAGACCACTGGATGATCTGGAGTTGGTAGTCTGGCAGGTGGATGCAACAGCTGACCAAAAGGAAAAAGAGTCGGGGCTCCAACATCCAGTGGTCAAGCTCTCTGATCTAATTTCCAGCCTACAGGACATACAGGGCTTGGACAACAGACAGGAAGCCGGGAGACGGTGGGAAGAACAGGCAGGCTTGAGGGCTAGAGGTCCATATGCACAGAAGAACAGAACAAGACTGGGGGAGGCAGGAAGCAAAGGGGAAGGAAGGAAGCTGTGGTTGGTAGGTGGATTTCAGAATCTGGATAGCTCTAGAGACACAGGGCAGGGTGTGGGCTCAGGAGTGGGATTGAAAGCAGGATGGCAGGATGTGGAAGGAGCCTAGCCCCTAAAAGACTGGAGGGTTCCAGGGTTCCCTTCCTACTGGGACCTTTCCAAACACCAGAAATAACTCAGATGTCCTCTAGCAGGTGAACAGTTAAACATACTACGGCACACCCATTCCATGGCACACTACTTAGCAATACAAAGGAATAGACTATTGATAGGTGAAATCTCCGGAGAATTATGCCAGTGAAAAAGCCAAAAGGTTACATATTGTGTCATTCCATTCGTGTAACATTCTTGAAATTATAAAATTACAGAAATAGAGAACAGATCAGTTGCTGCCAGGGGTTAAGGACGGAGGGAAGGTGGGGGAGGAAAGTGGGTATGGCTATAAAAGGGCAACAAGAGGGATTCTGGGGGTGATGGAAATGTTCTGTATGTTTACTGGATCAACGTCAACCTCCTAGTTGTGCTGTGTACTAGAGTTTGATGTAACATGTTATCGGGGGGAAACAGGAAACAGCACATGTACCATTTCTTACAAGTGGAATGTGAGTCTCAAATTATCTCAAAAGATGGGGTGCCTGGGTTGATCAGTTGGTTAGGTGTCCAACTCTGGATTTTGGCTCAGGTCATGATCTCACGGTTTGTGGGATTGAGGCACATATCGGCCTCTGTGCTGACAGCTTAGAGCCTGCTTGGGATTCTCTGTCTCCCTCTCTCTCTGCCCCTCCCCTGCTCATGTGCTTGCTTTCTCTCTCTCCCAAAATAAAATAAAAATAAAATAATCTCAAAAGAAAAAGCTTAGCAAGAGAATTTAGTTCTAATCAAATTTCCTATGTGCCACTTCTTTCCACATACCTCATGCACAGCCACACTGAAATCATTTTTTTCCAGAAAGAGCAAGAATCCTCTTTGAAGCCATGTGCAGCGGAGCAGTCTCTTGTGTTGGGTGCTTGTAAAAGTCAGCATATAAGGTGAAAATTGTATATGGCCAAAATTCCCTACAATATCCCTTATGAAGATGCCATACTGGAGACCAACATGTCAGCCCTCATCAAACCCAACACAGCCTGTCTCCCCAGACTGCGGCAACAATGACAACTTCTTCAGCTGAACACCAGATGAAGTACTTGGTTTATATTTAGGGACCACGTTTTATGAGAACTTCTCTTTGGATACCAGAATCCCACTTCACATAACTGGATGCTCATACGAGAACAGAGGTCTACTATGGAGAAGCTGATTAATGTCTCCTACCTCACTTTCTCTGGGCCATAGGGTCATCGAGTAGAAAAGTGGGTAGAAAAGCCCACACTGTTTCTATGCTCCCTCTCTCTTTTTTTTGGCTGCGTGTGCATGGCTGGGTTTATACGATGCAATCCACTACTCCACTTATTATACAGCAGTGAAATTTATCTTTACCTAACTGCTCCAAGTATACTGTGATAATAGAAACCATCTCTTACCTGCTGGATTTTTTAAAGATTTTTTTAATGTTTATTTATTTATTTTTTATTTAGAAAAAAATTTTTTTTAACGTTTTATTTATTTTCAAGACAGGGAGAGACAGAGCATGAACAGGGGAGGGTCAGAGAGAGGGAGACACAGAATCTGAAACAGGCTCCAGGCTCTGAGCAGTCAGCACAGAGCCCGATGCGGGGCTCGAACTCATGGACCACGAGATCATGACCTGAGCCGAAGTCGGCCGCTTAACCGACTGAGCCACCCAGGCGCCCCTAATGTTTATTTATTTTTGAGAGACAGATAGACAGAGTGTGAGCAGGGGAGGGGCAGAGAGAGAGAGACGGAGACAGAGAATCTGAAGCAGGTTTCAGGCTCTGAGCTGTCAGCACAGAGCTCAACGCAGGGCTCAAACTCATGAACCATGAGATTGTGACCTGAGCTGAAATTGAAAGCTCAATTGAATGAGCCACCCTGGTGCCCGTTTTTGTTTTTGTTTTTAAATACAGAAACCATCTCAGTACACTGCTTGGCACAGGGCAGATGTCACTAAATCCTTATTGAATGAATGAATCCAAGTATCGGATCCCATACTCTGAAACAATGAAACTGCCTTGTTACGTAGCACTAAGTAGTAAGGTTTTGTTTTCCCAGGGCAGATAACACTCCTCTGTACTAGGTCAAGTACTTCAAATAGTTATTTGTGATTGCCTCCCATCCCAATGTTCATGGTCAGGTCCCTGGACTGTAGCTTACCAATTGGGGGAGCAACATAAAATATTAAATATTATTTCCTTCTGACAAACAGTTCATTCATTTACTGGGAAGATCTAACTTAATACATGTTAAGAAACAATACAAAGTATGAAGAAATTCTGGATGTTTGAGGGAACAGTTGAGAAATAAAATGGAATTACTTTGTGACACTGGTCCCTATTTTCCAATTTTATGTTATCTTGATTTCATATCAGTAGTAGGCTAGCCTCTTTTTTTAAGTTTATTTTGGCGGGGGGAAGGGGCAGAGAGAGAAAAAGAAAGAGAATCCCAAGCAGGCTCCACACCGTTTCAGTGCAGAGTCCAATGAGGGGCTCGATCACGACTGGTCATCATGACCGTGAGATTGTGACCAGAGCTGAAATAAGAGTGAGATGCTTAACTGACTGAGCCACCCAGGTGCCCCAGTAGTAAGTAGGCTAGCCTCTTAGAATGGGTTAAGCATACTGTCTTTTCCTTTTCTGGGTACCAAAATAACACATGTATATGTATGTTATTTATATTTAACATGAAAGAAAAGGAACTAGTAACTCACCTTTACTGCATTGCCACCACCTTTGGGACCCTGAGCCTTCTTGTCAGAACTGTCACTCCCAGAGGCTGCTCCCCCTTTAGAGAAGAGATCATAGGTACTCATTTAAAATGCATCTTGATATTTACAGAAAGGTCCAATACAAGAGGAGTGGATACTTCTGTCATAGCACCATGCTTCAAAGGGGCACTCTGCCACTTTACTACATGAAGCTACAATTAACCTGTGACTCACCTCTCTTAAAACAAGAAATTCATGCCCACATAAGCCCTTCGTAGAAAACAGATATACAAGTGAGTGTGCTAATGGATGAATGAGAGTGCCAAAAGTCTGGTCCAGATTCTCTGGACCCAGTTTGAAATCCTGCTTCTAAGGGCAAATCTCCGAGCTCCTGTAAGATTTTTTTTTTTTAACATTTATATATTATTGAGAGACAGAGAGATATAGAGCATGAGCATGGGAGGCGCAGAGAGAGGGGGAGACACAGACTCTGAATCAAGCTCCAGGCTCTGAGGCTGTTAGCACAGAACCCGACAGAGGGCTCAAACTCACAAACCGTGAGATCCTGATCTTAGCCAAAGTCGGACGTTAACCGACTGAGCCACCCAGGCGCCCCCCTCCTGTAAGATTTCTAATAAGCACTGCAACTATGTATTTGAGTACTCACAATTCCAATAAGTAAAATCTCTAAGAATCTATTTTAAATAAAGATCAAATTTTCCACCACCCATATTTGGCTAAAGAATGTATTCATTGTCCAAATTCCTGGAGTCTCCTGCATTGCCTATTGATACCTTACTAAGAAAAGTTGTCGGTATTCAGATTAACCACCACAGGCAGCATCTTACATTTTACTATTATGTCATCTCACCACTACACCAACTTTGTTGTTTGTGGCAGCATACTTACTTTTAGAGGCTCATGTTCCTAAGAACTACTGCTGGATTAAATGTTCAGTTCAATAAACATTTCCTAAATAACTATTAGACACTGGGCATACAAAGATGAACAAGCCATGGTATCTTCCTTCAGGAAATTCATATTCTACTGGGGAAGACAGATACGTAAACAGATCATTTCAGGAGAATGACCTGTGATCTATGGACAGAAGGCTGTGGAAGCACAGAGAGCCATTTTAGCCAGTCAGGGAAGGTTTCCTGGATGAACAGAAGCTAAGTGAAGAAAAGACAAGGATGAGGAGACACCCCAGGGTGGTCAAACACCGTGGTGTGTATGAAACTATGGATGAATCCAAGTCTGAGGTGGGAATGCTGTGAGATAAGTAAGCCCTGGGGAAATGGCTGAAGGTTAGGGCATGAGGGCCTATGAGCCCCACTAAGGAACCTACAATAGGGAACCACTGAAAAGTTTTAATCAGGAGATTCCATCTTACTTGTCTTAGTATCTCCAATGCCTAGCACAGTACATGGCACACAACAGTTGTTCAATAAATGTCCAACTAAACTGAAAACCCAAAATGCTGATCGCCAAATGCCTAGGAAAATGTTACTGCCAAAGGAGTTTTATTACACTAAAACTGCTGTACATTCACTCTTGAACGATGATGCATTCCTGTTATCCCAGCCTCTCCCCTGCTGGATGCTGGCATCTTCTGACTGCCACCACTTCACTCCCTTTGATTGACTGAGGACTCTGGCAGCAGTTTCAGGCTGCCTTTCCATCCTCACTCTTGCCATCATCTTGGATGACCTCACCACCTAGGCTGAGGAATCACCCAACAACCTAACTTCACACTTCTGGACCTCCCTCCTCCTCAATGTCCATGCCTTCTACTCCAGGCCACCTGCTCCCAAGGGCACAACACGATGGAACTGTGCCACCGAGAACTAACAGTTCAGTCTCTGGCTACAACTTCATGTTCTTCCAGCCTTCTCATGCCTCACTCTCACAACACTGGCTCTTTGACTTCACAGAAATCACTCCCAACTTCGGTACCTTTATCCTGATGTGTTTCCCTGGGCTACCCATTTCTCCTTCTCCTGCCAGTCTAGACCCCATGCTCGATCATCTGTGTTCCTACTGTCACCCTTAATTCACTTGTTCTGCTATTCTATTCTCATTGTCCAACAAACCCTCAACCTTGGCTCAAGGCTACACCTAGCTCTTTTCAATCTTATATTGTGCCAGTTGCAAGTTACCAGGTAAATCATGACTGTGCAGATTGTGTCCTCTACAAATTCATGGCCTTCAACCTTAGGCTCTCAGCCTTGAGGGCTGATCCTTTTATTAGCGTTTCCTTCCCTTTCCCATCACCCCCAATGACGACTCCAAACCTTTACCACTCTTAAGAACCTCACTCAGTCCTTGCCCCTCGGTCTTAAAAATTACCCTTGCCTTCCACTTTAACAAGAAATTGAGGCCATGAATCATGATATCCTATAAACACCTCCCCATTGTGGCCCCAATTTTTACAACCACACCCATCCTCGTCTCTTTCCCTATGGCCTCGAGCATAAAGTGTCCTTTCTCCTATTCAAAGGTCAACTTCTCCACCTCTGTCCTAGACCCCATTTTCTCCAACTTCACTCCTTCCGGCCCCTTACCTCTCTAACTCTACCGGATCCTTTACGTCAGCCTCACTCTTAAGTTTTCCCCATTTTGAAGAAACCATCAAAACTTCCTCTTAGTCCTTTGTCTTCCTCTATCTACCATTTAATTCCCCTGCGTTTTCAATAAAGGCTTTCCAGAGAAGTCCGCACTGTCTCCAACTTCTCACTTCCGGGTCAATCCTCTAGTCACTGGCCACCCACTGCCCCGTCCCGGGCCCTGGGGGTCGCCGGTCGGCTTCCTCCCCTCGCTCCTCATCCGATCCCATTCTCTCTGGCTGCTTTGGCCGCTCTACCTTTCCCCCCTTTCCCGGAACGGCTTTTTCCCTTGGGCGGCATCTTCGAATCTTGGGGCTGTACTTTCAAAGGCTTCGGTTGCCTGACAAAGCCCCTTCAGGCCCCACGGGCATGTCCGAAACAAACGACTGAAAACGGCATCGAACTTGACAGTTTTTGCTGTGGCCCTGGAAGCAGGCATAATTTGGGGCAGACCCGGTCCTTGGGCCCGCGGACCAATGGAGCTGAAGATGTCTGACCAATAAGAAGTTAGGTTCTGTTAGAGGGGAGGAGCCAGTGGTGAAGCAGGGGCGGGAAACCCCGCCTTTGCGTTTTTTTTGTCGTAGCTGTTCCTTCTATCGCACGCCATTATTTGCGCTAGCTCCCATGCTCCCTCACTCCCCCGCCCATCTCCTCCACGCATGCGTAGTGGAAGGTGCGGGCCTCTGCAGTCCCTTGGCGCCGGCTCTAGCCAATCCCGCGGGGCCGCCAGACAAAGGGAAAGGAGGAAGAGCCGCGGTGGTTGCCCCCTCCTCCTGTTCTCTCCTACTCATAGGCCTTGCTCTCTCTTGAGGTTTTTCATTTTTAAATTTTATTCTGCAGTTGTAGCTGATTGGATTTAGAAGATAGTTAAAAAAAAAAAAGCTATCACCCCTCTGCCTCTTGCAGAACTCTGTCATGGAGAAAAATTGGAAGCGGTCTAAATGTTCCTCAGTGGGGTATTGCTTAAATAAATAATGTTTCAATCACACAAAAGGATATGCGCCATTTAAAATAATGAATGTAAAGCTGTCTGAAAAGCTGACACAGGAAATGGACTTAAGGAAGGTTACAGACCAAGCTATAGAATATGATTCATTTTTTAGAAAAAGTATATAGTGTGCTCTATTATATATGCATAAAAGACAGGAAGGCTACCTAGCAAAATGTGACCAGTGGTGCTAGTACAGGTTGTTGTATATGTTTCTGTATATTTTCCAAATTTTCTGTAATGGTGCAGTATAAAATACTTAAAAGCATGGATTCTGGAGCCAGACTGCCTGGCTTCAAATCCCTGCTCCAACATCTGGCTACTAGCTCTGTGATCTTGAGGAAATTACCTCATCCTTCTTTGGCTCAGTTTCACTATCTGTAAAATGGAGTTGATGATAATAGTACCTACTCACAGGGTGTTAAGAGAATTAAACAAGTTTATATTTGTAAAGCACAGAAACCAACGACTAACTCATAGAATGTTAGAGTAAGATGAATGAGTTTTGAATTTGTGTCCCCACACTTTCTTCCCTTATCTGTAACCCCTCTTCTCCTGATTTGTATATAAGGTCAAACCTTTTTCTTAGGCTCCATAAGATAGCTGTCCCAGCTTGCCACTACCAGCCAGAACTCCAGTTCAGAGTTTAGTGTTTGGATACAGCCTTGCTGGACTGGGGTGCTTCATGCCCAGACCAAAGGATCAAGCATTTTTGATACTGTGCCCACCCCCAACTCATACATAACAAGCAGCCCCCTCTTGTACTGCTGTGACTTCTGGACATACCACATCTTGGGCACTCCTTGTTTCAGATTGGGAGTGATAAACTGTAGGAAACACATCCAATGCTGAGGGGATCATTGGTTCTCTGCTTGTGAGGTGGATCCTGCCCATGTACTGACTTTCCAAGTCTGGCTGGAAAATGGGGGATGGAATTTGACAATGTCAGTATGGCCTCATGTTCATCAGCTCATCCACAGCCAGGAGCCCAGGAGGCACTTTACTTCTGGTTTTTCATAGGGAACAGCCCTTCCTGTGACCACCGACCATGGAATGAAGAGTGGGAATGAAGCAGAGTTCAGATCCCAGTGAAGAGCCAGTATTAAATGGCAGATGCACCTGACAAATGCTTAGTGCCTGAAATATTGTGAGAGCTCTGTGTGTTCCAGCAGATAACAGCAACAACTATAATAAACAAGTTTGTGTAAGTGGCTGAACTTACCTGAAGCAGTATCTAGGGGCCAATAGCTCAAAGGAGAAGACTATGGGCATTGGTCTGCTGGGGGGTTTCAAGGTCAAAAGCACTGTAAGGCAGTCAGATTCAGAATCATATACAATCTCAACCATGCAGTATGCATCACAAAAAGGCAGGGAAGGAAGTATAAAATCTTAAGTGTTCAGGGTGCCTGGCTGGCTCAGTCGGTGGAACCTGTGACTCTTGATCTCGGGGTTGTGGGTTCAAGGCCTAAGTTGAGTGAAGAGATCACTTAAAAAAAATCAAGTCTTAAAAAAAATCTGAAGTGTTCATTCTGGAATGTGAGTTTGTGACTACCTTTTATTTATTTCTGTTTATATTATATTGTGTTTATACCAATTGGCATGTATTTTTCTTTTATTCAAGAAAAAAGAGCAATAACCATTATTTGTAAAACAAACACCATAGAAGCCAGCTTCTCTACAGGGTTAAGTCGGCACCAGTCTATGGAGACCGACTGTGGAGGAGTCTGTGGAGCAGAGTGACAAATGAACGTAAGAGCAGGCAGGGGGGCAGAGAGGAGAAAACTTCAGCCTTGAAACCATGGTAACGACTGCGGGAGTGTGCACAGTGAGTCAGAGCCAGGAATGGCTGCCAGTTGTATTTTCTATTAATTACCTCCTCAGACTGATTCTTTCATGTATTTCTTAAACAAGGATTACTTAGGAAGGGAAGCTGGCAGTCTTCTTCCCAGAAGTTCACAAACCTTGACCGAGACTCACTATCCTGCCCTACCTGCTATACAAACAAAAGGCTGCAATTTCTTTCCCATTTGAGACCCTAGCAGAGCTTATTCCAAAAGGGGAGCTTGAAGCAACAGAGCATAGAGATCTAATTGATCCCATTCAGAGGTGGTCAATCCATGGGGAGCTCTGGGCCCCAGCCTCTGCAGATAAGGGTAGGAAAAGGTCACCTTTGGAAATGGAAAGAAAGAAAAATCAGTACACAGTGGATGAGATCAGCCATCTGCAAAAGTAGCCACCCATTATGGCAAATGGATGCAGGTATATTGCCAATGGGATGGATGGGTCTCCTGAGCACAGTGGCCAAAGAACTTTCTAATCCTCTTCATGCCCTTGTAACATGTCTGGCATGAGAGAATGAAGCTTTGAACAACTGTAATTTTTTTTAAAGTGCTTCAGAGAAGAAGATTCCATCTATGTTTGTCTAGCATTGTCTAAGCAAGCAGTTTCTGGAGAACATTAATATTCCAGTATCTAGTGAGGTGGATTTTTTTCAGAGGCGGTGTTCATTTGAGACAGTGGAAAACAACCAACACAAGTGGCATATGTAGCATGAGTCAGATGCTTTCCCTTCAGTATCTCTTTGAATTTTCACAACAGTTTTTTTAAATGATATTTATTTATTTATTTATATTATTTTTTTTTTTTGAGAGAGAGTGCACACATGGACACACACATGCATGTGTGAGGAGGGGAGGGGCAGAAGGAGAGGGACAGAGAGAGAGTAAAAAGCAGGCTCTATGCCCAGCATGGAGCCCGATGTGGGGCTCTACCCCACAAACTGTGAGATCACAACCTGAACTGAAATCAAGAGTCAGATGCTTAACAGACTGAGCCACCCAGACACCCATAAGATTTTATTTATTTTTATTTTTTATTTTTTTTAAGTTTATCTTGGGAGGGAGGGACAGGGAGATCAGGAGAGAGAGAATACCAAGCAGACTCCACAATGACACTGTGGAGCCCAATGGGGGGCTCAAGCTCGTGAACTGTGACATCATGACCTGACTGGAAATCAAGAGTTGGACGCTTAACTGACTGAACCACCCAGGCATCACCCTAAGATTTTACACCCAATGTGGGGCTTGAACTCACAACCCCAAGACCAAGGGCCACATTGCTCTACTGACTGAGCCAGCCAGGCACCCCTATTTTCACAACAGTCTTTGTTTTGCAGAATATCACCATTGCCATTTTAGACCTGAAGAAACAGGCTCAGAGGAATTAAGAAGCATGTTCAAGTTTGCACATCTAGGGACTGTGGCAGGGTTGGCCTCTGAACTCAAATCTGACTTCCAAGCTGGTACGTTCTGCATGATGACACTGCCCTACGCTTTGCCATCCCCTATGTGAAATCCAAGAACACCCAGTTCCCTTTGTTTTGAGTGTATATTCAAGTCAGCTTCCCAGGCACCTGAACCCTTACAAGGGGGCACTCTGCCCAAGAGGTGCCAGGGCCAAGTTATGCCCCCACCTTACAGAAATCAATTTGCCTCTGGTTTATGCATTAATGTGTTCATTCTGAGTAATCTGGAAGGTGATCACCTCTGCCTACTGGACCTCCCAAGCCCAGAAGCACAGAGGCAAGAAGGAACATGGTGTAGGGGGAGGGCAGTGGACAGAGTATTGTGGACAAGGCAGAGGGGGGACAGTGGGGAAGAGGTCTTCTTTGTCCTCATCCTCAGGAAGTGGTCTCCATTTCTAATGAATTCTGCCTTCTAAACAGCTCATCTCCTCTGCTCCTCATCATTGTACAGTGAACAATGAGCACTTTGCTGAGATTCACCAAGCATCTCTTGCCCTTGTCCCGTGCCCTCTTTGCCCCTGCCACAGGATTTTGAACATTCTCTGGACCATTGGAAAAGCCTCCACATGTGGTCTCTTAGCTGTCAGTCTCACCCTTCTCCAAGCTACCCTCCCCAGCGTCTCACAGAGAGCCCTCAGAAACCCAGATATGACACTCATTCCTTCAGTGGCTCCCTGCAGTCTGAGAGGGTCCTTAGCCTGGAGACCCAAGGGCCTTTCTGCTGACATCTGCAACCTCATCTCTTGCTAGTCCTCACAGGGCTTTAATCACATCGAGTTACCATTTGCATGCCCTCAAATATATGGTGCTCTCTTAAGACTCCATGCCTTTGAACATGCTGTTCTGTCTACCTGGAGTGCTCTTCTCCCATTTTTTATCTAGTTAACTTATATTTACCTTTCAAGACCAAGCTCCAGTGCTACTTCCTCCTGGAAGTCTTCCCTTACCCTCTTCTCTACTTCTTCCAGGGTGAGCAAGGCACTCCTCTGCACTCCCAAAGCATTCTCTGCTTATCTCTAATATTTGTATGATTTTCAGTAATAATCATAGATGCACCAGTTTGTTTACCCATTCACTCATTGAAAAACATTTGGGTTGTTTCCATTTGGGGGTTGTTACCAATACAGTGGCTATATAAACGTTTGTGTACAGGTTTCTATGTGAATACAGGTTTTCATTTCTCTAGGATAATTCGCAAGAGTGTTATTGCTGAGATGTATGGTAAGCATGTTTAGTTTTGCAAGAGACTGCCATACCCTTTTTCAGAGTGGCTGCACCATTGCACATTCCTACCAGCAATGTTTGGGCGATCCCATTTCTTTGCCTACTCACCAGCATTTTGTGTTATCACAGCTTTTTTTTAATTTTAGCCATTTGGATAGGTGTGTACTGATACATCATTGTGGTTTAATATACATTACCTAATGGCTAATGATGTTAAGCATCTTTTCATGTGTTAATTTTCTGTCTGTATATTCTCTTCAGTTTCTCATTGGGTTTTTTTACTGTTGAGTTTCAGGAGCTCTTTATGTATTCTAAATATGAGTCCTTTGTAAGATATGTGGTTTGCAAATATTTTCTCCCTGTCTCTGAGCTTGTCTTTTCCTCTTCTTAAGAGGTTTTTTTCTAGAGCAAAAGTCCTTAATATATTTTCTTTTATGGATTTATGTTATGACTAAGAACTATTTATCAAGCCCTAGGTCCCAAAGATTTTCTCCTATTTCATTTCTAAAAGTTTTATGGTTTTATGTTTTACACTTAAATCTATGATCCATTTGAGTTAATTTTTGTGCAAAGTGTGAGCTTTAGATCAAAGTCCTTTTTTTGGGCCTATAGATGCCCAATTGCTCCAGCATCATTCATTGAGAAAGCTATCTTTCATTATTGCTTTTGCACTTCTGTTAAGATTCAGTTGTCTGTACTTGTATGAATTTGTTCTGGATTCTCTATTCTATTCCATCAATCTATGTGTCTATCCCTCCCCAATATCACACAATATCATGCAGTCTTTTTAAAAGATTTTATTTGAGAGAGAAAGTGCATGAGCGGGGGAGAGGGATGGGGAGGAGAGGGGCAGAGACAGAGACAGAGAGAAAATCCTAAGCAGGCTCCATGCCCAGCTCAATCCGATGTGGGGCTTGATCCCACCATCCTGGGATTGTGACCTGAGCTGAAATCAAGAGTCAGACGTTCAACCGTCTGAGCCACCCAGGCACCCCTATCATGCAGTCTCGATTTGTGTAGCTACATACTATGTCTTAAAATTGTGTAGAGTAATTCCTCCCACTTTATTCTTTTTCAAAATTGTTTTAGCCACTCTAGTTCTTTGTAGCTTCCATATACATTTTAGAATAATCTTGTCTGTATCAAGAAAAAAAAATGTTGCTAAGATTTTGATAAGAATGGTGTAAAACCTGCAAAACGTTTTGGGGAGAACCAACACCCTTACTGTGTTGAGTCTTCCAATTCAGGAGCACAGTACATCTCTCCCTGTAGTTAAATCTTTGATTTCTTTCATCAGCATTTAATAGTTTCAGCCTACCATTCTTATATATATTTTCTTAGGTTTTTATCTATGTATTTTCTTTGAGTGATTGTGGATGATATTATAATTTTAATTTTGGTTTTCACACGTACATTTCTAGTATTTAGAAATGCAATTGGATTTTGTATGTTGATCTGGTATCCTACAGCCTTGCTGAACTCATTTATTAGTTCTAGGAGGTTGGGGTTTTTTGTTTGTTTTGTTGTTATTGTTTGTTTTATAGATTTCTTGTGATTTGCTATATAGACCATCATACTGGGGTGCCTGGGTGGCTCAGTTGGTTGAATGTCTGACTCTTGGTTTCAGCTCAGGTCATGATCCCAGGGTCATGGGATTGAGCCCTGCATTAGGCTCCATGCTGAGCATGGAGGCTGCTTGCGAATCTCTCTCTTTCTCCCTCTGCCCCTCCACTGCTCACACTCTCTCTCTCTAAAAAAATAAAATAAAATAAATTTTTTAAAGAGGCTGTCATGCCATCTCTCAATAGGGATCATTTTATTTATTCATTTCCAATCTATATGCCTTTTATTTCATTTTCTTGTTTTATCACACTGGCTAGGACTTCCAGTACTATGTTGACTAAGTGGTGACTGGACATGCTTGCCTTGTTCCTGATCTTATGGAGGAACACATCCAGTCTTTCACCATTTAGTATGTTAGTGTTAGGGTTTTTTACAGATGTTCTTTACTAACTGGAGGAAGTTCTCTTTCCCTTTCTTTCTTTCTTTCCTTTTATTTTATTTTATTTTGAGGAAGTTCTCCTCTATTCCTAGTTTTCTGAGGGTTAAAAAAAAATGAATAAGTTTCCACACAAAACATTTGAAGGACCCAAATTTGTAGCAAATTCCACGGCAGTTTTAAAGTTGAGCTGCTATAGTAAATACACTGGGGATTCTTGATACTTGAATATGGAATATGTGCACAGGAAAAGGAAATACAACATTGCACTTTATAAGCACTGTATTTTTAACTAGAAAATGCAATATCTTAAATAAAATAGTACTTAAAAATGGTACCAAAAAACCCCTCAAAAACAAAAAAAAAAATGAGTAAGTGTTGAATTTTGTCAGATGCCTTTTTTGCATGCCTTGATATAATCAAGTGATTTTTCTTCTTTTAGTCTGTTAACATGATGGATTACATTGGATGATTTTCAAACTGAACCAGATTTGAACTCTTGGAATAAAACCTATTTGGTCATGGTGTGTAATTCTTTTTATATATTACTGAATTTTATTTGTTGATATTTTGCTGTGGATTTTACATTTATATTCATGGGGGATATTGATCTGTAGTTTTCTTTTTGTACTGTCTTTGTCTGGTTCTGGTATCAAGCCCACATAAAATGAGCTAGGAAGTTTTCTCTCTTCTATTTTCTGGAAGAGATTGTATAGAATTGGTATTCATTCTTCTTTGGACATTTGGTGGAACTCTCCAAGGAAACCACCAGATCTGAATATTTCTTTTGGAGGAATTTTAAATTACAAATTCAGCTTTCTTCAGAGGAATTGGTTCATTTCATCTAAGTGTCAAATTTATGTGTGTAGAGATGTCCACAAGGTTTGTCTCTGTTTCTTTCCTGATACTGGTTAGTTTTGTCTTCTCTTTTTTTTCTAGTCTTGCTCGAAGTTTGTTAATTTTATTCATCTTTTCAAGCAACAATATTTTTGTTTCATTGATTCTCATTGTTTTTTTGTTTTCAAATTTTTTGTCTTCAAATTTGTTTTCAATTTCATTTCATTAATTTCTTATCTTTTATTATTTCTTTTTTTTCTGTTTGCTTTGGGTCTGTTTTGCTGGTGTGTTTTTGTTTTTGTTTTATTTTTATTTTGTTTTTTAGTTCTTGAGGGGAGAGTTTAGATTATGGAATGGATTTGAGACCTTGCCTCTTTTCTAATGAAAGCATTTAGTTACATAAATTTCCCTCTCAGAACTGCTATAGCTGTGATCTACATGTTTTGATTTTGTATATATTTTTTTCAGTCAGTTCAATGTTCATTTTCTACTTCCCTTGAGACTTCCTTTTTGAACCATGGATTATTTAGAGGTATGTTGCTTAGTATCCAAATGTTTGGCAATTTTCTTGCCATTTTTCTGTTATTGACTTCTAACTTGATATCATTGTGGTAAGAGAAGGCCTGCTATATTATTTTAGCTCTTTTAAATTTGTTGATTTTTTTTTTTAGTGGCCCAGGGTTATATGGTCTCTCTTGGTGAATGTTCTGTGGATAGTTGAAAAGAATATGATATATTCTGCCATTGTTAGGTGGAGTGATCTAGAAATGTAGATTGGGTCCTGTTGGTCATTGGTGTTGTTAATTACTTCTATACTCTTCCTGATTTTTCATCTATTTCTTCTATCAATTGTTGAGTGAGGGTTGTTGAAATCCTCAATATAATTGTGGCTTTGTCTATTACTCCCTCCAATTCTATCAATTCTTGCTTCATATATACTGCAGCTCTATTGTTTGGCATATACACACTTAGAAGTGCTATGTATTCTCGGTAATTTGATCCTTTTATTATTTTTGTAGTGTACTGTTTTGATTTCATTTTCTTTTGTTTACACATTTAGATATTTTCTTAGTGGTTACTGTAGTGATTATAATTAACATGCTAAGTTTATAATGATCTAGTATGAATTGATACCAATTTAGCTTTAATAGCATACAAAAAATCTCTTATACAGCTCAGCCCCTCCTTTTATGTTGTTGTTGTAACAAATTATGTTTTTTTTTACATTGTGTGACCAATAACATAGATTTATAATTATTTTTTGTGCATTTGTATTTTAAATTATGTAGGAAATAAAAAAAAATTGGAGTTACCAGAAATACAACAATACTCGTTTCTATATTTACCTAGGTAGTTATCTTCATTGGGGACCTTTATTTCTTCATATAGCTTTATATTTGTGTTTAATGTCCTTTCATTTCGACAGATAATGAATTCTTCCAGATTTTGTTTATTTGGGAATGTTGTAATTTGTCCTTCATTTTGGAAGGACAGTTTTGTTAAATATAGAATTCTTGGTTGACAGTAAATTTCTTTCAGAACTTTAAATATGTCATCCCACTGTCTCTTGGCCTTTATGATTTCTGGTGAGAAATCAGCTGTAAGTCTTATTGAGGATTCCCTTGTACATGCTGAGTCATTTCTTTTTTGTTGCTTTCAAGATTCTTTCTTTGTCAGGGTGCCTGGTTAGCTCAGTCGGTTAAGTGTCTGACTTCGGCTCAGGTCATGATCTCATGGTTTGTGGGTTCAAGCCCCACTTGGGCTCTGTGCTGACAGCTCAGAGCCTGGAGCCTGCTTCAGATTCTGTGTCTCCCTCTCTCTCTGCCCCTCCCCCACCTGTGCTCTGTCTCTGTCTCTCAAAAATAAATAAATGTTTAAAAAACTTAAAAAAAAGATGCTTTCTTTGTCTTTTGATAGTTTGTTTATAATGTGTTTTGGTGTGAATCTTCTAAAATGTATCCTATTTTTGTTTAACTTCTTGTAGATTCATGTCTTTCATCAAATTTGGGTAGTCTGGGGCCATTATGTCTTCATATATTCTTTCTGCACCTTTCTCTTTTCTCCTTCTGCAGCTACAGAAGGAGCTCCATTATAGGTATATGTTGGTCTGCTTCCTTTATGCTCTGTTCATATTTCTTCATTCTTTTTTTTTCTGGCTCCCCAAATTGAGTAATTTTAATTGCCTTATCTTCAAATTTGCTGATTCTTTTTTCTGCCTGCTCAGATCTGCCGTTAATCCCCTTTAGTAAATTTTTCATTTCAGTTCCTGTACTTTTCAGCTCTAGAATTCTATTTGTTCCTTTTTATAATTTTTTGCTTTCTTTATTGATATTCATATGTTGCTCATACGAAATTTTCCTGGCTTCCTTTAGTTCTTTGTTCATGGTTTCCTTAAGCTCTTTTTTTTAAATTTTTATTTAATTTATTTAATTTACATCTAAATTAGTTAGCATATAATGCAACAATGATTTCAGGAGTAGATTCCTTAATTTCCCTTACCCATTTAGCCCATCCCCCCTCCCATAACCCCTACAGTAACCCTCTGTTTGTTCTCCATATTTAAGAGTCTCTTATATTTTGTCCCCTTCCCTGTTTTTATATTATTTTTGCTTCCCTTCCCTTATGTTCATCTGTTCTGTGTCTTAAAATCGTCATATGAGTGAAGTCATATGATATTTGTCTTTCTCTGACTAATTTCGCTTAGCATAATACCCTCTAGTTCCATCCATGTAGTTGCAAATGGCAAGATTTCATTCTTTTTGATTGCAGAGTAATATTCCATTGTATATATATACCACATCTTCTTTATCCATTCATCCATCAATGGACATTTGGGCTCTTTCCATACTTTGGCTATTGTTGATAGTGCTCCTTAAGCTCTTAAAAAAATTTTTTTAACATCTTTTCATTTTTGAGAGACAGAGCATGAGTTGGGGGGTGCAGAGAGAGAGGGAGACACAGAATCCAAAGTAAGCTCCAGGCTCTAAGCTGTCAGCACAGAGCCCGATGTGGGGCTTGAACTCACAGAGTGTGAGATCATGACTTGAGCTGAAGTTGGAAACTTAACCGACTGAGCCACCCAGGTGCCCAGCTGTCCTTAAGCTCTTTGAACATATTTAAGAAAGTTGTTTCAAAGTCTTTGTCTATTAAGTCCCATGCTTGGATATCCTCAGGCACAATCTTTGCCAATTTATTCTTTTCATGTGAGTGGGCCATACTTTCCTATTTCTTTCTATGCCTGTGTTTTTTGGATTGAAATTGGACGTTCGAATATTATAGTGTGGCAACTCTGGAAATCAGATTCTTGTCCTTCCTCATGGTTTGCTGTTCTTGACTGTTGAAGGCTGCAGTCATACATTCATTTAGCCACTTTTCCAAACTGTTTTTGTAAAGACAGTATTCCTTCTAGTGGGGCCCTGAATTCTCTGTTCTTTCAGCTTGTGTACAGCTAGTATTTTAACATAGGTTTCCTTGACCATCAAGAATGAAAACATACAATTAACAAACCACTCCTTTCCCAGTATTTGTGGATTGGCTCTGTGTGGGGTCACTTTTTCAATATTTAGCCAGACCATTTACAGCTCTGCTTTAGCCTTCACTTGCTGCTTGCACTGAGTTTTGAGATCACCCAGAGATGAAACATTAGAGTGTTTTCAGATCTTTTCTGAGCATGCATTCTGTTCTGGGCATGCATGTGGCTTTCTAAGTTCTCCAGTACATATAAGTGCTTTTGAATGTCCTGATGTCCCAAAGAAACTCACCCAGGCTTTAGGTGATCTGTTGTATGTCTCAACTATAATCTTTTGCCCCAGAAGGCTTCAGGCTTTTCTTTTACCTTACAAATTTTCAGGCAATGCTTGCCACCCTTCCTCCCTGAGCAAGTTCTGAGGTAAGTAAAATAGAAACAAGCATTTTCAATCAGTCCTTTAGGTAGTCCCCAGAGAGCTTAGAACAAAATGATTTTCAAATGAAATCTTCTCTGCTCCCTCTGAAACCAGGGACCAGGGACACACAGGTTAGGTAGTCATCTTCAGCACCAACACCCAGCCAGGGAAGGAGTGGGGCAAGTACAAAGCCACAAAGTTTCCCTAACTATTTCAAGTTTCCTTTTTCTTGATTCAGCATTTGCTTAGTCACTGTAAAACTTTGACCATTTTCCAGAGTTCTGACAAAGTTGGTTCTAACAGTTTATTCTTGCTTTTTGAGGTTTCTGTGGAAAGATGGGCATTTGGAATTGCCTAGGTAGCCAATTTGCTGACATCATTTCTGTAACCCTTTTATCGTTATGTAATTTCCCTCTTTGTACTTGCTAATATTGTTTTTGCTCTGAAGTTTACTTTATCTGCTTTCAAGTTCACCAATCATGCCTTCTGCAGTATCACATCCTCTGTTAGTTTCACCTAGAATATTTTTCATCTCAGTTATTTATAGGAAATTTAATCTGGGTATTTAAAAATATTATTCATTTCTCTTCTTATTATGCTATTCTTTCCTCTATCTTCTTGAATATATGAAAGATATTTTAATATCAGTTTTAACATCCCTGTCTACTAAATATATCATCTGATTCTGTTTATATTGATTGATTTTTCTTCTTTTAGGGGTTGTATTGTTTTACATCTTTACATGACTTTATTAGTTTTTTTTAACTACAAATTACTACAAACTTAGCACTTTCAAACAACAACACTTATTTATAATCTCACAGTTGTATAGGTCAGAAGTGTGGGTAGGCTTGGCTGGATTCTCTTCTTAGGGTCTCACAAGACTGAAAAACAAGGAGTCAGCTGGTCTAGACTCTTATCTGGAGCCTTTGGAAAAGAGTCTGCTTCCAAACTCATTCAGGTGATTTCCTTGTACCTGTAGGACTGAGGTCCCTGTTTTCTTGTTGGCTGACAGCCTCAGGCCACTCTCAGTTTCTCAGGGCCACTTTTATCCCTTTACCCTTGGCTCTCTCCATTTTCAAGTTAGTAATGGTGTTGTTGAATCCTTCTCACATGTGGAATCTTTCTAACTTTATCCTCCACTACCATCCAGAGAAAACACTCCCCTTTTAAGATTTCAGTGATTAGATTAGACCCACCAGCATCTTTTGATTAATTCAAAGTCAACTGATTAGTATTCTTTTTTTATTATTTATTTTTACTTTTTAAAAAATTTTTTAATGTTTATTTTTTTTTGAGAAAGAGAGACACATAGCATGAATGGGGGAGGGGAAGAGCGAGAGGGAGACACAGAATCTGAAGCAGGCTCCAGGCTCTGAGCTGTCAGCACAGAGACCAACGCAGGGCTCAAACCCACAAACCACAGATCATGACCTGAGCCAAAGTTGGACGCTTAACCAACTGAGCCACCCAGGCGCCTCAACTGATTAGTATTCTTAATTACATCCCCCAAATAGCTTTTGTCATCAAACTTAAGGTAATCATGGGTATACTATTAGACCATATTTCACAGTTCTTGGGATTAGGTCAGGAGGTCTTGGGGGAGCCATTTTGTAATTCTGCCTTACACAATGTTTATTATTTGATTGGATAATAGACATTGTGAATTTATGTTTGTGTGTGCTAGATTTTTATATTCCTTTAAGGTTTCTTGAGTTTTTTTTCTGGGATGCAATTAAGTTACTTGGAAACAATTCCTTTGAGGCTCATTTTAAAAGCTTTGTTAAGCAAGGCTCAGAATAGCCTTCGGTCTAGATCTAATTTGGCCCCACTACTGAGGCAATAGCCTTCTGAAGATGCTAATGAATTCCCCATTAGTTAGGAGTTTTTCAGCTCTTATTTGGTAGGAACATGAGCTACTTATGGTCCTATGTAGCTCCAGCAATTGCCCCTGTTCCTTTCAGGCAGTTTCCTTCAAACTCATCAGTACTCATCTGAATACTTGAATACTCTCTGCAGATCTCTGAGGGTCTCTCTTTCTGTGAAGTGCCCTCCTCTCTGGAATACTGTCCTGCTAAGCTAACTCTAGCTGCTTTGGTCTTCCTGGACTCTCAGCCCCATTTACTCAACTCAGAAAGTCCACTGGGCTCAAACTCGGTTCCCCCTCCTTGAACCATCGCCTGGAGACTCTCACACAGTAGTAAGCCAGGACAATTGTAGGGCTCACCTAGTTTGTTTCTGGTCTCTCAGGGATCACTGAAATTTGCTTTTTTCATTTACTGATGTCCAGTGTGTTGAAAATCATAATTCAAAGTTTCATATATTCTATTTTGTTGTTGTTGTTATTTCAGACAGGAAAATAAATCTGGTCCTTGTTACTTCATCTTGGCCAGAAAGGAAAGTTCTGAACTTCATATAGATGGAGGCATATAGTAGACATTCCTCTGTATTTGACTTCTTTTGTGAGTAGCAGCAGTTTATTTTTAAGTTGCTGGTAGTATTACACTGTATGAATATTTTCTCTTATTTAATGGCTCCATCAAATTTCATTAGATGGAAGTACCATGATTTATCCAACTGGTTTCCAATTGATTTACACTTAGAGATTATTTCTGGTCTCTTGTTGTGACAAACAGTGCTTCAGTACACATCTTAAAGGTATATTTTACACAGATGTGAGATATATGTAGGATAGATTCCCACATATGAAACAGCTGGGACAAAGAATTTTGAATTTTGCATAGTAATTGTCAAACTTTTTTCCAAAGAGAGATCAGCCAATGTTCCCACTGACCATGATTAAGGGTGCCTATTTCTCCACCAACTTGTTATTCTTAAAAGAGCTACTCTGATCATTCAGTTAGCTAACAGTATAGCAAGATCTTCCTATAAAACTTTTTCTCTGTATCCAGGCCATAAGACTGCCTCAAGAAGTGATGTTGCCATCTAGCAAGGGTATCTCATTACTTCAGAAATAAACCTCCTTTGGATTCCATCCAAGGCCTCTGGCCTAATACTAAATTGGCTCTATAGGGAACAGTGCCATGGCAAGTTTCCAATGTGGTAGTCTTTGCTCCACTGAAACGACATTTCTTAAGCAAAGTAAATTAATTACAGACCTTTGGGGGGCTTATTTCCTTTGAGATTAGTATTACACCTAAAACGTTTCAAGATAGTAGCTGTTTTTAGCAATGTTAGGTCTGTTACTCCTCTGTAACCTCAACAAAATGCTTTCTCCAGAAAGAATATTAAGTTCACATGGTCTAGTGGGTCATTTTAGTGTCTCAAAGTGTTTGCCTTTCTAACTTAATGATGTGAAAGTATGCTAGGTTTGCTTTAAGAGGTTAGTGTGAACCAGGTAGTAATCAATGTTAATTGACTTAAAACAACACAAAACGTGATGTGTGATGTATCTGTATATGTAAGTTTGTAGCAAGTATAGTAAGGGTAGCTCTGGAGCCCAACTGTCTGGGTATGAATCCCAGTTTTATCACCTAACAGCTGTAATATCACAGGTAAGTTACTTAACATTTCTTGATCTCCTGTGTAGAACAGAGTGTTGGGAAGATTAACCAATTAATTTGAATAAAGCATTTAGAACAATGCTTGACACATAGTACCTCTCAACAAACATAAGCAATTATGTTTGCATGAGCCAGTATTTTTTCTTTTTTTGCAAAATGTATCAATTAACATAATCAAAACTCTATGAGATGACATCCTGGTGGATGGTGGGGTGTTTTACAGTGTAAGGTACCTTCTCCTAGCAAAATCTATGAAAATCCTTAGGAGCTATTCCAAAAACAAAGAGAAGCAACAGTCATACACACAGAGACTTGTTTAACAACAATGAACAGCAGTGCCTGGGTGGTTCAGTCAGTTAAGCATCTGACTCTTGATATTAGCTCAGGTCATAATCTCATGGTATGTGGGATTGAGCCCTCTGTTGAGCTCTGTGCTTGGGATTCTCTCTCTCTCCTCTCTCTGCCTCTACCCATGCTGGTGCTCTCTCTCTCTCTCTCTCTCTCTCAAAATAAATAAACATTTTAAACAAACAAACAAACAAAAACCAATAATGAACAAATGTCCGTAAAGACGGTTTATGCAGGAACTCAAAGAAATCACGTTTGTGGTGGAAACTCCCCTGTAATCTTTTATTCCAAATATTTGCCATTGGGGCTTATTTATATTAATTAGGTATTTTAAATGGGATAGGTGTAGGGGCAGGGGTAGGGCCACAGCTGGAAGCTAGATGGAACTGATTTGGAAGCATGAAAGCATAAACAAAGTTCACAGATAGACTGAAGAAGACTAGAGGGGACTAGAGGAGAAGTGGATTTTGAGTAAGGTTTACAAATCCATCTCCCTTTAGATTGTGAGCAATGTGAAAGCAGGGCCTTATATATGTCACCTCTGTAAGCTGAAGATGATTCTGTAAATATTTGTTGATACAACTGAATGGAATTAAAATTAAACAGTCCAGGAAAGGTGTCGGGGATTTCAAAACGAGCAAGAGCAAACAGGCAGAGTGGACTTCTACAGGGTGTCTGGGAATAGTATCCCTGAATGCAGCAGAGACAGATGGATGCACAGAATTGGCGAAACACCATTAGGAAAAAAATAGTCAACAAAACACTGCCGAAAAATTGGAAAAACTGTCTCCAGTCATATTTCAGTACTAACAACTACTCTACTGTCATTTTTGTTTACTCCCTGGTAGTGCTTGTGTTGTGGTTTTTGTCTATATGTGTATTATTCGTCATTCATTAATTTATTCAACATGTGCCAGGCATGTTCTGTACATGGCTGTGCACAGTTGCAATCATAATTGGCATACCATTTTCTATGCCCTTCCACTTGCTATAGCATAAGCCAGCATTTCCCTCAGTGTTTTGCTGAGCACAAGCTGCCCCATGACAAACAGGTTCCATGATCAAGAAAAGAAGGCTTGGGAATACCGCACTTGAGAGCCCTTATATTGGCAGTTTACAACTCAATTTTCTATCTTGGTTGTTCCTTCTCTACTGGATGCCTAAATATTGGACAGCCCCAGGGCTCATCCTAGGTCCTCTTCTCTTCTCTATTTACTTTTTCCCCTTAGGGAAACTCATCCAGTTTCAAGGCTTTAAACCATTAATGTTCCAAGGACTCCCAAATTTCTCTCCAGCCCTGACTACTGCCCTGGACTGTCAATCCACCTGGCATCACCACTTGTATGCCCAATAGGCAGCTCAAATTTAAAATATTTCAAGCATAACCACTCATTCATTTGGCCCTCCTAACCCCTCTCTTTCTCAAATTTTCACCATCCTAATAAATGACACCACCATCCACTCAACTGTTGAAGCCCAAAACCTAGGGATCATTCTGGATTCCTCCTTTCACTTGTCACCCAATTCCAATTCACCAGCCAGTCCAGTTGGCTCAATATTCATGATATAAACCCAAATACCTCTGCTTCTCTCCATATCTGTGGTCACCACCCTAGCCCAAGCCACTGTCCTCTCTGCCTAGCTTGCTGCAGTAGTCTCCTCATTGGTCTCCTACCTTCATTCTTACTTTAATCTATTTGCCACAGACCAGCCAGAATTTTTTTATTTTAATTTTTAAGTTTATTTATTTATTTATTGAGAGGTAGGGAGGGAGGAGAGAGAGAGAACAGGGAAGGGACAGAAAGAGAGGGAGAGAGAGAATTCCAAGCAGGCTCTGTGCTGTCAGCACAAAGCCAGATGCGGGGCTTCATCTTATGAACCATGAGATTATGTCCTGAACTGAAATCAAGAGTTGGATGTGTAACTGACTGAACCACTCAGGTGCCCTCCAGAATGACTTTTAAAAAATCAAAGCATGTCACTGATCCTCCAGAAACCCTCCAATGGCTTTCCTTTGCTCTTACAATAGAATCCAAACTCCTTACCATGGTCACTATGCTTCACTCACTATCTCCCAGCCATGCTGTGGTTCTTTCTGTTTCTTGAAAACAGCAAACTCTCTCCCTCCTTGGGGTCTTTGAATTTGCTGTCCCCCTGCCCAGAAGACTCTCCCTTCAGGCCCATTGAGGTCTCAGTTCAAAAGTCATCTCAGAGGAACCTTCTGTAATCAACCCATCTAAGCTAGCCGCCCCCACCCCCCCAACATCCCAGTTCCCATCTATCATGTTGCCCTGTTAATTCTGCTGCAGTCTGAGGTGATTTGGGGTATTTATTTGCATTTTGCCTCTACTGACTGGAATATAAGGTTCATGAGGTCAGGGTTCTTGTCTCTCTGGTTCATTGCTGCATCCCCAACACCTAAGTGTCTGACATACCCAGTAAATACTTGTTGAATAGATGAAAGTGTAATTAAATGCCTGAGAAGTCTAAGGGTAAAGAAACCTTTTAGGGGCGTCTGGGTGGCTCATTCGGTTGAGTGTCCAACTCTTGGTTTCGGCTCAGGTCATGATCTCACAGTTCGTGAGTTCAAGACCCATGTCCAGCTCTGCACTGACAGCAAGGAGCCTGCTTAGGATCTGTCTGTCTGTCTCTCTCCTCCCTCCCCCCACCTCAAAATAAATAAACTTAAAAAAATAAACTTTTAAATATGATATTAAAAACCCTATTAGTCATAACCTGTGTGTTTGGGGGAAAATACTTCAGGAAATGCCAGGAGAAGTATTTTTTTTTTTCATATTGTAGTGTAATGGAGTAAAAATAACAGAGGTTTATTATTCAGATGGATGTTTACTCAAATCTTTGTTCTGCCACTCACAACTGTGTTAGCTTTGATGAGTCAACTTGCTTCTCTGAGCTTCTCTGAGCTACAGTTTCTCCATATGTAAATGGAAGTAACAATAAAAGACTTTGGAGGTGGTTGCATCAAACTAGATAAAGTAATATACTTATTATAATACAGGTCAAAAAAGTGTCACTCAATAAATGCTAGTTTCCTTCCTTCCCCATTATCATAATTATGATTTTTACTTAGTGGCACTTAAGGTTGCTATTCAATGGTTTACTTGTTGAGGGATACTTGAGTCACTTCCAGACTCATTCATATATCCTTTTCCTTCCTTTGCATAATTTTCCTAGCATAGATTCCCCGAAGCAAGAGTACTGAGTAAAATGGCATGATCATGTAAAATTTCCTGATGCATATTGCCAGATTTTATTTTAAAGGGATGGTATTTATTCATAGTGTTAGCAGCCAGTAATCATGCATCAATTTGGTACTCTTTCAGCCTGACATATTGTAATTTCTTCCACCTCCCCTCAATTTTAGCTACTATAATAGGCAAAAAATGGCCATTCAGTTTTTAAAATTTTGTATGTCTTCACTCATTAAGGAAGAGTAGACATTTCCCCATATGTTTGCCTTCTAATAGTATTTATTCTCATCTGTTTATGCCTTCGCTCATTTTTCTCTTATGCGATCATATTCCTGTTAGGGCTGCGAGGACACAGGCTGGTGGCTCTGAGCCCCACTCTGATGTGTTCTGCAGAGCAGGGGTGGATAAGACTTGGTGCTTGTTGTTCACTCCGTTTTGGAAATCTGGGAGCTGCTTCTCTCCTCCTGGTTTGCTGCCTGCTGTCTTTTTCCTAGACTCCTTTTCTTTCAGCCCTTCCTGTAAATTTGGCATAACTCACAATTGTATCCTGGGTCTTACAAAATGTTCTTACTGTAAAATACAACATACATACATTAAGAAAAGTACTTAAAACAAATATACACTTTGTACACTTGTAAAAATGTTTACAAGTGCACACCAGTATGACCACGCCCAGTTCCAGAAATAGAACTTTTCTCATATCCCAGAATCCTCCCCTGTGTCTTCATCAATTACAATGGACCCTTCTACTTTTTTTTTTTCAATTTGAGGGGAACAAGCAGGGGAGGGGCAGAGGGAGAGAGAAAGAATCTTAAGCAGGGCTCCATGATCAGCACAGAGCCAGCCGGTTGTATGGCTCCATCCCATGACTCTGGGATCATGACCTGAGTTGAAATCTAGAGTCAGATGCTCAACCGACTGAGCCACCCAGGCACCCCTGACCCATTCAATTCTAAGGAGCCACTCTCTTAACATTTATGATAACAATTTCCTTGTTTTCTTTATAGTTTTATCATCTACCTATGCATCCCTAAGAGTTTAGTTTTGCTTGTTTTGCACTTTATATAAATGGAACCATCCTGTATGTGTTCCTATGCATCTTGCTTCTTTTGCTCAACTTCATATTTCTGTGCTCCATAATGTTGTTACATGTGCTGTAGTTTAATTGCCTTTGCTGTATAGAATCCTGCAGTCTGCTTGTTCTCCTCTTGATGGACTGTTCGGTTGTTTCCAGTTTGAGCTGCTATGTGCAATGTACTATGAATCTTCTGTATTTCTTTTGGGAAAGATCTACACATTTCTCTGGGTTGTATTGCTAGGAGTGGAATTGCTGGGTCCTGGGGGATGTGTATCTTCAACTTTAATAGGGAAAGACAAACTGTTTTCCAAAGTGGTTGAACCAACCAACCAAAGTGATGCCCACCACAGTGTGTCAGAGTTTCTGTTCCTTCACGTCTTCCTCAACACTAGTTACTGCCAGACTTAAAAATATTTTGCAAGTCTGGTGGATGTGAAATGGTATATCATTGTGTGTGTGCGTGTGTGTGTGTGTTACAGCTTTATTGAGGTATAATTGATGTACAACAGATTCCACATACTTAGAGTGACAATTTGATGAGTTAACATCTGTGAAACCAGAACCATTGCGATAATGAACATGGCCATCATGCCCACAAGTTTCTCCCTACCCCGTTGTAATTCATCCTCCCTCATTTCTCATTTCTCTGCTGATAGATTAGACTAAGCACTTTGCTATGCTTATTGGATATTTGGATTTCTTCTATTATCATGAGTCCATATAAGTCTTTTCCCCATTTTTTATTGAATTCTCTGTTTTTTATTATTACATTGTAGGAGTTCTTTGTGTATTCTGAATACTAGTTCTTTTGTTGGTTATATGTGTTGCAAGTATCTTTTCCTTTTTTGTGGCTTGCGTTTTCACTCGTTTTCCTAGTTTTAAAGCAGTTGAATTTTATCACTTGTCCTTTATGGTTAGTGGTTTTGTGTTTTGTTTAATAAATCCTTCTTGGGGTGCCTGGGTGGCTCAGTTGGTTAAGCATCCAGACTCTTGGTCTCTGCTCAGGTCATGATCTCACAGTTTGTGGGATCAAGCCCTGCATTGGGCGCTGCACTGACAGTGTGGAGCTTGTTTGGGATTCTCTCTCTGTCCCTCCTTCATTTGCTCTCTCTCTCTCTCAAAAATAAATAAACATTAAAAAAAAGAAATCCTTCTGTACTGTGAGTTCATGAGGATATTCTCCTATATTATCTTCCAAAAGCTTCATATTTTTGCTGTTCATATTTAGGTTTTTATCCAACTGGAACTTCTTTCTTAGTGTGGTATGAGGCTCCCTTTTTATGTGAAATAGTGAAATAGGATGATAGGCTTCCTACAGCCTATTGGGCCCCTACAGAAACAAATCAAACAAGGAATAAAGCGATACAAGAGAAACCTATTTCCTTCTCTTCTCTCCTACAGATGTTGCTCCCTAGGGCATTCCCTAATAAACATCTTGCTCACCAAACTCCATCCCAGAGTGCTTCCTGGGGGAATTCAACCCACAACTTCACCTTGATGCAGGGTTCACAGGCTCAAATGCCTTCAGGGGCATAGCAGGTAATATACATGAACGAAGCTGTTTGGGTTTAATATAACAGGGACAGATGAGGAACTAGTTAACTGCAGAGATTGTGCCCACCTAAATTTTTAAAAATTGAAAAACAACTCCAGACAGTGTTTGTACTCCACACAGTGTGTATGAGCTCAATTCAGCCTGCAGGCATCCTGTGTATGACCTATGCTTTGG
This sequence comes from Panthera onca, assembly GCF_046562875.1. NCBI lineage: Eukaryota > Metazoa > Chordata > Mammalia > Carnivora > Felidae > Panthera > Panthera onca. Next base: position 70,865,403 of record NC_138357.1, read on the forward strand.
TTTTTGTATTTTTTCAAGATTGTATTTTAATTTTTAAGTAATCTCTACACTCAACCTGGGGCTTGAACTCAACAATCCCAAGATCAAGAGTTGCATGCTCCAGTGACTGAGCCAGCTGAGTGCCCCTATGACCTGTGTTTTAAAGGCATATTCTCTCTTTGGTTAATTAATATACCAGACCCTGCCTTTGACATGTCTTTTGTGGGTCTCATCAGTGTGGGTCAGTCCCTAAAAGCTTCTCCAACTTGTGGTATGGTAGACCAAGGAGGCTGTGACCCTGCCAGAGTGACCATTAAACTCTGCACCACAAGGTCCTACTGAGGTACTGCTTGCCATGAGGTCCACCTTGAGCCAGCCTTTATCTGACCTTTATCTTAAATCTTAACACCTGCTATTGTATGAGAGTCGCCTTGGCCCCTCTCCCTTCCCTTGTGAGTTTTCTAGGTTTTTCCATTTCTGTTGTGTCTTTTTGGAAGAACAACCTGGTATTATCAGAGGACATGAGCTAATGTAGGGCCTGGGAAGACAAGGATGCTGGCTGCAAGGGCCTCAGCCTTACATGCTTGGGCCAGTTGGGAATAGAGAACGAAACTCCTTTTGGATGAGAGTTGACCCTTAAATATAGTTATCACTACCTGCATGGTGGGATCAGACCCTTTTTGAGGGATGGAAGTGATATGGGCCACATCTGGTCTGTGTTTTTTTTTGTTTGTTTGTTTTTTTGCCCCCAGCCCAGACTCACTCTGGTCTGCCCTGCTGGATGGCTTCATTGAGCCAGAGAACAAAGAGGGAGTGCATGCCCTGAGCACAGTTGCTACAGCAACCTCCTCCTCTCAGGAGCCTGGCAACTGCTGCCCACTTCACCAGAGCCCCGCCTCCTCTGCGGCCCCTTGTTGCTTCCAATAAGCAGTCATGCTCAAATCCCTGAGACAAAGTCCTTGAACATGAATTACCTGACCATGTCCCTTAGGTTCACCATTCTGTGGGCCAGGTTTCTGCAAGACACTGTGTCCTGCATATAGGCTTTGGGCTCCTAAGGGTTTGTGAGAATCAAACCCCATGTATGTGGGCCCCACACTTGCATGGCTGGTAACACATGCTCAGAACTGGGCTTAGTGTCTGAATAAAGGCGTCACTGCTACAATGAAAACCAGAGGGTGAAACAGAAAATGGTTTTAACAGAAAGAGTTTATTTCGAGAAGACACAAACAGCTCTAGCTATATAAAGAATACAGTTCAATTGCTGGTAGCAAGCCAGTATGGAATGCTTGAATAAAAAAAGAAGAAAGAAAATAAAGACAAGAAAAACCCTTTGTAATATCACCCCACAGAGGGCTTCCTTCCATTTTGTGTTGGAATTCTAAAAAGCCTGGGATTATGATCTCTCCTAATTTCTGCTGCTTCTTGAAATTTTTATCCAGGGACACTTTCTTATCACTGGGGGAATTGCCTTATCTCTGCCTTCTAGTTGAGGATATTGGTCTGTAAATTCCTGTCTCCCTTATTTTTTCTTAAGTACATTGTCGGCACTCAGTAAGCACTGATTGGTAAGTGCTAATGAAACAAAAAAGTCTGTCTCCTGACTATGCATAGTAGGACTAGCCAGTCCTCCTTCCTCATTTTGCTTTTTGCAAGTGTAGGTCTTTTGTTGCCTTAGAGTCCAAGGCATAAACCTGGTTCCCTTCCTAAGTCTGGAAATTTTCAAGCAAAGGCAGAAAGAAACTGTTTCATAGATATTTTCAAATAGGAAAATCATGAAAGTTACTCATGCCTCTGACTTTTTAAGATTTAGTTTTCAATATGTGGGTAGATCCCTGGGCTCAAATGACAGAAAGGAAGCTTAAAGGTCCTAAGAAGCAATTTGCTTAGATAGGAAAAACTGCAGCCTGGGAGGTATGTCTGAGTGACTGAGTTCATATCAAATTAAAGTCCTTGCTCTTTATATGTCAGCTTGTTCACAATTGTCGCAGAGAGTTTCTTCAAATGGCTTCCTGAGGGAAGCCAGCAAAAACCAGTAGAGAGAAAGTTTCAAAAGACAAGAAAAGGGAAATTCCTCAGGATGATGCCTCATCCCCTTCTTGACCAGCCCCATCAGACCTATATCTGGACCAGAGAACTGATGAAACACTAGATGGAGTGGGTGTGTGTGTGTGCGTGCATATGTGTGTGTGAGAGAGAGAGGAGGGGAGAGGGAGAGAGAGAGAAGGAGAGAGGGAGAAAGGGAGAGAGAGAAAAGAGAGACAGATACAGTAGTCAATGAGGCCTTCACAGTTCCATTGGAGAAACCAGGCTCACACACACAGGCACACACCTTCTTCACTCATATCTCTCAATGCTTACATGAGAAAAATGTGAAATGTGAATCTGAGCTTTAGACTTCCAGGTAGCATGAGAGGTAGAGATGGCAGCAAGATGTAGGGTTGTGAGGAAGATTTAAGGAATTCTTTTTTTTTTTAGGTGAGGTCTAGCCCAACATGGTGCTTGAACTCAAACCTTGAGATCAAGAGTTGTATGCTCTACTGACTGAGCCAGCCAGGTACCCCTAGGGATCCTTTTAAAGGTTCAGAAAACAGGAGGCGGTGGTATGCTGAATGCTTGCTGGTTGTGGTGCTGCACAGAGCATCCCAGGGAGTCCATCCTGGGGCCTGGGGGGCCAAGGAGGCAGGGGGTTTAGACAGGAAAACACTGTGGACACAGAATACCTTCTATACCTCATTGGTTTTCTTGCTGGGGATAAGTCTAGAACAGATCCAAATTACATTATAGAAAATGGACACATGGACATTCTGGGTTTCAAAACCAACTATGGGAATCAAGAGTGCTGGTGATTTCCCTAGGAAATTGCAGACCAAACTGGCATCTCATGGCCTGGGCCAACAGACTTTCCAGAGACAGCCCTAAACTTGTGACGGCAATATAGGGCAGGTCAGGCCAGATGGCCCAGGGCCGGGGTCCCCAGCCAAAGTTCGGGAGACCAATATAGGGACAAAAGAAATAAGAAAACTCAGAAATCCATTCTTCCCGCTCAGTTTACCTCAAACTCAAGGAATAAGAGGCACATTGGATAACCAGGACAGGAGGTCTGGAGAAAAGAATGAGGGTTTCTACACCAAGGTAGTGAGTGAGAGAGAGAGTCAGTGATGAGCACCCTATCAAAGAATAATGGGTTGGTATATGCAGCCCCTCTGCACCCACTTCTGTGCAGACTGGTCTGACAGTGAAGTAGATAGGAGGGCAGTGAGCCATATCACCCAGTATACAACCCAGTTATCACATGGGGCCCGTCACAGAAATGCCTGTTACAGAACATTGGACCAGGGGTCAGTAAACTATGACAAGCAGGTCAAATCCAGCCTGGGGCTTTATATGGCCCAAGAGCTAGGAATGGTATCTACATTCTTAAAGTATTGTAAGACAAAGAAACAACAGCGAAGAAGAATATGCTACAGAGACCACATGTGCCCCCCCTCCCCAAACCTAAAATAGTTACTATCTGGCCCTTTACAAAAAAAGTTTGTCAACCCCTGGTCTAGATCCCATCAATCTATGAGCATTCCTGAACATAGAAACCAGAGGAGGTCCAGTGGAAACAAGGGAACAATGGAAATAACTGGAACTACCACTCCATGTAACTAGCACAACCCTAAAGGGACACTGCCTTCAATTCCACAGAATAATAAGGTATGCACGGACCATGGAAGGAAGCCCAAGAATAGCTAAAGAGAAGAGTCACACTAGGCAAAGAATGTTCCAGAAAAGAGAATGCATGCAGAGCACAGTACTGATTAGGGAATTTTGTTATTTTTTTGATAAGATGGAGATAAAGTTTGAGCCCAGGGATCGACATAACATCAAGCTAGGTGAAGCTTCTAGAATACAACTAAATATCTCATGAGCATGTAACAGTCTGATATCTCATAAAGTTTAAGAAGGGAAGGATAAAGTAGATTCTAGGAAAGCCTATATCGGTTTGTCCTACTTTAAATAAACACCAATTACAAAAGTTGAGACTAAAAATAAAGTAGACATTGAGTGACATTGAGAAGAGGATTCTTTGTTTTTCAAAAGAAGTCACCAGACGATTCCTTTAGAAAAGAAGCTTCTCTACTAAAAAGTGGAATTTGATCTATAAAAATTCATTTTTCAAACTTCTTTTAGGGAAAATATATACAAAGTAGGGAACATATACTGAATTTTGAGGGGAAATGAATGTTTCTAAATTGAAAATCAGATTTGTCCTTGGATTCAACTAAAGAAATCTTGAGCAGTTTCCCTTAAAGAAAATATATTAGTTTGTTGAAATACCTGGGAAATCCATGTGTCATAAATGTAGAAGCCAGCTGTGGGTCTTCTATAAATGCAGCCCTTTAAATGAAAAAAAAACACTGGCCCCAGAGGCAGGAGATCTGGAACTGAGGCCAGGTCCTGCTACTGTGTGTGTGACCTTGTGTAAGTTATTTGACCTTTCTGGGCCTCATGTGTAAAATGAGAGGTTGGTCCCTTTCACTTCTAACATTCCATGGCTACAGATAAATATAGAAATAAGATAAATACAACAACCTAGAAATAAAAAATATTCCCCAAAGTAAGTTTTGGAGTCAGTAGAAAAGAGTAGCAATGAAATATCATAAAAAGAATAAAATTGTAACTACTAGCCAGAGTAAATATATCTCATTTAAAAATTAATGAAAAGATTTGTAATTTACAGATTTAATCAGGAGAGGTAAGAACATACATATTGATATTTCTTTACCACCACACATATGGAGGAGAAAATGAGTTTGGGGTGACTTATATAGTGAGCACAATGCTGCATTTGCATGCATAACATTTGGTAAAATTGGACATTAAAAAAAAGCGGAACACCACAAAAGGAATAAGTTTCTATAAAGCCTGGCATTGAAAAGAAGCTGAGGGGGGTTAATTGGTTGTTCCAGTTCAGATTTTGTTGGTGTATTTGTTGATATCAAATTCTACTATGTAGGCAAAATATTAAAATCAGAGCCCTCCTAGAGAACAGCCACCTTGGTGAAGATAGGTATTTAAGGGTTGGCAATACCAAACATAACACTTTTTTCCTTTTTTCCTATTTGTGAATTCAAAAAAATTAAATCCAAAACGGGCCAGACATGCTGGTTAAGTCAAATCAAGAGTTTTGCAGGTTAAGCGAGTAGTTGATTCAATCTGGTAATTTCTTAACACGAAACAAATGTATACCTGACCAACACGACCATATACATCACTTGGCCAGAGACCAATCACTGTGATGACAGCAGAAATGGTGGGAAAGTTTGAAATCATTTGAACAGTTGTGGCTATAGTGATTCAGGGGCTTGGAGAAGTAACATCACTGGAATACACACACACACACACACACACACACACACTCCAGGGCTGCTGCTGCTGCTGTTTCTGGGATGACACTTTGAGAACCACTGGCCTTGATTTTGGGCTTTTACTGAACAAATGTATATTCCTATTTCACACAATCCATTACTTATGCAAATTAATTTTTGCTAAACTTATGAAAAGCACCTCAAATATTTGGCTATAACTGTTTACTGCCATATTCCTATATAAATATGTGTCAGAATATTCTAAAACTTTATTCTATGTCATTGTTTAAATTTTCATTTTTGCTGCTCTTTGACTAAGGCAGCTCTTCCCACTCTTGTCATTTTAAATCCCTAATACCTTGGTGACTTATAGCTAAAATACGAGCAAAGGCTTTGGAGGGACTGGATGCTCTGGTATAGATCTGGTCTTTCTCACACCAAGCTGAAGTGATAGCACAAAACATAAATAAGGGCAGGGGAAGCAGAGGCTTGTGTTTAGTAAAGTTGTACCTCTAGCAAGTTTAATAATTACCACCACCACCACCAAGAGACCAATATGGATCAGACATTGATCAGACAGTTTCACCTTTCACAAACAGGACACATTTTCACAAATTCTAAGTCCTTGTGTTCTTTTACTAAAATGACTAGTATTCCATTTGTGTAAAAATGTTAATGTACAATATGATCTCGGCCTTCTCAGTGGCTTTCAGTAGCCATTTCTGAGAGTCTCTTGGTAGATGTGGTCCCTTGGTCCCTTGTCCAATAGAACAGCATGGGGTATCAGGACTATTTAGTCAACCACCAGCAATTTAATACAATAATTCCAGGAGATTAAGGTATTTTCTATGTTCTGGAGTTAGCTTTCAGGGAATTTGGCCTTTCGGTGGTGAAAAATACACTTTGCAGCTAATCGAGGCCTAGAATTCTACAGGCAGAACTTCAATTCCTTTGGCTTAAGGCTTTTCCCCTGTTATAATGCAAGCGACCCTCAAAAAAGGTAGCGTTAAGCCTTATGATGTTACAGTAAAGGACTTTATCCCTTTCCTGAGAGCATGTTTTTCTTAGTAAAGAGAACAAACTAGGAGGCACTCAGGAGAGTTGGGGCTGGGAAGCAAGGTCTGGGGAAAATGGAGCAGAAAGAGGAGAATGAAGATTCATCCCAATGGCAGACCTCCAGCTCATTCACTATTGTGCTGAAGGGCTGTCTCTGTCTGCATCCCTACTGAAAATGGGTGCTAACTTGCCACTTGGAGCAGGTTGCTTAGAAATCAACCATGTTTTCTGATAATATTGTCTATTCTTAGATGTATAGGCATACAAAGGCTTATAGCAATGGAAAAAAGAAATGGCAATAAAACATTTGGTGCAACAACAGGGATTTATCAGAGGAACCACACTTACAGGAAGAAGATAAACTGATATTCATAGAATGCAAAGTGCAGGGCTGAGACGAGGGTAAAGCACTTGTGCGGCCCTGAGAGTGGGCGCTTCGTTCACCTCACTCCAGTCCTGGCCCTGGAAAATCAGATTAAAGTGAAAGCCTACTATTGTGTTACAGACTTGGTGATGATGGAAGGCTGCACTGGTGAGGAACAAGAGCACTGGCCACAAACTCAATTTTTTAAGGAATAGTTTATCAGGAAGAGGGCAGGTGCACGGACACATCTGCTCAGATAGGTACTGCAGGATCACAATCTGATCTGTGTTGTCTAGAGATTTAAAATGGATGTCCAGTGAAATGCTTGTTGTAAGCTTTTATAGAATCTTCTCTAGTCTTTGCACATTCAAGGGGATGCCTTCAGACCAATTGGTCTATTTGAGGTCATCAGGCTAACACGAACTATTTCGCTGTTTGTGGTCTTGCCTCCTTAAAGGGTAAGCTGTAGGTTAGGGATGCAGTTCACAGGAGTCAGGGCTGAGGGACAAGTTGGGGCCAAGTGGGAGGCTTAGGTGAGAGATGAGGCAGACAAAGGAGAGGAGATACTAGCGAGGCTTCCTGCTTTACCAAGAATGGCTTGCTGTCTACTCTTGACATTTGAACCACAAATACGTAATGAATACCCACCAAGAGTAAATCACTCTTTGCTACCCATTGACCTCTCCTGGGGATGACTCCCTCTACTCATGACTACACTGAGGTTAGTCCAGCAGAGCTACCTGTGGCTATCGGTTGGAATCAGAGCAAACAAAAGGATAGAAACAACTTGAATTGGAAGCTGACCTCCTGTGGCAAACTTCATTTTACTTGAACCCCTTCTGTATTCCATGCTCAAAAATTGTGATCGTTATTATTTGCACTAGTGACCGTGGCAGTACTAGGTCTCTGAAAGCCTACATGGAGGGGCTGTCAGCCTCTCTTCTCTGGTCTTAACAGAGTCGGTACAGAGGGCAGCAAACATTGTGCTCTGTGCCTCGGTGGGAGAGTTGGTGTTATAATCATGGGGATGAGAGAGGTTGAGGGTTAGGAGTAGGAAAGATGTTTGGTGTCATAGTCATCAGTGACTAACAAATTCTACAGTTTGGTTGTTTGCCTGGGATTAGGTCCACCTGTTGCAAAATATTAAAGGAATATTTCTTGCCCTCAATGTGACCTCTGACCATAAAATCTCTGCCCCAAATCCTCTTGTGCTAATGGAAACACCACTGGGTATTTGAAGGCCATAGTAATGATGCAGAAGATGTTACAAAAATTCCAGGTATACAGACTATTGTAGAGGAAAGCAAGACTCAAGGTAACAGCAAAACATAAAAGTGTCTGGGCATTCAGCTTTAGAATCTTTTGGGAAAACCACCCAGGGATAGAAAGGTGAAACCCACTAGAAGTAGCAAACAAGAAGCTTCCAGAAAAACCAGTAGAAGTAACACATCCTGTACTATATGAGTCTCTTATTTGGCTTCAGACCTCAGCTGTTCAAAGTGGTTCCCAATGAGAAGGCCCTGGCAGCCTTTCACTTTTGTTAGGCCAAAGCATGAACACCCCTTCATTTCCCTGCAGAGGAAAAAATGTTTCTGTCTTTTGGAATTCTGAGTCTGGGGCAGACAAGCGTGGCATTCAGATATAAATTCAGGCCAGGAATGAATCTATTTTATTTCAGGCAAAACCCCTGAAATTTGATCTGGACCTTCAAATCAAATAGTTTGAATGCTTTCAAAAGCAACTGGGTTCTCACTGTTTATTATTTTAAGTGGCCTCTAAGTCAGGGGGCAGTGCTGATTGCAAAGAAGTTGATGAGCCTGGCCTGCACTTAGAAGTCTAGAATTCAGACCTGTACCAACCAAGGGCGTAGGCTTAAGACCTGTGAATGAGAGGCCCAAGTCTTCTCAGCAGTCAGTGTAGTTTTTCAGCTGCTCTGTCTGCAGGAGTGTGGGCAGTGGAGCTAAGAGCTTGCTTCTCATTGGTGAGCGATGTGACCTATCAAAATCAAGTTCTGCTTGTCTCTGGGGCAGTTTCTGCATCATCCAGGATGTTGGCCAATGAATCTGTTGGGTTGGGGGGGTGGCAGTGAAGGAGGAAGGGGTCCAGGAATCAGGCTACAATTTCATTTGACTTTTCTTTTCCCTTCTCGAGAATGTAGACCATTAACCCTCCATTATTGGTCAGCCAGTTTTTGTTCAATGCGTTGACTGTTTTTCTCCCCCAGCCTCCCCAAAACCAGACACATGAAAATCAAATGAATTACTTCTCTTGCTCTGCTTAGAAAATTGAACTGACAAGAATAGTTAGTGCCTATAAGCTTGTGTGGGGAGCAGTCACAATGATTGTTCTGGGGGCTCCGTCAGCATCTCATTTCCCCCGAGTTCCTACACTCTCCCCCAACATAGTTAATGTAAAGTCAGTCACACAGTGGAACATAAATGGCAAAAAGTAGCCCTTTGTGTGTATGTGTTATGGGCCACAGCCACTTGCAAGGCTGCCTTTTAGGTTTTGGATATATTCTTTTTAGTCCATACATTCTTGGTTTGGGAACAGAGTAAGACTTCCTTTAAACAAAAACAAAAGGAACCACAAACCACAATCTAAACTGAATGGAGGTGGACAAGTTACACTTACTTTCTCTCCTCCTTGAGCCTTTGATAATGCTGTTCCTTCAGCTAATTACTTCCTGTAATGAAGGTTATATGCAAATGAAACGAGAGTTCTTAGAATGCAGCATGAGCTGGGCACTGATTCTAGCTATCATTGTTGACAGACACTTGAAGAATTTCAAGACACAATGTGCAAGTTACCTTGGATAGATCTGAGTGAACAAATGGCTGCCTCATTTGTTGGCTGAACTTGATTCATCCAAAGCAACCCAGTCCTGACTTTTCCTAGTTGGCGGGGGCGGGGGGGGGGGTGTCATCTACATGTTTATTGAAAGTCGTCACCCTGATCTCCGCATAGACAATCAAACTGAAAAAGGCATGAATTTCAAGACAGACTCACATTCATATTTTGAATGACAAAAGCCATCCAATCAACCCCATGCTGAAATAAGTGCACAGCCACAAACCTCTCTGGTGGGGGGAGTTTAAGTGTGGATGGAGAGGCACCAAGTCTTTTTGTTTCTCCACACAGGGCCATCAAGGCCTTGCCAGGAAAGTGAATAATCAGCAATGGCACCCTATGATCCCCAGTTTTGGCAGTCCCCAATCCACTCTCACACTGTGCCCCTCAGTGACAGGAGTCAGGGATGGAGCAGCCTGGCCATTGATTGAATAGATGGTACATGTGCCCTTGCATCTGAGAATTTCTTCTCAGGGCACAACACTGGGGGAAGATAAGGAGAAAATCGGTAGTTGGGTAATGGCAAGATTGTAAGTATGAAAATGTAAAAGGTCTGAAGATGATTAAAGTGCCTGATGATTTAGTTCTAGATAAAGTGACCTGTCTCCTGCTGTCCAGAGTGTGAGTTAATGTAAAAGAAATGTAGGGTCTTCTGTTATGTCCATGATTACTTTTTAAAACCCTTTCTCTTCCCCTTTGTCTACTCAAGTTTAGTAACTAAACCCTGTTAACTGAACTCGGGACTTAGGTACTGGGGTCATCGGTAGTTTCACAGTCTTTTGAAAATTGTGCAATAATTCTCCGAGCCAGTGGGTTAGTGGTCTTCAGCAGTTCGGCTGCTGAGGGGCGGGACCTTGGAGTTGTCTTGCTTCCCTTCTTCTGTAGCAAGGCCTTGAAATCATCGTTTCTGCCAGCATCTAGGTTGGCACTGCCGCTTGACCCCGCGGAAGCAGCTGACTCACTGATTGGAGAATCAGCTGTGTTCTTTATTGGTGAATGGGAGCTTGGTCTGCTGCCGCCAGCAAAGGCCTCACCAGGCTCTTTCCAGCCAAGCAGCTTTCTTTTGGACCTAAATAAGAAAAAGTTTGTTTTAAGTGAATTCACCTGGCAGATATTTCCTAAATGCTTCGTATAATTTCATGAATGCCAGTGGCATGATGTGGGGGCTACCATGCAGCAGCCTTGCAAGCAGTTGTACTTACCAGCTTTCTCTCTCTCTCTGCTAAGTCCTCAGAGTCCCTTGTCTGGCTTCCTCTCTCTATACCCCTTTCAATGCCCCCAGCTGGAGTCGCTTGGCCTGTGCCTGCAGGCTCAGTTCTGCCTAGGTTCTGGGACCAAGGAAACATTTAAGGAGTCTAGGCCAGTAGCTCAGTGACTCTGGATCAAGACAGTCTGAGAGCTGATCCTGTTCTGAACTGGTGCTCCAGCTCTAATGACTGGGCTCTTTCTATTTTTTTCTCATCACCAAGTCCTTGCTTTGAAACCCTGTCTAACAACCGGTGCCCGGTCCGGTCCCACTTTGCCTAAGTTCCTGCTTTGATGCTTGGCTTGTTGCCCCATTTCACTTCTTGATAAGATGTTTTTGGTACAAGGAATTCTGTGAAGGGTTAAATGTCTCCGTCTGTAGACAGAGCTGTGAGAGAGCAGATGGAGCCACAATAGGCCTGCGGTTGCTAGGAGACGAGGGGCCTCTCACTCCGGCACCTGGTCTTCCCTTCCCTGCCCCTCCTCCACTTCACCCAAAGATGTCAGTGAATTGCATATGCAAGGCTGAGGGCTGCATTCACATATGTGGGTATCTGAACTTAGGCTCCAGTTGCAATTCTAATGGCTGCTTAGAGGTAGCAGATTTTCTTTTGGTATAAGAAAGGGTAGACAATTACAATAGGAATTAAGAAAATTGGTCTACACCTGTGTATCACAGTAAACAAATCTTCAGTTGTGCGTGAAGCCACAAACACATCATCGTCCTCTTCAGCAATCCATTCGGCTGTTTTATCACTGATTACACTTTTTTCTTCAGTGCTTGCTTCCGTAGAACTCCCTAGGCATAAGAACCAGAAGGAATTAAATACTTCGACCACAATAGTTAGGACAAAGCACATTCTTCTGTGGTATTTCATTTGATGTTCAAAGCAACTCTGGGAGGGCTGCAGGGCAGAGACTCTTAATGTCTCTGTTTTGCAGAGGAACACAATGTTCAGAAGGTTAGTGTTTTGGCCAAGGTGGAGTGAGTGGTGAAGATCAGCATGGGTCCCTGTGTTCTCACACCTTTTCCATTATACAACAGGTTGCCTGAGCATTCTCTTGTTTTGAATGCAGTATTTTTAAAAATCAAAAAGCAGAGACTCATCTAAAGCAATGACTCAACCAGTAGGTGGGAGTGGGACCTATCTGAATCTCAGAGGGAGCCTGTGGAGTTTGATGATGCATCTTCTAAAAATTACCTGTGGCTGTGATTTGTTTGCTTGTTTTAGCCACTATGATTTAACTTATGTTGGAAGTCCAAATTTGGCCTAAGGAAGGTCATAAGATTTTGATGTTTGGTGTTAAAGGTACAAAAAAAGGATGAGAAACATGGATGGATCTGGAGGACAATAGGTTAAGTGAAATAAGATAGTCACCAAAAGACCAATGCTGTATGATTCCACTTACATGAGGTCCCTGGAGGAGTCAAATTCATAGAGACAGAAAATAGAAGAGTGGTTGCCAGCATATGGGGGTGAGGGGACAATGGTGAGTTCTTGTTCAATGGATACAGACTTCAGTTTTGCAAGATGAAGAGAGCTCTGGAGGTGGATGGTGGGAGGTCATAGTTGTACTGCCCTGTGAATGTATTGAGCACCGCTGAACTGTACATTAAAAATGATTGGGATGATAAATTTTATGTTATGTGTATTTTTGCCACAATTAAAACAAAAAAAGAGACATGCAAAAAAGACCCGAAAAATTATGAGGAACATTATCTAGTTTAGTCTTATTGTTCCAGGAAGAGCTAGCCTCAAAGCATCCAAGAAAGTGAGCTCCCTTTCTTCCAGAAAGCACTAAGAAAGGCTGCTGCTAGAAACATATTCCATTGTTTCAGAAGCTTGCAAGCCTTCCATAGCATTTGAACTCAGCCTGGGAGGGTACTGAGTCCCATGCATGAAACTAAAATCCATGTGGCTAGCGAAAAGTGCTATACCGGGAGGTAGAGAGATAGTTCCTAGGGCAGGGGATGTGTGCCTGACTAGGTAGATAGGCTACTAAGGTCCTAGGGTGCTAAGAACTAGTTTGATTTTAGTATGTTAGTATCAGGGGTTCCAGGTGAGATTGGCCCAAGCTGGATCTCGGAGATCCACCCCTGGGTCATTCCTAATCCCAAGGGCAGTGAGGCCTGTTTAGAATAACCCAAACCCTCAAGAGATGCCTCCTACTGACCTGGTTATCCTGGACTCAGGATCATTATTTGGGGGCATTTGCTTCTGTCTCTGGCACTCCATCCTTACCCTCATCTTTCCTGGGATTCAAAAGAAAAGCCAGCAGGAGTTTACTAACCTAGAGGACTTGCCTCCCTTTCACCTTCAGCCTCCGGTGTTGAAGTCATCCTTGTACCAGGTGACTGCAGTTGGTCACTGGTGGGGGGACAGCTGGCTTCTTCCTGAAGGGTGATGATGGGGCTGAGAGACAGCCTTGGTTCGGTTCCATACACCTCCACTTGAGCTGTGGGTGATGTGAGAGGCAGGTACAGCACACTGGGCTTTTTTGGGACAGGGGGTGGTATCTTGCCTTTCTTTTTCTCTGCTTCTTCCTGGCTCTGGAGGCTAATTCTTTCAGGCAGGGCTCTCACTTTGGGGCCTCCATCCTCCATACTTCCCTGGGGAGGTTGCTGTGTTCCTGAGAAGAAAGCACCAGAGGAACTAGCAAAAGGTGTGAAAACAAGAGTTGAGGCTGCTGTTGACTCCCCTGGGCTTCTGCCCTCAGGGCTGGAGGACTTTGGTTTCCGTACCACTGTGTAGACATCTGGAGGGAGTGGCCTCGTGTGTTGAATGGAGCTCTTGGGGGTCACAGCCAAGGTAGGCGAAGTTAGCGGGTACTCCTCAAGGACAGATGGTGGCTTGTGGACCAAGCTTGGAGGCCTTCGGGCCACGGGGGGCTTCTCAGCTATGGGAGGTTTTATCTTTCTCTCTGGCAAGGTGAAGACTTCTGCTCCTGCTTCCTCAGTATAGTCAGGGCTCTCGATGTCATCTTCTGGCTCAGACTTGCTGACTGACCTCAGGCGAATGGAACGTAAGTCAGACTGAGTAACCATGGGCATAACTGGCTGGTTGGGGCTCGTTTTCTGGGACAGCTTGACCCCAAAATTTGTATCTGAGTGATGCCGGCTCACCTTGGTTTTGCTTCGGATGGAGATACTCATCCCAGACAGATCCAGGTTGGTTGACGAGGTCAGTGGTAGGTTAAACGACAGCCATGACTTGGACATTTTCTCCATTGGTGATGTCGGGGGTAGTGATGACTTCCTCTCAGGTACCACTGGACGCACCCGGACACTGCCACTTGGAGGGGGCAAGTGGCCCAGGGTCAAGGACATGGAGACGGTGGGTGTTGGTGTCTCTGACTGGCTGGAGTATCCACTGGAGGGTGACATCAGCCCAGCAGGCCTTCCTGGGGAGGATACTTCCCTGGCCTCCACCTCGATGGAGAGCTGGGAAGGTGTTGTGGCTCTAGACGTTGAAGGGGAGGCAAGAGACTCTGAGCTGCCCTGAACTTGGGTGCACTCAATGACTGTGGTGCCCGTGGCAGTGCTGGAGCTGGACAAGGATTGGTAGGTGTCACCAGACTTCCAGTCAGTAAGATACCAGTGGTGGGAGAATTGTGTGCCTTCCAGATCTTTGAAGGTTGGCACAGCTGGGTGACCCTGAGCATCCTGCTGGGATGAGTGATGTCCTTGGTGTTCCAAGGAGAGGCAAAGGCTCCTGGGCCTCTGGTCCTTGGGTAGGGCTGACCCACCTTCTGGCAAGAGGACTGGCTCATCTTTGACCAGTGAGACACTGCGCATTGGTGGGGAAGGCTTCTTTTTGGCCTTCCTGAGCGAGATACTCTTGGATCTCTGTCTTCTGTGCTGGGTCTCCTGTTGGGCACGAAGGGAGGCAATGTTGTCAGTACTGTTACTGCCCTCAGAACTTGTACTGGCATGAGGCAGGGCACAGGCTTCACCAGCCTTCTGTTCCTCATCATAGTCCACCTCTGCGGTGCCTGAGTCTGTGGGCACAGACAGTGACCGCTCCCGGAACCTGCTGGCCCCACCTGGGCCTGTCTCCATCCTTGAGGTGACACTAGTGAGAAGGCCAATCTTGGAGGGTCGTTCCACTGCCTGCCTTCGTTGAGCAGGGTGCTCAGAGTAGCCAACTGACCCACTGCATCCTGCTGGGTTATCACAAGTAACAAAGAGGGTAGCAGCCTCCTTAGGAACTAGAGGTGGCAGTGTGTGCAGAGACACCCAAACATTCCCAGAGGAAGGATTTTTTCCATTTTCACTGACTTGAGTACTCTGACTGGTGGCACTTGGAGTCATGTAGGTAAAAGTATCTCCCTTCCAGGAAGCAGAGAATGTCGATTCAGTTGGTCCATTGCAAGAACTGGGGATGCTATACACCATTCCTATGCTCTCCATGCTAGGAGGGTGTGCGCCACCACGCACCTGGAGAGTTTCTTCTGGATCACTCAAAGGACTCCTCAGTACTGGTGAGGGGAGATTTGGGAAATGAACTTCCTGACCAACTGCAACTCTTCCATGGACACCTTCTGGGACCGAATGACTGAGCCTGATGTCTGAGGTGGTGGAGCAGGCCACACTGCCTGCTGGGCTGTTGCTGTGACCTGGAGAAGGTAAACACAGAAAGTTAGCGATGCAGCCAGGGATCCCCCAGCAGCTGTCTTGAGACAGGAGCACCAAGTTTTTTGCCAAGAAGCATTTGCCAACAGCTTGGTCAGGATGCCTTGGTTCTTCCTTTCCATAAATGAGGATGCTGGGGAAGTTGGGTCCGTGCCCATCACCACACAGTGAGTCACAGGGTGCCTGCCCTTGAATTGTCCAGGAGGCTGCCAAAGACTTGCCAGCTTTGATTATTCCTTTTAGAGCTGAAGCGGCAGGTGGGACTACCTCGGGTTTTCCCCAAGCTTTCACCCCAGGCTCATGAACCATCACAGACCTCAGTGCTCACCTCTCCTGAGATTAGAGCAGAGGCTTTTGAACTGATAAAGGACAGCGCTGTGTGACTTTCAGCCCCAGCAATGAATCTGGAGTATGCCACAGCTGGAAAGTTCAGAGTCTGGTTACATTTTTGGCACCTGTCACTTTTCAGCTTTGCAACATGAGAGACTTCAGATGACCTACACATGTGAGGAAACTATTCAGATGTCCAAAATCCCCAAAGATTTTTCTCATAAACAACAATTGTTACTACTACTAGTAGTATAATAATTTATAACAGCAGCCACCATTTGTTGAACACCTACTATGTACCAGGCACATGGTAGGTGAATGAATATATGTAATAACTCTAATATGCATGACAATTCTCACAGGTTGGTATTATTAGCCCCAACTTCCAGATAAAGGTGCTGAGGCTCAGAGAGGTTATGTAAGTTGGCCAAGTCCTCATGGTTAATAAGTGGAGAGGCCAGGACTCACATCCATCTCTCTGGTCTGTGCTTTTTGGATGGCTTCCGTTTAGCAGCAGTAGTGGCTCTGTTAGGATGGTGCTTTTAGTGATGATTCCCTCCTTTATCTATTTGCCTAAATCTGACACCTTTGGCTATATTCCATTTAGAATGGGAAACAATAACATAGTGAACTTATTAGCCTGGGAGACCTGCGCTCCATATTCAGTTGATGACCTTGACGAAAGGCCCTTGGTTGTCCTTAATTACCACATTGGCTTCTTTTAAGTCATCCAACCGCCCTCCCTCCCCACCCCCACCACCCCACACTCTGAATTATCCCTGGGTGGCAGGACTGGTGGCAATGAACAAGGGGAAGGTTCTGGGGCATCAGCTGTGGTGGGGTCACCTTGGTCTCGCTGGGAAAAGTTAGAGAATCCAATAATGGTCCGCCTCCGCCTCAGGGTGGATTTGGGGTTCACGGCTGTCTCTGTGTTAAACAACGAGTGTCGCAAACTTGCATGTTTATCAAACTGCTGCCCTGTAGCCAAAATAAAGACACTTGGGTGCATCCTGGTTTCTGTTTACAGTACAGTGGTCTGAGGTGGAGAGAAGGGATGATGGCAGGAGCAATGAGCATGAATAGAGTCCAGGCAGGTGGCCCTTCATCCTCCTCCCTCCCAATCTGGCTCTGGATACCCACAGCCCCAAGGCGTACATGTTGGCTTCCGTAGGGTCGTACCCAGGGTCATTGGTGAGTCTTAGGTGGCTGAGGGCCATGGTTTTCAACCGTGACTATGTGTGAAAATCAACTGAGCAGCTTTTGAA
The DNA here is from genome assembly GCF_046562875.1 of Panthera onca. Classification (NCBI taxonomy): domain Eukaryota; kingdom Metazoa; phylum Chordata; class Mammalia; order Carnivora; family Felidae; genus Panthera; species Panthera onca. Next base: position 70,882,482 of record NC_138357.1, read on the forward strand.
ACTCTAATACCTGAACCCCATCAAGAACACTTAAATCTCTGGCTGTAGGGCCCAAGTAGAAGCATTTTCTTGAACCCCCCAGGTGATTGATTATTCAGAGGTACAGCCTGGGGTGAGAATCACTGGTGTAGAGAGACAGGTTGAGACTAGATGTTGCTTGATTGTAATCTTTTCTCAAAGAAAGTCTTTGTATGGGCCAGTAAGGACAGTGCCTCCAAGAGGCTACCCTGCTGCCCCCCAGCATCCAGGAAGCAGCCTGATAGCCTGTCCTCCAGTCATCTGATCACATTTTATCAACATTCATCTCTGGATAGTGATTGATATCTATTTCTCTTAAAACACTGGGACAGTCTTTGCTCCAGGGGAATTGCTGGGGCAGGGGTGGGGTGACACCCGCTGCTCCCCCCACTGCCTCTCCCTCAGCAGCTGGCTAACCAAACCCTCCCCTCTCAGCCCCATGGCTACATGTGTCCCCACTCCCCACTGCCCCCACCAAGTTGCTCTGCAGGCAAAATCAGGGCTGGCCTCATTGAGAGTAAGGTGGAAGTTTAAAAACAAAGCGCCCACCTTTACTCTGTGAGTCTCTCTTCTCAGCCCGCACTCCTCTTGGTACGTCTCCCTAGGCTCTAACCTCTATTTCCTGCCCCTAATTTCCTGAGAGGATGCCAGGGGCTCTGAATGGCCCCATATCTAGGGAACGTTGCCACATGTGGCCAGACCTGTCCTCATTGTCTTTATCAGATTTTCCCAGCATACCACTGGCTAGTGCTGGCTCACAGGGTGCCTCTGGTCCCTTTAAGTCAGGAGGTCTTCATTTCATCCAGTCACTGGCCCTACCTCCTTCTGAAATGACTGACCCTCCTCCTCTTCCACTTACAGCTGGTGGAGTGTGGAGCATGAATTAATGATGGGCATGGTATAGGGTGCCACATGTCCCCAAAGTCACAGCCAGCTGAGCCTCATTTGCCTTGGTCTCTTTCTATTACTTCCATTTTCCAACACTTGCCACGTGGGTTGAAGAGGCCCACCTCACTAGAAGACCGGATGTCTACTGAAAGTATCACAAGGCCCTTGCTCTGTGTCCCGGGTATGATCCTCCCTTTTACCACCAGCACTACTGACCTTGCACTTCCACTCTGGCTCCTATCTGTGCACTACAAATCTGGCTTCTGGCACAAGAAGTTTTCTTTCCCCAAACCAAACTGAACTCACAAACTTGAAATTTCCATAGATGTAACCAAAGAGCACACAAGTTCACAAGGTTTTAGGGTTTTCTGTTAAGACAGATTTGTTTGCTACCAGATGGGCTCAGTTAGTATGGCAGTGCCAGTAGAGAGTGAAGAAAGAGCAGCCAGAGCCCCCTCTTCTGCATGCCTCCGTTCCTCGGCGAGAGCCATGACCTTGACAGTGCAGGGTGAGCCAGTAGCAAAGAAAGTCTCGCTCCCTCCCCTGGCACCCAGTGCATTTGGAGAGGATGGTCTGTAGTTGGCATGGAGGGAAGCAAATGGAAGCGATACTAAGCAACTCTACCAGAGATATTGATGGGCACAATGTCAGAGTGCGTGGAGCAAGGTTGAGGCCACCGTTTCTCCTCTAGGATGGGCAGAGGGAAGGGGCTATTCCAGGCAGCTTGCTTGTCGGTTGTGGTAGACAGGCTCAGGGAGGCCTCAGGGGCCCTCACACCCTGGGTGGTAGTCTCATCCTCGCTCAGCTGCCGTTTTGTAGGCTGTTGGGAAAGAAGGTGATGGGAAGGGTGTGCTCCCGACGAGATGAGCCATGCCATGGGATGGCTGTCTAGGTAGAGTGGTCGGAGGCTTCATCTAGGAGGCAGGAAAGTGTGGACAGGCTACCAGGCCAGACACCTGCTGTGTACAGCCCATCTCAGCAGGGCCTCCGGATAGCTCTGCTGGTGGGCAGAGGTGAGCGGCAGCTTCTGATGGGTAACGTAAACTGCTTGAGGACCCCTGTCAATGAGTGCAGAGAGAGCTCTGTATGCTGGCTCTCACAGGTGGGGGAAGAGGCAACTCACCATCAATACAAACTCCAGACGCCTGCCAGCCTGGGGCCTTGGGCTAAGGGTGGGCTCAGGGGCCTCATCAGCAGAGCGGAAGGTCTGCCCCAGGAGTCTGGCCTCCGAGTACTGTTCCTCATATTCTTCTGAAAAATAGCACAGTGGATACACACTCTAGGGGGCCATGGCCAAGCACTGGGCTGGGAAGGGACCATGAGAGCTGGGGCTCCTGCTCTAGCTGCCAGGCCTGACTTGCATTGTTTCTCTAGGATATTTTCCGGCTTCTGAGCCTCTGGATTCAGAAATGGAAAAAGTCCTACTTCCCAGGACTGTGAGCGCCAAGGAGAAAAGAGAGTCAATGAAATTGAGTTGTGCCAGTTCTGAGACCAAGCCTGTGTCTTGATGGCCCCCACCTTAGGTGCTCAACCTAGAGGAGAGGTCCAGGAAGCAGACACCTTTTGCCATTTTAGGCTGCAGGGTCCCCTCTCTGAAACCCTGCACCTCTTCAGGTTTTCTGCAGCCCTACCAGGGAAAGGACCTGCATGAATCACGAAGACATCTGCATTGGAAAGTCCAATGTGGAGTGCTCCCTTGGATGTCAAGAACTCTTATTTGAGCCTCCAAGGGCCTGGTTCCCTGCACCTTGGTCCCACTGTGGGTGGTGTCAGGTCAAGAGGGGCTTAGCTGAAGCAGAGGGAAAGCAGAGGTAGTGACATAGAAGGCAGGAGAAGTCAAGGGGCATTGTCAGCGAGTAAGAAGGATGCAAAGGATTTGGATGGGCTTCATTTAAGTGATGAATTCGATGAGTAAAGGAGGAACGTGAGAGCAAAGAAACAACAGGTGGGGCTCTATGCACATTTGAACAGACTTTAAGACTCCCAGAAGCTTGGACTCAGGAGGGGCCTCAAAAGGTCTCTGGTCCAACACCCCACTGTGGGCTCAGAGTTCCTCCTAAGCAGACCTTCCAGTTGCTTCTTCAGCCTCCACATGCTCCTGCAGAGAAGGGATGGCAGCCTTCCTCCCAAGGCAGCTCATTCCATCCAAGAACAGTTGGGGCTGTCAGGCGTGTCAGGAAAGCTCTTCCTTATCTTGAGGTAGAATATACCTCCCTCTATATTTCTACCCACCCATCCTAATTCTGCCCATGGTGGCAACATAAAGCACATGGACTCTTTTTCTGCATGATAGCTCCTCTCTTATCTGAACACAAGGCTCATGGTGTCCCTCAGAACCTTGCTTCTCTAAGGTCACTGCTGCCCTGGCAGGGAGGTGGGGGTTTGGGTAGTCCAGTTGGGTGGCCCAGCTACTGTTTTCTAGTCCCCTTACAAGTTAATCTTTGTTGGTGTGGATAAATGAGAGCCGATAAGGCTTCTTTACACACGTAACATTCACTCAACAAATGTCTACTGAGCCCCTCCTGGAGACCCAGCTCTGTGCCACGTGCTTCTAGAAAGGCAAGGGTATGAAGAGATAACATTCTTTATGTTGAGACAGTCAGTCTGGTTATGTGGACAAACTCTACACCCAGGACTAGTAGATGAATGAGTAAATGAAGGGACAAATGACAGAAAAAGCAGCTCAGAACTATACAAGACCTCTTGAGCTGGATGGCGTAAGGCAGCTGACACGAGTGCTCATGCAGGGAAGGATGCAAAGTGTAGAGCGTTAAAGGGGTTTTTGGGTGAGGCAAGAAGAGAGCTTTGAATAAAGTGTGAGGATTGGGGGTTGGGAGAGCGAGGAAGGGCTTCTAGGCTTGGAAAAAAGCCCAAGTGGGACAGCGAGTGCCCGGCATAGGCATGGAGCTTGCGATTACAACTGAGGTTTTATTTGTATTATTTCATGGAGATAGAACTTACCTACAGTAAGGAACGCAAATCTTAAGTGCGCAGCTCAGTGAATTTTGACATACGCATGTCCCTTGTAACCTCCATCCAGAGACTGTAATGCCCCAGTAGCCTCTCGCATAGCACTGAGGTTTAATCCTTTTGCCACTCACATTAGCTAAATCCCTCTGATAAACGAGTATGGTTTTCATATTGCAAAGTCTTATCATGGACTGTACAGTCTTTTCTTTTATGGTAACTTTAGTATCGTTCCCAGCCATGCCCTGCGTTCCGCAGGACACGTACTGGGAGTTGACGGTGCATCTTATCAGGGTCTCTTCAGCTGCAAGATACTCTTGCCAAGCAGGTTACATACCATTTTTACTTCTCACAAAACTTTGTCATGTGGGTAATTGGAATCTGATTTGAAAGACGACGGATTGATCTGAAACTCAGGGAGGCTGGGTAATCTGCATAGTGTCTCACAGCTGGTTAGGCATGGGATTCAAATGTGATTCTAGGTCTGTCTGATTTCAAAGTCTGTGTTTTCTCACTCTACCTGGTGCATGCAATCTGACTGCTCTGGTACTACAACTCGGCTGTTTTTCTGGGTCATGTGGACCCAGCTTGGTGTACAGGGTACTCATCTGTATACTCCAAAGATGCCAGGCTGGGATTTGGGGACGAGGAGAGATCTGGGTGCTGTGTACTGGGCTTCCTTTGATGAGGCAGTAGCTAGCTACCCAGGAGCCACACGGACAAGGTTAAGACAAGAGCAGAGTGAGCGAGGTCCTGAGAGGGAGACCCTGCAGATGCCTCCATTGTCTTTGGGTGCGAGAATTCCAAAGACATAGGTGATGTGGCAAGGCAGGGGAGTCTCTCACCCAGCTCTCTTGGTAAATGGCTTGACCATTGCCCTGCTTCTGCCTCTGTCTCCCCCCCCCCCGCCCCCCCATGTACTCCTGAACTGCAAAATAAAGGGGCGGGGGGTGGGTGCGAGTAAACAGCTGTAGAAATCATTAGTCTGGAAGGTAAAGAGATGGGAAATTTATGTTTTGTTTTTCAGTGGGTTTTAAACTGTTCTTTTTCTCTAGCTGGTCCCTGTCCTCTTTCTTCTTCGCCTCCCTCCAGCCGCTGCGCATCTCGCCTGTGGGCTCCGGCCGCAGCCCCCCTCCCTCTCAGTACCTTGCAACAGGCTCTGGAGATTGAGCTGCGCCTCTCGAAGCAGCTCCTCTACACTCGGGGGCCTGCCCGAGGAGAGGAACACGTTCACTGGCTGTCGCCATGACGACCTCGAGTGGGCAGTCGCTGTCGCATTTTCCCGACCCGAGTTAGCTGCAGCTAGGGAAGGAGAGAGTCAGTGAGAGGCGCAGCCGAGGGCGGGGGGGCGGCGCGCGGTGGCCAGTGGGCGCCCGCGGTTCCCCAAGACCCGCCCTGTCGGGGGTGGGGGGGCGGAGCGAGGCTGCGCTTAAAATGCGGGGACTCGCCAGCCGCAAGATTTTTCCTCGACAGATCCTGCCGCAGGCAGCTCCCTCCCGCTCCACCGGCCTCTGCCCGTGCCGCCGCCGCCTGCCGCCCGCGTCTTCCCAGCTACCGCCGCCGCCCGCCCTCTCCGATCCCTGGGACGAGGTAAAACGCCCCGGGCCGAGCCACTGGGCACTCAGCCCGGAGCGCCCGCCCTCCGTGCTCGCCCCAGTGGGTGTGGCTCGGCCTCTCCCGCGCCCCGCCGCGGCACTTCGGTCCCCTCCCCCCGCACCCCGCCGCCGCATTTCAGCCTCCCCTCGCGGCCTCCAGCTCCCCACCCCCACCCTCGCCCCCGCCCTCAGACTCAGGGCCCCGGAGCTAATCCTAATGTCCGAGGCCGCAGGAAATCTAAACAGCCTGCGCATGGCGAACGTGGCCCTGCGAGAAGAATTAAATGCCCTTCGCGGGGAGAATGCCAACTTAGGCCTTCAGCTCGGAAGAGCCCTAGCCGAGGTTAATTCTTTGCGGGGCAACGTCTCGAGCTACATCCGCTGGCCAGTGCCGGTGGTGCCCGTCCTTGCCGAGGAGAACTTTGAGTTCCCGCTCAGCGAGATCGACGCAGTTCCCGAGGGAGAGCTGCCTTTCTTGTGCTGGCCTCCCCCTCGCGCGGAGCCCGAGTATGCCTCGGACGAACTGCTGATTAGCGTGATCCAGGATTGCGGTACCTCCGACGCGCCTGTCGACCCTCCCCCGCTGCCCATCCCGCCCCCGCCGGCGCTGCCCCCGCCCCCATCGAAGGAGCAGCCGGCACAGCCTCCTTTGCCGCCGCTGGAGCGGCCTGAGTTAGAGCCCTTCTCGGGCGACCCGGTCTATCTGGCCGAATTCCTGATGCGGCTAGAGACCTTCATAGCTGACCATGAGGATCATTTCCCCGGGGGCGCCGAGCGGGTGGCCTTTCTGATCTCCTTTTTCACTGGTGAAGCCAAGGACTGGGCCATCTCAGTCACCCGGGAAGGAAGCCCCCTGCGTGCCAACTTCCCACGCTTCCTGGATGAGATCCGTAAGGAATTCTGCGGGCCCATCCCCCCGAGTGTGGCTAAAAAGGCCATCCGCAAGCTCAAGCAGGGGGATTGTACTCTAGGCAGCTATGCGGATGCTTTTCAGTTCCTGGCCCAATTCTTGTCTTGGGATGACTGCCGCCTTCAAAACCAATTCCTTAAAGGCCTGTCAGAATTCTTCCGCAAGGAGCTCTTATGGTCAACCGAAATGGCCGACCTGGATGAGCTGATTCTCGAATGTGTGGAGATAGAAAGAAAAGTGCGTGTCCCCAAGCCAATCCCTCTCCCTGGGGTTCGCAACATCTTCTTCCCTTTTGCTAAGGACCCTAATATCGACGACAGTGATGAAGAAGAGTACTACAGTGACGAAGATGAACAGGCACGCAGGCGCAAGCTTTACGACAGGGAACAGCGAAGGCACGTGAGAGGTATTCAGCAGGAGGCGAAGGAGGAGGAGGAGAAGAGGAAGAAGGAGGAAGAGATGAGGAAGAAGCAGCTGGAGGAGATGAAGCAGAAACAGGAAGTGGAGGAAGAGGACGATGAGGACGAGGAGGTGGATGTGGGTGTGGAGGTGAACATATTCAAGAGGAGCGAGGATGAAGATGAGAATAAGGGTGGGGAGGCAGGTGCAGATGGGGGCCAGGAGCCAGAGCAGGAGACAGAGCAAGAGCCAGAACAGGAGCAAGAGTCAGAGGATGAGACCCAAGATGATGACCTCGACGAGCTGATGGAGATGGAGCCGACCGTTGCCCACGCTTCATCCCAGACTACTGGCTACTATCATGAAAATTTCCTGGATGCATCGCCTCCCATCATACAGCCTAGCAGGCGGAGGAACCAGAACCGAGTCCCGCTTCTGGAGGGCCTTCCGGGTACTAATTCACCGTTCTACAGTTCGCCGCCACTGATTCGCCGCGCAGGTCGCTTGGGGCAACGCCAGATTCGAAGACGTCCCCCGGTGCTATTCCGCCTCACTCCGAGACAGGGGGGCCACCGGGCGGCACGTGGCCGAATTCGCGTGTGAGTGCTGGGGCGAGCTGGCCAAGCAGAACACACCCTTCTACTGCGTCCCCTGCCCCTGCTATCGCTGCCACACCTGCCCCTTTTGCTGACCAGTACTTGAGGGAGTTCCAGACCTGCAGAGCCCGAAGAAGACTTCTAGAACACCGGATCATCTTGCAGCCCTGACCAGCGAGTGCCGCGCATCCAACCAAGGCCACCTGGGAAAGAAGGGATCAGCGATAGCTGTCCTCTTGGTGTGCACTCTGCTCAGGCTTGCCACAAGTTAGAAGGTTTCTGGGCCTGTTCCCATAAAAGAACTAACTGGTCACCCTCTTGTATTTCCCCTCTAGTTGTTCCTAACCCTCACCTCTCCTGCGTTTATTCACCCTGCGTTCTATGGTTTTATCCTCTGACTGGATCACCAGGACTTCACCCAATGCCTCACTGATCTGCCCCCACACCAATGAGCAAAAGGACAGGCTACACTGAACTCCTAAAGCCACCGAGGCCACTTACTAGATATAATCAACGGAGAGCAGGATGGTATCAAGAGATGTACCTAGAAACCGACACTTGCTTCAAGCCACACCTCCAGCAGAAGGGCCCTGAAGAGAACTCTACATCTAGCCCAGTGTGCGCACACAAAGCCACACATCGGATGGACAACTTGGCTGAGATTTGTTCTTGACTGACTGAGCAAGCTTGTTCCTCCTCCACACAGACTACTGTGGCAGGGCCCTTGGACCAGCTCGCCAAATCTGGGACCCTCTCCTCTTACCACACTGCCTTCCCGGGCATCCCCAGCCATTAGAGTCCGATGTTACAGGCTCTAACCCTTTTCTTGACATTGCCTAAAAGGTGGAGGACAGGGAGGAGGAGAAGGAGGAAGCAGCAGCAAGTCAGTTTGACATTGTAAGGAATGACTCTTTCCTTAGGGACAGTGGTCTCTTTCCCTGACCAGGCCTTGGACTGCGGTCCCCAGCCAAAGGTCTTTGCAGGAGACTTGCCTTCCTTGAGATTCCAGAGGAGGCCTAATTGGCCTTTCTTTTCTGGACTGCTAAAAGAGAGAGGGCCCAAGGACTGCTCTTTAATTTCGACCTAAATTATTCCTTAGTTCTGAGAGGAGAGAGGAAGGTTCTGTTTACAGAGACTGCACGCACTGCAGCCTTAATCTGGGATGTCCTCATGTTTCTTATATGGGGGGGGGGGCAGCCATGGCCTGGTGCTGGACCTCCATTAGACAATGAGGCTTAAGAGTGTGACTGCCTCCTAGTAATCCCTGGGACTTCTGGGTACCAACCTAGGTGCCCTCATAAAAGGTCTTGCTGCTTGTCTTGGGTCTAGAGGACACTGCTTCTGCAGTGAAAAAGTACATACTATGTCACTCTGGCCACAGAATGCCAGCCAGACCTGCTGCTGGCCTGAACTTCCCCCAACACTGAGCCTCCTGCCTAGTGTCTGGCAGCTGGGCACATGTAGCCACAGTGTCTGTGGCCAGAGGGAAGAAAACATAGTGAACTCTGCCTCTGTTCCTCACCGGAGTCTGACAGATAACCTCAGCCCAGCCTTAGGATTTTGAGCCTGGAGGCAAGAGGAAGGAGCTGGAGGAAGAGGAGTCACAAGAGAAACCCAGTCCTCCGGCTGGTTTCTGGTGAGGTCTCTATTCATCACTGGGAGGTAAGAAGCCCTTTTGTTTATAACCCACTTCTTAGCCTGGGGATCAGTGGAGCCGGGTTCCTATAACCTGTTGCTACCTCTTAAAAAGGCTCCCTCCTTCTCCAAGGAGAAAAATAATAGAGAATCATTATAGAAAAATATGGAAAATAGACAAAACTATAAGGACAAACACCCCCAAACATTCAGGACCTGACCACACAGATGCAAGTACTATTAACACTTTGTTGCCTTTCTTTCTAGCGTGTTCTCACTCTGTCTCTTCAAAGCTGAGATCATCCTGTAAGCTCTTGATCAGCAGGATTTAAAATGGCTGCCACCGATGCAGTCATGCATACTGAATAATTTATTTAAGCATTCTCCTGATTCGTTGGACATTTCAGTTGCCTGGTTTTCTCCATTCCCACCAGTATGGGAGTCAACAACCTTGTAAAGAAAATTTTGTCTGTTTTTCAGCTATTTCCTCAGGAGAGAGTTCCAGAAGGGGAACTGCTATTCTTCTAGGCTGTGGACCCTGTTTGCTGACAGTCGACACGCTGGCCCTGCTGCCCATGTCCCTGAGTGAGAAGTGCAAAGGACAGGTGCCTTGCACCCCAACCTCCAGGGACCCCTCAGCACAGGCCCTGCCTGTTCCCATGGTGCTTCTCACCCTGAGCCTTGTAGTCTCTGCCGGGAAAATAGCGGATGAGCAGTGAGCTGGTTTCTGACCCTCTGGTGGCAGGGGGCTTGGGCTTCCCCTTGACCCTCTTTCTCTCCCCCTTTCCCCAGATCTTCAATATTTGTTGTGATGTAACAGCCACAAGAGCTGTAAGAGGAACTATGGGCTTTGGGTGCTTTCTTGGGTTGAAAGAGGGGTGGGGGTGGGGGTGGGGAAATGCATGCGGCGGGGGGGTATGAAGGCAGCCCAAGGATTCCCAGAGACTCGGGAGGAAACCCACTTGAAACAAATGTGTTATTGTTATTGTGTTATTGTTGCATTACTGTGTTGTGAAGATAAGAAATCATTCTGTATGCTAAAGCTTTCTCCTCAATAAAAATATAAAGGGTGTGTAAAGATTGTGTCTCTCTGCATTATTGAGCAAACATAGATGAGTACTCAATAGGCATCAGACACAGGCACCTTGCCTGAATCAACCCTAGCCTGAAGCCCTGTGACCCTTAGATGAGGAAACTAAGGCCCAGTGAGGCTCAAGGGACCTACCTAGAGTCCTACGCATTTGTGGATGGCAGTTGTTGGGAGGGAGATAAAAGGATTAGCCATCTTGAAAAATAGCATTAGTTCTCTACTTACTGGGATATAAAGGTATGAGTGGCCCAGTCCTATCATCCTATAACGGCACCCCTCCTGGCCCCCAACACACACACACACACACACACACACACACACACACACACACACACTGACCAGAGCGGGGGGAGGCCCAGGGGCGGGGTGAGGCTGGTGAGGTGGGAAGGCCCTTCCATTTTGTGGCACTAGGTGGTGCTATGGGACACCAGTGAGCTGGTGGCTGAATATTTTTAAATACACATGCCCAGAGCGGTTCACACAGAACCGCTTCCAGCAAGATTTCACTGCTCCTCACAGACTGTAGGGTCAGAAGAAACTGAATCCCATTCTTGGATTTGGTAATGTTTCCCAGCTATGAATTGGAATTTCTCCCCCTGGGACAGTGGGTGGGAATGTTTACTGAGCCCCCTACTAGGTACAAGTACTTTGCTGGGCACTTCACATCTTTATCTCATTTCATCTTATCCTCATCTTACAGATGATTGAACAAAGGCTTAGAGAGGAGAAGTCACTGGCCCAAGGTTTACAGCTGGCAAGTAGCTTTTCCACAGTTCCATGACTGCCCAGGAGTTAGCTCCTGGGACACTGCCCCTTTCTGCCTCCACTCACTGCCCTTACTATCTCCTAGGTCTGCGCACCCACCCTGTCCTGCCCACCCTCCCCCAAGCTTACAGGAGCACAATGAGAAACAAAGCACATTTGCTTTGCCCCTTTAAGAGGTTGGGGGGAAGGAAGGAAGGAAGGAAGGAAGGAAGGAAGGAAGGAAGGAAGAGGGAAGTGGGGAGGGAGGGAGGAAAGGAGGAGAGAGGAAACCAGCATGTTTCTGACCAACTTTCACCAACACCTCATTCCATTCCCACAACAAGTCAGCGCAGCAGGTAATGTGTTTCCTTTTAGAGCTGAACGACCTGAATTTCAGAGACACTAGGTTCCATGTGGGACTTGGGTATTTGTGACTCCCAAACTCATACTCTCTCAACTCTAATACCCTATGCTGATCCCAAGAAATTCCCTCAATGAGCTCAAGTCTCAACCTGGCTGAATTCTGGGTCCTTGCCAAAGCAAGCAGATATGTGCATCAGGTGCACTGTCTCTGGAGGCTCTGGGAGAACCAGCCAGGTGGCCGCTCTGCCCTGCAGGGAAGGACCTGAAGAGTAAGGTGCTGAGTTTAAGGTGATGAGTATGTGTGTGTGGCTGACTGCCCCTTCTGGGGGAGGGACAGAGCTGTGGTGCTGTGGGCCGCATCAGTGAGCACTGGGGCTTCCGTTTCTGCTTCAGGGGGTCAGACAAGGTCTCTAGCACCCCCTAGAGTTTCTCATGCCATCACAGGTAGGGATAGGTGAGCCCAGGTTGTGTCATGCCCCATCAGAGCAGGTGGAGGAAAATAAGAGGAGGGTGAGCCTTGCCCCAACCCAGCAGCCAAAGGCCTTGTGAGTATAGGGGAAAGAGCCCTGGATTGCAGTCCAGCCCTGACACTGACTTGATTTGGGACTGTACCTGAGTCCCATTCCTATTCAGACCACAGCTTCCACATCTGTCTAGTCACTGTTGGGTTCCTGGTGCCCAGCACAAGGCTGGGTAAACAGTAGGATCTCAAACCTAGTTTGGTACATGAATGAAGAAATGAGTGGAATAAATGGGCTGCTGGATGGAAATGTCAAGGCGGCCTGCCAAGGGCATCTGCAGATGGCATGAAGTTTGGAGGACTAGAGGATCCCTTCCATAATGGAATCAGGAGCTCCCCCTCCAAATTTCCCTAACCTGGAAGTGTGTGCTGAAATGGCCTTTACAAGGTGCACATGTGAGATCTTGTAGTCAGGTTCAGAAAAACAACCACAGAAGCCTGAGTGGGAGAGATGTGGCTTAGGAGAAATTTGTGGGAAAAAATCAGAGAACTTGAGTTGATGGGGGCTCAGGATGACTCAGCAGATTTATGAGGATGCCAGAAATGAGAATGCCTTCCTGGGCTGCTACAACAGAGTATGGGATCCAGGAGATGGGCAGACCCCCACCTGGGGTCCTGGCTGCCCAATGGAAGGTAGCCAGGTTGCACCTCACAGAAGCCCTTTTGCATACCAAGAGTAAGGAAATATTGGCATAAAAGAAAGGAAAAAGGAAGCAAAAAGTGGGGGCAATAGAAGGGCAGCAAAGATTGTAAGAGTCATAAAAACCCTGTCCCCAAGGTATGGAGGAAGGCAGAGAGCATCTTGCTGCCTGTGAAGTGGGCCCCACAGTTCCCATTATTCATTCTGTAGGGACCTAGTAGCTCAAGGTCACTTGCTTGAGTTCAACTATGAAATTCAGCAGTTGGCCATCTTAACCTCCACCCTTACTTGCCCATACTGGTAGAATCAGAATCTCCAGGAATTTCTATTTTTGAAAAGCTCCCTAGGCAATTCTAATGCCTAACCTAATGCAGAAAAAAGCCTTGGGGACTATCCTGGGTGACATTTAATGGTCAGTTAGGTTTTGAGCCTTCCCATAGAGCTCCCCTGGAGCAAAAACAAGCCTGGAGATCCTGTATTAGCACGTAGTAAGTGATGAAGGAATATTTGTGCAACTGTCCCCCAGCATGTGCCAGGGTTGGTTGTGAGCTCACCCCTCCTGGATACCTGCTCAGATTGCACCCTCCTGAAAGAGATGTGCCAAAGGATGGATGCAGAAGTCTGGACCTGAGAAACCAGGTTCATTGGAACCTAAGCCAGAACTGACTCAAATGGAACCTTGGCCTCTCCCTGGGGGGTTAAGGACAGGCATTAACAAGGCAAGAGATTACCCACTAAATGGTGTTGGGAGGCTCCACCTCTGGCTAGCACTTCCTGCATCCTGACCAGCCTAGGGAAAGCTCTGAAGGCCCCTTCTCCCCAGGGACTCAACAGACACAGAAACACAAAGCCAGGGTTCTCAGTTGCTGTGGTAACAGTGGGACCTACTTGGAAGAAAACAGTCTCTTGAAATGCTTAGGAGGATGGATATTTCCTTTGACAGGGCAGGCTCTGGCCTGCTCCTTATGTCCCCTCTTCTCTTCCTGCCTGCCTCACATAGGAGAGTAGCTGGGGCCCCTCCCCCCAGCAACTCCCCTGGGAGAGGGGTGCCAGAAAGTAGGACCCTGGCTTTTGATTTTGCTCTTGCTGTGGGCTGTTAATAAATGGAAAGGGCTAGAATGTGAATTCATGGCAATTATGCTCTGGCCTGAGGAAGCCCTGCTTCATGAGACCCATGTAGAAACATGAGGAGGGCAAGTGCCCCCAGCAATTGCCGTCCTACCTCTTCCCTACCACTTACATGGAGACAAAAAACAGAGAGAATTCCACAAGCTCCAGACTTCTCCCCCACAGTCCAGCTTCTCCTCATCTCTCACCTGGGCTACCAAATAGCCTTGCTGCTGGTCTAACCAGTTTCTTGTCTCTACCCCTTCTAATCAATCCACCTTCCTGAGAGCTTGGGGGTCGGTGTGGTCCTTTGAACACACAAATCTGGTCCCATTGCCCCTATTCAAAAACCTTCCAAGAGCTCTCCTTCCTCTATTGGAAGACCTGCGGATCTGATTCTGGCATTCTTCACTATCTGTTCATAAACTACCTGTGCCATCTCGTCTACCCATGCCATCATTCTTCCCTCTTCCATTCAGTCCAAACTCCAGACATCCCAAGTTACTCCCTTCTTTCCTTATCTACCAGGCCCTTTCATGCCTCTGGGCCTTTGCATACCCTCTACCCTCTGCCTTAAGAAGTCATAAGTCACTTCTGGCCCAACTGGCAATCTTATCAGCTCAAAGATCACTTCCTCCACGAAACTGCCTTCACCCCACAGACAAACTCTTGCCTTTCTGAGCCCTCACTTCCTTCCCTGCTTCCGACCCCACTGCTCTGTGAAGCTCAAGTTCCACCTGGGAGCAGAGGCTGGTTCATGACTCCAAACGAGTTTGTTGCTGCAAGGCTGCTTGCTGTTCAGTGTGAAAACATGCACTTGTCCCCTTTGCACGTGGCCTTTGGAAGGACTACTAGCCTCCTAAGATCTGGCAGAGGGTTCACTGTATGCAAGCACTGCGCCCCCACACTTCCCAGTCAAGTTGGGGGTGTGGACAGTAGGAAAAAGTTGGGCAAGAGAAAGCAAGAGTTTGCAGAGCTGGTTGTTCATTCCCAACTGAGCACCCTGTTGATGGCCTCCATCTCTTTGGGGAGCCATCGCTCCCTCTCAGTTGTGGGGCACAAGGTAACATCCAGTGGGCTTGAGAATCACACAGACCTGGCTTTGAACCCTGGCTCTGCCACTTCCTTGTTGGATACTCTTGGGTTGGTTATTTCACCTCTTTAAGCCCCATTTCCTTCTTCTAAAATTGGAGATAATAATAGTGTATATTAGCAAAATAATTGATATGAACCAACAACAATAAAAATATCTACTAGTTATTAGCACTTACTATTTGCTGGGCACTAAGTGCTTTACATTTATTAACTCATTGAATGATTACAACAACCATATGAGGTAGGTAGTGTTATTAGTCCCCATGTTGCAGGTTAAGAAATGGCATGGAAACTTTAACTTGCTCAGTGTCGCAGCACTAGCATGCAAGTGCTTTCGAGCCCTCCAAGTAATATAAAGGAAGGTCTGTAGATCAGAAGTGAGGCCAGTGGATCAGGAGAGCACCAAGATCCAGGTCAGGGTCTTAATCTCTCTTAGGTCATAGATCCTTCTAGAAGTTTGGTGAAGCCACTGGACCCCCTCTCAGAATAATGTTTTCAGGTGCATAAAATAAAATCCATAGAATTACAGAGGAAAACAATCATATTGAAATAGTTTTAAAATATTTTAAAGAAATTATGATCTAGTTATATTACTACTTTAATAATGCATTAAATCACAAGATTTAGTGGTAAATCTGTAGGTAGAAGTTTTGAAGTGATGATGAGCATAAGTAACTTTTTTGAAATATAACTGTGATGTGATATGAAAATATTTGTGATTTCTATTAGGGATAAAGTAACAGATACTGCTAATACTATTTTGGCTTGTTGCCTACATTATGAACTTGAGGAAATGCTAAATTTCTGTTAGAGATTAGTGGAAAAAAGATAAAATAATTTTCCCATTCAAGTTCATAGATCCCCTAAATTCTCTCCACATATACCTTCAAAGGTTCATGGAGCTCAAGTTAAGGAGCCCTGCCCTTGGGTGTCAGAGAAAAGACAATGGCTGCACTGTCAGATGTGACGAGAAGCTGGGGGCTGGCAGAAGGACAAGTGTGTGGTTTCTCTTTCAAGAACTGTTTACAGAAATCATGAAGTCCGGCAGCTCCCTCTTCCTCTTGGTCCTGAGTCAGCAGCCCAGGGTGGGGCTGAGGCTGTCACACTTGGTTTGAGTTTTAAACTCACCACACACCCATCCCTAAGAGTTGATTTCTTGCTACTTCCTTAACCAGTGAAATCTTGGTGGGTTTTACTCCATTTTAAAATTTGGACCTGCTTGCACACACAGATTTCTCATTAGTCTGGAAATAATCCTTAAGTGGATATTTTATTGGCTCTAAGACATTTTCTGAGCTAATGGATTCTTCTTCTACCCTAGCATCCCAGCCAGGCTTTAGGGCTCACAGAGGGAAGGGGAAATATTACTAACTGTGCCATGAATCCCAGAACAATAGTCAGAATTGACACTTTCTCAAAATACCAAATGCTTTTTTCCTGACTTCCTGAATTTGCCACCTGTCAGCTGATTCCCTGCCAACCAGGGCAGCACAGTCCTGGGCGCCATGGCCAAGGAGACAAATGGTCAAAACGGCAGTAGGCCTCTGCTTTTCTAACTTGCCTCTATTCCCATTCAAGACTCAAAGAGAGCACTGTTCACAAAAACCAGACCCCAAGCCTACTCACAATGCCTTGCTTGGAGGTCCCAGCTGGCCAGGGTCTGCTGCCTTCTGCTCTTCCCTGGGCCCTGATATTTACCCAGAAATGAGCAACACTTGGCTGATGTCCATGTGCTAAAAAGGCTGCATCTCATTTTCCAAAGTGAGAGGGTACAATTGCGATAGCTTTATGAACTATAGCTATTGGCTAATAAAGAAGCTGGTTCAGAATAAATCTACCTCAGTTGGTCAAGGGAACAGAACAGTATGATTTGGGGGCGGGAGGCAGGGTGAGAGCTCCATATGCTGGAATGTGAAGAAGACTTAATTTTATTTACTATAAAAGAAATATATGTATGTTCTTAGATTGGCCAAGTCTCCCAAACATAGGCAGAAGGAGACTGAGGACCAAATGAAAATACAAAAGAACTTTGGTTAGCTAGATTGACCAAGAATAAAGAAGAGAAGATCCCAGTTACTAAAATGAGAAATGAGAGAGGGGACATTATAATCAAACTGGAAACAAAGGATTATAAAGAATAACTATGAACAATTGTACAAACACATTATGAACTTAGATGAAATGCATAAATTTCTAGAAAGACACCAACTATTAAAAACGACTGAAGAAGAAATAGGAACTCCAAATAAACCTATAATAAGTAAAGAGACTGAGTTAGTAATCAAAACTACCCACAAAGAAAAGCCCAGATATATATGGCTTCTTTGGTGAATTATACCAAACATTTAAATTTTTTTAATTTTTAAAATCATTTTTAAAATAATTATTTAAAAACTTAAAAATTTTTTAAATAAGTATTTAAAAATTAATTAATTTTTAAATTAATTCTTAAGTTAATTTAAGAATTAATGTCAATTCTTCACAAACTCTTTCACAGTATAACACTTCTCAACTCATTCTATCAGGTGAGTATTACCCTGATACCAAAAACTAGACAAAAACACAGGAAATGAAAACTATAGACCCATATCTCTTATAAATACAGACACAAAATTCTTCAACAAAATACTAGCAAACCAAATGCAGCAATATATAAAGAGGATCATACACCATGGTCAAGTAGGATTCATCCCAGGAATGCAAACTTGTAATGTGAAAATCAGTTGATGAAATACACATATCAATACAATAAAAAACAGAGACATAATTACCCTGATAGAGAAAAGGTATCTGACAAAATCCAACACCTCTTCATGATAAAAAACAAACAAACAAACAACAACAAATCCCCAAACACTCAACAAACTAGTAATATAAAGGAACTTCCTCAAACTGACAAAAGGCATCTATGAAAAACCCACAGTAACATCTCAATGGTGAAACACTAGAAGCTTTTCCCAAGATCAGGAACAAGGCAAGAGTATCCACCCTCACCACTTCTACTGGAGGTTATAGCCAGAGCAATTTGATAAGAAAAAGTAAAAGGCATTGGAAAGATTAGAAAGGAAGAAGTAAACTAACTATATGTGAAGATGACATGATCTTGTATATAGAAATCCTAAAGAATCTACTGAAAGACTATTAGAATTAATAACTAAGTTCAAGTGTTCAGGATATGAAGTCAATATAAAAATTTTTATTGCTATACACTTGCAATGAACAATCTGAAATAAATTAAACCAATTCAATTTATAGTATAATCAAAAGAATGAAACACAAATAAATTAAACAAAAGTGGTACAAGCCTTGTACACTGAAAACTTACAAAACATGTTGAAAAAAATTAAAGAAGATTGAAACAAATGGAAAGACATCCTATGTTCATGGATCAAAATACTTAATACTGTTAAGACGGCCATACTCCTCCAAATGATCTACAGATTCAACGCAATCCCTATCAGAAGCTCAACTCAACTCTTTGTAGAAATGGACAAGCTGATTCTAAAATTTATATGGAAATTCAAGGGGCCCAGAATGGCCAAAACAATCTTGAAAAAGAACCTGGAGAAACCTCACACTTCCTGATTTCAAAACTTTATACAAAGCTACCGTAATCAAAATAGTGTGCTGCTAGCATAAGGATGGACATATAGATCAGTGAAATACAATTGAGAGTTCAGAAATAAACTCACACATCTGTGGCCAATTGGCTTTTGACAAAAGTTTCAAGTTCATTCAATGAAGAAAGAACAGTCTTTTCAAAAAGTGGTGCTGGGACAACTGGATTTCCACATGCAAAAGAATGAAGTTGAAATTTATTCTCACATTCATACAAAATTAAACTCAAAATGGATCAAAGACTTATATGTGATAGCTAAAACTATAAAACTTTCTTTTAACGTTTATTTATTTTTGAGACAGAGAGAGACAGAGCGTGAACGGGGGAGGGTCAGAGAGGGGGAGACACAGAACCCGAAACAGGCTCCAGGCTCTGAGCTGTCAGCACAGAGCCCGACGTGGGGCTCGAACTCAGGGACCGCGAGATTATGACCTGAGCCGAAGTCGGCCCCTTAACCGACTGAGCCACCCAGGCGCCCCTAAAACTATAAAACTTAAAAGGAAATATAGGTGTAAATCTCTGAAACCCAAAGTAGGCAATGATTTATTTTTTTTCATGCTTTTCCTTTTTTAAAAATGAAATTTATTGTCAAATTGGTTTCCATACAACACCCAGTGCTCATCCCAACAGGTGCCCTCCTCAATGCCCATCACCCACTTTCCCCTCCCTCCCACCCCCCATCAACCCTCAGTGTTTTAAAATTGTGGTAATGGCTACACAATTCCTTACATATACCAAAACCCATGGAATTGTACATTTTAAGTGGATGGGTTGTATGGTATGTGCACGAATTATGTCTCAATAAAGCTCATTACAGAAAAGAAGCTTGGTAAGTGAGAAATGTACCACAATATCATACTCAAACCTCAAAACAAAGTCTACAATATGAGATCAGGGTAGCTGTGTGATACACTGCAGAAATTCTAGTGCATCTTAGAATATTCCATAGTGAACATGTATCAATAGGGAATGCATTCATTGAAAAGTAAACTATTTCCTGGGGTGCATAGAAACACTCTGTAGAGAAAGGCACCATACTAGATCTCAGCAAACCCTTACTGACGTGTCTTTGTTCTAGGTGCCATAGTTTAAAAGAGGAAATTGGTCCTGAGAGCAGCACAAATGGATGGAGCTTCAAGCTTACCACACACCCACCCCAATAATCTGACCTGGATCTTGATCTTGAAGTCAGCTATCCTGGACCTAAGCCACGATTTTATAGCCCAATCAGAAGTCTTCTGGTACAGAGAGATATGTAGGTGGCAAGATGGAGATATAGACCCTGCTGGCTAGCTGTATTTCACTCCTTTACAGATGGAGATCTAGTTGAAGCTCCCAACAAATGTGGAGACTTGTCCACAGCAGTCAGCAAGTTCTCCCAGCTTCCAAGACCCTGCTGGTTCTCAGCTGGACACTTTCTCCTTTCCTGAGGATGAGTCCATTGCCCAGCCCTCATGCCCAATTCCCAGTGTCCTCTCTGGAGCCAACCATCCTTGCTTGAGATTCCTCAGTTGGACCAGACTCTGGCTCGCATCTCATCCCTTCTAACCCGGAGACACTTTGTGCTTTGCTCTGATGTAACCTGATGAGCTCACAAGTGCCCTCCTGTCCCTGAGTGGAGATGGAGACCTGGTATGGCAGTCCTGTATCTTGAGTCCTCTAGAGTAGTGTTTACTTCAATTCTGCCCATGGTTATCTCTGATCCAGTACATTTCTTTTGTGCAATTGAATATATTTAACATTTTGATTCCAAAAATGTATCCTATTTAGCCACATTTCACAAGTTTGTGATTAGAGAAAGAAATCATCCATAATTTTACCTTGTCCATCTACATACATATTTTTGTATACGAACAATCACAGGAAAGATACAATTTTGCACCGTGTTTTTTTTTTTTTTTACTTATAACATCATAGGAACTTTATGATCCAGTATTTTACTTAGAATCACTGTCATTCTAAGGGAGAAGACAGAAGTCCTTGGCTCCATTATTTCCTATAATATATATGGCCCTTACCATGTCCTGGACGTTGCTCTAAGCACGTTGCAAATTTAATCCTCACAGCAACCCTAAAAGGCCAGTGCTATTATTTCCCTCATCTAACATACCAAAAACTGACACACTGAGAGGTTAGGTGGTTTGTCCAAAGTCATACAGCTAGTAACCCAGGTGGCCTGGTACTGGAGTTTGTGCCTGTAACTCCTCCAGTGGGTCTCAAACTTTAGTGAAGCATCAGAATTCCCCGGAGACTCTGGGGCCCTGCTCCCAGAGTTTCTTTCTAATCAAGTAGATGTGGGATAGAATCCAAGATTCCTCATTTCTCACAAATTCCCAAGTGATGCTGCCACCGCTGCTGGTGTGAGGATCACATCTGGGAACTGCTGCCCCTATACTGCACTGCCTCCCAACAGCAGCACACAGGTTAGAAATACCTGGACCCCCAAACCAGTCCTTAAAGTGACCAGGAAGGGGGCATCCACTTGCCATCTGCCTCCTCTTCTCCTTCCCTCACCCTTCCCTCTGCCCTGGCAGGGCAGCCATGAAGAGGCAGCACATTACAGGAAGGGTGCCTGAGAAAGGTCTCATTCCTGCCAGTCTCAGACAAATTAGCTAAATGCAATCCCATTCATTAAAAGGACTGATAAATCAGTACCTAGCTGTCAGGCTGCCTCGGCCACCGCTGAATTAATGCCTGTGTTGTCACTTGCCTGGTGCCTGCAGCCAATTGATCTCACAGGTTAATAAGAGTAACTCAGCCAAATGGCCTACAGCCTCACAGGTACCCCAAATGGGGGAGGCTCAGGCCTGTCCTTGGTGCAAGAACATTCTGCGTTCTACAAAGAGAGCAGCTTTCCAGGAGAGTCAGGGCCATTTAGTGTGGTATCAACTAAATCAAATTTCACTTCGTGATTTGCAGGATTGAGACTGGTTCATTTGAAAATTGATTGGTGGGCGTGGGGAACAAACTGGTCTAGCATTAATGAGGAGGAAGAGATTTGTCCACTTGACCATGAAACAAACCACTTGAAAGTTTGGGCAGCTGTGGCACCAGGACAAAACGACCTGGAGTTGAACAGAGCTTGCTCTGAGACTGCCTCATCTCAACCGAGCTATATCTCCTCTCTGAACCCAGGTTTCCTTACTAAAAAAATTTTTTAAAGTTTATTTATTTTGCGAGAGAGACAGAGACAGAGAAAGAGACAGACAGAGAGAGAGAGAGAGAGAGAGAGAGAGAGAATGAGCGGGAAGAGGCAGAGAGAGAGAAAATCCCAAGCAGACTCCGATGCAGAGCCTGACACAGAGCTCAATCTCATGAACCCTGAGCCCGTGACCTGAGCTGAAATCAGGAGTCAGATGCTTAACTGACTGAACCACCCGGGCGCCCCCGCCCCAGGTTTCCTTATTGATAAAATGGGACAGATAATATTTCCACCCTCTCTGCATTCCAGAACAATAAAAGGATCCTAAGAGACAAAGCCTGGAGCAATGTTTTGGGTCCTAGGAAACATCTAAACTAGAGGCTGGCCCATCTATGGCCCACAAAGGTCACTGCCTAAGGAGACAACTCAGGAATGGAGATCAGAGCTCAGAATGATGGAGGGAGCCAGGCCTCTGAGTTCAGAAATGAGGTTTTCCTCTTGCAAAATCCCCCTAATATCTGCCTATAACCTTGTCCTTCATGGAAGTCACCCTTCCAGGCAGTTCCCTTATAGTGGATGCTGTGAGTGGCCACCCAGATCATACCTCATACCTCTGACAACTTACTCTCCTAAGTGTTGGCACAGCTGCCTTAAGACACCGTTGTGCTGTTAGCCCTCTTTGGTGATTGCCTTGTCCAATGTCACACCTCCTTCCTGGGGTGCCTCCTTCATCCCAACCTAGGACAACTCTGAGGGAATGTCTCAGCACCAGAGCCTCTTGCTTAGACTGACTGAAGCCTTGGTCAGGACTGTGGTACAATTTACAGTATCCCCTCTGTACGATCTTGCTTCCTTACCCACTTTCCACAGTTGTTGATCCCAAGAGCCTCCCTAATAACCTTCCTGCATACTAATGTCCGTCTCAGAGTCCACTTTCTGGGACACCCAACCTCCCCTGGCAGAGAGGGCGCTCTGCAGTTTAGAAGGTGCATTGCTTCACATTCCCATCATCTCTGGCACAGATGTGGTGGGCTTCTATCTTTCCCATTCCTTTTTCTTGCTGATGACTTCCAGGCAACCTCTCTCTT
The DNA here is from genome assembly GCF_046562875.1 of Panthera onca. NCBI lineage: Eukaryota > Metazoa > Chordata > Mammalia > Carnivora > Felidae > Panthera > Panthera onca. The sequence goes on from NC_138357.1 coordinate 70,904,898, forward strand.
TAAAAAAACAAAAGTCAACTTGGGGTGCATGGGTGACTCAGTCGGTTAGGTGTCCAGCTCTTGGTTTCAGCTTGGGTCATGATCTCATGGTTTGTGGGTTCCAGCCCTGTGTCGGGCTCTGCACTGACACCATGAAGCCCACCTGGGATCCTCTCCTGCTTCCTCTGTTCCTGCCCCACTTGTGCTGTTTCTGTCTCTCTCAAAATAAATAAATAAACTTTACACAGTCAACTTTAATTTCTTTCTCTTATGCTTTCTGTTTCTTATTACAAAAGAAAAAATGTGTATCACAGTGAAAAACCAGAACATACAGACAAACTGAAAGAAGAAAATAACACACAATCCTACACATCAGAGACAAGCAGTGCTGCTACCTTGGATGTATCTTTCCAAAAACTCTCCTATGCCAAACGAATGTGGGATCATATTGTAATATTGCTTTGTGGTTTGCTTAAACTCTTTCTCAGTCCCACAATAAATATTTTCTGCCAGGCACATTAAGTTACTCTCTGAGAATGGGGAAGTGAACACTCAGAAACCTGTAGGCAACCAAGGACACTAATCCAACCCCCTCAAATAATAGAGCTGAGGCCTAGAAAGAGAAAGAGCTTTTTCTCAGGTCCCACACTGAGTAAGTGTGATAGGGACTCCTCCCCAGCCACCCAAGACCATCCAGATCACCTCCTGACCTGGCCCTGAGCCTGTCTTTCCAGGTATCTGAGTTGCCTCACCAGGTTCAAACCAGGAGAAAAGCAGGAAGTGGGATTTTCATAAAAGAAAAGCAAGAAAACAAGGACAGCATGTCAGTGTTTGTGCCTGTGTCTGGGCTACTTTGCAGTTCAGAGGCCAGCCCTCAATCAGGAGGCTGAAGTTCTGCATTTGGTACTTGGTGGACTCAGCAAGCTGTGCACAGAGCACCCATTACTGCCACTGTCATTGCTTCCTCTGGCTCAGTACTTCGCAGCCCTGCCTCCCATCCATTCCCAGAACATTGGCCAGAGGAATCATTCTCAAAAGTCAGGGATGAGGCAACAGATTCTCAGATATGACACCAGAGGCACGAGCAACAGAAGAAATAGATAAACTGGGCTTCATTTAATTAAAAACTTTTTAAAAAATATTTATTTTGAGAGAGAGAGAGAGAGCTTAAGCATGGGAGGGGCAGAGAGAGAAGGAGAGAGAGAATCCTAAGCAGGCTCTACACCATCAGCACAGAGCCTGATGCAGGGCTCAAACTCATGAACAGTAAGACCATGACCTGAGCTGAAACCAAGAGTCAGTTGCTTAACTGACTGAACCACCTAGGTGCCCCTAAATTGAAAACTTTTGTGCTCCAAATGACACCATAAACAAAGTGAAAAGAAAACCCACAGAATTGGAGAAAATATTTGCCCATCATACACCTGATAAGGAACTTGTATCTAGAATATGTAAAGAGGTTTTACAACTCAATAATAAAAGGAAAACCCAATTTAAAAAATGGGTGAAAGATCTGAATAGACATTTCTTCAACGAACATATGCAAATCGCCAATGAACACGTGAAAAGATGCTTGACATCTTTTTTTAATGTTTATTTATTTTGAGAAAGAAAGAGTGGGAGGGGAGGGGCAGAGAGAGAGAAAGAGAGAATCTCAAGCAGGCTCTGCACTGTCAGTGTAGAGCTCAAGGTGACAAGGTCCTCAATCTCATGAACCCATGAGACCTCCACCTGAACCGAAATCAAGAGTTGGATGCTTAACCAACTGAGCCACTCAGGCACCCCAAATGCTTAACATCTTTAGTCACCTGGGAAATGCAAGCCAAAACCACAATGAGATCCCACATTTCACCCAACTAGGATGGCTAGAATCAGATGTGGAGTAATTGCAACCCTCATACTCTGCTGGAGGGAATGTCAAATGATGTAGCCACTGTGAAAAACAGGCTGCATCTCCTCCACTAATGAAACATAGAGTTACTACATGACCCAAGAAAACTGAAAACTGAAAACCTTTGTCCACACAAAAACTCATACATGAATGCTTACAGCAATATATTAGGCATAATAGCCAAAATATGGAAACAACCCAAGTGTCCATCAATGGATGAATGGATAAACAAAATGTGGTATATGTGCACAATGGAACATCATTTGGCAGTAAAAAAGAATGAAGCTCTGCTACATCCTGCAACATGGATGAACCTTGAAAACATTGTACTCAGTGAAAAGAACCCAGACACAAAATATATAATATCACACATTGTATGATTCTATTGATATGATATGTCCAGAATAAGCAAATCCATAGAGACAGAGAGTAGATTAGTGGTTACCAGTGGCTGTGGGTTGGGAAGGATAATGCAAATGTTCTGAAATTAGATAGTGGTGATGGTTGCACATATCTGGGAATATACTAAGAACCATTGAACTGTATGCTTTAAATGGGTGAATTGTACAGCAATTATATCTCAATAAAGCTGCTGTTAAAGAAAAAAGCATATCATATCCCATTGCTCCCCAGCATATCCCTCCATTGCTTCTCATCACACTACACTAAAATGCAAAGTCTTGACCACGATCTAGCCTCTGGCCCTCTCTTTAAAACCTTTTACTGAATCCATACTATATAGGTCACGCATTAGGTAAGCCCTGTACATACATTATCTCTAATTCCTACAACAAACGTTCATCTTAAAAATGAGATTGAGTGCCCTGGAAACTGTCCAGGCCACACAGCTAATAAGCAATAGCCCTACTCTTAAATTCTGTTCTCTCTGACAGTTAATTTCTCAGCCCAGCCTGAAGAAACAGATATGACTTTTGTCACTTCTTTTTTTAATTTTAATTTAATTTATTTTTTTGATTTACACCAAGTTAGTTAGCATATAGTGCAACAATGATTTCAGGAGTAGATTCCTTAATGCCCTTACCCATTTAGCCCATTCCCCCTCCCACAACCCCTCCAGTAGCCCTCTGTTTGTTCCAGATATGATTTTTTAATCACATAACCTCAGTGATTCCAGTGGGCAGTGGGATTGCTAACACTGGACTCAATATAAATAGTGCTTGGACTGCCAAGGCAGTCGACAGAGTCATATGGCTGTTTTCTGGGTGCTACTTCTGGCCCAGAAAGCAGTGAGGGTTGAGAAAGTCTGTGGTTCTTTTCTTTTCTTTTCTTTTCCTTTCTTTTCTTTTCTTTTCTTTTCTTTTCTTTTCTTTTCTTTTCTTTTCTAAGTTTATTTATTTATTTTGAGAGAGAGAGAGAGAGAGAGAGTGAGAGAGAGCACGAGTTGGGTAGGGGCAGAGAGGGAGAAGAGAGAGAATCCCAAGCAAGCTCTGCACTGCCAGGGCAGAGCCGATGTAGCGTTCGAATTCACAAACCATGAGATCATGATCTGAGCCGAAATCAGAGTTACATAATTGACTGACCTCTGTGGCCATGGATGGGCATGTCATTAACCCGCTGAGAGCCTCTGTTTTTTTTTTTTTTAATCTTCCAGAAAGTGGAAAAAATAGCATCTACCTTACACTGTTGATTAAATGGGAATGGAGATGTTCAAGTGACAGCAAATTTTACTCCCTTACTCAAAACTGCACAAGACCTGATATGTGTATGAAGCGTGGAGAGTCCTCACTGGGTCTCCTGAGTGCAGATGGACTGGATCCCATTTGTGCTCCTTGGTGAGTGTGCTGGGGTGAGGGTGCACCCTGCTGGGTCCTGGGTTGGTGATCTTTCAGGTGGGTGAGTTCTCTTTATTAGGCCCTTCTTATTCAGCTAGGCCTCAGCCATGCTGACAGCTGCCTAACACAAGCAAACTGGCATACAACAGGGTGGCAATAATCTCACAACAGTAGCCTATTCGGGTCTAGATTAAAAAGAGGGCAAAGGGCTTCAGCGCTATTTATTTTTTTATTTTTATTTTTTTTAAATATATGAAATTTATTGTCAACTTGGTTTCCATACAACACCCAGTGCTCATCCCAAAAGATGCCCTCTTCAATACCCATCACCCACCCCCCATCAGCCCTCAGTTTGTTCTCATTTTTTAAGAGTCTCTTATGCTTTGGCTCTCTCCCACTCTAACCTCTCTCTCTTTTTTTTTTCCTTCCCCTCCCCCATGGGTTCCTGTTAAGTTTCTCAGGATCCACATAAGAGTAAAAACATATGGTATCTGTCTTTGTCTGTATGGCTTATTTCACTTAGCATAACACTCTCCAGTTCCGTCCACGTCAGGGCTATTTATTTAATACTAACCGGCAATTTCAAAAGAAGCAACAGATTTTGCTATGTATTAAGAAAAACCTAGGGGCCCCTGGGTAGCTCAGTTGGTTAAGCGTCCAGCTTTGGCTCGGGTCATGACCTCACAGTTCGTGAGTTCGAGCCCCACATTGGGCTCACTGCTGTCAGCCTGTCAGTGCAGAGCCCCCTTCAGATCCTCTGTTCCCCTCTCTCTGCCCTTCCCCACTCATGCTCTCCCAATAAATAAATAAAAATTATAAAAAGAAAAGAAAAGAAAAGAAAGAAAAGCCAAGAACTTGGGGAACAATGGTCCGGCATCACGGGACATAGCCTGCTTTTTCCAGTAGGCCCAAGACACCTCACAGCAGCCTCCTAAACTCTGCAACTTCCAAGGTTCACGATGCATTTCCCAGATTTGTAGGGCAGGAAGCAGAAAACCTGACTGAGGCTGGTTTCTCTTCTTCCTCTCCCTTCCTTACTCTTAGAGTATCCACTGCTTTTGCCCCTTTTCTCTGTTGTTGTTTTAAGCCCCTCAACCTCTCTGTTTCCCACTCCAAAGGCCAGCATTTCCTGAGTTTGAGTAGCCCTTCAGAATATCTGAAAGGAAGAGAGAAACTGGAAGGGAGAGCAGAGTCCCTCTGAGGAGTGGCGGATTTGTTGCTCATTCTATCTGGGGCACTTGGGCTCCCCCGCTGCTGGGCATCTTGCCTGGGTTGGTGTGCACCTTATTGCAAGGCTTCTCTTCCACTCCTGCTTGGACTCCTTGAAGGCAAAAAGCAAGTATGGAGGATCCTCAAAAAATTAAAAATAGAACTACCATATGATTCAGCAATTCCACTTCTGGGAATATATCCAAGGGAAACAAAAACATTTAAGCAAAGAGATATCTGCACCCCCCCCCACCCCGTTCATAGCAGCATTATTTACAGCAGCTGAGACATGGAAACAACCTAAGTGCCCATCAGTGGATGCATGGGTAAGGAAGTTGTGAGATACATACATGATGGAATATTATTCAGCCATAGGAAAAAAACCCCAATGAAATCCTACCTTTTGTTACAAAACGGATGGACTTTGAGTGTATTATGCTAAGTGAAATATGTGAGACAGAGAAAGACCACTTATATGTAGAATCTAATAACAAAAACAAAAATAAACTCATAGAAACAGAGATGAGAGTTGTTACCAGAGGTGGGGATAGAGGGTGGAAATTGGAGGAAGGTGCTCAAAAGGCACAAACTTATTTACACAAGTCAGTACTAGGTATGGAACGTACAACATGGTGACTATGGCTACCGCTGCTCTGTGATCTAGAGGACAGTTGTAAAGAGTAAATCCTAAGAGTTCACATCACAAGAAGATATTTTTCCCCTTTCTTCTTTTCTTCTTTCTTTTCTTTTTATTGTATGTATATGAGAAGATGGATGTTAGCTCAACATACTGTGGTAATCATTTCACAATATATGTAACTCAAACCATCATGTTGTATGCCTTAAACTTATACAGTAAAGGGGGTGTCGGGGTGGCTCAGTCGGTTGAGCATCTGACTCTTGATTTTGGCTCAGGTCATGATCCCAGGGTTGTGGGATCAAGCCCATATCGGGCTCCGTGCCATGTGGAGCCTGCTTGGGATTCTCTCCCTCTCTCTCTCTCTCTTTCTCTCTCTCTCTCTCTCTCCCTCTGTCCCTCTCCCCTACTCGTGCTCTCTCTCTCTAAAATAAAAACAAAACACCCACAAAACAAATAACTTACATAGTGTGGTATGTCAATTATTCCTCAATAAAACTAGAAAAAATGTTGCAGAAATGAATGATTTATACTGTCGCTAGATAATCAGAATAGGGTGTGGTCCTTGCACTCATAAAAAAAGAGGGGGATAAAAAGCAAAAAGCAAGTGTAATATGGCCATGCTTTCCTCAGGGCCTGGCACAGAGTAGGCACTCAGTAAAGGAATTTTAATTAAGTGAGTAAATAAGTGCATGAGTGAGGTCCTGGCTTTGTGTTGCAGCTTAATGGTCCCTTGACTTTGCAGCAGAGACCACAAGTAGAGCATAAGATTCCAATCCCAAGTCCGTATCTACTGTGTGACCTTGGACAAGTCACCCCACTGACCTAAGACTCAGTCTCCCTACTTATAAAATTGAGATAATAACATCCGGCAGGGCTGCTTTGAGGATTGAACGTGAGTGTGTCAAGAACTGTGCACAGTGCCTGGCACACAGTGCCAGTCAAGAGCAGCTATTGTTATTTTTCTTCAATTCTCCCACCTTCTCCTACTGCCAAGAAGTTGGTGCACTCCTCTTGTGGCTGAGTGGGAGGCTCACTTGCATACTCAGTGGTAGATCTCTGGTCAGGACGTCCTCTTCCTGGTTAGCTTCCTTTCCCACATATCAATCATGACCTTGGTCTGCATTACCACAGGCAGGTCCCCTGATGGCCACCCCCAGCCACTCTGCACAGGCCCACCCAGGTGGGATGGGCTGATCCTTAGCTGGCCCTTATCCCCCCTCTCCTTCTCCTTGGCAGAGCCAAGGGTGAGGAGTGAGCTCACAAATTGTTTTCCACTATTCTGAAAGCTCTCAGTCCCCAAACATTGCACATAACCTCCTCGGCCAAGTTACTTTCCTAATTCTGGTTGCCATAACAACATGACTTAATGAAGGAGCAATTTTTTTTCTTAAAATAATTCGACCCGTTTCCATATCAACATGGGTTTATTTTGGTTCCACACTCAGCAAGGGCTTGGTAGCCAGCACCTGCAGCCCCTTCCGCACCTTGGAAGGGACTTAGGTTTCCAGGGGGCCATTTGAGAAGTGGCACAGGGATTGTGGTGGCCACATGTGCTGAAGAGGCCATGCCCTCAGTGAGGTGAACAACAAACAGAGCATGGGTATCTCAGAAGTTCCTCCTTGGGGGTTAGAGGATTGAGGGAACAAGGAAGGGATATGACTGCTTCAACATCCTGTCCAAAGTCTAAGGCCTATATAAAGTCTCTGTTCCTGGGCCTCCCTCATGGGAGCATAGGCCAGGAGAGAGTCCCAGGGCTGGACCTCTGCGTTGGGCAGCTTGCAGGAGTGGGTGACAGGAGGGGGCAGAGCTGTGCAACGTGCCTCATAAATGATTCTATCTGCGCCTAAGCCAGCTGGATGTGACTAGATTCCTTAACAGATCTACTCATTCAACAGACATTACTGAGTACCCACTGGGAGTGCCTCAGGGAGTCTGGTGAGGAGCTGGAGCAGTCTCAGAGGCTGCCTTCCAAGCCAGTGCTTCTCAATCTTTTTGTGCCAATGAATCCCCTGGGGATCTTGTTAAAATGCAGGTTCGAATCAGTGGGTGAGGAGAGGGGCATGTGCTGTGATATAGCTTCCAGGTGCTGCTGTTACTGCTGGTTCTCAGACCACACTCTCAATAGCGAGAAGCTGGTGGAGTAATACACTGGGGCCAGAGGAAGGCATTTTGCCTCTCTGTTCCCAGCATCCTCTAGGGAACACTCAATCCTGTGGGTTTCAGTTAAATGTCCCACTGGGGTGGAATGACTTTTTCACTGAGGTAAACTCTGCTTTGCTTTCTGAGGTACTTCTCTAAATCTGTGGGGTTTTAATTAATTAATTAATTTAATTTTTTAATGTTTATTTTTGAGAGGGGGACAGAGAGAGAGGCAGACAGATTCTGAAGCAGGCTCCAGGCTCTGAGTCAGCACAGAGCCTGATACGGGGTCTGAACTCACAAGCCATGAGATCATGACCTGAGCCAAAGTCAGACACCTAACCCACTGAACCACACAGGTACCCCTCTGTGGGGTTTTTAACAAATAAGAATGAAGAAGTGGGGCGACCTGGGTAGTTAACCCCAGCAGAGAGTCCACCTGAATGGCTTCAGTTCTTCCTGGGGAAGCCCAAGTCAGCCATCTGAAAGAGTACATGGAAGGATAGAGCCCTAGACATTCTCAATTAAGATCCTGTTTGAATGTACACTGTGGAGCAATGTATTGTAGGGGAGCCAGCATAAATCAGAAGTCAAATCCCGGTGTGACCCTGGGAAAGTCATGTTGCCTTGATGAGCCTCAGTGTCCTCATTTATAAAAAGGTGTAAATGTGGTGTCTATTTCCCAAGACAATTTGACAATCCAGTGAGTGACTTTGTGGGAAAAGCCCTCTGCCTGGCACATAGTGAGTACTGCCTGAAGCCTTGCTGTACTTATAGCTAAATTCAGGATGGTTGTACTGTGCCAGGGTGTCAGGAGGGAAGCTAGGGAGCTTCTCAAGAAGCCAATTGCCTTAACCTACAGAATGGGAGAAGATAATTTGCAAATGGCATATTGGATAAAGGGCTAGTATCCAAAATCTATAAAGAACTTATCAAACTCAACACCCCCAGAACAAATAATCCAGTTAAGAAATGGGCAGAAGACATGAACAGACGTTTCTCCAAAGAAGACATCCAGATGGCCAACAGACACATGAACAAATGCTCAACATCACTCATCATCAGGGAAATACAAATCAAAACCACAATGAGATACCACCTCACATCTATCAAGAATTGCTAAAAATAACAACTCAGGAAAAAAAACAGATGTTGGCAAGGATGTGGAGAAAGGGGAACCCTCTTGCACTGTTGGTGGAGCAGCCACTCAGGAAAACAGTATGGAGGTTCCTCAAAAAGTTAAAAAGAGAACTACCCTACAACCCAGCAATTGCACTACTAGGTATTTACCCAAAGGATATAAAAATACTGATTTGAAAGGGCACATGCACCCCAGTGTTGATAGCAGCATTATCAACAATAGCTAAAATATGGAAAGAGCCAAAATGTCCACTGATTGATGAATGGAGAAAGAAGATGTGGTATATATATACAATGGCGTATTATTCACCCATCATAAAGAATCTTGCCATTTGCAATGATGTGGATGGAACTAGGGTGTATTATGCTGAGTGAAGTAAGTCAGAGAACAACAAATAAATGATTTCACTTATATGTGGAATTTAAGAAGCAAAACAGATGAACATAGAGGAAGGGAAGAAAAAATAAAACAAGATTAAACAGAAAAGGAGGCAAACCATAAGAGAATCTTAACTATACAAAACAAACTGAGGGTTGCTGGAGGGGAGGTGGGTGGGGGGATGGGTTAAATGGGTGATGGATATTAAGGAGGGCACTTGTGATGAGCACTGGGGGTTGTATGTAAGTGATGAATCACTAAATTCTCCTGAAAACAATACTACACTGTATGTTAACTTGAATTTAAATAAAATATTGGAATGGGGCTCTTGGGTGGCTCAGTTGGTTAAGTGTCTGACTCTTGATTTCAACTCAGGTCATGATCTCACAGTTCATGAGTTTGGGTTCGTGAGTTTGAGCCCCACATAAGGCTCAGCACTGACAGCACAGAGCCTTCTTGGGATTCTCTCTCTCCCTCCCTCTCTCTCTCTCCCTCCTTCAAAATAAATACACTTTAAAAGCAAATACATTAATTAATTAAATTTGGGGAGAAAAAAATAATTATGAGAGCTCCCCCAAACCCCCAAAGTAGCCAGTTGCCTTGTGGACAGACAGTAGGTTGGCTGTCTTTGGGAGATTAGAGTGTGCTAATGGATGGGCAAGTGCAAATGTCACAGAACCCTGAACAAAGGGCAGCTACTTCTGTGACCAGGATCACAGAGCTCACCAGTGTGTCATGGTGTGCAGCTGTTCCCACCCATTGTGAAGAATCACAGGACCTGTCAATATGACCTCCTGCATACCTCTTGAATCCATCCCTTCCTCCACTCACTGGCACCTCCCAAAATCAAAGCCCCATTATTTCTCACCTAAACAGTTTTGAGAACCTCCTGCCTGCCTTTCCTGCCTCAGATCTTGCTCTCCACAGGGCCACCAGAGTCATCATGTAGTCATACAAGTCAAATCAGCTCATGCCTCTGCCTCAAAACCTCTAGGATAAAATGATACTTCCTCAGCTTGGCTGAAAAGTCCTCTTCAATCTGGCCTCCACCCCTCTCTGCTTCACATATGTCACTCATTTCCTTTAGAAGCACCATTCTTTGGCCCCTATTATTCCTTTGCGCTGACATGTCTCTTCCTCCACCCCTGCCTTCTTCCACCCAAGAGAAGTCTCTCTGCCCTCCTAGAATCTCTGTACTTTTCCCAACTTCTCTTGACCATATTTGTTGATCCTTCTCCCAAGGCCTCACAGCTCTGTCTTTTTTGTCTGTTGGTACACATGGGTCTGCAATGTCTTGCTTGGGGCGGGGGGGGGGGGGGGTCCAAGTCCCATACTTGATGGTGAGTAGTGAAAGGCAGAGGAGGCAGTCCTGTAAGTAGAGCCATAACATCGTCCATCAACTCAGCCCCAGCATACAGCTTCGCTGAGTCTTGCACTCATGAACCCTGACATGACAAGGCCCAGACTAAGGAGAGGCAGGCTGAATGAAGCCTGAGGTGAACTGGGGAGCCCATGCCCACCCACAAGGGGGCAGCACTCCTCAATATTAGCTGCCGTGTCCATTGTGGTCAGACCTTCAGATTTTTTTTTAAAGTGAATTGGCAACTAACTTAAATTATTTTTAAAAACTATTTAGAAAAATAACAACAACAACTGGCCTTCAGGCCACACTTGGTCTTTTTGGCCTATCATTTTTGCAAACCCAGAGCTTGTTATTTTTTTGTGGAATAAACGAAGGAAGGAAGGAATTTTTCAAGGTTCAAGTTTCCTACAGCTTCACTCAATTTCACAGTTTGGGGTGGGTTTATGCCTGATCAGTTCAGTAGCTTTATTTTGTTTGCTTTTTTGGTATAAGGACATGAAAGTCAAAATAAAAAGTCAAGTTTTTACATTTCTCTCTTTCAAAATGAAGCCCAGCCTCCTTTTACTTGGCAGCTCTATCAGTATCATTTCCTGGGGAGCCTGCAGGCCCTGTGAGCAGTGCTCCAAACTCAATTGTGGTGACATCCCTTCTTTGAGATGTGGGTCGCCCCCCGAAGGAAGGAAGGGATGGAGAGGCCACAGAACCTGTTTCTGTAGTGTTTGGTTTGCTTAGTTTGCTAACCTCTTAAAAACAAACTGCAGAGGATGGCAATGGCTCAGCTCCCTCCAACCCCCCACCCGCACCCTATCCCACCCAGCTTAGTCCCAAATGGAAAATAGTGGAGGAGATACTGAGAACTCTGAATTTCAGGCATCAAGGACTCAAATTCCTTTTAGGCCCTGACTCCCTGTCCCTGGGACTCCTATAACAGGCTGTGGGTTTTCTCAGAGGCCTGCAACAGGGGGCAGCCAGTTGTACTTTCTGCAGGGCTGGAACAACAGACTTTGAGCTGCCTGACACCCCTATTCAGGACCAAGGCACTCATTCCCCCAGCTGCCAGAGGTGTTGGCTAATGGCTCACAGTTGGGTCCCCTCCAAGGTAATACCCCTTCCCTGGAGGGCAGCTTGCATCCAAAGACTAGTCAATAGATGGGGAGGGTGGAGAATGTTGGGAGGAGAAAGGCCCAGCTGCCTAGACCCAGATGGAGCCATCTTAAAGACCATCCCAACTCAGAGCTCCCCGTGGCATCTGTTGAAGTCTTCACTGCAAGTGTATTTCAGTTCAACTCTTGACTTTGACCAACCCTGCTTCCATTACTCCCTCATAGGTGCTGTTCTAGAAGGCAGTCCCCAACAAACCTGCATGCAAATCTCTGTCTCAGATTCTGTTTCCTGGAGAAGTCAGCCTATGGCAGCCCCTTGCCTTGGCCTCTCTTCTCTCACTGCCCTTTCTCCCTTGGTGACCGCAATCACTCCAAATGCTTCCAAGATCATCTTGAAAGATAACCCCCACGTTTTTCCTGTTGCCATGGCCACTCTCCCAGTCTGCCCTCTTGCATTTTCCAGAGGCGGGTGGACAACTTCACCTGGATGTCCATCTTTTTTTAGTCTTAATTTTAATGTTTATTATTTTTTTTAAAGTTTATTTATTTTGAGAGAGAAATGGAGTGTGCAAGTGGGAGAGGGGCAGAGAGAGAGACACACAGAATCCCAAGCAGGCTGCCAGGGCAGAGCCCAATACGGGGATTGAACCCATGAACGGTGAGATCATGACCTGAGCAGAAATCAAGAGTCAGATGTTCAACCGACTGAGCCACCCAGATGCCCCCTTTTAATATGTTTAAAGAAGAACCCTCTCCCACTACCCTAATCAGCCTTTCCTCCTGATTTCTCTATTTCTATTAATGCCACTGCCATCTCTAGAATCCCTGGCTGGAAACCTCAGCATCACTTGGGCAGCCTCCTGCTTAGAAACCTTTCGCATTCCCTTCATGCCTATGAGCACAAGTCCATGCTGCCTCTTTTTGCATTCCAGGCCTTCCCTGTTGACCCCAATCAGACTGATTTCGTGCCAACTCTAATCCAAGAGTTCTTAACATATTTATAGCTTGGAATCCTTTGGGAGTCTGAGGAGACCTATGGACCCCTTCTTGGAAAGTTTTTGTAAGCATAAAATAAGACACATACGGTTACAAAGAAAGTCAATTGTACTTAAAGACAGTTATTAATATATGTTTTAAAATTGATAATACTGTAATATATGTTTCATTATTAGCACATAAGTAACATGATCTAGTGGTGGGTCCAGTAACTACCATACTTTTGAAGTAGTCATGAGTGTAATGACACTTTAAGATATCTGCAGCAATGGTAATTAAATACAAAACTTTCTGTGATTCCAATTGGAAACAAAGTCACAGGTACTGGTAATACTACTGTGGTGTGCTGCCTGCATTCATAATGGAAGGAAAGGTGAAATTAACGAAGATATAGTTGTCATTTTTTCCCTATCCAAGTACACAGATTCCTAGTCAAGCATCTTTGTGCTATGGGGAGCCTACACTATAGCTCAATTTGGAGATTTGCCTTTCCCTGAACAACTTTCAGGCATCCTGGTTGACACTGGGAAAGTGACACTTGGGCACTGGGCTGAGTTGGCCCCACTCTCCATGTGGACTCTCTGGTCCAGGCTGGCCAGGGCTTGGGGCCCTGAGCAGAGTGGCTCACTGCCCACCAGGGGCAGAAACCCCATTTGGTCAGCTCCTGGGGGATGTCTTCCCTGGCTTTTCTTTTCTCAGGTCCCAGACCCTGTCCATGTAACTATACATGAGTCTACTGGCCCATCCAGGATTACCCAGGCACCAGACTCATGGGGTAGCTCATGGCTGTCAAGCCAACAAATAGTTATGGAGCCTTAACAGCCAGGACTCATTCAGCTCTCAAGCTGACAGGATGCACCCTACTCTTACCTTGCTGCTAAACATCCTGCAATGTGTGGGACAGTCTTATACAATGAAGAATTGTCTCGCACAAAATGGCAATCATGCCCTCAGTAGGAAACACCGAGTAGGCACTCTATAAATGTTTACTTAGTGTTTCACCATTCTTTGTTGGCCTGGGATGCCACTATCCAAGGCATGGCCCATCAATGGCCATTTCTTTTGACTCCTCCCATCCCTCTCTGGCCTGCAGTCCCAGTGACCTGTGCAACTAGGGCTGGGGTTGAGTAGCAGATATATAGGATGGTGAGAGGGGTCCCCCCTCCTCTGGGCCACTGTGGCTATCAGTTCCAAATTGGAGCTTTGTCAGATATGAATCTTTTCTGGGTCAAGAGGAGTTGGGCTTAACAGCTGCCACTAGGAAGAAAAAAGGTGACAGGCAGCTGTTTTCAGTTTCCTCCAAGTGCCTGGTGGCTCTGTCCATGGGAAGGAAGACTTACCCCAGGCCATCTCTGCCTTAGAACTTGAGCTGGAGAGTGGGCACTCCCATGCAGGTCAGGAGAAGGTGCCAACTCCTACTGTGCTCTTGTGGGCAAATCATTTCCAGGTAGGAGCTGCCACAAGTCATCCTGCTCCTCACCTCCTTTGCTTTCCACGAACCAGTCTAGTCTCTTAAAAATACCTGGTCCCCATTCCCCAGGCCAAACTGCTCCAGGAAATGCCTGCAGCTGTGACTGGTGGAGAACCAGCTGCTTCTGTTAGTTTGACCTGTATTTTGATGAAAGGGATTAGTCACTTATTGCTAAAATAATATTCTGACTTTCAAATTATATCTCTTAAAAATAATGAATACTTATATAGGACTACTTACTATAGTGCTTCATACTTTATAAAGCACTTTATGTATTAGGTTGAACCATATAAAATTGCTGATATTCAGTTGTTTCAGGGCAATTTCATAGTGTTTAACCTAATACTTTTTTTTTTTTGCATTTATTCCTTACTACAATCCCAGATGACATTTTTAGCTGCAGTTTACAGAACAGAGTACTAAATCTTGGACAGGTGAAATGACATAGATAGGAAATAGCAGGACTCTGAGACTTGAACCCAACTGCCATGCTCTTGATCCATGGATTCAGCCCAGAAGACCCTAAAAGCCATAATGTGAGGAGAGGCAAGGCTGTGAGACCACTCTCCCAGCCTATGCTCAGGAATCCCCCAGCTGGTTATACTCATCACCTTTTCTTAGTGGAGATTAGTGGGAGTCTAGGAGCCTGGAATAAGAAGGCACTGAAGTGATGATATAACAAATTTGAGTTTTGGAGCACTGGGAGTACATGGTACAGCAAAGACAATATATAGAACATGCCAATCCATTCATCCACCCATCCGCTCATCTGCCTGCCCATCCATCCATCCATCCATCCATCCAAGAGAACTCTTTTGGGTAGATCCCACATATGTGTCAGGCTCTGCACTGAGTGCTGAGCTAACAACATTCAAGGAACAGTCCTAATCAGAGTGCTTTCACCTTTTGGCCAGCTGGGGGAAAGGGGTAGAGCAGTAGAAGCTGGGGTGAGGCCACCATATGCATATGGGATGTTGATTTGCTGTAAAGCTGCTCTGTCTTTCTAGTCCTTTGCCTCTGGCCCAGGCTCCACTCACTGGGAGGCTCCAGCTTACACAACCAGGCAGAAAGCAGCTGGGTTTTGCCTGGTGTTTCAGGAGTCTGATAACTGCTAAGGGTTTCCAGGCCACAGGCCTGGAGGAGGCAGTGGTAGGAATGAAAGAGAAATGTTGGTGCTCCACCCCTACACAACCAAAGGGAAACTGGGGGTGGGCCGGTAAAGAGGAGCTCCTTCCCAGTGGACCTGAGTCCACTCTGAGCCTTTGGTCCAGCCCACTGCCATGGGTTTGGTTCTTGGGTTCATGGGTAGGAGAATGGTAGGCTGGGGTAGGGCTAGTTTGGAAATCAGTCAGATGGTGGGCATGGGGCCACCACCTTTGCCCAGGGACAGCATGCTGCCCTTCAGGGGATAATCACATTTCTCAGCTTCCTGCCAACCTAGGGTGAGCCCTCAAGACTGCTGTGGAGTCCAAATGCTTCCCAAACCTGCCCTGGCTCAGGCCAGGCCAGAGATGGCTTCCCTGTTCCTAGTGCTCTCCAGCCACCTGCCTCCTCCCACGCTGCCAGCACCCATTCAGGTGCTAACCCCCAACCTCACTCAAACCCCGAAGTGAACCCCCTCGTAGTATGCAGTTGTGCCCATGCTCAGCATTCCATGCTCTAGGCTGCACTGCCATGCTGCCACCACTGCCACCAGAGACCATGGCAGCTCTGGGGCCACTGGTTAAGATCTCACAGTTGAGTAAGCCACGATGTGGGTTCCTCCCACCACACCCTCCCCAACCCCAGCACCAGGGCTTTCCTCAGAGTGTCATTGCCACACCACTGTGCTTTTGAAAAAAGGAAATGGGGCATTGGGTCTTGAGCACACTGAGAAGCTGTGAACAGAGGCACCACTGGAGGCAGAGAAAGGGGAACCTGCAACAGGCTCCAGATAATCACCTCCTAAGCACTCAGGGCCCTTTCCTTATCTCTGTGGCCAGCAGAGCTGAAGCCTATGATGGGTAGAGCAGTAGGGCCTTTTGTACTTGTGTCGGCTATTCTGCCACGTACCAGGCCAGTGTGAAGTGAATTTACAGGGGTCCACACACCAAGGCCCTAAGAGGCCCTAGGAGTTGCCCTGAGTAATGAAGTTGAGGTTTTTGTCCTCAGCTTTTGTCCATCCCCAGCCACCACAGAGGTGGTGACACTTTTGGACTTCTGCCTGCTAGACCTCCACTGTCCAGTACAGTAGCCACCAGTCACGTGGAAATTGGCTAGTCTGAATTGAAATGTGCTCTAAGCATAAAGCATATACTAGCAGCACCTGGGTGGTTCAGTCGGTTAATCGTCTGACTTCAGCTTAAGGTTAATGAGTTCAAGTCCCTGCATTGGGCTCTGTGCTGTCAGCGTGGAGCCTGCTTCAGATCATCTGTCTCCCTCTCTTTCTGGACCTCCCCTGCTCTCTCTCTCGCAACAAGAAACAAACACTTAAAAAAATGCACGCCAGATTTTCAATACTTAATATGAAACAAAGAAATGTAACATGTCTCATTGATAATTTTTAATATTGACTTCATGTCGAAACAGAATTTTTGGTATATTGGATTAAATGCAATATGTTATTAAAATTAATTTCATCTCTTTCTTTTGACTTTTTACATGTGACTACTGGCAGTGGGGGATACTGGTGTCAAAATTGGCAAATTGGGGAAAGAAATAAAATACTCCCAAATTCATGTATATATGGCCATTTCTAAATGTATAATGTAAGTGTCCTATACATGTGTAATGTATAATAAAGGTGGCATTTCAAAACCATATGGGCGAATGTGGCTACTGCTAGAAAATTCAATATCTCATTGGTGGCTCACATTTGTGGTTCACATTCTATTTCTATTTCTATTGGATAGTGTTGTGCTGGACTTTCTATTTCACTTAAAAGTCCACCAACAGGGGACAGGTTTCATATACTACAGGGCACCCATACAATGGGATGCCATGTAGCCATTACGAAGAATGAAGTAGATCTCTATGAGCAGAAGTGGAAAACTTCAGAGTGTTATTGTTAAGTTTAAGGAAAAAAAGGAACAAGGAATGGCCAGCATGTACAGTATGATCTCATTTGTGCATACAGAAAGCACACATGGGGTGCCTGGCTGGCTCAGTTAGTAGAGCATGTGACTCTTGATCTCAGGGTCGTGAGATCAAGCCCCACATTGGGTGTGGAGCCTACTTAAAATAAAATAAATAAATAAAATTTAAAAAGAAAGCACACATGTCTTTATATATGCACAGAGCAAGTCTGCATACATACAAGTAACTATTACCATTGATGGCCTCTTAGGAGGAGGGCTTTGAGAGGGAAAGGAAAGGAGTCTGGCCTGTACTTTCCACTTTAAATCCTTCAGTACTATTTGAAGTTTTAACAACAAATGTGTTATTTTTACAAAAATAAAACTTTATTATATTTATTTTATTTTAATATTTTATTTTTAATGTTTTTTTTAAGTTTATTTATTTATTTTGAGAGAGACAGAGGCAGCACAACTGGGGAAGGGGCAGAGAGAGAGAGGGAGACAGAAAATCTCAAGCAGCCTCCGTGCTGACAGCACATGGGGCCCAAATTCACAAACTGTGAGATCATGACCTAAGATGAAACCAAGAGCTGGATGCTTAACTGACTAAGCCACCCAGATGCCCCTAAAGATTTTACTTTTAAGTAATCTCTCTGCCCAGTGTGGGATTCGAAACCACAACCCTGAGATCAAGAGTTGCATGCTCCACCGACTGAGCCAGCCAGGCACTGTTTTACTTATATTTTATATATTAGAATATAGTTTATTATAATTGTTTATATAATAGTATAAAAGTATGAATAGTTTTCTATTCTTTTTTAAAGTTTATTTATTTATTTTGAGACAGAAAAAATGAGCAGAGGAAGGGCAGAGAGAAGGAAGGAAAGAGGAGGACAGAGGAGACAGAGGGGGCAGAGGATCTAAAGCAGGCTCCATGCCGACAGCAGAGAGCCCAATGTGGGGCTCAAACTCTCCAACTGTAAGATCATGACCTGAGCTGAAGTCAGACACTTAACTGACTAAGCCACCCAGGCACCCCTAAAAGTATGAATAGTTTTCCATAAAATATCAGAGCTTCTATTATTCTTCTCATACTTTTACTTCTACTTGCAAACACCCCTCTCACCTTCTTCTTTCTCAGTCCCATCTTCACTTTCTCTTTTCTGTCATCTGCAAAGGCCACAAAAATCTGTGAATGGAGAGCCATTCTACTTCTGTACTTCTGTACTTCTGAGGCTTTGGCATCTCCTGCTACCTCTGTCTTCCCACAGTGGAAGAATGCCATGCTAGATGATACCCAACCACAGACACCATTATCCACTACAGAGAGAAAAACCTACCAGGTGGAAATATGCCCTACCATTTCTCCCTAGCAATTCTGCTGCATTCGTGTTAAGGTAAGACTGCTGAGAAAGAGAAAAGTAATCATTTAGGAAAATGTGCATGTGATTTTTTTCTTTCCTCGTTCAGGGATGGATGGAGGCAGGGTCATACAGTGGGTTTTGGAGAGAAGGTTAGATCCAAGTTTGAGAAACCAATTTAATTTGCCATCTGCAGTTAAAAATCACTAAGAGGGTCAAGTGTTTGAAAAGAGAACTATAGAGGTTGGAGAGAGGAAAAAAGCTCTCCAGCTTCTGGGAAACAGATATAACAAAAGATTTGTTTACTCCAAGGCAGATGGGACCCTCAGTCCTTAGAGTTTAATTGAGAGAGGAAAAAAGACAAGAGATCTCACTTGATTGTCAATACCTTCTGAAGGGTGGGCCTGTTAGGTTGGAGAAATGAAAGCCCTGTTGATGTGTGTAGGGGACAAGTAGTGTGGGAAAGTACCAAATTTTCTTTTAACCATCGTTCTCAATGAAAATGGAATAAATCACTTCAATAAATAAGGGCCTGGAATGTCTATTAGAACTTCTTTTCCATGGAGACACTTACTGCTACCCCCCTCAAAATGTGAAGGATCTGGCAATGCAGTAAGTAGCCGAAACACTGGAATGGGAGTCAGGACATGGCTCTGGTCCTGAATTTGCAAAATAGGACAACAAATTCTTGGTGTGCAATTCCTTTGAAAACTATAAAGTGTGGTCAAAGATTGTTACAAAATCCAGCCTTGTCTTTGTCCCTTCCCGTCTCCCCATCTGCTTTCCGTCTCTTTTCCAGCCTCTCAGAACAAGAAATACTGAGCCAAAGGTTTGAAGTGAATACAGCTTAAAGAACATATACTGAGGAGATCACCTAGATTGAAGAATTTCAATGTTTGTGTTTCTCAGTTGCACTGCTCAGTAAGGGCAGAGCCTCCACACAGCATCCTTCAGCAGCCTTGGAACTGTCTTTATGGCTCCAGGGGCCTAAACCCTGGGCACACAATTAGCTAAGATACTTGCTTCCTCCTTGCTCCCAAACATCAGTCTGTCATCAAGTTCCATTGCTTCTGCCTCCAAAATAGATCCAGAATATGACCATTTCTCACCAGCACTCCCATCACTCTAGGCCAGGTTACCATCTCAGGCAGAAGCCCCCTAAAGGGCCTCCAGCTCCATCTGCCAGTCTCTCACTCTATACAACAGCCAGAGTCAACTTTATAAAAAGAGCAACTCTACCTCTTCTCTCCTCTGTGTGAATCTTGGATTGGTGATTCTTTGGCTAATGTTTGCTCAGCCCCCTGGGCTGAACGCTACATGCTAGCAGGAACCTTGACTGTTTTGCTTACCTCTGAATCCCCAGGCCTGGCCTAATGCCTGGCATGTAGTGGACACCTATTTGTTGAATGAAGGGATGAATTTTATTTTATTTTATTTTATTTTATTTTATTTTATTTTATTTTATTTATTTTTTTAAAATGTGTATTTACTTATTTTGAGAGAGAGAGGGAGAGAGAGAATCCAAACAGGCTCCACATTCAGCACAGAGCTCAAGATAGGGCTCGATCCCATGACCTTGAGACCATGACCTGAGCCAATATCAAGAGTTGGACGCTCAACCAACTGATCCACCCAGGCGCCCCAAAGGAATGAATTTTAACAACTAATATTTGTAGGAGCTTTAAAGATAAATCCTTCATTGGATGCTTGGAATAACCCTGTATCATGAGTATTATTGTTCTCAATTTACACATGAGGAAATTGAGGCTCAGAGCATTGCCCAAGTTGACAGACTTAATGCACAGCATGTTGAAACTCCAGTCAGTGAGGGTCAAAACCTATGGATATTTTGATACACCATCCCTGGAGAGCTACAGGGGTGTTGAGGGGCACAGAATCCAGAGGCACTTGGATGTTTCTTGGCTGTTTAATTAAGGGGCCAGTTTGCTTAAGCCTTTGGGACCTGGGGGGCAGGCCCTGTGGGGGTTCCCTGCCAACTAGTGAGGGCAGAGTGAATTCTAAGGCACCCTTTCCTGGATGACTTCTAGAGCTACCTACTATAACCACAGTGACCTTATTTTCTGAATCTCAAAGCAGGAATCTTAGTCTAACAAACACAACCAAATACTTGAAACTAGGACTTTTCTGGAAAATCCAGGACAGAGTTACTGTACTTGTAACATATGGCAGGTACATAATGGGTACTTCTTAGCTAATTCTTACCCAGCCCCCTCAGTCTATGACATCTCAAGAAGATTCTTTAAAAAAAAAACAAACAAACCTGTTTTCTGGGCCTCCTGTTTGGTAGAAAGGGCACCAAATCCTTTCCACCCACACTTCTTGTTTCTTTAATGACTTCCCTAGTCTCTCTTATCTTTTCTGTTAACCACTTTCTTCCTGGTCTGCCTCAAAGAGTTCCTCCATCCTGCTTACTAATGGCTGCCATAAATGATTGAAAGAAATAATAATAAGCAAAAGTGCTTGGGGACCATGGCAACAGGGGCCCGGGCAACAGGCCCAAGCACTGAGGACAGCCCTTCCTACCCCTCCTAGTTTCTGTTTTAGACCAAGAGCTGCTGATAAGGCCTGATGGTCCCATTGTGTCACTTAATCAAGGCAATGCTGGCCAGAGACATCGTGGTTCCAGAAAAAGCTTTGTAATGCTGCTGCTTTGTGTTGCAATGGTGGGTTCATGATAAAGGCTGTTGCCAAATCAGAACTAGATCTGACATTTGCCCCATGCACTCATCAAACTTGGTTCAAGTATACCCAGAATCCCCAGACAGCCAGGCAGGCACTAGCATTAGGGTGACAGTAGCAAAAATTAAGTGGTCATCTTCTTGGGCCTGGAAGCCAAGAATCATGAATCCAAGGATTTGTACTGGAATCTGGGAAAGAAGGGGCTTCTCAGTGAATCAGGATGCAAGGTCTCTTCCCACAGAGGTGATAGGTCTCTCCAATGTACTGGGTGCCCCTGGACAAAAGGGTGGGCTCCAAGAGGGGCTGGGCTGCAAACCCGTTTGAGCCTCAGTTTCCTCATCTGCAAAAAAAGAGCAGCAGGAACCTCTGCACTGCTTTTCTTTTCTTCTTTTTTTTGATGGAGGACTATTTCAAGCATACAGAAAAGTATTAGGCATGAAAACATTTCCCTACACTTGCCCCAGAATGTTTTTCTTAAAGAAATAAAATATTACAGGTTCAGTTGAGGCCCCTTGTGTACTCCTCAGCCACATTCTCTTTCCCCAAAGAGATAGCCATCCTCCTGAATCAGGTATCTATGATTCTCATGCATGTTTTTTTAAATTTTGTAATGTTTATTTATTTTTGAGAGACAGAGAGAGCATGAGCTAGAGAGGGGCAAAGAGAGAGGGAGACACAGAATCCGAAGCAGGCTCCAGGCTCTGAGCTGTCAGCATAGAGCCCGACGCAGGGCTCGAACTCACAAACTGAGAGATCATGACCTGAGCCAAAGTCAGATGCTCAACTGACTGAGCCATCCAGGCACCCCTCCCATGCATGTTTTAAATGCACTATGTATATGCTCATAAAAATATACAATATATGGAACTATTTTGCATATTCTTAAACTTTGTATAAATTCTATAGAACTGTACATATCCTTCTGTGGTGTGCTTTCTTTGCTCACCATTGGGTTTCTGAGAAATATTCACATAGATACAGGTAGCTCTGGTTCAGGCATTTTCATGCTGCGTAGTATTCCATTGTTCGGATGTACAATAATTTTGTTTATTTATTCTCCTGCTGTTTCTCACCTTTAGTGCTCTGAACATTCATGATATACGTGCCATTGTTCACCTGTATGAGAGTTTCTCTAGGATATGTACCTAGGAATATAGTCGTCGAGATAAAAGGTGGAAGTGTAAATTTTTAAGCCTTTTCAAGGGTCGTATTCTGGTATTTATCCAAAGTAACTGTTCATACACCATTTGCTCAGTGACTGCACTTTCATAAAGCTTTACTAGGGGAATAGTTATACACGTACACACAGACATATGAAACAAGAATACTCATTGCTACACTGTTAGTAATAGGGTAAAGCTGGAAACCTTGTCTTTTTTGCTCACCTCTGTATCCCTAGGCCTGGCCTCAGGCCTGGCTGGTAGTGGACACTTATTTGTTGAGTGAAGGAACAAATTTTGACAACTAAATCTCAACACCTATCAACAGAGAGATGAATAACCTGTGGAACACCCACCCTAGAGAATACCATAGACTCTGGAAGGAAGCAGTGTTAAGCAGACCCTTCCCTGGGAGGTGACTTGTAACCTCCTGTGTGTTAGACAGAGATACCCTCACTACTGCCACATGGGGTCCTGGCCAGAGTCCCACATCTGCAGGGAAGGTGCTTTTTCTAGCAATTGATTCCAATAAAAATAGGGAAATAGTCCAGGGAAGAAATTAGAACTCAGGTTGGGTAACTATCAGAGAGAGACAGAATTTGTAAGTATTTGAAAGGAATGTTGGCAAACCAATGAGATGGCTTGCCTTGTCTTAAAGCTAAATGATCAGCAGAAAGAAAAGAAAGAAAAGGCTTTTTCCCCTTTGGTAATGAACATCAATAGCAGGAAGTGTTTGAGGTAACTGGTGGCATTTGACTTGAGAAATTCAGATTCATCTCTAGAAATGCAAGCATGCTCTCATTTACTGGGAGCTTAGTGGATAAAGCCAGAAGGTTTAACTTAAAGAAAAAATGACTTTAATAATCACAAGAGTTACTACCTCTCGAACACCTTTAACTAGGCACTGTAGTGGGCACTTTCCATTCTCTGTCTACACTAGTTTTCCCAACAATACCACAAGGTAGATATTAAAAAACCTGTTTTACTGGTAAGGACATGGAGAGGACAAGAAACCTGTCCAAAGCTGCATAGTTAGTGACCATCAGCATTTGAACTTAGGTCTGTCTGTTGATAAAGCCTGCACTCTTCTCCATACATGTTGCCCCTCTACATTTAGAGACAGAAGTATATCATAAACCCAGGTAGTTAATTTGCTAAAATTGGTTTTAGCCTAATATATTAGAAAGGACTCCTACAGGGCTCTGTGTGTCTGCCTTACCCACAGCCCCCTTGCGAGCAAAGTGAACAGAAGTGACTCCTTGATTCTGGATTACTACTTACTCATTCAATAAATCTTATGTTGAGTGACTATTCTGTGCCAGGCACTGTGCTTTTGATCACAACTGAATGGACTAGGGGGCCTGTGCCTGAGTCAATGGTAGCCATCTTCGGCTGGGTCTGAGAATGCCTAGTGGCCTATGAATGTTCTGTAGTGAGGGCCCAGACTTACAGGGATGTTCCAGACTTCAGAGTAACCAACTGACCCAATGAGAGTCCTTTCCTGGGGAACGTGATGTGACATATTACATATGGAGGAGCACATGCAGTGCTGTGGCCCAGAAGCCAGGAGATATGTAGGGAGATAGCAGTAGGCAGAAGCCATGGCGAGTGGGCCAAGGAAGGCCATAGGGACATCAGGGGAGGTTGTGACAGAGAGAAGTTGAGTGGTAGAAGTGGCAGACATGGGGCGCCTGGTTGGTTCAGTCGGTTAAGCATCTGGCCTTGGCTCAGGTCATGATCTCACAGCTTGTGAGTTCAACCCCCACATCGGGCTCTCTGCTGTCAGCACAGAGCCCGCTTTGGATGGCTTTGGATCCTCTGTCTCCCTTTCTCTGCCCCTCCCCTGCTACCACGCATGCACTCCCTCCCTCCCTCCTTCTCTATCAAAAATAAATAAACCTTAAAAAAAGAATTGGCAGACAATTTGCTTGTCTTGTCCAGCATTCCTGAGGCATCAGTTGTGAAAGTTAGTGGCTTCCAGAGATGATTTCCTGTCTTTCACTTACTTATGAATCCTTACTCTCATGCCCTGCCACCCAAGGAAACTTAACCACCTCCTTGTTCTTGCAACTGGAAAAAGGCCAACTAACCTACAGTTTCTTGGAACCCAGACCACACAGGAGCTGCTCATCACAAGGCCTGGGCTTGCACTTCTGACCCTGGGTCTTTATTTCTATATTTGATCCTCTTGGTGTGTGCATGTGAATGTGGGGACAATGAGTGAAAATATATTTCATTGGAGGCCCAGTCTCCAGCAAAATACCATCCAGGCTTCCCAGTCCTGGATGGTGATGCACATAAGGAGGTCCAGAAGAGGTTCTGTGTGAAGCTGGAAGAGGATGGCAAGAAACAAAAGAAACTCCTTGGCAGTTGAGGACCTGCACTCTGTGGGTTTGTGGATCATGAGTAATTCCTGGGTGCCACTAGATACCTAAGGTCTTGGGGACACAATGTTTGTGAAGTTACATCCACTATCGGGCTGTTATGAGAGTCTCAACCATACTTGTGGGGAACAACTGGGCAATCTCTGCCTTCCTTAACTACATTCCCACACAACCACCTCAAGTTTCCATCTTGTTCCCCAGTCGGATGAAAGACTTTATTACATACCATGATAGGGAGAGAGCGTATGGAGCAGCAGGCACTCTCATACATGGTTAGTAGGAGGGTCAAGTGGAACAACTTCCTTGGAGGGCAATCTGGCTTTATCTGTCAAAAGTTTAAATGCACATTCCTTTTTACCCATCAGTGCCACTTCTAAGAATTCACACTAGAGATAGAGTGCACAAGAAGATACATGAACAAAGATATGCACTGTAGTACTACATGTAATGACTACCTACAGGCAATAACCCCTTTCAATAGAAGGTAGGTTAGATATATTGCATCTTGGCCACACACAATACTCTGCAGCCATTAAGAAGAATCATGTAGAGGGGCACCTGGGTGTCTCAGTCAAGTGTCAACTCGATTTTGGCTCAGATCATGATCTCACAGTTAGTGGGATTGAGTCCCACATCAGGCTCTGTGCTGATGGCATGGAGCCCGCTTGGGAGTCTCTCTCTCTCTCCCTCTGTCTCTGGCCCTCCCCCACTTGTCCTCCCTCTCTCTCTCAAAAATAAATGAATAAACATAAAAAGGAAGAATCATGTAGATACTATATGTGCTTATATGAAATGTTCTCTCTTTCTCTGCCTCTCCCTCCGTCTCCACATACATGCACATACTTTCACACACACACACACACACACACACACACACTTGCATACGCACAGATGATTTCTGGAAAGACACACAGGAAACTGGTAACTGTGGATGCCTCTTGAGAGGGGGGAGCTGTTAAAGTGGGGTGGGGAGTTAGGGACAGGCAGGAGAATTACTTTTTTCACTAAACACTCTCTTATACTGTTTCATATCCCTTGCTACATGCATTTATTACTTTAAAGACATAAAAGTAAACAAGAAAAAGCAAAATTAATTGCAGAAGTCCTCATCAATAGGGGATTGATTAACTAAATCATGGTATATTCTTACTAAGGAATGCTATACAGCCTTTCAAAAGGAGATATCCTGCCATAGAAAGATGTCCATGGGCAGATTAAGTTAAAAAGAAAAACCATCAAAGCTCTGTACAAAATGTATAATAGAATCTCATTTATGTAAAAAGATATGTATATATACACACATAGACACACACACACAAAGTAGGCGTATTAATAGAAAAAGATCTGGAATGAGTCACAACATGCTGATAACAGGTGAAGTCCTTGAAGGACACCGGAATTGGCTGGGGATGGGGAGGGGCGAGTTAGAGGTGGACTTTCATTTTTGACTCTAAATACTTGTTGGCTTACTTTTGATTTTTTTGGGTATAATGAGTCTGTATTTTATTTTGCAAGACAAACATATAAATGATAAATAAATTATGAGGAAGACAAGAAGTGCGATCTTAGAGGAATCTGCCCTTAAAGCTTGGTTTCCTCACATGCTCTTCCATTCAAGAGCCAGTGACTTCTCTCAGCCAGCCTGAGCCAAGCACTGGCGGCCTCCACTTTCTGGGTGTGCCTTGCATTTCCCCACTGCCATTTCACACTTCCTTCTGTGCAGCTCAGTTAGCCTCCTCACCAGCTCCAAGCAGGTACCCATCTTTCTTCCCTTATTCAGTTGGCTTCCCTCATGCTCCACATCTAGATAGGCCACCCCTTCTCACTCCCAGCCTTTACAGAACTTCCAATTATGCTTCATGACCCATCTCAAGCAAGCTTTCTGGAATCCTGCCACCCGTTAGTGAGTGCCACAGGGACTAATTTGGAGCTTGGGAAACTGCCTTGTGACATTCTTTATTTGGCCATCTTGTATTATTTAATATTCATGGAATCATTTGGCTAAAATGTGGATATCATTTTCTTGTTTAGAAAACACACAACTATCGTTTCTTTTTTTAAAAAATTTTTTTTAACATTTATTTATTTTTGAGACAGAGAGAGACAGAGCATGAACAGGGGAGGGTCAGAGAGAGGGAGACACAGAATCTGAAACAGGCTCCAGGCTCTGAGCTGTCAGCACAGAGCCCGACGCGGGGCTTGAACTCACTGACCGCGAGATCATGACCTGAGCCGAAGTCGGTCGCTTAACCGACTGAGCCACCCAGGCGCCCCCACAACTATCGTTTCAATGGAGCCTCCTCTCTGTTTTATGAGGTAGGCAAAGCAGGTACTATCATTATTATTGTCATTTCATTGGTGAGGAAACTAAGGGGTAGGGAGGCTTCTTGTCCAAGGTAACATACGTAGAAAGTGGCCTAAAGGGAGTTAGGTTTGCCTGCCTCACCAAGAATGCCTGCTTTTGTTCCCCCAATCAGAGTATAAGTCCCTGGAGGACTGGGAGTACATTTTCAATGTTTCTGTGCACACTAAAGGGACAAAAGGAAAGCCATCAGTGTTTTGATGAGAAGCTTACCAAAGAAGATGGGACACTGAATCAAGCAAAGGGTACGTGGTGGGGACATGTCAACTGCTTAGGTCAGTGGTGCATGCCAGAGATGCCAAAGCCATGGTACCTGTCTTCAAGGAGCTTACAGTCTTCAAGTAAGGCCAAACATACCAAACAATTAGGACAAAATCAAGCAGGAAATAATTGTGATTTCAGGTGATACACAGATAAACTTTTTTTCTTTAATTTTTTTTAAAAGTAGGCTTCATGCCCAGCACAGAGCACAACCTGGGGCCTGAACTCATGACCTGGAGATTGAGACCTGAGCTGAGATCAAAAGTCAGATGCTTAGGGATGCCTGGCTCAGTTGATTGAGCGTCCGACTTTGGTTTTAGCTTAGGTCATGGTTTCATGGTTTGTGAGGTCGAGCCCCGTGTCAGGCTGTGAAGCCTGCTTGGGATTCTCTCTGCCCCCTCTCTCTCTGCCCCTCCCCTGCTCAAGATCTCTCTCTCTCAAAATAAATAAATGAACTTAAAAACAAAGAGTCAGATGCTTAACCAACTGAGCCACTTAGGAGCCCAATAAAAGTTTTTCTTTAAATAGCACATCAGGGGCACCTGGGTGGCTAAGTCGGTTGGATGTCTGACTTTGGCTCAGGTTATGATCTCGCGGTTTGGTCCGTGAGTTCGAGCCCTGTGTCGGGCTCTGTGCTGACAACTCAGAACCTGGAGCCTGCTTTGGATTCTGTGTCTCCCTCACTCTCTGCATCAACTCCACTCATGCTCTCTCTCTCTCTCAAAAATGAATAAACATTAAAAAAATTAAAAAAGGAGGCACCTGGGTGGACACTCAGTTGAGTGTCCGACTTCAGCTCAGGTCATGATCTTACAGTCTGTGAGTTCAAGCCCCACGTCGGGCTCTGTGCTGACAGCTCAGAGCCTGGAGCCTGCTTCAGATTCTGTGTCTCCCTCTCTCTCTGCCCCTCCCCTGCTCATGCTCTGTCTCTCTGTGTCTCAAAAATAAATAAAAACATTTAAAAAATTTTTAAAATTAAATAGCACATCAAACCTGCAGCTTTGGGCAAGTAAAACCTTTTTTGAAAGAGTAGATTTTTTTAAAATAGGAAATAGTACAGACAGTAAACAGCATTTGTGACAGTGGTACATGGATGATTGAAATTTGGGAAACTGCCATAGGCCCAATAGAATAAGAGATGGGCCAGGTACAAAAAGATGGAGTATGTGCTTGAACAAAGGTCTGAGTCACAGCAAGGAGTTGGGACAGAACAACCTGGTGGGGCTGAGTGTGATGAGAAGTCTCCTTTGCAAATCTCTATCCAGGCTAGATTCCAGAGGCTTTTGTGAGCCAGTCTGAGAAGTGTGGGCTAGATCAGGAGTCATTTCAATTCTGTGTGTGGGAGGAACACAATGAAAGTAGTGCTTTGAAGGATTGGTCTGGCGGTGATGTGCAATTACGGACTAATGTGGGACTGACAAGTGACCCAGGACTACACTTGCTTGCTGCCACACAGAAGATGCCACCAAGATGTAAATGCCACATGAGAAGTTAAAGTTAAGGTTCTTTCATGGAGACTCACATGGGAGTGTGGTTTGTCATGTATTATTTGAGGTGTTAAAAAATGATCTAAAACTTGACATCAAGGCAAAATAGATTGCTGAGCACTCTTTCAAGAACATATGAGAGTATCGTCAGTGAGGTTGCTTGACTATTCACTATTTTTTAAAAAGTTTATTTATTTATTTATTGACAGAGAGAGAGAGAGAGAGAGACAGACAGACAGAGACAGAGATGGAGACAGAGAGAGAGAGAGAATATAAGCGGGGTGGGGGGACAGAGAGAGAGGGAGAGAGAATTTCAAGCAGGCTCCAAACTGTCAGCGCAGAGCCCAATGCGGGGCTCAATCAAGAGTTGGATGCTCAACTGACTGAGCCACCCAGATGCCCCAACTATTCATTATTGATTAAGGTTCACTCTGTAAAATTAAAAGTTAACTTGTAGAACATTGGCAAGTTGTGAATGATTCTTGTCTGGTAGAAATGAAAGTTATTTCTGTCCAGTAGGAAAGATAGCACTAAAGGTTACAGTTTTATTATCCTCTAGACATACCCAGTTTTGTATCTAACTTTTTGATATTATTCCATCATTCTTTCAAAGTCTCTCACCTCTTTTGGTCTCTCATGTCTTTTTTCAAACTATTTTTTATTGTGGTAAGATAAACATAACATAAAACTCACCATTTTAGCCATTTTAAGTGTACAATTCAGTGGTATTAACTATATCCACACTGTATCCATTTCCAAAATTTGTCATTACCCCAAATAGAAACATGAAGCACTAATTTTCCCTTCCTCCTGTCCTCCTAGCCCTTGGTAACTTCCTACTTTCTGTAGAATTTGCCTATTCTAGATATTTCATAGTAGTGGAATCATGCAGTATTTGTTCTTTTGTGTCTGGTTTATTTCACTTAGCATAATGTCTTCAAGGTTTATCCATAGTGTTGCATGGATTAGAACTTCACTCCCTTTCATGGCTGAATAATATTCTATTATATGGATATACCACATTTTGTTTATTCATTCATCCATGGATGGACACTTGGGTTGTTTTGGTCTTTTGGCTATCGTGAACAATGCTGCTATGAACATTCATGTACAAGTATCTGTTTGGGTCCTTGTTTTCAATTCTTTTGGATCTACACCTAGAAGTGGAATTGCTGGGTCATGTGACAATTCTATGTTTAACCTCTTGAGAAACTGCCAAACTCTTGTTATCTTTTTAAAAATCTGCTTTACCACAATGCTGGCTCCCTCAGCAGTGAGTTAAATGAATCTTTGATATGTGATCACTCTATATTTCAATTACAGTCATGGTTTTAACTCTTTGAACATTACACCTTAATAAAGGCAACTTATTTACCTTGCTAATCTTTAAAGCATAAAGCTGACCCCTGCACCCCACTTTGGCCCCCATTGCTTATTGCAAGCTCTCTACAGGGGAGTCAAGGAAATGAGTAGAAATGAGGATTCCCTTGTTTAATCCATGAGGGCAGCATGGTATTTTGGTAGTTATAAAGAGAGAGGAAATTTGAATTATAGTCCTGTGTTAGTGTTAGCAAATGAAGTCATGCTAAGCATGGACAGAGGGTGTGTACATCTTTATTCTAGCAGGGAACATATGGAGACTTTGCTCCTCTGGAACACAGAGCAATTGTTGGTTTTCTACAGTGTGATAGTTTCTGCCAGGGAAACTCTAGAGAAAAGCTTTGCTCTGGGTGACCTCTGGGACTAGACAGACCGCAATGGAACTCGTTGGGAGATTTGCTAGAATTCTTTTTGTACAGCCTCAAAACGTGCCAACACTGACATTTGACGGGAAATCTTTTAGGCGGGAATAAAGAGAAGGAAGAGACTGGGCCTGGAGTTTGAGGAGGAAGGTGGGCACAAAAGTGGGGAGAGGGTACAGGGTGGGGCAAGAAGCAGCTGCCCCACTCAAGACCCAGCTCCTCAAAGGAGATTTTTAATTGTCTCTAAGTGGCCTGTTGTTCAGCCTATATAACCCCGCCTCCCCAATCTCTCCTGGATTATTAATCACACATAAAATCAGAGATATTCTTGGCTTCATATATTTTAATGTTTCGAATCAATAAAGTTTTGCCTTTTTGAATGAGGCTGAAATGAAAAGAGGAAAAAAAACATTTCCCCTCTCACAGCTCAGAAGGAACTGGATTTTGATCACAATTTTCTCACTTTTGAGGCAAGATATGGAAGAACAGATGAGTGTAATGAGAGATTTTCACAGGTGGTTGAGAATGTGTAGGAAAAAAGAAATCCAGGATAAAAAAGAATGTCACTGTTATAAATATGATCAGAATATATCTATTTCTGAAAGCATACCAGGTGGGTTAAGAAAATAAAGGTAAAAAGCTATTTTCTTCTGACACCCTAATTGTACTCCCTCACAGGGCTATGACAAGATGAAACAGATGTGGTAAGCACTTTGCAAAGTGCAAAGGGCTGCACATGGCTTTGAGAGGGCTGGGCAGTGTAGGGGAGAGGGCATGAGCTATGAAGCCTGACTGTTCAGGGCACCAGCCTGGCTTGGGGGCTCGGACCGGCAATGACCTCTAAAGAAAAATCCCTGGATCTCAGTTTTCACATGTGCAGAGTGAGGACAGTAATTCTGGCCTTAGAGGGTTGCAAGAAGGTTCCTATGGTAAGGCCTCCAAGAGAAGGAAGAACAAAGTGGTTTAGTACACATTGTAGCACTTACCACCTTGTTTTGGAATAGTGCCTTTACGTATCTGTTATGCCAATTATACCAGAAGTTCCCTGTGACTTGTTCATCTCTGTGTCCTCCTCACCTCTAAACACAGTGCCTAGAACATCCTACTCAGCCATTTATTCTTTTGACAAATGTTTACCAGGCTCTTCCAGTCACTAACTCTTGACAGCCACACTCTGCCCTCCAAGTCACTGTTCTCTTCTCCATGCCTCCCCAGCACTGAAGCCTCAGGGCAGGGATGCTGACGATGCTCCTGTGGTAGACACGGTGATGCCCCTCCAGGTACCCCCAGGACCAAGTGCTGCTGGCTGACAGTCCTTTTTGGGCTTTGCCCAGCCACCTCCCGAGAGGAAGGGGTTGCTTTGCTCAAGGCCACGCTCCCTCCCTGGAGGCAGCCCGTGTCTAATGACTGGTGCATGTGCCACGGTATTTATACCTGGTCCCCTCACCCTGACTCAGAACAACTCTGAAGGGCCAACCCAGTTCCAGAATTTCTTGTAGGGTCAGCTGAGGTTTTCATTAAAACAGTGTCACAGCCAACTTCCCCCTTGAATCAGTACTACCTCCTTCCTTTAGATCCTAGGTGTTGATCCCAAAGGCACCCCAATACAGGTGACCTGCAACAGCCCCCCAGCAGCAGTCCCCAGATAGGCTTTGTGGCCTGTGTAAGCTCTGATCTGGCATCTGGAAAGCCTCAATTCCAAGTGATTCCAGGAGCTGTGACAGTCCCCAGGGCCCAATCACTGTGCATGGGCCTCACTCAGAGTTACATTTTTATTCCCTCTCCTACCCTTTCTCTTTCTCTCTCTGTAAGTTTTTCTTATAAAATGCATTTGGAATCAATATGGTAGAAGATATTGGCCTATAAGCAAATAATTATAGCCATGGGAGAGACATTATAATAGAGAAATAAATGAACCTAGTGCTTAGCTGAAGGACAGGTTCCTAAAGGAGGTACCATTTATTTTTTTTAAGTGTATTTATTTTTGAGAGAGAGAGTGTGCACATGCAAGTGGGGGTTTTGGGGGTGGGTAGAGAGAGGGAGAGAGAATCCCAAGCTGGCTGTGCACTGTCAGCCCAGAGCCTGATGCGGGGCTTAATCTCATGACCTGTGAGATCATGACCCGAGCTGAAATCAAGAGTCAGATGCTCAACCAACTAAGCCACCCAGGTGCCCTGAGGAGGTGCCATTTAAACTGAGTCTTGAAGAATAAATTTGTGTGAGATGGGTACACAAGACATGTGCGAGAGATATTGCAGAGGGCACAGCATGCTCAAAGGCTAGCAGGCATGGAAGAGTATAGTGTGGGGGAGGGAGGAGAGTAAAGGACAATGAAGTCTAGGGCACTAGTAGGAGTAGACTATGCAGGGCCTTATAGGCCATGCCAAGGAACTTAGTCCTGATCAAATGCCATGGCATTCCCGTGTCAACTCAATGCCGACAATTCCAATGTTGCCCAGGCTTCAGCCATTTAGGTACCACTTGGGTGAGCTTTGCCAT
The DNA here is from genome assembly GCF_046562875.1 of Panthera onca. Lineage (NCBI taxonomy): Eukaryota > Metazoa > Chordata > Mammalia > Carnivora > Felidae > Panthera > Panthera onca. The sequence continues at coordinate 70,938,013 of NC_138357.1, forward strand.
ATCTGGGCACCACTGGTTCTATTTCCTATTCATTTAATCTTTCTTCTCGAAATAACGTTTTTTGCTTAGATAAGTTTATATTAAAAGAAATTTTATTTGGCAACCGAAAACCAAAACAAAAGGAGTTTCACTTGCCACAAAGAGAAAGTAGCTGTAAAAATAAACACAATGGAAACACAACAGAGTAATTAAATCTTATGTAGATATCATTGTTTCTCAGTGTCTTTGAGCCTGAGGCCCACTCTAGCTCTGTTCCAAAAGAAGATTAGCAAGCATTACAGAGGCTGAAGAATAGCACCACACTGAGACCTTCTCTTTGATGTAATCAGAAAGCCATAAAGAGAAGGGAGAAAGAATCATTTTCTCCCCATGTAATTCAATGTTCCATAAAGCTGTACTGTGTTCCATTAAGATCACCTTGGAGTTCCCTTCCCTACTACTCTGCTGACTGTGGAACCAGTTGGTAAACAATAAAGTGCCCTACAAATGTGGTTGTTATTACCATTCTATTGCTTTGTCCATTAGCTCTGGGGCAGTCATTTTGCTGTAGCTGCCCCTTTTTTGGCCCAGTGAAGGTTTCCAAACCAGTGCCTGTGGTGACTCTCATTCCCCACACTGTGGAGGACAAAGCGGTGAGGGTGAGGCTGAGAGAGCGGCAGGAGCCTGGTGTCCAGGTGAAGACACAGTGAAAAGGATAGTATGGCTCATTGTTTAAGGTGACTGTCCAGTAGCTGCTATCTGCAAGGCAGAAGAGAACAGTGTATGGAAGCAGAGGTGGGAAGAAGTTGGCCCATCAGGACAGAGCTCAGGGGAACCATCGAAAAACATCATCCGTGGGGTTGGGCTCCACAGCTAAGGGCAGAGCTTGAGGTGGGCCTGGGGGCCTGGGTGGTGGGCAATATGGAAAGAGCCTGCAGGGGTCTCAAGCATTTGTAAAAGACAGTCAAGGAAGTCATGGAGATTAGCACATCAGAATTGCTCCAAAAGGCAGGGCCAACTCAGCCAGGGAGATCTTGGGACTGTGTAAAGCAACTGGGCTTTGGAGTTTGACAGGCCTGGACTCAATCTTGGTTCTGTCGCTTTCTTTCTTTCTTTTTTTTTAAGTTTATTTATTTACTTTGAGAGAGCGAGAGCGCGAGCAAGTATGAGTGGGGTGGGGCAGAGAGCAAGGGAGAGAGGGACTCCGAAGCAGGCTTTGCACTGTCAGCACAGAGTCCAATATGGGGCTCAAACCCACGAACTGTGAGATCATGACCTGAGCCCAAGTTGGACGCTTAACCGACTGAGCCACACAGGCGCCACCCCCCCCCCCCCCCACCGCCGCCGCCCCCCGGAGCTCCAGTTCTGTTGCTTTCAAGTTGTGTATGATGTTGGGTGAGTCACTGAACTGATCTGACCCCCAGTCTCCTCAGTGAAGTATGATGTGGGCAATAATAGTACCTACCTCCTAGGTTTGGTGTGAGGATCACATGAGGCAAGACATGCAAAGCTTTGCTTACAGGGACTGACACATTACTTAGCATACCTTCCTCTCCCTCTCCTACAGCCACAACTAGAGCCCTGAAAGTACATTTGCTTCTCTCCTGGCTCTCTCCCCTAGCCCTGCTCACACATCTTGGCCTTGTCCTCTGTTATATTCTTGTGCTCACCGGCTATTCCACTTCTCCAGCTATGGGGTTCATAAGGAGTCTTTCAAATATTTGCAGATATGAAAGCTGAGGGGGCACCCTCCAGGGGTTGGGATGGGAACCTCCTTCACCTGGAGAGGGGGAGTGGTGGGTGTTCTGGGGCGGGTGGCTGGCCAAGCAGCCTGCATCACCCAGCTGAAGGCAGAGGCTGTCTTTGGCCTGCAGAGAACAAAGAAAAGGTTCTGGTCTCCTGCGGTGTTAGAAGGCAGTGCCTGAAGCAAGTCCCTCCATTAAAAGCTACAAGGCAGAAGGTTAAATATAGCCTTTTCCAGTTGTCTAGGGTATAAATTTATGAGATGTCAGATCTGTGTTGGGGAGTGAGAAACGATCTTATCTCTGCTCTGTTTTTAGAGAGTAGCAAGGAAGCAAAAAAGAAGAGAAATACATCTATCTTGACTTTCACCAATGGACAGTGGGCAGCCATGGGAGGATTTTGAGCAGCCGGGTCTGTTCTGTAAAGTTGTGCTCTGATTGCAGAGTGGACATTGGCTGGAGGGGGGCAAGAGTGGAAGCAGGGAGCCCAGTGGGAGGGAGAGAGTCAGGGTGCCAGGGAGGTAGCTGTAGAGGTTGGGGGAAGAGAGTCCACTGCAGGGTGGGGCCTGGCCTGCATGGGGGGGGGGGGCAGGGCGGAGCTTCCCCCCCCCCCGCCCCCTCCCCGCCCCTCTGCTGCAGAAGAGGAAAGCCAGTTCTCACTTGCCCTTGTCTTCCCAAGGGCTGGCCTGATGACTGTGAGAAAGGCAACCTTGCCTGGGTAGCTCAGTCGGTTAAGCATCCGACTCTTGATTTCAACTCAGGTTCGTGAGTTTGAGACCCCCACATTGGGCTCATGCTGATGGCTTGGGGACTGCTTGGGATTCTCTCTCTCCCTCTCTCTGCCCCTCCATCCCCCCAAATAAATAAACATTAAAAATAGAAAGGCAACCTGTCCAAAGACACCCAGACCCCTCACTCCTTTTCAAGACAGCCCATGGAGAATCTGTTTGAAAATCCTTCTTTATCCCCAGGCTTCAGCTGTGCCACCTGAGCCCCCTTTGACCCATCTACTCTCTTCACCCTGTGACATCCCTTCAAAGGCCTGAAGACCAAAGACCACTGTCTTGTGATTCTTCTCCATGCCAAACAGCATGTGGTTCTCACAGTATTTTGTTCTCAGTCCTATTGTTGTGCCTGTCAAACTACCTTAGCTCACAAACTCTTCTTGAGTATATTCCTGCCACAAAGGACCAACTAGAATCCCAGAGACACAACAGGGACTCACAGTGTGTCCTGCCAGCTACCTCTGCAGCCGTCTATAGCTTCCAGTACACTTTTCAAGGGCAGACAACTGCAGTGTCACCTCCCTTGTCCCAGCTCATCCTCTTCACCCAAGCCAGAGAGGAGAACTGGTGTGCCTCAGGACTCTGAACTGTATTCCACCCTACCTCCAGGAGATCTGGCTGGAACTGAAATTAGAAGGCACTCGGTCCTTTGCTAGTAGCATGTGTGAACAGATGACCAGTGAGAAGCATCCCTTTCCTGCTCCTCCCTGCCCCCATGCTTTGGTATTGAAAAAAAAAAAAAATCAGCATTTCAGCAGGAGCCCAGGAAGTGGATAAAGCCCCAAGATTGACTGAGATGGCATTTGCCACCATCCAAATGAGCAGAAAGTATGTTAGTCGATTTATAGAAAATAAGGGATACAGTATTTCTTATATACACACTAATGACTTGTCGGTCACTGTTATTATTCCTTTATCAGGGTTGGGATGTGATCACATCCACCCTCTCCTCCTCCAGAGCCACCCAAATTTGAATTCATCCTGCCCCTCCTTGCATACTGGTAGTACTAAGGGAACCCACATTACTCCAAGATGGCCCAGCCTGCCTCAGGATAGCTCTGAGTGCAGGAAGCCCCTCCTCCTCAACAACGGGCCCCAATTCCTTCCCTTCTCCCCTCCGCTGAGCATGCGACCCTCCTCCCCAAGACGACTCACCTCCCCGGCTCCAGAAGAGGGTGACAGACTCGGCTCTCTCCATCCTAGTGGTATGGATAACCAAGACTCCACATCCAGCAAATCCTCATGCGAGGGAGAAGTGTGTTGTGGGTCCACGCTGGGGGCAGGAAGCCAAAAGGCTCCACGCTGATCAGAGCCGTGTCCCCAGGCTCCTCAGTGGGTACCCAGGGACTCTTTCTGAACCCTGTTTCCCTGCACCCTAGCTGGATCAGTTTGGCCCCATCAGTTACATGGTCTGTTGCCTGCGAAGTTGTTCCTGGGCTACACAGCCCAGGGAAAGAAAGGCTGGATTCAACAAGCAAGGTTCCTTTCTCCACTTTCCCACTTCCTTCTGCCCCCAGTGCCTACCCACAGCCACACTGGTCCAGAGGGCCCCGCCACAGCAGACGGGTGAGGGGAGCTGTCTGTGAGTTGGTCTTGTCTTTCTCTAGGGAAGGTTCCCAGCCAAAGGCCCGAGTCAGAGCCCCACAGAAGGCTGACCTCCTGTTCGGCCCAGCCGCTGTCCTGCAGTGAGGGGAAATGAGCAGGAACTGGCTGTCTGAGTCAGCGCCCCTGGTCTATTGTCACTGTGTGGGCCCCTTCCTTCCCAGAGGAGAGACTTGCACAGAGATAGGCCTTGTTTTTTGCAGGTCTCTCTCGCACACACACACTTTCTCTCTGGCCCAGAACAAGCTTGTGCACCATGGTTGAATGCAATTCAATTCAGTTTCCCCAACTTTTAGGGAGTGCCTACTCTGGCAGAGGATCATGCCTACAGCACATAGAGGTCATCTCCCAACATCCTCACTACTGGCACAGGAGCTAATGATGATGAATCCCAATAAGAGGGGAGAAAGCTAAGGCTCAGAGAGGGAAAGAGGCTTTGCCAGGGTCCAACAACCAGAGAATAGTGAGATTCAGAGTCCAACCTTGCTCTCCATGGCATCACGTGGAGAACCCTGCTGGCCTTCTTCACCGCTTCTCCTACCTCCACACTGTTAGCATATTGCAGATTCTAGCAAAGTCTATTTCCCAGGACAGAAAGCATGAGAGAATCATTGGTTTTAAAACATTTAAAACATATCTTGTTCAAAGTTGTTTCTGTGTGTTCAGAAGGACAAGAATCCAGGAAAAACTCACCTGTGCCAGAAGCTCATTACAAAGGGATTCCATGACCATACTGTCAAAATGAGCACAGGCAGACAAACCACACCTTGTCTCATAATCAACTGTCTTGGAAGGGAACCCGTCCTGGGTTCTTGCTCACAGGGTAGAAAGAGAATTAGCAGGAGCTTTGTTCATTTTCTCATTTTTGCCAGAGATGCAGAGAGACAGGGAAGTAGCTTGAGGAAAGGAGTTAGGGCTTCTCCTGGGGGAACCACCTTGTTACCTTAAGGGTACTGAGTACCTCTGGTACTGACTAGACTCTCAACTCCCTAAAGGAAGGGACAGGGGCAGGGCTGAGGGTCTCTAGAGGCCCCATCTTCAGAATTTAAATGTGTATGGCTTGGTACAAAAAGCCATCTAAAAAGATTGGTGAGGGGTGCCTGGGTGGCTCAGTCAGTTAAGTGTCCAACTTTGGCTCAGGTCATGATCTCACAGTTCGTGGGTTCAAGCCCTGCATTGGGCTCTGTGCTGACAGCTTGGAGGCTGGAGCCTGCTTCAGATTCTGTGTCTCCCTCTCTCTCTGCCCTTCCCTCACCCTCTCTCTCTCAAAAATAAATATAAAAGTTTTTTAAAAAATAAAATGATGGGTGAAACTCCCAGACAAGGAGAACGCATTGTGCCCCCAGAGTTGGGAGAAGGTTAGTTTCTAGAAGCAAGGACCATTGATGTCACCAACTACATTCAAGGATTTAAGTAGGCTGAGGCCTAACCAGTGAATGTTCACTGTGTCAACACTAAAAGGGTAACCTTGCAAGGCTGGCTTCCTGGAAGCCTACCCACAGCAGGTTAAGGAGGGAAATGGGAGGGGAGTGGAGACACCTCTCAGGAAGTCTGGTTGTAGTTAGGAAAGAGATAGGGCCATAGCTAGAGGGTGAGGAAGAGCTGGGAGGTTGATGTTTGTCAGGATGGGAGAGATGCTGTGTGTTTTCAAGTCAAGGAGCTTCCCCCAAACTGCTGCTCACCCTGATCTCCACATTCCCCACAGGCTGGACTTCATCTCAGACCAACTGAACCAGAATTTCTGTCATGGATCCCAGGCATTGATAGTGTTTACAGTCTCTCCAGGTTGCTAACCATCACACTAATTCTAAGCAGAGACTGAAGTCCAGTCTTAGCCCGGTGGAGGGCAAAAGTAGCCTGACTGTCTTAGCTCCCTCATGTTGACAGATTAGCATAGTGGCTAAGAAGACAGATCTGGAAGCCCTACTGCCTGGACTCAAATCCCAGTCTCACCTGTGTGCCCTTGGACAAGTTACTTAACTCCTCTGAGCCTCAATGTCTAATCAATATGTTTGTTATATAATTTGCCATTTCTAATCTATATATCTCCTTTATGAGGCTTAATAAAATTACCTATACTCTAAGGTTGTTGTGTGGATCAAATGTGTTAATATCTGCAAAGCACTTAGAATGCTGCTTGGCTCGGAAGAAGATATGCTGGGGCTGGCCTGTGTCTTCTACTATCCCTCCCAGACCTGCTGGACCTCTACCTGAGGCTCAGGAGGGCATCCCTTCAGAAATGTTACTGGTTTTATCCTCAGCTTGATCTCCCATCAGTTACCATCCTTGGCTCACCTCACACAGGGCTGAATGTGTCATCAACCTCAGCAGTCACTTCTCATCTGGGCCTCTCTGGTCAGGAGTTGCTTGCTGTTGCTGTGGTAGGAAGCCACCATCATGCATGACCAGAGCCATGGTGTTTGGGATGGGAAGAATCTACAAATTAGTCTTGTCTCCTTGGCTGATATTTGCCTTTTGTTCCCTCAACTCAGGTTTTTCAGTTCTTTGGGTGTGAGTCAGGGCAAACTATTGTCCCTGGGTGGGGAAATGGTTGGTGTGTGTCAGTTTCCATAACACAGATCTCACGTTTGGGTGGTTGGAGGCCTGGCGATGGTAGGGATGGAGGCTGTCTTCATCCTAAAAACCAGTGGTGTTGGCTGGGCTCTGTGGCCACCAAAAGAGAACTCAAGTTTTCCACTTTTGCTCTTTATTCTGAGAAGACAGCTCCTGTACCCCAAGCCAGGCCCTGCAGCAACCAGAGAGTAGGAGGGAGCTGGTGACAGAACCAAAGGCTGGGGCACATGTCCAGCAAGATAGTCATGGTGCAGGGATGAAGGTAGTCAAGAGTATGGAAAGGCTGAGGGTGGAGGCATCAGTGTTCAGCAATGAAAGCCAGGGCAGAAGTGTGAGGAGCTAAGTCACAGAAGCCAGAAATTCCAGAAGTCAGGTCCCTGAAGCAGGAGCAAGACCCCAGGATGCTGGATGGGTCAGAATATTTCAAAGGAGCAGTATGCTAGAGATGGTATGTGTCTTTTATCTCCTATGTGGCACAGGAGAGGGGCACATCTTCTCTGAGGCAAGCCTAAGGGGCCTACACAGCACCTGCCCGACCCCCAGGTCTAAACTTCACAAGAGGAATTCATAGAGGTGTCTCTGTGCCACCATTCCCAACACCAGAAAGCAGACTCAAAGAACACACTCCACCCACATGACAAGGAGAAATTGAGAGCTTTATCCAGCTCCCAGGTTCCCACACCCCTCCATCTGTGCTCCTGGAGAATTTGACAGGAGATTGACTTTTTAAATAGAAAATCTGCTATTGAGAGAGATGAAAGTTTCATCAAAGACCATTTACTCCACAGGGATGCAGAGGGCACTTAGGAGGCCGCATTAGCTCAGATTGTTTGGAAGTACTGCCTGGAGGTAATGTGGAGCTGACCTGTCAGTGTACAGGACCTCCTACCAGGGACATCTTTCCTTGTTATCTCAAACATCGTTTTTGCCTATTCTCAATGTCAGAGCCTTGTCTGGTTTCTCCCAGCTTGATAATGGTCATATGGATATGGCCATGTGGCACAGGGCATCTCCATGCTGATGAGGAAATCCCAGAGGGCATAAGGACAGTGTGGTGACTGGAGAGTGGTGGGCAGCGGTGACTGCAGTGCAGTAGGGGGAGAGCAGATGGACTGTGGCCAATGTTAATCTCTGTAGCTGGGTAACCTTGGGCACATCACCTTACTTCTGTGGGTCTATACAATGAAAGTTTTGTGGGAGACGGGTGGTTTCCAAACATGTATCTCACTTTTATTAAAATACTTGGGTTGTATTTTCTTACACCATTCACAAAAATAAACTCAAAATGGATAAATGACCTGAATGTGAGGCAGGAAACCATCAAAACCCTAGAGGAGACAGCAGGAAAAAACCTCACTGACCTCAGCCGCAGCAATTTCTTACTTGACACATCTCCAAAGGCAAGGGAATTAAAAGCAAAGATGAACTATTGGTACCTCATCAAGATAAGAAGCTTCTGCACTGCAAAGGAAACAATCAACAAAACTAAAAGGCAACAAATGGAATGGGGAAAGATATTTGCAAGTGACATATCGGACAAAGGGCTAGTATCCAGAATCTATAAAGAACTCACCAAACTCCACACCCGAAAAACAAATAATCCAGTGAAGAAATGGGCAGAAAACATGAATAGACACTTCTCTAAAGAAGACATCCAGATGGCCAAAAGGCACATGAAAAGATGCTGAACGTCGCTCCTCATCAGGGAAATACAAATCAAAACCACACTCAGATACCACCTCACGCCAGTCAGAGTGGCCAAAATGAACAAATCAAGAAGACTATAGATGCTGGAGAGGATGTGGAGAAACGGGAAGCCTCTTGCACTCTTGGTGGGAATGCAAACTGGTGCAGCTGCTCTGGAAAACAGTGTGGAAATTCCTCAAAAAATTAAAAATAGACCTACCCTATGACCCAGCAATAGCACTGTTAGGAATTTAGCCAAGGGATACAGGAGTGCTGATGCATAGGGACACTTGTACCCCAATGTTTATAGCAGCACTCTCAACAGTAGCCAAATTATGGAAAGAGCCTAAATGTCCATCAACTGATGAATGGATAAAGAAATTGTGGTTTATATATACAATGGAATACTACGTGGCAATGAGAAAGAATGAAATATGGCCCTTTGTAGCAACATGGATGGAACTGGAGAGTGCTATGTTAAGTGAAATAAGCCATACAGAGAAATACAGATACCATATGTTTTCACTCTTATGTGGATCCTGAGAAACTTAACAGAAGACCATGGGGGAGGGGAAGGGGACAAAAAGTTAGAGAGGGAGTGAAGCAAACCATAAGAGACTCTTAAAAACTGAAAATAAACTGAGGGTTGATGGGCATTGAGGAGGGCACCTGTTGGGATGAGAACTGGGTGTTGTATGGAAACCAATTTGACAATAAATTTCATATTTAAAAAAAAGCACCTGGGTTGCACCATGCTAGACAAAAAGTCGGTTTTTCCCACAGATTATTTTTAAGTAGGCTCCGTGCCCAGCATGGAGCCCAATGTGAGGCTTGAACTCATAACCCTGAGATCAAGACCTAAGCTGAGATCAAGAGTCGGATGCTTAACGGGCTGAGAGCCATCCAGGCGCCCTGTCTCACAGAAGATTTTTCAATGCTGACATACAAAAATAATAATATATACACACTGTGCCCCCCAAGACTCCCTCCACACCCCTCTTAGCACTCGTTGAGAAGCCTTGGATTAGGTGATACCTAGGGATCCTTCCTATTCTGACAGTTCTAAGCAGTAATAAAGGCAGCGCACCCATGCTCCTTACTCACTGCATGCCGGCACCTCATTTCATCCTCACTGCCACACTAAGGTAGGTACTACAAAGTCCTCCAGACCAAGGAAGTACTGGACACTCTGAGAGCTTAGGTCACTTGCCTGAAGGCGTACGGCTAGGACATGGCCAAGTGTGGCTGAGAATCCGAGCAGCTGAAGGGGTCTTGACCATGTTCTTTATCAATTATTCTAATCTTCTCTCCATGAAGTTTAAGCATTTTAGAGGAGGAGACAAGCCCACGATATTTCCCAATTATTCCCCAACCATGGCTAAAACCGGAAAGCTTTACTTGCTTAATCAAATGTCAGCAGCACCCAGCACTCAGAGAAGACAAGGTGGATGCCACCTGAGAAGCCACCTAGCAGCACAGGCCAACCTAGCTTTGTTGCCAACAGAGGTGGGACAGTGGCAAACAGTATCTAGTGCTTTTGTCTCAAAATATTTGTATATATACCAGGATAAGGCTTTACACTGTGCAGCATTTCCCACCTCACAAAGCCCTGTGAGACATCCTACATCATTTGTTCTGTACTACAGCTTTGTGAGGTGGTGGCAGCTGTTATTAGTATCCTCACATTCCAGATGAAGAAACCACAGATACATTAAGGGGTGAAATAACTTCCCCTGAAGACTCAAAGTAAGGCTCAGGGCTTGGATTCAAACCTGGGGCTTTTCACACTAAATCACACATTTCCCTATTCCCCGTGGCTGCTTCCCATAAAAAGAGGCATTTCCTCTTGCACTGATGTCTTTCAAGTGTGTTTGCTGGCTCAGAGAAATGATATGCTTTGTTTCTCAGCTTGACAGAATGATTTGCCAGTGCAATTGTTCTATATGTTAATGGTTTTTATTTTTTCTTTGCATAAATGACATTATAACAACATTAATGGAAATCTAAGCGAAAGAATAATTCACCAACAAGCCTGCCACTCACAATAAATCAAGTTTTGCTTTTTCCACAATTCCCCTCTAGTCCTTGCTCCTGTGCAGACATACTTTTTACAGGGTATGTAAAGCTCAGCATAGATACAATTTTGTATTGTGCCTTTTATATGGCATACTCATTATCAACATTGACAATGTTTCCCAGCCGACCCAATAATTAGCTCTTTACGGCTCTATCATACTTCAGTGAGATGGTATGCATTGGATTTACTTAGCCATTTCCCTGTTATTTGACATTAGGTGGGCCATTGTAACTTTTTTATACCCACTTTTTGCTTCCTTCCATTTCTAGGCCAGGAAATGTGTGACTATCATGATTGACCTCCAGCCCCAGGGCCCGTGCCTCTACCTCCAACATTCCTATCAGTTGTGGGAGGTGAGGAAAACCAGGAAATACTTTGTTTGGTGGCCTAGAGTTTCAACTTCTTCCATACCACCTTCCAATGGGCTCATTAAGTCAGGTTAGGAAATATGTCTTTGGGAAGAAGGCCCCTAAGGGGGATAGGGGCCACCTGAATCCCTCATAAGCCTCTCCCACTTTAGCATCCATCATGCTGAAATCAAAGATTGTGGGAATTAAAAAAAATGTTTTTTACATTTATTTATTTTTGAGAAACAGAGTGAGACAAAGTGTGAGCAGGGGAGGGGCAGAGAGAGAAGGAGACAGAATCTGAAGCAGGCTCCAGGCTCTGAGCAAGCAGCCAGCACAGAGCCTGATGCGGGGCTTGAACCCACAAACTGTGAGATCATGACCTGAGCCGAAGTCGGACGCTCAACCAACTGAGCCACCCAGGTGCCCCAATTGTGGGAATTTTTTAAAAGTTATTTATTTTTGAGAGAGAGAGAGAGAAAGCAAGTGGAGGAGGGGCAGAGAGAGAGGAGACACAGAATCCGAAGCAAATGCCAGGCTCTGAGCTATCAGCACGGAGCCCAACATGGGGCTTGAACCTATGAACTGTAAGATCATGACCTGAGCCAAAGTTGGATGCTTAACTCACTGAGCCACCTAGGCTCTCCAAAGATTGTGGGAATTCAATAAGCTTATGAATATGAAAGGGCCAGGTCAACTACAATAACGCCTCACAAATGCAATGAGATTATTTCCTCATTTTGTTCAGGTACAGAGAACAGTGGACTCATTTTCATCTTTAAGCACAGGTCACCTTGCTCACAGCACAGGGATGGCTGCTTGGGTTGGGGGTGGTCAGAAAGCAGCACAGTACCAGTTCTTTCTGCATCTAAAGCCCCTCTCAACACCTGGTTTAGGCTTAAATTGAAGTATGCCCCCACTTTCTTGCTAGCTCAGGAATCCTCAGCTCCAGTTTCTGGACACAACACAGAGCCTCCAATGAGTTCAATTATTCCAACAACACAAACGTGCCATCGCACAGACATATGGTGGGGCTTCTACTGGGCTAGGAATTGCAGTCCTTGTTACTATAGAGATTTGCTAGCCTTACCAGAACAAAGCCACAGAACCCCTCCTTTCACTGCACCCAGTCTCCGAGGTTAGTAACTCCTGCCATGGTTGCAAAGATGCTGAGAAGCACATCACATGGTGCGATAGGAACAAGCCTGACAGTCAGACAGACTTGGACTCCACTCCTGGCTCTGCAACTTCCTTGTCATCAGACCTTTGGGCAGCGCTCTTCCTGAGACTCAGTTTTCTCATCTGTCAAATGGCATCAACAATTCCTGCCTGGAGGGTTAAGTAAAGTTGTGGATGAAAAGTGCTAGCATACATTTTCCCTTCTATGTTCAAACAGGTCGTTCATGTATGCACAGCTATGCACATGCTGTGTACTTCAGGTGGCACTAGCATACATTGCCACCCACCCCCTCCAGATTCATAGGGCAACAGGGCTACAATTTACTCAAGAGGTGGAAGGGTATATGAAAGGTAGTGGCAAATTAATTCCAACTCACGAGCCTGGCAGGCAAGGTTTCCCAGTGTCAAAGCAGCCTATGGCTTCTACATGCTGTGAACATCCATCCTAGTGCTACCCCCACCTGCACTCTTACCTGCTTTGCAGCTGCATTGGTTGCTGGAAGTGGCTCAGCCTGGCTGCTCCCCATGGTCCCCTGAACATACCAGACTCACTACTGGTTCCATTCTTAGGGCAAGACCCATGATGTTCCCCCATCTGCAATCATAATCACACTTCTTTCATTTGAAAAGCAAGTTCAACTTTCTAAAAGTTTTCCTAGCTATCTCATACTACATCTTCCCAACCACGCTTGGGGGGCGGCAGGGTGTGTGTGTGTGTGTGTGTGTGTGTGTGCACGCGCTAAGGATGTCTTTTAAGAATTCATGGCTTTTTATAGCTGAAGGATGAAGGTAGCAGAGGCGAATGAGTTGCCTAAGATCACCCTGCTGGTTCACAGGCAAGAGATATCAGAATTCAAGCCTTCTGATACAGGAGTACTGATACATAGGGGCACTTGTACCCCAATGTTTATAGCAGCACTCTCAACAATAGCCAAATTGTGGAAAAAGCCTAAATGTCCATCAACTGATGAATGGATAAAGAAATTGTGGTTTATATACACAATGGAGTACTACGTGGCAATGAGAAAGAATGAAATATGGCCCTTTGTAGCAACGTGGATCGAACTGGAGAGTGTTATGGTAAGTGAAATGAGGCATACAGAGAAAGACAGATACCGTATGTTTTCACTCTTATGTGGATCCTGAGAAACTTAACAGAAACCCATGGGGGAGGGGAAGGAAAAAAAAAAAGAGGTTAGAGTGGGAGAGAGCCAAAGCATAAGAGACTCTTAAAAACTGAGAACAAACTGAGGGTTGATGGGGGGTGGGAGGGAGGGGAGGATAGGTGATGGGCACTGAAGAGGGCATCTTTTGGGATGAGCACTGGGTGTTGTATGGAAACTAATTTGACAATAAATTTCATATAATAAAAAAGGGAAAAGAAAAAAGAATTCAAGCCTTCCAAGGTCTGCTCAATGGCTCTTTCCCACCTTTTGGTAAACAAGTGTTAGCCTTTTTCATCGAAAAGCTCACATTTTACTAGAGGAGATAAGCATGTAACAACAACCTTGAGGCAATGCTTGAGGGGTGCCTGGGTGTCTCAGGTTAAGTGGCTAAGTGTCTGATTCTTGATTTTGGCTCAGGTCATGAGCTCATGGTTGTGAGATTGAGCCCCACATTGGGCTCCGCACTGGGCATGGAACCTGCTTGAGATTCTCTCTCTTCCCCTGCCCCTCCCCCCTCAAAATGGCAATGCTTGAAAGAAGCCAATCTGAAAAGTACATACCATATGATTCCAACTCTATATGACATTGTGGAAAAAGCAAAACCATGGAAGACAGTAAAAAGAGCAGTGGCTGCTGGGGTTTGGGGATGGGTAAAGGAGGGATGAGTACGTGGAACACAGAAGATGTTTAGAGCAGTAAAAATACTCTGTACGATACTATAATGATGGGTACATACCATCATACATTTGTCCAAACCCATAGAATATGCAACACCAAGAATGAACTGTAATGTAAACTATGAACTTTCGGTGATAACGATGTGTTAGTATAGGTTTTATCAATTGCAACAAATGTCCCACTTTGGTGGGGGATGTTGATCATGGGGGAGGTTGTGCATGTGTGGGGCTGGGGGGTATACAGGAAATCTCTATACCTTATCCTCAATTTTGTGAACCTAAAACTGCTCTTAAAACAATAATATCTTGGGGCACCTAGGTGGCTCAATTGGTTAAGTGTCTGACTCTTGATCTCGGCTCAGGTCATGATCTCATGGTTCATGGGTTCAAGCACCATATTGGGCTATGCACTGATAGCACGAGGCCTGCTTGGGATTCTGTCTCTCTTTCTCTCTGCCCCGTCCCCTGCTTGTGTTCTATCTCTCTCTCAAAGTAAATAAACTTAAAAATAAATAAAATCTTAATTAAAAAAAGATAGATGAAAAGTACATTGAAAAGACCACACCAGCATATGTACACAGTACCAAATTAGTACAGAGGAGGGAAGGATGAATTCTGTTAATTAATTTTGTATGGAGGAAGGAGATCTGTCGGGGAAGCCTTCAGAGAAGAGGAGACAGCCAGTCAGGCCTTTGAAGGATAAATAGGAAATTGCCAACAGAAGATGGGAGGGGGTGGTTAGAGGGGGCAGTGGGAGTGTTCCAGGCAAAAGAAAGTGCATTTGTGAGAGCATGGAAGTGTTGAATGGGCATGGTGTATTTGGAAAACCACAAATCATTCAAGATGGCTAGATCATCAAATTCGAAAGGAAGTGACAGGAGGTAAGGCTGGAGAGGTAGGTGGGTCTAATCATGGAAAGTGTCCATGAAATGCTACGGAACATATACTTTACCCTTAGAAACTGGTGCTTCCCAAACCTCAGGCAATTGTGTCTCACATTTTCAACTTTTTTTCCATTTCCATGCACCACCTGTACTACTATTTACTTAGTTATTTTATTTAATAAGACTCCTCCCTTTAAAACACTTAATCTTGCCCTAATAAAAAATATATGAGAAACCATGGTTTAGATTTGCTAGTTATATTTTTTCTGATACACATTAAAATATATACAGAACTCTGAAAGGTAAAAACAAAAAAAAGTTTTGTCTATATCACATACAAGTGATCCCCTGGGCCTCCTGGGACAACCAGGGCACACACTGGGGGCAAACCTGATCTCTCTGCCCCAAATGAGCAAGCCTTGGGTTCATAGTAAGAGAGTTCAGGGGCAGATCACTCTGGTGGCTGGCTGTGCTAGTCATGGCCAAGAGAAGGGCAAAGGTGGAGGCAGGGAGCCCAGTTCTGGAACAGATCAGAGGTAACAAAGGTCTGGACTCACAGTGACAGTGGGCTAAGAGGAGGGACTGCCAGGTCTCAGAGGAAGACTCAACAATAAATACTTTTGGAATGAATGGATGGATGGATGGATGAAAATTTTAAGTGTGAGGGAGAGAAAAAAAGGAGCAAAGGGTGACTACTTTCTAGTTTGGGTTACTGGAGAGATGGTGGTATCACCAAGAGAAAATGGATGAGAGAAAGGGGAGCCTCTTTGCACTGGTGGAGGGCAGTGCAAGATGTGCTTAGCTGACTGTGAGGTCCTTGTGGGACATTTGGGTGGAGATGGAGCAGTTGACTGTTAGTTTGAGCTGGGAATAGAGATGTGGAGGCTAAGCCCATGGAAGTGGTCTCCAAGTGTGGTCTTGACTTCCAGGGGAGAGGGTGTAGAGTAAGAGCAGTTGCAGGCCCGAGTCAGAGCTCTGAAGAAAGGACATTTGCATGTAAGGGTGGGCAATGGAAGAGGTGCTTTCTTCCTCTATGAGCTTTTCCTGGTGACCTTAGGACAGACCTCCCTCCTGTGATCAGGCCTCACCTCCTCCCTGAGACCACTAGCTGACTGTTTCCTGTGCTTATCTCTTCTCCTTGACCAGTCAACGGGCAGCCTGGGGCTGAGAGGTTAACCAGTTCCTTCTCTAGTTAGCTCAGTGGGACTGAGTGTTCAACCAAGGCTTCTGGGACTGCCTAGGGATGGTGAGTGAGCTGGTGCAGTGCTGGGGAATGGCGAGGGCCAGGAGGTAAAATAGGAGAGGGAAGGAGAAGTGCTCACGAGGCTACCTCCTCATGCTGCCAGAAGCTGGTGCAGCAGCTACTGCTTCCAGGATGACCCTGGATTGGAGCTGGCACTGAAGACACAGAGCCATTTCTAAGAAATGAAATAGCAGCCAGTAACTGTCCCAAGCTGTAGCACCAGCAGTTATGTGGAAAGTTATCCTCAAGCTCCTGTACTGGGCTGCACAGTATCTCCATTTAACACCAGTGGGCCGTGAGCCTCCAGTTGTGTGGCAGAGAAGGAGGATGCTATGAGGTGGTGGCTGGGCCATTCACTTAATAGTGGCCTTAGAAGAGTATGTCCCCAGAAGATTCCAAAGAAAACTCAATGCCCAGAACCTTTGCTGCTGGCTCAGTGCCCCACAGGTGCTCAAATTAAGCCCCCTTAGGAGGTCAAATCAGGCCCAGCTCTGACAGGTGGACCCCAGTGGCAGTTACCCTGCCTGTCAGCACATCCCAAGTTGCTTTTCTGTAGTTTCCCTTGCCCCTACACCCTGTGAGACCCCCATTCTAGGGCCACCTTTAGGACTGGCTGGCCCTGAATGACTCCCCTTAACCACTAGGCCAGCTGAGTTCCCAGGAAAAGGCAGAGGCAACTCTCTGGTCCTGAACAAGGTAGGCTTTCGGCAAGACGCCAATCTGTGTGCTGCTTTCTTACTGTAAACTTGAGTTACACTTGGTAATAACTTTCCTTTCCCTCCCACTGGCCCGAATGGTGGATGTGGGCCTTTTGAATGGGTACAGAGAAAACCATGGGCTTCTTCTGTGAGGAGGAGCACTGAGAAGGGAGAAAGGGGGCACCGTCAAGATGGAAGGAGGAGGGCAGGGAAGGTACCCCTGGTCCTACTGCATGTGGCCTGATCTGAGATAGCAGTGGAAGGTGCTTCCCAAGTGGCCAAGGATTAGGCAGGAGGGAAAACAGTTGGTGGGGGGAGGGGGGTGAATGGGCAAGAGAAGTTTCATCCACATTACTCTTGCACTGCTTGGAAAGGCGAGCTAGGAAAAGTTGTCTCCAGATTCTGTCTCCCTGATTTCCATACTGTTGGCACCCGGGAAGAGGCCGTTGGGAGGAAGTATGCCAGCACCCTCAAGTCTATGTCTGGAGAGTGCCCAGGGATGAAACGGGGCACGCCCAGGGTGGGAAGGCCACAAGCTCAAGACTGACACATGCTCCTCTCACCCATGCAATGAGGAAAGCTCTCCTCCTCCGGGGCTGGGGCAGGAGGTGGGGGCAGGGCATTACACAGCAAGAAACAGATTCATCTGGATCATTCCGTGCATGCAGCATATGAGGTAAAGCCAGGAGAGGTGTAGGTGTACAGTGCTAGGTGGGGGGGGGGGGGAGATGAAGGTTTGAATAACAAAGGAGTCTCATAAAGGATAAGCCATGCATGGTTGCAGGTCTTTGCCTATTGGATCCAGACAGAAAGCACAATCCTAGCAATAAACTTCAGTCCAAGGCTCGTTGCTCACTTCCCTGACGCTCCAGCCACCTTCCAGAGGCTACATGGGGTTGTTGGCAAAGAGGCTGGCCCTCCCTTGTCGGCTCAGGGAGCTCTGACTTATGCAATTCGGGCTGGCGCGGGAGCAGCGGAGCTGGGAGTACACCCACATCTCCCTCGGGCTCTCTCCCCGCCCCCTGCCAGCCCCTGCAAGTCACGCCAAGGGTCAGGGGCCCCGCTTGGCTGCAGCTGGGGAGGCCCTTGCTGTAGAAGCCCCAGAAAAGGGAGGGAAGGGAAGAGAGTACCTGTTGCTGAATGCATCCTGCTTTGGCTCTTACTCCTCGGTTGCTTGTGTTGAGAGTTGCCCATCATTCTGTTCTGGACTGGCAGCCGCCCCGTGGCTGCCGCCGCCGCCTCCTCCTCCTCCTCCTCCTCCTCCTCCTCCCCCTCCTCCTCTTCCTCCTCTGCCTGTGCTCCTCCCCAGGTGCTTACATCACCTCAGCTTTGCTTCTCACACACATGGCTCATCCAAATCCCACTTGTGCCCCTGGCACACAATTGTCCAGACCTGACCCTCTCACTTGGACTAGAGCCTGCTAGGAGCTTCTCTCAGCCTCTCTCTCGCCCTCCCTCCTCCCCCACTTCCTCTGTCTCTGTCTCTGTCTCTCTCCCTCCCCCTCCCCCTTGCTTAGTGCTCTACTCAGCTTGAGCAGCCCAGGTTCCAGGAGAACCCTAGCGAGCCCTGAGCGCAGTCCCCGCCTCATCTGCCTCTGCAGACGGGACCAGCACAGGCACCCTCAAGTACCTGACTCGCCCGCCCTCACCGTCCCTGGCTGCCTCTGCTCTCAGCGCTGTCATTTCTGCTGCCGATCCTCGCTCAGTCTGCAGAAGCTTGCAGGAGCGAGGGGCCAATAACAATCCAGGAGTGTGACAGGGACCAGTGGAGGAATGTGCTACCCAGGAATTCTAAGTGATAAAGCTCCCTGCTCCACTGGGGGATGGATCCAGTTCTGTAAGTGACAGCTGCCAATGGACCCTGGGCTCTAGTCCTGACGGAGACCTTGGAGAAATTTTGGCAGAGCACGAGGCTGCCAGGCTGCAGGCTTGGAGCTAGCAGAGCGAGATGCCTCTCATATACCCAATGTGGCCAACAGGCGTACCTGCCTCTTTGCAGACACACCTGAAGCCTCGCTCCACCCTCCCCTCCCTTGCCTGCTTTGCCTTCCCAGGGGGAGGGCTGAGCTGGCAGCCCAGAGATTCACCACCTGGAACTGGGACCCTCAGCAGCCAATAAGAGGGCTCCTTCCATGAATCCCACTGTAAATCCCGCACACTCTCGCTCTTCCTTCTCCCTCCCACCCCCTCCTCACAAGCAGGCAGCTGCTCACTGCAAGTGCTGCAGCCCTGTGGGATAAGTGACACAGGGCAGGTTGTGCTGGCTCAGCAGCTCATTCCAGCCTTAACAGCCTGGCAGTGAGGAAGGGCCACGGCTCCTGGAATCAACTGTGTCACAGCTAGAGAGCCTTGACTGACTTTACTTAGTGGACTTGTGGTCCTGTCCAACCTGATGTCATCAGACTCAGGCTCACAGACCGGGAGACCCATCTATCATAGTCATGGCCACAGAGCACAGTGGGTGCAGGCCTGGCTAGATCCTCAGTCTGGCAGACTTGGAGCACTGTCCCATCCAGAAAGCAGAGCTTCCTAACTTTGGGACAAGAGGTCTAAAATGGGATCCATCCATCCATTCATCCACCCACTCACCTACCCAATCACCTTGTACTAGGTGCCGGGGACACGGATATAGTAAGTCACCATCTAGGAGGGGTGACCGACACATCCACAGACCATAACAGTACAAGGGGATCACTGCTACACCAGGGAAAGGGTCCACATGTTGTGGGAGCACCAAAGAGAAACTTCTTCAGTGGAAAAGTTGGAGATACCCTCCCAGAGGAGGGGACACTTGGACTGGGTCATAGAAAATGAAGACGAGTTGGCCAGACCCACAAAGAGAAAGGGCATACTGTTAAATATTTGGAATACTACCCCTGCTAGGATAGGAGCCTCTCCTACCAGGCCCCCAACCGTCAAGGGTCTCCTCAGTTTTCTTCAACAATTCCACATACATCACCTAAGGCTCACCTCTGCACCAGACTGAGGCTACAGAGGGAGGCAGACACTGACTTAGAGGCTCCCCCAGCTTAGTTGGGAGACAGATAATTATACAGAAAAGTCACAGGATGGTATGATCCTTGCTTGTGCTTTGCAGCTCACTGAAGAATGTGGCAGGAGGCCTCCAAGGAGACCACCCAGAGACCAGAAAAGAGGGTTGGGGAAACAGAGGTCTCAGAGCAAGTGTAAAAGACTGAGAGGGAAGCATCTTGGGAAAATGGATGTATGAATATGGTAAAAATCTTGAAGATTTATGAACATGGAAAAACCCCTGAAGGTGAGGTTTGGGGAACATTTGGTCCCTGCCCTCTTACCTACCTGTGGTGGGTCCTAGATACGAGTCTTGGTAGGTTCAAGGTTGAAAAAAATGGACAGAAGAGAGGCTGGAAGAGACAGAACCATGAGATCCTGAGATGGTTCTAAAATGCATGGGACACACTGGAAGTCAAGCCAGAATTGAACTCCACTGGGTTGTGCATTTGGGACCCCAGATTATATTCCCAGGGACCAGCAGAGGAAGCTCAAATAGGAAAAGGCATGTTTGGGAGTGTTTAGAGAGTAAGGGGATGGAGGGTGGGGCTGAGGAATGAGTGAATCATCATAAATGGAACACACCCATGTACCTGCTCCCCAGGCCGAGATGTTGAGCCTGAGCAGGACTACAGAAGCTCTCCTTGAAGCAATTTTTAGCCATCATTGCAGATCTTCTCACACAACCCTGTCAGGTAGATAATCTTAGTTCTATCCACTTTATAGGTACCTAAATGGAGGCTATGACAGGGGAGGCAGTGTGGCCAAGGTCCCCACTGGCTCCTTCCACTGGGCCTAGATGTGTCCTAAAGTTGCTCCCAGAGAAAAACCAACAGAAGAGAACAGTGGACAGAGAACACCTCCTTTCTCTCCGCATCCCCTCTGCCCCATCATTTCTCTCTCCTCTTCTCATCCGAACTTCTCATAAAGAGACTCTACACCCCGGGTCCCAGGTTCTCACCTCCTCTTCTCTGTTAGCCCCAGTGAAGACCCAGCCCCTTCTCATTCCCAACCCCCCAGAGCTTCCCTCACCCAGTCGCCAGTGTCCCTGGGGCCACAACCAGTAAGAGATGATTTCACATCTTTTCTCACTGGGCCTTTCTGCTCTTTTTGCCGCTGGGGGTCACACACTCCTTCCTGGCTAAATGAACCCAACTAGTACATGAGGTAGACAGGATTTGGGACCCTGTCTATCTATCTCCAAATTCGGTACTTTCTCCACCTTATCCCTCTTTATCATCTCAAGTGGATGGGAAATATTTTTAGGCATCTTTAACACTTCCTTCCTTCCCATCCATTTACTGAGTCCTGTAAGTTGTTCCTCAGAACTGTTTCATATACAAGCACTTTTTAAAAAATTTATTTGAGAGAGAGAGAGACGGCAAGTGCAAGCAGGGGACGGGCAGAGAGAGAGGGAGAGAGAGAGTCCCAAGCAGGCTCCACACTGTCAGCACAGAGCCTGATGCAGGGCTCGATCCCATGAACCATGAGATCATGACCTGAGCTGAAATCAAGAGTTGGACACTTAACTGACTGAGCCACTCAGGGGCCCCTTCATATCCAAGCACTTTTCAGTGTCACCTCTACTTCCCTCAGCTTGGTCCCAGCCACCATTATCTCTCCCCCTGGAACACTGCAGTGAACATCCTCTTCACCGGGCTCCCTGTTTGCATCCCTATGTCCTATAATTTATTCTTCACACAGCAGCCGGAGTGAGCCTTTACAAATGTAAACCAAATCCTATCATTCCATTGTTTGGAACTTCTCAATGATCTGCTGTCTCAAGTGTCAAAGTCATGCTCTCTAGCCTATATCCAGAACTGGCCCCATGTGACCTCTTCACCTTTTCTCTTTATGTCCTGAAATAAACCCACCCATCTGCCCATTCGATCTATGGGATTGCTCATTCTATTCTTTACCTTGTCCTTGTGATTTATCACTTAATGGCAAAGCAGCCCAAGAAAGGCTTTGGAGTCAGAGAAATCTGAATTTAAATCCTCACTCTGCCATTTCTACCTCTGTGTGGTCTTGCAAAGTCTCTTAACCTCCCCAGCTTCAGTTTTCCTCATCTGTATGATAGGGGATGGAAACATCTAACTAGAGACTTCTGTTAGGGGCACCAGGCATATAGTAGGCACTTGATAAAAAGTGTTTCTCATCCCTTTCTCACTGTCTCTCCTCTGTGCTGCTCCCAAACCATACAGCTCTTCAAACTTCAGCTCAAACCCCACCACCTCATTAAAGCCTTCTCCCCATCCACTTCCAGTCTGCAGGGCTCACTCTTTCCTCTGAGTACCTTTAGTCTTGGCTGTCTGAGCCACTCAATTTGTCCCTAAGCATAGCTGCCCTGGGATTGTTAGCAATCTTCCATGGGCTCATGAACCTTCTCTGCTCTTGGCAGCTTGTGAGTTCCTTGAGGGATGTGTCAGATTTTGGACCCTTGAGTCTGCCCTGTGCAGGGCCTGGCACAGAGCATGCCTCAGTGTTTGCTGACAAATCAGTATGGGCTAAGCTACCCTGTCCACACAGACCTTCCCTCCTCTCCTTCCTCCTACCTCTCCTTTGCTCCCTGACAACTCCTCTAAAACTTGGTCCTCCTGCTCCCAGCAACTCGAGAGACTTTTCAAAATATTCTCATCCCTTCTTACTTACCAGGGTGGACAACCAGGTTGTGTGTGGTGCGGGTGGCACCTGTTCTAATGGGTATACTGATGCAAGATCACTGCCCATGGAAAGGTGCTAGGAACTCAGCTCCTTTGTGCTGAGCACTGTGCAGGTTGCAGGGCAGGTGGGGGGTGGTTGCAGTGGCTTTAGGAGGGGGCTAGACTCCCTGTGGTGTCTTCATGTGGACTTTAGGGGGTGGGGAAAGGGCTTCTTTCTGGCACATGTGCAGGCTGAGTCAGGCCAGAAACAGCCATGTCTATCAAGGAGAGAGGACCAGGCTCCTCACCTGACTTGGTGTCTTTTAGACACACCAGAGGAGGGGACAGAGAAGTCTGAGGCCAGAAATCGGCAACTATGGGCTCCATTTCTCCAAAGTGAAAGAGTTTAAGGCTCATTGTTGTCACCTCATCAGCCACGTCCAGCTGTACTCAGGGCTGGAGGAGGGGGTGGAAAGGGAACGAGGCAGGTGGTACCATCTCCAGACTTTCCCCCGGATAGAGCCCAAGAGCTGGGAAGAGAGCCAGTTGGTCACTTTACTCATGCTTTCTCTTCTCACAACCACCTGTGAGGGGCAGGTTATTGGTCCTCATTCCCTAGATGAGAAAATCGAGATTAGGGAAGAAGGTGGTGCCAGTGAGTGACATGGTCAGGACTACAGCCCAAGTTAGGCTGACTCCAAGTCTGGCTCTTCTTCACCCTGCTGGCCCTGTCTTCCATGATCTGCACACACTCTGTCCTGGTATGGGGAAGCTCCAGGTACAAGTTCCATAAGGAGAAGTGAATTCAAATACACAGCCCTGACTCTGACTCCAGAGGGCCCTAGCCTACCAGAAGCCAGTCCTTGGCAGTTCACTCAGTGCCCTGTCCTGGGGACACTTTCCACCTTCACATCAGCCACAGCTCCCTCAGGCTTGGAACATCAACTTCTCTTCCAAGCCCTCCAATGTGCTGTCTTCTATTCCATCTGCTTGGAATTTTCTTTTTATAAAATTTTTTAATGTTTTTGTTTATTTTTGAGAGAGAGAGAGACAGAGCATGAGCAGGGCAGGGGCAGAGACAGAGGGAGACACAGAATCCAAAGTAGGCTCCAGGCTCTGAGCTGTCAGCACAGAGCCTGACGTGGGGCCTGAACCCACGAACTGTGAGATCATGACCTGAGCCAAATAATAATTATTATTAGTCAGACACTCAACTGACTGAGCCACCCAGGTGACCCTGCTTGGAATACTTTTCTTCCCACCTCCATCTCTGCTTGTTAAAAGTCATACTCATCTCTCAAGACCCAGCCTCCTTCTCCATGAAGCCTTCTCTTAGCTTTGCAGCCAGGGGCACACTTACATCCCCATGGCCACATCCTTTTCATGACTTCCAGGACCATTGCCTATTCCTCCTGTCCTGTTTCAAGCATTTTATGGTCTTCCCAAATGTCAACCAACTTCTCCTTGTGTTTATTCCCACAGTACAATACAACGTTCCCCAAAGTATGGTACACATCTTGCTAATGGTACATGAAGTAGTGGTAAGACAGGGAATTTCAGATATACACAGATGATCTTTTTAAGTTTAAAAGTCATATATTTATTCTAATTAATACTAGACTCTCCTTATAATAACTAGTGTACTTCCTTCTGTATTCAAAGCTGAATTAAATGAATTTAAGAAAAATAATTTGCTATCTGTAAAGTGGATTGAATTACTTATCCTTTGCTCACAGGCTATCGTGAGATCTGCAACAATGACAAAAAGTTGCTTTGAGGAAGGAGGGCTTTGGTAGTTCTGGTCGGGCTCAACTTCTTGACATGGGTAATGGGTACATGGGTGTGTTCACTTTGTGATCATTCACTAATGTGTGCACTTTTTGATTTGTGCTTTTTTTGGGGTGTGTGTGTGTGTGTGTTAATTTCCCATAAAAAGTTTATTTAAAAAATAAAGCCTGAGCTTCACTCAAGGTGAGTTGCACATTTTGTACTTTGGTCCCAAGGACCCATGAGAAGGGTGGTGATGCCACTGACATCCAAGGGAAGGGGGTGCAGGTGTACAGAAAGTAGGTTTAGGGAAGGCAGTAGGTTACAGAATTGTGATTTGAGGCATGTTTTCTTCTTTGGCCCCTGTCCCAGTAAGAAAGCCAGAGTGCCTTCTGAGAGCCTGTGCTGATGAGTAGCAGGCCGAGGCCAAGAGGGTAGAACCAGCCAAGACTTGGATCATAAACAAGCATACATCCCAGAAGATAAGCAGAGAGGCCAGCACAGGGGACAGAATGCTGGCTGGATGCTTCATGACCTTGGGCAGGCTCTGGGCCTTTCTGAGCCCCATTTAGATTCCACCTGGGCAGTAAAATATATGTACCTAATTGCTCCTTGAGGGTCCTCTCAGCTCAGACACTCGAAGAGTTGTTCTATGCATTGATATTAGTCAACAAGGCTATTCTCAAGTAATTTGAACACCCATTCTGTTCTAGGTGTTGTTCTGGTCACAGAGGACACAAGAATGAGAGACCCCAGCTGCTGCCTTCAGGGGGCTCTCAGGCCTCGGTTTTTCTTTTTTTTTTTTTTTTTTTTTAATTTTTTTTCAACGTTTTTTATTTATTTTTGGGACAGAGAGAGACAGAGCATGAACGGGGGAGGGGCAGAGAGAGAGGGAGACACAGAATCGGAAACAGGCTCCAGGCTCCGAGCCATCAGCCCAGAGCCTGACGCGGGGCTCGAACTCACGGACCGCGAGATCGTGACCTGGCTGAAGTCGGACGCTTAACCGACTGCGCCACCCAGGCGCCCCTCGGTTTTTCTTATATAGTTGCCCCTGGGGATAGACTAACACCAAATTTCAGAGTGGAAGTGTCTCTAAGAGACTTTCAAAGGAAACCCTAGCCAGGGTTGGAAATGAACATGCCTCCAAAGGTAGGGAAGGGTGGGGAACTTTGGGAAGTAGGCTGGGCGGGGGAAAGCCACAGGGAGTGTCAGAGAACTGGAGCATGTGTGCTACATCCCCCCAGGCCCCCAAGGCATTCATCCTTCAATCTGGGAAACTTCTATACTGGTCCAGCCTAACCCATCTGTAGTCCATAGACTGCCAAGGGCTTGCCACCGTGCTTCCTGTTGGTTGTGGTCTCCAAGTATTTTTTAAATAAAGTTTATTTATTTATTTATTTTGAGGGGAAGTGGAGGGACAGAGAGAGAGGGAGAGAGAAAATCCCAAGCAGGCGCTGTGCTGAGAACGTGGAGCCTGATGTGGGGCTTGATCCCATGAACGATGAGATCATGACCTGAGACGTAATGAAGAGTCAGACATTTAATCAACTGAACCACCCAGGTGCCCCTCCAAGTACTTTTGACCCTATACTTCAATATGTGCATATTTATGTATAAACAAACGATATGCATGTAATACTGTGCTAATTGATTTTATAAATTATAAAACATAAACAAATATGTGATAAAATAAATGTTATTAGGAATTCTAACACTATCACCCTGTACCCCAATAGATTAGGCACTCATTTTGGAGGCCATAGATCTTACAGCTAGCTGATGGAAGAAGGACAAAAGAAGGGGATAAACATGTGTTGTGCTCTACTGCCTCTCAGGCCTGGCTTCTAGGGCTCTGCATGCCTTAGTCATTTACTCACTCAATAGATTTCACTGAGTCCGTTTTATCTAGGTCTTATGCTGGGCACCGGGAGATAGAGAGATGGACAAGACAGACACAAGTAGTTTACAAGCCAGTCAGAGGAGATACACAATAACTAAAGGCATAAATAACCAATGTAGGGCTAGCTTGGTAGCAGTGCTATGAAGGAAATCAACATGGTGCTATGACAGTGAGTGACGGGGATGAGTGTGGGGAGCAGGTTTGGATAAGTGGTCAGAGAAGGTCACTCTGAGCTACGAACTGAAGATGACAAGGAGCCAGCAGAGAAAACAGGAAGTGCCAAGTCCATGAGATGAGAAGAGATGATTTTGAGAAATGGAAAGGCCAGTATGACTACGGTGGAGGAGGTAAGGAGGAAAGTGGTAAATTTTATTTGAAGTGCAATGGAAAACCACTAGAGAGTTTAAAAAAAATTTAGTTTAGAAAGAGAGAGAGAGAGAGTGAGCAGGAGAGAGGGGCAGAGGGATATATAGAGAGAGAATCCCAAGCAGGCTCCACACAGCACAGAGCCCGATGCGGGGCTTAATCCCACGACACTGGGACCATGACCTGAGCCGAAATCAAGAGTCGGATGCTCAACCGACTGAGCCACTCAGGTGCCCCAACCACTAAAGAGTTTTAAGCAACACAGTGATAGGATATCATTTAAAAATTTTAAAGATCACCACGTCTACTACGTGAACAATGTACTGGAGGGGATTTGAGAAGAAATGAGGAGGTCTGGAGGCTATTGTATTTGTCCAGGCAAGAGATGACAGATCAGGATCAGGGCAATGGAAACAGCAAGAGCAGGCAAGGAAAATATATATTTAAACCTTGTAATAACCCTACAATAATGCCCTTGTAAGGCCACTATTATCATCCCCATTACACATGTGAGGAAACTGAGGCCAACTGAGGTTAAAGAACTTGTCCAAGATCACACAGCTTGTAAGTGACGAAAGCAGGATTCACCCAGGTCTGCCTGGCTTCCTTCCCATTCTACTTTAAATTCTAATTATGTTTCCTGCTCCAGGGACTCATTCACTAGGACCATACAGGTCTTCCTATTCCAATCCTGAAAATCACTGGGCATCGTGAGCAAAGAAAAGGGGATTGAAGACTATTTGACCCAGCAATCAGCCAAGGGTATGTAAGTGATTAAAACAGTTCATTCATCCCGTTTTCCTAAACATGCTGAGTTCACCAGAGCTCTAAGTAAGGGAAAAACCATTCTTTCCTTTGGAGGGGGAGTGGACAGGAGGAGGTGGTGATGGTATATTTGGAAATAGAAAAATAAAAGCTGCCAACTTGTGCCTTCAAGGAAAGCCCAGGGGCACAGGCCAAGACAGGGGAAGTGACTTGCCAAATCCCTCACAACCCCCAAAGTTATTCGTGTGAAAAAGAAGGCAGAATTGTGCCTGCCAAAGACATGAAGTCCTTTACAGAGTACTTTGTTAGCAAAGCCTCGCATCCCTGTCATATGCAAAGCACGCTGGGACGTTGCCATGGCAACAGGCAGTTGGGCGCCTGAATCAGCTCAAGGCCTGCCTCAGCAGAGAGGCCCAAGCCTGTGGGGGCAGCTCTCAGAAAGGAGGGGCTGTGGAGGGGAAGCTGGGTTTGTGTATGTTGATAAGGAGCCCTGAGCTCCCTTCCAGGTTACCAGGGTCCAAAGCCTGTGTCTTCAGGAAATATTTCCTGTTGCCAGAAACAGCTAACTTCCACAAAACATAGCACCCCAGCTTGGCATGACCTCACCCTTTCCCCTGGCTCTTTTCTGGTGTTTTGTTCCCCTCTTTCTTTTTTGAGTGTCTGGGAAAATAAAATGGAAACATCCACCTGCTGTAAAACAAAACTCCCTTGTGTTACAAATACAAGAAACTATAGCCCAGAGAGGGAAAGGGACAGGCTGAAGGCTGCACAGCCTTGGTGGTGCCAGAGTCAGAGCACAGTTCCCCTGACTCCAAATGTAATGTGAGTTTCGCCACAGTATACTTCTTTCCCTGGGCACTGGGGAGGGAGTAAAGTGAATCAATATTGATGGAGCCCCTCTGTGAACCTAATGCTGTGCTAGGTTCTTTTGTATTCCCCATAGCTCATCTGTACCACAAACTTGCAAGGGAGCTTTTATTATCCCCATTTCACATGTTAGGAAACTGAAGCTCAGAGAAGTTAACGATCAGGCTTCAGGTCACACAGCTAGACGGAGTGGTGTTAGACTTCACACTGGTCTTTGCACTTCACCACATGGCCTCACACTTCTGATGTCAAACGCACTCCATTCCCTCCTGTATAAACAAGACACACAATTGTAAGTGATTCTACACGCTGCCCCTACTCTGACACTTTGACAAGAAAATGGTCTCCGGTAGATCAACAAGCTGCCATTCAGTAAAGACCAGCCACTGATGTGTTTCTCCAGGCATCAGTTTCTTCATCATTAAAGTGAGGGTAACTCTAATTTGGGGTTGCTGGAGGGGTGAAATGGGAATGTGTATAAAGTGCATAGGGCAAGGGCTGCTGCATAGTAAGTGCTTAATAAATGTTAGCTACTGTTAAGATTATTCCCTTTAAGGACCAGTTCCAATTCTGTCACCTCAACACAGCCCTCATTTGATGCAATTTCAGTTTTATTCTCCAGTCACCCACTAATTACCAGTTGCCAGCAACTGGAGTTGAATTCCTTCTGCCGGAGGAAGAGAAGGGCATCAAGAAAGGGCACTACTGAGCCAGTCCTTAAAGAAGGAAGCAATATTTGCCAGTAAAATAAGGGTTGGAGAGAGGACATTCTAGGCAGAGGACATTTAAAACAAGAGCATAAAGATATGAGGGTACCTGGTGTTTGGGGGAAAAGAATGATCTAGTATGGTGAGGTAGGAAATGAGGTAGTGGAAAGCAGACTGTGAAGGACCTGAGTGTCAGGAGAAGGGGTGTAAGGGTGCCTGGGTGGCTCAGTTGGTTAAGCGTCTGACTTCGGCTCAGGTCACGATCTCGTGGTCCGTGGGTTTGAGCCCTGCATTGGGCTCTGTGCTGACAGCTCGGAGCCTGGAGCTTGCTTCAGATTCTGTGTCTCCCTCTCTCTCTCTCTGCCCCTCACCCGCTCGTGCTCTCTCTCTCTCTCTCTCTCTCTCTCAAAAATAAATAAACATTAAAAGAGAAAAAAAATTTTTAAAATGAAATTCGGATTTTCACTTGAAAGTTCAAATTTTATCTTTGGCAACAAACACTTTGAGCTATTTTCCTTGAAGCTATGGGATCACTCCGTTCACTTTTGAGAAAGTGTCTGCCAACTTCTCAAGTCTGAATAACCATAGTTCGTCAGTCATTCCTTCAAATACAACGGATGTTCCATGGAAAAGGAGGTCTCCAGCAATCACGCAAGTGCCTTTCCTCCAGAAAACCCTCAGTCTTCAGCACACAGCACAAGTGCTCTAGGTGTTCTCGTTCCATTGCACAGATTATTAAATAAAATTTTCATTCAAAGGTCAAGATTTTTTAAAATTAACACTTTAGGGGCGCCTGGGTGGCTTGGTCGGTTAAGCGTCCGACTTCGGCTCAGGTCATGATCTCACGGTCCGTGAGTTCGAGCCCCGCGTCGCGCTCTGTGCTGACAGCTCGGAGCCTGGAGCCCATTTCAGATTCTGTGTCTCCCTCTCTCTCTGCCCCTCCCCTGTTCATGCTCTGTCTCTCTCTGTCTCAAAAATAAATAAACGTTAAAAAAAATTTAAAATTAACACTTTAAAAATTTTTTAATGTTTTCATTTTTATTTGAGACAAAGAGAGACAGAGCATGAGCAGGGGAGGGGAAGAGAGAGAGGAAGACACAGAGAGAGGAAGACATTTCTAAAGGTAGAATGGCCAGAGGAAGACACAGAATCCGAAGCAGGCTCCAGGTTCTGAGCTGTCAGCACAGAGCCCGATGTGGAGCTCGAACTCACGGACTGTGAGATCATGACCTGAGCTGAAGTCGGACACTTAACTGACTGAGCCACCCAAGTGCCCCCAAAATTAACACTTTTTTTAACTGAGTTATCAAGGCCATTCTTAAGGTAAGACTGGTCTTTCCCCCCGGGAGTGTGTGGTGGTGAAGTATACAATGACCAGCAGTACAGGATGGTGCCACCACTTTTATTCACAAAGGTGCCGACCGTTTTGCCCTGGATGCAAACATCAACCTCGTGAAAAAGGCAAATGATGTCTCAGTGTTACCCTGAAAATGGCTCTGACCTTGCGCACCGCCTGAAAGGGTCTCAGTAATTCCTAGAGGTCTGTGGACCATACTTGAAGAACTGCTGGTTTAGAGAAATTCTTGCCCAAGTTTGTAGGGGCAAGTTAGAGAAGGTTTACTGCAACATTATTTGTGGTCATGGGGAGTGGATGGGACCAAGATGCCCGGTTTGAGGAACAGAGAGGTAAAATGTGGTAGGCGTGTGCAGTTGTCAGGAGTGATAAACTAGATGTGCACATAGCAGCACAAATAGACCTCAAAAACAGAGTATTGAGGGGAAAGAAGAAATAGAATATCATCTATGAATCAACAGCATTTATGTAAATTAAAAGCATACATAAATATATTTTCAAAGATACCTGTATTTCCAAGACACATTCCAGCCCACCAGAGAAAGGATGGGAGTGGGGATTAAAGATGAAAAGGAAAAATAAAGTAAGACAAAAAAAATAATTTAAAGGACCTCACATGGATAGATAATAGTGTGCAGAGCAATACATTTAACTGTGACTTTGAGTGCAAATAAGGACAGCATTATTGTGAAGCAGAAAATAGTTTACTCTTTCAAGAGCCCTACTGGCAAAAAGAAGGGGGGATTGCTGGAGAGAGTTCTAGAGAAAGAAGTGGGTGGGATACCTGCTCTTTGCCTCCTATCAGTCTATCCAAACATGTACTAGCCTGGGTTACCACTGGCCTCCCGGTTTCTGAAGTTCACAGAATAAGGCTCCAAAAGATAGGGAGGGTATGGGAGGAGGTCCCACTTGCTGGCTCCAATTTTTTCTGGGAGGTAGAAGATGAGATCATTGCCTAGAAGTAGGAAATTATATGCAGTTGGGGCATGAGGATCCAGGGAACACGTGAAGCAGCTGCCATAGAGACTAGAGAAAAGTAAAGGCATTTGCAGGTAGCACTGACAGCCCATCTGAAGACTGAGGGATGTTTGAGATGGATGGCAGGAAAATTGCCTTGATGTTTCATTTATTTATTCACTCAATAAATTAGTCAAAAAGTATTTATTGAGTGTCTATTATGTGCCAAGAACCTCGCAAGGTACTTGGGATACCATAAGGAGTAGAGAAGGCATAGTTCTTATCGTTATGGACATGCCAGAGTCTAGTGTGTGTGGGGTACTGGGTGGAAGATGTTAATTCTAAGTAAGCACACACAAGCAAATATAATTAAACCATAATAACTGCAAGGAAAGAAGGTACAGGGTGCTGAAAGAGTATATTGGTGAGGCTTCATGCAGTCTGGGAGTCCTGTTGGTAAATAGAGATCTTCATTTCCAGGGGCTGTGCACTGCTCCACTATAGGGACGCTCCATGATTCACCTAACCAGTCCCTTACTGTAGGGCAGTTAGAATGTTTTTCCCGTTCTTTCCACATCATAACCAACATTTGGTTGTACATCTTCATACATGCATTGTTGGGCACTCCTTTGATTATCTCCTCAGCATGCATTTCTAAAAGTAGAATTGCCAGGTTAAAGGGTATGCATATTCTTAAGGCTTTTGAAACAGACTTCCAAAGTGCCCTGCAGAAAGGTTGTACCGATTTACACAGGGGAAAGTCTGCTTTAAAAAAAAAAAAAAAAAAAAAAAAAAAAGATTAACAGTAGTAAGATCCGGGTTGTAAAAATTCTGCAAAGGTTTTTTTCTTTTCTATATTTTGTACAGTTAAATTCCTCATTTCCCCACCTGTTAACCACTCTTGTGTGTATGTGTATTACTCATTTAAAAATATTTGAGTAGTTAATGCACTTACACACAACATAAATATTCAGTGACTACAAAGAGAATTCAGAGAGAAGTGAGTCTCCTTGATCCCTAGCCAGCTTCTTGGGCATCCTGCCAGAAGTTCTGTGCATATACAAGAAATTAGATGGTGGCATACTATTAGACACATTCTTTTTTTTTGGCACTGTACACTTTCTATTTAACACAAAGAGCCACCACATTTCTTTCGGCCTGCATAGTATTATTCCACAGTTACTTAGGCTATTTCCACTATTTATCCAGTGACTACAAAAAATGTGTATTATTTCTTTAACAATGATAATAGCAAAGGTGGAAAAAGAAGAAAAAAGACCATCTACTGAGGTTAGAATATGTCTCCATTTGTTCAATATGCTGGGTGATAGGAATGAAAAGATAAGAAATTTAGAGCCTCCAAGAAAAGAGAAAAGCAGATTTTTTAGTCTCAAGGTTAGGAACACCTGTGCTTTTAATAAACAACTGATTTGCTTTTATCTGTGAATGCCATAACTGATCATGCCTCCCCTTTCTGTTATCTGCCATGAAAGCTTAAAGCCAAATTTTGGGACTGCTGTTTATCAAGAAAAGACATCCTGACATTCACTTTCTGTCACGACTTCGTCACCAGTTCCCCTTGCTTGCCCCTTGCCTCATATTTCTCTCATAAATGTAATTTAGGCTCTCTTCAAGGATCGGGTGTAACTTCATAAGGTACCTTAAATCCTTTTCAGAATAAATCAAAGGATGAATAATATTTTACAAAAATTGAGCTAAATGCAAGGCTCTCTCCAATGCCATCCTCAGAAGGGATGGATGGGCAAGACGCAAGGAGAAGATGCCTCCAGAAAACAACAAAAACCTAATTGGAGGTCAATCAATTGCTGAGCTACATGCGTCAAAGCTGAGGTCTTCGGCTTCTGAACACGCAGAGCAATTTAGCGCTCGAGTTCCCATGGCAACTGTGCCCGGCTTTCTCCAGCAAAGACGCTGGAGCCTGGCCTGCCGGTTGCTGGGGGGCTCTAGCTGCTGGCCGCGTGACTTCGCTCAGGCCTGGGTGTTTAGATACTCAGGGACTTTCCATTAACGGAAGTTCTGGATTTGGGCCTAATTGAAAATGCAGTTGCTGAGGAGAGGTAAAAAGTATACACTGGAGGTGGAGTGACACAGCAAGGTAGCCCTCCAGGACCTGAAGTTACTTTTCACTTCTCTTTTCCTTCCTCTCCCCGCTAAGAAGGAGCTCCGGAAGCAGGAGATAGAACCTCGGTGGGAGGAATCCACACCGAGCTGCGCTTTCTCAAAGGGGCTGAAAGAGTGCCGGGTACAGACAGGGGAAGGGCTGCCCTCATTAGCATTTTTAAAGCCTCAGCCTAATTGATTGCTTTGGCCTCCACTGAAGAAAGGTTGTGTTACCCGAAGGAGGATGCTGGAAGAGGGAAGCCCGGAAGTAGAATGGGGCAAGGTCTGTAAATGTCCCCCTCACCACTAGGGGAGAATATAGATGAGTATTCAACTGATCTGGAAGGAGGGAGGACTTTCTCAGCATGAAAAAACACAAAGAAAAACGGCAACATATTTGACAGCATCATTAAAAAAAAATGTTAGCACATCCCAGAGCACAAATAAACCAGAAATCAAAGACAAAATAGAAAGCCAGGAAATTAAAAAGATATTTGCAGCACAGGGCAAAAAAAGGCAAAAAAAGGCAAAAAAACTTTATTACATAAAGAGCTGTAAGTAATAAGCTCTTTACCAATAAGCAAAAAGATACACGTTTTACTTGTATAATCAGAAAAACCAATTCTGCTTAAAAAAAGAGGAGTGCAGAAGAACATGTCATTCTCTGAGAGGGAAGCTATTAGGAATCACAGAATGTAGATCAGCTCAGACAACTGCAAAAGTGGCTCAGGGAAGAAAGAGTTTGAAACGTGCTGTTTATTGCAGTGGGGAGATGGGGTGGAGGTCTTCTAAAGCTTATTTAAAAGCAATCAATTTAGAACAACCTATCGAAATGGTACTGGAACCTGTCACTGGCATACGCAGGCAGGAGGGCTTGGCTGGCTTCCCGTAGAGAGAGGACTATGGCAGAGAATGTGTTGCAGCATCTTCTTGGAAAGAGGGCTATGGTGATATATCCCAGGCACCTAGAGCAGACCTGGCCCAGCATAAGAAGGTACTCAGTGAGGCCTTGCTGAAGAGTCTGTGAGGCTCTCTTCATGACGACCAAGTCCTCAGGTGGAGTCCCTGGTCCCAAGCAGCCTTCAAGGGACTTACCTGGGAGCATACCTATACTGTGTTTCTGTAGGTGGCGGGACTATTCATTTCTCCCACAAACATTCCTTGAGACCTATTATCTGCTGGGCATGAGATGGGAGTAGAGGAGTGGACCCCCAAATGAGGAGCTTATAACAAAGAGTTCTCAGTCCACTGGGGGAGATAATATGTAACTTGTGAAAGAAGCAGCTTTTGAGATGGGCTTTAAAGGTTGAGTAAGAGTTCAATAGGCAGAGATGTAGTCTGGGCAGGTATAAGAATTGGAAATGAAGGCAAAGAGACGTGAGTGAGTGAGATAATCTCTAAGGCCCTTTTCAGCTCTGCCAATCTGTGATTCTGAACTTCAGCTTCATCCTAAGCAACAATACCTCTGTGAAATCATGGATTATATACGCTGGTTATACTGTCCTCTACTATGTAGAAAAAATAAATACATAAGCACTTGAATAAAACAAAACTTTCATTTCACTTAATGCCAGCGGCAGGTGTTCCACGTTTTGGGAAATTGTGACAATGCTAATAAAGAGCCACTGAGGGCTCTATCTCCAGAATTGAGAAGATTGGAGGGGGAGAGAATGGAGACAGGAAAACTGGTCAGAGGTTCTCATAAAAATCCAGTGATGAAAGGGGATGGGTCCTGGGGTTCCTGGGTGGCTCAGTCGTTTAAGCATTTGACTTCCGCTCAGGTCATGATCTCATGGTTCGTGAGTTCTAGCCTTGCATCAGGCTCCATGCTTGTCAGGCTTCACGCTGGCCAGTGGAGCCTGCTTGGGATTCTCTGTCCCTCTCCCTCTCGCTCTGTCCCTCCCCCACTCCTGCTTTCTCTCTCTCTCAAAATAAATAAATAAACTTTAGAAATAAAAAACTAGGGGCACCTGGGTGGCTCAGTTGGTCAAGTTTCTGACTTTAGCTCAGGTCATGATCTCGCAGTTCGTGGGTTCGAGCCCTCTGTCAGGCTCTGTGCTGAAGCCTGCTTCAGATTTTGTGTCTCCATCTCTCTCTGCCTCTCTCCTGCTTGCGCTCTGTCTCTCAAAAATAAATAAACATGTAAAAAGAAAAAAGAAAAAAAAAGAAAGGGGATGGGTCCTCAACTCAGAAGAAATGGGGTGTATAGGGAGAAGTGACTGATTAGACTAAGGAACGGGTTCCTAATTCCCAGTTTGCTGAACACAAATCCAAATGAGGCAGAGCTTACATTCAATCCTGGCCATTATATTCTTTTCAACATGGAGGGGTATTGTTTTACACTTCCCTTCCCCAATTTGGGACATATTGTTATGGTTGTTTAAATAAGGTGCCAATCTGACTGGGCAATGGCAGGAAATGTTTCCTCACAGGAAAGGCTCACATCAGATCCCTGCTGCCTTTTACAAATAGAAATCAAGCTTCCTCCTACAGAGGACAGGAGGGCCAGACCACAGTGGCACCTTCAACAGGTGTTAATAAGAAATAAAATTCTCCTTTTTGGTTAGCAGCCCAGGAATGAAGTGTTTGCAGAGGGCCTGGGAGGAGTGAACAGGCAACCTGTTCTCAGCTCTGTCATCTGAGCAGTGTGAAATGAAAGCCCAGAGAGATAGGTGGCTATGGGGAGACCACCACATATCTGCCTTTTCCGTTTGCAACCTGGAAGGGGCCTTCCCTTTTCACACACTGGAAAGTGACAAGTTTGGAAACCACCAGGGCCATCAGCCCAAGTTGCAGAAGCAGGTGAGAATGTCCTGTGCTCCTGGAGGAAGGGAAGAGTGACATAGGGGAAGGTAGACCATGAGGGGAAGGGTTAGGGAGGATCAGAGAGTAGCTAGATACCTGTCCCATCCCTTCTCACACCCCCAAGCCCACCTTCTTCAGTTGAGACCCCTAGCCTTGTTCCAGAAGTCTTATGGCCACCCAAGCAACTCCTAGCACAGTTGGCTTGGAGGCCTCCCAGCATCTCTGTGGCCTAACTGAAACATGCTTCTCTCCCCACAATTGTCCAAGCCTTTCAGTGCTTGACTTTTCGCACAAGAAAGCTCGCTGTCATCCCTACCCCGTGCCAGGCACTGGGGACAAAAACTGGAAATTGGGCATTCAGTCAGGCATGCCTTAGAATCCCAAGGGGCCAACTTTCTCAGAGGTTAACACGCTTTCATGTTGTTCCTTGTCCCATCACACTGAGAGTGCCACCAAGCCAGAGTGGGCATGCAGTACATGTTTCTTTAATTTGTTGAAGGAATTTTAAGCAACAAGAGAAAACAAGATCTATGTTGGCCAAACTTACTTTCCAAAATAGACAGTAAAGAAGCTTTATGTCTGATTTTTTCCCAAGCTGCTGAGATAAATACTGTATCAAGTTCAGTAGAAACCAAGAGGGGGCTTTGCCTGGAGGTATCTGGGAAGGCTTCCAGAGAGGATGTCATTGAGGCAAGTTTTGAGGAGTAAATGAGGTTTTCCAAGGGGGACACAAACACTCTAGCTAAGTGTATGGAATGGAAGTACGACCAAAGGTGTGCAGGTAACAGATTGGGATGTGTGGTTGGAGGCCTGAAAGTAGAAAATTTTGCTAGAATCAGGTGGTAGGAGGTGATGCTGGAAAGGTTGCTTGGACCCATGCTGTGGAGGGCCTTCAATTCCAGCTGGAGGAATAGATCAGGAACATGTTATGGAGAAGAAAATCTTAACTAAGATCGACCTGGCACTGATGCAGAAGCAAGCAAGGGGGAGGGTAAGGTAGGAGATGACCACGTGGCATAACAGTGTCTGGGACTTTTGGTCACTGCAAGGACAGAGAGGGAGGGCAAGGTGTGAAACGTTGATGATGATGTAGGGAAATAGGGTCTCTTCTATATTACTGGTGGAAGTGTAATTTGGCACAGCCATCTTAAGGAGCAGTTTTGTGACATCTACACATACCCCTCACCCCAGCCATCTGACTTCTAGGTACATACAATATTTCTACATGTACATGGGGAAATATGCACAAGAATGTTCACTGCAGCATAGTTGGTAATGGTGAAAGAAAGAAACAAGAAAGAAAGAAAGAAAGAAAGAAAGAAAGAAAGAAAGAAACCTAAGTTTCTATCAGCAGAGGATTTAGAAAAAGAGATTTTATTATTCATGTGATGGTTTACTAAGTAGCCATTACAATGAACAGCTTACACCTGTATGTATGAAAGGAATAGAGACCAAAAATATAGTGCTGAATGAAAAAAGCAAATTTCAAACAGCTACCTCACATGGACTATTTAAAATCCCACTTAGGACAGATTTTAAATGTCCAAAACCAATAGTGTACACCTTGTACAGACACATAAACATGGTCTGGCTATGTCTTACAGTCAAGATAATGAAGGACGGGACTGGGGAGGACAGCATATTGAGGGATTTCAATAGTATTCTATCTAATGTGTTATTTTGTGAGAAAAAGAATCTTGGGCAAATATAAGGCAGATGTTAACATTTGTTCATTTTGGGTGGAGGGTACATGAGCATTTGCTGCATATTCTCTGACTTTTTAAAAATTTTTTTTTCTAAGAAAAAGAGGAAAAAGGGAAAGAGAGGAGGGATGAAAGAGAGAGCTGGCCATTACCACATCTAGCAACTAGAAGCCCACAGACTCACACTGAAGGACATCACAGCCACAATCAAGAAAAATAACAGGAAAAATGACCCTACAGTTCTTACTAAATGCCACATCACAGAGCCTGGGCTCAGTGCCACTCTTGCCCGTATCCAGCTTCACTGGCTTTCAGTCAAGAAAACAATAAATAAACAGTGCACGAAAGTGACCCAAGGTGGAGAACAATGATTTGGAGATTTTTCCAGGCCCGGATGCAAAGGCACTTGGAGAGTGAAACTTACACATATGTTCCCCACATGACAAACAGCTCATCCTTGCAGCGTGTCCAAGTGCCACAGCCAAAGTGGCAGGTCTAGCCTTCGCCACAGGGCCAGGAGTGGAGGTGGAGGAGGAGGGCTTTCAGGGCATCAGAACAATAGAGAAGGACCTGAAATTGAAGGGAATGTAATCTCACTAGAACTAGAATGTAAGCTCCAGGGGGATTTATTTGGGTCTCTTTTGTTCACTGCTGTGTCGCTAGCCCCTAGAACAGTGTCTGGCATATAGGAGATACTCACTAACTCTGTGTTGAGCGAGTGAAAGGGAGAGGTGAATGGCTTGGGGTGGAAGAGAGGAGCCCTGAGTGTGCCCAGCTCTCCTTCATCTTGATTGTTCAAGTGACCAGCTTTCAGATGTGCTAAAGCAGACACTCACGGTGTTTCTAGTGACTTCATACTGCTGCCTATGGTAGGAGCTGGGGACTGGGACTGAGGCATTCACAGAAGAAAGGGTGATGTAGCTATAAAGAAGTGAAGCTACAGGAGGAGTAAATAGTCAGGAGGCTTGGATAGGAAACATCCCTAAGTAACTGAAAATCTGTATGAGTAGGGACAGGTATGGGGAGGGTGTTTTTGAAAGCCAAATGGACACAAGAGAGAATAAGGAAGAGAGGAGGAGTCTCACTGCTAGCTCATGAGGCGCCTTTGCACAAATTTGAGAAAGGCTCTTCCTCTTACTGGATGGACACTTTGGAGAGCTGCAATGCCTTTGGAAGAGGTAGGAAAAGGTGGCCCAAGGATGTAGGGCTTGGCTATTGGAGCTGGGGCTGGATTTTAGTCCCCACGCACAGGGCACTCTGGTACAGTGCACAACTTGCAGAACCAAAAGCAAGTGGCCCCAACCCCCAGGTCAGCATTCCGGACAACCGGGTTCTTCATAGTCTCCCATCATTCTGCAGCCTGCTGAGGGAACCGCCACCATCTTGGCTGCCATCCCTGCTTTGCAGCCCCTGCCAGACCTCCTTGCCCTGGACCACAGGCAGGAAGGTCCATTGAGCCAATGGACAAAAATTAGTTCGAGGGTGGATTTTGAATATTATTCTATGTGCAAGGACGCCATCCTATTATCAGGAACATCTCAACTACCCCAGGATGGTACACGGTTTTCTATTCTCCTGACAAAGGTCAAGTAAATTCCAGGAAGCTAGAGGCCAGAAACAAGCTGCTGCACCCTCTGGTGTTGCCTAAAGGAAATGCTGATGACATTTCTCCTGTCGTTCTGAAGGAGAAATGAAAGGCTGCCCAAACACCATCCCCAGTGAGTTTTTTGTCTCTGCCAGAATATCTGCATTGTAAACAGTAGGGATAGAACATTAGCAATCTCCCCAAGACCCCGGTGTGATCATGTCTCTCCTTCGCAAGCAAGAGAATACAGCCTCCTAATTCTGAGAATGTAGTGGCCATCAGATGAGAACTCTGTCACTCTGCCCCTCTCAGCAACAGACTTACCTGCATCTGCTTCTCATGTGCGCTTTTCTCCCCAGGTGGACAGATCCTTTGTTTCTTTCTCAGGGCAACCCCTGACTACTCCTACTCTGGATCGCATCCCACCCTATGAACTACCTTTCCTTGAACCCAAGTGAGGGAAAGTCACTTAATCTCTTTGTGCCTCCACTTCCTCAGCTGTACTATGTGGGGAGAAAACAGTATCTGCCTTATCGAGTTGTGAGGATTGAGTGAGTTAATTCACATACAGTGTTTAGCTTAGTGTTTGCCATATAGTAGGCACTCAATAAATGTTGCCTATCATCATCATCATCATCATCATCATCATCATCATGTGTGAAGAGCACAGTTAAGGGCAATGAAGTATTAATGGTACTGACCCAGTCTGGACAACCAGGTCTTAGATGGACAGCTCTGAAACTAGTTTGTTTCAGGATGGAGGCCCTACAAAGAAGGCTCTGGCTGCTGCCAGACTGGATCCTGGAGCTTTCGGGGTGCGTTCTTTTGCACAGCAGAATCAACAACGCTTTCCTCTTAAAACTCTTGGCTTCTCTTCTTGCCCCCTTTGTCCTATTTAGACATGTTTTCCTCATCTGAACTAACTGGGCAACCCAAGGGCTGTTAGCACTAGGAACTGGCCTCAGGTGCCATGTTGCATGAAGACTCGAGGCACACCTTCTCCATACCCAGCCCAGCACCCTGAACCTCACAGTGGTTGGGAGAAATCTAATAATGGTTCTCATCCTCAAACACTTGGAACTCCATGGAACCCAATTTAGGGAAACAATTACTGAGTTAAAAAAAATAAAAACAAAACCTTGCAGTCAGGACTAAGCTCAATATAGGCAAAGAGGATCTGGAGAGCAAGAGAAAGATCCCAAAGTGTCTCCTCTGTCATTCAGTGGCTGTTGCCTAAAATTCCACCATTAGAACACTTTGTTTCATAGCCATTGCCATTGTCTCCAGTGAAAATTCAGAGGTCCCAAGAATGGGAAAACAGTGAATCATCTCCAATGTTGATGGCTTCAGTGGAACAGTTTACTTGAGCAATGTCTCTGCAAAACTCAGAAACACAAATGCCAGCTCCTTTCTCTCCCTGCTCGGCCTGCCAACACCTACTGAGAAGTAAAGACTCAAACACAAGTCAGGGAAGCACAATTGTGGAGACCCCTTGAGGGAAGCATGAGGACAACTAGGCTTCTAGATATGGTTTCAGGTTGATGGGAGAAAAGTTGATTAAGTGAGGGGTGTGTGTGTGTGTAAGGGGGAGGGAACTAAAGGTGCAGCCACATTTCAACTTCACCCACCTTCAAGGTGAACAATAGCTACTACAGTGTGTGCACATCACACTGCATTTTGATTTCAACAAACCTGGAGTTTTAATTCCCACGCTGCCTCTTATTAGCTGTGTGACTTTGGAGAAGTCACTTAACCTCTCTGAACCTCAATCTTCCCATCTGTACAATCCTGATGATAATAATAATAACAATACCAAATTTGTAACATTGTTTTGGGGCTTAAATGAAAAATAAAAAAAGATGTGCAACGGAAACTAACCCAGTGCCTGACACAGGGGAACTCATTTATTTGTTACATCTGAATTTTGCTCTGAGCGACAATAGGGGCTTTGCCAGCAATGTAAAGACACTGAGAAGCAGAAACACAGGACAAAGGTGACTCCTGAACATCCTCTGCAGTGCCCATCCTTGAAATGTCCCCAGAGAAGAGAGCTTAATCTTAAGACCAGGATTCGGGAGCCAGAATCCAGATGGCATGGCCCATTTATCAGTGTCACCAGACTCTCAACTTTAATAAGCTTTCTGCATTTGTAACCACAGGAAGAAGAGGAAATGGTCCAGATTCCTTAGGGATAATGAGCACTGCCAGCTCACTTTTATATTGGCCAAGTGCATCGTGATCATTCTGATTAGTTTGTTCTAACTTCAGCCTTCAGGAGGCACAGGAGTATTTTTCTCTTTGTTTAAAGATGTAGCAGTTGGGAAGCACAAGCTTTCTGCCATTTCCAACACTTGGCCTGGTCAAATCCCTCTTCTAGGGATGTGGAGTTGCCTTATTGCTGTAAGAATGTCAGGGATGGCTTTTTAGGGTCTAGTGCCATTCAATACTTTTCCAGGAAGATAGGCTACCTGGTGTTGTCTAAAAGGCTCTGTCTTTTACCTATCAGATGGGGCTGTAGGCCGGCCTAGGAGCAAAGAAACTCCAAACCTTAAAAGGTTAGGAATGCAGGGACCAGGGAGTCAGGGAAAACGGACCAATGAAAGTGCTTAGCAACATCCAAGGACCAATGGGGGTGAGCCCCTCTGTTTCCATGAGGCAGCCTTGATTTTCACTGGCTGTGAAGGTGAAACTGTCTCCCTAAACTGGGGAGGGGGGATCTGCAGCTCTGTTTAGGTGCTTATACCTGCCAATGGAGGGGCCTTAAGAAAACTGGGAGAGCTCCCACTCAGGCCTTTAACATTAGTAAGTTCTGAGCCGTATCAAAAAAACTAAAGCAGTTTTTAGCAGACTTTCATTTTTGCCAGGTCTGCACAAGTGCAAATTGTGGTCTGTACACAATATAAACAGACACACATGGTCATCTTAAACCCCTGAGTGAAGGGAGAGCTATTTATATGTTGGTACCTATCCCAGGACTGTCTCAGTCAGCAAGGATGATCAAAGATATTCTGCCCACTCAACCTGGCCTAGCTCTAGAATCCACATGAACTCAGCCTGATAGGGCACTAGGGGTTCCCTCCTCAGCAAGTGGTATGAGAGGACATTGCAGATAGCGTGTGCTGCCCTGGGCATTGCATCTGAGGCTGGGAGTGAGCTGGGCCCCAGAGGCCATGGGGGCTTTCCACCCTTCATTGCCCCTGCACCTCACCATGAGGGGCTGGTTTTCCTGACCATCCATTGTGCATGGGGCCACTGTCTTTGGTCTCTCCAACAGCTCCACTGCACAAGAGACCTAGTACCCAGTTCTGAGCCTCAGCTGGCTGCTGGGGTGACAGTTGGCAGTTCTGGCTCCTGCCAGCCCCTCCCTTCCCTTAATGTTGGATCTCTGCATAGATTCCCTGGCTTTCGTAGGCCTGTGAGATGGGCAGCTAGAGTCCCACTGAATGCCAAGGACTACTATTGTACCCTGCTCCCTGCATTTCCCAGGTAAGTGCCATCTGTACAAGATTTGCCTTGAGTTTTCCCCATGCCCCTTAGACAGTGTACTCAGACTGCTTCTCATGCTCTAGCTGAACTATTCTTCAATTTTTTCTTTTTTTTTTTTGAGTGGGGAGGGGCAGAGAGAGAGAGAGAGGGAGAGAGAGAATCCCAAGCAAGCTCCACACCCAGCACAGAGCCTGACATGGGGCTTGATCTCATGATGGTGAGATCATGACCTGAGCCGAAATCCAGAGTCAGGCTCTCAACTGACTGAGCCACCCAGGCGCCCCACTGTTCTTCGGTTTTAGCACCTAATATGTGCTAGAAACTGGGAAGGTTGCTGGGTCTTAGTTGTCCCTGGCCCTTCTGCCCAGTGGCAGCTTGGACCCTGATGGCCCCATACCCCACATGGGAGCTTCCAGAATGCTCTACAGCCAAGGTCACATCATTTAGGAAATTTCCAAGAGCCACTCTCCTTGTGAAATCTCTAAAGTTCTTGGGGGCCTAAACAATGTCAAGGGGTGAATGGGAGAGACACCCTGACAGAGATACTGGTTGATGCTCATGCTTACAGGAGCTTGAGTTCTTGTTTAGGGAGGAGCACCTTCTCTTCCACTCAACTGGGGAAGAGTTCCAAAACTAGGAGGAATCTGAATTCACTCTGCCATCCTAAAGTCTGGTCTCTAGTTGTGTCAGATGAGCCCCAATCATGTGAGAATCCAAAAAGGCACAATGTCCTCCATTGCTACCATGTTTGCCCTGAACACCTGCTTCCATTTCTTTGGATTCCTGATTTACACTAGTTTCCCTCACTGTTCCAGAAGCCCTGCTTGGAGTTCCAGTCTGTTGAGGCTAAGATTGACTTGTGTCCCCTCAGCTCCAGCATTTCTCTTCCATGACCACAGTATCGGCCATACGTCTCTGGAACTGACTCCCTGCATTCCTCCCAATTAACCTGGTAGCTCCTTAAGGACAGGTGCTCAGCCTCATTCATTGCTGTATCCCCGTCACCACACAAAGAGTGTGTGATACAAAGGAGGGCTCAATAAGTGTTTTCAGAATACATGCACTCAACTTCAAGTGTAAGACTAACCTGGTTTCTTCACAGTTTGCTCAGTTTATTTTGTACTTGCAGAATCTCTACTCCTTTCTAGGAAAGATCTTACCCAAAACTTGGAGTTCCATTTGCCTGGAGTGGGAAAGGACAAGGGCTGATACAGGCCCCAGGTGAGATGGAGAGCAAATCAAAATAATGAACTGTGTGTGGCCCAAGAGGGACAGAGACCACACTGGTAAAGAGGGAGCCTCAGGGAGTCTGATGCATGCCAGCCTCTGAGAAAAGGAACAAGCAGAGTAAAGTGTTCACAGGGGCATTTAAGAAGTCATTTCTAAGGGAGCAAAGTCTAACGGAAAGAGTATAGGCCTGAGGCCATAGTGTGTAGGTAAAACCCCAGCTTTGCCATTTACTGGGTGACCTTGGGCAATTTCATAAGGAAACTTTTCATTGCCCAGTTTCCTCAGATGTAAAATGAGGCAGTAATATTGTCTGCTTCACTAAGTTAGCACAAAGATTACAAATAATACATAGCCAACTACCTTATAGTATAGGTCATTCTTAATAAATGGCATATATTAATACCATTAGCAACATTTGGTACATGATTGATATTCACACACAAAATGTGACCTGGTTGGATTTGCACAGG
This sequence comes from Panthera onca, assembly GCF_046562875.1. NCBI lineage: Eukaryota > Metazoa > Chordata > Mammalia > Carnivora > Felidae > Panthera > Panthera onca. Next base: position 70,982,410 of record NC_138357.1, read on the forward strand.
CCTCAAATGATGTCTTCAGGGGTCTTCATGTGTGTAGGAGGGTTACAGTTTCTGGAAAATTCATTTTAGGATAGTAAATGAAGTGACAGTGAACTGGCCATTTAGAAAGGGGTATTTAGGTTTGCTGGGGTTGAGAAGTACTGGAAACATGTGTTTCTGTTGCGTGTGCATGCCCATCTCCTCCAAGTCAACTGTGGGCACCCCAGTGGCAACACTGATCCCAACTCTCCTCTCTCCTCTGCCCCACCACTCTGCATACCTATCCCAGGCCTGGCACAGAACAGATGTATGAGTGGAGAGGGTAACCAAAGAGTTCTGAACAGGAGCTATCTGGCCTGGGTCTGTGAGAGCCCTGAAGTACATGTCTGCAGCTGCTTTGTCCATTCATCCATTTGCTTACTCAATGAAGCACCTACAGTGTACCAGATCCACAATAGGTCCATACCTTCAAGCTAGGCCCAAGGCTCCCTGTTCACTCTTCATGTTCTCGCAGCTCCTTCTATTAGCTCAGGGATTGTCTTCTGGTTCGGACACTCTGCTCAGCTTTGAATTTCAGCCTCTTCCCAAGATTCTGCCACTTAGGTCCTCCCCACTGACTCCTACCATTACTGCTTACAAATAGGTGTGGTCCAGTCCCTAACCCCCTTCCCCACTCCAGGACACCCCACCCCAGACTGGCCCTAACACTTCAGGCCCTTACTGGTCTGAAAAGGGGGTCAGGAGTGAGGACCAACACACACACACAAAGAAAACAGAGCAGTTGAGTCCTGCTCTCAGGAAGTTGATGAGAGGAAAAGTGAGGGCATGGAGAAACAGTGAGGCCGGGAAGTCAGCTGGTGACAGTCCTCTCCTAGACCTCTCTTGGGGGGGTGACCTGCAACCACCAACTTCCCACAGAAGCAGCAGTGAGGGCTGCCTGCCACTGCATCACCACACAAGCTTGGAGCCCTGGAAGCAAAGCTTCAGGCTTTTGTTTCAGAGACTAGCTTGCTCTGCCAGATGGTGTGATTTGAACACACTCTAGCTGTTTTTCTGCTGAAATCACAGAGATTAGGAATCACAGAAGGGTGAGTAGAATGCACGTGACAGGGGCCGAGGGCGTGGCTTCATCCACGATGCCTCCAAGGCCTTTGTCTCCAGCAGGGCCTCCAGAGTCCTCCAGTCACCACCCAGGGCCAGTCTACTCCCTCTTACCTGAAAGAAAGCACTTGGGATCTGTGGCAGCTGTTTCTGTCAGAGCTGGCAGGCCTTGTAGGGAAGCCCAGAACTGAAGGGAGAGGGGGAAAGAGAAGGCAAGCAGCATCCTGCGTGGGCAGCTTCTGAGAGACCATCCTCGCCTTGTCCTTCTTGTACTCCTGTTTTTCATCCCATCCCCACCCCTAGCCTGCTGAGTATCAATAGCTGTGGGCCAGAATCAGATGAGTAAATAAGCCAGACACTAAATATTTCAACCCAGAAAGGGAAAAAGGGAGGGGATGTGAAATCCAGCCCCGATTTTCTTCTTCTCCAACTTCTTGGATCTTATTTGTGCTGTCTTCTGTTTTAAAGATGGTTTTGAAAGTCCGGTGGATATATTTCTGCATCACCCAGGAGTCGGGCTATTTGTGGAAGGGCAGGGCAGGGCATCTGACCTTGGCTTTTCTTTCCTGCTCCCTTCACATTACAGTCATATCAGAGGCCACTAAAGAGTAGGCATGTTTTGATGGTGTAGCTTACAAATGCAAAATAATCACCAATGTTGAAAAGTGACACTATTTAATATTAAAACAAAATCTGAATTTCTGGCATCTCAAAAAACTGGAAGATGTGGCAACCTGGGTCAGGAATTCCAGATGAGAATGAACACAAAAGCTTAGAAGCAGCTGTCCCCTTAGACAAGGTGCAAACTGTCCAATTTTCCACAGTCCCCACTTCTCCTTGTGGTGCTTCAGGCATGGGGGGCCACTTATCATGCCCATGCTTGTCTTTGTTTGTACATGACCTGCTTCACTCACGTATGTTAACTTCTTGGGCCTTGTCAGCATTTTTCAGTTTAAATCCCTGATTTACATTCAGCTACTTATTATTTCCAAAACACTCCTCCACATTTGCCTTTATTCCACCCTCTGTGTGGAACACTACCCACAGCCTACCTAGAAAATGGTTACCCATCCTTTAAGATCCAACCAAAACTTCATATCCCCATGAAGCTTCATGCAAGCAGAGCTGGGGATTTCCTCCTCTAGATTCTCGCGGCATCTAGTCCAAGTTTCCGTCATTATTGTTTACCCATTGGATTATAATGATATGTTTATATGTCTGTTTCTGCTGCTATGCTGTGTGTTCCCCAAGGACAGGGAATGGGTCTACCTTATCCTTGAATCACCAGCTCCTAGTGCAGGTGTGACACATAGGAAACACTCAAATGCTTGTTAAATAAATGATGACTGGCTAGCGAGATAAAAAGGGGGTTATGAAGCATCCACCCAGTATAGATAATGACTGTCCCTTTATGGGACTAGAGGCAAGTTGGGTGGCACCTGAGTAGTCCTAGTTTCCCCGAAGTGGTAGCTATGTGAAGTCAGTCTCATTTGGCACTGAGTGCTTGGTGTAGAGTCTGACACACTCCAGGTGCTCAGGGACTAAAAGAATTGAGTCCATCTGACCAAGGAGAATGACAGTTGAACTTCAGTTTGGGTTTGGAGTGGTCCAGGGGCCAGTCTACCTCACTCTGGTTTAGAATACTGCCTTCAGCACAACTTAGCTCTGGGACCCTGGGCAAGTGACTTAACATCCCTGAGGTTCAATATCCAAACCACAAAAAAAAAGGAAATAAAAATACTTCATTACAGAGTAGATATGAGGAGGTAAACAAGGTACCTCTAGACCAAGTGACATGCTGCAGTCAGTTAATATGTGTTTGGGCCCTTTGTTAGTCTGGATTAGTAAGAGAGTATGAGTGTGTGAGAATTAGTGGGTATGTTCAATAAAATGTGGAACTGCATAGATATGATCTGTGTTCCTATATAGCTCTGAGTCCTTGGGATACCTTCTCAAGGAAAGATTAGGGCACATCCCTTAAAAGGAAGAATCCTGTTTGAGGATGGTCAACAAAAGCTCCAAAGAGTAGTAAGCTTAATTCCTCCATCAGAGGCTGCCCATGGGCACAGCAGAGCTCTGCCCCGCCCCCACTCCCTTCCTATAGTGCCCACAATGCCCCTAGGTATGAACGCTACACTTTCTTAACCCATTTTGGGTTGCAGTTTCCTCATCTATGTAACGGGAATGGTAACAACTGCTTGGAAGGTTGGGTAGGTAATCTAAAAGCACTTAACTTGGTGTTAGTGTACAAAGCAGAAGCTCAATAAACATTAGGGTTCTTTCTCTTCCCTGGAACCATAGGACTGCAGGCTAACACATGAAAACTGGCAGAGGGAGGGACACTGAGTGTGCATTGTACTCTGAAGGGGATGGTACTCTGTGCATTGTACTCTGAAGGGCATGAAAGTGACAGGTACAGGAGGAATTTTAATAGGGCCATGATGAGATGAGACTGAAGAATTGAGAATGGATGCAGAAGATGCATGGGTGAGTCCAAAATGTGAGGGTGGGTGGGTTTCTGACTGAGTCCTGAATACCCACAACAACTTCACATGGCACCCAGCTGACCTGATGCAACCAGCAACCATCTAACCTAAAAGGCCCAGACTGTGGTTAACCAATGTTTCTGAGATTTCCAACAGACACCACATGGGGATTATTGATTGGAAGTGTACCTGCCACTGAACTTGACTGAACTCGAAGTAGTAGGCTTTTTTGAATGGTTCAAAAGATATTTCATAGTGGCATTGTTTATAAACAGTGAAAAATGAGAAGAAATGTAAATGTCTAACAACTGGAGAATGGATAACTGAATTGTGGTACAGCCATTATGTGGAATAGTATACAGCAATAAAAATGAATTAATTATAACTCATGTATCATCATGGATAAATTTTTAAAAAAGAAAGCTACAGAAGAATATGTATGCACAGTATGATGCCAATTATATAAAGTTTAAAAACATGCAAAAATAATATGTATTGTTTATGGATGCATACATATGTGGTGAAAGTATAAATACATGCATGGGAATTAGAAACATATACTGGCTTTTTATAGGCTAGGATGGGGTAGAACTCACAGCTAGATGATGATAAGTTATTTCTTAGCAAAGATCTGAAGCAAAGGTGGCAAAATGTTAAGATTTGACATTTTTCTCTCTACTTTGCTAAATGTTTTAAAGACTTTATAATTTTGAAAATTCATGGCAACAAAGGGTCTCAGGCTGCCCCTGCCTCATCCTTTTATACACACTCCTTTGTTGAGAATCTGCTGCAACAGGCATGAGACTGGTGGTATATCATGTTTCTCCTGACCATAAATCATTTATGACATTCATACAACCCTGGGGAAGGAAGTACCACTTTCACCTCATTTTATAGAGGAGGCACTTGAGACTCAGGTGAAGTGACTTGTCCAAGGACAAAAAGTGCAATTAGATCCCAGGCTCCCAAGCCCCACTCTCATACCCTGCACCTAGAAATATGAGTCCTATGCTGCCAAAGAAAACTGGGATTCTTTGAGCTTCCTGGTGCTTTGGATTCTGTGTTAAAACGATTGATCAGCCTTTCTCAATCTTTTACCCAGTGGCAGAGGCAACCCAGGTCTGGCATCTCCCAGCCCTCCACCCAGCGATAGAAAGTGGCCTAGGCAGACCTTTCCTTCACTGGTGGCACTAGCAGAGGTTGAGTGGGAGCCCTGTTGACACTGGGTTTCCAAGAGAGTTGGCTGGGTGAGCCACTCTCTGCTTTGTAGCCTTATATCTCTCACTGTTTACCAAGAGCAAGAAGCCTGGGGAATCACCATCTGCCACCACTAGACCACTAGGAATCAAGTAGGAGCTCCACAGGCATCTGTCCTGGAAAAGCTTTCCTTATTCACAGGTCTGGTGTCTCCCACCACCACCTAGTAGTATCAGTCCTACAGAAGTGCACTCTGTTCCTGTGGAAAGCACCAGTAGGATGAGAAAAGTAGGCCAGAATAGCACTGCATGGGCTCTGAAAACAAAATTGTCGTTGGAACCACAGCCCACAGAAGTAGGTCAGGACCTACCTATGAAATCTATACAGAATGATTCTCTGCTAAAATAGAAGATTAAAATATGATCCAGATTCTTCTAACATAATATCTAAAAGGTCCAGTATACACACAAAAAATCACTCATCATATCAAGAACCAGGAAAATCACAACATGAATGATAAAAGACATATGCCGATGTCTTTTGGCATATGTCAGATGTTGGCATTAATGAATAAGAATTTTAAAGCAACCATCATAAAAAGCTTTAACAAATACTTTTGAAAAATAAAAATAGAAAATCTCAACCAAAGTAATAGAAGATAAAAAAGAACCCAATAGAAATTATAGAACTGAAAATACAATAACAAAAACCCACTGAATAGGCTCAACAGAAGAAAGACTATGACAAAGGAAAGGATCAGTGAACTTGAAGGTGGAACATAGAAATTATAGATTCTGAATAGCAGAGAGAAAATAGACTGAAAACACATGAACAGAGCATCAGAGAACTGTGGGACAATAACAAAAGATCTAAGATTTATATCATCAGAGCCCCAGAAGGAGACAAGAAATAAAGTGAGACTAGAAATAAAAGTGAAAGCTCCCTAAATTTGGTAAAAGACATAAGCCTACAGATTCAAGAAGGTAAGCAAACCCAAATAGCATACACCCAAAGAAATTCACACCAAGAAAAGTTATTTAAAAACTTCTGAAAATTTAAATACAAAGACAAAGTAATCAGAGAAAACAATCCATTATCCATAGTGGACAAACATTTCAACTGAGCAAATTTTTCATCAGAAATCATGGAATCCAGAAAAAAAAGTAGCACATTTTTTAAGTACTGAAAGAAAAGTGCTGTCAACTTTGAATCCTACATCCAATGAAAATATCTTTCAGGAATGAAGGGGAAATCAAGACATTCTCAGAGGAAGGAAAGCTAAGAGAATTTGTCATCAGGAGACGTACTCTGGGAGAATAGCTAACGGAAGCTCTCTAAACATAGGAAATGATTGAAGAAGGAATTTTGGAACATCAGGAAGGAAGAAAGCACATGGTATGCAGGAATATGAATAAATACAGTAGGGTTTTCTTCTCTTAAATTTTCTAGATTATGTTTCATGGTTGAAGAAAAAAACTATAATACTGTCTAATGTAGTTCTAAATATATGTAGAAGAAATATTTAAGACAATTATAAATGGGGGTAGATTAAAAAGTCATAAAGGGAAGTAATATTTCTATACTTCACTTGAACTGGTGAAGTGACAACACCAGCAACTGTTTATAATATAATATAATATAATATAATATAATATAATATAATATAATTCCCTACAGCAAAGTTATACAAAGAGACATACTCAAAGACACTACAGATAAATCAGAATAGAATTCTGAAAAGTGTTCAAGTAACCCACATGAAGACAGGAAAAGGAAAGCAGAAAACAAAAAATAAAGTGGCAAACTTAAGCACTAACATATCAATAATTACAGTAAATGCAAATGGTCTATATATTAAAACTGAAAGATACAGATTACCAGAGTGGACTAAAAAACATAACCCAACTACATCTTGTCCACAAGAGACTCACATCAAATGTAACAATATACGTAGGCTGAAAGGAAGAAGATGATAAAAGATATGTCATGCAAACATTAATTTTAGAAAGCAACAGAGACTGTATTGATATCAGATAAAGGAGACTTTAGAATTAAGAAAATTACAAAGAAAAAAAGACATTACCTATGATGAAAGGATACATCCACCAGGAAGTCAGCAATCCTAAATGTGTATATAAAAAATAATAGAGCTGCAAAATACAAGAAGCAAAAGCTACCAGAGCTGAAAGCAGATATAGGTGGATCCACAATTATAACTGGGGACTTACAAATTCCACTTGCAATAATTGATAGACCTACTACACAGAAGAACTCAACAACACAGTCAACTCATAGGATCTAACTTACATACATAAAACACTCCACCCAATAAGAACAGAGTACACATTTTTCTCAAGCATTCGTGGAACACCCATTAAGATGAAGTGTATCCTAGAATATAAACAAACCTCAATACATTAAAAATATCTGAGGGGAACCTGGGTGGCTCAGTCAGTTAAGTGTCTGACTCTTGATTTCGGATCAGGTCATGATCTCACAGTCGTGAGATTGAGCCCCATGTCGGGCTCTGTGCTGGATGTGGAGCCTGCTTAAGATTCTATCTCTCCCTCTCCTTTTTCCCATCCTCTGCTTGTGCTCTCTGTCTCTCTTTCAAAACTTAATGAATGATTTTGGTTTGAATGCTCCTGGTTTGCAAACTGTCTTTCTGGTGTGTGCACAATAAACTTCTACTAATTGCTAATTCAAAACAAAAACAAAAACAAAACAAAACAGAATGAATGAATTAATGAATAAATAAATAAAAATATTTGAAGTCACATTGAGTGCATTCTCTGACTATAATGGAATCAAAATTAAAATCAATTTTAAAAAGACAACAGGAACATCTCCAAGCATGTAGAAATTAAACAACACACTTCTAAATAATCATGGGTCAAAGAGGACGCCTCAAAGAAAAAATTTAAATACACTGAACTTGGTAAAAATTAAAATACAACATACCAAATTTGTTGGATCTAAAACAGTACTTAGAGGGAAATTTATGGCACTAAACGCTTATATCAGTAAAGGGGAAAGGCCTTAGATCCATAATTTGGAAGTTCCTTCCCCAAGAAAGTAGAAAAGAAAAATCGACCCAAAGCAAGAAGATTTAAGGAAAGAATAAAGATAAGAGCAGAAATCAATGAAATTGAAAATGAAAAAGCAACTGAGCAAAAACAATGAAACAAAAGCTGGCTCAAAAAAAATCAACAAAATTAATAAACCTCTAGCAAGATAAACAAAGGTGAAAAAGAGAGAAGACACAGATCATCAATATAAGGAATAAAACAGGGATATCAGCACAGATCCTGAAACCATTAAAGATAGAATAAGCAAATATTATGAACAACTTAACACTCAAATTCAACAGCTTAGAAGAAATGGACCAATACTTCAAAACCACAAATTACCAAAGCTCAATCAAGAAATGGATTGTCTGAATAGTCCTATGATTTAAAAAATTGAATTCAAAATTTGAAAAGCTTCCAAAAAAGAAATCTCCAGGCCAAGGTGGTTTCATTGGAGAATTCTACCACATTTAAAGAAAAATTAACACCAATTTTACACAGTTTTTTACAGAAAATAGAAAAGGAGGGAACACTCCCCCAATTCATTTATGAGGTCAGTATACAGACCAATGGCACAAAATAAAGAACCCAGAAACAGACCCACAAAATACACCCAACTGATTTTGACAAAGGTGCAAAAGTAATTCAATACAGGAAGGATAGCCCTTTCAACAAATGGTACTGAAAGAATTGAGACCCACAGGCAAACAAACGAACAAACACCCAAAATCAAATCAAAATGAAACAAAACAAAAACACCTCCAAACAAAACAAAACAAACAACTTCAGCCTAAACCTCACACTTTACAAAAGAATGAATTAACTCAAAATGGGTTAGAGAAAATCTAAGGTGAGACAAAGAGTTCTTGGACTTGATGCTGAAAGGACAAGGTATAAAAGGAAAAATTGAAAAATTTTATAAATTCAACCTCATTAAAGTTAAAACTTTTTGCTCTGTAAAAGCCCATGAAAACACAAGTTGCAGAGTAGTGGAAAGTATTTGCAAACCACATAGTTAACAAAGGACTAGTATCTAGAATACATAAAGCACTTTCAAAACTCAAAAGTAAAAAAAAATGAACAATTCAATTAGAAAATGGACAAAAGCCATGAACAGACATTTCACTGAAGAGGATATACAGATGGCAAATAAACTCATGCAAAGATGTTCAACATCATTAGCCATTAGGGAAATGTAAGTAGAGGCCACAGTGCAGTATCACCACACCTATCAGGATGGCTAAACTTATGGGAATGCAAGCTGGTGCAGCCACTCTGGAAAACAGTATGGAGGTTCCTCAAAAAACTAAAAATAGGGGCACCTGGGTGGCTCAGTCTGTTAAGTGTTGGACTTCAGCTCAGGTCATGATCTCGCACTGTGTGACTTTGAGCCCCACATCAGGCTCTGTGCTGACAGCTCAGAGCACGGAGCCTGCTTCGGATTCTGTGTCTCCCTCTCTCTCTCCCCTCCCCCACTCGTGCTATGTCTTTCTCTCTCAAAAATCAATAAATGTTAAAAAACTTTTTTAAAAACCTAAAAATAGAACTACCCTACGACCCAGAAATTGCACTACTAGGTATTTATCCAAGGGATACAGGTGTGCTGTTTTGAAGGGACACATGCACCCCAATGTTTATAGCAGCACTATCAACAATAGCCAAAGTATGGAAAGAGCCCAAATGTCCATCAATGGATGAATGGATAAAGAAGATGTGGTATATATAAACACACACACACACACACACACACACACACACACACACACACACACGGAGTATTACTCGGCAATCAAAAAGAATGAAATCTTGCCATTAGCAATTACATGGATGGAACTGGAGGCTATTATGCTAAGTGAAATTAGCCAGTCAGAGAAAGACAAATATCATATGACTTCACTCATATGAGGGCTTTAAGAGACAAAACAGATGAACATAAGGGAAGGGAAACAAAAATAATATAAAAACAGGGAGGGGGACAAAACATTAGAGACTCATAAATATGGAGAACAAACAGAGGGTTACTGGAGGGGTTGTGGGAGGGGGGATGGGCTAAATGGGTAAGGGGCATTAAGGAATCTACTCCTGAAATCATTGTTGCGCTATATGCTAATTTGAATATAAATTTAAAAATAAAATTAATTAAAAAAGAGAATGGCTAAACTTAAATAACAAACAAACAAAACAAAACAAAAACCCATAGCGACCACACCAAATGCTGGTGAAGATGTTGAGAAACTGGATCACTCATACACTGCTGGTGGGAATATGGCATGATACAGCCACTCTGGAAAATAGTTTGACAATTTCTTTAAAAATTAAGCATGCAATTACCATACAACTTAGCAATTGCACTCTTGGGCATTTATCCCAGACAAATGAAAACTTATGTTCACAGACAAACCTGTTACATAAATGTTCATAGTAGCTTTACTCATAACAGCCCCAAACTGGAAACAACCCAGATGTCCTTCAACAGGTGAATAGTTACACGAACTAGTAGTGCATTCATACCATGGAATACTACTCAGCAAAAAGAAGGAGTTTACTAATAGATGCAACAACTTGCAAGTACCTCAATAAAATTATGCTCAAAGAAAAAAGCCAGAATTGAAACATTACATATGATATGAATTCCTCCATATAACATTCTTGAAATAACAAAACAATATATACTCTTGGAGAATAGACTCTTGGTTGCCAGGGTCTAGCCATGGGGGGTGGGGGTGGAGAGAAGGTAGTGGGTGGGCATGAATACCAAGAGGTAGCACCAGGGGGATCTTTGTGGTGATCAGAGAGTTCTGCATCTCGATTGTGGGGAAGGTTACACAAATCTATACGTGTGATAAAATTGCATGCATACAATACATACGCACACTCACATACCAAGTGGATGTAAAACTGGTGAAATCTGAATAAGCTCTGTGGATTGTACCAATATAAATTTCTTGGTTTTGATATTGTGCTATAATTATGGAAAATGTCAACATTGGAGAACACTGGGTGTGGGGTCACAGGACCCCCTGTACATTTTTTGCGACTTCCTGTGAATCTAATTACTTCAAAATAAAGAATTTTTTAAAGAGGGTTGGTTTATGTATTTGGTGTATTTATTTCCTAAGATGTCAGAGCTGGGTTTTTTAGGAGAGGTCATAAGTCCCTATATGGGAAAGCAGGGAAGGGAGGAAAACCAGAATTTGCTGAGAACCTGCTCTAGGCCAGACAATTCACATACACATGATCTTATTTAGTTCTCAAGACAACCCTGACAAGGTTGGCGTTTTATTCTCATTTCACGATGAAGGAAATGAGACTTAGGTTCAGGGCTTATCCAAGTTAGTAGCTAATAATTCCTGATTGAAACTAATAAGTAGAAAATGCTTATGTGTGCTAAGTGCTATTCATGAATTACCTCATTTAATACTCAAAATAACTATGTAAGGCAGGTATTAGTATTACCCCCATTGCACAGATGAGGGTCCTCAGGATTCAGAGAGGTAAAGTGACCTGCCCAATATCACGCAGCATTGGAGATGTGGAATCAGGATCCAAGTCAGGCGTGTGTGAGTCTGATGCTCTTTTCCTCAACTCTAAGGCATTTCCCAAAGTAAAATGGGGTCAGAAATGCATTTCAAATACTGGAATTAAAATTAAAAAAATTTAGTTAAAAAAAAAAAAAAAAGGAAATTCATTTCCGATTCCATGGCAGAAATGAGTCCTCCTTGGTGCCCTCAATAAGTCCTATGTGGTCTCCTATCCGATCCCCTAGAACCCTTTATTGCATATATACTTCCGCATGTCTGCCTCTCCCTCCAACTGTTAAATTACCTGAACTCCTTTAGAGATAGAACCGTGGTTTACTCATGTTTTTGACTCTAGAGCTTGCCATGAGGTAGGGGCACAACTGATGTCTGGTGCACGGACAAAAGAAATTAGAGATCACTTTAAATCCTGTGAACAATTCTCTCCTCACTAAGGGGGCTGGACCTGGGAATATTTGAGAGCACGCCCTTACCAGCACCTGACAAGGCTGGGCTGGGTAGACCGGTGGACCTGGCTCTCTTTGATACTCCATCACAACCACTGGTGTGCTGGAGCCAGTTTGTCCTTCCTCACCGGAGCCTGTTAAATTTTTAGAATTTTGCAAGCCAGTTATTAAACTGTAGCTTGAAATCAGCCATGGTGGGAATATTTATGCCACAAAAATTGGCAGACACTACAAAGCCCAGCACCCCCACTACACACACCAGAACTGGCTGTTAAACATTTACCAGCACACCACTGAACACAAACATTTGGTTATAGCACTTTGGGACATGTAAATAAAGAACACCAAGGGGAAGGGGCAAAAGTGAACCTTCTGTGGTGCTTCAGATGTTCTATACCTTGATCTGGGTGGTGGTTACACACATGTATACGTATGTAAAAATTCATTGAGCTGTGCATTGACAACTAGTGTACTTTATGCAATTTACTGCATGTATGTTTTCCTGAATGAAAATAAACTCCCAAGGTAGCCAAAGAGCTGTGGATTGATCCTGGATGCCCCCTGTAGGGATCCCACTTATTAAGATGCACGATGAGCCCTGGCCATATTGATCTGCGTCACAGATGATGCAGCTCTATTCAGCGCATTATCTATTGCACAGGAGGGGGCAAAGGTGGTACAAGTAGCTGCTGGCATCAGGAATCCGAATCCCTTAGCATCTTTTCTTCGTCACTGTTGCTGTCATCTCTCACCTACGTTATTCCTGGCCCTGTGGCTAGAGATGGTGCTGTTTGCTGACGGGCAGCATGACTCACTACTCAGCAGATCATTTTTTCTAATTAAGTGGAGAGATGGATGGATACTTTCCCATACTTGGGCAGAAACCTCACTCGCTTGGATCTTTTTACTGGAATCACTCAGCTTTACATTTCAGGGGAAATTTTCTCCACTTAAAAGAAAATAGTACACAAAAGCTGCTGCTCCCCTCAGATGATGAGACTTGTGGAGAAAATGGAGAGGAAACATTTCTCAAAAATACACCCTCACCAGGGAGAGGAAGCAACCTTTACTGAGTTTCTTCCATGAAGTTGTTCTAGATGGGAAAGCCCAGCTCCCTATTTTATCTCTAGAATGCTGGCTGGCATTTAACCTTTCCAACACAATCCCCCTGCTTTCCCTTCCCCCTTCCCTTCAGCAACCCAGCTGAACAACTTGCTTCAGGCAGCTGCTTTATTCTGGGAAGGAATGACAGGAACTTGCAGGCAGAGCCTGTGATCCAGGAAGTGGGCATCACACGTGAGAGGGCAGAGGGTCCTACCTGCAAGAACAGGAGGTCTGGCTCTGTGACAGCCCTTCATGGGAGTCAGGAGCAGCCATGGTGGGATTTGAAGGGTGAACAAGGGATAGTAAGTTTGCAGAGTGTCGACATCATAGCCTCGAGAAATCACACAGTCCATTCCCCATTTCCGTTCCAGGCTCAGAAATAACCCCTCAGATAAGCCTAGGTCAAGCCCAAAACGGCCAGAGTGCAGTGTAGACAGATATTGCTAGGCAGGTTTGTTTTTTAAGTAGGGTGGTGGTAGTTCCTGGCAGTCCCACTCGGCCCCTCTTAGCCAGCGTCACGAAACTCACACATCCACTCACCTTACTCCCATTTCTGCCCAAGCAGGGTGAGCAGGCCCTGGCATTGGTCTCATTGCCCCTTCACCGTATTCATTGGGCCCTTATGCAACCTGCCAGTTATGAGACCAAGCCTGAATCCCAATCCTACTAGGATAGGATTATACTTCTCACACAGCTTTTGCCAGACTTTTTTTCATAGGAGCTACTTCTTATAACACACACACACACACACACACACACACACACACACATGCATGCACGGGCGCGCGCGCGCCTGTCTGTGCCATGCCTAAGCCTTCCACATCCAACGGACCACCTAAGAACCGGTATTCACAACCCCACCCCTTCCTCAACAGCCTAGGTGGCTGAGATCCCAGAATGCCTCCTGCCCAAGTTATGACAACTCACTAAGTCAAGAAGAACAGTCCTCAGATGTGTTTGGCAAATCCAACCAATGCTTGGCCCACATTTGATGCTGAAGGCCCAACCAGGGGCCCAGCTCTACCCCTAATGTCTAAAGATGCGCCTGACTGCCACTTCTGCCTGGGAGGGGTTAGGCTAAACTTCTGCATCCCTGCTGATTCCTGATCTTCAAAGTCCTCCCCAGTGGTTGAGGTCATGTTTGGGGCTCAGGCCCAAGTCTCTTTCAAGAGAAAACAATTGTCAAGTGAGACTTACCTACTCTAGTGCCAACAACATCAGCACTTATCATGCCCTCATCAGGTCACCTGAGTGCACTAGAAGCTGGTGCCTCTTCCACTCTCAAATGGGCTGGGATGTGGGCGAGGGAAAGGAGGAATAGAGACCTGGCAAAGGAGGTCAGGTGGGAGGACCAGCTGCCATATTGGGTTGTCAGTTTTTCCACATAGGCAATGGGCACCAATAGGCATTTAACAGATGTTTGTTGAATACATATACAAATAAATGCATGGATGAATCCTAAAATATATAGGGAAAACATTCTTGAGCTTACAGAAATCTCTATCGCCAGCCCAGTTTGCCTTCTCTACCTCTTTCTTTGTGTTCCCACCTTTCAGGTAAGTATCATTAAGTCCTTTTCTCTGAAGTGTAAACTGAGTCCTTAAAAATTGAGAACCTTGCTTGTCATCATCCCAGAAAGGTGAAAACAAGCCCAAGAAGATCTTACAATGGCTCCTGAGCCTCGGCAAATGCAACTCGAGCAGACTGAATCCCATTTACCTCATCTGAGAGGTTACATGCCACCAGAGTATCATGGACAGACAGATGGCTGGGGCTGGACGTATTCCCATCTGCCTTTCTCATGGGGTTCCCAGCACCCCTCTGGCTTCAGTTCCTCCAGCAGCAAACTCAACACTCCACAGTCCCAAATTCCCACCCAGCAGGGGTTGAGTAGGCAACTCACAAGTGGGGCAGGGGGACAGGCTGCATGGACCAAGCCTCTCTGAGCCTACAGACACCCGAACACAGAGCCCCTGGTGGAATCACCGAGAGGATTGTGGCCAAAGCCTATCCATCTTCTTCCTGACTCAGTTACCAAGGTTCTTGAAGGTCCTGAGGGTCCCCCTCCCATTTCCCACCAGGTCCGTATTGGACTCCCAGACCTCACTGAAAGGGCGAAGGTTAAAACGTCCCAGCCACGTACCTAGTCATTCCAGCAACTTGCCCAGCAGTCCTCCAGATCGTGTGCTCGGGAGCTGGAGGAGGGACAAGGTGAGAGGACAGGGTGCTGGGGAAAGCCCTGGGCTCCGTAACCTCCTGGCCAAGTTAACAGACTTTCCAAACTAAGGCCGGAGGAGGGACGAGCAAAGGAGAGAAAGGAAAGGAGGCAGGACCAAAGCTAACCCTTTCTTTTTTCTTCCTAAACTCAATCCAGATTCGCCTTCTGAGGGCTGCTTGAAACTGATCCCCGCAGCTCTGACTCGTCCTTTCTTAAAGACATAGTCTCCACTTTGGGGCGGGTGGGGGGGGGCGGGGAGAGAGGAAAATCTCACCTAGCTAAAATATGTCCCAGAACAAAAGATGGGGGGAAGGCAACACGATCACAGAACCCCAAATGTCCCACGCCTGCACTCTTGATTCAGACTCAGAGCTAGAGGTTTCTTTGACATTCTCTCAGAGCAGCCCACTCAAGACCTCTTCTGGGTGACTCAGGAGACCCTGTTAGAAACACAGGGCCATGGTGGGGAGTTGGTCAGTTTCCAGGAACTGGAAGATTAGGAGCCAAAGCTGAGTGTGGGAAAAGAAGCACAGGATGAGGAGTCCTGCTTCAACCACTGCTCCCTATGTCACTGAGAACAAGTCACCTTCCTCCTTTCTGCCCCTGTTTCCTTTCTTGACATGTGAAAACATAATAATCACAGCCCTGCTGAGCTCTCAGCTTGCTGCAGTCTCCTGTTACAGCAGAAGGCAGCACCCTTGGGGACCTGGTATCTGATCCCGGTTCTGCTCTGGCTGCCAGATATTTACATGGACTGGAGTTGGGAGCTTCTGCTGTGTTGGGTGAAGGTGGAATCTGGGTGTGAGCTTGTGAGTGGGTAGATGGGGAGCCATTTTGTTTGTGTCTGGGAGAAGGAGGAGGAACAGACCGTCTCCTAGGTTCCTTGCAAGGTGTTAGCAACCCATCAGAAGCTACCATTCGAGGGCACAGAAAGAGGCTGTGAGCACATCCTCATCTTGCCTTCACCCCCATATTTCCCATTTCCTTCTGTGGGAAAACCACCTAGGACATCATCCTGGCGGGGCCTGGAGCCAGGCTCTGGCTCTGGTGGCTCCACTGTAGCTCTTTCTTACTGTGGGCTCCAGCTCCTCTTCCTCCCTATAGCTGCCCACTTCCTCTCCACGCCTGGGCTTCTGTTCCTTTTCAACCTGTCTGCAGAGCAGGACATGGTCTCCAAGCTTCTGCCTCCTTCCTCATTGTCCCCAAAGAGCAGCACACAGCCCCATTTCCTTTTGAGGGCATAGCTCTTAGCTGTCTCTGCATTAGAATCTCCTGAAGAACTTTGGAAAAAAGCTCCTAGTCGAGCCTCATCCCTGGAGTCAGGTCCTGTTAGTCTGGGGGTGGGGGTGGGGACTGGGCACTGCCATCATGAAAGCTCTGCAGGTGATTTCAATGTGCAGTCAGAGGTGTGAACCACAGATTTGAGGGTTTCTGTTGCTTACTACATCTGGGAATCAGGGCAATGGTGACCAGATAACAGGTATGGGGAAGGACAAAGGGTCAGCATTTCCCAAAGTTCTTCCAGAAGCCCCAGGCTCCCTCCATGCATCCCTCTCAGAAGAAGATAATAGCAATGGCTCACACCACAGTGTCAGGGACAGTGCCAAAGGCTTTTCGTGTTACTTCACTGAATCCTTACCACCACTATCATCTTAGGAGGTACCATTATCATCCTCTTTTTATAGTTGAGGAAATTGAGGCATCAAATTGGTCTGTGAGTGTACAAGGGGCAGACCTGGGATTTGAACTCAGGCATGCAGCTGTCAGCCATTATTTTGCATCCCTCTGGGTGCAGTAGAATCAAGCCTGGTAATGTTCTCAGATGCTCCCCTTCTCCCTGGAAGTGCCCTCAATCTATACCTCACGTCTGAGGATGCTCTGGGGCTGAAAAAGTAGTGTCACCTAGTGTGCATTCAGGTGTCCTTTGCCTTGGGGGGTCATTTGTATTTGAGGGAGCTGCATTTGAGGGCTGACATTCACCTTTCAAGGAAGACAGAGAGCTGTAGTGGTTACAAAGTGGACTCTGGTCAGACACATCTGGATGCATGTCCCAGCTTGGCCACTTACTTGATGGTGACTGTAGAGATAAGGCTCCTTCCTTGCTAGTCTTGGTTTCCTCATTTGTCAAGTGGAATAATCATACCCAGCTCATGGGGCTGCTGTGAAAGCATATAGGTGAAGTGCCTGGCACAGAGGGGTGCTCAGTGCACATGCTTCCCAAGTCTTCAGCCTACCCAATATCAGAAGAACCTTCTAGAGCATGCTGTGGACCCCTTTGGCGACCTGATGCTGCCTTTGTACCCTTTCTTGGGAAAAAAATGCTTTTTAAAAAACGTTTTTAATGTTTATTTATTTTTGAGGTGGGGGGAGGGCAGAGAAGAGGGAGACACAGAATCCGATGCAGGCTCCAGGATCCACGCTGTCAGCACAGGGCCTGACGCGGGGCTCGAACTCACGAGCCACGAGATCATGACCCGAGCCAAAGTCAGATGCTTAGCCAACTGAGCCACCCAGGGACCCCAATGGATAAAATGCTTTTAAATGCATCCAATAAATTATGAAGGATTACAAAGGAAACTGATTACCGTATGCTGAAACACAATTTATAATCTAGTCATATGTGTTTCTTGATTAACACATTCAATATAACAAGATCTAGTAGTGGGTCTAATGACTACCATAATTTAAAAAAATTTAAATGTTTATTTATTTTTGAGAGAGAGAGAGAGAGAGAGAGAGAGAGAGAGAACACAAGTGCAGGGGGGGCATAGAGAGAAGGGGACACAGAATCTGAGGTAGGCTCCAGGCTGTCAGCACAGAGCCCAACACGGGGTTCCAACACATGAACCGTGAGATCATGACCTGAGCCAAAGTCAGAAGCTTAACCAACTGAGCCACCCAGGTGTCCCTATGACTATCATAATTTTGAGGTAGTGATGAGCATTCATGATTTTTTGAGCTACCTGAAACAGGTGTAATGTGATATTAAAAGAGCTGTAATTCCACTGATCTCAGTCAACAGAGGCCACTAATAGCATTGCAGTTTATTGCTCTGAAGACAGATCAGCCTGCTCCTCTGCTCCTTAGGCTCACTAGCTGTGTGATCTAGTCCAACGTATTTAGCCTCTCTGTGCCTATCTTCTTAGATGTAAAACAGGGGTTGCTAGGAGGTTGTGCAGAGTTAATGAGCATATGTAAAGTGCTTAGATCCTCAACTAGGAGGGAGCAGATGCTCTTTAAGTGTTAGCTCCTACTGGTTTTTTTTTTTTGTTTGTTTTGTTTTTTTTACAAATGGGCCTCTATAGATTAGGGTGCAGATCCAACCCCCAGAGCAAAGCGCTACCTCCAGCTAAGTTCCCCTACTATGCAAAGTAACTCCCAACACCTCACGTAATACCATGCCATTTGTATTCTTTGGAGACCTGGGATCTTTAAATGTTTCCTTTAAAACTCATGCCAAGGCTAGGTCTTCTGAGGCCAAGAAGAGAGCTCCTTTTCAGGGACTGCCTGCCCTTGGGCTTTACCTCAGGAGAGTCCCCCAAGGCCTCTCCCTGTAGCCTCCCTCATGACTTCACTTGCTGTCCCCCCTCCCCCAGCTGTCCAGGGCACTGCAGTCACTGGCTCTGCCATGTCCTGGGCCTCCCATTTAAGAGTCTGGGGGTTGCCTACAAACTTCTAACAAGCTAAAGGGCAATTTGGAAAACTGCAGCCTCTCTAACTTATTGCAGTTGTCATGGGTCAGGGAGGGGGTTGATCCCCCCTTTCATTGTGCAGATGTGGCAACTTAGTCGGGCCCTCTCTCCTTCCACTCTTCACCCACCTCCCCGACTTGAGTCTGCTCTGCTGCTTGAGCCTTCCTAATCCATGCTTCTGTTCCCGTTGCATGCTAAGAATGTCAACAGCCTGGAGGAAGCTTACTGTTCATGAATCCAAGCTCCTTGAACACCACCCCACTCCACATCCTGCCAAGTCAGAGAGGAAGAAGCGGGGGCTGTGGTAGGGGAATGGAGCTAGCCAAGGTCTGATAGTCAGCAAGAGGGAGAACTGGCACTGAGACCCAGGTCAAGGGGTCACAGAATCTGAGTTCTAGAAAGAAGTTTAGTTTAGTGCCATTCCCATTACATCACCCACCTCTCAGAACCACACCCCCCTCCAAATCCTATTGTTTCAGGTAACAACTGGAAATGTTTTTGTCAGAACCAGAATCGCTACTTCCCTTTCTAGGCAGTCATTTTGGAAAAAGCAGACAATACTCCATCTCCTTCTCCCACTTCTCCCCCAGGCTTCTAAAGGTAGCCTTCCAGCATCTGTTGGCCCAACTTTCTTCCTTATCTGTTCTAGGCATGGACAGTCCCTGCCTGTTCATCAACCATGTTCCCAAATATTTCTACCATTCTGGGCCTCAAATCAGTTTGCCAATCTCATGTTATTAGACCTCCCTGTTGCCTTGAATCTCCTAGGATATACTAGACTGTGTCTGCCTGCCCTCTGTTGCCCTAACACCTGGTATCAGGCCTGCCATAGAATGGACATTCAGTCTTTAAGAAATGAGTGAATGAATGAAAGAAGATGCTTGTGTTGCAAGGGATAAAGAGAGGAATAAGACACAGATATCCCTGCCCTACAAGAGCTTAGAATGTACTTATGAAGACGATATATAAAATAATAGAAATATGTGAATAGAGAATGAGGCCGCCATATTTGACTTTTCCTGTAGACCAACCAGAGTTCTGGGGCACTGTAAATAGGTTGGAATACAAAAGCTGTTGGGTGCAAGGGCACGACAGTTCAGGTCAAGTCATAGAGCTGCGTCTAGGATGAAAGTGGGCATGAAGCTAAACATCAGGCTGTAATAGAGCTGGGGGCATTGGGAAAAGCAGATATGGTTTCCAAGAACCAGAGACACCAAGGTAGCAAAAGCAGGTTTGGAGTGGAAAAGAAAGATTCTGGAAATATGTCTTTGAGGTCTAGTGTGTAGCTATAGAGTTTTGTTAGTAAACTGGAGGGGAAAGGGACCAGAGGCAGGAAGGTAGAGGATAGATGAGAATTATCTGAATGAGAATAGAAGCAGTGAGAAAGGAAAGACAGAGCCAGGGCAAAAATGGCTCCAAAAATGGAACCAATTCCATCTGGTGAGTCAGAAGCTGATGATATTGCCACTGAAATGGGCAAGTATTGGAAGGATGCGAGTGTAGCTTTAGGTCTTCTTACTCCTCAACTTCATGTATTCACTCATCAAACATTTATTCGACACCCACGACATAGCCCTCAACTGTGTGTGTGTGTGTGTGTGTGTGTGTGTGTGTGTGTGTACACATTCTAACCTCTAGGGAGAGAGCCTCTAGGGCTCTCCTGCCCCTTTGCCTTCAGGAAGCATAAGGGAGGGCAAAAGAGGCTCCTATATCTTTGCTACTCAGAGTGTGCTCTGTAAACAAGCTGTATCTCTATTACTTGGGAGCGTGTTAGAAAATGAAGAATTTCAGATTCCACCTAAGACCTTCTTAAATAGAGTTTGCACCTTGCTTCTTAAACTTTAACATGCAAACCATCATCTAGGGGCACCTCGTTGGCTCAGTTGGTTGAATATCTGACTCTAGATTTTGGCTCAGGTCATGGTCTCATGGTTCGTGGGTCCAAGCCTCAAATAAAGCTCCATGCTGGTGGTGTGGAGACTGCTTGGGATTCTCTCTCTCTCTCTCTCTCTCTCTCTCTCTCTCTCTCTCTCTAAGTAAATAAATAAAAACTTAAAAAAAAACCCATCATCTAGAGATCTTGTTTTCTATGTTGCTGGCCCATGGATCACACACTGAATAGCAAGGAACCAGGCCACAAAAAGGGACCAGTGTTCTGGGGATAGAGCTTTTCATTGGAGGGGCAAAGGGAAACTGAGCAGGCTAGGGTTATGGGTTTATTTGGGGGGCCCTTCAGGCAGGTGGGGAAGTACGTTTCTAAGCAGCCTCTCGCCAGGTCCCCCAGAAAGCTGCTCAGTGCTGTCTCTGGTCTGGAGCAAGGTCTGGTGCTTCCCACATAATGTAGCCCAACTCTAGACAGGGTGAGCAAGCCACATAGGGCTTTGGGTCCAGAGCCACGCTTCCAAATGAAAAGTCCTCTGAGTCCTTTGAGGTCTCAGCATGATGGTCTACAGCTGGCTAAAGAATTGGAGTTTTGGGGTCCCAGACAACATGTCTTCCAATCAGAGACACAACTAATGGAGGATAAGAGAGGACTGCCCCCAGTTCATACTTTGTTGGGAACCTAAGACTCACAGGGCAGCCATCTGGGACAGTGTGTTTTATGAGGTCACATGTAAGTAGATTTTAATGAAGGCATAACAAATCTACAAGGAAAATATATCAGGTAGTGAAAGTACAGGTGATTTTTATTTTCTTCTGTGATACTTTTCTGGTTTGACCACAATTAACCTGTGTTAGTTAAAAAACCTGTAATTAACAAAGGCTTTATTGCAAAAATAAAATTAATACAAAGAAAAATCATGGCAATATACAAATAAGTGCTGACTTTCATGGTGCAATTGATTGTATGGGGATGCGAGAGGGACTTCCAAAGTGAAAGGCAGAGTGACAGGGTGGAAAAGAGGTGTCTAAGATTGCCGAGCCTTTATTCTGAAGTTGGGATGAGCCAAACTCAAAACCCAGATCTCCCAGAATGCAAAGCTGCTCAGCACTGGTCAGGCCCTAACCTGGGTAACTGTATTCACTTCTAGGATCAGAGGGTTTAGAAGTAGAAGAATCTGAGTGACTACAGGGCCAACCCTATCCTTTTTTTTCTTACCGGATGGAATTGAGATGCAGGTGGGTGAGGACACTGAGGGCTCTGTTTGTGTGTGTGTGTGTGTGTGTGTGTGTGTGTGTGTGTGTGTGCTGTTTTTAGCCTCAGGCATTTTTTATTCTCTCATTTATGGTACAGCAGCAGCTAAGTGGTATAGAGTCTACTAGGAGTGTGGCAGAAAACACCCCAAGCCAACTCAAAATCCGTAAGATGAAACAAACTTTCCCACCCTGGGGATCATACTCATTGACTGAGTGTCTACCAAACAGCAGGCCTCAGAAAGGTCACTGTTACCCTGGTTTCATAGACAAGAAAACAGACTTGGAGAAGTTAAGTGATTTAAGGCCATACAGCTATTAGATAGTGAGGCTGAATTCACTTTGAACCCAGGTCTGTCTGGATATGAACTTCAGCTCTCTACACTGCATCCTCTTCTTTGAAGTGTGTTAGGGGAAAGAGTGTGGGCTGATGAGGAAGAGGCTAGCTCAACGTGGGATGAAAACAAGGGTTTTGGCACAGGCAGTATTTTATTATTTGTGCTCCAACACACCAGCACTTCAGAAAACAAAGTAAGATGGGGTAAAGGCAGGACTTCTGGACTTGCTGAGTCCAGATCATAGTGTGGCCACATGTTTGCCAAGTGCCTTCAGTTCCCTGCCATCAGCCCCTGGTTTCCTTCCGGAGGGGCTTAAAACAACTGATCCCTAACATCCCTACGAACATTCTGGAACTTGGTAAAGAGTTACAAGTCTCTTCCTCAATAGGGTATGCTTTTCCCAGTTGGAAGAAACCTATACTTTACTGGGAGCCAAATGAAAGCCACCTGAGTCTTCCCTTTCACAAAGACAGGGTCTTGCTATTAAGGGTCTCCCAGAAGAGAGGTTTCAGAACCCCTGTAAACAGGAGGCTCTTCTTCTAACTTCTTCTATTCCTTCCTGCTGTTTAAGCCTTCAGTACACTGACCTTTCATTAATGTACCTTTGTGTCCTATGAAAATATGGCCTCTCCTTCTCATGGTATAAAATGCTGATGTCAGTATTCTCGCACCAGGATCTGCCCTTCACTGTGAAGTTGTCCTCAGGTGTACTCTCTAGATCCATCCACACTTTTCAACAGGTTAGAGCTAGTAGAGACCAATGAAGATCTTACATCTATATTCTAAAAGCCATAATCCACTTTCATGTGCTGCCCATTGAAGAAGAACACAGTAGATGGAATATAACTGATGACAAAATGGTGCGTGTAAACGGGAGTTCGGTCCACATCTGTCAGATACATAGCAGCCATTTTACTCAGGTCAAAAGACGTCTTAGAAAGAATATCATCTAGCTGCAGACAGACAGGATCCTCATCTCTCCCAAATCGGAGAACCAATACCTTCTCTGCAGTACTTTTTATTGTTTGGTCTACTTCTTTTTTGCTAGTTAGCTTGGGCAACAGGAAGCTCATCTTGCCATAATCCAAATATTTATCCTTACTGTCAGTCTTTCTTTGTACAAGTCACCTCCTGCTCTTCCACTTGACTGTTCGCAACTCTGACCACTTCTCCAAAATGTCGGCACACAGGCGGTTCCCGTCTTCTACACCAAAAGCAGAGACCCTAACTCAAAGTAACCCAGGGGCTGCTGCCTCCCAACTCTGGCGGACCACTTAAAAAACTGGAAACGGAGAAAGCGAGGGCTCTGTACTTTGGCACAGGCTCATCTCTCTGTATCATCCTCCCCTCTGGCCCTGTGTGCCCACCCACTGTGTGTCTGGCACTGTTATAGGCACCTGAGGCACATCAGTGACAAAAAGTCCCTGCCCTAGTGTGCTGTGATTAAGTCATATCATTTATTTCTTCAGCAAAAATTCATGGAACACTTATGTGTGGGGCCCTGTGTGAGGCATAGCTGTTTTAAGTTTGGGGTAACTGTCTGTTCATAGTTTTGGTCTCCTCCATCCCCCCTCCTGTCAATGCTTTGTGGACAGTGAATAAATCAATGAATAATGACATGGCCAAGGTCACACAGCAACCTTGAGATGGTGCTGGCACTGAAACCCTGGTACCCTGATAACTAGAGCACTTGCTCCTGCCCTTCATTACAGTCGGCCCAGATCTTTGTAAGTTCCCTCACCTTGGGTGGGAAAGGTCAGAGAGGAGAAGGTCAAGGGCTGGCTCAGACTCACCTCAGCAGAACTATTTGGAAAGAGGAGACCCACCCTATCAGGACCCTCTCCAGGAAGACTGGGTAAGTCGCCTGCTTCCAACAATTCTGCTCAAAAGCTTGGGGGAAGCAAGAAGAGTCACTCTCCAGTAAGACCCTGTCGGCTCCATCACTCTGCAGAGGAACTGATCATGTTTTTAAATCCTTTTTTTCTTTAACGTTTATTTATTTAGAGAGAGAGAGAGAGAGTGGGGGAGAGGCAGACAGAGAGGGGGGATAGAGGGAGAGAGAGAATCCCAAGCAAGCTCTGTGCTATTATCGCAAAGCCAGATGCAGGGCTCGGACTCGTGAACCATGAGATCATGACCTGAGCTGAAGTCGGACACTTAACCGACAGAGCCACCCCGGTACCCCAGGGGAATGATCATTTTTAGGTACATTTCATTTCTGTGTTAAAACAAAGCCACCACCGGGGCTGCAGGCTCAGAGACATTCCCCATCCATCCCCACGCCTGGGCCCCAGATTCTTTTCCTCTGAGCCAGAAGCAGCACCTGCCCATCGCAGCTGGAGCGGCTGCACTGCAGCGCCCTCTGCTGGGCGCTGGGCGGCCTTGGCTGTTCCATGGGGCGGAGGAGGAACGCGGGCGGGAGCCGGCCACTTCCAAGGAGCTTCTTGTTCCGGAGGTACTGAGGGACCATGACTCATTGTGCCGGCTGCGCCCGCTCCAGTCGCCCCCGCAGCCTCGCCGCCTCTGCACCCGCTTGGTGACGCACCAAGATGCCCGGAGCTGCTCTGCGCACGAAAAGGAGCCCCGGGCAGCCCCCCTATGGCAGCTGTGTGCCAGCACCTGCTCCGCCAGCCGGTGCTTAGCCCTGCCCCAACCCACCGCGTTGTGGAAGCTTCCGGAGCTGGAAGACCCACTCACCACCACAGTGATTGAATCTTTACCAGTAACCTCAAATAGGGGTTGTTTTGTTACATGGCCTTCACGGAATGGGAAACTGAGGATGAGAGAAAGGTGAAGTGACGGCCAGGGTCAAGAAGGTAAGAAGCGGGGGGAAGCACTAGATTAACGTTATCCCTGACTCCAAAGTTCAAGGTGCGGTTTCCACAGGATCAAGCTGCAGTGTCCTCCTAAGCAGCCTGCCTCCCCACAACACACACATACACAGAAAGGTAAGGTTGGACCACATCATAGAGGACCTTCAAAGTCAACCACTATAATAAACATCGACTATTTGGGAAATTAAAGAAAAGCTATAAATGGTATTTGAGAAGAAAGTCAGGTGGGTGTTCAGCTTGACTCCCTAATCATGTTTTATTATGGAGTAGAGGACATGATCAGAGCTTTGAGTTAGGAAGATGCACCCAAAGGAAAAACAGATCAGAGAAATGGACCTACGGTAGTTCAGTAGCACTCAGAAGGGTCTAAGTCAGAATCATGAGAATGGGGGAAAAAAAGAAACAGATCCAAGAATGGGAAAAGAGTTAATGATAGATTGGATTTTTAAAATGAGGTAAGTACAATCCATATAGCACTTTGTACCTCCTAGGGTATTTACTGCAATCAATTTTGCCTTCTTTACTAGAGTGATGTTTTGTTGGTCTTGTTAGATGCTAAGATCCATAGAGTAGTGCTGGTGGCTCAAGCCCCACTCCTGCCTTGGAGACCATGACCCTGTAGGGGGAAGGGGAGAGTACACATGTCTGGGGGCAGTGTCCATCCTGTCAGCCAGATAGAACATGGGAGGGCAGAGCTCCTTGTCCAGACAGCATCTGCACATGCCAAAGAACCCCTAAACCAGCCCCTATGTCCTTGGGAAAAGTTTGGAGGGTTTTAGTTAAACTGCAAGGCTGCCTTATGCTACCAAATATCCTCCTTCAGTTTGCCACAGCCACTGAGTGGGCAGCTCTATCCTAAGGCCAAGGATCAAGACCTTGAAACTGGCTGTGAGTGCCTGCTGCCAGCTAGTAACACTGAATGAACATACCCCTGGGCAGGCAGCATGGCGCTATTGTGGTAGAATGGGCCATTTTTATTCGAGGGTAAATTATCCAGGCACCAGCACCCCCACCAAGACAGAAATTCCATAGAACTGGGGAATGTTATGTCAGCAGTGGACCCACAGGTAGCCAGATCCACCTCCATACCCACACTGTTAGTCTATCCAGAACATCAGGCCCAATAAGCCCAGCTACTAACCCAGCTCATCTTCCCCTATATACCCAATATGGATGGACACATCAATGAGTGCACCCTGCTGGGAATGGGTGGATCCATAGTTCTCCAGGATCTCACCCTACAGAAAGCAGCATGTAATAGGGGGCTGCTCCTAATTCCTGGTACTTCCCAACCTCCACCATTCATACTTGCAGTCATCCTGGGCTCTCCCAGATAGAAAATCAGGACTCCACTGTCTCCTCATGTTACTATGTGCTGCTTGTCTACCTCATCCACTCCTCAGTCCCTTCCTTGAAGTCCAACGAAGTACATTATCAAGCCAGAATTTGGGGAGTTTTTTTTTTTCTTTCTAATCAGGAAAAGGATTTGCCCCCACCTTGGGGTACCACTGAACAACAGACCTAGTGCCCAGAGTCCATGTTTCTAATAAATATTTACCCATGGAGTTGAAGTACAGGCTTTTACAAATACATAGGAACAAACGTGTGGGGGGGGGGGGTGGGAGGGTATTGTGTGGGTTATTTAGCCCCTAAGCATCTTTCATGTGAGCCCTGGTGTTCTTTGTGAAGGAGAAAAAGTTCTATGGAAAAGAGGAGAAAAGATGTCAATTCTCCTTAAATTAATCTGTAAACTCATTACCATCCCAATCAAATCTGCACAGGAATTGTTCATAGAACCTGACAAACTGATTTGAACATCCATAATGAAGAGAATATTTATACAAAGAGCTAAAACAATTGTGGGGGGAAGGACAATGAGGAATAATTTATTATGCAAGGTATAAAATCTATAATAATTAATAAGATGTGATATTGGCACAGAAATAAACAAATGAATGAAAGAGAATAGAAAGCCCTCAAATCAACACATTTAAAGATACTAAATAAATAATCTAAGTGGCCTTTACAAGCCAATGGTGAAAGGATGGACTGTTCAATACATAGTATGGGAACAACTGGCTTTGCATTTGGAAAAAACTAAAATTAGATCCCTACTGCATTCTAAACACACACACACACACACACACACACACACACACAATTCCAGATAGCTCAAACAACTAACATAAGAAATAAAACATAGGGGTGCCTGGGTGGTTCAGTTGGTTAAGCATCTAACTCTTCAATTTTGGCTCAGGTCATGATCCCATAGTTCGTGAAATCGAGCCCCACATTGGGATCTGTGCTGAAATGACAGTGCAGAGCCTGCTTGTGATTCTCTTTCTCTGCCCCTCCCCCACTCAAGCTCTATCTCTCAAAATAAATAAATATTAAAAAAAATAAAACATACCTATAACTACAATGGAAAACATATAGATGTAATTGTGACTTTGGTGTACAGAAATCCTTTTAAAACAATACACACACAACACACAAGGCATAAAGGAATGGCTGATAAATCTGAATCTACATCAAAAACACTTCTTAGATGAAAGACACCATCAATAGAGGTAAAAGACAACTGATAAACTGGGAGAAATATATTACTTGCAACATATGTATTAGGTAAAAAATTAATCTGTGTGTGTGTGTGTGTGTGTGTGTGTGTGTGTGTAAGAGAGAGAGAGAGAGAGAGAGAGATTTCTGTAAATCAATAAAAAGGGAAACAACCCAAAGGAAATATGGCAAAGTATATGGTCAACCTATTCAGGAGAGTTGCAATTAGCCAATAGACATTTGAAGAAATGCTCAACCTCTAGTAATCAAGTAAATGAAATGAAATAAAAACAACCACCAGATACCATTTTTCACCTGTCACCCTGGTAATTAAAAGTTTGATTTTATCAAGTGTTGGCATGGAGGTGAGCAAAATGGCTACTCTCATACACTCCTGGGTGGAGTACAGCATTACTGGCAGGAATTTGGAAGCACCTAGTAGTATGTAAAATACACATTCTCTATAACCCAGAGTGTGTAAGATGATTTACTTATTATTTAATTTATTCTATACATATATAATATAATGTATAATATATTTACTAAATTATTGAAATAAAATTATTTAATAATTTATTTAATATTTATTGAATGGATGTTTATTGAAATATCAGCCATCAAAATGTAGAAACAATCTAAGTTCATAAAATAGGTAAATAGTTAAATAAACTGATAAAAGTCATACTCTGCAAAATTAGTTAACATTTTAAAAGATTAAGTTAGGACTTCTGCTTCTGGGAAGACAGAGTAGATATACATTTCCTTATTCCTCCTAAGTAAAACTACAAACTACAAACTAAGTACAACCAAGACCCCTCAACAATATAAATAAAACAACACAAAAGACTCGGAAAGATCGAGGGAGGAAGGAACACCAGCGAGAGGCCTCAGAACTCGAGGAATGACATGTCGGTATGTTCCCTGGATCTCTGTTTTGCTTCATATACTCCAGAGTTGAAGCTCAAAAAGCTTGCAATCTGGAAACACCAATGGGTGCAGACAAAAGCAAAACCAAAAAGTCTGTGCCTCTAACCAAAGGACCAGAAAAGGAGATAGACTAACAAGGTAGAAAATTCTAGACAATAACTCCTTTGCTTCAGCAAATACCACAGGAAGAAAAAAATGTGGCTCCATCCCCAACCCCACCTGCAATGGAAAGGTTGAAAAAAGACTTCTACCCTTGCTAAGCCATAGCTAGGTACCCCAGGTACCCCAAACCTCCCTACTAGGATGATGGCAGAGAAGGCTGAGTGGGGAGCTGGGATAGACCCACTAAATGAAAAATCAGCAAGGATATAGAAGAACTCAGCGACACCCTCACCCAACAGGATCTAATTTGACGTTTATAGAACACTCCATCCAACAACAGAATAATACCCATTCTTTTCAAATGCCCATGGAATACAGACTATGTTAGAGCACATCCTGTGCCATAAAACAAACCTTGACAAATTAAAAAACAATGAAAAGAAAATGGAATGTATTCTTTACCCACGATGGAATCGAAGCAGAAGTCAACAATAACAGAGAGATAACAGGAAAATATCTAAACACTTGAAAACTAAACAGCACAGTTCTAAATAACCTGTGGGTCAGAGATGAAATCTCAAGAGAGATTTTAAAAATACATTGAACTGAATGAAAATGAAAATACAACATAGCAAAATTTGTGGGATGCAACTAAATCAATGTTCATTAAAGGGAAATCTATAGCACAAAATACTTACACTAGAGAAGAGAAAAGGTCTCAAATCAATAATCTAATTTCCTACCTTAAGAACTAGGGGGTGGGGATCAAAAATAGAGCCAAAGCAAGCAGAAAACAGGAAATTAAAATAAGAGGAAAAATCAATAAAATTGAAAACAGGAAAACAATTAGAGAAAATCGATGAAGCAAAGAGCTGGTTCTGTGAAAAGATCAGTGAAATTGACAAACTCTGGTAAGACTGACAAAGAAAAAAAGAGAAAATACAAATTACTAATATCAGGAACAAAATGAATATCACTTCAGACCCCTCAGAAGTCAAAAGGATAATAAAGAAATACTAACAACAACTTTGCACACTTGGAGAATTTTGACAAAATTAACCAAGTCCTTGAAAAACACAAACTCCTAAAACTCACTCAATAGGAAATAGATGACTTGACTAACCCTGTAACTATTAAGAAAATTGAATTCATGATTTAAACCCCCCAAAAAGAAATTTTCAGTTTCACTGGAGAATTCTACTAAATGTTAATACCAATTCTACACAATCTCTTCCAGAAAATAGGAGAGAAGAAAATGCTTCCTAACTTATTTTATGAAACCATTACTATCTTGATGCCAAAACCAGATGACAGTCATACACAAAAAAGAAAACTACAGACCAATATCCCTCATGAATATAGAAGCAAAACTTCTCAACACAACATTAGCAAATAGATTTCAGTAATATGTAAGAAGAATTATATACCATTATCAAGTGGGGTACATTCCAGGGATGCAAGACACTTTCAGTACCTCAAAATAAATCAATGTAATCCACCATATTAACAGACTAAAGAAGAGCAATCATATAATTATATCAATGCAGAAAAAGCACTTAACAAAATCCAGCACCCATTATGATTTTTTAAAAAAAAAAAAAGCCTTTCAGAAATAGGAAAAGAAAGGAATTTCCTCAACTTGAAAAATAGCATCTATAAAAAACTTATAACTAACACTAAACTTAGTGGTGAAAGACTGAATGCTTTCCTCCTCAGATTAGTAACAAGGCAAGGATGTGTTAAAAAGAAAACCACAGGCCCCACAGGCACCTAGGCCAAGTCACCAAACCAGGGCTTAATCCATAACCTAACTGTACTTTCAACCTCCCTAGAAATGTAGTCTTAACTGGTGAGTCAGAAATTTTCTGATCAGCACCAATGAGGTAATCTGTCACATGGGTTCTCCATTCCCCAAAGGAAGATGAGGTAATCCACCTAATAAGACCTCCTGCCCTTGTCCTTCTAAGTTACAGTGAACTTGCCTTAAACAATCTTTTCCTTTCTTTTGATAACTTCTTATCCCACCCTCCTTCCTATATACCTACCATTTTGTACAACTCCTCAGAGCTCCCCTCTATTTGCTAGATGGGATGCTGCCCGATTCATGAATCACCTAATAAAGCCAATTAGGCCTTCAAATTTACACAGTTGAATTTCTGTTGTTTAACAGATGTCTGCCTTCACTACTCTAATTCAACATAATGCTGGAAGTTCTAGCCAGTATAATTAGGAAAGAAAAGGAAATGAAAGGCATGCAAATTGTAAAGGAAGAAATAAAACTGTCCCTATTTGGGGGCACCTGGGTGGCTCAGTTGGTTAAGTGTCCAACTCTTGATTTTGGCTCAGGTCGTGACCTCACAGTTTGTGAGATCGAGGCCTACATCAGGCTCCCCGCTGACAGTGGAGAGCCTGCTTGATATTCTCTCTCTGCCTCTCTCTCTCTCTAAAAATAAATAAATAAAAATTAAAAAAAAACCACTGTCCCTATTTGGAGAGGACATGATGGTACATGTAGGAAGTCCCAAAGCTACAAATTCCTAGAACTAATAAGTGAGTTAAGCAAAGTTGCAGGATACAAGCATATACAAATAAATGGTATCTCTATATACTAGCAATGAAGAAATGGATGCCAAAATTAAAAATACAATACCATTTACAATTTCTCAAAATGAAATATTTAAAACTTATTATGTGGCTACAATAATAAAGATCTGGTGGTCTTTATGGTCCTGGTGGAGGGATAGATACATAGATCAATGGAGCAGAGTAGAGAACCCAGAAATCAGACCTACACAAATACTCCCAACTGACTTTCAGTGAAGGTGCAAAAACAATTCAATGGAAGAAAGATAGCTTTTTCAAATAGTGCTGGGGCACCTGCACGTAGGCAAAGTGGTGAACTTTGACCTGTGTAGTGGGTTGAATGGTAGCCTTCAAAAAGATATTGCTGCATCCTTATCCCCAGAACTTGTGACTGTTACCTTCCTTGGGAAAAATGGGTCTTTGCAGATGTCATTAAGTCAAGGATCTTCACATGAGAAGATTATTTTGGATAATCCAAGTGGGCCTTAAATCCAACGACAAATATCCTTATGAAATAGACACACAGAGAAAGTGATGTGGAGATCAAGGCAGAAATTGGAGTGATATGGTCACAAGATAAGGAAGCCAAGGATTGTTGGCAGCCAGCAGAAGCTGGAAGAAGCAAGGAAGGATTTTCTCCTAGAGCTTCACAAAGGGAGCATGGCCCTGCTGACACTTTGCTTTTAGACTTCTAGGCTCTACCACCATGAAAGAGTAAATTTCTCTTGTTTCAAGCTACCAAGTTTATGGGAATTTGTTATGCCAGTCTCAGGAAACTAATGCAACCTGTTTCATACCTTAAAAAATCAACTTAAAATGCACCACAAGCTAACCTTATTGTGGTAATCATTTTGC
This sequence comes from Panthera onca, assembly GCF_046562875.1. Taxonomy (NCBI): domain Eukaryota; kingdom Metazoa; phylum Chordata; class Mammalia; order Carnivora; family Felidae; genus Panthera; species Panthera onca. The sequence goes on from NC_138357.1 coordinate 71,014,570, forward strand.
AAATTAATTTTTGCAAATTATGTATGTCAAATATATCTCAACAGAGCTGGTAAATGCCTCACAAACTTAAATGTTAAATGGAAAACTAAAATTTTTAGACAAATAAAAATGGACTCTAGAGCTAGATCTTATACTTAATGATCAAAACATGATGAACAGTCAATTCACTGAAAAGGATATATAGATGGCAAGTAAGCACATGAAAAGATGTTCACTTGCCATCAGGGACATGCAAATTAAAATCACAATAAGATATCGCCACACACCTATCAGAATGCCTAAAAAAAAAAAAGTGACCACACCAAATTCTGGTGAAGATGCCAAGAAACTGGATCCCTCATACATTGCTGAGAGGAATGTAAAATGATATGGCCATTTTGCAAAAGAGTTTGGCAGGTTACTTTAAAATCTATATTTGCAACTACTAGATGACCCAGCACATGCATTGTTGGGTATTTACCCCAGAGTAATGAAAACTGCCCACATAAAAACCCGTTTTATGATTGTTCGTGGCAGCTTTATTTATAATAGCCAAAAAATTAGACACAATCCAGATGTCCTTCAATGAGTGAATGGATAAGCTGTGTGGTATATCCAAGCCATGGAAAGCTACTCAGTAATAGAAAGGAACAGAATGTTGATACACACAACAATCTGGACGAATCTCCAGATAATTCAGCTGACTAAAGAAAACAAACCATCCCTAATATACTAGATGATGCTATTTACATGACATTATTGAGATGACCTAATTTTAGGAATGGGGAACAGATTAGTGGTTGCCAGAGATTAAGCAGGAGGTAGGACTGGGAGGAAAGTGAGTGTAGCTGTGAAAAGGGAACTTGAAAGATCCTTGTGATGATGGAAATCTTCTATATCTTGACTGTATCCATGTCATTGTCCTGCTTGAGATATTGTACTATAGTTTTGCAAGAGGGGCACCTAGGTGGCTCAGTCAGTTAACTGTCCAACGCTCGGTTTCAGCTCAGGTCATGATCTCACTTTGTGAGATAGAGCCCTGAGTCAGGCTCTGCACTGACAGTGCGGAGCCTGCTTGGGATTCTATCTCTCCCTCTTTCTCTGCCCCTTACCCATTCTCTCTCTCTCTCTTTCTGTCTCTGTCTCTGTCTCTCTTTCTCTCCCTCTCTCTCTCTCTCTCAAAATAAATAAATAAACACTTATAGTTTTACAACAGGTCACCACTGAGGAAAACTGGGTGAAGAGCATGTGGAGTTTCTCTGTATTCTTTCTTTTTTTTTAAAGTTTGTTTGTGTATTTGTTTATTTATTTCAAGAGAGAGAGGCAGAGAGAGAGGGAGAGAGAAAGAATCCCAAGCAGGCTCCATACCATCAGCACAGAGCCTGACGTGGGGCTTGGACTCATGACCCTGAGATCATGACCTGAGCTGAAATCAGGAGCAGACACTTAACCGACTGAGTCACCAAGGCGCCCCCTCTGATTATTTCTTAAACTGCATGTGAATCTACAGTTATCTCACTATTTAGTTAAAAAAAGAATGAGTTAGATCCATGTGTCCTAACATGGCAAGTTTTCCAAGGTATACTGTTAAATGAAAAAAGTAAGTTACAAATCAATATATATGGTTTAATAGCATTTATTTTGAATACCCACACACAACCAAACTATGTATATATAGAAAAAGACTTGGAAGAGGGTACTCTACACTGATGACAGTGGTTACCTCTGGGGAGCAGAGTTGGGAGGGGGAGAGGATTTTAATCATATCTGGGGTTTTTTTTTCACTATGAGAATATATTCATATGCAACTTGTATAGTGAAAACATTATCCTGGACATAGTTACAGTGTTCTAGGAATCCAAACCTGTTTTGCTTGCCCTAAACTGACCTATCCCTGCTTCACCACCAGAGGACCCAGCTCATGACCCCTTGCCCTTGAACCTCAAGGAAGTGGCTCTAGAGCCTACCTAATTTGGAAAGAGTCCCACCCATACTACCTTTGAAGTATGCAAGTAGTACCTGGAAGGGCTGATATACCCATGACCATGAATCTATCCACTGCTGATCAATGCAACAGTAGTTTTCATAAGGCAAGTTGACAAACAGATATGCAAGTTTCAATCCTGGGGGCAGCAAAGAGCTCCCTACCCTCTGACCCAAAAACATGGCAGTAGTTGAGCCTCTTTGGAAGAAACAGAGAGCAGCAGGCATGGGTAACAATTGGATATGTATACTCAGCTGTGCCTGGAGGAGAGCAGACTCATAGTAGGGTGGCCCCTGAGAGTGCATTCATTCATTCACCATATATTTATTGAGCACCTACTATATGCCAGGTATTATTCTAGACACTAATAACCACAGTGAATAAAACGAAGTCCCTGCCCTCATGGGGCTCTCATTCTAGTGGGGGAGCAGACGATAAGCAAGATAAATAAATTATATGTTAGGTGGTATTAGGTGCCATGAAAGAAAACACAGCATGGAAAGAGGATATAAGGTGTTGGGAGTTGGGGGTTGAAATTTTAGAAAAGGTGGCCAGAGAAGGCCTCACTGAGAGGGTAACATTTAGGTGGAGATCTGAAGGACGAGAGAGAGCCAGCTACAAAAATATCCAGTGGTTCTGGATATCTTCTGTTTCCCCCACTAGATCTTCTCCACCCTTCTCCACCCAGCTTTGTGCCCTGGTAGGCTGACCTGTATGGACTGCATCAACAGGTTCCCTTGCCCTCTGGCTTCGGGTTAGGTTTGACCAATGGGAAGCACCTGCAAGGAGATCAGAAAGAAAAAGAAAGTGAGATTTTTTTTTCACTAGCTCTCTCTTTGCAGGTTCACCATGGGTTGGCCACATCCCTCCACCAAAGATTACAGCCCTGAAAGGTGGCCCTCTCCATACAGCAACCTTTCCCTAGTTCCCATAACCACTCTCTTCCAGGATCCTGACTGATACCCTGGGGATAAAAGCATTCTAGGCAGAAGTAAAAACAAGTACAAAGCACAAACCTGCCTGGAAAGCTTAAAGAATGATCAGGAGACAAGCATGGCTGTAATGGAGGAGGTGACAGATGAATTTGTAGGAGATATTGTCAAGGACATAAGGGGGCTCCAGATTATGAGGTTCTTGCAGGCTACCATAAAGGCTTTAGCTTTTTTAAGAAAAAAATTTATGTTTATGTATTTTTGAAAGAGAGAGAGAGCATGCATTAATTGGGAGGGGCAGAGACAGAGGGAAACACAGAATCTGAAGCAGGTTCCAAGCTGTCAGTACAGAGCCTGACGTAGGACTCGAACTTATGAACCATGAAATCATGACCTGAGCCAAAGTTGGACGCTAACTGACTGAGCTACCCAGGCACCCAAGGCTTTACCTTTTAATATGAGTGAGATGGGGAGCAGTTGGAGGATGCTGAGCAAAAGATTGACATATTCAAACTATGCTTTTTTAAATGTTTATTTTTGAGAGAGAGTGCACACAACTGGGGGAGGGGCAGAGAGAGCCAGGGAGAGAGAGAGAATCCCAAGTAGGCTCTGCATGATTAGCACAGAGCCCGATGCATGGCTCAAACTCACAAACCGTGAGATCATGATCTGGGTTGAAATCAAGAGTCGGCTGCTTAACCGACTGAGGCACCCAGGAGTCCCTATTCAAACTATGCTTTAACAGCATTACTTTACGAGACTGGTGATGGGCAAGAGAGGGTGATGGCTTGTAGTAGGGTAGTAGCAATGATAGCAATGGAGGTAGTGAGAAGTGGTTGGATTCCAAATAGATTTTGAAGGTTGTACAGAAGCATCCTCTTCAGCAGAATGACCAGAGCAAAGGCCCAAACCCAAGCACAGAGACTTGTTACCCTGCTTATCACTGCATGTCACTGAAAATTCTGTTATTCAACAAGATTTCAGAAGGCCTTGCATGCAGCATGATTATTACCTACCACTTATGTGAGACACACAATTCTAGGCCAAAGGCCAAACCCAAAAGGTCCCCGAACTATACCTGACTCCAGAACAACTCCAGAAAACTATCATCATGGATTTTCTAACCAACCTGCTTCCCCCTGCCTAAAGCCACAATTCTACAGGGGTCATACTGGGTGCCATTTTGCCTCCTGATTGGCTCCAGTCACTCTCCCTCCATCAGCCCCTCCATGAGCTGGCCTAGCCAAGTCACATCAGAATTCTGGGAAACACTGTCCATACCCGACCTGTCCATACCTCCTGTCTCTGCTCACTATCACTCACAGGCTGGCAGCAGACAGATCGCATCCATCATCAACTGAGCAGACAGGGATTGGTTCCAGGGGCAGTCAGAACACAGTGTGGCCAACATCTCAAAGGTACCATGATTTTGATAAGGAATTTTACATTTGCCTGGGAAAGCAGGCAATCCTCAACCACAGGAAGATCATTGGGAGGGAAGAGAAAATAGAAAACTTGGCCCCATAGGCTGAAAGCCCCCCGCCTGAAGCCTCTTCTGGGAACAAAAGCACCCTGGCATCTTTGGGTGCATACTGTTCATTCTCGGGATAAGGCCTGTTGCTTCATATTTGTGAACCCCCAGCAAAGGCACCCAGATGGAAACTAGAGAACAGCACATGATTCTGAAAGCTCGCTCCAGAGCCAGGAAAAACTGATGGTATTTTGTTTATGTTCAAAGAAATCAATCCAAAGAGATCAGTCCCACAGCCAAAGTCAGCAAGGCTGGGGAGCAAGCTGCTGCCAACTAGGGAGGGGACGACCTGCACTGGAATCCTGGATCCAAGATTTTCAGGTTGTGCTCCCTTGGGTCAAATTTTTAACTCTCCCAAGACCTCAATTTTCTAACCTGTAAAATAGGGACAATACCTACCTCAGAGTTGCATTAGGAATAAAAATTAGCTCATGTGTATAAAGTGTGTCTGGCATCGCATATGGGATACTAGCTGCTCACAACTTGTTCATTTTCTTCTTGTGCCCAGTTTTGTTGGGCAAGTTCTAGGCCAGTGGTGTGGAGCAACTACATGGCCCCAGTGGCCCCTGTGGCCCCTGGTGCCCTTAAGAAGAGCTCTCTGAGGCATTCTCCAGATCTTTTGTGTCAGTGCTGTTTTCTGCTTTTTACTAAATGGGCGTCCTAGGCAGCTGGCATTTGATCCCAGCAGGACATGGTTGCATGCACAGCTTGGCACCAAAGGGCACTAATGCCTATTAATTAACTGTATGTTTAGCTGACCTGCCTAAGCAGTTGCTTTCATTTCTAGGATTCCAAATATTTCTTATTCCATTTCAGGTTATTTGAATCCCTTATCTTTGCTCCCCTCTCTCCTCTTTCATTCTCTCAGTCCCTCCTGTCTTCTCTACACTGCTCCTTCTACCTGTCCTTTACCTGCTCTCCATCTTTTTCCTTTCCTTCCCTAGCTCTTTCATGAACCCTCATCCAAAAACAGTGCTTATGGGGAGAGAGCAGTTAAAAGTGGCTTAAGTGGACCCATGGTTAGGCCTGGAGGAGACCATTCCACTTCCATTTTGCCCTGTTGTACCAGCCCATCCCAAAATCCACTTTCCCACTCATTCACACTGAGCTTAGTAAGGGGATTACAAAGCCAAACAAGACATGGCTGCTTCCCTCACAGAGCTTCTAGTCTAGTGGGAAAGGCAGACAGCCCCATAGTGTATATGAAGAGCTGGAGAGGGGATGCAGAGGTAGGAAATCTGCTTGCCAGGAAAGGGTCCAGGAAAATTTCACAAAAGATAGGAGCCTCGAACTGGTCTTGAAGACTGAGTGTATTTTTCCAAATGGAGAAAGGGGTCAAAAGGCATCCCAGGGGAGGAGGTGGTACAGAGGTGAGAAGGGCAGTATGTGTTTGGGGGCATTGTATGGCCAGATGGTAAGGTCTAGAAGATGAGCAACAATGAGCCCAGGAAGGAGAATCTAGAGCCAGCTTGCCAAGACAGTGTCAGGTTGATGGGAAGCTGGACCTGCAGGTGGTTAGGATGCAAGTCTGAAGAGGTGGGACCTCATGAATGTTGGGAAGGCACATGATGAACGCTGTGTTTTAAGAAAATAATTCTGGAAGGCAGAGACCAGAAGAATTGAGGCCAGTTAGGAGGCTGCTGCAATAGTCCTGGAACAAACTGAGATCTTGAACTAAGGTGTTGACTGTGGGAATGGAAATGAAGGGGCAGAGAAGAGATACCACTGGGGCCTACTTCTCTAACTCTGGCCTTTATCCTGGATTCATTCTTCACCTTTCCCCCATTCCCCAGTTCCTTCTCCTTTGACAATCTTTTTTTTTTTTTTTTTGAGAGAGAGAGAGAGAGAGAGAGGGAACAAGTGGTGGGGGGGGGCGGGGCAGAAGGAGGGGGAGAGTGAGAATCCTAAGCAGGTTCCTCGCTCAGTGCAGAGCCCAATGACACATGGCTTGATCCCACGACTGTGAGATCATGACTTGCACAGAGATCAAGAGTTGGACGCTCAACTGACTGAGGCACCCAGGCGCCCCTCCTTTGACAATCTTAATGGATCCTGAGTCTCAGCTCTAACTCCCACCTCAACGTGGATTTATCCTAAATCCATACATTGAGATCTGACCTGTCATCTGGCCCTGGGACCAGATTCTTGCTGCTGTCTAGACAGTCTCAAGTAACCAATTCATCAGCATGTTCAAAACTGTCATCATGGTGCCTGCACACTAGTCCTAACCCAGCTTGGGAGAACCATGCACCTCATTACATTATGGGCTTTGGGGGCCTAACTTACCAACTGAAGGATCATTTTACTTCTTTGTAGGGCAAACATAATTTCCAAGTTCTAAGCCACCAATTTATATGTTGACTTAGAGGACTCAAGCACATTCACACCTTGGGGAATGCCTTCCTCAGTCACTCGCTGTCAAGTTCCCCAGCAGTGGTCCTCAGCCAGGGGTGGTCCTTCTGGCCCCTGGAAGTATTTGGCAATGCATAGAGACATTTATGGTAGTCACATTTACTCCAGGGTACTAGTGACATTTAGGGCCCAGGAATCAGGATGTTAAATATCCTGCAATGCACAGGAACACAGGAACACACTGCAAAGAATGGTCTTACTCTAAGTGTTAAGATTAATCTAATTGGGAAACACTGTGACCATGAGCTCAATGAGAGCAAGGACTCTATTTTGTTCTTTACTGTGTTCCCAGCATGTAGCATAGTACACAGCACATGAGGGTGTGCAGTAACTATTTGTTAAATTAATAAATCAACTCACCCCTTTTTATAACCAACACCTACTGTTGGTGCTGGGGATAGAAAAATGAACGAGAATTGGGCAGTGCCTTTGCACCTTGGCTAGCCTTAGCAGGGTAGGGTATAGACAATCTTGAGATTGGAGGCCAAAAGTCAAGAATGCCTCACCTTCTATAACTACCACCAGGCCCCTTCCTAGTAAGGGCAATGCATTACCAGTTATATGCTGAATTGAAAATTCATTCATTCATTCAACCAACACTTGAATAGCACGTGAAACATTTTGAAGCACTTGCAAGACATCTTGCTGGAGCTGGGCTGGGAGGAGTGGAGGGTTGGGATGGGGGCTGGAAGTGGAGTTGGGCCTGAGAGGTTCCTGCCAAGCTCAGGGCAAGAGCAGACAGGCCCAATCAGACAGTCTCTTGGGACTGGGGGGGGGGGGGGGGTGGGTCTGGTGTGAATGGAAATATGTGCCACATGGCCTGAATTGCAGGGGCTGGCCTCAGGCTCCCACAGTCCCAAACACTTCCAGATGGATTTATTTATAACTCCCAAACCAGAGGCAGCTCTCAGCTTCTTTTCCTCACTCTCATCCCCACTACTGGAGCAAGTCTTGGCCGCCCCTTTCCACTCCGGAAACCAGCAGGAGACAGGGAATGTGCCCTACTGCTCCACCACAGCCTCAGCCTGGGCTCCTGGTCACTGCCTGTCCCCTAGGTGGCAACAGCAGCTCACTGTGTGGGTGTGCCAACAGAGTGGCCATACCCACTCCCACCCACTTGATCATCTGGGCTTTCTCAGGCCAGTCACTAAATGGGTAGTATAAGCTGGGCACATTCACTCTGGTAAGTTTCTGTTCCAGACCTGCCTCTGCTTCATAAAAACCACAGTCACACCCATGTCTTCTCATCCTTGGTCTTCAGGAGATTCTGAGCTCCCTCCCCTCCTCCACCTTCTCCCACATGATACTGCTTCTCACCATATAGGCTGCCAGAGGCTTTGGACTCTTTTTCAAAATGGAAAACTGAAGCTCAGAGAGGTTAAGTAACTTGCCCAAGGTTACACAGCATGTTAAACAGCAGAGCCAGAAGCCTAAAGCTCTGAGCTCTGTCCCTGACGCTAGGGCCTCTTAAACCTCAAGTTTTCCAGTGTATGAAATGGGGCTAGTGTTTGGCAGGTGGTCTGGTTAGAAGTGTCAGTTCTGGAACTGCTCTGCATGGACTGTGTGATGGTTCTGTCATTTACCACCTGAAGGACCTTTGATGAGTTCCTCCTCCTCTCCTCACCATAACTCAATTTCTTTATTTTCCCTTTGAGGATTAAAGAGATAATGGGCGTAAATGGTTAGGATAGTGTCTGGCCCACAGTAAACCCACAACAAATAATAACCAATTTAATACTTTATTACTCAATTGCATCTTTGTAGAGCTCATGGTTCTCATCTTTTGAAATATGGGCCAGGCCCCATACAAACCTTGCCTCCTGACTCCTCACATGCAGGGAGAAGTAAACTTGGGCCTGGAGAGATTGAGTGACTTGCCTAAGGCCACACTGGAACCCAGCTCTAGGTGATTCCAAGGTTACAGATTCCATGCTTCCTACAGAGTCTGCAGGATAAAAGCCCCCTATATGTGTGTCCTTAGATAATTCTCTGCCCTGATTCCCCCTCCCTCCCCTATCTTGCCTCCTTGAGGACTGGCCCAAAAGCTTCTTCCTTCCCAGAGGTTCAGCCCACCCAGCTGAACCTGAGGATTTTGGTGGACCCAAGCAAGGCCTGTGAGTATTTCAGGCCCAGAGGAGCCTGGTGGCACTGGGGCTGAGGCATTCCCACTTCCCTCCTCTCCTAGCCATGGTTGGAATTGGTGGCAGCTGGAGAGGACAGGGTGGCAAAGCAGGCAAACTCTCGAGAGTCAAGCTTCTAGATGCCCTGTATCTGTTTTCTGCACATCATCTTTTCTCTCCAAGTTACTTGGAACCAAGGTCTGGCAAACCCACCTCTGCATCCAAAGGTCTAGACAAATTCTCCTGCAGCTGTTCAGCAACACATGACACCAGATTTCTGCCCCAGTGGGAGTTTTCGGTATTCTCACATCCTGTTTGTTGCTGTGCAATTAAACATGCATAATTTCTCTATGTTCTCCCATCCCTCACCACACATCAATACTGCCAGTGACAGCATGAGGGAATAGTACAACCTCTGAGCACATATGGGCAAGGGAATCAGTAAACACTTCTCTCAATTGAACATGACTCACCAAATGGGCTCCAAATCCCATCAACAATTAGGCTCAATCTATCTATATTCCCCTCGTCTTTTCAGTGGGTTTCCCAACATGCTCCAAATTCCTGATAGTCCAAGAATAAATGCAGAGTTATTTAATAAATGCTCAAAGGGGCGCCTGGTTAAACATCCCACTTCAGCTCAGGTCATGATCTCGCAGTTCATGAGTTCAAACCCGTGTCGGGCTCTGTGCTGACAGCTCAGAGCCTGAAGTCTCCTTTGGATTCTGTGTCTCCCTCTCTCTCTGCCCCTCCCCCACTTGCACTCGGCCTCTCTCTCTCTCTCCAAAACAAACAAACATTTTTTTAAAAAATTTAATAAATGCCCAGAATGGAAAGGGTATTTAACAAACAAACAAAGCAACTCTCTACTCAAAGTAACTCTCAGAGTTTGTGGACAAACTGTGCCATGGCAGCTCCTCTCTGCTTCCAACTCTGACCCTTAGGAAAGCTTCCTCATCAGACAACGGTATTGGCCTTTACCTCTGAAGCTACCAGATCTATAGCCCCAGCCCTACTGTACAGGCTCTCTGAGTCTTGATTTCCTTCTCTGTTTTTCTGAGGCATCTCACAGTCAGGTACATAGTACTTCCTCAACAAATGTATCTTATAGGAACAGCAAATTCTTACTAATTCTAGAATCATTTAGAAGATGACCACTATTTCAGGAAATTATTTATTCTTTCAATATTTAGCAAGCATCTACTATGTACAGAGCAGCATGAGAAAAACAAAGTAAATTCAAAAATTCATAATAAAGATTAGAGCAGAAATAAAGTATACAGAAACTAAAAAAACAATAGAACAGATCAATGAAACCAAGAGCTGCTTCTTTGAAAACATCAACAAAATTGATAAGCATCTAGCAAGATTCATCAAGGACAGAGGACCCAAATAAACAAAAACACTAATGAAAGAGGAGAAATAACAACCAACACCACAAAATACAAACAATTGCAATAGACTATTATGAAAACCCATATGGCAACATATTGGAAAACTTAGAAGAAACGTATAAATTCCTAGAAACACATAACCTACCAAAACTAAAGGAGATAGATGATAGAAAATTTGAACAGATCAATTACTAGCAATGAAATTGAATCAGTAAACAAAACTCCAAACAAACAAAAGTCCAGGACTAGACTGCTTCACAGGTGAATTCTACCAAACATTTATTTTTTTTTTAATTTTTTTTAACGTTTATTTATTTTTGAGACAGAGAGAGACAGAGCATGAACGGGGGAGGGTCAGAGAGAGAGGGAGACACAGAATTTTGAAACAGGCTCCAGGCTCTGAGCGGTCAGCACAGAGCCCGACTCGGGGCTCGAACTCATAGACCGTGAGATCATGACCTGAGCCGAAGTCGGACGCTTAACTGACTGAGCCACCCAGGTGCCCCCTACCAAACATTTAAAGAGGAGTAATTACCCATTCTTTTCAAACTATTCCAAAAAAGGACAGAAGAAGGAAAACATCAAAAATAATTCTATGAGACCAGTATCACCTTGATAGGTGACCAGATAGACACCACAAAAAAGACACCTATAGGCCAATATCTGTCATGAACACGAATGCAAAAATCCTCAACAAAATACCAGCAAACTGAATTGAAGAATACATTTAAAAAAATCATTCACCATAATCAAGTGGGATTTATTCCTGGGATGCAAGGGTGGTTCAATATTCACAAAGCAATCAACATGAAACACCACATCAATAAGAGGAAGGATAAAAACCATATGATCATTTCAATAGACACAGAAAAAGTATCTGACAAAGTACAACATCCATTCATGATAAAAATCCTCTACAAAGTAGCTTTAGAAGGAACATACCTCAACACAATAAAGGCTATATATGGAAAACCCACAGCCAACATCATACTGAATGGTGAGACACTTAGATCAGAAACAAGGCAATGATGTCCGGTCTCACCACTTTTACTCAACACTGTACTGGAAGTCCTAGCCACAGCAATTAGACAACATAAAGAAATAAAAGGCATCCAAATTGGTAAGGGAAAAGTAAAACTCACTATTTGCAGATGACATGATACTATATATAGAAAACCCTAAAGACTCCACCAAAAAACTACTAGAACAGGTAAATGAATTTAGTAATAGTCGCAGGATACACGTAAAAGAATGAAACTGGAACACTTTCTTTCATCATACATAAAAATAAACTCAAAATGGATTAAAGACCTAAAACCATAAAAATCCTTGAAGAGAGCACAGGCAGTAATCTCTCTGACATTGACCATAGCAACATTTTTCTAGATATGTCTCCTGAGGCAAGGGTAGTAAAAGCAAAAATAAACTATTGGGACTAAATTAAAAGAAAAAGTTTCTGCACAGTGAGGGAAACAATCAACAAAACTTAAAGGCAACCTACAGAATAGAAGATACTTGTAAATGACATATCTGATAAAGGGTTAGTATCCAAAATATATATACAACTGACACAGCTCAGTACCCTCCAAAACAAATAATCCAATAAAAAATGGGCAGAAGACATGAACAGACATTTCTCCAAATAAGATGTACTGATGGCTAACAGACACATGCAAAGATGCTCAACATCACTCATCATCAGGGAAATACAAATCAAAACTACAAGGAGATATCACCTCACACCTGTCAGAATGGCTAAAATCAACAACATAAGAAACAAGTGTTGGCGAAGATGTGGAGAAAAAGGAAGTTGTGCACTGTTGGTGGGTATTTAAACTGGTACAGCCACTGTGGAAACTAGTGTGGAGGCTCCTCAAAAAGTTAAAAATAGAACTACCCTACAATCTAATAATCACACCATTGGGTATTTACCCAAAAAATAAAAAAAAACTTAATCCAAAGGGATACAGGCATCCGTAAATTTATTGCAGCACTATTTATAATTGCCGAACTATGGACACAGCCCAAATGTACATTGATAGATAAATGGATAAAGAAGAAGTGGTATATATACAATGGAATATTATTCAGCCATAAAAAGAATGAAATCTTGCCATTTGCAACAACACAGGTAGAGCTAGAGAGTATTATGCTAAATGAAATCAGTCAGTCAGAGAAAGACAAATACCATGTAACCTCACTCAAGTGTTGAATTTAAGAAACAAAACAAAGGAGCAAGGAAAAGAAAAAGAGGCAAACTAAGAAACAAACTCTTAACCATAGAGAAGAACTGATGTTTACCAGAGGGGAGGTGGGTGGGGGGAATGCGGGAAAGAAGTGATGGGGATTAAAGAGTATACTTATCACGATGAAAAATAAAATAAAATGATTTAAAAAAGAAATTCAAAATAAAGTTTCTTTCCTCCAAGAGACTGTGATATAGCTGGACATTTGCACAAGCATGGAATATTTCAGAATGCCTTTAGGAGCCAGGCAAGTACTATAAAGTGAAGGAGGCTGGAGTAATATACTAATAAGGAGTGGTGGGGACTGTGGTGTGCTGGAGGGTGCATGTTCCATCTAAAGGGGAAGCCAAGGGGCACCTGGGTGGCTCAGTCCATTAAGCAGTTAAGCGTCTGATGCTTGGTTTCGGCTCAGGTCATGATCTCACAGGTTTCATGAGTTTGAGCCCCGCATCAAGCTCTGTGCTGATGGTGTAGAGACTGCTTGGGATTCTCTCTCTCCCTGTGTCTGTCTCTCTCTCTCTCTCTCTCTCTCTCTCTCTCTCCCCCCCCCCCCGCTCACACTGTCTCTGTCTCTCTCAAAATAAATAAATAAACTTAAAAATTAAAAAAAATAAAATAAAGGGGAAGACACTACCCCAATCCAGCTAATTACCATCCAGTGGGAATGCAGAGCCAATATTACCAGACTTCTCTGTTTTTCAAAGAAGCCAGAAATCCACATTATATGGGAATATTACTGATTGCCACATGTTACCTAATAATTTTGAAAAGTCACAAACCATGTGCAGATCACACAAAACATACCAGTGGGTATTATTTGGCCCACCAGCCACCAGTTTGATACCTCTCCATAATGGTAGATGATAAAGTGTCAAAGTGTTACTGACAATAAGTTCCGTAGGTACTCAGAGGAGGACAAGAGTCCCTGGGGATGGTATAATCTGGAAAGTTTCCTTCAAGGTGGCAGGATTCAGACAGGTCCCCAAGTGTGGGTGTGAATCCGATAGGCAGAAAGGAGGGGGACAAAGCTTTTGGCAAGGATAGAGGGGGAGAAAAGAAGGTTGTGGTCAGAACTCAGAAGCAATGTGGAAGTGCTTCTGGCTGTTGTGAAGGCTTCCTGGGGGAAGGGGCAGCTCCTAGCCATTGGCTGGTGTCAGTGGAGGTTTCTCACCTGGGATCTCAGGGTGGAGAAAACAAGGGAAGGTGGGTGACTACTACTTAGAAGGTCTGAATCTGAAAAGCCAGAGAGTAATATTAAACACAGACAGACAGATGCTTCATCAGCAGGCATGGGAGAAGAACAATTTAGTTAAGTCCAGGGGCTTTTCTAGAATACAGCAATGTAAATATCTAGGAGAAGAGCAAATAAATAAGGTGTGATCCTGGGTGGTGGCTAGAAACAGGTCCAGAAAGTGAGACCTCAGTAAGTGCACAGGTAAAATATATGTCCAGGATTAAAAGCCCCAAGGATTAGAAACCATTCTCCCACAGTGCTCTCCAGCAGGCTGGGAGAGTAAATGAAGGAAAGAGGGTATCTTAACCCCAAAGTGGAGAGCGAAGGACATGTGGCATGCATGTGTCAGGGAGAATAATGTCAGTCTCGCATGGGATTATGCAACTACTAAAACAAGAGGCAAAGTAGGTAAGGGTCAATGGAAAAAGCACACGTGTGGTAGGCAGAATTCTGGCTCCCCGAAGTCATCCATGCCCTAAATCCCCAGAACCTATGAATATGTTAGGTTAAATGGCAAAGTGTATGTGTGTGGGCGGGGAAGGTTTGGAGATGGAATTAAAGTATCTAATCAGTTGACCTTGAGATGGGGAGAGTATCCTGCACCTTCCAGGTGGGCTCAATGTGGTCACAATCAATGTATAAGGGCCCTTGCAAAGTGAAAAAGGAAGGCAAGAGAGGCAGAGTTAGTCAAAGAGATGGGATACCAGAAGGAGGGTCGGAGGACTGGGGAAAGACTCAAGCAGCCATTGCTGGTTTTGAAGATGGAAGAAGGGGACAAAAGCCAAGCAATGCAGGCAGGGTCTAAAAGCTGGAAAAGGCAAGGAGGCATATTCTTCCCCTGAACCTCCAGAAGGAATGCAGGCCCTGCCAACACCCTGATTTTAGTCCAACCACACCTGTTTCAAGACTTCTGGCCCCCAGAACTGGAAGATAATAAATTTTGTGTTGTTTGAAGCCACTAAACTTGTGTTAACTTGTGACAGCAGCAACAGGAAACTAATAAAACCAGCTTTAGATTCAGACAGATGTAGGGTTTAATCCTGGCTCCACTATATACCAAGGACTTTACCTTAGTCCAGTCACTTAACCTCTCTGAACCACAGTATCTTCATGTCATCCTCATAAGCGGTGTCCATAATACTTACACTTCACAGAGTTGAAATGAAAAGCAACTGAGGTGATGAACACAAGGAGATAGCACAGCCTGGCACAGGGAAGGTGCTGGCAATGTTCTTTTCTTTCCATCAGTGCATTTGATGAAACACTAATTAATATTTCGGACCAGTGGTGTTTTGGTAAATGTTTAGCAACCAGGTCTCAAAAAAAGACTGCATATATATATATATATATATATATATATATATATATATATACATCTGCATATGCAATATATATCACTTAATATATAAGAATGTGAAGCATAGAATTTATGAATAATAATGCAATACATAATACTCTATTGCAAATTCCATGTAGCCACTTGATTTTCGTATAATGGTTTCATTGATTTTGCTGAATCCTTATATCCATTGCCAACCTACAGTTGTAATATAAGAGCAAATGTAGTTCCTATATGAATGGTGGTTGATATCTTCGTTTATGTTAATGAGTAAGAAGAAGGGGAAACAATGAAGAAGTGTTGGAACTTGACAAATTCAGTGATTCGAACAACTTGTTTGCTGAATCAGATAATAGTTTCCATACACTGGAAGCATACTTCCTCACTTTTTGTGTGTGCTATTCACAAAGTAACAGCCATAAACACAACGTACTTGTTTTTTAAATGTTATATTTATTTTGAGAGAGAGCATGAGCAGGGAGGGGGCAGAGAGAGAGGGAGATGCAGAATCCGAAGCAGGCTCCAGGCTCTAAGCTGTCAGCACAGAGCCTGATGTGGGGCTTGAACTCCCAAACTGTGAAATCATGACCTGAGCTGAAGTCAGATGCTTAACCAGCTTAACCAACCCAGGCACCCCGACACAACACACTTTTAGGTTTAATGTGTTTTTTTTTTTTAAGTAGGCTTCACACCCAGTGCAGAGCCCAACACGGGGCTTGAACTCACGACCCTGAGATCAAGACCTGAGCTGAGATGAAGAGTCAGATGTTTCACCGACTGAGCCACCCAGGCGCCCCAATGTACATTATTAACATTTTCTCCATCACTTTAAGTCTAGAGTGCAGTGAACAAAACAAGAATCCAAGCCCTGATTTGTAGCATTTTCAGATTTCCATGATATAAATACTTTCACTACGGCCTATTTAAAACTACCTATGTGACATCACCAAACAGAGTGGGCAAGGGTGCACATCATTTAGATGCAACCGATGTGAATCAGCCAAAGGACAAAGATCATGGTAAACTAATTAGGAAGTAAACTAATTGGGAAGATCAAAGTAAACTAATTATCTGAGTCCAACAATAAATATTTATTATTATTTTTAAATATATTTTTAATTGGAGATTAATAGAATTCAATGTTTTTCTTTAATAATTAATTTTTTACTATTATTTTTGAGATAATTTGAGACAGAAGAGTTGCAAAAGCAGTTCAGAGAGGTCCCCATACCCTTCACCCAGTTTCCCCTTATGTTGACATCTTACATAATTATAAAACATTCATCAAACTGAGAAATTTACCTTGATACGTTAAAGTACAAAATTTATTTGAATTTCACCAGTTTTTCCACTAAAGCCTTTCTTCTGTTCTAGGATCCAAACCAGGATCCTATATTGCATTTAGTTGGTCATGTATTTGACAAAATGTCCCTCAATTTCGGTTTGCTTTCTGTTGTCTCATGTAATTTAATTTTTAATGATGGCTGTGTTTAACAATTGGCTCACAAATTTACTAAATATTTAACAACTGGGTCTCAGGAGCCACAACAAGCCAGCTCCAGCTCCACACCACCACCTACGACGCTCTAAGCAAAATCGACAAACCATTCATTTTGGGTTTTTTCCAAAACCCCATTAATTCCACAAATATTTATTGAGCGCCCTCTAGGGGCTAATGCTGGGGATGTGGAGACGACCAAAACACAGTCCTTGCCACTGAGAAAATTACAGGTTGGGGATATGACAGAGCAGTAGCAGACAATACCTATAGAGCAATCAAGGCTATGATGGGGGAATAGAATGTGCTGGAGCACTCAGGTGGGAGGGACCAACCCTGACTAGGGAAGTCAAGGTAGGCTTCAAAGAGGAAGTAAAGGATGAGAAAGAGCTCCTCGGCTTTACACAGTTTAACCTTTTTTCGTTTAATAGTTAATTAAAGCGAGTTAAGCAAGGAGATAAGATGATGTGTGAGATGTGAGCTGCATCTTGATGCATAAGGGGGAATGAGACAGTGGAAGAAGCAGAAGGAAAAATAGTCACCCATTTATTCTTTCATTTGATAAGTATTTATTAGGTACCAATCCTGTACTGGGCTCTGGAGATGCCCAAACATGTAATGAATAAGGACACTCACGTGTGACTAGGGTTATGATGGCACGAGACAGTGCCTGGGCTGTCTTTAAGATAGAGTGGTGTTTGTGTGGGTGAAGGTGGCACCATGAACGAGCATGAGGCATGAGAACACTAGACAGAAACCTTCTCCCTGGGAGCATGGAAGGACCTCAGGGAAGCTTCCAGGCTGCTACCATCATTTCAGCCAGTATAACTAACAGCTTTTGCCAGAGGACAATTGATGCCAGACACTTCCTCTGCAGGTAGTACATGTACACAGCCCCCTTCTCTCCAGCCCCTCACACCCAGACCCCTATGTACAGACCCCTAGGAACTACACTTAGCAACTGACACCTGCCTTGAGCAGACAGCATATAAATGCTCGCAGGATGAAGTAATGTATTCCAATGTATTCCAGGGTACTAAAGACAAACTCAAGCAAGGCAGGGACCCTTGATCTGTGACCAAGACCCCCCCAGAAGAGCTCCTATGTCACTTCCTCAGCCCCACTACATATACACCCCAGCCATCCTCTGTCCCATTATACCACTTTATTTTCTTCATAACATTTATGACCATTTGAAATTATCTAAGTGTTTACTTGCTTTTGCCTGTCTCCTTTCACTAGGATCTCAGCTCCTCAAACACAGAATCTTTGTCTGTCTCATCATCTATATACCCCCAGCTCCCAGCTCAGGCCCTGGCCCATAGGGGCATTGGCGCACTATTTGTGGAATGGACAAGTGAATGAATGGATGGGAGTATGGATGCTACTGCTCAGATTTGAGGGCTGCATTCCTGACCCTCTGTGGCCCAAACTGTCTCTCTCAATGTTAAGTTTGTTGCCTATCCTCAGTGCCTTGATTCAGAACCTGAACCTTATGTGGAGGAAGAAAATGGACATGGGTGAAATTCAGAATGCTCCTCTTGGAACTGTTGTGAGAGTGTGAAAGACAACAACTAATATTGTTGCACTTGCCAAGTACCAGTTCCCATTCTGAGCACTCCATATATATTCAATAAATATTTGCTGAGTCTCTGCTAGGTGCCAGGCACTGTTCAGGCATTAGGGATATGGCAGTAATAGGAAGCAAAAATCTCTGCTTTGGGGGGATTTAAATATTAGTTCATTTAATTTAAAAACAACCTTCTGGGCACCTGAGTGGCTCAGTCGCTTAAGCATCTGACTTTGGCTTAGGTCATGATCTCACAGTTTGTGAGTTTGAGTCCTGCACCAGGTGAGCACGAGCCCCTCTTTGGGTGAGCTCCACTTCTGTCTCCACCCTCGCTCACTTGTGCCCTCTGTCTCTCAATGAAAATTAAAAAAAAACAAAACAAAAACCTTTGGGCTCTGTGCTGACAGCACGGAGCCTGCTTGGGATTCTCTCTGTCCCTCTCTCTCTGCCCCTCCCCTACTTGTGCACACTTGTGCATGTATTCTCTTTCTCTCTCTCTCTCAAAATAAATAAATAAACATTTAAAAACCTTAAGATGTAGCTCTTGTGATTATTCCCATTTTAAAGATGAGAAAACTGAGGCACAGAGGCTAAGTAGCTTTCCCAAGATCATACAGCTGTGGAATAGCAGAGCCAGGTAGTCTGGGCCCTGAGCCTATGTTCTTAACCAATAAGCTACTCTGTTTCCTGAAACGCTATTACATGGGGAAGTGCTTGACAAACTAATGATTTTGACAAATTTGAGTTCCTATTATTCTTGGTGGGAACATGACGTGTTGTAGGGGCACAAAAGAGACTGGGCTGGGGGCTTAGAGGATGAATGGAAAGTAGTGGTCCCAGAGGTACCTTTGGCTGTGTCTCTAGGGTCCTGTGGCCCCTTGCTGGAGACTGCCAGACTTAGCAGACACACGTGGAGTAAGGCTGCGTGAAGGGGACTGCAAGGCCTTCCCATCAGCACGTACTTAGCTCTTTGTCTTTTTATTTTTCCTAGAATCCATCCTGGTCTCCCTTCTACTGATTTGTTGCCCTTTTAGGGGCCCTGCCCCATCCCTCCCCGCCTTGCTACAGTCCTCCCATTTAGCCTTCCAGCCTGAGAGGACAAAGGAAAGTTTGGCCAACCCCCACTGGGCTTTTCTAGTTTTCTGTTTCCATTGGAACAAAGCACAGCTCACCAAGTGCTCTCTGATCTTTGGAATGAGAAAGGAAAATAGTTTATCGCATGGAGTACCTTGCACACACCACCCCCATTGCTCCCTGGTCTCAGCCTCTCAGGACACCCAGATTCCTGGCAGGGCTAGGCAGGGAAGGCGCCTCCCTTCTGCTAAACCCTCAGGGAGCTGGCGGGAGAATGATGACTTCCATATGGGCTGGCTTGTTTTCTATCCCTTGGGCTCCACCTGTGGCCTAGATGGAGCAGAAGGAAGAATCAAGCATCCTCCCTTCTGATTCTCTCACAGCTCCAACCACACAAATGAGACTCCCAGACTTTGGTCAGCAGATTTCCAAGTGATTCCTGCAGAAAGAGAGGTTGTGCGGGACCTTGAGCAAATTCCTTAACCCCTCCAAGACCCAGTGTTGTCCTCTGAAAAAAAAAATGGGTCTAAAAATGTCTGCTTCATATTGTTATTGTAAGAACTAAAATTTTAAGTGAGAAATTATTGAAAAATGCTGGGCCCCAACTAGACTAGGTAGAAGAGTTTGGTCTGGGAGAGAAGATGGGATTGCTCCCGAGATGGACCCACCTGAGTAGTAGCTTTGGTAGAAGTTTTCACCCTGGAAAGTGGGGTGGGACATCATCCCACTCCTGGTCTCTGACAGACTTCTGCCCTGCAGCAGGCCTTTAAACCAGAGCCAGGCACACTTCAGAGAGTACAGCTGGCTTGGTTGAATGCAACTGATGGGTGGCCATCTCCCTCCCCCCCCCATCATTGTCTGAACAGCTATAACGTGGTGTTTTCATAGATGTGGGTTGAAAATAAGATGGCATGTTGGAAGAGGTCAAGAAAGAAAAAGAGAATGGCAGGGGTGAGGACCTCTGACTTCATGCCCATGGGGCCTGAGTGGCAAGCCCAGTTGGCCAGGTCCTCACCTTGCCCCTTACAGATCATCACATCAGATCTCTCACCTTATAAATGAGAAAACTGAGGATCACATGAGTGGCATGGACTTGCGCAAGGTCACCCTGGCTAGACCTGCTAACTCCTATGGTCCAGTGGCTCTCTGCTTCCCATATACAATATACTGCTGAGAATCCTAGGTCATACAGCCCAGAAATTACCCAGGGCAATCCCACTGATCCCCACCCTCTACCTGTTTATTCAGTAAGTCTTTATTGAGTACCTACTATGTGCTAGGCACTCTTCCAAGCACTAGGGATACAGCAGGAGCAAAAACAGACACAAATTCCTGTTCTTGTGAAGTTTACATTCTGGTGGAGGGAGACAGACAATAAGTCAAATAAATTAGTAAAGCTGTCGTAAGTTAAAAGGCAATGTCTGGTTTGGAGAAAAATTAAACAAGAGAGGGCCTCAGGGGACCAGAAGAGCTAGGGTGCTATTTTAGAATAGGATGGGGGCACCTGGGTGGCTCAGTTGGTTGAGTGTCTGACTCTTAGTTTCAGCTCAGGTCATGATCTCACAGTTCGTGGGTTCGAGCCCCGTGTCAGGTTCAGTGCAGAGCCTGCTTGGGATTCTCTCTCTTTCTCCCTCACTCTCTGCCCCTCCCCTTCTCACTCTCTTTCTCTTTCTCTTTCTCTCTCTCTCTCAAAATAAATAAGCTTTAAAAAAAAGAATAGGATGGTCAAAGAAGGCTTCGTTGAGAAGGTGACATTTAAGCAGAGATCTGAATGAAGTGAGGGAGTGAACCACAGAGATACCTGGAGGAAAAGAATCTTAGGCAGAGAGAACAGTAAATGCAAAGACCCTGAAGCTGTTTGGGGAACAGTGAGGAGGCCAGTATGGCTGGAACAGAGTGCATGAGGGAGACAGTGACCGGATATAAGGTCAGACAGGTCATGGAGGGGTGGTTTGCAGATCATGCAGAGCTTTGTGGGCCACTGTAACAACTTTGGCTTTTGGTCTGAAATAGCCATCAGAGGGTTTTGAGCAGGGGCAGGACATAATCTGACTCAGTTTTCATCAGGATCATGCTGGCTGCTGTGTTGAGAGTAGACTGTAGAAGATCCAAGGTGTAATAATTTGATAGAACAGGGAGACCTGGTAGGAGGCTGTTGCACATATCCAGGGGGGAGTGATGACGGTGGCACAGACCATGAAGGTGGTAACACATGACTTGATTGTGGATATTGTGACGGTGAAATAACATGATATGCTAATGGAGTAGACATGAACTACGAGAAAAAGAGAGGAGTCAAGAATGACTTTGTGGTTTGGGTCCTGAGCTATTAGAAAGTTAGGGATGCCATTAGCTGAGATGGGGGGAAACTGCAGAAGCAGCAGGTTTGGGTGGGGGCAGTTAGGAGTCTGGCTTTCAACACGGCACATCTGAGATGCCTATGAGACCCCCCAAGTGGATGTCTGTGAAAGTGGAATTCCCTAGGAACAGCAGAAACAGCAGCTCTACACATCCCATCCTACCCCAATCACTCACTCACTGGTTCAGGAGGTACAGGGTGAGCAAGCCCAGGCACTGGGGACAGGGCTCCCTGCTAGCCTCCCTGATATCAGTCTCTTGCCCCTCCTGTCCACCTAACACACACAGGTTCCAGTGTGGGCCTTCCAAAACCAAAGTCAGATGCATCACTCCCCTGCTCCAAGCCTCAGCTGGCTCCCCACTGCCTCCTGGGTAAAGGCTAACATCCCTAGCAGGGCCCCAGAGGCCCTAAATGATCCGCCTTGTTTCCTGACACTCCCAGCTGCACCCCCCCTCCACTGCCCACCCACCTTGCCATTCCTTAGGCACCAGTTCCAGAGCCACTCACCAGGGCCAGAGCAGGCCATAGATAGCCATAACTCCAAGGGTCTGCTTAGGGACTTCCAAGGGATAGGAAGAGCCTGCCTCAGCTTGGTTTACTTGTTTTCTTCCTCCATTACCTGTCCAAGCCACTCCCTCTTCCCAGAAGCCTACCTTCCTCAGCTTTTACACACGTATACAGAGGGAGCCTTCCTCAGGAAGCTCTGAGCCTTTATACATTTAAAAGTCACTATCTGTTCTCCCATCTCTCCCTGCACTGGACTAGTTGCTGTTTGAGGGCAGAAACTGTTTCTTCCTTATTCATCTCTGTAACCCCAGTATAGCCCTTGCCAAAGTATTCAATAAAGTTGTATTGAATGAATGAATGAATGAATGAACGAATGGTTTATTATGCTACAAAAGAGATACTGAAGGATCACAGAAGTATTCATTTGGCCTAAGGAGGGGGTCAGAGAGTATCACACAGATGCCATTTAACGGGGTTTGGAAGGTCAGCAAATACTTTACCAGGCAAAACTCATTGGTCACAAACTAACAGCCAGGAGGCTGAAATATGGTTTGCAGATGCTTTTGGTCGGCCTTTTTTTTTTTTTTTTTTTTTTTTTGGCCTGCAAAGTGTTTTCAAAAGTAATGTGAGGAGACAGGCGCTGTGTTTGGTCACACCATGAGTTGTCTTTCACTTAGCTAAGTCTTATCCTTGTGTTATCTGCCAAGGGCAGGGTGTGGCCTTGCATGCATATGAGTTTGCTTCCTCTGGTCAGGGAACCCCAGTGCCTGTTCACTGGCCAAAATTCCTACTGCTAAGGGGAGAACGAACTTGGCTCATTCAGACAGAGCCCCCATGCCATGTAAGCCACATGGCCATGCCAGGCCAGGCCAGCTGGTTAGTAGCCATGGGGATGAAGGCCCAAATGCCTGCCAATCACAGGACCATCATCTCTACCTCAAATCCTCCTAGGTGTTAAAGAGCACAATCGTATGGTAGGAGTGGATGCAAGAATTGGGCAGCATGAGGGGCGCCTGGGTGGCTCAGTCGGTTAAGCATCCGACTTCGGCTCAGGTCATGATCTCACGGTCCATGAGTTCAAGCCCCGTGTTGGGCTCTGTGCTGACAGCTCAGAGCCTGGAGCCTGTTTCAGATTCTGTGTCTCCCTCTCTCTCTGACCCTCCCCTGTTCATGCTCTGTCTCTCTCTGTCTCAAAAATAAATAAACGTTAAAAAAAAATTAAAAAAAAAAAAAAAGAATTGGGCAGCATGAGGAAAGCAGCTGCAGAGCCCAGGCCAGGGCACCCTGCCCCCCAGTTACTCAAAACACAGAGAACAACAACCCCAGAATCTCCTCAGTGGCTTCTGTCTCAGCAGGAGATTGCATTTCAGCAGGAAGCCTCACTGTGTGATGATGATGAGGCCTTTGGCTGAACATGAGACACAGGTATGGATCTGCAAGCAAAGGCCTGGCCTTATCTCCTTGACCTGATATGCAGAGGGAGCTGAGCTTCTGGGACACTGGGGGGTAGCTGAGTGTGCCAGAAATGACACAACTGAGTGTGTGGACTTCCATGGCTTCCAGCTGAAATATGCAAGCCTGTTAGAGAAGGTATGGAACCCCTCTAACAGTGTCGAGCACTGCCAGACACAGGCTCAGCTGGCTGTGGGGGAATGAAAGTGAGAGCAGTCAGTCCACTGTATGCCTATCTAGTCGACACTGGGATTCTCTAGCCTCATCTCCTATGCTTGCTCCTGTCACTACCGAAACATCCTGGTTTCAACCTGCACACCACAAATCCACACACGACAGCTACAGCCAAGGCTCCCAGTCATATCACAAACATTTATGATAACAGACAACATACCCACACTCACACCACCCATCACATCACGTTCCCCTGTGTGTATGGCCTTTGGTCCTGACTACAGCCGAGACCCACATGGCCAGCTTCTCCCAGCCTTCAACAGCTGCACACACTTCCACTCCCACTTCTGCAGGCAGGTGCGCCCACTTCCCCCTGCAGCCACAACAGGCTTGAGGGTCTCACCCAATGCTCTGCTTACATGAGTGGGTTGCAGTCCTGCAAAGGAAACCAACAACACACACACACACACACGCACGCACACGCATGCACGCACACACACACAAAACCTGTGAAACTGTGTTTCTAAGGCTTTGAAATGTGTCACATAAAGTTTCTTTGGAAAGTTTACCTTCTCCATTCTATTTGACTTCAACAAACAGTACTAGGGATTTGTCTCCCTGAGTTCATAAGCTGCCGAGCAGGAAAGGGTAGAAGCAGGGAAGCAAAACCACACAGAATCAATCCCTTTCACCCCAGGAAGCTCCATAGAGTTGTTCCAGACACATGAAATGGCTTAGTCAGAAACAGTATCTGTCTTCTCCCCTCTGCCTCCTTCATCCTCCCCATCCCCATCCCAAATGCCTACAACAGCTACATACAGGATAGTTTTATCATGTGTGTCCCTCTACACCCTCCACATTAAACTTCAGCGCAGCCATTTGGCACCACAGGCCATCAGCAGTTTTACCCGGTGACTATGCCCAGTGATGGGCAGATAACTCAACCCAGCCCTCTGCCCAGCTTTCAGTACCTTTTACCTAGATGCTGCCCAAACGTGTGGGGTTCAAGTGCTGTCCGATCTGGGCCAGTGCCTTCAAGCAGCAGCTGTGTTTGTCTAGCATCCCCTAGTGAGCTGGGCCTTGCCAGCCTGTGGCCAGGCAGATCCGCAACTCATGTTGCCCCTGGAACCAGCTAATGCAAAGGATCCCTGTGGTGAGAATGCCATTCTTGACCTTCCCTGCCCACCCCATGCTTCTCTGTGGAGTGTCAATGCAGACCAGGCCACTGAGAGCCAGGCAGAGGGTGAGAGCAGTGCTTGCTAGCACACATTCTGCATTCAGCACTTTGTCCTGGAAAGGTCCCTGCCAGGCAACTTGGGCTAAATTCCTACTTTGTGCCTGCAACCAGTGCCCCCTGTGTATGCCCAGCTGACTGCCAATGGGCACTGCTTGGTCCTTTCTAGGCTATAAATGGGCCACACTTGTACTGGGCTATGTGAAGACAATCACTTTCAATGGAAGAACATCTCCCTCTGCAGCTGACTACCAAAGCCAGAAACACTAAGGGCACACACCACTGTTCTTTGCAGGCCTGTTTGAGGAGGGCAGAGTCAGTCAGGCCTGACTGCTGTATATTAGATGGCATTGGAAACCACTTAACCAAAGCACTTGGAATTTTCACTTCAAAGCAGGTCAAACAGAGAATCACTCCCTCACCAGTGTTGAAAGGTGCATAAACACCACCTAATCCAAGGGTCACAAATGTAAATGCCTTTAGGCACCAAGCAGCTAATGAAAATGAAAGAGAAGGGGAGGTGTAAGAAAACTGGGGGAGGGGCCGGGGAACTAGAGCACACACACCTTACAAAAAGGCATTTAAGATCATTTAATGTGCCAACCAACAAAGCATGTCCGCAGGCCCTTAGGGCTTATAGGGCCTAAGAGCCATAAGTTTGGGATTGCTGTTGGAATCCCATGCCATCCAAAGGAAAGGACTTATCCAAGGTCACCCACCTGGTCAGTGACAGAGGCCCCTGAATGAGTCCCATGATATCATCATCTTCTTCATTCCTTCACTCGTTCATCAAACAAGTCCTGCCCCCCACCCAATGTCCTAGGCATCCTCCTCTGCTGTCAGTGCCCCAGCAGTAAACCAGACATGTTCTCTATCTTCAACAAAGTCTCAATTCAGTAGGGGAGTGGCAGGAACTAAGTCTGGAAATCGAGGTTGCAAGCAGGCAGTGTGGGGCCTTGAATGCCAGGCTGAGGCATTTGGATTTCATACTGTAAACAGCACAGAAGCCTTGAGAAAGTATGAGCAGGTATAAGAAAGCTGTTCTCTCAGAAGACTCTTCTGGCAATCATGATTCAAACTCATCTGGCAGTTGTGACTCGATGGATTAGGGCCAGGCCAGTGGGGTGGGGGTGCAACTGGAGGCACAAAGAGTGGCTAATCCAATTGTCTAGACCTGAAGCAATGAGGTTGGGGGTCACTAAGAAGAGAGGGGGAAAGGATGAATGTGTGAGACACTGCAAATCAATAGAGTGGGGTTTCAGGGGTATATGCCTGTGTGTGTGTATGTGTGTGTATGTACGTAAATGGACCTAAAATTAAGGAGATGGGTTGGCAAGAGGATAGAAGAATCAAGATGACTCCAAAATTGGGTGGATGGCTGGAATGCCAACAGAAAGGAAGAAACCAGGGGACCTGGGTTGAGGGAGAGCAGGTGGGTAAAGATGTCCAAATGTTTCTCTATGACAGCAGCCTTAAGACCAATAAAAAGAATCTGGAATTGTCTCTTTTATGTTTTTATAGTCTCTCCTTCCTCAGTATGGAAAATTGAGCCAGGACCTCTTGACCTCTCAACTCTTCCATATACCCGGAAGTGACCTCTGGGGAACTCCCACTCGGTGCCTCTAGTTGAACTGGTCCAACGATTTAACAAATACTAATCAAATAAATAACGAAAATACATTCTCCACCCCCGGCCTTTTTCTGTCCCCCACTCCAAAACAGCTCTGTGGGAAAGTCAATTTGGGAATTTCCCACATGTGTCTATGACCGCAATGCCAGAGCAATGGTCTGAGTCAGCTACAACCTTCAAAATTCCGTATTTGCTTCTCATATCAAAGGCAGCATGCTGGCTGGAAGAAGCACTGATGATGCTGTAAAATAACTCCCTGTGTCAGCTCCTGGGCTACCTGCACTTCTTTGCCAGTTTCCAAAGGCCTGGGCTGCCAGGTAGAAAGGGCCTGGCAAGCACATGACTGAACCATGAAGCCCATCCGGATAATCCTCCAACCTCACACACCCCATAGGGATGTTCCATTTGCCTTCCATTCCCTCTCAAGTCGCCTTTCTCCCTGATCTGGGAAGAAGGTGTAGTGTCTGTGAACAAGCCAGAACTACGGTGGGGTTCCAAAAACAAAAGAGGACTTTCAATCCAAGCATTGGCCACAGAGAGTAGACTTGAAAATCTGCAGATGAAACTGAAGCTGAAGGGTACATGGGGCTCTGGAAAAGGAATAGGGACTTCCAACTTTGGTTCAAATCTCAGCTTGGCCTCCTATCAGATGCATGGTCTGGTCACAGATTTCTCATGTGTAAAACTGCAATTATGATGCTTCCCTTCTAGGGTTACCATGAGGATTAAATGTGATGATGCATGCATACAGTTCCTGGCACATAGTAAATGTTCAATAAAAATTAGTTGCATCTTGGGACACCCGGGTGGCTCAGTCAGTTAAGTGTCTGACTTCGGCTCAGGTCATGATCTCAGGGTTCATGAGTTTGAGCCCCATGTCAGCCTCTGCACTGCCGGCACAGAGCCTGCTTGGGATCCTTGCTCTCTCCTCTCTCTCTGCCCCTCCATCACTCATGCTTTCTCTCTCTCTCAAAATACATAAACAAACTTAAAAAAAATAGTTGCATTTTTCATAACTTCTGCTTTGAAGATGAGGTCTTTTTCAATAAGGACCCGGTGCTGTACCAGAATACCACCTGGTAAGAGGGGTGAGTGGGAAGGAGAGCCGAGGGGAAAGGAAAGAGTGCCAATATCTCATCTTAGCAAGTGGGGATTCAAAACATGCAGCCAATAATTGGTGAAACAAAAACATAAAACATTGCAAAAATTACTAGAATAATTAATAAAGGGTGACAAATGGGGATATAGCTATGTAATTATGATAAACCCTCAACTAGCTTAGCAGGAAGTCAACAGATAACTTCCAAACATTGGTGAACAAAGGCAGAAAAGCAGAAGTGCTTTATCTAGAGAAATGAGGGTACAT
This sequence comes from Panthera onca, assembly GCF_046562875.1. NCBI lineage: Eukaryota > Metazoa > Chordata > Mammalia > Carnivora > Felidae > Panthera > Panthera onca. Next base: position 71,042,605 of record NC_138357.1, read on the forward strand.
ACAGGAAGAAAAGAACTAAAATTGTTTGCTCCCCAGAAATGGGACCGGGAGTGGGGATTCCTTCAGTGTACTGCTATTTCTTTCTCTGGGCATGCTCCACTGTGATTGCAAAAACACAGCCAGGAATAATATGAAAAGTGTGAGGTAGCACGCATGTCCACCACCTTAAGGAGTGGACTACAACATCACAGCTGCCACATGCACCAGTTTTAGCCCCCTTTCCTGTGTGCAGTGCACATCCCTCCATTGAGGCAGACTGAAGCTTTAAAAAGCGGGAGAAACTTGGGGCGCCTGGGTGGCTCAGTCAGTTGAACCTCTGACTCTTGATTTCCACTCAGGTCATGATCTCACAGTTTGTGGGTCCAAGCCCAGCATCAGGCTCTCTGCAGAGAGATTTGGATTTTCTGTCTCCCTCTCTCTCAGCCCCTCCCCCTCTCACTCTCTCAAAAAGAAATAAATATTTTTTAAAAGGGGGGGGGGTGGGGAGAAATATGACTAGGCCAGTTGCTCAAAGAAGCCCCTTGCAAGGGAGCAGAGACAGCATTCTGGGCAGCATGGGGTACAGCCCAACTTGAGAAACCCTTTACAGAACACATTCTCCACTGGGAATGGTCCTCTGTATGATGAGAAGTTCACACTAGCTGGCCATAGATAGCATCCTGATATGCCAGGATATGGCACATATGGCTACACAACTCCACCGTTCTCACAAGAAATTTAAGGTGGTAAGATCTATGCCAACTTCCAGCTCAGAAGGAGCCCACCGCTCTCCATTCATAGTTTGATACTGCTGCCTGGTGGCTCTTCTCTCCAATATTCATTCATCTGGAAAGAATCCATTGGTGTCTAATCTGTACACAGCTGTAGTGCCCAACAGGAATGTAAAGCCCATTTCAAGGGAGAGTAAGTTTTAACTTACTCTTTTTCACCTTTTGGTAGAGGGAAAATTGGAAAAGTGCTGAGGGAAGAGTTTGTTTATGTGACAGCTATGCCTGGGGCCAGGCCAGGACCAGAATACTCTGAAACACGCATGTGAGCACATGCACACACATACACATATATATTCACACACATGTACACACACAGCCAGGAATACACACCCACACAGACACCTTCTGAGGATCTCTGATAACCTCTTTTCCCTTTGTCACGTCTGCCATGATGGCTCCGGGTAGGGTTTTTCCCCCCCAGTTTTATTGAGAAATAATTGGCATACATCACCGTATAAGTGTAAGGCATACAGCATGATGGTTTGATGTATATATATTGTGAAATGATTACCACAGTACATTGAGCTAGCATCCATCTTCTCATATACACACAATAAAAAGAAAAGAAAGAACAAAAGAAGGGGAAAATTGTCTTCCCTGTGATGAGAACTCTTAGGATTTACTTTTTTAATGTGTTCATTTTTGAGAGACAGAGGGAGACAGAGTACGAGTGGAGAAGGGGCAGAGAGAGAAGGAGACACAGAATCAGAAGCAGGATCCAGGCTCTGAGCTGTCAGCACAGAGCCCGATGCGGGGTTCAAGGCCATGAGCTGTGAGATCATAACCTGAGCTGAAGTTGGATGTTTAACTGACCAACCCACCCAGGTGTCCCAGGATTTACTCTTAACAACTGTCCTCTAGATCACAGAGCAGCGGTGGCCATAGTCATCACGTTGTATGTTCCATTCCTAGTACTTACTTGTCCTGTACCTGGAAGTTCATGCCTTTTGGCCACCTTCCTCCAATTTTCACCCTCTGTCCCCGCCTCTAGTAACCACAAGTCTCCTCTCTGTTTCTATGAGTTTGTTTTTGTTTTTAGATTCCACATATAAGTGAGATCATATGGTATATGTCTTTCTCTGACTCACATATTTCACTTAGCACAATACCCTCAAGGTCCATCCATGTTGTCACAAATGGTAGGATTTCCAGGGCACCTGGGTGACTCTTGGTTTCTGCTCAGGTCATGATCTCACGGTTACTGGGTTTGAGCCCCACATCGGGCTCTGCACTGACAACATGGGGCCTGCTTGGGATTCTCTGCCTCTCTCTCTCTCTCTTAAAAATAAATAAATAAACATTTATTTTTTTTATTTTTTTTTAAACTTTATTTATATTTTTGAGACAGAGAGAGACAGAGCATGAACGGGGGAGGGTCAGAGAGAGGGAGGCACAGAATCTGAAACAGGCTCCAGGCTCTGAGCTGTCAGCACAGAGCCTGACGCGGGGCTCGAACTCACGGACTGCGAGATCACAACCTGAGCTGAAGTCGGACGCTTAACCGACTGAGCCATCCAGGCGCCTCTAAATAAATAAACATTTAAAAACAAAACAAAATAGTAAATGGTAGGATTTCCTCATTTTTTATGGTTGAATAATATTCCATTGTGTATATGCCTCACAATTTCCTTACCCATGCATCCACTGATGGACACTTAGGTTGTTTTCATGTCTTGTCCACTGTAAATAATGCTGCTATGAACATGGGGGTGCAGATATCTTTTTGAGTTAGTGTTTTTGTTTCCTTTAGATATATTCCCAGAAGTGGAGTTGCTGAATATCATAGTTCTATTTTTATTTATTTATTTATTTATTTTTAATGTTTATTTGAGAGAGAGAGAGAGAGAGAGAGAGAGAGTGGGGGATGGGCAGAGAGAGAGGGAGACACAGAATCCAATGCAGGCTCCAGGCTCTGAGCTGTCAGCACAGAGCCCCACGTGGGGCCCCAACTCATGGACCATGAGATCATGACCCGAGCTGAATTTGGACGCTTAACCAACTGAGCCACCCAGGCGCCCCATCATAGTTCTATTTTTAAGTTTTTGAAGATCCTCCACACTGTTTTCCAGAGTGGCAGCACCAGTTTACATTGCCACCAACAGTGCACAAGGATTCCCTTTTCTCCACATCCTCACCAGAATTTTGTTATCTCTTGTCATTTTGATGAGGTTCTTCTAAGAGGCCTGAGGTGATATCTCATTGTAGTTTTAATTTGCATCTCTCTTATGTTGAGTGATGTTAAAGATCTTTTCATTAGCCTGTTGGCCTTTCATATTTCTTCTTTGGAGAAATGTCTAGTCAGGCCTTTTTCCCACTTTTTAATTAGGTTATTTGGCTTTTGTACTATTAAGTTGTATGGGTTTTTAAAATGTGTTTTGAATATTCACTCCTTATCAGATATGTTGTTTGCAAATATATTTTTTCCCATTTAGTAGATTTTCTTTTCACTTTGTGGATGGTTGTGTGGTTCTTTTCTCCTTCCATTGTTTTTCTTTAATGGTTTTATTGAAATATAGTTCATATACCATACAATACAACCAATCAGACAATTCGGTGGCTTTTAGTATATTCAGAGTTGTGTATTGATCCCTACAGTCAACTTTAGAACAGTTCATCACCCTCCAAAAGAAACCCCATACCCATTAGTTCCCTATTCTACCTCCCCCACAGCCCCTGGAACACATTAATTTATTTTCTGCCTCTGTGAATTTGCCTATGGAACCATACAATATGTAGGATTTTGTATCTGGCTTATTTCACTTAGCACACTGTTTCCAAGGCTCATCCATGTTGTAGCATGTATCAGTATTTTGTTCTTTTTTACATCTGAGTAATATTCCACCATATGGCTCTGGATACACCACGTTTGTTTATTCTGCTCACACTGAAGGACATTTGGGTTGTTTCCATCTGTTGGTTATTATGAATAATGCTCCTATGAACATTGTACAAACTTTTGTGTGGACATATAGTCCCATTTCTCTTGGGTATAAACCCTGAAGCGGAATTGCTAGGTTATATGGTAGCCTAGATCAGATATTTAATCTTTTGAAAAACTGCCAGACTATTTTCCAAAGTGGCTACATCATTTTACATTCCCACTAGTAGTGTATGAGGGTTCCAATTGCTCCACATCCCAGCAAATACTTGTTATTTTCCATATTTTTTATTATAGACATCCTATTAAGCAGGAAGTGGCATCTTTTGGTTTTGATTTGCACCTCCCTCACGGCTAATGACGTTGAGCACCTTTTCAAATGCTTATTGGCCATTTGAACATCTTCTTTGGAGAACTGTCTATTCAGATCCTTTGTCCATTTTAAAATTGTGTTATTTGTCTTTTTGTTATTGAGTTGTAAATGTTCTTTCTGTATTCTGGATACAAGTCTCATCAGATACACGATGTATAAAAATTTTCTCCCATTCTATGTGTTGTCTATTCACTTACTTGATGGTGTCCTTTGAAAGGCAAAAGATTTTACACTTTTGATAAAGTTCAATTTATCTACTTTTTCTTTTGCCACTTGTACCTTTGGTGTCATAGCTATGAAACCATTGCCTAATCCAAGGTCATGAAGATTTACACCTATGCTTTCTTCTAAGAGTTTCACAGTTTTAGCTTTTATATTTAGGCCTTTGATACATTTTGAGTTAATTTTTGTGTGTGGTGTATAGCTGGGGTCCAACTTCCTTTTTTTTGCATGAGGATTCTCCTTTTTTTATTTTCAAGAGCAACATTTTAGTGGAAAATTTGTGACTTATAATAATTACAGATATCATTGATTACTTCTCTACAAGGTGCTAACATATGCTACCTCTTATTTTTACAGCAACACTCCAAAGTAGACCCTCATACTATTCCCATTTCACAGTTGATAAAAGTGAGATCAATTAACTTGTCCTACATTGCACAATTGGCAAGAAGCGGAGTGAGGATTTGTATCAGACCCACCTGTCTACAAAGCCTAGATTCACAGTACTGCACCAGGTTGCAGGAGGAGGTGTCATTCTGGTTACTGCCCTCTTCCTCTCAACTTGTTCTTACACACACACACGCACACACACACACAATCAGGAATATAATAAATGCTTGAGATATGTTGGTTACATGACTAGATGAACACAAGTTGTTGACAACAACTCATGCTGCACAGGATGTGATGTCAGGGCAGGTTAAAAAATGCCAGCCCAGGAGAAGCCTAGCAGAAAAATGAGCAGTAACTTCAGCATGGAGTACTGAATGCACCAACAGCTTCAGGTGTGATGTAGGGGCACCATTCCATTCCTCTATGACTGAGTAAAAAGTCTCTTTCCTCTACCCCACACAGAGTGAATTTAAAGACCTATAGTGGTTTGTTGAGCCTTGCAATCCACGGGGATTACCTGAGAAGCTCTTCTGAACAGAGTCCTGGCACCAAATGAGGGCGCCATAGGTGGGGCTGGGTATAAAGCACTGAAGGTCAGCAGCTAGCAGAGCCAAGGGACGATCTGATACCAGTCCAAGATTCCCTTATAAAGGACAGCTGTCTGATCAGGGTCTGAGAATGCATGGGCACTTGACAATTGGCTAGCCAAGGAAAACTTAAAAAGAAAAATTTAAGAGATGCCTGATGATTTCTTAGTTTATTTGCTAATAGTAATAATAATAGCTACTTATGTGTTGGGTACTGTGCTAACCACTTCACATGTGTTAACTCATTTAATCTTTACAAGAACCCCACAGTATAGATGCTGTCATGATCTCTATTTTACACACGAGAAAACTGAGGCAAAAAGGGGTTAGGTAACATGCCCATGGTCACATAGAGAGTGAGTGGCAAAGCCAGAATCTGAATGTAGGCCACCTGGCTCCAGACTCTATGCATTTATTCTATTAGGCTGTACAAATACAAGTAGTATATAAATAAGAGAAGAGGGAGAAAGAAGCACCAGTCATCTCCTTCTAGAAAGTTACAGTGAGATTTCAGAAACTTTCCACCATCCTCCTAGTGAGATGTCTGGAACACTCTGAAAAGGTTTTAAAGCTTTACCAATAAAAGGTGGTCCCACTATTAGGACTATGGTTTTAGCTACTGGAACAAATCAAGAAAGAGAGATCAGTTAACCCAAAATGTTCCAATGCCACCTGGTATGGGCACACATATTCTGAAAGGGCAAATACTAGCTAAGGTTTACAAAAGAGCTTATTGTGTACAAGGCAATATTCTGAGAGCTTTCATGGACTTTTTATTTTAATAATCATGAGAGGGGCACTTGCATGGCTCAGTCAGTTAAACGTCGGACTCCTGGTTTCGGCTCAGGTCATGATCTCGAGGTTTTGCGAGTTTGAGCCCCACATCAGGCGCTGCGCAGATAGCCAGGAGCCTGCTTTGGATTTGCTCTCTCCCCCTGTCTCTCTGCCTCTCCCCCATTTGCACTGTCTCTGTCTCTCTCAGGATAAAAAACTTAAAAAAATAATCAGGACAATCCTTTGAGGTAGGTATTATATTATCCCCCATTTTACAGGAGAGAAGATGAGAAAGGGCTACTTACACAGATTATAAGGGACAAAACTGAGTATTTGAAACTGGGCAGTCCATCTCTGCATCTGGGGCACCTAACAGCTGTGCAAAACTGATCTTGCCAAGGCCTGTAAGAAAGGACTTAACCATACCTGCTACAAAAGGGGTCAGACTATAATATTATCTTGTTGTCCTCAAGCAGCCAGCCAATCCCTTTCTTGTCTGGCAACTTGTTTTAAACCTACTTTTCAAAGTCCCTTATGTTGACTTTAGCAGTTTTCACAAGCACCAACATATTCTGGCCCTGACCTGCGCCGATACCAATGTCATACAGCTATACCACCCTTTTCTATTGGTTTATCATAGAGAAAAAGCAATGTTCTATGCTTTCCCAGAGGGAAAAGTGAATCTCAAGTCTTTTCCTTATCTCCCTGCCCCTCTGTGTCTTTCCCCCTCTATGATATAGTGGAAAGACAACAAACAGGCTTTAGGGTAGACAGATCCAAATTCAAATCCTGTTTCTTCCACTTCTAGACTGGCAGGTTTGGGGCAAGTTACTTGGCCTCACTTTGCTCCTCTGTGAAATAAAGATAATCATAACAGCTGTTTTATTCCCCAGCCCCGCTTCCTCCCTCTCCAAAGTCATGCACACACTGAGTCCCTGCCCTGTCCCAGGGACTTTAGGGGAGAGAGGAAAATGAATAAGACAGAAAAACATATTTGGTGAATAACAGGAAGTCCATTGTGGCTGAAGTAATGTAGAAGAGGAGGTAAGGAGGGCTCAGACCAGAGCAAAAGGGTCTTGACTGCCTTATACAAAGGGGCTAAACTATATTTGAGAAGCAATGGAGCGTTTGAAGGTCTTCAAACAGGAGATGATACAATCATGATTAACATTTATTGAGTGCTTATTCCAGGTTAAGAATGGTTCTTTACTAAACCCTCACTGCTACTATTTTTCCTATTTTGCAGATGTGGAAACTGAGACTCAAAAAGATGAACTTGACCCAAGACCACACAGTTATATATGTCAGACCTGGGACTAACCTCTGTACAGCTGGATCCCAAAGCCCACTCCTTCAACCAAAAAGCTTATTTTGAGGTAACTAAATCAAGCAATGTTGTACCTAGTAGACTTGAGGGAAGAATAAAAAGCAGAGACCATTTAGGAGGCCATTATAGTCATCCAGGAGAGGAAGTCAGCAGTACAGACTGGGAGCAGATAGTCTTCTAGAACTGGGCAACTGAGTAAATACAGGAGGTAGGGGGGTGGAGCCTAGCCCAGAAATATGGAGGGTGGGGTTTGTCCCCCCATGTTGTTGTAGAGGCAGGGAAGAGTAGTTGTCAACATTTATAAAGGGGCCTATTTGCATTAATATCTGGATTTCTGTCTTGTCTCAACAAACCAGAGGATCTAGCAGCACTGGGCTCACATTCCAATAGGGCACCAGTGGGATGGGGCCCAGCACTACCTTCCCTCTTGAGATAGAAGCGTATGCCCCAAGGCCCTCTGGAGTCTACTTCTCTCCTTCACCTTACCTGGCTGGCCAACAGGGGACCTAGAGCCAATAAACCCCGAATTTTTTGGCTGCAAACCCAAATGCTGGGAAGAATAATGATGGGGTGGGGGTTGCAGAGGAAGGAACTGGTTTGGGAGAGGAGAAAAATGCTGTCTCTGTATATAAAGAAAGCTCAGGGCCAAGAAAAGGAGAGAAAGCAGCTAGTGGAAGGGGGCAGGGAGTAGGCCTTGAGATGACAATTGGCATGACAAGAAAGGACAAAGGTCAAAGGAGGTGAGGGCATCATGGGGTCCAGGCTTTTGAGAGAAGCAGTTGAAGGCATTTACTGATGGAGAAAGGCGGAGGGAGTGGGGGGGGGGGGTGGTGCGGAGAGAGAGAGAGAAAGGCTGGGAGTTGCAGAGGCAATGTTTATTTATTATTTTTTATTTTTTTTTTTGCAGAGGCAATGTTTAAAATCCAAAGGTTCTGGCAAAAGCTAAGAGGCCATGCTGCAGATGTGCTGGAAAGCTGTGGGAGGAGAGAGGTTGTGCTCTGAACAGAGAATTAAAGAGTGAGATATTGTGATAAAACTGCATCCATGAATAATGGTGAATGCAAATCAGAGGAGTTCAGAAGGATAGGAAACTGAGAGGCCAGGGCACTGCAGTAGCCCCAACATCAAAGTAGTCATTCCTAATTGTGCTTGAACTTCCTTTGCAAAAGCAAATGACAGAGTGCTGCCTGGGAACAGATAGGTTGGTATCTGCCCCTCTAGCCCTGTAGTCCTGCAGCCAGGGTATGAGGTTGCCAGATTTGGGCACAAAAAGCAGTGGTTTCCCAGAATCAAGACACACACAGGCTGAACAAGGAGAAAGAGAAGTAAGAGCTCTTAAGGCTGCCTTTTCTTTAAAACTGCGCTTCTTTAAAACTCACCATTCCCCTGATAAAGTGGTCAGGATGAGTAGGCCAAGAAGAGACACAATTAAAGAGAGGTGGCCAATTTAGAAGAAGACATCTCTCCTAGTGGCACAGCCTTACCACACTTTCCACTGAGGGAAGAGTTTCCCAGCCTGGCTAGTGTTCAGAATTCTATGCCACAGAGGGAGGAAGCAGGGCAGAGAGAGAAGAGAAATGATCTTTCCCTGCAAGTCAGCACTACAGCAGTTAAAAGTCACAGCAATGTCACAATCTGCTTTTCTGCATTTGGGGGCCCAGTTTGTATGTTTCTAGAGACCAAATGAGGGCCTATTTTGTGCTCTTGCCAATATTTAATGAAGATAGACTTTCTTATAAAAAATTAAAATAAAATCTCAAAATCATAGCTGTATCAGCAGCAGAGCAGGCCCTACATAACCACAAGTAGTTCCCAGGGATGAGATTATTTCTGCTGCTCCAGGGATCAGAACATTTTACAAATAATTACTGCTGTTTCCCCTTCTGATTAATGCCTGATTCTGGAGAACAGCTACTCTGCAAAGCATCAGCACCTAGGTGATAAACCTCAAGCTATTTATTGGATTTATTTTTGAAATGTCTTACATTATAACCCCATTTCACTTTTTTGTATGCTTTCTTCCCCCCACCCCCTAAATAAAATCTGGGGTTTAGGCTTAATTGAGTTCTAGTAGAGATAATATGTAGAGAGGGAGCCCCCACCAAAAATAAATTTTTCCACTGGAAACATTTTAAGTAAGAGTGTGGGACTTCCAGAATGGCTGTATGGGAAGCTGGTGTTACTCCCAAGTGAATAAAACAACCATTTTGCTGGTGAAAATGATTTAAAAAAACACTTAAAGCCTCTAGAGATTGTCCTCAGGGCACACAGCAAGTATAGAACATTTACACAGGGAAATTTACTAAATCTTGGTAAAAACAGTGACAGTCTGTGGCATTTGAGCCAAGACCTGCTCCAATTCTGCTGCCTACCCTACCTCTATGTTACAGAAGCACTGTTCTGGACAAGTGTGGCCAAGAAAATAGGACTCCCTTTCTCCCTAGCTCCCAGTATAGGGGCCAGAGTTTCATCCCAAGAGCATCTCTAGTCTCCCCTAGCTCAGTACTGAAAAGCTCTGTCCTGGGTGGGAGTGACCAAGAGGACTGGGCTGCCCTCTCCCACCTAGCCCCAACTCAGAGGGTGGAAAGAGCTCTACCTCAGGCTCAGCAGGCCAAGAATACTGGCCTCTCAATCACCCCACCATGCTCACTCAGTCACTCCATGCTAGGAGAGACAAGCTGAAAAGACCTAGGGCTACCATCTCCTCCCCAGTGCCCACTCATAGAGCAGAGAGCATCACTCCAGGAAAAGCAGGCACTATCCCCACTCCCAGCTTCAGTGCAGTGGCCCAAAATGTCTACCCAAGGATGAAGGCAGACCATAAAGATGGAGAGCTCCACATCTGACTATTTAGAACAGCATGGAGGAGTCTATACCTAAGGCACTGTCAGTAGCAAGAAGTTAAGAGGTAGCTGGTAGCTTCACGAAACTAGTACCAAAAAAAGTGGCAGACAAGCCAGAAGAGAAAGAGAAAGGGAAAGAGACAGCCAAGAAGACCTCCCTCTGGGATCACACTCATCCTTATGGATCTGGAAGCCTATGCACATTGCACCCACTTCAAGAGCAATCACAGAAGAACATGGGACAGACTTGAAAACATTCCCCAAACCACACACAGATCAAAAAGCAAAGGGCAGAAGTCTTGTTGGCTGAAGGGACTTAAGCACAAACTTTGACCAAGCACTGACTAAGGAGTAAGCTACTTTGACCCAGGGGACACTCCTAGAAAGCCAGGCTTAAGATTAAATCACACCTATCCCTAGTGGACTGTGCCCTCTCAGGAATGACTGGAGAGTCTACAGCCATACCACCCTGAACGCACCCGATTTCGTCTGATCTCGGAAGCTAAGCAGGGTCGGGCCTGGTTAGTACTTGGATAGAAGGAATGACTGGAGAGAGAATTTCTTTTTTTTAAGTTTATTTATTTATTTTGAGGGAGACAGAGAACGCAAGCGGGATAGGAGCAAAGAGAGAGGGAGAATTCCAAGCACGTGGTCAGTGTAGAGCCCAATGCGGGACTCGAACTCAAGGAACTGTGAGATCATGACCTATGCTGAAATCAAGAGTTGGACGCTTAACCAACTGAGCCACCCAGGAGCCCCTGGAGAGAGAACTTCTAAGCTACTATTTCCTAGTTGAATGTGGGGCAAAATTGTAAACTCTCTCAACTGTGAAAGTCTCCAACCTATACACATACATTCAACTGAAAGATCAATAGAGATTTTTCTGCCTGAAGAATGACAAATAGAAGAAGAAAGAGGAGGAGGAAGAGATGGAAGATGAGGAGAAGAAAAATGAACAGAGCCTCAGAGAAATGTGACACTGTTAAGTGCACCAACACATACATAATGGGAGTACCAGATGGAGATGTGACAGACGAGATATTCAAGGACATACTGGCTGAAAACAATCCAAATTTGATGAAAAACATTTATATACACATTCAAGAAGTTTGTTGAACTCCAAGTGGGATAAACACAGAGATCCACAACCAGACACATTATAGTTGTTGAAGTACAGAAATGTTGAAAGGGAAGAGAGAAAATCTTGAATGCAGGAAGAGAAAAACAACTCATCACATAAAAGGAAACCCCAACAACATTAAGAGCTAACTTCTCATCACAAACAATTGAAGCCAGAAGGGAGTGGGATGCCATATTCAAAGTACTGGAAGAGGAAAAACGGTCAACCCTTAAACCTAACATAACTATCAAAAATGAAGGCAAAACAAAGACTAAGAGAACCCATGGATACCATACCTGCCTTAGAGAAATATCAAAGGAAGTTTTTCAGGCTGAAAGAAAGTGACACCAACTAGCAGCACAAACTCACACAAACAACCAAAGAGCTCCAGTAAAGGTAACTATGTAGGTAATGATAAAAGACAATATAATTACATATTTCTTTTTCTTTCTTATTTTTACTGATTAAAAAAAATTATTTTGGGGTACCTGGGTGGCTCAGTCAGTTAAAGCATCTGACTCTTGATCTCAGCTCAGGTCTTTACCTCAGGGTTGTGAGTTTAAGCCCTGCGTTGGACTCGATGCTGGGCATGGAGCCTATTTTTAAAAAATCATTGGGGCACCTGGGTGGCTCAGTAGGTTAAGCAACTGACTTTGGCTCAGGTCATGATCTCATGGTTCATGAGTTTGAGCCCTGCATCAGGTTCTGTGCTGACAGCTGGGAGCCTGGAACCTGCTTCAGATTCTCTGTCTCCCTTTCTCTACCCCTCCCCTGCTCGCTCTCTCTCTCTCTCTTTCTTTCTTTCTCAAAAATAAGTAAACGTCAAGAAAATTTTTAAAAAAATAGGGGCTCCTGGGTGGGTCAGTCGGTTAAGTATCCGACTTCGGCTCAGGTCATGATTTAATGGTTTGTGGGCTTGAGCCCCACATCAGGCTCTGTGCTGACAGTTGGAGCTTGGAGCCTGCTTTGGATTCTTTGTCTCCCTCTCTCTGCCCCTCCTCTGCTTGCTCTCTCTCTCCCTCTCAAAAATAAATAAAAACATTAAAAAAATAAATAAAAATAAATAAATAAATAAATGATTTCGTAAGTGCCCATAAAATGATATTGTTTGTCTTATGACATATAGAAATGTAATATATTTGACAATAACAGCACAGAGGAGGTAGTTGGGAATGAAGCTGTATTGGTAAAGGAATGACACCAGATGTTAACAAATCCACAGGAAAAATTAAGAGAAGCACCAATAGCAATTAAAAACATATTTTTAAAACACTATAAATGTATTTCTGCTCTCTCTTCTTCATATGAACTTCTTTAAAGGAAATAAGATTATGGGTATTGAGGAGGGCACCTTTTGGGATGAGCACTGGGTATTGTATGGAAACCAATTCGACAATAAATTCCATATATTGAAAAAAAAGTCATAAAACTACATCAGAAGGAAAAAAAAGTCAAAAATAAATAAATAAATAAATAAATATACCATACAGCAAAAAAGAAAAAAAGAAAAGAAAAGAAATAAGATTGAATAAAGTAATGATTACAACCAGGTGTTGTATTTGTGACATATATGACATGCATGACAATAATAACAGAAAATGGGAAAGGGAAAGGAGCTACATAAAAAGGAAGTTTCTGTATCTCAACGAAATTAACTTAATGTAAATCTGACATAGATTCTGACAAGTTAAGATATTACAAGCCTTATACAACCACTAAGAAAACAACTCAAAATATTGTTTAAAAATCTTGAAAGGAGTTAAACTCTTACCCCGTAAGATATTTACTTAATGCAAAAGAAGGCAGTAAAAGAGGAACAAAGAAACAAACAAAGCAAAAATGGTTTAGGAAACCCCTTAGAGAAAGCAAAGTAAAGCAAACTGACAGCAAAGAGAAGGAAGAAAATAATATAATAAAGACTGGAGAGGGAACAACTGAAGTAGTGGATGGAAAAACAGTACAGAAAATACAGGAATTCAAATTTAGCTAGACTAACTAAGAAAAAGAAGTAAGAGTGATTATCACTACTGCTCTTACAGAAACAAAAGGGGAAACAAGAGAATACTATGAACAACTGTGTGGCAAAAACTCAGATAAATTAAATAGGCAAATTCCTAGGAAGAACAAGTTCTAAAATTGACCGTAGAAAATCTGAAAAGACTTATAACATGAGATTGAATTCATTACTTTATTTTATTTTTTATTTTTTTAAGCAATCTCTACACCACATGTGGGTCTTGAACTCATGACCCTGAGATCAAGAGCTGTAGGCTCCACTGACTGAGCCAGCCAAGTATCCCAAGTGATTGAATTAATAATTCAAAAATTTCCCACCAAAAAATTGAAGCCGAGATGGCTTCACTCATATATTCTACCAAAAATTTAAAGAAAAATTAACACCAATCCCTCATATACTCCTTCAGAAAATAGAGGAGGAACGAACACTTCCAAACTCATTCTGTGAGGCCATCATGATCCTGACATTAGACAGAAAAGGACAGAAAAGGCTATTACAAAAGAAAACTACAGACCAATATCTCTATGACTATAAATGCAGAAGTCAACAAAATATTGACAGATCCAATCCAGTTACATAAAATGAATGATACATCATGAACATCTGGGATTTATCCCTGGAATTTAAGGTTGGTTTAATATCTAAAAATCAATTAGAAATCATTAAAGGACAAAACCATACGATCATTTCAATAGATTCAGAAGAAACATTTGACAAAATCTAACACCTTATAATAATAATATAAAAAACCACTCGATATACTAGGAATAGAAGAAAACTTTCTGAACCAGGAAAAGGATTTCTACGGAAAAAAAAGAATGACAGCTAACATCATACTTAATGGGGAAAAAAATGAAATCTTTTCCCTTAGGATAAGGAAGAGGTCTGCTTTCACCACTTCTAGTCAACATTATAAGAGGGGTTCTAGCCAGGGCAATTAGGAAAAAAAAAAAAAAGGAAAGGAAGGAGGGAAACATGGACAAAGGGAAAGAGGGAGTGAGAGGAGGAGAGAATATTTTTTAAAAAGAAATAAAAGGCATCCAGATTGAAAGGAAGTAAAACTATCTCTATTTGCAGATGACATGATTTGGTATGTAGAAAACCCTAAGGAAATAACTAAAAATCTATTAGAACTAATAAGCAAATTCAACAAGTTCATAGGTTACAAGATCAAAATACATTGTCTTCTTTCTTCAGATGCTTACTCTCACATCAGGAGCAGCCACCTTTTCTTGAGTATCTCCAAAATTTTCTAGGCATAGATAAAGAGACATCATACTGATATTTCCATATCAGCACATAGAGAAATACCTTATTCTTTTTTTTTTTTTTTTGCCCCATGGAGAATATTCTACGATAAGTACATACAATACTTTATATATGGTACTGAATGAGAGACATTTAGATAGTTTCCTAGTGTTTTACTATCACAAACAATATTCCAACAAGTATTTTTAGGCATATGTGTGTTTCTATACTGTGCATTCCTATAAATGGAATTGTAAGCTCAAAGGTTATGTGCATTTGTAATTTTGAGAGCTATTGCCAAATGGTCCTCCAAAGAAAGGAGTTGTACCAATTTACCTGTCTACTGACAGCACATTTGAGCACTGCTTCCCCCATCCAATCAACACTGAACTATCAAAGCTCTTGATAGTGGCTAATCTGATAACATTTGATACTTCATTGTTTAAGTTTGCATTTCCCTATGAGAAAGGTTAAGCACCTTTTCAGAAGTTTAATTTCCTCTCTTTTCCTTTGAATTTTGCTCCTCTTTTCCTTTCTTGGCTTGTTGACCTTAGATTTATGACAGTTCATGTTTGTTTTCTTCTTGTTTTTTAGATGTTTATTTATTATTTTGAAAGAGAGAGAAAGAGAAAACAGAGCATGGGCGCATGGGGGAGGGGCAGAGAGAGGAGAGAGAGAATCTTAAGCAGGCTCCATGCCCAGCTCAGAGCCAGATGCGGGGCTGGATCCCAGGACCCTGGGATCATGACCTGAGATGAAATCAAGAGTCAGACGCTTAACGACTGAGCCACCCAGGCGCCCTGAGAATTCTTAATTCACTAAGTAAATTAGCCTTTTGTTTGGGGTCTGTTTTGGGACTTTCTTTTCTTTTCCATTGTTCTGAAAATCCATTCATGTACAGAACCAAACTGTTTTATAATAGATTTCAATAGATTTATAATAGATTTCAATATCTTGTAGTGGAACTAATACTCGATTTCAGAGGAAAAAGCCTATCCTCAGGCTTGTACAACAGACATAAAATTGGTCATGTGGATCATGAGGCCACCTGTTCAGAAACAGAAATGGAAGCCTGTTCACCACTCAGAACTTTCTGACAGTTAACCTGGCTCATATTTCTAACATTCACTTTATTGGGATAAAAGGGTTTCATTGAGACACAAAAACTTGGACCTGGGGGCCAGATGAGCCAAGAGGTCTACCCTCTCCTCTGACAAATGGTCTCATTTCCAGAGAAGCTATCACTTCTCTGAGTTCCCACACTGCTACAGTGACCCTGAGATCATGGGAGTACAGGCACAAGTCTTGGCTCAGGTCATGATCTAGCAGTTCGTGAGTTTGAGCCCCACATCAGGCTTGCTGTAAGCAGGGTGCAGTGGTAGAGATAGCACCGACTCAGTTGAAGCAAAATCAATATACAAAAATATATTGTATTTCTATATATCAGCACGAACAATCTGAAAATGAAATTAAGAAAATAATTACTTTGGGGGCACCTGGATGGCTTAGTCAGTTGAGCATCCAATTCAGCTCAGGTCATGATCCCAGGGTCGTGGAATCAAGCTCCGGGTCTGGCTTTGTGTTGAGCGTGGAGACTACCTAAGATTCTCTCTCTCTCTCTCTCTCTCTCTCTCTCTCTCTCTCTCTCCCTCCCTCTGCCCCTCTCCCCCCTCCATAAAAATTAAAAATAAAAAAGCAATTCCATTTACATAAGCACCAAAAAGAATAAAATACAGTAAAACCTTGGTCTGTGAGCATAATTCGTTCCAGAAACATGCGTATAATCCAAAGCACTCATATATCAAAGTGAATTTCAAGAATTGTTGGCTCAGTTGTGATCATGTGATGTTTGGTGACACATACTACTCATATTGCAAGACATCACTCGTTTATCAAGCTAAAATTTATTAGAAATGTTTCCTCCTCTTGTGGAACACTCACAGAACAGGTTACTCACAATCCAAGCTTTTACCGTACTTGGGAATAAAATTAACAAAATGAAATTTAAAAACTCATTCTGAAAACTACAAAACATTGAAAAAAATCAATGAAAATGTTAATAAGTGGGAAAACATCCCACGTTCACATGTGAGAAGGCTTAATATTGTTAAAATGGTAATACACCCCAAACTAATCTACAGATTCAGTGCAATTCCTATAAAAATCCCAGCTTTTTTTGCAGAAATTTATAAACTGATCCTACAGTCTATATAGGAATGAAAAGGACTGAGAATTACCCAAAAAATTTTCAAGAATAGCAAAGTTGAAGGAGTCATGCTTTCTAATGTCAAAACTTACTACAAAACTACAATAATCAAACGGGAACCCTCTTGCACTGTTGGTGGGAATGCAAACTGGTGCAGCTGCTCTGGAGAACAGTGTGGAGGTTCCTCATGAAATTAAAAATCGATCTACCCTATGACCCAGCAATAGCACTGCTAGGAATTTACCCAGGGGATACAGGAGTGCTGATGCATAGGGGCACTTGTACCCCAATGTTTATAGCAGCACGTTCAACAATAGCCAAATTATGAAAATAGCCTAAATATCCATCAACTGACTAATGGATAAAGAAGATGTGGTTTATATATACAATGGAATACTACTTGGCAATGAGGAAGAATGAAATCTGTCCATTTGTAGCAACATGGATGGAACTGGAGGGTATTATGCTAAGTAAATAAGTCAGGCAGAGAAAGACAGATACCATATGTTTTCACTCATATGTGGATCTTGAGAAACTTAACAGAAAACCAGGGGGAGATGAAGGGGGGGGAGTTACAGAGAGGGAGGGAGACAAACCATAAGAGAATCTCGGATGCTGAAAACAAACTGAGGGTTGATGGGGGGTGGGGGAGAGGGGAAGGTGGGTAATGGGCATCAAGGAGGGCACCTGTTGAGATGAGCACTGGGTGTTGTATGGAAACCAATTTGACAATAAATTATGTTTAATACAAAAAAACTACAATAATCGAGACAGTATGGTACTAGTACAAGAATAAACACATACATTTGCAATGATGTGGATGGAGCTAGAGAGTATAATGTTAAGTGAACTAAATCAGTCAGACAAAGACAAATACAAATGATTTCACTCATATGTGGAAGTTAAGAAACAAACAAGCAAAGGGGAAAAATAAGAGACAGAGACAAATCAAGAAACAGACTCTTAACTATAGAGAACAAACTGATGGGGAAGTGGGAGATGAGTGAAATATGTGATGTGGATTAAGGAATGCACTTGTGATGAGCACTGGGTGATGTATGAAAGTTTTGAATCACTATATCATATATCTGAAACTAATACAGCACTGTATGTTAATTAACTGGAATGAAAATAAAAACAAAATAATAAAAAAGAATAAACATATAGCTCAATTAAATAGGAATAAAAATCATAAATAAGCCCCCAATTTATGGTCAATTGAGTTTTCAAGTTTATTTATTTATTTTGAAAGGGAGAGAGAGCACACAAGTGGGGAAGGGACAGAGAGAGAGAGGGAGGGAGAAAATCCCAAGGAGGCTCCACACTGCAAGTACAGAGCCCAATGCAGGGCTCAAACTCATGAACTGTGAGATCATGACCTGAGCTGAAGTCAGATGCTTGACCAACTGAGTCACCCAGGCTTTCCATGGTCAACTGATTTTTTAATGCCAAGATAATCCAATGGGGAAAGAAGGTTTTTTTAACAACTGGTGCTGGCACAACTGGAGAGCCGCCAGCGAAGAAGAAGAAGAAGAAGAAGAAGAAGAAGAAGAAGAAAGAAAGAAAGAATAAGGAGGAGGAAGAGGAGGAGGAGGAAGAGGAGGAGGAGGAGGAGGAAGATGAGGAGGAGAAGGAGAAGAAGTTGGACGCCTATTTGATACGATACACAAAAAATAAACTCTGGCACAAAAAACAGACATTCAGATCAATGGAACAGAATAGAGAACCCAGAAATAGACCCACAAACATATGGCCAACTAATCTTTTTTTAAAAAAATGTTTTAATGTTTATTTTTTTGAGAGAGACAGAGAGAGCATGAACAGGGGAGGGGCAGAGAGAGAAGGAGACACAGAATCCGAAGCAGGCTCCAGGCTCGGAGCTGTCAGCACAGAGCCTGACACAGGGCTCAAACCCACAAACCATGAGATCATGACCTGAGCTGTAGTTGGAGGCGCAACCGACTGAGCCACCCAGGCACCCAGGCCAACTAATCTTTGACAAAGCAGGAAAGAATATCCAATGGAGTAAAGACAGTCTCTTCAGCAAGTGGTGCTGGGAAAACTGGACAGCGACATGCAGAAGAATGAACCTGGACCACTTTCTTACACCATACACAAAAATAAACTCAAAATGGATGAAAGACCTCAATGTAAGACAGGAAGCCATCAAAATCCTCGAGGAGAAAGCAGGCAAAAACCTCTTTGATCTTGGCTGCAGCAACTCCTTACTCAACACGTCTCCAGAGGCAAGGGAGACAAAAGCAAAAATGAACTATTGGGACCTCATCAAAATAAAAAGCTTCTGCACAGCGAAGGAAACAATCAGCAAAACTAAAAGGCAACTGACAGAATGGGAGAAGATATTTGCAAACGATATATCAGATAAAGGGTTAGTATCCAAAATCTGTAAAGAACTGATCAAACTCAGCACCCAAAAAACAAATAATCCAGTGAAGAAATGGGCAAAAGACATGAATAGACACTTCTCCAAAGAAGATATCCAGATGGCCAACCAACACATGAAACAATGCTCCACATCACTCATTATCAGGGAAATACAAATCAAAACCACAGTGAGATACCACCTCACACCTGTCAGAATGGCTAACATTAACAACTCAGACAACAACAGATGTTGGCAAGGATGCAGACAAAGAGGATCTCTTTTGCATTGCTGGTGGAAATGCAAGCTGGTGCAGCCACTCTGGAAAACAGTATGGAGGTTCCTCAAAAAATTAAAAATAGAACTACCCTATGACCCAGTAATTGCACTACTAGGTATTTATCCAAGGGATACAGGTATGCTGTTTTGAAGGGACACATGCACCCCAATGTTTATATCAGCACTATCAATGATAGCCAAAGTATGGAAAGAGCCCAAATGTCCATCGATGGATGAATGGATAAAGATGATGTGGTATATATATATATATATATATATATATATATATATATATACACACACACACACACACACACACACACACACACACACACAATGGAGTATTACTTGGCAATCAAAAAGAATGAAATCTTGCCATTTGCAACTACATGGATGAAAGTAGAGGGTATTATGCTAAGCGAAATTAGTCAGAGAAAGACAAATATCATATGACTTCACTTGTATGAGGACTTTAAGACACAGAACAGATGAACATAAGGGAAGGGAAGCAAAAATAATATAAAAACAGGGATGGGGACAAAACATAAGAGACTCTTAAATATGGAGAACAAACAGAGGGTTCCTGGAGGGATTGTGGGAGGGGGGATGGGCTAAATGGGTAAGGGGCATTAAGGAATCTACTCCTGAAATCATTGTTGCACTATATGTTAATTCAGATGTAAATTTTTTAAAAAATTAAAAGATAATAAATAAATAATTTATTAATTCAAAGATTATAGACTAAATGTAAAGACTAAAATTGTAAAACTCTTAGAATAAAACACAAAAGTAAATCTTCAGGATACCGGGTTAAGCTATTTTTTCTTATATACAACACTAAACACCATAAACAAAAGAAGATTGACAAATTAGACTTCATCAGAATTAAAAACTTCTGTACTTCAAGGGACAGCATCAAGAAAAGACAGAATAGCCCACATTACATAAATACTCATAGCAGCATTATTTACAATATCCAAAAATTAGAAACAACCCAACTGTCCATCAACTGGTAAATAGATTAAAAAATGTGATATATCTATATAATGAAACATCATTTAGCAATAAAACAAAATGAAGTGGCAGGCTCAACTTCCAGAATAACCGTATGAGGAGCTCTGTGAACATACTTCCCAGGAAACTCGTGAAAAAGATGTTAAAGAAATTTTATCCAATCATTTATTGATGGACACTTGGGCTGCCTCCATAACTTGGCTATTGTAAATAATGTTGTTATTAACATAGGGGTGCATGTATCCCTTTGAATTAGTGCTTTTGTAATTTTTTTAATAAATACCCAGTAGTGTAATTGCTGGATTTACAGTAGTTTTATTTTTAAGTTTTGGAGGAACTTCCCAACTGGGTGAAATAAGTGATGGGTATTAAGGAGTAAGCTTGTCATAATGAGCACCAGGTGTTGTATGGAATAGTTGAATCACTGTATTGTACACCTGAAACTAATATAACACTGTATGTCAACTATACTGGAAATAAAATAAAACAGGAAAAAACACACTGATTTCTGGTTTCTAGTCTACCATGGAAGGGGCTTATAAGTCACCACTCTTTTCTAACAACAAGTAAAAAGATGAACAAATCAACTCTTCTTAGATTCATCAAAGAAGTGAGGTCCCAGGGTAAACTTCTGCCCCCCAAATTAGGGAGAGGGACAAACAGATACAGAAAATTGCCACTTATGGAAGCAGATACCAGTACTAGGGTAGGAAAATATGAACTGATATCGATGAATTGTTTGGTGGCTCAGTGTGGGCAAATCTGAGAATCAAAAATTCCAGGAGGACTCAGTCATAGCGAGGGCCTCATACTTTTGTTAATTTTACTTCTAGGAGCTCTACCATGTTCTCACAGTAATGATCAGAGAAAAATCCTTTAGTGCTTCCAGTGGGAGGTGGGATAAATCAAATCATTTTGAAATATGCTAGACCATTCTGTTCTTCTTAACAAGGTCTGTCCTCAGGAGAAACTATTTTACCATAGTCTAACCTGCTGGGGTTTTATCAGAGCCTAACCAACCTAGGGGAAAGGACATAATTAATTCTAGCCTGCTCTAGCCATCCATATGGGGCTATACCATAGCCCCAAGGGGAATACCCAATTACAGCTCCATAATGATGAAGTGGTCAGTTCTCCAAGAAGTTCACAGTCCAAGGGCACAAGCTTACTAAAAGACTGAGACATAATAGGATTATAGGAAACTTCCCTTCCACCCATGCCTTACCACTATTTTACTAGAGGCCTATTTATCACTGTTCCTTTTACCCATACATCATGTTCACCTTCCAACAAAAAACTGCAGGGCATACTAAACAGTCAAAAACAGATTGAAGAGAAAGAGCAAGCATCTGAACCAGACCCAGATATGGCAGGCCCGTTGGAATTATCAGACTGAATTTAAAACAACTAGGATTAGTATGCTAAGAGTTCTAATGGAAAAAGTAGACAACATGCAAGAACAATGGATAATGTAAGCAAAGAGTTGGGAATCCCAAGAAAGAACCAAAGAGCAATGCTAGAGACCAGAAACACCATGACAAAAATGAAGACTGCTTTTGATGGGCTCATTAGTAGACTGCACAGGGCTGAGGAGAAAATCTCTGAGCTTGAGGATACATCAATAGAAACTTCCAAAACTGAAAAGCAAAGAGAGAAAAGACTGAAGGGAAAAAAAACAGAACACAATATCAAAGGATTGTGGAACAACTATAAAACATGTAACATACACGTAATGGAAATGCCAGGAGAAGAAACAGAGAAAGGAACAGAAGCAATATTTGAGGCAATAATGACGGACAATTTCCCCCAAATAAATGTCAGACACCAAACCACAGATCCTGGAAGCTAAGAAAACACCAGGCAAGGTAAATGGCCCTAAATATCTACACGTGGGCATATTATATTCAAACCGCAAAAAATCAAAGATAAAGAAAAAAATCTTGAGAAAAGCCAGTGGACAAAAACACCTTACCTTTAGAGCAAAAATAAGAACTATATCAGACTTCTCCTCAGAAACCATGCAAGGAAGAAGAGAGTGGAATGAAGTATTTAAAGTGTTGACAGAAGGGGCGCCTGGGTGGCGCAGTCGTTAAGCGTCCGACTTCAGCCAGGTCACTATCTCGCGGTCCGTGAGTTCGAGCCCCGCGTCAGGCTCTGGGCTGATGGCTCAGAGCCTGGAGCCTGATTCCGATTCTGTGTCTCCCTCTCTCTCTGCCCCTCCCCCGTTCATGCTCTGTCTCTCTCTGTCCCAAAAATAAATAAAAAAACCGTTGAAAAAAAAAAAAAATTAAAGTGTTGACAGAAGAAAACAGCTAAGCTATGATTATTTACCCTACAAAATTATTATTTTTTATTTTAGATAGAGCAAGGGAGAGGGACAGAAAGAAAGAAAGCTAAGCATGAACCCTGATGCAGGGCTCAATCCCATGACCCTGGGATCATGACCTGTGCTGCAGTCAAGAGTCAGACGCTCAACCTACTGAGCCACCCAGGTGCCCTACCCTGCAAAATTATTATTCAAATATGGAAAAAGACTTTTTCAAAACAAAAAGCCAAAACTTGAGTGAATTTGTTGCCAGTAGACCTGTCTTGCAAGAAATGTTAAAAGAAGTTCTTCAGGCAGAAGGAAAATGATATAGGTCAGACACTTAGATCTACATAAAGAAAGGTAAAGTAAAAACTTTTATTTTTCTTATTCTTATTTGCTCTGACTTAGCAGTTTGTTCAAAAGAACAATACAGCTGTATATTCAATTATCTATGGTCAGGAATACATATATATACCCATGCTCATGTATAAGTGATATGAATTGCAGCCATGATACAGGAACAGAAGGGGGAAATTAGGATTATTTTGTTACGATAAAGTACCTGTATTACCCATTAGGCGGTATAGCGTTATTTGAAAGTGAACTTGGATAGTTGTAAATATCTATGGCAAACTCTAGGGCAACCACCTAAAAAATTGATATGCTAAGAAAGGAGAAAAAATGGAATCATATAAAATGATCAATTAAAACCACAAAAGGTAAGAAAAGAGTGGAAGACAAAACTAAGACCAGGAACAAGGACAACAAATAGAAAATGGTAACAAATATGGTAGTTATTACTCCAACTGTATCAATATCACTTTTAACATCAATGGTCTAAATACATCAATTAAAAAACATATGTTGTCATAACCGATTAAAAACAAGCCCCACTATATGTTGTCTACAAGAAACCCACTTGAAATATAAGACACCTATAGATTAAAAGTAAAGAGGAGGGGCACCTGGGTGGCTCAGTCAGTTAAGGGTCCAACTTCAGCTCAAGTCATGATCTCACAATTTGTGGGTTCCAGCCCTATGTCTGGCTCTGTGCTGACAACTTGGAGCCCAGAACCTGCTTCAGATTCTGTGTCTCCCTCTCTCTCTGCCCCTCCCCTGCTCATGCTCTGTCTCTCTTTCTCTCAAAAATAAAATATACATAAAAAATTGTTAATGAAAAAAATTTTTAAGAGGAGTAAGACATACCATGGTAACAATAATTAATTTTTTTAAACGTTAAATCATTTTTGAGAGACAGAACATGAGCGGGGAAGGGGCAGAGAGAGAGGGAGACACAGAATCCAAAGCAGGCTCCAGGCTCTGAGCTGTCAGCACAGAGCCCGATGTAGGGCTCAAACTCATGAACTGCAAGATCATGACCTGAGCCGAAGTCAGACGCTCAACTGACTGAGCCACCCAGGCGCCCCTAACAATAATTAAAAGAAAGTAGGAGTAGTTCAAACACAGCTCAAGCAGAGCAGACTTCAAAGCATGGAAGGTTATTAAGAATAAAGAGGGGCAGTACATAATGATAAAGGGGTCAACTGTCCAAGAAATTATAATCCTTAATGTGTATGCACTTAACAACAGAGCATCAAAAATGTGCAAAGCAATAAATGACAGACCTCCAAGGAAAAATTAATGAATCCACTATTACAGAGACTTCCACATTCCTCTTTCAGATATGGGCATATCCAGCAGGCAGAAAATAAATAAGAACATAGTAGAACTCAATAGCACCATTACTCAACTGGATATAATTGGCATCTTCAGACTATAGACTATTCATCAAAAACAGCAAATTACATTCTTCCCAAATTAACATAGAACATTCACCATGATAGAACAGATTCTGGGCCATAAAACACACTTGATTTAAAAAAAAATGAAAATCATTTAATGTCTGATTTTAGACCACAGTGAAATTAACCTAGAAATCAATAACAGAAATGTTCCTGGAAAATCCCCAAATACCCAGAGATTAAACAATGCACTTCTAAGTAATACATGGGTCAAAGAAGAAATCTCAAGAGAAATTTAAAATATATATTTTAAAATAAGTGAATATGAAAACACAACTTATCAAAATTTGTGGAATGCAGCAAAAGCAGTACTTAAAGGGAAGCTTATAGCATTGAATCCTTATATTAGAAAAGAAGAAAGATCTAAATTCAATAATCTAAGCTTCCACCTTAGAAAACTAGAAAAAGAAGAGCAAATGAAATCCAAAGTAAGTAGAAGAAAAAGAATAAAAATTAGAGCAAGAAACTGAAAACAAGCAATCAATAGAGAAAACTAGCAAAACCAAAATCTGATCCCTTGATGAGATAAATAAAATTGATAAGCCCCCATCCAAGCAAACCAAGATCAAAAGAATGAAGACACAAATTATTAGTATCAGGAAAAAAAAGAAAGGAAAGGTGACATCATTATAGATCCCATGAGCATCAAAACGATAATAAAGGAATGCTATGGACAACTCTATGCCCACAAATTTGATACCCTAGAATGGAATAGACCAATTCCTGGAAAGACATATTCTGCCAAAACTCACACAAAAAGAAATAGACGATCTGAATAGGCCTATATCTATTACAGAAATTGAATCAATAATTAATAGCCTCCCCAAACAAAAAGAACCAGTCCGAGATAGGTTTCCTGGTGCGTTTTATCAAAAATTTAGAAGAAATTATACCAATTCTCTACAATCTCTTCCAGAAGCTAGATGGACGAGAATATTTCCTAACTCATTTTATGAAGTCAGCATTACCCTAATAGAAAAACCAGATAAATACATTATAAGAAAATAATTATATACCACAACCAAGGGGATTTATCTGAGGTATGCAAGGCTAGTTTAACATTTAAAAATCAATTAATGTAACCCATCACATGAATAGGTCAATGAAGAAAAATTACATGGTCATATCAATAAATTCAGAAAAGCATTTGACAAAATCCAACACCTATACATGATAAATACTCTCAGGAAAGTAGGTATAGAGGGGAACATCTTCAACTTGATAAAGAACATCTACAAAAAGCTAACATCATAGTTAATGGTGAGAAACTCAAAGCTTTCCCAATAAGATCAGGAACAAAGCAAAGATGTACCTTATTTCCATTCCTTTTCAACATCTTACGGGAAATTTCAGCTAAAACAATAAGAAAATAATAAAAGGTATATAAATAATATGAATGATTTAAATCAATAATTAAATCTGTGTTCACAGTTACATAATTGTTTACATAGAAAATCTCAAACACTTGACTAAAAAAATCCTCCTTAAATTAATAAATAATAACAGCAAGTTTGCAGAATACAAGGTTAATATACAAGTCAATTGCTCTCCTATATACTACCAATAAAATTGGAACTTAAAAACAAACTACTCTTTACATTAGCACCCCCCAAATGAAATACTTAGGTATAAATCTAACATATGTACAAGATCTATATGAAGAAAACTATAAAACTTTAATGAAAAAAATCAAAGAACTAAATAAATGGAGAGATTCCATGTTCATAGATAGGAAGAGTCAATATTGTCAAGATGTTAATTCTTCCCAATTTGATGTACAGATTCAATGCAATCCCAATAAAAATCCCAGAAAGTTAATTTGTGGATATCAGCAAACTGATTCTTAAGTTTATATGGAGAGGCAAAAGACAGAATAGCCAACACAATATTGAAGGGGAAGAACAAAACTGAACATCAGTGGAATGGATTAGAAGGCCCAGATATAGATCCACATAGTCAACTGAGTTGGCAAAGGAACAAACACAATACAATGGCACAAAGATAGTCTTTTCAGCAAATGGTGCTGGACAAATTGGACATCCACGTACAAAAATTGAATCTTGACACAGACCTTACACACTTCACAAAAAGTAATCCAAAATGTATCATAGCCTAAATGTAAGACACAAAAATATAAAACTCCTAGAAGGTAGCATCTAGGAGAATATCTAGATGACCTTGGGTAGAGCAATGAATTTAAGATAAAGCACCAAAGGTAAGATCCATGAAAGAAATAATTGATAAGCTGGATTTCATTAAAATAAAAAAATTTGCTCCACAAAAGACAATGTAAAGTGAATGAGAAGACAAGCCATAGACAGGGAGAAAATATTTGCAAAATGATTACTATCCAAGATATATAAAGAATTCTTAAAACTCAACAATAAGAAAACAACTGATTAAAAAATGGGCCAAAGATCTATTGGTGAGGCTCATTTCCAGGTGAGTGTGGCTGAGGGGTGAGGACTCCCTTCTTTCTCCCAGCACCCACTTGTGGGATGGAGGCTTTAACTAGGGGGTGGCACCACTGAGAATACTAGGACTGTGACTGCCCTTTGACCTGGCTCATGGGTCAGGGATACCACTCCAAGAGAGGCAAGCCAAAGAGATCTGGAACTGCTGCCTTTCCCTCCACTGAGCACTCAGTTCCTAAAGTGGGGGTATCACTCAGAAGTATGCCATTGTCTCTGACCATAGTACCAGAGCTGTGGCTTGGAGGTTTTGCCCTTTGGGAAAAGTGGGTCATAGAATGGAGACCTCAGACTCCTTCCCTAAAGGAATGGACTCCATTTGTAACAGAAAGTTGGAGAAGTTCAAGCCTAAATTTACTCTCAAAAAAAAGTGGAGGTTGTGGTAAAGTGCAACTGGTAGGAGAATGATAGACTCATTGGAGATGTAGACTAATTTGTAGACAGAGTAGTTTACTGGAAAGAAATAAAGAGAGACAACTGGGAAGAGTCTTCCTGGATTAGAACAAATTTCAAACTCTAATCTGGGAAACTATCCCTCCAAAGGAGCCCCAATTTGATTGGATCAGTTTGTGGAACAATTTATGCCCTAGGGAATTGGTGAAAACAATAGAACAATCTGCTGACAATTAGAAGAATTTAGCAACTGGGTGTGGTCAGAGAGAGCCCTGCCCAAACCCAGGATGTTTGTGGGCACCCTATGGCTGTGCCCCCACGGAACATCACTGGCTTCACACTGGGACAGTAGGGAGAATAGATTTCAGTGAAATAATTCAGTCAGGGACTAAACAAGTAAACAAGCAACTACCATAAAGAAGCCCTAGGGTAGGGAGGCCAGTACCCAGAGTTATGACAATATACTATCTAAAATGTACAGTTTACAACCAAAAAATATGAGACATACAAAGAAACACGAAAGAATGATCCATACACCCACCCCCCCAAATCAAGCAACAGAAACTGCCTGTGACAATGACCAGATATCTGATTTAATAGGCAAAGACTTTAAAGGAGCCACTGTAATTTGTCCAAAGAAGTGGACAAAATTATGAAAAAAAGTAAAAAAAGATCTATGACACTGTCCCATCAACAAAGAACATCAATAGAGAGAACTTATTAAAAAGAACCAAATGGAAATTTTGGAGTTGAAAAGTACAATAACTGAAATGGAAAAAAAAAAAAAAAAGATAAGAGACATAGCGTATCAGTTTCCTGGGGCTGCTGTAACAAAGTACCACAAACTAGGTGGCTTAAAAAAAACAGAAATTTATTGTCTCACATTTTTGTAGGCTAGAAGTCTGTACTGAAGGTATTGGTAGAGCTATGCTTCCTCTGAAGCCTCTAGGGGAGGATCCTTCTTTGCTTCTTCTAATATCTGTTCATTTCAGGCATTCCTTGCCTTGTGGCAGCATTACTCCAATCTTTGCCTCCATTTTCACATGACTGTCTTCCTTCTTTGTATTTGTGTCCTTTTCTTATTAGGATACCAGTCATATTAACCATTGGGCCCACCTTTCTCCAATATGACCACATCTTAACTAATTGTATCTGCAATGACTCCATCCCAAAATAAGTCATATTCTGATGTACTGGTAATTAGGACTATATCTTTTTAGGGGACATAATTCAACACATGACAACTGGTAACTGTAATTAGGTAATTATAAAAGATAGTAAGAGTGTTAATTTCTTCTCCTTTCTTATATTAGCTACATAAAACAATATATGTGCATAATGTATTGTTGGGATTGGAACATATAGACATGTAATATATTTGTCAATAAGCCCACAGAGGAAATGGATGGATACAGAGCTATATTGAACTAAGGAAAAGACTCACGATGGAAACTCAAATCCCTTGGGACAAATGAAGAAAAGCATAAAAGTATTGATTCTAGGATTACAAAAAATTTTAGGAAGTAAGCAAATTTGTAAATATGAAATCCATAAATAATAAAAATCAATTGTGTATATGAATACCATTTATACATGTCACTGGAATTAAGTTAGTATAAATATGAGGCTTTCTGATAAGGTAATCTATATATGGTAAGCCCTAGAACAACTAATAACTGAAAAATACGGTGTAAAATCATTTAAAAATTAAAGTGCTACATTAGAATATATTCACTTAATATGCATGAAAGGAGTAAAGGAGAAGTAGAGGTTAAGAAGACATGAAACAGAAAATAAAAAGTAAAATGGCAAGTGTAAACCCAACTATATCAATAATAATATTAAATTTTAATTAATTAAATAATCTAATCAAAAGTAGAGATTATCACACTAAATAAAAACAGTATAAAACTGTAACTATATGCTATCAATAAGAGACACATTTTAAATTCAAAGTTACAAATAGATGGAAAGTAAAAGGATAGAAAAAAAGATATATCATGTAAACAGCAACCTCAAGAAAGCTGGAGTGGCTATATTACTATCAGATGAAATAGACTTTAAACAAAAAATGTTACTAAGAATAAGGAGGGACATTTTATAATGATGAAAGGGTCAATCTATTAGGAAGATATAGCAACTATAAACATATATGGAACTAACAACAGAACAACAAAATACATGAAGTTGAAACTGACAAAACTGAAGGGAGAATATACAATTCAAAAATAATTATTGGAGACTTCAATTCTCCACTTTCAATAATGGATAAAACTAGGCATAAGATCAACTTTACACTGCAAGGAATAGAAAAAAGAAGAAAATAAACCGAAAACTAGCAGCAGGGAGGAAAAGTAAAAGAGCAGAAATAAATAAAGTCGAGAATAGAAAAACAATAAAGAGAATCAATGGCAAAGCTGGTTCTTTAAGATCAACAAAATTGACAAACCTTTATCTAGACTGACCAAGAAAAAGAGAGAAGATTCAAATTACTAAAATCAGAAATGAAAGTGGGGACATTAGTAGCAACCTTACAGAAATAAGGAGGATTATAAGAGAATACTATGAACAGTTGCACATTAACAAATTATATAACCTACATGTAATGGACAAATTCCTAGAAACACAAAACTACCAAAACTGACTCAAAAAGAAGTAGAAGATCTGAATAGACTTATAACAAGTAAAGCCATTGAATCAGTAATCAAAAACCTCCCAATAAAGAAAAATCCAGGACCAGATGGTTACACTGTGAATTCCACTAAATAACCTAAGGAATGATTAAGACCAATCCTTCTCAAACTCTTCAAAAAAGTAAAAAGGAAAGACTACCTCCTAATTCATTCTGCAAGGCCAGCATTAGCCTGATTCCAAAGCCAAACACATCACAAGAAAACTGCAGACCAATATATTTTATACAGATGCAAAAATCCTCAAAAAAATACTAGCAAACCAACCACATATTGAAAGGATTATATACCATGACCAAGTAGGATTTATCCCAGGAATGTGAGGGTGGTTCCACATGTGAAAATCCTAATCATTATAAAACACCACATTAATAGAATGAAGAAAAAGACCACATGATCATCTCAAATAAAGCAGGAAAAAAAGTGACAAAATTCAACACCTTTTCATGATAAAAACACTCAACAAATGAGGAATGAAAGGGAACTTTCAAAACATGATAAGGTGCATATATGAAAAACCTGCAGCTAACATCACACTCAGTGGTGAAAGGTTGAATGAAAGATTTCTCCTTTAGACCAGGAACAAAACAAGGATGTCCTCTCCTGAGACTTCTATTCCAAGTTGTACTGAAAGTTCTAGCCAGACCATTCAGGCAAAAAAAAAAAAAATCATTGAAATAGGAAAGGGAGAAGTAAAGCTATTTCTATTTACAGATGACATGATCTTATTTACATTAAATCCTTAAAAACCCACCAAAAAAGCTAACAAATGAATTCAACAAAGTTTCAGGGTACAAGGTCATACCAAAATCACATGTATGTGTATACATTAGCAATGAATAACACCAAAATAAAATTAATACAGCTTTATTTATGAAAATGAACAACATCAAAAAGAATAAAATATTTAGGAATAAATTTAACCAAGGAGGCACAAGATTTATACACTGAAAATTTCAAAACACTGATTAAAGAAATTAAAGCCTAAATAAATGGAAATACATTCTGTGTTCATGGACTGAAAGACTTAATATTAAGATGTCAATACATCTTTGATTTGATGTACAAATTCAGTTCAATCCCCATCAAAACCCCAAAGACCCTTTTTTGCATAAATGGAAGAGCTAATTCTAAAACTCATATGGACTTCCAGGGAACTTCAAATAGCCACATCACACTTGGCAAAGAACAGCAAAGTTAGAGGACTCCCACTTCTTGATTTCTAATCAGACTAGGAAGCTGCAGTAATCAAAAGCACATAGTACTGGCATAAACACAGACATATAGGCAAGTGAGATAGAACTGAGAGTCCAGTAATAAACCCATTCATCTGTGGACAACTGATTTTTGACAAGTATGCCAACACCATTCAGTGGGAGAATAGTCTTTTCAACAAATGGTGCTGAACAACTAGATACCCACATGCAAAAGAATCAAGTTGGACTCTTACCTCACACATATACAAAAATTAACTCAAAATGGATCCAAAGAACAAAACATTAAAGCTAAAATTATAAAGTTCTTACATCATAGGGATAAAATCTTCATGACCATAAATTTGACAGTGAATTATTAGATATGACACCAAAGCATATGAAAAAAAAGATATAATAGATAAATTGGACCTCCTAAAAATTAAACACTTTTGTGCATCAAAAGATATCATTAAGAGAGTAAAAGGACAACTCACAGAAAACATCTGCAAATCATATATCTTATAATAGTCTAGTATCCAGAATATATAAAGAAC
Source organism: Panthera onca (assembly GCF_046562875.1). Lineage (NCBI taxonomy): Eukaryota > Metazoa > Chordata > Mammalia > Carnivora > Felidae > Panthera > Panthera onca. The sequence continues at coordinate 71,074,453 of NC_138357.1, forward strand.
AATTACAAGTCAACAATAAAAAAACACATCACCCAATTATAAATGAGCAAATGTGGGGTGCCTGGGTGGCTCAGTCACTTAAGGATCTGACTCTTGACTTTGGCTCAGGTCATGATCTCACAGTTGTGAAATCGAGCCTTGCATGGGGCTCCACGCTGGGTATGGAGCCTGCTTGAGATTCTCTCTCTCCGTCTCCCTCTGCCCCTCCCCTGCTCGCTCACACCCTCTCTCTCTCTCCCCTCAATATATAAATAAATAAATACACAAATAAATAAATAAGCAAATGGATATTTCTTCAAAGAAAGCATATAAATGGCCAACAAACACATGAAAAGATGGTTAACATCATGATCATTAAGGACATTCAAATCAAAAGTACAATGAAATATCACTTCATGCCCACTGGGATGGTTATAATCAAAACGACACTCAATGACAAGTGTTGATAAGGATGTGGAGAAATGGGACAGCCACTTTAGAAAAGTTTCAAAGTTCCTCAAAAGAGTTACAATATGACCCAGCAATTCCATTCCTACGCTCCAAGAGAATTAACAACATATAGCCACATAAAATTTTGCCAGTTTTTTCAATGGTCTATAAGTGGATAAACAAAATGTGGTATATCCATGCAATCGAATATATTTCAGCAAGAATAAAGGAATGAGGGGTGTCTGGGTGACTCAGTCAGTTGAGCTTAGGTCATGTTCCCAGGGTCATGGGACTGAGCCTTGCATTGGGCTCTGCACTGAGTGTGGAGCCTGCTTAAGATTCTCTCTCTCTCTCTCTCTCTCTCTCTCTCTCTCTCTCCCTCTCTCTCTCTGTCTTTACTCCCCCTCCCTGCCCCTTTCCCCAGCTCACTCGATCTCTCTCTCTCTAAAACAAAAAAAATTTAAAAAGAATAAAGGAATGAAATACTGATACATCCTTCAACATGGTGAATCTCAAAAACATTACCCTTAGTGAAAGAAGCAATTGACAAGACATATTATATAATTTGAAATATCCAGAATAGGCAAAGCCATAGAGGCAGAAAGTACACTAGTTGTTGCCTAGTACTGGGGTACAGGGGAGCAGAGAGGGAGAAGGATTGGGAGGGTTGGCTAAAAGGGTACAATACTTATTTTGGGAGTGATGAAAATGTTCTACAATTGTTTTTGGTGATGATCGTATAACTCTTTAAATATAGTAAAAACATTTGAATTGTATACTTCAAATAAGACAACTTCATGGTATATAAATTATATCTCATTAAAGCTATTAAACATAATTAAAACTAGTCTGCATTTTCTGTGTAAATATATTTCAAAAATATACAAGCCCTGACCCTCATACTTGTACAGGCAACAAATATTTGTAGATTAAATCTGCTTTTTGGGATGAGCACTGGGTGTCATATGTAAGAGATGAATCACTGGGTTCTACTCCTGAAGCCAAGACTACACTGTATGTTAACTAACTTGAATTTAAATTTCAAAAAAAATTCACCTTCCTAGCTGTGTGCCCTTGGCAGGTCATTTAACTGTTTCCTTATCTGCAAATTGCAAATAACAATCTCTACTTATAAGGTTGTTTTGAAGATTCAAGGAGATACTATATTTGAAAGTGTCTGCTGAATTGAATCTAACATCCTGTCCCATGTGAAGTGAAACCATTCAATTTACCAGTTAATAGCAACTAACTTCCTTTAGACAAAAAACAGAGAAAGAGGCAAGAGCAGAGAAAGGGCTGGATTATATTCCCAGGCCCATGCCTATGGATAGCACAATCAGGAATGTTGCTATCCAACTCCTCACTATGTTTAATGAACCATCTCATACAAGATAATGGCCCCTCCCCTTGCCCGCACTCAGTCCCATTTCTGCCCAGTAATGGCCCATCTCTGCTACATGAATGATGGATGAAGTCAACAACTGTTCTCTGTGAGGCCTTCTCCCACACTCAAGGACTTTTGTTGTTTCTAGCAACACGATGAACTGGGAAGGAATACTTTCATGAGGAATCTACTACCGTGCTACCAGGATTGGCCACCACTTCTGGTTTGGGCTAGTCAGCCTATGAGGCACCAAGGGCCCTGGCTAAGATCATTTAGCTAGTCAGGGACTCAGATCAAGGCACGATGGGAAGGAGGTTGAAAACTCTAAACTACTCTAAGGCTCTGGGATTATCAGTGATTTGCAGTTCTCTGTGCTCTCTGGGGACATCCTCAGGGAACTTTCTGGCCCTAAGCCTGCTGCTAGGGCCTGGAATGCAGCCTATCCTCACTCCCCACCCCCACCACATAAACATTCATGATCCACCATTGAAACCCTAGTCCCTATTCAAGATCAGCTCAAATGTCATCTCAAGCAGGAAGTTTTCTCTGGAGCCCCTCCCCCCTACTACTGCCAGATGTAAGCTTCCCTCTTCCCTTGATGTCTTTCTTTGTCATTCTTCTCCTAAGGCACTTATCACATTCTGTCATGTGTAATGGTTATTTATATGTTGGTCATATCCTTCTTTCTCCACTATAGTCAGGGGCTGGGGCCAGTTTATCTCTGTACCCCCCACAGTGCCTGACATAGAGTAAGAGTTTAGTCATTCAGTCAACAAATATTTATTGACCACCTAGTGTGGGTACTTGTTGAATATTCAGAAAGTAGACACCCTGGGCCTGCTCAGAACCCTGCTACCACCTCAAATTCCCCTTAGCTCAGACTTGTCTCCAAGGCACTGCTTTCCCACCTTACCTTGGGGCACAGCCAGCAGTCAGGGGAGTCTCTAAAAAGAGGGGAAGTAACTAGCCCTCCTACCTTCCCCCCAGGAAGCTACAAAAGATGCAGCTGTTGGGAGCATGTGCTTGCTCCAAAATGACTATGTGCAGCTCAGCCCGGTGCTGCCTCAACCCCAGCCCATACCAGGTTCCCGTGGTATCCCTAGGGCAACTCATGAGGAAATCCCAAGATTACCACCCTTTCCCGCTGACCCTGTGCTCCCACATTATTAAACATTTGCCCGCAAATGGTCCCAGGAGACCATATACAATGAATTACATGGCCAGATAATTTCTGCTTTCTGGAAACTTCCAGTCTAAGAAAATGTAAGGCTGCAGAATAGGCCTGATTTGGTGGTTTTGAAGGGTTTTGAAGGGCAGGGGCACATTTTTCCCCCTCAGCCTGACCACTGGCTTGCAAAGGTGAGTTACAGCTACCAGACTGAGCCAGATGGAAAACAGAACTATCTGTTGGATGCAAAGACTGTTACTCATCCTAGCAACCTGGAGAGAACTAAGCCTGCATCCTTGGGAATATTATCTTTGAATAGAGTGTGGGGTGGTGCCCAGAGCACTGGATTAGGAGTTGGGGCTGGATTTGTATCCCAGCTCAGCTACTTATTAACTGTGGGCAGATAATCTCTCCTTTCCAAGCCTCAGTTTCCTCATCTGTAAAATGGGGTAATAATCCACTCAGAACTCTCAGAACCCCACAGCATGTAATTTAGGGCATGAGGAAACAAGGAAGATTATACTTCTTTTATGCTTTTTAAAAATTGCCATTTAGCAAAAGTTGTCATAGAAATATCCTTTCAATTCAGGCTGACAGAACCTTAGAGATCTTTTATCCAACTGTCACATTTTATTGATGGGGAAACTGAGGCCCAGAGAAGATAAGGCATGCCTCAGGTCACCCAAGCAATACAGTTCCAGAGAAATGTTCCTATAACAAGCACCACAAAAGCTGGCTTTCATGAAGTACTGACTCCTGAGGCTCCTTTGGCCCCAGCATCCAAAATCCAAGGCCACTGCTCCTGAGCATCTTCTAATCTAAGAAGGGCTTATCACCATTTTTTTCTCTCAACTTATGCTGTGAAGAAAGATTAAAGGTGCCCAACAGGAGGAACTTTAGGGGGACGATGGAAATGTTCATTATCTCGATTGTGGTGATGATTTTATGGGTATGCACATATATCAAAGCTCACCAACCTGTACACTATTTTTTTTAATTTTTTAAAAACGTTTATTCATTTTTTGAGAGACAGAGAGAGACAGAGCGTGAGCAGAGGAGGCGCAGAGAGAGAGGGAGTCACAGAATCCAAAGCAGGCTCCAGGCTCTGAGCTGTCAGCACAGAGCCCGATGCAGGACTAGAACTGGGGAACTGTGAGATCATGACCTGAGCCAAAGTCAGATGCTTAACCGACTGAGCCACCCAGGCGCCCCCAACGTGTACACTTTAAATGTGTGTAATTTATTGGAAGTCAAATGTACCTCAATAACATTGTGAAACAAGAGCAGAAGGACCCAAATGTTGAGCTGGAAGAGCTTAGCAAGGCCTGAGTGTGGCCAATGTGGCCATGAAGTAGCTTAGTTGTTCACCCTCATCCATGGAGGCACCACAGGCAGCTTTTTTAAAGTTGTCATATCAGGCCTCCTGAAGCCCTGAGGCTGCTCTCTGCTGCTCAGCTGTTGCAGAACATGGGGCCCACCGAGCAAGGTGTTCAGGCTTTGTCCTGCTCTTTGGCTCACCCGGTGGTACTCTAGGGCAAGGCAGGGGGTAGGTGCAGGACTGAGTTGACTTCTTTCTTCTTGAGGACTCACGAGGTGCCCTGCAGCCTGAATCGAAAGAAAGCTCAAAAAGTTTAGGAGTCTTTGAAATGGGTTAATGTGAGCCAAGAAAAGGTTTCCATCCCCTTCCTCTATAGGCACCCCCCACACCCATTATTTTCCCTCTCCTCACAGCTCCCAAAGGGGACACAGATGTGGTGCCTAAGATTAGCTTCCAAGCCACAGAGCTGGCCTTTTCTTTTCCAGCTTCCCAGTTCACTACACGCTTTTTGTGAATTTACTGTGTGCAACGTTTGGCCCTCTGGAGGAAAAAATGCCTGAGCCTCTTCTCTGCCCACCACATATACTCTCAGCCTTGGGCACAAGTAGCTCTCATGACGGGCAAAAAGGGTGCATGCCAGGAAGAATCTCCCAGTACTGTAGCACCACCCAAAGAGGGCCCCTTCTGGGCCCTACAGGATGGGTCACTGTCCTTTAGTAATAAGAAAATAGCATTTGGATGGTGCTCTACATTTCACAAAGGGTTTTTCATATCATTCTGTCTGGTCATCAAAACCATTTGTTAAGGTAGGTGGGTTGCATCATTAGTCCTATTTTATTTTATTTTATTTTATTTTATTTTATTTTTAAAGTTTATTTATTTATTTTAAGAGAGAAAGAGAAAGAGCAAGAGAGCAGAGGGAGAGGCAGAGAGCAAGGAGAGAGAATCCCAGGCAGGCTCCGCATTCTCAGCAAGCCGGACGCAGGGCTCCATCTCATCAACCGTGAGATCATGACCTAAACCGAAATCAAGAGTCGGATGCTTAACTGACTGAGCCACCCAGACACCCCTTCAGCCCCATTTTAGAGAGAAGTAAACCGAAGCTCCCAGAGGATGAGGCTAAGAGGTATAATATTCAACTCAGGTCTTCTGACTCTAGCCCCTCTTACTACTCCATGAAGCTGCTTAATAGGCAGAGGCAGTAGGAGCAAGGAGGCCAAAAATCAGGAATCATTAAGCCATGGTGGGTATTTTGGTCAGCAGGAAAATGAGAATTGTATAAGGAAGCAGTGGATCACAAGATCTGACAGGCTACTTGGAACCCATTTGTTGGTATATTTAAATGCCAAGATAAAGTTCTATGTATTTATCAACTCTGTTTTATAAGAATATGGATAGCTGTTAACTAGACATATTGCGGTAATCATTTTGCAATATATACAAATATCAAATCATTATGTGGCACACCTAAAACTAATATAATGTTACATGTCAATTATACCTAAATAATAATTTAAAAAACACTAATAGTTTTGGAGCGCCTGGCTGGCTTAGTCAGTTAAGCATCCGACTTCGGCTCAGGTCATGATCTTGTGGTCTGTGGATTCCAGCCCCGCGATAGGCTCTGTACTGACAGCTCAGAGCCTGGAGCCTGCTTTGGATTCTGTGTCTCCCTCTCTCTCTGCCCCTCCCCTGCTCACACTCTGTCTTTCTCTCAAAAATAAATAAACATTGAAAAAAAAAAGAATAGGTTTAGAATTAGTGACTGGAAGAGAGGTGGGGACAAAACCAGTGATGAATGTAAGGAACTGCCTTTACTTTGTTTTTAAGCTCCCAACAAAACAAACAATATTAGAGTGACCCCGGTCCCCCTCCTTCATCCATGAGTAGATTTCCAGAGAAGGCACATAGAGACACTTATCCAGGTTAAATAACAAAAGCCATTTCCTTCTAAGCAGCTTGCTCTTCAGCTCCCATGGAGGGGGCAGTGGGGTCAGGGAGCAGAAGGCAATGAAAGAGGGTAGGAAGATAAAGGGAGGGCCAGGAAGGGAAGTCAGGCTCCAGGCCACATCCTGACAGCCAGCCAGGCCCAGCCTGAGGCTCTCCAGAGATGCTCTGGCCAGTTTCCCACTAGGACAAATTCAACTTTAATCAATCTGTTTTCCCTTCCAGCTCATTGTTGCAGGCAAAGAGAAAGCCCTTGTGTTGGAGACCTTTTGCTAGCCATCTAAGCAGTAAAAGGAGCATGCACCTAGTGGGAAAGGGCAGGACCCTGTATAGGCAATGGAAAGTGCACTGGAGGCAGAGAACATGGGGCAAGTTACTAAACCTCTCTGAGCCTCAGTTTCCTCAAGTGTCACATGATACTTAAAGGGCCGGTAGCAGAATTTGAAGAGCCCAGTCAGATACAGGCCTAGTGTGGTGCCTAGCTCCTAGTAGGGACTCCATAAATGCTAGCCTCCTCACTTCCTTCCCACTGAACCAAGGATGGCCACCAGGTAATGCCCACAACTCAACGGAGCAAGGAGTCCTCCCACAAGCAGAAGTAGATGAGCCTAGGGGTGCCTGAGTGGCTCAGTTTGTTAAGCGTCCGACTTTGGCTCAGGTCATGATCTCACAGTCCATGAGTTTGAGCCCCACATCGGGCTGTGTGCTGACAGACAGCTCAGAGCCTGGAGCTTGCTTTAGATTCTGTGTCTTCCTCTCTCTGTCTGCCTTTCTCCCTATCTCTTTCTCTCTCTCTCTCTCTCCCTCTCAAAAATAAATAAACATTTAATAAAAGTAGATGAGCCTAGCATGGATTTCTTCAGGCCAAAAAATATGAATGCGTCCGATGTGATGTTTCAGGAGGATATGGGCCGGGTTAGTGTGGAGTAAAAGGAGAAAATACTTGAAAAATCCTCTTTCTGGAGGGTGTAGGCTGGGGTTGAGAGGTAACTATTGAGCTGAAGAGATTCTGTCAAAGTAGAGAAATCTGAGGTTTAGTTACTACCATTTCTGCCTCAACTTTCAGCAAGGAAAGCATTAGAGAAAGCTAACGAGGAAATAAAACATAGTGTCTGTCGATAGATGAGTGGATAAAGAAGATGTGGTATATAGGGGCGCCTGGGTGGCTCAGTCAGTTGGACGTTCGACTTCGGCTCAGGTCATGATCTCTCAGTTTGTGAGTTTGAGCCCTGTGTCAGGCTCTGTGCTGAGAGCTTGGAGCCCGGAGCCTGCTTTGGATTCTGTGTCTCCCTCTCTCTCTGCCCCTCCCCTGCTCATGCTCTGTCTCTCTCTGTCTCAAAAATAAATAAAAACATTAAAAAATTAAAAAAAAAAAAGATGTGGTATATATACATATACAATGGAATACTACTCAGCCATAAAAAATGAAATCTTGCCATTCATGAAGACATGGATGGATCTAGAGGGTATCATAAGTGAAATAAGTCAATCAGAGAAAGATAAATACCATATGATTTCACTTATATCTGGAATCTAAAAACAACAATAATAAACAATAACAAAAAAAGAGAGAAATAGACTCATAGACACAGAGAACAAACTGATGGTTGCCAAAAGGGAGACTGGAGGGGAGATGGGTGACATGGGTGAAGGGAATTAAAAGATACAGACTTCCATTTATGAAATAAATAAGTCATAGGGATGAAAAGTATAGCATATGGTATATAGTCAATAATATTGTAATACATTTATCACAACGAGCAATTTGTAATGTACATAGCTGTTGAGTCACTATGGTGTACATAGTGTACATATGTACACTAATAGTATGGTTAATAGTACGGTGTACACCTGAAACCAATTTAATATTATATATCAACTATGCTTCAATTACAAATTAAAAACAAATAAATAAAACAAGTTGATGGGCCAGTTATCTGTGCCCGCAGAGGAGACTATTAGCAGATCTAGCAGATCAAATAGATTAGGAAATCTATTCTAGGCTTTCCTTGCTCTCACCAAAGCATCAGAGATCCAGAAGTGAGAAGGCCCCCAGAACTTAAATGCTGGTAATTCCTGTCACACGGCCCTCCTGACAACTGTCTGCTTATAGGGCTCTTAGAGATGCAGGTCCACTCTAAGGCAGTGTTTCCCAATTTCCAGTCACCTGCAGGTCACCTTCCCAAATTTTATCATATCCACATACCCCCTGAAGTATTATTTAAATAATATTTCTCTTTAAATTTCTCACTCTTCTGGGGCGCCTGGGTGGCTCAGTCGGTTAAGCATCTGACTTCAGCTCAGGTCACTATCTCATGGTTCGTGGGTTCAAGCCCTGCACTGGGCTCTGGGCTGACAGCTCAGAGCCCAGAGTCTGCTTTGGATTCTGTGTCTCCCTCTCTCTCTGCCCCTCCCCCTTTCATGCTCTCTCCCTCTCTCACAAATAAACATTTAAAAAATTTTTTTAAAAAGTCTTACTCTTCCACTTAAAGAAACTTTTGCATCACTCATGTAAATGGAAAATCACTACCATATGACCTAATTCAAAGAACACCATAGGGGCAACCTGGTAGCTCAGTCACTTAAATGTCCGACTTAGGCTCAGGTCACGATCTTACAGTTTATGAGTTCAAGCCACGCATTGGGCTCTCTGCTGTCAGCACAGCTCTCTCTCTCAAATAAATAAAAACATTAAAAAAAAAAGAACATCATAAAAACAAATGCTTTGCTATGAAGATTTAAAAAAACATTCATTGATGTCCCTCTAAAAGCATGAGATGTACTCTCACTCCCAGGGGAACATGAGCCCACTTTGGGAAGCCCATTCTACAGAAAAAGATCGCTGCCTTGAGGATGAAGCCTGCATTGAAACAGACCCGGTGGCCAAGCTCCTGTCCAGACAAGAAATCAGGTTGGCGTGGGAGGGCTCCCATGAACAGCTGGTTTGGAATATGGTCTCTTCGAGTCTTGTCTTGGAATCTCCTCCCAGATTATGGAAAGTAAGATGGCACCCACCCTCTAGGGATACGCAGGGAGCTGGGTTGGAAGGCAAGCAGGTGAGAGAGCAGCCATGACGCCTTGGCTCTTGGTTCAGACAGCTTTCACTGTTGGATCCAAAACCTGCACTCAGGAAACTTGTCTATTTAACACACTGCTAATTGTATTTTTTTGCAATAATTTCCTCCCTGCTCTCCTGTTGAGAATGCCAGAGGTCTCAGGAGCCCAAAAAGAAGGCTGTGGGTCTGGTCCCCAGGTGGGTTAACAAACAATAGGCCCCAGGCTGCCTGGGAGTAGTAGGGACACCGGAGTCAGTGAGAGGACTCCAAGAAGAAGGTGACACTGAATAAATGCATCCCTTCTCCACAAACCCTCCTACTATAATTTGTCCGCTAAGAAGTTGGGAGGTCTTCTTTTAGATGTTCTTGCTTTTGTTTTCCATGAGAGTCACCAACTCATTACACTCACTCAGAGATCAAATATCAATGGAAATTCCTGGATGGCATTTTTAGTACCAAACTCAGGCAGTTTGATAGTTCTCCTTTCAGAGATCCATTTTCTATTCCTCTTCTTATACAAATGGAGAACAGGCAGGTTTCTAACATGGAACTGCTTGATAGACAAACAAAAACAGGCTTTTTGTAAGGAAGGAGGGGCAGATATACCTACTCTTCTTTTAACTAGAAAATTTGTTCAAAAAATCTGCCACCTTCTGCCTTTTCCCTTCTTTTTCAATCCCTGAGCATTTTTCTCTCTAGCATGGCTGGCTGGCTGTCATACTAGGTTGGGATTATATGGCAGAAAACAGAGAATCAAAGAGATCTTAGGGCTTAGGGAAGGCCAGACCTACAAGCATGGGCAGAGAGTATCAAAAAGCTGCAGGACTGGCTGGCTGTGGGTTTGCAGCCTCCAAAGAGTGTGGAGAGTCTAGAGATAACTAGCTGTATAACAAAGACTTCTTCTTTTTTTTAATTTTTTTGTTTTTATTTATTTGAGAGAGAGGGAGAGCACAAGTGGGGGGGAGCAGAGAGAGAGAAAGAGAAAGAGGGAGGCACAGAATCGGAAGCAGGCTCCAGGCTTTGAGCTGTCAGCATAGAGCCCAATGCAGGGCTCGAATGAACGAACCTGACCTGAGCCTAAGTTGGACGCTTAACCAAGTGAGCCACTCAGGCGCCCCAACAAAGACTTCTTTAAGTCAAGGTAATCCGAATCTACGAAACAATGGGAATTTCCAACTTCCAAGACTACCTGGAAAACAAGGCTAAATGCACAGCTTTATAGGTAGGCCCCAACTTACCTGACCAGCACACAAAAAGATGCTCAATATTGTTACTCACTAGTGAAACGCAATTCAAAACCATAATGAGGTATCACTTTGCACCCATTAGGGTGGCTATCATTTGTTTTTGAAAGGCAAAAAATAACAAGTGTTTGGTGAAGGTTTAGAGAACTTGGAACCCTCATACACTGCTGGTGGGAATGTAAAATGGTACACCCACTATGGAAAACAGTATGGTGGTTCCTCAGAAGTACCTACAAGAATTGAAAGCAGGACTCAAACAGATGTTTGTACACCTTGTGTTCAAAGCAGCATTATTCACGATGGCCAAGAGGTAGAAGCAACCTAAATGTCCACTGATGGGTAGAAAAATTGTGGTACACACATTCAATGGAATATTATGTAGCTTTTAAAAGGAAACAAATTCTGACACACACGACAACATGGATGAACCTTGAGGATACCATGCCAAATGAAAGAAGTCAGACACAAAAGGACAAACATTGTATGATTCCACTTATATGAGATACCGAGAATAGCCAAACCCAGAGTCAGAAAGTAGAAGAGTGGTTTATAAGTGGCTGGGGGAGCGGGAAATGAGGGAATTACTGTTAAAGGGGTAGAGTTTCAGTTCTGGAAGATGAAAATGTTCTGGAGAACGGATGCACAGCAATATACTTAATGCCACTGTACTGTAAACTTAAAAATGGTTAAAATGGTGATGAAGTCAAACTTTCACTTTTCACAGATGACAAGATACTCTACATGGAAAACCTGACAGACTCCACCAAAAGTCTGCTAGAACTTATACATGAATTCAGCAAAGTCACAGGGTACAAAATTAATGTACAGATATCGGTTGCATTTTTTTTTAATTTTTAACATTTATTTATTTTTGAGACCGAGAGACAGAACATGAATGGGGGAGGATAAGAGAGAGAGGGAGACACAGAATCTGAAACAGGCTCCAGGCTCTGAGCTGTCAGCACAGAGCCCGACACGGGGCTCAAACTCACGGACCACAAGATCATGACCTGAGCCAAAGTCAGACGCCCAACCAACTGAGCCACCCAGGCGCCCCTTGGTTGCATTTTTATACACCAATAATGGAGCAACAGAATGAGAAATAAAGAAACTTATCCCATTCACAATTGTACCAAGAACCATAAAATACCTAGGAATAAACCGAACCAAAGATGTAAAAGATCTGTATGCTGAAAACTATAGAAAGCTTTTGAAGGAAATTGAAGAAGATACAAAGAAATGGAAAAACATTCCATGCTCATGGATTGGAAGAATAAATATTGTTAAAATGTCAATACTACCCAAAGCAATCTACACATTCAATGCAATCCCAATCAAAATTGCACCAGCATTCTTCTCAAAGCTCGAACAAACAATCCTAAAATTTGTATGGAACCACAAAAGACCCCGAATAGCCAAAGTAATATTGAAGAAGAAAACCAAAACAGGAGGCATCACAATCCCAGGCTTTAGCCTCTACTACAAAGCTGTAATTATCAAGACAGTATGGTATTGGCACAAAAACAGACACATAGGCCAATGGAATAGAATTGAGACCTCAGAATTGGACCCACAAATGTGTGGCCAACTAATCTTTGACAAAGCAGGAAAGAGTATCCAATGGAAAAAAGACAGTCTCTTTAACAAATGGTGCTGGGAGAACTGGACAGCAACATGCAGAAGAATGAAACTAGACCACTATCTTACACTATACACAAAAATAAACTGAAAATGGATAAAGGACCTGAATGTGAGACAGGAAACCATCAAAATCCTAGAGGAGAAAGCAGGAAAAAACCTCTTTGACCTCAGCCGCAGCAATTTCTTACTCAACCCATCTCCAAAGGCAAGGGAATTAAAAGCAAAAATGAACTATTTGGACCTCATCAAGATAAAAAGCTTCTGCACTGCAAAGGAAACAATCAACAAAACTAAAACGCAACTGACTGAATGGGAAAAGATATTTGCAAATGACATATCGGATAAAGGGCTAGTATCCAAAATCTAAAAAGAACTCACCAAATTCCACACCCGAAAAACAAATAATCCATTGAAGAAATGGGCAGAAGACGTGAATAGACACTTCACTAAAGAAGACATCCAGACGGCCAACAGACACATGAAAAGATGCTCAACGTCACTCCTCATCAAGGAAATACAAATCACTGAGATAAAACCTCACACCAGTCAGAGTGGCTAAAATGAGCAAATCAGGAGACTATAGATGCTGGTGAGGATGTGGAGAAATGGGAACCCTCTTGCACTGTTGGGAATGCAAAGTGGTGCAGCCACTCTGGAAAGCAGTGTGGAGGTTCCTCAAAAATTTAAAAATAGATCTACCCTATGACCCAGCAATAGCACTGCTAGGAATTTACCCAAGGGATACAGGAGTGCTGATGCATAGGGGCACATGTACCCTGATGTTTATAGCAGCACTTTCAACAATAGCCAAATTATGGAAAGAGCCTAAATGTCCATCAACGGATGAATGGATAAAGAAGATGTGGTTTATATATACAATGGAATACTACTTGGCAATGAGGAAGAATGAAATCTGGCCATTTGCAGCAATGTGGATGGAACTGGAGGGTATTATACTAAGTAAATAAGTCAGGCAAAGAAAGATACCATAGGTTTTCACTCATATGTGGATCCTGAGAAACTTAACAGAAGACTATGGGGGGAGGGGAAGGGGAAAAAAAAGTTACAGAGAGGGAGGGAGGCAAACCATAAGAGACTCTTATTAAATACTGAGAACAGGGGCGCCTGGGTGGCTCAGTCGGTTAAGCGTCCGACTTCGGCTCAGGTCACGATCTCGCGGTCCGTGAGTTCGAGCCCCGCGTCGGGCTCTGGGCTGATGGCTCAGAGCCTGGAGCCTGCTTCCGATTCTGTGTTTCCCTCTCTCTCTGCCCCTCCCCCGTTCATGCTGTGTCTCTCTCTGTCTCAAAAATAAATAAACGTTAAAAAAAAATTAAAAAAAAAATAAATACTGAGAACAAACTTAGGGTTGATAGGGAGGTCGGGAGGTCGGGGGGAGAGGGGAAAGTGGGTGATGGGCATTGAGGAGGGCACTTGTTGGGATGAGCACTGGGTGTTGTATGGAAACCAATTTGACAATAAATTATACTTAATTTAAAAAAAGAAAAAAATTTTAGTTAACATACAAAAAAATGGTGGGGTGCCTTTGTGGCTCAGTCGGTTGAGCATCTGACTCTTGGTTTTGGCTCACGTCATGATCTTGGGGTTCGTAGGTTTGAGCCCGCACCAGGCTATGCGCTGCAGTGTGGAGCCTGCTTGGGATTCTCTCTCTCCCTCTCTCTGCCCCTCCCCCACTCACACTGTCTCTGTCTGTCTCAAAATAAATAAATAAAAACAAAAAAATGGTTAAAATCATAATCATTATATGTTGACTGTCTTAGAGCACACACACACACACACACACACACACACACACACACTCACAAAATGTACCTGCCCTGTACTAAAGGCAAATGAAGAGAAAGGACATGGAATGATCCCAGAGCCCTAAGGCTCTTGTCTCTGCTCATAACCCAAAGTGACATTTGAGTGGGCAGAATACACCACTCCAGATGCTCACTGGAAAGGAAGCCTGAAGCAAGAAAGACAGCGAGGACCCCCCATGGGTGCTGCACTCTGCAGGAGGCAGGCAGTGTTGCATTAGGCAAGGAAAAGGTTAAGGAAAGGAGAAACAAGGAAATAGTTGGGGAAAGGAGAAGGGTCGCTAGGCAGCAAGGAGACATGGTGGGTGCTGCTTGCAGGCAAGTATTTGTTCTCCCCAGTGAGAAGCTCTGGGGCTTCCACCAGCCCCCCTCAATCCAAGCAAATCCCAACAAGGAGAGAAGCCATCCATTCCCATCAGTTATTCCGTGAGTAGCTATTTAAGTTTCGGCTCTGTGCTAAAGGCTGGTGGTGTCAAGAGGGATTCAGAGATAAGAAGTGCTTTTATGGAACTCACAGATGTGTAAGGAAAACACCCCCAAATACACCACTAGCTATAATCCAAGGGAGACAGCATCAGAGGCCCTAGAACAAATCTGAGGAAACACTGTGGAACAGATAGGAGGGAGAAATGCTGTGCAGCTGGAACAGACTAACGGGGTCTTGTGAAGGAGGTGGCCTTTAAATTGGGCATTGAGAGATGGGCAGATTGGGGGTCTGTGATCTTGGTTTTGTCTGTTTGTTTTCTTGAGAAAGAAGCTCCTCTTAGGCTCATAATTTACAATAGCTCAGACTGATTTTCCTCAACCTATTTTTTTATTTAAAAAATTTGTTTAATTTTAATGTTGTTTATTATTTATTTATTTTTGAGAGAGAGAGAGACAGAGACAGAGACAGAGAACAAGGAGGGGCAGAGAGAGAGGGAGACACCGAATCCAAAGCAGGCTCCAGGCTCCGAGCTGTCAGCACAGAGCCTGACACGGGGTGAGATCATGACCTGAGGTGAAGTCCGGCACTTAACCAACTGAGCCACCCAGGCGCCCCCTCCTCAACCTATGTTTTACAGCAGATCTTTCTGTGATTTTTATGTCTAAAATCTTAGAGCAAATTAGTTCTAGCCTTTCAGTGTGGGTAAGACTTGGGCACGTGACCAAAAAGACACCAAAGACTATATCAAATATTGGTCATCCAAATTACATTTAGACACACAGAGTTGGAAATTGTCAGCCTGTAAATGAAATGTGACACCATACCAGTGTCTGTGAGATGCCAATATGCAAATGAAGACTGAAAACAATGTGCCCACTATCCACATGTTTTTTCAACCTGATGCCAGGTGTACAGGTATTTGGGGTTTGGGGGCCAAATATGTGACATTGAAATGTTGAACATTGTCAAAAACTAATTGTCAAAGTGTCTGAATACCAAGCTCAGGATGTGGACTCATCTCGAATACCACCATCAAAATCTGAGCATCAACCCTTCTCCCCACCACAGCTACAGACTGCTGATTGACGTCAGGATACACCAGACATCAGTAGGTGTGGCTGATGCCCACCCCCAGAAATGGTTGCCTGGCTAAGTGTAGGAATGATACACAGGGCTGTGCAAATCAGGCCACAGAGATGGGGAGAGCTTACAAGCCACCAGAAAGACCCACCAGGTCACCAGTGAGAATAGAACTATGGCATGGATGCTCAGCCAGGCCTTTAGGAAGCCTGTCAGGCATATGCCACTGCTGGGCATTTACAGTGGCAGGAAACCCTGGGGACCTAAGGGCACAAAGACTTCTCCCTGTAGCAGCCACCCTGCTCTAACTCAAACTCCAGCTGGAACCGGAGCAAAAAGTCCAGCTCTCCTCATTTTTCAGCTCCTCCCCCTAAATCTCCACCGTCAGGCTAACTCCTCTGCTTTTTTTTCCAGTCCCGCTGCACCAGCAGGCAAAATACCATGGCAACCTGCCCTGAACATGGAGCTAGGAATGCTTAGTACTGCTGGCCAGGTTGGGTCTGCCGAGCAATGGGACTGGCTGATGCTGCAACAACTTAGCCTCGCCTTATT
The DNA here is from genome assembly GCF_046562875.1 of Panthera onca. NCBI lineage: Eukaryota > Metazoa > Chordata > Mammalia > Carnivora > Felidae > Panthera > Panthera onca. Next base: position 71,090,519 of record NC_138357.1, read on the forward strand.
GCCTGCCCCCATGGACTTCCTCTTCCTCTGAAAGTTATACTTTACCTCTTGTCTGGGCCAGCTGGGCAGCTGGCAGGCACCTGGCACATGCCTCTGACTGGATAAACTAGTGGTTGCACTTACTGGCCAAAGATTTCCAGGTGGAAAAAAAGTGCTCTGATGGATGGAGCAGAGGTCTGGAGAAATCCAAGAAATGGATAATACAGACCCACCACATGGAGTGCAAAAGCGTATGCTCAGGTGGCCACACTCTGCCCCTTCAGACTGGTCTGGCCTTCCCAGCCACCTGGGGCCTCCTGCTGCCTGCCTGCAGGCAGCGGTGTGATCTACAAATGCCAGAGGTCACACAGCAGGCCTTGGGGAAGTGGCCTGCCCCATCCCCCTCTCCAGGCCTGCATGGCATCCTGGGGAAAAGAACCAGCCCCCTACCCTCTGTCCCCACTCCCGGTGCAGTGCACCACTTGATGCATGGAAGGAGGAGGGAGGAGTTTGAGTTTCCAATGAGCCTGTGTGTGGAGATGTGGGATCTTGGCCTTCCAGCTGCAAAGGAGAGGGACTCCTGCTTTACTGATGCTGCTGCTGCGGCAGAGGGGATAGAGAGTAAGCCAGATCATAAGGAGAGTTGGGGATTTGGTACAGAGTGTGACAGATTGCCTGGGCCAACTGCAAGAAGCAGCCACCTTTGGGGTGGGGTGGGGAAGCTCAGTTACTGCCTAATATAGCGGCCTGGAGTTTTTCATCCCTATCTGTGAGCCAGGTGGGTCTGGAACAAAGCAACTCACTCCCCCACTCCAACACCTTGTGCCGGGGAAGCTCACAGGTGCTAACCTGCTGGGTGGCACCAAGACAGCAGGTTCCTATGCTGACCCAGGTCTCCAGAGTGTGCCTTTTCCCACCCTTCATGGCCAAACATACTCCTATTCATCTTTCCTAACTTTTCTCACACCTCCCCTTCTCCAGGAAGCCTACAACAAAGCCCTAGTGGGCCAAGCCTGGCCCAGGCTCCTCTCTCTTGACACCCTGTGCTACCTCTGTCACAGGGGGCCCTGACAGATTAGTGCTAGCATTTTATTTGATCGAGTACAGGTATTTTTACTGTTTACTTATTTTTTAATTGTTTTTAAGTTTATTTATTTATTTTGAGAGAGAGAGAGAGAGAGTACAAGTAGGGGAGGGCCAGAGAGAGAGAGGGAGAAGAGAGAGAATCCCAAACAGGCTAGGCACTAACAGCACAGAGCCTAATGCAGGGCTTGAACTCATGAACTGTGAGATCATGACCTGAGCTGAAATCAAGAATTGGATGCTTAACCAGCTGAGCCACCCAGGCGCCCTGAGTACAGGCATTTTTTTTTTTTTTTTTTTTTTTATTTATTTTTGGGACAGAGAGAGACAGAGCATGAAGGGGGGAGGGGCAGAGAGAGAGGGAGACACAGAATCGGAAACAGGCTCCAGGCTCCGAGCCATCAGCCCAGAGCCTGACGCGGGGCTCGAACTCACGGACCGCGAGATCGTGACCTGGCTGAAGTCGGACGCTTAACCGACTGCGCCACCCAGGCGCCCCAGTACAGGCATTTTTAAAAAGCTGCCATTTACTCTAACCAAGATTTAATGAACAAGAGGATGATTTAATATCAAAAAGTTGGAATGAAAATTTCAGAATTTACAAAACTGAACACTTTATGAAAAATGATTTCATTGTTTTTGTCATTTTTGACTCAGAAGAGTGAAAATTTTGTGAAGGATGAGCACCAATTTGCATTTGAAAACTATAGGTTTAGACAGCAATTAGACAAATAAAAGCCTGTCTTGGAGTATGCATGAGCACCACCCCCACATTGGCACTGAATTTTGAAGTTCCCCAAGCCAACTGTACATGCTCACAGCCCCCTGCCTTGGAGTTATCAATACTCCCATTTTACACATGAGGACACTGAGGCCCAGAAAAAATGAAATCACTTGCACAAAGCCACACAGGTAGTGAAGACTCCAACTCCTTATTCTCCTAAGCCACACTGCCTCAACATGGTGGTGTCTGCAATTCAATCTAACAGACATTTATTGAGTATAGACCCATGCTCTTTCAGATGCAAAATTAAAGATGACTTCTCCCATATCCTCACAGAGCTCACAGGGAAGCAGAGACACTACAGATAACTTGAATAATATCACCACCTCTCAAGGGTGTTATAAGAAGGAATGATATAAATTTATGAAGGCTGCTAGCCTGAGGTCAGGCATCCAGTAGGCATTCAATAAATATTAGTTTCCTAACATCCTTCCTTTCCTTCTTCATTTTTTGTTTCTTCCTTTCCTTCTTCAAATCATCAGAGAGTGATATGGAAAATAGCCCTGCTGCCTCCCAGCACCGATGCCTCCCAGACTCAGTCCAATCTGCTGTAGAGCACATGAAAAGTGCTAGGGACTGGGGCGCCTGGGTGGCTCAGCCAGTTGAGTGTCCAACTCTTGATCTCAGCTCAGGTCATAATCTTGCGATTCATGAGTTTGAGCCCCACATCAGGCTCGCTGCTGTCAGCGTGGAGCCCACTTCAGATCCTCTGTCCCCCTCTCTCTCTGCCCCTCCCCTGTTTGTGCTCTCTCTCTCTCAAAAATAAATAAACCTTAAAAAAAAAAAGAAAGAAAGAAAAGTGCTGGGGACTTCTTGAGCTGTGTCCCTTAACATTTGATGCAGTTTATTCCAGGCCTTTTGGTTCATTTCTGAAACCTAAGGGTAAGTGCGCCTGAAAGAGAAGGTTAGGAAGGTAGGCCCTTGGCCCAAGAAAGTTTCTTGAAGGAGCCAAAAGTCAAGGACCAGCTCGAGTGAGGAGATGGACAGTTCTGGAGGGCTGGTGAGGGACAAGAATTCTTCACTCTTGGTGTGTGAAAAGGCTGAGCATGGGGCAGAAGAGAGGAAATGAAGGAGCTATTGTTCAATTTTGCCAGAATGGAAGAGAGGGAGGGGTGAAAGCAGGAAACAAGGGGAGTAAGGGAGGCAGGGTGTTTGGGTGAAGGGTCTGAGGCTGAGGATGGAGGTTTACCAAGTCCTTGAGTCTCCAGTGAGCTTTCCTGTCATGATCAGCTACCACATGGGAAAAATCCTTGGCAACCTCTCCACTGACAATGCAAATGGAAAAGAAAGGCCAATGGTGAGTCAGTCCCTGTGCTGGGCCCTTTATCATATGTGCAGTTTCTGTGGAGTCTCACAACTCTGGAGCAGGAGGTAGTATTAGCACTGTTTTACAGGAGACAAAACTGAGGCTCAAAGAGACCAGGCAACTTGCCCAAGGTCACACAGTTAACAAGTGACAGAATGGGAGTGAACGCTTGAAAATCCATACTCTTCCACAGAAACTCTATGCTCCAGTCAGATTATTTGACTTACCCAGTTCTCCACTTAGCAGAAAAGCTGTGTGACTCTTGAGAAAGACTTGGGAGATGGAGAGAAGTGGCAAAGATTATTTGAATAGGCCAGATGTAAAACAATATGGGCTTTAAGCAAGGCAGTGGTAATAGGACTGGAAAGCACAAGATAGGGGTGAACGTGAAGCCAGATGACTGCTCCTTTTCAGTCTCCTTTGTAAGCCCATCATTTCTACTTAACTCTTGAGGCTCACTGAGGCATAGCTCTAGGCCCCACACTCTGTACAGCATCCCTTGGTGATCTCAGTCACAACTACAGCTGAGCATCCCAAATGGGCTCTTCAGCTACTGCTGTTCTCATAAACCAGCTGGGGTGGGGACAGAAGAGAAGACGCCACTTTGTAGCATTTGCCAACTTCCTTCCTTGGTATAAACACTTCCATCGTGAACAATTTGAAGCAACCAATAGTTTGATAACCAGCTTGCAAAATTCCTCAGTATTTAAACAATAGTCTTTCAGGAGCCAGTGAGAGCTATCTTCAGAATACCACTGAATCACCCAGCCCTCTCCTCTAAACTCTGGGTCCACATATCTGAACAGCCTGCTGCTTACATGACCCCTACTCTTACATGTTTCAATGGCATCTCAAAATTAACATGTCCAAAATTGCATGATCTTTCCCCACAAAACTCAGTGCTCTTCTGGATTCTCTAGAATATAACCACCATCTATCTACCTGAATGTGCAAGACAGAACTCCAGAAGCCTCCCTTTTTTTTAAGTGTATTTATTTATTTTGAGAGAGAGACAGAGAGAGATGGAGAGAAAGAATCCCAAGCAGGTTGCATGCTGTCAGCACAGAGCCTGATGTGGTGCTTGATCCCATGAACCGTGAGATCATAATCTTAGCCGAAATCAAGAGTCAGACACTTAACCGACTGAGCCACCCACACACCCCTCTGTCACCTGATTTTATTGTTTTTCCTTCCTCAATAGCTCTTCAATCCTTCCACAGCCCCAAAGTTAGCACCCAAGTCTAAGCCACCACTCTAAACTTCTCCCCTGAACCATGGCAGTGGTCCCCTGACTGGCCTCATCCAAACAAACCTCCACACTGCAGCCAGACTGACCAGAGGGATGAGTTCCAGATGCAGGCATGAACCTAACATACCCTGCTTTGAAAACATTCAAGGGCAAAGCTGGAAGTGGCCTGCAGTCCTTGCCTGTGTGAGGGCTCCAGACCCGCCCCACACATGCTCCTCTCATCCCTCCAACCACACTGCCATTCTTCTAGACCCTTAAATATACCATTTCCCCTCCCACCATAGGGTCTTTGCATATGCTATTTCTTCTTCTGGAATGCTGTTCCTTCTCTTCTTTGTTTAATTAACTCTTGTTCATCTTTCACATTTTGTCTCAACTATCACTGCCTCAGAGAAGCTTTCTCTGACCTCCCTGACCAGGTCCTTCCCAGCCATGCTTTCTTATGGGCTCCCCTAGCATGTGTACATTTGTCTGGGTGATTATTTGGCTAATATCTGCCTCCTGGACTGTGAACTCCATGAGGGCAGAGACTGGGTCTGGTTTTGTGGATCATTCTACTCCAGGGCCTAGCACATATTATAACCTCAGCGATCACATACTGAATGCATGAATGAATGAATGAATGAATGACCAAATGAATGAGTGAGTCCATAGACAAGGCAGCATAGAACTCTGGAGCGAGACTACCTGAGTTTGAATCCCAGCTCTGCCACTTACTAGCTGTGTGGCCTTGATTAAGTACCTTATCTCTCTGTACCTCAGTTTCTGCCTCTGGAAAATTGACATAGTAAAAGCAGTTCTTATAAGAATTAAAGAAGTAAATATTTGTAAAGCACTTAAACAGTGCTGGGCATATGGTAAGGTGCATATACGGTGTTCATTTGAATAAATCAATAAACAGATTCTCCTGTCCCAGTGGCTCAATGGCAACAAGAACACATTCATATTCTAGTGGGTTCTGATGCTCCAGATCTTAAGTCTGGCTGCAGGAAGCCCTCAACTTCAGCCTCCTTTGGTAGAGAAAGAAAGCCAAGGTTTTTGAAGCCCAATTGACCTGACTTGACTCCTTCCTCCTTTTCTTCCCCTACTTTGAATCCATCAGGAAGTGCTGTCAGCTCTACCTGAAAAACAAACCCTGAATCTGTCTCCCTTGGTTCTACCATCCTGAGCTAAGGCAACATTGTGATATCCCCATTTCCACTCTTGTTCCCTTACACCCCATTCTCCACACAGTAGCCAGATTGATCCAAAGAGAGCACCAATCAGATCTTGTCACCTCCCTGCCCAAAGCCCTCCTGTGGATGCTCATCACACCCAGAGTGAAATCCAAACTCCTTCCCATTGTTCCCAGGGCACTTCAGCACACAGCCCCTGTCTACTGCCCCAGTATCATCTCTCAGCCTGCTCTAGCCATACTCAACCATGCTCAGTAGTTTCTCAAAGCACTATGCTCTCTCTTAATTCTGGACCTTTGTGATACTATGCCTTCTATGTGGATCACTTTTTTCCTACCATGGGCTTCTCTCAGCTGACTCCTCTTTCTCCTTCAGATTCAGCCTAGACATCCCTTTCTCTGGAAAGCCTTTGCCAATTCCCCACCTCCTGCTCCTGGCTGTGATAGGTGTCCCTTTTCTGTGTTCCACAGCATCAACTTCTTTGCCATCACAGCATGAGCCACCCTGTACTATTCCTGCCTGCTTATTCATTTGTAACACACGCCCCCATGGCTGCAAATTGCTGAAGGCAATGACCAGGTCTTTGTGCACTGTGCATGTCCAGCACCCAGCACAAGGCTTATCGCAGAGTAGGCGTTTCAGTACATTTTTGTTGGGTGAATCCTGACTTCGCCATTTCCTAGTTAAGTTCCAGGATAATACCAAGCTATGGTAAGGATTAAATGAGATAACATGTGTAAAGCACACATCACAGAGTCAGCACTCAATACATGGCAGCTATAGTTGTGTAGCAACCGGTCAGGAAAAGAGAGAAAAACAAGTCTCTCCTCCCTGCTATCCCATATACACACCCATCCTGCTTCCCTCCTGTCTTCAGCCTCTTGAATAAAGCTGGAAAACCTGACCTAGCAAAAATAATCCCCTTCAGTAAACTCTGGGGAGAGAACTATCTTCTGTATCAACAACACACCCTTGGCCCAGCCTCCAGCAGACCAGCCCCAGGTTGGAGGTCTGGCTTTTCTTTTCACCCCCGTCCAGATATTTACAGTGTAAACCTTGGATGATGGGGAGGGGCACACAGCCTGTGCCAAGAAACCTCAGGAAGGAACTCACACTGGGTCTCCACACAGTAACGCACACTGTTCTGGAATGGGAGTTGAGTCTTGCATCAAAATGCTTTGCTGGCTGTGTGAGAGAAGAAAGTGGTCTTCTCAGCATTGAGGTGGACAGGCAGAAGCTGAGTATCTCTCTCCAAATTCTGACTATAGTCTGCTCTGTCTAGCAGAAAAAAAGACCCAAGTTCTAGCTCAAGTTCCATATTAACCTTTCTGTCTTCATAGTAAAAGAAAGGAACAGTGTTGGATGCCCCATCTTCCACTTCTTTTTTTTTTATTTTTTTTAATGTTTATTTATTTTTGAGACCGAGAAAGACAGAACAGGGGACGGTCAGAGAGAGAGGGAGACACAGAATCTGAAACAGGCTCCAGGCTCCGAGCTGTCAGCACAGAGCCCAAGGCGGGGCTCAAACTCATGGACTGTGAGATCATGACCTGAGCCGAAGTCGGACACTTAACCGAATGAGCCACCCAGGCGCCCCCCCGCCATCTTCCACTTCTAAACTTCAGCTGAGCTAGAACCTCTGGTTGATGATCCTCAACTGCCTCAGAGTTGGCATTCAATTTCAATAAATATATACTAATTGCCTAATATTGCCTCTTTGACTTCAAATCGGAAAACTGTCTTCTGATACATGTCACGTGTACATTTTTTAATTAAAAAAAATTTTAACATTTATTCATTTCTGAGAGACAGAGAGAGATAGAGCATGAGCTGGAGAGGGTAGACAGAGAGAGGGAGACACAGAATCCAAAGCAGGCTCCAGGCTCTGAGCTGTCAGTACGGAGCCCGATGCAGGGCTTGAACTCCCGCACCATGAGATCATGACCTGAGCTGATGTCGGACACTTAACCAACTGAGCCACCCAGGAGCCCCTGTCACATGTATGTTTTACACAGTCAGTATATACCTACTATTTTGCTCTTTTTCACTTAACATCATTCCATACAAATATTTTCTTGTACCGGCAGAATTCATGAAGTTGTCAAAATTGGTGACCATATTATAGCCAAATATACTAAAACTCAGTCTGCTTAGCCAAATCCTAATAATTGGCTGTTTAGGTTGTTTCTTTTTGTTGCTGTAATAAATAGCACTTAGTACAATTTGCCTTTGGAAATTTCCTCTTCTGGATTCTTCCTCTCAATGCAAATTCAATTTCATAACCACTTCAGAAAACATACATGAAAATAAAGATCCAAAGGCAGGAATCATTTCTTCCATGGGGAATCAGGCCTATCCATTCACTCCCCCTTAGTCCTTAAAGTACGAGCCAGGGAGAAACTACTCACCTAGCAGTAACTAAGTGGAACAGCACCACACTCTGCCCAGACTCTTCTTTGAAGCTGAGGTAAGCATAAGCCTGCCCCTCCACCCCCCGTGCACCTTGCCTACCCACCCCAGCTAATACGCCAGATCCCCAGCAACACAAGCCTGGCAGTGTGCAAGTAGCCCAGACGGGACACGCCACCCCACAGTGAATCCCGCCCCTAGGAGAGGGGAAGAGAAGGCACACACCAGTCTGACTGTGGCCCCAGCAGTGGGCTGGGGGCAGACATCGGGTCGGACTGAGGCCCCGCCCACTAACTCCAGTTATACACCACAGCACAGGGGAAGTGCACTGCAGGTCCTCACCACGCAAGGGACTCTCCAAAATGACCAAACGGAAGAATTCCCCTCAGAAGAATCTCCAGGAAATAACAACAGCTAATGAACTGATCAAAAAGGATTTAAATAATATAACAGAAAGTGAATTTAGAATAATAGTCATAAAATTAATCGCTGGGCTTGAAAACAGTATACAGGACAGCAGAGAATCTCTTGCCACAAAGATCGAGGGACTAAGGAACAGTCACGAGGAGTTGAAAAACGCTTTAAACGAAATGCAAAACAAAATGGAATCCACGATGGCTCGGCTTGAAGAGGCAGAGGAGAGAATAGGTGAACTAGAAGATAAAGTTATGGAGAAAGAGGAAGCTGAAAGAAAGAGAGATAAAAAAATCCAGGAGTATGAGGGGAAAATTAGAGAACTAAGTGATACACTAAAAAAAAATAATATACGCATAATTGGTATCCCAGAGGAGGAAGAGAGAGGGAAAGGTGCTGAAGGGGTACTTGAACAAATTATAGCTGAGAACTTCCCTGAACTGGGGAAGGAAAAAGGCATTGAAATCCAAGAGGCACAGAGAACTCCCTTCAGACGTAACTTGAATCGATCTTCTGCACGACATATCATAGTGAAACTGGCAAAATACAAGGATAAAGAGAAAATTCTGAAAGCAGCAAGGGATAAACGTGCCCTCACATATAAAGGGAGACCTATAAGACTCGTGACTGATCTCTCCTTTGAAACTTGGCAGGCCAGAAAGGCTTGGCACGATATCTACAGTGTGCTAAACAGAAAAAATATGCAGCCGAGAATCCTTTATCCAGCAAGTCTGTCATTTAGAATAGAAGGAGAGATAAAGGTCTTCCCAAACAAACAAAAACTGAAGGAATTTGTCACCACGAAACCAGCCCTACAAGAGATCCTAAGGGGGATCCTGTGAGACAAAGTACCAGAGACATCACTACAAGCATAAAACATACAGACATCACAATGACTCTAAACCCATATCTTTCTATAATAACACTGAATGTAAATGGATTAAATGCGCCAACTAAAAGACATAGGGTATCAGAATGGATAAAAAAGCAAGACCCATCTATTTGCTGTCTACAAGAGACTCATTTTAGATCTGAGGACACCTTTAGATTGAGAGTGAGGGGATGGAGAACTATTTATCATGCTCCTGGAAGCCAAAAGAAAGCTGGAGTAGCCATACTTATATCAGACAAACTAGACTTTAAATTAAAGGCTGTAACAAGAGATGAAGAAGGGCATTATATAATAATCACAGGGTCTATCCACCAGGAAGAGCTAACTATTATAAATGTCTATGCGCCAAATACCCGAGCCCCCAGATATATAAAACAATTACTCATAAACATAAGCAACCTTATTGATAAGAATGTGGTCATTGCAGGGGACTTTAACACCCCACTTACAGAAATGGATAGATCATCTAGACACACAGTCAATGAAGCTGAGGTAAGCAGAGCTGAGAGCCCACATAATCTGTCTGACCTAACTCAGAGCTGAGAGCCCACATAATCTGGCTGACCTTCTAACTCAGAATCTGTCAGGTGCAGTTCTGTGGGCACAGAGAAGATGGCCTTTTCTGGAAACCTCTTGGTCTCAGGCCCACCATGTCTCAGAACCTGACTCAAAACCAGAGCAGGCTACTTGCTCTCTAAACCAGTCTTTATTTGAGTTCTTTGGTACACACTACTAGTTGCCTACCTAATAGCCAACACTCCCCTCCCCCATCGCTTGCTAATAGAACTTCAATTTGTTCAGGTAGTTGGCAAAGATCCCTCCCCTGATATGAAAGGATCTTTGTTAGCTCCAGTCCTGGGCTTGAATTATAATTGGTCTAAACCAGTTATTGGTCTAAGAGTGAGTACATGACACAATTCTGGCTAGTGAGATGAAAGGTTCAGTCTCCTGGGAAAGTGCTCCCTTCCTTCCCAAATAAGAGGACAAAGTTCCCTGAGGAGAAAGCCTTTGCTCCTTCTTCCTTCTTCCTTCTTCCTTCTGGAATTCAGATGTGATAGCTGAAGATGCAGCAGTCACCTTGTGACCATGAGGCAACAAGTATGAGGGTGAAAGCCAATTCACTATAGAGCAATTCACTATAGAGCCAATTCACTGGTAGAGCAAGCAACCACTTGCCTCTAAACTTTTTCTTATGTGAAAAAAATAAACCTCTATTTGTTTAAGCTGCTAATAGGTAGGGTTTTCTGATACTTGCAACACAAAATATACCCAACTGTATCTACCATGTGCTTAACACTTTGCTAACCACCAGTGAGGTTACAAAAGAAATGAAAAACACACTCCTTTACCTCGGAAGCTGAGTCTACTTAGGGAGACACACATACACAAAACCCACAAATAGTACTATATGAAATATATGTAAGTGATCAAATGGGAAGGACTGAGGAACCTATTTTTTTCATAAATTTTATTTATTTTCTGAGGAAACTATTTTAATCAAGGTTTATAGGAAAGAGCTAGTGATGGAAGTGAGCATAGTGTATCTGACAAACAGTAAAGACCTCGATGGGTCCTAGAAAAGGACTAGAAGATATGGGCAGATCTTAGGCTGAGGCCATATTCCAAGGACTTAGGAATTGCTCATTCAGGAGTTCTGCCATGATCAGATACTCAGTAGAGAACCAATTCAGGAGAAATTCATGGTGAAAATTATGCTGGACAAAGACTAATTGGATAATGAGGTGTAGACTGAGGCTGTGGCACCTAAATGGGTGATGACAATTGAAAGGGACACAGTGCAAGAGGTATTATGAAGGAAGAATTAACAGGATTTGGTCAGTGATTGAGCATGAAAAAGGGAGAGGGGTGATTCAGGAATATATCCAGCCACTAGCTAGGAGAGGGAGGGAGGGAGAGGGAAAGAAGAAGAAGAAGGAGAAGGAGAGGGAGACTGGGGGGGGCGGTAAAAGAAGGGAAGGGGTTGGTGAGAGAGAAATGAGAGCCCTCAGCAGAGACCAGGAAGTCAAGAAAAGGAGATGAAGCTTTTGGCTTTGGTCTGGTGAGAAGACAGTTAACCAGGCAGATTAATGTGTCTACTAGACAATTCCCAAATCAGAAGCCCCAAATTTGGGAGGTGGGGGCAGAAGAGGCAGCAGAAAAATTAATATGATTTGTTTAAGACCAGTCATCTGTATATTACCTTCAGTCATCTGTATATTACCTTCACCTTTTGCCACCTGCTTAAAACCTACACTACTATCTACTTAATAATTTTTCTTTAAACAAACTTCTTTTTTCAAAAAACTTCAGCATGGTTCTAATCAATGATACCCTTGAAGCCACCAATTTTCATGTGCTAATTACATTTTTTCTAAAACACATTAAAAGAAATCCATAACTATTGAAGTTAAAAACGTCATCTACCACCTGAAATTATTTCATGTGCCACCAGTAGCCTGCCCACCATCCTTGGAAAAATGCCAACTAAGACACAAGCCATCTGGGACCTATTTCATGAGGATGGGGTGTTTCTAGGAGCTTAATCTCTGAGCAATGGACCTCTCAAATCTATTTCTTTCCCTATGTCAGCGATTTGCACACTTTTCTGGGAAAATAAGTCTTTACCCATCCAGGCCAAGCTGTAGGGGAGAAAGAAAAGGAGAGGGGGGTGTCCTGAGTGTCAAGGTGCCTGGGGAGGTGTCGCTTATACACGAGACACCTTGGGCTTCACAAACTAGGTGAAGGGTCCCTTCCATTGTAGTCTGGTCACAGGGGGGCCTAAAATCCCCTCACTACACTCTAAGGAAAGATTCCTATAATTTGAGCTAAGCAACAAACTCAGACAGAAGCTAAGTTGCTGCCCTTGTCCTGCCTTTCCTCCCCTCACCCCACCCCTACTCCCCTAGCCCCCTTCCAAATCCGAGCTGGGCTTAGCATAAGAGAAGCATGACTCATAGAAACCAAGGACTGCACTAGAGAGATCAGGCTGCCAGGATTCCTTCCCAGCTGAAAATGAGCAGACACGGCAGCTCAGTCCTCAGCCCACAGCAGACTCACTAGTCTGAAAGCTTTGGGTCCTTAGAGACCAAAGGGTGACAAACATTCCCTGAGGGAAGGTCAGAAGACCTGAAAATGGCAAAAAGCTGGTGTGAAGGAAAGAAGATTGTGTTCATTCAATTGCAGTGGCATTCAAATCCTGCCTCTCTTAATGTCTTCTCCAAAAGTCTATTAGGCCCTAAGTGCCTGCCTTCATAGTAAAATGATCATAATAGTAATAATAATAATAATAATAATAATAATAATAATAATAGGCAATGTTTACAGGGAAATAACAATGTGCCAGGTACTGTACTAAGTGCTTTTCATGTATTATCTTATTTAATTCTCACAAAGACCTTATGAGGTAAGTACTATTACTGAATCCAGTAAAGAAATGAGGAAACTATGCATCAGAGAGGTGAAGCAAATTGCCCAAGGTCACATAGTAGGTGGGACAGCCTGGATTTGAGCCTAGGCATCTGGTTCCAGAGCCCCCATTCTTAACCATTCTGTTTGTCTTACTCACAGAATCTTCTGAAGAATATTGATGTTAAATACAGCTGGATGGACCAGACATAGGTTCCTGGCTCAGGGCAGAAAACCCATAGGCTGGCCAGCAGCCTGAGCTATCTGCCAAACATGGGAGAAAATGAATAATGGAATCACTCAGATAGGCTCTCCTATCATGAGACATAGAGAGGGTCCTCACTCAATAAAGGAGGGCAGAAGCAGACACACATACACACACACACACACACACACACACACACACACACGGCAAAAGCCATGAGGCAGTGTAAGAGCCTTGAGTGAAGCAGAAGCTATGGAATAGAATAAATAGAAATTATGGTAGCAGGAAGAGGACCTTCTAAATTGAAGAGCAGGAGAATTACAAGTCATCATTTTAACTACTCACTTGCCAATATTCTCATCTTTCTGATTCAGCACATCCATCTTGCAAATTCCTAAGCTTTAAATCAGTTTACCTGTCTACCTTTTCTGCTCCTACCCCAGGACTGCTAAGCATTGCTTAGAGAAAACACCCCAACCTTGCAGATGGGAAACATTACAAATCCATGGTCTTGAATTCCACTGGGCCTTCACTATGTCTGGGCAACCCTTCTTTGAGTCCCTGTTGGGCTCTCTCTCCCATTCTCTCCAGTGGCTCTATGAGTACCATGGCGTTCACTATCATCCACAAACTTCTAGTCTTGCCACATCTCCCTCACATGATTTCACAGAAAAAAAGAGAAGCCATCAGGCAGTAACATTCCACAAGGAAATCTACAAGCTTGCTCGCCATACCTGTACTTTCACTCTTTCCCTCTAATGACTCCTCCTGCCTGAAACTGCCCTCTTCACCTGCGCTCTGCATTTCATCTCCTCTTGCCATCTCAGGGACCTCAAGCCTCGATTACTTCCTTTCTCCCTTGTACCTCCTGTTGCTCCCTCTCAACTGACCGCCTTGTCTCCATCAGCATTGAAGTAAGCCCTGTCAGTCATCTGTTCTCACTTCCCTTTTACAGACAAACTTCCGGAAAGAGCTGTGTACACTTGCTATCGCCATTTCCTCACTCCCACTCTTCAACCCAGTGTGGTCTGACTTCCAGTTCTACCATTCCACTGAAATTATTGTCACCAACAAACTCCTTGTAGCTAAATCCCACTGTCGTTTCTCAGATCTTCTCTTACGTAAGCCTCTCCAAAGTATCACCACCACTGGCCACCACCTCGATCTTGAAACATTCTCTCATCTTGGCTTCTGTGACACTATGCCCTCCCCCTGGTTTTTCTCCTGCCCCTCAGTTTGCTGTTCAGCCTCCTCATTGTGCTCTTTTAACTCTTTCCATCCCACAAAAGATAAGGGTTCTCAGGGCTTGCTCATAAGCTTTCTTTTCTTCTCTACAAAACCTCCCAAGGCTTCAATTACTATCTGTATAAGCTTATGACTCTTAAATATATATTTCTAGCCCAAATATCTCCCGAGCCACAGACTCATATAGCCAATTTCCACCTGAGTGTCCCACAGACAACCTAAAGTTGGCATGCCCAGAATTGAACTCATCATCATTCTGATGAAGTTTATTCCTCTTCTTTGTTGCCCATGACACTTGCTAACATTTATCGAATACTCCTTATGCTCCAGACATGGAGCATGTTCAAGTTCAAAGCACTTTATGTATTGTTTCACTTAATCATTATAAGGAAGGTAACATCAATACCCTCATTTTACAGGTAATGAAGCTGAAGCCCAGAGAGGTTAAGTAACTTGTCCAAGGTCACACAGATAATCCACAGCAGATCTGGGATTCAAATCAGGCAGTCTGGCTTCAGAGCCACTGCTGTTAACCATCACACTATATTTCTATCACTGCTATCCAGTTGTACAGTCCAGAAACCTAGGCATTGTTCTTGACTCCCGATTTTCCTGTACTGTCCACACATGCATATTCAGATTATCTGTATGCCTTTTTTTTTTTTTGCCATAGGAATTCTATCTTCTCACTGGACAAAAGGTATGAACTATTTCACATTGAGAAGGAAAAATGGAAGCTATTCCTTGAAGGGCAGGCTTCCAAAGATCTGAGATGTTCCACTAAAGTCTAAGTTAAAGCAACTCTGCCAGCACCCCCCCACCACCACCTTTTATGCTTGTAACTCATTTCTCTCACTTTTTTTTTGGCTTTTTTCATTCTTCCACAGTCTTATTTATTAAACTTTTCAACATAAAATTTCAAAATTAAATAAGTGAATATAGTATAATTATCTTCCATGTACTATCACTAGCTTTAACAGTTAATAACGTCTTGCCAAGCTTGTACCATCTTTTTCCTTCCACTTTTGCTGTTGGTGGTGGTGGTGGTGAAGTCATTTAAAGCAAATGCTGACGTCATATCATTTTATCCACAAATAATTCAGTAATTAACACACAAGGATTTTTTAAAACATAAATTATAACAATAATAATTCTTTCATGTAGTTCTAATAATATTTAATTCCCTGTCAATGCTCATATCCTCTCCATTTTCTAAAAACTATACTACAGTTGATTCATTTAGGCTAGGATCAAACAAGGTCCACACACTGAATTGTTTCTGAAGTCCCTCTCTCTTTTTTTTTTAAGTTTATTAATTTCTTTTGAGAGAGAGAGAGCAAGTGGGGGAGGTACAGAGAAAGAATCCCAAGCAGGCTGATGTGGGGCACGAACCCATAAACCATGAGATTATAACCTGAGCCTAGATCAAGAGTCGGATGCTTAACCAACTGAGCCACCCAAGTGCCCCTCCTAAATCTCAATAATCCATAAGTATTCCTTCTCCTCCCATCTTTGAAACTTCCACTTATTTGTTGAAGGAGCTGGGTCGTTGATTACATACAATTTCCTATCTTCTAGATTTGGCCAATCGCCTCCTCATTCAACTTGATCTTTTATCCCCTTGTTCTACCTGTTCTTTTATTATTTTCAAGCTAGCAGTGAGATCTCTAGACTTGATGAGATTCAGATACTTCCTCTTTGGCAAGGATGACTCCTAGGTCGTGCTGTGTACTTCTAATTGCATCACATCAGGAGACATCAGATGCCCCATTTTTAGTGATGTGAAGATTGATGCACAGATTAGACTGTTGGTAGACAATTCTCCATGGGTCTCTTGCATTGCTCTATGTTTTGCAAGAAAAGTGTATGCCTTTAAAAAAAAAAAAAGGTTTATTTAAGTAATCTCTACACTCAATGTGGGGCTTGAACGCACGATGCCAAGATCAAGAGTCACATGCTCTACTGACTGAGCCAGCCAGGTGCCCCTCTGTCTGCTTCCTGAATGCACCTCAGATCCATCCAATTCTCTCTAGCCCCATTCTAACTATCCTGACCAGTCACTATCACCTCTCACTTGGATTCCCAGCCTCCAGTGTCACCCCTTCTCAACCCATCTTCCATACTGGTTCCACAGTGACATCATATCCAAATGGCAAGCCATACCAGAGCTCCCTGCTGCCCTCAGGATAATGTCCAAGCCCCTCCACATGGCATCCATGGTCCTTCATGATCTAGTCTCTGCCTATCTCTCTAGGCTCATACCTTCCCATTCCCCTCTACCTCCAACTTTCTGCAACTTTATTCCTTCCTATCTGCCTTCACCTGGCTAACACCTACTTATTCTTTAGTTCTGTTTAGATAAGGGGCTACCCCCAAGCCTCTCTTGACCCCCGCATATCTACCTCAGGAGCCATTCCTTTATTACCCTGAATTTATCCTTGTCACAGCACTTCTCATCATTTTCTTTCCCCACTAGATTAGAAGTTCTATGAGGCCATGGACATTGCCTGTCCTGCTCACCTAATCCTGGCACAGTTTGGTGAATGCTGTGTATGTGTAATTCATGCCCAAACTCTCTCTCTTTCCTCTCCTTTCTCCAGATTACACTTAGTGGTCTGTAGAAGCACCCTCAGGAACATGAGACTTGGGACCAGCTTCCTGACACAGGCTATAAGGTTAGACCTTCCTTCCCAGAAGTAGGGCCAAGAACCAGTGCTTCCTCTTCACTCCATTTCCTGCACTTGCTTTGCATTATGAACTTCAGTTATCCCTTGGCTTTTAGAACCAAAGTCTAGTTATGTCTTAGTTACTGACTCTTTTAATAGCCTTGTGAGATCAATGGGAATGCAATGGAAATAACAATGATGACTCACTCCACCCATCTCTCCTCCCCTCACCACTGCACAAAATCCAGTCTCACCATTGTCAGCTCAAGTGCCACTCCAGAGGAAGTAGCAGCAGCTTCTTGATTATCTGAGAAATCATGCCTGGGAGGAGAAAAAGCCAAAGTGAGCCCACATGTAAGATGGCAGTCAGACTCTGTGGTCAAATGCTGTATTAGGCTTTGAGTCCATGAAACACAGACAATAGAAATCGGTAGAACAGAATGGGAACTCCCAATGAGAAAGGGGCCCTGGCTGGGAAATAGGTGCACAGAAGCAAAACATGTCACTTCCAGGATGAAATATTTTAGTGTCAGCATCTGGCCCCACAGAGCTCTCTATCCCTTAGTCATGGTAACCAGCAAAGCTTGAGACGATGGCTTCTCTGACCACCTGGGTCTTGAGGTAACAAGACAAGGAGCAGAGTTCCTGCTATTCATTACAGACATGTAGCAAGAGCAAGGAATAAACCTTCGTTGCTAAGAGCCACTAAGATTCTGGGTTGTCTGTTATCACAGCACAACCTAGCTCATCCTGGCCTGTAAATAAGGTAAATCTTCCCTTTGGGGCTTGTCATGATCAGGGAAGGGAAACCACAACCACAGCACTGTAAATGAAGAGAACTATTTATCAAAACCACAAAAAATATTTAGCACACTGGTAAGTATAAGTTATTAGCAACATTCTAGATCATGGTTTGAGTGGTGGGTTTATGCATGTTTGTTCTATTATTAAATTGATAAGTCAGGGTAAAATTCTTGGCCACAAGTGTGATGATCTTGGGATGCAACCAGCAATTATGGAATACACAGCATAGTCCAAGAGTCTAAATTGGTCTAGTCAAGGAAACAGGTCCTAAGAGGTTCTAAATCCTTTTGTGCAGGCCCATGTCCAGGCCCTTCCCAGCCTAGCTATGTGGAACCGCTTGTTTCTCTTCACCTGGTTCTCCACTCCTGACCACAGGCCCCTCTTTCGAGTCCCTTACTCCCCAAGATCATGACTCCTGCTTCCTGGTTCTCCACAGATGCTCTTAGGGCTCTACCCCCCACCAAGGGAAGGTGCTGTATGCACCTGGTGACCATCTACCTGTATCTCCTTGACCCTCTTCTAGGAAGGGTGCTCCTAACAGGAGAGGGTGCGGGTTTGAGGTCAAACAAAGCTGTATTTAAACCCCAGCAGCACAATTTACTTGCTACATGATGTTGGATAAGTCATTTTGTATCTCTGAGCTTCAGTATCTTCATCTTTAAAATAGGAACAATAATACTTAGAACTTAAGGGGTGATATAAACACTCTATGAGTAAGTCTACAAACAGAAAACACTGGGACAAAGCAGGCATTCAATAACCATTATGTTCCTGGGGCACCTGGATGGCTCAGTAGGTTAAGTGTCTGACTCTTGGTTTCAGCTCAGGGCATGATCTCACTGTTTGTGAGTTTAAGCCCTGTGTTGGGCTCTGCACTGACAGCATGGAGCCTGCTTGGGATTCTCTCTCTCCCCCTCCCTCTCTGCACCTCCTGTGCTCACTCTCTCTCTCTCAAAATAAATAAACTTAAGAAAATATTCCTTAGTAACAAAAAATAACCATTATGTCCCTGACACTTCTCTAGTTTCTCCTTTTCTCAAAATAGCAACTAACTAGAACTAAAAAGCTATTCTTGTTTTTTTCTCTTGTTTTTGTTTCCCTCTTATTCCTTCCAGTCCAGACATCCCCCCCCATTCCTATCCCTCAGCACACACACATACCACAATCACACCATCACCACTATCACTGCCAGTGGATGCCTTCATTCAAACTTGTCTCTCGTTCACTGTCTAGTTCAGGGACTGTGAGATGTTTTATTTTATTTACTTTTGCTTATTTGTTTTTAGAAATGGTACCTTTTTGCAAACAAAATCACCTATAGATCTCCAGTATGTGACAGGATCAGACCTGTTCACTGCAGCCCCTGAAACATCTCTGAGATTCCCTAAGGCTCAATGGATCACACACTGAAAACTACTGAGCTCTTTGCCCCGTCCAAGTCTATATAGAATGTCAGGGCTGGAAGGCCCCTTAGAGGTCACCTGCTAATCCACTGCCTATGTCTCTGGATGGGAAACAGGTCCAGGGATTCAGAGAGCTATTGATTCCCAGGGCTGGAAAGAACCATGAAGGTCACCTAGGCCCCAGGTTGACTGACAGGTGGTAGGTGCAGAGCAGGGAAGGAGGCCTCCTATTCCCATCTCTGGCCTTTGGGAGCACAGCCTGCCTCTCACCATGCCCAGGAAGAAGCATCATGTTATCAAATGCCAACAGCTTGAGAACCTGGAGTCAAAGCTCATTTCAACCACTTGGTAGCTGCATGGCCTCAGGCAAATCACTTTCTCTCTCTGTATTTTGCTTCCTGTCTCTCCATTTTTCCCTCTGTAAAACAGGGTAATGATGCCTACCTCATAAAAGCTATATGTAACTACAATACCTTTATCTCTGTAAAACACTCATAGTGACACCAGGCTTTCAGAATCTCTAGGAGGGACACAGACAATGGGAAGAAAGGAAGGCACCTCACACATTTGTCCTTTTCCAAGGCAAGAGTGAGACTCACTTTCCCCCACAGATGCTTAGTTCCTACTTATGAGAAGCCTCTGGCCTCTTACAAATCCCCTAGGCTCTTCCTAGCAAAGAGACAGCTTCCCAGTCTGGGCTGTAAGGCTCAGGCTCACCCCTCCCTGCCTCAGGCCCTCCTTTTGTTCACTTCCCCTCAAGCACACAGCCTGAAAGATTGCCTTATTGACCTTTTCAGAGAAGAAGTTTGGCAACCAGCATCTGAATTTAGCCCCCTAGTACGTGTTTGCACCATTGATACAAACTCCCACCCCAAGGCCCTGGAAACACTGAGCTGTGAAGCTTACCTCAGTCAGAACTGACTCTGCCTGGAAAGGACCCATCAGTGGCCAAGCCTCATTCATTTTATTTCGTTTTCTACTCCCTCTCCCTCTAATGAGCTGCCCAGGCAACAGGCTTCACATTTAGTTAACAATTATACTTAGCCACAGATTGCAACTTTGGACTGTGTACATTTAGTTTAATATGTGTGCCACTGCTATGTTTTTCACATTTCTCAAAACTGGAAACCATTTGACAGGGTAAAGGGTTCTTTGGACCACCTAGGTCACTCGTTGCTGCGGACCTCCTCCCAGGAGCAAAAAAGCTGCTACCTAGAGGAAGGTCCAGAAAGGGTGCAGCTATTGTTGCTTTCCAACTAAAAACTATTAGTGAAGCGTTCATTCCTATCAGAAACAAAAATATTGACAGGGGCCTGTTGGAGAGTTTGAAGGACCCCCAGGACCACTGCTGTGTGACATCTAGAAAGAACTACCACAGTAGTGTGTGCGGTGTGTGATTGCGTGTGTGTGTGTGTGTGTGTGTGTGTACATGTGGGCATGTATGTGTACAGGCACGTGTGTCCATTATCAAAGAGCTCTCCTGGGCTGCCTGGGTGGTTCAGTCGGTTAAGGGTCTGACTTCAGCTCAGGTCATGATCTCATGGTTCCCAAGTTCGAGCCCCACATTGGGCTCTGTGCTGACAGCTCAGAGCCTGGAGCCTGCTTCAGATTCTGTGTCTCCCTCTCTCTCTGCCTCTCCCCCGCTCACGCTCTGTCTCTCAAGAAAAAAAAAAAAAAAAACGTTAAAAATTTTTAATAAAAAAAAAGAGCTCTCCTGAAAAAACAAAAGAGGCCCTGCCACTTAAATCTTTACAAAACAGCTGGAGGGGCATCCTTAAGCACTGCAAGCTGAGGTTCCTTTCAGTTGTCACTGAGATAAGTCTTGGAAGATCCAAGGATTCTGTGGTTTCAATGTCAGTTAAGAATGGACACTATCCACCCATATGTTCAAGCCAAAAACCTAGCAGTCATCCTTGACTTATTCTCCTTACTATCCATATCCAACCAATCAGAAAATATTGTCTGCTTCAGTCCAAAAGATATCCCAGGGGCACCTGGGTGGCTTAGTCGGTTAAGCATCTGACTCTTGGCTTCAGCTCAGGTCATGATCTCACGGTTTTGTGGGTTCAAGCCTTGCATCAGGCTCTGCAATGGCAGCACAAAGCCTGCTTGGGATTCTCTCCCTCTCTCTCCCACTCTCCCTGCCCCTCCCCCACTTACACAGTCTCTGCTTCTCTCAAAATAAATAAATAAACTTATATATGTATCCCCAATCCCTCCATTTCTCCCCACCTTCAGTGCTATCAGTGAGGTTCAAGTCACCATCACTTCTAACCCAAACCGAGCCTCCTCAATGGTCTCTTTTCTTCCACTCTTGTTTCCCCAGTCCATTCTCTACACAGCAGTCAGGGGGATTAAAAAAAAAACAACACAAATCAGATGATGTCCTTTTTCCTGTCCCAGCAATTATGGAAGCTTGTGTTCAAAGGGAACTTCCACCAGCCTAGATGACCAGAACCCTCTCCCTTACATCCACCGTGGACAGTTCCCATGAGTGAGAATTTAATACTGTCTGTTACTGCAGCATAACTTAGCCTATTCTGACTGATACATTGAATTCATGCATATTTCTGAGGCAGGCATTATGGCTTCAGGTGATTCCTACAGAAATCTGGGACCTCAAATAATTCCCTTAACCACTGTCCTAGAAGCAGAGGGGAGCCAGCTGAGTAAGGCACAGTGCTCAGAGGGTACCATGAACAGACCGGGTTCTGCATGCCTCAGGCAGGGACATCACAGTGATGAAGTTAAGTCAAACAGACAGACTGCTCAGCAGTCAAGCATTCTGTACCTTGACCAGGACAGGACAGGATTTCAGTCCTGACAGGGAGGGAAGGGGGATTGGAGCGCAAAGTAGGGTGACTGCATAGAATTTGGGAGTAGGAATCAACATGGTAGAGGTTGCAGGGGAAGGGGAAGGAGAGCAAGGGAAGAGGAAACAACTTAGAGGTAACATATGGATCTTTAAGTGTTGCTCTTGGAGGTGCCTAATCTCATATCAAATTGGCAGCAAGAAGACCCAGGGACCAGTGCAGGACCTCAGCTGCTATCACAGGTTCTCTAGTTCCTGGGTCTCCTGAAGCTGATGGGATATTCCCTGCCTCAAGCAGGATTGGCTCAGTGGCTTGTATGGTGAACCAAGCTAGCCTGGGAGCAGCTGGGGGAAGCAGAGGTGGGAGAAGTGAGGAGGGGGAGGGGCTTGTGCGATCATAATAACAGCTGACAGTTATCTAGTACTTGTCACGTGCCAGACACCGTGGCAAGTACATTACATGCACACTGTCTCCATAATCCTTACACAAACCCCATAAAGTTAGTACTGTTTTATCTCGACTTAGAGACATTAAGTAACTTACCTAAGATCACACAGCTAGTAAATGTCAGAGCCCTGATTTAAAACTGGGATGTATCCTCCCTAACATATGCCTTTAACCACTTTATTTTCTCTTCCTTCTACTCCTTGGATTTATGTATTTGTTTTCCTTTCTCCTTCCACCCCATTTCCTGCCACCTGTTCAATTCCTTCTCACACTCCTCTACTTGACATGAAAAAAATTTGAGTACACCTTGACTTGTTATTCATTGTTAATTTTTCTGTCATCCACTTTATGGCTCAATACCTCAGCATTTCAACTTTCTATACATTGACCACTAGTGGATGACCCTTGTCTATAACCACAGAGTACACCAGACATCTGTGGGACCAATATATTACAGCAGAGAAGCAGGAAGCCTTTTGGACAGGGTGACCGTCTCTGAGAAAAGAGACAGTGCAGCTCTCTGTGCACAGAGAGAAAATCTGGGTCAAGGAATCGACACTTGGGAGCTGTAAACACTTGTGGAGGGAACTTGGTAGCAGTGCTGTGGAGATGAAAGTTTGTAGAAAGGAGGCTAAGGCTTCTCTGGGAGCATACGCTTTCAGGTTTGGGAAACACTTGTTGTGTGGGGGAGAAGTCCTAGCATAGGTTCCCTCTGATTACTTGAAACTATTTGGGATGGACCTTCCTGGAGAGTCAGCTCTGGTATCATAGAAAACAAAGAGCATGGGGCTGATCTTAGAATAACTGGATTTTGATCTGGCTTTGCCACTTACTGACTGCCCAGCATTGGGCAAGCCATGATTACTTCTATGGTACTCAGTTTATTCATCTGCAAAACGAAGACAAGAGCTGTATACCTTCCTCATAGAAATTATTTGGTGAGAATCAAATAACTTAATGATGTCTGCAAGGCACCTCAAACTCAATACCACTAACCTCTTCCCCAAAGCTGCCCACACTTCCGTGTTCTTTATCTTGGTGAAGACCATCACTTCCAACACTATCACCGAGGTCAGAAACCCTGTCACTTCCCTAACTGAAGACTGTTTCCAAAACTTCAATTTCTTTGGCATCTGTGAATCCATCCACTTCCTCTCTAGAGTCACCATCACCACCCTCGTCAAAACCATGATTTCTCAGGGTGCCTGGGTGGCTTAGTTGGTTGAGCATCTGACTCTTGATTTCAGCTCAGGTCATGATCCCAGGGTCATGGGATTGAGCCCCACATCAGGCTCCATGCTGAGTGTGGAGCCTGCTTAAGATTCTCTCTTTTTCTCTCTCTTTCCCTCTTCCCCTCCTCCCCACCTCTCAAATTAAAAAAAAACATGATTTTTCTCTCAGACTACAGTAATACCCTCCTAAATGGCTCTGCTCTTGCCCATCCCCCTCCAGTTCACTCTGCAGAGCAGTCAGAGTGCGCATTTTGAAATCAAAATGAGATCATGTCACTTCTCTGTTTCAGTGGCTTCCTGTTGTTCTTAGGATAAAATCTTGGGACTTCATCCACATCCCACAAGACCCCATGGGATTGGTCACCCTCATAGGGCTCTCTTGTTCCCTTGTGCTTCACCACACTTGTCTCCTTGCAGTTCATTGAATGTACCATGTTCCCTCCTGCCATAAAGCCTTTGCACATGGTGTTCTCCCTGCCTGGAATACTCTTCCCAAGCCCCTTCCAGCCCCAGACACCTGCCTAATTGTCAATTTCTCCATGAGAGATTTCTTTGATCTCCTGAGACTAGGTCAACTCTTTCTGTTATTCATGATAAATTTGTTTTGGTGATTATTTAATTAATGTTCGCCTCTCCCACTAGATTCTTAGCTCCCTCCAAGCAAGAGTTATGGCTATTTTTGCACATCATGGTGCCCCCAAGCACCTGAAACAGTGCCTGGCACATGGTATGTGCTTAATCAGTATTTGTTGAATGAATAAATGAATGTAGATATCCTTGATAAATAGTAAAAAGCTATGCAAAAATAAATCAGTGTTGCAGAAATGTACAAACTGATGTTAAAATTCATGTGAAAATCGAAGGGACCCAGAATAGCCAAAACAATCTTGAAATTGAAAAATACAGCTGGAGGAATAATACTTCTTAATTTCAGAAATTACCACAAAGGTATAGGAATCAAAAAGTATGGTACTGGCATAAGAACACACACATAGATCAATGGAATAGAATTAAGAGTCTAGAAATAAACCCACACACCTGTGGTCAATTGATTTTTGACAAGGGTGGCAATACCATTCAATGGGGGAAAAATAATCTCTTCCACAAAAGACTGATCATGTCAGGATTGGATATCCACATGCAGAAGAATGAAATTCGACAATTACCTCATACCATAGACAAAAAAATAACTAAAAATGGATCAAAAACCTAAATGTAAGAGCTCAACTATAATACTCTTAGCAGATAATATAAATATAAATGGGTATCTTTGGATTAGAAACAGTGGTTTCCTATATATGACACCAAAAGCATGCACAACCAAAAAAAATAGGTAAATTTGGAAATCATTAAAATTAAAAACTTTTATACATCAAAGGACATTATCAAGAAAATGAAAAGGCAACTCACAGAATGAGAGAAAATATTTATAAATCACATGTCTAACAAGGGATTCATATCAATAGTACCAAAGAATAATAACTCCACAGCATGGGGTGGTGCCTGGTGGCTCAGTCAGTTAAGCGTCCGACCTCAGCTCAGGTCATGATCTCATGGTTCGTGAGTTTGAGCCCCATGTCAAGCTCTGTGCTGACAGCCTGGAGCCTGGCTTCAGATTCCGTATCTCCCTCTCTCTGTCTCCACTCATGCCCTGTCTCTCTCTCTCTCGAAAATAAATAAAACCATTAAAAAATGTAAAAAAATAATAATAATAATAACTCCACAGCAAAATAACAATCCAATTTAAAAATGGGCAAAAAAACTTGAATGGACATTTCTTCAAAAAGATGTACAATGGCTACTAGGAACATGAAAAGATGCTCAATATCATTAGTCGTTAAGAAAATGCAAGTCAAAACCATAATCAGATATCACTTTATACTCACAAGGATGGCTACAAAAAAAAAAAATAAAGGAAATAACAAGGAAGTAGAGAAACTGTATGTAGGGAAATAGTGAGAATGTAGAGAAATTGGTACCTTCACATATTGCTGGTGGGAATGTAAAATGGTGCATCCTCTGTGAAAAAGAGGCTGGCAGTTCTTCAGAAGGCTAAACATAGTCACCATATGACCCAACAACTCCATTCCTAGATTTATACCCAAGAGAAATGAAAGCACATGTTTATGCAAAGTTGTGACCATGAGTGTTCATGGCAGCATTATTCATAATAGCCAAAAGATAGAAACAACCCAAATGTTCTTCATGTACCAGTGGATAAGGCAATTATGATGTAGCCATACGATGGAATGAAGCACTGGCAAATACAAAATATGGATGAGCCTTGAAAACATCATGCCAAGTGAAAGAAGCAAGACACTTAAAGGCCACACATCGGGGTGCCTGGGTGGCTCAGTCGGTTGAGCGGCCGACTTCGGCTCAGGTCATGATCTCGCGGTCCGTGAGTTCGAGCCCCGCGTCGGGCTCTGTGCTGACAGCTCAGAGCCTGGAGCCTGTTTCGGATTCTGTGTCTCCCTCTCTCTGACCCTCCCCCCTTCATGCTCTGTCTCTCTCTGTCTCAAAAATAAATAAACATTAAAAAAAATTAAAAAAAAAAAAAAGGCCACACATCATGTGATTCCATTTACATGACATTAGGGCTCACCAGAAACTGGTGGGGGGATGGGGAATCAGGAGGTAATGGCCAAGGGGTAATGAAAATGTCCTAAAATTGATCATTCTGGTGGCTGCATAACTCAGTGAATATATTAAAACCCACCAAATTGTACACTTTAAGTAGAGGAATTGTATGGTGTGTGAATTATATCTCAAGAAATCTTTTGTTTTTAAAAAGGCATTAACATGGAAAGTGAGTTCTAAAGGTCAAGACTAAGCTGCTCATACTAAGATTTGGGCGATGAGTGTTCCAGCCAGAAGGATCTTGAGGCATGAATAAGCTTGGCTAGGAACAGAAATGAGGCTAGTGCAGCTGAAGTGGGCCAGGGTGAAATTGGTGAGAGCCAACATGTGAGAGGTTGGCAGGACATATAGCCTTGCAGATCATGATAAGGAATGTGGAATCCACTCTGAGTATGATGAAGAGCCACAAGGGGCTTTGGAGCAAGAAAGGACATATTTTGCTGGCCCAAGCAAGTTACATGGACATACCCAACTGCAAGGGAGTGAGAAGGTGCAGTTCTGTCAGATACCTGGAAGAAGGGGAGCCAGAACTATCTGGATGGAAGTATTAATGACAGCCACCCACTCATGTGTCCACACACACATACAGTCTTAAATGTAGTTTCTGTTCCTAGAGTAGGATGAAAATCCCATACTGGTTTGGTTCTCTCATGTCTGCTTTGCCTTAGGGCAGGGATTCTTAACCTGGGGCCCACAGATCTCCAAGAGTTACATGAAGAGAGTTCCTGGAGGCCTGTGAAAAAATTACCTCTTTATTTCCATTAACCTCTAATTGAAATGGTGAGTGTAGGCAACAAACCATGAAAGCGTTAGCAGTACTTGTGACTTTATCAGTAATAGAAATCACAGAGATTTGTGTATCATTTGACAATTGTTGCAGGGATCTTGAAATTTCACCGTCAGTCATTCAAAATTACAGTAATTATTAGAACTGCTGTTTGATCTTATAATTTAAAATGTGTTAGCAAAGGGGCGCCTGGGTGGTTCAGTTGGTTAAGCATCCAACTTCAGCTCAGGTCATGATCTCACAGTTCATGGGTTCAAACCCCGTATCGGCTTTGTGCTGACAGGGCAGAGCCTGGAGCCTGCTTTGGATTCTGTGTCTCCCTCTCTCTCTGTCCCTTCCCTGCTGGTGCTCTCTCTCTCTCAAAAATAATAAACATTAAAAAAAATAAATAAGTAAAATGTGTTAGTGAAAAAGCACACATATTACCATATCTGTTTCAAAAAATGTTTTGGGGGGCGCCTGGATGGCTCAGTTGGTTAATCATCTGACTTCAGCTCAGGTCATGATCTCGCGGTCTGTGAGTTCGAGCCCTGTGTCAGGCTCTGTGCTAACAGCTCAGATCCTGGAGCCTGCTTCAGATTTGTGTCTCCCCCTTCTCTCTCTCTCTCTCTGCCCCTCCCTGCTCATGCTCTGTCTCTCTTGCTCTCAAAAATAAATAAAACATAAAAAAAAATTTTTAATATTTTGGTAACTGTATTTCAGTACAATTGTTTTCCTTTGTAGGTCTACCTATTTTATCTAGAGCATGTAAAAATAATATTCTGGGGACACCTGGGTTAAGCATCCGACCTCAACTTTGGCTCAGGTCATGATCTCACAGTTCGGTTCATAGGATCAAGCCCCTTGTCAGTCTCTGTGTGCTGACAACGTGGAGCCTGCTTCAGAATATCTATCTCCCTCTCTCTCTGCCCCTCTCCCAGCTTGTGCTCTGTCTCTGTCTCTCAAAAATAAACATTAAAATTTTTTTTTTAATAATATTCTGGAAAAGATCAGGAACTCCAACATCCTAGGGGGTCACTCTTATTAGGTCCCTGCCCTATCTTCCCCTCAATGGACTCTGTGTTGCCTCCATGGCAGGTCTGCCAAGCCTCATGTTCAACTCTGTTTATGACAGTATGGGGAGTTAAATAAAGCAGAAAACTTGGAAGCAAGTTCTAAAGACTATTGGGTACTAGAGTAGTCTTGGGTGCTACTGAATGACATTGCCAGTAAATGGCCCAGGCTTTCTTATGTATCACTGCATGGCTGAAATATTGGCTCAACAAAGCCTGACCCAGTTTACTGCTGGCTTGCTGGGGCTGATCCTTTCACCTCTCTGGGCCTCAGTTTCCCCATCTGTGCTATGAAGGGTTTGGACTAGATGGTCTTCTTATGGCCTGTCCAGCTATGACAGCATGAGTTTATGCTTCTGCACTATCTTCTTCTATGACATCCCTAGGAAGGGGCCCAGTAACACTAGGCACCCCTTGACCTCAACACTAGGTTTGAGAGGCCTCCCAATGATTCCCTACAATGTGCAAGAGGGAGAAAGGTGCTTTTTCCAACCCCCAAAATGCCACCCACAGCCTTATTTCTTTGCCTTTGTTCATACAGCAACCTCTGTCCAGAACACCCTCCCTGTGTCTGTCAAGGATGCAGCCCTAAGCCAGCAATCATGACAAAGCTGTCACTGGTTACTCTCTGAACTCCCTTGGCACCAGGCATCATGCACCTTCTATTGCAATCTTCTTGTACATATGTCTGGTGTCCCTAACTACATTGTGAACTCCTCTAGGCCAGACCCAGGTTTCATTCTTTTCAGCATCCCCAGGGCTCAACTCAGTTCCTCTATCAGTAGGCATCAAGACAGATAATGGCTGGTGTCACTACTGGGTACAGTCCTGTGATTGAACAGGCACTAAGGAATCAATCACCCTGGAGTCAAATCCTGGCTCTGAGACTTACTAACTAGGTTATTTTTTCCAGGTGACAACATCTCTATGCTTTGATGTCTTCATCTGTAAAAGTGGGAAATAATGCCTCCATGTAAAGATTAGGGAGCAAATACAAGTAGAGTGCTGGACACTTAGAACCATTAGTTATAATTTTTGTGTAAAAACATTTCAGTGTGCCAAGCTTGTAATCTTCATGACATACCTATGAAGTAAGTATTATTATGGTGATCCCCAATTACAGATAGGGAAACTGATGCCAAAAGATGTCAGGCTACTTGTCCAAGGTCATAAAGAAAGCAGATGGCAAAGTGAGGATTCAAACCCAGGGTGAGTGGCCCCAGGGTCCATGCACTTAACCACTATGCTAACTATGCTGCCTCTCGACAGCTGCCATTATCATCTTTCTTGTACCAATGCAGACCAACCATAGGTGCAGAGAACTAGGTCAAATGGCAGTCTGCATTCCTCTAGTTCACTTTCTGCTGCTCCCAGGTGCTTTTGATCCGCAAGGCACACATTTTTGTTTCCTCTTCCCTATGGTTGACTTTCACAGTCTGACCCTGCTAAGTCCCTGCTCCCCGCCCTTCTTGCCCTTGTTTGCCCATCTGTGTTGCCCACCCAGCAGTCAGCAAGACAGTGAAGGAAGAAAAGTCCATCTGCTCCTTGTGGACCGACTGCTCAATGTGAGAAAAAGACTTGCCCACACATTTTTGGATTTTCATGAATTTCTGTCTCTCAGCTATAACATACGCTGCTGTCAAGAGGACAAATAATACAACCTAGGTCTCCAAGAGTGAGTCCTCTGAGCCATTAACATTCCTAGCCCAATCTCTCTGGTAGAATTATAAAGTGTTTGAGTTGCAATAAGCCATAGGGATATCCAAGTCTATCATTATACAGAGAGAGGAATCAGGACTCAGGAAAAGGAAGGGATTCATCAGGGGTGTATTGTAGGTATTAAACAAATATTTGTTGCAAGAGGGTGCCTGGGTGGCTCAGTTGGTTAAGCATCTGACTTCGGCTCAGGTCCTGATCTCATGGTTCGTGGGTTTGAGCCCTGCGTCGGGCTCTGTGCTGACAGCTCAGAGCCTGGAGCCTGCTTCCAATTCTGTGTCTCCCTGTCTCTCCGCCTCTCCCTCACTTGTGCTCTGCCTCTCTCTCTCAAAAATGAATAAACACTGAAAAATGTAAAAAAAAATATTTGTTGCAAGAATGAAAAACTAATGATCTGTATGCTTGAGAGGCGAGGGGAATAATCTGAGATCACAGGACCAAGTTGTTCTTTGTACTTCATGCAAACCCGACACTCTGAACTCAGTAGCACTTTTTGAGGGGGCACATTTTAAAATACAGAAGTACTGGGGCACCTGGGTGATTCAGTCAGTTAAGTGTCAGACTCTTGATCTCAGCTCAGGTCATGATCTCACGGTTCATGAGATCAAGACTTGTGTCGGGCTTCGTACTCACAGTGAGGAACCTGCTTGGGATTCTCTCTCTCACCCTCTCTCTGCCCCTCCCCTGCATGCATGCTCACTCTCTCTCTTTCCCACGCTCTGTCTCTCAAAATAAATAAACATTTAAAAAATTTAATGTTTATTTATTATTGAGAGACAGAGCATGAGCATGGGAGGGGCAGAGAGAGGAGGAGACAGAATTTGAATGAGGCTCCAGGCTCTGAGCTGTCAGCACAAAGCCCAACACAGGGCTCGAACTCACAAACCATGAGATCATGACCTGAGCTGAACTCAGATGCTTAACCGACTAAGCCACCCAGGCACCCCATAAATAAAAATTTTTTAAAATAAAATAAAATACAAAAGATCTGAATACAACAGCAGAGATTCTAATTTAATTTGTCTCAGAGGTGAAGCCCAGACATTGATATATATTTTTTTAAGTTCCCAAGGTGATTCTAAAGAGCAGCCAAGGTTGAGAACCACTGTTCTCCACCAATGCTTCTCGAGCTTGACTGCACACTAAAATCCTCAGTAGCAGGTTTCTCACACACACATGTGCACATGCGCATGTGCACACACAACACACACCACACACACACATACACACACCCCACTGCCTGGGCTTCATCTCCAGAGATTCTGATTAATTGATCCAAAGTGGGACCCAGGCATCAGTGTTTTTTCCAAAATGTGCCAGATGATTCTAAAACACAGTCAAAGTTGAAAACCCAAACCAATTATCCTGACAGAGGATAACTGAAAAGAAATACATCATAGTTTACCTACCTTGTAAGCTCCATGAGGACAATGAGTTTTGTCTGTCTTGTTCACTGCTGTATCCCTAGCACCTAAAACAGTGCATGGTGCATAGTAGGCACTTAGAAAATATTTAATGAATGAACAAATGTTTTTGTAGTCTTCATAACCTTCCCACTTGCCACCATGGGCAAGTCAGTTATAATCTCTCTGAGTCTATTTTGTTCATTTCTCAAATAGGCTGTCATTTCTCAAACTCACAGGGCTGTCATAAGGACCATGTGAGATAACATGTAAAGTGCCTCAAAAATTAGAAGGAAATGCAAAAATGCTAGTTAATTTCACAGAGAAAATTTCAATTTCCTGCTCTCGCTCCCTGGCTCCCCCAAGAAATTTTAATTCTCTTTTTAGTCCCACTAGATATAGTCCTGCTGAATCTCCTCGGTCCCACTAGGAAGCCTTTCATCTGATCCTACCCCAAACCAGGCTCCTCCCTGATGGTGGTAAAGACACATTCCTCCTGCTGCTCACTTTCAGTACAACCTACTCCCCATTCATTGTGATTAGGAACATGCATAGAGATTCAAACTGTAGGTCTTCAACTTACTCTATAACTCTTAAGCAAATTATTTACTCTTCCCTGAGCTGTTTCCCCATTAAGAAAATGGAAATAATAATGATAACTATATCACAGGATTGTCGTGGGCAATAAATGAGTTAATGATTCACATATTGCCTGGTACAGAGTGAGCTCTTAAACATAATATTAAAAGCCATGGCTTTTTGTCCAAACACTCTTTAATTTTAAAAAAGGGAGGTCATCTCAGTGCTAAAGTGAAGCATCCTATCTGTGACATTTGTCACACATTCTGATATCTGGAGTTGATTTGGCTGGTCAAATAGAAGTGCAAAAACATGCTATTCCCTCTCCCTGTTAGCAAATACATACTGAGCACTTACTGCGTAGCAGAGTACCAAGGGAACACAAACATAGATAGGATACACCCCCCACCCTTGAGGAGTCTGATGGGGGACATGAGCTCTTAAGAGAAAGGCCATAGCCCAGGCACCACTGTCTATTTGTCAACAGTATATCCTGATTGCAACCAAAACTAGCTGGGAGCAAATAAACCATGAGCTTCAGAGTGTTGGTAATATCAGCAATTACAAAACAGCTAAGGGTATTAACTAGTATAATAGATTTATTAGATACTATGGAAATTTTAAAATACAAACAAACACCTGTCTCCTAAAAGGCCACCCCATCATTCAACAAACATTTGCAGCGTGCCTACTTCTAAACTAGATGCTAGGGAAAGAGGGATGAGTCAGCCACTCTCCCTGTTCTTAAAGATGATAATACGTTAACATTTTGGGGGTGATTTTTTGTTTAGAAAGCCTTTCATATACAGGATCTCATTTGTTCCTCCTGATGAATAGAAAACAGAGGCTCAGCACTGAAATTGCCCCCATTAGCAAATACTGGAATTGGGCTTATACCTAGGGCAAAATAAGCAAAGTAAGACAAGCCCAGTACTTCTTTCTATCTCTAAACGCCTTTAGAGATAGACCTTGGGGTCTAATGCAACTCCAATTTCCCTTAGGGTGAAGGAAACCCTCCAACCTCATCTAGGCTTATCAGGATCTAAAGACCACCATAGTTTTATCCTGTTTCCAAATTTCCACAACCTTTAAGACAGGCTTTCACTCTTCTAGAGACAATGCTAATTTCTAGCTTCCAGTTCATTTTAAGCCCGGGAAGGGCCAGGCTGTCCTTGCAAGTGCCAAAGAAGAGGATCACGTTACTTCCAAAAGGTGGTAAAAGAAAGGAAATAAATATGAACTCAAGAAGGGCCAATACATATTTGGCAGTCTCTGCCTCAACTATCTCCTACCAAGCTGGGCCACTTGAAGGAACCGAGGGTTGCAAAAGAGAACAAAGCACAGAAGAAACATAGCAGAGGGAATCAGACAGGTCTCTAAAGAGGAAGGACTGTCCAAGTGGGAGTCTTGACAGATAAATAGGAGTTTTCTGGAAGATAAGACAGAAAAAGGCTACGGAAGCCTCCCCTGCCTCTGTACTCTATGCTTTTGACATAGGACCCAGCAGTCTGCAGCGAGGTTGTCTATTTCCATACTGGCTTCCTAACAAAATGTTAAGACTCGAGAAAAAAGGTAAGTCTCCTCAACTCAGTGTTATTGGGTTTTTTTTAATAAAACTATTTATGAAAGACGGGAGGGGAGGGGCAGAGAGAGAATCCCAAGCAGGTTCTGCACTGCCAGCACAGTTCCCGACGTGGGGCTCAATCCCACGAACTGTGAGATATGTGCCAAAATCGAAAGTCGGACACTTAACCAACTAAGCCACCCAGGCGCCCCACCAACTCAGTGTTATTAATACCTGGCACAGGGCCTGGCACAGTCTTAGTACAATGAGCTAGGTAGGAATTAGCCCTTGAAGCGAGCTCTAAATTACCAGATTAGAGATAAACTGCTTTCCATTATGAAAGAACATGAAAATTAAAGGGAAAATATTTCAGCTATGCCTGAACTCACCATTTAAAAGCACATTTAAACAGAAAACAAACGTTTTTAAACAGATCCTGGAGTGTGAAGTGGTGTCCACATTTTCCCATCTAGAACCCAGAAGCAACGAGGCCTCCCAACAAACAATTATCCCTAGTTGTTCATCGTAGAAAGGAGACATTTAGCCTGGAGCCGCAGACAGGAGAATCACAGCCCCCTCCAACAGCAGACAGCAGCCTGTGCATCTGGAGGGTAGACGTTTTGTCACCACAGAGAGAAGCTCTGCCAGGAGGGATGCAGCATGGGTGGAGCTGGCAGCAGATGGGGCGAGTTAAAGAGGGTGGGGGTTAGGATGAGGGATTCTATAAATTCCTCAAGAACAAGGTCTAGCTCTTACATGTATCTGTGTGCCTGGTGCCCGGCCCAACCCTGGGCACAATAGGGCAGCCTGTACCATTGTGCAAGTTCTATTCCTACAAGGGCACCCTGCCAAGGGGTCTCAAGTTAGGGACAAAACCCAGCCAAGCCCAGTGCCCTGTATGAATGCACATGGACGAAGGGCACCTTCATGTAATTATTATGCCCAGAGAGGGTGACTTTTAAAAATTGTTCCAACTGGAGGACGTTCTATTTTTCAACAGTTATAACCAGAACAAATGACTTTTTCTAACTGCTATTCTCAGAGAATGTGCCTTTGTTCAAAAAAAAAGAAGAAGAAGAAGAAGAAGAAGAAGAAGAAGAAGAAGAAGAAGAAGAAGGGGGGAGTTCCCTTAGGTTCTACCAAAATGAGTGGGTTTCTCTCATGGGTCTGTCCAGAAAAGGCACCCTTTTTGCTATCCCTTTACTTGGAAGGGACACCTATTTGCCATGTATGCCACCATCTCCCACTGGCATCCACCGGGAGTTCCGTACGTGTTCACTGGAATGGAAAGAGTCCTCACTTTTATGGCCTCGCCCCCCTCTCTCACCACCTCCTCCCCACATGCATCAGATAGTTTTGAAACTACAGGCACAAAATGCAAAACCTCAGTGTAAGTCAGTAACACGTGTTTCCTACATCTACCATTTTCATTAACTCCAAATTACGGGGAAAAATAATATTTCACTGTGCTATTTCTCAATGGGGAGCAATTGAATATGGTGAGACTTAGTTTTCCAGAGTCCTCAAGATATGATTCCCTCTTAACAGCAAAGTTTCTGGGAGCTGGATCTTCCCCACTTTTTAGTACTGAATTGTTTCTTCAATTTTCACCATTTTGAGTGGAACTCTTCCTGAAAACACACTTCTCAGCCTTCTTAAACAGATGCCTCTGAAGATGGTGCCACCTCTTCTTTAATGTTTATTTTTGAGAGAGAGAGAGAGAAGGGAGGGACAGAGAGAGAGGGAGACACAGAATCTGAAGCCAGCTCCAGGCTCTGAGCTGTCAGCACAGAGCCCGATGCAGGGCTCGATCTCACAAACCGTGAGATCATGACCTGAGCCAAAGGCAGACACTTAACCGACTGAGCCACTGCCGCCTCTTCTTAATGCCTTGTCATC
The DNA here is from genome assembly GCF_046562875.1 of Panthera onca. Lineage (NCBI taxonomy): Eukaryota > Metazoa > Chordata > Mammalia > Carnivora > Felidae > Panthera > Panthera onca. Next base: position 71,125,670 of record NC_138357.1, read on the forward strand.
CTCAGCATCAGTTTTTGCTTGGGAGGTAAACTATAGGGTTTGTCCTTTAGCATCTTTCCCCTCTGGTCACAGCACGGAGGGGGATACTAGAAGTGCCCCCATTATTCTCCCCTCTCCCTTGTCCCTCTTGTCCCAGCCATTTCCCAGGAGCTGCTAACATCAGCCTAAGTGATCACCTCAGGACCCAAAAATAGTCACAGAAGAGATTCTGCACTGGGAGTAATTATAGCCACCAACCCTGGAGATGCCTCTCGACCAGTCCTCTTCCTTTCTCTGTGCAGTTGTTGGCCTAAATGCACTTTCTAAAACTCTAAATCATGAAGGGGAAAGGCTCAAAGATAAATAATTTTTCTTCTGAATTGCATTTGTTGGGACACCTGGGTGGCTCAGTCTGTTAAGCATTCAACTTTTGATCTCAGCTCAGGTCATGATCTCGCAGTTCATGGGATCGAGCTCCATGTCAGGCTTTGTGCTGACAGCATAGAGCCTGCTTGGGATTCTCTCTCTCTCTGTCTCTCTGTCTCTCTCTCTCTCTCTCTCTCTCAAAATACATAAATAAACTTTAAAATAAATAAATAAACTGCATTTGTTGAAGTAGATATGGGTTTAAAAATACTAAACACATCCATACAGCTGCTTTTACTATTATGCACTATTTTTTAACGTTAATTTATTTTGAGAGAAAGGGCAGGAGAGGGCATGCACACGTGTGTGAGTGGGAAAAGGGCAGAGAGAGAGGGAGACAGAGAATCCCAAGTAGGGTTCACACTGTCAGCACAGAGCCCCACGTGGGGCTTGATCTCATGAACTGTGAGATCATAACCTGAGCCAAGATCAAGTCAGACACTTAACCGACTGAAACACCCAGGCACTCCTATGCACTATTATTAATGCAATAATCCACCTACACAAAAGGGTGTGCCACGTCAGACAATGTGGAAAAGCATGGAGTCATATCTAGACATTGATTCAGAAGCAACTATTTCAATTATTTGTGATTTCTGGCATAGCCTAATTTGGAATACTAAATATAAAAAAAAGTGGAAGTTTCTTTCTTCTTCCCTGCACTCCAACAACTCTGTGCATAGTAGACTCTTTATATTCTCACACAAAGAGAAGCAAGTTCAGGTTGATCTGACATAGGGATCCAACCCAGTAACATCATGTGTGGTATAAAGTAGCTACAACATAAGAAAACAAAAGTACCAGTCCCGTTTAAAATGCTAGTGGCTTTTGAGGGGCCTGGGCGGCTCAGTCGGTTAAGCATCTGACTTCAGCTCAGGTCATGATCTCATGGCTCGTGACTTCGAGCCCTTCATCGGGCTCTGTGCTAACAGCTCAGGGCCTGGAGACTGTTTTGGATTCTGTGTCTCCCTCTCTCTCTGCCCATCCCCTGCTTGTACTCTCTCTCTCTCGCTCTCAAAAAATAAACATTAAAAAAAATAATTAATTAATCAATAAAATGTTAGTGGCTTCTGATGACATGTTATAACCAAAAAATGTACAATAAAATATGATTTATTTTACTTTAACATATATTTATTCTTTTTATTAATAACATAAAATGGCTTCATTTTTCTAATTTCTTTTGTTCTCTTATAAAGTTAAAAAATACATTATCTACCTTAGCATTATTACTGCTTACCACTAATTCATCAGTGAGACCATTTTTGGTCACTTAATTTAATCTTAACCTGCATTATAATTCATGTTTGATATCCATAAATATATTGTAATTTTTCAAGCACTATGTGGTCAAGTAAATTTGGGAAACTCTGGCCTGGTCTCTTCCAGTTTTAACCATCTATACCATAACAGTGTTTCTCAACCCTGGCTGTACATCACCTTGGGACCTTTTAAAAATCCTAGTTCCTGGGCTTCATCCCCTTTGAAATTCTGGTTTAATTGGTATGGGTTGGGGCCATGCATTAGTAATTTTTTAAGCTCTCCAAGTAAATTGGATTTGCCAGGGTCTATTTTAGGTCTACTTGTTTTTAGCTATAACTAAAAAATGAAAAAAAATGTAATCAGACAAGTGGTGTGAAGGATTCTACCCAGAGAGTAGGACTGACTGAAGTTCCAGGTGGCTCCAGCACATTGTAGACACTTCCAAGGTGTGTCCATGACCTTGAGGCTGCCTAGTCGTGAGATCAGATGCTCACTCACTCCATATCCATGCTGGTAGGAATTAGGCCTGTTGGACCCTCAGGCAAACTGCCAAATGTGTCACTGAAACAACCTTAGGCCCCATAAGTGTTGTGAGAAGGTGTTTTTTCTTCACCCATAAACCAAGCTGGTTCTGTAAAACTGGTGAGTGAAGCCAGGAGCCATGCAGACATCCCAAGGGAAGAGGTGAACAGAGCCAGCAGGACACTTGGATAAAAGCTCTGCCTAAGGCAGGGGATGCTGCCTCGCTGTGCAGCCTGCATCCGTCCTCTGCCACTTCATTAGAATCCCCCCTTGGCATCCCACCCTGGCGGGTCCTGTGGTCAGCCAGCACCACATATTCTCGGTGACAATAAACATCTCATAGCTGCCAGGATTCTCGGTGGTGCTTCGGCTTCAGTTCCAAACAATGTTTTCTCCCTTGGTTGGCAAGGCAGTGAATAGATGTCAGTGGGGGAGAATGAAGGCGGGGGGGGGGGGGGTGGTCAAAGGAAAGGAAAACCCTCGGGTTGGGAGAGATGAGCCGACAGCCTCAAAAGCTAGATGCTGCTCCTCCCTGGGCACACAATCATTCTTTACATATTCTGGAAAAGGGGAAAATGGCTGCAATTCAGAGCTGTCTAGGAACCACTCTTACTATAACTTCATCTTGACAGTACCTCCCTCCATGGATTTCAAACAGCTTCGTGGAACAGAAGCTTCTTAAGTTAGTATTTAGTGATCATGTGTGTGATCACAGTGTATGCACCAGGCAATTTATCTACATCACTTTGGATCCTCACAGCAACCCTCTGAACTGGGTAGCATTACAGATGAGGGATAGTGGCTCAGAGACACCAGAGTCAGCTAATAAGTGCTAGGGCAAGGGGGACTTAAATGCACAGCTGCTGCTTCCAAATCCCAAGATCCTCTTCCTTAACATGTCACTCATTGTTTTTTTTTTTTTTCCTGTTTATTAAAACTAATACAAATTCATTTAGGAAATTTTGAAAAATTCAGAAAGGCATAAGAAAAAAATAACACCCACTCCCATAAACTCACAAAGCTAACCATCATTCTCTGTGTTATCATTGTCATCACCCTGAGATACCATTGTTACCATTATTGCATTTGCCCCTCCACTTTCTTTTCCATATATATGTGCTTTATTTTGGATAATCTTATGCATGCAATTTTATACCCAGACTCTCCACTTAGCATTAGTTTGTGCATTTCTATGTATCGCTATGTATTTGTTTCAAACATGACTTTTCTTAGCTGTATAATACTCTAGCATATAGACCTGTCAAAATTTATATAACTATGCCCCAACTGTTGACTATTTAGGTTATTTTCATTTTTTTGGCAGTTACTATAAAGAACCAACATATGCAGTGAACATCCTCAAACATTTTTCCCAGAATATCTGATAGCATAAGGTCCTGGAAGTAGAATTACTGCATCAAAAGGGATAAGAGTTCATAACACCAGCACAGGAATTGCTGATAACTGTGATACATGGCTTGTTGATAGAGAGCCCGAGGCCTGCTGATAAAGGAGACCTCACTCCCCTCAGGGCCTGCTAGTTGGGGAGGATAATATGAGTTTGGCTATTTTGAAGATACTTGGAATCAGACTACAAATTGCCAGGGAGTTAATTACACTCTTCTCAGAAGCAAATTTGAATCAAAATAAAAACAGCTGAATCATTTTTCCACCTCATCTTCTCTTTGAGTCCATTTTCCAAAGAAAAAAAATTTCTGATTTTCCCCTAGATGAATGACAAGCCATTCTTAAGAATCTATGCTATTTAGGGGCGCCTGGGTGGCTCAGTCGGTTAAGCGACCGACTTCGGTTCAGGTCGTGATCTCGCGGTCCGTGAGTTCGAGCCCCGCGTCGCGCTCTGTGCTGACAGCTCAGAACCTGGAGCCTGCTTCTGATTCTGTGTCTCCCTCTCTCTCTGACCCTCCCCCCATTCATGCTCTCTCTCTGTCTCAAAAATAAATAAACGTTAAAAAAAAATTAAAAAAAAAAAAAAAGAATCTATGCTATTTAAGGCCACCCTGAGCGGCTCAGTCAGTTAAGCATCCGATTTCGGCTCAGGTCATGATCTCACAGCTCGTGGGTTCGAGCCCTGCATCAGGCTCTAGCCTGAAGCCTGCTTCAGATTCTGCATCTCCCTCTCTCATCCCTTCTCTTGCTTGTGCTCTAGTGTCTCTCTCTCTCTCTCTCTCTCTCTCAAAAATAAATATTTTAAAAAAAATTTTAAAGAATATATGCTATTTAGAAAGAAAAAATAAGATACAGTCAAACCTCCAATGTCCCTACTCACAAAAAAATAAGGGGCATGAATAATACATTCAGCTTTAGAGTGCAACTGGATACACACACCAGGGCCATACAGGCAGGTAGACTCTTGCTTTCTCTCCCTTTTTCTTTCTCACTATGGCTTGGAGCCCCTCCTGGCCTGGACTTCTCAAGGGGGACCCGGGACCTAGCTCTGTGAAGTAGGTCTCATCTGCCCAAGGATAGTGAAAACTTGAGTGTAGATCAAGAAAATCCATAATTACCATTACAACTTCACTTTACCCTTCCCAAGACTCTCCGGGTATCCAGCTCCTTGGCCAGCAAACAAGATGTGAGGGCTTCCCCACCCCACCTGCCAGCTGAGGGCTCATTCTGAGTCAAGAGGAGCCTTGCACCCTCTCCTCCTGAATCGCTTGAGTGAGTTCCTCCCCCCCCCCCCCCCACTGGCCCTCTCACTATCCAGGGCCTTGCCCCAGCTACTTCCTGAGCCAGGAATTCCCTCCTCCTCCTTTTCAGCTGGAATGCTCCAGATCACCCTTGGAACCTCAGACTTCACATCCTCCTGGAAGCTTTTACCAGCTCCAGGCTGAGTCAGGGGCACCTCATCTGCATTCCCTTGACCCCCAGGCTTGCCTCCCCAGCAGTACAATGATTTGATGTTCTCTGCACTGGACTGTAGGGCTGCATTCCAATTAGGCTCTATATCCCCAGAAACCAGCACAGGACCGGGCCCAGAATCAGGTGCACAATAAATAAATGATGACTAGAAAAAAGGGATGAATTGAACTTAACAGGCATTTATCAGGTGCCTGTTAGATGCCAAGCACTATTTTAGGGGCTGGAGAAACAGCCGTAAAAACAGATGAAGATCTCTGCCCTTGAGGAGCTCACTTTCTATTGAGGAGCTTACAGTTAGGCTAGTGGTTTCCAACTGAGAGGAGAAGACTCTAAAGGGCCGTGCAGTTACCACAAGTCTGTGAGTTTACAGATCCACCAAGCATTATCCACCTACTGAATAAGCACTACCCTGCCTATGTGTAAACATAAGGTCATCAATTTCAAATCTGTGGATTTGTGTAAAAGCATTGCTAAATTCACAGAAGCAGCCTGTCACTATTTGGTTTTTATTTTTGTTTTTACCACAGCAGATTCTAAAGGTCCAAATTCCATTCTTGGACTCAGACTGAATGGAACCAGACTGAATGGAAAATCCTCTGGGGTGTGAACTAGGGTCCTGACTCTGGTTATCAGTTCTCCCTCACCCGGGGAAGGAGAGGACCTGATGCCCTGGCATCATGTGCTGATGTGGTAAGAAATGAGATGGTACCCACCTCTGCAGGGGGAGCTCTTTGAAGGGAGAGACTGGGTCTTATTTACCTCTGAGTCTTTAGCACTCAGCACAAGGGTGAGAGGGGGAAAGGAGATGGGATTCAGACAAAGTTGTGCCCTCTTTTCAAGTCTAGAAAGTAATGATCTGAGGATAAGGTGATTTGAGGTCCTCAGAAATGGTACAGAGAGTAGCAAACCTAGTAATCCTGTTAAGCTTCTTTAGCTCTGAAGAATAATAAATCCATACTTTGGGAATGTGTACGCTAAATACATTTTTGGTAATAGTTTTACTTTCCCGTTCCTTGTTTTTTGTTTTTTGTTTTTTAATAAAAGTGCCTTTGGAAATGCCAACCAGTCTCTGCTATAATAACAGAAAATAGTCATGATGTGGGTGTGTGACAAGGACTGTCTACAATTGGATTAAAAGCTATCAGGGAAAATAGCAAGTATAAAGATGACAGAAGGATTACGAGTAAAACACCCCATTGGAAAGGTGACCTTCAGAAGACAGTGTCAGAGTCAGTGGCCCACCCATCCCTTCCCACCTGAAGATTCTTTTTTCTAAGCTATTTTCCACTCAAAGCTTAAAGGAGACTATGTTTTAACAAGGGAGCCCATTGCCTCACATCTATTCTGTACATGAAGCAAGGTTGACCTTCTTTCCTCTTCTCCACCTCCTGCTCACCCACCAAGTCCCAACTGCAGAAACCAGAGGGAGCTGGTTCTTCAGAGCATCCCTCACTTTGCAAAGGTAGCCAGAGTCATTCCTCATCTTGGACAAGTTCCAGCTAGAAAAAGTGACAGGGCAGTGACTCTCAGTGAACAACTGATTTTGAACTTGGCATCACAGAGCACTGGCTTCAATGTCAGAAGGCCCGGCTTTTAGATCAAGGCTTCCTGCCATTTATCTGCTGTGTGACCTAGCCAGTGCCACATTCCCCAAGGGGCAGAGTAAGTATACACTCAGACCACCAACAACAGGAGTACAAAATAGAGAGAGAATGAAAAAATCTTTAAGAAGCCATTTTAATTTCAACATACATGTGGAACTCTTATAATTTCAAAATATAACTTCTTATTTGAAGGTTTAACATTTTACTTGGAATTACACATCAGGAGACACTCTAATCTTTTCAACTCTTAGGGGTTCTAATTGTCTTGATCCAGCTGGGTGCCTCTGGACAAGTCCCTTCCTTCTTCTGGGCCTCAGTAGTCAAGTGTTATGACACCCATATGGTTAATGACCAAGTTTTGTTTTTTAATTTTAAAAGTTTGTAATGTTTGTAATGTTTATTTATTTTTTGAGAGAGACAGAGACAGAGTGTGAACAGGGAGGTGCAGAGAGAGAGAGAGAGAGAGAGAGAGAGAGAGAATCCGAAGTAGGCTCCAAGCTCCGAGCTGTCAGCACAGCACCCAATGCGGGGTTTGAACTCACAAACCATAAGATCATGACCTGAGCTGAAGTCTGACGCTTAACCAACTGAGCCACCCAGGCACCCCTTAATGACCAAATTTTTGTGCCACGTGGCATAAACCAACTCCACCTAAACCAGAGAAGTATAGGGACAAATGATGCAAAGTCACCACTCTCCTCCTGACACCTAATCAACCTCACAAAGGTCAAGGTTGAGCCCAAGAGCCATAACTTGAATATTCTCCTATTACTCTACTCTTCCGTCATCCTGATGCTTTTTATCACCTTAGCTGTTCATGTGTCTCTAAAAAGGAAAAGATTAAATTTCTTGTTTCTAAAGTAGAGGAAATTCTAGAGGACATTTTGGTGTCAAAATTTCCAGGGAAGATGTTTTCAACACAAGGAAATACCACGAAGCAGACCAGGAATTTCATGGTATTTAAAAGAAAATGGGCTTGCTTACCCTCCCCACTTGGTCAAGCCACTGTCCCAAGGGTCTCTGGGCATGACAGGTAAGACCGAGACAAAGTGAGCTCTGGCAAAGTGCCTGTTGCAAGTCCCCAAAGTTCCTCCTGCTCCATTCAACTCAAGCAGGCCATATTCCCTCCTCAGTAGCAATGACTTGCCTGTTGCAAGTCCCCAAAGTTCCTCCTGCTCCATTCAACTCAAGCAGGCCATATTCCCTCCTCAGTAGCAATGATGGTCCGATTCAGGGTCCATGACACCTCATCTAATGGTAAATAGGCTGCGGTCTAAAGATGCAGTTCTCATTTTTTCATCTCCATATAGATTTACAACAGTCTCCCCTTGCCCTGTAATTATGATTTAAACATAAACAAACCAGCTGTCCTTTCTGATTTGGAGCCAAAGTTGCCACAAAGCTGGAAAATCAGAAGGCAGGAATTTTACGTAAAGATGAAGAGGGAGTTTCCACCATCGACTCAACGGGCTGTATTCAAGCCAAAACAACTGCAAGAAGGAACAGAGCATCTTCCCCACATTAAGTTCATCGGCTAATGTAACACGATAGGGCCCAGTGTTATTAAACATACCTAGATTTATCTAGTGCTTCAGTGGCTTCTTTGCTCGCTTCGGAGATATTATACCCCTAGGCCAATAGCCTGATTGCTTTTGTAATTATCATCTAAGCACCTACAAACATTAAATGGATCTCTGAGGGAGAAATTGGAAAGCTTGGATTCTCAGCATATTGCAGCAGGCATGGAGCTGTTTCCCTCTGGCTTTGGCCATGCCATTCTTGAGACGAAGAGTACAGAACACGAATGCAATAAAACAGGTCACATTCAAAGCCAGATGTGAGGAAAAAACCCTCTAGTTATAGGCAGGGCCACGCCAAGGGTGTGGCAACAGTTACAAATCCATAACCAGAGGAGCCTGGTGCATTCCCGTAGCACACCCTCTCCTCTTTCCAACCCCCATCCCCCACCTCACCCCAGTTACAAGAGCTTCTAGGGCAGTCTCAAAGCGGTTCAAATTACCAAAGAACAGCCTTCAGTGGAGGAGGAGGTGTTGCCAGGCAACCAACCCAGCCCAGTCCCACCCTTGTAACCTTGAAGATGGTGGGGGTATGACCCCCGGTTGTAGAGAGGAGCACTTTGGACTCCCTTAGCATCAACTTTCTCCTCCTCTATCTCTCTCTCCTCCCCCTGCCCTCCCCCTGCTGCCTCTCAGGGCCCCCGGAAGAAGGCTGCAGTCTGGTCTCTGCAAGCCTGAAGGCTAAGGGCCAGTCTGACTTGCCATGGCTCCCATAGATGACAGCCAAGCTGTCCCTGCAGGAAGGCTACAAGCTGCTGACCTGTCAGATGTCATTCACTCCCGTTATGTTGCTTCCAAACCTTCCTCCCTCCTTCCCAGGTCTTTCCTGTCCCCCATGGTCAAAGAAATAGCCAAAGGAAGAATTTGGGGGAAATCCAGCCAGTGGAGGATATATAGGGTAAAATGCTGAGTGGGAGCGCTGACCACCAGCAAAATGGTCAGTAAAAAAGTAGGAGTGCTAGAAGAAAAGGCACAGGGAAGAAAAAAAAAACAAGACCTGATAATGGTAAAAAAAAAATAAAAGGGGGGGGGAGGGGGATATTTATTTGGGGTCAAAATAGAATACATAGCCTGCTGAACACCTTGTTCAAGCTTATACCTGAACGACAAGAGGGTGGCCAGATGGTGCACTGATTATGCTCCCCAAGACTCTTTGTGTTTGGTACCTATGCTCAGATCATTGCTGAGAAGGCCTAATTTAAGTGATACGCAATCAAAGCACCTAAAGAGAAAAGTGTGCAGTGGGAACCTAAAGGGGAATCTAGGGTAGGGCATTAGACCAGAAAATGGAAAACCAGAACTTCCTGCCAAATTAGGGCAGCCACATTCCATTTATCCAGCAGACCCCTCAGTGGCTCTCAGCTGAGAAACATGTTCGTTCCCAGAGAGGCCAGTGGACACACCAAAAATGGCCACTCTCAAAGAAACCAAAACAATGCAATTTATTCTAAGAGTTGCCCCCCTTCCTTTAAAACATATCCATTGCACAAAGCCATCTTTTTCTAAACCATCAGATCACAGGAAAGGGTTAGGTCCCAAGGTGACTCGGTGAAGCCATGCCTTCCCTCACGTGGAAAAGGCTCTGATTCAGTGGACAGAAAGGTATAGGCTGGAAAAGCAGAGCCTCCCTTCTGTCCTTAATTTACCTAGCTAATCTCAGTAGGTGGCTCTCTGTAAACTGTGTGGGGATTTTGAAAACTACTCCCCCAGCTGACTGATCAAATTTCTCCTAGGCTAATCCTGGTAGTCAGTAGTCAATGGGACCTCAGGAAAAAAAAAATCAACACTGACCTTCTTACCCTCTTTGTTAACTGAGAACTAACCAGACTTAGGGCCCCAGCTTTCTTGGTCCCCTGCCATGCAGAGGTTTCTAGTCCCATGTCTACATTCCATCTGGCAGTCATCTGCGTCTTCCACCTTCCTTTTCACACATGACCCAGTTCATTTTTCTACACTAGTGACCTCCACCATCTACCTCAGAAGTCAGAGACCTTTTCCAAAGAGGAGGTCCCAGGACCTCTGAGTCCTGTCCTACTGAAACGGGTGGGAGCAAGGTGGTGTCTGCAAGGGAGAGGGGCTGGCCCAGGTAATCCTTCCCCAAGGCAGCGGGAGTCTTGCACTCAGAAGTCAGCAAGTAGCCATCTTCTGCCTCCATCTGAAACTTTCTGGTCACACTGCTCCTTCTCTCCCCTTTCTGGTGTGCCAATTGGCCTTGGTACCTGGCATGCCCCAGCTGTGGTCAGCATTTCCAGCACATTCAGTCCCCTTGCTTTCAGCAAAAGTTCCACACTCTAAGGAATCACTGCATTGCCACGGAGCAAGGATTCCCCATTCAAAGTGCTGGAGTCCAAAGTAGTCAGGGTCAAAGGCTCGCATCGCCCTCCTACCCTCTCACGGGTCCTGAGTCCTCAGCCAGGGCACCACTGGGTTTCTCAGGCACGGCTAATTCCTTAAGGAATCATGAAACTGATGACAGTCACTTTAAGCGGTTCTCTCAAGCAAATCCGTGCAGCCAGACCCTAAGGGTAGGGGTCAGCGAAGCTGGAGGCAGTCTCTCCTTTCCCCCACACCCCTCGGGCCACTCCTGGCGCAGTGACCCCGAAATCGCGGGCAGAAGCAGGCGGGAGGGCGCTCTGACACTCCTCCGCGAGCAAGCCGCGAACACGCTCCGGCGCGAAATCGCACAGGTTTAAATCCGGAAGGCACCGCCGCTAGGCTCCTGCGGCCGCGTAGTTGGCCTGCGGCTCCCGCGCGCTTTCCGAAGCGGCCGAGCAAAGACGCCAGCGGCGCGGCCATTTGGTTCCCAACGCCGCGAAGACGTGGACGCCTCGGGCCTTGGGGACGGCGCTGAAGCCGTCCCGGACCCAGTGGCTCCCAGGAACCCCGCAGGTCCCCCCGCCTTGCCCCCCAACCAGATCCCCAGAAGGTGGCCGCGCACCCCAGGGCTGAGAGCCCCGAGGGCACAGGGCCACTCAGGACGACGCGGCAGGGTCAAGGAGCAAGAAGTTCCAGAGGGAGAGCGGCGGGTCGGGAGTCCAGGAAAAGGGATCCCCTCACTCGCTGAGGGGAAGGGAGGGAAGGGTCGGGAAGGGAGGAGGAGGGGCCGGGAGGGGACGCAGAGACGGAGATCACTGGCGCCCCCAGAGGCGGGGTAGACGAGGGGCCGTGAGGCTCCCAGGCGCGGTTTACCTAGCTCTTCCTCGTCGTTCTCTGGGCCGAGCAGGCGGCAGGGAAGGCGGCGGCGGAGGCGCACCGTTCGCCGGAACAGGCTGTCTGTGCGGCGCCCCAGGGCCAGCAGGTGCCCCTCGAGGTCCTCAAGCAGAGCCAGCGAGTGGCCACAGAGGTCGGCGAGCTGCCGGAGCAGGCTGAGCGCGGCCAGGTGGCTCACGTCGCGGAGCTCGGTGAGCGGCTGCGGCGGGTTGCGCGGACACAGGCGCTGGGGCACCACCGTGCGCCTGTAGAACGGCATCCCGGGCGCGAGCGCGGGGAACCAGCCTGGCGGCGCCGCCGACACAACCGGAGCGGCGCCCCTGGCCCAAGCGCCCGAGTGGCGGCCCCAGCTCCGGGTGTAACAGGCCCCGGGCGCGGGCCCGCGAGCTGGCGGGCGCCGAAGACGCCGGGCGGGTGGGCGGGCTGGCGGGTTCCCAGCCTGGAGCGCTGTTCCCCCCCGGGGCTGCACACTCGCCGAAGCCACCAGTCCCTCTGACTCCGGTTCGCTGGGCTCCTCCTCCTCCTCCCCGCCTTTCTCCACCTCCTCCTCCCTACTTCGGGATCCCCCCACCCACCTTTTTTTTTTTTTTTTTTTTTTTTTTTTTTTTTTTTTTTTTTTGCGGTCAGAGATTCGCAGATTAACGCTTGATCCGGGAGAGGAGGGAAAGGGAAGTTGGAGTAAAAACAGCGAGCTGCAGCGTGAAAGAAGGAATGTCTGCGTGAGGTGGGGTGGGGGATTGTGATGTTCGGTACAGTATGTGTGCCCGTGTCCTCCTGCAGAGCTCGAGTCCCAGTACTGATGGTTAAAGTTGTGTTCTGCTTTGTTTCTTTAACTTAAACTTTCTCTTCATAAATAATAAAAATTCAAGCGCACCCGCTCCCACCGAATGGTCTGATTTCATTCATCTAGCTTTCCTTTCCCAAACATGTACTTGGTGTCACACACGGGCTAGACTAAGTTGTGAGTACAGCCTTCTAGCGCCCAGGAGCTTGGGAATGAGGAGGAAAGAACCAATTATCTTACTGGACTGCTCAGAAGGGCAGTGTCTCTGGGTACTCTCACAGTGCCTGGACTGCTCTAAAGACCCTGGAATGAATGAATCCATGAATGAATGAATACAAACCCATTCTCTGGAACAATAGATGCAGTTCAGGCGGAGGGATGCAGCTCCATACATTATGCAAAAAGAGAGCCCAGAGCTACCTCCAGCTCTGGCAGCACTGGGCTCCTGAGATACCCGTGGAACAGCCTGGCATATGCTTTCAGTGCGGGGAAACCCTGTAGTCACGCCTCAATTTCTCTCCATTGTAGAAGTTAGAAGAGAGGGAGACACTGACATCCTCAAAACCAGAGTGCCTGAGTTATGTGTGTGTCCCTTTGCACTTGGGGAGTTTCCCCTCTCAACACTTATTTTCAACACACTGAGCTACCATCTGATTCTCCCCTAAGCCACTTTGACATTGCTGTGGTTCCATTTCTTCCTTCTGGTAATTCTTATATCTTTCCTGCTAAAAATGCTCCGATCCGTATAATCCCTTCCTCATAATCTATTAATAAAACACCTTGAACAGACTATGTGTGTCTGTGCTAATGATCCTGAGTGTGGCCTGTTCATTCATTCCTTTACAGAATTGTCCCTAAGGCAGTTCAAAAAGGCCTTACAACTAGTTAAAAGTAATCTGATTACCCATGTTCCTTGTTCAGTAAAGTGGAACATGGATACTAAAAAAGTCCTTTCTGTTAAAATTGTAAGGGTTAAATTGTAGTGTAGGGCTAATGCTTAGCTTGAAAAATAACAGCTTTGTGTTGACATTGAAGGTTAAGAGATAACAGCCTTGCTTTACTCTTATAAATTACGCCTCATACTCTTGTAAATTAGGCTTCACCAATTAAGGAAACAAAAGTTCAAAGAAAAGAGCATCAGAGGCAGGGTCAAGGAGATCCACTGGTTGCAACTTAGAGGCAGAAAGTCTAAAGTAAACACCTCATTAGGCAACTGTTTCTAACTCATCTGGAAATTGTTTCTTTGTTCTGTTCCCAGGTGATGATAAAACGATGTGATCGGTTATAAAAACTCTGTACCCCGGCTGTTCGAGGCCGCACTCTTATCAAGAGTGTTGGTCCCGATCGGTCGGCCTTGCCTCTCATTGTAATAAACTTTGTTGTGACTGTCACTGGTGCCCGTAGCATTCTGTTTCAGGAGTCGTGTGGATGCAACAAAATAAGAAACAAATGGGCAAAAGACAACCCCTTTTCTGAACTGTGAAATCCAATTGCAGAATGAGGACTCAAAATCCTGTATTTGGCGAACTCAAACCTGAGCCAAAAGACTGACTGGCAGGAAGTAGGGACTTGGCTGGACTCTCCAGGGATACTTTTCCTTGACCTATGGGCTGTTTAGACTGATCTTCATTGGGGAGAAAAAGAAATGAGGTACGAGCAGATTGAAAGAGACTGTGTGGGCAAAGCTTCACTGCCTGAGGGCGGCAGGCCTGGGCTGGGCCTGGTGTCTGAGCCGACCTCACATTGATTCCTGAAGCTGATGAGTCTTTCAAGGCTCTATAATAACAAGCTCCAAGCAAATCAGCATTGGCCCCACACCCTTCCCCCCCAGCCAAGTCTGTTCACTCCAGCCTCTTCAGTGTGCAGGCCCTGGCTTTCATCAAGGAAACATCAAGGACTTGCAATGGGGCCACCTCAGAACAGAGCCCCTCCTCCCTTCCCAGGACCAGAGCCGGCAGACTGCATGTACTGTTGGAAGAAGTCAAGAGACTATAAGTTTTCACCTTCCTTCTTATTGCCAGGCTCTTCCCAATAGGAAAACTAAGACCTTGAGCAAGAGGCAGGCTTTTATGTAGAGAGCCTCTGGGGAAGGAGCAAGGGGCCTGGCTCTGGTCTGTGGAGGGAGAGTCAGGGTTCTAGAAGTGCCACATTCCAGCCACACCATCCAGGGTGGGTCAGCAAGCTAAGACGAAGGGTTCTGTCCCATACTCCCATATCACCCTCCAGCACAGCATTGGCACAATCATCCTTGTTTAACAGTAACAATATCATGGAGACACCTGGGTGGCTCAGTCAGTTAAGTGTCTGACTTGATTTCAGGTCTTGGTCTCACAGTTTGTGGGTTTGAGCCCTGAGTCGGGCTCCACACTGACGGCACAGAGCCTGCTTGGGATTCTCTCTCTCTCCCTCTCTCTCTCTCTCTGTCTGCCCCCAAATAAATAAACTTAAATTTTTTCTTAAAAAATAATAATACCGGCTTCTCCCATTAAACTGTTAGCTCCATGAGGGCAGGAACCTTGTCGGTCTCACTCACTTCTGTGTGCCAAGTGCCAAGCCCAGTGACCGGCACACAGTAGTACTCAGAAAATGTATACTGATGAATGAATAAATGAAGCTGGATTATAAAAGAACCCACTATGAAGAGCTTTACTAAAGGACTTAACTTGGCCTAAGGGTTAGTAGAGAGTCATTGTGGATTCTGTAGCAGAACACTGCCTGATGTGGGGAAGGAGATGCTTGAGAACTTTTCATCTGGAGGCAATGGGAAGAGGCAAATGAGGAGGGCAAGACTCCTATGTCCCATCTGCACACACAGCCCCAGGGCCAAGTAGCCAGAAAGTGCTCTGTGAATTCAACATTTGCTTCAATATGCTTATAAACCGAGGCACTGTGCATTCAGAGGGAGAGAGAGGGAAGGTGCAAAGGGGAGAAAGGAGAAGCCCCTAACAACCAAGCCACACCTGAAAATGCTGGATGCTTCCTACCCATCCACCAACTCCCAGACTCCAGACCTAGAGCGACTCATCTGTCGCTGTGCTCGGAGTTCCAAACTAAGCCTAAATTGGGCCCACCTGTGGAACTGGAGGTGGGTCTGGTCTAGAAGCAGTGACTGGGAAAGGGTGGCCAGAGAGGTAGGAGGGAAATAGGAGAGTTGGCCACCGCAACCAGCAAGGCCTCTGCTCTTCTTCCCACCTTCTGTCCTGCCTAACTAGCTGCTGCTAAGAACCTAGAACTTCAATAAAAACTGGATTTGAAGGCATAAATAAGTAACATAGGGTATGCCACTTCTCTTCCTTCAAGCTGGCAGCTGCCATAGCTGCGAAATGAAAAGTCATGAGCAAACATGCAACCTACCCAGTTTGCCAGTACAGCCCTGTCTTATTTCAGGATGAGAAACAAGAAAGGTGCCCCCATGTTGCTACCTCTCAAATTTCCACAAATGGTAGCACTTGAAAGCCAAGCAGCAATGCCAGTTTTCTCCGTGACAGTCCTCTATAGTCAAGCAATTGTTGTGGGTTTTTTTTAAATGTTAATTTATTTTGAGAGAGAGAGAGAGAGAGAGAGAGAGAGCGCACATGAGCAGGGGAGGGGCAGAGAGAGATAGGGAGAGAGAGAGAATCCCAGGCAGGATTCATGCTGTCAGCACAGAGGTCGATGCGGGGCTCGATCCCACGAACCATGAGATCATGACCTGGGCCAAAATCAAGAGTCAGACACTTAATGGACTGAGCCACCCAGGTGCCCCAGTCAAGCAATTGTTTTATCTAAGTTGCAAGAATATACATTCCACTCCCAGTACCCTCTTGCCACGAGACTCTGTGCAGATGCTTTCCTTATGAATGAATATACATATGTATGTATATGTATATGTATATGTATATGTATATGTATATGTATATACACACAGCCAGTAGGGGGATATAAAGGCTGTTCCTCAGTCCCAACTTTAACATCGTCTTGTTCCCTGGTGCTAAGTGTCCGTACCAAGAGAAACTAACCAGGATTGGCAGATACCAGATTGACTTTTTTTTTTTTAATGTTGTTTACCCTTTTTGGTATCAATGCTTGGCTCTGTAGTTAAGAACACAAGCAAACTATCTCCTCAGACAGGCCCTAATAAAGTAGCCCGAGGAAAACAAACTAGCAGCTTTTAGCTTTTCAATCAGAAGAGATCCCACGATGCAATCAACAATGCAGACAAAACCCGTGCTAATCAATGCCATACTCTGAAAAGAGTGGGAGCAGGATGGGGATCAATGCCTCAAGATTTGAGAAGCCGGAGCAGGCTTCTGCCCTTGAGGCAGCCTTCAGAGTGGGGAGGGCTGTGCACCAGAGCTGGGCCTCCAGGGGCGGACTGGAAACTTACACAGCCATCAATCACCTCCTAGGCAATAGGCGTGTAAGCTGAAGACGGCTCAAGGACCTAAAATAAATTCCTTCCAGCCCAGACTCAGTGTTTCACACACACGCAGGGCAAACCCTTCAAGAATTCCATGAGGAAATAAACCTTTATTTCAAAAATAAACTTTGATGTTGTTTGAACTTTGGCCCTGACTCTGAGCCCAGGCTGAAACTGCGAGAAAAGATTTGTGGTATTTTGAAAGAAACTACAGGAGATTTCAGCAGAACATGAACACATTCTTGTTCAGCCTCTCATCCTCATGTTGTACGTGGGTTCCCCCCTCACCACCAGTCCACCACCCCTCACTCCACTATCCTGTTTTCCCTCACTCCCTCCCTATCTGGTCTGGAAGAGACTATAGTTAGGAACATTCAGATGTTGCTGCCTTCAATGGGTAATTTTATTCTAACAGGCTTGCTTTACTCACAAGAAATCATATTGGGACACTCCCTGACTATCCTACTCCTGACCTAACAACCAGCACCCCTCCCCTGCAAATTCCTGTCTCCCCACAAAACCCTGAAGCAGTAAGGAAGAGTCCTTAATCTCTCCAGGATGTGCTGTGTCCATCACATGATGACATGCCTTCTCTGTGTATGCTATTAAGGCTGCATTAGGTAATAGCCATGTCCATCTCTACAACTTTAAATTGGGAGTTGTTACACAGATCAGGGCTTTGGATTAATTAGGGAACCTGAATAAGTAACATGTCAGCATTATCAGGCATCCAAATATGGTTAGACATGTGGTTCTCCTTCCTTCTCTAGTACAAAGCTGTGCAGCACAGCATAGTGGTCACAGCCAAATGTAGGCTTTAGAGACCCACTGATCTGAGTTCAAATCCCCAGCTCCCTAGCTCTGTGTCTTGGCAAGTTACTTAACACCCACTGTGCCTCAATTTGCTCATCCATAAAATAGACAAGACTAATATTCAATTGATGTGCATGAGTATGGCCCTACTGATTGTCTAAAGGCATCAATTCTTTTTTTTTAACATTTATTTTTGGAGAAACAGAGAGAGACAGAGCACGAGCGGGAGAGGGGCAGAGAGAGAGGGAGTCACAGATTCTGAAGCAGGCTCCAGGCTCTGAACTGTCAGCACAGAGCCCAACGCAGGGCTGGAACTCACGAAGCTCGAGATCAGAGATCATGAGCTGAGCCAAAGTTGAACGCTTAACCAACTGAGCCACCCAAGCACCCCTAAAGGCATCCATTCTGATTGATCAGGGCCTATGCCTTTGTGGTTATTAAATATTTACCTTGTAGGATTGTTCTGAGGATTACATGAGATAGTGTACGTAAAGTGTTTGGCACAAAAGAGCAGTATAAATAGTGGTTTCCTGACTATAAAAGAGGAAGGTACATTTTTTTTCTCCCTTCTCCATTCTGAGGGGACAGAGCCTCCTGCCCTTGCATCAAAGTTTCTGTACTTACAAAGAATATAATCAGGAATAGTCTAAATCTTGTCTCTTACTCAATTGCCTTCTAATTTACCAAATGCTTCCTGACATTCAGATGTCTCAACTTCTTTATCAAGTCTTTTCTCAGCAAATACATGAGGAAGGGATTTATTAGATTAAACTGGATTACAAACTTGTGGCAATAACCAGTGGCAGACCTCATCTACTTCTTTTGTATGGGTTGCTCCACTTTCCAACCATCTCAGCTATATCTTAAATAAGTACAAGTCTACTACTGCTAACTATCTAGCCCAGAATCATGACTTTGAGGAATCAAAATGGACATTTGCTCAACTTCTTAGTAAGTCCAGTTCCTGGAGTTACCTAGAGAACAGTCTCCAAACATCCCAGCTGAGTTTCCATATTTACATTAAAAATGGCTATCCAATCACTATATGCAATTGTAAGATCATACATTCCAGACAAAGTACAGCTAACCCTTAAACAATGCAGGGGTTAGGGGCTCTGACACTTCCCCCATGCAGTTGAAAATCCATGTATGGGTGCCTGGGTGGCTCACTGGCTAGGCATCAGACTTCAGCTCAGGTCATGATGTCATGGTTCGTGAGTTTGAGCCCCGCATTGGGCTCTGTGATGAGAAAGCAGAGCCTGCCTCAGATCCTCTGTCTGCCTCTCTCTGCCTCTCTCTCTCTCTCTCTCAAAAAAAAAATTTTAAAAAAAAAATCTGTGTATAACTCTTGACTCCCCAAAAACTTAACTACTGTTTACCAGAAGCCTGAACAATAATATAAACAGTTGGTTAACACACACTTTGTATGTTAAATGTATTATATATTGTCTTCATATAATAAAGGAAGCTAGAGAAAAGAAAATGTTATTAAGAAAATCATAAGGAGGGGCGCCTGGGTGGCTCGTTGGTTAAGCACCCAACTTTGCCTCAGGTCATGATCTCACGGTTCATGAATTCAAGCCCTGCATCAGGTTCTGTGCTGACAGCTCAGAGCCTGGAGCCTGCTTGGGATTCTGTGTCTCCCTCTCTCTCTGTTCCTCCCCTGCTCATTCTCTCTCTCTCTCTCTCTCTCTCTCTCTCTCCCTCTCTCCCTCTCTCCCTCTCTCTCTCTCAAAAATAATAAACACTTAAAAAATAAAATCATAAGAAAAAGAAACTATATTTACAGTACTGTGCTGTATTTATCAAAAATATATTTGTGTATAAGTAGACCCATGCAGTTGAAACATGTATTCAAGTTTCAACTGTGTATATCACAATCACATAAACCATATTTATATATTTTTATCTCCTATTGGTTCTGTTTCTCTGACTGAACCATGACTGATACAGACCACCACCTCTCACTCCCAGGGCCTGACCATTACTATTCATCTTGAAACCATCATAAATAACCTCAACATGGCTTTTATCTATTTATGTCAGTCACTCTAAGACTCCCAAGACCCATTCCTCTCTTTGAGTGTAGTCTGACAGCTCTGTGTATTGCTTTTATGACTCCATATCCCTCCTCCCCAACTTCTGAAACCCTTTCCTACTATGCTTTGTAGAATGCATGGACAGCTATCACCAATTCCCCTATCTCTGCAACTGCGTCTCTGCATATTCCCTTCATCTTCTCCCTCAACTGAAATTAAACTCCACGGTCCTTAGTGTCCCTGAAACCCTCTTTAAATGGTGCTGTCTTCTCTCCCACACCTCTAGCACCACTAGGCCTGGAAGTGTCAAAGGTATCCTCCTTGTTTTCACTTCCAGGATATTCTCCTCCCTCCCTCCTCAAGAACAATCCCCAGCTTTGAGGGTCCTCAGATTAAATCACTCACTGTCTGTCCTCAGAGCAACCACTGACCCCTGGATGACTCACACTGCTTCCTTGAAGATTTTAGCACCCAGTTCACTGTTACTCCCTGCAACATTATTCCTGTCATAATTCTGGGTCATTGCAGTATGCACATAGATGATCTTAATGATAGTCTGGACTCTCAGTTCCTTAACCTCTTCTCCCCTAAATATCTTGCCCTCCACCCTACTTGACCCACTAACCCACTAACCCACATGGTCATACCACTGACCTTATAATTACTACCACAAAACAAAACAAAAAACCCTATTCCTCCCTTTTCTCACCTTCAAACATCCCACTTTTCAACTAACACTGCCTCCTTTCTAACCCATGTTATTGTTTCTCCACCCTAACAGTACTATGGCCCCATTCATTAAACCTGCCTCTCCCACTTCCCTTCATGTGTTCACTTCCCTCCCTATCCAGCTTAAATTTCATGGTCAATCATTATATTAATTCCTCTACATGTGCTCTCAATTAGTGATTTGAGATTTTCTTTTCTAATAAATATTTAATGCTATAAATTTCCTGGTGAGCACCACTTTTGCTACATCCCACAAATTTCAATATGTTTTCTTTTCATTTTTATTTAATTAAAAATATTATTAAATTTGCCTTGAGAATTTCCTCTGACCCCTGACTTATTTAGAAGAATACTTTTCAAGCTCCAAAAATTTGGGGATTTCCCAGATATCTTCCCAATGATAATTTCTAGTTTAATTCCAATATGGTCTGATTTGCATGATTTCTATTTCAAATTTGCCAAATGTTTCTTATGGCCCCGAATATGGTCTAACTTCGTAATTGTTCCATGTGCACTTAAGGTCTGTATTATGTTGGGTGGAGTATTTCATAAGTGTCAGTGGGTTCAAGTTGGTTGATAATGTTCTTCATATTATCTATATCTTCACTGGTTTTCTGTCTACTCATTCTATCAATTATTGATAGAGGAATGTTGGAATCTTCAACTATAATTATGGATTCGTCTATTTCTCCTTTAAGTTGTTTTTGCCTCATGAATTTTGAAACTCTTGTTAAGTACATACATATTTAGGATGGTTATATCTTCTTGAAAATTGATACCTTTATCATTATGCAATGTCCCTTTCTATCCCTGAAAATATTCATTGCTCTGAACTTGGCTTTGTCTGAAATTAACATAGCTAGGTCAACTTTAGATAATAATATCTGTATGGTATATCTTTCTCCCATTTTACTTTTAATTTATTTCTTTACATTTAAAGTGGGTTTCTTGTAGAGAGCATGTAGTTGGGTTGTGTTTTTTTTAATGTTTTATTTATTTTCAAGAGAGAGAGAGACAGAGTGCAAGTGGGGGAAAGGCAAAGAGAGAGGGAGACACAGAATCTGAAGCAGGCTCCAGGCTCTGAGCTGTCAGCACAGAGCCTGATGCGGGACTTGAACCCACGAACTGTGAGATCATGACCTGAACCAAAGTCAGACTTAACCAACTGAGTCACCCAGGTACCCCCAGTTGTGCTTTTTAATCCAGCCCGACAATCTCTGTCTTTTAACTGGTATGTATAGATCTTTCACATTTACAGAATTATTGATATCATTTAAATAAAATCTATCATCTTGCTAGCTGATTTCAGTTTGCTATGTCTTTTCTTTGTTTTTTCCAGCCTCTACTTCTTTTTTCTCTTGGGTTAATTGACCACTTTTTGGAATTATTTTTTGTAGTAAGAGATGTATGGCATAATTAGGATTTTAACAATTTTAGGTGTACAATTCACTGGCATTATTATCCACAATATTGTGCAACCATTACTACTATCTGTTTCCAAAACTTTTTCATCACCTAAAACAAAAACCCTGTAACCATTAAGCAGTAACTCCCTATTTCCACCATGCCCAAGCCCCGGGTAACCTCTAATTTACTTTTTTGTCCATATGACTTTGCCAATTCTAGATATTTCAGATAAGTGGAATCATACAGTATTTGTCCTCTTGTGTCTGGCTTCTTTTACTTAGCAGAATGTTTTCAAGGTTCATCCATGTTGCAGCATGTATCAAAACTCCATTTCTTTTATTGGCTAAGTAATAATCCATTGCATTATGTATCACATTGTGCTTATCCATTCACCTGTTGATGGACACTGAGTTGTTTCCACCTTTTGTCTATTGTGAATAATCCTGCAGTGAACATTGGTGTAAGAGTACCTGTTTGATACTATTTTTTTCGGTTCTTTTGGGTATATGCCAAAAAGTGGAATTGCTATGAAACTCTATGATTCACCTTTTAAGGAACTAACTAGACTGCTTTCCACATCTGTTACACCATTTTACATTCCCACCAACAATGTATGAGGGTCTAATTTCTTCTATCCTTGCCAACACTTACTTATTTTCTGTTTGTTTTTTCTATGATAGCCATCCTGGTAGGTGTGAAGTGGGATCTCACTGTGATTTTTATTTGTATTTCCCTAATGATTAACAATGTTGAGCATCTTTTCATGTATTTACTGGCCATTTGTATATATCCTTTGGAGAAATGTCTTTTCAAATGCTTTGCCCATTTTTAATAGGATTGTCTTTTCATTGTTAAGTTATAAAAGTTTTTTTTATATACTCTGGATATTAAACCTTATCAGATATAAGATTTGCAAATATTTTCTCCCAACCTATAGATTTTCTTTTCACTTTTTAAAATAATGTTCTTTGATGCTCAAGAATTTTAATTTTGGTCAAGTCCAGTTTATTTTTCCTTTTGTTGTCCAAGTTTTTGATGCCATATCTAAGAATGCATTGCCAAATCTAATATCATGAAAGTTGATTGTCCTGTTTTCCTCTAAGAGTTTTACAGTTTAGCACTTACTTTAGGTCTTTGATCCCTCTGGAGTTAATTTTTGTAAATGGTATGAGGTAGGGATCAATCTTCATTCTTTTGCATCTAAATATCTAGTTTTCCCATTGCCATCTGTTAAAGAGGCTTCTTTCTCCCATTGAACAGTCTTTACCCCCTTGTTGAAAATCAATTGATCATAGGTATTTCAGTTTATATCTGTACTCTCAATTCTATTTGTCTATATGTCTATCTTTTTTTTTTTTTTTAGGGGAAAGTGCAAACGCAGTCACCCACTACCACAAATTATGTAGTCCAGTTTCCCACATTTGGGGAAATCGCTGGAGTCAGCACATCCAGAGTACAATGGATAAGCCTCGCCCTGGGAAAACCCCTTTCGTGATATTGGTATCTCCCCTGCCAGGTAAGTATCTATATATCTATCTTTATGCCAGGATTACATTGCTTTAATTACTATAGCTTTGTAATAAACTTTGGAATGAGAAGCTGAGTCCTCCAACTTTATTTCCTTTTAAAGATTGTTTTGGTTATTTGGAGTCCTTTGCAATTCCATATGAATTTGAGGATTGGCTTTTCCATTTCTACATTTCTACAAAAGTCATTTTTTTGATAGCATTTTTTTAAATCCATTTTGATAGAGATTGCATTCAATCTGCAGACTGGCATCTTAACAATATTAAGTCTGCTAATCCATGAACATGGGATGTGTTTCCATTTCCTTGGGTCATAGTTAATTTATTTCAGGAATATTTTATAATTTTCAGTGTATAAGTATTTAACCTCCTTTGTTAAGTTGTTCCTAGATATTTTATTCTATTGCATGCTATTATAAATGGAATTGTTCTTAATTTCTCTTTTGGATTTTTCGTTGCTGGTATAGAAACACAACTTTTGTTTGTTTGTTTGTTTGTTTTATAAATCAATTAATTTTTAAATTTATATCCAAGTTAGTTAGCATATAGTGCAACAATGATTTCAGGAGTAGATTCCTTAATGCCCCTTACCCATTTAGCCCATCTCCCCCCTCCCACAACCCCTCCAGCGACCCTCTGTTTGTTCTCTATATTTGAGAGTCTCTTCTGTTTTGTCCCCCTACCTGTTTTTATATTATTTTTGCTTCCCTTCCCTTATGTTCATCTGTTTTGTATCTTAAATTCCTCATATGAATGAAGTCACATGATATGACTGACTGACCTTCTCTGACTGACTAATTTCACTTAGCATAATTCCCTCTAGTTCCATCCATGTAGTTGCAAATGTCAAGATTTTATTCTTTTTGATTGCCAAGTAATACTCCATTTTGTGTGTGTGTGTGTGTGTGTGTGTGTGTGTGTCTTCTTTATCCATTCACCCATCGATTAACATCTGGGCTCTTTCCATACTTTGGCTAGTGTCAATAGTGCTGCTATAAACATTGGGGTGCATGTGCCCCTTCAAAGCAGCACATCTGTATCCCCTGGATAAATACCTAGTAGTGCAATTACTGGGTCATAGGGTAGTTCTATTTTTAATTTTTTGAGGAACCTCCATATTGTTTTCTAGAGTGGCTGCACCAGTTTGCATTCCCACCAGCAGTGCAAAAGAGATCCTCTTTCTCCACATCCTTGCCAATATCTGTTGTTGCCTGAGTTGTTAATGTTAGCCATTCTGACAGGTGTGAGGTGGTATCTCATTGTTGTTTTGATTTGTCTTTCCCTGATGATGAATGATGTTGAGCATTGTTTCATGTGTCAGTTGGCCATCTGGATGTCTTCTTTGGAGAAGTGTCTATTCATGTCTTTTGCCCATTTTTTCACTGGATTATTTGTTTTTTGGGTGTTGAGTTTGATAAATTCTTTGTAGATTTTGGAAACTAACCCTTTATCTGATATGTCATTTGTAAATATCTTCTCCCATTCTATTGGTTGCCTTTTAGTTTTGCTGATTGTTTCCTTCGCTGTGCAGAAGCTTTTTATTTTGATGAGGTCCCAATAGCTCATTTTTGCTTTTTTTCCCTTGCCTCTGGAGACGTGTTGAGTAAGAAGTTGCTGTGGCCGAGTTCAAAGAGGTTTTTGCCTACTTTCTCCTCTAGGATTTTGAAGGCTTCTTGTCTTACGTTTAGGTGTTTCATCCACTTTGAGTTTGTGTATGGTGTAAGAAA
The DNA here is from genome assembly GCF_046562875.1 of Panthera onca. NCBI lineage: Eukaryota > Metazoa > Chordata > Mammalia > Carnivora > Felidae > Panthera > Panthera onca. Next base: position 71,150,555 of record NC_138357.1, read on the forward strand.
GTGGACCAGGTTCATTTTTATGCATGTCATTGTCCAGGTTTCCCAGCACCATTTGCTGAAGAGACTGTCTTTATTCCATTGGATATTCTTTCCTTATTTCTCAAAGATTAGTTGGACATATGTTTTTTGGTCCATTTCTGGGTTTTCTGTTCTGTTCCATTGATCTAAGTGTCTGTTTTTGTGCCAGTACCATACTTTCTTGATGATTACAGCTTTGTAATATATCTTGCTGTCTGAGATTGGAATGCCTCTAGCTTTGGTTTTCTTTTTCAAGATTGCTTTGGCTATTTGGGTCTTTTCTGGTTCCATACAAATTTTAGGATTGTTTGTTCTAGCTCTGTGAAGAATGCTGGTGTTATTTTGATAGGGATTGCATCGAATATGTAGATTGCTTTGGTTAGTATTGACATTTTAACAATATTTGTTCTTCCACTCCACGTGCATGGAGTATTTTTCCATTTTTTTGTGTGTCTTCTTCAATTTCTTTCATAAGTTTTCTATAGTTTTCAGTGAGAAACACAACTGGTTTTTTATTATTTTATGTCTTGTATCTTTCCTGAATTTATTAGCTCTAGCAGCTTTAAAAAGATTCTTTGTGATTTTCTTTACATAGGGTCATGTCATCTGGGAATAGAGAAAATTGTACTTCTTCTTTTCCAATTTGTATATTTTTTATTTATTCTTCCACCTAATTATTCTGGCTAGAATTTACAATATGAAGTTAAATAGCAGTGGTTAAAGTGGGCATTCTTGTCTTGTTCTTGATCTTAGGGGGAAAGCTTCTAGTGTTTCAGCATGAATATGATGTTAGCAGTGTGTTATAAGGTTTTTTAATCTCTAAAAAAAATGTTTTGTAAAGCACATTTTTTTTATTCAACACCGTATCATAAACATGTTTCCAAAAAGCAAAAATATTTTTGTATGATTAATACATCCAAGAAATAAATGACAAGTTTGAGAATCTTATACAGCATTGGAAAGAATCATTAAACTCAAAGATAGAAAAATATCCAGAATGAAACTCAAAGGGACATAAATATGGAAGACACAGAAGAAATTATAAAAGACAAAGGGATACAGTGAGAAAGTCTAACATATGTGTAATTGGATTCCCAAAAGGAGAAATGATGGGGTAGAAGCAGTGTTTATAGAAATAAATTTCTAAAATTGAGAAAAGATATCCAACATAAGTTCAAAAATCCCTAGAGTTCAAGCAATATAAATCAAAAGAAAAACAAATCTAGGCACTTTATAATGAAACTGCTAGAAATAAAAAAGATTAAAAAGAGAAATTCCTAAAAACATACAGAGAAACAGTATGGTAGTTTTTCAAAACATTAAAAATAGAAGTACCATATGATCCAACAATTCCACTTCTGGGTATAACCCCAACACAATTGAAAGCAGGGTCTCAAAGAGATATTTATTTATTTATTTATTTATTTAATACTTTATTTATTTTTTGAGAGAGAGAGAGACAGAATGTGAAGGGGGAGGGGCAGAGAGAGAGGGAGACACAGAATTTGAGCAGGCTCCAGGTTCCGAGCTGTCAGCACAAAGCTCGACGTGTGGCTCAAACCCAGGAACTATGAGATTATGACCTAGTTGAAGTCAGACACTCAACTGACTGAGCCACCAGGTGCCCCTCAAAGAGATATTTATAAAACTATGTTTGTAGCAGCATTAATCACAATTGCCAAAAGTTAGAGGCAACACAAGTACTCATTGATGGATAAATGTATAAAAAAATACTGTATTTCCATACAGTGGAATATTATTCAGCCTTAAAAAGGAAGAGAATTCTGACACATGTGACACCATGGTTAAACCTTGAGGACATTATGTTGAGTGAAATAAGCCAGTCAAAACAAGACAACTACTGCATGATTACACTATGAGGTACTGAGAATAGCCAAATTCATAGACACAGAAAATAGAAGGTTGTTTGCCAGGGAATGAGGGGAAATGTTTAATACATACAGACATTCAGTTTTCAAAATAAAAACAGTTCTGGATATTGATTGCACAATGTGAATGTGCTTAACACTACTTAACTGTATACTTAAAAATTGTTCAGATAGTAAATTTTATGATGTGTATATTTTAACAGATGTTAAATTTTTTAGTTTAAAAAATCCAGAGAAAAAGAGTATAACTTCAAAGCAGAAATAATTAAACTAATATCTGACTTCTCAGAAAAAAATACAATCCAGAAGAGAGTGGAATAATACTGTCAAAGTGCTGAAAGACAATAAATGCCAACCTATAATTCTATACCCAGAAAGAACACCCTTAAACAATTAAGTTGAATGTCAACATATTCAGACAGGCAAAACCTGAGAGAATTCACCATAAGTAGACCAGCACTAAAGGAAATGCTAAAGGTTTTTCTTTAGGCATAAGGAAAATGATCCTAGATAAGAGGTCAGATTCAGGAATGAAGAAAATGAAAAAGAGTAAATAAGGAGGAGAGAAATAAAAAAGACTACTACTACTAATGTCTTAGGCAGTGTAAATATATGAAGAAAGTTGAAATACATAACACTAGCATGCAAGTCAGGAGGGGTGGTACACAGAATCAAAGTGTTCTAGGTCCTGGCATGGAAATCATCAATATATGAAAAAGCTCTCAGCCTCATTCGGAACCAGAAAATGCAAATGTAAACCCCAACATGATACAGCTCTATGTTCACCAGAATAGCAAAAAAAAAAAAAAGCCGACTGATACAGCCTAGTTGGTGAGGATGTAGAAGTAGTGGAATTCTCACATGCTATTCCAGTTACATCAGAGTGTCATATGCACAAAAAGTCACAGATATGGGGAAACAAAGATATGGGCAAGAAGAGTTATAAGAGGCTCATTTACAATACTTACAAACTGGAAACAACCCAATTGCCCATCAACAGTAAAACGGGCAAATTAAATTATGGCATGTTCATACAATAGAACATTTTAGAGCTGCAGTGTCTGATATAGTAGCCACTAGCCACATGTAGCTCCTTAAATTTAAATTAATGAAAATAGAATTTAAAATTCACCAGTTCCTCAGTAACATTAGCTACATTTCAAGTGTTCAATAGCCTCACGTGGTTAGTGGCTATCAAGTTGTACCATATAGACACAGAACATTTCAAATCATCACAAAAAGTATTAGCAGACAGGGGCACCTGGATGGCTTGGTTAAGCATCTGACTTCAGCTCAGGTCATAATCTCATGGTTGGTGAGTTCGAGTCCCACATTGTGCTCCGTGCTGACTGCGTGGAGCCTGCTTGGGATTCTCTCTCTCTCTCTCTCTCTCTCTCTCTCTCTCTCTCCCCCTCTCAAAAGATGAATAAACATTAAAAAAAATTACAAAAAGTATTAGCAGACAGCATGGCTACAGAGCAAGGGCTAGATATCTTTTTTATGTAAAGGGCCCAGTAGTAAATAATTTAGACTTTGCAGGCCATATGTAGTTTCAACTACTCCGTTCTGTGATTGTGGCATGAACACATCCATAGACAATATATTAATGAACAAGGGTGGCTTTAATAACACTTTATTTATGGACACTAAGACAGATATTTCGCAAAATACTATTCTTCTTGTAATTTTTTCCAACCATTTAAAAATGTAAACACCATCCTTAATAGAAAGACCATACAAAAACTGACACCAGGCCATATTTAGACTGTGGGCTATAGTTTGCCTACCCCTCCAGACACTCCTTTCTGGCTTGCCAGGTTTCTGTGGATAGGTCTGCTGCAAACCTGATCTGTCTTCCCTTGTAGGTTAGGGACTTTTTTTCCCTTGCTGCTTTCATGGTTCTCTCCTTGCCTGAGTATTTTGTGAATTTGACTATGATATGCCTTGTTGATGGTCGGGTTTTGTTGAATGTAATGGGGGTCCTCTGTGCTTCCTGGATTTTGATGTCTGTGTCTTTCCCCAAGTTAGGAAAGTTTTCCTCTATGATTTGCTCACATAACCCTTCTACCTATTTCTCTCTCTTCCCCTTCTGGGACCCCTATGATTCTGATGTTATTCCTTTTTAATGAGTCACTGATTTCTCTAATTCTTAACTTGTGCTCTTTTGCCTTAATCTCCCTCTTTTTTTCTGCTTCATTATTCTCTATAAGTTTGTCCTTTATATCGCTGACTCTCTGTTCTGCCTCATCCATCCTTGCTGCTGCTGCATCCATCCGTGATTGCAGCTCAGTTATAGCATTTTTAATTTCATTCTGGCTAGTTTTTACTTCTTTTATCTCTGCAGAAAGGGATTCTAATCTATTTTTGACTCCAGCTAGTATTCTTATTATCGTGATTCTAAATTCTGGTTCAGACATCTTGCTTGTATCTGTGTTGGTTAAATCCCTGGCTGTCGTTTCTTTGTGCTCTTTCTTTTGGGGTGAATTCCTTTGTTTTGCCATTTTGAAGGGAGAAAAGGAATTAATGAGGTAGAAAAATTAAAATTAAAAATATTAAAATTAAAAAATATTAAAATTAAAAACACACACACAAATAGAATAAATTATGCTAGATACTAGGTGTGTTTTGGTCTGGGTGTTGAAAGTGGTTTGACAGATTAGAGGAAAAAAAGGGGGGAAAAGAAAAAAAAAGGAAATCGTTTGAGAATTTGAAAAAATGAATACACTGAAGTAGACTAAAATGAGATGATGGAGGTAAAACAGAATTTGAAAAAATGTACACAGAAGTAAAGAATATAGTAGAAAAAATTAAAGAAAAATATTTTTATGAAAAATTAAAAATAAAAATGAATTTTTTCTTTTTCTATATTCAATAAAAAGAAAAGAAATGAAAAAGATAAAAAAGAGAAAAAACAAAAAACAAAAAAAGGAAATCATTTGAAAATTTTAAAAAGTGAACACACTGTAGTAGACAAAAATAAAATGATGGAAGTAAAATAGAATTGGAAAAAACTTACATAAAAGCAAAAAATTTGGTAAAAAAATTAAACAAAAATATTTTTAATAGAAATTGAAGGTAAAAATGAAGTTTTTCTCTTTCTGCATTCAAGAAAAAGAAAAGAAAAGAAAAAGAAAAAAAAGAAAAAGAAAAAAGAAAAAAATCGTTTGAAAATTTGAAAAGGTGAATACACTGAAGTAGACTAAAATAAAATGATGGAAGTAAAATAGAATTTGAAAAAATTTACACAAAAGTAAAACATATAGTAATAAAAATTAAAGAAAAATATTTTTAATAAAAATTGAAAATAAAAATGAATTTTTTCTCTTTCTGTATTCAAGAAAAAGAAGTGTAAAAGAGAAAAGAAAAAGAAATAAAGAAAATTGATAGACCTGCTAACAGACTGAAGTAAGACTGAAATTACTTCATTTTCCCCTAGAAGTCAGTCTATGTAGCACTTTATAGTCCATAAAGTAAGCCAGCGGTGAGACGTGTTCTTGAAGAGCGAGGTTGGCCCAGTTGGGCAGGGCTCAGTGTAATGGCTCCGCTCTCCACTAGATGTCACTGCTAGCCTACTGAGGTGGAGTGTTGTGGTGCTCGTAGGTGCGTATGCACGTGAGCAGGAGTGGTGAAAATAGTGCCACCCAGCTACCCCGTCTGTTCTCTCAGATCAGCAATTGCGCACCCGTCCTCTGTCTTCAGCTCTCGTCCACTTCCCGCTTTTTCACTCTCCATGACCAGGCCCCTGGCAGTACCTCTCTCCTGAGTTTTGTCTCAGATGCGGCTGTTTTCCCTGACCCCTTACTTGTGAAGGACTGTGGCTTTGACCCGTTCCACCCTTCTACGGGAGGGTCTCACAGAGCAATGGCCGAATGAGCAATGGCCAAATGCCGGCTGCACCCAGGAACGCTTGCTGGACCTTGCTGCTGCTAGTGCCCCGAGACTATGGCCAGGTGCCAGCCTGCCCCAGAAAAAGTTCGCGAGATAGTGTAGCAGCAGCGTTTCAGGGATTATGGAAGATCACAACACACATCTGGCACCAGGCTTAACGCTTAACGACCTTGTTCCAGCACCAGCGAATGTGGCCACTTTCTGAGGTCTGCTGGGACTAGGTGGCTTCAACAGTCTCTACCAAATGTCCTTCCAGCAGTGGCCCAAGATCCTCCCCAACCCCACTCTTTTCCTGGGGATTTGCCCTTCCCACCAGAGCACTGACAGGTATTGAGCTGCAGAGTTGCAGACTGCACTCCCCTTGTTTACAGTCTTAATGGAATTTAAACCTTCTCCTTTCTCCTTTCTCTCTTTTTAGTTTAGTCCCTGCAGCTGTTTCCAATTGTCCACTTTCTCTCCAGCGGCTTTTGGGGAGGGGTGCTTTTCCTGTATTCTCCCCCCCCACCCCACCCCCATCTCCATCCTCCCTCCGCTTGCAAAAACACCTCCCTTCCTGTGCCTTCTCGCTCCCCAAGTTCACTTCTCCGTGCCGCATACCTGCTGAATTCTGTGGTTCAGGTTGTGCAGATTGTTGTGTTAATCCTCCAGTCAGTTTTCTAGGTGTTTAGGATGGTTTAGTGTTGGTCCGGCTGTATTTCACGGACGTGAGACACACAAAAATCTTCCATGCTCTTCCGCCATCTTGGTTCCTCCTCAGAAGACTTTAACGGTGAAACAGGAAGTGGGCCCTTACTAGTTACCAAAAATGCTGGTACCTTGATCTTGGACATTCCAGCCTCCAGAACTGTGAGAAATACATTTCTGCCATTAATAAGCCACCCAGTCTATGGTATTCTGTTATAGCACCTCAGATTGACTAAGTAGAAAATTTCCTGGAATTGAAGGACACACATCTTCAGGCTGAAAAGGTATACTGAATATACAACAAAATGCACCTCATAAAAAAAATCACCAAATCAAATATTTCCAAACTTCAGGAATACAGAAAATATATTGATATTGGTCAAATAGGAAAAAAATGATACTATGGCTGGATAAGCCAATGCACGTAAATTAAACAACTTAGAGGAATGAGACCAATAGCTCGAAAACCTCAAATTACCAAAATTATCCACTATCAAATAGTAATTTGGGTACTCCTATAAATAAATTGCATTCGTAGTGAAATGCCTTCCAAAAAAGAAAACCACAGGCCCAGATGGTTTCACTGGTGAATTGTGCCATACATTTAAAGAATTAACATCAATTTTTAAAAACCTCTTTCCAAAAATAGAGCAGGAGAGAACAGTTTCCAACACCTTTCTTGAGGCCAGCATAAATTACCCTAAAATCAAAACCAAAGGCAAAGAAAAAAGAAAAGAAAGCAAGCAAGAAACTTCAGGTGAACAGTTTCATGAACATAGACACAAAAATCCTCAACAAAATATTAGCAAATTGATTCCACCAATATATACAAAGAAAAATATATCTCGAACAAGTGGTGTTTATTCCAGGAATACAAGGCTGGCTCAATGTTTGTAAAAACAACTGATTAAAGCCATTGTATTAATTGCTTATAAAGGAAAAGCCACATTATCATGAAAATTCATTAAGAAGAAGCTTTTGACATCTATTCAAGATGAAAACTCAGCAAAGTATGAATAGAAAGGGACTTCCTCAACCTAATAAAGGGCATCTACATAAAACCTACAGCTAACATACTTGATAGTAAAAAAAGTGAATGGCTTCCCCTTAAGATCTAAAACAAGGCAAGGATGTCCATACTTACCATTCCTATTCCACATCATACTGAAAATCCTAGCTAGTATAATAATTCCAGAAAAATAAATAAAAGACATTCCAGTGGGAAAGGAAGAAATAAAACTGCCCATATTCATGGGCAACATGATTATCCACTATAGAAAATCCCATGAAATCTAGAAAAAAATTCCTATAACTAACAAATGAGGTTAGTAGGATCACAGGCTACAACATGAATACACAAAAATCCATTGTATTTCTGTATACAATAAATGTACAAATGGAAACCAAAAGTTTAAAAACCAATAAAATTTGCAATATTTCCAAAGCATGAAATATTTAGGAATGAACCTAACAAAGTATACACAAGATCTACATGCTGAAAGCCACAAAGTGCCAGTGAAAGAAACCCAAGAAATAATTAAATGAAGAGACAAACCATACTAATGGATGGGAATACCCAACATAGTAAAGATATCAGTTTTATTAAAACTAATCTATTTAAGTTTCATGTAATATAATAAAAACACCAGCAAGAGTTTTTTTGTATATATGGACAAAGTGATTCCAAAATTTATATATAAAAGCAAAGTATCTATAATCACTAAAAACAATTTTTAAAAGAATAGAGTTGGAGGAATGACTCTACCTGCCTTTAAAATTTAATATGATGTGGGGTGCCTGGGTGGCTCAGTCGTCTGAGCATCCAACTTCAACTCAGGTCATGATCTCGCCATTCCCAAGATCAAGCCCCACGTCGGGCTCTGTGCTAACAGCTGGGAGCTTCGAGCCTGTTTCTGATTCTGGGTCTCTTCTCTCTCTGCCCCTCCCCTGCTTGTGCTATGTCTCTCTCTCCCCAAAATAAATAAACATTTAAAAATTTTTAAAAATTAATACAATCCTACGTGGCAGAAAAAGAAATCAAGGAATCAACCCCACTTACAATTGCACCAAAAACAATAAGATACCTAGAAATAAACCTAAGAGGCAAACGATCTGTGCTCTGAAAACGATAGAAGACTTATGAAAGAAATTAAAGAAGGCACAAAGAAATGGAAAAGCATTCCGTGCTCATGGATTGGAATTACACTGATAAAATGTGTATACTACCCAAAGCAATCCACACATTTAATGCAATCCTTATCAAAATCAAACAATCCTAAAATTTGTATGGAACCAGAAAAGACCCCGAATAGCCAAAGCAATCCTGAAAAGGAAAAGCAAAACTGGAGGCACCACAATTCTGGATTTCAAGCTATATTACATAGCTGTAGTCATCAAGACAGTATGGTACTGGCACAAAAACAGACACATAGATCAACAGAACAGAATAGGAAACTCAGAAATGTACCCTCAACTACATGGTCAACTCATCTTCGACAAAGCAGGAAAGAATATCCAATGGAAAAAAAGAGGGTCTCTTCAACAAATGGTGTTGGGAAAACTAGACGTCGACATGCAGAAGAATGAACCTGGACCACTTTCTTACTTGATACACAAAAATAAATTCAAAATGAATGAAAGACCTAAATGTAAGACAGGAAACCATCATAATCCTAGGGGAGAACACAGGCAGCAACCCCTTTGACCTCAGCCGGAGCAACTTCTTATTAGACACGTCACTGAGGGCAAGGGAAATGAAAGCAAACATGAACTATCAGGACTTCTTCAACATAAAAAGTTTCTGCACAGCAAAGGAAACAATCAACAAAACTAAAAGGCAGCCTGAAGAACAGGAGAAGATATTTGCCAAAGACATATCTAATCAGGGGTTAGTAACCAAAATCTATAAAGAACTTACCAAACTCAACACAATAGACACTTTTCCGAAGAAGACATCCAGATGGCTAACAGACACATGAAGAGATGCTCAGCATCACTCATCATCAGGGAAATACATATCAAAACCACGATGAGATACCACCACATGCCTGTCAGAACTGCTAAAATTAACAAGTGTTGGAGGGGGATGCAGAGAAAGGGAAATCCTCTTACACTGCTGGTGGGAATGCAAACTGGTGTAGCCACTCTGGACAACAGTGTGGAGGTTCTTCAAAAAACTAAAAATAGAACTACACTATGATCCAGCAATTGCACTATTGGGTATTCACCCAAGGTTACAAAAACACAGAATTGAAGGAGTACATGCACCCCAATGTTTATAGCAGCATTATCAATAGCCAAACAATGGAGAGCGCCCAAATGTCCATCAACTGATGATTGCATAAAGAAGATGTGGTATATATATGCAATGGAATATTACTCAGCCATCAAGAAGAATGAAATCTTGCCATTTGCAATGACGTAGATGGAGCTAGAATGTATTGTGCTCGGCAAAATAAGTCAATCAGAGAAACACAAATATACGATTTCACTCATATATGGAATTTAGAAAACAAAACAGATGAACATAGGGGAAGAGGGGGGAAGAGAAGAAAGGGAAACAAACCATAAGAGACTCTTAACGATAGAGAACAAACTGAGAGTTGATGGAGGGAGGTGGGTAGGAGATGGGCAAGGTGGGTGATGGGTATGAAGGAGGGCACTTGCTGTGATGAGCAGTGGGTGTTGTATGTAAGTAATGATTCACTGAATTCTACTTCTGAAACCAATATTGCATTGTATATTAACTAATAAAAAATAAATAATAAATAAAATTTTTAAAAACTCAATATAATGCTACAATACTTAAGACAATGTGATATTAGTGAGGAGATAAACATATAAATCAATAGAACAGAATAGAGGCTCCAGAAATGCACCCGCACAAATACTACCAACTGATTTGGACAAATGTACAAAACAAATTCACTGGATAAGGCACAGTCTTTTCAAAAGTGGCATTGCACTCTTTAGGTATCCATGTGCAAAGAAAAAAGAATATGTGCCTCTAACTCACATCTTATACAAAACTTATCTCAAAATAGATCATATATGTAAATATAAAAGATAAAGCTATAATACCTATGAAAGAAAACATAAGAAAGTTTCTTCATGACCTGGGGATACATGATTCTGAGACATAACACCAAAAACATGTCAGAAATATTAAGGAACGAGTGTTAAAATGACTTCATCAGAATTAAAAACTTTTATTCTGAGAAAGACCCTGTAAAGAGAGTTAAAAAAAAAAAGGAGTACTTAGAAATATTTGTCAATTACATATCCAACTACGATCCAGATACACAAAGAACTCCTAAAACACAACAATAAGAAAATGAACAGCTTAATTAAGAAATGGGCAAAACACTTGACAGACACTTCAAAAGAGGATATAAGAATAGCAGATGAGCACATGAAAACATGTTATTAGCCATTAGGAAAATGCAAATTAAAACCACAATGAGATGCCACTGCATACCTATTAGAATAGCTGAATTAAAACATACTGACAAAACCAAGTGCTGGTGAGGAGTTGAAGTTAATGAAAAGCTCAGATATTGATGCAGGGAATGCAAAATGGTACAGCCACTCAGTGAAGCAGTTTGCCAGTTTGTTATAAAGGTGAACATGGAGTGACCATAACACCCAGCAATCCCACTCCTGGGTGTTTTCCCTAGAAAGTGAAATTTTACATTTACCAAAAAAATTGGCAACAATGGACATAGCAATCTTATACATGATCACTCCAAACTTAAATAAATCAAGATGTCCTTCAAGAGATGAATGGAAAAACAACCTCTGCTTCATCCATGCACTGGAACACTACGTAGCCAATATAAAGGAAAGTAAAATCAATATATGCACAATTTGGGTGAATCACAGATGCATGATGCTGAAGGAAAGAAGCCAGACTCAAACAATTACATATTGTATCATTATGTTTGTATACAATTCTGGAAAGGTAAAAATATATGAATGGGAAACACATCCCTGGTTATCAAAGGTCCGGGATGGGGGAGACTGTGAATACAAAAGAGCATAATGAGGGAGACTTTATGTATAATGAAGCTATTTTATATCCTGTTGTGGTGAAGAATACACAAATTTATATCTGAAAAGGCTTGGGACAAATAAAGCATTCAAAATAATGGCAGCCTTCTCCAAATTGACATTGGAAGTTAAAAAAAAAAAAAACAGTGGATCAATGCCTGAAAAATCCTTGGTGGGAAATTTCAGCCTCAGATTTACACATTGAGGTATCAGTTAAGTCTGACATAAAAGCAAACTTTGCTCATGCAAAGTCTCAAAAGAAATCACCTCCCATGTGCCTTTTCTCAGGAAGTTCCTGGAGGATGTGTCCCATCAGAATTATTGTAGTACACTAAAAAAAAAAAAAAAAAAAAAAAAAAAAAAAAAAAGTGGGTCCCAATAGGCACCAGATCCCAACTGGGGGCCTAGCAAGGGAATGTTCTAGATCAATATAGCACCCTAGCACCCTGAATAACCAATAAAGACTGGAACATGGTTAGGGAACGTGCACTTGAAGAACAAAGGAATGAAGACATTTGAAGATTTAGAAAATACTGGTGATAGGTCTATGACAGAAATGTATGTTCCTTTAGTCGCATTCACTGTAGTGTATGTAGTGTTCCAGGTCTTGGAACAGTGCCTCGCACGTGATAAGCATTCAATAACACTTTGTGAAATGTGAAAAAGAGAGGAAGTGTGAATGGGAGGACAGGAATTTGATACAGTGAGTACACACAACTTTTTAGAAGGAGTTTTTCTATAAGGCTGAGCAGAGAGATGTGGGGTAACTCGAATGGAAGGTGGGATTAGAAGAGGGTTTTTTAAGGAGGGAGAGAGGACAGGACTGTACGTTGATACGAGTGATGCCAACTGGAGGAAAACACTTATGAGAAAGGAGGGAAGTTTTTTGCTGGTTGCCCTGTATTCTCAGGGAAATGGGAAGCAAAGTCATCAGGTGAGAGTGAAGACAGGTGAGTGATGAGAAAGAATCCCGATATCCTCAACATCTCCAGATGTTCCCCCCTAATTGTCTTGCTCACCTGAGAGCTGGCTGTTTCCTAAGAGCATCACTTTCCTTGAAGGGTTTTTCAGGTGGTATCATGGTCTCTCACACACCTATACCACCAGAGGGCTAAATCCTTGCACAATCTAGACCCCTTCCAAGTTGTCGAGATGAGTTTCATGGCCCTCGGTATGTTCTATCTTTGAAAATGATTATGTGGACTTGAAAAGAATGTGTATTCAAATGTTGTTGAACAGAGTGTTTCATAGATGTCAGTTCAGGGTAACAGAGGCTGCTGTTCAGGGTAACAGAGGCTGCAGTTCAGGTCTTCTGTATCCTTGAGAATTTCCTGTCCAGTCCTTCTATCAGTGGATGAGACAGAGTATTAAAACCCCCAGATATTAACGTTACATGGTCTAATTCTTCCATAAACTTTGTCAAGTTCTGTCATAGGTATTTTGAGGCTCCGTACCTATGTGTGTAGAAGTTTGAAATCGTTATGTCTCCCACATCAGTGGATCCTTCTGTCGTTACGAAATGTCCACTTTTGTCTCTAGGAACACTCTCTGTCTTAAAAGTCAACTTTGTCTCTTGTTATTATGGCCACAATGGCACACTATCATCCACTGTGCTCTCACTCTCAGCGGGTTTATGCCATTATTGGAAGGATATCACCTGTCAAAAGCAGGTAGTTGAATCCATCCGTTTCTTCTACGGGATTGACACTCTCTACCTTGTGATTAAAGGGATTCATACATTCATAATATGGGTAGATTTGCAGATATTATTTTGCTACGAGTGTTATACATTTCTCATGTCTTTTTGTGCCTCCATTTCTCTGTGACTACCGTCTTCTGTGTTGGATAGATGTGTTCTTTCTTTTTTTATTATTTTTTTAACGTTTATTTATTTTTGAGACAGAGAGAGACAGAGCATGAACAGGGGAGGGTCAGAGAGAGAGGGAGACACAGAATCCGAAACAGGCTCCAGGCTCTGAGCTGTCAGCACAGAGCCCGACATGGGGCTTGAACCCACAAACCTTGAGATCATGACCCCAGCCGAAGTCAGACGCTCAACCGACTGAGCCACCCAGGCGCCCCTGGATAGATGTGTTCTAATATACCATTTGATTTCTTTGTTCCAGGGCCCCTCCCCCTGAGGTCTCAGGGCTTTCAGGGTGGCCCTTCCTTCCCTAGCAAGACCCAGCATGTGCCCTGTGCTGATAGATGCTGCAGAGTCTGCTCCCTGCCAAAGTCACAGGTGCTCGTCCCAGTGGAAGCCCTGATCTTTTCTCCATAAAGAAACTATACACCAAGGGAGTTGCAAGAAGTAGTCTGTACTGGCAGGAGCAGGGGGATATCCCTAGGATTGGATTTTGAGGGTGCTGGATCAAGAGGACAGGAATAGAAGACTGGATAATCAGGTTTTGCTGAGTAGGGGCACTTTCTCATACCACAGGGTTTAACCCACTGGCAGGGACTCCAGGAGATGGAGTAGATAGATTCACCGCCAGAGTGGCCCTCAAAAGCTCCAAGAAGGTGGTGGCCCGCATTGAGAAGTGGAAGTGCCTGCCTTGGACTAGCAGAGGGTAGAGGAAGGAACAACAAGGCTGAATGATGCAGGCGAGCTGGAACGGATAGAAAAGGTGAGGCCAGTCACATGGCCTGACCATTAAGTTCCATGAGAGGGCCCAGTGGACCCACCATTCACCAAAGTTCAGCGGTTGCTGCCCTCTGCAGGCCGATGCAGGTGATGGCAGCAAAGTGGTCCTGGCCCGAGCTCATTACCATCCATGAGAGTGATGGAATTTTGATGTAATAGAGAGCAGAGAGTGACTCTCAATCAAGAGACCTCAGGAGACTACCTTTCCTGTAACAACCGGCAAGGTCAGGGGGGCAGTCAAGAGTGCTTTGACTGGCAGGGAGCTGAGAGGATGGTTCAGACAGCCTGGCTCCCTCGGGGCAGCTACAGCCAGACAAAGGCAAAGGTGCAAGAGAAAGGGGGTGGTCGTCCCAGTAAAAAGTTACAATTTCTTGCTCAGTTCCTGGTCCTGAGCCAATTTGGAGACCAGCCCCACTGACTCAAGAGTTGGAGGAGTCCTGAGGCAGAAGGGTCAAGAAACAAGGTGATGAGTATATACATACTATGATGATGCCACCGGCCTTCCCTACAGAGAATGACTGCCATTTCTCAAGTGACAGTGCACTGGGGAAAGAGAAATACCCAGACATTTCTAGGACTATTGGACCCAGGGTCCGAGGTGACATTGATACTGGAGCCCCAAAGTGTCACCATGAGGCCTGGCTAGAGTGGGACTTAGGAGTCCCTCGTAATAAAAGGAGTTGGGATAGAGATCCAGTCATGGAAAGCCGACTGGATCCCTGGGCCAACACAGTGGTCACTTCTCTAGTCCACAAGTTGACAATTGATACATTCGGCAGTTGGAGCAAAAACCCCCACGTTGGGGCATTGGTCTGTCTGTGGGGCAAGAAACTATCATGGTCAGGAAGGCCAGGTGGATCCTCTGACACTGGTCCCCAGCCCAGGCCAGAACAGTAAGTCAAAACCAATATGGGATCCTAGTGAGGTTGAAGGAAGGGAGTTAGCAGAAATTATGGACACCACTGGAGACCTTTAGGATGCAACAGAAGAGGAGGTAGGAGAACCCCAGTGATGAAGAGAGTGGTGAAGGTGTGGAAAGGTGCTAGGATTCTGTCTATGGGGGAGAGGGAGAAGGATGAAGGGAAAAGAAATGGCAAGAGGGCCAACGGAGTCTTCGACTGAATCCATTGGTAACGTTTCTGAAGAGGGTGGTAGGTAGAGGAGATTCTGCTGTCTCCTTCGTGATCCATTTTGCACAGCATCCAGATTGCACAGCATGACTTTAAGAGCCACTGGGAGAAGTGGGAGAGGGTGTTTTCCACACACACACGTAGGGATATTGGGGGCATGCTTGAGGAGGCTGACTGCAGATTTAGAGTACGCCCAATCCCCCCTGCTCTGTAACCTTTCCCAACACGGTAGGCTTCTCAGGTGCAGACCCAGCAAAACCCAACCTTTGCGATCACGCAGGCAAGAGGTGTTGAGGCACCTCGGGCCCCTCCTGAGGACCAGCCAGAGTAGGATGTAGGCAGGAGAGGCGAGAGCCAGACAGAGCATTAAGAGTGGGAAAGAGAGGAAGGAAAGTATGGAAGGAATCCAGGGCTCCTGGAGTAGGGGTTGGGTGGCAAGCAAGGGAAATTCTAACAGTGGAGCACCTCACAGAAACCAAGGGAGGGACTACTCCCCAGATATTGGGACTGCTCAGCTCAGAGAAGCTGGGAACCGGTAGCTGTAGAGCAATTGGAGAGATAACTGGCGCCCCACCCCAACCACCACCACCACTGTTAGGCGTTAGTTGTGCATGCTCCAGAACTTTCACCATACTTGTACTGACACCTATGTGCACTCTCAACATAGGACTGGTTCCGTTTTAAATTTTCATTTAATTTGACTACTTACAAATGTGTGTCCAGCTCCAGTGATCTCCAAATTACTGTGTTCAGTCACGAGGATGCTTTGAAATGTGTGAACACGGCCTCACGCATTCCTTTTGACTAGCGTAGTTCAGTCTACCAGATGCGCTGAACATCAGTTGCTTGCATTCACTTCCCCCTTACTGATGGGAATTCAGAGTGTTCCCAGTTTTCCCCATCACCAACATTCCTGTGCATGTATCCTTCCTTGTCCACTACACGAACGAGAGCGTCTCCAGAAGATGTAGGTGGCAGTGGACTTGCTGGGTCACAGGGGGAATGGGCTTCTCTTCTCTTTTAAGATTCTCCACTCAGAGCTCAGAGCAAGGACTCTGGAGCCAAACTACAAGTTTTGATCCTGCCGCAGATCCCGACAAACCAAATGACCTTGCGCCAGTGGCCGAGCCTCTCAGTGCCCGTTTGCTCACCCATAATAAGGTGGTATTAGTGGGTACCTCAACCCTAGGATTGTCTCGACAATGTGTCACTAGTTAACTACAGTGCTTACAACAGAGCCAGGCATGTGGTACCTGTTGTATAAGTTGGTTGGCACTGATTCTGCCAATTTACCCTCCCAAAGGGCTCTTCTGCGCCGCTGCCCCCTCCTCCACCCGACCCCCCACCCAGCAGTGGGCAAAAGCAAGGGCTCTGCTCAGAACCTCTCCCACCCTCGGAATGGTTCAGCTCTTTGACTCTTTCAAGTCTGGTCTGTGAACACTGATTCGCAGTTTTAGTTCGCATGTCCAGGATTTGTGATGGTGAGCATCTTTTGGCGTGTGCACTGGCCATTGAGATTTCTTCTTTGAATTGCCTCAGAGTGGAGAAGGGTCGGGGTCGGGGGGCCAAGTCCAGCCTTTGCGCCAAACCCGCCTGCCGAGAAAGTTCCCTGAGCACACAGCCAGGGACCAATGTCATCGCCCACCAAGGTCAAGCAGATGCAACAGAGACGCTGCGGCCCGTAAATAGGCCCACATTTGCTCTCCGGCCCTTCGCGGGGGAGTATGCCACAGGTCCCATGATCACTGACTGTGGGCTTCCCGTGCCCATTGTCCTATCAGGTTCTGAGCGCAGCCGTGGGACAGACGCCGGCAAATCCTTTCTCGGCAGGTGCTTTACCTCTGTCCCGACGGGTCATCCCCAACCCCGGAGACAGGTGCCATCACAACCCACTCTGTGCACGGGCGGACAGAGGCTAGAAGCCGTGACTCCCAACTGGAAAGTAGGAGGCGGGCCCAGAAGAGCCCGGACGACAGGGCCTACCAACCGGCCGCCACGCCCGAGAGACCCAACACCCCGACCTGCTTCGTTGGGGGGGGGGGGGGGGGAAACGGAGACCAAAGGCGCTCCACCCCATTGGCCAGGGCCTTGAGGGGCGGGCAAACGAGGGGCGCGCGCTGGTTGGCGGGGGACAGACCAATGAGGAGGCCGCGGCGCGGGCGTCGAATGCGTGTGCAAGCCGCGCGGCGTTGGAGGTCTCGTATGGCCTGGTGCGGTGTCTGTGGTGATTGCCTGCGTCGCCCGAAGGACTCGTCGCTCGCCTCGTGCCTCTGCCATCTTGCCTGTGGCGCCGGGGCCAGGGCGACCGTCTTCCCCGAACCTGGGCTGCCGGGCCTCGCGGCATGAGCGCCTCTGATGAGGTGTCCATCTGTGGAGCAGGTTTCGGGGAGGAGGGCGGGGGGCAGGCCGGCGTCTGCCCTGCCAGCCCCGGAGCCCCGCGGGGCCCACTGGGACTAGGTGTGGATCTGGGGCCGCCACCCAGCGGTGAGGGCGAGGGCGGGGTCCCAGACCCCGAGGGCTTCGAGTCCGAGCGGGAAGTGACGGAAACGGGAGAGCCGGTGTTCTGGGACCTAGTAGGCCGCCCCGGCTCCCCGACCGACCACACGGGGGACGCCCTGGATTGCGCGTCCCACCTTGCGGACGAGGCCGTGGCGGCCATCGTGCAGCAGCTGACCAACCAGGATGGCCTGGGCGTGCGGAGAAACCCGTACCCGGAGGGCTGCGTCGTGGAGGCGGGCCTGGAGGCAGGGCCCCGAGGGAGAGGCGCGCTTGCCCTTAGCCGCAGAGAGTCGCAGCCGCCTGCCGCCGCTCTTCTCCGCCTCGGTGGGCCCGAGGGAGGCCCGGCCTGGGCGAACCCGAAAAGAGGCACGAAGAGCAGGTCGAATGTCGCCGCGGTGGATCGCCAGCGGCCCTCCGCAGAAAGCCCGGGCGAGCTGCTTTCCGACAGCGAGTCAGCAGATGAGTTTAGTGAGATACAGCTGATGAGGGTGAGCATTTACGCCAAAGGAGGAGGCCAACTCAAGCCCAACAGCCCCGAGGATCCCTGGGACACACCCAGACACTCGAAATTCGATGTCAGGGAGAATTTCCTCCACATGCTTGGCTCTTTCCCGTCCTCCGCTCCCCGAGGACTCACTTCGGTTGTGGAGAGTCAGGCCATTGGAGAGCTGGATATCTCCTCCTCTAGGAAAATGCAGAGCGTGGTCAGGGGGAAGGGGGGGAACAGGCCCAGCTACCCAAGATCTGCTGCTGCGGGCGGCCTGCCCCGGGACACCCCTAAGAAAAAGGTGGCCCAGGAGAAGAAATCCCCAGGGGGGACCTCAAATGTTGCCCTGGGGAGAATGTTCCCTTCCTGGGGGCAGAGAGTCTCCGCGGCACCCCTGGAAACAGCCGCCTTCCCCCCAGTAACTGGTGTTCCGCTGTTTGGGAGGTCCAAGAGGTATTCCTTGGTCCCTCCGGGAACCAAACAGTCCAAGCACACCCCTGCTGGGAAGAAATCTGTGGCCAGGAGGACTCGGAAGGCGGAGCCAGTGGTGGCCGGAGAAGACAATGACTCAAACAGAGACGCTGTCCCAAAGGTGAGTAGGCTGTGCTCCTCCTCTGGCCCTCGCCCTTCCCCTCCTTGACCAGCACTTCTTGACCCACGCTCCCTCTGGCCATCCCTCAGGGGCTGCCATTGCCCCCCCCCCACCCCCACCCCCACCCCCGTCACCGGGATGCTGGACCCGGTCATTTGCACAAGGGCAGACATGAAGGTAGCGCTCCATGTGTGCTGGGCACCATTCTGGACCTGGGCACGTTTCCTGCCTCCCCCCAGCCCAGAGAGGGTCTGGGATGGAAGGGAGGGCTGGTAGTTGATTTGGATCGGGGAGCCCCTGCCCCTTGAAAGTTTGGACTGCAAAGCTTCAGTCTTGAGACTCCTGGGCTTCCCGATTCCTACTTTGTAGCTGGTCCCCAAGCCTTCCATGCAGGGAGCCTGGGTCCTGTCGGTGGCCCCCTCTTCTCCCTAGCTCAGCGCTGCCTCCTGGCCTGGGGCTGACTGAGGGAGAAAGCACTAGCCAGATCAGCTTCTGAATTCCCTTCCCTACGCCCTGCCTCACCCCAGCCCCTAAACACGCGTGAGCATGCGCGCGCGCGCACACACACACACAGACACACACACCCGTGTACACCTACTACACCCCCACAAAACACAAAACATCCCAAGTCCAAATGAGTGAGAAATTTTTCTTTTAGCAGCTTTCAGCACACAGGCCAGAGCCGTCTTGTCCATTCATGCATCGTGAGGCAAGCAGTCGTGGTGACCTCAACCCCAGAGCCCCCCCAGTTTCGGGGAAGCTCACAGCCCTTGGCTCCGAGCCAGGGAGATGTCATGCCCAGAGAGCCCGCACCCTCAGGTGAGTGTTGCAGGTTGCACAGGAGTGCAGGGGAGACGGGATCAGGAGGGCGGCCTCTGCCTCTGCCTGTGGCTCTGTGGAGGGTGGAGGCTCAGCTTTGTTCCCTGCCTCCCCTCTGACCCAGGCAGCTTCACCCATGGGAAACAGGGTGTCGACAGGACCGGCCTTAAGCCACATCATCCTCTGCGTGGGGTTTGTGTGGCAGGGGTGGTTCGTGGACACCCCCAAACCCCAACCCTGGACATAGACTTTCAGCAGAACAGAGCCTTGTTCCATGAAGTCGTGTTTGGCCGTGCTGCTCTTCCCAGTGGCTGGCTGTGGCTGCAGCTCTGGGAGAGTCCAGCTCAGAGCCACCAGCCTTGGGGACTACCATCAAGGATGGGCTGGCCCTGGGAGACAGGAGAGACACGCCCAGGGAGAAGAGTGGAGCTGCTGGCAGAGCAGGGGCAGCTTGTTGCCAGCAGAGGGTGGTGTTGCCTCACGTTAGACCCCACGAAGCCCTTTCCACCTCACTGGGAACCTTGGAAGCTGGATTTTGTGTTCTTTCCCTCTCAGATGACCAGGAAGCGCTTGTCCACCCCCCAAGACTGGAAAGGCAGCAGCAACCACCTGGAGCACAGGGCTGTCCTCGGGTAATGCTTGCTCTGGCTCCTAGAAACGCAGGCCCCAACTACCTGTTGGGATCCATGTCCAGGTTAAACTGACATATGTACCCCCCTCCCATTCTGCTCCCCACAGAGGGAAGGCGCCTCCTTTCCACTGAGGGTCCTGAGCCAGTCTAGCCACTGGGCCTTGGTGTGTGGTGCCCGCAGGAGAGGGGGAGGATGAGGAGAGAGGAGGCCAGGGTATACTAATATGCTTTTCTCTCTCTCCCGTGTTTGTGGGCCTAGTGTCTCCTGCTGCAGAGAGAAGTTGACAACCTGAAAGAGCAACTTGGTATGAGGAACCTCTGGCTGGGGCTGGGTCAGGGCAGAGGCAGAGGGGGGTGTGGGGGGTGTGTCTCAGTGCAGGACCCGCGATGGGCTGCAGGTGCAGGCAGCCCCACAGGGACCAAGATTCCCACTGGAAGGGGAACCTAGCAGGCTTGACCCTGGAGCCTGCTTTGCGTGTACAGCTAGGTGTGTGCACCAATGGGAAAGTCTTGCCTCCCTGGGTGCACAGTTTGCCGACCACCATGAGTCCCAGAGAATCTCTCTCTCTTTGGACGTTTAGAGATGCCTCATTGATTTTCCCTTTAACTGCTCTTTGGTGTGGCTTGGACAGTGTGTATTTGTCCGACAAGCTCTGAATGGTTCCGAGTTGACCCAGAACTTGAGAACTACTGGCACGTTTTGTTCCCCTAGACGACACGTCCATATTTAATTCAGCTGGTGGGTGAGTGGGTCAGTCGCAGGGCTCTTTGGATAGGGGCTGGGAGGGGGGGCGTGGGTTTCAGGTTGTAGGACTAGGCGGTTCCCCAAGGGGACAGGAGCACAGGGTTCTCTGTCCCCAGGTCCATAGCACCTGCTAATGCCTGTCTCTGTTTCAGCGGCCCTGCAGTCCCTGACTGACCAGTTCCAGACCCTTTGAAGTGAGTGTTACACACACCATACCCCTTCCCACAGTCGTGGTTACTGAGGAGGGCCGTGGGCTGGCCCTGGCCTGATGCTCTTCTTCCCTGACTCTGCTCTGTTGGACAGGCTGAGTCAGCATCTCTGTACAAGAGGGGCGGCTGGTACCTTTGGAGCCAGGAAGCTGTGCCCAAGCTGCTTCCCTCCCGTTCGACATTCGACCTCGGCCTGGGCTTCCTCTCCCTGTTTTTTGCCGCCTCCCCACCCGAGTTCACAGCACCTTCAAATTAAAGTACCTCTCATGTTCTCAAGTCTATCCTCTCTGGGGGATGGGGAGGTGGCTGGGGATGGGAAGGAGGGTCAGGGCAGGGAGCTGCTCCATTTTGCAGCCTTTTCCAGAACAGGTGTCGTGTGGTGGGCCTTGTCCTTGAGAGAAGTCTGGGCCACTTCCGCTGGGAGCCCTGCAGTCACGCCGGCAGAGTATCCCCGTCTGGGTGGGGTAAGCACCTGCCCCCCTTTCCCCTGTAGGCTCCCTTCAGGCTCTCTCCTAATCTCCTCCTCTTTTTGGGTCTCTAGGTTCCCATTCATCTCCGTCCTTCCCCCTCCCCCTCCTGCAGGGACTCATGACCCCTTCCAGAAGTCCAGTCCCTGTTCCCTTCCCTCCTTGGGACCACTGTCTGCTCTGACTTCTGAGGTTCCCAGATCACTCCCGTGGCTTTCTGTCATCAGTGGCCTCGTCTGCACCTGTGCTTCCACAGATGTTATAGGGCACAATTGAGCTGCTCCTCCCCCCTCCTGGGCCCAGCCCCCTCTGGGCCCAGCCCCCCTCCTGGGCCCAGCCCCCTCTAGGCGTCCTTACCTCCCTCTGGTGCTGCCACCTCACAGGCACAAGGGCAACTGGCCCAGGAACTGGCGCCGCCTCCTCCTCTCCCATTTAGTGCTCGGCCTTGGCCTTCAGTTTCCAATCCTGTCAGTGCTCCCTCCCTGGGTTCAGAAGCGGGGTAGAGGCAGAAGTCACAGCCCAGTGGGGTGCAGAGCAGAGAGCAGGTACAGGGCCCAGGGGAGAAAAGCACAGCTTGGTGTCTGGGCTGGAGGGGGGTCGATGGGGCCCACGGTGGCTCTGGGGCAAACTGCCCGCCAGCACCTGGAAATGTACGGCACAGCCATGGGAGCTCTCGTGTCCTTCACGTCCAAGCCTCCTCACTGCCCCTCCTCCAGCCTGGTGGTCGCACTGCCCTTGGCTGGAACGTGGCCAGCTTCCATGGCAAGTGTGCGTGATGGGTCTCCATGTGTCTGCACGGGCCCCTTTCCAGTGCCGTTTGCCCTGCACCGTGAAATTCTAGTTCTGTGTCCCAGGTCAGGCTCCCTGGCTGCCTCTTTAGGTCATGCAAGATTCAGTCTGAACTCCATGTTCATTTGCCGCTCACTGGGGGTTGGGCATTGCTTCCTTCCCTCAGCCAGGACCCAGGTCTCAGTGAGGTACGGGCAGCTTCTGCCACACCAGACCCTCTTCCCAAGAGACTGGGTGTTTTATGCACAGAAATTCGGGGTGGAGGGGTAGGTAGGTGCCGACAGAACAGTCAAGACTGGAGGTGTGTGTGTGTGTGTGTGTGTGTGTGTGTGTGTCCATCTGTGTGCATGTGTGAATAACATTAATCGGGGATAATCAGCTTTGAGGCAGAGATCTGGGGTTCAAGGAGTAAAAGGAGTGGAGACCATGGTCAAGAACGTGTAAGGGACAGGGCACCTCAGTGGCTCAGTCGGTTAAGCATCCGCCTGGATTTCAGCTCAGGTCATGATCTCAAGGTTGGTGAGTTGGAGCCACATGTCCAGCTCAGTGTTGACAATGCAGAGCCTGCTTGGGATTCTTTCTCTCCCCCTCTCTTCCCCTCCCTGGCTCAAGCTAGCGCTCTCTCTCAAGATGAATAAATAAATATTAAAACAACAACAACCACCACCTGCAAGGGATTGCATGAGCATAAGCAAGGGTCACATCTACTTTTCAGGGGGTGCTGTTAAATTCCTAAAACAGGAGGGGAATGACACGAAGTCCCCAGACCCCAGGACCGGGTTTGGAGACGCTCAAAATGCTGGGAGTTGCCAGAGGAGGCTGCAGATCCTACTGTGCGATGCTGTGAGGTCTGACCCCTCCGGGCTGTTCTGAAGGAACGAGAATAGAAGAGAAGGCTCTCGGAGTTGCTGGGATGTACCTCATCTTAGCAGTAGAGAGGTGGATCGCCAAGGAGGCTGCTGTGCCCGGAGCTAAGGGAGACACGGGCAGGATGTGTCAGTGAGGATGGCAAGTAGAGAGTGGCTTCTCGGTTCCCCCCGCCCATTCTCACACTGCCTTCTGGAAGGGCCTGTGGCGTGAGCTCAGGTGGACATGCCATCACACGTGGGGTGGGACAAGCACAGACCTCAGCCTGGAAAAGAACATACGTGGGACTAAATTCTTCCCTTTCAAGCCCCTCACTTGAGAAGGTGGGCTTGGTTGCTCAGGCTCTGACCCTGACCCTGACCCAACGGTTACTTCTTGGCGGGGTAACACAGCACACCGCTGAGCAAAAGCTTTTGGCAGAGACCTTCCAGCTGGGATGTCCGCCCACGGAGACACAGGCAGGTTGTGAGTGGGGAGAAGTCCAGCACCAGCTCTGCCCCACTGGAGGAAGGAGGGTCAGTGAGCCCAGAGCCCTGGGCTGAAGAAGGACAGCGTGAAGAAAGGGAGAAGGGGACGTGGGAGGACAGGGTCACAATCCTCCCTGACTAGGTTTGCCAGCCTCCTTTCCCTTCTCTGAGCACATGGCCTGTGTTCCATACTCAGACCAAGTGCCACACAGCAATGTTGCTGTAACCCATGTACATCACAGGCTGTGGCCTGGCCCCTTCAGGTTCCAGGTGGAAGGAAGTGGCAGATGGTGAGGCATAGGTTAAGGGAATACATGTCGGCCCCAGGAGAAAGGAGAAGGTGGGACCCCTGCCCTAATTTAGTGTGCCCCTTTTGCCTTCCCCCTCAAGCCTCCTCTCCAGCCAGGGAGGCAGTGGTGGCTGGCCTGAAGAACCTTGGACCCCATGCTGCCTCCTGCTACCTGCCCAGCACCTGGGCAGATGTCTCCCTCTCCACTTCCTCCAGCACCAGCACCAGTGCCACCACGACCAGCAGGCAACCTTTCTCTGAACAATGGGTAGGAGGAGATGAATGCTGGAGACGGAGCCTGGTGTGGTGGCCAGAGTAATGGTCCTCAAGTTAGATAGGAATTAGAGGTCCATGTCCTAACTCCTGGAATTGGCTAATATGTTACCTTGACAAGGCAACGGGAATTAAGGTTTTAGGTGTAATTATGGTTGCTACTCAACTGACCTTGGATGGGGAGACCTTTGCCTGTGTTTGCTAGTTTGCTAGGTTTGGCCAGCCAGCACCTTGGGGTTGCCAGGGTGGCCACATGAGCTGTTCTTGCATGATCCCAGCACACACCATTCGTGTGACTACAGAGTTTTCGGTGCCCCCGTGCTCCCTCAAGGTTGTAGTCCTGGTAACTACCACTCAGGTTTGGAGAACACTGACAGGAATTTGGCCCCATGCCAGCCACTTCTCCTCCTTAGTTCTCTCAAGGTGACCTCTGTCTGACTTTTCCAATCTTTCTTTGAAAGGATAACAATTGCTATTTAATAAGTAACCAATACAAAGGTAGAATGGATAAATTACATGAGAGCAAGTATTAACCATATATGTATAAACCCCGTATACACACAATTGTAGATAGTCTACAATTTGACAAGCCATGTGACTACTACCCAGGTGAGGAAACAGTACATTGACCCCGAGAAATGCCACATGTGTACATCCCTTTCTGTGAAGGATGCAAAATGCAACGGTCTACATACCGCATGATTCCATTTCTATGACATTCTTGTGAGGTCCAAACCATAGGGACGGAGAAGAGATCGGTGGCTGCCAGTGAGTGGGTGTGAGAGAAGGGATTTATCTATCAGTGCATGACAGAATTTGGGGATGAACATTTTTTGTAGTTTGCTTGTGGTGGTGGTTCCATAACAGTATGTGTTTATAAAGACTCCTAGACCTTGATGTAAATGGTACCTCGATAATCTTGAATTAAAAAAAATGTGGGGGCACCTGGGTGTCTCGGTTGGTTAAGCACCCGACTTCGTCTCAGGTCATGATCTCATGGTTTGTGAGTTCGAGCCCCGCATCGGGCTCTGTGCTGACAGCTCGGAGCCTGGAGCCTGCTTCGGATTCTTTGTCTCCCTCTCTTTCTGCCCCTCCCCTGTTTGTACTCTGTTTCTCCCTCAAAAATAAACATTAAAAAAATTTTTAATGTGAAAATTATATTACAAATAGATATTGTTCCTTACTATTTATTTTTCTGAATACAAGGACCATAATCATCTCCTGTCATGGGTGAATCTGGAATATTATAGTACCTTATTTTCTGAAATTAAATCAAGGTTGTATTTTTGCGATGGATGCAATTTAGTCATAGTACATTATGTATTTTCTGTCTTCTACCCTGTAAGATTTGGTTTGATAATATTCTGTTTCTGATCCTTGCCTCTTTGTCATGAGTGTGTGATTTACCCATGATTTTCCTTTTTTAACTTCCCCTTGTCAGGATTTAGTATCAAGGTTATTGTATCCTCACAAAATGTGTTGGGGAGTGTTCCTCTGTTTCTAGTTTTTCTGTGAATTTGTCACATTGAAAATATTTTTGCTTAAGATGTTTGTCAGAAGTCAGGGGAGGAGCCTGGATTTTTTTTTTTTGTTTTTGACTATTGATATATACCTTTATGGTTATGGAACCATTCTTGTTGGCTATTCCTTCATGAGTCAGTTTTGGCAGTTTATTTTTTTCTAGAAATTGGTCATCTTTTTCTAAATTTTCAAGTTGATTGGCACAAAATGGTATATCTTTTCCTTCAACTTTTATATTTGAAAATATCTGTCCTACAGAGAGTTGCACAAAAATTGCAAGGAACACTCATACATCCTTCACCTGGATTCACCCATTATTATTTGTCACATTTGTCATCTTCTGTCCCTCCTTTTGTGTGTGTGTGTTTAATGTTTTATTGAGTAATTTGAGATACCTGGAGAAATTATAGCATACCATCCCTAAGGACTTCAGCATATATGTCTTAAGAAAAATAATTGTCAGGTGCCTGGGTGGCTCAGTCAGTTGAGCATCCGACTTCGGCCCAGGTCATGATCTCACAGTTTGTGAGTTTGAGCCCCATGTTGGGCTCTGTGCTGACAGCTCAGAGCCTGGAGCCTACTTCAGATTCTGTGTCTCCCTCGCTCTCTGCCCCTCCCCACTCACACTGTCTCTCCTTCAAAAATAAACATTAAAGGGGCGCCTGGGTGGCGCAGTCGGTTAAGCGTCCGACTTCAGCCAGGTCACGATCTCGCGGTCCGTGAGTTCGAGCCCCGCGTCAGGCTCTGGGCTGATGGCTCGGAGCCTGGAGCCTGTTTCCGATTCTGTGTCTCCCTCTCTCTCTGCCCCTCCCCCGTTCATGCTCTGTCTCTCTCTGTCCCAAAAATAAATAAAAAACATTGAAAAAAAAATTCAAAAATAAACATTAAAAAATTGTTTTTAATTTTTTTAATTTTGTTAAGTGTTTATTTTTGGGAGAGAGACAGAGTGTGAGCAGGAGGGGGGCAGAGAGAGAGGGAGACACAGAATCCAAAGCAGGCTCCAGGCTCTGAGCTGTCAGCACAGAGCCGGACGCGGGGCTCAAACCCACAAACAGTGAGATCATGACCTGAGCCAAAGTCGGACACTTAACCGACTGAGCCATCCAGGTGCCCCTAAAAAAATTGTTTTAAAAAAGAAAATAAAAATAATTGTCCGCTACAGAATCTTAATGCAATTATCACCCTGAAAATCCAACTTTGAGATAATACGATACCTGGTACATGAACCTCACTCTGAATTTCCAATTGTCCCAATATTGTTCTTTGTGCCTGATTCTAAATCAAAAACAAAAACATCGTCTTTTCAGTTAAAGATCATGTACTGCATTTCAGTTGTCAAATCTCTTTAGTGTCATTTAAACTATTTACCCTGACTTTTTTTTTTTTTTGGTCTTGCATGACATTGACATTTGAAGATCCAGTCCAGGTGTTCAGAAAGCATCTCAAGATGGATTTCTCTGATTGCTTTCTACTGTTTAGATTCAGATTAAACATGTTGGGCTGGAATACTATATAGGTGATGTTCTGTCCTTCTCAGTGCATGACATCAGGACATTCTTGATGTCACTTTGTCCAAACTTGATCTTAATTTTGATCATTTGGTTTTGTGGTTATTTCTATCCTCTCTTTTCCAATATTGGTGTTTTGCTCCCTTGTTTCCTTGATCAATCTCATTAGAGTTTCACCAATTTTATTCTTTTTCCAAAGAACCAACTTCAGATTTTGTGATCCTGTCTATTGTATGCTTGTTTCCTCATTCACTAATTTCTTTTACCTTTATTACTTCCTTTATCTTTTCCTGACCTTGTGTTGCTTATTTTCTAACTATTCTCATTAACTTTCAACTATCCTCTTTTAAATATATGCATTAAAGGTACTCTTTTAATTACACCACAGATAGGTTTATGAGTAGTATTTTTGTTATCATTCTGTTAGAAATAGAGGAACAATGCAAATTTTCACTTTTGTGGGCAGAATCAATGAAATAGTGGCATATTTCTATGAGGGAATATTATTTCATCAGCAAAAATATATAAAGTCTCATTACACAGAATAATAAGAATGAATCTTACAAATGTAACAATGAATAAAATAATACTGACATATTTAATAAATCCATTCATATAACTATAAATAATAGGCAACACTAATGTATCATTTAAAGACATATATAGGGTGGGCAGCTCTTCCTGTCCCCAGGTCCTATCCCCGTGCTTTAATAAAATCACCTTTTTGCACCAAAGATGGCTTCAAGAATTCTTTCTTGGCCATCAGCTCCAAGCCCCACGAACCCCCCATCACCCCAAAACTTCATCATATGGTATCCAACGTGGGGCTGTGAGTCTTTTCATCTGGACTCTGAGCTTTGGTGCAAATTTGGGGAGTACTTCTCTTTTCTTCCTTTACTCTCATTTCAGGGGCTTCTTGAGGAGTATGGTCTTATTGGAACACTTTCCTGTTGACTGGTCAGGCTGAATTCTCTAGCCCGTGGCTACTCGATGAGGAGAAGAAAGCTTGCCTATTGGCTGGAAGTTAGTACCCTGGCTGGAATGGTAATAAGACCCAGACACTTGATGCCCTCTCTTTATTCCTGTCCTTATACAAAGTTGTCTGTCTTGGGCACAGTACAGCCACCCAAGGCATCCCTCAAACAAAATCACTATGACCACCGAGCAGCCAATGAAGGGCTCCTGAAGGAGGATGCTAGCATCCCCCCACCCCACTTCCCCATTGCATTCTAGACTACAGATGGGTGCCTGGCACGTGGACTTGAGTCTGCCTTGCTGAGAAAGCTGAGAAGAAACCACTGTTTTTGACCCATGGAAAACACTAGAAAAGTTTTACAAGGGAGAATTACCTAATTCTGTAATTTTAGTAGTAGTTTATAGAGGACATTGATGGAAAACAGTAAGGTCAGAAATCCATCATCATCTAAGTGACATTCCAACACATATAGTCCTTACAGCCAACTTCCCTAGGAAATGGTCCCTGGTTGAGTTTTAATTCAATTGAGTACTGGTTTCAGCCAGCTCCCAGTGGAGGTCCTGTGGCCAAAAGTGGCTAGACCAGGGATGTGGAGGGGATCACATTAGACCACTGAGGAGGAAACCTCATGTGGGAGTCTTAAGATTGGCAGTCGTCCTGGTGACTTAGGTGACTGTCCCGTGCCCAAGACAGACAACTTTGTATAAGAACAGGAATAAAGAGAGGGCATCAAGTGTCTGGGTCTTATTACCATTCCAGCCAGGGTACTAACTTCCAGCCAATAGGCAGGCTTGCTCCTCCCTGTTGAGTAGCCACGGGCTAGAGAATTCAGCCTGACCAGTCAACAGGAAAGTGTTCCAATAAGACCATACTCCTCAAGAAGCCCTTGAAATGAGAGTAAAGGAAGAAAAGAGAAGTACTCCCCAAATTTGCACCGAAGCTCAGAGTCCAGATGAAAAGATTCACAGCCCCACGTTGGATACCATATGATGAAGTTTTGGGGTGATGGGGGGTTCATGGGGTTTGGAGCTGACGGCCAAGAAAGAATATTTGAAGCCATCTTTGGTGCAAAAAGGTGATTTAATTATGTTGGAGAAATGAATAAAGTACTCTGCCAAAGATGGCTGATGGGACTAAAACAAGCTCTGGTCTCTAGCTCAGAGACCCCTCTTCCGGGTTCTTCTTGCCCTGTTTGCCTTGCAAACAAAAACCCGTCACAGATATGGAAGCTGACAACTATAAATTACCCTTCCCACTTGCATTCGGCACTCAGACCTTTGGAGAAACGGTCTCCTCTGAGCCCACCAGTGTTAAATAAATCTCCAATCCACCAAGATCTCCGAGTGCCGCTTGGTTTTTCTGCCAGCGTTCCAGCCTGGTTCCATAACATTTTTGGTTCCCTGACCAGGAAACCCAACCATGCTGGCCCATTGTTGCCACCGGTTTGGAAGAATGGCGAGGCGGTGACAAAGCAAGAGATAGCAAGGGAGAAGGTGCACCCTGCCTGAATTTTGGCAGTCTCCTGCTCAGTCGCCTTGAGATGGCCCCGCTCTGCCATTCCTGCCAGACTCAAAGAGACCTTGTAGGTGAGGACATGGACCCGACGTCAGAACCGGTAAGGCTGAGGCCCCAAAGTAGTCAGGCCCACCCAAAAGGGTGGAAGGGGGACCTGATCAATCCCTGGAGACCTTAGTGGTCTCACAGGTAGAAAATTTTGCGGGAGGGAATGTAATAGCCTCTGGTGTGTGTGTGTGTGTGTGTGTGTGTGTGTGTGTGTGTGAATGTGCAGCTCAGCCAGGCTTGCCAGTCGAGTTCGAGTTTGTGGCTCCACGGACAGGCACCCTTAAGGTCCCCAAAAGTCTAGAGTCTGAGTGGGCTCTCCTGCGTCGCGGTGAAAGCATACAGTCCAGGGCAGCATTAGATTAGACTCCAATCGCAAGTCACAAAGCTGCTTCTGCTACAGCCAAGCCTCACCTAAAGTTTCCTCAGGAACGCGACCAGTAGAGTATCCAATTAGTGCTCTTATCAGAGGGGATACCCTCCCTTTGTCTGTCTCTGCAACACCGAACATGAGAAAGGAGTTAATAATGGGATCAAAACAGACTAAGCCTACAATTTTAGAGTTCATGTTCAAAAATTTTAAAAAGGGATTTTCAGGCGATTATGGGGTGAAAATGACACCCGGGAAGTTAAGGACCTTTTGTGAACTAGAATGGCCCATATTCAATGTAGGACGGCCCCTGGAAGGGACATTAGATGCTCAAATAGTGCAGCGGGTTTGGCTCATAGTCACTGGAAACCCAAGTCACCCTGATCAATTTCCATACATTGATTGCTGGCTTGAAATTGCCCAAAATCCTCCACTTTGGGTGCGATTCATCCATAGCAAGCAGAACCAGGCAAAGGTTTTAGCCATTTTATCTGGAGACTCACCCAGCCAAAGAAGCAACCCACCACTCCCCTAGTGTTTGCAGGAGACCCGGAGGAAGATCCCATATTTCCACCACCTTATAACTCACTAGGCTCCCTCCCCACCGCCCCTGAGCTTGAAGCTCCTCCCCCGTCTGTCTCTCCTCCTCCTCCTCCCCCTCCTCCTCCTCTTCCAACACCACCACGGCCACCACCCCACCACCGCCCATCTATCCTCCCCTCCCGGATCCGGATCCGAAGCACCCTCCCCCACAAGGGCCAGCAGCCAGACTGCGCCCCAGACCCAGACCTAACGCTCTCCAAATGCCTGTAAGGGAGAGGAGAGAGCCTGAAAGAATGAGGACGGAACAGTCCAGCCCAGCCGTTTCATGTTGTATTATCAACCTTACTCTACAACTGACCTCCTCAATTGGAAACACAACACTCCATCATACTCTGAAAAGCCATAAGCAATGGTCGACTTGATTGAGTCCCTCTTCCAGACCCACCGACTGTCTTTGGAAGATTGTCAACAGTTACTCCATACTCTGTTTAATACAGAAGAGAGAAGAAGAATGAAAGAAACACGATAGTACCTAGAAGATCACTCACCTCCAGGGATCAATGACCCTGCTGTCTGGGCTCAATCTGCCATGACTCAATCTGCCGCACCTCAATCTGTCACCTCAAGAAGTTGGAGAGCTTTGCCAGGATAAATATCACTCAGCTGATAGAGGTCACCAATAAAGTTTTCATGAACAGAGAAGTTGGCCACCCTTCTTGCAGCAGCACTAAAAGAAACAGACACTGCAAAGGCAGGAAGACCCCAACCACCAAAAGGGGGGAACCCCAGAGCCCCCTTAGCAAAGGACAAATGTGCATACTGCAAAGAGAAAGGACACTGGAAGAATGAATGTCCGAATCGGAAGGGGCCCTCAAAACCCAGCTGATATTCAGAGGAACCTTGAGGTGAGAACCTCGTTGGTCTGGCTAGGATAGAAGTGGACTAAAGGGGACCGGGCTCTTTCTCTCTTGGCCCCCATGAGCCCACGGTCAAAATGAAAGAAGGGGACCAAACAATAACTTTCATGGTTGACATTGGGGCTAAACACTTGGTTGTTACTTCCCCAGTAGCCCCTTTCAGCCAAAAGACGGCAACAGTACTTGGGGCTGTCAAGCTCGACAGTGTAAACTTGGGGGTCACAAGGTCTGGCATGAGTTCCTCTACTTACCTGACTGCCCAATTCTTCTCCTAGGCCGAGATCTGCTCTCCAAACTTGGGGCCCAGATAACTTTTGAACCCACTGGACACACAAGCTTCCAATTAAACCCAAGACAAAAGGAAACCCTGGTCTTGGCAATTACCCTGCCAAAGGAAGAAGAATGGAGACTATTCTGCACCCAGGCCCAACCCTGTAGCCCCTCAGAATTCAGGCTTACATTCCCCTCTGTCTGGGCTGAAGATAACCCACCTGGACTAGCTTGGAGTCAGGCCCCCATCATTGTTGACCTGATCCCTGGAGCCCAACCTCAGAGACAAAGGCAGTACCTCCTTCCACTCGAGGCTAGAATGGGTATACAAGAGCACCCAGTGGTTCTGAACCTGTATACTCTCCTCAGCCAAATTCCGGGGCCAGCCAGATGGTTCACATGCCTCGACCTAAAGGATGCTTTCTTCTGCCTCCATCTGGCTCCTCAAAGTCAACCATTGTTTGCCTTTGAATGGACTGAGCCCGTTACAGGGTGCCAGATGCAGCTGACCTAGACATGACTTCTCCAAGGCTTCAAGAACTCACCCACTCTTTTGGGGGAAGCGCTAGCTGCAGATCTCACCAACTTTACAAAGGAAACCACAGAGTGTGTCCTCCTCCAATATGTAGACAACCTCCTCCTTGCAAGCGACACCCAAGAAGACTGTACCTTTCAAGGTACCAAGGCCCTCCTGTAGCTCCTATCCTACTCAGGGTACTGGGCCTCCTGGAAAAAGGCACAGATTTATCAGCAGCAGGTCTGATACTTAGGCTTTCTCCTCACAAAAGGAAAAAGAGAACTAGGACCGGAAAGGAAGAAGGTTATCACCACACTGCCACAGTCCCAAAACAAAACGAGGCTTGTGTGAATTTTTAGGGGCCACAGGGTTCTTTTGCATTTGGATTTCTGGATTCTCAGCCATAATGAGGCCCCTCTATGACCTGTTGGGAGGGCCAGACCAGGAGCCCCTTGCATGGACTGAGGAGGCAAGGGCTGCTTTCACAGAAATAAAGTTGGATCTAGGACGAGCCCCAGCCTGGGTTTGCCTGACATAGAAAGGTCCTTTAACCTCTTTGTACATGAAAAGGACAAAATAGCCCTTGGAGTGCTCAGTCAGAGCATGGGACCTTGGCAATGGCCAGTGGCCTACCTGTCAAAAAAACTTGATCCTGTGGCTGTAGGATGGCCATCGTGCCTCAGAGCTCTGGCAACCACAGTCCTGCTCATCAAAGAGGCAGACAAACTCACACTGGGACAAATGCTTGATGTTAAGGTACCGCATGCCGTCGTGCCCCTCATGAGCACCCAAGGATATCGTTTCCTCTCCAATTCTCAGCTGACACAATACCAAGGCCTTCTCTATGAAAACCTAAGGGTCACTCTTGAAACAGTAAGAACACTAAACCCGGCCACCTTCCTTCCCACGGAGGAGGGAAAACCCGACCATGACTGTTCCAAAGTAGTGGATGAAGTCTACACCAGCCGCCTGGACCTCCAAGACCAGGCTATAACAAGCCCAGAGATCACCCTGTTCAGCAATGGGAGCAGCTATTTATAAGAGGGCAGCCGAAGAGCAGGATATGTGGAAACCACAACCACTGAAGTTCTGGAAGCCAAGGCCTTGCCAAAAGGATGGTCGGCACAACAAGTTGAACTGTACACCTTAACCCCAGCCCTCATCCTTAGCAAAGGTAAATGAGTTAACTCTACACTGATTCCCATATGCCTTTGCTACTGTGCATGTACACTGGGCCATCTATAAAGACAGAGGCTTCCTTACTGCTGCAGGGAAAACCATCAAAAACAAGGAAGAAATACTAAAGCTTCTCGAGGCTGTATGCCTGCCAGACAAGGTAGCTATCCTACACTGTAAGGGACCTCAGAAAGGAGACGACCCCATAACTCAAGGAAATCGCCTGGCCAACAAAACAGCCAGAACGGCTGCCTGTAGTGACCTAGGCAAAGCTCCTACCTACACTATGATTTTTGAGCCCTAGAGGGAAGCCTCCCCGCCCCTGTACACAAATGAAGAAAGAAGTTGGGCCGCGACAGAAGGGGGCACACTAAGCAAAGAGGGATGGTGGGTCATGCCAAATGGACACATCTTTGTCACGTCGTCTATGGGAAAACACCTAGTGAAGGAATATCACTAACTCACACACCTAGGGAAAACTGCACTAGAGGCCCTCCTCAAAAAGAACTACTGTATCAGCCAGCTGCCAGCATTATGCCGGGCTGTCAGTGAACAATGTGTAACGTGTGCTAAAAACAATGCTTGGTCTGCCCCACAGCCCCCACCCAGCACGCAAAGGATGGGGGCCTCTCCTTTTGAAGACGTAGAGGTGGACTTTACCAACATACAACCAAATAAAGCATTCAGGTACCTTCTTGTAATAATCTGCACACATTCAGGATGGGTAGAAGCATTCCTGACCAGAACGGAACGAAGTCACAAGGTGGCCAAAGCTCTTCTACGGGAGATTGTGCCTCGGTTTGGTCTACCCTTAACCATACACAGTGATAACGGACCTGCATTTGTGGCAGACATTATACAAACCCTGACAAAGTCCTTCAACATTACCTGGAAACTGCACACTGCTTACCGACCCTGGAGCTCAGAGAAAGTGGAGCGGATGAATCGCACCCTCAGGGAAACCCTGGCTAAGTTCCACCAAGAGACTAGTCTCCATGACCAGATTTACTATGCTGGCTCTCCTGCGTGCCCAATGCATGCCTGGGGCACTAGGATTCTCCCCTTTCGAGGTATTATATGGGCAAGCCCCCCGCCCCCTGCCCCCAAGTTTAGGAAAACTCCCAGAAGACCTACACCAGATTGGAGACAGGGAATAAGAGAACAGCTCCAGACCTTGGCGACAGTCCTAAACAAGTTACAGAGATACACCATAGAGAAGGCCCCAATTTCCTTAGGGACCCCCATTCACCCCTTTCTGCCAGGAGACTCTGTGTGGGTCAAAGATTGGAAGAGGTAACCTCTTAAACCATAGTGGACTGGGCCTCATACTATTATTCTAACAACTCCTACAGCCCTTAAAGTTTCAGGTATCACCCCATGGGTCCATCACTCCAGAGTTAAGAAGGCCAGCTCAGAAGAACCCACAACCTGGCGAAGTGATCCAGATCCAGTCAACCCGCTTAAACTGACCCTCAAAGGGGACGCTGGCCTCTGAGACCTCCAGCCCTGCTCCAGCCACACTCTGGAAGCTGGCTGGCCTGCGAATGGCAGAAACTTGAGTAATCAACGCATGAACCAAGCCCAGGGGTTTGTATGCAACTCTGCCAGCCTTTGCCCCTTACTGGTGTCATAGCCCTGATCTTACTTCTTACTGTTGGGCTGATAGAGACTGCACCAACAAGATGGGCATGGGACAAAAGATGCATGCTGGGTCTCACATACCTCCTCTGGATGGGAGGATTATTAAGTATTGCCTGCATATTATGATAACCTCTCTCACCCTCACAACTGTCACTTACCCACTTTGCCCCCAGGATTGTTATATGACAATAAGGGGGTCAAGGGCATTCAGTGCCTTCACTTCCCTCCGCAAAGATTGCTACAAGGGAAAAACACCGACTGTCAGTCACCCGGTGCCCCAAGGGCTAAGTATTGGACCATAGAGATAACCCAAAATATCAGGAACCCATGTCTCAACAAGGGCCTCCAGAAAGGGAAGCAAGCTTGCTACACTTACTTTCCTCAATGGGGGATCTCGGATGGGGGAGGGGTGCGAGACAGTGCCCTTCAAAAAGTTATGAAGGATACCCAGGATAGGGTAATACAAGCTGTAAAGGCGACCACTCCCCCGGCAGTCTACCAGGTGTGAACCTTTCAGCCCTCAATCAGATGCTTACCAATTCCCCACTCCAGTGTCGGGCCAACACTACTCTACAAGTCCTTCATAAAATAATCACACCCAAACCTGCTGGATGTGCTTGCCCCTCAGCTGGAGGGCTTGCTTAGCCACTCCCATCCCTTTGACCTGGGAGGCTCCTGAAAATCTCAAAACCAACACCTCTGTCTTAATTGGACCCCTGGCCACTGGGGTCTGCCTCACAAATGCTGACAAACTAATCTGTACAGTCCCTGAAGGTATGAACAGTACTTCTCTATGTGGAAGAAATATAACCTTAAAGAGGAATACAACCCTATGTTCAACCCCTGGGGTGTTCTATCTGTGTTCTAATTCGGCCTACTGATGCTTAGAGGCCAAGTGGACTCAGATATGTTATTCAATCTTCCTAACCCCAGAGATATCTGTATACACTGAAGATCAGCTCCTAACAGCCTAAGTCCCAGACTAAACAGGCAATCCTGCTACCTGTTCTGATAGGAGCGGGAATTGTGACTGGAATAGGAACTGGAATAGGGGGCATAGGTTCATCCGTAGAACTATACCATAGACTATCTCAAGAGATAAATGAAGACATGGAACAGGTGGCAGATTCTCTGGTAACCTTACAAAGCCAAATAAACTCTCTGGTGGCAGTGACCCTCCAAAATAGGCGAGCCCTTCACCTCCTCACTTCAGAAAAAGGAGGGACTTGCATCTTTCTGGGGAATGTTGCTATTTCATAAACCAGTCAGGAATAGTTACAACTAAGGTTAAGGAACTCAAGGAAAGAATTCAACGTAGACAACAGGAAAGTATCAATCAATGGAAAGGATGGGATCTCACAGATTGGGCATCCTGGCTTCCTGCCCTGGCGGGGCCCCTCCTCTCCATAATTTTACTTGTATCCATTGGCCCCTGTATACTGAATGCCGTGGTACATTTTATTGAAAACACTGTGTAAGGGTTGAATTGTAGGGCTAACCTGTAGCCTTGAGAAATAACAGCTTTGTTTTGACACTGTAGGTTAAGAGATTACAACCTTGTCCTATCAATCAAGGGAACAAAAGTTCAAGGAAAATCAACTGGATTAAGTGTTTGATTGGATTGGAGCAAGGGCATGTTGAGAACTTTGAAAAAGTGGCGCAGGAGGCAGGGTCAAGGAGGTCAACTGGTTGCAGCTTAACCACAGAAGGTCTGAATTGTTTCCACCCCCATCTTGGAACTATTTCTTTGTTCTGTTCCCAGGTGATGATAAGACGATGTGGTCAGCTATAAAAACTCTGTACCCCGGCTGTTTGAGGCACTCTGATCAAGAGTGTCAGTCACAATCGGTTGGCCTTGCCTCTCATTGCAATAAACTTTGCTGTGACTGTCACTGGTGCCCGTAGCATTCTGTTTCAGGAGTCGTGTGGATGCAACAACTGTTGCTTGCCAAACTACTGCACGGATCTTAGCCTTCCGAGAGTACCAGCCTGTAAAACTGAAAGGTGATGCCTACTAAAAGTTTTTTATGAAAGGCATCAAAAGGGGGGAATGTTGGAGAAATGAATGAAGTACTGCACCAAAGATGGCTGACGGGGCTAAAACAAGCTCTGGTCTCTAGCTTAGAGACCCCTCCTCTGGGTTCTTCTTCCCCTGTTTGCTGCGTGCTCGAAAACTCACCACAGATATGGAAGCTGACAACTATAAATTACCCTCCCCACTTGCATTTGGCCCTCAGATCTTTGGAGAAATGGTTTACTCTGAGCCCACCGGTGTTAAATAAATCTCCAATCCAAGATCTCGGAGTGACGCTTGGTTTTTCTGCCAGAGGTCCAGCCTGGTTCCATAACAATTAAAGTACAGGGACAGGGCCTGTGGGCAGAAAAAGCTGCATTGCAATTGTGTGTGGGTGTGTGTGTGTGACTGTTTTATGGAGTTTTATGGAGTCGGAATAGAAAAAGTCAAAAGGGAGTTTCCAAGAGACTTTCACATGTTAAAGACTTGCTGGAGTCCTAGCTATTTTCAAGTTAAGGTGTTTTTCCCTCTAGCAAAGCACTAACATTAAGACGGTAGGAAGTTCCTGGACTTTAGACCATTGGTGGGATTGCCTTTTTCTGGTAAACTGGTAGAGACTCTCATCAGTTTAACCATTTGTTTTTTGTCCTTTCTTATTTTGGGGTAGCCGGGAGTGTCCAAGGAATATCATACTGTTGCATCCACACGACTCCTGAAACAGAATGCTACGGGCACCAGTGACAGTCACAACAAAGTTTATTACAATGAGAGGCAAGGCCGACCAATCGGGACCAACACTCTTGATAAGAGTGCGGCCCCGAACAGCCGGGGTACAGAGTTTTTATAACCGATCACATCATTTTATCACCTGGGAACAGAACAAAGAAACAGTTTCCAGATGAGTTAGAAACAGTTGCCTAATGAGGTGTTTACTTTAGACATTCTGCCTCTAAGTTGCAACCAGTGGATCTCCTTGACCCTGCCTCTGATGCTCTTTTCTTTGAACTTTTGTTTCCTTAATTGGTGAAGCCTAATTTACAAGACTATGAGGTGTATTTTACCAGAGCAAAGCAAGGCTGTTATCTCTTAACCTTCAGTGTCAACACAAAGCTGTTATTTTTCAAGCTAAGCATTAGCCCTACACTACAATTTAACCCTTACAATACCTGTCCCACCTTGGGGGGGGGGGGGCTGCTGTTAACCTGCCCTTTGCCCTCAACTTGCCCCACACTCCCTCATCAGCTGTACCTTTCTTCTTCATTCTCCTTTCCCCAATCTATACTGACCATTCTTCTTACAATGGGGCATTCAAAAGGATCATCATGGTCATTTGAGTTACAAACCAGAAAAAAAAAAAAATCTGATTCCTGCTGCCTGTTTCCACTCCATCTGACGATGCTTCAAGCCTGGCATTGAAAAAAATCTC
The DNA here is from genome assembly GCF_046562875.1 of Panthera onca. NCBI lineage: Eukaryota > Metazoa > Chordata > Mammalia > Carnivora > Felidae > Panthera > Panthera onca. The sequence continues at coordinate 71,189,430 of NC_138357.1, forward strand.
ACTGGAAGACACTGGGTTTGTAATTTGCTCTAACCATTGACCTATATTTTTCTTGTTTCTATAAAAGTAACTCTTACTAATTACCTAACTGCTTCCTAAGCAGAACAGAGTCTATATGATGGCTAACCACCACCACCTGTTACACAGTTAAGGCCTTCAGTGACTCTCAAAATAACATTATATTATGAAATACTAAAATAACTCAAATGAATTAAACAGTTCTACAAAATAGAATGGCATTAAATGTTTTAACTGCTACACAAGGTGAAACGTGCTCTCATAACAACAATGGTGTGTGTGCATTCCAGGTTACCACAGAAATATTTCTGGATTTCAAACTGACATGAATACTCGAATTGGTGCTTTTACTAGTTTTTTTAAAAAATTTTAACATTTATTTATTTTTGAGAGACAGGGTGCGAGCAGGGGAGGGGCAGGGAGAGAGAGACACACACACAGAATCTGAAGCAGGCTCCAGGCTCTGAGCTGTCAGCACAGAGCCTGACATGGGGGCTCAAACCCACAAACTGTGAGATTATGAGTTAGGCCTAAGTCAGATGCTTAACCGACTGAGCCACCCAGTGTTGCATCCACAGAACTCCTGAAACAGAATGCTATGGGCACCAGTGACAGTCACAACAAAGTTTATTACAATGAGAGGCAAGGCCAACCGATCGGGACCAACACTCTTGATAAGAGTATGGCCCCGAACAGCCGGGGTACAGAGTTTTTAAAGCTGATCACATCGTTTTATCATTATCTGGGAACAGAACAGAGAAACAGTTCGCAGATGAGTTAGAAACAGTTGCCAGATGAGTCAGAAACAGTTATCGAATGAGGTGATTATTTAGACTTTCTGCCGCTAAGTTGCAACCAGTGGATCTCCTTGACCTTGTCTCTGATGCTCTTTTTTTGAGCTTTTGTTTCCTTCATTGGTAAGGCCTGATTCACAAGAGTATGAAGTATGATTTACAAGAGTAAAAGCAAGGCTGTTATCTTTTGACCTTCAGTGTCAGAACAAAGTTGTTATCTTTCAAGCTAAGCGTTAGCTCTACACTACAATTTAACCCTTACACCAGGACCCCCTCAAATTGGTGCTTTTAAACAATCCTTCTCCTTCCTTTAATGATTGGTTAAACTGGAGAATTTTTGTCAACTACCAAAGGACTTCTTTTTGGGCTTCTCTTTCCTGTTATTCTAATTATGTTTTGCTGTTTTCTCCTATCTCTCTGCTTGGTACCAAAACTGCATCACTACAATAACTTCAAGCCAACAGATGATCCTTTCTACTCAAGGAGGCTCATACATGTTGTCTGATGAGGTTTTGGGGGTGAGGATGGGGTCTGGAGCCAATGGTCAAGAAAGAATTCTTGACAGGTCTTTGGTGTAAAAATGGTGATTTTATTAAAGAACAGGGACAGACAGGAAGAGCTGCCCAGGACCCTGTGGAGACTGGTTATATATTTGGGAGTTGGGGGAGGTAAAGTCCAGGGGAAGTTTCCAGTGAGATTTTCACATGCTAAAGAAGTGTCACTACATACTGAGGCCTAGTTATTGTTAAACCAAGGTTGTTTTTCCCTCTAGCAAAGCATTAGCATTAAGACAGTAGGGAGTTCCTTGAGAAACGTTTTACTCTGCCAGCCTAAGTATTTGTCAATGGGCTGCAGATTATAAGGAAATTTAATTTTACCTGCCATTTCCTTCTTGCCTTTATGGAGAGGAAGGTGATGTTGGGGCTCCAGGAAACTGAATGTATAGGTTTCTGGAGATTAGGCTAGCTAATTGATAAGACTGCCTTTTTCTTGTAATTTACTAAGATATTTGTAAACTGATGGAGACTCAGGTCCCGTACGACTGTGATCTCTATCAATTAACCATTTGTTTTTTGTACTTTCATTTGTCCTTGGGCAGCCAGGAGTACCTGAGGAATATTACACACATCTACCTGGGTGGAGGGGGGGGTTGGGGGGGGGCGGAAGGGGGACTTGTGGTCTGTCAGCTTGCCTTATGCTCCCTCATCATTGTGCACATTGGATTCAGCCGCCTCTGTGTTTTTGTAACTCCCCTGTATGTTCTCCAACTGATCAATATTGACCCATATATGATGAGGGAGCATAAGGCAAGTTGATACACTGAAACCCACCCCCTCTCCCCGCGGGGTTATGTGTGATATTCCTCAGGCACTCCAGACTGCCCAAGGACAAAGGAAAGGGCAAAAAACAAATGGTTTAAACTGATAGAGTCCGCATCAGTTTACAAATATCTTACTAATATTACAAGAAAAGAGCAATCTTATCAATAGCCTAATCTCCAGAAACTCCCTACAATCCTAAGGATAATGCTTGGCTAGAGGGAAAAAAAATAACCTTTGATTGACAATAGCTAGGCCTCCAGTAATCTGTGAATCTTCTTTAGCATATGGAAATCCCTTTAAGCAACTTCCTCTTGACTTTACCTCCCCCAATTCCACAGTATATAACCAGTCACTCTTCACAACCCTAGTGCAGTTCTTTCTGCCCATGGGTCCTGTCTCCATGCTTTAATAAAATCACTTTTTTGCACCAAAAAAAATAAGTAAATAAAAAATTTAAAAACGCATATATAAGGCATAAAACCATGAGGAAAAGCGAGAAAAGAGTGGTCACAGATGTAAGGTTGTGGATTTCCTCTTTAGAGGAGAAATGGGACTGATACCAGACAGGGAAACTTCCAGAGCCTTGGAGGATATGGACAGTGTTCTCTTCTGTGATCCCAGGGTGTTTACATAAACATTCACTTGATAATCATTGATTACAATATGCATACAATTGTGACGTTTTCTCTATGTTACCTTTCACCATAAATGGAGAAAAAAATAATGCCAAGGGAAATAGCATACCAGTATAAACATATTGCAATTATGTTATAGCCAGAAGTAGAACTAAAATTATTTCCTTTGCTTGGAAAATAAGTCAACTTATGCACCATAAGATGGCTGATGGGACTAACATAAGCTCTAGTTCCTAGCTTAGAGACTCTTCTTACAGTTTCTTCTTCCAGTCCTTGCTTGCCATGAGTGCCAAATTACTACTAAAGCGGAATGCAGAAGTAACAGACAATAAATTGTCCCCCATGCTTGTGCTCAGGACTCAGATCTCTGGAGAGGGATCTCCTCTAAGCCTGCCGGTGTAAAATACAACTCCGATCCACCAGCATCTCTGAGTGTCACTTGGTTTTTCTGCCAGTGATCCAGCCTGGTTCTGTAACACATTTATTTATAACAAGCCTTATTAAGATTAGTAATCTCATTTTATTTATATTAGTAGCCTTATCTTCAAAATCTCAGATTTTACTAAAAATAATGGGAATGATGTTTACATAATTATATCAATCTCAAATTTTTACAAATCTTCCATATTTGGGAGGTATGTTTTCATTCAGAATTTAATTGTGAATTTGTGCTGAAAACTCACAGAGGTGTTGCACTATGGCTACAGGTTTTCAGAGATTTCTGCCTTCCCCATCCACTTCCTGAAGGTGGAGGACAAAGAACCTGAGAAAAAGAGAAGGCCAAAAATCCAAAACTAAGGGCAAATACACTTATTTGACCAGCTGAGGGCAGTGCCGTTTAAGGCTGTTTGTTTGGAAGTAAGGGGTGGTTGGCACGCCTTTGGAGTTCCTCCTTTTCTTTTCCATTAGCTGATTAGCCACTGGGACTGAAGGGGTTATTTGTGCCAATAAAGGTGGTGGTGGTGATGGTGGTGGTGGTGGTTTTGACGGCCTGCATGTCCCTTGCCTGTTTGACACTTCCCTCTTAACACCAACCTTCACCCCAGCTCCCCCATCAACAACCGTTTTCTTCCTCTTTCTTTTCCCTAGACAGAAACTGAGATCAATGATGTGTTAGACTAGGCATTGGGCACTGAGAGGCAGCAAGTGGGTGTGTGCAGCCCTTCAAGTCCTTATTGTTTGTAGGGAGCAAACCTGAGAAAATTTTCTTGAGAAGTTAGACTTCACCCCATGAGTTTCTCCTGCTTTTGTTTTTAGTCTTGTGTTTCCCCCACAGCAGCCCAAGCTTAGGCTCCACACTGCTTTGTGGTATTGATAGGGTCAGTAGGAAGAATGTCATGGTTATTTGGTTCTTTATTTTGTTGGATGAAACAAAATGAGTCTCTGGGGCCACCGCCTCTGCCTAAAGGTTAATAGCATTTCCCATTATAAATACTGCTCCTTTGACACCATTATTTAGATGTCCTACCATAATTCACCTCTCTTAAGGATGGGTCTGAAGCAGAAAATAAAGGAAACATTTATGTCAAAACTTTACTTTAAACAACTAAGTATTTAAAAGGTCTTTTCAGACTCTTCTTAAGGATTTTTCATCTCTTTAAATGACATTTTCTTCATTGCTAATTCTATTATACCATTAGAAGACATTTGGGGAAAAAATTATTTTGCCCATAATTCTAGGACCCAAATACTTCAACTCATTTTTCCCCGTTGTTCCTGCCCCAGAATCATAGAAGTGCAGAATAGGAGAGCTAGAAGACTCCTGAGGAAATCGAATCCTCTGACTCCTGGGCAGTGTACAAGTGAGGGATCAGAGCTAGAGGGACAATGCCATGTCAAGGCCACCACCAGATATTTCAAGTCTGTGCCTCTTCAGTCTCCACTTTGTCCTTCAGGAGGACAGAAGCCCCTCCATCACCTCACCTTCAGGTCTCCTGTGAGTAGGCACTGAAGCTGGTGTGGCTTCTTTGCAACCTCCTGATTGGTTTGAAGCAGTGAAATCCACACCACTTTCTGTCAGTTACAGCTAAAGCCTGGTTAACCCATGTGAGCATCCCAGGTGAAGAAGCAGTTGTACCCTTCACCCTGTCCGGAAGGCCCATGGTGTGCTGGAGTAACCCTGGATGGTTGACCTTACAGGCCCAAAAGAAGGCAAAGTTGGGCAAACCCTTGATGAGGAATCATGAGACCTGGCTCTCTCCTCATCTGTGGAAAATCACATCCCTTTTCTGAACCACCATTTCCCCATCTGTGAAAAGAGGAAGTTGGCCCAGAACAGTGGTTTTCAACCTGGGGTCCATGAACTTCCTGAAATTGTGTGCAGAATTTTGGAAGGCAATGTACACAGTGTCCTTGGGAGGGTGTGCGAACTCTCATCTGATTCTCAAAGGGATCCTGTTATGGACTGAATTGTGTGGCCTCAAAAATTCCTGTGCAGAAGCCCTAACCTCATTGTACTCGGAGGTAGGAACTTTAGAATGTTAAATGAGGTTATAAGGGTAGGGCCCCTGTCTGATGGGACCTGTATCCCATAAGAAGAGGAAGAGGGGTGCCTGGGTGGCTCAGTCAGTTGAGCGTCAGACTTTGGCCCAGGTCATGATCTCACAGCTCGTGAGTTGGAGCCCCACGTCAGGCTCTGTGCTGACAGCTTAGAGCCTGGAGCCTGCTTCGGATTCTGTGTCTCCCTCTCTCTCTGCCCCTAACCCACTCGCATTCTATCTCTCTCTCTCAAAGATAAACATTAAAAAAAATTTTTTTTTAAAGAAGAGGAAGAGATACCAGAGATTTCTCTCTCTCTGTGCACATACAGAGAAATGCCATGTGAGGACACAGCAAGAAGGTGGCCATCTACAAGCCAAGAAGAGAACCCTCACCAGGAACTGAACTTGCTGGTGACTTGATCTTGGATTCTAGTATCCAGAACTATGAGAAAATCAATTATTGAAACCACCCAGCCCATGGTATTTTGTTTTGGTGGCCTGAATAGACCAATACAGCAACCAAAAAAGATGTAGAGCCAATAGCCCCACTGGTCCTCAGAAACCCATCCTGCACATTCATGTTTTACGGCAACATGTTTCTAGATATTTAGCAGGCTTTTTGAGTGTTTAACCTTTTTTTTTTGAGAGACAGAGCATGTGCAAGCTGGGGTCAGAGGGAGAGAGGGAGTCTTACGCAGGCTCCATGTCCAGCACAGAGCCTGACACGAGGCTCAATCCCACAACCCTGGGATCATGACCTGAACTGAAATCAAGAGTCAGACACTCAACTGATGGAGGTCCCTCACCTTTCATATACATATTTTAAGTAGTTGTGATTACAGTGTATATACAAATTTGTTTTCCTTTTCACTGCTCTGAACTGTGCAGCATATTTATTATTACAGCATAGTTCATTTTCTAATAGTTACATAGCACAGGTCTGGATCTATATAAACCCAGAGGCCAGAGTTTAAATCCTGATTCCACCACCTACTAGCTGTTTGACCTTGGACAAGTTATCACATGTCATGCCTCATCTATAAAATGGGGAAAAGATTGGAATCTACTTCATATGGCTGTTACAAGATCCAGATGAAATAATGTATGTAGAGGGCCTGGCACGTAGTAGTTTCGACTGGTATTAGTAGCTCTTATTGTTATCATTGTTGACCATTTAACTTGTTATCAGGTTTTTTTTTGTTTTTTTTTTTTCCTTCATAAATCACACCGCTGTGAGCAAACTTCCTTGTGCATAGAGAATTTTTTTCTCTTAAATGGTTTTCTCAGGCTAAATTCCCAAGAATGGTGTCACTGGATCAACAGTTAGGCTATTTTTTTCTTATCATTTAGAATTTTTATTTTGTTTAGGTGTCGATCTCTTTGAATACATTAAAAAGCAAAATAAATCCATTAACGTGTTTCTAGAAGTTCTTTATATTTAGTGTAGAACTCTTAGGAATCCCTTTTCAACTCAGAGTTGTCTGTGTTGTCAATTTTGTAGCCTAGGGTACTCTTTGGTGGGACAGCATTTAAAAAGAGCTCTTCAGGGTCACCTGGGTGGCTCATTTGGTTGAACTTCCAACTTCGGCTCAGGTCATGATCTCACAGCTCCATGAGTTCGAGCCCCGCATCAGGCTCTGTGCCGACAGCTCAGAGCCTGGAGCCTGCTTTGGATTCTGTCTCCATCTCTCTCTCTCTGCCCCTCCCCCGCTGGCACGCTGTCTCTCAAAAATAAATTAAAACGTTTAGAAAACATTTAAGAAGAGCACTTCACTTTTGGGTCCAGGATTTCTTTCCAAGCTACTGAGATGCCATTTGTACACTTTCGATGGCGATACTTCCTCGATCTCATAAGGGGGTTTTGTGCACCTAAAAGCAATGACAATCCCATCACAAAACTGCCAGACGGCCAACAGCCATCACAGACAAAAGTATGCTAATTTCAGAAACATAAAAATGGGGGGGCGGGGAGGAGAATGTGTATCTTAGCGTCAGTGAAAGAAATACGCTTACCACTGCTGTGAGTGCCACCTCTTCAGATAGAATGGTCTTAAACTACATTCCCCAACATTCCCTGCAGGCCTGTGATGTAGTTTTGACCAATAAGATGCACTCCTGGAAGGCTTTGATTTGGAACTGAGGTGGGGAAACAGCTGGGCAGACTTTCTGCTGGCATGGATGACAGCAGAGGCTGTGTCTCTGAGGTTAATCAGACTAACTAAACAATGTTTCTGAGAGCTTTTGCCTAGAACTGCTTCTCTAGCTCTTCTAACATTTCTACAGAGGATGAATTTCTTCCTGCCCCCAACTAGTTAGAGTCCACCAGAGACCTTTTCTTTCCTCCTTCCTTGTTAGCAAACCCTGATTTTGTCTGGGGCAGCAATATGTGCCAGCTAGAAAGCTACATTTCCCAAGATCCCTCAGAGAGGGATAACCACATGACTACATCCTGACCAGTGAGATGTAAGTAGAAGTTGGTGCATAAAACTTTTGGGAAAATTCCTCAGGAAGGAAGGTGACCCCAGTGTTTCTCACAAGGTCATGTCCTGCAACTGGGGTTGTGTGTGTCAGTTCCTCAAAGTGGAGTTCTATTTTATTCTCATTGTTAAGTGTAACCATAGGGCCCATATTCAAGGCACATACTCCTTTTGGCAAAATGAAAATCACACCCTGAATTGCATTAGAATTACGATGAGGCAACAAAGATTTGAAACCTTAGATCCCCTGCTGTATACTGATCATTCCACCACCTCCCCCCCCCAGGAAATGGAAAACGTCCTTTCGGCTCTGTACACAGGTTTGTACATGGTGTCATTTTACCTGAATCCCATTCAGCAAGCATAAGGAGTCACTAGGCATAAATTGGCCAGATGCTTCTGTAGATAATGTTAGTGCAAGAAACACTTGGCAAGCTAGAACCCAAATCTATAACCTTGCTCTTATTGTAGACAGAATTTTGATTACATGACCACTTATTTGGATTTTATTTTGTATTTGCAAGGTTTGCCATTGAATACTAATTAATATTCATCTTATGGAAAGCTCATATTGATAACTCAACAAATGCTCATTTTCTTCTTGTTTGCCCAACATCCTTTTTATGAAAAACTCAGAAGTTGATTTTGTTTCTCATGATGGTCCTATTAGTGTTTAAAAAAAAATTTTTAATGTTCATTTATTTTTGAGAGAGAAAGAGAGAGAGACAGAGACACAGACTCCAAAGCAGGCTCCAGTCTCTGTGCTGACAGCCCAGGCTTGAACTCACAAGCTATGAGATTATGACCTCAGCCAAAGTTGGATGCTCAACTGATTGAGCCACCCAGGCACCCCTCTTAGTGTTTTATTGGGATAATCCTAATTCGTGAAGCTTTAAGTTATTTTTTTAAGTAGGCTCCACCCCCAATGCAGAGCCCAATGTAGGGACTGAACTCACGACCCTGGGATCAAGACCTGAACTGAGATCCAGAGTTGGCCGTTCAACCAACTGAACCACCCAGGTGCCCCTGGAGCTTTAAATGATTATTATAAATTTCTTTGAAGATTAAGTGCTCTTTGCTTAATGTTCGTTTCAATGTGTCACAGTGGATATCAAATCTGAGTATCATCTTTCCTTACCCAAAACTGACCACATGCTTATACAAATGTATTTTGTAGCAAAGAAACATAAGTGGGAGGGCTGAATCAGTTGACCCATCTCCTTTTGCCAGTAACTTCTCTTCTCTGCTGCTTTGAAGGCAGATGTGAAGGCTGGAGGTCAGGCAGCCGTCCTGTGAAGGCTAAATGGCCCTTCTAACACTGAGCAGAAATACAAAGGGAGTCTGAATTCCTGAAATCATCATGAAGATACCATTTCAGCTCTTGATCACTCATCTTTGGACTTTTCCTTAGATGGGAAAAAAATTTTTTTGTCTAATTTGCTTAAGCACGGTTTTTGGAGTCCAGCTTTCTTCAGCTAAATTCAGATTCGCATTGATTTAGAACTTAGTACCTCAGGGGTGCCTGGGTAGCTCAGTCGGTTGAGCGTCCGACTTCAGCTCAGGTCATGCATGATCTTGCAATTCATGAGTTCAAGGCCTGCCTCGGTCTCTCTGCTGTCAGCATGGAGCCTGCTTCTGATCCTCTGTCTCCCTCTCTTTCTCTGCCCCTCCCCTGCTCATGCGCACATGCTCCCTCCCAAAAATAAACATTAAAAAATTTAGTACATAAAAAAACATTAAAAAAAAAGTGGTAGCTGCCAGTTACAAAATCTACAGTTTTCAAATTGACTCGATAAAGAGGGTTGGGCTTGGGGCCATAATAGTAAAACTATGGCAGACTAGAAAGTTGTCAGCCTTAGTTATTTGGTGGTGAAACATTTGGTCAAACTGTTGCCCTTGGTACTTTACAAAGTCGGCTCTGTATGAACCAAAACTGTAGGATAGGGCCGTTAGGTTATTTTTAAAGTTATAGGTGCTTTTAACCTCTCTACGTAGAAGGATCTATCATCCAAGCAGATACAGGGGAGACAGAGAGTGATGGAAGGAAGCTACCCCCGCCCCTGCAGTGGCCGTTGACTGCCCTTGCACGGCCGTCTCGGGCTGGAAGAAGACTTTCCCAGATAAGCAAAAGCTGAGGGAGTTTATCACCACTGGAACTGACCTGCAAGATGTGCTAAAAGGGAGCCCTTCCAGGTGAAACAAAATGATGGTAAACAGCTACATGAAGCCATGTCAAAATATAAGATTCTCTGGTAAAGGTAAATACATGGGCAAATATAATAACCTGTACTACAGGACTTTGGGTGCAGGCAAGGTGATACCTGCAGTGGAAGACTGAGAAGGTAATTCTAGAATGGGGGAGATCTGTATTTGCTAGATGCTGAAGGAGAGGACATGTAGAAAGAACAACTGAAGAGGCAAATGATAGAGGGGCTCGCCATTGGATCGAGGCCTGGGGGAGGTGCTATGGGGTGGGAACCAGGGCACCTGTCAGAGGAGACCGTTGGCAAGGAAGTGGACCGTTCCTCCCTGGCCATGGCAAAAGGAGGTCAGAGAAAGGCAAGCTGACTTTCTACTGATGAGGGTGCTCCTGTAGCATAGGAGGAAATAACTTTTTCTCCTGAAAACTTGAATATTTGGAAGCTAAAACAGTAAGTGGCAAGTTACCCAGGCCTGGAGGTCATCCAGAGAAAGGGAGCAACGAAATGTGAGGTGGCAGTGAAGGCAGGGTGACATGGCTAGCCATAAGGTCCTGGCTTGGCAGAGACATGACTGAGGTGACACCAAGTTTGGCTGGGAAAATGGGGTTGGCTTGAGGGGCTCCTGGAAGCCAAGCTGAAGACCGAATGACTTTGGCAGAAGGAGGAGAACTGAAAAAAACAGAGGCTGTACTCAGAAAAGAGGATTTCCAAGTTTAAATACTTGAGAATGAAAACTGAAACTTTGGTTGAGTGAAGAAGGCATTCTGGGTGTGATCAAACATGTGGGAGGCTGAATAAGAGTAGAGGTGGAAATTACTGAAATTGAAAGGAACAGTCTCATTTATTCCCCATCACATGCGTAGGAAACAGAACATGACAAAAGTACTAAGAGGTTAAGTAACCAGGCCAAAGTCATGCAGCAAGGAAATGGCAGAGTTGGGGCATTTAAGTGGCTCAGTCAAGTATCTCTGACTCTTGATCTCAGCTCAGGTCTTGATCTCACAGTCATGAGTTCAAGCCCCGCATTGGGCTCCACGCTGGGTGTGGAGTGTACCTAAAAAAAAAAAAAAAAAAAGATGGCATGGGAGAAAAGATAGTGTCTCACAGGTGAGGGCAGGTTAAGGCAGAATTAAGCACAAAGTTAGTTTGAACAATGGAAAAGGAGTAAGGAAGGTTTCACCTGCATGAACCAGGTTCCTACATTTGGGATTTAATTTTTCTGTATCTCTTTTTCTGGGCCACTTTTAACAAAAGTGATTCTGTGGGGGTTATCAGTGTGTAGCACATGACAGTTTGCAGAGCACTTTCACTTCGTCTCTCAGCGCCTTCACGACAGTCTCTGAGGGTAGCTACCATGATCATGCTCACTTTACTGAGAAGAAACAGAAGCTCAAAAACTGTGATTTGGCAATGATCACACAGGAAGTGACAGATAAAGGCATGCAGTCCAGATGTTGTGTTGAAAGTAGGATTTCCTACCCCCATCATCCCTCCAGTGTCAAAGAAATCTCTAGCTCCAGCACCTTTCCGCCTGAATTATCTGGGGCTAGAAGAAGTTCTGGGAAAATGAGGGGCCCTGCATGCCTGAAACCATATCTTTGGAGAGAACTATGGAGAATCTTATAAAATGGCAGAAATAAGAGGCATAGCCTGGACTTTCAAAGAACTTAACAATGGAGGAGAAAGAATTGTTTTTAAAATTACAATCCAGGGGCGCCTGGGTGGCTCGGTTGGTTAAGCTTCCGACTTCAACCCAGGTCATGATTTTGTGGTCCGTGAGTTCCAGCCCCATGTCAGGCTCTGTACTGACAGCTCAGAGCCTGGAGCCTGCTTCCGATTCTGTGTCTCCCTCTCTCTCTCTCTGCTCCTTCCCCACTCACACTCTGTCTCTGTCTCTCAAAAATGAATAAATGTTAAAAAAATATGTCTTTCAATTATAATCCAATATGCTAAATTCTATCCCATCCTGGCATGCACTGTACTGTGGGACCCCAAGGGAGGAGCAATTTCTGAAAGAGCCTCCTGATAGATCAGAAGGCAACTGAGTTAGGGCATAGCAGATGGGAACAGTGTTCCCAGAGGCACAGAAAGGAGCCTGTAGCCCCATTTTGTGGGAAAATTGGGTGACTGTTAAAAAGCCAGGTTACAGGGCCTTGTGTAGCAAGCTCAGAGCATCAGCCTAGTTACAGAGGGTGGTGGAGAATGGTATTGCAGAGTTTTGAACAGGGAAGTGATATGACTGGGTTTGTGTTCTAAACAATCTTTCCAAAGAGAAGCAAGACTGGACACAGAGGGGCGCCTGGGTGGCTCAGTCAAGCATCCGACTCTTAATTTCAGCTCAGGTCATTTCCTATTGTTGCTGTAACAAATGATGAGACACTCAATGGCTTAAAACAACACAAATATTTTACACTTAAAAAATTTTTAATGGTTATTTCTGAGAGAGAGAGAGAGAGAGAGAGAGAGAGCACAAGCAGGTGAGGGGCAGAGATAGAGGGAAACACAGAATCCAAAGCAGTCTCCAGGCTTTGAGCTGTCAGCACAGAGCCTGACATGGGGCACGAAACCACAGACCTGTGAGATCATGACCTGAGCTGAAGTCGGACGCTTGACTGAGCAGCCCAGGCGCCCCAAGAAATAAACTTTAAAAAAAAAAAAAGACTGGATACAGAAAAATCAAATAGAAGGCTGTTCACAGTGGTCCAGGTGAGGTGCTGGCTTGAGCCATGCAAAGAAAGCTAGAGAGGAGGAAGCCTATTTAAGAACATCCTTGTACATATATTTTTGAGCATGTGTGCTGTTGGGTTACTGAATCATAGAAGATGCACCTGTTCAGTAGATGCCGCCCAGCTGCTCTCCAAAAAGGCTGGCCAATTTATGCAGGCGAATTCTTTAGAGCACCCCAACATTTTCCATTCTCCCTCAGTCTTCCTATAATGCCATTTCACATATGTTGCTCCATGAAGTAGATCTGTAGATAGAGAAATGAAAAATCTTCATTTTAAGCACGTAATTTCCCATGTAACTGTGTGCCCGCTCTCCCGCTGTGCCCAAGCTCTTCGGCAGACTGAAAGGTATGTTTCTTGCTTGTTATTAGTCCCAGACCATAAATCTAGGGATGCAACTAATATTATCTCTCTCTACTGTTTTTCTGAATCAACTCAATTTCGATTCCTCACCTCATCTCTGCAGAGTTGGGAAATTCTACCTGAGTCATTCTTGCAGTTCCTGCCTCCCTGAGACCAAGAGTAGGTCTTGGAAGCTTCCACAGTGTCAGACATCTAAGGGAGCCCCATGTGGTCATCAGTTATCTGCAGTCTGTAAGTTGCCACTAAGTCTTTCTTCTGTGGGAAGCTGAGGAAACCTGCCAGACAGTTGGGACGCTTTGGGGAATTACCAGCTACTCAGCACTGCTAGGAAGGAAGGCCAGGGACCCACGGTGCTCTTCCTCCTCCCCTGCCAGGCTAAATACCTCCCCTGAAGTATTGAAGTAGTGAGGACGTGAAGTACAGAGCTGGCCTCACTTTGGTGGGGTGTAGGGAGAAAGGGGAAAATACAAGAAGGAAAAATACAGCCTTGAGCCTATGGTGCCTAGAGAGATGAGCTGATGAGCTGCTGGGTGGGTTTATTAAAACTGATAGACTATCAGAGTAAAGTGATATTGGAGCTTATGATTTAAAAAATAATTTGAGGGGCACCTGGATGGTTCAGTCAGTTGAGCGTCTGACTTTTGGTTTCAGCTCAGTCATGATCTCCCATGGTTTCATGAGTTCGAGCTGCGTGTCAAGCTCTGCGCTGGAAGCTCAGAGCCTGCTTGGGATTCTGTCTCCCTCTCTTTCTGCACCTCCCCTGCTTGCCTCTCTCTCTCTCTCTCTCTCAAAAACAAACAAAGAATAGATGTCCCATATTGGTGGGGCACCTGGGTGACTAGGTTGGTTAAGCATCCAATTCTTGATCTTAGCTCAGGTGTTGATCTCAGGGTCGTCCTTTCAAGTCCTGCGTGGGGCTCTACATGGGGCATGGCGCCTACTTAAAAAACATAGTAAATAATTATTAAAAAGAATAAATGTGCCCTGTTGGAGACCAAGGTCTCCTTAAGGAAGCCTTAGGACACAGACTAGGAAAAGAGACCCCAATATCTTCCTTTTGGTTGGAAAGAGGCACAAATGTCACCCACAGAGAAACCCAGCCACCTGGCCCCTGGGGCTTATGCAAGATGAACAGAAGGATTTGTCCATGAGAATCTTACTAAGTGAGCCCTTTCCAACCTCCCAAGGGGTATAAAGGGCCATCTTGAAGGATAGCTAGGGCTGTGGGTGTGGAAGGGTAGAGAGCAGGGCAACTGTTTCTCTGGAGTCCACCTAGCCCAGCCAATGAATAGGCTTTGTAGCAGGCCAGCATTTGAATTCTGGCCCTGCCATTTATCTGACATGTGATCATTCTGAACCTCACTTTACTTTCCTGAAAAATAGTCCCTGTTCATAGCAGCACTATTCACAATAGCCAAAAGGTGGAAACAACTCAAATGTCCATCGATGGACCAATGGATAAATAAAATGTGATCTATCCACACAAGGGATTATTATTCAGCCTTAAAAAGGAAGGAAATCCTGGGTGCCTGGGTGGCTCAGTCAGTTAAGTGCCTGACTCTTGATTTCAGTTCAGTCATGATTTCACAGTCATGAGATTGAGTCCCATGACGGGCTCTGGGCTGACAGCATAGAGCCTGCTTGGGATTCTCTCTTTCCCTTTCTCTCTCTCTGCCCCTCCCCCACATGGATGTGTTCTCGTTCTCTCTCTCTCTCTCTCTCTCTCTCTCTCCCTGTGTCTCAAAATAAATAAATGTTAAAAAAAGGAAGGAAATCCTTTCCCATGCTACAACATGAATGGGCCTTGAAGACACTATGCTAAGTGAAATAAACCAGTCACAAAAGGACAAATGATTCTTTTTATTTATATAAGGTATTTAGAGGAGTCAAATTCATAGAGGCAGAAAAATAGAATGGTGGTTGCCAGGGGCTGGGGGGAGAGGGTAATGTGACTTTGTGTTTAATGGGTGCAGAGTCTCAGTTGAGGAAGATGAAAAGAATTCTAAAGATGATGAGGGTGATGGTTGCACAAAATTGTGACTATACTTAATGCCCCTGAACTGTGCTCTTTAAAATGGTAAAGATGGTCAACTTTAAGTTATGTGTATTTTGCCACAATTTAAAAAAATTGCATGCCAGCTACGGAAGTAAAAGTACTCACATTAAAATAATAAGCGTCTAAGGGCACCCAGGTGGCTCAGTTGGTTAGGCAGAATCTTGATTTCAGCTCAAGTCATGATCTCACAGTGGTGAGATCTCACAGTGCTGGACAGTACAGAGCCTGCTTGAGATTCTCTCTCTCCCTTTCTCTCTGCCCCTCTCGTGCTCGCTCTTGCACTCTCTCTTGCTCTCTCAAAATAAATAAATAAACATTAAAAAAATAATAAGCATCTAAATTCAATGACTCAAAACAGAGTCTGATTCCACACTGACATACAGTTCTTACTCCATCCCATAATTGTGGGGTGAGAAGGCTGAGAGACATCACATGTAACAATTCGTATATCCTTCTTGGTATTTAAAAGTATGCAAAATATTCTGGAACTTTAAAGTTTACAGAAAATTAACTTCAAGCCTATCATCTCATTTTATCCTTTCAGCATACTGAAATCATTTGAGATGTTGAGGTTAATGTAATATTCTATATAAGAAGAATACATTGCTTGTCATAAAATGGTATCTGTGATTCTTTGTCCCCAGAAATGGTTAAAATGGTAAGTTTTATGTAATTTTTTAATGAAACAAAAATAATAGCCTGCCTGGTTTATCTCTCCAGGAAGCTGGGGATGTTAGGGAGAGAGTAGATAGGAAAGCCCTGGAGAATACCCTGTAGAGAAAAAAGAGTATTCCATTCTGGTAGCTCCAACTTCAAAAAGGGCTAGTGTATCCTTTGTGGGGCCTCATATCTGTTGCCTTGACCCTCACATTTTAAAAAAAAATTGTATTTACTTATTTATTTATTGTTTGAGAGAGAGGGCACACACACTCAAGCGGGGGAGGGGCAGAGAGAAGGGGACAGAGGATCCGAAGTAGGCTCTGGGCTGACAGCAGAGAGCCCAATGTGGGGCTCAAACTCCTGAACCCATGAGATCATAACCTGAGCTGAAGTCCGACATTCAACCGACTGAGCCACCCAGGTGCCTCTCCCTTTTTTTTAAATTAAATAAACAACACCTCCTCTTTCTTCCTGGCAAGTTCTGGAAGGTCTCTGCTGCTTCCCTATGTCCCACCACCCCCCAGCTTTGGCCCTGTAGTCTCCATCTAGTGGCTGAGGCTTTTTTTTTTTTTTTTTTAATATGGAAAAACTTGGCATGTGACTTTTATTTATTGTTTATTTTTATTTTTTATTAAAGTGTAATTAACATACATACAATGTTATATTAGTTTCAGGTGTACAATTCCATACATTATTGACTTAACAATTCCATACATTATTCAGTGCTCACCATGGTACGTGTAGTCACCATCTGTCACCATACAATGTTATTACAATATTATTGACTATATTTTCTGTGCTGTGCTTTTCATCTATCTCTATGACTTATTTATTTTATAACTGGAAGTCTGTACCTTTTGATCCCCTTTATTTCATCCATTCCCCCACCCATTTTCCCTCTAGCAACTACCAGTTTGTTCTCTGCATGTAACTTTTAAAGACTTCTTATGTTTTGAGCAAACTGCCCTAGAAGCCCCACCTTTCCTTATTCTCCTGAATCACCACCCCCTCTTACTTGGCACTCACAGACTCTCTGGTCTTTTTAAAGTAACTGATGCATTGAACATAGGTGACCCCAGCAACGGTTTCTGCTTTCTCTCTGCACCTCACACTTGCTGAGCATCCCCCCCCATCCCACCCAACATCTCCTACTTCCCCAGGCAGCTAGTGTTCCCTGGCACTCTCACATTCCTTATTGTTATTCTCTCACTGAGAAGGTCAAGAGGGTTAATTGATGTCAACATTATGAACTTTGTTCCTACTCTTAAAGATAATATTCATTAGCAGCTGTGTTTTGAAATTCGCATTGCCTCAACACCATTGTCTAGTGGTTTTCCACTCTTGCTGTGCATTACAATTACCTTGAGAGCTCTCAAAAACCACCCATACCCGGACACCCTCCCCAGCCTAATTAAATGAGGAGCACAGCGCAGTCATTATTCTCCAGCAGGCATAATTACATCTCCATGTCTCTGTATGCAGTGGGTCCCAGTCCTTGACATGCAAAAAGAATCAGCAGGAGAGCTTCGTCAATAACCAGCCCCATCCCTCCCACGCTGAGGAGGGCTTAACAATCATAGTATCTTTTTAAATTTTCAAGAAGTCATTTCTTCCTGTACTCTACTCCCATCTCCACCCCCATTCTTTCTAAAAGCCCATTTTTCTCAAGTCACCATTTCTCAAAATATACTCCACAGTGATACCAGGGGAGTTGCAGAGAATAGGGGAGTTAGTGACTGTGGTTGGCTGATAATGGCTCCCAAAGCTCCATCCAGTCCTAAACCCTGGAACCTGTGACTGTTATCTTATTTGCTTATTTGGAAATGGGGTCTTTACGATGTAATTAAGTGAAAAAACTGGAGATGAGGAAACTATCCTAGATTATCAGACTGGGCACCAAATGCCATCACAAGTGTTGTTGTAAGAGACAAGGGAAGATTGGACACACAGAAGAGGGGGCCATATGAAGATGGAGACAGAGATTGGAGTGATATGGTCACAAGCCAAGGCATGCTGGCCAACAGCCACCAGAAGCTGGAAGAGGCAAAGAATGGATTCTCCCCTAGGGCCTCTGCAGGGAGTGTAGCCCTGCCAACACCTTGACTTTGGACTTCTGGCCTTCAAAATGTGGAAGCATAAATTACTGTTGTTTTAAGACCCCCAGTGTGTGGTCATTCCTTATGGTGGCCCTAGGAAGCTGAGACAGTGACCAGATAAGTTTGTTCACTCATGGTTTATAGCTGAACCTCACAAAACATTTCCCATGCTAACAGGCATTGTTTCCCAAACACAGGCCCTGGACGAGTACTCCCCACAGAACACACCTCGTGCTAGGTCACACACTAGACAGCAGCTATGACCGAAAGTCACAGCATTGCAGTCTGTGCGTGTGCAAGACATTTATGCAAGACAGAGTTATAGACATACACATATACATCATGTATCTACCTTTTCAGAACCTACTATGCATTCATTTAATAAACTCATTCAATAAATGTTTTTGAGCACCTACTGACACATATGTCAGAAATTCTTCAAGCCGTTAAGGATACAGTGATTTAAAAAGCAAAAATCAGGGGCACCTGGGTGGCTCAGTCGGTTAAGCATCCAACTTCAGCTCAGGTCATGATCTCGTGGTTCGTGAGTTAGAGCCCCGCATTGGGCTCTGTGCTGACAGCTCTGACATCTGGAGCCTGCTTCAGATTCTATATCCCCCTCTCTCTCTGCCCCTCTCCTGTTCGTGCTCTGTCTCTGTCTCTCAAAGAGAAATAAACCTTTAAAAAAAGAGTGAAAATCAAACAAATAAATGAAAAGTGAAAATCATGTCTCTTGTGAAAAACATATTCTAATGGAACAATCAGTCAATAAACAAACAGCGGGTAGCAATTAATGCTATGAAGAACACAAAATGAGCTGAAAAGGTATAGAGGGTACGGCAGGTATCAGAGAAGGCCAAGCGTTTCGTTAGGTGATTACCTAAATTAATCACATTGTAATCCTCTCAACAACCATTTCATCCTTCTAATGTGTGGAAGGTATTACCTCCATTTTGCACATGAGGCAACTGAGGCTCAGAGAAGTGAAGTGATTTGCCCAGATCATCCAGCTATGAAGGGGGTTATATGGGGGGTCCTGGGTGGCTCAGTCGGTTAAACATCTGACTCGTGATCTCAGTTCATGTCATGATCTCACAGTTTGTGAGTTCAAGCCCTGCACTGGGCTACATGCTGACAGTGTGGAGCCTCCTTAGGATTACCTCTCTCTCTCTCAAAATAAAAAAATAAATAAAAAAGGGTGTTTGTATGGGATTGAAACCCAGGCCCACAGACACCACTAACTACATTTAAAGTCCATTTATTATTACCATGCTACATAGTTTCTGTGCTCAGTTGGACTCCCACTGAGATCTTCCAGAGCCAGACTTGGCTTTTCTATACAAGCGGAATGAATGGCCCCTAGGGTGAGAAGGCTGGAGATCAGATAGGCAAAGGGTACTTCTAGTCAGAGACTTGCCCTGCAGAAATTATGTCAGTCTATTTCTGTGTTTAGAAGGTAGATATAGGGTACTGAAATTTCTTGCTTCCTACCCTGAGTCTTCTCACCTCTCCTTTCTGTCTCACCTGGGGCCCTCAGGGAAGAGCCATGGGATCCAGAAAAAGGGAGTTTCTGCAGTTTTTATTTAAGTGTATTTATTTTGGGAGAGAAAGAGCAGGGAGGGACACAGAGAGAGGGAGAGAGAGAATCCTAAGCAGGCTGTGCATTCACGACGAGTAGCCTGACACGGGGCTCAAACTCACAAACCCTGAGATTGTGACCTGAGTCAAGCTCAAGAGTCGAATGCTTAATAGACTGAGCAGCCCAAGTGCCCCGGAAAAAAGGAGTTTTTATGGCTTCGTGGCTCTGGGCTGCACTTCTGGGTCCTGGAGAGTGGGTAGGACTCAGGCAGAGACGAGCTAAATGTTGGAAAGTTGGGTTATGTTTGCAACAGCATGTGGTCCCGTTTGGCTAGGATATAGGATACCCAAAGCAGAGTGAAGAATCAGGTTGGGCAGGACGCTGAGGTCACATCATGGAACAGCCCTCTTTCTCTGGGCTGGTGTTTGCCAAAGCATGTCAGGCAGACGACTCGTATTTTGAGATAGTAATAGCAATGACGGAAAGTAAAAGCAATGTGAGAAAGTAAAGACTCCTTGTCAGTAAGTTGGAGCTCAAAGAGACTAAACAGATCTGTTTTTTTAATGTTTATTTATTTATTTATTTTTGAGAGAGAGAGAGAGAAAGAGAGAGAGAGTGCATGGGAGGGGCAGAGAGAGAGGGAGAGAGAGAATTCCAAGCAGGCTTCATGCTGCCAGCATAGAGCCTGACATGGGACTCAATCTCATGAACCGTGAGACCATGATCTGAGCCAAAACCAAGAGTCAGACACTTAACCAATGGAGCCACCCAGACGCCCCTAAACAGATCTCTTTTATGCCAGACTTCCCTGACCCAACATGAAGGCAGAGGGCAAGCTGAGGCACCACCGTGGATGCTATCCTCATGGTGAAGGCAGACCAGAGACCTACCAGGGGCAGACTGGACTGGGGGTGGTCAATCAGTGCTGTGGATTCTGGCTCTGGATCACCTTCTCACCTCTCTGTGCCCCCCCCCGTCACCCCCACTTCAGCTAATACGCTCCCTCCACCTCATTTCCCTGCAACCACCTACCCCCCGAACTTTCTCCCTTCTTCCGCCTCACCCCTCCCTCCTCTTCACCCCATCCTGGGCCTCCTCATATGCAAGTGCTTCTCCAGCTATACTATAAGCTACAGTAATTTATAGATAGTCTTGGTGGTTATGTAAAAGACCTCTATTCACTAACAAATATGCGAAAATCCATCTGAATTCCACAAAAGGTTTGTCTTAAGCCACCTTCCAAAAATATCTAGAATTTTTTAAAATATCATTTGCCTTTTTTTTTTTTTAGACCCAGACAGGTTCAGCTTTGAGCTTTACCACACTGTTAGTTTCCATAGTAACAACCCCCTGTTGCAGACTCTGGTCCTTCATCTTCTGTCCTGGCCCCCAACTGTGGAATGCTGGAGGTGCACCCTTGTTCCAGGAAGGGGCCCTGCCTTGGTTTCTCCCCCCGTCCACACACTGACTCAGCCACTCTGGAACCTTGGCTGGGGATTTGGGTAATAAGCAGCACACCCCAACGCCAGGCCCTGCCAGGGGTGAGCTTCAGGCTCCAGTTCTCTTAAATTCACATAATGACCTCTTCAAACCTGAAGCAGTATAGAAGGGTGCTTAAAAGTGTGTACTTTGAAGCCAGACTGCTTGGTTTGAAATTCAGGCTCTGTCACCTATTAGTTGTTTAGCCATGGGCAACTTATTTGAGTCTATTTGCTCATTAAAAAAAAATTTTTTTTAATTTTTTTAACATTTATTTTTGAGACACAGAGAGAGAGACAGAATGTGAGCAGTGGAGGGGCAGAGAGAGAGGAAGGCACAGAATCCGAAGCAGGCTCCAGGCTGTGAGCTGTCAGCACAGAGCCTGACATGGGGTTCGAACTCACTGGCCAAGAGATCATGACCTGAGGTGAAGTGGGACACTTAACCAACTGAGCCACCCGGGCGCCCCCCAAAATTTTTTTAACATTTATATATTTTTGAGACAGAAAGAAAGAGAGAAAGCGCTCATGCCCAAGTGGAGGAGGGGCAGAGAGGATCCCCACTATGAGCACAGAGCCCAATGAGGGGCTCAAATGCAGGAACTGTGAGATAATGACCTGAGCCCAAAGCAATGGTCTGCTGCCCAACTGAGCCACCCAGGTTCCCCATTCTCATTTTTAAAATAGGAATATATGGGGTTTCTGAATGGCTCTATCGGTTAAGCATCCAACTTCAGCTTAGGTGATGATCTCACGGTGTGTGAGTTCAAGCCCTGCGTTGGGCTCTGTGCTGAGAGCTTGGAGCCTGGAGCCTGCTTCAGATTCTGTCTCCCTCTCTCTCTGCCTCTCCCCTACTTGTGCTCTGTCTCTCAAAAAAATGAATAAACATAAAAAAATAAAATAGCAATATAAATAAGGGTGCCTGGGTGGCTCAGTCGGTTAAGCATCCCAGTCTCAATCTCAGTATCGGAAGTTCAAGACCCACATTGGGCTCTGCACTGGGAGTGAAGCCTACTTAAAAAAAAAAAAAGGAATATAAATAAAACCTATGTCAAAG
Organism: Panthera onca; assembly: GCF_046562875.1. Classification (NCBI taxonomy): domain Eukaryota; kingdom Metazoa; phylum Chordata; class Mammalia; order Carnivora; family Felidae; genus Panthera; species Panthera onca. Next base: position 71,211,372 of record NC_138357.1, read on the forward strand.
ACTTGTTATGAGGATATGTATGCATAAAGGTGCTTCAAATAGCACCTGGCACATAGTGCTACCTAAGCTTTACTGGTTAATACTGTTGCTGCTGGCCGTCTGTCTCATCATCGACAGGTATTTTGGCTAACTCAGGACTTAATGTGGTATTCTGTGATGAGAAACATGGGTAACACAGCCAGTTTGGTGTCCCCTCAAGCTCCTTTAAAGTCCCTCCCCCCAGAAGCAAGGGCGAACTTCTAGGCCAGTGCATTCTGCACCCACAGCTCCGAGTACACAGCCCCCACTCTCAGCCAGGCTCTTCATCTGGAAGGGACCTCCCGCCCCACTGCCCATGAAGACTTGGGCACTGCATTCAAACGGGCACCCACGCCCCACAGTCAAAGGCATCAGCACTCTGACCAATTCTGCAAGTAAGGCAGGGGCAAGGCTTCAGCCTTCCAGGCTGAGGTGTGAGGGACCTCAATGCAAATGAAGCTTCCCCCATGGGTGTGCCCAGTCCTGGGAGCATGTCAGCAGCCACAGGGAGGAGGGTAGCTAACAACTCATATATGGCACTAACCATGTGCCAGGCATTGTTCTCAGGGCCTTTACACATACAGCAGGTCACCTTTTCTCATCCAGAGAGGAAGCCGGAGCACAGAGAAGTGAAATAAACAACCTGTGCAAGCTCATACAGCTAGGAATGGCAGAGCCAGGAATCCGAGCCAGTGTGGTCCACAGCCCACGTGCTCACCAGCACTGCCACACAGCCCCACGTGGGGCCAGCTCAGCTTTGACCATCGAGCACCAATGCCTGTGCCTTTGTGTGTGATTTAGTGCCCGGTTGGAGAGATATGGGGTCAACACTAACAGGAGGCAGGTTCTGGACCTGCATAGGACCTGTGGACAAAGCCCCCAAGACCAACGCCACACCTTGTTGGGATTTCAGGAAATTTATTTGGCTAGTTGAGGAATTTCCCAGAAGGCTCAAGAGTCCAGGCAGGTAAAGTCTAGACAGGATCAGGCCCATCATCAAGGGGCTTTGTGCAGGGTCCCAGGAGGGCAGCATAAAGCACACCTGGGGACACTCCAAGGTAAAGACCCAGGGAGGGACACTAGTCAGCAGGGTTTGCTCAGTGGACTACCTTTGGGGAGGGCACCATGGTTTCCAGGGTGTACCTTTTCCTACTCCTGAGAGCCCAGCAGCAGCCAAAAGCTCTAGCCCAGACTGTTCTTCAGGGAGAGAAGCCTTCCTGGCAGTGGCCTCACCCGCTTTTTTTTTTTTAAGCTTATTTATTTATTTATTTATTTTTGAGACAGAGAGAGTGTGAGTGGGGAAGGGGCCAGTGTCTTCGGACACAGAATCCGAAGCAGGCTCCAGGCTCTGAGCTGTCAGCACAGAGCCCCGACGTGGGGCTCGAACTCACAAACCACGAGATCACGACCTGAGCCGAAGTCAGACGCTTAACTGACAGAGCCACCCAGGCGCCCTGTCCCTCCCCTTTTTTTAAAGTTCATTTATTTATTTTGAGAGAGAGAGAGCACAAACAAGAGAGGAACAGAGAGAGAGAGGGAAAGAGAGAGAATCTTATCGATGGCTTTTTAATCACTCAGCTAATACATCAATATGGTCTCTGTGTAAAACATTACAGAATAAAGCCAACATAGTCCTTTTTGAACATCACCCTTGATCCCTGTCCCTCTAACCTTAAAAGGTATAATAGATTATAGTGTAATGGATAAGAGCATGTCTCTGCCATTTGCTGGCTGTGTGGCTTTGAGCAAGTTCCTTAAACTTTGTGTTTCTGTCGTCTGTAAAGTGGGGATGATAGGAGTAATAATGCCATAATTACTGCATCACTATGACCATCAAAGAAATTCATCCCAATAAAGCTCTTAGAACAGAGCCTGGCACATAGTTAAGTAATCAATAAATGTCAGCTGTTTTTTTTTAATGTTTATTTATTTATTTATTTAATATTTTATTTATTTATTTATTTATTTATTTATTTTAACGTTTATTTATTTTTGAGACAGAGAGACAGACCATGAACAGGGGAAGAGCAGAGAGAGAGGGAGACACAGAATCGGAAGCAGGCTCCAGGCTCTGAGCCATCAGCCCAGAGCCCGACGCGGGGCCCGAAGTCATGGACCGTGAGATCGCGAGATGGTGACCTGAGCTGAAGTCGGACGCCTGACCGACTGAGCCACCCAGGCGCCCCAATGTTTATTTATTTTTGAAGGAGAGAGAGAAGGAGACAGAGCATGAGTGGGCAAGGGGAAGAGACAAGCAGGTTCCAGGCTCTGAGCTGTCAGCACAGAGCCCGATGCAGAGCTCAAACTCACAGACCCAAGAACATGATCTGAGACAAAGTCGGACACTTAACTGACTGAGCCACCCAAGTGCCCCTGCATGCTATTCTTATTATCCTGTTTGACCTTCCTCTGTGGGCCAACCCAAGGGAATGCGATGGCCAGATGTTGGGCCTGCCGATGACTTTGTTCTAAGGGGTAGCCCAGCTCACCAATGCTGAGGGACATCCCTCAAGTGTTCACTATGGGAGCAACTGGGATTCAAGAATCTATCAAGAACAGGCTTCCATAATTGGATGTGTGTGCATTAGCAATGTTGCCACCTGTCCGTCTGGAGAATGTGGACAGTCCTGAGCTGTGATGGAGGCCCAGGTACAGGGCTGGATGGAAACAGATGCATGCTGACCCCATGTGTGACCCCAGGGCTGGTCTGCAAATGGGATGGGACTTCTGGGAGCAACACAGACTCTTCTGGGGGCCATCGCAAAAGGTGTCCTGCACTTAGCAGATTTTTGTTTGGTCATCTAGGTCTCTCATCTTGAAGGTTCTGACATTTCTTCTCCCTGGTCAGTGAGGAGGAACAGGGCGAGAATTGGGAGGTAGTGAGCTTTACCGAAATCTCACTCTAGGTCACAAGCACCACTGGGTGAGCACCTGCCCTCACACAAGACACCTGGTTGGGACCGTGTGGTGACTAAAGTGTGGCTCTTAGAAGAACTGGCCCTAGGGGCACGTGGGTAGCTCAGTTGGTTAAGCGTCTGATTTCGACTCAGGTCATGATCTCATGGTTCATGGGTTCAAGCCCTGCGTCGGGCTCTGTGCTGACAGCTCCGAGCCTGGAGCCTGCTTTGGATTCTGTGTCTCCCTCTCTCTCTGCCCTTCCCCTGCTCATACTCTGTTTCTGTCTCTCTCAAAAATAAGTAAACAAAAAAGTTTTTTGAAGCGATCATGTGTATGAAAGTAAAGGCTTGCTGAATGGAAGCTATTTTCAAGGGACAGGATGATAGGAAGATCAGTGAACTACCACTCTCCAGCCCTCTCTACCCTCCTCTCTCACACATAACTACTTTTTCAGCCAAACTGCCCCTGGCCTGACAGTCCTTTCCTTATGTCCTTGCCTTGGCACCTTCTGTTCCCACCACTTGAGTTGCCTTGACAGATGGCAGCAATGTCCTCTTGCCCTGGTCCCAAAAAGAATGAGTGCCCCACAGCTTGGGAAATCACCCGCACGGGCCTGGACTGCCTGCGCCGCAGTCTATGGCCCCAACACTTAGAATGGCCTTGCCTTCCAGTAGGGCTTAGAGCTGCAGGAAGCAGCTGGGGAAGAGGGGCAGAGAGGGGGGCAGTCCCCAATGCCTGGGCCTTACTATGACTTAAGCTCTTCTTCTCTGGGGAGAAGGGCCAGCAGAAGGAATCCCAAAGTCCCAGCACTGTCTGGGGCAGACCCAGACCCCTTCCTGGGGCTAGGACTCTTGTTGATTTCGTGTAACAAAGCCCCTGTCACAACCTAGGCCACTGCCTGAGCCTCACAGGAAGCTTGGGCCTCCCTGAGCCTGTTCCCCTGACAGCCAGGGGCTTTTGGAACAGGGACCCCAGGGGACATTGTGAGATCTACGAAAGAGGCAGCAGATGCTGAGAGGAAAGGGGAGGAAATGGCCCCCTTCCCTGGTCAGCCCAACAGAGAGCTGTATAGAGGCCCTCCTTCCTGTGAGGGACTGGGCCCAGAGCACAGACTTTTGAGCCTCCCATCTCCCCAAACCACAGCCCAGAGGTGTGAAAAAAAAGAAAAAAAACAGGGGGATGGGTGGCAGAGAAGAGACAGGTGCACATTTCACACCTTGACCACAGGTGGGGCCCGGAGCAGCTTCACTCTGACTAACTTCCTCCTCAAGCTTCCCCAACTGGCTGCTTGGGAGGGCAGAAGCAGGGGGCACATGTACCAGAACTCAGGGCAGACCACTGGCTAGGTGGCTCTCCCCAAGGGCCGGGCCTGCCTCTGACCTGGTCTGGGGCTGCTTGGGACCCAGATTAGAGCATCAGACAAGGGTTTGGCTAGGCACCACGACAAAGGCACTTCCAAGGCATCTGAGCTGAGAAAGACAGTGGGATCCTGCCCTGAACCTGCCATTCTGAGACCCCGGAAGGGCCGACCTAGAAAGTAACCAAAATGAGGAGGAAACCAGTGCTCCCCAGGCACCTACCCTGGGCCATGCACCTACACGTATTGTATGCAGTCCACACAGCAACCCCAGCCCACGTGTACTATGTTTCTCCCTACTTTTCAGATGAGGAAACTGAGGCAGAGGAGTGAAGTGATTTGCCTGAGATTGCACAGCACGGAAGCCAGAGGACTAGGCAAGGGGCAGGCTTTCTGGAGGCCAAGACCACACCTGCATGCCCCAAAAGGTGGGCACGCTCTATCCCGGGGCTCACCTGACAGGAAAGTCTCCCAGTCACTATGTTTGTAGTGAATATCCCTCTCATTCCGCATTCTCCTACTATGTGCTGGGTCCTGGAAGGGACCTTCCCACCATATCTGGGCCACACGGGAGCAGTGACAGCAGCCAGCCCCACAGCCCAGAATGGCTTATGAGGATATGGCCCAGCTCAGAAAAGCTCCCTGCACCCTTTCAGAACTCCTGCCCAACCCTCTCTCATTTCTCCTCACCAGCAACCTGGGAAGGTGGGGAGCATTGTCCCCATGTGACCAATGGGGACTAGGGCACAGGAGGGGGACCAGGGATCCCTAGACTTTGACATTTCACATGGCCCAGTGGCACTCCAACATCTATTTGGAGGCCCCACATTTGGATTGTCCACTTCGGTCAACACAAGATTCTTCTAAATCTATCAGCTTATATTCACCATCATTTCATAAAGAAAAGATCCTTTTAATACCAAAAAGGGGATGAAGGACATAATTGCAGAATACAAGACCCTCCTTGAAATTGAATAGACAGAAGGGCGCCTGGGTGTCCCAGTCGGTTAAGCGTCCGACTCTTGATTTCGGCTCAGGTCATGATCTCATGGTTCGTGAGTTCGAGCCCCATGTGGGGCTTTGTGCTGACAGCACAGAGACTGCTTGGGATTCTCTCTCCCCTTCTCTCTGTTCCTCCCCCACTTAAGCGCGCGCACTCTCTCTCAAAATAAACATTAAAAAAAAAACCCAAATTGAACAGAGGTTTTTATTATCCTCACTTCTTTCACATGCAGAAACCCAGGGAATGGAAACTCTTCTTGACCAGCGGCCAGAAACCGTGGTGCCAGCTCCTACCCATCTTCCCCACCCTGCCAACTCCTACCCATCGTAACTGCCGAGGCTCCTGCAGTCACCAGTCCTGTCCACTTGCACTGCTCCTGATGTCCTGCAGGCCCTCACCTCCCTCTGGCCTGCACCTTGCAGTTTGACAAGCTGTTTAGAGCAAGGATAGTTGCAGCTCCTGCGCACAGAAGGTGGAGAAGGGGCTCGCTGCCTTGCCAGTATGTGTCTTGTCAAGAAGTTTGAAGCGAATTCCAAGCCTGAGCCTGGAGGCTCTGGTGAAGCACTCTGAAAACCAGACCCCAGAGGACTGGTTCTGCCTCTCTCCGTCTCTGTCTCTGTGCCTCTCCTTCTCGTCTGGGTGGGAGAGAGGGAGAGAAGAGACTACCTAGCAGAGGCAAGGCGAGTTAGGGGCTGCCTTTCCCGGCTGATAAGGAGAACAGGGTAATAGGGAAAGGAGGAGAGGGCAGAGGGCAGAGGGCTGGGAGTGGGGAGAAACTGTTGTAGCACACCACCATAAAGGGCCTGATTTGCTCTACAAATGCTATTTACAGCTTTTCCTTGAAATTGAGAGGGTCCACATACTCTTCCCCAACCCTCTTCTTCCTGTTACCCCAGGAGCAACTGCTCTCATGAATTTGTAGTGTCTCCAATCCCTAATTTTTTGTTTTGTTTTGTTTTCTAATTTTTACTTTTTGTTAAGATTTTATTTTGGGGCGGGGGCGCCTGGGAGGCTCAGTTGTTTGAGCGTCCGACTCTTGTTTTTGGCTCAGGTCACGATCTCATAAGTTGTGGGTTCGAGCCCCGTGTCAGGGTCTATGCTAGCAGCATGGGGCCTGCTTGGGATTCTCTGTCTCCCTCTCTGTCTGCCCCTCTCCCACTCATGCTCTCTCTCTCTCTCAAAAGTAAATAAATGAACATTTAAAACAAAGATTTTTTTTTTTTTTTTTAGTAATCTCTACACCCAACGTGGGGCTTAAACTCACAACCCTGAGATCAAGAGTTGCATGTTCCACCGACTGAGGCAGCCAGGTGCCCCTCCAGTCCCTGTTTTAAACTTCTAGAACAAATAGCTGTATCGAAAACAATATGGTCTTGCTTTGTGTGTGTGGTTTTCAGAATTTACATATATGGCGTGAAACTCCACATGATAATTCTGTAACTTGCCTCTTCCACCATGTGGTCATTGGATTTTCCAGCTCCAGCCATGTCAAAATATATAGGTTAACTTCATTTGTTTTTATCTGCATGAATAGATTATACTTTATCATAGTTTATCAGAGATCATCCACTTAAAAAAGCAGAAGGCAGTGGGATGAGCAGTAAAAAGAGAGACAGCTGTGGGTTCAATCCCAGCTCCCACCCTCACTTGCAGTGTCTGGTGAAGCCCCTTCCCCTTTCTGGATTAGCCATGGGGAATCACTCCCCACCCCCACCTCACAAGGGATTTGTGTGGTTTGAATGAGGCAGTGTCAGAGAAAGTACCTAAAGCACTGTCTAGCACATACCAAGTTCATTACTAGTAGTTCCCTTTCCTCATCCCCTGTTGAGTATCGGGAGGGGCAATAGTGGAGGACTTGTAGTGTGAAGGCTTTCTTCAAAATATTTTAGTTTGGGGAGCCTGGGTGGCTCAGTCGGTTAAGTGTCCGACTTCGGCTCAGGTCATGATCTCACAGTCATGATCTCACCGCTCATGAGTTCGAGCCCCACGTCAGGGTCTTTGCTGTCAGCACAGAGTCCACTTCAGATCCTCTGTCCCCTCCTCTCTCTCTGCCCATCCCCCACTAGGGCTGTCTCTCTCTCTCTCTCAAAAATAAATAAACATTTTAAATAAATATTTTAGTTTTTAAAGAAGGTTAATCTTTTTGACAGACCTAAGACGATTAGCAATGCAATCTGCAATTATGCAAAGATCCACTCCAGCCCAGGACAGGTGAGCACGGGTGCCAGGGTATTGAGCACTGACTCCACCAGTGCAGAAGTTCTTGCCCCTGGCAGCAGGGCTGCCCTCCACCTCGTAGACACTCTGCTTCTCCAGATGCCCCACCTCAAAGGACCTTTCCCTAAGCCCCAGCCTTTCTGGTCCCCAGTTTGTGGCCGGGTCCCCCCGCAGCAGCGTTCCCAGGGGAACGGGCCAGAATAGGAGTTCCTGTGGCCTCGGTTCTAAGGACTGGCATAGACAAGCCCATGGAAGAGGCTGCCGCCAACAATCATGTGAAACCCTCACTTCCTCCGTGTAGTGCAGGTTCCCGACCACAATCACCAAAGCAGAGGGGCAGGCAGCACACAGCCCTGCAGGCAGAGCATCAGCCCAGCAATGGTCCTTGAGGTAAGTGCTGCTGCCCAGCCGGCGAGCACAGGAGCTCGGAGTGGAGGGTCCGGGAGACCGGGGGAAACGTCAGGGTTGGCTCATGAGCCAGGGCCACCAGAGGGCTGGGTGAGTAGTAGGTAGATGATGCAGGGATTGCAGAAGGAGCCCTGGGACAGGGAATTGGGAACCCACCTCGGCCAGGGACTTGTGTATGACCACAGGTGCGACCCCTCCCCTGTCTGGCTTCCGGGCCTCATCTGCAAAATGATCCCCGCCGCCATTGGCTTCCAAGGCTCCCTTTGGCTCTGACTTGGAACTTACCCTTCCATGCGGGACTGAACTGGCACTGAGAAGGCTGGCAGCTCTGGGGTCATGTGTAGGGTAATGGGGTATGGAATATTTCTACCCAAGCTTGGTGGGAGAGCCCCCAGGGGGTGGCAGGTGGCATCCCTGAAGAGGAAGGGAAGAACAGGAACAGAAAGCATGTGACAGGGTCAGGGGGAGGACTTCAGTGATTTGTGGAGGGGCCCCATGAGAGGCAGGAAGTTGGGATCCCTAGACAAGGGCTAAGGAGGGAAGTGGGGGGCCAGTGACTGACCCGGAGAGGGGACTGCGGGGAGGTGCAGGGGGAGGCAGGTAGTAGCACCAGGCGTGGCAGGGAAACAGAAGGGCAAGCCAAGCCGTGAAGACAGAGCGAGGAAAGGGGGCAGGGAGGGCTCCTGGCACAGGGGTGGGAGGGAAGGCTTCCTCTGGCCCACAATCCCTGGTCTAATGGGATGGCCCACACAGGTGAGAGAGAAGCGGTGGTTGATGTGGGAAGTTACCACTCCAGCTCCCGGGCTGGGCACGGAGTTTAATAGGCGAGGGCTTAGACAAAAGACAGGAACTGGGGCCTGCCCGAAAGAGGAGCTACTCCAGGAAACCCTCAAAGGAGTGACTGTAAGGCCACAGTCCCTTGTCTCCTTCCCTCCCTCTGCAGATGAGTGAACACCAGGTGTTCGACGCCTCTGAGCTTGCCTTCCTCCTGGAAAACTGTAGCTCTTCCTATGATTACGCAGAAAACGAGAGTGACTCCTGCTGTGCCTCCCCGCCCTGCCCGCAGGACTACAGCCTGAACTTCGACCGGGCCTTCCTGCCGGCCCTGTACAGCCTCCTCTTCATGTTGGGGCTGCTGGGCAATGGCGCAGTGGCGGCTGTGCTGTTGAGCCAGCGGGCGGCCCTGAGCAGCACCGACACCTTCCTGCTCCACCTGGCTGTGGCCGACGCACTGCTGGTGCTGACCCTGCCCCTCTGGGCAGTGGACGCAGCTGTCCAGTGGGTCTTCGGATCTGGCCTCTGTAAAGTGGCAGGCGCCCTCTTCAACATCAACTTCTACGCGGGGGCCCTCCTGCTGGCCTGCATCAGCTTTGACCGCTACCTGAGCATAGTGCATGCCACCCAGCTGTACCGCCGGGGGCCCACCGCCCGCGTGGCCCTCACCTGTGTGGTCGTCTGGGGACTCTGTCTGTTCTTTGCCATCCCAGACTTCATCTTCCTGTCGGCCCGCCGTGACGAGCGCCTCAATGCCACCCACTGTCAGTACAACTTCCCGCAGGTGGGCCGCACAGCTCTGCGGGTGCTGCAGCTGGTTGCTGGTTTCCTGCTGCCCTTGCTGGTCATGGCCTACTGCTATGCCCGCATCCTGGCTGTGCTGCTGGTCTCCAGGGGCCAGCGGCGGCTGCGGGCCATGCGGCTGGTTGTGGTGGTGGTGGTGGCCTTCGCCCTCTGCTGGACCCCCTACCACCTGGTGGTGATGGTGGACACCCTCATGGACCTGGAGGCCTTGTCCCGCAACTGTGGCCGAGAAAGCCATGTGGATGTGGCCAAGTCAGTCACCTCGGGCCTGGGCTATATGCACTGCTGCCTCAACCCACTGCTCTATGCCTTCGTGGGGGTCAAGTTCCGAGAGCGCATGTGGATGTTACTTACGCGCCTGGGCCGCCCTGACCTGAGAGGGCACCAGCCGTCGTCTTTCCGCCGGGATTCATCCTGGTCTGAGACCACAGAGGCCTCCTACTCGGGCTTGTGAGGCTGGATGGGTGCTCCTTTTGCCACGCAGCCTGACTGCCCCCATGTTCCAGGCTCCTCCGGGTTCCTCCCTCCCTTCCCTGTAGCCTCATTCCCCACGCACACTCCCGAGATTCCCTGGTGGCCCCGGCATCACCTGGTCTCCCAGGGAGGCACCCCCCTGGCTCTGGGGGCTATGCTACTGCTGCTCCTTAGCTGCCAAGCCCCGTTGCCACTTCAGAGGTGGCTGCCTTGGGGCCCTTATTGCCTTGGCTGCTAGGAGCCTCACTGCCCTCCTTATTTAGTAACTAGACCTTGGCCTTCCCCATGTTCACAGAGCAGGAAGCCAGCAGCATAGAAGCTGTCCCTATAGGGTCTTGACCCAGGCCTCCAACTCAGCAGCGACTGTAGCTGCGGTCCCCAAGGCCTCCGTATTTGCTCATGTTTATGTCTAAAATTCTGCTTAAAACTTTTCAATAAATGAGATCATCAGGACCAGGGTGTGTTAGTAGTGCATCATTTATATCCAGCCCTGCCCAGGCTCTGGGGATGCATTTCCTATTCTCTTTGCCTGGCCCCGGATCTACGCCAACCGATGTTGCTTGTGTTAACGTCTATGTGGAGCCCCCTCTCTGCCCTCTTGGGTACTCCTGTCATTCACAGGGAAGCACTCAGGTAGATGGGTGCAGGCTAACAGTTCACTGGACTGGCTGGACACCACTTAGGCATAATTTGGGGAAGGGCCTTCGGACATGAATAAGACACGGTCCCTGTGCTCCAGAAGTTTAGGCCAGCAGGGAAGACATGGGGAAGAGTAACAATACGAAACAGTCTATGCCACAAGGCAAATGAGTTGTCCCTAGACCGTGAACCCGGGTCTCAGAGCCCTGTGGCTGGAGCCATTTGGGAAGGCTTCCGGAAGACAGAAATGAGAAGACCCCAAAAGGCAAGTGGGGTCTCCAAGGACAGAGAGAAGCAAAGACAGCATTTCTGGGTAGAAGGGAAGGCAATAGCAAAACCGCAATGCTTCCTAGTACCGCAAGTGGCCCCAAAGTTAAGGGTTCGGGTGAGGGAAGGGTTGAAAATACTCAAGGTTGGTTTGGGATCAAGTGATGGTATCAGAGAGCCTAGCCAAAGGCTGTATGTAGCTTTATACAGGGAAGAGGAGATGCGGGCTTTTTCTTGGATAGTGACATGGGGCTGGACGAAAAGCACCAAGGTTGGAGGACTTGAGGACAGTCATTTGCACATAAGCCACCCAGAGGCACGGGTGGGCAATCGCTGAGGTGGATGTGAGTACAGGAAATGACCAGGGCTCCCCAGAAGGGTAGGTGGCAAGCCTACAGAGTTAGGACCCTCCCTTTGCAGGGGTGGAACAGCTGCACTGTCAGTTCCCCTTAATTAAGCCACCAATGTGCCACGATCCAGTTTCGCTCATCAGCTGGGCCTTTGCTGAGACTGCAGACCTGGATGGAAGCGGGATCAGCAGGGAGGGACCCTGGGATTTAGCCAGGGAAGCTCATGTCACCCTGCACACGCACCCAGTCCCTTAGATGTGTGGTTAGCCTTGAGTGCGCGCATCCGCAAAATGAAGGAAGGATGGAAGGAAGGAAAAGGACAGAACACATCCTGCCCATAAAAAATATCAGTGATGCTAGACTAATAAAGATGTTTGTGGGGGTCTGACGGATGGGTCCCAGAGGTGTCCACCCTCAAATCCCCAGAACTTGTATGTTACCTTACATGACAAAAAGGTTGCTAATAAGCTGACCTTATAAAAAGTAGATTCTCTTGGATCATCTATGTGGGCCCCATGTCATCACAAGGGTCCTTCAAAGTGAAAAAAAGGAAGAAGGGGAGGGAGGGAGAGGGAGACAGAGAGAGAGAAATGTTGTTGGCTTGGAGGATGGAAGGGGGAGGGCACAAACCAAACAACACAGGTGCCCTCTAGAAGTTGGAAAAGACAAGGAAATGGATCCCCAAACCCCAGTGCCTCCAGAGAGAAACCAAGCCCTGCCCACACCTGGATTTCGGTCCAGTGAGGTTGGCACCAGATTTTTTTTAATGTTTATTTATTTTTGAGAGAGACAGAGCATGGGCAAGGTGGGGTGGGGGCAGAGAGAGAGGGAGACATAGAATCCGAACCAGGCTCCAGGCTCTGAGCTGTCAGCACAGAGCCCAACACGGGACTCAAACTCACAGACCACAAGATCATGACCTGAGCCAAAGTCGGACGCTTAACTGACTGAGCCTGGGGTACCTGAGTATCCCAAGCACCAGATTTATGACCTCCAGAGCTGTAAGAGAATACATTTGTGTTGTCTGAAGTCACTAAGCTTGTGGTCATTTGCCATGGCAGCAATAGGAAATGAATGCAATCTTGGCCCCAGTCTGTACCCTGGATGCCTCCCAGGAGTGGGAGGGCTGCTGAAGTGCTTACGGGCAGTCACAAAAGTCATAGAGAAAAACCAGAATGGAGAGTGCTCTTCCAGACACACTGTGGAGAGCTTCATATGTCCAGGGTCTTGGACAAAAGACCTGACAGTTTGTTCTGTGCTGTCAGGCTGTCAATGAATAGACTCGGTTAACAAGTGAATTGCAGAAAACAGTTTATTTATTTTTCTAATCTTATGAACAGCTACACTGGCTTACATGGCTTTATTCAACATCAAGAACAACTCAATTCATGAGACATGTTTGTCTCTTATTTCTAAGTAGGTATAACAGGTTCCACCTGCCAGCAGCCCGGGTTTTGGAGGGCCACCTTTGAATCTGGTTCACTTCCCAGCGCCATTCTCCTTTTCTCAACCTGCCACTCTTGAACAAGCATTTCTCTTATTGCATTTTGTTCTACATCTTAAAACTATGTTTCTCTTACTGTATGTGTTCTACATCTTAATCTTAAAACTATGGTCTTAACACTATGGGTTTCTCTTAGTGTATCTTATTCTACATCTCAATCTTTTTTTAAATATTTTTTAATGTATTTATTTTTGAGAAAGAGACAGAGCATGCAAGCAGGTGAGGGATAAAGAGAGAGGGAGACACAGAATCCGAAGCAGGCTCCAGGCTTTGAGTTGTCAGCACAGAGCCTGACACAGGCCTCAAACTCACAAACCGTGAGATCATGACCTGAGCCGAAGTCGGATGCTCAACCGACTGAGTCACCCAGGCGCCCCTCTACATCTTAATCTTAAAACTATGGTCTTAACACTATGGGTTTTTCTTACTATATCTTATTCTACGTCTTAACACTATGGGTTTCTCTTATTATATCTTGTTCTATGTCTTAATCTTAAAACTCTGTGCATCTCTTACTGTATTTTGAACTATGGAGTCTAAGTAACACCCAAGGTGGACCCAAAGGGCTTCTGAGTACTGTCAAAGGCACAGAATGGTTACCAACAGAATCCTTAGTTAAGAACAATCATCACTACAGTATGAAGCTATAAAAACGCACTTAAATCCTAGTATTCATTGCAGAAACAAATGTTTTCTAAAACTTCTTAGCAGTGGAGGACTCAGCTCGCACAAGTATACTCTCAGATAACCTTAAGGATTTCGCTTGTGCTTAAGGGCATAATCCTTGCTGAGCTGTCTCATCACATCGCCATGGCTTAGTCCTTCTGCTGACTGCTTAACCAATCTATAATTCTCCTGCACATACTTGGCAAATGGTCTCACATGGGGCGCAATGGGGGTCCCATCCTTACGAGTTAGCGGCAGCATGACCAGAGTCCCCTTGCACTTGGCACAGATAAAGCGGTCGGTGTTCAATGATTTGGTGTAGCGGCCGACTCTAAGGAGGAAAAGAGACATCATGCAGTAAGGGAATCAGTCACTGTACCTCAGCATGTTCTCCGAGCTGCTGGCACTGGCCCAAAGCAAGACTTTTTGCCTGGCTTCTCAGAGAGTGGGGTACCAAGCAGCAGCAGCAGCCAGAGGTCAGCTCAAAGTAGAAGAGAATGGAGGAGGAAGACACGGAAAGGAGTAGAGATGTTTCACTCGTCCAGCCGGCTGGCCACATACTTACCAACAAAATCACAGAGAGCCAGCTGGAAGTCATAGCAGAAACAGAACAGAGGAAAGTCTGAGAGGCAAAGGGTCTCACCTGGCTTTGCACTGAGTGCATTCATAATGAATCTTGTAGTTAATCTTGTAGTTATGGCAACGGGTGACCAGGGGCAGCTCTGGGTGCACCAGGTTCGATTTTTTGGCATAAAACTTCCATGAGTCGCCATGAGAATCACGAACACCATCAATCAGCCAGGAGGCCGCGTGGCAGATTTCATGGATCAAAGTATCCCGAAGGCGGTCTTGGAAGAGAGGGAGGCAAAGGAAACATGAGCACTTAAACCCACTCCCTCTGGCCTGCTACCCACTAGACTCTCAACCCCACCACATACAAAGCCATGTGCTACAAGTCTACATGGGCAGTCATGAGTGTTAGCTTCCCGGGATTCTGAAAGGGACATCTGTCCCCTACGTAACCGATTTTGTTGATGTCAGAGACAACAATCCTTTCAGGACAGCTCCAGCATGCTCTTCTTTTTGGGGGATGCTGCTGCTACAAATACACCCAGTCAAGGCCTGGGTTACGTTAAGTGGACGGGGTGGGGAGCAGTGGCTATGGCCTTGGGATTTGGTCAGGAGAAGCTCCACGGAAAAAGGGGGATTCTGAGCTGGGCCCCTAACAACTGACTGGCTTTGCAAATTTGAAAGGCCATTCTAGGTGCGGTGAGAAATGCAAACAAAGGACAAGGCCAGGAAGGTGTGTGGTGCATTCTGAGAGGCAGTGTGAAGAAAGTTTCGCTGAAGCACAGGACACGCTAGAGGCGGCATGCTTAGAGATAAGCCTGGCTGAGCAGAGTGGGGGGCAGGCTGCGACAGCCTGGAAAGCTAGGTGTTTTATGGAAAAGCGACACAGTGGTATGTAGGAGACTGAGTGGAGCAGGGAGAAGGGTGAGGTGACAAGGCCTTACACCTGGGTGGGGGCAAAGGAATGATGACAGGAGAGTCATTATGAAAATCTGGTTGATTGGTTAGCTACGGGGGACCCTGAACCTCAGTTAGCAGGGAGCTAGCTGCAGTGAGAAAGTTACCCTAATGGAAAGATGGCCAAGTTGGATTCTCAGGAATGAGGAGACATCCGTTAAGAATGTCTTCTGAGCAAGACATTCGTAGTAGGCCTATCTACCCAGGAATGGCAGGAGAAGCTGTGACACAGGCTGCCAGAAAACACCAGGACTTAAGAGTAACTTCATGGGCCTGTGTCAGAAGGCTGCCATCACCTGCGGAGTCGCAGACTTTCAGAGAAATCTGGATCTTCGCGTAACGCTCCTTCTTCGGGTACTGTGTCTCGCCAGTGGTGCACAAGCCAGCAGTTCTCAGCATCTTCTTATTCCAGCCGATATCGATTTTCTCTGGCAGCTGAGAACAAAAAGCAAAGCAGGCAAGTCAGAGAGCAGCTTCGAGCAGACCAAAGGATCTTGGCTCAGGAGTTTTGCAAGCCTAAACGTTCTGGGGAGAATCAAAGCCAGGCTGAAGCCCAGGTGAGAACAACTGACGGGCAATCAGGACCTGAGGGAGGCTGCTGAGTGTGCGCAAAAGCAAGATATGCGCTGCCCGGCACGGGGACAAGCGTCAGGGAGAGAAGTGCAAACCCGCCGAGGTAGGAATGGAACCCTGTGGGTACTAAAAGTGGTGAGGTGAGATTGTACATGCACCTTGGTCTACTCCTTGGTCCCGTGAGGTAACACCCCAGTCATCAGGAGTGATCTACCCAAAGGCTGGGGAGCCTTAGAAAGATCTGAAAACTATACCGGCAGGAAATTTCATCAGCAGCAATAATAAGAGTCTGAAAAATCTAATGACCACTGAGTCTCTCTGCCTCCAGGTTCTCTCCAATCCAGTACAGGCCCCACACTACAGACAGGTTAGTTTCCCTCAGTAGATGCTTTGTGTCCTATCCTGTCCCTGTGAGGTGGTGCCTGCTGATTTCAATTTCAGCGCCCCCCTCCAATCTGATTCCAAAGGCCCTCCGTTATGTAGTGCTACGCTACCAAAAACAAGTGATGGCCGACGTGTATCACTTACTAGGTCATAGGCCCTGTTCTAGGTACTCCAGGTGTATTACCTTCCCTAGGCCCAACCATAATTCTATGAAGTAGCAGGTGCTATTATCGCTCCCATTTTGCAGATGAGAAAACCAAGAAAACCGAGGCAAGGGAGGGGGGAGGTAACTTGCCCAAGGTCACACAGCTCTTCCCCATTTTTCCTCAGCATAAACCCTCTCTTCCAGATAGTCAAGCCTCAACACATGCCTCACACACGCCCTCTTCCCCCATCACTGCCACTCTCTCCACATCCTTCAGTCTCCCCCCACTCCACAGCCAATCTTATTTCCTCACCACTGAGGCGCTCAGTGATTTTTCTGCCTCTGCTGATGTCCTGTGCTGGTAACAAGTCTGTACCATATAGTTTTACCCACAAACATTGTCTGTTTCTTTCACGTGTGCATGTATCATCTCCCCATCTAAACTGACACCTCTCAAGGGCAGGAAATATACAGCTAGCACATCTGCACACCTCACAGCACCCAAGAGCACTGCGCATATGACAGGTGCTCATTAAGTGTCTATTCACCGACTGTACCTTTTTGTCAAAGACAGATCTGTTAAACAGACTGTACATTTCCTGAACCAGGCTGTCCTTATTTTTCTTGAACTTCCTTCCAGAATACTGCTTTGCCTTTTCCACGTCATGCAAGAAACATCCAGGTATTTCGCACACGGAATGCCTGCAAAGGTAAATTCAACTGAGTTTTGTATAGCTAAAGAAGTAAACAGCAGAAATGCATACGTACAGGTCATATCCGGAGAGACTCAGAAAACCTGCCGGTCCCTCTTACTTCTAACTACCTTATAGGAGAGCATTTCCCAAAGTTCCATTTGTAGACTTTTCCTACTCACTACTTGCATCCTCAGAGATGTGAAGTCTGTGGTTACAACCTCCACTGGAGTGATCTCACACCTGTATCTGCAGTCTTGATCTCTCTCCTGGGATCCAGTTCCGAATTTACCATCGCCTGACGCAAATTTCCACCTGATTAACGGGAGTATGCCCCCCCCCCCCCCGCCGATGTGTTTAACTACCTGACTTCTGTTATAGCAGGCTGAAGACCTCAGAGACATTTTAAAATTCATTTCCTCCCCTGCCCCATATATTCAACAGGCACAAAGACCGCTATCTCCTTCACATCATCTCTTCTATCCAGCCTTTCTTTCCACCCCACGGTCACGAGCCTAGTTCAAGTTCCCCTCTTCCCCTCGATGCCTTGCCACTACAGCATTCCTCTGTGCTCCTAACCTCCAGGCTCTTTTCCTTCTAGTGGAACCACACACACACACTTCAGGTTCATTTTTTTCTAGGCCATGTTCCAATTATGTCCCTCCCTGGCTTTTCACTGACTGTTGGGCCTAGCATTCAAGGCCCAGGTCAATCTGGTCCCAACATCTGTGTTCCAGCTACCATTTCTACTCTGGTCAAAGTGGGCAAAGTTAAACATTCTCTGCACAGGAACGGTGATTTCCCACAGTTCGTTCATGCCTTGGCACAGCGTAGGTGCCCATGACTGCTAGAACGAGCACATCTCTACCTCTCCTGAGAACAACCATGTGTGTAGTGCTTTACCATTTGTGGAGACCTTCTTTTTTGCATGACCTTATTTGATCCTCGCCACCACTCCCCAAAGAAGCTATTGCTCTTCTTCCTATCTCCACTTGACGGATGAGGAAACTGAAGGTCAGAGGTTAGGTGACCTGCCCAAAGTTCCCAGACGCTGAATCTTCTGGCCCAAATCTCATGGTTTTCCCATTAGACCACTATTGCTGCCCCATCTTTCGAGGCCTAATTCAAATGCACAAAGAATAGTGCTAGTCACATAAAGGACTCACACTTGTAACAGCTATTTAAACTAAAGTGTTTTTCTCTTGGCCAACAATAATCCACAAGACCAAAGAGATGAGCCCACAGAGCTGGACACATAAAACCAGAGCAGACACAGGTTAAGTGAGCTTCTAACTCAACAGAACTCCTGAGACTGAGATTTTGTAGCACACTCATTAACCCCTTATGTCACAGTGGGGTGGCTGGGGCACGGAGAGGAAAGAAATACCAAATGAGGCAAAGACAGCTAAAAGTAAGCATCCTCACCCCAAAGCCTGCCCCTGGTGACTAACACTTCTGCCTCCAATGACAGCTCTGAAAGCAAATCTGCACCCGGAAAGGTAGCAGATGAAAACCTAAACCACCTGCAGGCCTCGGTAGAGAACGTGACCCCCATGTGCATCAGCGCTCACATCAAGCAGGCCCTGTGGCTTAGCATACCTTTCCCCACAACGCCTGTGCCACTTTGCTGCAGATGGAACAATCTCCACATCAGAGCAACCAACGAGACCCCAAATGGGTACATCAGACACCATGACCAGCTACACAGGAACAAACGTTAAGCACAACAGGAAGCCTCCTGACTGAAACAGGAAGCACCGAGGCAACAGTGAGGAGTCCAAACAGACTGGCCTCCTTTGGATGATGCAGAGGACAGTGACACAAAGGGACAGCTTACATGCCTTCTTCTGTTACGTCACACCACAGCAAAGCAACCTGGGAGCCACCCAACACACGTGGCCCTACAGGCAAAGCAGCTGAAATATATATCAAAAGAAACTCTGCTGAAAGGGGATCCACCTAAGAGAGAACACGCCAAACTCCAATAGCTACCTCACCGGGCAGGAAGTGCAGAAACAAGGAGAGCCTCTGTTCAGGGCCAAGGTGCTCTGTTGCCCCAGTGCCCAAAACACCGTTCCTCTTCCCATAAGATGCATTTATTGGCAGGGTGCCTGGGTGGCTCAGTCGGGTAAGCGTCCAACTTCAGCTCAGGTCATGATCTCACGGTTCGTGAGTTCGAGCCCTGCATCGTGCTCTGTGCTGACAGCTCAGAGCCTGGAGCCTGATTCAGATTCTGTGTCTCCCTCTCTCTCTACCCCTCCCCTACTTGTTCTTGCTCTCTTGAGATAAATAAGTAAATTTTAGAAAAAAAAATTTTTTAAAGATGCATTTATTGGCCCAAAATACAGTTAAAACAAAATAAACACACAGGCTTCAGACATATCCTTGGTCTTGTTAAGAGAAGTCAGATATAAGTATATATTACTCCTGAATGCAAGTAAGAATGAAGAAAATTAGGCTTACAACATACTATTTTTAAGGGAAAAGGTAAGAAGTTGGGGGAATCTGAATGAAAAAAACCTGTTAGCTTTTTGCTTCAAGTATTAATATGTTCTTGGTCCAAATGACCTGTTGTTTTCAGGCTCAATTACCTATAACTTCATAAAAAGAAAGGAACTACAAGCAGTTTCAACCTAATGTTGACACCTTCAAAATGTGCAAGAATAAAAACAGTAGTGGGAGCAACTGGGCACATCCCAAGCCCTAGAAAAACCTGGAAGACAACTGCCCTCCAACATCAATGGATTAGAACATGTCAGTTCTGCCTTCTCACCATCTCCACTGTGTTTGCTTTGGTTTAGCGTAAACTGGTGGCCACGAAGCAGTATTTAGCCTGAAAAAAAGATTCTGGTTTGGCCACACATCATTTTTTGATCGGAGTTTAAGGACCAAGGAAACCTCAAGAGGCCAGAGGTGATGTGGGGGCAAAGGGAGGTGTGGAGCAGTGGGCTGCTCCTCCCTTTCCTCCTCCCCCCTCTTATGCTCTTCCAATTCAGGGATGGACACACTGTCCCCCCCACCACCAGACTCTTTCATCCCCTTGAAGACCCTCTCTCATGCCCAGTGGACTGCTTAACACGTGACAATTATCCAATCAATTCCCGTTCAGTCCGATACGGACAGTACGTACCCAGTGTGGCTTTTGTCACATTTTGCCGCATGGGGCTTCCTCTTAGAAGCAAACCTCTTTGAAGGCCCACGTGTTTTTGGTGCTGTAACAGCTGAAAAGAGAATAGCTCGTTTGCGCCCTGAAAATTGATCCCAGCAAGCAGCTGGCAGAAAGGTAAACCCAGGAGGAGGCCCCACAGCCACACCCAGAGCACCATCTAGAAACGAAAACGGTCTAAAGCCTGTATACTGTCCATTGGCCAGCGTGACAGATTTTTATCTATGGGAATCACAGAGCTGCCAGCAGAGTGTACGCTGGGTAGGGTTCTGTCATAGGTACCAGGGACTATAATGGGACCACAGGAGCACGCCGCTATAGGTCAGATTGTGTGGGCACCTGAGGCACACGCAGTGTAAGGAATGCTGTCCACACTTGTTCCAAGGGCAAGACTGGATCCTAGGCAGCGCCAACACTCAATACGCAAGCCAGATGGAAAGATTTCTAGCACCCATATACTGCTAACTGCTCTAGCCAGAGACTTCCCCATCACGAGTATCATTTATTTGGTTATTAAAAAAAAAAAAAGTATTAAACATCTATTATGTGCCAAATACCAGGCTAGACCCTGGGAGAGACTTCAAAATGAGTTAGGGTCTTTCCTAGAGGTCTTCACAAGAGGCTCACCATCTACTGGGGGAACAGTTTCAGAAACATATTATAAGACAGCTGGAGGCGGTGGGGCGCCTGGGTGGCTCAGGTCATGATCTCACAATTCGTGAGTTCAAGCCCTGTATCGGGTGAACTCATGCTCCATTTCTGGTGAGCCTTGCTTCTCTCTCTGTCCCCCCATAGCTCACCTGCACCCACCTTTCTCAAAAACACAACAAAAGACAGCCAGGTAAGTGCTCTAGTAGAGACAGGGGTCTGAGAACTTTGGGAATCCAGGAGGGTGGAACATCTCCAACCTACAGTTCCCTACAGGAACTGAACACTGGGCTGGGTCCCAAGAAAAAAGGGATTATATCCTCAGGCCAGAAAGCACAAAGAGAAAGCATGCCAGTTGGAGGGAATGGTAAAATACTAAGACGTGGGCCTTTCTCCCCCATTTCCAGAAAGATCCTTTTCACCGGGATGGCTGTCTCCCCTGGCTGCTAGGGACCTGCTGAGATGGCTTAAGGTCGGCGATCAGGACAGGCAGACCTCACAAGACAGACATATCCAGGGGAAAGGGCATGGCAGGCATGGCTGGCACACTGCAGGCAGGTGATGGGGGGGCGGTGCTGGGCTTGTTCAGTGGGACAGGCCTACTTGATTCAACTGGCTTACCGGGCACCACACATATATTTTTGGTTTTGCTCTTCCTTTTCCTTGGTTGCTCCACCACAGGTGCCGGCTCTTCATTTGGAATCTCCACCTCAGTCTCAGCAACACCTGGCGGTGGGCAGAGATTTTCACCACTGCCCAGCTCAGCAACACCAGCAGATGAATTGTGCTGGCAGACATCAAAGGCCTCCATCTCTTTTTCATTTGAGGAGCTTTGGCCCTGACCACACAAATCGTCATCTATGATCATCACGGGGCCCTCAAAATCACTATCATCATCAGAAATAACTATTGGAGGCTCATCGATGGCAGGCTTCCCAATGTTAGAAGACACATATAGAACCTCATCTGAAATTCAAAAGACACAATCATGTAGAAATATACTCCCTCTGTCCCCCTTTCACACTCCACTTTAGATTATTGAGCACAAATTTAACAAACTGGAAGCTGTGACATTATGACTCACAGTTAAGCATGGATTATTTTAGAGGCACCTGGGTGGCTCAGTCGGATAAGGATCTGACTCTTCATTTCGGCTCAGGTCCTGATCTCAGGGTTCATGGATTCAAGTCCCATGTTGGGCTCTGCGCTTGAGGGCCTGCTTGGGACTCCCTCTCCTTCTCTCTACCTCTCCCTGGTTCTCTCTCTCCCCCCAAAATAAATAAACTTAAAGTAAAAAAAAAAAATAAAGAATCCATTATTTTAGATTGTTTTCCCTCTATCCCTTCTTTACTTGACTGAGAGCAGAGACAGATAAAATAGCAACCCAAGTCTAGTGGCAATTTTCCAAATCACACTATGTAGCACATTGCAGGTGCTCGGTGGTTCCCAAACACAGCTCTGCAGACTTGTGTGCTGTCACTGCTCTACAGAAAAACAAGAGAAATCAGAATAAAGTGGGCTTTTTCCCTACCAAGTTCGAGCTCTATAATTTAAGGGATTGTCCTTGAGATTACATCCTCCCTGAACTTTTGCTTTCTATACTTTATGCAATTACACTGATAGTAGATGGTACTGGAATTTGCTCCCATTGTTAGACAAAATTTAATGCTCTAACTAGTGCATAAATGCAAAGCTCTCAGAGCGACTGATGTAAGTGTGAAGGGTTCAGTCCTAACGCCAGCACTGAGAGACCTTGGGAACATTTGGAATGTCCCCCCCCTCCCCGAGCGTCCCTTCATCTGGAAATGAGGCATGGCATGTCTAATACCACATGCTCTCTGGAGTCTGTTCAGAGCCCAACTTCCAGGTTTCTAGGATTCCAGATGTTATACACACACACACACACACACACACACACACACACACACACACACACTACAGCATAGACAAGATGCAAAAATATATTTGTGGTGCAAAAGCTCTTTATCCTACAATTGCAGATTTGGGATCATGTAATTTGAGAGTCTCCTCTATCATTTAATTACCAAAGAATTTCAGATATGCAATAAAGAGGAAGGAGTGGGTGTTGCTATGGTAAACAGTCATCCTTCTTAGAAATTTTAAAGAATTCCCAATTGCACTTGAAAGTAAAAAACAAAGCAACAACAATAGCAACAACAAAAAAGAGAGTAGGGACACACTGCTGACAATCTACGAAAAAAATGACTGTACATTGACAAAGGTTAGAAGTGATCTTAGAAATATGTGGTCAAGCTCCTTTTTCTGTAAAAGTACCTAAATTCATTACAGTAACGGAAGAAAGGGCACGTGAAGAACAGTAAAGAGACACACAAAGACAGTCCTATCGGGGCCCTCCTCATCTCTCCATTACTGGGATGAATGCCCACAGTGAAGGGTCCACCCAACAGAAAGGTCAGAAAAACCTTACTTCAAAGGTTATCCTCAAAAACATAGGGATCTTCTGACTAAATGAGTCAGCAAGTGGCGGCCTGTGGTGACGAATTGGTTTCTGGCTCTGTCACTCATGCCCTACCTCTAAAGCTACTTCCCCTGGGGCTCCCCCTGGCCCTTGATAGCGGCTTGTCATGTCACAGCCCCTACTCTGCTGCACCTGGACCCCCATCTCACTCAGGCACATCCAGAGCTGGAGAGGAAGGGGAAAAATAAATCAGAAGGGACAGGTAGTAAAATAGGAGTGTAGAGTTCCAAGCCCCCTCTCGTCTCCCTGCTCTGACATCCCAGGTTAGCCAGGGAACTTTGGCCAATGGTAGCTCTTGGGTGGTTACCAAAGAAATAGCCAGTAACTTAAGGAGAGGCCTATGTATCATGCCCTATACCTCGAAGTAAGCAAAGACGGATCAAGTACCATACCGTTCCTGATGCTTAAGAAGCTCCTGGCCTTCCTACATTTCACACCCACTGAACAGGTTCTGAACTGTGAGTGTAGCCCCATGCCTCCCGCAAGGTTAAAAGGGCCTCTGGGGGTGCCTGGGTGGCTCAGTCAGTTAAGTTTCTGACTCTTGGTTTTGGCTCAGGGCATGATCTCACGGTTCATGAGTTCAAGCCCCGCATCAGGTGCTGCGCTGGCAGCACGAAGCCTGCTTGCGATTCTCTCTCTCTGTCCCTCCCCTGCTCGCAGTCTCTCTCAAAAATAAATAAACACACATTTAAACAATAGTAAATAAATACATAAATAAATAGGCCTCTGAATCCAAAGGGGCAAAGATCTGCTGTGGGAAACAGGCTCCGAGAAAAACAGAAATCTCTAGAAAACAAAGAGAACAGTGAAAGGCAAAGATGAACAGCTAGCTGGAGAAAGCAAAGGTTCTTCCCTGAGAAGTCCCTGTAGGCGGACTCAGAACCATCACCCACCTAGTCTCCATCAGGCCAGAAAGAATGAGCCCACGCCCCTCACTCATCGCTTGCCCTCTCTGCCATTCTCACACACGGAAGAGTTCAGAAAAGAGCAGAAGGTGGAGGAGCGGAGCGGCCTTCACACCTCCCTAGTGTCAGTTCCTGACTTCCTGGCCCCTGATTCCCTGATGCTTGGCAGGCCAAGAACTCTACGGAGGAGGGTGCCCAAGGTCTGAAGCAGAGAGAACAGTTGCTGCTGTGTTTGGAAATCCACCAGGGCGGGGAGCGAGGGGAATTCTGGCCATGGCCACATCTAGCACACACAGGGAAGAAATGGAGGCACTCGCTACTAAGTGATTCAGAATAGAACGGCTGCTGACACGCATCCTGAAATCACTACACCGTGAGGGCTGCGGAGCTCAGCTCCTTCTCAGTTACTAGTACACTTGCCTTCACTGCTTATTTCATATGCCTGAGCTCTGACGTTCTCACGGAAGTACTCATCCTCAGAGTCTGAGTCAATCACCACACAGCTGAGTGAGGAGACAGGGAAACACAAAAGAGAAACGTTAAGTGCCCCGGTCTTCTTCCCATGGCCTCTTCCAACTCCTCTATGATGCACAGGAGCACTTGGAAACATTTTCTTGCTTTGGTCCCTGTAGTAACTCGGTTGTTCCCCTTCTTTGGAACCTCTTTTCAAAAGGAGGCATCTGTCAAATACTGAGTGAAATGGGCTGGCGGGAGTCAAACATGGCAGAACCCCTGTGCTACCCAGGGTGTGGGTGGTGAGCACCCCTGTGGGGCCCTCGTTCTCGGCTGCCTTTGGTGTTTCAGTCAGAGTTCCCAAAAGGTTGAAATTCACCATCTTTCTGTACTTTCCAAACAGTGTACGAGAAGTCTTAACACACCTTTAGGGTAAGAAAATTACTCAAAACACCTGTCAGAGGATTTGCCTGCACGTGTCGCAGACATAAATCCGCTAATCCACTTTCACCATGGTCACCGATTTTAAGCTGCCAGGTTGATGGGCCATTGCCATCTCGTTTATTCCCTCCTTGAAAGTCTTTTCTGGATTTCTTAGGGCACCTGGGTGGCTCAGTCAGTTAAGCATCCGACTCCTGATTTCAGCTCAGGTCATGATCCCAGGGTCGTGAGATCAAGCCCTGCGTGGGGCTCCACTCTGCGTGTGGAGCCTGCTTAAGATTCTCTCTCTCCCTCTGAGCCTCTCCCCCACTCGAGCTCCCTCACTGTCAAGAAAATAAATAAAAATATTGGAAAATTATGAAAATTTACAAATTAAAGAATAAAAATTTAAAAATGTAAATAACAGTGACAAAAATATCCTGAACCTCTGATAGTGGTAATGTTTACACTACCATACACGTTATCAAATTTCATCACACTATACACCTAAACGTGTGATTTTTGCTGTATGAAAATCATACTTCAGTAAATCCACTACAGTTCATTCAAGTGGTCAATGTGGAAACCTCTGTTATCTAAGCATCCTATTTTGGATTTATTCCAGTAATATTCTTCTATCACCTCCTATAGTCTGGCACCTGGGCAACACCCCTTCACCGGGTAAGGGCCTGTGTAGTGGCAACTGAAAGTGAGGGGGCAGATCACATAGACATGCTGAGGGAGAAACTAACCAATTAGATAATGGGCCTGGCATAAAGAATCTAAGATTCAACCGGGTGGTGAGATCAAAGACGCACTGTGACCCTGAACACAGTATTGAGAGGACATGTGAAGTTTATTCTTAAATCTTCTTACCCACAGCATCATTCCTCAAAAAATTGTTAAATTTCACTCCTTTTCCTACTCACCTAATGTTCTGTTTCTGCTGCTTCTTTTTGGTCACAACTAAATCAGAGAAAGAAAGAGGGTGTCAGGAAGCATCTGAAGCATGATAAAAATTTGGTTACCCCATATCTTTAACTCCCTAAAACCAAAGTCCAGGAGTTAGGGCTGGTTAAAATGGATGGGAGACTCATATCCCCTCATGGGAGATAGAGAGGAAATAAAAGTAAGGACAACCTAAAGAAAAAAGGTCAAGGAAGCAAACTGGAAAAGCAGCACAGAGAACTGTCCCTGCTCCTAACAACAGGGAAATAATCTCCATTTGACCCATCTGGAGCGAGCCCTGGTGGGGACAAGTCCAGGACCAGCTCACCCCAAACGTCCCAAATCAGTTCAGTCATCTCCACAAAGGCGTGGCTAAGTTACACCTGGAAACAGAAATTACTGCTTCAAGTGGACTCTACTTACAGGGCTCCAATTCTTCTTCACTGTCTGAGTCCACAATAATGATGCAGCTGCAAAAAAGAAAATACACGTGGTTATAAAGGCAGGCTACTCCTCATCATACATAACCGCATGGCCAAAACCTCAAATGGAGAGAACCACAAATCAGAGCTTCTAGTTCCTGAGAGGCAAAAAGGTTGTAAGGGCTTATGAAATCAGGATCACAGCGGGGGGGGGGGGGGGTGAAGAAAAATGAGAAGCAACAGGCTGCTTAGCCTTTAACCGCAGAATCAAAGATAGGGGAAGAATGTTAGCTGAGCACCACTAGCTGCCTGCAAGAAGCCCATTTTCTGCCAAGTGATTTCTATTTAAAGATGTGAAAAAAATAAATAAATAAGGATACAAAAGTGAATTCTGAGAAAGGGGGCCACGGGTGAAAGGACTCAAGGATGAAGAGATTACAATTAAACATCAGAAGGAAAAAAGAGCAAGGAGGACATCTTTTGGGGCTTTAGTGCTTGAAGAGGGCCTACTTATTGGGATTGCTATCTAGGTAAGTGGACAAGGCTGATGGCCATCTTTTTTTTTTTTTTAATATATGAAACTTATTATCAAATTGGTTTCCATACAACACCCAGTGCTCAACCCAAAAGATGCCCTCTTCAATACCCATCAACCACCCACCCCTCCCTCGCACCCCCCATCAACCTCAGTTTGTTCTCAGTTTTTTAAGAGTCTCTTATGCTTTGGCTCTTGGGGAGCAAACAAAGGGTGATTTCAAGGCTGCAACTTCTCTCTGCAGGGAACCATGATGTTGGGGCCTGTCGCTTCTCTACCCCCCAATAATGTGCCAGAGGCCCCAATACTCATCCCACGTACCCACACCTCCCCTCTCACCCCTCCCGTGGCAGGCTGCCTGGCACATTACAGCTGCACAGTAATGCCTGAGTCGATGCCAAAGCATGTTCTGGCTTGAGATCCTTCAGTTCTCCAGACAGCAGCTGACCGGACATCCCTCCATGACATTCATCTGCAATCCACCTGCAATAAAACATCACTTTGGTGCTGGAGCCAGGCTACATTCTAGGACCTGATCACAGGTAATCTTATTAGTTGTTGTGACACAGAGAAAACCAAAAGGGCCATGATAGTTATAAGGTTTTCCACAGAGAAAGTTAAGCTTAACCACTTTTTTCTTTTAATTCTTTTAAATATAATTTATTGTCAAATTGGCTAACACACAGTATGTAATGTGTGCCCTTGGTTTGGGGGGTAGATTCCTGTGGTTCATCGCTTCCATACAACACCCAGTGCTCATCCCCACAAGTGCCTTCCTCAGTGCCCATCACCTGTTTTCCCTTCTCCCTCATCCCCCCATCAACCCTCAGTTTGTTCTTTGTATTTAAGAGTCTCTTATGGTCTGTCTCCCTCACTCTCTATAACTATTTTTTTTCCCAAGCTTAACCACCACTTCTTGAGGGCTTTTGTTTTAGCCTTGAGGTTGACTGTTGGGACTGATTACGTAAGTTTTTCAGTCTTCCAAGACACATGCTGGCTCAACATCCTTGGTTCAATTTCCTATTCATTTATCAATCACTGTACACTGGACTTCGTAGTAGGCCTCAAAAAAATTTTTTTATGTTAGTAAAGAAATCTCTTGTTGAGTAAAAGGTTTCTCAGGTATGGGCCAAAACGTGACCTTGTTTCTCTTGAAACCTATTATCGACAAACAGCACTCCATATAAACTCAAACGTGATTCGTGCTTCAACTCTGTTCTTACATACTTTTGTGTTACACACAACACACAATTAGGGGTCAGACAAAAGAAAGAAGGGATCGAAAACATGCCACAAGTTACATGACAGAGAACCCCACTCTAATCCCTGAAGACAAATCATCGAATTCCACGTGGGATGGTAACCGACAGGAAAAGCAGTCTGAAGAAAGTGCTAAGAAGAAAACAGGTGGTCAAAAAGGAGACAAATTTTGTTAGATACCTTTTCCAAGTATAGTCTGCCACCAGGAGTACAAGTTCCTAGACAGTGTTTCAAAGCAGAATAGATGCACCTTGGAAAAGCCAGTTGGCTTAACCAGAATCCTATCATGAAAGGGCTAAGAAATCACATTAGAAGCTTTGAAGATGCATTAAACAAAAACCTTCAAAAACTTCAAAGGATCCAGGGCACCTGGGTGGCTCAGTTGGTTAAGCATCTGACCTCAGCTCAGATCTCAGTTTGTGAGTTTGAGCACCACTTTGGGCTCCACACTGACAGTGCAGAGCCTGCTTAGGATTCTCTCTCTCTCTGCTCCTCTCTGCTCCCTCTCTCTCTCAAAATAAACTTCAAAAAAATTTTTTAATAAAATATGGTATTTCTCCCCATCTATCTTGTTGTAGTATTTAAAAAAAATTTTTTTTAATGTCTACTTATTTTTTTGAGAGAGAGACAGACAGACAGAATCCGAAGCAGACTCTAGCCTCTAAGTTGTCAGAGCCCAACGCGGGGCTTGAACTCATGAACTGTGAGATCGTGACCTGAGCCAAAGTCAGACGCATAACCAATGGAGCCACCAAGGCGCCCCTCTTGTTGTAGTATTAACAAAGAATCCTGCGCTAAAAAGCAACAGTCAGTGGCCATCAGAGATTACGAATTGGGCTCTGAGTGATCAATGAAAACCGGTCCCTCACCCCTTGCATTATGGATTTCTATAGCACTTCTGCCTTCAAACTGCCAGAACCTCCTCCACTGTATCAATTACCTTCTCTCATAAGTCACTGGGAAAATAGAAGCAATCAGATAGGAATTGCCTTGTCCTCCCACCAATGAGTCTATCGTCCTATCTGTAATTACACCCGATTCTCTATTGTTAACGATGAACTCAATGTTCCTACCACTATCACTATCTCTGGCCAAACCCTCCCTTGTACTTTGGATGCATCCCAATTTCAAAACTGTGGAAAAACCTCTCAGAATTGATAAACTACCACATACCCTATGTTCATTCCAATCTCTCCAGCTCTACTATTACCACCCCACTCTGAGCCACCATCACTTCTTACCCAGACTTCTGTAAATAAAGCTCTTGGGCCTCAGCTGTCAAAGAACCCCTTGCCTCATAGGGCTACTGCGAAAATTCAACAAGATAATGTCTGCCCTCCTGCAGGATCATGAACTTGTCCCCCATCACAGCATTTATCACGCTATATTGGAATTGCCTGTTTACATGTTTCTATCTCCCATTCCAGAGAGTAAACCATGCAAGGATTTGGACACATACCTGTTACACATTGTTCAGTATAGTCAGGACTCAACTATTTTGCTGAATAAAAGAATGAATGAATCTCAAAAAGTGGTTGCAAGGATCCCTTTCACTGTTGTACATCCCCCCACCCACACCCCTATGGAACCTTGTTTTTAAAAGACTTTGCCTAGGAGATCTCACGAAGGAATAATCTTCTCTATTTAAAAAACTATGTATACACACCCATTTACGTGAACCTTATGTTGAAGGTTACACAAGGTACAGAGCCAGCCCAAAGTAGGAGCAAACACACAAAAAACTAACAATGTTGTCTGCATTAAAGAAAATACAGTGCCCAGATAGTGAAATGTAATAGTCTCGACACACGGTGAGGGTGGGTAGAGAGACTGGTCAGTTATTGTCCAGCCTCAAAAGCAATCTCCAACCAGAAGTCCAGGATCCAGCCTTCACATCTGTAGGTTCAAGAACTCAGGTCTGTCAATTCTTCATCAAAAGCTAGAGCAATGACCCTGTTAACCGAATTTGCAAGGGGTTGACTAATAAACCAGACTGCCTCTTTACTTCGCAGGAGAACTAATGCCAACCATCTGCCCTTGTGCACTATTTGGGTCAAGTGACTGAGGGTCCTAGAAAGAGCTAGAATTTTACCTGGTGTATTCTTGGTAACACACATTTTTTCTTTAATTGAATGCTTCTACAAGGATCTTTGTGTATTTAATTCCTTTTATAAATTGGATCTTCCTAAAGTTGATTCCCCAAAGTCAAATTAATCAAAAGTACAACCAATTTTATAGTTTTATAATCCTTCCCAAAGGTTTAGATCAGCACATAGTTCAGCAACATTACAGTAACAGGATTAAATATTTCTCATTTGCTACTTAATAGGAAAATAACATTGAATTCAGTTCTTTTCATTACTTCTTAAGATGTGTATTTTCCAATGTGTATTTGCTGCATTGTTTTCTAATCCCCCCTTCCATTTTAATGACTATCACGTTATAATGCTTACCAGATACTTTTGTGAGTGATAACACTGAAACAGGAGTAAGGAAGAGGAACACTTTGTCCCTGATTCCTCCAAGAGTCCCACTCCCCAGGAATAAACAATGTGTCTTATTTATTCTTCTGGAAAGTTCTTAAACATAAACACATACCAGCACAAGGCAAGTGCACACATCTTTTAAAATAAATATTATGCTATATGGATTCTTCTATGGCTTACAGTGTTTCACATTATGTATCTTAGAAATCTCTCCATTAGGAGTACGTTCGGTTCTTTTGCACATTTTTTGGAGGAACCATAATTTATTCAACTACACCCTTAGGTCATTTAAACTCTTTCCAATTTGTGTTAATACAAACAGTGCTGCGATGAACATCCTTGTACTTCTCTGTATGCTAAGATTAAGTCATACATCCTTCTTCCACAGAACTCAACAAAGACCAAACCAGCCTGTGTATGTCTGTGTACAATTAAATAAACATGAGTTATAGGGAGAAGGGACATGGGAGAAGGGGAAAAGGAGTCAAGAAACAGTAAGAGTGAACTACACAAAAAGAATGTAGGATATAACCACGTTTATGCACTTAAGTATATGGGTGTGTGTATGCGTACAATTTTATTTAATATGTTAAATTAGTTAATATATAATTTAATATATTAAATAAGATAAAATTGTACTAACGTGGAAAGAAAATGTCCTAAGAGTGGAATTACTAGGTCAAAGAACATGGGCAGTTAAAAGTTGCACCAATTTATATTCTCACAATGGCTATATGAAATTGCCCGTTCACCGACAAATTTGCCAACTCCAGTTATTATCAATTTTTTTACATCTCTGCCAATCTGGTATATGAAAAATGGTATCTCATTAACATTTTCATTTCTTTAAATATAAGCAATATAATGAAAAGTGGAATAAATTTTAACATCTACGTTCAAATGTTTATTTGAAAATCATTAGAATGAAGAACTTTCTAGGAATTATGCATATTCAACAATGCACTGTGTTGCTTCATGGAGGAGTATGCTCCTAGCCACTAATAGAGGTGTTATATAGAGGATTCATACATCGAGTAAGAGGCTGGACTCATATGATTCTAAGGCCCCTTTTCACAATTCTCCTTTTATGACTAACCAAATTATACACCCTGCAGACTCTAAATGAAAGAAACATATACTTTTTGAGAAAATCATTTTGCCAACACAGCAGGACTAAAAAGAAAAGAGAATTTTTCCAGTCTCACCAATCATCTTCTTCAGTCTTAGATTGGCCAGGTACTTCTTCCGACATGTCCATGTCTACAGTCAAGACAAAAACATACTTTTTAAAGAAAACGAAAACCCAGAACAAACATTTCTACATTCTGCATTTATCTTCGAGCAGCTTATTCACCCTAATTTAAAGCTAAAACTTTGCTCTGTGAAATGAGATGTATTTAAATTTGTTGCAGACTTTTCCTGGATGGAGAAAACTAGAGACAAGGTATACCACCCCACCCCCCATCAGAGAAGAACCCTGTCCCACCAAGGTTCTTTTGCAGATCACTCAGAAAGCCCAAAGCACATGCCAAGCCTCTGATGTTAAGTTACCTCAACCCCCACATTTTCAAGGACAATCATTCATTCATTAGCCCCAGGATACATTTTCTCCCTCATGCACTAACTCCTATTCAGTCCCTGGCCCAGTGACATCTTCCCTCAAAGGGATTCCCACTCCCCACATCCCAACTGGCCGGCCACTCTCCCCATACTTGCACTCTCCCTACTCCTGCCTCATGCCCCAAGAAGAACCTATCAGGCTTCAACCCCTCCACCCTCTTCCATCCCTCCACCTCTCTACTCCTATTCCCAGCCAGTCTTACACAGACCAGGCCATCACACCCCACACAAACCTCTATCCAACCTCTACCCTCCCTACCCCCTTACTGTACCCCACCTTCCACTGGTCTTACACGGATCAGGTCACCCTCACCCTCAAATGCTCTACACCTTCTCCCAATGCCCTGATCCCCCTATTCTCACTTTCTGCCTCAGCCTGTCTTGTACCAATATGGCCCCCAAACCTCCCAAAGCCTCCACTCACCACTACCTCCACCTCCTACTCCCCGCTTCTCATCCCCAGGTGGTCTAGGCTCCTCCCCCCTCCCACCCCCAGCCAGCCTCACACCAATCAGAGTTCGGTATCTCCACTCCCATCTTCCATCCCCACTCCCCCTCTCAACCCCAAGAGGTCTTACACCAACAGGCCCAAACCCCTCCCGCAACACTTCCATCCCCCCCACCAGTCTTACACCAATCAGATCCGGACACCTCCACTAGCCCCCCACCCCGACATTCTGCCCAACCTCAAGTCTTAAACCAACAAGCCCAGACTCCTCCAACACTTCCACCTCCCCGCCAGTCTTATACCAATCAGATCAACATCTCCACCAGCCCCCCCACCTGCCTCCACCCCCCGCACCTGCCTCCACCCCCCCCCCACCCCCAGCTCTTACACCAAGCCCAGACCCCTCCCCCAACACTTCTGCACCCAGCCGGTCTTGCACCAATCAGACCTTGACACCTCCACTCGTTCCCCCCACCCCACCACGCCTTACCCACTCTCAATCCCAGGAGGTATTGCAGCATCAAGCCCATACCCCTCCCCCCTCCTCGCCAATCTTGCACCAATGAGGCATGGACGCCTCCACTCACCCGCCCAGCCCCCTCAACCCCAAGAGGTCTTGCAAACCGCCAAGACTCCTCCCCCCCTCCCGCCAATCTTGCACCAATCAGGCATCAAGGCCTCCACTCACCCCTCCCCCTCAATCCCAGGAGGTCTTGCAACAGGCCCAGACTCCTCCCCCCTCCCGCCAACTTGCACCAATCAGGCATCAAGGCCTCCACTCACCCACTCACCCCCCCAATCCAGGAGATCTTGCAGCATCAAGCCCATACCCCTCCCCACTCCTCCCCAATCTTGCACCAATGAGGCATGGACACCTCCACTCACCCGCCCAGCCCCCTCAACCCCAAGAGGTCTTGCAACCCGCCAAGACCCCTCCCCGCTCCCACCAATCTTGCACCAATCAGGCATCGAGGCCTCCACTCACCCACTCACCCCCCCCCCCCCAATCCCAGGAGGTCTTGCAACAGGCCCAGACTCCTCCCCACTCCCGCCAATCTTGCACCAAACAGGCATCAAGGCTTCCACTCACCCACTCACAACCCCCTCAATCCCAGGAGGTCTTGCAACAGGCCCAGACTCCTCCCCCCTCCCGCCAGTCTTGCAGCAATGAGGCATCAATGCCTCCACTCACCCGCCCAGCCTCCCCGCTCAGCCCCAGGAGGTCTTGCAGCAACAGGCCCAGACTCCTCCCCCCTCCCGCCAATCTTGCACCAATCAGGCATCAAGGCCTCCACTCACCCACTCACCCCCCCACTCAATCCCAGGAGGTCTTGCAACAGGCCCAGACTCCTCCCCCCTCCCGCCAATCTTGCAGCAATGAGGCATCAATGCCTCGACTCACCCACTCACCCACTCACTGCCCCTCAACCTCAAGAGGTCTTGGACCCGCCAAGACCTCTCCCTGCTCCCGCCAATCTTGCACCAATCGGGAATCAAGGCCTCCACTCACCCCCCCCCCCCCCAATCCCAGGAGGTCTTGCAGCATCAAGCCCATACCCCTCCCCCTCCTTGCCAATCTTGCACCAATGAGGCATGGACGTCTCCACTCACCCGCCCAGCCCCCTCGACCCCAAGAGGTCTTGCAACCCGCCAAGACCTCTCCCCGCTCCCGCCAATCTTGCACCAATCAGGCATCGAGGCCTCCACTCACCCACTCACCCCCCCCCATTCAATCCCAAGAGGTCTTGCAGCATCAAGCCCATACCCCTCCCCCTCCTCGCTAATCTTGCACCAATGAGGCATGGACGCCTCCACTCACCCGCCCAGCCCCCTCAACCCCAAGAGGTCTTGCAACCCGCCAAGACCTCTCCCCGCTCCCGCCAATCTTGCACCAATCAGGCATCAAGGCCTCCACTCACCCACTCACCCCCCCCACTCAATCCCAAGAGGTCTTGCAGCATCAAGCCCATACCCCTCCCCCTCCTCGCCAATCTTGCACCAATGAGGCATGGACGCCTCCACTCACCCGCCCAGCCCCCTCGACCCCAAGAGGTCTTGCAACCCGCCAAGACCTCTCCCCGCTCCCGCCAATCTTGCACCAATCAGGCATCAAGGCCTCCACTCACCCACTCACCCCCCCCCCCACTCAATCCCAGGAGGTCTTGCAGCATCAAGCCCATACCCCTCCCCCTCCTCGCCAATCTTGCACCAATGAGGCATGGACGCCTCCACTCACCCGCCCAGCCCCCTCGACCCCAAGAGGTCTTGCAACCCGCCAAGACCTCTCCCCGCTCCCGCCAATCTTGCACCAATCAGGCATCGAGGCCTCTACTCACCCACTCACCCCCCCCCCATTCAATCCCAGGAGGTCTTGCAGCATCAAGCCCATACCCCTCCCCCTGCTCGCTAATCTTGCACCAATGAGGCATGGACGCCTCCACTCACCCGCCCAGCCCCCTCGACCCCAAGAGGTCTTGCAACCCGCCAAGACCTCTCCCCACTCCCGCCAATCTTGCACCAATCAGGCATCGAGGCCTCTACTCACCCACTCACCCCCCCCCCCCCATTCAATCCCAGGAGGTCTTGCAGCATCAAGCCCATACCCCTCCCCCTGCTCGCTAATCTTGCACCAATGAGGCATGGACGCCTCCACTCACCCGCCCAGCCCCCTCAACCCCAAGGTCTTGCAGCAACCTGCCAAGACCCCTCCCCCCTCCCGCCAATCTTGCAGCAATGAGGCATCAATGCCTCCATTCACCTGCCCAGCCTCCCCCCTCAGCCCCAGGAGGTCTTGCAGCAACAGGCCCAGACTCTGCCACCCCCCCCCCCCCTGCCAATCTTGCACCAATTAGGCATCAAGGCCTCCACTCATCCGCCTTCCCTCCAGCCCCAGGTCTTGCAGCAAAAGGCCCGGACCCCTCCCCGCTGCTGCCAGTCTTGCACCAACCAGTCCTCAACACCTTACTCTCAGGTCTTACAGGCTCAGACCCCTTCCCCCTTCCACACCCTGCCAGGCTTGCACCATTCAAGCCTCAAAACCTCCACTCACCCGTGCCTCCAGCCCCTTCTATCCCCAGGGCTTACACCAACTGGGCCTCAAAATCTCCTACACCCCACTCGCCGCCGCTAGCAGATCAGGCATTGATCCTCCCCACACACACACTCCTACCCACCCTCCATTTGCCCCCATTTCTACCCCCTGCTCTGACCTCAGCCCGCCTTCCCTGATCAGGCATCGAATGCCCCGATGCCCTAGCCAGCACGCCACCTCCCCCACCCCCACACCTCCACACCCCAGTGTCACCCAGCCAACCATTCTCAGGCCTAGGCGCTCCTCCGCAACAATTGTTCCCCTGTACAATCGCAGGCCACCTCCCCCAGGCCACTTCTCCCTCGGGCCCCCGTTCCTCATCTTCACTTTAGCACAGTATAACAAGGCTTAAAATCGCTTCTTCCAAAAGCCTTTTTTAAAAGTGGAAACAGACAACATATTTTGCCGTAATCTCAGTCCCAAGGTTCATGGACAGTGTCCAGGGCATATGGCGGTCCTGGTTTTAATTAAGCTCTCCTCAGCTAGGATGAGCTTCAAGATCGTTCCCGCTTCAGTACCCACCTCAGCCCCACCAAGCCTGCTACAGCCGCCTCTGGTGAAGCTGACTGTTGCTCACCTCCAACTAGTAGTGGATGGCGTGGGAACTCCGGAGCAACTGAGAAGCCAGGCGCAAGACTTTTTATAGGCTCAGGCTCGCTCCGCGGGAAGTGGGAAACTGACGTGTTGAGCTCCTCCCTGTACCCACCTATCACAGTGCGGTCACGCGGCAAATTTGAACTTCGTGGCTATGAACTCAAATTTGGCGCCCAGAGGCAATGCTTCCGGAGTCAGGTCTATCACTTCTACGGGTGCCACTTGTTTTGTCGTGAAAGCGCCATTTCATGCAGAGTTCAGGTCCCGGAGCCCGTTTCTGTAGTTTGCCGATCCCTAAAATGAGCATTTTGGGTGACCCGGGAGAACTGGGCTGAATATTCCCACAGAAGTTTCATCTGTGAGAACTTGGATAAGCAAGCCCCAGCTCCTTGCTTGCATCGTCCAAACCTCTAAGCCTGTTTGCCCACCCTCCAAACAACTCTGAGCTAGGAGGAAATGGGGGAAGGCCACCTAGACCCCTAGATAAGAGCAAGGTATTAATCCAACAGTGCCTGGCAACACCGGACGGTGACGTTTGTTTCCAGAACCCTCCAAACCCTGAAGATAGAGGGGTTGGTTACTTCAGGCTTTTTGGCACTTGCTCCAAACACACCGAGAAAAACATAAACTGGGCAAGTAAACGCTTTCTGGATGGTGCCCATTTCTCTGGCGGACACCCATACATTTCAGAATTTAAGCATTTAACCAACAGAATACAAATAAAACCTCCTTGCGTTTAAAGATATGAATAATATTATATTAATATTGATTTCATGCTGGGCACTGTTCCAAGTGTTCTATGTGGGTTTAATGCTTAAGACACCTTAAAAATAGGCAGTGTCAGCACTCCTTTTACAGGGATCCCCTGGCTGGAGAGTGGCAGACCTGGGATTCAAACTCCGGCAGCCCTGGTTCCAAAATCCAAACTCTTAAGCACTAAACTGCCTGCATGTATAAAGGTATTCTGAATGGATGGGTAACAAGTGACAAGGAGTTTATCATTAGAACCCTATCTCTACAACAAACTTGCAAGTTTACCTCTACAAGCCTCGTCTATAAAAAAAAAAAAAAAAAAACGAGGGTTACATAAAATGTGTCCCTTAGAAGTTTGGGCAAAGAACCAGAACGTTAGCTGTAGTTACTATGAAGAGGCATGTGCTTCAAGTAAAAAGTGGGTTAGGACTGGAATCGAATCATGTTACACAAGCTCATTCAGGACACACAACTCCTTTAGACTGAAGGCAGGAGAAACTGAAGTAGACTGAAAATAACCCAGGCAGATTCAAAACATACAGAAGAAGGTAGGGGTAAGAATGTTTATGAGTAGGCTACTGGACACCTTTCTGCCCCCACCACCTCTTAGGAAACACACACCAGACCATTTAGGGCTTTGAGAGTCACAACCCACAGAAAAGGGGGGGTGGCATAAATCAGCTGAAATTTATTTTTAATGTAAGCACTATGCCCAACCTGAGGCTTGAATGCACAACCCCAAGATCAAGAGTCACATGCTCTACCAACTGAGCCAGCCAGGTGCCCCTGAAATTTTATTGAAAAAAAATTCCCCATTTATTATCTCTGAGAAAACGGGCAGCTAAACAGCCTGCTTTGGTCCCTGATGCACCAATATCCTCCCTCATACCTGTGGCTGAGTTCAAATACCGAGCATGAATGAATGGTCCACACAAAGAATAAGACTACAGCGACAGATGAAGCCAGAGCAGTTGTAAGCAAAACAACAACAAAAAAAAACATGAATGGGTGTGTTGGGAGTTACAGGCTCTGTCCTCATTGTAACGGGTCATAAACCAACCCCACCCCCTCTACCACACCTGAGAAAACTCTTAATATTGCAGCTACACTAGGGAAATCTGGTCCTTTTGTTGTTTGCAGCTGTTCACATGTAAGCTTCATCACTGGATGACCCAATTATTCTGTCCAACGCTCAATTTAACAGAACACAAAATACATCAGCCACATTAAGGGCAAATCATTCATTTATTGTTTAAGGATCGCAAGACAACATCTGGATTTCGGTAGCACAATTTAAATGTTTACTTTTTTGATAAAGCGGAGTATAATAGAAAAAACAATTAGTTTCCAATAATATCTATATCTCTATTCAGAATTAGGTCTTCCACAGACATGTTACCTGGAAACAAAAGCCGATTACAATAAGCAAAGCTTCGACCAGAGCGGCTACTTTTCGTGCCAGGAAAAAGTTCATCCCTATAGGAGGAATGATGTGCTATGTAAAATGGCTGTAAGGCCACAGCCTTGAGGGCACTGGAAGTATATTATCCTATTCCACATGAAGTAGTTTGGTGAATTTCAAACATCAGTTTATCTGCAACCATGCCGGCAACCTTTAACTGACCGTTCAATCATGTAAAAATAAATTAAATCCCTAAACTGATGTTTCTTGATTTACATTGTTAGAAGGTACACACAGTTCATTACCATGTAATTCTGGCAAGAATTACATTGGAGACTCCTTGCTCAGATTTTGGTTAACAGTAAGAATCTTTCAGAAATTCAAGTTCTTATTAATCAATAATTTGTCAACTAGGATACATTCAGGCATCAGCTGCAACTACAGAATAGGTGCACTGCCTCAGCGCTTTGGAAAGACATTATAATCTAGAACACTACTAGCAGACAAAAATTACCTGTTACTGGATAGCATAAGTACAGTACAGCAACACAAAACATATATTCATATGTTGGCTTGTTTAAGCCTCAAGCCCTCGATCCTTTGCTGAAATTCAATAATTTTATTCCTATGGTTTTTAAATACCAAGAACTCAAGCTCCAGGAGGGCTAAAGTCTAATTTGTACTCCAAACCAAGTAGCAGTGCAGTTTGCTACCACTGAGGCTGATCCGTACAGACTTCAAGTCCAGAAGACAGTTATTATATAATACCCTAGAAGGTCTGAAAAATAATTACTCATTTACACAGCTGGTCCTTCAGCTTTTTACCTATGTTTTCTGATGAACATTATTCAATGTACTGAAGAGAACTGTGACTTACTGATCAAATATGCGAATACTTATACTTACCTGGGATTTCATTTCTGCTGAAAGAAATAGGAAGAACAGGACTCAAAAAAACAAACTTGAGAAAGGAAGGTAAAAATCTTATCACACACTATCACTTTTGGAAGCAGCATAGAGGGGCAAAGATAAAACACTGGTGAAATAGGTCAAAACTAGGCCCAAAAAATCTATATCATCATCATCATCAATGGCAGTACCACAACTACGCCTTGCATAATTATCACTCCTAAGAATTTTCATTTGGCACCAGATGACGTGTTTAAGAGAAACACTCTGGGATGTTTAAAATCAGACTTCGTTTCGTCAGCTGACTTACAGGAGAAATTTTAAAGTGGGGGAAGGGAAGAGAAGGAAATGGGAAACGGACCAGAAAAAAAAATGTTTAAGTCATCATCTAAACCAACAAAGCACTGATAGTTCCAAACATTAGGTCAGACACTAAAACGACTGATATAGGCTCAAGTGGTTTATAAAACCTATAAAAAGACTACACCAGCAAAGTCCCCGTTAATCTGTAGAGTTCAGAAACTAAAACAAGGGGCAACATTTTAGCTTAAAACCTTATCTCAAGAGAATCATATACACTTCACGTGAATAAAAATACCTGAAACCAAACATTTTTAAAAGCTCCAATACCCAAAATATAAAGAAAAAATTAATTCAGAAGACTTGATCAATCCATGGAATCACAAAACGGCTGGACAATCTCCATCTCCCCTCCACACTAACCATCCCATGGAAGACCAAAGGAGAGCAGACCTTCCAGACCTACGCACCACCTGATTGCTGCAAAATTCTGTGGAGATTCCTTGTGGGACAGCAGTTTCCCATCTCGTGTCTCTCCCTATCATGCAGGAAGCAAGTCTGGCTGTGCTATTCTAGATCATTTGTCACCCATCTGCAACATGATACTGTACAGTAAGTAAAAAGTACGTTCTCTAGTTCCCTTTCCCTGGAAAGTTGAGGCTCAGGTACAGGGGTAATCTCCTGTTCACACAGTCTTTATTTAGGCCGACTCAGTGACTTCAACAGGCTTAATCATGTGATCAGGTTTGTTGCCAGCTGCATAATGCTCCCACATCTGTAGATAGAGCCGCTCTAGTTCCATTGTGTATTGTTTGGTGTTGAACAGAGGGCTAGATATTCTCTGCTTCCAGACTTTGCCACGGATTTTCTTCAGGCTAGGCAAGAAAACAAAAAAGAACCAAGTTTTAAAATCAGAGCAGAAACTCAGAACTAGCCCTCATAAATACCTAGTTACCTCTGTGGTAAAATACATGACTGAACTTCACACAATTTTCTCTCCTGATTGGCCACCCTGACCTCAAGGTTGAAAAATTAAAGGATCACAACTAACATAATGCTAACACTTACAATCAAGGTTACCTCCATGTCCTCTGAAAATACTCAGCTTGTTCCTAAAGAAGTATATGCAAGAGACACCATGCTTTCCCCCGTCATCTCATTTCTATCTTTAAAATAAGGGCGCCGGGGTGGCTCAGTCGGTTAAGCGGCCGGCTTCGGCTCAGGTCATGATCTCGCGGTCCGTGAGTTCGAGCCCCGCGTCAGGCTCTGTGCTGACCGCTCAGAGCCTGGAGCCTGTTTCGGATTCTGTGTCTCCCTCTCTCTGACCCTCCCCCGTTCATGCTGTTTCAAAAATAAACGTCAAAAAATAAAATAAAATACAGAATTGGCAAGGACACGTGCCTACTCCTATGTATTACTGGTTAGAATGTACACTGCTTACCCTTTTGGTAAGCGATTTACCAATGTGTGTGTTAAGAAACTTAAATGGGGGGCGCCTGGATGGCGCAGTCGGTTAAGCGTCCGACTTCAGCCAGGTCACGATCTCGCGGTCCGTGAGTTTGAGCCCCGCGTCAGGCTCTGGGCTGATGGCTCGGAGCCTCGAGCCTGTTTCCGATTCTGTGTCTCCCTCTCTCTCTGCCCCTCCCCCGTTCATGCTCTGTCTCTCTCTGTCCCAAAAATAAATAAAAAAAAAAAACGTTGAAAAAAAAAAAAATTTAAAAAAAAAAAGAAACTTAAATGGCCATAACCCTCTAATATCATGAACACTTTTAAATCTATTCACAAGAAATAATCAGAGATGCAGGCAAACCTGGCCATGCAAAGATGTCCACTGAAGCATCATTTACAATAGCCAATGCCCAAACATATGAAGTATTCAATTTATGAATATTTTAATAAGAAAAATACCCTAAGGGATAAGAAATGTACTACATTTACTGCCATCATTTCCCACTTGTACGTGAACTGTTTATTTCGATATTTAAAAAAAAAAAAAGTGTTCCAGGGCTTCTGAGTGGCTCAGTCGGTTAAGCATCCAACTCTTGACTTCAGCTCAGGTCATGATCTCACGGTTCATGAGTTTGAGCCGCGCACTAGGCTCTGCACCGATAGTGTGGAATCTGCTTAGGATTCTCTCTCCCTCTCTCTCTGTCCCTTCCCCACTTGCACATCCGGTCTCTAAATAAATAAATAAATAAACAAACAAACAAACAAATTAAGTAAGTAAAAACATTTTAAAAAAGTGTTACGAATATCACCAAGACCATGGTTCTGCTCAGAGACAGGAAAAAAAAAAAGCAATTAATTCTTCTGGGAAAAAGGGAAAAGAATTCTCTACTCCTCTTCTAAAAATGTAATTTGTCACAAGATTCTTCTGTGGAGACAATTACTACTAGAGCAAGAAGCTGGACCACTCCTATACATTTTTAAAAGCAATAAAAAAATTTCAATCTCTGTCGTGACAGAACTAGTACAATGCCTACACATTATCTGTTGGCCTCAACCCAACCATAATCGTATTAATGCTACCTTCCAGATAAAAGTACGTCAGTGCTCTATCTTATGTTTCTAAGTTCTGTATGTCACCAGGAGAATGATATGGTACATCCATACAATGAAATACTATTCGCCAATAAAAAAGAATGAAGTACTGATATAAGCCAGCATCATGGATAAACCTCACAATGGTATCCGTAAGTGAAAACAATTCAGAGTACAAACTGTACAGTTTCATTTATATAAGGCAAAACAAAGTTTTGATGGGGGAAAAAAATCAGAACAGGCATAGTCTCTGAGGGTTGGTGTGGAGGATGAACTAACAAGGAACACGAGGGAACTTTCTGCAGTGAGGATAATGTTCTATATACTGTCATGGGTTTGGGTTATAAAGGAATATCTCAAAACTCAAATTTAAAATTTGTATATTCCACTGTATATAAATTCTGCCTCAAAAAAAATAAGTATTAAACTCTAGTTAACAATGTCCATTCTGAAGAGTACGGATGTCTGCAATTCACTTCAAAATCAATCAAATAATATGGACTGCTAAATGGAGAGAGGAATAAATAGATGGGAAGATACATGATTAAGTATACAAAGATGTTAGTGGTAAAATCTAGGCAGTAGGTAGAGAAGTGTTTACTATAAAATTGAAAAATTTTATAACAGAATGTTGGGAAAAAGTATTGTATGAAATCAACTAAGCTCTAAATTTTTTTTTAAATACACTAAAAGATTTACTATAGTTATCTCTGGACTGAAGAACACCTATCTTACTTTTTTTAATGGCTGGATTCAAAATTTTCAACCATTTTTTTTAGATGTATATGATGTTCAATAGAGAAAATTTTTGAAAATAAATGCTTCATATCTTTTGAATGCTTACCAAGAACTTTTGTAAGTGCGTTACATGGAACGCCTTTTTTTAATCCTCAAGTCTCTGCAAGGTAGGTACTATCCTTCATCCCCATTTTGCAGATGGAAAAACCAAGGCACAGAGACTAAATTGCCCAAAGTCACAAAGCTCGTAAGTGGGAGAGCATGGATTCAAACCCAGGCAGTCTAATTCAAAGACGGTGCTTTTTTAAACTTCTCTAGAATATGCTACTTCTCGGAAAAACACAAAGAAAAAAATTACCCATAACACCCAAAGAAAAGCCTCATTTAAGAGAGAAACACTACTTCATTGTATGGCTAAAGCATCACTTATCTAAGCACCACCCCTCTAATTCCCACCCACTTGGGGCACTGAAGTTATGCTTTCCCCCACCCCCCGTTTATGCTACAGTGAAGATTTGGCCCTATTAGCGTCAAAGGTCTGGTTTTTGTTTTGTTTTTTTAAAACGCTCTTAAAATCTTCGAGGAAGGGTTATACCAACTTACTCACTGTATGAAATATATGAAAAAGCCAGCACCTCAGTGCTCCCTCAATGGTATCATATTAAAAATATTTTATTTTGTAGGCAAATAATGGGTATAACACAGTGTTATATCTATACTTCTACTACAGAGGTTGAAACGTTTTTCCTGTTAACCATTTGTATTTCCACTTCAGTGACTTGTCTGCTCATTTCCTTATTTACTTTCCTATTAAAGAATTTAAGATATAAATGGTCTTCAGTCTTTCTATAGCCAGGCTACTATTACTTGACATCAGAAACGAAAAAATTTTTCCCCCTCTTGCCTGCCTTTTAATTTTCTTGACTCACTTTTATCCAGCCATTTACCCTTTACATAGTAAAACCTATTGGCCACTGTGTTTACGAAAGTTTAGAAAGTTCTCTCATCTAGAGATCATACAACTAATCCACCTATTTCATATTAGCCTTCTTTAGTGATTTCATTTCCTAACACCTATATTCCCTCTAAATTTTCTGCATCTATCTCCTTTACCATGCAATTTGTTCATAGAAGTTTACTTACTATTCTAGATCCGTTCCTAGTTTCACAGCTATGTCTTCATATTCTTGTCTATTTTTAGCAATAAGCTCAAGACAACCTAAACAAGTGAGCTGGGAAGCTGCAACTCGAGAAGCAAGTGTCTCTCCTGTAATAAAAAAGGGAACAAACTGCATGTCTGAGAATGTAAACGGCAGTTATTGTTATTTATGTTAAGTATCCACACAATACAGAGGAGGAGAATGAAGCAAAGTGCTCAGACGTGAACAAAGCTCATTTATCATCTTGCCCTAAACGCTGTTTCTAGTACACAAATTTTCACCTAAAAATGTCTCCCCAGGGAGATTTTAAAAACAACAAGGAAAAGGGGCACCTGGGTGGCTCAGTCAATTAAGTGTCTGGCTCTTAGTTTCGGCTCAGGTCATGATCTCACGGTTTTGTGAGATCGAGTCCTGCATCGGGCTCTACAGTGACAGCACAAACCTGCTTGGGATTCTCCGTCTCCCTCTCTCTCTGCCCACTGGCCCCCACTCGCACTCTCTCTCAAAAGAAATAAACTTCTAAAGATATGTTAAAAGGAAATAAAAAATAAATAAAAAGAACAAGGAAGGGGCGCGCCTGGGTGGCTCAGTTGGTTAAGTGCCTGACTCTTGATTTCAGCTCAGGTCATGATCCCACGGTCCATGAGTTTGAGCCTTGCATCAGGCTCATGCTGACAGCATGGAGCCTGTTTGGGATTCTCTCTCCCTCATCCTCTCTCTCTCAAAATAAATAAACTGTAAAAAAATAAAATAAAAAGGACAAAGAAGATTCCTATGATTTACCAGCAACTCACCTGGCATAGTTACCATGGGTGTTCCTGCCCAAAGGACATCCATCCCCGTGGTGTGCCCATTACAGAGCGGAGTGTCCAGGCAGACATCAGCCAGCTGGCCTCTCCTGACATGCTCCTCTTTAGGAGCAACAGGTGAAAAAATGATACGGT
Source organism: Panthera onca (assembly GCF_046562875.1). NCBI lineage: Eukaryota > Metazoa > Chordata > Mammalia > Carnivora > Felidae > Panthera > Panthera onca. The sequence goes on from NC_138357.1 coordinate 71,256,315, forward strand.
TCTGGGGAAGGCCCATGTTTTGCGCATATTGTTGGATATTAGGTTCTCCTACTGCTGGAAAACGCAACAGCCACAGCACACTATTGGGAACCCGCTTCAGAATCTGAAAGGGGGAAATAAGAATAATTTTTAGTAGCAGCTCTACCCTTCTCAAGAAAGGCTCCCATAGAGCTCTAATAATTCTAGCAGTCTACTCTTGTCACCCACAGAGCAGCCTGTGAACTTTGTCTTTCCTTCATAGATGAATGAAATCAACTGAATCATACATTCCTGTTCTGCTTAGCTGTCCCCAGAGTTCAAAGAAAGAGAAGACTGATGTAAGTCACAAAACAAGTTACTAATTGGCAAAATCTGAGGCAGCTGTGTCCTGTGGGAATTGTTACTGGCAATGATTTTTGTCGATGAGATAGAAATTTTCCATCTCAAATTTTAAATCCCCCACCATGACACAACAAAGTCAGCTCACACTTGCCTAACTTTATGTGCTTAATCAAGATTAGGTGTCAGCAGACTTTCTGTAAAGGACCAGAGAGCAAATACTTTCGGCTTTGCAGCCACATGGACTCTGTTATAACTGCTTGATTCTGCCCTTGTCACTGGAAAACAGCCATAGACAATATGCAAACAAGCTTGTGTGTCAATAAAATTTTATTTACAAAAACAGGCAGTGTGCTGGATTTGGTCCACAGGCCACAGTCTTGCCAACTCCTGATTTAGATCTACACCTATTCAATGTTACCACACAAGTTTACCATCCCTTCCCTGAAAGATAGGAGTCAGATTTCAGGATACTTCAGATTTTAAAAAGGCAGTACAGTACATATGTATAATACCCTCAGCAGCAACTCCCTATAAACAAACACACTAGTACCTCTGCACTGAGATGTAGGAATATTCATATTAATTGGAATATATAAAAGACCAAAAAGCAGCCTAACATCAGTTTAGGGCAGGTGTGCTATCAAATAAATTTGCCATAAACTTTTGAAAAAGCTGTTAGTTTTTGGATTTTTTTGAACACTTGCAACTAAAGATTAAGGGATAGTAAGCCTGTACTCATCGGCTTCCTCTTCCACCCACACCTTTCCTTTTAAACACACACACACACACAAACACACACACACAATCTCATATTTTAGCTCTATATAAGAGCCAGTTATATTAAAGTTTAAAACTTTCAGGGGTCCTGTTTGTGCAAACTGGTCTGATGAATGGACAGGTAATGGCATAAATCAATTCCTTCCTGGTTATGACTCTACAGTATTGCAAGAATATTAAGTATGGGCAGATGTACACCTTTGCTATCAGTTTAGACCATGGGCTGGCAAACTAGAACCTGGAAGCCAAATCTGGCATGTTGCCATTTTTGGTAAATAAAACTTTATTGGAACACACCTACACTCACTCATACATTTACACAATGTTTAATGGTGTTTTCCTGCTCCAATGGCAGAGTTCAGCAAATGTTAACAGGGTATGGACTGCAAAACCAAAAATATATACAAGATGGCCCTTTAAGAAAAAGTGTGATCCCTGGTGCTGAATACATAAATTATAAAGGCTCATACTGTAATATTTAGACGCTGGAAAGAGAAATCAAAAACGTCTGAAAAACCTACTCTTTTCAACATTTTAGAAATGAGCACAACAGCTCCTGAATAGGGATAGAGGGCAGCCTCAGCGAAACGGCCTACATAATAATCTTTAGTAGTCTCTAGACATGAATAACGAATCTACGCATACTCACGTTTGCCCACATCTGCAGAGTAGAAGGGTCAATTTTGTATAACTGATTAAAATTACAGTACACGATGGCATCTTCTGGTAACCCATACTGGGAACGGGTGGTTACAATAATGGTACGAGGAACCTCCTCTCCAGTGGCAGCTTTATTGTTGATCTAGAACAAGAAAAACAACATGATTACGTTTACAGTCAGCACAGTCTCAAATGACATAATACTCTACGTGGAAAACCTGAAAGACTCCACCAAAAAACTGTTAGAACTAATACATGTATTCAGCAAAGTCACAGGATAAAAAAATCAACGTACAGAAATCTGTGGCAGTTCTATACACCAATAATGAAGCATAAGAGAAATCAAGGAATCAATCCCATTTACAATAATAGTAAAAACCATAAAATACCTAAGAATAAACCTAAGCAAAGAGGTAAAAGATCTGTATGCTGGGGGTGCGGCGCCTGGGTGGCTCTGTTGGTTGAGCATCCTACTTCAGCTCAGGTCATGATTTCGTGGTTCTTGGTTTCTAGCCCGGTATCGGGCTCTGTGCTGACAGCTCAAAGATTGGAGTCTGCTTCAGATTCTGTGTGTCTCCCTCTCTGCCCCTCTCCTGCTCATGCACTATTAAAAATGAATAAACGTTAAAAAAAAAAAATCTATATGTTGAAAACTACAAAAAGCTTATGAAAGAGACTGAAGACGACACAAAAAATAGAAAAACATGCCATGTTCACAGATTGGAAGAATATTCTTAAAATGTCAATACTACCCAAAGCAATCTACACATTCAATGCAATCCTTGTCAAAATACCAGCATTCTTCAAAGAGGTAGAACAAACAATTCTAAAATGTGTATGGAACCAGAAAAGACCCTGAATAGCCAAAGCAATGTTGAGAAAGAAAACCAAAGTTGGAGGCATCACAATTCTGGACTTCAAGCTGTATTACAAAGCTGTAATCATCAAGACAGTATGGTACTGGCACAAAAACAGACACATAGATCAATGGAACAGAATAGGGAACCCAGAAATGGACCCACAAAAGTGTGGTCAGCTAATCTTCAACAAAGCAGGAAAGAGTACCCAATGGAATAAAGACAGTCTCTTCAGCAAATGGTGCTGGGAAAACTGGATGGCGACATGCAGAAGAATGAACCTAAACCACTTTCATACACCATACACAAAAAATAAACTCAAAATAGATGAAAGACCTAAATGTGAGACAGGAAACCATCAAAATCCTATGGAGAAAACAGGCAAAAAACCTCTTTGACCTTGGCTGCAGCAACTTCTTATTTGACATGTCTCTGGAGGCAAGGGAAACGAAAGCAAACATGAACTACTGGGACCTCAAGATAAAAAGCTTCTGCACAGTGAAGGAAACAATCAGCAAAACTAAAAGGCAACTGACTGAATGGGAGAAGATATTTGCAAATAACATATCTGATAAAGGGTTAGTGTCCAAAAAGCTATAAAGAACTTGCCAACCTCAACACCCAAAAAACAAATAATCCTGTGAAGAAATGGGCACAAGACATGAACACTTTTCCAAAGACATCCAGGTGGCTAACAGACACATGAAAAGATGCTCAACCTCACTCATCGTCAGGGAAATACAAATCAAATCCACAAGGAAATACCACCTCACACCTGTCAGAGTGACTAACATTAACGACTCAAGAAACAAAAGATGTTGGCAAGGATCTGGAGAAAACACTTTTGCACTTCTGGTGGGAATACAAACTGGTAGAGCCACTTGGAAAACAGTATGGAGGTTCCTCAAAAAAACTAAAAATAGAGCCACCCTATGACTCAACAATAGTACTACTAGGTATTTATCCAAAGGAGACAAAAATGTTGAATTGAAGGGCCACATGCACCCCAATGTTTATAGCAGCGCTATCAACAATATCCAAATTATGAAAAGAGCCCAAATGTCCATCAACTGATGAATGGATAAAGAAGATAAGGCACATGTATACATACCCTGGAATATTATTCAGCAATCAAAAGGAATGAAATCTTGCCATTTGCCACAACATGGATAGAACTAGGATGCATTTATTATGCTAAATGAAGTCAGAAGGTAAATATCATTATGATTTCACTCATACGTGGAATTTAAGAAACCAAACAGATAAACATAGGGGAAAGGAAGGAAAATAAGATAAAAACAGAGAGGGAGGCAAACCATAAGAGACTCTTATTTTTTAAGTTTATTTATTTATTTTGAGAGAGAGGTGAAGAAAAAATCCCAAGCAGGCTCTGTGCCATCAGCAGAGCTCGATATGGGGCTCAATCCCACGAACCATGAGATCATGACCTGAGCCAAGATCAAGAGTCAGATGCGTAAATGACTGAGCCACCCAGGTACCCCAAGAAAGTCTTAAATACAGAGAACAGGGTTGCTGGAGGGGTACTGGGGCGGGGGGGGGGGCGGGGGAATGAGCACTGGGTGTCATATGTAAGTGATGAAACACTAAATTCTACTCCTGAAACCATTATTACGTTATATGTTAACTTGGGTTTAAATTAAAAAATAGAAATTTTTAGAAAGTCAGCATAGTCTGGCATTTTTTAATTAATAAAGATTCCTTAAGATGCCAAAAAGTATAATCCTTGAAAGTCATGTCATTTCAAGTATGAGAAAATATCCATGACATATTAAGTTAAAAAAAAAAAAAACCTTACAGCATTATCTTAATTGGGAGCAGTGAGGACTACACCTTGAAACTTACCACTCAAGCCAAAAAGTTCTTTTCAAAACCCTATTAATTCAAAAGCAAGTTTTTGCTCACTTTAATAAATGAAATGTCCTTTTCTAAATCACACCCACCCTTGAAGGCTAAATTTAAATCATTCCTCCAAATGATCTCTACTGTGTCTCCTCACACTGATCACCACTATTTCTAAGTATGTACACATTTATAATCTTACAATTCCCACACATCTGGGTACTATCTTCCATTATGTAACTATTCCAGGTGTGTATGGACATTTCATACATTTGGGCATTGTGCTCTACACTCAAAATTCTTTGTCCCTGTGAATGTCAAGAACTACACACACACACACACACACAGTTTTTCTTGAGTCAAACAGGTCTGTCCTATTGCTCCAAAGGACAGGTAACCAGAGTAAGAAAAAACACACCCCTGCTGGTTTAGCCCAATATTAATTCCTTTATCTTAACAGGAGCTGGCCTGAGAGTAAAGAGCTCATTTTGAGCACCCTTGGTATGAAATGTTATACCAATAAAACTGTTAACTCCTTGCCTTCTAATATCTTGACAGCGCTACCTATTCACTTATTCAAACATGCAATATATATTTATTGAACAAATACTACATTACTGTGGCTAAGACATGGGCCCTAAAGTAATTGAACTCAGTGGAGAATAAATACAAACACAGGGAATTATAACATGTTGTGCTGCATGTAAAAATATAACCCAAACATTAAAGAAACAGAACAGATAGGTACCAATGGAACGGGAAAGGTGAGATTAATGATAAGGACAGGAATGGATTCCTGGAGAAGCTGCCTGAACTGAAAGTCTTAAAAAGTAGAGAGATTTAACTAGGGAAAGATTGAGTTACAGAAGAAATTGTATGAAGTCTACAGATAGTTCACCATTTTTAAGAGGAAAGCCACAGATAGGAAACAGTAAGATACTGTTAATACAGTAGACCCTCATTAAGTGACCAGCTGGCTGAATCCAACAGACATTTAAAATAAGACAAAGCTAGGGGCGCCTGGGTGGCGCAGTCGGTTAAGCGTCCGACTTCAGCCAGGTCACGATCTCGCGGTCCGTGAGTTCGAGCCCCGCGTCAGGCTCTGGGCTGATGGCTCGGAGCCTGGAGCCTGTTTCCGATTCTGTGTCTCCCTCTCTCTCTGCCCCTCCCCCGTTCATGCTCTGTCTCTCTCTGTCCCAAAAATAAATAAAAAACGTTGAAAAAAAAAAATTTAAAAAAAAAAAATAAATAAGACAAAGCTATAGAAGATACCAATTTCCACTGAACTTTTATTTCCTCTCCTATAAAACAGGGATAATGATGCTTATACCTCCTGGAGTTAGGAGATTTAAAGGAGACAAATGAATAGTTGGTGGTACATATTACATTCTATTTGTCTCTTCTCACCTGGGTAGTTGCTAGTCCATTGCTAATACTGAATCCATTAATTGTTATCTGGATTTGCCCTCTGTTAATCATTTCAATAACTGCTTCTGCAATAGTATTCATAGGAATAACAGGCATATTAAGAGCTGTATTACTGCTGTCCCCATTGTCTCCTCCATCAGGACATTTCATCTTTAAGAAAAACAACAAAATGTATCATTAGGGAAAAGATCCCAAATGCAGATAACTTTATTTCAATGACAGTATTGACCAGGTTCTGACCTTGACAATTTTCACATCTGGCAGACTATCAAGAAATGCTTTGAGGTCGATGCCATTCAGAACAATCCGATTGTCATAAATGTGCCCATTGGACTTAAAATCAATGACTGCTTTTTTCTAATAAAAAAAAAAAAGTTTGAGACACGTATCTTTTAGGATGCATAGAGACAACAGCAAGGAAACAAGTGACTACAGTTCTTTGCAATTCCCACATAGCACTGTTTTTCTACCTACCTTCAAGTGAGGGAACATATTGGCATGATCACCAATAAAAAATGTATGTGGCATATAAGCCAGTTTCTCGGAATACTGCTCAGCAACTTCAGCTGGAGAAGTTTCCTGATCAGTGATGATATAATCCATGAAAAGCGCACCACTAGTCCCAGGGTATCCCAGCCACATTGCCTAAAAGAAAGAAAAAAATAGGCCAAAAACTAAAAACCTTCCATAGGAGTCCTAAATTAAATTAGTAAAGAAACAAACAAGGAGGGCTGACTTCTTTAGCCAAGAGTAATCAAGTAATATTTTAGTCTAACCTTCTAAGTGCTAAAATGTTTTTCCGATTTACAAGACAGAACCGTTTTTACCCAAGTATGAATTGCAAGTTTCCACACACATGTACCTGTGGGCATTGTATTCTACACTCAGAATTCTTTGTCCCTGTGCATTTCAAGAACTATTCTTTGTTCATTTTATTTTAGAGAAAGTGCAAGGAGGGTAAAGGGGCACAGGAAGAGGGGAAATAGGGGGAGAAGAGGAGGAGAGGGGAGAAGGGAGGGGGAGGGGGAGGGGGAGAGGGAGGGAGAGAGAGGCAGAGGGAGAGAAAGAGGGAGGAGGAGGGCAGGGGGAGTGAGGGGGGGGGAGAGAGAGAGAGAGAGAGAATGAATATGAATGAATGAATGAATGAATATATGAAAATCTCAAGCAGGCTCCATGCTCAGCATGCTCAGCATGCTCAGCATGGAGCCTGACACATGGCTTGATCCCATGACCCTAGGATCACAACCTGAGCCAAAATTAACAGTCAGACACTCAAGCCCCTATACTTTTATTCTTATGCCAAGCATGTTTCAAACGTTTCAAATGCCAGAAAAACGGGGGCGGAGGACGACCCACATCACTGTCTTTTCAGTTCAATGAACACTGTGAGCAATTATCACGAACTTCTTTACCTGAATAGGAGCAGGCCTGAGAGCAAAGAGTTCATTACGAGCACCCTTGGTATAACCATTCATATTTACGAGGATGTGTATACCATCCTGATGGATTCGATCAGCAGCTTTTCCATTGCAGGGAATCTATGGAATAAAAAAAGAACTCACTATGTATAATCTCAAACTAATTCCATTAGTTTTATTTTTCTTTGAGAGCAAGCACAGGAGCATGAGCGGGGGAGGGAGAGAGAAAATGAATTTTTTTTTTTTAATTTCTTTTAACGTTTATTTTTCAGACAGAGAGAGACAGAGCATGAATGGGGGAGGGTCAGAGAGAGGGAGACACAGAATCTGAAACAGGCTCCAGGCTCCAAGCTCCAAGCTGTCAGCACAGAGCCCGACGCGGGGCTCGAACTCACGGACCATGAGATCATGACCTGAGCCGAAGCCGGCCGCTCAACTGACTGAGCCACACAGGCGCCCCGAGAAAATGAATCTTAAGCAGGCTCCACACCCAGCAGAGCTTGATGCAGGGCTTGATCTCAAGTCAGATCTCACAACTGTGTAATCATGACCTGAGCCGAAATCAAGAGTCAAACACTTGGGACGCCTGGGTGGCTCAGTCGGTTAAGTGTATGACTTCAGCTCAGGTCATGATCTACTGGCTCGTGGGTTTGAGCCCTGCGTGGGGCTCTGTGCTGACAGCTCAGAGCCTGGAGCCTGCTTCAGAGTCTGTGTCTCCCTCTCTCTCTGCCCCTCCCCCACTCATGCTCTCTCTCTCAAAAATAAATAAATGTTAAAAAAAAATAAAAAATAAATAAAGAGTCAAATGCTTAACTAACTGAACCACCCAGGAGCCCCTCAAACTAATTCAATTCGTTTTAATGGCATCAAATAAAATTCAGAGTCATAGATGCAAAACAGAACAACACAAGTTACATTAATGCAGGGTAAAAATGTGGTTAAGTGCCCTTAAAATGGGCCCAAAACATTACAGAAACAGAATACAGAGGAAAGAGAGTTTACTTCTACACTGAACGTATGAATAACAAGGCTTCATAGAGAAGCTGGCGTTTGAAATGGGTCTTCAAAGATGGGAAGGAGTTTGAGGCAGTTGGACAGAATAGAATCTCGACACGAGAAAAGTATGAATTAATCAGAGTCAAGTGCATGGTAGATTTAAAAAAAAAATGGTGTGTAGATCACTGCTATTTGGTACAGGGTATACATGAGGGGAAATGGTGGGTGAAAAGTATTGGCCAACAAGGTTGTGCTCAGACTCAGAAAGACTGTGAAGGCCATGCTGAAGAGTTTAGACTTCAGTCCATAAGCAGTGAGCCCCTGAACATCTCAGAAGTGGAAGGCAGTATGCTTCTTGGTCCCATAGCAACAGCTACACTGCCAAAGATGTTAGTACATATTATTTAAATGACAAGAATCTCAAAACCCTTCTGCTGGGTATCAATGACTCATACGTGAATTACTAGATATATTCTACAATGCATATCTCTATTAGTCACCAAAGTGGCCAACAGAGTCTGAATAAAAAACTCAAGACTCAGCAAATTAATTCCTCCACAAGTTTCAATCTTTTTTTAAATATTTATTTGAGAGCCTGTGTGCACAAGCAGGGGAGGGGCAGGGAGAGAGAGGAAGAGAGAATCTCAAGCGGGCTCCTGGTTGTCAGCACAGAGCCGGACATGGGGCTCAATGTCACAAACTCACATGACCAGATCCAACATCGAGAGTCAAACATTTAACCAACTCAGCCACCCAGGCACTCCTCATTCTTAATTTATCATAAAATTTATGCTCCTAGAAATAGCAATAGAGAAAGTATGGAAATAAAGATAACCAAAGGCAAAGGCCCACAAAGATAGATGAACCATAGTTCATCTATTTTCCTTAAATAACCTATGTATTCCTCTTCCAAGCCACCATTTTGGTCAATTTATTCAGTTAATATTAAGTATCTACTGTCATAAGACCTGGCTTAATCCCTAGAGGAGTTTTATGTCCAAGCACAGATAGACCACGTTTCTATTTCATTTGCAACATCAGCAAAATCCATGCTGATTATAAATGTAATGACTAAGCAAATAAGAGCAAAGCAATTGCCCATATGTAGTAGCTGATGTTAAAAATATCTGTCACGAAAAATACAAGCTATATGCCAATAGTTTTATTCACTATTTGTTCAAAATTAAGTTTGAAGTGTAGGAGTTTCACCTACCTGAGAAAGATCGATGAAATGATTGGCTTCTGCCATAACTTTCACTCTGAAGTTTGTGCCATCATCTGGGCTTAGGGCGTAACAGAATACCTGAAAGGCAGCATATAGTATATTTAAAAACCTTGGCTCAATGAGATATGGAAGTGTCCATCAACAGATGAATAAAGACTATGTGGAGGGTGTGTGTGTAAACACACGCATACATACAATGGGACATTACTATAAAAAAATGAAATCTTGCTATTCATAACATAAATGGACCTAGAGGATATTATGCTGAGTGAAATAAGTCAGACAGGAAAACACAAATACCATATGATCTCACTTATATATGGAATCTAAAAAACAAGTGAGCAAACAAAAACCAGAGATTCATAAATACAGAGAACTGGTGGTTGCCAGAAGGGAGGGTGATGAAGAGGATGGGTAAAATAGGTGAGGGGGATTAAAAGGTGCAACTTCCAGCTATAAAATGAGTCACAGAGATGAAAAGTACAGAAGGAATATAGTCAATAATATTTAATAACTCTGCATGGTAACAGACAGCAACTATGCTTATTGTGGTGAGCATTTCAGAACATATAATTGTGTGGGGCGCCTGGGTGGCGCAGTCGGTTAAGCGTCCGACTTCAGCCAGGTCACGATCTCGCGGTCCGTGAGTTCGAGCCCCGCGTCAGGCTCTGGGCTGATGGCTCGGAGCCTGGAGCCTGCTTCCAATTCTGTGTCTCCCTCTCTCTCTGCCCCTCCCCCGTTCATGCTCTGTCTCTCTCTGTCCCAAAAATGAATAAAAAACGTTGGGAAAAAAAAAAAAAAAAAAAAGAACATATAATTGTGAAACTGCTATGTCGTACACCTGAAACTTATGCACTATATTGTATGCCATCTGTATTTCAATTAAAAAATTAAAAGTGAGTAAAAACTTCGGCTCAAATCTTTCAAAAAGACACTAGGCTTGGGCGCCTGGGTGGCTCAGTCGTTAAGCCTGGGACTTCGGCTCAGGTCATGATCTCACGGTGAGTTCGAGCCCCGCGTCAGGCTCTGGGCTGACAGCTCAGAGCCTGGAGCCTGCTTAGGATTCTGTGTCTCCCTCTCTCTCTAGCCCTCCCCTGCTCATGCTCTGTCTCTGTCTCAAAAATAAACAAAACATTAAAAAAAAAAAAAAAAAAAAGACACTAGGCTTAACACCTAATGGTGATGATAAAGCCACAAATGAGGTTTTGTTTAATGAAGCAAATAGTGTCTCAAGACAAACACTAGTCTTACCTCAAATTTGTCCGGATTGTGCATGCCTGGAATAGACTGCATAAGATGAGAAGTAGGATGATTCCCAAAGTCAGAACTCACATAGCCTACACGCAGTCGACCATCACTGAGCTTCAAGTCTTTTGGATGTTCATATGGTGGTTTATGAAGGACATTAATCTACCAATGGAAACCAATGCTTGTTAGTCAAGTTGAATCTATACATAAACCTAGGAAAAGTGATTAAAAGCAAAACAAACCTATACCTCACACCTACTGGGAATGGTTTGCCCAGAATACTTCATTTAATTCATATAGCCAGTTCAATACAATCTTAGCAGTTTGTATAATATGCTTCATACTCTATCATGTTCCTGAGGCCTATGAAAGAGCATGAGCAAAATCTAAAACTTGGAGAAAGGAGGCAGTGTGGACAGAGCATGACAAACCCTGCATTTTAGAAAATTCTGTAGGGAAGCACTTTTTTAAAAAATTATTTTTAATGTTTTATTTATTCTTGAGAGAGAGCGAGCAAGCACAAGAGGGCAGAGAGGGATATACAGAATCTGAAGTAGGCTCCAGGCTCTGAGCTGATCACACAGAGCCTGACACGGGGCTAGAACCCACAAATCATGGAATCATGACCTGAGCCAAAGTCGCACGCCTGAGCCACCCAGACACCCCGGGAAGTACCTTTAAAATACAGAATTACAGGGGCGCCTGGGTGGCTCAGTTGGTTAAACATCCGACTTCAGCTCAGGTCACGATCTCGTGGTCCGTCAGTTCGAGCCCCGCGTCGGGCTCTGGGCTGATGGCTCAGAGCCTGGAGCCTGCTTCTGATTCTGTGTCTCCCTCTCTCTCTGACCCTCCCCCGTTCATGCTCTGTCTCTCTCTGTCTCAAAAATAAATAAACGTTAAAAAAAAATTTTTTTTTTAAATAAAAAAATAAAATAAAATACAGAATTACATCTAGCACTCCAATCTATTCTGCTGAGTAAACTCCCACCTTTGACAAACTAGTGCTCTAATTCTCAAAATGGAATATCAAATACTAAACACTGTATTAAACATTATGGTTTTTGAACTGTAAGGAGACGTTATCCATCTATTGTTAGGATTCTGCCTTATGGGATGGAAGGGGTTATGATCAAGACAGACACAATGGAAAGGGCTTCTGCGGTGGCCGTCAAAGTCTCACTTCTCAACTTGGGTGGTGTTCACCTTATGGTAACTCATTAAACCATATACATTTGATCCACATCATTTTCTCTACCTGTATTTTACTTTGCAACAAAAAAATTTAAAACATTTGCACCTTATCCAAGCAGAGGTTTCCATGCCTCTCAGCAATAGCCTTCCTGAAGCCATGAGAAAGAGGATATAGCATACTATGATGAGGATGCACAGAAGGCAACCTATTCTTCTCTAGCTGGTCAGCCACAATACTGACCAACTTCTTCATTCGCTCATCATAGTCTGTCCAATCACAGACAATCTAGAGGAGGCAAAAAGACATTATTATCCAGAAAGCCTATTCAAGATTTAACAATTTCTATGTCTTTGGACTAATTTCAGATAACCCTTTAAAGAACACGGTCTCCAGTCAGGCTTGGACTAATATGGCACATAACAATTAAAAAGTGACTGCAACACGAAAGCCAATTACTGGCCTGTTATTCTTTACCTGCAGGCAATGAGCCAAGTTACAATAAGCATCAGGAAAATCAGGCTTAAGTTTCAGAGCAGTTCGGTAAGAAGCTATTGCTTCTGGAATATTTCCTGAATCCTGGAAATACAGAGGGATGGTTAAAAATTGTCCTAAAATTAAACATTAGGTGCTTAGATGCACACATAATAAACAGTAGTTAGTACCTTATGAATGGAAGCCAAATTGCTGTGCGCATCTGCAAATGCAGGGTTAATCTGAATGGCACGAGTGTAACACTGCAGGGCTCCCTGAACATCCTGCATCTCCTTCAGAGTGTTTCCCATGTTAGAGTAGGCATCAGCAAAGGTGGGACTAATTCTAAAGGAGAAAACAAACATTTTATTGACCTAGCACAAAAACTTTTAACCCCCCTGAATGCAGTCTGTTATTAAAAGTCATCTTAACACAAGCCAAATGTGCCAAATGCCAAACATTTTAAAACGTGAGAGAAAATGATAATAACATGACGGTGAGTGTCTTACCGAATAGCCTCCTTATAGTGCATCAGAGCTTCCTGAAGCTTTCCCTGCTGCTGCAGTACACTTGCTAAATTCGAATGGGCAGCAGCAAACTCTGGGAAGACCTATAGTCAAGATGATACCCGAGGTTTAAAAACTTCTACAACAGCAGTAGTAACTTACCACAGTAAGAACTTTGCCCAAATACCTTTATATCCCTAGAGTTGTCTACCTTTCTCTAAATCTACTCATTCTTCAAAGCCAAGTAGCTCAAATTCTACCTCTTCATTTTAGATCTCTCCTTGTTTCAAATCACGATGAGATAGACCTCTCCTCATCCTAGTTTATGCTGATTACTCCAGCATCTGTCTCTTCTGCAGAAACTCTTTTAAACTCCTACCACACCCACCAACCACCACTACAGCTATCAGGCACTAAAATTATACTTATTGGCAACCTCTCTTGAACTGTAACTTACTGTTTAACTTTTTTGTCCAGATCTTATCTGTTCACAAAATAATAAACTCAAAGTAGAGTCTTTCTTGAATGTCACACAAGACTTCACTCAAACCGTAGCTACTCAATTACTAGATTCATGAATGGTTCAACCACAATTTTTGCAAAAGAGGTGGACGAAATGGCTAACTTTAACTGCTTTTCCTCTATTATCACAGACAAAATATACATCCACAACACCCTGAACATACTTCCAATGCTTTACGATATAAGCGAACTGCCTCTTCAATGTTTCCCTGTTCTCGTTTGATATTGGCTAGGTTATTCAGAGAGTCTGCATGGGTAGGACATAACCGGAGAGCTGTATTATAACAATCTTCTGCTTCAGCAACCTAGAAAACAAAACAAATTATTCAAAACGTCCACAAAGGAATCACAGAGCCACCACTGATGTTATTCTAACAACTGCTTGGTTAAGCTGAGGGGCTGATAATATTCTAGAAAATAGGTCATTTTTGCTATTCTCTCAACCAAAACTCCAAAGTGAAACTACTGACCACCTCAATACTTAACAACAATACGCACAAAAACAACTTTTTAATCCTATCAAGTAACAAAGAAATAGACTGAATAAATGTCCTTACACTGCCCTTCTCTTTGAGAGCATTGGCTAAGTTGCAGTAAGCGTCAGGGAAATGTGGTTGCAGTTCAATAGCTCGCCTGTAGGTGTCTATCGCCAGATCTATCAGGCCTTGCTCATAGTATACACAAGCCAGGTTGCCGTGCACCACTGCGTGATTTGGACTCAAGCTGAGGGCTCGAAGGTAAGCTGCCACAGCTCTGAAAATAAAAAATGAAAAATAAAAAAAAACCACACACACATAATGCAACTAACTTTCAATGGCTGCTTTGCTACAATTAACTCATGTTATATACTGTACCAAAGCATATCAATTATAATTCACACTATACTAAACCTCAACTCAAAATTCACCCTAATAAAATATATTTTTACACTGAAAAATTTTCTATCTCCACATAAGAAATAAGCTCTCTCCTGACAACAAAAACAAGTCAAAAGTCAGGATTTACTTAGCTTTGTGAATCAAAGAAATAATTTAGTCTAAAAGATAACCATTTTGGGGCGCCTGGGTGGCTCAGTTAAGCATCCAACTCTTGATTTCGGCTCAGGTCATGATCACGTGAACTAGGAGATCGAGCTCTGCACAGACAGCGCAGGAGCCTGCTTGGGATTCTCTCTCTCCCCCTCTCTCTGCCCCTCCTCTGCTCATGCACATACACTCTCTCACTCTCTCTTCCCCCCCAAAATAAAAAATAATAAATAAATAATGACCATTTCAACAGTTCACAATAAGAGAAAGGTCAACTAAATTCTTAGAAGGAGAATGGCTTTGAGAAAAGCCAACAACAAAAAGTCAGGCAACAATGCCTATAAATAAGAGGTAATACAGCAGACATGATGAGGGAAGAGCAATATACTAGAAAAGGAAAATGTGTTTGAATGGACCACGGCCATAATTTTAGTCCCAAGTCTCAGGTGTCAATGCAACAAAGACTCAAGAAAATTTATCAGATAGAACATTCTCTCACCGGTCAAAAATCCGTGCCTCTTTCAAGACATTTCCTAAGTTGATATAAGCATCCAGAAAGTTGGGGTCAAGAGTGACAGCCTAAAAATTACAAGGCAGCTATTAGAGCAAGTTAGGATTTCAGATAAACTTTCCAATTACAAGTTTTTATTCTGAGATAATTTTAGGCCTCCAATTACATTTTCTAATATAATTAAATCTTATTTCTTTCACTGAAAACAAAACCCAGTCATTTCAGTACCCTCTCATTATTCACAAATCTCAAGGTTATCAAAGTAACTGCTCATGTAATGTGAGAGCAAAATGTGTCCTGAAGGGAAACATTTTTAATTGGGTCCATTCCAATTTTAATGAGCTAAATACTTCTAATGGTTGGCCCTATTTTATTCAAAATTAATAAGGCTAACTCTTCTAGGGGCACCTGGCTGGCTCAGTCGGCAGAACACGTGACTTTTGATCTCGGGGTCATGGGTTCGAGCCCCACATTATGTGTGGAGATCACTTAGAAATAAAATCTTCAAAAAAAAAAAAAAAAAAAGTACATACTGTCTGGTTGTGTCTTTTTTGCCACTAATAAATGCCTAAATCTATTAATGGTGATACTCTGATTCTATCATTCCTTTTTCATTTACTAGCTGGAACACTTGTATAAATAAGAAACTTCCCCCTATCCAACTACTGGGTTACCCTGAGGTCCAGTTCATACAGGAGGAAGATAAATGCTTTATTCTTCCCCCTTTAACCAGTTTTCAAAATGAATTGCTCCTGATCTTCCAAAGGTGACCACTGAATTTCTTCTTAGTATATTTATAAACTCATGGATTTTCAATATATTTCCGTTATAATACTCCTAATGTTCAAGTCCCATCTTTATCCAGTGTGAGCCTCTTCCAGTTGCCTCCTGAGTCCTTTAGACATAATGAAAGTAATACCAAAGCTTCCATGCTTTCTGGTACAGAGGGCATTCCAGATGAATTTTGTACATTTCCTACCCCCAGCTAAAATCAGCCTTTTGACCAAGAAACCCTGCTTTTTTAAAGTTGCCCATGAAAAAAATGGATTTTTAATTACTACAGTACATTTTCAATGCAAAACTGGAAACTGCCATATCATATACCATCCAGCAAATGCCTTAAATACGGTCAGAGAAACAAGGATATTATGTGACTGATCATGTAAAGGCCTATTATTTAGCTCTAAATAAAAACAGCCCACACACATAAGCACTTCCAATTATTAATTTAATAACTAACCTTTTCAAAGTGATGAATTGCAAGCCAAATCTCCCCTTGTGCATTGAAAACACAGCCAAGATTACTCCAAGCTACTGCAAAGTTCGGTTGCGTCTCAATTGCTTTCAAATAACATGCCTTGGGGGGGGGGGGGTTAATGAAAGAAGATGGGAGGGGAAGGAGGTAAAGGGAAAAGGGAAAATTTGTAAAGGGGAAAAAAAAAAGATTGGGGTGGGGGGAAGAAGGTGATATCATTATTCCTTCTCTGACCAGCCAAAAGTGACCCTGCAGCATAGGCTCGCTTGCGCCAAAACTAATGCGCTGCCACAGCTGGCTGCTCCTGCGCCTGCGCCACCAGAACCCAAGTGCAAACCACCATGTTCAGTTCTGCCAACCAACGACCGACCCTCATACTGGGACTCATCTGGGAAGTCAGTTGCCTTAAGACTCTATGTTGGACTCCTCTTATCTGAACACCTAAGGGCTTTTGCTAGGTTTTCAAGTCCGATCTAGAGAGTGCCACTTAAAGCCAAGTTTTCCCACCCTACCCCACCCCCTCACCAGTTTCCCAAAGTGTGTTCTACAAAATGTTAACGGGTATCACTGAAAAAAAGGATTCCATGATCAAGTAAATTAGGAGAAAAGAAACCCAGTTTCTTTGCTACAGAACTTCCCTAAGTCCCTTTGTTTATACAGGATTCCCTCAACTTAGTTGACCATGGAACTCTTTCATTAGACACTTTTAGAATACCACAAAATACATTTTGGGAAATGCTGCTCTAAACAACAACGCTCCTCGCTAACGTCAAAACTATATTACTGAGGAGAAAAGGGTTTTTCTGCCATGTCAGGTATGAGAAGGTCAGGCTCTAAGTTACATCCTCGCAATGCCCCTGTCTCCCAAGGGGGACTGAAGCTGAAACCTCATATGACAGGATTGCACCTAGGTTGAGGTCCCTGTAATGCGAGCGCAAACATCGCTTGCGCGACCTAACAGCATCGCATTGCGCAATCGCTGCGAACTGCTGCGCTACAGAGAACACCCCTAGACGCAGCAAACGGCCAACCAGATCCATTAATCTACTAGACAGGCCCATAGAGAATATTTGTTTAATGAGATTAGTTGGACTGGAGGTATGTTAAAACCCAATTTTATCCAAAAAGGCTACACAATAGGACTGAGGGAGCCAGTCAATCAGATTACTCATCTAGTCAACCGTTCACAGGGGCTCATTTGCACGCATTGCGCGTTAACGCTGCGCAGCCTTTGCGCTACTGCAGGGTCACAGCGCATCATCAGAAGAGCAGAATGCTGCAATCCAAACAAAGAAGAAAAAAGGAAAAAAATGAACAACAAGAAGAGTTAGAAGCTTTTACTAGTAAATTATCTCTAATAATTTTTAATATCAATTAACTTTTACTTATCTTTGACAGAATTGTGGCTATAGTATAAAACATTCTCTTACATAACTTGCTTGTAAATAAAATTATTTTAAGCTGTTTCTGAAGCCACAAGACAGAAGATTCAGGCATGGAGGCAAATTGTTTTGCTGTGGCAGTTACAAACCCGTTACCATATTTCTCATCATGTGACTTTTCGGTGCGTTCCTTGCTGGAAGAGGAGGAGGTGTGTGTCTGCCCTAGATCCAGGCCTCGAGCTCCCTTCAGCGAGGCACCTTACGCATGGAATAGGAGGTTTCACCCACCTGAAACCTTCTAAATACAATATCAATGGTGAAAAACCAAAAACAAGAGAGAAAATAAAAACAAGATCATTAGTAAAAGTTCAACAAAGCAATTGAAATTCTTTGGATGTCTATTACATATGGGAATGAGGACAGTCTCAAGTCTGTAACATGGGAAACATGCAGAAGGGAGAGGGTTAATCAGGGCTATTGCATACAGCAGGGATTTTTGCTGGAAGAAAGGCTCTTCGTTTTCTACAAAGACAACTTAATTTTGCTTCCATCTACTAGGAATATGCTGGCTTGAATTTTCAAATGCACTGATTACAAAAGAAATACATTGCATTTCACTCAAGAGTATGTTCTTGTTCACTAAGTCTCACAAAAACAGAATAAACATTTTTCAAACTAGGTGTCTCCAGAGCTCTGAAATAAAGAAGTCAGCAACCTAAGGCAGGCGCAATGTCTCAGCCTAAACCGATCTCTAAAGCTGCAGTGAAGTGCAATTCATGTTAGCTGTCCGCTTGGTGGGGTGACAATTAATAGGAGCTTATTCAATATTTGTTCTATAAATTACCAATTAGATTTATCAACTAAGATTGAAATCCATTACAATTCATTAGCTGGAAACCTACATAAAGGTTAATCCAAAGTGTCAGCAGAATTTATGAGCTATGCACTTAAAACTAGTGCTTTTTAACATTAGATGGTGCTGAAAAGCCTTCTCCCTCCCTGATGAAGCAGTCAAACAGACAGCTACGCTGCGCATACACTCCACGCATTAGCATGCGCGTGGGGCTCAGAGCAACAGGTGGGAGTTTCAGAAGCATTCTGGTTTCTCCCCACTCCTCACCCCTGCAGCGCGGTTGCGTAAGGTGGCTTGTAACAAGACAATTTCATTTGGAAATTTAATTTACAATTATACCAAAAGCTTTAATAACCCAACCTGATGTTCAAATTCATTATTTGGAAACACAGAATGCTAAAAGCCACCTTTCCACTTTGGCAAGTTTTCTTTCGATCAGTCCATTTCCCAAACAAACCAGCTTTGTCCTTCTGCCTTTTTTTTTAAGGAGGTAGGGTGGGGAGGAATAAAAGAAGGAAGTAAGGAAGAAAAGAAGGTAGACAACTAGGGTTGGAAAAGAGGAAAAAGGAACTTAGGGAGGGAGTGGGGACAAGAGGGGGCAGGACGTTCCAATTATTAATTTGCAATCATTTTAACAGCCTTTCTTCCACTGTAAAAAGGGTAAGGAAGATGAAGGGAGGAAGGTTAAATAAGAATTTTAAATGCCAGTATTACAGGGTAACATTTGGATGAAATTCTTCTCCACTTACAAGCCACAAAGGACTTAGAAGAGCAGCATTTTCAATGGCACCTGCATCATATAGGAGTCTTGAGCCAAATCACAGGCGCTCTGCTTGTCATCAGCAGGCAAGCCTCAGATTTGAAGGAATGTTACTTATTCCCACATAAGATCATGACGGAACCCATTGTTATAAAGATGATCTAGCTCAGCAGAAAGGCTCCAAAATGTTCAGGTTCTTGCTTTACCCCCAGATTTAGAACAGAAATGCCAAAGCCTGGCCCTGCTCTAGTCTGAGGTGATTCATGCTGACAGTTTTCCTCAGTTTCATAGGACTGTTTTTTGGAGATAGCTCAATGAAGAGTTGAAGACTTGGCAAAAAGTACAAGTTTTCATAACACTGATGTTTAAATGTGTTCTATCAAACACCTACCTTGGCTTCTTCCAAGCGACCCAGGGCTTTGAGCAGGTTCCCCAGGTCACTGCGAACACAGTACAAATCCTAGAAACCGAGAGATATTCATTAATTATACTGTCGATCAAAAATACCTTGAAATTACTTTCATGCATCTAACTCCCTGCCATTTTCTTCTGTAAACTGAAGACTCTGTTTGACAAATGAAAGTAGAGAACCACAATCCCTCATTCTCAATTCCAAATTCCAAAAAGTTCCCAAAAAACTTATTTGATTAAACCTAACCAGAACTGGCGCGAAGCTATATACAAAATTTACCGATCCCACTTAGTGTGACTATTCACACCTTTTGCTGCAGAAATATAAATGTGTCTTACTAGAAGGTGCTGCTCCAGACCTACCTGGGAGTTTTATACAGATATCACCATCTTTCTAAAATCCTAAAAATCCTGAATTTTGAAATACATTTGATCCCACCAGTTTAAGATAAAAGACCATGGGCCTTACTATAGCTTCTCCTCTCCCTAAATATCAGTCACCTTAAAAAGAAAGGAAAAAAAAGCATTAAATATTTGTTCAACTATTTTGTTCAAAGGTTATGATGAATCACTCCAGTATCAAGGGCCAAAAATTTTCCATGGTGGAAAAAAGTATTTAGCTGTGACTGGCTATCAGCAAACCTACCCTTAGGCTGTCAGGCATATTTAGAAGCCTGGACTTCATTTCAGTATTAGACAGAAGGATTACCATCCAACCAAAGCTTCAATCCTGGCACCTGCCACTAGATTACTCATTAGTATTAAGTGCCATTAGAGTTGAGTGGGTGAATAATGAAAAGCAGTTGACTCTGCTTTTTATTAGCAGCGCAACTGTGTTGCTAGTCATCTGACTCACCAGTCCCTTCATCAGTAAAAAGACTCATCAGAACTGTGAGCTTAAATTTTTGTCCTTGTTTGCCTTTGTTATTCAAATCTATCTGTCAACAAGCACAGACAATGGCAACAGGGAGTAAGCCTATCATTCCAAACTGTTGCATGGGTAAAAGAGCCTTAAATTAAGTCCCAGTAAGTGAATTTTTGCCAATTGTGCCGAAGTATCATCATATATATTACTCTATGAACAACTGTATATGGTTTCCAGAATCCGGTGATCAATTTTACTGATAAACAGCCTTTGTGAATGTATGTTATCATCCATCAAGTGAACCAAAAGTCAGCCAGCAAAGAACAGGCTGCCAGGGAACACCTTTATGGTTGACCATACTGGGTCAGTTCCATGATTTCCATGATCTACCTGATGTGTCCAGTCCATCAAGCAATGACTGGCGTTTTGGGAGAGAGTGACAGTCTCCCACGACCTCAGGTACAAAAGGCTAATACTAATCTTCAAAAAAGAAAAAAATCATAGGTATCAATCTTATTACAAATTTATCCTCCTCTAATGAGTCTAAGCATTTTTAACCCTATTTATACTCTCAGAAGTAATGAATTCTATAACGTTGTTATCTACTTGTATAACTTTTTTCCTAAACTTTAAGGCTACCCTTCTGTTTTGGCCAACCTTAACTGAACAATCCAATCTGTTCATACTAGCTACTGCTACATCTGATTATTGTAGTTCTACATCTTTGGACATTTACCAATTCCTATGCCTTTTCTGCCATAAGAATCAAAAATCTTTCAATAAATCTCCAACAGTGACCGGAATGAGCAATTCGTTTTAGCCAACGATACTGGGCAACTTTTACCCTCTAGGGTTTTTTTTAATGTTTATTTTTGAGAAAGAGAGCAAGCAAGGGGAAGGGCAGAGAGAGAGAGGGAAACAGAGGATTCGAAGCAGGCTCTGTGCTGTCAGTGCTCAGCCTAATGCGGGGCTCGAACTCTCGAACAATGAGATCAGGACCTGAGCCTAAGATGGACACTTAACCAACTGAGCCACCCAGGCACCCCTACCCTCTAGTTTGTATAAACTCTTGGATGGATGCCATCCAAGTCCTGACAGTATCTACTTATATTTAGTGATATCATCTTGATCCACTACAGCATACTAAATCAAGTTAACACAATGCCCACAGTTAAAAATAGACTATCTTCAAGATAATAAGATAATCAACAAGGCAATTTTAGAAAAAGGTTAAAATATTTCATATTAAATACAGTAGAATACTGAAATCCAATTCTCCCATTTGGAAATCCAAACCTTTACACACAACAGATTTCTAGGAAATTCAAGGGTACCATTATTCCCCCAAAAGTTCAAAACCTAAAACTACTTTAAAATGAGTAAGAATTTCCTGTATAACTACCCCTCCTAAAATAGTATTTCCTGCCATTCCTCCTACAGCCCCCACCCCTACCCACAATATCTATATATACACATACACACGAAGTAAAATCAGGTTGATAAAAACCTACAGTAGTTCTCAATCGCCTCTCAAATTAAATTTAAACTCCTCAGCCTCTCTATTCCTTCTAAATCTTCAAATTGACTCTCCTCTACTACACTCACTTCTTGTTACTACTTGACTCACCACTTCAGCCAAGGAAGTCTACTTGCTATTTACCTTCCTACAGAATGCTTAGGTTATAAGCACCCACTCAAGAAAATCTTCTGATTAATACTCTCTAACAGTAATCATCCAAGGAACTTACGCCCTTTTTCCCTTTATGGGTCAGGTTCTATCTCATGTTAAAATCCTCAACTTTTTCTCCCCAGCACATATCACCCCCAATTCCTAATAAAGCACTGCACACACAATAAGCACTCAAATATTTAAATGTGACATTTGCACAGCAAACACAATAAAAAGCAGAGATAGAAAGATACGGTTTTCTACAGTTTATCTGCAGTAAGTGAAGCTCATAACAGTAACAACGTGACAGTAACATGTGATGGTCAGGATGCCAGGAGCTCTCAGTGTTCTGCATCTACAATCAAAGCCAAAGCAACATTTCAACAACCAACAAACCCAGAAACAACACTCCTTAGAGCAACTCAAGGTTATAGCCATTTTACAAAGGACAATTTTATACGTAATTCATAAAAGGGACTGCTGGAACTCTGGTGAACCATCATGTAGATTACCAGCTACAAGAGGACCTTCAAATACAATGGACTAAAATTTCAGTTAACTTATTAAACCGACATCACAGAAGACAATTCAAAATGTCAAAATATGAAACAGCTCTAGGTCTTAAAATTTCTATAATCAAGTCACAGAATAACTTCTATCACTAACTGAAAAAGATAAACACTGCCAAAAACAGGTTCCCAAGAATACCATCGTAACATTTTACCTTTTCACTGCTGCAAAACCAAAATAACCTGATTTTAACTATTTTTCATAGAATGCCAACTACATCTATGATTCAGGACAACAATGCACTGCCAACAAGGATACAACTTAGGAACAGACTCAAGATTCTCTGTCAGTACTGAATTGACAAAGGCATTTAAGAGTAAGCTGAAATCTAGCTAAGATTAGATATCCTGAAATAAGGTAAAGCATGATTGCTATAGTCTATTTAGGTGAAAAGAAGCAGTTTGCACAATCCTCTTTCCATTCTTACTGGTAAAGGAATAAAAATAAAGCAGCACCTTCCACAAGTAGAAACACAGAACCAGATGGGAATGAATAGCTGTTCAAAGCCTTCAAGCAGTAGTCCCATGATGTATTCTATATTCTAGGACTTTTTTATTTCTTTGGTAGGGCACAACAACCAGCTTTATGTGGACAGGTTAGATACTAAAAAACATGGTTCTGTCTCTCACTGTAGTTTTCCCTTCTCATCATACTCCTACAATTTGGTATATAGTCAGCAGCAATAGACTGCTCTGCTACATATGTAAACAATTTGAAACCTGAGCCAAGGGGAATCAGAGTTCAAGATGTTTGGGGTCACAGCTATGTAAGAGGGTACAAGTGAGTTTATACTCAATCAACAAAAGAAGGGTGGAACCAACCCTGATTAATAAAGGGAAAGAACTTACTGTGACATCTAGGTGCACAAGTGAACTCTGAGCCCTGGCAAGAACAGGGGCCAATTATGGGGGTTTCCCCATAATTTTTTGTAACTAAAGAGTACTGCAATTTATAAAAAGTACTTTGTATTTTTTAAAGAAAAAATTACAAACAGCCACTCAGATTTACATATGTGTGCATTGAGTATCTCTGAAAAGATACTTAAGAAATTAATTTCATTGGCTACCTCCAAGAAGGGTAGCTGGAAGACTTCCCTGTATCCATACAAAAAGCAATTAACATACATACATAACTAATGTTAAACTCAAAATTAACTGGAAAAATAATCATTAAAAGATGTCTTGATAAAAAGCGATTTCAGATCTTTGCACAAGCTACTAAATTAAGCTGCAGTTTCCTAACCTGTAAAATAGGGATAAAGAGACGGCAGAACATGATCAATGG
Organism: Panthera onca; assembly: GCF_046562875.1. Classification (NCBI taxonomy): domain Eukaryota; kingdom Metazoa; phylum Chordata; class Mammalia; order Carnivora; family Felidae; genus Panthera; species Panthera onca. The sequence goes on from NC_138357.1 coordinate 71,280,381, forward strand.
TTTTCAAATGGTATTTAAGGGCTGTGTGCCCGTTGGGCACATCATTCCCTTTGTAATCTTTTATTTCTTCTCTCTTCTATGTTTCCTTTCAAGATACTCAAGCTCAATTAAAAGAAACAAACAAGAAAGAGACAAAAAAAACAGACTCTTAAATATAGAGAACAAAGTGATGGTTGCCAGAGAGGAGGAGGAAAATAGGTGAAAGGGATTAAGCGTATACTTATTGTGGGGCACCTGGGTGGCTCAGTCAGTTGGGTGACCAACTCTTGATCTCAGCTCAGGTCTCGCATGATCTCATGGTTCTTGGGACTACTGTTAGTGGGAGGACTGCTTGGGACTCTCTCTCTCTCTCCGGCCCTTCCCCAGCTTCCACTTGCATGCCCTCTCTCTCAAACATTAAAAAAACAAAACAAAACTTAGGGGCGCTGCCTGGGTGGCTCAATCGGTTAAGCGTCCGACTTCGACTTAGGTCATGATCTCGCAGTTCCAGAGTTCAAGCCCTGCATCGGACTCTGTGCTGACAGCTCAGAGCCTGGAGCCTACTTTGGATTCTGTATCTCCTTCTCTCTCTCTGCCTCCCCCCTGCTCGCTCTCTCTCTCCGTCTCCAAAATAAATAAGCATTACAAAAAAGTACTTACTCTGATGAGCACTGAGTAATGTATAGAACTGTTGAATCATTACACTTTACAGCTGAAATAATTGTATGTTAATTATACTTGAGTTTTTAAAAAAAATGTTACCAGGAGAAAAAGAATGACATTTAGGCTCAGGTTTTAATACCTTACTTCACCATTACTAGCTGTGTGATCCCAAGAAAGTTACATTACCCCTATTTTTTTTAATTCGTAAAATTTGCAATAATACCATCTATCTCAAAGGACCATTGTAAACATTAATATCAACATCTGAAACAACTGGCACAGTGTCTGAGGACATAGTAGCCCTTCAACAAATGGTACCTAACATAATTACTTATTAAGTACTTCCAGAGTTGCTGCAATACTAAACGTTGACTACTTAGCTTGGTTACACATTCTTGATTTTTTCCGGATTCCTACACTCCCTCTATCATTACCTCTTAAGTTTGTATCTATCTTCTTTCCCCAACTACATTAAAAGTTCTGAGGGCAAGTCTTACTTTTTTTTTATGACTCTTTCAGAGACCCTAATACAGTGTGAACGTAACATCTGCCAGCTGGGCCTCACCTGTTCTCCAGAAAACATCTGCAGTTTAAACAAAACAATTTAAGAACTAATCAAAAACCTGCTTTGGATTCTGCAGTTTAGACAAAACAATTTAAGAACTAATCAAAAACCTGCTTTGGATACTACCACCTCCATTCTACCACTTTAAATTATGTTGAAAGAAGAAAAAGAATTAAGACACTAAGAAATTTTGCAACCTAGTTTCCATGTCACTGATCTGCACAGTGGCATCTTAACTATTTTATATTAAAGATTAAGGCCCTTTATCCACTACTCCTTGAAAATCAATTAACTGTTACAAATACCTATCAGAATGTATCCAAATTTATTCAAAACAACCCAAAGAAACAATGTCAAATGTTCTGTACTTTTACAGGCATTATAAAAATAGATGTAGAGTTCCTTTCAAGAAGGATAATTTTTACATTTCAATGTAACTTGCTAGATAAAATGAATTTTTTAAAACATAATGCAGACCTGGTCAAAGCAATTGCACCATTTTAAGTAAACTAACATTTCTAAGCTCTATTCCATGCAAAAGAAAAGGCCTACTTAATGCCTGAAGTAGCAGGCTATGTTTCTTTCTGGGCTTCTGTAAAGGGAAAATAATACCATTAAAATTTTACTCACAGGATTGTACTGAAGAGCAGAGACATAAGCTTGCACTGCCCCTTCCATGTCACCTGCTGCTACCAATGCAGCTGCCAGGTTAATATAACCATCGATGAAATCTGGTTTGAGACGCAATGCATGCCGGTAATGCTCAATCGCTTCCTGCAACTGCCCTCTTTCCTTGTACACGTTCCCCAAATTCGAATAGGCTTCTGCCAGAAGGGGGTTCTGTTTAATCGCCAGAGTGCTAAAGTGAGCAGATCTGGAAAAAGCGAAAAGTATTGGCACATGGGTATGCATGTTACACAAGAGGGTATGGCCCATAAGCAACTCAGTTTCTGAAGATCCTGTGCTATTATTGCTAATTATGTAACAATACATTGTCTTTTAACTAGTGTATAGTAAGAAAAATTTCGGAAATCAAAGTTCCAAATTTCAAATCGGAATCCTTTTTTCTTAGGAGATAAAATTCTTACCAAAGTCTTATTACCGAACTGCCACATAGGAAGCCATGAACACTAAGATTAAGAATGAAAATGCTCTGTGCAGGACTTTCATCTCATCTTCCATTTGTTAACATATAATGACACACATCTTTAAATGTCTAAATAAGCCAGAATGGCAATCTATTAAAAGGATAAGAACACAGATTCCTCCCTTTTGATTAATTCAGCTGATTAGCTAAAAGTAGCATATCATAATGACTTGTGCATTTGCAACTTCAACCACATATGCATCTCCTAACACAGCAATATACACCCTCATTTCTGAGCATTTCCATTCCTCAAGCTGACACATCTTACAAAGGTGAGACTGGATGCTCAGATGCATACTAAGAATAATTTATTTTCTGAACAGAGTTAAGAAAGCAGATGTAGGTGGGGGGAAAAAAGCCAGAAAAGGTCCCTAGCCATGCTGATAATATAACCAGCACCACAAAAGGGAGAAAAACTGGCAGCTGGGCATGTCACAAGTGGGCAAAAGAGCAGATGTGCGTTGGTGGCTCAGTTGAAACCCAGTACTGGAAAAATTTTCAGTTCAAATATTTAAGTATCATTTTTTAGGCTCAACACCCAGAGGCAGCAATCACCAGCAGGTAACCCCCCCATCTCCTACCTGTCCAGCCTTCGACACTGGAAGTGTATAGATGAAAGTAATAAAAGCACACCAGTATTGTCTGGCTCTTGTCTCCAGAGCTGCATGCAGTGTCTCTCAGCTGCCTCAAAATCTCCTGCCTGATATTCTCGATGTGCCAACTCAGCTAACCCTTGGAAGGAAAGCATACGTTTCGTTGGTTCTGGAGAATCATCAAAACATTTGAGGGAAGGAGGGGGGAAAACAAAAAGTTAGAAATGCAAACAAAAAAATGTAAAAATATGGTATATTAAACTCAAAGATGAAAACGCTTGAAACTATGTAAAGCACTAGAGTGTTCTGCACTTTACTTATACCCCCAAGTTAACATCAGGTGCAGAAGTGGTATTTTTAGAATTCAGCATTAACTTTTCTTTCCCAGACTAGACAGAAACATTTACTTCCAAATAAGATTACATTTTATGAACAAATATACTTTGTACTTTTAAATTATAAATCAGAGGTAGCATCTAAAGATTCACTACACATTATTCCTTACACCTTAGTTAACATACAGAAACAAAACACAAAACGTGATTTGCAAAGTCACAAAGATTTAATGTCGTCAGAATAACCTACTGGAAACAGAATACTCTGTCCCATGCTTTAGGTTGGATTTGCGGGAGGTGGGGGGGTGGAGTACTGGTAACTCCCTTAACCTGAGTAGCAACACCAGATGTGTTTTTAACTCTTAAAATTACATTGATGTTTTTGTAGATTTCACAACTTAACTGCTTGATTCAATTAAGGGATACACTAGAAACCAGAAGAGGGGGAAAAACGCTGAAAGTAAAGGTGCTATTTTTAAAACAGCTGATAAACAAGATGAATTAGTCTCTCAAGAGCCCAAATATTTAAAAGGGTCATCAGACATTTTAAATAAAGACCCACGATTATATCGCTCCTCTATTACCCCAAATTGACAATGGAGACCAAATTAGCTAAATCCCACCCACACTGTTGTTTAAGACTAGCATTTTCCAAAGAGCTCTGACACCGACTAAAGGATCAAGACATTGCAAACAACCCTACATAAACCAAGCAGTCGCCTACAACTGCAACAGTTTTTTAAAAGAATGGGGAAATGCTAAACTATATAACCACTAGATAAAATGTGACAGAATGAATAACAAATGAAAAGCATTTTGCTGCATCTGACTTAAATCAGATACATAAAGACTAAGGGTGCAGCTAAAGCCCAGAGAGGGAAGAAAAACAAGAAACTGCCTAAGTCTCCATTGTAAACACTTAAACAATGACACATTACTAGGAATTTGACCATAGCACTTTCATTAGGAGATTGGAATGGGAAACGATGTACAAATTACTTAAATTCTACCAAGGTCATAGGGACAAGCTCAAACTTTAGCCTAGCTCCCCAACCATCAGAGCTGGCAAGTTATCTGTATACTCAGGAAAGCAAAGTAAATTTCCTGACAGAATGTAAAGCTGACCACTACACCAGAGCAGCGACTTGCATCCAAACCTGGGTGAGGTTCTACCCAAAACAGAAGCTAGAGAATCAATTACACTTTAGACCAGTCTCTAGAACTTCCTAGCTCCTTAACACATCACTTTATCAACTTTTCAAAGCCCCTTATCTGCTAATATTAACACTTGAAATGACAACTTCCTCAAATAAAATAACACACACAGAAAAGGCCAAGCTACTACAGAATCTTAAATCTTTCAGAATCCCTGGAAGGAAGGGGAACACCCACTAATTATTAACCCCACTACCTACAATCTCGTGGATAAGATACAACTGAAGATTCGCCTACTTGCTGCAGAATGTCCAAAAATAATAAAACCCTTGACATATCTCAACTGAGAAAAAAAACAAAATAACCTCGTGGGAAACCTTAGAACCACAGCCCAGTTCCCCCCCTTCCGCCCCAAATAGCCTCAATAAGGAAAGGCAGCTGAAGGACACTCCTATAATTTGGTTCTCTTATTTTTAGTACCGAATGCTCTCGACTGAATGGTCTAAAAGGGCAACCGCCTTGCACTTGTGCAGCTACACTCCAGTTGCTTTACAAACTCTTCAAGCAGGGATGAAAACTTAAAAAAAAATAACATACCCTATGAATAAAGAGATACCAAGCTAAAGAATGGGGATGGAAGACCCAGAGGAGGAGGCGGCGGAAGAATACGGGGAGAAAGTAACACAAAGCAGGAATTCGGCGGGCAGGGTAGTCAACGCCAAAGCACCAGCGCCGGGCCGGTTTATCCCCAAGGATAGGAAGTGGCCCGCAGGGCTGGCAACCTCGCGAAGGAAAGGGTGTGGTTCCCCGCGGGAGGGGAGGGAAGACGGGGTGGGAGATCCAGGCTGGGGGCAGCGGGTGGAATCGGGCGGTGGCCAAAGGAACCCCTGGAAATTTCCAATCGAGGCCGGGGCCGCTCGACCGAAGGAACACCAAAAAGGCGCTGCCCAGCGGGGCGCCGCTCAGTATCCCCTCTTCCGAGGTTACTTACAGCACACCCAAGGAGCTTTTGCTCGTCCTCGGGTGATGCAAAGTGAGGCTATGACTACATCGGAATGGCACCCCCGCCCTAGACTGACAGAAAAGAACCAAATCTGGCTAGGGGGAAAGGGCTGGGGTGGGGGGCGGTTCTGGAGGGGGGGCGGTAGGCCGAACTGGGGGGGAAATGGGCTGCGAAGGAGAGGGAAAGGGCAGGGATTCCAACGCAGTCCATTCCGAGGCATTCTAAGCGCGCACGTGTGGTAGAAGCGTCCCGAGAGAGTAGGAAGCTAGAAAATTGATGGGATTAAAAAAGCAAAAAATGGAAGCAAAAAGCGAACAAGAGGAAATGTTTGAGGCGCGAACAGCGGAAAACCCGAACAGATGCCGGTAGACGACGAAAAGCTCAGCAATGCCGCCGATGTGATGAGGATGGCTAGGGGAAAGGAAGGGAGTGACGAGAGGTAGACGACGGCGCGAGACCCCAAAGGGGCTTCTGCCAAGGTAGAACGGACACCGGTACCTGTGCTGTCGGCCACGTTGCCCACGGAAGACGCCATCTGGAGCTTCTTGAAGGAGAACGAGAAGGGGGTAGTTGACCTACTGCCGCCACTACTGGCAAGAATGTTTCTGGAGGTAGTAAGTAAGAGGGCAGCAGACGCACCAGTATTTTGGCAGGCTTAAGCGGCGGCAGCAGTTACAGGCTTCGAACCTTAGAACTCTGGTTGGCCATCTACCTCTCACGGTCTTGAAATGGCGGCGACGGCTCCTCGGCTGAAACAACACGGGCCGGAACTACTTTCTGTTACAATCAAGTACCAGCGCGGAGGTAGCGCGGTAACCAGCGCAACCGACAAAATGACTATAATCAATGTCGCTAGCTCTTGTGTAACCTTCCGCCCGGGCCCATTGCGACAAACACGATTGTGGCGAGAGCGCATGCGAGCAACGCTGTCAACCTTACTCGTGGTTAGGGCACCGTCTGGGGCAGGAGCGGCCAAGTTTTTCAATAGCGAAGCGGAGGCTTAAAAAGAAACCCGTCTATAAAACGAAAATATTTTTGCCGGAGTTATACAGTCTATTACCTACCCAAGAGAGTAGATTTTAAGGTAAATGCCAGAGGCGTCTAAAAAAATCTCGTCAACTGTATTCGTGTAAAAATCGATAGTTACAAGGTTGATGGATCAACCTGAGCAAATGAATTTGAATGTTTATATTTCACAGACTGAACTGTTGTTCGAAACGATGGCGGAGAAGGTTATGATTTGAACAAGTCTTAATTCTGACTCCAGCCACTGATTTAAGCACTTCGATGAAAAACACTGATAACTTTCACAGGGCCAAAGGAACCCAAACATCTCAGATGTTAGCCATATAGCCGGAAATTTCAAAATCGTTTTGGTGTTCAGCGTAGTTCTGCCCACGGTATTGAGGCAAATGCTTCAAATGCCTTTGCATTCCAAAGGCAACCATAAAAATGTTAAAGATGATTCATATTCGTCAAAATCCTTCACTCCCTTCGGACTTGTGACTTCATTTCCATCATACAGCTTTGCAAATCCTAACAATCGATGGTTCCATTTAGCTCAAGGCAGCTCAACAATGACAGATGAATTCACTTGCCATCTACCTAAAACCACACATCTACATTGAGTCTGAACTGCCTCCACTTCCTTGGACAAATCACCTCTTATGATCCCCCCTGTAGTTTCAAGTCTATTCAGATATTTTGTAACATAGGTATTAATCTGTATCTCCTTGCACAAAGGATTTAAGGTACCTTGCCACATCAGCAAGAAATTATTATAAACTCGTGGAGGCAACAAGGTGGATCTCTCAGAGCCTTTTATTTCAAAGTTACCCTTGATCTAAGAAAACAGGTCAGTAAATTTCTTTTAAACCTTTCTACTACCTAGTCATTTGACTACATTAAAATAAAAAAAAAAAACTAAGCCCTCCAGTTCTGCCTCAGTTTCTTCAAGACAGCTCACAAACTGTTAATTATGCATATGAGCACAGAGAAAATTCATATGAGAATTTCTTCCATCACATCCAATAATTAAGAGTCACATGCAATGAAAAAGACAAAGTTCACAAACTCTCGCTGAAAATTGGGTACCACTTTCTTCTCTCAAATTGATTTAACCTGGAAAGCCTTTTCTCCCCGCCTCTCATTACGAGTGCCCCACCTGTGGTGAATAAACTCAGCTTTTCAACTTTTAGAACAGACTTCTCAGATGCCACTGGCAGATATTTAGGCCTTACTGATCAGTGGGTGCTAGCTGATTAAGTAAAATTCTTTTTGTCGTTCAATGCCAGGTCTTGTTCCCTGTCAGGTAGGTTATTTGGCCTATCCATACTTGTGATCTGAGTTTCCTTACCCTGAGAGAAGAGTCAGAGAATGTTATGATACATTTCGTTGCTGTGGAAAGCTGGATGGTGGGGCTCACAGTGGTTCCATAGGGAAAAAACCAGCTGAACTCTCAAGAACCCCCTCCAGGTACCTTCCAGGCATAGCACCTGGAAGGTTTAGTTTGAAGGATTTACTCAATAGATAAACATGCCGTCTTTGGCCAGTCCAGTAAATTTACTAAAGTCTCTGTGCCAGGCACCGCGGGGAACACAAAAATCAACAAGACCAGATCTTGCCCCCAAGGAACTTGAAGCCCAGTTAGTTAGACACTAAAAAGCCACTAGAGCATAAAACAGAAGAGTATTATTTAGGTGATAAATTACATTCAGGTCTATAAATATCTGGGGGAGGGAATAGACACTTCAGGCTGGAGGAGGGTGACCAAGAAGGCCTGACGTGGGCAGTGAAGAGGGTGCTTTTGTGTATTCTCTTTCACACAGATTTCTGTGGATTTTTTTTTCTCCCTTTTATGTGCTGCAATTCTAAATTCAGAATCATCTGAAATAAACCAGCTGCTTCTTCCACCCCAATGCAAAACTTTGTTTTCCCACTAACATCGCTAGTGGCGCATTAGGTTTTTGTTACCGTGTAGCAAACGACCACAAATGTAGCGGCTCCAAAGAGCACCCCTTTCTCCGCGCTCGCGCCAGCTCCGGGCGAGGGAGCGAGAGTCACGCTCTGTCCGCGGCCGCCGCCTCCCGCCGCGCCGCTGCCGCCGGAAAAATGGCTCCAGAGGTTCAACGAGGCTGCAGAAACACACGGATGTCGACCCGCGGGCTCTCCAGATGTTCGGGGATAACATTCCAGAGAGAGAGATGGATCCCTCGGGGTCCGCAAACTAGCCACCACGAAGAAAATCCGTCTTAAACCCTTCCAGAAATATTTGAACCTGAATAAAAGTCCACGAGAAAACGGACTTCACGGTAGTACAAGAACCATCAGTAGCCAGGGAGTTTGGAAAACACGATGCCTTATTTGGTAGCCGCTAAGATGGAGATGTGAACAGTTGTGATTATCAACGGTCGAGATGAAAAAGTTGGGGAAAAAGATCAAAGAGTGAAATCTTAATGGGTACATTTAAAAGGCTGCTTTCTGCAGAACAAAAGCAGGAAGGCTTGGGGAGCACACACTCTAGGAGCTCTGCCAATTGAGGATACCTTTTCCTCTCCTCAGCACTGATACTCTTTAAAGGTGTGCGCGCTCAGGGGCGTCAGGGTGGCTCAGTCGTTTAAGTGTCCGGCTTCGGCTCAGGTCATGATCTCACCGCTCGTGGGTTCAAGCCCCGCACCCGGCTCTCTGCTGTCAGCACAGAGCCTGCTTTGGATCCTCTGTCTCTATCCTTCTCCCTTTCTCACTCAGACACACTCCCTCTCAAAATAAACATAAAAAAAAAAAAGATTCAAAGACCAATAAAGTCTGCTTCTCTTGATGGCAACCTATCACTACAGTCTCACCAGTGGCCTCTTGACCCACAAACTCTGAAGAGAGGTGTTTCAAAATGCAGGAGGCAAGAGTCAAAGCTTTGGTTCATCCAGCATGGAATGATCTTTGAAAAGATTTTCACAACCTAAGGAACTGCGTGCCAAGAACAAAAGAAGAATTCACCAAAGAGTTCAGAATCTCAGAAGGAAGATTTGCATCGTCACCTCAATGAATACGTGTCTGTACTTACTGGACCTACACCTCAGTACTGCATTCGGTGTTCTGTGCCTGTAGGTGAAGGGATGTGTTCTTTGGAAGGATCATCCAGCTATTGTCTGATCAGTTCTTCTCCCATGGAAGTTTCTGCAGTTCCTTCTCAAGTGGGAGGGAACTCTTTCTCTGAAAATGGAAGTCAGGTAGACCAGGGCCTAGAGTCATTGCCCCAGAGATCTTTGTGGATCAGTCTGTGAATGGCTTGCTGACACTATAGGCATCACATTGCAGAGCCCAAGAGTAAGTCATGACGATGTCCCTCCACGCTCACCATTACTACCTCCAATGTGGAATAATCAAATCCAAAGCAACTTTAGTGGACTCACTGGCACAGATGTCCTTGTGTCTAACAGTATGTGCTATCATTTCAGTGTTGGTCCTGACTCTGCTCCTGGGGTTGCAAGAGTTTATGAGTCAATGGAAAGTAGTGGTCTTATGGTTGTGACAAGAATGACAGAGGTGCTGAAAAAACTTGTGAACTAAAGATGGTCCTGGGAACTGGTCACATGCTGGGAGGCAGAAGGGAATCTAGTAAATGTGCCAGATGGTGCTTTTCTTGTTCTGGATAGTTCTGATGACTTATCTTTTAAGCTCAAGCTTTCACTCCCATGGTGAAACATATCACACTAGAATTGAGCACTCAAACAGTCGGTTTCGCTTTTGTGAACAACCAGATGTGGATGGACAATTCCTGATCTAAATAAATATTCAACCAGGGACTCTGAAAATAGAGCTTTTCGTTATTCACAGCCTCCATTGCCTGAATCTGCCATTTACCCTTTTCAAACTGACCAGTTGGGTGTTGTGATTCATGCAGGTGCGTTCTTTGCAATACCTGCCTCATTTTGTTATGTTTCTGTATACCAAAATAGACTTAATTCAAAAACCGCCTTTGCCAACAAAATGAAGGATTATGGACAGGAACAGCATTAATGAACATTAGCAGAACCCTGCATCTTGCACTTTTTGAGTTCAAGAAAAAGATTGAAATATAGTTTGCAAACTTTCATTGCTATTAAAAACTTTTGCTGCTACAACTGTTACAGTTCTCAGTGCAAAGAGTAATCAATTTGTTTAGGGGCGGAGAAGTGTCAGCAAGTTATCATGTATTTATTTTGGGTTCTTTAAAAAGAAAAGTCTTGGGGACGCCTGGGTGGCTCAGTCAGTTGGGTGACTTCGGCTCAGGTCATGATCTCACAGCTTGTGAGTTTGAGCCCCGTGTCCGGCTCTGTGCTGACAGCTCAGAGCCTGGAGCCTGCTTCTGATTCTGTGTCTCCCCCTCTCTCTGCCCCTCCCCCACTCGTGCTCTGTCTCTCTCTGTCTCAGAAATAAATAAACATTAAAAAAATTTAAAAAAAAAGAAAAAGAAAAGTCTTGAAGTTTTAAAAGTGTGAAGTATGAGGGCGCCTGAGTGGCTCACTCCGTTGAGCATCTGACTCTTGATTTAGGCTCAGGTCATGATCCGAAGATCTTGGATGGAGTCCTGCATCAGGCTCCGTGCTGGGTGTGGAGACTGCTTAAGACTCTCTCCCTCTGTCCCCCGCTCTCTGCCCCTCTCCCCCCACTCCTCCTCTCCCCCACTCACATGCACTTGCTATCTCTCTCTAAAATGAAAAAAGAGTGAATTCTCTTCCACCATGAGGAAAAAAAATCACAATGTGAATTATCAGATTCTCCTTAATCCACCACCCCCCACCATCCTTTGCTGCTATCTGCTGTGATTTCTATGCATTGACAGCACACTGCATGTGTATTCAACCCAAAGTAGAGTTGAATAAAACTTCTAGAATAAAAATCGTTGTCTCCTTTAACAGCTTATTTTCAAAAGATAGTGTTAAAGAAACGTATCCATGTGATAAAGTGTAGAATTCATATATACACTGAAAATGATATTTTTAATTTTTTAATGTTTATTTCTGAGAGAGAGAGAGAGCACACGAGCAAGGGAGGGAGAGCAGAGAGAGAGAGAGACACAGAATCTGAAACTGGCTCCAGGCTCTGTGCCATCAGCCCGGAGCCCAATGGGGGCTCGAACTCACAAACTGTGAGATCATGACCCGACCCAACCGACTGAGCCACCCAGACACCCCTGAAAGTGATTTTTAATCTCATACTTTAGAAAGATTTAGAATTATGAATTGACAACACTCTCTTCTCAATTATTTTTTTAAATTAAATTTTTTTAACATTTATTTATTTTTGAGAAAGAGAGACAGAGCCCAAATAGGGGAGGAACAGAGAGAGGGGGAGACAGAATCCAAAACAGGCTCCTTGTGTCAGCACAGAGCCTGACGTGTGGCTCTAACTCAGGAACCATGAGATCATGACCTGAGCCAAAGCTAGACACTCAACCGACTGAGCCACCCAGGTGTCCCTACTCTCAATTAGTTTTAAGAATGTGCTAATTTGGGGGGCGCCTGGGTGGCTCAGTCGGTTGAGCGTCCGACTTCAGCTCAGGGCGTGATCTCACGGTTCCTGAGTTCAAGCCCCACATTGGGCACTGTGCTGACAGCTTGGAGCCTGGAGCCTGCTTCAGATTCTGTGTCTCCCTCTCTTTCTCTCCACCCCTCCCCTACTCATGCTCTGTCTCTCTCTGTCTCAAAAATAAACATTAAAAATTTTTTTAAAAAGATTGTGCTAATTTTTTAGTTGTGAAAAGTTGAATTTTTCTGTTGCCTTTATTTTCATCTAGTGGTTTATATTTTTAAATAACCTTACATTAAAAACTCTTAAAGAAATGCGGGGTGCCTGGGAGGCTCAGTCAGTTAAGTGTCCAACTTCGGCTCAGGTCATGATCTCACAGTTTATGAGTTTGAGCCCCGGGTCCAGCTCTGTGCTGACAATTCAGCCTGGAGCCTGCTTCAGATACTGTGTCTCCACCTCTCTCTGCCCCTCCCCCACTCATTATGTCTCCTCTCTCTCTCTCTCTCTCTCTCTCTCTCAAAAATAAATAAACATTTTTTTAACTTGTTTTATTTTTTATTTTTTTTAATTTACATCCAAATTAGTTAGCATATAGTGAAACAATGATTTCAGGAGTAGATTCCTTAATGCCCCTTACCCATTTAGCCCATCCCCCTTCCACAACCCCTCCAGTAACCCTCAGTTTGTTCTCCATATTTATGAGTCTCTTCTGTTTTGTCCCCCTCCCTGTTTCTATATTATTTTTCTTTCCCTTCCCTTATGTTCATCTGTTTTGTCTCTTCAAGTCCTCATATGAGTGAAGTCATATGATTTTTGTCTTTCTCTGACTAATTTCACTTAGCATAATACCCTCCAGTTCCATCTACGTAGCTGCAAATGGCAAGATTTCATTCTTTTTGATTGCCGAGTAATACTCCATTGTATATATATACCACATCTTCCTTATCCATTCACCCATAGATGGACATTTGGGCTCTTTCCATACTTTGGCTATTGTTGATAGTACTGCTATAAAGATGGGGGTGCATATGTCCCTTCGAAACAGCACACCTGTATCCCTTGGATAAATGCCTAGTAGTGCAATTGCTGGGTCGTAGGGTAGTTCTATTTTTAGTTTTTGAGGAACCTCCATACTGTTTTCCAGAGTGGCTGCACCAGCTTGCATTCCCAAAAAATAAATAAATATTTTTTTAAAAGTTTCTAAAAATCTTTAAGAAATGTATGCCACCAATTTAGAAATTGTTGACTTTTCAGTCATTAAACTCTGATACAAATAGGCATAACATATACAGATCCACGGAACTAGAACTGTTGTGTTTTTTTAAACTTTTTATGTTTATTTATTTTTGAGAGAGAGTTTGTAAGCGGGGGAGGGGCAGAGAGAGAGGGAGACACAGAATCCAAAGCAGGCTCCAGGCTCTGACCTGTCAGCATGGAGCCCAATGCAGGGCTCGAATCCAAGAACCGGGATCATGGCCTGAGCCAAAGTCACATGCTTAACCAACTGAGCCACACAGGCACCCCTAGAACTGTTATTCAAGAAATATTACATGATGTTTGATTCCTATCATAGCAATTTTTGTGTTACTTTCCTTTGGCAAACATTTTCTCCTAATTTCTTCAGCTTAGTCAACATTTTCTTGGGTAGAACTTGATTGCACAACTAAATTTCATAAATAGATTGGATTCTCTTACAACATTAAACTTTTTATCAAGTTTTTAATGGATTTAGATACAAAGAAAACATTGTTTTGCAATTGGATTCATAGGTTTCATTAATGTAGTCACTAGGAATATGTGCTAGATTTGACCCCTGCCTCCACCAAATACTCTAGTTCAAAAAGTGTGAAAAATGTGAAGCATTATGTAAAAAAAATGTTAAGACCATATCAGATATATGGAAGTCTTATTACCTACCATACACATGCCATTTTTCAAAAGTTTTTTCTGGGATGCCTGAGTGGCTCAACAGGTTAAGCGTCCGACTTTGGCTCAAGTCATGATCTCACAGTTCGTGGGTTTGGGCCCCGTGTCGGGTTGCATTCTGACAGTGTAGAGTCTGGAGCCTGCTTTGGATTCTGTGTCTCCCTCTCTCTCTGCACCTCCTCTGCTTGCCCTCTGTCTCTGTCTCTCTCTCTCAAAAATAAATTTAAACATTTAAAAAAGTAAAAGTTTTTGTTAGTTTCTTTTTAATTTAGCTACGTCTTGATTAATTTGGAATTATTAATCATTTTACCTCTGATTCAGTAGTCATGGGGTGGTTATTCCTAATATTTATTAGTTATTTTGAAATGCAGACTGTTTATTCGTTGTGCAATGATATAATATAGTGTTTTGATATTACCTTGTGCAGAAAATGTTTCCAGTTACACAGCCTTAAAGGGAAATGTTTCTAAGACAAAAGATGCAATTCAAGATGTTTCTTTCTTTGTCACTTCATTTCCTCTATCCTCATTTGAACACAAGGGTAAAAGTCTTAAGTCAAACTCATGACTTTGTCATTCAAACATATCTGTATCCCCACTTTTTTCTCCATTTGTGTTCTAAGGCTGGAATCGAGATATTACCAAGGAAAGGCACAAAGCCATGGTACTATGTATTTTGACTTAAAGGGGAAAAGGCAATTAATTAACTTTGGTAGAGCATTGATTGTACCTTGTTATGGAGGCTTCTCTTTCACTTTCTGATATATTTTCATGTAGTAAGATGGAATATGGAATATTGTAATAATATAATTTAAGGTTTCACTACAAACTGCTTGGAATAAGAATTATTATGGGGCACCTGGATGGCTCAGTCAGTTAAGCATCTGACTTCGGCTCAGGTCATGATCTCAGGGTTTGTGAGTTCGAGCCCCTCATGGGGCTCTATGCTGACAGCGCAGAGCCTGGAGCCTGCTTCGGATTCTGTGTCACCCTTTCTCTCTGCCCCTTCCCCACTCATGCTGTCTCTTTCTCTCTCTCTCAAAAAAAATATTTAAAACATAAAAAAAAGAATTATTACGAAGCTGTGAAGTTGCTATAAAATTAATGTAAGACATTTAAACTACTCTTTTGCAAAACTATTTATTTTTAAACAATTTTTTGAAGTGTAGTTGACAATGTTACATTAATTTCAGATGTACAACACAGGGATTCATCACTATACATGATGCTATGCTCACCACAGTTGTAGCTACCACTTGTCACCATACAGTGCTATTACAATACCACTGACTATATACCCTGTGCTGTACTTTTCATCCTTATGATTTATTCATTCCCTAGCTGGAAACCTGTATCTCCCACTCCCCTTCATCCTTTTTACTCCTCCTGCCATCCCCTCTCCCTTCTGGCAACCACCAGTTTGTTCTCTGTATTTATGGGTCTGTTTCTGCTTTTTTTTTTTTTTAATTTTTTTAACGTTTATTTATTTTTGAGACAGAGAGAGACAGAGCATGAACGGGGAGGGTCAGAGAGAGGGAGACACAGAATCTGAAACAGGCTCCAGGCTCCGAGCTGTCAGCACAGAGCCCGACCTGGGGCTCGAACTCACGGACCGCGAGATCATGACCTGAGCCAAAGTCGGCCGCTTAACTGACTGAGCCATCCAGGCGCCCCCATAAGAGACTTTTAAATATGGAGAACAAACAGAGGGTTACTGGAGTGGTTGTGGGAGGGGAGATGGGCTAAATGGGTAAGGGGTATTAAGGAATCTATTCCTGAAATCATTGTTGCACTATATGCTAACTAATTTGGATATAAATTTTAAAAAATGAAATTAATTAAAAAAAAGAAATTGTTAGGTTGTGAGAGTGTGTCGATAAAAATGAAAGTATTTGCCAAGAAATTCATTAAGTGTATAAACAGAAAGGGGCATTGCAATGTTTTCTGCTTTCGTATATAAAGAGTCATTTGATGTAGCTAGCACAACATAATGCAAAAGGTTAACTTTACATAGTACTGAAACAGTCTAGTTAAAAATGGAAGAGAAAAAAAGAGATAAAATTTCACCCTCCAGTTTGGTCTAAGTACATTTGGAATATATTTTTGGATTCTATTGAATGGTAACTTAAATGGCATATGTAAAAACCCGTACTTGACTTTTAAATATGTGCTTCTAAAAACCTGAGATCAAGGCCAAAAAAAAGGGAAAGGAAACAAAAAATGTGTCCCTTCACCATAATAAATGGATCAAATTGGTTTTTGTCTAATGTTTCATCAGAAAATATGATGAAGGCCCAAGCTATTGTCAGGCTTATTTGGAAACTATTGTGCATTTTTACAAATAATAGGAAGGCTACAGAAAGAATTTAGAAAATTTCTCTGTCTCTGTCTCTCAGTCTGTCTAAGAAACACTGTTCTCTTTTTACCTGGTGCATAATCTGAGAATTTAGAAGGTCAGAGTATCACAGGAAATGATTATAGAACTCCAACTAGTATTTAAGGAAACCAGCAACCATCTTGCTCTCTTTTTTTAAAATTTTTTAAACGTTTATTCATTTTTGAGACAGAGAGAGCATGAACAGGGGTGGGGCAGAGAAAGAGGAAGACACAGAATCTGAAGCAGGCTCCAGGCTCTGAGCTGTCAGCACAGAGCCCGATGCGGGGCTCGAACTCATGAACCACAAGATCACGACCTGAGCCGAAGTCAGACGCTCAACCAACTGAGCCACCCAGGTGCCTCCATCTTAACTATTTCAAGTGTACGTTTCAGTAGTTGTAAACATATTCACATTGTTGTGCAATGGGTCTCCAGAATTTTTTCACCTTGCAGTACTGAAACCCTATGTTCCTTTCCCCCTTCCTCAGCCCCTGGTAACCACCATTCTACTTTCTGTTTCTAGAAATTTGACTGCTTTAGATACCTCACACCATGGGAATTATACCATATTTGTCTTTCTGTGACCAAAGAGCCCAATCCTCCCCCCTTTTTTTTTGCATTTCCAATTAATGCCTTTATTTTGTGATTGCTTTCAAGAAATAGTTTAACCAAGGGGCGCCTGGGTGGCTCAGTCAGTTGGGCGTCCGACTTTGGCTCAGGTCATGATCTCACAGTCCGTGAGTTCGAGCCCCGCGTCGGGCTCTGTGCTGACAGCTCAGAGCCTGGAGCCTGCTTCGGATTCTGTGTCTCCCTCTCTTTCTGACCCTCCCCCGTTCATGCTCTGTCTCTCTCTGTCTCAAAAATAAATAAACGTAAAAAAAAAAATTTAAAAAAGAAATAGTTTAACCGAGGATGGGATTCTGAATAAAACATCATTTTCTCTTAGAACTCTGAAGATATATCTCCTTCAAGAATGCCATGTTGCCCACTAAAAAATAAAAAAGTAAAAAGCCCAAAACCAATTCCATTCTCACTCCTTGCATGGTAACCTGTTTGTCTCCAAGGAAAACTGTAGGAACTCTTCATCCCTGGGGTTCACGAGTGTCACCAGGAACCAGTGACCTGGAGCACTTCCACTCAACCACTCAGTTTTCAGAAGGCTCCTTACATGGCAGCAGATATGAAAAAGACATGAAGGAAACTGAAATGCTTATTACCAAGTGAGAGGGACCAATCTGGAAAGGCTATGTACTGCAGGATTCCAACTGTGTCACATTCTGAAATCGGCAAAACCATAGAGTCAATAAAATCAGTGGTTCCCAAGGACTGGGGGAAGGGAGGGATGAATAAGTGGAGCACAGAGGCCTTTTCGAGCAGTGAAACTACTCTGTGTGATACTATAAGGGTGGATAAGTGGTGGATAAATTATACCCAAAATATGCATAAGTAAGATGTTTAGAGCTGAACTGTGTTGAACAGAAAAAAACAACTGTAAAGAACCCCAATCCGAAATATTCACTGACAGGGAATAGATAGATAATATATGCTATCGTCCCAAAATGGAAAACACGTAAGTGAAAAGCAGCTTACAGAAGATGGCATACAAAATAAGTCTATTTTTCTAAAGCACCAAAACAAACAAAGTAAATGATATATTTTCTGAGGAATCCTTTTTTTTAGATTTTTTTATATATTTATTTTGAGACAGAGAGAACGCATGCTCATATGCATGCGTGAGTGAGAGAAGGGGAGAGAGAGAGAGAGAGAGAGAGAGAGAGAGAATCCCAAGCAGGCTCTGCACGAGCAGAGCCCAACACAGGGCTCGAACTCATGAACCGCCAGATCATGACCTGAGCAAAAACCAAGAATTGGATGCTTAACTGACTAAGCCATCCCAGCGCCCCTAAGATTTTATTTTTAATTAATCTCTATACCCATTGTGTGGCTCGAACTCACAACCCCAAGATCAAGAGTCACATGAGCTACCAATTGAGCCAGCCGGGTGCCCCAGCCCAATCCTTTGTTTTTTAACTATTAAAAAAGATTTAATATTTTTTTTATTAAAAGCAGGTTCCAGGCTCGGAACAGTCAGCACACAGCCCAACACGGGACACAGGACTCGAGCCCACAAACTGTGAGACCATGACCTGAGCTGAAGTCAGACGCTTAACCGACTGAGCCACCCAGGGTGCCTCCTGCCCCGACCCAATTCTTTTTTTTTTTTTTTTAACGTTTATTTATTTTTGAGACAGAGAGAGACAGAGCATGAACGGGGGAGGGTCAGAGAGAGAGAGACACAGAATCTGAAACAGGCTCCAGGCTCCGAGCTGTCAGCACAGAGCCCAACGCGGGGCTCGAGCTCACGGACCATGAGATCATGACCTGAGCCGAAGTCGGCCGCCCAACCGACTGAGCCACCCAGGCGCCCCCTGACCCAATTCTTTTTAACAGCTTGCCTGATTAGGTCAGCTTACTTAGGATAATCTCTATTTCTTGAAGTTAGCTGATTTGGGATCTTAATTACATCTGCACAATCCCTTAACAACAGCACCTAGATTAGTTTTCAACTGAATAACTAGGAGGCGGTGTGCATTCACCAGGGGGCCAGGATTGGAGGCCATGATAGAATTCTGCCTATTGCAAATGGCAGAGTAACCCTGGAAAAAGAGGGAGTGTTGGGGCGCCTGGGTGGCGCAGTCGGTTAAGTGTCCGACTTCAGCCAGGTCACTATCTTGCGGTCCGTGAGTTCGAGCCCCGCGTCAGGCTCTGGGCTGATGGCTCGGAGCCTGGAGCCTGTTTCCGATTCTGTGTCTTCCCTCTCTCTCTGCCCCTCCCCCGTTCATGCTCTGTCTCTCTCTGTCCCAAAAATAAATAAATAAAAAAAAAAACGTTGGAAAAAAATTTTTTTTTAAAAAAAGAAAAAGAGGGAGTGCTGACTGGGGACTGTCAGACATATTGAGTTCAGTTTTCATATATAGCATTTCATAAATTTCATATATAGCCCTTCAGTTTGTCACATGTGTACATTAAGGCAATAGAGCAATTAAAAAGAGTAAAACAGCCTAATCCCTTAATGTTCAAGATATCAGATTCTTGCCTCAGACTACTTGAAGGATTTGGTAGAGGGAAGCAAAAGCAAGTAAAGAAAAATAAAGTAGCTGAGACCAAAATCCTTTGATAATTGTATCCCTTGCCCTATATGATGGGCAAGGTAGAGACATTAACGAAAAATCACATTCTCAGGGCATCTAGGTGGCTCAGTCGGTTGAGAGTCTGACTTCAGCTCAGATCATGATCTTGTGGTTCATGAGTTCCAGCCCCACATTGCCTCGTGGATCCTATGTCTCCCTCTCTCTCTGCCCCTACCCTCTCACACTCTCTCCCCCCATCTCAAAAATAAACATTAAAAAAAACACCCCATTCTCAAAGGTCCTGACAGCTGCTTCTGGGGTGGAGAGCTGGGCCATAAAAGCCCAAATGGAAAGGATAAACCTACCAGGCTTCATATGACACACTGAAAATAGGTGGAAGGATGTAGGGCTGCAAGAACACATGTATGTATGATATCAAAATAGCTCTGGAATTTACCTTCTACCTCCGTTGCCAGTGGCACTCCCCTACTGCCCTAGACAGTTCCAACAGCCCTCTAACTGGTCTCTAACTCCCCCCCTACCTGATTCTAATTTTCCCTGTTTCACCTTAATTTGTTTTAAGTTTATGTATTTATTTTGAGAGAGAGAGAGAGGGAGAGAACAAGTGGGGAGGGGTAGAGAGAGAGGCAGAAAGAGAATCCCGAGCACGATGTAGGGCTCGAACTCAGGAACTGTGAGATCATGACCTGAGCCGAAATCAGATGCTTAACTGATTGAGCCACCCAGGAGCCCCTGCATGCTTCACCTTAGATGATCTAAAACATAAATTGGGATTAAGTCGATACTCTGCTTAAAATGCCTCAAGGGCTGTCCATCATATGTCAGCTTGGCCTGCAAATCCAGCCTCATCTGTTGCCATCTCCGTGTACTCACATTCATACCGGTTTCAGTTGCCTGAAAACATCAGGCGGTTCCACACTTCCAGCCACACCTTTTCCCAATCTTTTCCCTCTATCTAGATTGGCCTTCCCCTCCATTCGAGTCTGCTAGGCAATTCTTTTTTTTTTTTATGTTTATTTTTGAGAGGGTGGCGGGGAACAGAGGATCTGAAGCAAGCTCCGTACTTGACAGCAGCGAGCCCGATGCGGGGCTTGAACTCACGAACCAACCATAAGATCATTACCTGAGCTGAAGTTGGACACTCAACTGACTCAGCCACCCAGGCGCCCCTAGACAATCCTTACATATCCTTCACTCTCCCTTCCTTAAGTAAAGATATTGGCCCCTGACCCGTGATCTCCCTCTGCACCCTAATTCCTGTGCTCATACTAGGGGATCTCATTGTCCCTGGAGATGACACGACCAACAGCTTCTTTCTTGGTCCCTAGACTCGATTACCTTCCCCATGCCACTTCAGCCACCCCTACCCAAACACCCCATCTTGAATTCTATTGTGGCCCATAGTTATTCACCTCTAACATTTATCCCTACACTATTCCATTTTGGTCACAATCCCCACAAACCTCTCACCTTGGGTCAGTACTAAAAACCACCCTTCTGGGAATGCAAGCTGGTGCAGTCACTCTGGAAAACAGTATGGAGGTTCCTCAAAAAACTAAAAATAGAACTACCCTATGACCCAGCAATTGCACTACTAGGCATTTATCCAAGGGATACAGGTGTGCTGTTTCGAAGGGACACATGCACCCCCATGTTTATAGCAGTACTATCAACAATAGCCAAAGTATGAAAGAGCCCAAATGTCCATCGATGGGTGAATGGATAAGGAAGATGTGGTATATATATGTACAATGGAGTATTACTTGGCAATCAAAAAGAATGAAATCTTGCCATTTGCAACTACATGGATGGAACTGGAGGGTATTATGCTAAGTGAAATTAGTCGATCAGAGAAAGACAAAAATCATATGACTTCACTCATATGAGGACTTTAAGAGACAAAACAGATGAACATAAGGGAAGGGAAAGAAAAATAATATAAAAACAGGGAGGGGGACAAAACAGAAGAGACTCATAAATATGGAGAACAAACTGAGGGTTGCTGGAGCGGTTGTGGGAGGGGGATGGGCTAAGTAAGGGGCATTAAGAAATCTACTCCTGAAATCATTGTTTCACTATATGTTAACTAATTTGGATGTAAATTTAAAAAAATAAAACAAGTTAAAAATAAAAAAAATTAAAAATAGAATTATCATATGATCCAGTAATCGTATTACTGGATACAAAGAAAACAAAGAAAACAAAAGAAAGAAAACCGAAACACTAGAAAACAAAAGAAACAAAGAAAACAAAAACACTAATTTAGGGGATATATGCACCCCTATGGTTACTGGAGCAATATTTACTGTAGCCAAATTATGGAAACAGCCCAAGTGTCTATTTGATAGATGAATGGATAAAAAATAGGTGATACACACACACACACACACACACACACACACACACACAGAGGAATATTACCCAGCTATAAAAAAAAAAAAAAATCTTGCCATTTGCAACAACATGGATGGATATAGAGGATATAATGCTAAGTGAAATAAGTCAGAAAAAGACAAATATCATACGATCTCACTCCTGGGTGGAATTTAAGAAACAAAACAAATGAACAAAGGGAAAAAAGTTAACAAACTAAGAAACAGACTCTTAACTACAGAGAATAAACAGATGGTTACCAGAGGGGAGTGGGGTGGGGGGATGGGTAAAATAGGGGATGGGATGGGGATTAAAAATACATATCTTGATGAGCACTGAGTAATTTATGGAACTGTTGAATCACTTTATTGTTCACCTGAAACTAATGTAACATTGTAATTAAAATAAAATTTAAAAAAAATTTAGAAATTAAAAAAAAAAAACCCACCCTTCTCCCGCTCCTTTACCTGCGTGTTTTCACCTTGCTGGAGAAAATGCACCAACCCGTACAAATTAGTGCGACTATAAATCCGTGGTCTTCAGCCTCAGCTGAATCTCACACAAACAATACTACATTCACACCCAACTTGTCTCTATCTCACCTCCCTGTTCCGGGTCCACCCATCTCCCTGTGCCCTAAGTGCCATCTTTTTTCAACCTCCTTCAGAATCCTCCTCCATCAATTATCCCTTCTTTCTCTGATTTCAATCTGTGCTGCCTTTCCCTGGCTGTAAACATGTGTCGGTGTCTCTCATTAAACACCAAAGCAAATGAAATGAAACAGAACAAAACCATCCCTTGACCTGAAACTTCACGGGGTGCCAATTTCACTCTCTCAGCTTAAGCCTCTCTGAATATTAGTAGTCTACATTTGCTGTCTCTGCTTCCTCAAATCCATTCATGCCTCGACCTGCTGAAAAATGTTTCCATTGAAATTTCTTTTGGCAGGGCACCTGGGTGGCTCAGTCGGTTAAGCATCCAACTTTAGCTCAGGTCGTGATCTCATGGTTCATGAGTTTGAGCCCTGCATTGGGCTCTGTCTGACAGTGCAGAGCCTGCTTGGGATTCTCTCTCTCTCCCTCTCTCTCTGTCCCTCCCCCACTCACATTCTCTCTATCTCAAAATAAACAAAATTAAAAAAAAAAGATTTGATAAAAAAAAAGGAATTTCTTTTTGCAAAATTCACCAATGACCCCCAAACTGTGAAAGGCAATAGTTACTTTTCGGTCTTCATGTTATTGGATTTCTCTGTGCATTTGACATTGTTGCTAATTGCCTCCTCCCTGAAATGTTCTTGTTCTTATGTTTCCATCACATTGAATTCATTCACGGTACTGGTTATTCTTTACTTCTCTGACCATTCCTGGTTATTCTTTTTCTTTTATTTTTATCTCTTCCTCCTTCCACCACTTAAATGTTAATGTTCCCCAATGTTTTGTTAAGAACTGTGAAAGGTCTGAGATGTTACCCTACATGCATACCTATGTACTTGCAGTATGAATGCTAAAGAATCATGAGGAGCCTGGATCAGGAAAAAGAGTTTTTTGGTTTCTGTTTTTGTTTTTTAGATAGAGAGAGTGAGCGTGAGTGGGAGAGGGAGAGATTCTTAAGCAGGCTCACACCCAGCATGGAGCCCAATGCGGGGCTCAATCCCATGATCCTGAGATCCTGACCTGAGCCGAAATCAAGAGTCAGACACTTAACTTACTGAGCCACCCAGGCACCCCAGGAGTACACTTATATATATATTTTTTAAAAAGTTATTTTTGAGAGAGAGAGAGAGAGAGAGAGAGCAAGCAGCGGAGGAGCAGAGAGAGAGGAGGACAGAGAATCAGAAGTGGGCTCTGGGCTGACAGCAGAGAGCCTGCTGTGGGGCTCAAACCCATGGACTGTGAGATCATGACTCTAGCCAAAGTCGGACGCTCAACTGACTGAGCCACCCAGGCTTCCCAGGAGTACACTTCTCTTGAGGAGCACTGAGTAATCTATGGAACTGCTGAGTCACTATATTGTACACCTGAAACGAATATAATGTTGCATGTGAATTGCCATGGAATTAAAGTAAAATTTAAAAACAATGGAAAACATATATACAGTATATGGGAGAGAGACAGCCATCCTGCTCCCTTCTGAGAGAGAAAACTTGGCTTCTCAGAGAGGGGAAGTAAAGGATCCTGGATCTTACACTAGCCTTTTACAATGTTAATGTCTTTCCAAGGGCCCGATAAGCCTTGTTATCTCCAGTTTTTACAGACTAGAGATGGCTCCACAGTCTAGGCTTCATCCCTTTTGAAGTGTTAATACCTAGGGAAAAACTGCTCCCATCTTCCTGGCACCTTGGGAGCTTCAGCAGGGGACTTAATCCTGGTTGTAGCCATTTGAATCTCTTGGGGAGATAAGTTTTATTATCCATTTGGCTCAGAGCAGTTAGCTAGACAAATGGCTAAAGATATCATCCTCATGACGTGTGAAAAGTGAAATGTGTCTAAGAGAAGTGAGAGCAAATATTTTCTTTAAAATTTTTTTAAATGTTTATTTATTTTTGAGAGAGAGAGAGCACGCACGAGGGGGGAGGAGCAGAGAGAGAGGGAGACACAGAATCCAAAGCAGGCTCCAGGCCCTGAGCTGTACGTGAGGCTTGAACTCACAAACTGTGAGATCACGACCAGAGCCGAAGTTGGACACTTAACCGAGTGAGCCACCCAGGTGCCCTTGAAAGCAAATATTTTCTGTCTGTATATTGTATACAACCCTGTGTCTCGGGTGGCTAAGGCTTTTTACAGGAGCACTTAGAAACCCAGGGAAGTTATATTTCCCACACCAGGACCCTCTCTTCAGTCTTAACTTACTCTACAGGCTCTCTGGACCATCCTCTTTTATTTTGTTTCAGCAGCTACCTGTATGCTAAGAACTTCAAATATCTCACCCCCTGCCAGACATCTATATCTGAGTGTTCTACAGACGCCTCACATTCCACGTGTTCACAGTGGAAACTCCTCATCCCCACTGCGGAACTCTTGTACGCTCTACATTAGTTGATAGCAGTACCATCTGGGTCATACTTGTGACTGTCCTCATTTTTTGAATCGCCTTTCTATAGATGGAAGAATTTCCACCTCATGAGCTCTGCCTCCCTCCTGTGAGAGTCGGAACTCTTCTGCCAGCCTCCCTTGTAGATAGGACACAGTCTGTGAACTTAGGCTCCTCCCATCAGAAACACCTGCCAGAGACCCCGATCCGGAAGTGAGCAACGGAAGGAAACCGGCTCTAGGTGGAGCTTCCATTTTGTTTGCTATCAGGAAATTTCCAGTGTTTTTAAGGTTGACCTTCTACAATGCAGCAGCAGGGGTAGCAATTCCCTCCTGTGCTCTGGGTCGGGTGGTGCCTGTCTCATCTGGCCACTTGTGCAATGGTTTGGGGCATTATTCCTGAAAGTTTAGCTCCAACCTTGTTCTTCAGCCTTTCCAACAATTGTGGGGTTCCTCAACAGCCTTTTAAAATTCTTTTTGAATTTAATTTATTCCACAGTCTGTTCATTCAATTTAGTTTAAAATTTAGTAAAGACATAGGGGTTCTGGGATGGCTCCCTCCTTTAAGTGTCGACTCTTGATTTTGGCTCAGGACATGATCTCACAGTTGGCAAGTTCGAGGCCCACATCGGGCTTTGTGCTGACAGTGCAGAGCCCGCTTGGGATTGTATGTCTCCCTCCCTCCCTGCCTTCCCCACTCGTGATCTCTCTCTCTCTCTCTCTCTCAAAAAATAAACAATAAAATAAATAACATTTATTAAGGCATAGTGTAGACTTACAAGCTGAGTAATTATTGTGATGTAGATGATCATTATAATTTTCTATTGCAAATACTTAGCATTTTGTGGATTGCTGGCTTTATTTATTGTTTCAAGTTGTTTTTTTTTAATCTTTATTTATTTTTGAGAGAGAGAGACAGAGTGTGAGCAGGGGAGGAGCAGAGAGGGAGACACAGAATCCGAAGCAGGCTCCAGGCCCTGAGCTGTCAGCACAAAGCCCGACGCGTGGCTCGAACTCACCAACTGTGAGATCATGACCTGAGCGAAGTCGGATGCTCAACCGACTGAGCCACCCAGGCACCCCGGTTTTGTTTTTTGGTTTTTTTTTTGACAAACAGTTTGCATTTTGTTTATGCAAACAGCCAATCAGGGTCTTCCCCATTTAGCTCAGGGATAGCATTTTAAGGGTTCATTGGTCTTTTTTTTTTTTAGAGTACTTAATTAATTTATTTAAATTCAAATGAGTTAACATACAGTGTAATATTGGCTTCAGGACTAGAACCCAGTGATTCATCACTTACATATGACAGCCAGTGCTCATCCCAGCAAGTGCCCTCCTTAATGCCCATCACCCATTTAGTCCATCCCTCACCCATCTCCCCTCCAGCAACCCTCAGTTGTTCTCTGCATTTAAGAGTCTCTTATGGTTTGCCTCCCTCTCTTTTTATCTAATTTTTCCTTCCCTTCCCCTATGTTCATCTGGTGTATTTTTTAAATTCCATGTGTGAGTGAAATCATACATTTGTCTTTTTCTAATTTATTTTGCTTACTGTTATATACTCTAGTTCCATCCACATCATTGCAAATAGCAAGATTCAAATTTTTATTTAAATTCTAGTTAGTTAACATACAGTTTCAGGAGAATTTAGTGATTCATCACTTAAATATAATACCCAGTGCTCAACATGACAAGTGCCCTCCTTAATCCCCATCACCTAATTAACTCATCCCCCCACCCGTTTACCCTCTATTTAAAAAAATTTTTTTTAAACCACAATTTCTTTATCCATTCATCAGTTTTCATTCTTATGTGGATCCTGAGAAACTTAACAGAAACCCATGGGAAGGGGAAGAAAAAAAAAAAGAGGTTAGAGTGGAAGAGAGCCAAAGCATAAGAGACTCTTAAAAACTGAGAACAAACGGAGGGTTGATGGGGGGGTGGGAGGGAGGGGAGGGTGGGTGATGGGTATTGAGGAGGGCACCTTTTGGGATGAGCACTGGGTGTTGTATGGAAGCCAATTTGACAATAAGCTTCATATATTGAAAAAAAAATTTTTTTAATGTTTATTTTTGAGAGAGAGTGCTTGCGAGTGGGGGAGGGGCAGAGAGAGAGGGAGACACAGAATCAGAAGCAGGCTCCAGGCTCTGAGCTGTTAGCACAGAGCCCGAGGCAGGGCTCGAATCCACGACCCTGGCATCATGATTTGAGCCAAAATCAAGAGTCAGATGCTCAACCAAATGAGCCACCCAGGCACCCGGATATAATATATCTTATTCCACTCATCCATTTATGAACATTTGAATTGTTTCCACTTTTGGCAATTGTGAATAGTGCTGCTATGAACACGTGTGTTCAAGTTTTGGTTTGAATACCTGTTTTCAATTCTTAGGGGTATATACCTAGGAGTGGAATTGCTGAATCATGCAGTAAATCTATTTTCTTTTAACTTTTTGAGGAACCATCAAACTGTTTTCTACGGTGCCTGCACCATTTTACATTCCCACCAGCAACACACGAGGGTTCCAATTTCCCCACAACCTCACCAACACTTGTTATTTTTCTTACTATATATATATATATATATATATAGCCTTTCTGGTGGGTATAAAGTTGTATCTCATTGTGGGCTTGATTTGCATTTCCTTAATGACTAGTGATGTTAAACATCTTTCAAGTATCTGTTGGTCATTTGTATATCTTCTTTGGAGAAATGTCTATTCAAGTCCTTTGTCCATTTATTTTAGCAGAGTTAGTTCTTTTAATGCAGTTTTACATTTACAGAATAATCAAGCAGATATTATATAGAGTTCCATGTATCCAACCTACTCTCTCTACCTCTACTCATTCCCACTCACACATGCACAGCTTTCCCAATTAGGAACATCTTGCAATAGTGTGGTACATTTGTTAAAATTAATGAACCAAAACTGATTCATTGTTACAGTCTACTGACTACAGTTTACATTAGAGCTCACTCTTTATATTGCACGTTCTATGGGCCCTGACAAATGTGTAATGACATTTATCCATGATTACACTATCGTACAGTATATTTTCATTGACCAAAGAATCCCCTGTGGTCTATTTATTCAACCTCTCTTCCTTTCTCTCCCTGAACCTCTGGAAACCACTGATCTTTTTATTATCTCCATAGATAAACTTTATTTTTTTGAAAAGTTTTATATTTGCAGAAAAACTGACAAGACGGTACAGAGTTCCTGTGAACCCAACATCCAGTTTCCCCTATTGTTAACATCTTACATTAGTATGGTATATTTGTTATAATTAATGAACCAATATTGATACATCATTATAAGCCAAAGTGTATGCTTTATTAAGCCTTCCATAGTTTTTACCTAATGTCCTTTTTTTGGTCCATAATCTCATCTAAGACACCATATTACATTTAGTTATCATGTCTCCTTAGGCTCTGTAATGGTTTCTTTCTTTCTTGATTTCTTTCTTTCTTGTAATGGTTTCTCAGACTTTCCTTGCTTTTGATGACCTTTATAGTTCTTTTTTAAATTTTATTTTAGAGAGAGCGTGTGTGTGAGCTGGGGGGAAAGGGGCAGAGGGAGAGAGAGAGAGAGAGAGAGAGAGAGAGAGAGAATCTGAAGCAGGCTCCACACTCAGTGTGCAGTCCAACACCAGGCTCAATCCCACGACCTTGGGATTATGACCTGAGCTGAAATCAAGAGTCAGATATTCAAACCGACTGAGCCACCCAGGAGCCCTAGACCTTCATAGTTCTAGGCAGTGCTAGTCAGGTGTTTTGTAGAATTTCCCTCAACTTGGATTTTTCTGATATTTTTCTCATGATTAGACTGAGATTATGAGTTTTCAGAAGGAGGAGCCCAGATGTAAAGTGCCATTTTCAATGTATCATAGCTACAATACATAATATTAATGTGACTTTTCACTGTTGGTGTTGATCACCTGACTGAGGTAGTGTTTTCCAGATTTCTCCACTATAAAGTTACTCTTTTCCTCCCTTTCTATACTGTACTCTTTGGAAGGAAGTCACTATGCGCACCCAATCATAACAACTAGAATGTAATGAATGCTCCACCTCTTTGAGGGCACAATATATAAATTATTTCTAATTCTTCTGCATGGGAATTTGTCTCTTCTGTTCATTTGTCTATTTATTCAATCGATCACTAATTTACATCAGTATGGATTCATGGATTTTTTTTTTTTTTAGAGAGAGAGAGGGTATCAGCAGGGAAGAAGGGCAGAGGGAGAGAGAGAGAGAGAGAGAGAGAGAGAGAGAGAGAGAGAGAATCTCAAGCAGGCTCCATGCATAGTGCAGAGCCTGACTCTTAATGGGCTTAATCCCATGACCATGAGACCCTGACCCAAGCCAAAATCAAGAGTCAGACGCTCAACCAACTGAGGCACCCAGGCACCCCATCATGGATCTTTATTTTATACTTTGCCCCACTCCCATTTTAGTGCTCAGTCATTTTTATTTTCTTTTTTATGCAATTAACAGCACTCTGGCATCAACCAAGCAATAATAGGTTGCTTCACTTGATATCTCTAGCACATTGTTCCTGACACTAGGAAACCTTTCCTGGGACCTGCAGAATGTTTTCTTTCCCATCAGAGGCAATGATGGCTCTCTGTAAGTATTTACTGAAGTTGATCTTTCCCCTTGAGGTACAGATGAAAAGGGGTGTCTTTGGGGAGTGCCTCTCTGTGCTTATCCATGAAATGAAGACTTCCCAGACTGGATGGAGAAAATATTTGAAAAGATGTATTAGTCAGAGTTCAACCAGAGAAACAGAACCAGTAGAAGATATATATTAAGAAATTTGCTGTTGGAGCATCTGGGGGGCTCAGTCAGTTAAACATCTGACTTCGGTTCAGGTCATGATCTCACGGTTTGTGGGTTCGAGCCCCACATTGGGGTCTGTGCTGACAGCTCAGAGCCTGGGGCCTGCTTCAGATCCTGTGTGTTTTTCTCTCTCTGCCTTTCCCCCACTCCCCTCTGTCTTTGCCAAAAAGGAATAAATGGTAAAAAAAAAAAAAATTTAAGAAATTTACTGCAAGAAATAGGCTTCTATAGGTGCGAGGTCTGGCTAGGCAAGTCCAAAATCCATAGGGCAGGCCATCAGGAAGGGCAGGCTGGAACACTTGGGCACAAGCTGAAGCTGCTGTTCACAGGAGGAATTTCTTCTTCATCAGGGATGCCTCAGCTCTGCTCTTAAGGCCTTTCAATTGATAGAATCAGGCCCACCCAAATAATCTAGCATAATCTCCCTCTTTTTTTTTGATAATCTTGTTTATTTAAGTCAACTGGTTATAGGACGCCTGGGTGGCTCAGTCGGTTAAGTGTCTGACTTCGGCTCAGGTCATGATCTCCTGGTTCTTGGTTTTGAGCCCCCCTTTGTTATAGGACGCCTGGGTGGCTCAGTCGGTTAAGTGTCTGACTTCGGCTCAGGTCATGATCTCCTGGTTCTTGGTGCTGACAGCTCAGAGCCTGGAGCCTGCTTCAGATTCTGGTCTCCCTCTCTGCCCCTCCCCCACTCATGCTCTCTCTGTCTCTTTCTTTCTCTCAAAAATAAATAAACATTAAAAAAAATTTTAAGTCCTCTGGTCATGGATTTTAATTGTATCTACAAAGTACCTTCACAGTAACACCAGATTAGTTTGACTCAATACCTGGGGACTGTCCTAGCCAAATTGACACATCAATAGACCATCACAAAGGAGAAGGAGGAAGAGGGGAGAGGAGGGAGAGAAAAGTCAAAGGGAAAAGAGAATAAGAAAGAAAAGAAGGAGAGGAGAAGAAAGAAGTATAGGAAAAAGAGAAAAAGGGGAAGGAAGATGCCAGGAGGTCAGCAGAGGGTTTCCATAATGAAGGTTATAATGGTAAGTAGAAGAATATTAAAAGGGAGCACCTGGCAGGGGGGTGCTCAGTCAGTTGAGCTTCCGACTTCAGCTCAGGTCATGATCTCATGGTTTGTGAGTTCAAGCCCCAAGTCAGGCTTGCTGCTGTCACCGAAGAACCAGCTTCGGATCCTCTGTCTCCCTCTCTCTCTGTCCCCCCCCCACCCCCACACTCTTGCGTGCTCTCTCTCTCTCTCAAAAATAAAATAGACATTAAAAAAAGAATATGAAAAGGAAAACAAATTGAAACAGCCACCTTACACCATAGATATGAAGCTTTCAACGTGAAGGATTTGTACATATCCACTAGACAAGATGTTTTATCACATACTCCACAGAAGAAGAGGGAGGATTCTGTAAGTGGAAACAAAAGGAAGTGGAAACAGTTACCCTTGGAAGGAGTAGCAGAGACTCTGTGGAAGTGGATGGCTTGCTGCCACGGTGTTGAAGAGATCACTGAATAGAGCCTCTTCCCAACCAATCAAAAGGGATAGTGCTATAGTCTTCGGTCTAGAAATTCCACTTTGAGGGATTTTTTTTTATGTTTATTTATTCTATATGTAGTGTATATATTTGTTCTATATATATTCTATAAATATATTCTATAAATATTCTATAGATACAGAAATATCTGTATATATTCTATAAATATATGTTTGAAATGGCGCATGTACAAAAATAGTCACTGAAACATGGTTTTCAAGAGCAAAAAGTTGGAAGTAACCCAAAAGTCCACCAGTGGGAAATTGGTTAAATACACTATGGTATAACTAGCCATGTAATATTATGCAATCACAGAAACAATGAGTAATTCCATCTGGACTGACTTTGAAAGGACTCCAGGATGTACTATTTAAGTGAAAAGAAGCAAGGTGCAAAATAGTGGACACATAATGCTACAATTTGTGGGGATTTCTCAAAGTTTTTTTTTTTTTTTTCAACGTTTTTTATTTATTTTTGGGACAGAGAGAGACAGAGCATGAACGGGGGAGGGGCAGAGAGAGAGGGAGACACAGAATCGAAACAGGCTCCAGGCTCCGAGCCATCAGCTCAGAGCCTGACGCGGGGCTCGAACTCACGGACCGCGAGATCGTGACCTGGCTGAAGTCGGACGCTTAACCGACTGCGCCACCCAGGCGCCCCTCTCAAAGTTTTTTTTAAATAAATGCTTATTTATTTTGAGGTGGGGGAGAGGAGCAGAGAGAGGAGGAAAGAGAAAATCTCAAGCAGGCTCCACGCTGTCAGTGCAGAGCCCAACATGGGGCTCAATCTCACAGACCATGAGATCGTGACCTTAGCAAAAATCAAGAGTCAGACGGTCAACCTACTGAGTCACCCAGGCACCTCGGGGGATTTCTTAAATGCATAGATATGTGTTGATAAATGTAAGGAATATTTGCAAGAATATACAAGAAACTGATTCCTGTGGTTGCCTCTAGTGAAGGTAAGTGAATTGGGGGAAAGAAAGACAAGGGCAATTTACTCTTTCCACATATCTTGTTTGTAGATTTTAATGTTGTACCATACATTAAGTATACAAAAATTACATACTATATATAAAGTGATGCTGAAAGGGGATGAGATGCTGTTTTCTGAAATTGTTAATGTGGAGTATGTCATTCATTCTCTCAAATTTTCTGGCTCTATCTGCTCCTGGTGCTTCACACAGGGTTGAACAGCAATTCTTCTACTGAATGGTGCCTGGGTAAAAGTCGAAACTCTTGGGACCATAAGGAAGTGTTTCCATTTCTTCATCCAATGAACGCAAGGGGTTTGGAAGAGCAGGGAGGATATGAGCAGCGGTGAATGCATAGCTATTTGATAGTGTTGGAAAAATCAATTTGGCTTTTGGGGTCATGACATGAGATATTGAAATGACAGGGTTTTAGCTATAGAATGAGGACATTTCACAAAGGCTAGAAAGAGTATTTACTTGGAGACATGCCAATCTGATGTTATGGATTTTAAACAGAAAGGAAAGTAAGAGTTTGCAACATGTTCAAGTGAAACTAAAATTGGTTGCAATGAGGCACGTTAAGAATGGCATTAGAGAGGGGCGCCTGGGTGGCTCAGTCGGTTAAGTGTCCGTCTTCAGCTCAGGTCATGAGTTTGAGCCCCGTGTCTAGCTCTCTGCTCTCAGCATGGAGCCTGATTCAGATCCCCTGTCACCCCACCTCTCTCTGCCCCTCTCACACTCTCTCTCTCTCTCAAAAATAAATAAACGTTATTAAAAAAAAAAAGAATGGCATTAAAGAAAAAAGTGGCAATGGAGGAGGTGTTGCCTCTTTCACGAGGCTGGGAAGGAGGTAACATATTAGAGCCCCAGATGCTCTGTTTAGTCCACATACACCCCAACCTGTTTTCCGCACTGTTTGCTTTTCTCAGAGCTTTTTCCACTATGCCCTCTGGAGCCCCTGTTTCATGAGAAAGAAATTACACTACACCCTGGCTTTCTTAGCTATACTTCCCTTCCATCCCTTGCCTTAACTGAACTGAAGCCCTCTTCCGAGGCTCCTACTTTCTTACAGTCTTCTCCAGAAGGAGATGGCTTCTCCTCCATACTCTGAACACCAAAGATGGTGATGAGGGGATGAGCTTTGTCCTTGCACGCCATTGTGAAGTCTACCAGTCATGAATAAATAATTTCTGTTCCTTTAATGCTCATGGCATCTGGCTTTAAAATTCTCTACACAACCTTAAAGCTGTCTTTCCAGGAGCAAGGAAAGGAAGATGGCAGCAGAGAAGGAGGACCCCAGGTTCCCCTCCTCCCAGGAATACAGCTAGATAACTATTAAATCATCCTAAATACATCAGAAATTGGCCTTAAGACTGGCAGAACACACTCTACAACTAAAGGTAGAGAAGAGCCCACATTGAAGAAGGTAGGAAGTGCAGAGACATGGCTTGGGAGAGAAATGGATAATGTCCATTGCAGTGGGGAGGGATTGGGGTCACGGAGAAGGGCAACAGACAGACGAGCACACAGGGGACAGCAGGGGAAAACAAATCCCTGTAGCAATTGCCTTGAAAAGTGAGAGGGGCCAGGGGCCCCTGGGTGGCTCAGTTGGTTGAGCTTCTGCCTCTTGATTTTGGCTCAAATCATTATTGCAGAGTTGTGGGATCAAACCGTGTGTCAGGCTCTGAGCTGAGCATGGAGTCTGCTTATAATTCTATCTCCCTTTCCCTCTGTCCCTCTCCTCAGACAACAAAAAGAAATAAAAGGCGTCCATATCAGTAAGGAAGAAGTAAAATTTTCACTATGTGCAGATGCCATGATACTATATATAGAAAAACCCAAAGACTCCACCAAAAAACTGCCAGAACTGGTAAATGCATTCAGTAAAGTCATAGGGTACAAAATCAATGTACAGAAATTGGTTGCATTTCTATACATCAATAATAAAGCAGCAGAAAGAGAAATTAAGGAATCAATCCCACTTACAATTGCATCAAAAATAATAAGATACCTAGGAATAAAATTAACCAAAGGGGTGACAGACCTATACTCTGAAAACTATAAAACACTGGGGCGCCTGGGTGGCTCAGTCGGTTGAGCGGCTGACTTCGGCTCAGGTCATGATCTTGTGGTCCGTGGGTTCGAGCCCCACGTCGGGCTCTGTGCTGACAGCTCAAGCCTGGAGCCTGTTTCGGATTCTGTGTCTCCCTCTCTCTGACCCTCCCCCGTTCATGCTCTGTCTCTCTCTGTCTCAAAAATAAATAAACGTTAAAAAAAATTTTTTTAAAAACTATAAAACACTGATGAAAGGCATTGAAGATGACACAAACAAATGGAAAGACATTCCATGCCCACGTATTGGAAAAACAAATATTGTTAACATGTCTGTATTACCCAAAGTAATTTACACTTTTAATGCAATCCCCATCAAAATACCACCAGCATTTTTTTACAGAACTAGAAAAATTATAATATTTGTATAGAACCACAAAAAACCCTGAATAGCCCAAGCAGTCTTGAAAAAGAAAAGCAACACTGAGGCACTTGGGTGGGTCAGGCAGTTGAGTGTCCAACTTCAGCTCAGGTGGTGATCTCCCAGTTCGTGGGTTTGAGCCTTGTGTCTGTTTCTGTGCTGACAGCTCAGAGCCTGGAGCCTGCTTTGGAATCTGTATCTCCCTCTCTCTCTTCCCCTCCCCTGCTCATGCTCTGTCTTGCTCTCTCAAAAATAAAATAAACATTAAAAAAAATTTTAAAGAAAAAGACAGTCTCTTCAACAAATAGTATTAGGAAATCTGGACAGCTACCTACAAAACAATGAAACTTGACCACTTTCTTATACCACGCACAAAACTAAACTCAAAATGTATTAAAGACTTAAATGTGAAACCTGAAACCATAAAAATCCTAGAAGAGAGCACGGGCAGTAACTTCTCTGACATTGGCTGTAGCAACTTTTTCTAGATGGGTCCCTTGAGGCAAGGGGAAAACAGTATAAATAAACTATTGGGACTACATCAAAATGAAAGCTTCTGCACAGTGAAGGAAACAACAAAAACTAAAAGACAACCTATAGATTGGGAGAAGACACTTGCAAAAGAAATATCCGATAAAGGGTTAGTATCGAAAATATATAAAGAACTTACCCAACCCAACACCCCAAAAACAAATAATCCAGGGATGATTATCTCATTGTGCCTATGGGTCAGGAAACTGAGCACTGCTTACCTAACTCCTACAGCTCAGATGCTCTCAGGAGGTGGAGAGTATCATCAGCCAGGACTGCATTCACCTTAAGGTTCAACTGGAGTAAGATCCGCTTTCACATTCACTCTGTGGTTGTTAGCAGAATTCAGTTCCTTGTGGACTGTTAGACTGAGGGTCTCATTGAGTTGGTATTTTGGCCTCTCCACAGGACAACTCACAACATGACAGCTAGTTTCCTCAGAGTGAGTAAGCAAGAGAGAGCAAGACAGTACCATCAAGATGGAAGCCATAATCTTTTGTAATTTGGAAGCAACATTCTTGGAATGATCTTGGAAGCAACATCCCATTACCTTTGCTGTATTCTATTTATTAGGTCACTAGGTCCCGCCCACACTCTAAAGGAGGGGATTATACAAAGGTGTGAATACCAGGAGGTGGGGATCGTTGGAGGCCATATGTCTACCACAGTAGCCAGTAGCCAAAGAAAATACTTTACAGATAGATAATATGGTCATTTGACCCACCAGACATAATTAAATACATAGTAGTTAAAACATTTTTATACTGGTCCAGAATTCACCAGGGCCTTTGTGGAATTCACCACAAAGACAAGTTAATAGACAAGGACAACAAAATAGTTATTTTAACTATATTCAAGTTATATGTATGTAAAATAAACATTAAAAAATGTCAAGATGACAGAGGGAAAAAATGAGTATGTTAAGTAGAGACATAAAGATACCGAAAAAGTAAAATCAAACTTCTAGAAATGAAAATATAATGTCTAAAATTAAAAAAAATACACTAGACAGGATTAACAGCATATAGATACTGCAGAAGAAAACTATCTGTGAACTCAGAGGCATAATAATAGAAACTGGGTAAAACTCAGAGAAAAAAAGACTGGAAAAATGAACGGAGCATCAGTGAGCTGTGGGGCAACTCCAAGCAGCCTTCTATACATGTAATTGGAGTCCCTGAAGGAAAGAAGTGACAGAAAAAATACGTGATAAAACAATGGGTGAAAGTTTTCCAAATTTCATGAAAACTATAAACTTACTAATCTAAGAATCCCAAGGACCTCCACTCCAAGCACAAGGTAAATGAGAAAATTACATCATGAAGAAAAGCAAACTAAACCCAAAGCTAGCAGAAGGGAGTAAATAAAGATTAGAGAAGAGACAAACAAAATAGAGAGTAAAAGAAAAACAACACAGGGACACCTGGGTGTCCCAGTTGGTTAACCGTCCAACTCTTGGTTTCTGCACTTGATTTTAGCCAAAAGGCTGAGAAGCGATCCAGCTTTCTGGTCAGGTCATGATCTCAAGGTTCGTGAGTTTGAGCCCTACATCCGGCTCTGTGCTGTGTGGAGCCTGTTTGGAATTCTCTGTCTCCTCTCTCTCTCTCTATCTCTCTCTCTCTGCCCCTACCTTACTTGCTCTCTCTCTTAAAATAAATAAACTTAAAAAAATAATGAGACAAACTGGAGAAATCTGAATAAAGATTGGTGGAGCCTATCAATGTCAATATCCTGGTTATATTATGCTACAGTTTTGCAAGCAAATGAAAAAACAGAAAGGGACCCATAAACACAGAACAGACTGTGATAGGAATTTGGAGGTCATACTATAGATATTATTCTGCAATTTTTTTAAAACCCGGAAGTGACTTGTTCCTTCTGATTTTCTTTCCATGTCTCCATGTGTCGCCCTTTTGCTTTTTATTTGTGTATTTATGTATTTATAGTTGACACAATGTTACATTAGTTTCAAGTAGACAACATAGTGATTCTATAACTCTGTGTTATACTGTGCTCACAAGTGTAGCTAACACCTGTCACCATACGGTGCCATTACAATACCATTGACTATATTCCCTGTGCCGTACCTTTCATCCCCATAACTTATTCATTCCATAACTGGAAGCTTGTACTTCCTACTCCCTGTCACCTCTTTTGCCCATCCCCCCACCTCCTTCCCCTCTGGCAACCACCAGTTCATTCTCTGTATTTATGGATCTGTTTCTGCTTTGTTTTTTGTTTCTCTCTCCACACATGCATCCCTCATTCTTTTTTAACTGAAATTTTCATTGAGATAATTGTAAGAAATAATAGAGATCCTTTGCCTAGTTTTTCTAATTGGTAACATTTCACAAAATCATTGCCCTCTAGCATGTACCACAAAGCCTAAGTAATCTTTTTTAAAACATAAAATCGTGTCACTCAATGCTTAAAACCTTCTAGTGGCTTCCCATGCCACAAGGAATTACACAATCTGTCCCCTGGAAACCTCTATGACCTCATCTCCACCAGACATGATGGCCTCTTTCCTATTCTTCTAACACACCAAGCACTTCTACCGTCTCAGTGCCCTTGTTCTCTCTACCTGGAAGGATCTTCCCCCAGCTATACACACCTTCTTTTTTTGGTTGTTAAAAAAGATTTTATTTTGTGTGTGTGGGGCGCCTGGGTGGCTCAGTCAGTTGAGCACGACTGTTGATTTTGGGTCAGGTCATGATCCCAAAGGTCGTGGGATGGAGCCTCACATTGAGCTCTGCGCTGAGCGCGGAGCCTGCTTAAGATTCTTTATCTGTGCCCCTCTCCCTTACTCATGTGCTCTCTCTCTCTCTAAAAAACAAATATATTTTATTTTTAAGTAATCTCCACACCCAACATGGTGCTCGAACTCACGACCTCAAGACCAAGAGTCGCAGGCTCCACCAACTGAGCCAGCCAGGCACCCCTCCACACCTTCCAATCACTACGTTTCTGTTTTTGTTTTTGTTTTTAATTTTTTTTTTTAACATTTATTTATTTTTGAGACAGAGAGAGACAGAGCATGAACGGGGGAGGGTCAGAGAGAGAGGGAGACACAGAATCTGAAACAGGCTCCAGGCTCTGAGCGGTCAGCACAGAGCTCGACGCGGGGCTCGAACTCACGGACCGCGAGATCATGACCTGAGCCGAAGTCGGACGCTTAACCGACTGAGCCACCCAGGCGCCCCTCCAATCACTACGTTTTTAGCTTAAACATTTTTAGAAAATGTATCACAAATACAAAAGAGTATATAATATATACTCTTAGAAGATTTAATGCTTTAAACCATATATATGTAAAGAATAACAAAATCATAAACGTGTGTGTGAATTAAAGAATAAAATGAACACCCACGTACCCACCACTCAGCTTCAGAAACAGAACCTTACCAGAGCCTCTGAAACCCTCTACATGCCCTTCTGAATTGCAATCTTTTCCTTCCCCACAAGATATAACTGCCATCATGAATTTTGCTTTTCTTCATCGCTTTCTTACCTGTGTTTTTAAGCTTTACATCATAGAATCATAACGTAGCGTTTTTTTCTGAATTTGCTCTCTCTACATTATGTTTGCGGGATTCATCGTGTTGATATTTGTAACCATAGGTATCTATTTTCACCAGTGTGTAGTTTTCCATTTGATGATTATACCACAATTTATTAAGCCCAATGTCCTGCTGAAGGACATTTGGGCTATTTCTAGCTTTTTGCTATTAACATCAGTGCTATTATGAACACACTTGAATTCCTGTACATCTTTTCTGGTACATTTATGCAATAATTTTTCTAGTGTATGTTCCAGGGGTAGAATTGCTGAGTCATAGAGTATATCCATGTTTAGATTTATTAAGTGTCAAAATGTATTCAAAGTGATTGTACCAATTTACATTTCTGCCAGCAGGATTTCCATTGCACGACCTCTGGTATTATCAGACTTGTTATATTTATCAGTCTGGGGCTCCTGGGTGGTTCAATCAGTTGAGCGTCGAACTTCAAGCCCCACATCAGGTTCTGGGTCTCCCTCTCTCCCTGCCCCTCCCCCACTCGTGCTCTGTCTTCCTATCACTCAAAAATAAACATTAAAAATTTTTAAAAACTATTTATCAGTCTGATGAGTATAAAATTAATCTCATTGTGGTCATACTTTGCATTTCTCTGATTACCAGTGAGTCAGTTCATCTTTTCTAAGTTTGTTGGTAATTTCTGTTTTCTGTGAAATACATATTCATGACTTTTGGTCAATTTTCTGCTGGGTGGCTTATCTTTATATATATGTATATATATACATATTATATATATGCACATATATATATACATATACACATATATATAGTTATAGTTATCCCTTATTAGTTATGTAAATTGCAAATATCTTTTGCCAGACCCTGTAGCCTTTTTAAATAATGTCTTTTGATAAACAGAAGTTTGTTTGTTTGTTTGTTTGTTTAACATAGTCAAGCATATCAAACTTTTATGGTTTGTGCTTTAATTTTTTTCTTTTTCCTTTTTTTTATTATTTCTTTTTTTCCCAAGTTTTAATGTAAATTCCAGTTAGTTACTGTGCTTTATATTTTGGCCAAGAAATCCTTTCCTATACCAAGGCTATAGAAATAGCCTCCTATATTCCCATCTAAAAATTTAAGAATTTTGTCTTGCACATCTGGGGCCTTGATCCATGCAGAATTGATATTTGTGTGAGGTATGAGGTAGTGATCTCATTTCCTCTTCTTCCTGTATGGATAACCAGCAGTCCCAGCACTGTTCACTGAATAGCCCATCCTTTCCCCACTGCTTCACAATGCTACTCCTATCTTCTAGTGTCTCTCTTCTGTTCCATTGTTACATTTTCCTATGCCTGTAACCATTCCAAACTCCTTTAATTACTGCTTTGTGATAACTTGATATCTGAAAGGGGAAGTTCCAGTTTCCTCATCTTGTTCATCTTCTTGGATGTTATTTTGGTCC
Organism: Panthera onca; assembly: GCF_046562875.1. NCBI lineage: Eukaryota > Metazoa > Chordata > Mammalia > Carnivora > Felidae > Panthera > Panthera onca. Next base: position 71,320,519 of record NC_138357.1, read on the forward strand.
ATTCCTCTTCCACATACAGTTTAGAATTGTTTTGTCAAGTTCTATGAAGAACCCTATTGGAATTTTGATGGAAACACATTGGGTTCCATAGACCAAGTGAAGCCATCTTTACATGTTTACAATATTGAATCTTCCTATTGATGAATCTGGAATGTCTCTCCATTTACTTACATCTTTAATATCTTTCAGCAAAAGTTCATTATTTTCTTCATAAAGGTCTTAAAAATCTTTAAGTAAATTTATTACTAGGTATCTTTGTTTTGTTAATTTAAGTGGCATATGTATTTTTATATGGCATTTATGTTTGTCCAATAATTATTCAAGTCAGTGCAGATCTATTTCTTACTCTGACCACTCCACTGATCTCCCAATTAATTGCCAAATTCAATGGATACCTTTCACCTCTTGCTTAACTTCTCTGTTGCATTTTAAATACTGATTATTCCTTCATTCCTCACATTCTCTTGCCCTTCTAGCTTCTGGATTACACATTTTCTGACTGTTCTTTTGCAATCACCTTGCTGATTCCCCTACCTTTGCCCATCCATCAAGCATTGGGTCTTTCCCCCAGAGTTCTGCCCTTGGCCCTGATCTCGTATCCATAACTTTATCTGCTCTTCACGGGCTAAAAACACAATCTCTCTCCCAAGCTCCACTGTTTCCAAATACTGAATATCTCTCCTTGGATGTGTCATAGACATCTCACCAAATATGACACTTAACACATTACCTTCCCCAATTCGGAGCCTACTCCTTATTTGAAATTATTCCTCTGTTATTCCCCACCCCCTTCCCTAGTTACCCAAGACAAAAACTTGGAAGAATTCTTCTCTCCCCTTTGATCATTACACTCCAAGCTACTCTAGCAATGCTTCAGTTCCTCCAGGACACCAATTTCTTTTCTGCCTCAGAGCCTTTGTTCTTGCTGTTCCCTCTACCTGGAATGATCTTCCTCTGGCTCAGTGCAAGGCTGGGTCTCTCTCATCTTCGAGTCTTAACATGCCATTACCTCATTAGAGACCTCCCCTGTCTATCCTATCTAAAGTAGGACCAACCCATCCAGCCAAAATTACTAATATATTTTCTTCTTTTATTTCAAACATAGGTTTATTTGTGTTGGCTTGTTTATTGTCCACCTCTTTTCCACTAAGATATAAACTCCATGAGAACAAAGATTTATATCCATGTTTTTCACTCCTATACCCCTAGAGCCTAGAACAGTGCCTGGCACATTTATAGGCACACTACAAATATTTATTGACTGCATTATTGAATCTTATATGCCTCCTTATTTTTTGCCTCATATAATAATGAATCACAAGGCATGGTTGAGCCTACCTTCTAAGCATCTCCCAAATCTATCCCATCTTCTCCAACCAAAATACCATTGCTTTTTGTTTGTCTTGTTCTTTTATTTTTATTAGAGACAGAGAGTGTGTGTGTGTGAGCAGCGGAGAGGGGCAGAGGGAGAGAGAGGGAGAAAATCTTAAGCAGTCTCCACGAACACAGGGTTTGATCTCATGACCCTGAGATCATGACCTGAGCCAAAATCAAGAGTCAGATGCTCAAATGACTGAGCCACCCAAGAACCCCTCATTGTTTTTTTAAAAAATTTTATTAAGTAATTTCTATGCCCAACATGGGGTTCGGACTCATGACCCCAAGGTCAAGAGTCACATGCTCCACTGACTGAGCCAGCCAGGTACCCCTTATTCTTTATTTTTAAGTTTTTTTAAAAAGTAAGTTCTCCACCCAACACGGGGCTTGAACTCATGGGCCTGAGATCAAGAGTTGCATGCTCTAGCAACTGAGCCAGCCAGGTGCCCCTAAATATCATTGCTTTAATTGACGTCCTCATCACTTCTCACCTGAACTAATGCAATCCCCTTGTAACAGGTACCCTTTCCTCAAGCCTGGATTTATCTCTAATACATTCACTACTTTGAAGCCAGAGTTAATCTCTCTAAAACCCAACCCAAGCTAATAACCTCCTTCACCTGTTTAAAATTCTTCATTATCTATAAAGAGAAAGTCCAAATCCCTCACCATAGTCTCTAAACCCTTTTGAGATCTGTTTCGTGCTCTGCTCTACCTTTCCTGATTTTCCCCCTACCCTCACTATCCCTCCACACATATCCAATGCTCCAATTACACTGGACTACTTGCAGTTCTTCAAATATTCCATGCTGATTCATGGCTCTGGCTTTTGGATATGTATTATCTGCCTGGAATATCCTCACCCCACCTCACCTGTTAAACCTCCCAATATCCGTCCATATTCAGCTCAAAGGTCTTAGTGTGTGTGTATAATTGAAGTGAATATTTTATTTTTATAAAGTGTATTTATTTTGAGAAAGACAGAGGCAGCGTGGCGGGGGGGACAGAGAGAGAGGGATACAGGGAATCCCAGGCAGGCTCCCCGCTGTCAGTGCAGAGCCTGACGTGGGGCTCAAACCCCATGAAACTGTGGGATCATGACCTGAGCTGAAACCGAGAGTCGGATGCTTAACCAACTGAACCACCCAGGCACCCTCCTCAAAGGTTGGGTTTTTGTTTTTTTGTTTTTTTTTGAGAGAGAGAGAGAAAGAGAAAATGCAAGAGCAGGGGAGGGACAGAATCTGAAGCAGGCTCCGTAGTGTCAGTGCAAAGCCCAGTATGAAGCTTGAACTCATGAGCTGTGAGATCATGACCTGATCTCAAGTCAGATACTTAACCCACTGAGCTACCCAGGTGCCCCTTCAGCTCAAAGGTCTCTTGCATCGAAAAGCTTTTCCTAAATCCTCACCACCTGCTCATAACCTGAAACACTGATTACTTTTCTCTCTTCCTTTCACGTACTTCCATTCCATTGATCACACTGTACTTTTAGGTTTATGCTCCTTCTGTCAGTCTGGCTACCTCTGACACTTGAGGGCAGATGCTATATTCATTCTTCTTTGTACCCTTAGTTGTGTCAGGTGGTAGTGGCTGAAATATTTATTGAATGACTGAAAACAGGCAAAACAACTTGTAAATAACATCTAAAGTTGACGAAGTTGTAGTGAAATTAGTATGTTCACATAGCATGGCTGGCAAAATAAACAGGTACAAACTTTTGGAAAGCAATATGATATTATGTATCAAAACCCATAAATATGTAACAGATAAAAGTGGTTGCCTCTGGGGAAAGTGAGTGGAGAACAAAGGGGAAGGGTTGGGGCAGGAACCTTGCTATTCTTTTTGAGTGCTTCTGATTTTTTAAACATATAATAATAGATAGCAAGTAAAAAAAAAATTTAGTGCTTATTTATTTTATTTTTTTATTTTAATTTTAATTTTTTTTATTTTTTATTTAAAAAAAATTTTTTTTAACGTTTATTCATTTTTGAGACAGAGAGAGACAGAGCATGAACGGGGGAGGGGCAGAGAGAGAGGGAGACACAGAATCGGAAGCAGGCTCCAGGCTCCGAGCCATCAGCCCAAAGCCCGACGCGGGGCTCGAACTCACGGACCGTGAGATTGTGACCTGAGCTGAAGTCGGAGGCTTAACCGATTGAGCCACCCAGGCGCCCCAGACCTTTTATTTTTTATTATGTCTTTAAGTTAACTGGATATTGTGAAAATCTGAAAGAATCAAGGAAGTGAAATATATCTAAGTGTTCGGTTTCATTTATTTTGAGAGAGAGAGAGGGGGCGAGAGAGAACGCACAAGTGGAGGAGGCAGAGAGAGGCATAGAGAGACAGACAGACAGAATTTTAAACAGACTCCATGCTCAGTGCAGAGCCCAACACAAAGCCCAACATGGAGCGTGACATGAGGCTCCATCTCACAACCCTTTGATCATGACCTCAGCTGAAATCAAGAGTCAGAAGCTTAACCCAGTGAGCCACCAAGGCACCCCAGTTTCATTTTTCAATGTATAGAATCTTTTTTTTTTTTTCAATATATGAAATTTATTGTCAAATTGGTTTCCATACAACACCCAGTGCTCATCCCAAAAGGTGCCCTCCTCAATACCCATCACCCACCCTCCCCTCCCTCCCACGCCCCATCAACCCTCAAGTTTTTTTTTTTTTTAATATATGAAATTTACTGTCAAATTGGTTTCCATACAACACCCAGTGCTCATCCCAAAAGGTGCCCTCCTCAATACCCATCAACTACCGTCCCCTCCCTCCCACCCCCCATCAACCCTCAGTTTGTTCTCAGTTTTTAACAGTCTCTAATGCTTTGGCTCTCTCCCACTCTAACCTCTTTTTTTTTTTTTTTTTCCTTCCCCTCCCCCATGGGTTTCTGTTATGTTTCTCAGGATCCACATAAGAGTGAAACCATATGGTATCTGTCTTTCTCTGTATGGCTTATTTCACTTAGCATCACACTCTCCAGTTCCATCCATGTTGCTACAAAAGGCCATATTTCATTTTTTCTCATTGCCACGTAGTATTCCATTGTGTATATAAACCACAATTTCTTTATCCATTCATCAGTTGATGGACATTTAGGCTCTTTCCATAATTTGGCTATTGTTGAGAGTGCCGCTATAAACATTGGGGTACAGGTGCCCCTATGCATCAGTACTCCTGTATCCCTTGGATAAATTCCTAGCAGTGCTATTGCTGGGTCATAGGGTAGGTCTATTTTTAATTTTCTGAGGAACCTCCACACTGCTTTCCAGAGCGGCTGCACCAATTTGCATTCCCACCAACAGTGCAAGAGGGTTCCTGTTTCTCCACATCCTCTCCAGCATCTATAGTCTCCTGATTTCTTCATTTTGGCCACTCTGACTGGCGTGAGGTGGTATCTGAGTGTGGTTTTGATTTGTATTTCCCTGGTAAGGAGCGACGTTGAACATCTTTTATGTGCCTGTTGGCCATCCGGATTCTTCTTTAGAGAAGTGTCTATTCATGTTTTCTGCCCATTTCTTCACTGGGTTATTTGTTTTTCGGGTGTGGAGTTTGATGAGCTCTTTATAGATTTTGGATACTAGCCCTTTGTCCGATGTGTCATTTGCAAATATCTTTTCCCATTCCGTTGGTTGCCTTTTAGTTTTGTTGGTTGTTTCCTTTGCTGTGCAGAAGCTTTTTATCTTCATAAGGTCCCAGTAATTCACTTTTGCTTTTAATTCCCTTGCCTTTGGGGATGTGCCGAGTAAGAGATTGCTACGGCTGAGGTCAGAGAGGTCTTTTCCTGCTTTCTCCTCTAAGGTTTTGATGGTTTCCTGTCTCACATTCAGGTCCTTTATCCATTTTGAGTTTATTTTTGTGAATGGTGTGAGAAAGTGGTCTAGTTTCAACCTTCTGCATGTTGCTGTCCAGTTCTCCCAGCACCATTTGTGAAAGAGACTTTCTTTTTTCCATTGGATGTTCTTTCCTGCTTTGTCAAAGATGAGTTGGCCATACGTTTGTGGGTCTAGTTCTGGGGTTTCTATTCTATTCCATTGGTCTATGTGTCTGTTTTTATGCCAATACCATGCTGTCTTGATGATGACAGCTTTGTAGTAGAGGCTAAAGTCTGGGATTGTGATGCCTCCTGCTTTGGTCTTCTTCTTCAAAATTACTTTGGCTATTCGGGCCTTTTGTGGTTCCATATGAATTTTAGGATTGCTTGTTCTAGTTTCGAGAAGAATGCTGGTGCAATTTTGATTGGGATTGCATTGAATGTGTAGATAGCTTTGGGTAGTATTAACATTTTGACAATATTTATTCTTCCAATCCATGAGCAGGGAATGTCTTTCCATTTCTTTATATCTTCTTCAATTACCTGCATAAGCTTTCTATAGTTTTCAGCATACAGATCTTTTACATCTTTGGTTAGATTTATTCCTAGGTATTTTATGCTTCTTGGTGCAATTGTGAATGGGATCAGTTTCTTCATTTGTCTTTCTGTTGCTTCATTGTTAGTGTATAAGAATGCAACTGATTTCTGCACATTGATTTTGTATCCTGCAACTTTGCTGAATTCATGTATCAGTTCTAGCAGACTTTTGGTGGAGTCTATCGGATTTTCCATGTATAATATCATGTCATCTGCAAAAAGCGAAAGCTTGACTTCATCTTTGCCAATTTTGATGCCTTTGATTTCCTTTTGTTGTCTGATTGCTGATGCTAGAACTTCCAAGTGCTTATTTATTTTTGAGAGAGAGAGGGAGAGAGACAGAGCACAAGCAGGAGAGGGGCAGAGAGAAAGGAAGACACAGAATCTGAAGCAGGTTCCAGGCTCTGAGCTGTCAGCACAGAGCCTGATGCAGAGCTCGAACTCGCGAACCATGAGATCATGACCTGAGCCGAAGTTGGATGCTTAACCAACTGGGCCACCCAGGCACCCTGTATATAGCAATTTTAAAGAATTGTTTTTGGCTATTAGCCTGATAATTCCACACTCAGAAACTGATGATAGAGATATAACTCAATGGAAGTAAAAGCTATAAACATTACACTAATTGTTGTATTACCTAAAATTGAGAAACCTTGGAAACAGTACAACAAGAAATGGTTAAGTAAGGATCAATTAATTCAGTAAACTATTATTTAGCTATTAAAAGTGATCATTTCAGGGGCGCCTTGGTGGCTCAGTCAGTTAAGTGTCCAACTTCAGCTCAGGTCTTGATCTCACTTTTGTGAGTTCAAGCCCCGCGTCGGGCTCTGTGCTGACAGCTCGGAGCCTGGAGCCTGCTTCAGATTTTGTGTGTGTGTGTCTCCCTCCCTGCCTCTACCCTGCTCGCACTGTGTCTCTCTCTCCCTCAAAAATAAACATTGAAGAAAATGTTTAAAAAGTGACCACTTCATAAAGTATGTATAAACATGTAAAAGGATTTACAATATAATGTTTAGAAGGCCCAATAAAAAGTGGTATGTCCAAGGATGGTCGAATTTTGATATACATTATATATACACAAATATGTAAGAAAAAGCCTGGAAATGAGCTATACACAAAACAAGTTAACAGTGATTTTCTCTGGTGGTGGGACTACAGGTTTATATCTCCTTTTGGCTATGTCTACCGTTTAATTTTCTACAATGAGTAATACTACTTGCACAATAATAATTTAAAATTTTGTAATGTTTATTTTTGAGAGACAGAGAGAGACAGAGAGGGAGCGCACACAAGTGGGGGAGGGGCAGACAGAGAGGGAGACAGAATCTGAAGCAGGCTCTGAGCTGTCAGCACAGAGCCTGATTCAGGGCTCAAACTCACAAAAGTGAGATCTAGACCTGAGCTGAAGTTGGACGCTTAACTGACTGAACCACTCAGGTGCCCCAGCACAATAATAATTTTAAGTTGAAAAAAGCAGGGGCACCTGGCTGGCTCAGTCAGTAGAGCATGTGACTCTTAATCACGGGATCGTGTGTTCAAGTTAAGGTCATATGGCTTACTTAGAAAAAATCCTGGCAAATTATAAAAGTTTTAAAAATCATACTTTGTACACCATGACTGCTCTCAGGTAAAATTACACAATTGTCAAAACGAAGACTGGGAGGTGATATGCAAAAATGAAAACAATTATTGTGTTAGAGTAGTGGGATTATAGGTGACTTTTTTAAACCAAAATTTATTTTCAATATTTTTATACTGAAAGTAATATATATTTGTTATAGAAAATTCTTTTTTTTAAGTTTATTTATTTATTTAGAGAGAGAGAGAGAGCAGGGGAGGGGCAGAGAGAGAGAGGGAGAGAGAGAATCCCAAGCAGGTTTTGCTCTGTCAACACAGAACCCAATGCAGGGCTCAAACCCACGAACCGTGAGATGACCTGAGCTGAAGTCAGACGCTTAACTGACTCAGTCACCTGGGCGCCCCTATAGAAAATTTGTTACGGAAATTTTTTTTTTTAATGAAAACCACTCTTTATCCCACTGTACAGATATAACCATTGTTATAATTTTCTTGCATTTCCTTCCAGACTGTTTTTTTATGCTTTTTTTTAAAACAAAATATGTGATCATACTTAATTTTGTATATTGCTTATCTTACTTGACATTGTATCATGAACATTTTCCTATTCCATCTTGTGGCTGTACTTGAATTTAATTCCTTATTGCTGAACGCTCATTGTTTCCAATTATTTAATATTAAAAATATGCTTTGATGAGCATATTTTACATTAATATTTATGTTCATCTCTGAATAGTCCCTTGGGATAATTTTTTAGCAATGGAGTTACTAAATGCAAAGTTATGAAAATTCTTAATGCTCCCGAGGCACAGTATCAAATAGCTTTCAGCAAAGTTCTACCAACCTCTACTCCCACACACAGTGTGTCAGTGCTTTTTTATCACATCCTCATCATAATATTTTCTTTAAAGCAATGTTGTGTTTAAAAACATGGGCTTTAGGCACGCCTGGGTGGCTCAGTCGGTTAAGCGTCCGACTTCGGCTCAGGTCATGATCTCGCGGTTCCTGAGTTTGAGCCCTCTGTCCGGCTCTGTGCTGACAGCTCAGAGCCTGGAGCCTGATTCAGATTGTTTCCCTCTCTGACCCTCTTCCCCCTCGTACTCTGTCTCTCTTTCTCAAAAATAAACATTTAAAAAACACTGGGCTTTAGAAACAGCCCTATAACCAAATCCTGGCTCTACCGTGTATAAATATGTGACTTTAGGTAAGTCACTTAATTATTTTGATCCTTAGTTTCCTCATCTGTAAAAATAGACATACTAACACCTACCCCCAGAGTTTTTGTGAGGATTAAAGAAGATAATGTATGAGGTTGAACCATGAAATTGCCAGCATTCAATCATTTTGATCTACAAAAATGTTTGCCATGTGACTCAACCTAAAACATATAAAGCATGCTATCTGGCATATTACATGGTCAATAAATGGTAGCTATTGAAATTATTATTATGGAAGCAAGATAATGGAAATTAATGGCATCCTTACAGAAACCCTCAAAAACCTAAAGAAAGTAAGCAGAGACAAACTCTTGAAGACAAACTTTCTGGCATTTTTAGAAAAGCAGTACAGGCTTCAAGTATAAAAGGAGAAAGACCAAAACTACAGGGAAAGATTTGGGAGACCACCAGGCCTTTCCCAACTGGAAATATCTCTTGTAATTTACATTCAAATATCCTTACTTTGTGGAAGGATGGCAAAGTACAAATTTCATGAATTTCAACAAGGAAAACCAGGAAATGACAAACTATATAAATAAGGAAACTATAAACATGAACTATAGAATAATAAGTTTTGTGTCCATGTTTAACTATTGGAAAAGAGGGAGAAGAAAGAAATGCCATAAGCCGGTGTTTCTCAAATTTGGTTCCCTAATAAGAATCATCTGTGATGCTTTAAAGCTCTTTTCCGAGCAGCACTCCAGACAAGCTGAATTATATTGTAGAGGAGGGGCTTGGAAACTTATAGTTAAGCAAGTACCGCAGGTGGTGATGATGATCAGATAAGTCTGGGAAACTGCTGTACAAATACCTGCAGGTTTCAAGAAGGTGATGACAAATTCATAACAACCTCATGGATGAAGAAATGTGAAGTGGTTGATGGATAGTGCAGGCAATATTGGTAATGATCATGAAATTAGGAAGAGTCAAAATGTAAGAGATCTATCAAAAGTTTATTAATTACTGTGCTGGTTTTAACATATGTCCACAACTTCTTTGCTACTTCTCCCCGTAGGAGATGGAACTTAGTTTCCCCTTGCCTTGAGCATGGACTAGACTTGGTAACTTGCTTCTGAGGAACAGTATGTGGAAAAGGGAAAATAGTAATTTTATAGTGGAGTAGCCTGGCAGACGGCTCCTTTAATCGAGTGATCAAGGTTAACATCATCAGTAAGAAGTGATGTTGACATTATGTGTACCACCTGATATGATGTGATGAGAAAGATACCCCACTTTTGTGGTATTCTTCCCCCAAAAGCATAAACACCAGTCTAGCCAGAAAAATATCATACAAACACAAATTGAGGGGCAGTCTACAAAATAGCAACAGTATTGTTCAAGGCTTGAAGGTCGTGGAAGACAAGGAAAGACCAAGGCACTTTCACAGACTGGAGGAGTCTAAAGAAACATAAAGACTAAAACATGATGACTATATGCAACATGGTATCCTGGGTTGAATCTTGGAACAGAAAGCAGACAGAAGTGAAAAAAATAGTAAAATCTGAAAAAAAATGTTTGTAGTTTGGTTACTAGATGCTAATTTCTTAGTTTTTTTTTTTAATTTTTTTTTTAACGTTTATTTATTTTTGAGACAGAGAGAGACAGAGCATGAATGGGGGAGGGTCAGAGAGAGGGAGACACAGAATCTGAAACAGGCTGCAGGCTCTGAGCTGTCAGCACAGATCCCGACGCGGGGCTTAAACTCACGGACCGCGAGATCATGACCTGAGCTGAAATCGGCCGCTTAACCGACTGAGCCACCCAGGCGCCCCTAATTTCTTGGTTTTAATAAGGTGCTAACATTAGGGGATGATAGGTAAGGGTATATAGGAACTCTCTGTGCTATATGTGAAACTCTTATAAATTCAAAATCGTTTCAAAATAAAATTATCGAAGAAATAATGCAAGTTCTAAAATTAGGCGGTAGGTACATTTATTGGTTTTATTATTCCTTTTTTTTGCAGAAGTGTTTTTCTTAATTTTATTTTTTGTTTTTTAAAATTTACATCCAAATTAGTTAGCATATAGTGGAACAATGATTTCAGGAGTAGATTCCTTAGTGCCCCTTACCCATTTAGCCCATCCCTCCTCCCACAACCCCTCCAGTAACCCTCCGTTTGTTCTCCATATTTATGAATCTCTTCTGTTTTGTCCCCCTCCCTGTTTTTATATTATTTTTGTTTCCCTTTCCCTTATGTTCATCTGTTTTGTCTCTTAAAGTCCTCATATGAGTGAAGTCATATGATTTTTGTCTTTCTCTAATTTCACTTAACATAATACCCTCCAGTTCCATCCATGTAGTTGCAAATGGCAAGATTTCATTCTTTTTTATTATTCTTTATATTTAGTATTTCCATTATATTCCTTTATACACATGAACTATATCATACGTTAAAAAAATAATAATGGAAAAAATGCAAGGGATCTAAACTAAGTCATCAGTGGATGGGATCTATGAAATTTTTCATACTCCAAATTCAATTAAGTTTATTTGAGATAAGACAAGCACAGGATTGATGGTTCCAGTACAGAAGAAGCTTTTGCTTCGGCAATTATAATGAATTTCATCTGATAAAATGATGTATTAATAGAATAAGTCTGTAAGGCATCAGATAAGAGAGTCCAGAGCAGAGGCCAGATTCATCCATATTCACCAGCACTGTCTAGTGGGGAGAAGTTCTGGTATCAAATCCATCCCTACAGAGAAGACGGGTACATGAGGTTATCACAGCATGATGATATCAGCCATTAAAATTGGCCAATGTAGGGGCACCTGTGTGGCTTAGTCGGTTAAGTGTCTGACTTTGGCTCAGGTCATGATCTCACAGTTTGTGAGTTCAAGCCCCGCATTAGGCTCTGTGCTGACAGCTTAGGGCCTGGAGCCTGCTTCGGATTCTGTGTGTGTCTCTCTCTCTGCCCCTCCCCTGCTCACGCTCTGTCTCTCCCTCTCTCTCAAAAATAAATGTGAAACACTTTAAAAAAATTTAAAAAACATAAAATTGGCTAATGTAACAACCAGATACCATGCACCTCCTGGTGTGAAGCAATAACATACCCCAATACTTAGGAAGCATCTTGGTCCTCCATCTCCCTAACAAAAAATGTTTTCTCTTTTTTAATGTTTATTTACTTTTGAGAGAGAGAGCACGTGTGCATGCAAGCAGGGGAGGGGCAGAGAGAGAGAGGGGAGGGAGGGAAGGAGAGAATCCCGAGCAGGCTTTGGGCTGTCAGCGCAGAACCAGATGGGGGGCTTGGGGATGGAACTCACAAACTGTGAGATCATGACCTGAGCCAAAATCAAGAGTCCGATGCTTAACTGACTGAGCCACCCAGGCACCCGTGAAAAAAATCTTTTTAAACTGAATCTAATCAAGCATCCTGGTCTAACTGCTAATTTAGAGGACATACAGGAGATAGAATATTGGGGATGCAATCAGCCATGCTGTGAGAACTCAAAGTGACCTGGTTTCCTCAACAATGCCTTTAAAAAAAAAGAGAGAGAGAAAGAGATAACGATGGGAGTGTTAAAAATTAGAAAGCACTTAAGGGGCGGGCATGTGGATGGCTCAGTAGGTTAGGCATCCAACTTCAGCTCATGTCATGATCTCATGGTTCATGGGTTTGAGCCCCGCGTTGGGCTCTGTGCTGACAGCTCAGAGCCTGGAGTCTGCTTCGGATTCTGTGTCTCCTCTCTCTGCCTTCCCCCTCTTATGCTCTGTCTTTGTCTCAAAAATAGATAAACATTTTAAAAATTTTTAAAAAGATTAGAAAAGATTTAAAAGACAGACGAACCAGAGACTTGTAGATGCTGGTGGAATAGGAGGACCCTAGGCTCACCTCATCCCATAAATACAACTAAATAACTATTATATCATCCTAAATACCCCAGAAATCAATCTGAAGACTGAAAGAACCAACTCCACAACTAAAGGTAGAAAAGAGGCCACACGGAAGAAGGTACAAAGTGTGGAGACATGGTTTGGGAGAGAAACGGACTGGACCCTGGCTGCAGTGGTGGGGGAAGGAGCCATGGTTGCATAGAAGGGCAAGAGACAGACTAGCACACAAGAGAGTGCAGGGGAAAATGAATCCCCATAGCAATTGCCAGGGAAAGTGAGAAAGCCTGACTTCTGTGAGTTCTTGCAACCAGCAGGACTTAAAGCCTGGAGTTTTAAAGGTCAGTGTGCTCGGCTCTGGGAGAGCTCAGTAATGGGGCTGTTCTTGGAGAAACGGCAGGCGAACAGCTTAGGAAACTCTTGTGGAAATAGCAATCTGAAGAGCCCCTGGGGCACACAGTGGGGAGGTTATTTGTTCACCTTGGAGTGCCTCCCAGAGAGACAGCAGCATTCATAGAGAGACCCTCTCCACGAACAAAGGAACTGATGGGCACAACTTCCCTCCCCTGCCACTCAGCATAAGCACAGGGCCACCTGTGGGAACCAGCATAGCACCCACACTCTCTACCTAGTCCTGCCTTACTCCAAAGTTCCCCCACTCCAGAAGAACTGCCCCTCCAAGTCACACTTGACCCAGTCCCAGCGTGACAGGCCCCCTCCCACCAAAGACTGGCCCCATACCCTGCCCACACTGTATTTCCAACCCTGGAAGTTTGTGGGACTTTAGTTCTGGTGGCAGTGGCAACAAGTCTCATTTCACAGACCAGAACACACCTAGTTAAAACTCACCACATTGAGGCCAGGGACCAAACGTTGCCAGCTATAAGCAAAGAGAGCCTCTGCAGATGACTGGCCTGAAGGATAAAGCAGCCAGGGCACAAAAGTAGAGCGCATGCAGCACACATTGGAGACACTGCCAGCGTGCCGAGCCTTGGGGAACCAGGGACACTACATTGCAGGGTACCACATGACCCCTTCTTAGTAAAGCCGTGACCCTCAAGAACAAGAGATGTAGCTGACTTTCCTAACACAGAGAAACAGGCACAGCGACCTAGAAAAGGCACAGTGACCTAGACAAAATGAGAAAGCAGAGGAATTTGTCCCATCATTTATTGAGCAAGGAAAAAGAAAAAAAATAAAGCACAAACCATAAAAGTTTGATATGCTTGACTATGTTAAACAAACAAACAAACAAACTTCTGTTTATCAAAAGACATTATTTAAAAAGGCTACAGGGTCTGGCAAAAGATATTTGCAATTTACATAACTAATAAGGGATAACTATAACTATATATATGTATATATACGTATATATAATACGTATATATACATATATATAAAGATAATAAAGATAAGCCACCCAGCAGAAAATTGACCTGCTTTAAATTCTCCATCATAAGGATACTCCCTGGACTTGAGAAAAAAGTGGAGGACACCAGTGAGGCCCTTAACACAGAGGTAAGGAATAACATAACAGATAAAGAGCTCAATAAATGAAATGAGAAACACACTTGATGTGATGAACAGAGGATGGAAGAAGCAGAGAGATGAGTTAGTGACCTAGTAGAGTAATGGAAAGTAATCAAGCTGAACAAAAGAAAGAAAACAGAAAAACGAGAGTAGAGTTAGGGGAATTAGTGACTCCATCAAATGTAATAACATTTGTATCATAGGAGTCCCAGAAGAAGAAGAGAGAGAAAAGGGGGCAGAGTATGTGAAGAAACAATAGCTGAAACCTTCCCTAATTTGGGGAAGAAAACAGATATCCAGATACAGGGGGCACAGAGGATCCCTAACAAAATTAACAAAAACAGATCCACACCAAGACATATTGTAATTAAAATGACAAAATACAGGGGTGCCTGGGTGGGTCAGTTGGTTATGCATTCAACTCTTGATTTCAGCTTAGGTCATGATCTTACAGTTTGTGAGATAGAGCTTCACATTGGTCTCCACATTGTTAGTGGAGAGCCTGCTTGGGAATCTCTCTCCCTCTGTCTCTGCACCTCCCCTGCTCACACTCTCTCTTTCTCAAAAATAAATAAATATTAAAAAATAAATAAAATTACAAAACACAGTGATGAAAAAATATTAAAAGCAGCAAGACAAAATAATACAGTTACACACCAGAGAAGCCCCATAAGTCTATCAGTGGATTGTTCCACAAAAATTTTCCAAGCCAGAAAGGAGTGGCATGATATATTCAAAGTGCTGAATGGGAAAAACCTGCAGCCAAGAACACTCTACCCAGATAGGCTATCATTCAGAATACAAGGAGAGATAGTTTCCCAGACAAATAAAAACTAAAGGAGTTCATGACCACTAAACCAGCCCTACAAGAAGTATTAAAGGGGATTCTCTCAGTGGAAAGGAGAGATTTTAAAAAATGACAGTATGAAGGATTGGAAACACAGAAGCAGTAAAAATGAATATTTCTGTAAAACATCAGCGAAGGAACTGACAAAATAAAAGGATGTAAGGTATGATACCATATACCTAAAACTTAGGGAGGAGAGGAGTAAAAAATGCATTTAAATGTAAATGACCATCAACTTAATATAGACTGCTATATGCAGAAGAGGTTATATATAAACCCAATGGTAATCATATATCAAAAACCACTAATACATATGCAAAGAATAGAGAGAAAGAAATACAAATATATCACTAAAGAAAACCAGAAAACCATGAAAGAAATACAAGAATCAGAGAAAATCTTCAGGAACAACCACAAAACAAGTAATAAAATGGCAATAAATGCATATCTATCAATAATTACTTTGAATGTAATGGACTAAATGCTCCAATCAAAAGACATATGGTGACAGAATGGATAAGAAACCAAGACCCTATCTATATGCTGCCTTACACAAGAGGATGTGGTGAGGGGAATGCAAGGGGATGATGGTGACGATGTAGAGAAAGGGGAATGCTCTTATGCAAACTGGTGCAGCCACTCTAGAATACTGTATGGGGTTTCCTCAAAAAGTTAAATATAAAACTACCTTATGGTCCAGCAATCACACTACTAGGTATTTACCCAAATAATACAAAAACATCAAATCAAAGGGATACATACACGCCTGTGTTTATAGCGGCATTATTTGCAATAGCCAAATTATGGAAGCAGCCCAAATGTCCGTCCACTGATGAATGGATAAAAAACATGTGAATATATATATATATATATATATATATATATATATATATATATATATATGGAATACCACTCGGCGATGAAAAAGAATGAAACCTTGCCATTTGCAATGACATGCATGGAGCTAGAGAGTAAAATGCTAAGTGAAATTAGTCAGAAAAAGACAAATTCCATAGGACTTCAGCCATATGTTGAATTTAAGAAACAAAACAAATGAGCAAAGTGGGGGAAAGAGAGAGAGAAAAGCAAGAAACACACTCTTAACTATAGAGAACAAACTGATGGTTACCAGAGGGTAGGTGGGGGTGGGGGGAGGATGGGTGAAAAGGTGATGGGGATTAAGCAGTGCACTTCTCATGATGAGCACAAGGTGACCAAAATAAAAACATAAAAAAAAGATGAGCCAAATGCAATGTTTTAATCCTCATTTCAACAAGCTAAATGTAAACATTTTTTGAGACAATGCGGGAAATTTGAACATCAATTGATAATACTTATCTATAGTATTAGAGATTATTTTTATGGTGTGTGATGAAGACAGTTATTAAATTTTAAAGTTTTTATCCTTAAGATAGGGTGCCTGTGTGTCTCAGTTGGTTAAGTGTCTGACTCATGATCTGGGCTCAGGTCATGATCTCATGGTTTGAGTTCAAGCCCCGCATCGGGCTCTGCGCTAACAGTGCAGAGCAGGCTTTGGATTCTGTCTCCCTCTCTCTGCCCCTCCCTGCTTGTGCTCTTTCTCAAAATAAATAAACTTAAAAAAAACAAAGTTTTTATCCTTAAGTGATACATACTGAGGGACACCTGGGTGGCTCAGTGGGGTAAGCATCCGACTTCAGCTCAGATCATAATCTCTCGGTTTGTGAGTTTGAGCCCCACGTCCGGCTCTGTGCTGACAGCTCAGAGCCTGGAGCCTGCTTTGGATTCTGTGCCTCCCTCTCTCTGCCCCTCCCCTGCTCACACTCTGTCTCTGTCTCTCTCTCTCAAAAATAATTTTAAAAAATTACAAAAAGAAATCTCATCCAACCTTTTTTAGAATTATATTACATTTTCTGGTAAGTAAATTGTCTTGTCTGATATTTATTGCTCAAAGTTAAGAGAAGCCATACTTACTTGATGATCTGAGAGTTAAATCTGATGACTTATAATTTGATTCTGAAGTTAAAAAAAATGAAATCGTAAGAGGAAACGAGAAGCAAACCTTTTCAAACCCCAAATTTTTATTCTAAACTTGAGCTCCGGAAACACATCAAGGAACTTGGAGAAAAGTTAAAATGAAATTTCAGTTACAAAAGTTAGTGGTGAACAAATTCTCATGCCTTTTTCATATGTACAACAGTTTGGCTGTACTATAGTACTTGGGAATGCCCAGAGCCTTGAATATTTGTGTTTTAATTTTTTTTTTTAGGTCGACTCCATGTCCAGCGTGGAGCCCAGCACGGGGCTTGAACTCACAACCCTGAGATAAAGACTTGAGCTGAGATCAAGAGTCAGATACTTAACCAACTGAGCCACCAGGCACGTGTATGTTTTAATTTTGATTGTGTCATAGAGTTCATTTTATTTTTAATGTTTATTTATTTTTGACGGGGGGAGGAGCAGAGAGAGAGGGAGAGGGAGACAGAATCCTAAGCAGGCTCCGCCCTGTCAGTTCAGAGCCTGATGTGGGGCTCGAACTCACAAATCATGAGATTCGTGACAGAAAATCAAAAGTCCTGGGGTGCCTGGGTGGCTCAGTCAGTTGAGCATCTGACTTTGGCTCAGGTCATGATCTCACCACTCGTGAGTTTAAGCCCCGCGTTGGGCTCTATGCTGACAGCTCAGAGCCTGGAGCCTGCTTTGGATTCTGTGTCACCCTCTCTTTCTGCCTCTCCCCCACTTGTGCTCTCTCTCTCTCTCTCAAAAATAAACATTAAAAAATTTTTTTAAGTTTAAAATAAATAAGTAAATGGTAATCAAGTAAATGGAAAATTTCAATTTTCTGGCCCTGCCAGAATGGGAGATGAAGTATGTTGTGAAGCTTTTCAGCTTTCCTCTACCTTTAAACACTTTCATCTGTAACAGAGGCTCACCAAAGTACTGCTTTTCAGCCAAGGGCACAATACAACTCAGGATGATAGTGGAAGCAAATCTGGATGTGGGGACAAAGATCAATGGGGGAATGGGAGTTTGAAAAATTCTTTCAGGTAATTCTGACAAACCTTCCTTTCTTGAGGATTTCTACTTAGTCTGAAATACAGTAAGGCTAACTGGTGTTTGGAATGTAAGATTTCACTTTAAGGAGTTAGGGTTATAAAACTGGTGGACACTATGAGCACTAGGTATTATACATAGGGGATGAATCACTGGAATCTACTCCTGAAATCATTATTGCACTATATGCTAATTAACTGGGATGTAAATTTAAAAATCTAAAAAATAAAAAACACAAAATTGGTGTAAATGCTTGAACTCTTGTTTATTCAGAATATATAACCACAGCTAGCATTTAATGAGTGTGTACTATGTACCAGGCACCGTGCTGAGCACTTCATATGCTCACTGAATTTTCACTACAACCCTGACAGATGGCCGAACTTTAGCTGACTGCTCCAGGTCACACAGCTAGTAAGTTGTGGAAGCCACAGTATGACATTTAAGTCTGTATTTCATAATGTATTTTTTAAGTTTATTTATCTATTTTGAGAGAGTGTGAGTGGGGGAGGGGCAGAGAGAGAGAGAGAAACAGAATTCTAAGCAGGCTCTGGGCTGCCAGCACAAAGCCCCAGGCAGGGCTTGATCCCATGAACTGTGCATTCATGACCTGAGCTGAAATCAAGAGTCAGACACTTAACCAATTGAGCCATTCAGGCGCCCCTAAACCTGTATTTCAAACCACCACACTACCCTGTTTCCAACACATTTGGATCTGAAATGTGGGCTTTTGTTGAAATGTTATTTTTTCCTCCTAGTCCACAAAGAAGTTCTATTGGAATCTGGAGTTACAGCTGGCATTGTAGAAGGTTGAAGAAAGTGAAATGACTTGTAAACTTACCTCAAGAGAATGAAAATATGTTGCTCCAACTTTTCTTTCTCTTGTGAGATGGAAATCTGGCCTGTAACTTGCTTAGGATTCTTTCTTAAGATCTAGGAGTATTTAGGGGCGCCTGGGTGGCTCTGTCGGTTAATTTTCTGAATGTCATTTGTAAATTGGAGTAAATTGGAGACACATTTACTTTAAACAGGCCACACCCCTTTTCAGTTAGTTTCTTAACCAGGAATCTAAGAAACATCTGACATTATATACAGAATCTTATGTATATATTCATCTTTTTCTGAAGAGGTTGCAGAAAATTTGACCTATTTTCAAAATTGTGCATACCCCCAAATGGGTTAAGATTCATGATTTTAACCGGTGTTTGATAGATTTAAAGCTGCTTGATCAAATAGAACAAAGGTAAAAGTGAAACTTTCTTTTTTTTTTTTTTTTTTTTTTTACATTTATTTATTTTTGGGACAGAGAGAGACAGAGCATGAACGGGGGAGGGGCAGAGAGAGAGGGAGACACAGAATCGGAAACAGGCTCCAGGCTCTGAGCCATCAGCCCAGAGCCTGACGCGGGGCTCGAACTCACGGACTGCGAGATCGTGACCTGGCTGAAGTCGGACGCCCAACCGACTGCGCCACCCAGGCGCCCCGAAACTTTCTTGTTGATAAGGAATCAGTTGGTTTTGAACTTAAGAACTGAGGCCTAAGAATTTTTGCAATACTGGGGAAAATTCATCAAATTGTCTAAGTCAGGGATTGGGGAAGAGGCGGGTAGGCCTCCCTACCACTTGGGAGGCTTAAAAAACATCCTCCTCCCACTACCACCCCTCTTGAGAATCTGGCACCTTTTTTTTCTAATGAAAATGTTCTCTCTTAAACTCCCAGTGTATTGTGGAAGAAGCCAAAAAAACAAAAAGATCGGCTTAAACCCTTGCTTTCATGGCCATAATATATGCCCAATACTATGCTGATATTTATTTATTTATTTATTTATTTATTTATTTATTTATTTTTGAGAGAGAGCACAAGCAAAGCAGGGGCAAGATAGAGGGAGACAGAGAATCTGAAGCAGGCTCCAGGCTCCAAGCTTTCGGTGCAGAGCCCAAAGCGGGCCTCGAATCCATGAAACTGCAAGATCATGACCCAAGCTGAAGTCAGACGCTTAACCAACTGAGCCACTCAAGCACCACTATGCTGATATTATTGTAAAAGAGAGGCAGAATGTCAAAATTTAGGATAAAGAAATTTAGGAAGTGCATTGTCTAAAATACACAGCATCTAATACACTTACTGCTAATATACTCTCTTCTGATATACAGGTGGGAAAACTGAAGCAACATAGATCTGGCACCCTAGCTAATCTCCATTTCTCATCTGCAAATTCTTTTTCCTTCTGAAGTATTTAATAATGTCTCTACTTTTGAGCATTTTTTTGCTCCCGTTTTTCCAATATAGCCTTTTCCTCCCCTTAAAATATTCCTGATTTCTTAAGAAGAAAACAAAGGAAGAGTGAATAGTTTTGTGATCATTGATATTCCGTACTTTCCAATGTAATTGAATTCTGCTTCCTCTGTTATTTGACCATTTCTTACATAGATTATAGATAACTGAGTCAAGTGTACGGTTGATAGAAGATCTTATTATATAAGTGAGAGAGTCACAAACACAGGATTTAAGGGTTCATTTTTATTTTATTGTAAATCAGGATGGATATTTTAAAAATTTGGAAAGTTGTAAGATGGAGTTGATTGAAAAGACTCGATTCAAGTCCCCAAAATGTAGAGACCCTGAACCTATATAAGTAAAATTCAAAAGAAATGATTTTCAAAGTCTTACATCTTTTTAAAAATTTTTTTAATGTTTATTTATGTTTGAGATAGAGAGAGAAACAGAGCACGAGCAGGAGAGGGGCAGAGAGAGGGAGACACAGAATCTGAAGCAGGCTCCAGGCTCTGAGCTGTCAGCACAGAGCCTGATGCAGAGCTCGAACTCGCGAACCATGAGATCATGACCTGAACTGAAGTCGGACACTTGACCAACTGAGCCATCCCGCTGCCCCCAAAGTCTTACATCTTTTAATTTGCAGAATTTCTAATTTATATATAATATAAGCTGCTACAGTTTGCACATGACACTCATAAATAACAGGTGAGACACATAATACTAAAGGTAATTTAGTATTTTTAAAAACTTTGATTAAGTTGTTATGAACCAAAAAGCAAAGGAAAAATTTGCATTACTTACGTGATGATTTAAAAATTGTGATTCTAGGGGTGCCTGGGTGGCTCAGCCGGTTAAGCGTCCGACTTCGGCTCAGGTCACGATCTCACGGTCCGTGAGTTCGAGCCCCGCGTCGGGCTCTGTGTTGACAGCTCAGAGCCTGGAGCCTGCTTTAGATTCTGTGCCTCCCTCTCTCTCTGACCCTCCCCCATTCATGCTCTGTCTCTCTCTGTCTCAAAAATACATAAACATTAAAAAAAAATTTAAAAAAAACCTTTAAAAAAATTTAAAAAATAAAAAAATAAAAATAAATAAAAATTGTGATTCTATATGTCTTCTAAAGCACGTAGAGTTACCAAAAGATTATTAATATTATCGCTATTATTACTTTAAGGTACACTAAAGTATTTGAGGTATATTAAAGGCATATTACAATTATGATTATTATTGCAGGTGTAATTGAAAATGCACATTCCAAGCCCAGGAATTTGAATTTACACTAAGCGACCCCTACTGCCACTTTGATGTACACTAGTTTAAGAACAGCTGATACAGAGGCTAACATTACTTTGGGAATGTTGGTGGGTCACTTTCCCAAACCTCTCAGATCAGAATTACTTGGGCTGTCTGTAGAATACACAGACCACCAGTCCTCTTCCCTAGATATTCTGAGGGCTGAACTGGAGCCTAGGAACCAGTATTATTGTTGTTGTTGTTTTTAAAGTTTATTTTGAGAGGGGAGAGAGTGGCAGAGGGGCAGAGAGAGGGAGAGAAAGAATCGCAAGCAAGTCCACACTGTTAGTGTGGAGCCCGACACGGGGCTCGAACTCACAAACCTCGAGATTACGACCTGAGCCGAAATCAAGTGTCGGATGTTTAACCAACTGAGCCACCCAGGTGCCCCTAGGAACAAACTACCTTCAAAGCTGGGGGAGAAACAAGTGAGATTATTGAGGCAAATAATGTACTGTGGTACCTAACACCCAGGGACTGCACAAGAAATTTACACTACCAATAGGAAATAAATTGGCTATTTTTAGACTGATAAGGGACTGAAGATTTGGAAAAAGAAACCTGAGGGGCGCCTGGATAGCTCAGTCGGTTAAGTGTCCGACTTCGGCCCAGGTCATGATCTCACAGTTCGTGGGTTCGAGCCCCGTGTCGGGCTGTGTGCTGACAACTTAGAGCCTGGAGCCTGCTTCGGATTCTGTGTCTCCCTCTCTCTCTGCCCCTCCCCAGCTCATGCTTGCACTCTGTCTCTGTCAAAAATAAATACACTTAAAAAAAAATTAAAAAAAAAAAAAAAGAAACCTGAGGTTACCTTCTCCAGCTCCACTCCACTCCCACTGAAGTTTCTCACTACTTTTAGGATAAAGAGAAAACTCCTTGTTAGGGTCTCCAGTGCCCAGAGGCATGGTTTGCGCCCTTCCTACTGCTTATGTATATCCAACACCCATCCTTCTGGGTCTTGATTTAAAAGGGGCCATCTCCAGTCCAAGTACTTAATCTGTCTACCCTTTGTACCTCTCAACACGTTTCCTCATTTGTAAAATGAGAATAGTAATACCAATCTCCTAGGTGGCTCAGGATTAAATGAGGTCAGGTAAGAAAGGCTCTGTGCACAGAGGCAGGCATAGTGGATGACGGCTATTATTTAATGAAATCAAGCTCTGGGTCTACTTCCTCACAATCCGTTCTTCAACTCGCTTGCCATCTGGTTTCATCACTCATTCCAAAGATACTGTTTGCACTAGGCTCACCAACTACCAAGTCCAAAGGACAAATTTCAGTCCTTATATGATTGACCTTTCTGCAAGTAGTGGACATTGCTGACTGCTCTATCCTTTGAAATTCTCCTCTGGCTTCCATAAAACAGTGTAACCTGTTTTCTTCATACCTCTCTGGCCAGTCTTTTTTTGTTTTTTTTTTTAATGCTTTATTTATTTTTGAGAGACAGCACGAGCAGGGGAGGGGCAAAGAGAGAGGGAGGCAGAAGATCCAAAGCAGGCTCTGTGCTGACAGCAGCCAGCCTGATGCAGGGCTCGATCTCAGGAATCGTGAGATCATGATCTGAGCCGAATTCGGTTGCTCAACTGACTGAGCTACCCAGGCGCCCTCCCCACCTTTTTTAATGTTTTATTTCTCTGGCCAGTCTTTTAGAAAATCTTTTGTGGTTCTTTCGTTGCTGACCTTTTCAGATTTAAAAAATATACATATATTTAAAAATTTTTAAAGGTTTATTTATTTTTGAGAGAGAGGAGACAGTACGAGTAGGGGAGGGGCAGAGAGAGAAGGAGATACAGAATCCAAAGCAGGCTCCAGGTTCCAAGCTGTCAGCACAGAGCCCGATGCAGGGCACGAACCCACAAACTGCGAGATCATGACCCGAGCCGAAGTTGGACATTCAACCAACTGAGCCATCCAGGTGCCCCTAAAAAAATATATATATTGTAACTTTATCAAAGTAATACATGCGTATCTATACACCAATAACAGCAGCCCAGCAAGGTCTTCCTTGACCATTAAATTAGCATCCTCACCCCATATCCTCTCATATCACTTTGTTTTTTCTACATAGTACTTCTCACCCTTATTTACTTATTTATTGTCTATCTTTACTACATTGTATGCTCTTTGAGGGAAGGGGCTATGTTTTACTCACTGCTGTATTCAGAGCACCTAGAATAATGCCTGGCACCCACTAACTAGGCTCAACCAAGATTTATTGACCAATTGACTGAAATATCACCCACATTTAATCTGTCACTCATAGATACTACCTCCTACATTCTCTCAACCTCTGTCCACTGTCCGCTCTTTACAACCGACTGACTCAGAGCTTGCCGAAATGACTGCCACAACCATCTTCATCCCGTCCTCCTACAATCCATATCCCAAAGTGCTTCTAAAGTGATCCGAGTCCTTCCACAGATCCCTACTGTCTTTAGGATGAAGTCTCAATGGCAAAACACACAAAGCTCTCCGTGATCTGGACTGTGCTGAGTCTAGTTTCAGCTCTTGCCAGCCCCTTGCATGTGCACTGCGTTCTGACCATCCCCATTTACAGTCACATGCTCTTTGCACATGCCATTTTCTCTGCCTGGAATGATGCCCATTCCCCATCCCCAATGCCTTCCTTGCCTGGCTTACTCCTACCAGTCATTTCTGGGAAGGTCTGCCTTCCCCTGTTCCAGAGCTGGGGTTACATGTCCTCCTCTTTATCTTTACAGGACACCATACTCATCACTTCACTTATCACACTCTTGCGTGGACTCGCCCATCTCCAGCACTGTACTCAGCGCCCAGGACAGGGCTTGCTGCAGAGCAGTCGAGGAATCGTGATTGTAAGGAAATCCACCCATCTCTCTCTTATCTCTGGGTCTTCACCCCACACTGCCTTATGTTTTCTGACAGCTGTGCTGCTAAGTACCTTTGGAGACAAATCACACAATGACTTGGTACCATTTTAAGTCAACGTCTTTAACCTCATTTGGGCTGGTTCAACACCCAGCAATCCTTTTTTTGGATCCCGTCAGCTCCAGCACCCACTTCCTTCAGCGACCATTAAAAAACACAAATGAAAACAAAGAACAAAAAAGAAACACTTA
Organism: Panthera onca; assembly: GCF_046562875.1. Taxonomy (NCBI): domain Eukaryota; kingdom Metazoa; phylum Chordata; class Mammalia; order Carnivora; family Felidae; genus Panthera; species Panthera onca. Next base: position 71,345,016 of record NC_138357.1, read on the forward strand.
AATATAAGTAGAAGGATTTGTGGTGATAAGGGGCCCTACCCCCTCTTCACCTCACTGCTAGAGGTGCTAATGGCTTGAAGTGCCTCTTGCCACCCCATTTCCTTGAGTATGCACACACAGATGTATACCCCCAAATGAAATCAAACATCATTGCCTATTATTGGTCTGATTTTTTTCAAGAATATCTTCCTGCATTAGTACCTATTGATCTTCTTCATTTTTTTTTTTTTAACAGTTGCATGCTTTCCCACTGAAGGGCTATGCCCTCATTCAATCTCTGTGCAACTGTCAGGCACGTAGCTAGTTTCCCGTTTTTCATGACCGCCCTTTAGTAGTTCAACACTGTTATTCAAGCTCCTGTCCCATTTCCACATTTTTTGCAAGGATCTTGCCTATTTCACAGAGCAAACAAAGCCAGAAGGTGGGAACTTCTCCAACTTCCCAACTCCCTTATCTCCACACAGATCTAAAACTACATCCATCCTGGGGTGCCTGGGTGGCTCAGTCGGTTAAGTGTCTGACTTCGGCTCAGGTCATGATCTCACGGTTCATGGGTTCGAGCCCCGCGTCGGGCTCTGTGCTGATAGCTCAGAGCCTGGAGCCTGCTTTGGATTCTGTCTCCCTCTCTTTCTGCTCCACCTCTCTCAAAAAAATTAGTAAATGTTAAAAAAAAAAAAACAAAACTACATCCATCCTTTGCTCTCTCAGGAGAAAGAGACCGCTTCTACAGAATGGATTGCTAGCCATGCTGCCTAACATTCCCTCCTGTGCTCACGCAGGGCTTCCCAACAGTTCTCCCGTGTTTTTTTTCCTAACCCCTTTCTCTATTGCTTTCTCCCCCAAGCTTATAGAAGCATGTGTACTTACTTTCCAATTTTAAGACTCTCCCCCTTTTCTGCCTCACAGCCTAGCTTCTTTTTTTTTTAAGTTTATTTTTATTTATTTTGAGGAGAGAGCACGAACTGGGGAGGGGCAGAGAGAGAGAGAGAGGGAGAGAATCCCAAGCAGGCTCTGAACTGTTAGTGTAGAGCCCGATGTGGGGCTGGAACTCACAAACTGAGATCACGACCTGAGTTGAAACCAAGGGTCAGATGCTTAACCGATTGAGCCACCCAGGTGCCCCTCACAGCCCAGCTTCTTAAGAGTAGTCTATGACCTCGGGGCGCCTGGGTGGCTCAGTCGGTTAAGCATCTGACTTCGGCTCAGGTCATGATCTCATGGTTCAGGAGTTCAAGCCCTGCGTCAGGCTCTGTCTTGACAGCTCGGAGCCTGGAGCCTGTTTCCAATTCTGTCTCTGTCTCTCTGCCCTTCCCCCATGTGCTCTCTGTCTCTCAAATATAAAACATAAAAAAAAAATTTTAAGAGTAGTCTATGATCTCTAGTGTCACTCCCCTCATCTTCCATCTGCTCCCCACCCTACTGCTGGCTGGCTTCCAGTCTCACTACTCTACAACTGCTTTTGCTAGCTAGGGTCTCCTGGGACCTCCAAGTTGCCAAAGCCAAAGGCTCTCGCTCAGGCTTCCTGTGACTTCACCTCTCTGTGGCACCCATGTGATCTCCACCACCCCTTAAAATTTCTTTGGTTTGAGAAGTACCACTTTTCCAGTTTTCCTTCTATTTCTGACCACACCTAAATACTGGTCTTCACCAGAATTCTGTTGTCCTGCTCCCGAGGTTACACAAACCCTAAGCTTTCTACCTATTTTCCTTTAAACTTACATGCTTCTAACCAAACTTACTGATTTTCTCTGACCTTCCACCCTCAACCTATGAATAGTATCACCACTTACCCAGTCACCTAAGTCAGAAACCAAGCTTCCACTCTTTCACTTTCCATTATGCAGTCACCAAAGTGTCCCTCTCATTACGCCCCTACTGCCAATGCCTCGGCCAACTTGTTTTCATCATCTCATCTGGCATCAAACCACCCTCCCGGGTCCATCTGTTTTCACACTGTGGCCAGCGTGATCTAAGATGAGCATTTGGGGGCACCTGAGTGTCTGTGGTTGAGGGTCTGACTCTGGATTTCAGGGCATGATCCCTGGGTGGTGGAATCGAGCCCTGTGTCGGGCTCTGTGCTGAGCATGGAGCTGGCTTGGGATTCTCTCTTTCTCCCTCTGGCCCTCTCCCCTGCTCGCACTCTCTCTAATTAAAAAAAATAAGGGGTGCCTGGGTCGCTCAGTTGGCTGAGTGTCCAACTTTGGCTCAGGTCATGATCTCACGGTTTGTGAGTTTGAGCCCCATGTCAGGCTCTGTGCTGACAGCCTGGAGCCTGGAGCCTGGAGCCTGCTTCGGATTCTGTGTCTCCTTCTCTCTCTGCCCATCCCCAACTTGTGCTCTGTCTCTGTCTCTCAAAATTAATTTTTTTAATTAAAAAAAAATTTTTTTAATTAAATTAAAAAAAATTCATATGTGGATCTTGAGAAACTTAACAGAAGACCATGGGGGAAGGGAAGGGGAAAAAAAATTGTTATAGAGAGGGAGGGAGGCAAACCACAAAGACTCTTAAATATAGAGAACAACAGCAAAAAAAAGCATACATATATATATATATATATATATATATAGAGAGAGAGAGAGAGAGAGAGAGAGAGAGGGGGAGGGAGAGAGAGAGAGAGAGAGAGAGAGAGAGAGAGAACAAACTGAGGGTGGACGGGGTGGGGGCGAGAGGGAAAATGGGTGATGGGTACTGATGAGGGCACTTGTTGGGATGAGTGCTGGGTGTTGTATGTAAACCAATTTGCCAAATCATATTAAACACATAAATAAAATTAAAAAAATAAAAACAAAACGAACATTTGATCCTGAGATTTGTAATGACTATACTACACATGCTCTGTCTACTCCACCCATCCTCAACTAATTGTTCCATGAACAGACCGTGCAACTTCATGCCCCGAAGCACTGCTCCCTCTGCCAAGAATGCCCTCTCCCCTCTGCTCCCTTCTGTCTGGCAAACTCCTACCTACTCTTCATGATCCATCTCAAAGGTCTCCTCTGTGAAACCTTCCCATCCTTACTCCACAAGCAGAGTTGGAAACTCCTTCCTGTCACCACAGATCCTTGTTAAGTATTTATTGCAATGATCATGTCTTATTAAACTTATTTATTTACATGTCTGTGTCTCATTATAGACCTTAAGTTCCTTGCAATCAGAAACTAGACCTCACTTTTGTATCAGCATCAGACACACTGCTTGATAAAGACAGGGGGCTTGATAAATGTTGAGTGAACAAATGAATGAATACCATGTACCCGCGCCCAATCTCCCAAACCAAAATTCTGTCATCTTCCATTCCTCTTCTTCTGCCTCTGAATGCCAACTGGTCATTAAGTCCTGTTGATTCTGCACCGCCTGCTCCCCTGAAGATCTCTCAAATTCATGCCCCTCCTCCCTATCTTAATGTCACGGCTCTACACTGGGCTCCATTTCCCCTTGCTTGAACGAGATTTGTCCCCCTCCAAACCACTCTCCACACTATTGCTGGATTTTTTTAAACTTTATTAGAAAAATAGTACATACTCATAAAAAAATTTTAGGCAATCCAGAAATAAAAGCACAATACCTTCCCAGTATACATAAAGCTATATTGCCCCCTCCCCTCCAATCCCAATACCCGGAGGTTATCACTGTGAACAGTTTAGCATACCTCCTTTCAAATCTTTTCCTTTGCATATACAAGTATATACACACACATAAATACACACGTGGTTTGGGCTTTTACAAAAATGGGGTCACAATTGTCTGTTACATATGGTTCTTCAATTTCTTTCATCCAATGTACAGAAAATTTCTAAAACACAAATCTGATTCAATCATCCCACCAGAATTCATCATTTCCCATAATATATAAATCACACTTATTATCGTCAAGGATATGCTTCCTGCGTCTTTCAGGCTCATCTCTAGCCATTCCAGCATAAATCACCTCTCATCCTTTCTGGGACAAGGCAGGCACAATCAATCAATCTAGGAACACACTTTGCTATCTCTAGACTTCGGCCTTTTCACTTCATGTTACACTCTGCCTGGACTTTTCTTTATCTGGCAAGCTCCTACTGATTCTTCAACCGTCAGCTTACAAATTACCTCTAGGAAGACTTCCCTGGTTTTTCCGAACATGATTACTCCTCTGTTTTCCCCTATACTTTGTGTCTAGCTTCTTAATTGCACTCATCGCAGAGCACTGTAAGGATTTATAAACATGCTTTGAATTCCACTCCCCCTCCCCCAACACGAAGGCGAGCTCTTCCGGCAAAAGCAACGTGTCGTCTTTACCTTTACATCTTAAGGATCTGACAGAGTTCTTGTCATGGAGGAGACGCTCAATAACAAATCTCTTGAGGATGTTATGATTCTGGGAACATTTACCTAATACCTACTATGCATAGGCCCATGTTCTAAGCATGAAAAGAAACAGAAGACATAGTCTTTGCCCTAAGGAACCCTTTCCCCTGGGGAGGAGGGGGACAGAACACATTCACAAGGCAACGGATCATTTCTGACATATAGGCCGTTTCAAAGATTGGTAGCCATTTGCCTCATCATATAATCGAATAAATAATAAAGCCACGGGCAGTCTGTCCGATAGGTTTATGTGTTTACTGGGGCGCAGAGCCCACCAGAACCCAATTCTCTGTCCCAGCAAGGGGGCTGTCACCCGTTCCAGCCTGCAAATTACAAAGCGGAGATGACAGCACGCTTGGCAAATTTTGAAGACACCAAGAGGACAGAAAGTTGTTATTCCTTTCATCATTTATCCTCCTTCCTGAGGGAAAAGGGGTACCGAGAGCAGTAAGTAGAGCTAAAGGAGGGTGCTGGAAGCAGAAAAGATTGCTCTCCTTTTGTCAGTGGTAGGGGAGAAGGGGTTGCTTGGTTTTAAATCACAGTGTGGCACTGCCCCAAGAAGATCAGAAGAGGTGACTTATTATGATTTATTTACTATTTCTTAATAAATTAATCCAGTGATTTCAGGATCAGACACCATATAATCATAAACAAATCAGGGAAGGTGAACCGCCTAGGCTGGAGACCAGGAAAGGCTGACCAAGGAGGCCCAAAGGAAGCCTCATTCATCAGAGTCCAAGTCACTGTCCCCAGCAATGGAGTGGAAATCCTCACTGTCCTCCTCGTCCTCTGACAGGTGGACCTGGCTTAGTACACTCGGCCCAGAGCGCTGCTCTTCTTCCTCATCTTCTTCCTCCTCTGATACCTCATACCCACCGATGCTGCTGAAGCTTGTGTCTTGGGTGTTCGACTTGGGGTCAGGCTCCTCATAGCTCCCATAACTGAGAAGAGAAACATGTCATCTCTCAAGCTCGGGCACCATCCTCTAGATGACCAGTCCTGTTCTCGGTGCCACCGAGGGATCAGCCCATCTCACCTCCCCTGGACACTAAAATGACTCATTCTGGACTGTTCTACAGGTCCCCAAGAGGAAAACGATCCCGTTCAAAACATCGCCCTGCCAACTTCAATATACATTAAGAACCCGAAATAAAGCGCGCCCAAACACCACACTGCCAGCTTACGGGGCCATACATGTTCTCACAGCCTCATGGTTTCATGTACCATTTATAGCTTCACTCATCTGTGTTTCTAATTAGTCAACAGTGTTGAAGATTCTACTTCTTCAACAGATCTTCTCTCTGTCCCCTCCTTTCCACCTCTACTCTGCCTGCCTTAGCTTAGTCCCTTGTTTTCTCTGGCCTGCACCACTGAACTCAGTCTTCATGCCTCCAGTCCTGCTCTCCTCCAATGAATTCTTCACACTTCCGCCAGAGTGCTCTTTATTTTTTGTTTATTCTTAATTTTACTTTAAAAAAAATCACACAAGCAATGCATGTTCACTGGTTTTAAAAAAGACAGAGTAAATACCAGAAAAAATGAGAAACAGTCATCAAGAACTCCACCACCCAGAGATAATCTACTAGGGTATATGACCTTCCAAATTTTTTTTCTGTGTACTTCACTTAGATGCTTAACCATTTTGTTACTTGACAAAATTGGAATACTCTACAAGGTCTTTTAGGAATCTGCTTTTTTCACTAGTGATTATAATGACCATCTTTCCACATCAATAAACATACATCTAGAGCATCATTTTGATAGCTGTATGGTGTTCTGCTATACGGCTGTAACAGGGTTTATGCAACAAGTCTCTCACCAGGCTATTTAAGCTGTCTCCAACTTTCCCACTATTAAAAACAGTGCTGTGATGAAACTCCTTGTACAAGTGTCTTGATGAAGGTGTTTTATTATTGCCATAGGATAACTTCCTAGACATGGAACGATGGGGGCCAAAGGGAATGCCCATTTTTTAAAGTTTTTGGTTTATAAGGATAAATTGCTATACCTCTCTCACACCCACCACGGTATGTTTTTCCTCACGTTCTTCCAACCCTGGGCATTATCACTCATTTTCATCTCTCAATCTTAGAGGCAAAATATTGCATTTCGTGGTTTCACTGACTTTCTCTGGTTCTTAGGAACATTATTTTTTTCACAGTTATGGGCCATTTGCATTTCTTTTGGGGTACAGAGCAATCGTTCCAAAATGTAGATCTGCTACTACCTCTCGTTCAGTGTCTGCCCCAAACTTTCAGACTCGTCATGATTTGATCCTTACCTACCTCTTTAAATCGGTTCCATCACATGGATCATGGATCAAAAGCTCCAGCCATGGAGCTGCCTGCATTCTCTAGAATTGTTTCATGCCTCCTATGTTGTTCTGGCTCTCTGAAGTGCCCTTTGCTTTCTTCTTCACCTAGCTAAATTCCTAGTCTGAGTTAGCTCAGTTTCCTCCTCTAAGTGGCTCCCCTTCCCCAATCCTACCCAAGTCCCAGAAAAACCCTGTGGTTACCTGTCACAGCACTTTCACGTCACACTACGATTGTCTATTTACCTGCTCTAAGTTTCCCAGTAGCCTGAACTCCTTGAAGGAAGGGACCGCATCTTACTTGCTCTTTAAGTTGTGATATAAATATTTGCTTAATGAGTCAATAAAGACCCTAACTGCTTGTTGCATACCTCTGGCTAGATGTATCTGACATGTCTTAAATCTAACGTATCCAAAGACAAATTCATTTTCTCCTCCTTTCCCACCTCATCTAATACCTGTTCTTCCTCTTTCCTAGCTCAGTGACATTCCCATTCATGAAATATCTTACTTCCCTACCTCCTGAATGCAACTGATCTATCCTCTCAACAGCTCTTGTATGTCCCTTCCTTTCCCCCACGCTTCTAACACATCCCAGTTGAAATCCTTACCATTGCCCTAGAGTTATTTAACACATAAACCTTCCCTTTCCTTGAAGTGATGATCCCCATTACCCAAACTCCAAATGTCTCAACATGCCATTTAAGGTCCTCTGCAATATAATCCCCTGCTACTTCTGGAGCCAACAACCTCCCAACAACCTCCCTTTACTCGAGAACATCCTTCTTCTATTTCAGTGAGCCTCTGAACATACTGTCCCGTCTCTAAGGATTTCCTCACCTGCTGCCACTTTTCTACTTAATAGACACCTATTCAGCCTGTCAGGTCCAGTTCAAATGTTCCCTCACCTGCAAAACGTTCCGTGATCACTCCAAGCAGAGTGAGGTACTCCCTCCTCAGTGGTGACTTGGCACTTTGTACTTAACTTATGCTATAGCACTTAGCACATTATATCCAATGATTTTGTTTGCATCAGCTTCCTCCACTAGACTGTGAGGTCCTCAAGGGCAGGATATGGCTTGCTCCTCTGTGTATCCTCAAGGGGCTAGCACAGTGTCTGGCTCTAGGTGCTCAGGAAATCTCTGCTGGATGAAACTAATCTGATGCTGGGCCCTCTGACATCAGAGCTGGGCACTGATGCCACAGCCCTGTAGCACATTGCTGCCAATTACCTGATGTTGCTATCCTCCAAACCATGAGAAGCCTCCCCACCGTCTCCGTCATAGGACATCATGCTTTCTTCATTTTCCATGCCCATCCTTGTGTTCTCCTGAAGCATGCGGGGCTGTTTGGGTCTTATCCCACCAGACCCCACATCAGAGTCACTTCCGCTTTCACTCAGCTGGATAGCTGTGAAAAGAAGGAGGGCCTGAGATAAGCTTGACAGAATTAACATCTTTGGCTTGGTCTTCCAAAACTAGTTACGGCCATATATCCACACAGGCACTGTGGATCCCTCACCTCGGAGTGCCTAGGGACAATATCGGCAAGACCGTAGTTTGGAAACAGGACCCAAATAACCACTTCCTTTTCTCATTGCAGTCCAATCTTGGTTATTTTTCCCCCATCATCTCCTACACTTTTTCTCTGCCACTGCCAGTAATTGACAAAATAAACCAAGAGGGATTTTTTTTTTTAATTGAAGTATAATTGACATACAATGTTGTATTGGTTTCGGGTGTACAACACAGTGATTTGACAATATACATTACACTATGCTTACCACAGTGTAGCTGCCATCTGTCAACATGTAATACTATTACAGTATCACTGACTAATTCCCTATGCTGTGCCTTTTATTCCTGTGACTTATTCATTTCATAACTGGAAGACTGTACCTCCCACTCCTCTTCACCCATTTTCCCTGCCCCCCACCCTGCTGCGCTGCGGCAGCCATCGGTTTGTTCTCTGTACTTATGAGTCTGTTTCAGCTCTTTTTGGTTTGTTTTGTTTCGTTTCTTAAATTGCACATGAGTGATCATATGGTATTTTGTCTTTCTCTGACTTATTTTACTTAGCATAGTACCTTCTAGGTCCATCCATGTTGTCGCAAATGGCAAGATCTCATTCTTTCTTTTGGTTGAGTAAAGCGGGGTCTTTCTTATTTTCCTTCCCTGTTACGAATATAATACTTCTTTCCCATCTTCGTCAAGTATTCAACTCACAGATGTTACTCAGGCATTGCCTTTCCCACTGTCGTCTTTTTCACTCTCTAGGTTATATCTCTTCACCTCCTCTAAGGCTAATGAATGTAATCCTACAAGTGAGTGCTCAGTCCTCTGAGTCTAGTAATGGGACTGCAAGAAAAGAGCAGCTTCTGGTAAGAGCGTATGTGGCTGGGAGTTTCCTCTCCAGTCCTCAGGGTGCTACCGTGAGCTACCCGGAACAGAAACCAAGGAACACGACTTACCGGAGAAAGGATTATCTCCTTCTTCGTCACTGCCGGCATCTTCCTCATCATCTTCTCCTTCAGACATAAGCAAATCCTCATACAGGACACTGGCTTGAGGCTGCTGCACAGTTCCTTCCTCTTCATCTGCGAGATCACCATCTGCATCTTCACCTTCCTGAACAAGACCAGTTGGGGTCAAAGTCCCATCAAGGGACCGAGTGAGAGACCACAAGCCACCACCAGCACCACCCTTGCTGCCTCACAAGAAGTTAAGTAATTGTGGTGGATAGATTGGTTTAGCTGATTCCAAGGATTAAAGTCGGATTGGGCCTCACTATGGAGACTCTCTGGTATCACCCTGGGATTTGCCTGCCCTGTACTAGTGGGGCTCCTATCATATAAGGGCATAATGTAACCATAAGCTTTCTGTAAGCATACTCACTGGGGCTGGAGTCTTAGGTTTCCCATCCTCCTCCTCATCATCATACCCTTCAATATCTACATCAGAGTCTTCCTCGCCCAGCCTACCTCGGCCCTGGCGCATCTGAGTAAGGAACACAAATAGCACATCATTGAGGGACGTGCCTGTAGGAGGAGTTAACCAAAGGCTCTCACCCAGGACGGATGCTCCTCCCTGATATCCCAGCCAACCGCACAGCTAGTGGGGGCTGTTTACATAGCTCAAGGCATGTGTGCTTCGTCCCATTCATTCTTTGGAAATCACTGGTAGAGTTAAAACAACAACAACAACAACAACAACAACAGACTCAAAGAATAGGAAGGTCCTTGGTCTACTCTTGCTGTATCATCACAAGGAGACTCTTCCTTCCTAACTGAAGCTTTCCTTAGCTTCTGTCAGATTCTCTGGGACAGAAAAACTGTCCTGGGTTTTGTACTCTCCAGTGGAACAAATCTCCTGACTGAGGTCAGCTGATACAGCCAGTAAGATTTTTGGCTTCAGAAGAGGAGTATCTTCTGACACCTCTAGAACAGGCCAATCTCTCAAATTTAATTGAATTTCATAAATAATTTTAATTTAGATTTAGCATACATACAGTACAGTAGCAGGGCCAATTATTTTGAACTCTGTCTCTGAATGCAGTTAGTTGGTCTTTCTAGTCACCTGTGAGGTTGCTCTGATGCCTCATACACTTTTCATACTTGTGCCTTCCCTGAAGTTCTGTTGTGCCTGACTCTGCCCGTGGGGGCAGACAGAAGACAACGCAAGTCATGTGACCTGCCACCAGCCTGCCTTGAAATCACATTGGTAAGGCTTCATTCTTAGGGCCAAAAGGGCCTAATCATCCATGATACATGTCATATATCACCACCATTCTCCCACTCCCCACCAAAGCATATCACCAATGTCATGAAGAGAAAAAGAACATCCTACCTGTGTCACCTGCTTTTCTGGAGTGGCAGCAGCGGGAATGTCCAGGACAGACATATTACTCTCATCTTGAAACACAGAGGCATCCCGAGACATACTGAGGGATGTGTTGGTGTCATACAAATCAGGAGGCTGTGGCACAAATGTACAACTTAGCTTCTATTTAGGAAAAGGGAGTAAGAAATACAGAACTCCCCTTTAGAGCATTCACTGCAGAAGAAGGTCATGCAGAGCAATCCATTTAAAGAGAAAATAGTTTGACACAGCTTTGTGCACAGGTTTTTGGGAATCTTTCAAATGCTGCTCATTCTAGCAGAGAGGCATCTGATGTATATGATCTGAAGCCTGAAGTGGAAAAGCATCAAAGCTATGGGGCAATTCTATGTCCCGACAGCCTTTCTGCTCAATAACCTAGTGTCTTCTAAGCCTTGCCTTATTGTTTTCAGACCTGGGGCTTCGTACCTGTTCAATTTTGACTGGCTTAGAGACATCTAACAGGAAATGGGATAAAGGAATTGCAATTCCAACAAGAGCATGTAGTGGGTTAATCGTTTATGAGCTCATCAGAGGATGATGCTATGAGGCAAAATGGTGTGGTGAAAAAACGTGGGCTTTGGAACAAAACATCCTGGGTTTGAGTCCTGGCTCCACCACCTGCTAGGTGAGTAACTTCAAGAGATTATTTAATCACTCTAAGCCTTGGTTTCCTCAATTATAAAACATGGGTGATAATGTCTGCCTCCTAAGGTTGTTGGGAGAATGAAGAGGTATGTGTAAGCTCCTTACCCTATGCCTGGTATTCAATAAATTATAGATCCCTTCCCTCTTCCCTGTCCTGGAGAGAACAGGGATTTAGCAAATGGACTTTTCAGTGACAGGAGGGCAGGAGGAACTGACAGACAACAGGCTGGAGAAGTAAGAAAGAGTTCTCTAAAAATCTGGCGAAGGGCAGAAATATTACGCGGCTGTTTAAAAATCACGTTTTCAAAAACTATTCTCTCTCTGCCCCTCCCCTGCTTGCTCTCACAGTCTCTCTCAAAAATAAATATTAAAAAACTTTAAAATAAAGTGTGTCTATATACACTTGTGTGCACATGCACACACACACACACATATCACACTGCAGATTTGAAGGAAACAAACCAACATGTTCACAGCGATTGGTTCTTTCTGAATGGTGGACTTAACTCTAGGTAATTTATTTCTCCTTTATTATTTCCAAATGAACATGTTGCGTTTAACAAAAACCCCACATTGGTGTTACTTTGTGGGTTTTCTTTTTTTTAAAGCAAACAAGCAAGGCTGATTGAAGAGGGTTTTGGAGAAAGAGAGGCAAAACGGAATTGAAAGCATTCAGAGCAGATAAACTCGTGGCTGAACAGAAGAGAAGATCAGGGAATGAGGGGCTAGTGGGAAACTGCAAAGTGAGCAATTTTAGATAGTGTTAAGCAGAATGTGAGATGCAACACGAGAGCAGTAGAAACAGCTGAGTGAAAATACAGTCTTGACTACCACCATTTAAGGCCGGAAGTAACGTATGATTACTGTTATGTTTCTATACAACCAGAATTACAACAGGTTAAACTTACACAAACACGCTTTCGTAACATTTGGGTTTGAAAGTCGTGATGAATAAGGACAATTACTCAGACTCATCTTCCTCAGGGTAAGGGAAAACGCACCGGGCTTACATTTCAAGATGTGTATATGAGTGAAGGCAATGGCGAGAGGGCGACTTGGGAGTGATGAAGAGGCACCATCTACGCCCTACTCTTCATGGGAGCCCCTGTGACTGGCCTGGGCAACAGCTCCAGCTCAGGAGGGAGAACAGTGGCCAGGCTCTCCTCATCCACCTGAGGCCATGTGGGAGCAGGAGGAAAAGAAAGGAAGATAACTTTTGGGTCTAAGGGTTTGATTCACAGAGGACTAGGTTTCCACTGTCACAGACTAGAGCAAACCGCGTGCCACTCCGTGGCTACACTCTTCTGAGGAATGACAGCCAAAACCCAGGCTTTAACTTACCAGAAAGGGCCTTGCAGGAGCTGTGGGCCTATTAGCAAAAAGGGCCTTCCTGGGCAACATCACTCACCCAAGCCCCCCAGCCCCAATCTGCCCACATACTCCAAGAGCCTTCCCTTGTTCTGGGCCTGGAAGAAGTATCTTAGGGCTCTTTATACTTGGCCCCTCAGCCACCTAGGTTTTGGGGTGAAAGAGAGTAAAAGACAGAGAAGGAGGGTGCACGAATGAGATACAAACAGCAAGAGTCCAACACAGAGCACACAGGTGGCAGTATCAGTTCAGAGTAGAATGAAAAAAAGTTTTCCGGTGGGAACAGGGAGGATTTTGCATTAAAATATTTGGCTAAATTTGAAAGGGCTCCTCAGAACTTTGTAGACAGTTGTCATACAGACAAGGAAGCATTTACTGAATGTCTACTACGTGCCAGGCAAATTAACTCATTTGATGTTTATAATCATCTCAGAAAGTACATTTTAGAGAAGTGAAGACAGAGTTAAAGGGCTTAACTCCCCAAGTTCACAAAGCTAGGTAATAGCAGAATTAAGATTCAAACCCAGGCGTGTTTCATCGCCAAAATTCATGTACTTCCCACTTTACCACAGTGCCTTCAATACAGAAACCAAGCACCAGCCATATTCTGATAAGTCCTATTCTTGAAATCTGGAAACATACTCTCTCTTATGTCCAAAATTTTCAATATATTCAACACAAAGACTATGAATTTCTTATTAATCTTGCTCCCTACTCTTTTGACATGTAACTTTAAAAAAGTTATAAATGTTACCAGTCTTCATTTATAAGGAAAAGGAGTCAATCCAGGAAAATGGGTGACGTCTGAGCTACACTGAGATACCTCAGAGGGAATGAGTCATCAGGCCTATAAGGCACAGGAACAACGTGGCCAATGTCTGTAACTGAGAATTCTATACTTTAGGGAAGTCTTCGAGCCCCATTTCATGGGCAAGGGAACTCCAGAGACTCCAGAAGACACGTTTGGCCATGGCAGTCAGGAATCTGGTATTTGTGAACACTGCCTAAACAACTAAGGCCCCACCCCACTCATTCATCCCACACCTGCTTCTTCTGGATTCAACAAGGCCACCAAGACCCATGGCCCTCACTCACCTTAGCCTTTGAGAAGACAAGAAAGCACACGAAAGGCATATGAAGAGGAAGGACAGAGAAGAAGGGTATCTCAGTAAATGTATCTGTTAACATGCTCCCAATTTCCCAAACTAATAAGCAAACTATAAGAGGCAGTTCTTAGTCTTCAAACTCACCTGAGGTGTGTAAGGCCCTGGAGTCATGGGGTCCAAGCTTTCTAATTCTGCTTCCTCCAAAGCAGCTTCCTTAGCTGTACATATATCCTTCTCGAGTTGAGTCAAATGCTCATCATACTGAGAAATAAGGAATATTAGTGAATTCACTGAACATGTGTCTTAGGCACTGGGGATATAAAAGTAAACAAAGCAGACAAAAATCCTTGTCTTCATGGACCTTATTTCCAGTGGCAGGTCACATACGATAATTACAGTAAATCATTACATAGTTTGTTAAGAACATTTAGTGCTAGTCAGGAAAATAAAGCAGGAAAGGAAATAAGGGATGAGGGGTGAGGTTGGGGGGGCAGGAGGTTACATTTGAAAATCAGATAGGCAGGGAAGGCCTCCTCACCCAAGGGAACAAAGAGATTCCAGGATGCTACATCCCAAGGGGACCCCCTCCCTACCACGTACCTCAGTCAGTGTCTGGTAACAGACATTCACAATTTCCTGGGCAGTCTTAGTATACTGACTTTCGGGCCCTACAAAAGAAAGGAAAATGCCATGACCTTTGCAGACTTCAGTTCCAGAAATTTATTTCTGGCACTGGCAGTAGTGTCCCATGGTATCCTAGCCTCAAATCATGCTTCGGCTTTAACTTGGACTCTTGCTCTAATTTTGGAGGTGGAAAATTTCAAATCCATACCAAAACGGAGACACTAATATGATGAACTTTCATGTACCCATTACCCAGCTTCAATGATTACCAATACAGGATTAGTTTCATTTCATTTAAACCTCAACGTTTACACTCCTCCCAAATTATTCTGAAGCACATTCCAGTATCATTTCTGAAGCAAATTCCAGTATCATTTCATTTATTTCATCCACAAATTGTTTTAGTACATGTCTTTGAGGACTCTTCTTTTTTTAAAAGGTCCTATCTATCTATCTATCTATGGAGAGAGTATGCGTGCGCAGGAGAGGGGCAGAGGGAGAGAGGGAGAAGGAAAGTGAAGGAGAGAGAATCTCAAGCAGGCTCCATGTGCAGCACAGAGCCAGAGGTGGGGCTCAATCACATGACTCTGAAATCATGACCTGAGCTGAAATCAAGTCAGATGCTTAACCAACTGAGCCACGCAGGCATCCTTTTGAGGACTCTTCTAAAATATACTCCATATGATATTACAGTGGTAGATATGTATCATTATACATTTGTCAAAACTCACAGAATGTACACCTAGAATGAACCCTAATGTAAACTATGGGCTTTGGGTGATTATAATGTGCCAATGTAGGTTCAGCAAATGTAACAAACATACCACTTTGGTAGGGGATGTTGATGATGGGAGAGCCTATGCATATGTGGAGGTAGGGGGTATATGGGAACTCTGTACCTCCCACTCGATTTTTCTCTGAACTGCTCTAAAAAATTGAATCTATATTTATAAAAAAAACAAACCAACTATATTACATCTGAAATAACTCACAATAATTCTTTAATATTATTAAATACCCAGTCAATATTTAAATTCCCCAATTGTTTCATAAAGGTTCTTTTACATTTGATTTCTTTGAATCAAAATCCAAATAAAGTCCACGCATTGCTTCGAGACACTTTTACCAGTTTGGTGATTCTTTTTTTTTTTTTTTTTTAAGTTTATTTATTTTGAGAGAGAGAACGAGCAAGTGGGGGAGGAACAGAGAGAGAGAGAATCCCAAGCAGATTCTGCACTGTCAGCATGGAGTCCAACACGAGGCTCAAACCCACAAACCGTGAGATCATGACCTGAGCTAAAATCAAGAGTTGGACACTTAACTGACTGAGCCACCCAATTTGGTGATTCTTAACTAGACTATACAGTTCCCCCATGGCCTTTGTCATAGGTTGCAGACTGGTGGCTTGGAAGTCAATCCAGTTTTGTTTAGCCCACATAAAAAATCATTTCAGTTTGTGAAGACAGATTGAGCTATACACCTATAACATAAACACTTTTTTGTATGTAAATTATACTTCAATAAAAAGTTTAGAAAAATCGTACTTAGTTGACAATGTTTAATGAGCAAGAAATTTCATGTAAAACCCCAAATGTCTGGCTTCTCTTGAAGAATGAAAAGATGTGGCCACACAGAGCCATCATTCCCACAAAGCACCAATGGGCCAGGGCTGAGGAGCAGCTGCCCCTTTTAGATAAGGTGTGTGTTCTGCAGGTTACCAGCCCAGGTCTGCTTAACTCATTTATGCCTAGACCCTGAAGGCATCTGAGGTTTTAATCCTTAACTTTAATTATTCTTTAATATACTGTTCATTTACCCATTCATTCATTCTTAAAACATTTTTGAATACTTTCTATGTGCCAGACAGAAATGAGGACGATACAGACCATATCCTCGAGAAACTTAAAGTCTAGTACAGTAAGATAGAATATAAACAAATAGGGCAGGGGCGCCTGGGTGGCTCAGTCGGTTGAGTGTCCGACTTCGGCTCAGGTCATGATCTCATGGTTCGTGAGTTCGAGTCCCGCATCGGGCTCTGTGCTGACAGCTTGGAGCCTGGAATCTGCTTTGGATTCTGTGTCTCCCTCTCTCTCTGCCCCATCCCCACTCATGCTCTCTCTCGGTCTTAAAAATAAATAAAACATTAAAAAATTTTTTTAAACAAATAGGGCAACAGAATGAAGTGAAAAAATTCATACAGGGTTTAGTAGAGGCACAGAGGAGGAAGTGGCCAATTCTGGGAAGTGAGAGGGGAAAAAGGAATTAGGAAAGGCTTCACAGGGTAGGTGATCCCTGAATTAAACCTAGTATTTATTAGGATGCAAAGGCTAAAAAATACACCATATGTATATGTGCAACTCTCATGCCAGACCTACTCTGATTATTATAAGCTATTATATGAACAAAGAAGTCTCTTTCAGTTAAAATCTCAGGCCATGTGTTCTTTCAAAGATGTATTCTTTCAAAGTTGTATCCTTACACAAGCTGACTGTGCCAAACAAAAATAAACTAGAAAGAAAACAAAGTCCTCCATCAAGATATTTAGGACACACATACAGCCAGCCAGAGCTGGCTCACCATCAAGGACAGTTTCAGTGATAAGCCCGCAGCTCAAATTTCCAGAGCTCTAATCTCCTACGGCCACCAGTAGCCTGGTCCTCAAAATACTGAGGGAGACAGACTGCAAAAGTTCTCAGATAAGCTTGCTCTTGTTGATAGCAATACAGGATGCTCGAGTAAATAGGCTGCATACAGGCCACAGGCCTCCTTCTGCAAGCCAATGCAACAAGAACTGCTTATGGTACGCTGACAACGCTACCTATGGGGACTTGCCTTGTAGTTACAATTCCAGCCTATACATGAAGAATACAGACCTTACATGACTTCAGTTTTGAAACCTAAACCTCAACTAACCTTTTAACACCTCAATGCTCTTCTTTAAAATACAGGAAAAATTAGGGGCGCCTGGGTGGCTCAGTTGGTTAAGCATCTGACTTCGGCTCAGGTCATGATCTTGCGGTTTGTAAGTTCAAGCCCCGCGTCGGGCTCTGTGCTGACAGCTCAGAGCCTGGAGCCTGCTTCAGATTCCATGTCTCCCCCTCTCTCTCTGCCCTCCCCTGCTCACACTCTGTCTCTCTATCAAAAATACACATTAAAAATATTTTGCAGATGGGACCTCTTCCTTCCCCATTTTCTTTGCAGCATATAACTAAAGAAATACCCACTAATAATAACCCCAAAATATATAAAAACACACACACTTATTTACATAGCTGATATACCTGTCCTTGTCCATGTGTTTGGATTGCTAGCTGTTTGTGTGCCTTCTCAGTTTTTAAGTCTGTGCTCTCAAGCATGACAAGGGGTTCAGCTATTTAACTCTATTACTCTACTAAATGCAAAATAGCTTTGAAGTATTTTTGATAAAAGATGGTGGTGGAGTTGGCAAACCATTTTTAACATGACCAAAAAAGGATAAAATATCTAATTTGCCCAAAGGAAATGAAAACACTAATTTGAAAAGATACATGCACCCCCATGTTTTTTGCACCATTATTTACAGCAGCCAAGATATGGAAGCAGTGCAAGTGTCATCAAGAGATGACTGGATAAAGATGTGGTGTACACACACACACACACACACACACGTACACAACGCAGTATTATTCAGCCATTAAAAAGAATGAAACCTTGCCATTTGCAACAACACGGATGGAGCTAGAGGGTATAATGCTAAGTCAGACAGAGAAAGACAAATGCCATATGATTTCACTTATATATGGAATCTAAACCCCCCCCCCAAAAAAAAATGAACAAGCAAACAAAAAACAGACTCTTAAAATACAGAGAACGAACTGTTGGTTGCCAGAGGGGTGGTGGGTGTGAGCATGGGTGAAATAGGTGAAGGGTATTAAGAGGTACAAACTTCCAGTTCTAAAATAAGTCTCAGAGGTGAAAACTACAGCATAGGGAACATGGTCAATAATATTGCAATAGTGTTGTATGCTGACAGACGGCGACTATTGTCACCACTACTGTGTTCAGAATAGTGCGATGTATAGAATTGTCGAATCCCTATGGTGTACACCTGCAATTAATATAACACTGTATGTCAAGACACCCCAATAAATAAATAAATAAATGCATACCCACCCCAAAAGGATAAGACACCCAGATGTTTTCTTATCCCAGGAATTCTTGAATGGAGTGGTAATGAGATAAAGAGATCCATGAATGTACAGAAACTAAACAAAATTCTATATGTAATATACAGTTTTCTGGGTGGAAGATCCATGGTTTTTCATCAGACTCTCAAAAGGGTCTATAACCACACCATTTCCATAAAGCTAAAAATACTGCTCTCTATTCTGCAGCAGTCAGGAACTTACTAGAAGTAGGATGGTCAACAGTAGGCTTCACAGATTAGGAAGAAAAGAGGAGTCCAGCAAAGAGACATATAAACTAACAGGGTCTCTGTGGGAATAATAAAGGTGCTGGAGCTATCGTAGGGGGAAAAGGAGTAAGTGGAAAGTGAATTCAATTTCATAGTCCCTAAAGGGTCACAATACAGAAAAACAGAACTAATTTTTTAACGAGTGATTCCCAAAACAACACAAAAATGAATGAAAGATAAGGTCATCTATGAATTATCACTGTGCCCTACAGGAGAAGAAGCTACCCGTTTATAAAAAGAAATGTTTTTCCAAATATACTTTGCTTCTTTCTCTCCTTAGAGCAGTGTAATTGCAAATGTCTTGTCAAGGAAATAAATCTATACTTGGCCTTATTTCAAATAAGGATTGGCAGTAACCTACAGAATCATATAGAATTCAAATCCAAATGTCCTTAAGTAGTGGTAATTCTAATGACAGCTCAGGAAAGCGGATTTTCCACCCAAATCAAGAAAATTCTTTTTGTCATTTCTAAGTTAATTGACCTCTGCAGAGATGTGAGAAGAAAGCTGCAAGCTTCACGGTTCTGGTGAGAGAGGGAAAACAAGTATTATTGCTTCCTGAAAGGTTTCAGTGAAAATACCAGTCAAGTTGGTGAGCAGTCCTGCTCAACCAAGGAGAAAAGGATGTTTGTGATCACTCTCAAGCTCACATATCCTTTGAGAATCTTTCTGTCAATACCCAAAATAACCTTCCTCCTAAGAAAATGAGTACTCTACCAAAACAAGCCTAAAGTATTATCTGACAGTGAACAGTGCAGGGGGATACACACGTGTTCCAATGTGAATCATTAAAATTAAAAAATCAAATCAAATCCTAGTAGCAGTAGAAAGCTCCCTTAAAAAAAAAATCAGTGCCAGATTTAAAAAGAGAAGAAATCCATATAGCTAATTCCTAAAGAAACTATGCAATGGTCCACAGATCCCAAAGAAACTGAGCTTGAACTCTCTCAATTCTTAGATATTTATCACAAACTAGGTCCAGAAAAGGTAAAAAGAGAAGTAAATCTAATCTTCGAGAGTGTAGCTAGGCTCTTTACATTATGTAGAATGTGGATCAAATGCAAATTAAGATGTTTAGTTTCCAAGATAAGAGGTCTGATCTCTCAAACTGGAGTAACAGAACCTCACTCAGAATCTGGACCAGAAATTCAAGAAGCCAGAAACTATCCAGAGGGGAACTGGGGTAATAAATCTCACTGGACAAAGGTATGATTTACATTCAGGACTATCTGATGAAAAGCCCTAAAGAACCTGAAAATGCTTCTTTCTTTCCTAAATGAACCACTACTCCATTCGGCAACTTAAAAAAATACATACGGGGCGCCTGGGTGGCTCAGTCGGTTAAGCATCTGACTTTGGCTCAGGTTATGATCTCACCGTTCTCGAGTTTGAGCTCCGCGTTGGGCCCTGTGCGGACAGCTCAGAACCTGGAGCTTGTTTCAGATTCTGTGTCTCCCTCTCTCTCTCTGTTCCTTCCCCACTTGCACTCTGTCTCTCTCTCTCTCTCTCAAAAATAAATACACATTAAAATAAAAAAAAAATACATATAACACAGTCTTGGCTAAACAGTCACATCATATCTCTACAGCCATTGGAAAAAATAACCACATAATGACTTTAAAACACCTTTTCCTGTAGAGTACAATTCATAACAGGCCTTAACTCTGCATTTTTAAGCCAAGTACAGTGCCAGGTTCTGGTGATATAAAGATAAAAATTAAAAAACAAAACAGAACAAACTAACAAAAACAAGACAGGTCCTTGACCTTGATGCCTTTCAGCGCCTCATGAAGATTATACACTCACAATTTCAATGATGGAGAAAGTAATAAGGGACTGTAGAGGAAGTAGCAATGTGTCAGAGAATGAAGCAGTGTTAAAGAAGACTTCATGAAAATTGTTCTCTTCAAGTCAACAGTGATGTGCTAACTGCCAAATCTGGTGAACATTTTTCATACTTGACCTTGGAAGCCCTGTGTTGTGTTTGCAGCCGATACTTACTTCTTCCTTAAAACTCTAATCCCATGGCTTCTGAAGCACCACTCTCCTTTCTTGGTACTGCAGCTCCACCTCTGGCCATTCGTTCACGCAACAGATATTTACTGAGTCTCTACTATGTGCCAAACGTTACCCTAAGCACCAGGGATAAAAGACAGACATGGTTCCTGTCTACACGTAGCTTACAGCAATCACTTATTAGATTTAGACCACTAAGTCTACCTGTGGCCATTTTTCTTTCTGTACTTTTGGCCCAACTCTACATGTTATCAACTACAATAGCTTATAAAGAATAAACATGGAGGAAGTTAACACTGATTTGTATCCCTCATGTTCAGGTTTTGTTTGGTTTCTCCTGGCACCACAGAGGTGCCCTGAAAATACATTACACAAACTCCAGAGCTGAAAGAAAGCCTGTTTTTCTCTTGAGTCTCCTTTTTCTTTTAGTAAGTAATAATCTTTACTTTCTCCTATGATATTTTTTAAATATGGACTTTGTTGTAGCCTTAATATATTCTGGTACATATTTGCTTTTTGGCATATTATACCATCTTACTCATCACAAGCACAAGACTTCAGGGAGACGCTGCCTTATACCAGATTGCTATCTATCTACTAGCTCAATACAGTACACAAGAGGGCTAGCAAGTTATAGACATCGTATATTTCCTATCAAATTTTAAGTAGAAATTGAATTCCTGAACAAAGCAGTATTCTCATAGAAATGAAAATTCAAACGGCAGCGACCACTGGACAATCTCCCTTTCCCTTCAGCCACAGCATATTTTTTTTAGAGTAGAAATTCAATTTCAGTATCTTTTGCAGAAACATTCATAATGACATTCATTTAGCTCTTTTTTCTTTAATTTTTTACTAAAAAATTTTTTTAACATTTATTCATTTTTGAGAGAGAGAGAGAGAGCCAGAGCGTGAGCGGGGGAGGGGCAGAGAGAGAGGGAGACACAGAACCTGAAGCAGGCTCCAGGCTCCGAGTTGTTAGCACAGAGCCCCATGCAGGGCCCGAACCCACAAACCGTGAGATCGTGACCTGAGCCGAAGTCAGACGCTCAACCGACTGAGCCATGCAGGCACCCCTTTTTTCCTTTAAATTTTTAAATGTTTATTCATTTTTTGAGAGAGAGAGAAAGAGACAGAGTGCAAGTGGGGGAGGGGCAGCGAGAGAGGGAGACCCAGAATCCGAAGCAGACTCCAAGCTCTGTCTGCGCTGTCAGCACAGAGCCTGACACAGGGTTTGAACCCATGAGCTGTGAGATCATGACCTGAGCCGAAGTCAGATGCTTAACCGACTGAGCCACCCAGGCACCCCTAGCTCTTTTTCCTTTGAGTCATATACAAATAGATTTCACTTAAACAAGATGACATACTTACCTGAATGAAAAATTGTCCATAACATACTATCAAGTGAAAAAATGAAACTGTAGAACAAAATGTAAATATGTGATTTCTTTTGTCAAAAAAGTATATTGGTGGGGCGCCTGGGTGGCGCAGTCGGTTAAGCGTCCGACTTCAGCCAGGTCACGATCTCGCGGTCCGTGAGTTCGAGCCCCGCGTCAGGCTCTGGGCTGATGGCTCGGAGCCTGGAGCCTGTTTCCGATTCTGTGTCTCCCTCTCTCTCTGCCCCTCCCCCGTTCATGCTCTGTCTCTCTCTGTCCCAAAAATAAATACAAAACGTTGAAAAAAAAAAAAAAATTTAAAAAAAAAAAAAAAAAAAGTATATTGGTATGTATAGAAAAAGGTCCAGGATGCTTCACATCAAATCTGGCAGTGGCCACTCTAGAGAATGGGATGGGGAAAAGGAGAAAGATGGGAAAATTTTTCCTTTTCACTTTTTATAATTCTGTATGGTTTGATTTTTTTGAGGAGCATGAAATTTTTTAAGATGGAAAAATTTCATTTCAGTTATATACTAGAATTTACAGAAATAATTTCATTGGTAAAGATTTTTAAACACTGATAATTCCGATGTTGTAGAAGTTGTAGGGAAACAGGCATTCTCCTTGCTGTTGTTTTTCACTATAAAGAGGTACAGCTTTTTAGAACACAATTTTAGAACATATATCAAAATTTCCTATAGAAATACTCCTATAAGTGCACAATATCAATGAAATATAAAAATAGTGAAAAGAGGTTTGCAAGCCAGCATTATACAAACACTTTAAATACCCAACGGGGGGGGATGGTTAAATAAATTGATACGTATATCTATGCTATGGGATACATTAAAAAGAATGAGAGAGATCTAATACGTATGAACAATAAGACAGGATCAATAACCATGTCAATTTTCCCCAAAACTGATCTCCAGGTTTACCTCAATTCTTACCAAAATCTTGGCAAGACTTCTCTGTATGTATATAAAGACTTCTCTAAAATATGAGTAAGAAGGCAAAAGAAAAATAAAATTTATAGAAAGAATAAAGGGAGAGGGGCACCTGGGTGGCTCAGTCAGCTGAGCGTCAGCCTTTGGCTCAGGTCATGATCTCAGGGTTTGTGATTTGAGCCCCACATCAGGCTTGCTGCTGTCAGTGCAGAGCCCACTTCCGATCCTCTGTCCCCCTCTCACTGCCCCTCCACCACTTGAGCTCTCTCTCAAAAATAATTTTTATATTCAATATTCATTTATTATAAAAATATAAGCCCTTAATATATTATAAACATAAAGGAGATTATTGACTTTATGCAAGGTAGTTAGCTAATATAAACATAGAACAAACTAATAAATCATGAAGCCCAATGCTCTTTTAAATCAATAATGTTAGAACTATACCAACTATCACGTCCACACATTTTATTGCATTTTAGCTCTTAATATATGTGGTAAACAAACAAACAAAAAAGAATAAGCATTCTAGAAAATGAAAAGATGTAATTGTCATTATTCACTGATTTTAAGATGGTCAACACTGAAAATAAGTTTAAAACCCTAGAGAAAAGTATTAAAGTGGTAACACATCTCATTATTTTGGAAGTTATTTTCTTTAGGCAGTGTAATTTTAGAAAATTTAGGATTTGTAATAATAATACTATGAAATCTCAAATTTGTGCAAGAATTTCTTGGGTAAAATTGTACAAATCTGTTGAACACTGTTAAGAAAGAAAATATTCTACATAGAACATTTATAAATCGTAATACCCTACATCACAAAGTGACAGTCTTCACCAATATTTAAAATTCAACACAATTTCCAACAAAATCTATACCCTTTTGTTACACTGAGCTTGACAAGTTGTTTCTAAAATCTTGTTAGATTAGAAGAGGATGAAGAACTAAGAAATAAGAAAACAAGGCTGTATTGAAGAGAATGTTTAAAATAAATGAGAAGGAGAATTAAAATCAGGAGACAATGGTTAATCAAAATGGAAAAGAAAAGGGAGGGACAATGAATGTGAAGGTACAAGTGCAACTAGAAACAGAACAGAACAGGAGAGAAATGACGAAATGAGCTGAACAGAATGAGCAGGAAAAGACAAAAAGAAAGCAAGTGAGGGCAGTCAAAAACCTAAAGAAAATTGTGCAAATAAAAAAAAAGGCACAGGTGCAAAAAGGATTATGGAAAAAGTTAATCCTAACAAGAAATAGAAAATATATTAGGATATATGTCAAGAATGAGAAAGCATTAAATTAGGGATTTTAGGAAATCAAGAAAAAAGAAGTTTTCATTTAGAAGCATTGGTTTTCTAAGTAAGAAACTGCTACCAGAACAATTAGATAGGATTGTGGGGACCCAGCTGACTCTCAGAAGATTACTTTAACCTTAAGACATTTGAGATTCAACAGATGCAGGTGCAGGGAAAGCCTGCTAGGCGCTTCCCCTATGTCACTAAAAGTAGAAACTTCTGGGAATGACACTTACAAATTCCCTTCACTGGCAGCTTGAGAACAATGGAAAATACCACTCACACCTGCATAGACAATAATCATCACAAACTTTTCTTATCTTCTGTTTGTTCCCCTAGAAACCAATTTGTTCTTCCCATAGAAGCCCTTTCTTCCCCTTCCCATTTTTTTTTTAGAAGTTAGGTGCATAAGCTCTTGATCTTAGCTATTCACGAGCTACACTTTTGTGAACTCCCACAGACACATGAATAAATTTGGGGTTTATCTCCCATTCAACTCTTTTGTCAGCTTGGGTTGCATGCCTCCATACCCAACATAAGGGAGTAGAGGAAAAGGATTTCCTCCCTAATAGGAATAACAAAAAGTCTTAAAACCTAGATATAAATTCATGTAACCTAAATATCAGAAAGCCCTTACAAGTGACAGAAATTGGATGGCAGAGCAATGCAAATAGAGAAATGAAAAAAAAAAACAAAACATACCAAGAAGGAGAAAGATAAGTTATTACAGTAAATGGAAAAATGGAAACATGAATTAAAAATCAAAGATTTAGGGGGCTCCTGGGTGGCTTAGTTGGTTAAGCATCTGACTTTGGCTCAGGTCATGATATCGCAGTCTGTGAGTTCGAGCCCCATATTGGGCTCTGTGCTGGTAGCTCAGAGCCTGGAGCCTGCTTCAGATTCTGTGTCTCCCTCTTTCTCTGACTCTTCCCCACTCACACTCTGTCTCTGTCTCTCAAAAATAAAGAAACATTAAAAACATTTTTAAAAAATCAAAGATTTAGGCTAACAGTAACAACTCAGGCAACAACAGATGTTGGTGAGGATTCAGAGAAAGAGGATCTCTTTTGCACTGCTGATGGGAATGCAAACTGATACAGCCACTCTGGAAAACAGTATGGAGGCTCCTCAAAAAATTAAAAGTAGAACTACCCTATGACCCAGCAATTGCACTATTAGGCATTTATTCACGGGATACAGGTGTGCTGTTTCGAAGGGACACATGCACCCCCATGTTTATAGCCACACTATCAACAATAGCCAAAGTATGGAAAGAGCCCAAATGTCCATCCATGGATGAATGGATAAAGAAGATGTGGTGTATGTATATATATACATATACAATGGAGTAATACTTGGCAATCAAAAAGAATGAAATCTTGCCATTTGCAACTACATGGATGGAACTAGACGGTATTATGCTAAGCGAAATTACAGAAAGACAAATATAATGACTTCACTCATATGAGGACTTTAAGAGACAAAACAGATGAACATAAGGGAAGGGAAACAAAAATAATATAAAAAACAGGGAGCGGGGGGCGCCTGGGTGGCTCAGTCGGTTAAGCGTCCGACTTCGGCTCAGGTCATGATCTCGCGGTCCGTGAGTTCGAGCCCCGCGTCGAGCTCTGTGCTGACCGCTCAGAGCCTGGAGCCTGTTTCAGATTCTGTGTCTCCCTCTCTCTCTGACCCTCCCCTGTTCATGCTGTCTCTCTCTGTCTCAAAAATAAATAAACGTTAAGAAAAAATTTTTTTTTAATAAAAAAAAACAGGGAGGGGGACAAAACATAAGAGACTCTTAAATATGGAGAACAAACAGAGGGTTACTGGAGGGGTTGTGGGAGGGGGAATGGGCTAAATGGGTAAGGGGCACTAAGGAATCTACTCCTGAAATTGTTGCACTATATGCTAACTAACTTGGATGTAAATTAAAAAATATTTTTTTAAAAAATCAAAGATTTAAGCAACAAAACAGTTGTGAGGACAGAGGAAGTAAGGAGGAAAGAAAAGTGGACATGATAGAGAAAAAAAGGAACTCACAGTAACAAAAACAAAAGATGGGAGTGTGGGAGACTGAAATAATAAAGAGAAAAAGTACGAATATCCTTGAATATTATTAAAATAGAATAATTTTCAAAATATTTTAGAGTGGAAACATTAATAGATGAATAAGGGAAAAGTAATTAATTTGGAAAGAGAAAAAAAGGATTTAAATACTGGAAGGTGGAAAAATAAAAACCTGAATAAATGATGAATGAATTGGATAAGGAATAGAAGGCAATGAACATCAAGATGATAGAGAAGACAAAAATACACACACATTAGGGATGAAGACAAGAGGAAACATGATTAAAAATCTATTTGTGAAGGCAGATTATTATAAATGAAAGATACAGGAGTCTGAACAGAAGAGGTAACAGAGGAAACAGTGACGGTGTGGTTAATAAAATGAGCAGTAGGAAACTGCCAATGATTAACAAAAAATAAATAAAATAAGAGTAAGAATTTCAGCTTATGAACAGGAGTATACACTGAAGAGAAGAAGCTGAACAGGACAAGAGAAAGAGGACATGAAAGGAAACAGTATATAAAATGATCAAACAAATTTATCCACTGGTAAAGCTAGAGCTCCTTAGGCTGTTATCAGACATCAGCAAAGCATGCAGGTCTTCAAGCTTTCCTGCTTATTTCCAGAAACTTCTGCAACTACCTGTACCCAAGTTTTCCCTGGCCTCCACTCCCTTGGGATTTATGTCCACAGCCCTCTAAGGGGGCATCTGGTTCTCTCTCACCACTTTGCAAGTATGGCCCTGGAACTGGGGGAGATTTCTGGAGGCTCCTCATGTCCATTTCCAAGACAGTCTCCCCATCCCTAAGGTGATGTCTTGAGACCATTCTAGGTACCTCATGTTTGCCTATAATGCATTAAAAGAAATAACCTCTCTGAAGTTATTAAACTGATGTAAATCTTTATTATTTTAAATAGTTAATACTGACCTGTTACATAACATATTTTAAGGTCTCTTACAATTCAATCTACTGGAATATGAATTAAATATTTTACCTCATTACTTTTACTTGTTGAACACAAACACAAACTTACCTTTCATTAAAAAAAAAGAATACGGGAATGCAAGCTGGTGCAGCCACTCTGGAAAACAGTATGGAGGTTTCTCAAAAAACTAAAAATAGAACTACCCTACGACCCAGCAACTGCATTACTACGCATTTATCCAAGGGATACAGGTGTGCTGTTTCAAAGGGACACATGCACCCCCATGTTTATAGCCGCACTATCAACAATAGCTAAAGTATGGAAAGAGCCTACATGTCCATTGATGGATGAATGGATAAAGAAGATGTGGTATATATATACAATGAAGTGCTACTCAGCAATCAAAAGGAATGAAATCTTGCCATTTGCAACTACGTGGATGGAACTGGAGGGTATTATGCTAAGTGAAATTATTGAGAAAGACAAAAATCGTATGACTTCACTCATATGAGGAGTTTAAGAGACAAAACAGATGAACATAAAGGAAGGGAAACAAAAATAATATAAAAACAGGGAGGGGGACAAAACGGATGAGACTCATAAATATGGTGAACAAACGGAGGGTTACTGGAGGGGTTGTGAGAGGGGGGATGGGCTAAATGGGTAAGGGGCACTAAGGAATCTACTCCTGAAATCATTGTTGCACTATATGCTAACTAATTTGGATGTAAATTTTAAAAAATAAAATTAAAAAAAAAGAATAAAGTGAGAGGAATTAATCTACCTGATGACAAGACTTACTATATATATGTGAGTGAGTGTGTGTGTGTGTGTGTGTGTGTGTGTATAGCTACAGTAATCATGGTACAATGCAGAGGGATAGATACATAGATCAATGGAACAAAATAAATGCAGAAATAGGGGCACCTGGGTGGCTCAGTCAGTTAGGTGGCCGACTCTTGGTTTTGGCTCAGGTCATGAACTCGCGGTTTGTGAGTTCGAGCCCCACATCGAGTTCTATGCTGACAGTGCAGAGCCTGCTTGGGATTCTCTCTCCCTCTTTCTCTGTCCCTAAACAGCACTCTCTCTGTCTCTCTCTCAAAATAAATAAACTTAAAAAAAAATAAATCCAGAAATAGACCCACACACTCAACTGATTCTTAATAAAGATGCTCAAAGCAATTCAATGGAGAAAGGAAAGCAATTCAATGGAGAAAGGAAAGCAATCCAATGGAGAAAGGATAGCCTTCTCAACAAATGAAATGGAACAACTGAACATCCACAGACAAAACAAAATGAACCTCAACCAAAACCTCTTATCACATACAAAAATTAATTCAAAGTGGATTATGGATTTAGATGTGAAACACTGATACTACAAACTGAAAAGAAAATATGAGAGAAAACCTTTGTGACCTGGGGTTAAACAGACTTCTTAGAGTTATACCAGAATTGTACTCCATAAAAGAAAAAAAATTGATAAACTGGACTTCATTAAAATTAAACATTTCTATTCTTCCAAAGATAGTGTCAAAAGACTGAGATGACACAGACTGGGAGAAAAATCTTTGTCAATCGTACATCTAACTTGATCTATTCATCTACTGATGGGTACTTTAGGTTGCTTCCCTACCTTGGCTACTGTAAACAACACTGCAATAAACACAGGGGTCCATGTGTCTTTTCAAATTAGTGTTTTCATTTTCTTTGGGTAAATACCCAGCAGTGGAATTACTGGATTCTATGGTATTTCTATCTTTAACTTTTCGAAAAACCTCCTTACTGTTTTCCACAGTGGTTGCACCAATTAAATTCCCACTAACAGTGCATGAGCGTTCTTTTCTCTCCACATCTTTGCCAACACTCAGTTATAAATAAGTCAGCATCGGGATAAAGCGTAAGTATAGCATCGGGAATACAGTCAATAATATTTAATAACGTTCTACGATGAGAGGTGGTGACTACACTTATCATGGTGAGCACTGTGTAATGTATAGAATTGATTCACTAGGTTATAAACCTGAAACTAACAGAACATGTCAACTATACTCCAAAAAATTTTTGGTTTTATTTTTAAAAATGCAAATTTTAAAAGTCTTACATTTAATAAAGAGCAAGTACCTAAAATATATAAAGAGCCCTCAAATCTCATTAATAAGAAAACAGAACAATTAAAACTGGGGCAAAGAAATGAATAGATACCTCAACAAAGAAAATATATGGATGGCACATAAGCATATGAAAAGATGTTTAACATCAACAGCCATTAGGGAAAGGCAAAGTAAAACCTCAGTGACATTAAAGAATGACTAAAATGAAAAAAAAAAAACAACAGTGATCATACTAAATACTAAAGAGATCATTCATATATTGCTTGTGAATGCAAAATGGTACAGACACACTGGAAAAGAGTTTGGCAGTTTCTTACAAACCTAAACATATGTTTACCATCATCCTCTTGGGCATTTATCCCTGGGAAATGAAAATACAAAACCTAAAACCCTGTACACAAATGTTCACAGCAGCTTTATTTACAATACAAAATACGGGAAACCTGTCTTTCAATGAGTGAATGGTTGAACAAACTGTGGCACAATGGAACACTACTCAGCAATTTGGAGAAATGAACTACTGATACATACAACAATTTAAAGAGATCTCAAGGGAAATAAGCTTAGTGAAAAAAGTCAATCTCAAAAAGTGTTATTTTTTATGTTAACATGCTCAAACGTCCAAACTATAAAGATGAAGAATAGATAAGAGGTTGCCAAGGGACAAGACAGTGGTAGGTGCATGTAGGGGGATGCAGATACAAAGAGGTAGCATTGGGGAGTTTTCTGGTAGTAACAGAACAGTAGTGGCTACATGATGGCATAAAACTGCATGGGACTGTACATACACACACAATATAGATTTTTTTAAGTGCAAACTGAATAAGGTCTGAAACCTAGTTAATGGCAATGTACCAAACCAATTTCCTGATTTTGATAATGAACTAAAGTTATGTAAGATGTCACCACTGGCAGAAGCTGAGTGAAGGGTACACGGGGCTCTGTACTATTTTTGTAATTTCTTGAATCTAAAATTATTTCAAAAAAATCACAATATATTTATTAGCAAAGAGCAACTTACAAAATAATTCTTTGTAAAAATGGCAATTCTTATAAAAATAAATTTTTAAAAACTGTGTGTAATTTATTAAACATGCTTTGTGTAAGTACAGAAAAAAAAGCATGGAAGAAAAAAAAGCATGGAAAGGATGTATAAGGACATATGCTAAAATGGTTACCTCTGTTTTACTGTCAAACTATGGCAGATGGGGTTAGGAGAGTAGGCAGAAGCTTTAATTTTTAAATTTTATATATTTCCATATTGTTTGACCTTTTATAAAAAATAATTTTTTTTTATCTTTTAAAAAAGAGGTCCATCTGACAAGAATGTGAATGCTAGGTTAATAAGTCTAGAGGCTGGAACGTTAGCCAGGTAACTATTTGCTGTTATACTCCAGGCAAAATACAATGAGGGCTTTACTGATATATTGGAAGTTGGAGAATTCTTCAAGGGAAAGAATTAAAAATAACCCTGAGGTTTCTAGGTGCAGCTACTGGGTGACACTAGTGCCCCCATTAAACCCAGACTGGAAATAGTGAAGGACTGAGTTGAATAAAGGATGAAGGGAGAACAGCTAGAATAGAGAAGGATAGAAGAACATTCAGTGTGAGGGATGTCTTAAGTTCCACTGGGACATCCAAGAGGAAATGTTCAGCAGGGGGATGGGTACACAGACTTTCACTCAATAAAACTGAGATTTATCAGGAAAGAGGTGGCTGTTGAAGTTAGAGGAACAGGCAGAGGAACATTCAGCAAAGGAGATGGTAAAGGAATGATCTAACAGGTAGGAGGAATATAAGGGCTAAAAGTTGTGAAGTCAATGATTATAATACACGGGGTGCCTGGGTGGCTCAGTCAGTTAAGTGTCCGATTTCGGCTCACATCATGATCTTGCAGTTCACGAGTTTGAGCCCCGCGTCGGGCTCTGTGCTGACAGCTTGGAGCCTGAAGCCTGCTTCAGATTCTGTGTCTCCCTCTCTCTCTGCCTCTCCCCTGCTCATACTCTGTCTCTCTCTCGATCTCTCTCAAATATAAATAAAACATTTTTAAAAAGTTACGAAGCCAATGATTATAATACAGTTTCAAGAAAGGAATGATCAATGATGTCCAATACTGGGGTGATGCCAAGAAAACGACTAAAAAGTGCCAGCTGTATCTGGCAATCATGTGATCCTATTCACTTGGTATGTTAGACAGGCAGAAGCCAGATTAAGGCTGAATGAGGCATGAATGGTAGGTAAAGAAAAGGAGAGAAACGTTACGTACTCATTAAAAAAAAAAATGTGATCATGCTACACAACATGGATGAACCTTGATGAAATAAGCCAGATACAAAAGGGCAAGTATTCTATGTACTGATTCACCTTACATGAAGTACCTGGAAGAGGCAAATTCACAGACAGAAAGTAGAACAGAAGTTGCCAAGGGCTGAGGGAAGGAGAGAACAGGATTATTGTTTAATGGATATAGAGTTTCTGTTTGGGATGATGAAAAAGTTCTGGAAACGGGTAGCAGTGATGGTTGCACGACGTTTTGAACATACTTAACGCCACTGAACTGTACATCTAAAAATGGTTTAAAAGGCAAGATTTTTATGTTGTGTACATTTTACCACAATAAAAACAAAAACAAAAACCAAAAACAAAACCGAAGTCTGGCTGTGAAGAAGAGGAAGAGCAAGAAAGGCAGCAAGAGGCTGAAGCAGGGTTGAGAGAGATTTTATTCTCTTCAATGATGTGAGAGACTTAACCTTCACATAGGAATATTTATATCTTGCCCCAATCTAAGGAAGGTCATTGACAGATAAAAAAAGAACCTTTTTATTTATTACTGGCCAAACTTTACAGAGTAGTCTCATAGGACAGACTTAGAAACTAGTATATGGAAATATAAATACTAAGCATTGTATTAACGTATGAATAATACTGAATCATCTACTCATATTCAAACTGACTGAAAACTTCAGATTTAATAAGCAGTTAGGGGAAAAACAGCATATGTACAATAGCAGCAAAACTTTTAAATTGCCTAGGAATAAACTTAACAACAACAAAAAGATGCTCAATAGCAACAAAAACTATAAAATATGTGTGGGAATAAATTAAAGATACCTAGAAATTATCCAAAGAAAACTAGAAGGCTTTGTTGAGGGAGTAAAAAAAATGTGAATAAATGAAGAAACAGAAACGTAATATTATAAAGATACACACGCTCTCCAACTTAATCCATACATTAAATAAGATTTCAATACTATTTATTTACTTGGGGTCAAGTTAGAATCTAACAAAAATTATCTTGGAGTTTCTTTAATAATTGAGCCAAGAAAGACAAGGAATTTAAAATTATAAAGTCTGAGTGATGATCACAGTGATACTATCTGGTGTAATAGTGCAGATTAGACAAACAAATAAAAGAGAATAGAAAATCTCCAAATAGGTTCAAGAATACATAAGAATTCAGCATATGATAAAGGTATCATTTCATTTAGTAGGAAAGGATAGACTATTCCATAAATAGAACTTAGGACCCTTTGGCTAATCATTTGGAAGAGAAAGTAAGTTAGATATTTACCTTATACCATAGAATCTATTTTTTAAGTCAATAAACATTCAAAAATTTAAAATATGATATTTATTAGAAGAGAATACAGTTGGGTATCTTAGGGGTAGGGGAGATCTTTTAAACAAGTATACCAAAGGTAAAAATCCTAAGGAAAAGACTGAAAAATATAACTACATAAAAATGAAGTTTCTTATTTTCTCTGGGTACATACCTAGTAGTGGAATTACTGGATCATATGATAATTCTATTTTCATTTTTTGAGGAAACCCCATTACTGTTTCCACAATGACTGCACCAATTTGCATTCCCACCAACAGTGCATGAAGGTTCCTTTTCCTCCATATCCTCACCAACACACTTGGTATTTTTTATGTTTTTGATTTTAGATATTCTGACATGTGTAAGGTGATATTTCATTGTGGTTTTGATTTGCATTTCCATCAGGGAAACATCAGGTTTAGTAATGTCTTTTCATGTGTCTATTGACCCCAAAGAAAATGAAAACACGAATTTGAAAAGATACATGCACCCCTATGTTTATTGCAGCATTATTTAGAATAGCCAAGATATGGAAGCAACCCAAGTGTCCATCCATAGATAGATAAATGAGACGGTAGTATATAGATACAATGGAATAGTATTCAGCCCTCAAAAAGAATGAAATCCTGCCATTTGAAATGACATGGATGGCACTAGAGAGTATAATGCTAAGCCAAACAAGTCAGTCAGGGAAAGACAAACACCATATGATTTCACTCATATGTGGAATTTAAGAAACAAAAGAACAAAGAAAAAAGACAAACAGACTCTTAAATACAGAGAGCAAACTGGTGGTCGCCAGAGGAGAGGGGTTTGGGGATGGAGTGATGGGGATTACAGAGCACACTTATCTTGATAAGCTCTAAGAACGTATGGAACTGTTTGAATCATATTGTATACCTGAAACTAATATAACACTGTATATTAATTACACATCAATTTAAAAAAGTAAGTTTCTCTATGTCAGAAAACACCACAAACAAAATTAAAAGACCTTCCAGATGGAAGAACTGTTAGTGGCCTGCTATGAAACTACTGTTTTCAAACACTGACCAACAGGAAGTGTGGGACTATGATCGCTGGGAGAAGCGAAATAAAGGAGGTGGGCTCTATAATTGGCCGTGGCTTTCTACTTTCTACCCACGCAAGGCACAGCAGTCTCACAAGGCCACAGAGACGAATATTGGTTTCTGAGGCAAAGACAGCTGGAAATTGCAGGGTAGAACCAGAGAGAAGGGAGCTCCACAGAAAAATAAGTTAAGATCTGCAAAGAGGCTCCCTTGAGTCTTTGGCTGAATACTAACTTCCACATGTATAGGATGAAATTCCACAAAGGGTCCTATAAACAGAACTATCAGAGCTCACACAGGGTTGGGAGTTACTCAAACAAAAGTAGAAAGAAAACCTTCCCAGGTTTTTGTGGGGTTTTTTTGTTTTTGTTTTTTGTAAAGTTATCTTATATCTTATCTAGGTTTTAGGGTCCCACTGAGCATTCTAAAACTTCAGGGTCTCAGGTTTTAGGACACAGGATCTACTTATCCTAGGCCTACCCTGAAGATGGCTTCTCATCAGAGTTGATTTTTGGTTTGGAGAGGACTAGAGAAGTAACTTGCTAGGAAATTCTTTGGGAAAAGAAATATCATGAATAGCTTGGCATCACCTACTGGAACAGACTATGCAGTTCACTTCAAATTCAACCGAACACTAAGTACTGACACCTCTATCAACAACTTAGGACCTTACAGTTTTATAAAAGTTTGGGTTGTGTTTTTCAGAAGGGATTTCTTTTTTTTAATGTTTATTTTTGAGAGAGAACGTGCATGTGTACGTGTGCGCATGCAAGTGGGGGAGGGGCAGAGAGAGGGAGACACAGAATCCGAAGCAGGATCCAGGCTCCGAGCTGTCAGCACAGAGCCCGACACAGGGCCCGAACTCATGAGCTGTGAGATTATGACCTGAGTCAAAATTGGACACTCAACCGGCTAAGCCACCCAGGCGCCCCCGGAAGGGATTTCTTGATCTACATGCCCCTCTTCTTTCACAGACATGGAGTGCTGTATGCCTTCTGAGACTACCACAAATAGCTCCAATCCCAAGTTTTGGGTTTCCCTGATTATTAATGCTCTTTTCAAATATTACTTGAAGAGAAAGAGAGGCTCTGAGGTTGATTCAGTACCTACATGGTACGTGGAAGGCCTAAGGGCTTGATCTCTATTATTAGGGTGTAGCCCATCACCACTGCTTAAGTACTAGACAGTCCTCTGATATGTCCTGTACCCTTCCAGGTGCAGTTTTATATGTAGTGTTACTTGTCCCCTAATAACCCTAAC
This sequence comes from Panthera onca, assembly GCF_046562875.1. NCBI lineage: Eukaryota > Metazoa > Chordata > Mammalia > Carnivora > Felidae > Panthera > Panthera onca. Next base: position 71,380,423 of record NC_138357.1, read on the forward strand.
TTCAGCGTGGCTACATACCTTATATACACATACACACACACACGATAATATAGGATAAGGTGATAAAGTTATATACAATGCTACAAAAATATGCTTATATGTAGTGTCATATTATGTGTGAAGGATCTGAATGGAAAGAGTCAAGATAATGTTAACTAGATATACCATTCTACTAACCGTGATTAGTAAATTTTTTAGGGAATAGACCCTCATGGACTCTATTACTATTAATTAAAAACAGAAGCATGCTGAAATCAGACCAAACCAACAAAATTTTAAATAAAAGTATTATTTGGTGTATGGTACCTGATAGCAGGAAACACCTCGTAAGTGGTCTTCAACTAGATGACTGATGTCCTTTTAGTACAAAAGATGTCACATTTTGTATCACATGACACCACTAACCCTCACAGCCCTACTCGGAAGATTCTTATACTCTTATCCATTGGTTTCAGAGGGGGAAAAGTCAGCCTTCTAGACTGTTCACTACTGCTGCCAAATCCTTATTTACTCCCCCATGAGAAAAAAATCTCCCCTATTTTCAGACTTGTTCTCTACTATGCCAGAGGTTGAAAACCAGCTGTCTTGCAGCCAGACTTGGCCTACAAATAGATGTTTTTGTTTGGCCCAGAGAATTTTTTAAAACAATTTTAAATTATTTGCAAATACATAAAAATTGGGAAATGTCGCACACAAAAATCCACATTTTCAGCTTCTCTTGAAAAATTAAGATTACCTAGCAACATTGTATTATATGCTCATTTCCTTAGGACAACAATCAAATGAAGTACATGCCTCTTTAGATGGAATATATACTCTTTTAGTTCACTACAATCCACACCTGGCCTACTGCACTCATTTACATTACTTGCCTGACCCCTGCAGGCCACCTGAGCTTGAGAGCTCTACTCACCATCACAAACTCACTCACATTCACCAAGGACCTACACACCTGGCAGCAGAGTTTTCCTCTTGGCTCCAAATCCTTCCCCATCATGGTGGGTTACTCTAATGTCCACATGTACTATCCATCGAAAATCCTTGTAAATTTCATGCCAAAGGTTTGCACCTCCACTCTAGCCAAACATATCCAAGGCTATATACAGAATGCTATCTTTACTAAAAACAGATTCACTTCTGAAAGTTTCAATTCCAATATCCCACTTTCTTATCACAGCCTTTTATCTGTCCAGTTTTTTTATTCTCTCTGACCTCAAGGAAACTTATAAGCTCATTAATTCCTATTTCCCAATCTATCAAGCCTCTCTTGGCTTTAGTTTCCTCCCTCATCAGCTCCTGTGCTTTAAAAAATAAGGTAATTGAGCCTGGGTGGCTCAGTTGGATGGGCATCCAACTTGGTTCCAGCTCAGGGCATTATCTCACCATTTCGTGGGTTTGGGCCCCACATCGGGCTCTGTGCTGGCAGTGCAGAGCCAGCTTGGGATTCTCTCTCTCTCTCTCTCTCTCTCTCTCTCTGTTCCTCCCTCACCAAAATATATAAACTTAAAAATTAGAAAAAAATAAAAAATAAGGTAACATGTATATAGTATGGTATATCTCCATCAGTAATTGTACTTGAAGATAGATGTAGGGGGATGATATAAAATAATTTGGTAAGAAATGTGAATGAAACAGGTGAAAACAGATAAGTCAAATGCAAAATCTGATTAACTTTTAAAGATAAAACATGATAAATCTGCTGCTATAAAGGGTCTTCTGGTGACAAAGTTTGAGAAGCTCGAACTTCAACTTTTTTTTTCCTTGCTGACACCTTCAGTTCCCAATCTTTCCAACACATCTAGAAAAAAAATCTGAATCCTGAATCAAATCTATCATCTGCCTTCCCAGTTCCCCAACAATTACACAACTGTGCCAACTGCTGCTACTATAAAAATGAATGGTCTCCAACATCAGCTGGACCCTTGAAGGCTCCTCAACAGTTCTAAAATGTCCCTAGTCAGCTACTTTTCAAGTTTCCTACAACAGATGATTCAAACCCTTATCAACACTTCTCTTCAAATTCCTTCTCCCATCACTTCACCCACTGTCAGCAGACGACCCTGTTTCCTACTTGGGAGAAAAAATAAGAGGCTACTGGGCGGAAACTTTCTCAATGTGTATCTTCCCACCTTCTATAAGGACCTCCTGTCATAGCCTTAACTTTCTTTTTTTTCACCTATACAAAGGTCCCTTGTCCAAATGTTTTCATCCCCTTCCACATACTGATTACAGTCTTCCCTCTTCCCTTCATAGGCAAATTTCTGTTTCTACTTCCTCACTTTCCATTCATTCATATCCTCTGCAGTCTGGCTTTGATTCTACCACCTCACTGAAACAACTCTTCTAACAACCACCCTCTTTGGTCTTCTCTGTGGCACCTGACCTGGTGGCCATTCTCCTCCTCTTGGGTTTCCAGGTCTTTACTCTCTTCTGTTTTCCCTTCTTTGATTCTGGCCACTCCTCAGTATTCTCTACCTGATCCCTTAAAGGCTGGAACTTGTCAAGTCTCTTCTCCTCCTACATTTTCCCTCAACTAAACAATGGCTCTTAACTTTTCTGGGTCACATACAACTTTAGTAATCTGATAAAACTATGGTCTTTCTACCTGGAAAAAAATACCACCATATTTTACATACAGCATCAGAGGGGTTCAAGGAATATACTGCAGTCCCTATTTGAGCTCCATCTACTTATACTTTCATATGCCGCTCTGAAAAAATATCCATATTTACAGTAATGACTTCCCTTCTGAGCTTCGGACATGTATATAGCTAACTACTACTAAGTCTTCACTTGGATGCTCTTCCTCAATACAACACACCCCAAACTGAACTCGACCACTTTTTCTCCCAAACCGCTCCTCCTTTATTTCCTATATTAAGTCACTGGCACCACCAGTTACCCAGGTCAGAATTCTAGATGTCATCTGATTTATCCAACCTTCCAAAAGTGGAATTTTTTTTTTATTACAATGTATTGTGTGCTCAATTACAAAAATTCAAACATCTGTGACGCCTGGGTGGTTCAGTCAGTTAAGCATCTGACTTCGGTTCAGGTCATGATCTCATAGTTCGTGAATTCTAGCCTCGCATCAGTCTCTGCACATGTACAGAGCCTGCTTGGGATTCTCTCTCTCCCCACCTCTTTCTCTGCCTCTGACTTGTGCGCATGCTTGCTCTCTCTCTGGATAAACTCTAAAAAAACAAAAAACAAAAAGCTTCAAACATCTAAGCACAAACAAGCACAAAGTGAAAATTATCCTCCATCTCTCCCTTTAGTAATTCTATTCTTTTTTTTAAATGTTTTTCGCTGTTTTTATTTATGTTTGAGAGAGAGACAGAGCGTAAATGGGGAGGGACAGAGAGAAAGGGAGACACAGACAAAGCAGGCTCCAGGCTCTGAGCTGTCAGCACAGAGCCTGACACAGGGCTCAAATCCATGGACCATGAGACCACGACCTGAGCCAAAGTCGGACGCTTAACCGACTGAGCCACCCAGGCACCCCTAGTAATTCTATTCTATGGCAACAAACAAGCTAAATAGTGACTGATTCCTTTAGATGAGTATGTGCTCTCCGGTTCATTGGTTGCTTTTGAGCCCATTTCATTCATACTTATCTCGCCTTTATAAGATCTGAATTTGCAACCTCTTCTGTATATACTGTCAAGTTACCTATTTTTCAACAATACATCTTGAATACATTTTCATATCAGCATATACAAATATACCTTATTAGCTAATCTACCATTTTGATAGCTAAACAGTACTCCACCATATACAGGTACCGTCATTTACTTCACTGATTTCCTACTGTTAGAAAATCTAAGAGCTCCCATGTTTTTGCAATTACAGTTGACTCTTGAACACAGGGGTTAGAGGTGCCTATATCCTGTGCAATCAAAAATCTGCTTATAACTTCTGACTCCCCAAAGACTTAACTATTGATGACTGAAAAACTTACTGATAACATTAACAGTTGATTAACATATGCTTTGTATGTCATATGTATTATATAATGTATTCTTACAATAAAGTAAGCTACAGAAAAGACAATGCTACTAAGAAAATCATAAGGGTATTATGCTAAGTGAATCAGTCAGAGAAGACAGGTATCACATGATTTCACTCATATGTGGACTTTGAGAAACTTAACAGATGAACACAGGAGAAGGGAAGGAAAAATAAGATAAAAAGAGAGAGGGAGGCAAACCATAAGAGACCCTTAAAGAGAACAAACTGAGGGGGCGCCTGGGTGGCGCAGTCGGTTAAGCGTCCGACTTCAGCCAGGTCACGATCTCGCGGTCTGTGAGTTCGAGCCCCGCGTCAGGCTCTGGGCTGATGGCTCGGAGCCTGGAGCCTGTTTCCGATTCTGTGTCTCCCTCTCTCTCTGACCCTCCCCCGTTCATGCTCTGTCTCTCTCTGTCCCAAAAATAAATAAAAAACGTTGAAAAAAAAAAAAAAAAAAAAAAAAGAGAACAAACTGAGGGTTGATGCGGGTGGGGAAAATGGGTGACGCGCATTGAGGGCACTTGTTGGTATGAGCACTGGGTGTCTTACGTAACAGATGAATCACTGGGTTCTACTCCTGAAACCATGACTACACTGTATGTTAACTAACTTGGGAATAAATTTTTAAAAATCATAAGGAAAATACATTTAGAATACTCTACTGTAAAAAAATCTGTGTATAAGTGAACATGCACAGTTCAAATTGATGTTGTTCAAGAGTCAACTGGATGATGTTGCAATTATAAATATATGTGTATCTATACACATGCCTTTGCAAACCTGTGTGTGGAGCATTCCCTAGAGGTGAAACTGATCAAAGGCAATGAACATTTAGTCCTTTAAAAAGTTTGTACCCATTTCTGTTTTCACCCAAGAGCAAATGAGCACTTGACAACATCCTGAATTCTCCCTGCCCTTTACCCAACATCCCCAACTTCCAACCACTTATGAAGATATCAATTCTACCTCCACAATATCTCTACAATCTGTCCCCACCTTTCCATTCTTATGGCTACTTATCATGGCTCAAGCCCTCAATATTTTTAACTTGGACTATTGTCAACAGTTTCTCTATGGGTCTCTATATCTAATTCCCCTCCTATCTGTTCTTTAGATAGCTTCTAGAATGATCTTGCTAAAATATCTGCTATGATTCTCTTTCCTTTTTAAAGGCTTAATGTGACACACCAGGCCTTTTGTGATTTGGCCCCATCTATCTTGAAAAACTCCTCTCTAACCACCAAAAGTAGCTCCTAGTCTTTACCCTAGCCAAACTCAACTATTTGCACTTCTCTATCCAAGGCACCCTCACCTACTTTTCTGTTTGTGCTCTCTTCCTGGAACTTCTTCCCCACCCTTCTCTACCTGACTATTCGGCTTGGCACAGGAGGAGAGGTGCTGAATATTTAATCAGCTACTATAATCATCATCCCTGAAAATTCAAAACCTCTAGGAAGAGTTTCCTGCCTTTTCATACTAGTAGAAAACTTGGAAAACATACAAAAGATGAAAATAAAGAAAATCCTAATCCTACATCTCAGAAATAACCACTATTAACACATTGATGTGTTTCCTTCCAGTTTTTCCTTTATATATATGCACTTTTTTAAAAGTGTAACTGAGATGAAATAAGTTTTGTGCTCTGCTTTTCTCACTTAACATTGTAAGCACTTTTGTCTTTCTTTTAAAAAAGAGTTCTCAATCTTTATATAATAACTCATCATACTGATGGCACAATAACTAATCATTCTCTCTACATTAACCATCCAGGTTATTTCTCTTTAATATAAATAACACGATCAGAAATATCTTTGTCTACAGCTCTGATTGGGGCAGGTTGTTATACCATGTTGTGTATGCCATGCATGTACATTAAACACTTACATGCATTATTTTATTTAACCCTCTCAACAGCCCTCTGAGGAAGGTACCATTATTATTCCCATTTTACAGATGGGAAAGCAAAGGCTAAGTTACTTACCCAAAGTCACACTGCTATTAAATGGTGGGACCAATATTCAAACTCAAGCCTACTTGATTATAAAGTTTGCTCTCTTAACTATTTTTTAGCCTCTAAATGCTGCCAAAGAGCTTTCCAGAAATGTCTTACAAGCTTATACTGCCAACAGCAGTATGTGAGGGTACTCGCCTCACTAGCATTGAATACTTGCATTAAACAAAATTGAGGGGTGCCTGGGTGGCTCAGTTGGAGTTGGTTGAGTGTCCCACTCTCGATTTCAGCTCAGGTTATGACCTCACAGTTTGAGATCCAGCCCCATGTCGGGCTCTGTGCTGACAGTGCAGAGCCTGCTTGAGATTCTGTCTCTCAGCCTCTCTCCTGCTCATGTGCGCGTGCTCTCTCTCTCAAAACAAATAACAAACATTAAAAAAAAAATTGAGTTAATTGAATAGGTGGAAAAAAGGTACCTCCCTCTGTTTCAATTTGCATTTCTTTGATTACTGGGTGCAACTGAATATTCATGTTCATTAGCTATTTAATGTCGGTGTTCTGTGATCTGTCCATCTGCCCTCTGTTCATTTCTCACTTAGCATCTTCTGGGTTTTTCTTTTCGCCTTGCATAAACTCCTTTTAAAATCTGCCTTATATCTTAAGCTAGCCATCATCAAGGCCACACAGGCTTTCTAGAACACTCTTGCTTATCACTTATTACAATCATTTTTAGACATCTGGAACCTAAACACTTCTTTTTTACCAGAATTATGGCTGATGAGCTTTAAGTGTTTTTAGAAGACAATAATGGAGAGATAACTAACCTGACAAAGGGCATTTCCACTCCGATTTCCAATGAGCACAAGGAAGAAAGTTGATTCTTTTAAACCAACCCAGATGGAACAAAAATGGAAGGATACTCTCCTACCACTTCACTTAATGATATATATACAGGTTCTGGTCAAGTATAGCTCTCTGAACTCACCCTGTTCTCTCATTCCTCCCTGGTATTGAACATTCTCTTCTCTATGCCCATTTTCTCATCTCTCTGGTTGTCCCTTCCTTCGACCTCCTGCCTTCAGTTCTCTGTCCCTCCTATCTAGCAAATGTACAGCCACACTAGTTAGGCTGCTGAATACTGCTGCAGCAAAGTCACACAGTCATGTAGATTTTTCAGTTCAAACCTCAGTATGCTAGGTAATTCTCTCAAATGCCCTTAGCTTCCTCTTCTTTTTTGCTTAAGGAGGTATAGGAGATCATCATTTCACTGCTTAATTCTTCAGTGTCTTTCCATTTAAGGTAAAGTAAAATCTCTTTAGGGGCACCTCGGTGGCTCAGTCGGTTAAGCATATGACTCTTGGTTTCGGCTCAGGTCATGATCTCACAGTTTGTGAGTTCAAGCCCTACATCTGGCTCTGTGCTGGCAACATGGAGCCTGCTTGGGATTCTCTCTCTGTCCTTCTCTCTCTGCCCCTCCCCTGCTCTGTCTCTCAAAAATAAATAAAAACTTAAAAAAATTTCTTAAGTGTGACATGGCACACATAAGGCTAAGATTTGATTCCTAGAGACTTCTACATAAAACCAGTCATTCACCAACATGCACAGGTGACTGCAACCCCAACAACTTGTCTCTTAAGCCCATAATATAATTTCAGGCCTCTGTGTCTTTACATACTACTGTTCTCTGCCTGGAATGTTTTCTCCTCCACATTCTTTGCCTAGTGAACTCTACTGATCCTTTAGAAATCAGCTTAAGAAAACTCTTTTCCAGAAAGTTTCCTCTAATCATACTCTTGGTGTAGATATCCTGTCTGTGTCCCTTTGGCACTCTGTGCATACATCTAGCATAATATTTAGCTTCTATAAATTTTCTTTTTTGTTGCCCCAACTAAACTCTAATCAATGTGGAGGCAGGAATCATACCTAAGTTGATTTTATATTTGTGGCATCTATCAGTGCCAGCACATATTAGGTGCTTAATCAATGTTTACTTAACAAGCAAGTCATTTGAAAATCTTTATTAGCTTACCTATGAAGCCTTTTCTAACCCTTAGGCAAAAGTGTTCGTTTTTCTCCTCTAGTGTGCTTTGTACTCTTTCTAATACAGACCTCGTCGAGCTGCATTTTAACAGTCTCCATCACTTGGATTGTCTTTCCTACCAGATTAAGTAGTCAGCACAGAAGTAAGTGACTAGCGGGCTCCCGGGTGGCTCAGTTGGTTGAGCGTCCAACTTCAGCTCAGGTCACCATCTTGAAGTTTGTGGGTTTGAGCCCTGCGTTGGGCTCTGTGCTGACAGCTCGGAGCCTGGCGCCTGATTCAGATTCTGTGTTTCCCTCTCTCTCTGCCCCTCCCCCATTTGCAGTCTGTCTCTCTCTCAAAAATAAATAAATGTTAAAAAAATTAATAAAGAAAAAGAAGTAACTAGCTTGACATATATTATCAGGTCATGTACTGACCAAAAACTCTATGCTCTAAGGAAGCTCACTATGGCCTCCAGTCACACATTTCCTTAAGCTCCATCTAAGGGCCTGGGGCATAGGTGAATTTTCCTATCTCTTGGAAAGCAGTGATGGCTCAAAGCCCAAAGTAATTATCCTTTTAATTTTTATTCTCTTCTCATGTTTCTGTGCTTTCCAAAGTTTAAAAATAAATGTACCTTGCTTTTTCATCATTAAAAGTTATTAGCAGACTTTATAAAATACATTGAAATATGTGCCTGCTTAAAAAAAAAAGGAGAGTAAGTCAGTTGACTAAGTCTATCACTGTTCAAGGCTAATTAATTGTTCATACAATTAAATTTTAATAATGCTAACTAAAACTGGATGGATAGATAGATGGAAAAAAATTTAAAAAAGGACAAATACCCACCATTATACTTAACACTGTTGGCCAGAATAAGGTTGACATCATCGAGAAAGCTTTCCCGACTCTGGTACTTATGCTTGGAGATATTCTGTGATTAAAAGAACCAGGGACTCAGATTCATGTACAAAGTTACTTGATTCCAAAAACACATTTTAGATCAAATCACTCACCTTACGTATAGTCTCTAAATCCATTGGACTGACAATCACTTTGTAATAATCTGGAACAAACTTCTTATTAACTGGGTGATGAAATGGCCAAGACTAGAAAACACAAAGCATAAGAAATGAAATGGAAACCATTCTTTATACCAGAGACTCTCAACCTTCATTGGGTCACACATATGCCTAATGCTCCAACAAAAGCTATGAACCACTTTTTCCAGAAAGACACACATTCACACAAAACTCCGTATATAATTTAAGGGGTTCTTGGATTCCTTTAAGGATTACTATGCCCTGATAGTGTAAGAACTTTTGTTCTATACTCACAGTTAAAACTTCTTATTCCCTACTCCCCTCCAGAAGTTTTACAGCATTAACACATATATAACATGTGCCCACAACACAAAAGGAGATTGAGTTCAGAACTCCTAAGGGAGAATCATTACCAAATGATTCTCATACAGTCAACGTGGTAGCCCTGCCATAAAGTTGCAAAAGACAAAACAAACAAACAAACACAAGACAATAAACAGTGGATAATTAATAAACTGTCATTTGTCAAGAAGCACCTTTCAATTCAAAGACTCCCATTAGCTGGCATCCTGATTTCTCTCCAGGGCTATTTGGGAGCTTTCAAATACTGAATGTCAGCAACAAGAAGAGAAAATCTCTCTATACCTGCAGATTCCTGGCCTCTGATTTTAATGATAAAGCACTCATACAGCAAAAAGGTCAGTTTTTTAAATTATACGCCAGTTTGAATTTATAAACACTACCTTGCAGACTCCCCAACATACATAAACATGCACATCCTCCTGTCCCTTCCCTTCTCCTGTACTATCTTCACAATATTTAGCACAGAGACCACTTACATCTGGAACTGCCATCATCTTCTGGGTGACAATGTTATCCAGAATGAAAGAAAATGCCACTTGGTCATCATCATCCAGCAAGGGGTTGATAGCTTTCTCTAAACGAGCCAATTTGTCTTCTTTCTGATATGAAACAAAGCAAAGGAAAAACAGGTTTCCTTGAGGTATAATCACCACAGAAAATTATGGATAATTTATGGTTCAGTCGCCTATTGCCCTTGCCCAAAAAAGCCTAACTTTATTTATTTACTTATTTATTTATTTAATATAATTTATTGTCAAACTGGCTTCCATACAACACCCAGTGTTCATCCCAACAGGTGCCCTCCTCAATGCCCATCACCCACTTTCTCCTCCCCCCACCCCCCATCAACCCTCATTTTGTTCTCTGTATTTAAGAGTCTCTTATGGTTTGCCTCCCTCCCTCTCTGTTTGTAACTATTTTTTTTCCCTTCTCTTCCCTGATGGTCTTCTGTTAAGTTTCTCAAAAAGTCTAACTTTAAACTGTCAAGTTCAATTCCAGGCAGAAATTTCAGATAAGAGAAATGATATTCTACTAAGAGGATCAAAAGGGATGTACCAATCGATCCTTTAGGTATTCTATCGTCTATTCTTGTAGATTACCAAAATATACATCCCTGGGAATTGATAGCTTAGTTCCCACAACAAAAACACCTTCACCAAGTTAGGTTTTACTATCACACTGTTTTTGCTGTAAAACTGTTGCTGAAAACACTGGACATATTGCTGATTAGTGACTTTTACGTAAAGGGAGCTAATCCAATAAATCCATTTCAGACTATACTGGGAATAAGTTTGTGTTCCAATTGCTCCACATCCTCATCAACACTTATTACTGTCAGTTTTTTAAATTATTTTTAAATTTGCATTTTCCCAATGATCAATCAATTTGGGAATCTTTCCGTGTTTATCAGCCGTCTGATTATCCTCTTTTATGAAATGTCTACTTCAGTATTAACATCATAATCATACTTCCATTTTTGTCAGCTTATAAAGGTACCATTTGGGGGGGTAAAAAAATGGAATATAGATAATCTGTTAAAAATTAAAGGTCCTCTCTGCCAAAACACAGTCTCTTAGCTCTGACTTCTTGGGAATTTACTTTCCTTGGCCCTTTCTAAAGTTATGTGGGTTCTAGATTTCAATCCTAGCTATACTACTTAATAACCATAATGCCCAGGGCAAGTAATTTCCTTCTATGGATCTCAGTTTCTCCATCTACAAAAAAAGGGATTATACGATTTCTAACGTCCCTTCTTCTCTAACATACTAAAGATCTACTACTCTCACATTTCTCTACTCTTCCTTCTATTACATTCCCTCCTTCCTCAACCCTGCTTACTAGCCACCTTCAAATTCCACTGCTTTTCTCTCATTTTAAGTATCTTACCTCTTTGAGTTTTTCATCACAGAGATCCAGCATGGATTGAGAGATCTGAGTCAATGAGTGCTTCGGACCTAAATGTATAGAGTAACAATAAGAGATGAGACCATTAAAAATGGGAGGTGAGAGGTGCCAATACCACTCGAGACTTTTAACACATTTACTTAAAACACCTAATATGTGCCAGGCACCAGCCTAGCTACTAGGTTATACAGATATACCAGTCTTATCGCCATTTTTTCAGCGCTAACACATGGCAGATACACAGCATGGATGAATAAACTAATTTTAACTTCCTTATTAACATATATCCAACAGCACTATTATTGATACCACTGCCTTTAATACCTTGAAAATGATACAGTGGATTGGCATGATAATTTGTTTAAGGATGGCTGAGGAGATCAATGTATGATTTACAATCTTTCCATACTTAGCATATAAAATTTGTGATTGTAATTTTTGTTTACAGAACTCATGGTTTGTGATGTCCTCCCAACATATGGCTAATCCAAAGCCTTTGTCATTAAAGACTCTCCATCCCATCTGAGACTATTTAGCTTCCCTGAAATCCATAACAAGAGCTTCAGAAAATCCTTGAACTATTTCTTCCACTCCCCACTTATGGCTTCCCTGATTCAAGCTCGTTATAGAGACAGTCAAGAATTCATCTAGAATTCTACTCACATTATTCATCTAGAATAATTCGGACTGCTTCAAGTATCCTTTGCTGGATGATCTTCCTCTGTCTATTCTTTTATGTAAGTGTTCCTCCACAGACCCCAAACCTCAACTCTAGTCTCAAGTAATTAATTTAGCATTCATTTGTTTATTCATCCAACAAATGATTAATGATGGTGTGTGATGTGGTCAGTGATGGGAATGAAGGGAAAATAAGACACAGTTCCTACCTTAGTTCTTGGGTCAAATGACATAAAAATAAATAATTGCCAAGACAGAGTACGAGTGCTTGAAGTATCTATGCATGAAATGATAAAACATCTGGAAATACAGACTAAATAAACAGGGATCGGCCATATGAGAGTAATTGTTGAACTAGATGAATAGGTGTGCTGAGGTTTATTCTCTCTCTACTTCTGTATACTTCTGTGTATATGTACATGTATACCTACAGAGAGAAATAGAAACCTGAGCATAAGTGCAAACAGAGAAATACACTGGTGCTACGAAATATGGTAGGGTTGCATATGAGATGTGTTGTAAGTTGTTTTACAATTAAATCTGCATACTGGGAAGCAGGGAAGGCTTGCTGTGACTGACATGAGTCCTGTCATTAATGAAGAGTAGAGGTCCATCAGATAGACAACAGGGTAGACAGACATTCCAGAGAGAAGAAAAAGTGTACAAAAGTATAAAGTAAGCAAATTAATAGAAACATGAAGCAACACAGTTCACAAGAACCACAAGTAGTTTGGTACAACTGCAATACAGGCATGTGTGGAGGAGAAATAGGAAATGGAACTTGGAAGGGGCCATATTATAGAGGTCTCATAGGCGATAGAAAGACACTAAGGATTTTATACTGGAAAATAATTTTTCAAATTTGTGTTTTAGAAAAAAATACCCTTATCAATAATGTGAAGAACTGGGGTGCCTGGGTGGCTCAGTAGGTTGAGCAGCCGACTCTTGACTTCAGTTCAGGTCATGACCTCACAATTTGTGAGATGGAGCCCTGTGTCCAGTTCTGCATGGACAGCACAGAGCCTGCTTGAGATTCTCTCTGCTTCTCTCTCCACCCTTTACCTGTTTGCTTTCCCTCTCTCAAACATTTAAAAAAACAGCATGAAAAATTAAGACAAGCAACAAAAGGAAAGTCTGGAAGCTGTTGCAAAGGGTTGAATAAGAAATGACAAGGGCTTCAACTGAGATAGGAGTAACAGAGACTGAAAGGAAGGGGATGTATTCCAGCAAACCATCGAGGATACAATTTATAGGATTTAGTGATCTAGGAGTGTGGGGAAGAGAGGGTAGAACCAACAATGACCATCATTTCTAGATTGTACAACTAGAAGGATGGTAATATCAACGAACACTGGGTATTATACATAGGGGATGAATCACTAGAATCTACTCCTGAAATCATTATTGCACTATATGCTAACTTGGATGTAAATTAAAAATAAACTTTAAGAAAGGATGGTAATATCATCAATCTAAATAAAGCAATCGGATAAAGAGTTGCCAGTAGGGCACTGAAAAATGGACATGTCTGGCAGGCAACTGGAAAATGAGTATGGAACTCAGAAGAGAGGTATGGGCTGGAGACAGTGATATCAGTGGATATATGGTGGTTGAAGTCATGGGAATGAAAAAGATGGGAAGTAATTAGAGAAAATACTCCTGGAAAAGAGAGAAGAGAGTATCAAGGAGCAACAAGTGACCAATAGTGCCAAATACACTAAAGTTCAAGAAAGATTTCTAAGCACATGCAAAGATGCTTAACATCAAAGACAAAGACTGTGTGATCTCACTTTATGTGTAGAATCTTGAAAATACTCATAGGGGTGCCTGGGTGGCTCAGTTGGTTAAGTGTCCAACTCTTGATTTCGGTTCAGGTCATGATCTCACGGTTTTGTGAGTTCGAGCCCCATGTCTGGCTTTGTGCTGACGTGCAGTGCAGAGCCTGCTTGGAATTCTCTGTCTCCCTCTCTCTCTGCCCCTCCCCCACTTGTGCTGTCTCTGTCTCTCTCAAAAAATACATAAATAAGCTTAAAAAATTTTTAAAAACTCATAAAAAAGAAATGAGACTTGTGGCTACCAGAGGCAGGGGGTAGAGGATAGGGACATTGGAGGAAGGTAGTCCAAAGGTACAAAGTTCCCATTGTAAGAGAAATAAGCACTAGGGATGTAATGTACAGCATGACGACTACTTGACAGTTAACGCTGCTGTATGATACACAGTAAAACTGTTGAGAGTTAATCCTAAGAGTTTTCATCACAAGGAAGAAATTTTTTTTTTGCTTTTTACTGTATCTATATGAGATGACAGATGCTTACTAAACCTACTGCAGTAAACCTTTCACACTACATTAAGTCAAACCATTATGCCATACACCTTAAACTTACACAGTGCTATATGTCAATTCTATCTCAGTAAAACGGGGGGGAAGATGTTCAATGTCATTAGTCATTATGGAGATATGGATCAAAACCACAATACCACTTCACATTCACCAAGATGGCTAGAATAAAAAACATGAATAATAACAAGTGGTGACAAGGATGTGCAGAAATCATAACCCTTACACACTGCTGACGGGGTTATAAAATGCTGCAGTTGCTCTGGAAAACTATTTGACTGTTTCTCAGAAAGTTTTTTTTTTTAAAGCTTATTTTGAGAGAGAGAGAACATGTGAGCGGGAGAGTGACAGAGAGAGAGGGCTGTCAGCACGTGCTGTCAGCATGGAGCCTAGTGTGGGGCTCGATCTCATGAACCATGAGATCATGACCTGAGCCGGAATCAAGCATTGGACACTCTGACTGAGCCACCCAGGTGCCCCAAGTTTTTTTTAAACTTTTTTTTTTTTTAAGAGAAAGAGCTCACAAGTGGGGCGGGGGAGAAGGGCAGAAAGGGAGGGAGACGGAGAGGGAGAAAGAGAGAGAATCTCAAGCAGCCTCCACACTCAGAATGAAGCCCAACATGGGGCTCGATCCCACATCCCTGGGATCATGACCTGAGCAGAAATCAAGTCAGATGCTCAACCAACTGAGCCACCCAGGCGCCCCATCAAAAAGTTAAACATAGAGCTTCCATGTGTTACCAGCAATTCAACTCCTAGATATATATCTAGGAGAAATGAAAACAAATGTGTACACAAAAGCTTGTACACAAATGTTCACAGCAGCATTTTTTGTACTAATCAGAAAGTATAAATAATGCAGATGGCTACAAACTGATGAACAAATTTTTAAAATGGGGTATATCTATACAATGGAATATTAGGTGATGATAAAAAGGGATGAAATACTGATACATGCTACCATGTGGGTAAGACATATTAAAACTGATCCCTTTAAATGCGTGAATTGGGAGCTCCTGAGTAGCTCAGTTGATTAAGCATCTGACTTTGGCTCAGGTCATAATCTCACGGTTTATGAGTTCGAGCCCTGCATCGGGCTCTCGGCTGTTCGGCTCAGAGCCTACTTCAGATCCTCTGTCCCCCTCCCTCTCTGCCCCTCTCCCCACTCACACGCATGTTCTCTCAAAAATAAGTAAATATTTAAAAATAAATAAATAAGTAAATGCATAGATTGTATAGTACGTGAATTATGTCTCTATAAAGTTGTTTAAGTAAACAGGCATTTCTGGAATGTGGCCACTTGATCCAGCAATTGGGAGGTTACTGGTACTTCTGTGGAAGGCAACTTCAGGGTTGTAAGGTGTGAACAGGAAGTGAATAAATAAAGAGTATATCAAACATAGTGGTTAAAAGCATAGGCTCTGGGGCGCCTAGGTGGCTCAGTTGGTTAAGCATCCGACTCTTGGTTTCAGCTCAGGTCACGGCCTCACTGTTCATGAGATTGAGCCCCACATTGGGCTCTGTGCTGACAGCGCAGAGCCTACTTGGGATTCTTTCTCTCCCTCGCACTCTGCCCCTTCCTCTCTCTCTCTCTCTCTCTCTCTCTCAAAAATAAATAAATAACCTTAAAAAAAAAAGAGCATAGGCTCTGGAGTTAGATATACCTGGATTCACATCTCTGCCACTTTTTAGCAGTGTGACCACCTTAGTGAAGTTATTTAAACACTACAGGCTTATCTTATCTGTTTATCCATAAAAATAAGGATTACAATAGTACCCATTTCAGATTTCTTAAGGTGAAATAAAACGATGCAAGTTAAATACTTGGAGCCACTGGTAATACTGCTACTATTACGATTATCAGCAACAGGTTTGAGGAAGAAAGAGAATTGAGCTGGGGGGGGGGGAATGTAAGGCTATGAAAAAATCTTTACTTCTAATTTTTTTACTAACATCTCCACCTAAATGACCCACAGGTACTTCAGCTCTGTATTTTCAAAGTCGACTCTTACACCTTTCCATTCCTGTTTCAATTTGATTTTTCTTTTCTTTTTTTTTAGAGAGAGATAGACAGAGTAAGGGAGAGGGACAGAGAGGGAGAGAGAGAATCTTAAGCAGGCTCCATGCTCAATGCAGAGCCCAACACAGGGCTCGATCCCACAACCCTAGGATCATGACCCAAGCAGAGATCGAGAGTCGAACATTGAACCGACTGAGCCACCCCCAATTTGACTGTCTTTAAGTATTTATCCTTATAATTTGAATGACAGTTGGGCCTAACCAATGTATTCTTCCCTTGTGCGTGTCCAGCACTCTGCCAGAGAATATAAAGATGAATAGGACATAGTCTCTCCAGGAGGTCACAAAGTGGTGGGAGATTAGGATATATAAATAACTGTATACAACATAGTAAGACTCATAAAAGTTGATTTAATTGTGCTGGGGAGCACGGAGGATCAAAAAATGGTATTTTGGGCAGTCTGCATAAGTCTCCATGAAGAGATGATATAAATTGGTCTGGAAAATATGAATGGAAATTGATCACCAAAAGGGAAGAAAGGGCATTCCAGACAGGGCACAGACTGTGCAAGAGGCATGAAGAAATGACAACAGGATATTTAGTGAAATGTGGCAGGAATCTCTAGTAGGTGTGGGAGCCAGGCATTGGACAAGAGACTAGATAAACGGGTCAGGCCTGCTTATGAAAGGTCACAGAATCTAGGTACTTCTACTGTCCCATGTTTACAGATGACAATACTGAGAAGGCTGTGAGAGGCTGTCTAGGGCAACTTGTCTAAGAACTTGTCTAAGGTTAACTTAATTAGTAAGTGGCAGAGCCATGACTCATTCTCTGGCTGTACTCTTTTTTTTTTTTTTTTTTTTTTTTTAATTTTTTTTTTCAATGTTTTTTATTTATTTTTGGGACAGAGAGAGACAGAGCATGAACGGGGGAGGGGCAGAGAGAGAGGGAGACACAGAATCGGGAACAGGCTCCAGGCTCCGAGCCCTCAGCCCAGAGCCCGACGCGGGGCTCGAACTCACGGACCGCGAGATCGTGACCTGGCTGAAGTCGGACGCTTAACCGACTGCGCCACCCAGGCGCCCCTCTGGCTGTACTCTTAATCCCCACGCTTATATACATGAATCTGTGCTCAAGGATCCAACTGGAGACCAGAAACCTTTATCTCCCTTATATGCAGAAACTGTACTGTTTTCCCTCTTTTAAGACTCAGAGAGCAGATTTCTTTCTCCTTCCCTTTCCAGCTTTTGAGCAAAGTGAACATATAATAGCCCCTATTAACAAATCTGTAGATCAAATCAAAGACTCACAACAAACACAGTCACAGGGACACACACTGCAGATTCCATCCACACTGTCTCTCCTTTCCACTTAATTAGGCCTACTTCTTCCTGCCACTAATCTCCATGCAATTGTTTCATTTCAAAAGATAAGACTCCAAATTCTCCAGAGGATATACTCAAAAGTGGGACTAAAAAGAAGCAATAATAAGTGACAAAAAATGTGCACTAATTTTCTTGACCCCAAGATGCATAATACACTGTAGATCCTTTCAGTCAGTCCAAGCTAGTCTGAATTTAGGACTAGTAAGGTGACTAGGTCACTGAAAGGTGACCTTTGCAGTCAAAGAACAGGTGATTCTTACCATTGTAGGTTGCACTGTTTTTCACAATTAGCTCCAAATGTTCTCTGAACTCTTCCCGAGATGGGTAGAGGCGTTTACGTACATTTTCACGGAGTGTCTGTAAATCCATTGGTCGAGTGATGATTTTGTAGTAGTCCTTTACAACCTTTGCATTGACTGGAGTGTGAAAAGGGTAGGTCTGTGCCAACAAGAAATAGCATTATCCGTGAGCAAAAGAGCACTTGCCAGAGCCAATTCCTGAAGACTCACATTTTACCTGTCTACCTCGCCATCAACTCTCAAAGAAATCTTTCTTTTTTTTTTTTTTTTTTTTTTTTTTTTTTTAAATTTTTTTTTTTCAACGTTTTTTATTTATTTTTGGGACAGAGAGAGACAGAGCATGAACGGGGGAGGGGCAGAGAGAGAGGGAGACACAGAATCGGAAACAGGCTCCAGGCTCCGAGCCATCAGCCCAGAGCCTGACGCGGGGCTCGAACTCACAGACCGCGAGATCGTGACCTGGCTGAAGTCGGACGCTTAACCGACTGCGCCACCCAGGCGCCCCTCAAAGAAATCTTTCTAGATGAAGCAGGTAGATGTCTGTTTCCTCTACTAAACTATTAAAAAAACCAAAAAAACTACATCTGAAAGAATTAGAGGAGTTCCTGGCCTGTACTCTACTGTCCTCTATCTGAAATCACAGACACAACAAAGAGCCTTACCATTCCTACTGTAGACATGAATGCAATGAACTCACATTTGGAAGATCTCTCATGTCATTGATGATAGACTCCAAGATGGATGACAATGTCACCATTGGGTCTGTCCGGCGTCGGTGGATGGACTTATGAGGTCTCTAAGGAGAAACGAGAAATCAGAGTGCTCCATTAGGTAAGAAAAACAAAAAAAATAGTACTTTCTGGTTACAGCCTACAAATCTTGTAATGAACAGTATGCATAATTTTCAGGGCAAGGCCAAAGGGAGAATCCAAGGCTGTGCCAGAGCCATGGGTTAGAGGGCTGGAGGAATCAATGAGAATCCCGTCTGGTCAGAAGGCAGCAATGCAGATACTCACATTTAAGTAGTCACAGTGAACAGTGGTTCCAACTCGCCGTTTCTTCTTGGGAGGAAGTTGCTGTTTGGGGAACTTGAGAACCAGAGATTTTCTGCGAACCTCATCTGCACTGTAATCAATAACACTTTCGTAGCATTAAGTCCGTATCTCTAGTCCCCAGAAAAAAACCAACTACAATGAAGAAGTCCAAAGTACCTGAGCATGAGCCAGGGGAGGAAAAAGCCAAACCAAAGGCCAGATATCCACATTCTAAGGCTCAGATCAGGCAAGGCCTCATATGATCTCCAAATAATAAAGAACTAGGCAAGCCACAACTTCACCTCAGTTTCCTATTTGGAAGATAAGGGAACTGGGATAAAGGAATTTCAAGAATCCTTCCAGCTCCAACATTCTACTTTAGGGTTCAAGGGCTAGGAAGCTGAACTTACTTACAATGGAAACAAGGAAGAAATTAAAATTTGGTTTGAAATAAAAATGAGTTTGAGTTTCCCTCAATCATTAAAAGACCATCCACCTTCTTCCTTTCCGTCGCACAGAATCAAGAGGCTACATTTTCCTTTTCTAATGTGCTTCAAAACATACTATTACAGATACCGATAAATTAAACCAAGAATGGAAAAGAGTCCCGAACTTAATAGGAGTGATTTATAATATTGTACATCTGAAATTTACGTTATATACCAATTTTACCTCAATAAGAAAAAGAACAAATGAATATAACTATGTATCAAATTGATTAGTGGCATATAGCCTAAGGACAACAAACCAGAGCAAACACCTTGAATCTACTTTAAAGTTTTGTTGTTAGTGGTACTGGTATTGTAATTCTCAGACTATTTTGTATATAACAGATGTACAGACAGAGCAAATGATTCAACATCTTGATGCCAGGAACCAGAGAAAGGATACAAATATGAATGGGGGAATAAGAGGAAGACTCTGTAGATATAATTTGAATTGGAGGTTTTGATATGAAGGTTTTGATATGTGACTTGCAATATATATTTATTTCCTAGTTCCGTCCACTAAAAGCCTAGAAGCAAGGACATCTCAGTGGCAATGAGCATACTTAACACCTAAATCATGGTTCTAAATACCATTCCCCAATAAAAGGAACCAGGGCTCTTTGAAGAAATGGCTGATTCTAGGTCTTGAACAGGGAAATTTCAAGGACAGCCTAGAACATTTTGTGTTGGAAAGCAAATAAGTTCTCACAAGGACACAGGATCTGGCTTTAAGAGGTCAAATTTGAGACAATATGGGGATCAATTAAAATAGTGTTAATACAATGGAGTACTATGTGGCAATGAGAAAGAATGAAATATGGCCCTTTGTAGCAACGTGGATGGAACTGGAGAGTGTGACGCTAAGTGAAATAAGCCATACAGAGAAAGACAGATACCATATGTCTTCACTCTTATGTGGATCCTGAGAAACTTAACAGAAACCCATGGGGGAAGGGAAGGGAAAAAAAAAGAGGTTAGAGTGGATGAGAGACAAAGCATAAGAGACTCTTAAAAACTGAGAACAAACTGAGGGTTGATGGGGGGTGGGAGGGAGAGGAGGGTAGGTGATGAGTATTAAAGAGGGCATCTTTTGGGATGAGCACTGGGTGTTATATGGAAACCAATTTGACAATAAATTTCATACATTAAAAAATAAATAAATACCATAAAATAGTGTTAATAAATTATATTACATTAAGTTTACAAAAGGAAGAATTTCAGAATCCGTAGTAATACTCAAACAAAAAGGAAAAAAGAGCTCTTCTTTATAGAATGCCAGTTAATGTAGAAAGAATGCTATAATTAGAAAAACCATGGTTTTGCAACCCTCAGTGTAATAACTGAGTTAGGCAGTGATCATCAACGGATGCTACACTACGGAGAGAAAGATTGTTAGGGAACAGGATATTCACCCACGTGCTAATTACAAAGGGAAAAACATACCTTTATTATAAGAGAGTTCTAGGGACCACCACTTAAACAAAATGATCAAAATAGTGAGAAAGCCTGACATTATATGCTTCTTGATGTGGTGCAGTAAGTACATATTATCACCTATGTAGTAATCTTGCCAAAGACATTTAATCCAAATGTAATCAATGAGAAAACAGACAAATCCAGAATATGGGCTATCTTAGGAGACAACTGGCCTGGACTCTTCAAAAATTTCAATGCCATGGAAACCAAAATAGGCAGAGAACAGTTCTAGATTAAGAAGTATTCAAAATACTTAATGTTTGAACTGGGATTGGATCCTAAACTGGAGGTGGGGCAGGCCAAAAGGACACTAAGACAACCAGAGAAATTTAAATAAGAACCAAATATTAGATACTACTGACCCAATGTTATTTTTCTTAGGTGTAATGGTATGTCATGTCCTTAGTCTTAGACAATGTGTGGTATTTATGAGTGAAACAGCAAGATGCCTGCAACTTATTTCCAAAGAGTTCAGCAAAAAAAAGTTTTAGATACATAAAAATGAAACAAACATGACAAACATTAACTGTAACTTTAGAGGAATGATACACTCTATTATTCTTTCAACTTTTCTTTAGGTTTGCAAGTTTCTAACTAAAAAGTCAGGGGGAAAATGTTTTTAATTTAAAAACTTCTCCACTTGATTATCTGTTACATTCTCTGAAAGCAAGAGACAGGTAGGGATAACATAGTTTATGTCTCCTTAATCTTTCTGGGTGGTCCATTATGAGAACACTGAGATTAGGAGGGGCGCCTCGGTGGCTCAGTCAGTTAAGCATCTGACTTTGGCTCAGGTGGTGATCCCGCAGTTTGTGGGTTCGAGCCCTGCATCAGGCTCTGTGCTGACAGCTCAGAGCCTAGAGCCCACTTCGCATTCTGCGTCTCCCTCTCTCTCTGCCCCTCCCCTGCTTGTACTCTGTCTCTCTTTCAAAAATAAATAAACATTAAAAAAAAGAACACTGAGATTAAGGACTACAAATATAGTGAGTGCCTGGAAGTACTCTATGCCAGGCACTGTACTACATGCTTATATAACCTCTCATTTTACCTTCACAACTACGCTGGTAAAGGTGGTTTTATTTCGTAAATAAGGAAGTGGAGACTCAGTAAGTTAGGTAGCATGCCCCAAGGCAAGCAGGAGAGCCTAAAGAGTGCTTTATGACAAAAGACCATAATTTTCATTACTGGAAACAATCACTGAGGAAAATCCATCAAAACACCTATGCCCTCAGTTCCACTTCAGAGGACCCATCATATCAACCCCTGCCCCCCTTCAACCTCCGACAGATCTCTCCACAGAGCTTTCTGTGTGCTCTTACCTCTCAATCAGCTGTTTCCCCAAGACGATCTTGGTCCCTTCAACCTTGATAAGTTCTTCATTATCATTATGAATGACGGTCTTTTCCAGCTCCTCCTCCTGCTCCTCTGTCATGGCAACAGGGTTGGAGGGTGGAGCATTTGTTTGATAGTAGAGGGGGCAGAATTTGTTTGTCCTCATGTGCCCAATGGCACCACAAGCCCCACACTTCAGCTGCAAAAGGGAAAGTATCAGCGTGTCAGAGGTAAACAGGCCACATGAGATTCGCTTTACAAGATACATAGAAGGCAGGAGAGAAACAAAGGCAGGTGCAGAACTCCTGTTGTAACAGAACTGTTCTACACCTTTTAACCAGAAGCCACTAGACAAAAAGAGCGTGTATGGAAATGACACATTAAAAATAAAATACAGAGACTGGGCGTTTAAAAAAATTTTTTTAATGTTTATTTATTTTTGAGAGATAGAGACAGCGTGAGCAGGGGAAGGGCAGAGAAAGAGGGAGACACAGAATCTGAAGCAGGTTCCAGGCTCTGAGCAGTCAGCAGAGAGCCCAACGAGGGGCTCGAACTCACGAACCACAAGATCATGACCTGAGCCGAAGCTGGATGCCTAACCAACTAAGCCACCCAGGCACCCCCAGAGACTGGACATTTAAAAAAAAATCAAGTGAGGAAGAAAAGGGAGAGGATTTCTACCCTCAATTTAAGTTGTAAAGTATGAAAATGTTAAATATGCAGGAGAAAGTCTCTTGGAAGCCCAAGGTATATTTCCAGTCCCAAGGAAAAGGATAATACCAAGTCTCTACCTCAGCTTTGCAACTGACCTCAGTTTCATCTGTAAAATAGGGTCAATACTCTATCATATTTATTGAATACCATATATAAGAAAGGAACTTGAGGGGCGCCTGGGTGGCTCAGTCAGTTAAGCACCTGACTTCAGCTCAGGTCATGATTTCACAGTTTGTGGGTTCAAGCCCCACATCGGGCTCTGTGCTGACAGTTCAGAGCCTAGAGCCTGGAGCCTGCTTCAGATTCTGTTGTCTCCCTCTCTCTCTGCCCCTCCCCTGCTTGTGTGTGCTCTCTCTCTCTCACATATAAATAAACATTAAAAATTTTTTTAAAAAAGAAAGGAAGTTGAAAATATTTAAAGACCTTGGTCCATGTTACCAGCAATTTACATTTACTGAGAATTTCACAGTTTATAAAGTGCTTCTCATGCATTGTATCCCTTACTCCAACAACACTATGAGACAGGTATCGTATTTTATAGAAGAGAAAAACACGTATGGTAAGGTTAAGGTCACAGAGCAACTAAATGGCAGAACCAGAACCCAAAGCCAGATCTTCTGTTTCCAAGTCCATGGCTCTTTCCACTATATTGTAGTTCCCTCATTTTATTGTATACATTACAGTTACGTTGTAGAGTAATATCTGAAATCCTACCAAAGTTATGGAAAGCAACCTGTACTGTAGGCTTTTTTCTGTTACTTCTTTCAATATGTACAATTTTAAAAAGGTGTGTGTGTGTGTGCGCACGCGCACACACACATACACAGATGTACACATAAAAAAATCTATCTCAACCAAACCTATCTCAACTCCTAGGAAATATTTCCAACTGATGAAGTATAAAATTAATACCCCATGGCATCAGATTAAGTTGTTGGTACCAGTCACACTAGTACCGGTAACACCTGCCTGACAGCCACACCAACTCAAACTAGCTTTCCACAATACTGCCCTCATTCCCAGTTAGGGAGGATGCCAAAAGCTAAGGGAAAAAATATGCTTTCTTCTTTTGCCTTGTTAGCTATGATTATGCCACATTAATACTTACTTTTAGGTCAGGACGCTCCTTCATTTTTTTGGGTTTCTTCTCAGGAGGACCCTTAAGCTTCTCCTTTTCCTGGTTCCGCTTCAGCCGCCTAAGCTGCTCTTGAATCCTCCGCCGTTCCTTTCGCATCTCTTCTCGATGCTGTTCATCAAAAAGGGCAAACTTTCGACTAAATGACAAGGAGGGAAATAGAACAGGACCATAAGCAAACAAGCCAAGAAGACTGTCCTGACAGCTAAACATCTCACAACTAAAGTCATCCATCCACACAGAAATAAAAGGGGCTGCCTGGCACTCCCACCTCCCCCGCTCATCAGCCTTCCACATGCCAGGAGACACCTCTCTCAGAATGAGACATCCTGAGTAATCCTGGAGAGTTCTGCCAACCGACCACAATGCAAAGGACCCAGGTGGAACTGAAGATTCCTTTATTTGGTAGCAAGTCTGAAATTCTCCCTGTGGTTTGGCTCTGTTCAAACTCAAAGGCACCCAGTCAACACAGACAGCCAAGGACAACTGTACAGAAAATCCTGTCATTAAAACTCAAGCAGCTACCTCATCCCCCTTCCCCACCTCTTTTTAATCATCCTCCTTATAATACTGGAAAGTGGTGAGTCAAACTCACATGAATTCCTCATCTTTTGTGGTCCGTATGCGTACATAGGCATCAATGACAGCTGGCTTTCGAACTGTCTCACAGCGAACATACTCTTTCCCCTCTTCATCTCGAAATGTGCGATAAATCTTGAGACAACGCCCAGTGGCAGAAGAGTTAAGACTAGTCACAGAAGCTGTGTCATCATCTCTGTGATTGTTTCCTGATGCTGCTGAACCTGCTGCTGCAAGGCAGAAAAAGATTTCCACACATTCCCCCTACCACCCAAACAGTCCTTTTCCTGGAGTTGAGTGGAAACCTCGAAGCTCAACATGTCACAAAAGTATGGTTCTACAGAAAGCATCAATGTCACCACCAGCCCGAGGTATACTGATTTGTCCTTTCCTGACTTCATTTTACCACTGCCAATGTTCCCATTTTTTATTAAGTACAAGAAGTTCTGAAAGGACCTCAAAGAACTATATGTTTGTTTTAGGGGACAAAAGAACAGTAGCTGTATTCGAAGTCCTCTGAATAGCAAAAGAAAGTCTAAGTAGCAAGTAGCTGATATTCACGTTAAAGAAAAGCACTCAATGGGGCGCCTGGGTGGCCCAGTAGGTTAAGTGTCCAGCTTGGGGTCAGGTCATGATCTTGCAGTTCGTGGGTTCGAGCCCCACGTCCGGCTCTGTGCTCAGAGCCTGGAGCCAGCTTCAGATTCTGTGTCTCCCTCTCTCTGCCCCTCCCCTGCTCACACTCTGTTTCTCTCTCTCTCTCTCTCCAAAATAAACATTAAAAAAATAAAAAGTTAAATTAAAAAAAGCACCCAAGCACCAAGGGGGCAAAACTGTCCCAGAGAAACAAGTCCAGAGTCTCAAGGCCTAGAGTATGCTTCTCAAACTTTAATGTGAATGAATAGGAATCGCCTGAGAATTCTCATTAAAATAGATTCAAATCCAGTAGGGTTTGGGGTGAGGCCTAAGATTCTGCATTTCTAACAAGCTCCCATGTGATGTAGATACTGCTGGTCCAGGACCACACTGATGGAAAGGTTTTATCACATCTTTACAAAGTAGTATGAACACAAAATTACATAAAGCTTTTACAGAGAGGAGTAAACAAAGGAAACACTACTAGGAGTGAGAACAGTCATTCAAATCTTCATCTGGAGTCTTTATCCCCTCTCTCACAGTATCTACATCCAAATTTTAAATTGCCTGCTTGACACCTGTACTGGGAAAAGTCATGGGCATCTCAAACTCCACATGTTACTTCTTCCCTTCTCACACCTGGTTCTTTCTCTGAAATTTACCACTTTAATCAATGGGACCACCATCTTCCTAGCAGGCCCAGAATGAAATCTTAGGGTCACCTTGATTTTTCTCTTTTCATTCCCAATATCCTTATCCCAAACCAGTTCAGGCCTTAATCATCCCCACCCTCAACTTCTGCAATTTTTGGTTGACTTTTAACTCTTTTTAGGGTCTAAGACCCCTTTGAGAATCTTCTGAAAGCCATGGATCTTCTCCTCAGAAAAGGCACACTTGTACAGAATTTTACATGTGATTTCAGAGGGTTCAAGGGCAACTCCCCAAATCCATCCACAAATTCTGTATTACAAACTCTTCCTCTCGAGGAGGAATGCCCAGAATGCTCACATGATGTACAGCACTGCTAGCCCTGGCTTGGACAGGCCTGATACATACGAGAGGCAGGTAGTGGACTGACCAGAGGCAGGTAGTAGACTGGCAGCATGTCTTCCATCTGTGCCCCACAGACAGACCTACAGTCCAGCTTGCAGTAATCGCTCTACCTCATCTACAGACCTTTCTACACTCATCCCCTATTTCTTCTGCCTCCAGCTTTGCCTCAGTTATTAGTCTGCAGTTAGTTACACTTTTTCGATCCTTCTCTTTCTTGCCTGTGAAGCCACTACCCTCACCCAGTAGCATCCGCTGCAGTTCCTTCCGCTCCTGCTCCTCCCGTTCACGTGACAGCTGAGAGCTGGTTTTCTTATTCTGCAACATATTCTCAATGTTCTTTCCCATTTCTTCAAAGTCACTGTCTTCAGCTGAGCTGCTGTCAGTGTCGGTTGATAATACTTCGGTTGATGACAAAACTCTAAAAAGAGAAAAAACAACGTGAAGCTAAGAGGAGGGAAAATATGAAAGTGTATAAAGAGCTGAAGAAATACGGTTTTAGGCAAGAGGAGGAAATTGGGAAATCAACCTTAAAAAGGAATACCTCAAATCCACTAAGATATGGGGGCCTTAAGAGAAAAGGGTTCCAAAGTTTTCCTAGACATCTGTCAATAAAGTCAGTTTGAAATATGAAGCAGCACAGCAACTCTTTCAGAATTCTTTGAGAAAAACTGAGAAACATTTTTAATAGTGCAATACCACCCTCTCACAAGTAAAGCCTTCAGAAAAAACACTCACTATCCCCTATCACCACTGTAATAACTGCCAGAATAGAAGCCACAGAATAAGCCACAGAAGTTGCCACGGAACCTAGAGCTCATACCTAGCACCTCTTGCCAATTCAAAACCTTTGCAGAGTTGCTCTGAAAGGAGTAGGTGTCCTAGCAGTATTATGAACAAATACCACCCAATATCTCAGATACCTGACCCCCTAGTCACATGATCAGGTAATCTCCTCTTCATTATAATACACTGTCCAACACCCCTCCCCTATCCGGCTTGAATTTTCTAAAACACACACACTTGTTCTGTAGGTCAAAGATGCGCTGACATTCCTCTTTGTAACGCTCTTGATGCTCAGCCACAGAAAACCTTGATCCACGGGCAAATTTACTCATGGGCCCCTCTCCAGAGCGGGCCTGTTCTGTTGACATTGTGCGTACCACATCGATCACTTCCCAACGGGACAACTTTTTAATCTACAAAAGAGGTAGACACACACATATACATAAATCCTCAAATATTTCAAAGAATAAACCAAGGCACATGCTTAGAGAGATAGACTTACAGAAATAAATAAATAAATAAAAATCATCCAGGAGCACCCTAATGGCTTAGTCAGTTAAGTGTCTGACTTCGGCTCAGAGCATGATCTCACTGCTCGTGAGTTTGAGCCCCACCTTGGGCTCTATGCTGACAGCTCAGAGCCTGAAGCCTGCTTCAGATTCTGTCTCTGTCTCTGCCCCTCCCCTGCTCGCACTCTCTCTCTCAAATATAAAAAAAAAAAAAATTAGAAGTTTAAAAATCACCCAAAGCGGGTTAAACAGAAAGCTTTGAGAAAGCTAACTCCTGAAAAAGTATCCAAGATCCAGTATACTACAACCTACACCACAAAATTATCCACATAGTTCCTTACATCTGCCTCCCACCTTTTCCCTCTATACACAAAGCCCCTAGGAAACTCAAAGTTTCCCTCTTCCATACTCACCTCTTCCTCAGGCACGCCAAATTTACGTAGAAGCTGCTTGGCATTTTTCAGAGAAAGGCGACGGAGATCTGCATCTGTTCCTGTCACTGTCTTCTTCACGGGCTGAGGCTCCTTATCATCCTACCTCAGACATAAAACAAAACAGACAAGAATTGTAATAAGCAGAATCCCTTATAACAGGCATCTAAGTCATCCTGTCAGTTAGGTGTTTTCCAGATCCTCCACTCCTTAACTTCCATTTCTTCCTCCCTTGATATTTTAGCTTCTAGGACTTCAGATAGTCTCACCTTCTGCTGTGTTGGTTTGTTTGGAATCTTGACATAGGAGAATCCTTCACCACACCCTGTAGGATCTGCCACCCCAGTCACCTCCAGGAGACACTTGCCCTTCATGGCAGCAATGAAAGCCCTTGTGGTGTTCCAAGGAGCAGTGCGAACCTGAGGTACAGAAAAAGATTCTAAGGACTGTGGGAAATGTGCTCTATGTCTAGCCATACTTAGAAGGTTGGGGTGCCTGGGGGCTCAGTTGGCTGAGTGTCTGATTCTCGATTTCAGCTCAGGTCATGATCCCAGGGTCATGAGATGAACCTGGGTCATGGGATGGAACCTGGGTCAGGCTCTGCACAGAGCACGGAGCCTGCTTAAGATTCTCTCTCTCTCCCTCCCTCCCTCCCTCCCTCCCTCTCTCTCTCTCTCTCCCTCCCTCTCTCTCTCTCTCTCCCTCCCTCCCTCCATCCCTCCCTCCCTCTCCCCCCACCCCCTGCCCCTCTGCCCTGCCTGCTCTCTCTCTCTCTAAAAAATAAAAAAATTGGGGCGCCTGGGTGGTTCAGTCGATGGAGCATCTGACTTCTGCTCAGGTCATGATCTCATGGTTCGTGAGTTTGAGCCCCATGTTGGGCTCTGTGCTGACAGCATGGTGTGTGCTTCGGATTTTCTCTCTCCCTCTCTCTCCACCCCTCCCCTGCTCGTGTTCTATCAAAATAAATAAATGAACTTAAAAAATTTAAAAAAGGAATTTAAATAGAAATCAGGATGTCAGCCAGCAGAAGGAAGAATATGTGGAACACTGGGGTACCCTTCAGTCTCATATCCCTTGGGATATACTGAGAGTTCTCAAAGATAGTGTAGCCACCCTCACGATGCTCAAAGAGGTTACACTGATGATGCATTTGATTGCCCCATTGCTCAAATGGCTTCTTTAGAATGACCAACATATTCTATAATTAAGTGATAAGCATGCTTTACAAAACACTGGCCTTAACTCTAGCAGCACCAAACCACAGGTGCTTGAACCACAAGTCCATTCTACCTCTGCCACTGGTTTGATCAAAAATGTCTGTCCTCTTCTGGGACCCTGAATAGGATTTACTGACTGCTGCCAAATAAAGACAAGAGGAATGTGCTTGTCCACACAGACCAGTTAAGAGTACATACATGATTAGCTACAAAGTAGCCACTTCTATTCAAGATTCAATCCTGAAGGCTACTTAACAAAATCTTTAATTTCTGAAATTCTCAGATATCCACTCATTTTTTCACTCCAACCTCAAAAGAACACCACGACTATGTTTCTTCACTCACTCTGACCTCACTACAATCATTCACTGATTTAACAAGTATTTTTTGAACATCTACTATATTCCAGGCACTACTTTCTCATGGATCTCCTACTAGTGAGGAAGAGACAAATAACCAACCAAATTCAATACCACACCACCAGTGCACTGACAGAAAAGTAAAAAGTGCTACCTGTACATTAAGAAGGGAAGAGTGATGATCCAATATGAGTAAAGGGGGGGAGTGAGG
Organism: Panthera onca; assembly: GCF_046562875.1. Classification (NCBI taxonomy): domain Eukaryota; kingdom Metazoa; phylum Chordata; class Mammalia; order Carnivora; family Felidae; genus Panthera; species Panthera onca. The sequence goes on from NC_138357.1 coordinate 71,410,388, forward strand.
ACAAGAGTCGGGGCAAGCTTCCAAAAGAATACAAACTGCAGGGGCGCCTGGGTGGCTCAGTCGGTTAAGCGACCGACTTCAGCTCAGGTCATGATCTCGAGGTCCGTGAGTTCGTGCCCCACGTTGAGCTCTGTGCTGACAGCTCAGAGCCTGGAGCCTGCTTCGGATTCTGTGTCTCCCTCTCTCTCTGCCTCTCCCCTGCTCATGCTCTGTCTCTCTCTGTCTCAAAAATAAATAAAAACATTAAAAAAAAGAATACAACCTGCAAATGAAGGTAAGATAGTAGAGGAGTGTCGAGATCATATTCTAGGTAGAGGGAAAAGCAGTTGCAAAATCCCAGAAGGCAACAGAAAGAAATTTAGGAGACCAAGTGAACTTTAGCATATTTGGAGCTTAGAGTACAAGATGGGCAGTGGCAGGAGATGAGAGGAGGTTAGAATTACATACAAGACCCAAATCATGTAGCTCCTCGTAAATAACATAAATAGCTTCTAAAAGAAACAAGGACCCAAAGGAAGTCTTTGGGCAAGAAAGTCATATATATGATCAAAATTTTGTTTTAATTTTTTCTTTTATTTTTTTAATGTTTATTTACTTTTGAGAGAGAGAGAGTGTGAGAGAAAGAGAGAATGAATGGGAGAGGAGTAGAGAGAGAGAGAGAGAGAGAGAGAGAGAGAGAGAGAGATTTTGAAGCAGGCTCCAGGCTCTGAGCTGTCAGCACAGAGCCTGATGTGGGACTCGAACTCACGAACGAGATCATGACCTGAAGTTGGATGCTTAACTGACAGAGCCACCCAGGCACCCTTTAAATTTTTAATTTAAAAGGTCATTCAACTTAAAAAAAATGGTGCTGGAATAATTAGACATTCATATGCAGGAAAAAAAAACCTTAACCTATACCTTGCATCCTATACAAAAATTAACTCAAAATGGATCTAAATATAAGATCTAAAACAATAAAACTTTTACAAGAAAACATAAAAGAAAATCTTTGCAACCTTGAGTTAGATAAAAATTTCTTAGATATAATATCAAAACCACAAGCAACAGAGAAAACTGACAATTTGGACTTCTGCTCTTCATAAAACACTGTTAGAACAATTAAAAGACAAGCCACAGCCTGGGAGAAAATCTTTGCAAATCACATACCCGATAAAGGAGTCAGACCTAGAATGCATTAGAGAACTCTCAAAACTTAGTAAGAAGAAAATAAGCAACCAATTCAAAATAAAAGCGGACTTAGGCACCTGGGTGGCTCAGTCAGTTAAGCATCGGACCCTTGGTTTTGACGCAGGTCATGATCTCACAGTTCATGGGTTCGAGCCCTACATCAGGCCCTGTCTGCACTGACAGTGTGGAGCCTGCTTTGGATTCTCTCTCTCCCTCTCTCTCGCTCTCTCAAAATAAACAAACATTAAAAAAATGTTTTAGGTGGACTAAAGAGATGAACAGGGGCACCTGGGTGGCTCAGTGAGTTAGGTGTCTGACTCCTGACTTTTTTTGGCTCAGGTCATGATCTCACAGTTTGTGGGTTTGAGCCCCGCACTGGACTCTGCACTAGCAGTGCAGAGCCTCCTTTGGATTCTCTCTTCCTCCCTCTCTGCCTCTCCTCTGCTCGTGCGCTCTCTCTCAAAATAAATAAACTTAAAAAAAAAAGAGATGAACAGACACTTAAGCAAAGAACATATCTGGATGGTAAATAAGCACATGAAAAGAAGCTCAACATCCTTAGCCATTAGGGAAATGCAAATGAAAACTGCAATGAGAGACCACTTGAAATCTGATGGAGAGCCATGATAATAATTTTTTTAAAAAAGGAAAAATAGGGGCGCCTGGGTGGCGCAGTCGGTTAAGCGTCCGACTTCAGCCAGGTCACGATCTCGCGGTCCGCGAGTTCGAGCCCCGCGTCAGGCTCTGGGCTGATGGCTCGGAGCCTGGAGCCTGTTTCCGATTCTGTGTCTCCCTCTCTCTCTGCCCCTCCCCCGTTCATGCTCTGTGTCTCTCTGTCCCAAAAATAAATAAAAAACGTTGAAAAAAAAAAAATTAAAAAAAAAAAAAAAAAAAAAAAAAAAAAAGGAAAAATAACAAGTGTCGATAAGCATGTGGAAAAACTGGAACTATCATACACTGCTAATAAAAATGTAAAAATAATTGAAGTCACTGTGGAAAACAGTCTGGCAGCTCCTCCAAAGGTAAAACACAGAATTACCATATGACCCAGTAATTCTACTTTTAGGTATTAAACCAAGAAAATGTGTCCCTATCAAAATTTATACATACATATTGATAGCACTTTTATTCATAACAGCCAAAAACAGGGGACAACCAAAATGTCCTCTCATAGGTGATCAGCTAAACTGTGATATTATGGAGCACTACGCAGCAATTAAAAAGAACAAATGATCAATAACCTGGATGAATCTCCACATAATTACAGAGGGAAAGAAGACAGATGAGAAAGAATATATACTTTCAACAAATGATACTGGAAACAGAATATCCATGTGCAAAATACTGAAGCTGGACCTGTACATTACACCATATACAAAAATTAACTCACAGTGGGACAAAAACCTAAGTGTGTGAATTAAAAATATAAAACTCTTAAAAGAAAACATAGAGGAAAAGCTTCATGACACTGGAATTGGCAATTTCTTGGAAATGGAGCCAAAAGTATAAGCAACGAAAGAAAAATTAGATAAATTGGACTGTATCAAAATTAAAAACTTCTCTGCATCAAAGGATACAACAGAATGAAAAGGCAACCTACAGGATGGGAGAAAATATTTGCATAGCGTGTACCTGATAAGACATTAATAACCAGAATATATAACGAACTCCTGAAACTCAATAACAAAAAAACAACCTGACTCAAAAAAGGGCAACGAACTTGAATACACATTTCTCAAAAGAAGATCTACAAATGTCTAATAAGTATATGAAAAGATGCTCAACATCACTAATAATTAGGGAAATGAAAGCCAAAATCATAATGATATATCACCTCACACCCATTAGCACGGCCACTATCAAAAAAATAATAACAAGTGTTGGCAAGTGTGGAGAAATTGAAATTCTTATATACCATTGATAGGAACATAAAATGCTGCGGATGCTTTGAAAAAAACAAAGTCTGGAGGTTGCTCAAAAAATTAAAAAATAGAACTACCATGTGTTCCAGTAATCCTCTTCTGGGTATATACACAAAAGAACAGAAAATAGAATCTTGAAGAGATATTTGTACAATCACATTCATAGCAGCACTATTCACAATGGCTAAGAGGTGGAAGCAACCCAAATGTCCATCAATGGTTGCATGCATAAACAAAATGTGGTGTATACATATAATAGAATATTATTCAACCTTAAAAATGAAGGAAATTCTGATATATGTCACAAGACGGATGAACCTTGAGGATACTATGCTAGATAAAATAAACCAGTCACATAAAAACAAATACTGTATGATTCCACTTAGCTGGAGTACTTAGAGTAGTAAAATTCATAAGAGACAGAAAGTAGAATGGTGGTTGCAGAGGCTAGGGAGGGAGGAATGGGGACTTGCTGTTTAATGGGTAACAGAGTTTCAGTTTTGTGAGATGAAAAGAGTTCCAGAGATTGGTCATATGATGGCGTGAAATATACTGAACGTTACTGAATTGTAAACGCTTTAAGGTTAAGATAGCAAATTTTATGTTATGTATATTTTACCACAACTAAAAAAATGAAAGAGTACTTATTGTACGAGTCCATTTATCTAAAATTCTAGAAAACGTGGGGCGCCTGGGTGGCACAGTCAGTTAAGCTTCCGACTATGGCTCAGGTCATGATTTCGTGGTTTTGTGAGTTTGAGCCCCACATCAGGCTCTGTGCTGACAACTCAGAGCCTGGAGCCTGCTTCGGATTCTGTGTCTCCCTCTCTCTCTCTGCCCCTCCCCGGCTCACGCTCTGTCTCTGTCTCAAAAATATATAAACATTAAAAAAATAAACAAAATAAAATTCTAGAAAATATGAACTGATCTATAGTGACAGAAAGCATCAGTGGTTGTCAGGGCACAAGGAGGGTGACGAGAAGGGAGGAGACAGAAGAAAGGAATTTCAAAGGGACACAAAGAAACTTTTGGCGATGACAGATATATTATCTTGTTATGAGGATTCACAGGTATACACATACATCAAAAGACAAATTGTACACTAAATATGTGCTGCTTATAGCATGTCAACCTTATCTCAATAAAGCTGTTTTTTAGAAAAGGATAAATGGGGAGTGCCTTGGTGGCTCGGTCAGTTAAGCGTTGGACTCCTGATCTCAGGGTTGTGAGTTCAAGCCCCACGTTGGGCTCTGTACAGGGTGTGATGCCTAAAGAAAAAAAAAGAAAAGGACAAACGGGAAACACTAATAAAAATCAGTGTAAAGCCTTACCTCATCATCAATCTTCATCTGGAAATCTTCCTCATTTTCTTCTTCTGGAGCAAAAAAGGACTTCTCACCATAGCCAGCATCCTGAAAGAGCACAAATCCACGCATGTAAACCAATCAATAAATTAGAAAAGACAGAGTACAAATTTCACTAAGTACCAAGTATAGAATATATGAAAGTAAGTTTCTGCACAGAGAATAGATTCTGTAAAGTCTTCAATGTATCTATCACCATTCTACATCCTTATTACACTTCAGGGTACTTGCCAGCTGATATATGGATAGGTAAGACCCATAAAAGAAGACAGAGGTGCTCATTACTGCAGACTCAGTAACTCAGTGGTCTAGCTGCGCTGTCCCACCCCAGATCTAGGGGATAAGGACACTGTGCCTTCTCGAAAGCACATGTCTGGCATCATCATCTCAGCCTACCTGGAAGGCCATGGAAAACAACTGAGAAGTCTTCCCTGTTTACATGCCTGTCTTACAAAGAACGAAGCTTAAAGTCACCACCCAAATGGATGCAACAATATGCCCTAAGTCCCTCATTAAGCCTTCCCGCTGATACTCAGCTACACTGTAGTTTTCCTCAGCACCAATGTACACCGAGTTCCTCACATAGTTTGAATTTTCAAATAAATGGTTAATAATCTAGTAACCATCACTTCTGAGTCAGTGGGGATAGGCTTCAGCCTCATCTCTCTGGGAACGATCCATAGGCAGAGGTAGTACCCAAGAGGAAAGTGTTCACCTTCAGCCGCTGCTCTGCTGCTATCATGCTGTAATAAGCACAGCACTGCTCTGGAGACACCATAGCTCTGATCTCCTCTTCAGTTGGTAAACGAAAATCAGATTTCAGCACCCACCAATTTGAGTCCATCCCTAGAAAAAGCAGAGAGAATGAGATGGTACTGAATTCCTAAGGCCCTTTCCTCGGCAGCAAGAAGGATAACAAACAGGGGTGCCTGGGTGGCTCAGTCAGTTAAGTGTCCGACTTCAGTTCAGGTCATGATCTCATGGTTCGTGAGTTCAAGCCGCACGTCGGGCTCTGTGCTTATAGCTCAGAGCCTGGAGTGTGCTTCAGATTCTGTGTCTCCCTCTCTCTCTGCCCTCCCCCACTCATGCTCTGTCTCTCTCTTAAAAATAAACATTTTCTGGGGCACCTGGGTGGCTCAGTCGGTTAAGCGGCCGACTTCAGCTCAGGTCATGATCTCGCAGTCCGTGAGTTCGAGCCCCGCGTTGGGCTCTGTGCCGACAGCTCAGAGCCTGGAGCCTGTTTCAGATTCTGTGTCTCCCTCTCTCTGACCCTCCCCCATTCATGCTCTGTCTCTCTCTTTCTCAAAAATAAAATACACATTAAAAAAAAATTTTTTTTAATAAATAAACATTTTCTAAAAATTAAAAAAAAAAGAAGGATAACAAACCAAGACCAAACCACGCAATGTCCCATAAGGTCTAGCCATGAACTCCAAAGAACACCCCTGCTGCTAGGTTCCCTCCATCTCATGTAAGACATCCAACACGCAGTGAACTTCTTGGTAGGCCAAATCAAAAAGTAATCAGAGCCTCCATCATTAGAAGATTTGCTACTTCCTTCTTTTGATGACTATCAATTTCTAATTCTGGTAGTTACATACTGATCCTTTAACTGTGAGCCTGAATTCTTTTCCTGGAAAGAGGCGAAGAGAACAAATAATTAGGCGCAACTGATGACCTGTGCGTTTGAAGTCAGCGCAGAGCTTTAGCCTCTTCCGGATGCTACTTTCTGAGTGAGAAGGAAAGGCTTTTTTGATATCTTCCATTCGGATCCGCCGTGGCCGATCTTTACTCTTCCAGAAGAGGCGGTAAATAAAAACCTGCCCAAAAAACAAACGTTTTTCATTCGGCAAAATAAAGGAAAAATAAAAGTCCTTGCCAGGGCTCCTTCCCCTGCTACGCCCCTATGTGTTTTGATCTTTCCTGATGTGCCCCCAAATCCACATACCCTATTATGTGCACCCGGACCCCCTCCCTATTCTCTCATTCTTACCTGGAGAAAGTCTCGAATATGTGTATTAGCCCTTTTGGAGTTGGGCCCAGGAACTTCAAACAAGGGGCACTGCTGGCCGACCACAAAAATATCCACTAATTCTCGAATATAGTAACCTTGTCTTGTTCGAATGATAAGGAAGTCCGTTTCTGGCATCTTATGAAGATAAATTGGGGCACGAAAAAGATTGTTCTCAAAGGCCTAACAAAAGTAAAAACACAAAAATTATATACAGAGAAGCCCTAGGAAATTCAGTGAACAAATGAGAAAGGAAAATCAAGCTTGTTTGCTCTCCATCCCCATAATGCCATCTAAAATCTCTCCAGTAATATAAACAAACTGTAATATGGAATGTCAAACAGGACTAGAACAGTAACTTTTTACCCACTGGCTGCCTTTAAGAGTCAGTAGTAGGGGCCCTGCCTGGGTGGCTCAGTCAGTTAAGCTTCCAACTTCAGCTCAGGTCACAACCTCGTGGTTCGTGAGTTCGAGCCCTGCGTCAGGTTTTGTGCTGATGGCTCAGAGCCTGGAGCCTGCTTCGGACTGTCTCTCTCTCTCTCTCTCTCTCTCTCTCTCACTCTGCCCCTCCCCTGCTCGTGCTCTGTTTCTCTCTCTCTCTCAGAAATGAATAAACATCAAAAAAAAGAGTAGTAGGGAAACTACAGGATTTGGATTCAGATGACACTGGCTCTGCTACTCACTGTATGAGTATCTCTGAGCTTAACTGTCCTTATCTACAAAACAGAGATACTTTAAAATGCCTATAGCTTGTAGGATTCCTGTGATTATATATGAAAATCACCTTATAAACTAACAAGTATTCTATTACAACCCTAGACCCCAGTATAGCCTGACATAGTATAAGATCGAAACATTTGTTAAATAAGTTAATAAAATGACAAAAACAAAAATAAATGAAGGCATGCTGGAAAGACAGACTAAATACACAGGACAGAAACATTTGACAGAAACATTTGAGCTTCTTTAAGTAGCAGCCATATGGGGATCAACTGTCACATGAAGCCTGTGACTCTAAGGAAAGACTTCTCAGAAAATCAGACAGGAGGACAGAGAGACCTTCAATGTATGGATGAGTATAGAAAATTCTAAGTGGGGGAAAAAAAGAAAATTGTAAGTGTGAAATGGAGAGGAAAAACAGCATTACAGAAGATAAAAAAGGATCTTCAAAAGACTATAAAAGTAGTCACAGAAGAAAAGGAGGGATTGGTAGAAAATCTCAACAGAATGTGAACAGGGAAAGGAAAGCCAGGAAAAGTATAAAGATAATACTCAAAATCTGGTAGGAAATGGACTATGAATGTCAAGGATAAAGAAAACAATGGGCTCTGCAGATGCTTTAGGGGAATAAGCAATAGTAGTGATAGAATGTAACTAGGATTAGGGGCGCCTGGGTGAGTCAGTCGGTTCATCATCCGACTTCAGCTCAGGTCATGATCTCGTGGTTCATGGGTTCGAGCTCCATGTCAGGCTCTATGCTGACAGCTTGGAGCCTGGAGCCTGCTTCGGATCTGTGTCTCCCTCTCTCTCTGTCCCTCCCCCGCTCGTGCTCTATCTCTCTCTCTCAAAAATAAATAAACATTAAAAAAAATTTTTAAGTGCTCAAAAAAAAAAAAAAAAAAGAATGGAACTAGGTATAAGAGGAAGGAAAATGGTTAAGACTACCAAGAGAAACTAGGTGGAGGACAAAACACAAGGTAGTGCTAGAGATGTCCTCACATCATTGTGTGTGTGCCTCTGTACTTCCCCTTAACAAAACATGTATAAAGCTAGGTTACCAGAGGGCCTCTCTACACCCATCAGAACAAAGAGGTAGGTAAAAATACTTCCACCGTAGCCAGGGACTATAAATGGCATGGTTCAGGTGTGGCTTAATACTCAAAATGACACCAATAAAAACATACCAAATGTACAGAGACGAATTAAATATTAATTAACTACAGTAAATTATTAATCCCATTTTGACTCCCCTATGCCACCCAGATGTTTCTGGATTTCTTACCAGTGTATATTTTCAAAAAACTATTTCAAATTTAGTTTACAACATTATTAGGAACCAGTTTTAATAAAAAGACCAAGGGGCGCCTGGGTGGCTCAGTCGGTTAAGTGGCCGACCTTGGCTCAGGTCAAGATCTCGCGGTCCGTGAGTTCGAGCCCCGCGTCTGGCTCTGTGCTGACAGCTCAGAGCCTGGAGCCTGTTTCAGATTCTGTGTCTCCCTCTCTCTGACCCTCCCCCGTTCATGCTCTGTCTCTCTCTGTCTCAAAAATAAATAAACGTTAAAAAAAAATTAAAAAAAAAAAATAGACCAAAAGAAAATTGGATGATTATAATCATTTGGGATCATACTGATCACCTCCATACTTGATATATAAGCAGTACTTCCATCAACTAGAGTTGGTTCTTTCTGGGCTGATTAGCGCCTCACCTGTCAAGGTCCTTAGGAAAGAATTCTAACAGGAAAGAATCCCTTACCTGCAGTAATTGGCCAGGATGGAGAGAGCCCAGGAAAGGAGATGTATGGCAGTAAACCGTTTCTCCGTATTTACAATCTGGGGCTCCAGGATCTTTTCCAGGTTTCTATTAGGAACACAGAAGACCCAGCTACTATCACAGAATGTAATCAATAAGCCTACACAAAATACTCCTCGAGCACAGCATTTCACTAATATTACTAGCTACAAAAAAGATACCATTTCTTTCTCAAGATATTTACAGTATAAAAAAGACAAAATACACGTTTGCGAATTATTGCTGGATACCTAATTACAGCTATATTGATAACAAAGATTTTCTGAGTAGAGACTCACCCTCTTGTAGTAGTTCTTTATCTTGGTTGCCATGCCAACCTGCATCATCAACGGTCCATTTTCTTCACTGTATTCTGCAAGAATAAGATCTCCATCTTTGCCTGTGAGGTCCTGAGGTGTGCGCATAAAAAACATCTCTCCGCCACCAGAAGCTTGTCTCTCTTGTTCTCTCATCTGCCCAAAACAAAGAGAATACAGTCCAGCTCCCGACAGCACAATGACTACAAACTGATGCTGCTCACTCTAAGACAGTGCCACCAAAAATGATTTTACCTTGCCTTTTATTCCAACTTCACTGCCAAAAGTTTCAAACATCAAGTTGAAACTGCGAACACTTACTATCCCAGCACCTAGATACAACTTTACATTTTACCTTATTTGTTTTGTCTAAAACTACATCTATAGATTTTGCTGAATCATTTTTGAAAGTCGCACTCGTTATGACACATCCCCCTTAAGTATTTTCATGTGCATCTCCTAAGAATAAGGACATTCCCCTAAATGAGCACAATAACATTCTATCACATCTGAGGAAATAGTAATTCCCAAATACCATCTAATAATATCCAGTCCATTCCCTGAATTTGTACTCTAATGTCTTTTATAGCGATTTTTTTGTAACCAGAGTTCAATCATACCTTAGCCTTCTTTTTGATGTGCTTTAGCAAGGGCTGGACTGAGTGGGGACCTGGCTGAGATAGCGCCCCAAAGGAGTATTTCTTCAGAGGTGGGCGATGGAACTGCCGAAGTTTGATGGGCCCCATGTGGGTAGGAAAGAAGGGCTGTCGTAACTCCACGGCAGGAATTGAGTGCTAAGACAGGAAATACACAGTTCAAATTAAATACTAACTTCAGCCTACGCAAGATTTACCCACATCCTCCATCAAAACAAGGCAGCAGTTCCCATCCATCATAGAAAAAAAATGCTACCTTTACCTGGATAATGTTTCCTCCAAAGGTGCCACGAAGACCCTGTTGCTTGGGGTAGTAATACTCATCATTGGAGAGATTCCATGGATCTTTCACTTCTGGCTGAGACATGTTCTAATGATAGGACATCAAATAAACCTTAGTCAGGCTACCCTTCTCCATTGCATTTCTTTGTTCTTCTGAACATCCCAAGTCCCTTTTCCATTCACAGACCTGCTGTGGTTCTTCCTTGATGACCCCTGTTTTCCCTAAGAGAATTCGACTCTTCTTCAGAGAGGATTCCTTCTTACTCTCCTTGGAGGGGGAGTTAGAGGTGGCCTCTTCCTTTTCATCAGGAATTTCTAAGGATGAAACAAAAGTCACTCTGGAGATGTTATCCCTGAAGACTCACCTTTTCCTACGGATACCTTTACGCTTCCTACCCAGATCTTTTATCGTATCCCAGACCACTTCTAGGCACTCTAACTGAATTACACTCCTAGAATCTCAAAGGTACTACTTTCCAATGTTCCTACATTAGGAGTTTTCCCTAAGCAAAACAGAAATACTAGGCACTAACAGCCACAACTTTGCTCTCTCAAACTGCTACCTAGAAGCTCCTAGTCTTTTTATTTTTACTTATTTTTTCAAGTAGGTTTCACACCCAATGTGAGACTTGAACTCACGACTCTGAGATCAAGAGTCACATGCTCCAGCCGACTGAGCCACCCAGGTACCCCAAGAAGCTGCTAGTCTTGGACCTGCCCAACATTTCTGATTTCCCCCTGCCCTTTGACATTAGCAGCAAGCTGTCAATTATGGAGAGGGAACACTGGCCCCTACCAATATCATACCCAAAATGAGGTTCTCATCATTGGGATCAAGTGTCAAAACAGGAGGCTCTAACAGCCGGGGCATAGCCTGAGCATCCCAGATGATATGGTCCTCCCAGCGTCCATACACCAGCTCCTCATTGTCAATGGGAAAGATGGAGTACCAAGGCTTGTCATCATCCAGGGTGGCTGCAAAACCTAGTCAAAATAACAGACAAAACATTTATTCCCCTTTCAATCATGATTCCAGCAAAGGGAAGAGAAGCAAATGGTAGTAAAGTTATTCATGTGGCTACTTGAAAAGGAACCTAATGCACACAGTATATTTCACACTTTTAAAGAAAGCTGCAGACAAAATGTTCATTCCACTATTTTTTAGAAGAATCAAAGTTTAGGGGCACCTGGGTGGCTCAGTCAGTTGAGCCTCCAACTCCAGCTCAGGTCATGATCTCATGGTTCCTCAGTTCGAGCCCTGCATCAGGCTCACTGCTGTCAGCACAGAGCCCACTTCAGATCCTCTCTCCTCCTCTCTGTCTGCCTCTCCCCCACTCACGCTCTCTCAAAACTGAATAAACATTAAAAAAACAAAGAGTCTCATGCTCTACTGACTGAGCCAACCAGGCACCCTCCACTTCCATGTTTTTTGAGTTTCCCATGTTATTAGACATTTTAACGAAGAACTTTGAATGATATACAATATTTGTCAACTGAAAAGCACAGTGTACGACACTGTCTATAGAAATGAGCTCAACTGGGGCACTTGGATGGCTAGTCAGTTAAGTGTCTGACTTTGGCTCAGCTCAGGTCATGATCTTGCGGTTCCTGAGTTTGAGCTCGGGTTTTCTACTGTCTGCACAGAGCCCACTTCAGATCCTCTGTCTCCCTCTCTCTGCCCCGCAACTCATGCTCTCTCAAAAATAAACATTTTTTAAAAATGAAAGAAATGAGCTCAACTACACATACACACAGAAGACAAAAAAACAAAAACGAAGTACACCAAAACGTTAATAATTGATCATCTCTGGATAGTAGGATTTATCAGTGATTTTTGACACTGTATTCTATTTTCAAAGTTTTCTATGTTAAGCATGGAATACCTTTTTTTTTTGCATATTTAAGGAGAGAAAAAGCAAATTCTAGAATAATAAAGACAAAGACAGAGGGGCTGGCTTTGAAAACAAAAGTATAGAGATAAAGCACTGTTCTAGTTCAGAAAGATCTTTAACTTCAAAGTGGTTTTCCCATTTTTTTCATGAGAAATCAGAGTCCACCCTAGCTTGTTAATAGTTGTAAAGATTTATTATGGACTAGAATCAGGGCTCAGATTGAAAACATTTCACCATCCCTCGGCAGCAGAACAGAGCACAGCTGGGCCCACTCAGGACGACCAAGATGAAGGGCAGTGTGCTAGACACAGCTGGCACAGAAACACACCTTGCTGGACATTGTAGGCCATGGCATTCCTAGTCATGCTGGAAGGGAGCCAGCCCGCCAGGCTTGCACGCTGAGGTTTCGTCCCTTTGTGTTTGACATCCTCCCCATCCCAAATGATATCATCCTCCCAATGCAGCTGTGTTACCATCAGGAAGTTTTCATCAGCCAGAAGGTCAGTGCCACCGTTCTCCTCAAGTTTCCTAAAGTCCTACAGAAACAGGGAAGGAACAACAAATCTCTGAACGGTCTCCGGTCAAAGTTCTCACTCCAAATCCCCCATCGGATACAATGAATGTAGTCCTCAAGAGAAGAACCCGATGATAGAGCAACACCGGCTCCTCCTCCTCCACCTAGCCTAGCACCGCACTCACTCCACAAACAGAATCTCTGTGATGGGGCCTAGCTGCCAGGGTGATATGCTGTAACATGCAAAAGGCTTCAACACCTCCATCTCCCACCGAAGACACCCTCCCCAACCGAAAAGCAAAGTTAAGTAAAACTGACAGGGCCCTGGGCACAGATTCCTTTCTCAGGTACCAGTGTCACTTACCTCAATGATTCTACATTTTATCACAGGTTCATGGTCCATCTTTCTCAGTTTGAAGCCATAATCAAACCCACTGCCATCTTCAGGGACACCCAGCATATCATACCACAGTCTAGCGGGCCCATAACGCCACTCAGCCACTCTTGGTTTGGTATCTGTCACTTTATCTATGTCTCCAGTTGACTGGGAAAACTTGGACTCTACAGGAGCCATCATTGTAATCTGTAACAGAACAGAGTAGGAAGGGAGGAGGATTTCCTGATCCCAGATGTCCTAAGGCTACAGGGAGTCCACAGTCAGGAGGGGAAGTCAGAGGGGCCATAAGGATGATTCTTCAACAGGACTGGAATTAGAATGTGAATAATGGAGCTATATCGTGACACCCTCGGCCTATCATTCAAACTTTCCTACCCACCAGTTTGTATACCACCAGGTGCCTGTCTTCGGTACTTTTCTATTATAACAGGGAAGGGACAGCCACTAAGACTAAACTCATGATTACTCACTCATAATTGGCACAGGACTTTGCTAAGGTGCTATTTCCAATTTAGACATAAGCTAGGGAGAACCCACTGTTCCTCTCTTAGACCTCAATGCCAGGACTCTATTTTGCCTACTTCGTCATCAGAGAGACACTGCTCGGGAGGTGGTGGTGGGGCATAGTCATAGTTCCACAAAGACTTCTGGCTGACTTCTGCCTCTACTGAGCACTCCACCTCCTGGATCTGCTCTTCCTGTAACAGCTCACGGTGCTTTTTCTTCCTCTTTCTCCGAGCACTCCGCCAAACAGATGGGACATTCTTCCCTGGTCCAAAAAGACGTAGGAAGCGTAACACCTAGAACACAGAACATGCTACTATGTCAAAGGCTCCATATCCCATAGGAAAACAGTGGTGTCTGGGTCTGCAAACTCCCCTGAGGGGTCTACTCAGCCGTGGGGGAGGGACCAAGGAGTGCTGAACTCAGGTTTATAACATCTACCAAGAAAGCAAAGAAGTATCCCTTAATAATTTGGACTAGTTCTTTTAAGACGACAAGGACAATTTCTAATGAGAACCATATAAATCACATGTACTATCATGAATGCGTACAACTTTTTTTTAAAAAGAACCAATACAATGTCACTGAATAAGGAAACGTAAATCTCATCCATTCGATATTCAACATCTTAACAACAGAACTCAGTATTTTAGAAGAGGTCAATGGTTTGCAACTTGGGCATTCTCCACAGAAAGTACCTTCCCAGGCCGAAATTCCGGGAAAAGTTCTGTGACACTCGGCAACAGCTTGGTGGCATCATGCTGCATAATCCCGGCCAATGGTAGGGTCAGCTTTCCATCCTCACATTCTGCCTGTGTTGCTTCCTGAGGTCCCATCTCAGATTCTGAGTCAGAGGAACTACTGAAGTCCACTTTCTCTGAGGCCAAAGAGGAAGGGGCAATGATGGAGGGCAAGATGATGCCTTCTCCATCCTCAGACACTGCAACAAGGAAGAGAAACCCCTTTGGCATGTAACTGTGAGCATATCTCCTCCGACTCAGCCAGTACCCAGTCTAGGCTCTATGCATGGCTCGGTGGCAGGGGGTATAGTTCCAAGCACCCAGATTACTAGTATGCAACCCAGAAAACTCACTCCACTCAGTATCTCCCACCATCCCCAACTCACCTTGTACCTGGTACCCTAGGGTTGTGACGAGAGAAAACAAACACTATTACTACGTTCACTACTTTCTATACATATATTAGGTTAAAGGAATATGACCAACAGCAAAATTAAATAACACTTTTATACCAATCAGGCCTTGTAATTTGCAGTTCGGGGGCCCATAAGCTGAAAAAATTTTTTAAGCTCACAGGAGAATAATGAAATTATGTAGCATGAAATCAGATCTATGACATAAAGTTAACAGATGTTACTTAGCCTGTAGACTAAAAAGGAAACAGCTAAAACTCTAACAGGAGGAATTTAGGTTAACATAATCCCCAAAATACAGGAGATCAAAAGACACTGCTCTTCCCCAATCTCCTAGCCTAGGATAGGACAGGGTTACTACTGTGGCAGACACAGGAAAGGTGAGATGATCACTAAAGCCCTTGCCTTGGAAATCTCTGAATCTGGCAGTTGGCTCTAGATGATTATAAATACACATTCTAGTGTGCCCTCCCCATTTAATCATTTCTTTTAAAGAGAGTCATCTAAACAGGTCGGTTCCAAATACCGGTATACAGATCAGCTGCATCAGGAGTTATTTGGAGAACATTTTGAAATTCCTGGGCTCTATCCTGGATCTTTGAATCAGACTCTGGGATGAGAGTCAGGAATCTGTATTTCTTTAAAGGCTTGGGATGACTGGGATGGGCAGCCAGATTTGAGAACCACTGACCTAAACTACATTTTCTCCAGTGCCTGTTAAAATACTGTTGCCAAATGTTTCAAAAGTAACACTTTCTTTTACCACTGAAATTGTAGGAATCACTTCCAGAAGCAGTACCCTTTCCTAGCAGCTGCACTTTTACAGCTCCCTATAGGTATGCCAAAAGCCTCGACCTATGAATGCAAGTTGCTCTTTGGACAAAAGAAGACAGTCTCTACTTACCACTGGTAATAGCATCTTGGTCTTTATCCTTCTTCACTGGTCCTGGAGGTGGAGGTGGAGGAGGCATCAACTTGCAGTCAATGTCTTCACAATCAGCATCATAGTCGTCTTCATCATAATCTAATAAAACCAAGAAGGTGATCACCTCAACATCCAGAATGTCACACAATAGCCCTGAGTTCCTCCATCACACAAGAATTTAAAGCAGCACGTGAAAACACTATACAGACCCCTTAAGAACACACAGGAGATGTGGCTTCTGCCTTCAGAAAGAGATGTCACGGTATAATATACCCAAATGCTATAACACTATGTCTACCTCATACAGGAATTGAGCTCCCAAGAATGGTTTAAAAACATGTGTTCCTTCTCCTGATCAAATCCTATTTGATTTTTTATTTTCATCCTGCTCCATCTCATAGTTCAATTGAACCTTCTTCCTTCTCTGTCAGTTTCCTTTGAGGCTGGACTTTTTCTCTTCTCACTTCCCAAGTCTTTGACACATTTTTTACCTACCTTCTGCAGTTGTGTTATTCTTTTCACTGCCCTTTAGCCACTGGCATCACTCAGTACTTGATGGTGAAACTCTTTTATTCCTCTACACAAGCTCCGTTCCCTTACTCAAGAATCACCCATATCCAGATTAAACCCAAATCTGTAGCTCTTGCCCTGACTTAACCCCTCTACAATCACACCACCATGTTCTGCTGCCTAAAGAACCTTTCCATTCAGATATTCCACAACTGTATCTGTCATCACATTGGAATATCCTTACCACTTTCCAACTCCCTTTCCTTTCTGTCTACACCACCTCCATCCTCATTTTCCCAGCTTATGATTTTAAGTCTCCTGTCCTCTCCATCAATCTCTTACCCCCCCAACACACCTTTTCCAATCAACCATTAACAGTGGTCATTATAGCAACTTCCATTTACTGAGCTCCCATTACGTGCCAGGTATTTGTAGCTATTTTATCTATAATCCTCCCAACCACGTTGGCAAAGTAGGAATTATTCTGAGATAGTGAATTGACTTACTCAGGATCACACAGTTTTAAGTGACAAAGTTAGAATCCAAGGCTGGCTGAACAACAAACTCTTGTACTCTTCCCAATGCACTTCCTCACTTACCCAGTCCTACTCATGTTTTATCAGCAACTCTCTAATTTAATTCTGCTTAGCATTTTCCACAATTGTCACCTTACTCCACACCTTTACATAGGTGTAGAGTAACTTGACATCTAGCCTGCAAGAAGTCTCCAAGTTTGTCTGCCCCTTTACCCCTTTTTTTAGTTTTCATTTATTTTGAGAGAGAGACAGCGTGAATGGGGGAGGGGCAGAGAGAGAGGGAGACAGAGAATCCCAAGCAGACTCCGCACCGGCAGCCCAGAGACCTATGTGGGACTCAAACCCACGAACTCACGAGATCACGACCTGAGCCGAAACCGAGACTGGGACACTTAACTGACTAAGCCACCCATGCTCCCACCCCCCTCCCCCACCCCCCACTTTACCCTTTTTCTAATCAAAACCCCAAAGCCACAGGTATCACTTTCCATCTCCACTTAGGAAGGAAATGCAATTAACATTTACAGAGCATCTACCATGCCACTGTACTATGTAGGTGCTTTCACACCACATGATAATAAACTTAAATTCCCACAAAAGAGTTATTAATTAATGAGGCAGGTTTTATCATCTTTATTGCAAACAAGAAAACTGAAGGATTATTACAAATCCAAGCCTCAAACACTGAGCAATTTTCCCAGGTTCAAACTAAATATGAAGCTGGGGGTTGAAGCTATCATTCTGATTTCAAAGTCCATTTTCTTTCTTTTCAACTTTATTTACTTACTGAGAGAGAGAGAGAGAGAGAGAGAGAGAGAGAGAGAGAGAGAGAACGAACCAGCTGGGGAAGGGCAGAGACAGAGGGAGACAGAATTCAAAGAGGCTCCAGGCTCTGAGCTGTCAGCAGGGAGCCCAACATGGGGCTCGAAGTCACAAACCACGAGATCATGACCTAAGCCAAAGTTGGATGCTTAATCGATTGAGCCACCCAGGCACCCCCATTTTCTTTTTATTATACTACCCTTACTGCACCAATCTATGCTGGTTTACAACCTTTTATGGCATCAAATCCCAAGTGAAGGTGCTGTCAAATTGTTCAATCAATTCTTGCTACCTAGCAGTATGTTTTCCACTCCTTTCAAAGTTTATTTATTTTTACTAATCTCTACACCAATGTGGGGCTCAAACTCACATCAAGAGTCACATTCTCCACGGACTGAGCCAGCCAAGTGGCTCTCCACTCCTTCTAAGAAAACCTGCTAGCCAATTCCCCCCACACTAGTCACTTACTTCTACCTCCTAAACCTTTAGACAAGCCATTTTTCCAAACCAAAATGCCCTGCTGCTCCCTCCCCATGAAACCCTTTCAAATTTTTGCTCAAAATTCACCTCCACGACATCTCTTCTAATGACCTCCACTGACTTCCAGCTATTCCACAGAAGCATCATTGTAAATCAGGCCACGTGCAGGGGCCAATGTCAGAGGAGGAGGAAGCTAGGGGCATAGATGAAGGCACCTTCATTGGACAAGACAACTTGGAAATGAGTATCCCAGAGTACTAACACTATCAAATGCAGCATCACCCTTTTCCAGGAGGTTAGCTCATAAAACCCAACTAGGAAACCCCCACTCATCTTCTTCCTTAACATCCCTACCCAAGACAACAAACCCAAACCTGAAAATTACAATAATCCCTGAAAATCAGAGCTGCTAAGTCAGGGCACTTAGTTATGATATTTGTCTTAGACAATATCAACCTCTCAAAATGAAATACAATACTCCATACAGAAATTGAGCTTGTAGCTGGCTTATGTCTTATTATGAATAATTATGCTTTGTACTTGTTTATTCCATCTTCCTCAAATGATAAGAATATCCCTGACAGTAAGACCTGTATCTTCTATTTTTCTGGGTTACCTCTTGTGTATGTGGTAGTTAATTCTCCTTAAATTATATAAGCAGTTATATAAGCAGCATTGAAGCCCATTAACTGGTCCTGAAATCTGATTCAAAGAGGTAAACAATGAGCAACTTCACACAATATGTTAGGCAGTGAGAGGTAGTGTAAGGCAGTGGAAACAATGAATTACATATGTGTCAACTACCCTTTAAAAGTTGCAAAAATTAAAAGTCAAAAAAAAAAAAAAAAAAAAAAAAAAAAAAGAACCATGATCAGTAGCTCTAGGTCCCAGACCACAGAAGAAAGCTCCTCAAGATCAGAAAATGGATTTTATTATCTTCATACCATACTGTCAGTTTATAGTCCATAACAGGTGCTCGATAAATGTCTAGTGACCTGACTTGAACTCGTCAAGGTCTGTCATTAGCTAACTTACAGAACTTTTACTAAAGTCCCACATCTTATTAAAGTCAAAGCCCAAGTTTTCCTTATCTATGATGAGGTTAAGAATAAATAATCACTAAGACCCCTTTCAGCTTTGATTGATTCTACATGTAGCACTTTATACAAGGGAGAAAAACCTATATTGTGAGCAAGCATTAGGTGCATTCTGTCAGCATACAGGTGGTGAGTGATTAACAGAAGGTGAGCCAATAAATACATGTGCTCATTTATACAGGGCATAGTATATATTAATCCTCCTTGAACTACCAAGTCCCTGAGGGCAAAGACTGTGTTTAAATAGCATCTGAAAACAGGGGCGCCTGGGTGGCTCAGTCAGTTGACTGTACGACTCTTGATTTCAGTTCAGGTCCTGATCCCAGGGTCATGGGATCAGGCGGCACGTGGGGCTCCGTGCTGAGCGGGGAGCCTGCTTGGCATTCTCTCTCTCTCTCTAAAATAAATAAAATGAAAAAGCAATTTTTAAAAAATAGCATCCAAAACAGTGTCATGAACTTAAATACCAGATGATAAAGAAAGTGTTATCATCCTGACTTGGCGTTCACCAATAATTTGGGAATAACCAGTATGAGGAATAAAAGCCTGAATATAACACTGCCCCAGAACACACACACAAAAAGGACAGCGACTACGTAAAACTGAGCTGACAAAGAGAGAGAAGCAAAGGATGGAGAACAAGAACAATGGCAGAAAGCATACACAGAAACAAAATGGACTACACAGCAAGAAAATGACCTGGGATGCTCTACTGAGGACACTAAAGAATCACCTGAGTGGCAAAGAGGCTGCAAACTCCCCATTGTCTGCTGATATCTTCGGCTTTCATCTTCTGCTACCTCATTGATGTCTGAATAGTCCACAGCATCTTCTGTACTCCTGATCCATCCTACAAATAAAAGCAGAGGCCGGGGGAGCAGGTATATCTCAACTAAGAGCAAGTAACTCTCACTCCCAATAATTCCCATTGAAAAGTGCATATACAGTAAGTGGCTAGCCTCCTCCTCCACCTTACTCCCCATGACCCAGACTTACCTTCATCATTTACAAGGACACCATCAGTCCCAGTCAATTCTTCGTTTGCCGTGAGTTCAGTGATCAGGCTGCCAAGACCCAAAGCGCCCAAGCCTGCCAAGTGCTTCTTACATTCCTGAAAAAGGGACAGCACTAGAGTCAAAGATAACAATTAAACCTAAGCTTCCCACACAAAGCTTAGGAACATCACATTCAAGAACTGTAAAGTATATCTTCCACTAAACTCCACATTGATCAGATCTTTATGAATATATATATATATATATATATATATATATATGCATATATATATATATATATATATATGCTGTCCAATTTCATCACCATACTTCAATATAAGAAAAGATTATTCAAAGAACCATCAAGTCTAAACAAATGGAACAGTTCTCTGATTAAAGGTTAAGGCAAATCACTGGATTAGAAAGGGAAGACAACTTTTTTTTACTACCTTTTGTGTGTCTGCGTGTATGGCAGAAGAATATTGATCAGTGTTTTCTCCTTGAGAAAATGAACCGAAGTCAAAGTAGGCAAGGTTCATTTAGGCACAGGAAACAATTCCATGAATGTCAGTGAGCAGGGGAAACTACCTAAGAAGTGCACTGCGCCAGAAGAGGTCTGCCCCAAATAATCCGAACATTCACTGTTCTAAAAACTGAGGCTTGGACTACATGATCTGTTGCAGGTTAGGTCCAATTCTCTGGCTCTAGAACCACGTCAGGTGAATGATGTCAGAAATGCAGTTTCAAAAATCTTCAAAGTTCTCATAGCAACGGTTTAAAAACAATGTCACTAGTTACGCTATTTTTCCTGCTGCCTTGTTAGGATGAATATTATCCCCCAAAGGCCCCCACATCAGCGCCCCTGACCTACGAGGGCTAGCCTACCATTCTCTCTTCTCCCTACCCTCAAACAGAACCAAGCCTCCCCACTCTATGTTATGCACACTCTAGTATGACAGTGCCGGCTTGTTTCCTCTCCTGTCTTACGTTAACTGCGCCGTCTCCCAGAGACTCTCCCCTAAGCACCCTCTACTGTCCTCAATCTTACCTGCTCCCCTGAACTGCACCACCCCCAACCCTATCCCCACGCCCACGCCCTCACATCATCCAAGACGCTTTCCCCCTCCAGCTGCCCGGCTCCATTGATGTTGCCAAAAAGGAAACCGGTTAAAGAAAATGGGCCTCCTCCCGCCGAATCTTCATCGCTGTCTGTGTCAGACATGATGGCGGTCGTAGTGTCACTAGCTGCTGCGGGTAGCAGCAAATCCCAGCCGGGTCCCATAGACCGGAAACAAAAATATCAGTCGCCCAGAAGTGACTTAGAGAGCTCCTTGATCCAACCAGGCCCTACCGGAAGCGGAATGGGGGGGAGGAGACGGAAACCGGAAAGACCGGCCGTCCTACGAAAAAGGAGAATTTGTTTCACTACTTTACTAACGGCTTTTGATTCGACAGTACACGATCAGGAGGTTACATATCTCGCAAGCGGTTGGTCAAAGGAACGGTTGGGTCCCGCCCCTTCCACTTATCGTCACGCGACCCTTCTCAGAGCCTTGGAGTGCTATGGTCCTTCTTCCAATTAGGGGGAACTGCCTTGGTGACGGGGCACGTCTTGGTAAACCGCGGGCGTCCACGACAGGGTACACGGAAGTGGAGGCTAGAAGTAGCCCTGGGTGTCCCGCTTCGCTGTTTCCTGTCAAGAAGAAACTGGCCGTGAATTGCACTGTGCCAGAACTACCTTTGCACGTTAGTTGTTTTGAGTTACCATTTCCCCATGGAAGTGGAGTCCTCCCCCCGCCCCGTTTTTTTTCGAGAAATGTAAAAACGAAAGAGTAGAATGAACTGCCGACCCCCACCTGGATTCTTAATTGTTAACATTTTTACAGGGTTTTTTTAAAATTTCTGAACCATTTGAAAGTAGGTTACACAAATATGGGATTCCCCAGCCCTAAAAATAGACGTTCTTCTACATATCTACAAAACCATTATCGCATCTTTAAGTGCGATGAGTCTTTAATTCAATATCACTTAACATACAGTTCATATTTACATTTCCCCAATTGTCCTAGTTGGAGCATTTTACACCTCAAACCGGGATCCGCTCAGGGTTCCCAATGCGCGGCATTTGGTAATTTCCCTTCAATCTTAATCCAGAAAACACCAGCCTTTTCAAAAAAATGACACATTTTTTTAAGAATCCAGGCAAATTGTCTTGAAAATACTCCGTTTTCTGAATTCGTCTGTTTCTTCAACTTGATTTAGGTTCAATATTTTGCTGGCCACCAGAAGGCACAAATGGTTGTCCCAGTATTGATGATGCTATATTTGAGCTCAGAGCCTGGAGCCTGCTTCAGATTCTGTCTCTCTCTCTGTCCCTTCCCTGCTTGCAGTCTGTCTCTCTGTCTCTCAAAAATAAATAAAACATTAAAAATAGTTTATAAAAAAAATTACTTGAATCATTTTTTTCTCTATGGATTTGTTTCTGTTTGTATCCAACTTTATGATTTGCTTTTATTATCCATTTATATAATTTAATTTTTAAACTATGTAAATTTTGACATGGTTCAAAGTCTATGTAACTATGTAAAAACTATGTAACTGTACTGTAAAAACTATGTAACTATGTAAGTATGTAACTATGTAAAAAGCTATTTCCATTGAAGTCTTGCTCCCAGGCCTATGCTCTCTACCCCATTCCCAGCCACTCCCTTTAAGTAACCATTCATTAATTTCTGGGTTATCCTTCCTGTGTTTATTTTTTTATTGAGGCATAATTGACATATTCTATTAGTTTCAGGTGTACAATATAATGATTTGGTATTTGTACTTCCTGCATTTCTTTTTTACAAAAATAAGCAAATGAGTACACATGTTATTTCTGCTTTTTCATTACACAAAAGGTAGCATACTATATATACTCTTTCACCTTGCTTTTTCGCTTAATAATTTAGCCTGGAAATCACAGTGTACCACTTAATAGCACTCTTCCTCATTCACTTTTATGGCTGCTTAGTACTTCACTGCATGGACGTCCCTTGGAATGTGAACAGTAGTGACATTTCTAGGCCAGATGACAAAGATCTGCCAAAACCTGCATAGTAGCTGAGATGCTGCACTCTGGTAGTGAAAAGTTAGGAGAATACTTTTGCTATCCTAATGGTTAAGGCAAAAAAGCAGAATGGAATATGTTTTTAAATGTACTTTATACTGCTTGGCTGCTTGTGCTTAAGGAAAAGCAGATTCAGCAATAGGTAGTTGGAGGATTATAGAATGGGGAAAGAGGCTTCAGATACTATAAATATTAAAGATGCTATTCTTGACTTAAAATGTGGTTTTGCATAAGTTTACCCAGCAATTCCCAGCACTCCTAGGTATATACACAAGAGAACTGAAAACATGTCCATACAAACCCTTGTGCACAAAGGTTCACAGTAGCACTATGCATAGTAGCCAAAAGGTAGAAACAATCCAAATTTCCCTCAACTATGAGTAGATAAAATATGGTATATCCATACAGTGGAATATTATTCAGCAATAAAAAGAAATGGAGTACCCATGTGTGCTGCAAAATGAATGAAGCTTGAAAATATTATGCTGAATAAAAGAAGAGTTCCAGGGGTGCCTGGGTGGTTGCTTGGGCATCCAACTTCGGCTCAGGTCGTGATCTCACTGTTCATGGGTTTGAGCCCAGTGTTGGGCTCTGTGCTGACAGCCTGGAGCCTGATTCAGATTCTGTACCTCCTTCTCTCTCTGCCCCTCCCCCACCCAAGCTCGCTCTCTCTCTCTCTCTCTCTCTCTCTCTCTCAAATAAACATTTAAAAAAATTTAAAAAACGAGTTCCAAATAACCACATATTGGGGGCACCTGGCTGGGTCAGTCGGTAGAGCATGCAACTCTTGATGTCAGGCACATGAGTTCAAGCCCCACGCTGGGTGTAGATGTTAATTAAAAAAAAAGATCACGTATTGTTTGATTCCATGTACACTAAATGTTCAGGAAAGACAAAGTAGAGTACTGATTGCTTAGGGCTGAGGATGGGAACAGGAATTAACTGCATGAGGGATCTTTTGGGGGTGATGGAAATGTTCTAAAACTGGATTTTGGTGACAGCTGCAGGACTCAGTCACTACTAAAAGTCATTAAACTGTACACTTGAAATGGGTGAATTTTTTGGTATGTAAATTATACTTCAATAAATCTGTTTTCAAAGCAAAGCAAAACAAAACACAACCCTGTTTTGCTTCTCCTTACCACTCACTTAATAGTGCATTGGCACCATATACAATTAAGTCAGTATTAGTTCGTTTTTATGACAAACAGAGGAAGGATATTTTCCTGAGATAACTGGAAGAGGCAAAGGACATTAAATGTTATGTCTCATGTCTACAACCCTAGCCACTAGTACAGTAATACCTCTAACACACCAGGAGTCTGATAATTGTTTACTGGATGTAGTGTAATAATTGCCTACAGGGAACTAACTGGTGTGTCACTAGTGAAAAGCTAAAAGGAAATGAAGCTAAATCGTGGAGATACAAAGGTGGTTGGGGTAAGGCAAGAACTAGAGAATCAATGTTAACAGTGAAGACAGTTCCCTACCCTGGTTGTCTGAGGTAGAAAAATAAGTACGGTTACACATAGGTGCGATGTGACAATTAAAGTTATTTCATCCTTTGCAAGTTGAAAGGCATTTAGAAGCAACTCAAAACAAAGGAGGGGTATGGAGGAATTGCTTCAATCTTTAGAAAGCAACAGACCCAGTAAAATCAGAAAAGTTTATTACCATCCATTATGAACAATTTAAAAAGTGATATTAGCATGTTAGTCTTGATACAAAATCCTTTTAAGTAAAAAAAAATCAAGATGCCAGTGTATGTTTAGGACCATCAGAACAGCCCAATTCAAAACCACACTCTCAGACTTGTGGATCAAATCTCCGTTCATTAGAGGACACAACTTTGACCAAACCAAACCCAGGCTTACATTTGGGAATTTGCCAGGCAAAATGGGAGCAGGAGCCACAATTAAATTAAAAGCCAATTTAAGAGATTTCAGTAGCTACACATAAAGTTCCCAGAGACACAGGCGTCAGCCACGTTTCTAGCCCCTTTCAACCACGAAGTCCTGTGAGCACCTCAGGCAGCATCAATCAGAACATCCTGAGACTAGAATACACTCGAGCAATTGGTGCTTTCATTTGGCTGCCTGTGGGAAAACTCAGCGTCCAGTTGACTCCTACAGTCACACTACTCTAACAGACCCCCACTTTCCAATGTGTTACTGGGCCACCCTCACCTTCTTCCAGGTAATACCCTGTTCACACAGAGCCCCTACAACCCTGGGGCCCTGGGTCACACACCGGAAATAGATACAGTACATTGAAATTGAGATAGGAGACATCTACCAGACAATATCCATCTTGGATCCCCCACAGCTTTAGACAATCAGTGGTGTAAAAATATACACCATTGAATTACTGTATGGAGTGGAGGGTGCAGTGATAAAGGAAAATCAAAACAAAACACTTTTGCCCATGGTGAGGGAAAGGAAAACCAGAAGAAAAGGAGTTAGACTAGTGAGCTTACATGACTTTTTACCTTCTAACAATACTTGGTATCTGCCTGACCTCCAGGGTTCAGATTCTCCAAAAATAGGGGTGCCAGAATTAGCAAATAAAAATACAGAATGACCCATTAAATCTGAATTTCAGATAAACAGCAAATCATGCTTTACTCTAAGTAGGTCCCAAATATTGCATGGTGCATACTTACGGTAAAAAATTACTTATAAAAAAGTAGGGGTGCCAGGGTGGCTCAGCCGGTTGGGTGTCTGGCTCTTGATCTCGACTCAGGTCATGATCTCATGGTTCGTGAGTTTGAGCCCCATGTCGGGCTCTGCGCTGACAGCATGGAGCTTGCTTGGGATTCTCTCTCTCTCCCTCTCTTGCTCCTACCTCACTCACAATCTCTATCTCAAAATAAATGAATAAACTTAAAAAAATTATTTGTAAAAAAAATATTCCCTTTTATCTGGCAACCCTATTCAGGAGGTTCAGTTACCTGAGGGCTAATCTGATCATATATTGCCAAAGAGCAACAGTAAGACCATCACAGAGCAAAACACAGGCACTTCACCCACCACAGAAGGCAGGATGTGATTCTTTTAACTCCATTTCCCAGACTCTCAAAGATCCAATGCTTATTTTGGCAGGGTGAGAGAGTATGTGCACAGCGGAGTTCTCAACCACTATCTGCCAGGTGAAGTTATGTTTTCCTTCTATATCAGATGAAGAAGGTCAAAACTACAAGTAGGGAGGATAAGGAGAAGCAGGCCTACCAGGGTAAGGAATCTGACTCCTACTCTCCAGAGCAGGCTGAGCAACTCCAGCAAAATCCCCACAAATGTGACAGCCCCAGGGTCTGGAGATACAACATACTCTCCAAGTCTCTTGGAGCAACTACAAGACCTCAAAGGCAACCAAGACTAAACACACACACACACAGATGCAGATGTACAGAGGAGGGAGGAACAGGAAGAGAGCAAGGTAGCCTTTATGGTAACTCAGAGGACGCTGAGGAGTCTGAGGGAATCAAAGAACTCCCTGACAATGACTAGCAGAACATTTTGTTTGTTGGTTGGTTAGTTTTATTTATGGGGTTAACCTTTAGTGGTCTTTCCCTAAAGTGAAAGCTGACAGAAAAACAGGGACTAAGAGACACCTCAGGGACACAGTTTTATGGAGGGATCAACTCCACATCGCCAAGCCCATAGTGCTATCATAATCTGATAGCAGATCTGACCATCAAGACCCCACTCCCAAGGCACTATCATGACTAAGTGCCAAACCCATTTCCTGAGGGTGGAAGAGGAACCAACAACAAGTCCATGGTGGATGAATACTCCTCTCAAAGGCATAAAGAGGGAAAGAAACATCAATGGGTCACATGGGTGGCTCAGTCAGTTAAGGTTAAGCAGCCAACCCTTGATTTTGGCTCAGGTCATGATCTCAAGGTTCTTGAGTTCCAGATTTGCATCTCTCTCTCTCTCTCTTTCTCTGTCTTCCCTCCTCCTGCCCCTCCCCCACTTGTGTGTGCTCTAGCTCTCTCACGCTCTCTCTCTCTCCCTCTCAAAATAAAACTTTTTTTAAAAAGAGGGAGGGGCACCTGAATGGCTCAGTCAGTTAAGCATCAGACTTCAGGTCACGATGTCACGTTAGTGGGTTCAAGCCCCACGTCAGGCTCTGTGCTGACAGCTCAGAGCCTGGAGCCTCATCAGATTCTGTGTCTCCCTCTCTCTCTGCCCCTACCCCACCCCTCTCAAAAATAAATAAACATTAAAAAAGAGGGAAACCTCAAAAAGAACAGGATCACATTATGCTTTTTTCCCCCTGCAGCCTCTGTGGGAATTTCTAGTACCTATTGAGTATCTCTGAAAATGTGTTTCCAGAGATGTTAACAGGTGTTGCATGGGACCAAAACAAAAAAAGTTCAGTGAAATAATTTTGGGAAATGTTGCCTACTTATTGAAAGTTATAAATTCCTGCAGTAGAGGAACCTATTCAGCTTTATTTAAATCACAGGTTACCAGAAGGGAGGTGGGTGGGGAGCTGGGTTAAATAGGTGATGGGGGTTAAGGGGTGAACTTGTTGTGATGGGCACCAGGTGTTGTGCAGATGTGTTCAATCACCATATTGTACACCTGAAACTAATATTATACTGTGTGGTAACTGGCATTTAAACAAAAACTGAAAAAAAAATCACTGGTTCCTGACTTACTTGACCACAGAACCCTTTTAAGGAACATCTATTAGTATCTCACAGAACTTTGAAAAATGCTGCTTAACCATTTTTTGCAAAAATATCTGATCTCAAGAATGGGAAGAACATGCCAATACTGGGAACACCCAGGAATCACATATAAAATGCTTTTCCAAAATTAGCATATTAGAAAGTTTAAGGCAATGATCTGAAAACTGTAGAAACTTGTCCTTCTGTGAGGCACTTGCTCAATGGTAAATACAAGTAGGAAAGCTAAATTTAGAGGTAAAAGTCAGTCTCTCTCTCTCTCCCCAAACTTCCTCCAGAAGATTCAGACCGAACTTCAAAGCAGCCATGTACAAACTAGGCTGTCTTTGTTCCTCCAAAAGCCCAACAACCTGGAGCTTACGGGTTCTAGGAAAAGAGACAAATCGCTTGTGCTGGCATTGTTAAATGCTATCAAAGGAATCCCCCTCATTCTCCTTAGGTGCAGTCCCCAAGTAGCACCCTGAAAGCTATAAGAGGACACACTTCTTGGTGTTCTTCTTTGTGGCAGGGTAAAGCACAGCACGGACAGCTTCTGAAAATACCTCATGGACCCCATCCTGCATCAGGGCTGAACATTCCAGATACTTCACAGCCCCCACCTGCTTAGCCAGGGAAGTGCCTTGCTGAGGAGTTGTGGGCACTAGGCTCTGTTCCTTCAGCTTCTTCACTGTCTCAATGTCATTCCGCAGGTCCCTCTTGGTGCCTACCAGCAGGACAGGTACATTGGGGCAATGATGAGACACCTCTGGGTGCCACTTATGCCTCACATTGGCATACGACGATGGATTACCAATAGAAAAACAAATGACAAAGATATTGGTCTGGGGGTAGGACAGCGTTCGCAGTCGGTCATACTCCTCTTGGCCAGCTGTGTCCCACAGGTTCAGGCTGACAATTTGGCCGTCCACAGATGTCTGGGCACTGTAGTTGTCAAAGACGGTGGGGATATACTCCTCAGGAAAAGCATTTGTTGTGTAACTGATGAGGAGGCAGGTCTTACCTACAGCCCCATCTCCTACGACCACACATTTGATTGTCTGCATTCTTCCCTTGGAGTCCTAAGTGAAAGAGAGAAAGAAAGAGTGTTCACAGGGGTGCCTGGGTGGCTCAGTCAGTTGAGCGTCCAACTTTGGCTCAGGTCATGATCTCACGGGTTGTGAATTCGAGCCCCATGTCGGGCTTTCTGCTGTCAGCACAGGGCCCATTTCAGATCCTCTGTCTCCCCCTCTCTTTCTGCTCATCCCCTGCTCATGCTCTGTCTCAAAAATAAATAAATAAAGCATTTAAAAGAAGAAGAAAGAGTGTTCACAGATGCTTGGTTAATTTTGGGAGCCTATGCTTTATAAACCTTTCTTTCCCTCTGAGAAATTGAGGAAGACACCCCCCCACACACACACACTGTCCATCCCCTTAACACCACATAAGAGTCAGCTGGGAAAGACTGTATAGGGTAGGGGTTCTTACCGCGGAGTCCATGGACTGCTAGACAATAAGCTTCAGTAGGTCCTAGAAGCCACCTCTGAAGTATACAATATGATGTGAATGTACGTAAGTGAATTTTTCTGGAAAGAAGATCAAAAACTGTCATCAGATTGTCGAAAAGGGCTGAGCCCGTAAAGATTAAAAAGCATTCATATACACAGGTATTTATGTTACATCATTGTCATGACACCTGGATATACTCTATCAAAGGTGCTAAAACATAGTGGGTGCTCAATAAATGGGAACAAAGTTTTTAAAAACCATTGATACAGTTTTTGAGTGTCCAACTTCAGCTCAGGTCATGATCTTGTGGCTCATGGGTTCGAGCCCCACATTGGGCTCTGTGCTGACAGCTCAGAGCCTGGAGCCTGTTTCAGATTCTGTGTCTCCCTCTCTCTGCCCCTTTCCCCCCCCTCAAAAAATAAATAAGCATTAAAATTTTTTTAATACATAAAAATAAAAAACCATTGATATAGAAAGAAGGTTCTAAAGGTTGAAACAAAAGAGACATGGCTCTTACTTTGGGGATGTGGCTATCGACTCAGCAAAGAAACCTCTGTTCCTAACAAACAGTGACACCGTAATACTGGAGAGAAAGGTAGGCCAGTCAGACATAGCCCTCTACAGAAGTCGTTAAGAGTCCAGGCTCTGAAGTCAGACCACCTGGAGTCTAAAACCAGTCCTCTCTTTTCCTAAGCTTTGTAAATTTGGGCACGTTTTTAAATGAAACAATGTACGTGTAGTACTCATTAGTGCCTGCCACATAGGGAATACTCATTAGAAGTATTAGGAGCTACCATGACTTCATAACAATTCTTCTGTTCTGGGGAAGGCAACAGTTCTGTAATATGATTACAATGCTAGACAAAGCAGGGATCTCATCCCTTCCTACCCTATCTAAGCAAAACCATAGGTCATAACAGCACCATACTTTCTCATCCATTTCTTCATGAATCAAGCATTTGAGAGTTAATGGTAAGGTACAGATGATCTCCAAGAAGCATGTTTACTATCAATGCCCTACCCTGTCAGTGTCCCCCAAAACACTCCATTTCCTTTTAGCTTCTTAACTACTATACTAATT
This sequence comes from Panthera onca, assembly GCF_046562875.1. NCBI lineage: Eukaryota > Metazoa > Chordata > Mammalia > Carnivora > Felidae > Panthera > Panthera onca. The sequence goes on from NC_138357.1 coordinate 71,440,815, forward strand.
TCAGACCTGATCCTGATAGCATTAGCTTCGTCAAGTGTCAGAACATGGAGGAATGGGGATAAACTGTCATATGTATTTGATTATGGAAAAAAAATTGAGAATCTGTTAGTTTCTCACCTTCGGAATTTGGGGGAATAGATACATCCCCCATCTTGTTGTCTTATTAGCTAAGGTCTACATCAGGCCCATATCATAGATAAAACAAAACACCTTATTTTGGGTCAGAATCAAGAAAAATTGGCCTTCTGGGGCGCCTGTCTGGTTCAGTTGGAAGAGCATGTGACTCTTGATCTTGGGGCTGTGAGTTCAAGCCCCACGTAGGGTGTAGAGATTACATACATACATAAACTTAAAGAAAAGAAAAGCTGGCCTTATGAGTATGCTTCACACAGGCACACTGGAGGCAGCTATCCTCGCGCACAGCCAATTCTGACCATCAAGGCATTCCACCAAGAAGCCTTCACTAGCACAGGTCCCACAGCTAAAAGTTCAGAGTGTAATTCAGCTCCAGTAGGCAACCATCCCAGGGTATCCACTGATCATCAGCTCTTTTCATCTAGGAATCTCTTTGCATCTAGGAATAGACATAAGGATCAAACATACATTTCTTTTTTTTTTTAATTTTTATTACATTTCTTTATTTTTGAGAGGCAGAGAGACAGAGCGTGAGTGGGGGAGGGGCAGAGAGAGAGGGAGACACAGAATCCGAAGCAGGCTCCAGGCTCTGAGCTGTCAGCACAGAACCCGATGAGGGGCCCAAACTCAAGAACTGTGAGATCATGACCTGAGCCGGTCGGATACTCAAGCGACTGAGCCACCCAGGCGCCCCATACGTACATTTCAATGGAAACAGGGTAAGGTCACCACCACCTTCTTTGAGAATAGCCTTCCTTGATTTTCCCAGTCTGGATTAATTTCTTCCTCCTCTGAATTCCTATAGCAATTACTGCCTGTACAACTCAGCTTCCCAGCCTGCTATAGGTATCATCCAGTGTCTAACATCTCTGTTCAGAGTGACTGCCTTCAAGACAATTGTGCACCTGACGGAGTTGTTGAACCAGAGCAAAACTTTTAGGCACAAAGACCACTTGGCACCCCAAGCTCAGGTCCTCATCTCTGTAAGCAGATGGGCTTTCAACTCACACTGATGCTTGGGAGCCTAGATGATGAAGTGCAGCTAGAACATCCCAGGTCTGAAACATAACCCAAAACATCCTCACCCACAGCAAACTTTCAATGAAAGGGAGTGCCCAGGAAAAGTCCCAGGTGTTTTGGGGGTGCTACTTTGTACAATTAATAGACTAATTTCTTCAGCCTGCATGTTCATTACATATTTTATTTATTTTTTTAATGTTTATTTGTTTTTTTTTGAGAGAGAGAAAGAGACAGAGTGAGAGCGGAGGAGGGGCAGAGGGAGAGAGGGAGACACAGAATCTGAAGCAGGCTCCAGGCTCTGAGCTGTCAGCACAGAGCCCGACGCAGGGCTCAAATTCACAAACCGTGAGATCACGACCTGAGCCGAAGCTGGACGCTCAACTGACTGAGCCACCCAGGCACCCTTCATTATACATTTTATTTACTTATGTGTATGTTTGGAATTATCCATGGTTAAAAAGTTTAAAAATAATATTAAAGGGGCACCCTGGGTGGCTCAGTTGGTTAAGCATCTGACATCGGCTCAGGTCATGATCTCACGGTTCGTGAGTTCAAGCCCCGCATCGGGTGAGCTTGAGCCATACTTTGGGCTCTGCACTGACAGTGTGGAACCTGCATGGGATCCTCTCTCTCTCCCTCTCTCTCTGCCCCTCGCTCACTTGCACCCTCTCTCTCTCAAAAATAATAAATAAATAATAAAAATTAAAAAATAATACAAAAAATATATCTAAAAAACTGAAAACAGGATCTCAAAGAGATATTTGCACACCAGTGTTCATTGCATCATTACTCACAAGCGCCAAGAGGTGGAAGCAACCTAATGTCCATCGATGGATGAACACATAAAGAAAAAATGTGATCAGGGCATCTGGGTGGCTCAGTCAGTTAAGCATCAGACTTCGGCTCAGGTCACAATCTCATAGTTTGTGAGTTCGAGCCCCACGTCGGGCTCTGTGCTGACAGTGTGGAGTCTGGAGCCTGCTTGGGCTTCTGTGTCTCCCTCTCTCTCTCTCTCTCTCTCTCTCTCTCTGCCCCTCCCCTACTCCCTCTGTGTCTCTCTTTCTCTCTCTCTCTCTCAAAAATGAATAAACTTCAAAAGATGTGATATATATATATATATATATATATATGAATATTATTCAGCCCTAAAAAGAAGGAAATCTTCATACATTACAACATGGATGAAACTTGAGGATATATGCTGAGTGAAATCAGTCGCAAACAGACATATAATGCGTGATTCCACTTACATGAGGTATCTCGAGTAGTCAAATACATAAAAACAGAAAGCAGAATGGTAGGTGCCAAGGCTGGGGGAGGAGAAATGGGGAGTTGTTTAATGGATATGAAGTTTCAGTTTTGCAAGATGAAAAATCTAGAGATCTGGGGCACATGGGTGGCTCAGTTGGTTAAGCGTCTGACCTCAGCTCAGGTCATGATCTCGTGGTTTGTGAGTTTGAGCCCTGCATCGGGCTCTGTGCTGACAGCGTGGAATCCACATAGAATCCTCTGTCCCCTTCTCTTTCTGCTACTCCCCCACTTGTGCTCTCTGTCTCTCTCAAAATAAATAAATAAACTTTAAAATTATTAAATGTTTATTTATTTTTGAGAGACAGAGAGAGAGCGTGAGCAGGGGAAGGGCAGAGAGAGAGGGAGACACAGAATCTGACGCAGGCTCCAGGCTCTGCGCCATCAGCACAGAGCCCGATGCGGGGCTCAAACTCACAAACCGTGAGATCACAAACCATGAGATCACTATCTGAGCTGAAGTCGGACGCTTAACCGACCGAGCCACTCAGGCACCCCTAAATAAACTTTAAAAAAAAAGAAAAATTCTAGAGATCTATTGCACAACAATATGAATACAGTTAACACTACTGTACTGTACATTTAAAAATGGTTTAAATTACTAAAAACAAACATATTCTTCAAGGTTTTGGAGCTCTGGTAGAAGCCTAGAAGTTATAAGAGAAAGGCAAATGAGACAAGTTTGTCTACCTCAGCTTTGGGATCCAGCACAATGCTGTGCTGTTAAGAGCCACCTTCAGCTTTCCCCTCCTCACCACCACCACTATCTACACACACTCTCCCAGGTACTACTATGGGCAGCACACTACTAGAAGGGACTCAAAAAAGAGTAAAAAGAAAGAATGCTAGAAGTTACAATCTTGTGGTCAAGACAAAACTTCTGTGAAAAGGCAAATAATAATACAAAGTAATTCATGGCTTGGAGGGGAAAAAAAAGTTGCTATGGGGAAGCAACAGGAATCTAAAACTTGAGAGCTTATTATAGGCATTGTGCCAAATACTTTCACATTATCTTCTTTAAGCCTCCCAGTAGCACTGTGAAGTAGACATCAGAGCAGCTCAGAGATCTTTAGGTATGCCTCTAGGATCAGAAATTGGGAGAGGTGTGGCGCTGCACAAATCAGCACCCCCAGAAAGTTCCCTTCTGAGTTAGTCATTCGCGGTTAACTGGAATTACAGTTTCTTCTAAATCTTCCAATGTCCTCTGACAAGGCATCCTTCTTCACATGTATAGTCTGCGTAGGAGTCCATTTTCTCCCAGGTTGAAACACAATGTAAAAGACCCAATAGCAGCAGAGACCAGAATGCAGCTAAAAGCATTAGTAATTCTAGCACATTCTCCTCCAAGTCTCACCCTTTCCATAAGTCTGAGTCTAATGTACTTGAAATCACTCTGTAACTTTCTGAAACTAAATCAATTCAGCAGAAGACCCCTCCCCATTTTTATTTACCACACTTTGCAACTTAGTTATCTACTAAATCCGGGAAGCCTTTTCACATTGAAGACAGACTTCTCTGGTTCAAGTCCAGTCGAAGAAGGCTTTAGGACTGGGGGCCGAAGGAAGCCATGTGAACACTCCCCAACCCAGAGGCAGTGGTAGTGACCCATCAATACCACACGAGCCCACTCAGCACTTCCCTCACATCCTTCTTCACCAAGGCTAATTGAATTCGGGACGTCATATGGACTGGTGAGCCCGGGACAGAGAGGTGCCCCACAAATAGGATTCACAAACAGGAAGAGCTGTCTCAGTCTCCTCCATAACATACATACACCTCATCCCACCCTCAAATGCCTTCCATCCAGGGAATGGCTCACAGACTAAGGCAACCAACCGTCCGGGGATGGGGAGACTCAAAAGGGCGGCAAGGGGTACCGCCCGGTGGGGGGGAAGGGTCTCCAAAAAGATTACCTGGCAAAGCGATCGTCCTCCCCGCGTCGCTCACCGATGCGGGCAGAGCCTCCAGGGCAATTCTCGCCCGGGGTGGGCAGGCTCGGCGGGCTCAGCGCCACATCCGGGCAGCTACCGAGTCCCACCCCGTCGTCACACGCAGTCTCGGCACGGTGCCCCGACACCTCCTGGGAAGTGGAGTCCTAGGGCCAACCTCACTGTCTGCCAGTCACAGGCTTCTAAAATACACCCTGGGGGTGATCGAGGATTACTTAGCTCCGGACCCCAGGTGCGGACCCCAAAACGAGTTACTCGGTTCAGAGGTCCCCAAGGCTCATCTTTCCCTTGGCAAGTGAGGCCACCCCCTCCTCCGCAGGCCCCCCTTTCCTCCTCAAGACCAATATTAACATAAGGAGGCGCTCCGGAAACTGACGTATTAGGAGAAACGGAGGCGATAAAAGAAAACGAGGGGCGTGTGGGTGGCTCTGGGAGTGGAGGGTGCCTGGTTGGCTCAGTCGGTTAAGCCACCGACTTCGCTAAGGTCATGATCTCCGGAGTTGTGAGTTAGAGCCCGGGGGCAGGCTCTGTGCTGACAGCTGGGAGCCTGGAGCCTGCCTCAGATTCTGTGTCTCCCTCTCTGTCTCTCTCTTTCTCAAGAATAAATAAACATTTGGGGTCATCTGTGTGGCTCAGTCGGTTGAGCATCTGACTTTGGCTCAGGTCATGATCTCACGGTTCACGGGTTCAAACCCCGTGTCGTGCTCTGTGCTCACAGCTCAGAGCCTGGAGCCTGCTTTGCGGATTCTGTGTCTGCCTCTCTCTCTGTCCCGCCCCTGCTCGTGCTCTGTCTCTCTCTCTCTCTCTCTCTCAAAAATAAATAAAACATTTTTTAAAAAGAATAAATAAGAGACTCTTAAATACAGAAAACAAACTGAGGGTGGAGTGGGGGAAGAGGGAAAATGGGTGATGGGCATTGAAGAGGGCACTTGTTGGAATGAGCACTGGGTGTTGCATGTAAGCCAATTTGACAATAAATCATATTAAATAAATAAATAAATAAATAAATGCCTGTCAGGAAAAAAAAAAGAATAAATATTTTAAAAAAGATGGGGCGCCTGGGTGGCTCAGTCGGTTGGGCGGCCGACTTTGGCTCAGGTCATGATCTTGTGGTCTGTGAGTTCGAGCCCCGTATTAGGCTCTGTGCTGACAGCTTGGAGCCTGGAGCCTGCTTCGAATTCTGTGTCTCCCTCTCTCTCTGCCCCTTCCCCATTCTCACTCTGTCTCTCTCTGTCTTTCAAAAATGAATAAATGTTTAAAAAAATTATAAAAAGAAAATGAGCTAGTGAACGAATTAGGGTTACTGTCACTATGTATTAATTTGCATTTTCTAGAGTTTTCTGTAAATGGAATCATATAGTATGCACTCTTTTTTTTAGCAACTTTGTTGAGACCTAAATTCACATACTGCACAATTCACTAATTTTAATCCTGCAATTCAGGGGCACCTGGCTGGCTCAGTCAGTAGACCATGTGACTCCTGATCTCAGAGTCCTAAATTCAAGCCCTAGGTTGAATGTAGAAACTACTTAAAAATAAAAAATCTTTGGGACGCCTGGGTGGCTCAGTCGGTTAAACTCCATCTTCGGCTCAGGTCGTGATCTCACGGTTGATGAGTTTGGGCCCCGCGTCGAGTTCTGTGCTGACAGCTCGGAGTCTGGAGCCTGCTTCGGGTTCTGTGTCTCCCTCTCATTCTCTCTCTCCCTCTGTGCCCCCCCCCCCCACTCATGCTCTGTCTCTCGAAAATAAAGACTGAAAAAAAAATAACAATAAATCTTTTTAGAAACTGTACAATTCAATGCAGTTTTTGTATGTTACATTATTTTTTAGGTTACTTTGTTTTTATTTCATTTTATTTATTTTTATTTTTTTAATGTTTATTCCTTTTTGAGAGAGAGAGGGAGAGAAGAGCGAGCAAGTGCAAGCAGGGGAGGGGCAGAGAGAGAGAGACACAGAATCCGAAGCAGGTGCCAGGCTCCTAGCTGTTAGCACAGAGCCCAACACGGGGCTCGAACCCATAAGCAGTGAGATCATGACCTGAGCCAAAGTCTGATGCTCAACCGACTGAGCCACACAGGCGCCCCTTAAGTTTCTTTATTTACTCTGAGAGAGAGAGCGAGAGAGTGCAGGAGAGGGGCAGAGAGACAGAGAGAATCTCAAGCAGGCTCTATCTCACCAACTGTGAGATCATGACCTCAGTTGAAATCTGGAGTCAGACGCTTAATGACTAAGCCACCCAGGTGCCCCACATTATTCATTTTTTAAATTGTGGTAAATATGTATAACAAAATTTGCCCTTTTAACCATTTTCAAGTGTACAATTCAGTGCCATTAAGTATATTCACAATGTTGTGCAAAATCGTCACCATTGATATGTCCAAAACGTTTTTTATCGCCCCAAATAGTAACTCTGTATCCATTAAGCAATAACACCTTATTCCCTCCTGCCCCCAGCCTCTGGAAACCAAATGTCTGTCTCCATGAATTTGACTTTTCTAGCTACCGTTCATCTTTTGATGGACATTTTGGTTGTTTACAATTTTTGACTATTATAAATAATGCTGCTATGAATATTGCCTTACAAGAATCTGGTTTTGTTGATTTTCTCTATTGTTTTGTTTTCTATTTCACTGATTTCCACTTTGATCTCCATTAATTATGTTACTATACTTTGAGTTTTATTTGCTCTTCTTTTTACTGAAGTGAAACCTGAAGTCATTGTTTTGAGACATTTCTTCTAATACAGGTTTTTAGTACATAAAAATCACCCCCTAAATACTGCATTAGCAAAATACCATAAATTATACAGTGTGGTTTTTTAAATCTTTATTGAGTTCAAAATATTTTCTAATTTCTCTTTTGATTTCTTCTTTGACCCATGGGATATCTAGAAGTGGATTGTTTCATTTTCAAATATTGAGGAATTCCCAGGGATCTTTTGGTTGTTGATGTGTAATTTAATTCCATTGTTTTTAGAGAACATATTTTGTATGTCTTGACCCTTTTGAATTCATTGAGTCTTTTTTGTGGCCTAGAACATGGTCTATTCTGGTGAATACTCCATGTGCACTTGAAAAGAATGTGTATTTTGATTTTAATGGATGGAGTGTTCTAAAAATGTCAATTGGGTCAATGAGGTTGATAGTGTTGTTCACTTCTACTATATCTTTGTTGATTTTATGCTTACTTTTTCTATCAATTATTGAGAGAAAGCTGTTGAAATATCTGAATATTCTGACTAGAATTGTGGATTTGTCTATTTTTCCTTGCAGTTTATCTGTTTTTGATTCATGTACTTTGAAGCTCTTATATCAAGTGTACATGTATTTAGGAATGTTCTCTTCATTTATTGACCCCTTTACATTATGAAATTACCTTCTTTTTTTAATGCTTATTTATTTTTGACAAAGACACAGAGCGTGAGTGGGGGAGGGGCAGAGAGAGAGAGAAAGACACAGAATCTGAAGAGGCTCCAGGCTCTGAGCTGTCAGCAGAGCCTGACGCGGGGCCCAAACTCACAAGCCGTGAGGGGCTCAAACTCATAAGCCGTGAGATCATGACCTGAGCTGAAGTCAGATGCTCAACCAACTGAGCCACCCAGGTGCCCCTACCTTCTTTATTCCTGGTATCTTTGCTCTGAAATCTACTTTCTTCCATACTAATATAGCACCCCACCCCCAGCTTTCTTTTGAGCAGTGTTATCATGGCACATCTCTTTTACATACTTTTACTTTTAACCTATTTGTGTCTCTGTATTTAAAGAGCATTCCTTATAGGCAACATATGGTTGGGTCTTGCTTTTTTTTTTTTTTTACCCAGCTTTACCATCTCTACTCTGTAACTGGGGTGTTTAGACCAATCTACATTAAAAGAAAAAATTTTTAAATGCTTATTCATGCTTTGAGAGAGAGAGAGAGAGAGAGAGAGAGAGAGAGAGAGAAAATTATGAGTGGGGGAGGGGCATAGAGAAAGGGATACACAGAATCTGAAGCAGGCTCCAGGCACTGAGCTATCAGCACAGAGCCGGACGCAGGGCTCGAACTCATGAACCATGAGATCATGACCTAGCCAAAGTCAGACGCTTAACCAACTGAGCCACCCAGGCACCCTTAGACCAATCTATATTTAATGTAATTGTTAATATGGTTAAGGGTTTTTTTATGTTAATGTATTTATTTTAAGAGAGGGCGTAGAGGAAGGGCAGAGAGAATCCCAAGCAGGCTCTGTGCTCAGTACAGAGACCAATGCGGGGTTTGATCCCACGACCATGAGATCATGACCTGAGTCAAAATCAAGAGTCAGACACTTAACCCACTGAGCCATCCAAGCACCCCAATATGGCTAAGTTTGAGTCTGTCATCTTGCTTTTGTTTTCCCTTTGTCCCATCTCTTCTTTGTTCTCTTTTTCCTCTTTTTTCTACCTCCTTTTGGATTGATCAATATTATTTTAATTCCATTTTATCTCCTTATTGGTTTATTAGCTTTACATCTTTGTTTTATTATTCTAGTCGTTGCTTGTAGGTTTATTATGTATAACCATAACTTAACAGTCTACTTTCAAGTGTTATTATACCACTTCATGAAGTTATAAGAAACTTATGTTAATGTACTTCAATTTCTGTCTTCTTGGATTTTACATTATTGTTATGCATTTTACTTGTACCCCACAATACACTGTTATTATTTTTGTTTAAACAGTTATTTTTTAATAGACTTTTTTTTTTAAGTAAACTCTACCCCCAGCATGGGACATGAACTCATGACTCTGAGATCAAGAGTCACATGCTCTACAGACTGAGCCAGCCAGGCACCCCAGTAGACTTCACTTCTTACATCAGTTTTAGGTTCACAGCAAAACTGAGCAGAAAGTACAGAGAATTTCCATATACCCCCTGCCTCCAAAAGAGTCATAGCCTACCCCACTATCTCAACATCCCACACCACCAGAGTGGCATATTTGTTACAGTTGATGAACCTACATTAATACATTATTACTACCCAAAGTCCATAATTTAGAGTTCGTTCTTGGTGTTGTATATTCTATGAGTTTTGACAAATGTACGATGACATATATCCACTATTATAACAGCATACAGAATAGTTTTCCTCTTCTAAAAATCCTCTGTGGTCTGCCTATTCATTCCCTTCTTCCCCCAATCCCTGGCAACCACTGATCTCTTTACTGTCACTATAGTTTTGCCTTTTCCAGAATGTCATACAGTTGGAATCACAAAATATGTAGACTTTTCAGATTGGCTCTCTCACTTAGTAATGTGCTTTTGAGGTTCTTCCATGTCTTTTCATGGACTGATGGCTTGTCTGGATTTACCACGGTTTATTTATCTGTTCACCTTCTGAAGGACATCTTGGTTGCTTCCAGGATTCAGCAATTATGAAGAAAGCACTATAAACATCTAAGTACAGGTTTTTGTGTGGTCATAAGTTTCGCTCATTTGGGCAAATTGAGTGTGATCGCTGGCCCAAATGGGCAATTATCTTTTTTTTTAATTTTTTAAATCTTTATTTATTTTTGAGAGAGAGAGAGACAGAGCACGAGCAGGGGAGAGGCAGAGAGAGAGGGAGACACAGATCCAAAGCAGGCTCCAGGCTCCAAGCTGTCAACAGAGCCCGATACAGGGCTCGAACTCATGAACTGCGAGACCATGACCTGAGCCGAAGTTGGACGCTCAACCGACTGAGCTACCCAGGCACCCCGGGAAATTATCTTTTTAAAACATCTTTATTGAAATAAAAATTTACATACAATTAATTCACTCATTTTATTTATTTTTTATTTAAAAAAAAATTTTTTTTTAACGTTTATTTATTTTTGAGACAGAGAGAGACAGAGCATGAACGGGGGAGGGTCACAGAGAGAAGGAGACACAGAATCTGAAACAGGCTCCAGGCTCTGAGCTGTCAGCACAGAGCCCGACGCGGGGCTTGAACCCACGGACCGTGAGATCATGACCTGAGCCAAAGTCGGACGCTTAACCGACTGAGCCACCCAGGCGCCCCTAATTCACTCATTTTAAATGTACAATTAATGATTGTCAGTATATTTACAATATTGTGCTATCATCACAATATGATTTTAGAACATGTTCATCACCCCAACAAGATCCCTCTTGCCCAGTTGCAGTCACTCCCTGTTCCCAGTACTGGGCAACCACTAATCTACTTATTGTCTCTACAAAGGTGTCTTTCCTGACTATTGCCCATAAATGGGATCACACAATATATCATCTTTTTGTATCTGATTTTTTTTCACTTAGCATGTTTTTGAGTTTCACCCACGTTGTAGCACGTATCAGTACTTCATTCCTTTTTATTGCCAACTTACATTTTTAATCAAATTTACAGAGGTATAGTTTATATGCCATAAGCTCATTTTAAGTTTACAGCTTGATAACTTAAAAAAAATTTTTTTAAGTTTTTATTTATTTAAGGGGCACCTGGGTGGCTTAGTCAGTTAAACGTCCAACTTCAGCTCAGGTAATAATCTCATGGTTAGTGAGTTCAAGGCCTGCATTGGGATCTCTGCTGACAGTGCAGACCCTGCTTGGGATTCTCTTTCTCTGCCCCTTCCCTACTCTCACTTGCTTTCTCTCTCTCAAAAAAATAAATAAATAAATAAACTTAAAAAAAAAGTTTTTATTGAGACGCCTGGGTGGCTCAGTTGGTTAAGCATCAGACTGTGGCTCAGGTCATGATCTCACAGTTCGTGGGTTCGAGCCCTGTGTCGGGCTCTGTGCTGACACCTCAGAGCCTGGAGCCTGCTTCAGATTCTGTGTCTGCCTCTCTCTCTGCCCCTCCCCCACTCATGCCATGTCTTTCTCCATCTCTCAAAAATGAATAAACGTTAAAAAAATTTTTTAAAAAAATACCAGCCAGATGTCACAAAAGATGGCAGAGCAGGACGCTCTAAGAATCCATCCATCCTCCTAAACAATTATTGAATTGGCAGGAACTGTCAATTGTAACAACTTGGAACTATGGAGTGTAGTTAAATACTTGCAGAGTCCAGGGGAGAGCTTCATAAAGAGGCTTATCAATTTTGGTAAATTTCTTCAAACATTGGCCTTTTACCCAGTAGTTTTCATCCCCCAGCACTAAGGCAGGTAGGTAAGAGAACAGTTCCTAGTGCAGCCTCCTGAAGCTTGAGTGGGCAATAAAGACATTGTCCTTCAACTATCAGGATCATGTGGTTTGATTGCTGATTGATGTTTTTGATGGCTGAGAGACTGGAACAGAGGCTGACCATTGTTTCAAACCACGTGGACTGAAGCAGATTACAGGGGGTTTAAAGAAACAGTACTTGGGTTTTTTGGTCTTTTGCTTCTTTCCCCACTCTGGGGACAGAGACATTTAAGGAAATCTTTGTCAGGTAACTGGCTGACCACAGAGATAACTGAACAGAAACTTCAGTGACCATGTACAACAAATAATACACACTTTACTATTCAAAATGTCCAGTTCTCAAAAGAATTTACAAAATATACAAATAAATATGAAAGTATGGCCAAGTCACAGGGAAAAGAGGATTTGAAAGAGGAAGCCCAGACAGTGGAATTACTAGTCAAAGATTTTAAATCAATGGTCTTAAATATGTTCAATAAGCTCAAAGAAACCGTGGATAAGAATTAAGTAAAATCAGGTAAACAATGTATGTAAAAAATGAGGGTATCAATAAAAGAGAAATTGCAAAAAAAATCAAACTGAAATTCTGGAACTGAAAAGTACAACAACTGAAATGAAAAAACTCACTAGGGGTCAATAGAAGATGTGAGAAGGCAAAAGAGATCAACAGACTTTAAGATGAGACCACTGGGGTGGAGGATGAGACCACTGGAGGGAGGGGAGATGAGACCATGATTTCTTTGAAATCATTCATTCCAAGGAAAAAGAAAAAAAAGATGATGAAAAATGAACAGAGCCTCAGTTGGTTAAGCATCTGACTCTTGATTTTGGCTCAAGTCATGATCTCATGGTTCATGAGACCAAGCCCCACGTCAAAGCCCCACATTGGGCTCTGCACTGACAGTGCAGAGCCTGCTTGGGATTCTCTCCCTCCCTCTTTGCCCCTCCCTGACACTCACATGTACTCTTCTCTCCCTCTCTCTCTCTTGCCTTCTCTCTCAAATAAATAAAACATTTAAAAAAATGAATAGAGCCTGAGGGACCTGTAAGACATCATCAAATGTACCATGGTACACATACTCCACATAGAAGTCCTGGAAGGAAAAAAGAGAGAGAAAGCAGAAAAATTTTTTAAAAAAATAATAGCCAATAATGTCCCAAATTTGAGTAAATACATGAATATATATGCCCAAGAAGCTCAATGAAATCCACATAGGACAAATTCAAAGTTCTATATCAAGATATATTATTAAGTTGTTGAAACCCGAAGACAGGGGCGCCTGGGTGGCGCAGTCGGTTAAGCGTCCGACTTCAGCCAGGTCACGATCTCGCGGTCCGTGAGTTCGAGCCCCGCGTCAGGCTCTGGGCTGATGGCTCGGAGCCTGGAGCCTGTTTCCGATTCTGTGTCTCCTTCTCTCTCTGCCCCTCCCCGGTTCATGCTCTGTCTCTCTCTGTCCCAAAAATAAATAAAAAAACGTTGAAAAAAAAAAAAAAAAAGAAACCCGAAGACAGAATTTTTATTTTTTTTTTAATTTTTTAACGTTTATTTATTTATTTTTTTTGAGACAGGGAGAGACAGCATGAACGGGGGAGGGTCAGAGAGAGAGGGAGACACAGAATCTGAAACAGGCTCCAGGCTCCGAGCCATCAGCCCAGAGCCTGACACGGGGCTCGAACTCACGGACCGTGAGATCATGACCTGAGCCGAAGTCAGATACTTAACCGACTGAGCCACCAAGGCGCCCCAAAGACAGAATTTTTAAAGCAACAAGGGAGGAGCACCTGGCTGGCTATCCGTTAATCATCCAACTCTTGATATTGGCTCTGGTCAAGATCTTGCGGTAATGAGATCAAGCCCTGCATTGGGCTCCATGCTAAGCATGCTGAGCATGGAGCCTGTTTGGGATTCTCTCTCTCCCTCTCTCTCTGCCCCTCCCCTGCTCACACCCTTTTTCTTAAAATGAGTAAATAAACTTGAAAAAAAAATAAAAAAGAAAGGAAGAAGTAAAATTATCCCTGTTCACAGATGGCATGAGCTTATATGTAGAAAACTCTACACACACACACACACACACACACACAACTGTTACAGCTAATAAACAAATTCAGCAAAGTTGTAGTCTACAAAATCAATACACAAAAATCAGCTGCAATTACATACACTATCAATGAAAACCACAAAGCACTGCTGAACTAAATTAAAGAAGACATAAAAGAATAGAAAGACATCCTGAGTTCATGGATTGAAAGACTTGGTATTGTTATGATAAAAATACTCCCCAATGTGACCTACAAATTCAATATAAATGTAATCTTGGGGCGCCTGGGTGGCTCAGTCGGTTAAGCGTCCGACTTCAGCTCAGGTCACGATCTCGCGGTCCGTGAGTTCGAGCCCCGCGTCGGGCTCTGGGCTGATGGCTCAGAGCCTGGAGCCTGCTTCCGATTCTGTGTCTCCCTCTCTCTCTGCCCCTCCCCCGTTCATGCTCTGTCTCTCTCTGTCTCAAAAATAAAAAAACGTTAAAAAAATAAAATTTAAAAAAAAAAAAAATAAAAAAAAAAAAAATAAATGTAATCCAAATTAAAATCCCAATGTATTTTTTTCTTGAAGAAATAGAAAAATCCATCCTAAAATTCATGTGGAATCTGAAGGGACCCTGAATAACCAAAACCATCTTGAAAAAGAACAAAGTTAGGGGCACCTTGGTGGCTCAGTCGGTTTAAGCATCCAATTCTTGCTTTTGACTCAGGTCATGATCCCATGATCCGTGGGATTGAGCCCCATGTCGAGCTCTGTGCTGACAACGCAGAGCCTGCTTGGGGTTCTCTCTCTCACTCTCTATCTGCACCTTCCCTGCTTGCATGTGCTCTCTCTCTTGAAATAAATAAATAAACTTAAAAAAGAAAAAGAAAAAGAACAAAATTACAGGACTGACGCTTCCAGATTTCAAAACTACAAGCTGCTACAAAGCTACAGTAATCAAAACAGTGTGGTACTGGCATAAGGATAAACATATAGACCAATGGAATACAGAGCCCAGAAAAAAATCCTCAAATATATAGTCTACTGATTTTCAATAAGATGTCAGAAAATTCAGTGAGAGGGTAGCCTGGGTGGCTCAGTCGGTTAAGCTTCCGACTTTGGTTCAGGTCATGATCTCACAGTCCATGAGTTCAAGCCCTGCATTGGGCTCTGTGCTGACAGCTCAGAGCCTGGAACCTGCTTCTGATTCTGTGTCTCCTTCTCTCTCTGCCCCTCCCCCACTTGTCCTCTGTCTGTCTCAAAAATAAACATTAAAAAACAAAAAAGAAGATTCAATGGGAAATTGACAGTCTTTTCAACAAAAGCACAGACAACAAAAGAAAAAATAGATAAATTGGAATTTATATAAAAATTAAAATATTGTGTGTATCAAAAGATATCAAGAAAGTGAAAAGATGGGGTGCCTGGCTGGCTCAGTCAGTAGAGCATGCAACTCTTGATCTCAGGGTTGTGAGTTTAAGCCCCACACTGGGTGTTGAGCTTACTTAAAAAAAAAAAGTGAAGGGGTTACTGGGTGGTTCAGTCAGTTAACCATCCGACTTTGGCTCAGGTCATGATCTCTTGGTTCATAGGTTCAAGCCCAGTGTCAGGCTCTATGCCCCGAGCCTGCTTCAGATTCTGTGTCTCCTTCTCTGTCTGTTCCCCACTCTGCTTGTGCTCTGTCTCTTTCTGTCTCTCAAAAATAATAAACGTTAATAAAAATTAAAAAAATCAAGTTAAAAGACAACATATAGAATGGGAGAAAATATTTGCAAATCATTTATCTGATAAGAGATTAACATCTAGAAAATAGAAAGAACTCCTACAAGTCAAAACAAGAAAACAAACAACCCAGTTCAAGAATGGGCAAATGACTTGAATAGATAGGTCTTCAAAGAAGACATAGCCAAACAGCCAATAATCACATGAAAAGATGCTTAATTCAGTAGTCATTAGGGAAATGAAAAACAAAATCACAGTGAGATAAAACTTCATACTCATTAGGATGGCTATGACTTAGAAAATGGAAAATAACAAGTGTTGGTGAGAATGTGAAGCAATTGGAACCCTAGTCAATTAATTTATGTCAAAGGAGGCAAGAATACACAATGGTGAAAAGACAGTTTCTTCAGTAAATGGTGCTCAGAAAATTGGGCAGCCATAGCCAAAGAATGAAACTGGACCACCATCTTACACATTACACAAAAATTAATTCAAAATGGATTAAAGATTTGAAGGTAAGACCTGAAACCATAAAACTCCTAGAGAAAACACAGCTAATAACCTCCCTGATACCAGTACTGGTATTGATTTTTTGAATCGGACACCCAAAACCAGGGCAACAAAAACAAAAATCAAAAAGTGGGACTACATCAAACTAAAAAGCTTTCACACAGCAAAGGAAATCATTACCAAAAAGAAAAGGCAATCTACTGAATAGGAGAAAATAACTGCAAATCATATATCTGATAAGGGGCTAATATTCAAAATATACAAAGAATTCATACAACTCAGTAGCAAAAAAAGAAAAAAAAGAATCTGATTTAAAAATGGGCAGGGGTGCCTGGATGGCTCAGTTGGGTAAGCAATCGACTTCAGCTTGGGTCATGATCTCACAGTTCATGGGTTCAAGCCCTGCATCAGGTTCTGTGCTGACAGCTCTGAGCCTGGAGCCTGTTTGGATTCTGTGTCTCTGCCCCTCCCCTGCTCACACTCTGTCTCTGTCTCTCAAAAATGAATAAACATTAAAAAAAAATTTAATGGGCAGAAAATCTGAATTAGACATTTTTCCAAAGAAGACATATAGATGGCCAAAATGTACATGAAAAGTTGCTCAATATCATTAATCATCAGGGAAATGTAAATCAAAACCACAATATCACCTCACACTTGTTAAGATGGCTGCTATCAAAAAGACAAGAAATAAAAAGTGTTGTGAGGATGTGGAGAAAAAGGAACCCTTGTACACTGTTTGTGGGAATGTTAATTAGTGCAACCATTACGGAAAACAGTCAGGAGTTTCCTTAAAAAGTTAAAAATAGAACTACCATATGATCCAGCAATTCCTTTTCTGGGTATTTAATTTTCTTTTTATTTTTGTAAGTAAACTCTACTCCCAACGTGGTGCTTGAACTCATGACCTCGAGTTCAAGAGTCACATGAGTTTTACCAAGTAAGCCAGCCAGGCACCCCTCTTCTGGGCATTTATCCAAAAGAAATGAAAACACTACTCAAAAAGATATATGCACCCACTTGTTAATCGCAGCATTATTTTCAATAGCCAAGGTATAGAAACAATCTAAGTGTCTTCCAATGGATGAAAGGATACAAAATTGTGGTACACACACACACACACACACACACACACTCACTCACTCTCTCTCTCTCTCTCTCTCTCTCTGAATGGAATATTATTCAGCCACAAAAAAGAATGAAATCTTGCCATTTGTGACAACAAATGTGACAACAAAATAGATGGATCTCAAGGGCATTATGCTAAGTGAAATAAATCAGATAAAGAAAGACAAATACTCTATGATCTCTCTTATATGTGGACTCTAAAAAAAACCAAAAAACAAAACCAACCTCATAGTTGCAGAATCCAGAATGGTAGTTGCAAGAGGCACGGTGTGGGGGGGTGGGAGAAATGGGTGAACTGTTTGTGTGTGTGTGTGTATGTGTGTTTAAACAAATTGGATAAAAATTTTAAAAAATAACTGGAAACATCATGTATTGCTGATGGAAATGTAAAATGTTTATAGCCACTGTGGAAATTGGTTTGGTGATTTCTCAGAAAGTTAAAAAAAAAAGTTACACATAGGATTACCATATGATCCAACACTCCTACATATATACCCAAAGAAATTGAAAGCAGAGACTCAAACAAATACTGGTTCATCAATGTTCACTGCATACTTGTACAGCAACATTCGCAAATAGGCAAAAGGTAGAGATGATCCAAGTGTCCGTTAACAGATGAATGCATAAATAAAATATTGTATATGCATGCAATAAAATATTATTCAGCTATAAACAGGAATACAATTCTGATACATGTTATAATAAATAAAAACCTTGAAAACATGATGCTAAGGCACAATAGTTCAGGCACAAAAGCTCAAATAAGCCAGGCACAAAAGTTCAAATATTGTACTATTCCACTCATATAAGGTACTTGGAATAGGCAAATTCATAGAGACAGTAAGTAGAATAGAGGTTACCAGGGGCTGTTGGGAATGGACAATGAAGAATTATTGTTTAATGGGTAGAGTTTCTCTTAGGGATGATGAGCAAGTTCTGGAAATAAATAGTGGTGATGGGTTATAAAACATTGTGAATGTACTTAATGCCACTGAATTGTACACTTTAAAATGGTAATTTCACGTTATATATATATTTTGCCATTAAAAAATAAGAAAGTAGGGGCACCTAGGTGGCTCAGTCGGTTAAGAGCCTGACTGGCTCAGGTCATGATCTCACAATTCATGAGTTCGAGCTAGACATTGGGCTCTCTGCTATCAGCATGAAGTCTGCTTTGCATCCTCTGCGCTTCCCCTCTCTGCTCTTCCCCTGCTCATGCTCTCTCTCTCTCAAAATAAATAAATAAACTTAAAAAAAGAAAATATATTTTAACCCATTTGACAAAGGCCTGATTTTATTAGTATACAAAAAGCTTTCCAAAGCAATAAGAAAAAGCAAAATGGAAAACTAGGCAAAGGACATGAGCAGCATACACACACACATTCACACACACACAAAGGAAAGACATGTGACTCTGAAGCATATTAGAAAGAAACTTAACCTTACTCCTGATAAAAAGATTGTGTTACAAATACAAGGAGATAACACTCTTTTCCTATAAAAATGGGGATACCAGAAAGTTTGAGAATACATTGTTTTGGCAAGGGTGTAAAGACACAGACACTCTTGTATTTTGTTGTTGGAATTGTAAATTGGTGTAACTTTTGTAAGCCAACTTATCAAAAACTTTTAAAAGTACATTTGACTTTTTAAAATGTTTATTTTTTTATTATTTATTTTTTAATGTTTATTATTTATTTATAGAGAACGAGCCAGGCAGGGAGCAGAGAAAGGGAGACAGAGGATCTGAAGCAAGCTCCATGCTGATAGGAGAGAGCTCAATGTGGGGCTCAAACTCACAAAATGTGAGATCATGACCTAAGCCAAAGTCCAACAATTAATGGACTGAGCCACCCGGGTGCACCAACATTTGACTTTTTAAAAACATGTTTATTTATTTACTTATTTATTTATTTATTTATTTATTTATTTTGAGAGAGAGAGAGAGAGAGAGAGCAGGAGAGGGGCAGAGAGAATCCCAAGCAGGCTCTGCCCTATCAGCACGGAGTCCAATGCAGGTCTTGAACCCATGACCCTAGCCGAAACCAAGATTCTGACGCTTAACCAACTGAGCCACCCAGGCGCCCCACATATGACTTTTTTATAGGTAACAGAAAACCCAACTACAATAGGTTCAAACAATAAAGCAGATTTATTGGTTCATACAAATACAAATTCTAGGGGATCAGAGACTTTGCAGTTGATTTAATTCCATGGATCAACAATATCACCAAGGACCTAATTTCTGTCAGATCTGTCTTCCAAAGTGTGAGCTTCATCATAAATTTCACTTCCTTCTTGGTAGCAAAAGGAATGCAGCGTTTGCAGCTTCCCATCAGCCACACCACACTGTCCAAAAGAAGAGACAAAGCTGGCTTCTGTTCTCTCTCTCAGAAGATCAAAGAACAAAACCAAAACCAAAAACCTTCCACCAAATACTTCAACAAACATCCTCTAATATTTCATTAACTTGAATTGGGTCAGTGGCCCATTCCAGAACAATCCCCTTGACAGGACAAGGGTATGCATTCATTGGCTATAGCCTGGTTGCCTGAACCAATCACTGAGGCATGGGGGATGGGCTTACCCTGATTGGGTTACAAGAGTGGTACACCCCAGCCAGAAGCTGGGGGTGAGTTCAATACCACCCCTTCAAACTTTACCACTGCTAAACAATGGGGAAGATACAGAATGGATGTTGGGCAGGGAATCACATCAACCACTAACTACTTTGATCCAGCAACCATACTTCTAGGAATTTATCCTATAAATGTACTGGCACATGTGTACCAATAAGTATGTTCAAGGAGATTATAATAACAGGATATATTGGAAATAACAAAAACGCCTGGGACTGGTCAGATCAATGATGAGGTAGCCATCAAAAAGAAAAGACAGCTATAAATGTTTTAATGACACAATCTCAAAGATATGTTAAGTGAAAAAAACAGAGTGAATAGCCTGCTGCCATTTGTGAAAAAAAGGGAGAAGAGATGCATATATATATATATATGCATATATATACATATACATTTTTTAAGGGGAAAGAGGAAAGTAAACTTCCATTTTCATCAATAAACCAGGCCAGATAGACAGAGATATCCAAACACATGTGCACGTGTGTGCGCGCGTATACACACACACACACACACACACACACACACATTTATACTTGCATATGCATGATTTGCATAGAATATATCTGGAAGATTCATGAGAAACTGACAATAGCAGTAATCTCTGGAAAGGGAACCAGGGGAACTAGGGACTAGAGGTAGGGGTAATGTGTAACTTTCATTGGGGCACCTGGGTAGCTCAGTGGGTTAAGAGACCGACTCTTGATTTCCACTCAGGTCATGATCTTATGGTTTGTGAGATCAAGTCCTGTGCTGGGACCCGTGCTGTGAGCACAGAGCCTGCTTGGGATTCTCTCTCTCCCCCTTCTCTGCCCAACCCCCACTTGCATGCATGGTCTACCAAAGATAAATGTTAAAATACATATATATATATAACTTTCATTGTATATCCTTTAATTTTTTTATTTCTTTTTTTTAATGTTAATTTTTGAGGGGGGAGGGGCAGAAAGCGAGGGAGACACAGAATCAGAAGTAGGCTCCAGGCTCTGAGCTGTCAGCACAAAGCCCAACGCAGGGCTTGAATTCACAAACTGTGAGATCATGACCTGAGCCAAAGTCAGATGCTTAACTGACTGAGACACCCAGGTGCCCCTGTATATCCTTTTATATTGCTTGAATTTTCTTATCATGTGCATGTATTTTCACTTAAAAACATGTATTAATTACAGGTTTCTATGTGTTACTTGTCATGTTGGCAAAGGTAAAAGTATTTGGTAATAGTTGGCAAAGATAGGATGCCTAGGTGGTTCAGTCGGTTGAGCATCTGACTTTGGCTCAGGTCTCACAGTTGATGGGTTCAAGCCTCGCATCAGGCTCTGAGCTAACAGCTCAGAGTCTGGAGCCTGCTTCCGATTCTGTGTCTCCCTCTCTCTCTGCTCCTCCCCTGCTAACACTCTGTCTCTCTCTCTTTCTCAAAAATAAATAAAGATTTAAAAAAATTTAAAAAAAGAAGGCACAATTCTACACAGCAATGAAAAAGAACTACTGATATATTCAACATAGATGAAACTCACAGAAAATGAATAAAAGATGTCAGAGGCAAAAAGAGTACATACCATTTATATGAAATCCAAGTACAGGCAAAACTAATCTATGACCATAGAAGTCAGAACTATTCTTGGGAGTGGGTAATAACAAATAGGGAGCACAAGGAGCCAGCCTTCTGTGGTGCTGTAAATGTTCTGTATTTAGACTTGGGGGGAGATTACATAGATGTATACACATATAGAAAGATCTACTTAAGATTCATGCATTTTACTAGACAAGTTATACCTTATTACATGATAAAAAGGAATGAGGTAGATTATATAGTGATATGGAACAAATTTCAGGATATATTTTTAAGGGTGTGTGATTATATATATATATATCATATCCATTCCATATACACATATATGGTGCACTGACAGTAAACAATGAATAAACACAACTCTGCTGGGTAAGTGCTAGAAAAAACTTTTGTTCTAAAGTCCTCTGATTCCTGGTAGCCTACAGCTTACATTTAAAAGGCCTCATGCTGGTACAGCAGCGTGGCTCAGTTGGTTAAGCAGCTGACTCTTGATTTTGGCTCAGGTCATGATCTCTTGGTTCTTGGGATCGAGCCCCGAGTCCAGCTCTATGCTGACAGTGTGGAGCCTGCTTGGGATTCATTCTCGCTCTCTCTCTCTCTCTCCCTCTCTCTGTCTGTCTCTGCCCCTCTCCTCTCACATGCTCTCTCTCTCTCTCTTAATAAAGATGAAAAATAAATAAATAAAAAATAAAAGGCCCCATGCTTACAAGTGTCCAATTGGAGTTCAGGTGAAGAACAGAGAAAACAGCGGAACGGCAGTATTTGAATAAAAAAATAGCTGAGAATTGATGAATCAATACAAGATTCACGAGTTCCAAACAGGAAAAACAAAAAAACAAAGAAAAAAAATCCCCACTCAAACACATTGTAGTGAAACTTCAGAACATCAAAGAGAATATTTTAAAAGAAGCAAGAGGCTTGGTGTCTACCTATAAAAGTATACAACACTATACCTATGACATATTATTGTCCCCCAAAAGAGGAAAAAGTAAAACCTGAATCTAAATCTAATCAAGGCTTAGATCTAATCAATATTCAGGAAATAAAAAGAACAGGGAATAACACCACAGGGATGCAATCACTAAAATCCATTCTATGGGAAGCACTACAGGACGAACAACCCAGTTTCTTCCACAAATAAATTCCATGGGGGTAAAAAAGGAGGGAAAGAAAGAAGGGGCATCTATAGATTAAGAGATTTAAGAAACAGGGGTACCTAGGTGGCTCAGGTGGTTGAGTGTCCAACTCTTTTTGTTTTAATTTTTTTAAATGTCTATTTATTTTTGATAGAGATGTTTATTTTATTTTGAGAGAGAGAGTGTGAGCAGGGGAGGGACAGAGAGAGAGGGAGACACAGAATCTGAAGTAGGCTCCGGTCTCGGGGCTGTCAGCACAGAGCCCGACACAGGGCTCGAACCCACAAACCGTGAGATCATGACCTGAGCTGAAGTCAGACGCTTAACTGACTGAGCCACACAGGCGCCCTGAGTGTCCAACTCTTGATTTCAGCACAGGTCATGATCCCAGGGTTGTGGGATAGAGCCCTGCATTGGACTCCATGCTCAGCATGGAGCCTGCTTAAGATTTTCTCCCTCTCCCTTTGTCCCTCTCCCCAACTTGCTCTCTCAAATTAAAAAAAAAAGAAGAGCACCTGGGTAGCTCAGTAGGTTAAGCATCCCACTTCAGCTCAGGTCATGATCTTGCAGCCCATGAGTTCAAGCCCCATATCAGGCTCTGCTGACAGCTTGGAGCCTGGAGACTGCTTTGGATTCTGTCTCCCTCTCTCTCTGCCCCTCCCATCTTTCTCTCTCTCAAAAAATAAACAAACATTAAAAAATTTTAAAAAATAGAGATTTAAGAAACATATCAACCGTGGCACCTGGGTGGCTTGGTCAGTTAGGCCTCCGACTTCGGCTCAGGTCATGATCTCGTGGTTTGTGAGTTCAAGCTCCATATTGGGTTCACTGCTGTCAACACAGAGCCCGCTTAGGATCCTCTGTCTCCCTCTCTCTCTCTGTCCCACTCGCACTCTGTCTCCCTCAAAAATAAATAAAATATGGGCTCCTGGGTGGCTCAGTTGTCCAAGCGTCTGATTTTGGCTCAGGTCATGATATCGTAGTTCATGGGTTCAAACTCTGTGTGGGCTCTGTGCTGACACCTTAGGGCCTGAAGCCTGCTTCAGATTCTGTGTCTCCCTCTCTCTCTGCCAAAAAGAAATAAAACACTAAAAAATAAATAAATACAAAGGTGACTAGGTGGCCCAGTCAGTTAAGCCTCTGACTTCGGCTCAGGTCACGATCTCATGATTCATGGGTTTGAGTCCCATGTCGGGCTCTGTGCTGACAGCTTGGAGCCTGGGACCTGCTTGGATTCTGTGTCTCCCTCTCTCTGCTCCTCCCCAACTCATGCTATGTCTCTGTCCCTCAAAAATACATAAACGTTAAAAAAAATTTAAAAGAAAAGAAACATATCAACCAATTGCAGTGTATAGTCCTCATTTGGATCCTGACAATCCTTGACAACAAACTAAACATATAAACGTTCATGAGACAACCAGAAAAATGTGAATAGTGACTGCACATGTGAGGATATTAAAAGAATTGTTAATTTTCATTATCAACAATAGCCAAACAATGGAAAGAGCTCAAATTTCCATAGACTGATGAATGGACAAAGAAGATGTGGTATATATACACAATGGAGTATTACTCAGGCATCAAAAAGAATGAAAGCTTGCCATTTGCAACAATGTGGATGGAACTAGAGTATATTGCGCTAAGCAAAATTAAGTCAGTCAGAGAAAGACAAATACTGTATGATTTCACTCATATGTGGAATTTAAGAAACAAAAGAGATGAACATATGGGGGGGAGAAAAAAGAGAGAGGGAAACAAACCATAAGAGACTCTTAAAGATAGAGAAAAAACTGAGGGTTGATAGAGGGAGGTGGGTAAGGGATGGCCTAGATGGGTGATGGGTATTGAGGAGGGCACTTGTTATGATGAGCACTGTGTGTTGTATGTAAGTGATGAATCACTGAATTCTACTCCTGAAGCTAATATTGCACTGTGTGTTAACTATCTGGAATTTAAATAAAAATTTGAAAAGACAAAAACAAGAATTGTTAATTTTTTAGAGGTGGTGGTTTTATTGTAACGTTTAAGAAAAGTCCTTATATTTTAGAGATACATACCAAAATATTTATGGATAAAATGAAATAATATGATGTATGATATTTGTTTCAGAATAATCTTGGTGGTGCAGATAGGAGAGCAAGGGTTAGGGGAATATAGATGAAACAAGACTGGCCATGAATCTGGGTGACAGGTACATGGGGATTTACTATACTATTCTCTTTTACTCTTGTATGTTTGAAATATTCCATAATTAAAGTAGGAAAAAACAGAGCTAGAAAGATAGATTACCTACAACAAAACAACTGACAGCTGATTTACCAACAAAAAAGAAATCAGTGTTTAGAAAGTGTTTATAGTATGACACTCTTTGTGTAAAAAAATAACATCAACTTATATATTTTTTTGCATATATTCTTGTATTTGCATTGATTTATCTCTGGTAGTTCACATAAAAATTGTTAATAGGAATTACTTCTCAGTAAGGGAACTGGGAAATTGGGGAACAGAGATGGCAACTCTTCACATACCCTTTTGTACTATTTGAATTTTTTCACTTGTGTTTGTAATACCTTAAAAATATTTTCTCAGTAGGCTAGGAACAGGAGAATTTATAACTTGATACAGAGTATAGGTGACAACTAAAATCATCATACTCAATGATGAGATATAAGGGGCATTCACCTTTAAGTCAGAACATATCAAGAATATTTTTTAATGTTTATTTATATATTTATAGAGAGAGTGTATGCGTGCACATGCAAGCAGGGGATGGGCAGAGAGGGAGAGAGAGAATCTTAAGCAGGTTCCACGCTGTCAGGGCAGAGCCTGACACAGGGTTCCATCTTGTGACTGTGAGATCATGACCTGAGCTGAAATCAAGAATCAGATGCTTGGGGCGCCTGGGTGGCTCAGTCGGTTGAGCGTCCGACTTCTGCTCGGGTCATGATCTCATGGTTTGTGAGTTTGGGCCCCATGTCGGGCTCTGTGCTGACAGCTCGGAGCCTGCAGCCTGCTTCGAATTCTGTGTCTCCCTCTCTCTCTCTCTGCCCCTCCCCTGCTCATACTCTGCCTCTCTCTGTCTCTCAAAAATAAATAAATGTTAAAAAAAAATTAAAAAAAAAAAAAGAATCAGATGCTTAATTGACTGAGCCACTCAGGTGCTTCCAAATCAGAACTATTCACTTGTTTTTACAAATACCATGCAACACTGCTCTGCAGGTTCTAGTGAAAACATTAAGACAAAAGAAGGTAAAAGTTATACATATTGTAAAGAAAGAGTCATAAAATGTCCTTGCTTACATAGGATATATAATCTAAGAAAATCAACTGAGAATTAAAATTAAACAAGAAAAGAGTTTATTTTAAATCAATAACTTCTCTATATAAAACCGCTGTCTATAAAAATATCCAATGAGAAAATATAATGGGAAAGAAGATTCCATTCATAGTAGTGGGAAAAAATGACGGAAATAAATCCAACAAGAAGTGTATAAAAGGGAGTGCCTGGCTGGCTCAGTTAGTAGAGCATGTGACTTCTAAAAAAAATTCTTTTTACGGGGCACCTGGGTGGCTCAGTCGGTTGAGCACCTGACTTCGGCTTAGGTCATGATCTCGCGGCTCATGAGGTTCAAGCCCCACATCGGGCTCTGTGCTACGGCTTGGAGCCTGCTTCAGATTCTGTGTCTCCCTCTCTCTCTGCCCCTACCCTGCTCGTGCTCTGTCTCTGTCTCTCAAAATAATTAAAAACATTAAATAAATTTAAAAAATTTTAACGTTTATTTGTTTTTGAGACAGAGAGAGACAGAGCACAAGCAGGGGAAGGACAGAAAGGGAGACACAGAATCCAAGGCAGGCTCCAGGCACTGAGCTGTCACCACAGAGCCCGACCCGGGGCTCGGGCCCATAGACTGCAAGATCATGACCTGAGCCGAAGTCGGATGCTTAACCGACTGAGCCACCCAGGCACCCCGAGCATGTGACTCTTGATCTCGGGGTTATAAGTTCAAACCCCATGTTGGATGCAGAGATTACTTAAAAATAAAATCATAAAACAAAGAAATGTACAAAACATTTACATAAGTAAAACTACAAAATATTGCTGAAGGCTATATGTATGAAGATATGAAAAACAGACGTACAATATTCCTGAAAGACGTTTCAGAAGTGAAAAAAATTTCAAATAACTATCACTTTCTATAACAATCTCATTGGGGTTTGGGGGGATAGGGTGGGAATACCAGACAAGTTGGTTCTGAAGTTTATCTGGAAGAATAAAGTAAAAAACTTGTTAAAGATGGAAATAAGGGGGGGGGGGGAAGAAATAAGGGAAGGCTTGCCTACCAAATATCAAATTACTGTATAAGGTTGTGATATGCTTCAAGAATAGACAAACAGATAAGTGGAACTGAATAGAGAGGCAGTTACGTGTGGGAATTTATTTATTTATTTATTTTTATTTTTTAAAGTAATCTCTACATCCAACGTGGGGCTCAAACTTAAAACCATGAGAGCAGGTCTCACGCTCCACTGACTGAACCAGCCAGGCACCCCTTATCTGGGAATTTAGTGTATGACAAAAATTGCATTTCAGAACCCTTCTGAGACACCACTAAAAGTGGTACATAAAATATGTACAACCCAAAAGGACAAAAAGTTTCAGGTATTCTCTAGAGGCAGGAAAGCCATTTGAGAAATGGTACGTGAAACAGTAGCTAGGAAGAAATTCTGGTCTAGTGCAAAAAAGGATACAGATGAGAAGGGGCCATTTTGCCAGTAAAACTATGGAAAGGCTCCAGAATCTGAGACAACAAGGTATAGCAGAGGGTGATCATGACATACAGGACTGAGAACTAAGTGTAATTAAAAGCCTGTACATGAATATTCAGTAAGACAAAAATGTTCACCCTTTCTTATAATCAGAGGAAATGCAAAATAAAAATGAGATACCATCATTTGCACATCTGGTCGGTAAAAATGTTTTAATTGACAACAAAGTGTTGATAAAGGTACTGGGGAAACTGGTACCTCATATACTGTTGGATGGCCATGTAAATTGGAACAGTCTTTGTGGAGGGATATTTGAGCAGTATCTATTTACATACATACATACATACGTACATTTTCAGTAATCTCTATACCATTGTGGGGCTCGAACTCACAACCCTGAGATCAAGAGTAAAATGCTCTTCTGACCAAGCCAGCCAAGCATCCCTCTCTCTATTAACATTTTAGATGTATATGCCTTCTTTCCAGCAATCCCACTTCTAGGAATCTATCTTCAAGAAATATTAGCACAAATAATCAAAGATACATGTAAAATGATTTTCATTGCTGCATAATTTG
Source organism: Panthera onca (assembly GCF_046562875.1). Taxonomy (NCBI): domain Eukaryota; kingdom Metazoa; phylum Chordata; class Mammalia; order Carnivora; family Felidae; genus Panthera; species Panthera onca. The sequence goes on from NC_138357.1 coordinate 71,468,432, forward strand.
TAATAACAAAAAATTGGAAACAACCTAAGTGTCCATCAGTAGTGGAACAGATAGATAAATTATGGCATATATGTAGAATCAAGTACTTTGCAACACAAAAAAGAATGTCAGCGATGTATACATATTGATGTGAAAATATCTTCAAGGACTATAAAGTGGTATGTTTAATGATTAAGCAAGCTACAGAAAAATATTATAGAATGATTCCAAATTGACCAAAAAGAAAAAAACAAGTTTCTCCATATGTATATAGATAGCTACTCATACTTTTACTATGTTCCTACATGTTATATGCCAATATGCTTGCAAATGCATTGAAAATATTTGAAAGGATATACACCAAACTGACACTGACTTCCTCTGAAGAATAAATTTAAGGGTTCAAATATTTTATTCTCCATTTTATTCACTTTTGCTTTTTTTTAACGATGAAGGAAGCTCATTACCAGAAAGTTGAATATTTAATTGTCACATTGAAGATGGTACTCAAATCTATTTTCAATGCTTTTTTCATGAATTCCAATTTTGCATTTACAATTAACTTTCTGCTAGCAATTCCACTCATGTTTTGCCATCATTTCAAATTCATATCTAAAATAAAGTTCATTATCAGGGCGTGTGGGTGGCTCAGTCAGTTAAGCAACCAAATTCAGCTCAGGTCATGATCTCACGGTTCATGAGTTCAGGTTCATGAGTTCGGACCCCGCACCAGGTTCTGTGCTGACAGCTCAGAGCCTGGAGCCTGCTTCGTTTTCTGTGTCTCCCTCTCTCTCTGCACCTCCCTCTCTCTCTCTAAAATGAATAAAGAATAAAAAAATAAAATAAAATTCATTATCAGACTATTTAACTATTAGTTCTAGTTCCTGCCTCTATTTTTGTTAAAAGCACTAGCTTCTACCTATTAATATTGAAGTATGCATCTTATTCCATTCCATCCCTTATCAGAAAAAAAAAATCACTAAGTCCAAGGTTTATTTCTTCATTTTTAAGAATATCTCACATGTCTTTTTCCTGTCTATTCTTTACCATTCTAATTCAGACCCTTCATTCAACAAATATTTATTGAGCATGTATTATATATGTGCTAGGCAGTTTTACGTTCTGGGAATAGTGAATAAATACAGAATTATATTCTGGTGAAAGAGAGAAATAATGTACAAATAAAAAGCCAATTATTCATTAACAGTGTTAACCTTTTTATAATGCTTATCCTATACCAGGCACTATACTAAGCTCTTTCGACATGTTAACTCATTTAATACTACTAATGACCTTATGATATAGGCAGTTATTAATCCCATTTTATAGTTGGGGAAACTGAGGCACATAGCTCTTAAGTAGTCTAAGGTCATATAGCCAGTAAGTGGAGGAGTCAAGATTTGAACCCAGGAAGCCTGACCTTGGGTTCATCTTTCTGGTATGACTATAGGATAGACACGATGTCTGGCGTCTCTTTATGACCTTAGAAGCTATTGATCCTTACTATTTATATCTATTTATCAAGGATTGCCAAAGTAATGTTCTGATTTTATTATTTCTTTTTATTCATTGGAATAGTTTTGTAAAAAGATACATCCCCCCATCTGCTATTTTGTTCAGATTGGAAAGGCAGGATAAATGTTTGATTCTCTCTTTTTATTGATGAATTCTCTTTTTAAAAAAATGTTTTAAGTTTATTTGTTTATTTGAGAGACAGACAGACAGAAAATCCCAAGCAGGCTCCACGCTGTCAGCACTGAGCCCGATGCAGGGCTCAAACTCAAAACCGTGAGATTATGACCTGAGCCGAGATCAAGAGTCGGATGCTTAACCAACTGAGCCACCCAGGTGCCCCTATTGATGAATTTTCAAGATAATGAATTGGTTACCTATCATGAACTGAGACATGAATGACAGGAAGGAGCCAGTTATTCAAACACCTGGAAGGAGACTATTCCAGGCAGGAGAATCAGATATTACAGAGGCACTGAAGAAGGAGTGAGCTATTTAAGTTCAAGTAACATTACTTTCACTCCTACCTGTGGAACTATTTTGTTACAGACTGAATATGTCCCCCTAAAATTCATATGTTGAAATCTTATCCCCCAGTATGATGGTATTAGGAGATAGGGCCTTTGGAAGGTAATTAGGATTAGATGAGGTCATGAATAAGGTAAGATTAGTACCCTTATAAGAGTCATGGGAGAGCTTGCTTCCTCTTTCTGCTCTCCACCTGGTAAAGGGCCCTCATCAGAATTCAACTGTTTTGGCACCCTGATCTCAGATTTCCAGCCTCCACAATTGTGAGAAATGAATTTCCGTTGTTTATAAACTACCTGGTCTATAATACTTTGTTACAGCAGCCTGAACTAAGACATATCTCTTAAATCTATGACTCTCTCCTCCATTCTTATGACCACACCCACTTAAGTCTGGGGTCTTATCTTTCTCCCCTGGACCACTGCCAATTATCTTCAATTAGTTTCACTGTCTCCAAATATCTCTTCTACCCTACTCAATTAACTCCTTACTCATCAAAAGTTTTCAATTCAGTGTATCATTATTTTCAGTGATAATGCATCTATAATTTTATAACAGATTTCACTGGCAGATAGGATTCATTTAGTGGAGGGAGGTGTTTGCTGGAAAGTACTACTTGGACACCAAAGAACACAGGCTTTGTAGTCAAGACCTAGATTTGAGTCCCAGGCTCTGACTCTTGATAGCTGTGTGACTTAGGGAAATTTATGTAACCTCCCTGAACCTCAATTTCTTCATGTATTATGAAAATGATAATTACCATGCTTTTAGGGGCACCATGCTTTTAGGTGGTTCAGTTGGTTAGCATGTGAGTCTTGATTTTGGCTCAGGTCATGATCCCTGGGTTGTGGGATGGAGCCATACATCAGTCTCCATGCTAAGCTTGAAGCCTACTTAAGATTCTCTCTCCCTCTCCCTCTGCCCTTCACCCCCACTCTGTCTCTCTCTAAAATAATAATAATAAGGGGCGCCTGGGTGGCTCAGTCGGTTAAGCATCCGACTTTGGCTCGGGTCATGATCTTGCGGTTCGGGAGTTCAAGCCCTGCGTCAGGCTCTGTGCTGACAGCTTGGAGCCTGGAGCCTGCTTTGGATTCTGTGTCTCCCTCTCTCTCTGCTCCTCCCCTGTTCGTGCTCTGTCTCTCTCTCACTCAAAAATGAATAAACACTTAAAAATAATGATGATGCTTTTAATACACTGTTGTGAGAATTAAATAATATATATTATCATTTGAGATACATGTGTATAATATACAGAGACAAAAAAGATAAAAGAATAGACAGATTATTATTACAGTGCTTAGATCACAGTAAAGGCTCAATAAAGAGTAGTTTCTTTAATTTTTTGTTACTCCTCCCACCATGTCTCTTGCAGAAGCTCCAATTTCAGTGATGAATTCCACCTGCTTAAAAACCCAGTCATTTGCGAAGAGCTGTTCTAGAACCATTTGAGAATATCCAAAACTTAAGGACCCCACTGGGGTCCTAGAAGAGGAGCTTGATACCATGCCCCTCTAGCTTAAAAGAGTCCCTTTGACAAGCCTATCTAGGAACCAGTGAGGCCCTTGGTTAATCAATGATATCTCACATTGATGTAATACTTTTCCAAATAACTTTTAGGTCTCTGATCTCTTCATCTCTAACCTCAGTGGGACCCTTACATACTTTACCTCTCACTTCATCCAGATCAGTAATTAATTATCTCCCAGTTACACCAGATTCAGTGTTTTGGTCTCTGGGATCCCTGTTTCCACTGTCCCCTCTCTCCCTTTCTGCTCTCCAAATCCCAGGATACTGCTACAGGGAGAAACAAGCAGACCAATATAACTTCATGCTGTCCAATTTCAACTTGGCCCTTGCAGCTCTTTTATTCGTTTCATACATTCCCTGGCACTCTCCCCACAGAGGCTGTTTCAGACCTTCCTCATTCTCCTCAATCTCCCTGCTTCTACTTCCACAGAATTCATAGTAGACAATTTCATCAGATTACCTGGCACACCTGCAACAAATCAGTAAATTCTTTCTCCCTTCCAGCCCTGTCCTCTAGCCATCTAGTTCCCTTCTTGGGAAAGCAATCAATATTCTTGATCTCTTATTTAACCTTTCAGAGATATTTTATGACTCTACAAGCAAAAATATGGAAAACAGAGAACTTTCACTGTTCATTAAAGATAAATAGGATTTGGATACATGGAGAGAAAGGAGGTAATATTCTAAGCAGAAGAAACATCCAGGGCAAAAGCACAGAGGTGGGAATGAATGAATAAGTTACATTTAGAAAACAGGGTATATAGCAAGTAGAGTAATCCCCTGAGAAATAATCCCAACTGCTGCCTCAAGTACTACCTCTCCTTTCCCAGTTCTGACTTCAGCCCGATCACTGCTTCTTTGCCTGTTCTGCTCCACATACCAACAGAGTGGAAATCTGACACTCCATGGCCCCTCACTCATCCTCTCTTGCCTGGATCTCGGTTACTATTTATTGAGCTCTGACCCCAACCATCTGTTTCAGTGCTGCTAAAGAGTCCTAGCTCTTTTCTGAGTCACTTGCCAAGCCAAACACATTGGCAAGTGTTTCTTTGGTCACATGGACAATTTCCCCACCCTACTGAAAATAGGACAATGAATATAGAAGATGCATTGTATAGACATTGACTTTGCCAATATACACAACAGAGGTCAACGAAATATGTTAGACTATACAGCAGAGATGCAATCAGCAAAACTCAGACTGTGTGAAACTCTACTGAAAAATGATCTGAGTTCCTCAATAAAAAATTGTAAGGAAAAAAAAATAGATGAAAAGGAACCTTTAGTTTAAAAGTGACATATGGGGTGCCTGGCTGGCTCAGTGGCTGGAGCATGCAACTATTGACCTCTGGATCGTGAATTCAAGCCCCATATTGGGCATAGAGCTTACTTAAAAAATAAATAAAATAAAATAAGATAAAATAAAATGAACAAATAATACATATCCACCAATCACAATGTGTGGACTTTATTTGGATATTGAATCAAATAAAAAACCTATAAAAATTCCTTAGATATTTATGAAACTATTGGAAATTTACTGATTGGTAATAAATGATATTAAGGGAATATTGTGCTTATTTATGTGTGCTAATATTATTACAACTATGGTTTTTTCTTTTAAAAAGGATCCTTACCTTTTAAAGAAACATACTGAAATGTTTAGGTATGGAATATCATCTCTGGGATATGCTTCAAAATGATGGGGAAAGGAGGAAATGATGAAACAAGTGCATGGAGTTGATACTAGTTGAAGCTGAGTGTTTGGTAAATTAGGATTCATTATAATATTCTGTCTACTTTTGTACATGTCATAAATTCTCTATAAAGAAGCTTTAAAACAATGTTATTGAATTGTCAAGCATCTTGTGAAAGCGTGTATATGAGTCTAAAGGAGCGGAACAGGAGGAGCTGGAATTTGAGAAGAGGAAGGTCTGTTAAGATCCTCTGTGGGATGAGTGCCAGGGAACGTAGGAGACAAATAAAAGGGTTGCTGAGCAGCTGCCAGGGCCAAGTTGAAATTGGACAGCATGAATTTATATTGGTCTGCTTGGTTCTCCCTCTAGCAGTGTTGTGGAACTTTGTGAGCAGAAAGGGAGAAAGAGGACAGTGGAGGCAGGGATCCCCAAAACAGTAACACTGAATCTGGTAAATACATTGGAAAAGTGTCGCATCAACATGAAATAGCACTGATCAAAGGCCTCACTGCTTCAATAGGCTTGTCAAAGGGACTCTGCCAGGCTAGAGGGGCATGGTGTCATGTTCCTCTTCTAAGGCTTCTTTTTTCAGACCCCAGTTGGTCCTTATGTTTTGGATGTTCTCAAATGGCTCTATGACAGCTCTTAGCAATGACTGAGGTTTTAATTAGTAGCTATGTTACTTCCAAAGCATGCAATTTCCTTCCCTGAGTGTTGCTTTCCTCATTTATAAAAATTTGGGATAATACCTACCTCACAAGGCAGGTGTGAAGATTAAGTAAAATAATGTGGGTAGAAGTGGTGAGCACCGTGGCATTCTATACATGAGACTTTATTCCATCAGCAAGTGAATACAATCTCCCTTAATCCTGGAGCTGAAGAAATGGTATGTTAAATATGTTATCACTTTGTAGACCAGCAAGACCTGTCAAGAAAATCCTATTTTCTTATTGAAACATTATAAAATTGGATATTGGAGATGTGTCCCTCCTCTCCAAGAGAAAAAAAAAAACACCCCAACTTTCCTAATAGTCTGAAGTGAAAGCTTTTAGTAGAGAGAGGAATAATAGTAGTACTAATAATAGCAAACAGTTATATAGTGCTTACTATATATGTCAGGCGCTGTACTAAATATGTGTTAGCTATTATTTTTTCTAAGTTCATTAACTTATTTTGTGAGAGAGCACGCACGTGCACACACAGCAGGGGAGGGGCAGAGAGAGAGAGGGAATTGTGTCAGCTATTACTACTATAATATACAAATCTGGATCTCAAAGGAAAGATATGGCCTAAAGATAAAAATGTATGAGTCATCTACATGTGGGTGGTATTTGAAGTCATGGGCATAATCGAGAGTGTCTAGAAGAGTCATATATAAGAAGATAGGAAGATCAGGACTAAGTCCTGAGGAACTTCATCATTCAATGGCCAGGTAGAAAAGGAAGAACCCTGCAAAAGAGACTGAAAGGAATGGCCAGAGAAGTAGGAGGACAACCAAGAGGAGTGATGGGTCATAGAAGTCAATGTATTAAAAGTATTTTACGGAAGAAACCATCATGAGTGTCAAATTTTGTTTGTGAGATCAAGTAAGACAAGGACTAAAAGCATCCATTAGATTTAGTGACTTGATGGCCAAAAGTGACCTTATCACCACAGACTGAGCGGGTTGGAAGTCAGATAGAGTGTGTTTTGATGGTATCAGGAAGGAGGAAATAGAAAATCAATAGTTATTTCAAGAAGTTTGCTTATAAAGGAGAGAAGAGAGTTTAGCAGTTGGAAAGGGTTGTGTAGTCAAGGAAAATTGTTTTTATAAAATTGGAGAGACCTGAGCATGTTTAGATGTCAATGAAAATATCCAATGAAAGGGAAAGCTTGAACAAACAGGAGAGAGAAAGGATAATTAATAGTGTAAAGTTTCTGGGAAGGCATGAGGGAATAGGATACAAAGCACAATGGGAAGAAATGAGAAAGTGTAAAGGAGGTAAGGAGAGGATTCATGCTAATGTGAACAAATATGTACATCTGACGGTGAGAAGTGGGGGAGTAAATGAGGTAATGCAAGCAAAGCACTTAACACAGTGCCTGGCAGGTTAGTTTGTATGAGAAGAGGTAGCTATGGTTACTGCTGTTGTTATTACCATTAATGTTATGTACCTGCTTTACTGTCTTACATTTTAGGCTTTGGACCGCATAAGATGAGGAAGTACACTACTTTATTAATTCTGTGAACTTGAAATTTTATATATCAAGTTTATATACAACAAAGGTTACTTGAACTTTTTGATTTCCTCACCTTCATCCTCTCCAGGAATTCTGGGTAGATGCTGGTCTCCTGATTGTGATAAGATAGAAAAAAGTTGTACATTTAAGGTTAGTGCACTTTATGCACTTTTCTATATGCATTCTACACCTCTAAAAGCTTTAAACGTCCACCAAAGCCCCTATTGATGTCAACTCATCTGTAGAAAAATGACATTAAAAGTAAACTGCCGCCAGGGTTGGAAAGGATCTGAAGGGCTTGAGTCAAGGGGGAAACTTTATTTGCACCTCAAATCCATAGAATGAGAGCAGAGAAATGAGCCAGATTTGTTGAATATCCTGGAGGTCCAGGAAGCCCCTTGACCTCTGATCAAACTTCTCTGTGAGGCAGAGATGCATTCTTTGGATACATTCCCCAGGATCCCTTAATCTTGCCTCAATCTCCAAATCCTCAGCCATGCTATCCTGTGATCCCTTACCTTTGCTGCCCACGTCCATTCTCTCACTCCCATCTTACCTCTAGCTCCCAACAAGACCTTATATATTCCTTGAATCGGAACTGAGAGAAAATTGTGCTATGAAAAGAACTTGAGATCATTTTGAGGTTTGGCAAAGCTTCCTACTGAGGTTTTGTAGACTTTGAATCTCCCAGATTCCTGGCCACTCTGTTGAGGGAGTAAATCTCGCTCAAGAAAGGGAGACTCAAGAAAGAGATGATCACTCCTCTGATTAAAAATCTACATTAAAAAAGGGCCTATACTGCCTTTCTAACTCTGTTTTAAATAATGTTCAAAATCCTTCACCTAGAATTTTAGGCTCCTCCCAATCTAGCTACACTCAGCTAACTTTTTTGTCCCCTCCCTTAAACATACCCCCTGATATGTTAGCAGTGGTTACAAACAGCAAAGGGACTAAACTTGGAGAGAGTTTACATACTACATACTTCTGCACTGAGCATTTTACAATGACAATGTATTACTTCTGGAATGTAAAATAGAACACCTTCCTGCCTCAGCTTGGCTCTCCCTACTCTGCCATATCCACCCAATTCTCATTCCTACAAGTTTCCATTAAAAATTTATTTCTTACCCGTTACATTCATGGTCGGGTGATTTTAAACTAGGGTACCAAGACAAGCCAATGGGGACAGAATAGCCTTCTCAACAAATGTTGCTGGGACAACTAGATATCCATATGCAAAAACAAACTTGGACCCCTACCTCATGCAACATACAAAAAACAACTCAAAATGGATCAAAGACCTAAATGTAAGAGCTGAAAGTATAAAACTCTCAGTACAAAACAGGAACAAATCTTCACGACCTTGGATTAAACAGTGTTTTTTTTGCCTAGGGCATCAAAAACATAAGAAACCAAAGGAAAGATAAATTAGACTTCATAAAAATTAAAAATTTTTGTGTATCAAAGGACACCATCAAGGAAGTAGAAAGGCGAAACAGAATAGGAGAAAATATTTCCAAATCATCTACCCGACAAGACTTGTCTCTGGAATATATTTAAAAAATTCTCACAACTCAATAAAAAGACAGCCCAGTTAACAAATGGGCAGATTTGAATAGACATTTTTCCAAATAAGAACACAAATGGCCAATAAGCATATGAAAAGATGCTCAACATCATTAGCTATCAAGGAAATGCAGTTAAAACCACAATGAAATTCCACTTCACACCCACTAGGGATGGCCATAATAAAAAGGACAAATAGCAAGTGTTACTGAAGATGTGGAGAAACTGAAATGGTTTTACACTGCTGATGGGAATGTAAAATGGTACAACCTCTTTGGAAAACAGTCTGGCAGTTTCTCAAAAGGTTAAAGTTACCATTTGACCCATAAATTATACTCCCAGTTATATATCCAAGAGAAGTGAAGATGTAAGTCCACATAAAAACTTGTACATGAATGTTCATAGAAGCATTATTCATAATAATGGAAACAACCCAAACTTTACCTCAATTGATGAAATAAACATAATGTGATATATCCATACAGTGGAATATTCAGCCATAAAAGGGAATGGAGTTCTGATACATTTTATAACATGGATGAACTGTGAAAACATTACGCTAAGCAAAAGAAGCCTTTTGCAAAAGACCACATATTGTAGGATTCCATTCATATAAAACATCCAGAACAAGTAAATCCATAGAGGCAGAAAGTAGATTAATGGTTGCCCACAGCCATGAGTTTGGGGGCGGGGGGGAACTGGTAGTGACTGCTAACGCGTACAGGATTTCTTTTTGGAGTGATGAAAATTGGTTGTGGTTGCACAACTCTGAGCATACTAAAAAAAAACACTGCATTTTACACTTTAATGGGTGAACTGTATGAAATGTGAATTGTTTCCCAATAAAGCTGTTAAAAAATGTTCTTCCACGGAGCTCTCCCTTTCTAATGCAGTCCACATTAATCGCTCCACTCTCAACTCCTCCAGCTCTTAATAATTGTACCGTACAAGTTAACACTCAGCTAAACTACTTGATGTTTTTTAATATTTCATATAGATTAGCCTGTCGGCCAGACTATAATTTTCCTGAGAGGAGTAAACAAGCTTTCTGTTTCTCAGATAGCTCTAAACCACCTAACACACAACTGGGCACACAGTAAGTACTCAGTAGATTACCCGGTGATTATAAAGAACAGGTTGACTGTGCATGTGCTTGTTTTCACACACGTGTGTTAAACACACACAGAAGTTGGGGGGAGATGAATAAAATCTCAGGTAGTGAGGTGAGAGAATGACACTATGTGAAACTGCAGAATACGAGATTTATTTAAGGGAAAAAACAGCACGGTTTGGACACTTTTGTTCTCCCCTCCTTCAGCCTGCTGCTGCTCAATAACAACAGGACATGGCCAACCATATCCTGGTCTCTGAGATTCTAAAGGAACCACTGAGGTCCTATCTAGATAGTTGACTGGTGTCACTATTCCCCCATTGCTTCCTCCTCCTCCTCCTCCTCTGTCCAGCTCAGATCATCATCTGAATCCTCAGATTCTTCCTCATCCATCTCTAACCCAGTCCCTGCCTTAGCCTTCTCAGCTAGTGCATCAGGGTGCTCCAGCTGGGCCCAGGATCCTGGGTCAGCCTTGACCAAGGAGATTTCAACCCGAGATGGCATCAAGGAGACAGAGCTCTGCTCCACGTTTATGACCTGAGGAGGAGGAAAAGATAGAGGAACACAGAAGAAAGAGAAAATGAGGGTTTGTGGTCAGGGTGGGGTGGTGATGAATGATGAAGAAAAATAAACAAATGTAAGGTGTGGAAAACAAGACGGGGAGGAATAAAACAATACAGTAAGAAAGAGAGAAAGAGGAAAGAAACGGGAGAAGGAGGAGGGGGGAGAAAAAAGGGAGGGAGAGGGGGAGAGTGAGAGAATATCAAAGCAAATGAAGAGAAAACCTCCACTTTCCCACTATAATTCCTTCCCTCAAGACACCCTCTATTCATTCCAATCTGGTCCTTCTTTTTACCCCATATTCCTCCCCCTCCTGTGCCCCTTATCTTCACTTACCCCCCAGAGCTTCATCTGTGCTTGGAACACACGGTTACCATCAAAGACAATGTGGACATGAAGCTGAGGGAGAAGAATTACAGGGGTAGTAACAGTCTCAGAAGGTCAGAACAAGTTACTACAACAGAGAACCACGCCAGAGGTGTGATCCCTACATCAACAAGTCAGCCAGACAGCCCTGATCTACCAGCTCTACCTTCCTCTCAGGGAACTGTGGAGCCCACATGTTGACTGCACACAGCAACTCTGCCTGTAATATTGTAATAGTACCCAATCCACCAGCCTCCCATCCAGCATCAGACATTCCTCACCTCAGTTTGACTGGCCTTCACCCAATTGAACGCAGGAAGTGGAATCTGGCCATACACAGTCACCACTACTAAGGAATCTGTCTGGTGCCAATCATGACGGCAAGATGCTGGCAGCTAAAGAGAAGATGTGAAATGTGGGTGGTAAGAATGAAGTCTTAACCCAAGGGGAGGTCTCAAGTGTGTCTAGAGAAGAGACACGGAATCCAAAAAGATTAATACTACTTCATATTGCAAAGCCTCTGGGCTGTTGAGAATAAGGAGAAGAATTTTATCTGGTAATAGGAGGGAAAGTTATTTCTGGAATTTGGTTCTAATCAAAAGTTCGGGAAAGTTGGAACTTACCTGCTTTCCCCAGTCATGCCTACCAACTCTGCATCCTGGCTGTGCCAGGAATGCCCCAAAATCCAGGGTCTGGATGCCACAGCAGCTCCAGGACTTCATCCTGAGGTGGGAACATAATTCAACTGAATCTCCTCCCCTCCGCCATGAGCCCTAACTCCCACCTTATGATCAACATTGGGAGAAACCTGTCTCATAGGCCCCCCAGTCCCCTCTCTCACCCCTCATGGAATCGAGGTGCTCCTGGGTGGTAGGTACATGGAGTAGCATCACTCTCAGGGCTTTGGTAAACCTAAGATGGATAAAGGAGAATCAAGAAAAGAATTAGGTCATTCTAAAGTATACCCCACACAGCCTCGTATCTATACCCAGTCAACCCAGGTACAGGATTTCTCGGCCACATGCTCGTGCCCTCTATAAGCTCACTCACAGCATCACATCCTGGATTCTGGCAGCTGGAACCACTCCGGATCAGACTACTGTCAAGTCCTGGGCAAGGGAAACAGAGTCAGAACCTATCCATTTCCTCCACCTAATTGCCACTTTCACTAAATCCCAGTCTGCACAGCCTGTCCTACTAATGACCCACTTACCTGCTCCAGGTTCTTGGTCTAATTCCTTCTGTTCCAATGCCATTTCCAGGGCTTGGGATATATTTAGCGGAAGCAGCTTTGGAGGTAACTCTGACCTAGGGGTTATAGGTGGAGTGATTTAGTTCTGACCCATTAACTATGATCAACAGGTCCAACACTCCCACCAGTGGTAATGGTGTCAAAGTCTGGTGAAAGTGGGGCAGGATTGGAAAAGTTGGGTAGCAACTCCATCACCAATTTTTTTTGTGTGTGTGTGTACATCCCAAGTCCCTGAACCTTGGGGAAATCCCTAGGGCTTTTCTTGCCCATCTACTCAGTTGCTTTAAAAATTTAACATTTCTCTGCAGAACTGTATCATATCCTCATCCTTCTCTAATTGTGGACCTAACATGACTTTCTTCTGTTGCTCATACTTCTTCCAGAAAACTATTCTCTGAAGCCTTATAGCTGCCAACACTACATCTTTTTCTTGATGTAAAACTCATTTCAAAGCTTTTTTCCAAGGGGCACCCTGGTGGCTCCATTGGTTAAGTGCCCAACTCTTGATTTTGGCTCAGGTCATAATCTCATGGTTCGTGAATTTGAGCCCCACGCTGGGCTCTGCGCTGACGGCATGGAGCCTGCTTGGGATTCTCTCTTTCTCCTCTCTCTCTCAAAATAAATAAATTTTAATTTAAAAAAAAGTTTTTTTCAAAAAATGAAAATAAATCAAGTCATTCTCAACAATCCCCCTTGTATTATAACTAAGTATATATTTGTGAGGGGCTAGCTACCCTGTTGACTCTAACTACCTATCCCATCACCCCATACCAAACTTAAAGCAAAGGACAGTACTTCTGGACACAAATTTCCCCTTAAGATCTAAAATATACACAAAGCCCTGACACTTGGCCCTCCTCACATCCCTAGTCCCCAAGCCCCAGTGACCCGTTAATCACTTCTAGGAAGCTCCAGAAATGTAGGAAAAACCCAGGGACCTCCTCCTCTTTACTTGGGCCTCTCCCGACGCAAAGTCTCTGCTGACTTTGGAATCGTATTCAGAGGTTTTTGCTCCTGAAGTGAACTGCTTGTGGCAGGCACCTCAGGTTGAGGGGCCTCAGGGAGCTTCTCAGCACAGTGTGGTCCCACAGTACAGCCCTAGTATAGATAAGGAGAGAAGGATTAGGTATAGAATCCTTCTATCAGGGGCAGAATCCAAGGAAGTAAATAATTTACCTTGATGTTTAAGAACTCAGAGAAATCTGCAGTTCGCTTCCGGCAGCAGGACCAACCCTGATAACGAAAGACCCAGCGCAGCTCAGATTCCCGGGTAGATTTCCTTTGGGAAATGTTCTTACTGTCCCCCCTTGCTACTCCTCACCTTAAGTGCATCATGGAAGATTGGGACCCCAGGGTGATGGCAACAGGAATCTGTGGATACCAGCAGAAGGATCAAAGAAGGGCAACTATACCAACTATCACTTCTTATCTCTCCCCCAGATTTACATGCTCATGGGTTTTCTTTAGAATAAAAAGAAATAAGATTGAAGATCACCCACACCAATTAAACTAGGGTAGATAAACTCAAATTTCTCTACTCTCTTAATGGGCTGCCCACAGCTGACCACTCCCCCAGCACTCACAGAACCCCCTGGCACAGTCAGGATTACTCACCAGGAAGGTTTGCATTGGGGTCAAAGTGCTGCCCACAGCCTTTGTTATGGCAGAATAGAGACATGGAGGACGTTGGTAGAATTACTCAAAGGGTATTTCAAGGAGTCTGGCTGCCGAGTGGGAAACACCTCTTAGTCTGGAGGCTTTTAGCTGCCTGGAAGGGCCAGCTGTTTCTATCTTTAGTTCAGGAGGCGTACACCTCCTAACATGGGCAAGGGAACTTCAATTGGTCTTCTCAACCAATCAGAAGGAGCTCAGGAGCATTTTAGCTCTGAGGCTCAAGAAAAAAGGATCAAGCAGAGTAAGGCTTGGAACTTGGGTGAGGTCAGCTAACCACTGCTGAGACAGTTTTAGATTTACCAGGCCGATTCCAAGCCTCTGACATGCCAGCAGCTGCTCAGAAATGAATCCCAATTTTTAGACCCCTCTCAGCTCAATGAAGGTACCCCAGTTCCTCCAGCTCACTTTCTTCCTCTTTCAAAGCAGTAGCTTTCTTGTCATCCTCATTGCGTCTATGTACTGCCAATAGCACCAATCTTTGTCAACCACTTAAGCCATAGTATGCATCCCACCTCCCCAAGTTTGCCTAAATGGATTCATACTTTTGAGCAAAATGTGATAAAGGCTTAGCCTTCTAGAGCCTATGCTCAGCTCTTGAGTCAGAACGCCCCTCCCTCCATTCCCTTTCAAAAATAGCACAGAAAATTAAAAGGCTTAAAATGTATTTTAATAAGTTGATGCTGCATTACTGCTCCATTTCTCAGAAAAACTCCAAAGATATCAGGGACAAATCAAAACATGGTACACCAATAAAAAAATGCACAGCATAACTACCTAAGATAGGCAAGGCTAAGAGCTACTGTCTGACCTTCAGCATACAGCAACCCTGTTCCCAAGATTGTACTAGCCTATCAAGAAAAGCTGTGAACAGCAACATCATAGACACAAAAGGGCCATTCCTGGGTTACCCTTACCCAAGAAAAAAGATGGAGGCAACTTAACACAAGATTTTTTTTAAAGATACACTAAAATGAAAATCTCTAAGAGAAAATGTCTTCCTTAGGACACAAAGGGGTAATATATGGGATATAACAGAACCGTATGTATGTGGTCTGTGACCTCTGTGGACATTTGCCTGAATTCCCACCTGCCAAGTGGAGCAATGGGGCTAAGGTCATTGGGGGATGTTTGTTTTTGTGGTGTATGTGGCAGTGTCTCTGGGGTTGGAGGGTTTAAGAATGAGAAAGCAAAGAGAACAGGATGGACAAATAATGGAATGATCAAGACTAACAGGGGGTCTAACTGGATCCATTTTGTCATGGTCCCCCCGCCCAGGCCCTCAACAATCACAGGAGACTTCAGGAATGCACCACACAGAATCAATTAGTTAGACGATATACCACACAGAACTGATTTGTTAAATTTTATCGCCCCTCCCTTGCCCTCAGCCTCCAGCATACTCCCTTAGAGTAGTACAGGCAAGGAAGACCTAACTATTGGGAGGAATCCCTAACACTTTTTCCAGGGCAGAATTCTGGCTAGTCCAAAAAGGGTCTTTCTTTTAAGGGTTTTTGGGAAACTAGACACTGAAATTTTTATTAGTATCGGCGACGTTTGTTTGGAGCAAATTCAGCTCCAGGAGCTGCACGGTTGAACGCAGGAGGGGTTCCACCAATGGCCCCAATTCCTTCCATGGTAGCAGCTTGGCCAAAGCGTTCAGTTGTTGGTGGGGTCTTTTAAGAGAAAAAGAGAGCAATGTTACAATAGAACCTATGCCCCAAGCTTCCCACTCATCTGTAATACCTCCCCTGAAGGCCATTTCCACTTAACTATTCAAAGCTCTTTTTTTAAATGTTTATTTTTGAGAGAGAGAGCACAAGTGGGGGAGGTACAGAGAGAGAGGGGGACAGAGCATCCAAAGCAGGCTCTGCACAGCAGCAAGCCTGATGTGGGGCTTGAACCCACGAACCGTGAGATTGTGACCTGAGCCGAAGTTGATGCTCAACCAACTGAGCCACCCAGGCACCCCAATTACTCAAAGCTCTTGATGTGCTAGGGGTGACTAAGCCTGTTTAAAATCCCAGTGGACATCCTTGGGGCACCTAGGTGGCTGAGCCGGTTAAGTTTCCAACTCTTGGTTTCACCTCAGGTCATAATCTCCCGGTTTGTGGGATGGAGCCCCATGTCTAGATCTGTGCCATGCAGAGCCTGCTTGGGATGCTCTCTCTCTCTGCCCTTCCCCTGTTCATGCACTCTCTCAAAATAAACATTAAAAAATAAAGAACTCAAGTGGATATCCCTGAAAAGAAGGCTGTCTGAATTACAGACCCACCCAACTATCCTACCCTTATCTTTTTATCCCTATTCCTATTGATTAAATAATATTACATCCTGAATTCCCAGGTTGAATAATTTCCAGTTAAGTCTTTTCTCCTGAATTAAGTATATGAACAAGGACATGCCATCACTCTTCGGCAACATTAAGCCATCCAGTTTTAAAATTCTGATGCTATGACTATTAATTCAGGATTGTATGAGCCATAAAGCCTTGTGGATTTACATCTGTTTTATGTGATAATACCTAAGTTTCATTGCCTTCCCTCCAAAAAAAAAAAAAAAAAAAAAACCCATTAACCCAAGGTAGCAACTAAACAGAAGACATTTACTTAACTCCTAGACAAAGTATAGTTTGAGAATGGGTTTGTTCAAATCAAGACCTTGAGATTACATTTAATGGAAAACAGTGGTCTTAAAAACTATAGCAAAACTGTGGCAGACAGGGACTTTGAAAGCAAAGTCCTTTCTCCTATCATCATTTAGAATTACTGTAAGGCTCCACAGTTTATTACCAATCCCAAGGTTCCATCTGGCATCATAGTGGCAGGTCCTGGAGGAGCTGGGGTACCAGCTGGCACTGGAGCAGGGGGCATGGCGCCTCTGTTGTTTATGCCCATAGCACCTAAAGCAGAGCAGTGTGATCAGTACAGGAGACAGAGATTGTCAATCTCTGTGTGAGAGGAAACAATTCAACAAGACCTCTGAGCTAAGGACACGTTACCCCACCCAAAAACGATGCTCCCAGAAATGTCAGCCCCTTAAATCTGGACAATGTCTGAGAAGCTACATAGTTTACCAGAAATGAAACAAAAAAGGAAATCAGAACCATTAATCTCGTAAGTCCTTACCTCCCATGGCCATCTGGCCCATCCGTATCTCCTGTTCTCTCTGAAAAATAAGAAATACTCAAGACAGTCCAAGACAGCATTGCATTCTACCATTCACAATATACTGAGGACACACACTAAGGGAAGCAGATAGAGTGATCAACACGTTCCAAGTACATGGAGACCAAGATGAGGAAAACCAACATCTCCTTGCTAGTTGTGCAGTGGGTTCAAGGTTAGACTTACAAGGACTCAAGTCAGAGTCCCCTATTAGGAACAAAAGGAGAGGTAAAAGCCAAGGGGAAAGACAGTTGATTTCTTCTAGGACCCCAGTATGTGCAACAACTCCAAGGACACCAGAGAGCTAGTCAAGGCTGCTATAGGACTGGACAGATCTCATTGGGCAGTCACGGAGTCTAAACAGTATACACTGGCCCCAGCTCTTCATCCTAAATTGCCTATGAGACAAGAACTCCTCTTCAAACCTTATCTTTCCTTCCTATGAATTCTTCTAAAAGAGGAGTTTCATAGAATACAAAAACTGCTCATAACTTGTAATGTTTTAAAGTCCAAGTGGACATTTGGTGGGTCTGTCATATCAGGACTGCCCTGGCACATCATGGGCACATGGGAGATATACCGCATCAGGGAATGTTCCCTTGAATCCTTCCTGCTGTCGCCGCATCATTTCTTCCTGTTGCCGCCGCATCTCTTCTTCACGGCGCCTGCGCTCTTCCTCCTGCCTACAGAGAGTCACCAAGATATTTAGGCAGAGACATTCCAGAACTTGAGCAGATGATCTTAACAGGGACTCAGCCAAGGAAATTAAGAGCCTACTGAAAACTATCATAGCTTTCCAAAAAATTCACTGTAAATGTGTCCAGCCCTAAAAGCAAGTTCTTTCACAAAGGAGCCTCATGAGATCGGCACTCAGCTGCTTTACCTTTAGTGCAGCTCTGGATAATTCCGAGAACCATGGGCAGCCAAAATATTTCCCATCCAAAGGGAGAACTTGAGAAGCAGCCAGGAAATATTTGCCAACACATTTACAAATGCATGAGGTAGCATGGTGGTAGGAAACAGTAATGAGACATTACCTTTTAGAAGGATCAGAAAAAAAGGGTCTGAAGAGTTAGTTACCTGAGCTCCAGTTGCTTTCGTTTTTGCACTTCTTGGTTGTGCAGCTCTTCCATCCTCCGGAGTTCTTCTTGACGCCTCATCAAATCTAAAAAAACAGACTAATTTAGAGTATTCTTCGTTCTCCTCATACAGACCCAATAATTTTCCATAAATAAAGATCCAGAAAGCAAAGGGGATATATAATCCCTGAGTGGTCATCTGAGCTATCCAGATTCCAAAAATGAAGTCAAACGTATGATTTCTTTCTTCATAGAATCCAGTATTCTCTGCCACATCTCCAAGCTCATTTGACTACCAAGATCAAAAAATATTTCAGAAAATAAAAGCAGAGGTTTAGGCCTTTTTCTACTGAATGATACAAAGACCCTTCTGAAAAAAGCCATTTTGTTCTTGTTCTAGGTTTAAGACTTACAGGCCTATACTCACCCTGTCTCATTAACATGACTTGGTGCTCATGGCGAGCAGCCTCCATCTCCATCTCCAGCTTCTCACGAGCTTCCTTGATGTTGCGGTCCACTTGGTCCTGCTGCTGCTTCTCCATCTCAATGAGTGCCTTCCAGCGCATGGCATACTCATACTCAAAGGAGCCAGGCTGTGCAAATCTGGGTGGCTGTTCTCGCTCCCTATAGACAAAGTTCCTGGGCTATTAAAACTCTGTCAAAGATTCCCCCAACTAAGCACTGCATTACTCCTGAGGGCCATTGCCAGTGAATACATATAGCAAAGACCTGCCTCTTTTATACATCCCTTTACAAGCTTCCTTAAGAATAGTCAAACACCTAACACGGAAGTGATGGGACCACATACTTATGAAATTGCTGGTTCTTTATAACCAGCTTCTCTGGAAGTCCCTCTTCATCATCCAACTGGTCCATGGGCTCCACAGTCACAGGCCGAGGAAATCTGGAAGCAAGCAGCTCAGCATTAATCAAATTATACCCTATACCAGGGTTCCTCTCTACACCGGTCACTGGCACAGCAAACCAGTCAGGGGTCAGGAATGAACAATTAAACATATTTCTGAAGGGGTTTTTACACCAAGCCCCAAGTAACTAAGGTCTTTTGATGGCATTATGTGGAATCTGAGGTTGAAAGGATGGAGTCAAGCTTTAGATCTCTGAATATAGCCTCAAAGATGTTCAAAGTAAATAGGATACTTAAGTACCGCCTAAATATCCAGTATCTAGAGAATACCAGACAATCACTTTGAATAAATACATGCATATGTGTTTTGCATGCACAAAACAACTTTTCAGAATTCTTTTTCTTTTTAAATTTTTTTTTAACTTTTTTTTTTTTTTAATTTATTTTTGAGACAGAGAGAGACAGAGCATGAACGGGGGAGGGGCAGAGAGAGGGAGACACAGAATCGGAAGCAGGCTCCAGGCTCTGAGCCATCAGCCCAGAGCCCAACGCGGGGCTCGAACTCACGGACTGCGAGATCGTGACCTGAGCCGAAGTCGGACGCCCAACCGACTGAGCCACCCAGGCGCCCCTTAAATTTTATTTTTGAGAGAGAGAGACAGAGACAGAGAGCAAGCAGGGGAAGTGCAGAGAGACGGAGACAGAATCTGAAGCAGGCTCCAGGGTCTGAGCTGTCAGCACAAAGCCTGACACGGGGCTCAAACCCACAAGCAGTGAGATTATGACCTGAGCCAAAGTTGGATGCTTAACCGACTGAGCCACCCAGGTGCCCCAACTTTTCAGAGTTCTAAGACTTCAAGGTAAAGGGAGATTTAATGCTGATTAAATGACAACCTACTAAAAGACTAAAAGGTTTTTTTTTTAATATTTATTTATTTTGAGAGACAAAGAGAATGTGTAGGGGGAAGGGGCAGAGAACGGGAGAAAGAATCCCAAGCAGGCTCTGCGTGGACATGGGACTTGATCTCATGAACCAGGAGATCATAACCTGAGCCAAAATCAAGAGTTGGGCACTTAACTGACTGAGCCACCCAGGCTCCCCTGAAATGTTTCTTAATCCTCATAGTATTTTCATTAATTTTACACTGAAAACCCTACTAGAGAGCTGAAGTAGTATCCAAAGTCTTTAAGTGAACATAAGAACATGGTTCCTAGGGGCTAACTCTCCATACCACTGAAAGAAGTAGCAATCTAAATTCTATTTCTAAAAGCAACCCCTACTTACGTGGTTAACAGGAAGGAGCCTTCACTGCACCTGTCCAGAGCTTTCCGAGCAGCTGGCTTCCCTGAGAATTCAACAATGCCTTTTCCTGAGGGCCTTCCTCTATCATCCACGATGACTACAGCCCTTTCCACTTGGCCAAACACAGAAAAAGCTTCCTCCAGCAGTTCGTTAGAAACATACTGAGGAAGGTTTCGGACCGTGAGCGATGCACTATGGCATGCAAAGCGCACACGCAGCTGCTTTCCACGAAGTGGCATGTTGTCCAGCTCTACTTTGGCAATCTCTGCTAGGGTTCGCGTTTCCTAGGAAGCAGACAGAAATCAGAATAACTCAGTTTTGACAAAGACCACATCACAGCCATCGAGAGTCTAAAGTAGCATAGCTCAAAACAAAATGCCTCTCCCCCTAAAACCTTGACAACACACATATAAAGGAACCTTGATAGTACTGAAAGAATAGAGCTATGTTTCAGATAAATCTTTGGATGATAAATAGATAAACCTAACTGTTCTGATAGCCTTGCAATAAATCTATTGGGAATTCTAGAAGTAAATACTACTTACATGGTCATCAGTATCATAGGTTATTCTCCCAAGTGGTAATAGATCAGTGGGACAATGATGAGCCTAAAACCTACCCTTAAAATAGTAGCCAGAATATTTTAATTTCAGCTAGCTACATACAAGTTTAATGAGAATCATGTATGACCTCTACAAGACCTTTTTAGAACCACAAACCCTAATGGGAACCCCCTCTTATATTACTAAAGAGGAACCTTGAGCCCCAGAGAAAATGACTTGCCCATATACTCTTGTTAGTGGTAGATCTGGATTGGAAATTAGTTCTAACCGCCACTTCTAATAACCTTG
Organism: Panthera onca; assembly: GCF_046562875.1. Taxonomy (NCBI): domain Eukaryota; kingdom Metazoa; phylum Chordata; class Mammalia; order Carnivora; family Felidae; genus Panthera; species Panthera onca. The sequence goes on from NC_138357.1 coordinate 71,489,687, forward strand.
CTAGCATATCATGTTCCTTGTTTATATAGATAATGTCTAGAAAAGATTCCCCCCCCATACACTTAAACATGTTTCCTAATTAAATCAGATTTTATGAAAAAAGATCTACAGTTAAAAATGGTTACGATAACCTTTTTTTAGCACAACTTAAAAATTTTTTAAAAATAAGATACAAATAAAATTGTCCCCTCATGATTTTATAAAGTCCTATGTAAGAACTTTTCAAAGAAATTATATAAACCCTAATCATTACTAAGATAAAATAAACTATGAGTTGATAATTATTGAAGCCGGGCATTAAGTATGTATACGTTCATATACTACTCTGTCTACTTCTATATGTTTGAAATTTACCAATTAAAAAGTTCCAACAGGCATACTTTAGTTTTAGCGTCGAAGGCAAATAAACCTATGTTGTCCTTGAAACAAAGCAAAAACCTATCAGGAAAAATAAAAACAAAATCTGCATTTTCTGTCCTCTGCTACCAACTCCAACTATAAACATTTAACAAACAGACCATCTGAGAATTGTTTCCACTGTCTAATTTTCCAAGTCCATCATTCCCCAGTTTCCCGACCTTTTAGAGCACACATTCTAAAAACCCATGGTTGCTCACCAAGCGGATAAAGCCAAAGCCCTTATCCTTATGAATGAAGACTTCGCCTGCCTTCCCGTATTTCTCAAATAGTTTCCTCATCTCCTCCTCAGTGATGTCAGGAGGAAGATTGCCCACAAAGAGCCGGCTACGTTGGGTGAAGGTCTTCTCTCCTGGTTTCCTAAAATTCTTCAGGTCAATAGTCAAGCCTTCATCTGAGAGAAGACATACAGTCACTCAAAGGATTGGACAAAGAGATCTACAGTCACTTTCTCAGAGCTACAACTGCTCCCAGATTACGAAACCTAACTGCTGTAGAGAAGTCAAACACCATTTCCCAATGCAATCTATCCACTAACCACTTATCAGTAAATTGTACCTTAAAATGTGAAAGCAGTATGCAGACATCTGAGAGGACTCAATGGCACTACTATGGGCCAGGAGCCACCCAGATTAAGTCAGAGACAGAAAGACAATACAGGATCTATTGGTCAAAGGGAAAATTAAGCAAGTCAAGGAGACTTATGTCAGAAGGGATCAGCTTTTTAAATTTAAAACATAATTGCTCCATTTTCCCAATCTCTCACCAATTTTCATAACCTTTTTTTTTTTTTTTTAACCAACCTTCATAACCTTAACAGCTCCCATTCTTTCATGCTTAGGTTAATGGAATGAAAGGAAATGAGTTAGGAAACAGTATTCTTTGTAGGGATCTCTGGAAATAAAAAACGGGTAAGGTTGGTTCTAGTGTTACAGGCACACAATAGGTGCTCAAAGTTGGCTAAATGAGTGGGAACGTGCCTTTAAAGAATGTTTACTCTGATTAAAAACAGGCTGGTACAGACCCCAGGCTAAAAGTATAACACTCAGTACCAGCCTTCTTTTCCATTAAAGACTTGCTCTATATTTTCTAACTACCAGTCATCTGATGATTACCTCTAAGAACCAAGCTCTGAGGTAAAATACAGACACGTCTGTTTGGCAGTAGACTATGCCAACACAGCACAGCAACTTGTACTCATCTGCTATCCAACACGTCTGCTCCTTGTTTCAGAGAATCACCCTTTTTCTATCCTGAGAAGTATTAGGAGATAAATAGGGAAAAGAAGAACAAAGGTGTGCCACAAAGGCTTATTCTTATAATCTCAAGACACTAATCTAAAACTACCCACTTACAAGTGTGAACTCACTTTGGCTGCTGGCTTGTTGCCCATTTGCAGGTATTGGTGGCGGTGGTGGCTGTTGCTGTTGCTGTTGGTGGTGCTGCTGGTGGTGATGCTGATGATGCTTCCTTGGAGTATGGTTTTGCTTCTCCAAGTTAAAGGTTTTATTGCTCTGCATTTTTGCACCCTAAAAGGAAAATGTGGACTGTCAAACATGATCAGGGCTTATCAGTCACCTTCCTGATGACATAATGCCACAAATCATCTCTGACGTCCTGGCTTTTGCCAGATTCAAACAACCGGGTATGTTGAACAAGTATGGCAAAGGAGTACCATTCAAAAATCTAAGAACAACCAGACATTAGCAGTTATGTTGCACACAGAAACTAGACAAGTACTGAATGAGAACAGGTTCACGAGAGTAACTGGAGGAAACTTCCAGTTCACTAATTCTATACATTAATTGGAAGCTACTTTCCTCAAAGAAGCCACCCCCTAAAAAATGGCCCTATCATAATATTAAAACACAATAAAATAGATTCTAGTTACCACAAGGACAAGAACTAGTAGTAAATCTTGTTCTCCAGCACACTGCACAGTCCTAGCCTATAGTAGATATTGTGGAATCAACAGTAGAAAAAGTATGAAATGTGGAGTTAGACTTAGATTTGAAGCATGGTCCTAATACTTAACAGCTATGTACTACTTAGTAAATTACTTCTTCACAAATTCCTTAAGCTGTTATAAAGGGGATAATAAAAACACCTACCTCTCAAGATGGCTAGGAGCGTTCATAAATATGTGAAAACACTAGTTCAGTAGTGGAATTTGGTAAGCACTCAGTAATTACTGTTATTAATCACAATAGAAAGATAAAGGACTACTAAAGCAATGAAAGCAATACACAAAGATGAATATACAATTGTAATTTTAAATCTCATCTAAAAAATCAATGTAAGATAAAAAAGAAAACAAAATGAAAATTCCTGGTACAATCCAGACTGAATTCACAAGTTGGTTTTAAAATGGAAATTTTCTAATTGATCTAGTTAACAAGCTGACAACCATCTTCCTCATTCAAGGACAGTTCTCCAGTAATTAAAGGAAAAAGCCAATCCTCAATCCTTCCCCCTAAACACAAGACCTTCTAGTCAGAGTTTAGCTGAAGGAAAGATGTGGAGAAGGACCTTGTCATGAATACTTGTTGTTTCCATTATATGAATCCTTTAAAATAAAGAAAACTATTTCTCAAAGAAAATGTGACAATGTCTTGATAACTATTGATTTTGGATGATAGATACATGACAATACTTTATGTATATAAAAACTTTCCTGATACATTTCATCATATCCCGCCAAAACTAAACAACAATTATCAAATTCTATATCCACAAATTGTTTTATAAGACAATAGTAAGAGCTATCAAGATGTTGGGGTGTCTGGGTGGCTCAGTCAGTTAAGCGTCCAACTTCAGCTCAGGTCATGATCTCTCAGTTTGTGAGTTCAAGCCCCCCATTGGGCCTTCTGTCGTCAGCACAGAGCCATCTTTGGAAACTGTCTCCCTTTCTCTCTGCCCCTCCCCTGCTCTCTCTCTCTCTTTCAAAAATAAACAAACATTAAAAAAAAGAGCTATCAAGATGTTAATATTCTGTAACTTAAGAAGTTCTACTCCTAGAAATTTATCCTAAGAATATAATTCTAAAATTTAAAAACCACATCCATGAAATAGTCACTTCAATGACCTTTACAGTAACAAAATGACTTAAAATACCCAAAATTTAAAAAAAAATTAGAGGTATGGTTTTTAATAAATTATGGTACATCTATTCACTGGAATGTTATACAGCATTAAAAATTATGAAGACTATGTAAACATGAAAAATGTTTAATCTTTTAAAAGGGAAAGGTTTAATAAAGAGGAAAAGGGTATTTTTTTTTTCAAAAAGATATGAATGAGAAACCTGGGTAGCTCTTGATTTCAGCTCAGGTCATGATCCCAGGTTGTGGGATCGAGTCTCATGTTGGGCTCCATGCTTTGTGTGGAGCCTGCGTAGGATTCTCATTCTTTCTCTCTCCCTCCTTCCGCTGCCCCTCTCCCCTGCTCCCACTCTCTAAATTAAAAATAAATAAATAGGGGCACCTGGGTGGCTCAGTCGGTTAAGCGGCTGACTTCGGCTCAGGTCATGATCTCACAGTCCGTGAGTTCGAGCCCCGCGTCGGGCTCTGTGCTGACAGCTCAGAGCCTGGAGCCTGTTTCAGATTCTGTGTCTCCCTCTCTCTGACCCTCCCCCGTTCATGCTCTGTCTCAAAAATAAATAAACGTTAAAAAAAAATTTTTTTAATAAAAATAAATAAATACGTAAATACATGAATGTAGACAAAGAACAGAAGGCAAGCAAAAATGAAACCTGTCCTGTTTATACGTTATTGATCAGTTTTCATATATACATATATATATGTATACACAAACACACAAATTGAAATATATTTCACTAACTCACCCAACAAATATTCACTGAATGTTTACTATTTGCTAGGCACTATTATAGGTGCTTGGGACGCATCAATGAATAAAGCAAAGATTCTTGACTTCAGTTGTGCTTATCTTCTAGTAAGACAAAATACACATAATTATATAGTACTTAATAAAAAATAAGTACTACTGGAAAATAAAGAAAAATGAGAGGGGGGAGTGGATAAGAAGTGAAAGGGATAAGACTGCAGGGTGCCTGGGTGGCTCGGTTAGTTAAGTGTCTGACTCTTGATTTCATCTGACTCCTGATCTTGGCCCAGGTCATGAACTCAAATCCTGAGATTGAGCCCCTAGTTGGGCTCTGCCCAACAGGGTGGAGCCTGCTTGGGATTCTCTCTCCCGCTCTCTCCCCTCCCCTGCTTGCCTGCATGAGTGTGAACTCTCTCTCAAAGTAAACATTTTAAAAAGGAAGTAAGGCTGCAATTTTATTTACTTTTTTGAAAGTTTATTTACTTTGAAAGAGAAAGTGAACTGGCAAAGGGCAGAGAGAGAGAGAACCCAAGCAGGCTCCCCACTGCCAGCCCAACTCACCAACCGTGAGATCATGACCTGAGCCAAAATCTAGAGTTGGACACTTAATCCGGTTAACTGAGCCACCCAGGCACCCCTAGACTGAAATTTTAAATACATCTGTGAGAGAAGTCTAACTGGAAAGTTGACATTTAAGCCAAGACTTGAATCTTATTTATATCATTTCATCAATCTTATGTTTCTCATTAATAAGGCATCTATTGGGGCGCCTGGGTGGCTCAGTCGGTTAAGCGTCTGACTTCGACTCAGGTCATGATCTCACGGTCTGTGAGTTCGAGCCCCGCATCAGGCTCTGTGCTGACCACTCAGAGCCTGGAGCCTGTTTCGGATTCTGTGTCTCCCTCTCTCTCTGACCCTCCCCCATTCATGCTCTCTCTGTCTCAAAAATAAATAAACGTTAAAAAAAAAATTTAAAAAAAAAAAAAAAAAAAAATAAGGCATCTATTACAAAACATACCTTTAATACAGAAAACTTAGAAATAAAAAAAAATCCAAAGACCCACCACTAGAAAATAGTCAACATTTACCCTTCCAGTCATTGTACATATACATATTTGTATATTATAGACAATTTTGCAACCTGCCTTTTCTACTTTATTACACGATAAACAACTTTTATATCACTAAATCTTCTACATTAATTAAAAAAAAAATTTTAATGTTTATTTTTGAGACAGAGACAGAGTGCAAGTGGGAGAGGGGCAGAGAGAGAGGGAGACACAGAGTCCAAAGCAGGTTCCAGGCTCCATGCTGTCGGCACACAGCCTGACGTGGAGCTTGAACACACCAACTGTGTGTAAGATGATGACCTGAGCCGAAGTGGGACATTTAACCGACTGAGCCACCCAGGCAAATCTTATACATTAATTTTTAATGGACATAGTATTTAGCCATCAACCAAGCACCTATTGTGTTGGACACTTGAGTTGTTCCTAGTTTTTCAACATTACATATAAACCATGTTCATAGCTAAATCTTGGAACACATCCATGAGTAAATATTCCTCCTACAATTTCGATTTTTACTTATTTACCTTCCAAAACATACAGTATCATTTCAATATAATGCAGTTATAATTTACCATTGTATATTCAGTTTTTCTTCACTTTTAGTGTGTCAGTATAATAATTTTTAACAGCTATACAAAGTCCATGTGGATATACACTAATTTACTAAACTATGAGACGTTTAGATTGTTTTCAGCTTTTTCCTATTATAATGTTGCAGTATCTTCTTGCTTATTGCTTTTCTAAATTATTTCCTTATAATAAATTCTTAAAATTAGAATTGAACCTATTTTTGTGACTCTTACCGCATAGTGCAGCACTGTTTCCTCCAAAAAAGGGAAATCATGTTTGTAAAAATAGGAGATTATAACATAAAAATTTATAAAGTCTACTCCAGCAACAGTTGAGGTTTGGGTTAGGTGGGCATTAGAATCAGATCTCTATTTGAGTCCCAGCTATTAAACACCTCCCTCTTCCCTGACTCCAAATTGGCCTATCGCAGAAACTTGAGTTATCTTCACAGCCGTTTCTCCAACTAGGTCCTCTTACCTTCTTACCCCTGGCTAGAATCCAAGGAAACTGTTTTTTTTCCCCCTTCCAGTCTTTAGTTTGGGAGTCAGTGGCCCCAACCTCAGTATCTTGCATCCCATTCAGAAATCCACAATATATATTGTGGATTAAATTACACATTACATTATATATATATAATATTACACAATTTACATTATGGGTTTATATTACACATCAATAAAAATTCTCATAGAGATCTATTCAAAACTGAAATATTAAAAACTCTGTATTTGTATTTACATCCTAACCAAACCTCACCACTCCATTTCAGAAAAACCATTTTACAACTTCTAAGAAATGATCTGCTTCCTTGAGGATAAAATGCTAGCACGTTCTAAACCACTTAAGATTAAACTTCAAGGGAGATTATTTTTGGTTTTAGAAAGTGGAGCCTGGTAGTTGAGATGATAATACCAGATATTTACCAACCACTATATGCCAAGCACTGTGCTAAGTCTGCATTATCTCACTTAATGCTCAAAACTATTACTCTCCCGGATAAGAAAACTGATGCCCATCTAAGGTCACTCAAATGTGGAGCAAAGAGTGGAACTCACATCTATTTAACTCTAAAGCTCATACTCAGCACAATGATGCAAGCTAACTAATCAAAGCTTGATTTCAAAGTTTAGGGTCCAACAAACTGACTAGCCATGTCACCTAACTTCTGAGCCTCAGTTTACTCACCTATAAGAAGAGGGTAACAACAGCAACTTCACAGGGCTAGTTCCTTTAAGGACTAAAATGAGATCCTGACCACAGCAAGCATTTGTTCCTGCTGGGAACCACTATCCCTATTCCTACATTTGATTGGTGCTCTAGTTAGACAAATGTCATTAATTTACATGCTTCCTCCTCTCTTTTGGATTCTAGGAAAAATCATTTTTTACAACCAAACTGCCTACCTTAGTGTTTTTGAATAAATGTCTCCACAATGCTAATCTTTATAATTTTCCCTCCAGTTTATTCTTTCCCAAGAAGGCATTCAATGGTGAAGACTAAATAATATCGTATAAATCACTTAAAACAGTGCCCGGAAAGTACCAAGTACTCAGTTAAGTACTGGCCCTGTCACTTATTTCTGATGATGATCACCAACAGAATTTGGAATTAACTGCAGAAATGTCTTGTGAGCAATAAATTCACTGCCCCTTAACCATTGGGCCTCTGAGAACTAAGCACAACGATCAGCATCAAGGATTTGTCTACTTACCTGTCCCAAGGACTAACTCAGATAAGGACTTTTGAGATAAAATATGTACTGCTGATTTAGAAAGACTGGGGCTATTGAACACAGTACAGTTGCACAAATGTGGTTTAGGTATAAGACCAAACACTACACCATACATATCTGAAATCCATTTTCAGGAAAAGGATCAACTTTTTAAGTGGAACCTGTGGGGGAAAACTGGTAAACATCTACTGACCTAGATGGCTGCATGGATATGGACTTGCCTTAAAGCTGTACAATGCACAGACATGGTAAGGTAGTTTTCTAAGTGTTTCTTAGGACCTTTCATTTATTAACAAGGAAGTTGGACAAACACACAGTATAAATCTAGCCAGATTTACAATATAAAGATACACAATATACAGTTAAATTTGAATTTCAGATTAAAAAAATGATCTTTTAGTATAAAGCCCAAGCAACGCATGCTAAAAAGAATTTGTTTCCTATGTGAAATCCAAATTTAACGGGGCATCCTGTGTTTTAGCTGGCAATCCTACCCCCTACACCTACCTCAACTTCGGCTGAAGATAAAGTTCCTCCCAAGTCCTCCCTAATCTCAATTTCTCTGTTAAGAACACAAAGAAAGGTTTCAGGGGACAACAAGTTTCCCCAAGGAGAAAATACCCAATAGGAAATCCATAAAATTAATTTTCATTTTTAAAAAGTGATGCTGTAAATGGGTCGAGTAACTAGGCAACAAGACTTAAAAAGAAAAAAAAAAAAGAAAAAAAAGAAAAAAAAAACCTGATTAGGCAAACCGCGGGGTCTGGACTAGCAGATGAACTTCCCAGCTTAGAGTTTTGACAAAGAAACATCGCTGGGGGGGGGGGGGCGGCACTTCTCATTCTGAATTAATGGCCTCGCGAGGCTGAGAGGAGGAGCGCCGGCAAAGCGCCTCCTCCTCCAGCAACGACTTCAGGGCTCTTGGATAATAGACCCCACACCCTCAGGCCCAGGGCGGGTAAAAGGCCGGGGAACTTACTGACAGAACTCGGATTCGAAGACGAGTCGCATAAAGAAACGGAGCGGGAAAGGCAACGGCAGCCAGTCAAACGAGAAAGCAAAGCGAGCTGAGAGCGATGGGCCCCCGCGGGTGGGCTGAGGACGCCGTGTGGCGGCGGGGACAAGGCCTCAAGGGGCCTTGGAACGAACGGCCAACCTCCCTCCAAACCTAGCCTCGCCCTAGCCTCTTGTCGCAGGAAATCCTACTCCCCACCCAAAGAAGAACTAAGTCGTTCCAAAACTCACCCTCTACCGACTGTTCTCTCCTCAGAGTAACGGCGACGCTACACGGCCTCTACCGTCCCGAGAAAAGAGCGCGCGACCGCCGGAAACGAGACGACGGAGCTCGGTGCCTCCCAAGGGGTACAAAGTGGTGTTCTTCATTGGTTACCTGAGTTGCCAATCAAGGTTTATCTCCAAAGGCGGAATCGGTTTTCCGCCATTTCTTCAACCGTATTGGCTACTGAATGCGAAAGGTTTGAGTTCGTGTGAACGACAGATGGGGACAAAGAGCGGGGCTGTCCACTTAATTCGCATGCGCAAACTGCCGCCTGCTCCAGACGGAAAAGGAAGGGGGAGGGGGATAGGTAGGGAGGGGGATGGAGGGTCGGAAGGAGAGATATAAGCGGGCTGACGGAAAGACTGAAAGACCCAGTGATGGGAGCGGCAAAGAAAGGGGAAAAAAGGGAGAGAGAGGAAAAGTGGAAAGAGAAGGGGAGAAAACATGCGCGTAGGCATGCTCTGAGAAATCTTGCACTGCGCCTGTGCAAGAAGCGAGAGTAACAATGTCATTGTATTCAGCGTGGTAGATCTAGCCTTTTCCTTCTGAAAAAATGCCCCGCCATGTTTCTTTTTTCACACTTCCTCATTAGGGCTTGCACTCTGACACTCCATACTTAATCAGGTTTCTAGTTGCTTCTGCTGCCAGGTCTACTCGTGAAGCCCAACTGAAACAGTCATCACTATGGTTATGGTTATGATTATGGTTATGGTTCTTGAAAGGGATGGGGGAGAGGACGGGGGTGGGGGGGCGGGTTGATACTTTAGTCTCTGTGATTGCACATAATTGTAACCAGCACCTATTTCCATGGTAACCAGGCAACCCAGCAATCCAAACACCACTATTGTTCCTGCAATTTACACAGATTCAACAGGTGTCGTCATTGCCATGGGTACATTGTATCCATGTACAGGTACAGACTGATTCTCTATTCTCTAGGATGCCAATCAGGTAGGCACTTTCATTTTTCAGGATTCAAGTTAATCAAGAGCATAAGGCTCAACTGATCGGTGTTTGTAGTTAGTTCTCACTAGTTAACTATTTCACACTCAGGGTTTCAGGGTGCCCAAACTGGCGTCACCTTATGTGGGGTCAGTGATCTAGATCTGCACTGTCCAATGCGAACTAATACAAGTATAGAAAGGTTATTTGCTCTGTTCAATGCAGTAACTACTGGCTATGCATAATGTGGCCACTGAGGACTTGAGATATGATTTGTGCGACTAAGGAACTGAATTGTGTTTTTTAAAATATTTTATTTTTTTAAAGAAAGATTTTCTTATTTTTTTAATGTTTATTTATTTTTGAGAGAGAGAGTGTGAGCGGGGCAGGGCAGAGAGAGAGAGAATCTGAAGAAGGCTCCAGCCTCTGTGCTGTCAGCACAGAACCCAACACGTGGAGCACTTAACTCACAAACTGTGAGATCATTACCTGAGCTGAAGTGGGACACTTAACTGACTGAAACACCCAGGCATCCCGTAAGATTTTATTTTTTAAGTTTATTTTTGTTTTGAGAGGGAGAGAGAAAAAAAAAGCGTGAGTAGGGGAGGGGCATAGAGAGAGAGGGAAGGAGATAATCCCAAGCAGGCTCTGCACTGCCTGCAAGGAGCCCAATGTGGGGCTTGAACCCTCGAACCATGAGATCATGACCAGAACGGAAGTCAGATGCTTAACCAACTGAGTCATCCAGGCACCCAGGTACTGAATTGTTAATTGTATTTAATTTTAATTAGCTAAAATTTAAATGCTTTATTTTGAGAGAGAGAGTATGTGCACATGCAGGCAAGGGAGAGGGGCAGAGGGAGGGGGAGAGAGAGAGAGAGAGAGAGAGAGAGAGAGAAAGAAAGAATCTTAAGCAGGCTCCATGCTCAGCATGGAGCCCAACAAGGAACTCAATACCATGACCTTGGTATCATGACCTAAGCCGAAATCAAGAGTTGGACACTCAACCCACTGAGCTACCCCAGGTGCCCCTATGTTTCTATTTTCTATATTTGTACTGACTTGGTCAACAAATGTGCATACTTTTTTATACACATAGGATTAAGCTAAACTATACATACTTTTCTGAGCCATGACTTTCTCACTTTAAAAAATAATTTAGCTTTTTTTGCATATAAGTGTATAAAGATCTATGAGGAATTTTTAATATCAAATATTTTACAGACACCCAAATGATGGTTTATAGTGTCTCTTGAATGAAAAATACAAATTATAAAAAAAGCTATGAATTCAATAACACTTCAATGAATGTATGCTTTGTTAAAAATCACAACAGCTGTTTATATTGGAAAATATTTGGTAGCAAAGTAAAAGAAAAATTGTACATTTGTGTATCTCCTCAAGACAATCACAACATAAACAGAGAAATGTTGATATAAACAAATAATTGCAATATTCTAGGCAAATAAAATAATAGCATATTAGAGGTAACTCATATTAGTGGTAACTCAAAGGTAGCAGGGCTCTGCATGAGTGGATCAGGAATGGTTTCACAGGAAAGAACACTTTTGAATTGGGTCTTAACCAAGAGGTTGAAGTCAGACCGATTTGCAACGGATCAGAGGCAGAATGACCTATGTTTTAGGTAATTTGGCATAGTTGAAGAAAAGTAGGGAAGCTAAGTCATAGGAAATTAGGCAAGAGAGATAGGCATAGGCCAAATTAAGGGCCCGTGCTGTGCTTAGAAGTTTGTACTTTACTTTGTAGGTGATGGGGAGACATTGAAAAGTTTGTTTTTTTTTTTTTTTGAGAGAGAGAGAATAAGTGGGGGAGGGGCAGAGAGCGGAGAGGAGAGAGTATCCGAAGCAGGCTTTGCCATAACAGGCTGACAGCAGTGAGCCCAATGTGGGGCTTGAAGTCACGAACTGCGAGATCATGACCTGCACTGAAGTTGGATGCTCAACCGACTGAGCCACCCAGGCGCTCCTTGAAGAGTTTTTTTTTAAATAATTTATATTGTTTTTTTCTGATAATAAAAGTAATATATGCTTTTTGAGGGCAAAACTTGAAAAGAGAAGTACAAAAACCATCATAATCCCATTATGGAGAAATTGTTGTTAACATTTTGGTATATTTTCTTCCAGATTACCACAGACGTGGGTATGCGTGCCTCTGTGTGTGTGTGTGTATTTATTTGCTCATTTATTTTTTACTTTTTTAAAGCTTATTTATATATTTTGAGAGAGAGTGAGCAGGGGAGGGGCAGAGAGAGAGGGAATGAGAGAAAATCCAAGGCAGGCTCCACGCCAACAGTGAGGAGCTCCATGTCAGGCTCGAATCCATGAACTATGAGATCATGACCTGATCCAAAACCAAGAGTCAGACGCTTAACTGACTGAGCCACCTAGGTGCCTCTTATTTATTTATTTATTTATTTATTGAGAGTGAAAGAGACTGAGAGACAGAATAAATAATAGAATAAATTTTTTCTATATCTGATAGGTTTGAACTTCAGAAAGATCACTGTATTACTGTCCTTTTGAACTTCAGAAAGATCACTGTATTACTGTCCTGAAGCTGTTGTAAAAAATTACCACAGATTAGGTGGCTTTAAAAAGCAGAAGTTTATTCTCTCACAGTTCCGGAAGCCAGAAGTCTGAAATCACTATCACTGGGAAGAAATTAAGATGTGGGCAGGGCCATGATTCTTCAGTATCTCTCAGGAAGCTCTAGGGGAGACCGTGTCTTGTCTCTTCCAGTTCCAGTTCTTGGTGGCTGCTGGCATTCCTTGGCTTGTGGCTGCATCACTGCAATTTCTGCCTCCATGGTCACATTGCCTTTTCCTTTGTGTGTCAAATCTCTCTCTGCTTCTCTAAGAACTCTTGTCATTAAATTCAGGGCACATCTGGATAATTTCCCCATCTTAAGAGCCTTAACTTAGTCACATCTGCAAAGTCCTACTTTTTTGCCATGTGAGGTAATATTCACAAATTCTAGGAATTAGGACATGGATATCTTTTGGGGGCCATTATTAAGCTTCCCACAATCACCCTTGCAACAGTGTGTAGAAAAGATTGGAGGAGATAACAAAGGAGATCAGGTCACCAGTTGGAATACAATAATAATTTCAGGTGAAAAATGAAAGCCTGAACTAAGTGGTTGTAGGCATAGAGAAGAGGAAACCGAATCCAAATACATAGAAGGCAGGATCAAAGGGGACTTAATAGCCAATTAAATGCAGGGGTAAGGAGTGGAAGATTAGAATGATTCCCAGGTTTCTGTTTGTGGTGCCTGGTCATCTGATTATGCCACTAACTAAGATAGGAAACAGTGGAGGCAGAGCACCATTGGGAGGGTGGGGCGAGGAGTCCATTGGTGCACTTTGGCCAAGTCAAGTTCAAGGTGAGAGGAGCCAGCCAAGCAACAGAGGAAAAGTTTGACCTCTGAGAGGTCAATATTTTATAATTATTATTATCAATCATATTTATTGAATACTTTAAAGGTATTGAACATAATAATATGGGATGTATCAGTACTAAGTATGATTTCTGTCCTTAGTAAGTTACCAAGTAACTAAATAAACAGAAAACATTAATCAAGAGAAAGTGGAAAAAGGGGGGCCTGGGTGGTGCAGTCGGTTAAGTGTCTGACTCTTGATCTTGGCTTAGGTCACAATCTCATAGTTTGTGAGTTTGAGCCCCACATCCGGCTCTGTGCTGTGATGGTCTGGAGCCTGTTTGGCATTCTATCTCTCCTTCTCTTTGCCCCACCCCTGCTTGTGAACTCACTCTCTCTCTCTGTCTCTCTCTCAGAATGAATAAAAAAACTTAAAAAATTTTAAAAGAGAAAGTGAAAAAAAAAGTGAACAGCCTGGTCTCCAATACTGTTTTAAGAACTATAAGTGATCATCACCTGCATTCAACATTGTACTAGAAGTTGTAGCCAGGGAAATTGGCAAGAAAAAAATAATAGGTGTCCAAAATAAAAAGGAAGAAGTAAAACTATCTCTGTTTGCAGATGACATCTTGTATATAGAAAACCCTAAGGAATCTGCTAAAAAAATTATTAGAACTAGGAAAGAGCCCAAGTGTCCATTCATATATATAAATATATACACAATGGAATATTACTCAGCCATGAACAAGAATGACATCTTGCCATTTGCAATGGCGTAGATGGAACTAGAGTGTATTATGCTAAGCAAAATAAGTCACTGAGAGAAAGACAAATACCATATGATTTCACTCATGTGGAATTTAGGAAACAAATTGGGAAGGGGAAAATAAGAGCGAGGGGGAAACAAACCATAAGAGGGTTAACAATAGAGAACAAACAGATAAAAACAAAAAAATTAAAAAAAAAATTAAGTTAAAAAAAGAGAACAAAGAGTTGGTGGAGGGACGTGGGGGGAGGGCTAAATGGGTGATGGGTATTAAGGAGGGCACTTTTATATGAGCACTGGGTGTTATATGTAAGTGATGAATCACTAAAATCTACTGAAACCAATGTTACAAGATATGTTAACTAACTAGAATGTAAATAAAAATTTGGAGACTTTGGAAGAAAAAAACTATTAGAACTAATAAATGAGTTCAGGGTTGCAGGATACAAGATCAATATGCAAATGTAAATTGTATTTCTATACACTTACAGTGAAGAATTTGAAAATGAAATTAAATCCATTTACAAAAACATGAAAAGGAATAAAGTGCTTAGGAACAAATTTAACAAAAGCATAAAACTTACACTCTGAAAACTACAAAACATTGCTGGAAGAAATTCAAGAACATCTAAATAAATGGACTTTGATTAGCAGATAACAAGTGTTAGCAAGAATGTGAGAAACTAGAAATCTTCTGATGGATATATAAAATAGTGCAGCTACTTTGGAAGATAGTGTAGCAGTTCCTCAATTAAACATAATGTACCACATGATCCAGAAATTCTACTCCTAGTTATATACCCAAGAGAAATGAAAATGTGTGTTCACATAAAAACTTGTATATATGAATGTTTATAGCAGTATTATTCATAATAGCCCAAAGGTACATCAACTGATGAATGGATAATCGAAATATGGTATATCCATACAATGGAATAATATTCAGGCATACAAGGAATAAATTCTGACATATGGTACAACATGGATGGACCTTAAAAACATGTCAATTGAAAAAAGCCAGTCACAAAAGACCACATATATGATTCCATTTATATGAGATGTCTAGAATAGGTGAATCTATGGAGACAGAGAGTAGAATGGTGCTTGCATAAGGCTATGGGGGATGGAGTGATGGGAGAATATAGCTAAAGCATACAGGTTTTCTATTTTTTTTAATGATAACAATGGGTGGAAATGCAAACTGGTACAGCCACTGTGGAAAACAGTATGGAGTTTCCTTAAAAAAATTAAAAATAGAACTACCCTGTGATCTGGTAATCACACTACTGGGTATTTACCCAAAGAAAACAAAAACACTAATTCAAAAGGAGACATGCACCCCTATATTTAAACAGCATTATTTACAATAGCCAAATTACAGAAGCAACCTAAATGTCCGTCGATAGATGAATGGATAAAAAAATGTGAGATACATATATATGTATATATGTATACATATATAAACATACAATGGAATATCATTTGTCCATAAAAAATGAAATCTTACCATTTACAACAACATGGATGCATCTAGAGAATATAATGATAAATAAGCCAGTCAGAGAAAGATAAATACCATATGATTTCACTCATATGTGGAATTTAAGAAACAAAACAAATGAACAAAAGGGGAAAAAAAGAGACAAAAAAACGGACTCTTAACTATGGAGAACAAACTCATGGTTCCCAGAGGGGAGGTGCATGGGTGAAATAGGTGAAGGGGATTAAGAGTACACGTATCTTGATGAGCACTGAATAATATGTGAAATTGTTGAATCACCATATTGTACACCTGAAATTAATATGGTGTGTTGATTACACTGGAATTAAAATAATAAAAAAATAAATGATGATGACGTAAAACTGAGGTAATCATTGCACACATCCGTGAATATACTAAAATCCATTGAATTATACAATTTAAATGGGCAAATTGTATAGTAAATGAATTCTATCTCAATAAAGCTCTCATTTAAAAAAAAAGTGTAAATGGAACTCAGAGAAGTAATATTTATGTAAGTTGACTTCCCAAGGGATAGTGCCATAGCAGAAAGTCTGTAGAGACCTTGGGACCCACATATATCCTAGAGTGTGTCTTATAAAGTCAGTTGATCTTATGGGAGTAAATTGGGATATGTTGCCTCCAAAGTTGGGAGAGATGTTTGGACAGGACAGAGGGAATGTTAAAGAGGGGAGTATAGTCAGAAGCATACTAGGTCAGATTGCCACAAATGGACTTGCTACTAAGGAGGAATTTTTCACTGCATTTCACTAATCCTTCTGTTTTCTAATTTTAATTCCAGTTAGTTAACATACAGTGTTATATTAGTTTCAGGTGTACAATATAGTGATTCAACAATTCCATATATTACCCAGTGCTCATCATGACAAATGCCCCATCACCTATTTTAACCCAACCCCTTCCCCTCCCCTCTGGTAACAATCAGTTTGCTTTCTATAATTAGAAATCTGTTTGGGGGCACCTGGGTGGCTCAGTAGGGTAAGCGTCTGACTTCGGCTTAGGTCATGATCTTGCAGTCTGTGAGTTCGAGCCCCGTGTCAGGCTCTGTGCTGACAGCTCAGAGCCTGGAGCCTGCTTCCAATTCTCCCTCTTTCTCTGCCTCTCCCCTACTCACACTCTGTCTCTCTTTCTCTCAGAAATAAATAAACATTAGGGGCGCCTGGCTGGCTCAGTCGGTTAAGCGTCTAACTTTGGCTCAGGTCATGACCTCACAGTTCATGAATTCGAGCCCCCAATAGGACTCTGTGCTGACAGATTGGAGCCTGGAGCCTGCTTCAGATTCTGTGTCCCTCTCTCTGCCCCATCTGCTGCTCATGCTCTGTCTCTGTCTGTCTCTCTCTCCCAAATATAAATAAAAAATTAAATAAATAAATATTAAAAAATTTTTTAAATCTCATGTATAAATTCTAAAAAAAAATCTGTTTCTTGGTTTGTCTCTTTTTCCCTTTGCTCATCCGTTTTGTTTCTTAAATTCCACATATAGAAGTACTGAGTAAATACCCAGTAATGCAATTACTGGATCATAGGGTAGTTTTTTTTTTTTTTCTTAAAGTAAGCTCTATGCCCATCATAAGGCATGAATTTACAATCTCAAGATTGAGTCCCATGCTAGGATAGTTCTATTTTTTAACTTCTTGAGGAACCTCTATACTGTTTCTACACAGTGGCTGCACCAGTTTGCATTCCCACCAATAGTGCACGAGTGTTCTTTTTTCTCCACATCCTCGCCAACACCTGTTGTTTCTTGTGTTGTTGATTTTAGCCATTCTGACAGGTATGAGGTGTTATCTCATTGTTCTGATTTGCATTTCCCTGATAGTAAGTGATGTTACACATTTTTTCATGTGTCTGTTGGCCAACTGCATGTCTTCTTTAGAAAAATGTCGGGGCGCCTGGGTGGCTTGGTCGGTTAAGCGTCCGACTTCGGCTCAGGTCATGATCTCATGGTTCGTGAGTTCGAGCCCCGTGTTGGGCTCTGTGCTGACAGCTCAGAGCCTGGAGCCTGTTTCAGATTCTGTGACTCCCTCTCTCTCTGCCCCTCCCCTGTTCATGATCTGTCTCTCTCTGTCTCAAAAATAAATAAACGTTTAAAAAAAAGAAAAGAAAAATGTGTGTGTCTTCTGCCCATTTGTAATTGGATTATGTTTTGGGGGTGTTGAGTTTTGTAAGTTCTTTATATATTTTGGATACTAACCCTTTATCGGATATGTCATTTGCAAATATCTTCCCTCATTCTGTAGGCTTTTAGTTTTGTTCTGTGCAGAAGCTTTCTGTTTTGATGTAGTTCCAATAGTTTCTTTTTGCTCTTGTTTCCTGTGCCTCAGGAGACACATCTAGAAAAAAGTTGCCTCAGCCTGTGTCAGAGATTACTGCCTGTGCTCTCTTCTAGGATTTTTACAGTTTCAGGTCTCATATTTAGGTCTTTAATCCATTTAGAATTTATTTTTGTGTATGGTGTAAGAAAGTGGCTAAGTTTCATTCTTTTGCATGTAGCTGACCAGTTTTCTCAACACCATTTGTCCTTTTCTCATTGGATATTCTTTCCTGCTTTGTTGAAGATTAATTGACCATATAGTTGTGGGTTTATACTAATCCTTCTTTTTAAAGATGAAGATTCCTTATTTTTGCCTTCCTGCCTTTGCTCCTCTCTTATTTCACTCTTATCTTTTTCCTTGTTAAGGCTTACATTATAGAAATAGTACTACAATTTGAGTTCATTGGGGGCTTTTTTCCTCTCTCTGTCCTTAATTCACTCATCCATCAATTCATCCAATAAACATTTACTGAGTATCAGGAACTATGCTAGATGCTGGAGATAGAGATGAGTAAAAACTGGTCTCTATTATTGAGGAACTGACAGTCTAGCATTTCCCAATGTCTCCCTAAATACATATTTCCTTTTCTTCATTCCAGGGTACTTCAGAATGGTATAAAACATTAAGAATCCATGTGTTTCCATACTTGATTCTAAAGAGTGAACTTCACTCTAATCAAATGATCGCCAAATAGCACTTCCATTTATTTGACCAGGTTATATGTAGGTTTGCCTGTGGTGAAAAAATAAAAGTTTGAGGGGCGCCTGGGTGGCTCAGTTGGTTGAACATCCGACTTCAGTTCAGGTCATAATCTCACAGTTGGTGAGTACAAGCCCCACGTCGGGCTCTGTGCTGACAGTCAGAGCCTGGAGCCTGCTGCAGATTCTGTGTCTCCCTCTCTCACCGCCCCTCCCCAGCTTGCATTCTGTCTCTGTCTCTCTCTCTCAAAAATAAACATTAAAATTTTTTTTAATTTTTTTTAATGTTTATTTATTTTTGAGAGAGACAGAGACAGAATGCGAGTGGGTTAGGGGCAGAGACAGAGGGAGACACAGAAGCAGAAGCAGGCTCCAGGCTTTGAGCTGTCAGCACAGAGCCGGATGCGGGGCTCGAACTCACGAGCTGAGATCATGACCTGAGCCAAAGTTGGACGCTCAACCAAATGAGCCACCCAGGTGACCCTAAAAAAATTTTTTTAATAAAGTTTGACATCCAAGAGTAATTAATTAAAGCATGGTACATCCAAATGATGAAATAATACACAGCCTTTACAAATATGTTCTAGAACATATTGTACAAGATAATTCCAATTTTGTAAAAAATATGTATGCAAAAAAAGGACCAGAAAGATATACATCAAATAGAGCAGTGGTTATCTCCGGGTATAATAGGTAGAATATAAGTGATTAGTGCTTTCCTCTTCAGGTTTTTCATGTTTTCCAAAATTTTTACAGTGAACATTTGTATTTTTGTAATCAGAAAACATATATAAGTATATATGTATGTGCATATATATATACACATGTGTATATATATTACATATAGACACGTATATATATAATTAAAATGAAAGAGCTCTCATGAGGACAGGGATAGAGATTTTACCTGCCTTATAGTGCTTGCAGCACTTCAGGAGTGCTTTGTAAATGACGACTAACAAGTAACACAATTGAGAACTGTGTGGTAACTAACAAAGCTGAAAATGACAGTGTTGAATTGCAGGCCACACTCTTACCCAACCCCCCCACCCAGTTCTATATTACAGCCTTTTATCTGTGGCTGGTACATATTCAGATCTATCAACTGTGGGCATTCTTGGCTTAAAGACAAAAATATATATATATATATTTATACAATATGAAGGTTTCAGGATACAAAGTCCCAGACCATGCATGAGGTCAGATATATTTCTCTTTCTTTTTAATTTTTTTTAAGGTTTATTCATTTTTGAGAGACAGAGTGCAAGCGTGGGTGGGGCAGAGAGAGAGGGAGACACATAATGTGAAGCAGGCTCCAGGCTCTGAGCTGTCAGCACAGAGCCTGACCCAGGGCTCAAACTCACAAGCTGTGAGATCATGACCTAAGCCGAAGGTGGACGTTTAACCGCTTAACCGACTGAGCCACCCAGGCGCCCCTATTTCTTTTAAAATGACAATAGTAACTGGGGCTCCTGGGTGCCTCAGTTGGTTGAGCTCCCGACTTCAGCTCAGGTCATGATCTCACAGTTTGTGAGTTCAAGCCCCACATTGGGCTCTCTGCTGTCAGCATAGAGCCCACTTTGGATCTTCTGTCCCCCTCTCTCTTAACCCCTCCCCCCCTCTCAAAAATGAATAAACATTAAAAAAATAATAATAAAATTATAATAGTAACCTATTAATCAGTACCTATTAAATACCTACTATAAGTCAGACAGTTGTACACCCCACTTAAGTGCATCCCTATGAGGTATAATCTCCAGTATTTCCTTCCAGTATTTTTCTGTGTATACATGTACAATTGACCCTTGAACAACATGGAGGTAGGGGCGGTGACCACCCTGTGTAGTTGAAAACCTAAGCAGGGGCTCCTGGGTGGCTCAGTCAGTTAAGCGTCTGACTTTGGCTCAGGTCATGATCTTACAGTTCATGAGTTCAAGCCCCACATCAGGGTCTCTGCTGTCAGCTCAGAGCCTGCTTCAGAGCCTCTGTCCCCCTCTCTCTCTGCCCCTGCCCCACTTGCACATGCACACATACTATCTCTCTCTCAAAAATAAACATTACAAAAAGAAAATCCAAGTATAACTTTTGACTCCCCCAAAACTTAACTACTACTGTTGACTGGAAGCCTTACTAATAACAGTTGATTAACACATATTTTGTATGCTATGTGCTTGTACTCTTACAGTAAGATAAGCTAGAGAAAAGAAAATGTTATTAAAATCATAAATAAAATACATTTACAGTACTGTACTTATTTTAAAAAATCCACATAGGGGTGTACCCACACAGTTCAAACCCATGTTGTTCAAAGGTCAACTGTATATAGAATTTCTCTACAAAGTTAGCATCGTATTTTAACTCCTTTTAAAAAAATGTAACATGGGGGGGAGCCTGGCTGGTTCAGTCGGTAGAGCACGGGCCTCTTGATCGTGGGGTTGTAAGTTCAAGCCCCACACTGGGTGTACAGATTTAAAAAAAAAATAAAAATGTAACATACAGGAGCATTTTTGTGTGTCATTAATTCTTTTAATAGATTAAAGTCTATGTTTTTAAAGATTCTTTTTAAAAAATGTTTATTTTATTTATTTTGAGAGAGAGCACAAAGGAGGGGCAGAGAGAGACAGAGAGACTCCCAAGCAGGCTCCATACCATCAGTGCAGAGCCAGACGTGGGATTTGATCTCATGAACAGCAAGATCATGACCTGAGCTGAAACCAAGGGCCAGACGCTCACCAAATGAGCCAGCCAGGTGCCCCAACTAAAGTCTATTTTTAGAGCAGTTTTAGATTTACAGCACGAGCAGGCTGAAAGTACAGAGAGTTCCCATATACTCCCTGCCCACCCCATACTCACCCCAGGGCACCCTCCCTTGACTATTAACATTCCTTACCAGAATGGTACATTAGTTACAACTGATGACGAATCATTATTATTCGAAGCCCATAGTTCACATAGGGGTTTGCTTTTGGGGTTGTACATTCTATGGGTTTTGATGATATAAATATGTCTCCATCATAATAGCATACAGAATAGTTTCAGTATCCTAAAAATGGTCTGTGCTATGCTGTCATTGGTTTTTTAAATGTTTATTTATTTTTGAGAGAGAGCAGGGAAGGGGCAAAGAGAGGGAGACAGAGAGGATCCAAAGCAGGTTCTGTGATGACAGCAGTGAGCCAGTGTGGGGCTCTATCATGACATGTGAGATCCTGACCTGAGCCGAAGTCACCCACCCAGGTGCCCCAGTCATTGTTTTTTTAAAATGTTAATGAGTATATCCATTGTATGAATAGAGACAAAACTGATTTAACTAATCCCCTATTATTGCGCATTTAGATTGCTTTCTTACCTGTTTTAAAGATGAGAAAATTAAGACCTGGTGACGACCTTGTGATTTGTCCAAAGTCAACTGACTAAAATGCAAGCAGAGTTGAGATTAGAATCCTGGTCTGTTTCTGTCTCCGCAGCCCACACGCTTTTATGCCACCACTCTGACACCATTAATCCTTCCTTAAACTGTCTCCCTTCAACTTGAAACCGGGTGTTCTGCACAAACAGACCAGCCAAGGATCCAAGTATGGGTTGAGAAGGGCCAGCAACACAAAAGAACAAGGTGGACCAACTGAGATGGAACAAATTGAAAATGAGAAGGGAGGTACAGGGACATAGAAATAAGCAGAAGGTAGGAGGTAGGTACACAGAATACTGGTTACAGTATAAAGGACACTGGGTTTGGGAAACTGAAGGGGAAAACTCTTGCTTTTATCTCTGTATGTAGGAGAGAGCAAAGATAATCTCAAGGCCATGTGGGGAGCCAGGAAGGATTAAGGTTTCTGTGAAAGTAAATGAGACAAGGGAGAATAAAACTCTCTGGGACTAGAAGGCTAGGAGAGGCTTAGTGTGGGAAGGAAGGCCCAGAGCAAAGAGGCAAGCTAGAGCAGGCACTGGACACCAAGCCTACACGTTCCTAAATCTGTGGCAGGACTCCCCTCCGGCCTAAGCCTCCTCCAGTATCTCAGACACTAGAAGCTCTCCAACCCTTAGGGGTTGGAGGAGGAAAGTAGGGGGCAGAGACTGCAAAGTGCACTAACTATAATGGGGACTGAGGAAGGATCCGGGCACACATATATTTTTTTTAAACCGGTAGGCCTAACGCTAGTGCCCCCTCCCCCTACCCCACTTCTCAAGCTTCACCCTCAGCCACACCCACACGCTAAGGACCATCCGGGAGTGGAGGGAGGGAGGGACGGGGAAAAGCGTGTGTGCGCGCGCGCGCGTGCGTGCTCGTGCAAACGAGAGGCAGAGGGACCGGAGACAGAGACTGAGACTGAGACAAAAAGAGACTGCCAGAGAGAGAGAAAGAAAGAGAAGGAGGAGGAGGAAAGAGACTGACAAGGACAGAAGGAGGGAGGGAAGGAAGAGAGAGGCTGAGAGAGAGAGAGGAGGAAACACAGCTCTCGGCCTTGGTGAGGAAAACTACTGTAGAGATAAGGCAGGGAGCTCCTGCTGGAAGACTCTGGGAGAAGATCCCAGAACTTACCCTAAGACCATTGAGGGAGTGGGGGAGTGTCTTTGCGGGGCCTGGTTTTGGGGTCATCAGGCAGTAACGGTTACTGCATAGGCGTTGTCACTGAGCCAGAGCCATTTAACCCGCCCTGGGTGGCTGGAAACCAAGCCTAAGACACCCCACAACTATGACATTCAGAATGGTTAGGGGAGCCCAAGGCTGCAGACAAGGGAAGGAGGGGCACGTGAGGGCTGGGTCCCTGCCTACCCCCCTCCCCACTCCGCTGTCACTCATTACCCCAACAGTCTCCCAGGGGGCGGGCCCCGGAGAGGTGGGGTTGGGGGGAGGGTAATCTTGGCAGGCGCCTGCTGCATGGCGTAGGTAGGGACTGTCGGGGGGGGGGGGGCGGACGCTGGGGGGTTGAACACGAGTGGGAAGCGAGGAGAGACACGGGGAGGGGGAGGGGACCGGGAACCATTTGAATGAGAGGAGGGGATCACGGGTAGAGTGGGCTCCAGGAGGTAGGGCGGGCACGGGTGTGACGGGGGGGGGGGGGGGAAGGGGAGAAGACTCTTGAGCCAGGTAAGAGAAGCAGGTGCGTAGATGTATTTTTTGTAGGTTAGTGTACTCGGCCGTTCCGTGGAGAGGGGGTGCCGCCTTTCCCGAGGGCGGGCTTCAAAGCTCCAGAGGCTAGCTTTTCCTCCTCAACTAACGGGGCCCCGGGCGGGGGCTCAAGCTCCATCTCCAACGACTACGTTCCACTCCGCAATTTCCAGGCGGCCACTGGGCTGGGAGTCTCGCGCCGGGGGCCGGCGCTGTCTCGCGAGCCCCCTCCACGAGCCAGCCAATGGGGTTGGTTGCTGGCGCCGCCCGCCCGCCTGGTGCAGAGCGCTGGGCGCTGTGAGCGGCGCTGCCATTTAAAGGGGCCGCGACCCCTGTCCCGGCTGCTAGGGAGGGAGGTGGAGAAGGAGCGCGGGGCCGTCGCTGTCTGCAGTTCTAGGCTTGTAGCCGGTACACTAACCCTGCCGCAGGTAGGGGTCGGGCCTGATCAAGCCGAACCGAACCTGCAGGCGGGATTTCGCCGTAGCCAGGAAGGGGGGGGGGGGTCTAAGGAGAGATCGTAGCTCCAAAATGTCTTCCTGTAAATGCCTGAGGTGGGGGGTGGGCAACAGGAGAAGGAGGACTAGGGGAGCAATAGGAAGGGGGAATTGGGCTGAGGAAGTGGGCGACCCTGAAAGGTAACTGGGGGGAGGGGTTAGGAAGGGCAGTTTGTGGGGGCGAGGGAAGGGCTGAGGGGAGGACCTTGCAACGCGGGGAGGGGGGGTGGGGCCAGACAGGGTGGGTAAAGACTGGGGAGCTGAGGGGCTCTGGGAGAGAGGGGAGGAGATAAGAACTGAGATCGCGGGGGTGGGAAAGGTTCTTGGTGGCAACAGCCCTAGGAGACTCTAAGGGGGGCGTTCAGCCCGAGTTGGGGGGGTAGTGAAAGGTAGAGGGGGAGGGGAACTGTGAGTTGCAGTGGGGTGGCGGGGGCAGGCGGGAGGGTGGAACGACGACTGCCTGGCTAGTGTGGGCACGGGGCCAGGGCGGGGAACGCCTCTCCCCACAGGGGGCGCTGTATGGGGGGGAGTGGTCATTCGGACTAGAGCCAGTGGAAATGCTTGTCGGTGTGGTGGGGGCTGTTCATGAGAAATCCAAGTGGGTGATGGGGTGTGTCCCAGAACCTATATAAGAAGGAATTCTGGCGAAGACCACCTCTTTTGCCCCTTCTTCTACCCCTAATCTACAGCCCATATCCAGTCATCCTCATGGACCCCAGTGACTTTCCCAGTCCGTTTGACCCATTGACCCTGCCAGAGAAGCCCCTGGCTGGAGACCTTCCAGTAGACATGGAATTTGGAGAGGATCTACTGGAATCCCAGACTGCCCCAACTCGAGGATGGGCACCCCCTGGCCCTTCTCCATCCTCAGGAGCCCTGGACCTGCTTGATGCCCCTGCTGGCCTGGAAAAAGACCCTGGAGTCCTGGATGGAGCCACTGAGCTGCTGGGGCTGGGGGGGCTGCTCTATAAAGCCCCCTCTCCCCCAGAGGTGGACCATGGTCCTGAGGGGACCCTTGCTTGGGATGCAGGAGATCAGACCCTAGAGCCTGGACCAGGTGGCCAGACCCCTGAGGTGGTACCACCTGAGCCAGGGGCTGGGGCAAATCCCTCTTCACCACAGGGGTTACTAGAGCCTTTGGCTCCAGATTCGCCGATAACACTGCAGCCCCCCCATATTGAAGAGGAGGAGACCACCAACATAGCTACAGGGAGAAGGGGCTCCCCTGGGCAGGAGGAGGAGCTTCCCCAAGGGCAGCCACAGAGCCCAAATGGTCCCCCCAGCCCTTCAGTGGGAGAGACTCTGGGGGATGGAATCAACAGTTCTCAGACCAAACCTGGGGGCCCTAGCCCTCCTGCACACCCTTCCTTGCCAGGTAGGTCACCTAATCAGCTGGAGAATCCAGGCTGGGGAGAGGGTAGGGGTAAGTAGGGGTGGTTGTGTGTCTGGGGAAAACATAAGGGAGGGGGAAGAGGGTGGACAGACAAGAGTAGGGATATGTATGGAGAAGGAGTTGGGAGCTTGGAAGGGAGGACGAGGGGCTGTAATGAAGATTAAGGAAAGTAGGGGTAGGGAGGCAGCTCAGTGGCTATGGGAGGGTAATAGGGGGGAGGTTTCAGGGGGTGGGTTGGGAAGAGTGGATTTGTTGGGAGAGGTTCCCTTTTTCTTACCCCCAGGGAGCTGTTGTGCCAGGGTCCTTTCTTTACAATTTGGAGAGAACACCAGGCTTCTTGGTGCTAAGATCTTTCCAGCTGTTTTGTTCTAGAAGAGAGTGGGGTTTCTGGGTTGGATGAATGATAACTAGGTTCTGGAGCCACCAACAGCATAGTGATTTCAGGGGAATGGTAGAAATGCAGGGCCTGGAATTGTGTCTCTGATAGGGGAGGAACAGCCTGGGCTTGAGAGGCTCTCATTTCCCCCCTCTTTCTGCCTAGTGGTGTGCCTCTCTCCCAGGTTGTGACCAGGGTCTTGGGACTTATATAACCACCTGAGTCCAGGGGAACCTCTCCATACATAATGCTTCCTTTTCCCTTTGCTACCTTTGGGTGCTTGCATTTGTTGTCAGTGAACTATAAGTTCTCTGATGAAAGACCTGTTATCTGTGTTTCCTTAACTCCCAATGATTGGGACAGAGGCTGGGGGGAAGGCTAAGATTTTTTTTTTTTAATGGAGAATAGCTGCCCCTTCCCCTCCCTTAGAACAGAGCTTGAGGTAACCCTGAGAGGGGCCCCAAGAAGCCACAGGCACTTGAGTTTTCCCTTTCAGTTTTGAGTATGTTCTTCCCCAGGAATGGAGGCACGGAAGTTGGGCCAGGGAGGGGGTGGTGAGGGCAAGCTCAAGATTTAGGCTGTTTTCTGCTTCCTTTGCAGGAGATGGCCTGACTGGGAAGGCGAGTGAGAAGCCGCCTGAAAGGGTGAGGGGGGGAGGGGATTGGAAGGAGTCTGGTTCCCCCTATAGCTCTGGGAAGGACAGACCCTTCATTTTCCCTCCCAGATGTTGTTCTGGGGAGGGCTTGTGCAAGGAGAGTTAGGAGGAAGGGGGGGAGCTCTTGTGTCTCCTGCTTCTTAAGGAGAAAGTCCAGCCTCCTTTTCTCCCCTCCTCTCAGGCCTGGGCTGAGGGTCCCTACTCTCCCTTCCCCCTCCCATCTCTGTACCCCCCCCCCCCACACCCTGCACCAGTGCAGCAGGCCCTTTAGCCTGCCCCTGGTGTCAGCTTTCCTCCCCTCCCATGTTTCCAAGGTGCAGAAGAGAAGCGAGCGCGTTAGAAGAGTAGAGCCTCCAAAACCCGAGGTTGTGGATTCCACTGAGAGCAGTGAGTAGGACTTGAGGAAGTGTGACCGAGTGGGATGTGGCGGGCCACAGATCTCCTGGCTCCCATAGTGCTGCGCCCTGCAGAGTGTGAAGTGCCTATCTCTGCTGTGGGTTGGCATGGGAACCAGGGGCAGTGGGGGAAATTGAAAACAACAGCAGCGAGAATGGAGTTTCCTGTTTCAGCCATGCCATCCCTGTCCTGAATCTTCTCACTCAGAGCCCTCCTGGGCCCTCCCAGGGAGAGTGCCACCAGTGGCTTAAGATGCCAGCATGATGCGGGTGGGGGCGCAGAGGAAATAACTAGGGGGATGGGGCTCATCCGAGGAGCCAGTATCTGCTGAGCTGCCCGTTGGTCAGAGGAGAGCTGGTCCAGTAGCTTTTGCTCATGGTCCGTGCCCCCACTTCCACAGTTCCAGTGTCAGATGAGGATTCTGATGCCATGGTAGATGACCCCAATGATGAGGACTTTGTGCCGTTCCGGCCCCGGCGCTCCCCTCGCATGTCCCTACGCTCAAGTGTGGCACAAAGGGCCGGGCGCTCTGCGGTAGGCACCAAGATGACCTGTGCTCACTGCCGGACGCCACTGCAGAAGGGGCAGACTGCCTACCAGCGCAAGGGGCTGCCTCAGCTCTTCTGCTCTTCATCCTGTCTCACCACTTTCTCTAAGAAGCCTTCGGGCAAAAAGACCTGTACCTTCTGCAAGAAGTATGTGAAGGTCCCCAGGGTGCAGGGAGGGCAGGGATCAGGCCAGGAGTAACTAGTGAGCCAGGGACTGTGGGCAAGAAGCTAGCAGAGTGGAACTGGGAGGGGGGTCCGGGATTACTTGGCCTTGTGGTCATCCATCCCTGCGGAGGGGTGGGAGCTGATGAAACAAGGGGATGGTACTGAGTGAACATTCCAACCTGCTTCCACCTGCAGGGAGATCTGGAACACCAAGGACTCGGTTGTGGCACAGACTGGTTCAGGAGGCTCCTTCCATGAGTTCTGCACGTCTGTCTGTCTCTCCCTGTATGAGGCCCAGCAGCAGCGCCCAATCCCACAGTCTGGGGATCCTGCCGACGCCACTCGCTGCAGCATATGCCAGAAGACTGGAGAGGTGAGGAAGCTCGATGGGGGCTGATTTGCAGAGCCTGGCTAGCCCTGACCTGCCCTGCCATCCTGGGGCTGCAGGGGCCAGGCCCTGTGGAAGAGGGGAGTGGGGAGGAAGGGCAGCCATCGTGAGGGAGCATATTCAAGGATAGAGCTTCTCCAGGATGTATGCAGCTGGCCTTCCTTGCCTCCCGGGACCTCACCATCAAGTCGGCAGCCCGATGTGCAGGTTGGGGGGTCCCTGGGCCCACTGTGTGCTGTGAAGGTCTAGGGTGAGGTGGGGCGGGCTGTCCTTGCTTCAGGGTGGGTGGTGGTGCCCAGGCCCTGGCTCAGGGTGTGTGTGTGTACGGCAGGTCCTGCACGAGGTCAGCAACGGCAGCGTGGTGCACCGGCTCTGCAGCGATTCTTGCTTCTCCAAATTCCGGGCCAACAAGGGACTGAAAACCAACTGTTGTGACCAGTGCGGGGCTTACATCTACACCAAGACCGGGAGCCCTGGCCCTGAGCTCCTCTTCCACGAGGGCCAACAAAAGCGGTTCTGCAACACAACCTGCTTGGGGGCGTACAAGAAGGTGGGGCCGAGGGAGTAGTGCATTAGAGGGCTGTGGACGGGGGTGCGGTTCCTGGGTGACAAATAAAGGTGCCTGACGGGTCGAGGGTTGGGAAGAATAAAACAAATAAAGGGGGTTTCAATTGTATCTGTTATGTTTTATTTTTGAAGCTGGCTGGTGGATACACAGGTCTTTGTTATATCATCATCTACCCTTTTTTTGTATGCCTGAAATATCTCATGTTTTAAAAAATTTAACAAATAAAAGCGAAGGGACAAATCCAGCCTCAGCCTCTCCTTCCCCATCCTCACAGAAAAACACACGTGTGTACCCATGTGTCTGGTGCAAGACCCTGTGTAAGAACTTTGAGATGCTATCACATGTGGATCGTAATGGCAAGACCAGCTTGTTCTGTACCCTGTGCTGTACCACCTCTTACAAAGTGAAGCAGGCAGGGCTCACTGGTAGGTGCAAAGCCCTCTTCTCTGAGACCCCTGCTGGCCTTCCTTCTACCTCCCGTACTCCCTTCTTCTAAAGTGATCCCTGCTGCCCAACCTCAGCCCCGACCACATCTTCCCATGGATTTCCTGTTCCATCTCTGCACTGCCTTACACCTTCTGTGTGCTCTCTCTCTCTCTCCTTCTCTCTCTGTCTCTCTCTCTTTCTTTCTCTCTCTCTCTTTCTCCTTTTCTCTCTGTGCCCCAGGCCCTCCCCGACCCTGCAGCTTCTGCCGCCGCAGCCTCTCTGACCCCTGTTACTACAACAAGGTTGATCGCACAGTCTACCAGTTCTGCAGCCCCAGCTGCTGGACCAAGTTCCAGGTACTCCAAACCCTGGACCAGGGATGAAAGAAGGGTGTGGTGACACAGGGTATGAGAGTTGGGGCAGGTAGGCCCGGGCAGAACTAAGAACGAACCTGACCCCCCCTCCCCACCGCCCCCACACACCTCCCTTACTTGTCTTCCTTCCCTCCAGCGCACAAGCCCTGAGGGGGGCATTCACCTGAGCTGTCACTACTGCCACAGCCTCTTCAGTGGCAAGCCTGAGGTCTTGGACTGGCAGGTAAGAACCCCACCCCCGCCGACATCCTGCCACATAGACCGGACAGCTGTCTGAAGGGGGCCTTCCCTCCACTTGGCTCTCGCCAGATCGGGATGTCACAGCTCTGTCCTCCCCGCCCTGTGCCCCTCATCTCAGGACCAGGTGTTCCAGTTCTGCTGCCGCGATTGCTGCGAGGACTTCAAGCGGCTCCGGGGTGTGGTGTCCCAGTGTGAGCATTGCCGGCAGGAGAAACTCCTGCATGAGAAACTCCGGTTCAGTGGGGTGGAGAAGAGCTTCTGCAGCGAAGGTAAGGAGGTGGGGAAAGGCGCAGAAGGGCCTGAACCTTCCAGCTAGACAGGGTGGTGGGGGAAGGAGGGGGGCTTGCAATGTGGCGCTTGGGGGGCGGTCGGGGGTCCCCTGCTCACTGTGTTGTCCTCCTCCCATCCCCTCCCCCTCCGTCCGTCTCTCCGTCCATCCAGAGGCTTCAAGGTACGAGAGGCTGGTGGAGGTTTTAGGTGGACCACCTTGGAAAGGTTGGGCCCCGGCCATGGTGATCTCTGGGTCTCTGGACTCTCTCCTCTTGCCCTCTTCCCAGGCTGTGTGCTGCTGTACAAACAGGACTTCACCAAGAAGCTGGGGCTGTGCTGTATCACTTGTACCTACTGCTCCCAGACCTGCCAGCGTGGAGTCACTGAGCAGCTGGATGGCAGCACCTGGGACTTCTGCAGTGAGGACTGTAAGAGCAAGTACCTGCTGTGGTACTGCAAGGTAAGGGGGGCAGGGCACTGGAAAGGAGGGAAGGGGCGCCAAGGGGCACAGGCTGTTACACTGGCCTCAGGGTGCGGGCCGATCTCCAGGGAGGGGGCTCTGGTTGTCCCGGCTTCTGAAGGGAGCAGCACGGTCTCTCCCAGGGCAAAGGGCCCAGCCCCCTTTAGGGAGGCAGGTCTGACTGTCCTGTTTACGCCCCCCAGGCCGCCCGGTGCCACGCCTGTAAGCGCCAGGGGAAACTGCTGGAGACCATCCACTGGCGTGGGCAGATCCGTCATTTCTGCAACCAACAGTGTCTGCTGCGCTTCTACAGCCAGCAGAACCAACCCAACTTGGATACCCAGAGCGGGCCTGAGAGCCTCCTGAACAGTGAGTCCTGGGCAGGGGGCATGCTCTGTTAGCACTGGCCTGGACCCTTTTCACCCTAGGCCCAGCCCCTCTCTCCCTTCTCTCTTGCTTTCACCTCATCCTTGGCCAGACAGAGCTCCTTGTACTATATTCTTTTTCAGCTTCTGGACCGTGCGGGTACTAGGGGGAGCCTTGTTTCAAGGTCCTTAGAGTTCGAGTCTACTCGAACAGTATAAAGGATGTGTTTTGAGGGGATGGACACCGACCCAGGTGGGATGGGGCATGTGGGGGGCTGTGGTTAATTTTCAGAGAACTGGAAGTGTCGGCATAAGCTCTACCTTTGAGGAGACCGAAGACTATTGTTTCTAGAATGTCACCTCAGTCTCTCCACTGCTTCAGGGGTACCAAACTTCCGAGGGTCATCTGAGTGGAAGGTCTCCAATTGTGTGTCATTGGGGGAACTGTCTTTTGATCTTCTTGGCAGCCAGGAGCAAAGAACCTTCTTGGCCAGTGTTGCTGGGACCTAGAGAAGACTACATCTGAGGGTGGGGGGTGGTGAGGAGGGGATATTCTAGATCTCCCATTTGCATCTAGTGTACCTTTCAATGGAGCTCTTGTGGAATGGGGATGAGGAGAGCGGAGAGCAAGTTCCTCAGATGAGAGCATTCATTTGTTTTGATCTATAGGTCAGTCTCCCGAGTCGAAGCCCCAGGCACCATCTCAAACCAAAGTGGAGAACAGCAGTACAGTGAAGACCCCAGAGGAAAATGGGAATCTGGGCAAGGTCAGGGCAGAAGCCAAGGGGGTGGATGGCCTCAGAGGAGGGTATGCTGGTTGGCAGCTCTAACATTCCTTGGTCTCTGCAGATCCCTGCCAAGACCCGATCGGCTCCCGCTGCTTCCACCCCTCCTCCACCCCCGCCACCCCCAGCAACACCCCGCAAAAACAAAGCGGCCATGTGTAAACCACTGATGCAGAATCGGGGGGTCTCCTGCAAGGTGGAGATGAAGTCCAAAGGGAGTCAAACAGGTGAGCCAGGGTACCTAGACATCCCAGGCTACATTCCATAGTCCTAGGCCTCCAGCCCCATGCCTGGGAGCTGGACAGGGGGTTTATGAGATGGCTGAAGCATCGTGCACATGGTTGTCCCGGAATCCTCGAGTTGTCTCTCAACCTCTGGTTCTAGGGCAGTTTTGTGACACTGAGCACGTGTTAGAGCTTTTGGGGTAAAGGGGGACAGGCAAGCATCAGGCTCTGGGCCAGACGTGGTACATCTAGCAGGGGCTCTGAGAAGACCCCTTTCTTGTCAACAGAAGAGTGGAAGCCACAGGTGATAGTGC
Source organism: Panthera onca (assembly GCF_046562875.1). Classification (NCBI taxonomy): domain Eukaryota; kingdom Metazoa; phylum Chordata; class Mammalia; order Carnivora; family Felidae; genus Panthera; species Panthera onca. Next base: position 71,521,788 of record NC_138357.1, read on the forward strand.
TGCCCATCCCAGTGCCCATCTTTGTGCCAGTGCCTATGCATCTGTACTGCCAGAAAGTCCCGGTGCCTTTCTCCATGCCCATCCCGGTAAGTTTCCCTGCCCTTCCTTGTGTGGTCTCCTTTACCCTTTCAGGATTGAGACCTGAATGCTCCCCGCCCCCCCCCCCCCTTACTCTCATCAGCTGTCCCTCTCATTCGCCGGGGTGGTTGTTGGTGTTCAGTTGGGATTCCTGCCTCCAGGTGCCTGTGCCCATGTTCCTGCCCACCACCTTGGAGAGCACAGACAAGATTGTGGAGACCATTGAGGAGCTGAAGGTGAAGATCCCTTCCAACCCCTTGGAGGCTGACATCCTGGCTATGGCAGAAATGATTGCAGAGGCTGAGGAGTTAGACAAGGCCTCATCTGACCTTTGTGGTATGCCATGGGGGGTGGTGATGAGGGAGACAGGGTGCTACTGGCCTGTGTCAGCCTAAGGGGGAGGAGTGTGGTAATCTTGGTGCCTTACAAGGACTGGGGAGTAGTTGGGATTAGCCCCTGAAGGCCTGTGAGGGCGCTAGGCAGGAGCTGCAGTGACCAAGCCACCTTCCCTGTCCCCCAGATCTTGTGAGCAACCAGAGTGCAGAGGGGCTTCTGGAAGACTGTGACCTGTTTGGGCCAGCTAGAGATGATGTCCTGGCCATGGCCGTCAAGATGGCCAATGTCTTGGATGAACCTGGGCAAGACTTGGAGGCGGACTTCCCCAAGAGTGAGTGGGACTTGAAGTGTGTCCACTGGGTGTGGTAGGATTTGTGCCAAGAGGCATGAAGTGTCCCTTGTGATCTGAGCATGACCCCAAAGCAGTGCTCTTTGTGACCCTGTGACAGAAGGTTCTCACAGGGACTAGTGCCAGAGATACCGGGACAGGCGCACTGTTTTGCAGTTGTGTCTAGCTTTTGTTTAATCGCGGCAGAACACATAACACAAAATTTACCATCTTAACTGTGTTTAAGCATGCAGTTCGGTAGCATTACGAACATTCCCATCATTGTGAGTTTTTGCATTTATGTGTCTCGGAGCGTCTTCTTGGTACAGCTTTGCTGCTTCCTACCGAGTACAGTAAGGCTGTATAGGAGTCTCATCTCCAGTCAAGTGGCCAAGTGGCAGGGGTAGGGTGTGAGGACCACAGGGTTGAGATCTTAAAAAAATTGATTTCTTCCTCCTTTCCTCTCTAACAGACCCTCTGGACATTAACCCCAGTGTAGACTTCCTCTTTGATTGTGGCCTGGTAGGGCCCGAGGATGTGTCTGCTGAACAAGACCTTCCCCGCACCATGAGGAAGGTGAGGGCCAGGGCTGCTAAATCCACAGAAGGAGGAGGCTCAAAGAGTTTTTTTTGGGGGGGGGGTGGGGGCGGCTCTTGTAGTCAAGCCGGCGGCCTTAGTTTGACTTTCCTGACCTCCGTTGTCTGCCACTGTGAGTACCAAGAAATAGTCACACTTTCTCTCTTCACGAGGTCACCAGGGTCATTTCTGGGGCTCTGTGCTGTGGAAGCTCGCTGCGTTCTTACATCAGGCCCTTGCTTCCCCAGTGGTCAATACTATCCTGACTGGCTTCCGTGGTGCCCCTGGCCCTGCTTCTGCCACCCCTTTCCTTTCTCTTCCCCTCCAGGGTCAAAAGCGGCTGGTGCTTTCGGAGAGCTGTTCCCGGGATTCCATGAGCAGCCAGCCTAGCTGTACTGGACTCAACTATTCATATGGTGTCAATGCTTGGAAGTGCTGGGTGCAGTCAAAATATGCCAATGGAGAAACCAGCAAGGGGGATGAACTGCGCTTTGGCCGTAAGTATGGGGTGGGGGTGGGGAGGAAGGTACCCCGTGCTCAGGGGAGGGGCCCCCACCCATTTACCTAAAACACAGGGCCCCCTCGATGTGGGGAGAGGAGGAGGGCCAGGGCTGCAGTTCAGCTGAGGATGTGAGGATGTCTAGGGGTGATAAGGCCATGATCACCGAAGGGTGTCCTGTGAAGATGGGGAGGAGTTGCAAAATAAGGGGAGAGGCTGTCTAGGTTTAAAGGCTGAGGGCGCTTTTTTTTTTTTTTTGTAATGGGTGGGTTTGTTCTGGAGCTGGATGCACTAAGGGATGAAGGGATTAATGATGGAGCTAAATGAAATTCTCCACGTGGAGTTCTCTTAATCCCATCTACCTCCACTGTGTATCACTACAGCCAAACCTATGCGTATCAAAGAGGATATTCTGGCCTGCTCAGCTGCTGAACTCAACTACGGTCTGGCCCAGTTTGTGAGAGAAATCACTCGACCCAACGGTGAACGATACGAACCTGACAGTATCTACTATCTGTGTCTCGGCATCCAGCAGGTACCCCTGGCAGGCCGCCTGGCTTGCCGTCACTCTCAACATAGCAGGCAGGATCCCACCGGAAATGACTCTGTCCCGGCCCCTGTTCCTCACCCTGCCTCCTACCCTGAGCAGGTCCCCTTGGTAATCCTCCAGAACCATTCTAGGAAGGGAAAGACGGGTAGAGCTGAACTCTTTGGGTGGCGGGGTGATGTGTAGTTTCCCCTGCAAGAGGTCGGCTGCATGTTGTCTGACGAAGGAGGCTGGGTTTGTAAAGAACCAGCGACAACACAGCTCCCCAAACTTCTTCCTCTTCCAGCAGGGCCCCGGTACCTCAGATGGGGGGCGGGTAATCCCTGGAGAAAAGCACTCTGGGTCACCTAATCAAGCAGTGCTTTCCCATTGCCTCCTCATTATCAAGGTCGCCGTGCTCGGGGCCTTTGGCATCACGTCTTTCCTCCAGAACCTAGAGTCTAGCTTTCTGTGCATGTTTTTCTTTCTTCAGTACTTGCTGGAAAACAATCGAATGGTGAACATTTTCACAGACCTTTACTACCTGACTTTCGTTCAAGAACTCAACAAGTCTCTGAGTACCTGGCAGCCCACACTCCTCCCCAACAGTAAGGGACAGGGACCTTGCAACCCCTCTGCCCTCTTCTCCATGCTTTCAGTACACCGTTCCAAGAGTCCTGGGCTCTTTGGTCTGCCACTCTCCACAAAGTGTCTGAGGGCAGGAGTTACGTCCCTGGGGGGGCCTCAGGGTTGAGAGCTAGAGGGGCCAGAGCCCCCATCCTTGAACACGACCTAGGTCTAGGTCTGAAAAAGGTGGCTTGGGTTTTGGTGGTGAGTGAAGAAAGAAGAGAAGGCACTGTGGGACTCCTTGGGGTTTACATCTCCCTGCCTGTAACTCAAGGGTGGTAAGAGAAGCTCCAAGTGCAAGTGGAAACCATTTAAAAAGCCCAGTTCACTGTCTACTGTAGCAGGGTATCTGCATTCTCAGTGCAGTTGTCACATACTGGCCAGGGATGGGGTGGGAAATGCTCGTGAGCGGGGCATCTGGGATCGGAAGTGGCTGGGTGGGGGTGTTTGATCGCTCCTGACTGGCGTCTCCCCCTTGACCATTGCAGATACGGTGTTCTCCCGCGTGGAGGAAGAGCACCTGTGGGAGTGTAAGCAGCTCGGGGTCTACTCACCCTTTGTCCTCCTCAACACCCTCATGTTCTTCAACACTAAGTTTTTTGGGCTCCAGACAGCCGAGGAACACATGCAGCTCTCCTTCACCAACGTGGTGCGGCAGTCCCGCAAGTGTACCACCCCTCGGGGCACCACCAAGGTGGTGAGCATCCGCTACTATGCCCCCGTCCGCCAGAGGAAAGGGCGAGGTACGAGGCTATCCCCCACCCCTTTATCTTTCCCCCTCCCTGCTTTCCCCTCCCAGGCCCCTCCATGACTGCTGGCTTGGCCCTCTCCTTGTCTTCCCTACCCCTTCCATTCCTGTGTTTGCCAAAAAGGCTAAAACAGCCAGTCCTGCAATCTGCTAGGCAGTGGCTCTTGCAGAAATAGGAGGTCACTCAGCTGCCTGTATCCTGCTCCCCTCCTTTTTCTTTTTCTTTTTCTTTTTCTTTTTCTTTTTCTTTTTTTTCTCTTTCTCTTTCTTTCTCTTTACTTATTTTTAAAGAAATATTTCTTTGTGACCTTTTTTTAAGTTTATTTGTTTATTTTTGAGAAAGACAGAGACAATGTGAGTGGGAGAGGGGCAGAGAGAGGGGGAGAGAGAGAATCCCAAGCAGGCTCTGCACTGTCAGCACAGAGGCCAATGTGGGGCTCGAACTCATGAACCGTGAGATCATGAGTTGAGCCAAAACCAAGAGTCGGATGCTTAACTGACTGAGCCACCCAGGTGCCCCTCTTTTTTTTTTTTAAGCTCAGTCTTTTTTTTTTTAGAGGTTTATTTATTTTTGAGAGAGAGTGAGCAGTCAAGGGGTGGAAAGAGAGGGAGACAGAGGACCCGAAGTAAGCTCTGGGCTGACAGCAGAAAGCCCAACGTGGGGCACCAGCTCCTGAACTGTGAGATTATGACCTGAGCTGAAGTTGGACGCTTAACTGACTGAGCCACCCAGGCGCCTGGTGACTTTCCTCCTTTCAAGGCAATGTACTTTCTTGGGGTGGATGGTAGACAAGTAGGAAGCTGCTGGGTGTGTTCAGCTGTGGGGGAGAGTTGACAGGGTGAATAAGAGGCTTTCCCTGGTTCTGTGTTGCTGGGTGTGACAGAAACTGCACCTTGGTTTCCATTCTGGCCCTGGAGTCCCGTGCCATCTGAGTGCAGTTCCCAAAGTCTCTTCTCTGGACCTGAGCCTCTGCCTGGGCTGAGGTACTGGGGGCTGGGACCATTGCTGTTTCCCTGTCCCGGAAGGCTAGCCCAGCCTTGCCATAGGGTCTGTTTTGTCAGTATGCATGCAAAGCTTCTGAGATGACTTCTTCAGGAAATCATTTTGGGGAGATTATAAAGGGAGACCTTGGCAGTGAGAACCAGGGAGGCCCTCAGAACAACTCCCCCCCCGCCCCCCCCCCGCTGTCACAGGACCTGTTTGCTTGACGTGGGGAGACTGACCGACCCTTCTTCTGCCTTTATTTCTCTGTGAGACTGTATTTGGTGTCCTGAGGCCTTCCCCCTGTGCCCTGGACTGTGCTCTTGGAGGTGGTTCATTGAGGCTGTGCTTGTAAGGACTCTGGGTCATTTGCCTCATCTGCAGACACGGGCCCTGGGAAACGGAAGAGAGAAGAAGAAGCTCCTATCTTAGAGCAGCGTGAGAACCGCATGAATCCCCTCCGCTGCCCCGTCAAGTTCTACGAATTCTATCTCTCAAAATGGTGAGTTGGAAGCTTTGCAGGCGTGGCATTAGCATGGGGACCCAGGGGATCTACTTTGCCCTGGTAATTGATCTCTGTCCTCCCACCCCTCCCCCCACCCACCTCGCCACTGTTATAGCCCTGAAAGCCTCCGGACTCGCAACGATGTGTTCTACCTGCAACCCGAGCGGTCCTGCATCGCCGAGTCACCTCTCTGGTATTCTGTGATCCCCATGGACCGCAGCATGTTGGAGAGTATGCTCAATCGCATTCTGGCTGTGCGTGAGATTTACGAGGAGCTGGGTCGTCCTGGGGAGGAAGACCTGGACTGAGCCCATGTGCTATCTGTGTCTGTCTTTCACACCAACATCTGGCCTGGGGCCACGTCCCACAGGGCGACTGGCCCAGGAACCAATGCTACTCATCCTGAAGGGCCCTGACTGCCCTTCTCTACTCATCCATTCCCTGCCTTCCCTAGGAACCCCTGGCTCTTACCTTCTTCCACACCACTTGACAACCACAGGGCCCCAGTCCTCTGCACCCAGGGGCTGGTCTCCCAGCGATGGGCAAAACCCAGCTTGGCCATTTCCTTTATGCTTCAGAGTGAACCCCTTCTCCTGGGGGCCCAACTCTGGGTGGAGTGTTGAGAGCTCTGGTGATCCTGTTGGCTTTGGGTTTCCTGACCCATCCCATGTAGGTAAAGCTCCCTGTTCCTAGGTTTGGCCAAGGGAAGAACCCAGCTGCCTTCTCTGCCCTGTGCCCATCCCCTCCTTTTGCTCTTCCCCGGTACCACGCTAGAGGGTCTTGTATGGAAGACGGGAAAGAAAGTATGGCAGTAATGAGGGGACCATTTACCTAAACCACAGGGCTTAGATGCTCTTCCCCTCCCATGAGATAACTAGTTGTTGGAATCCCCACGCCACCTCACTCCCCCTCCCCACCCCTGCAAGCACCAGCCCTTGGTGCCTCCATTTAAAAAACTTCCAAATGCTTTCTTTCCCTCAAAGGCAGAAGATGACTCTAAGTGTGGGGAACTGACTCCTGTCCCCTTATGTGTTTGTCGCTCTCTGCCGTCTTAGGTTGGCATGAGCCATGGTGTCAACATGCTTAGCCCCCTTCTGTAACTGCCTCCATTTAGTTCAATGGACAGAGTTTCCCAAGGCAAAAACTACCTTCTGACTTGGATTGGGGCTGGGTTTCCCCACTCGTGTTCTCCCCCCATCATAAGAGCCAGGCCAAGCCTGTGGGGGCCCTGGGTCATACAGGATGGGATGTGTGGTCAAAGGATAGGTGAAGAACTGTGGGCATGGGTCCTGTGCCCACTGCCTGCATCTCTCTTCCCCATCTTGCCTTCATAGTTCCAGAAAACTATTAGCGTCCAGCAAAGGGGGTACCCAGTTCTTTCCCTGTTGGCTTTGCTGTTCCCCAGCCTCCTTTTTGTGTTTTTATAACTGTTACCAGTTTAGCCACTGTTTAAATTGTATATATTGTTCTGAGGCGCCTGGCCTGTCCCTTCAGTGAGCCATGCCCACCCTTGTGTTGTAGTGAGAAGCTGTTGTCACAACTAACCTTCTGTCTCTGGAATTGTTTGTTTCAAATAAAGAGTTAAAATTGTCTTTTGCCTTCTCTGGAGGAGGGAGAGCAGTATCAGGAGAGGTGGGGGCCTTAGTGGACCAGTGTCAGAGCACTTCAAACTCTCAAGGGGGTAAAGAAGTGAGATGTCCCACCTCAGTTTTAAGAATCGTTTTTACCTGCCTCGCTGAATGAATCCACTAAGAAATATGGTCTTTTTATTTTTCTTTCATTTTTTGAAAATTTACTTATTTTGAGAAAGAGAGAGAGAGAGACAGCGCGAGTGGGGGAGGGGCAGAGAGAGAGGAGAGAGAATCTCAAGGAGGCGCAGAGCCTGATGCGGGGCTCAAAGTCACAAACCATGAGATCATGACCTGAGCTGTAACCAAGAGTTGGACGCCCAACCAACTGAGCCACCCAGGTGCCCCACGGTCCTTTTTAATAACAAGTTTCCAAATACTTAGAGGGGGAAAAATCAATTTCACAGCCATCTATTGAGGACCTACTATGTGAAGGACCTAAGATTCCATGCTTCAGAGAAGACAAAGATTCATGAGACCAGGGTCCTATCCCCAGCAGGCTCCCAGGCTCCAGGGGAGACAGACCATTGCACAGTTAGTTGTGAGACAGGCAGAATGAAATAAATATCTAGTGCTGTGGGAGAACAGGGAGATAATTCATTTCAAGTTTACAGGGATGTATGTGCAACTGAGTGAGCTCACTGGGGGCGATGGCATATAACCGGGGCCTCAGGGAATAAGTGGGAGGGGTTGGGCAGACCAGTACAACCAAAGCCATAGGGAAGCCAAGTGGGAGGCTGAAGTTTTCCACCCAGGCAATCTGCAGCTTTAGGGAGGAGATCCTCACAACAGTATAAAGGGTGGGGGGGGGGGCAGGTAAGAAGTGTGGCTGATAAATTCTGTGGGCCTTGATGGGGGCTGCAGGGATAAAGAAGGAAAAGGGAAGATGGATTCAGATATTTCAAAGGTCAAGGCTATAGGATCTGGAGGAGAGGGAAGAGCTGAGCATGAATCCCAGGTTTCTAGCCTTGATAACTGGGAGGGAGAGTGAGATGCCTGTCACCAAGTTGGGAAACGAGCAGGGTTGTTCTGTTTTATTTTTGTTGATGTTTTTTGCCAGGGAGTAGGGGTAACAGGGGGTTGGTAACAAGTTGAGGTTTGGGTCATGTTGGGTTTCTATTGAAACACTCAAGTGGTGGGCTGTGCGACATAGCAAAAAGAACACCCAAACTGAAGTTTCTAATCCTAGCTGTGCCACTAAGAGTTGGGCAAGCCTACCTTTTTGAGCCTCACCTTAAAAATGCGTTCATGAGGCACCTGGGTGGCTCAGTCTGTTAAGCATCCAACTTCGGCTCAGGTCATGATCTCATGGCTCGTGGGTTTGAGTACTGCGTCGGGCTCCCTGCTGACAGCTCAGAGCCTGGATCCTGCTTCGGATTCTGTCTCCCTCTCTCTGCCTCCCACTCTCAAAAATAAATAAACATTCAAAAAATGCATTCATATTCTGCCCTGACTTTCTCACAGAACTGCTGCAAAGTCCAGGTGAGAAAATGGATATGAAAGAGCAGAATTGATGCTAGATGTTACCGTATATATCAGGCAGTTGGGAATGTGGGTCTGAGGCTTAGAAAAGAGATGAGGTGTTTATTCTTTTTTAGGCTTTACTGAGGTACACTTGACATATAACATAGTATAGGTTTAAGGTGTAGAGCTGTGACGATTTGATATGCTTATATATTGCAAAATGATTACCACCATAGTGTTACCTAACACCTCCATCCCGTGGCAAAGTACCATCTCTTTTTGGGGGGTGAGAACGTTTAAGATCTACTCTCTTAGCAACCTTCAAGTATATAATATTGTTAACCATAGTAACCATGCTGTACATTAGATCCCCAGAACTTGGGGTGCCTGGGTGACTCAGTCAGTTGGGCCTCTGACTTTGGCCCAGGTAATGATCTCATGGTTCATGAGTTCAAGCCCTGCAATGGGGCTCTCTGCTATCAGCACAGAGCCTGCTTTGGATCCTCTGTCTCCCTCTCTCTACCCCTCCCCTGCTCTCTCTGTCTCTCAAAAGTAAACATTAAAAATATTTTTTAAAAATCCCCAGAATTTATTCATCCTATAATTGGAAATTTAGAGCCTTTGACCAATGTCTCCTCATCTCCCCCGCCTCCAAGCCCCTGGAAACCACCATTTTACTCTCTGTTCCTAGGAGTTCAGCTTTTTTAAGATTCCACGTATAAGTGAGATCATACAGTATTTGTCTTTCTGTCTGACTTATGTTACTTAGCATAATGCATGAGATGTCAATTTAAAAGTCACCTGCCAAGAACTAGCTAGCTGAAGCTCTGGGATTGGACAGGGTCGCTAAAGGAGAAACTGAATAAGAAGAGAACCAAAAGAAAAAAAAAAAAAAAGGTACCTTGGGGAGTATCTCCAGTTAACCAGAGAAAGGAACAGAGAGGGAAGGGCCAGAGAAATAGGAGGAGCCCAAATCTGCCAGATGCCATCTGATGAAAAGTTGTCCTCATCCCCAGGCTGAGATGAGGTCCATTAAATTTCCCTTCTCCTCCCAGCCGCAACACGGCCTAAAACCTTCTGGCTCTCTTCCTTCCTTTCCCTACTGGAACAGAGCAGAGCCTGATGTCATTAGTTCAACTAGATTTATATCGTGTGCCTAGCCTTGTGCTAGTCATTAGGGATACAGAGCTGAGTAAAAACTTCGGGTCTGCTCTTGAGAAGCCCCTAGTCTAACAGGGAAGACCGGGGCTGGGACTAGGGTGAGGCAATCAAGTGCAAAATATAAGAAGGCCCTCACTGTCAGGGTCATACTAGTACAGGGAAGGTATTTGCACAGCCCTGAGAGTGACTGCCTCCTTAAATTTTGCCTTTTATGTGCCTCAATTGGCTTACTCTAGTCGTGACCCTGGAGAAGACTCACGTGTCAATAAAATAACCAAGGTGGAATGTAATCGTTAGTTATTCTCTCCCAAGAAATAGAGAGAGCCCACTGAGGTGACCTGGGAGCTCACTTCCCATGAAGAGTGAGCATAGTTTTTTAGGCAGAGTAGATGTGTAGGGATCAGTGTGCACCAAAGGCACAGAGGTATGAGAGAACACACAGTGTCTTTAGGTTGGGCAGAAGAGGTAGAGAGGGCACAGTAAAAAGGGTGAGTAGTGGTGGGAGGTGTTGCTGGGAAAATGGGGATCAGGGTGTGAAAGGCATTGAATGCCATGCCATGCCCTGCTAAGGTAACCAACCATCTTAATTTGCCAGGGACATCCCCAGTTTGTTGCTTTTTTTTTTTTTTCTTATTTTTTAAAAGTAATCTCTAAGCCCAACATGGGCTCGAACTCATGACCCTGAGATCAAGAGTCGTATGCTCTACTGACTGAGCCAGCCAGGGGCCCCAGGACATTCCCAGTCTTGGCAATGAAAAGCCAGCATCCTGGGAAACCCTCTGGTCCTGGCAAAGCAGACCAGTCATTTCTCCTCCAAGTCGTGGAAAGCCATTAAGAGATTTTCACAAAAAATCGGCAAGATTCAAGCTTTAAGGGGACTCCAGCATCTCTGCATGACATGGAGGAGGACTGGGTACTGAGGAAACCTGGGAAGCCAGTTGCAGGGAGGCAGTGGTACAGAAGTCGTTATGTGCTTCGCCTTTGACATCTGGCAGATGTGAGTTCCAGTGCCCTGGCTCATTCCCTTATTTCCTAGCTGTGGGGCCTGGGCAAGTTACTTAACCTATGTAGGCCTCAGTTTCCTCTCTATAAAATGGGGACAATAATGGTATTTAGGGGCACCTGGGTGGCTCAGCCATTTGAGTGTCCAGCTCTTGATTTCAGCTCAGGTCATGGTCCCAGGGTCATGGGATGGAGCCCTGCATTGGGATCCACACTGGGCGTGGAGCCTGCTTAAGATTCTCTCTCTAGGCGGGGTGCCCGGGTGGCTCAGTCAGTTAAGTGCCCGACTTTGGCTCAGGTCATGATCTCACGCTTTGTGAGTTCAAACCCCAAGTCGGGCTGTCCGTTCTCAGCAGAGAGCCCACTTCAGATCCACTGTCCCCCTCCTGATGCCCCTCTGCCCTGCTCTTTATCACTCAAAAAAAAATAATAATAATGGTATTTACCTTAACAAGTGATGAGGATTAAAGGAGACACTTAAAAAAATTTTTTTTAATGTTTATTTATTTTTGAGAGACAGAGTGTGAATGGGTCGAAAGGCAGAGAGAGAGGGAGACACAGAAGCCAAGGCAGGCTCCAGGCTCTGGGCTGTTAGCACACAGCCCAACATGGGGCTCGAACCCATGAACCGTGAGATCATGACCTGAGCCAAAGTCGGACACTTAACCGACTGAGCCGCCCACGCACCCCAAGGAGATACTGTTTAGCACAGTGCCCAGCACACACTAAGCACTTAATAAATGTTAGCTTTTATTGTCCAAATGATCAGTTAGGAGATAATTGCAAGGCCTGAAGGAAGGCAAGAGCACAATGGGAGTGCTGAGGAGGAGAGGGGCTTGGGAAAGTTTTGGGAAACACAATCACCGAGACCTTGTTTGTTGGCTAGCTGATTATATCTTAGCATGAATGATTTTTAGTTGGCATGAATTCTCTAGGGAATCCGCATTTTCAGACTAACTTTGGAATGAAGGGCTTTGTCTCTTGAAGGGAAGCTGGAGGAGAAACAAAAAGGGGCAAGGGGAGACTGGTAAAAAACAAAGTGTGACTTTGAGATCCCTAAGGTTAAGGCAGAGAAACAGTGGAAGTTTGAAAAGTTTATCTTGATTTAGGGGTTGGGCAGGTAGGGCTTTTTTGCTTTTGTTTTGTTTTAAATTTATTTTATTTTATTTTAAAATATTTATTTATTTATTTATTTATTTATTTATTTATTTATTGAAGAGCACAGCAGGGGAGGGGCAGAGAGAGGGGGGACAGAGGATTCGAAGTGGTTTCTGCACTGACAGGCTGACAGCAGTGAGCGAGCCTGACATGGGGCTCGAACTCACAAACCGAGAGATCATGACCTGAGCCAAAGTCGGATGCTCAAACAACTGAGCCACCCAAGTGCCCCTTAAATTTATTTTAGTGACAAACAGAAAGTATGAGCTAGGGAGAGGGGCGGAGAGAGAGGGAGAGAATCTTAAGCAGGCTGCATGTTTAGCTCATAGCCCAATGTGGGACTCAATCTCATGACCCTGGGATCATGACCTGAGCCAAAATCAATAATCGGATGCTCAAGTAACTGAGCCACCCAGGCTCCCCTTGTTTTGTTTTTGTTTTGTTTTGTTTTGTTTTTTAAGTAATTCCCTATGCTCAATGTGGGCTGCAAACTCACGACCCTGAGATCAAGAGTCACATACTCTACTGACTGAACCAGCCAGGCGCTCCTTTTAAATTTTTTATTTTTTTAGGCAGTGGTTGTAAATAACTTTCTCCCCATCTTCCCTGCACTCTTCAAATTACCTTGCTTCCTGGGGAGAGAATTTCTGAATCCTGTTCCAGGCAGAGATCCCTGGAGAAGGCTTCTCCCTCCAGACTGCCCTTCCCTGTCTGAGCACAGGACAGCCTCCTCCTCAACTTTTACCATTTCTCTCTCAACCTTAGGGATTCCCAAACGCACATTGTTTTCAAGCAGGCTGCCATTTAGGGATATTTTTATATCATACTGAGGCCCTCCCACCCACCCCTGTATCCTGAAACTTTTCCTAAGGCAGTATAGAGGAGACAGCTAGATTTTGGATTAGGATAGGCCTAAGTTTTAATTCTAGTTCTGCAGTTTTAGGTTGTGCAAACTTTATTTTTTTAAGTTTATTTGTGTATTTTGAGAGAGGGAGAGAGAAAGAGAGAGAGAGAGCATGGGGAAGAGGCAGAGAGATGGAGACAGAATCCCAAGCAGGCTCTGCACTGCCAGGGCAGAGCCCAACTCAGGGCTCAATCTCATGAACCATGAGATCATGACCTGAGCCAAAGTCTGACGCTCAACCGATTGAGCCACTCAGGTGCGCCCCTTTCTTTTCTTTCTTCTTTTTTTTAATAGACTCCCTTCCCAACGTGGGCTTTGAACCCACAACCCTGAGATCAAGAGTCGCATGCTCTACCAACAGAGCTAGCCAGGTGCCCCTACTTACATTATTTCTAGGTCTGGTAATAAAGCTTAAAGTTTCAGACTATGATCGAGGATTGAGACGCATCCTTTTCATTAAGTGACATTAAGAATTAAGACACTCCCAGGGCGCCTGGCTGGCTCAGTTGGTTAAACATCCGTCTCTTGATTTCAGCTCAGGTCTTGATCTCAGGGTCCTGAGTTCAGGCCCCACATTGGGTTCCACGTTGGGCGTGGAGCCTACTTAAATAAATATATATATATATATATATATATATATATATATGTACATATACATACAGTCCCCTCACAGCCATTCTCCCACATATATGTAAATATGATCATACATACTGACATATGTGTAAATATGGTCATATGTACTATGACATATGTATGCAAACATACAGACTTGCTTACTTACAAATACTCACATGGCAATTGCCAGTCAAGAAAGCATGTTATTGTTTTCTCTGGGTATATACCCAGTAGTGGAATTACTGGATCATAGGGTAGTTCTATTTTTTTTTCTTTTTTTTTTTTAACACATTTTTTTAAAAGTTTGTTTATTTTTGACAGAGAGAGACAGACAGAGCATGAGTCGGGGAGGGGCAGAGAGAGAGGGAGACACAGAATCTGAAGCAGGCTCCAGGCTCTGAGCTGTCCGCACAGAGCTCCACGCGGGGCTCGAACTCACAGACAGCAAGATCGTGACCTGAGCTGAAGTCGAACGCTCAACAGACTGAGCCACCCAGGCACCCCAGGGTAGTTCTATTTTTATTTTCTAAGAAACCATTGTAGTGTTTTCCACAGTGGCTGCACCAATTTGTATCCCCACCAACAGTGCACGAGGGTTCCTTTTTCTCTACATCCTCACCCAAGACACATTATTTCTTGTGTTTTTTATTTTAGCCATTCTGACAGGTGTAAGGTGATATCTCATTGTGGTTTTGATTTGTATTTCCCTGATGATGAGCAACGTTGAGCATATTTTCATGTGTCTGTTGGCCATCTGGACATCTTCTTTGGAAAAATGTCTATTCAGGTCCTTTGCCCATTTTTACTCAGAACGTTTGGGGGTTTCCTGGTGTTGAGTTCTATAAGTTCTTTATATATTTTGGATATTAACCCCTTATTGGATATATCATTTCCAAAAATATATGCACTCCTATGTTCATTGCAGCATTATTTGTAATAGTCAAGACATGGAAGCAGCCCAAATGTTCACCCACAGATGAATGGATAAAGAAGATGTGTTTAACACACACACTGGAATATTACTCAGCTACAAAAAAGAATGGGATCTTGCCAGTTGCAATAGCATGGGCAGACCTAGAAGGTATAATGCTAAGCGAAATAAGTCAGTCAGAGAAAGACGAATACCATATGATTTCACTCATATGTGGAATTTAAGGGACAAAATGGATGAAAAAATAAAAAAAGAGACAGAAAAAACAGACTCTTAAATACAGAGCACAAACTGGTGGGTACCAGAAGGGAGGTAGAGGGGGAGAAATAGATGAAGGGGATTAACAATACATTTATCTTTATGAGAATTGAAAAATGTGTATAGAATTATTGAATCACTATATTGTATACCTGAAACTAATATAACACAATGTTAATTATGCTTCAAAAAATACACACACACACACACACACACACACACACACACACAACCCCAGGGGAAAAAAATAAAGTTTAATGTAAAAGTCAAAAAAAGAAAGAAAGAAAGAAGAAAGCAAGCAAGCAAGCAAGCAAGCATGTTACTTTGGTGAAACAGAATTTAGCTCAATATCTGAGAGAGTCAGTGAATACAGTTGACCCTTGAACAACACCGGTTTGAACTGCATACACAGGTCCACTTCTATGTGGATTTTTTCCCCAATAAACACAGCACAGTACTGTAATGTATTTTCTCTTATGTTTTTCTTAATAATATTCTCTTTTCTGGGGCACGTGGGTGGCTCAGTCGGTTGGACAGCCGACTTCAGCGCAAGTCATGATCTCACAGCTTGTGAGTTTGAGCCCTGCATCGGGCTCTGTGCTGAGAGCTCAGAGCCTGAAGCCTGCTTCAGATTCTGTATCTCTCTCTCTCTCTTGTCCTTCCCCGCTCACACACTCTCTCTCTCTCTTAAAAATACGTAACATTAAAATAATAACATTCTCTTTTTTTAGCTGACTTTATTAAAAGAATACAGTACATGATACATATCATATCTAAAATATGTGTTAATCAATTATGTTATTGCTGAGGCCTCCAGTTAACAGTAGGCTCTTGGTAGTGAACTTTTTGGGAAGTCAAAAGTTATACATGGATTTTCGACAGTGCAGGGGGTCAATGCCCCCACTCCCACATTGTTCGAGGGTCAACAGTAGTTGAAGGATGGCACAGGTAGTGAGAGAAAATAATGATAGCACATACTTGTATAGGGCTTACTACCGACTAGGCACTGTTCTAAGTGCTTTAGGTATAATCATTACATCTAATCCCCACTACGACCCTGAGATACAGGTGCAATTATTATCACTGTTTTACTGATGAGGAAACTGAGATCCAGAGAGGCCAAGCAACTTGGCTAAAGTCACACAGCTAAGGAAGTGGAGCACACTCTTAATCACTATGCTATACTGACTTTCCAGAGGGGTTTCAGTTGAAATGGCAAACCATCCTGGCGTGCCTGGCTGACTCAGTCAGAGGAACATGTGACTCTTCATCTTGGGGTCATGAGTTCAAGCCCCGCATTGGGTGTAGAGATTACTTAAATAAATAAACTTAAAGAGAAAGAAATGGAGAACCATCCTGTGTAAATTACCCCTTTCTCCGTGAGGTCCACTATCAGACCACTCTGCTCTCTTTTGTTTAATTACACTCTTTTTAAAAAAGTTTATTTATTTTGAGAGAGAGAGACAGAGAGAGAGAGAGAGAGAGAGAGAGAGAGAATGAGTGGGGGAGGGTCAGAAAGAGAGGGAAAGAGAGAAAATCCCACGCAGGCTCTGTGCTGTCAGCACGGAGCCCAACTTGGGGCTCGATCTCACGAACTTTAAGATCATGACCTGAGTCAAAATCAAGAGTTGGATGCTTAAACGACCGAGCCACTCAGGCACCCTCAGGTCACTCTGCTCTTTCTTCCATAGCTCATCATCACCCTTAAGGCATCTATTTGTGCCAAGATCTGCCCTGATGTGGATCTCCTCAAGATCTTCACAGTCTGTCTATGGCAGCAGTGAATTGCCTGTAAGTCTAGTAGGGGCTAACTTTAAGACTCCTACACGTGATAGTTCAGAGCCTAGGGCCCTGCACACTTTTAGCTATGGCATATGAGACCCCTCACAGACTGGCCCAAACCTACTTTGCCAGTTCCACTTCCTACTATGACCTACAACCCCATCCCACGCATTCTCTGCTCTAGTCACACTGAACACACCCTACTCTTTCAAGACTCTGAACCTTTGCCCACGCCTATATCCACTTCCCCACTGCCCTTAATTCAACAGGCTAAGCACCTACTATGTGTTAAGGCTAGGCATGCAATTTCCACACAATTTGATAAGCACTACAATGTACTGCAGGAGTTCAGAATGAGGGGAGGACTCATTCTGTCGGAGGGACTTGGCAGGGGACGGGGAGGGGAGAAGAGAGGTGAATCGTTCACACAGGAAATGACATTTGAACTGAGTCTTGATGATTACGAGTCTGCCAGTCAAGGAAGGGGAAGGAAATCTAAGTCCTATGATATTCTGCATCCAAAGTGTCTCTCACGTGTGTCTCCTCTTATTCCTTCTGCCACCGTCCTGGTCCTACAGGCACCATGTGGGCTGTTGCAATAGCCCCGCAACTGGCCATTCTGCCTCTCACCCTTCCCATCCCCAGTCCGCTCTCCATGTGGCCTGCCAGAGCCAGCTCCCAAACCACAAATCTGAAGGTGGCATTCCTCTACTCAAAGCCCTTAGTGGGGGGCGCCTGGGTGGCTCAGTCGGTGAAGTGTTCAACTTCAGCTCAGGTCACCATCTCGCGGTTTGTGCGTTCAAGCCCCTTGTCAGGTTCTGCGCTGACAGTGGGGACCCCTGCTTGGGACACACACTCTCTCTCTCTCTCTGTCCCTCCCACCTCTCTCTCTCTCTCTCTCTCAAAAAAAAATTTTTTTTTTAAAAAGAAAGATTAAAAAAAAAAAACCCTCTAATGGTTTCCATCACTGGTGAGACAGTCTTAACCTCTTATAGTGACACACAAGGTCCATCATAAGCTGGTCATACTGTCTCTTTCCCATCTCCCCTTTAGCCAATCCTCACTTCTCCAACTCTCCACAGTAGACTATTTGTCTGACTCGAGACAAAATCACACCCATACCCTTTCAGTGTTGCTTTTTAAAAAATGTTTATTTGTTTTTGAGAGAGAGAGAGAGAGACAAAGAGAGAGCGTGAGCAGGGGAGGGGCAGAGAGAGAGACACACACACAGAATCCAAAGCAGGCTCCTCTGAGCTGTCAGCACAGAGCGCAATGTGGGGCTTGAACCCACGAACTGTAAGATAATGACCTGAGTCTAAGTCAGATGCTTAACCGACTGAGCCACACAGCCACCCCCCCTTTCAGTGTTTTTTGCCCACCTTTTCCCCCCTCCCTAGAATAACACAATCCTTTCCCCACCTGATGGGTTCAGCCTTGCCTAATCCAGGAATCCAATGGAGCCCAGCTTGGTGGACCTTTATGGCCCCTTCTGTACCATAGGTCATGTCTGCGTTTACATATTGTGGAACCAGTAAATGGAACAAGCGTTCTCCTCTAGCTACCACCGTGTGCACCCAGGCTATCTGATTGGGTATCTGAATCAGTTCGTGGTTGCCATGCCAATTCTCTGTGGATAGTGCAGCCTGCTTTGAAATCCCAACCCAGCTGGCTGGGGCCTTGACTATTCTCCTAGTGCAGCCGGCCACTCCCCTCATGCAACAGCTGACTCTTGTCCTTGCCCCCAACTCCTGGGACCTCCGCACACGGATGCCTCTAAAAGACCATAAATGTCCCTAAAAGCACCAGTACCGTGAGAAAGAGTGGGTAAGAAGCTCCTGTAACTTGGCTTTTTCTGTTCCCAGATTAGATCCTTTGACTTTGCAACATGTCTTGGACTTTGCTGTTTGGACTGCTGTCCACTCTGTGGGGGAGCCAACCCTGTTATCGCCAAGTTCTTCCCACTAGCCCTGGTCCAGCTGAAGCACCCTCACTCCCTCCTGGCTCACTGCAAGTTCTAGCATGCCTTCAGGCTGTGGTCTCTGTGCTTCTGACATATTATCTTCCCTCCCTTTACAGTTTATAACCAGCTTCTGAACACATCTTATTTGATTCTCACCAAAGCTCTGTGAAAGAAGAGATAGAGAAGTTATTATCAACCCTATATTGCAGATGAGGAAACTGAGACTCAGAGAGGGTAGGCCTAATGTGTCCAAGGGGATAGAGCTAATAAATGGCAAACCAGGTCTCTCTCTCTTTTAAATTTTTTTTGTTATTTATTTTTGAGAGAGAGAGACAGAGACAGAGACAGAGCGTGAGTGGGAGGGCAGAGAGAGAGGGAGACACAGAATCCAAAGCAGGCTCCAGGCTATGAGCTGTCAGCACAGAGCCCGATGTGGGGCTCGAACCCAGGAGCCATGAGACCGTGACCTGAGCTGAAGTCGGACGCTTAACCAACTGAGCCACCCAGGTGCCCCCAAATCAGGTCTCTTCATTGCAAAGCCCTCTTCACTACTGCGGTCACTTAGTACTTTGTGTGGCAAGTACTACGCCCACTTGCCTCCTGTTTCTCCCTTACAGACATTCTGGGGACAAGCCTCAAATAAAAAGTCAATCCTGGGTTAGCCCTACCGACCCTCTCCCCTCCCTGAAACACTGTGTATTCCAGCTTCCCTCAGGGTCCTTTGGCCCTGCTCCCATCTGGTTCACAGGACACAAGGCTAAGTGTCCTCCCTTGGGCTGTAGAGCATGCTCATAGCTTTGTTGTCCCACCACTGCCCCCTGGAGAGGAAAGCCTCGATCTGGAGTTGGAGCCTCTTTCCAAGGGAGATTTGTAGAACCTTCTGAAGAGAAACTAGATACCTGAGGTGATGATGGATGTAGCGTTTCTCCATGTGTGTAGGGCAGGAGGTTCCTTTGTGGAACCAGGAGGAAATTTTTAAAAAGGATATCTTTTTCTTTTTTTAAAGCTTATTTATTTTTGAGAGAGAGAGAGAGAGAGCAGGAGAAAGGGGCAGAGAGAGAGGAAGAGAGAGAATCCCAGGCAGGCTCTGTACCACCAGCACGGAGCCCAGTGTGGGGCTTGAACCCATGAACCTCAAGATCATGACCTGAGCCTAAACCATGAGTCGGACACTTAACCAACTGAGCCACCCAGGTGCCCCATGGAAATCTTTTTCCTGATGGCCTTTCGGATGGAGAAGAAATGCTCTGTGTTTGTTGTGCTCTGTTCCAGGGGCGGGGGTGGGGAACAGGGGGTGGATTTTGATAAGAAAAGGAATCTCTCCCACCTTGGGGGACCTGGGGGTGGGGGCTTGTCTTGTCACAGGATATGATGTCAGTTTCTAAAAAGAAAGGAAATTTCTTGCAAGAAAGGAAATTTTTGTTTCTAGAGAACAATTCTGATACGATTATGCCTGATTTCCTCTTCCTTCCTTTCTTTTTTTTTTTATTTTCTTAAAAATTTTAAATGTTTGAGACAGACAGAGTGAAGGCAAAGAGAGAGAGGGAGACACAGAATCCGAAGCAGGATCCAGCCTCTGAGCTGTCAGCACAGAGCCCGACTTGGGGCTCAAACTCACAGACTGGGAAATCATGACCTGAGCCGAAGTCGATGCTTAACTGATTGAGCCACCCAGGTGCCCCTTCTTCCTTTCTGATGTACTTCTCACACAGAGTCAATGTACTCTGACAGGGAGGGGCAGATCATTTTTTTTTTCTGTCAAGAGGTAGGGGAGCTGAGGTGAGAAACTTGCTGAGGGGGCAACTTTTACTCTGAAGGATCAGTGCTGAGGACAGTGACTCTGACATGGGGAAAATTCTGTGAGCCCGGGGAAGCCTTTTAGGGATCCCAGAAGTCCAGAGTGCTACAGGGAGCTTAGAGATGTGCTAGGCCAGCCCTTTGTTTGCTCACAAGGAAACTGAGGCTTGGGGAAAGGAATGGGTTACTCCTAAGTGACAGAACTAGGACTCGAAGCCAGCTGTGTCAAGTCCCAGGTTGGGGCTTTTCCCCTCACAGTTGACACAAGGCGGGGAGGCTACCTGCTGCTTGGGAGAGTGATGTGAGTGAGGAGACCTGGCTAGGAAATGTCTGACCTGTGTTGGAGACATCTCTGGGGTGGGAGGCATTGATTCCTGGCGTAGGGAAACTGAGGAAGAGGATAAAATTAGGGGCTGTGTCTAAAGGAGAAGGGTCAAAGTCACTGTGCAGTCTAATGGGTGGCTTGTGGGGCATCAGTTTGCAGTGAGTGCTGAGGTTCACGGGAGGACTGGGGTGGGGGGGTGGATATTTCTCCTAGGAGTTGGGGGGAGGGGGATGTGTGCTCCCCTCTCTGACTTGTGAAATTTCTCTATCATTTCCTGTCTCTCTAGATGGAGTTGTCATTTTAATGTTTTTCTGATCAGAGGAAGGGGCCCAAGGAAACTTCTTGAGGTAACGTAAATGTTTTATAATATGTTGTGGTCACGTTTACAAAACTGCACGCAACTCTGAAACTGCCATAAACTATACTTAGAATGGACAAGAAAAGATAAAATTAAAGGAAGGGCATAAGGGAATTTGATCCCAATGAAGCTGCTATAAAAAAAAGGTCCCCCCCAAAAGCCAAAACAACAACAACAACAACAACAACAACAAGAACAACAAGGCAAGAATGGCTCGGGGTCTTGCTATTTCTGTTGCCTGTTGCTTTCTAGATCAGCAAAAAACCAAGGCCAGCTCATCTGAGGATGGGGGGCGGTCAGAGGTTGCAGGAGAAAGAACTTGACAAACACGCAAGCCACCTCTTCATTTACTGTAAAATCCTGTTTAATGTGTAACATTTCAGGCAGAGAGAGGCCTTGAGAACCAGAGGCAAAGGTGGCCCTGACCAACCCCCGCTCCAACTTATCTGCCTGCGTCTCCCTCCCCTAATTCCTCCACCCCAGACGTGTCCTGCTTTTCCTTGTGGCTGGCAAGCGCTGTTCCTCCTTCCCTCGCGGGCACTACCCTCCCTTCTCCACCCACATGTCCACGGCACCCTCCTTCCATTCCACTTTGCCCACGTCCCTCCCCACTGATGTGACTCCAGAAATAGGGTATCTGACAACACAGGGTTAAGATTAGTTTCACAATTGGAGATGCTGTCAGAGCATCCTATCTCTTGTCCCCAGTGGCCTCAGGGAGAGGGAGAGGGAAGGGAAAAGGGGGACGGACAAGAAGAGCTGCCCACACCCCCACAACCTTGAGCACTGGCAGTGGGTGGCCTCCAGCTCCCAGCCTGTTCGGCCCCTCAGACGGAAGGCCCTGGGAGGAAGGGAGATGGCAGGGCAGGAAGATGTTGATGGAGCAGTCCCTAGCAGGCAGAGGCCTGCACGCCAGCAGGGGAGAAGGAGGGGTAGGCCCAGGGCAGGGTCGGGGGGGCGGGATGGGCGGTTGCCTGGTGCGTGGCATCAGCAGGCCGAGCAGCGGTCGCTCTTCTCAGCCAGCCCAGCCCCGGTGCCCGGGCTGCGGCGCAGTATGTCTTTCAGGGAGCCGTCCTGCTCACTCAGCAGCTTGTTGATCTCGTTCTGCTTGTACTCAGGTGACAGGCGGTGGCCGAAGCCTGAGCCCTTGCGGGAGGGTGGATTGGAGCGTCGCTGGGCTCGGCGGGCGCAGGCCCGGATGATGAGGTACACCACCTCGGCCACGTTGAGGATGATGCAGATGCCAGAGGCTGCCAGCATAAAGACAGTGAAGACGGTTTTCTCAGTGGGGCGGGACACGAAGCAGTCCACGGTGTTGGGGCAGGGGTAGGCCTCACACTTGACAAGCCGCACCATGGCGTAGCCCGGGTAGAGCAGATAAAAGACATACATGAAGGCGGCCTCGAACAGCAGCCGGAAGACCACGCTGATGACATAGGTCCACCACAGTGTCCCTGAGATGTGGACCTTGTGCCTCTTCACCTCCTCCAGGTGGAGGGGGTCCCCGTGACCCTCGAGTCGCAGCATTTTCTTTTCTATGTGCTGCTGGTGAGCCACGTGCATGGCTACGAGAAGAGCCGGGGTGGAGACCAGGATCAGCTGCAGAGACCACAGCCGCACGTGGGAGATGGGGAAAAAGTGGTCGTAGCAGACGCTGTTGCAGCCGGGCTGAAGGGTGTTGCAGATGAAGGAGGACTTCTCATCACCCCACACACTCTCTGCAGCCACCACCAGCACCATGATCCTGAAGATGAAGATGACCGAGAGCCATACCCGACCAATGGCAGTCGAATGCCGGTTCACGCCACTGAGCAAGGTGTACAAACCTGTCCAGTTCATCCTGCCTCATTCACACCTGCAAAACAGGAGCCACAGAGCAAGCTGGCAGAAAGCTGGGGCAGAAAAGCTGGGCACCATCACACTGCCTGACACACACCCCCCACCCCCGTCACCCCTTCCAAGAGCCAGTGACAGGAAGGGAAGAAGGATGGTCATCGCTTTCCTCATCACCCCATGTCCCTTGCCAGCCTCTACTCCCCCTCCTCCTCCTCCTCTTCCTCCTCCTCCTCCTCACTTGACTTAACCTCCCTGAACCCCATCTCCCTTCTTCGCTTTCATCCAACATTCTTTCTTCTCCAGCCCCTTTCTTCGCCAGGCCCATCTTGTTCTGTCATTAGCCATCCTCTTTAGCTCCCCACCCCCCAGCTCCTTAGCTCTGGACCTGGGGCAAACCCAACAAAGCCCGTTACCTTGGGGAGCGCCTATCCCTGAGGCCACCCAGACAGGTCCCCTATGGTCTCATGTCTGTGCAGGGGGAGTGGTCCCTGGGTCCGCGCCTGCGTCCCAATTCATCGCCGCCCGGTGCTGGGGAGTCATATGCTGCTTTATACCCAGTGTCTGCACAATGGGACCTTTGTGGGGCTCTGAACAACGCCCTTTAGAATTCAGATCAAACGCCCTGACTTCCGCCCACCCTACACACAGAGCACTTGTGTCCCAGCGCCGGACACCCAGCCTGCACCCACCTGTTCTGTGCCCGCCCGGTCCATCGCCGCACCCGCCCCACAGCCCCACCAGAAGAATGGCTACAGCGGGGGGTGGGAAGAGATGGAACAAAGACAGGTGCATGTAAGAGGGGACCCAAGGGGACCAGGAGGCTCTGGGCTGAGGCCCTCCCCTGTGACTCTACTAGAAACTGAGGGTCAGCAGGATTTGTCCTAGGTTGAGATCCCCTCCAGGGTATGGGTGAGCTCTCTTAGCTCTTGAGGGGGAAAGGGAGCTCATATTTCTCAAGCCAGGGACTGTGTTAAGCTTTCTCCCCCCCATACATGCTCTCTTTGGACCCACTGGGCAAACCTCTAAGGACTTTCCCCCAGTCTTTCCAGATGAGGAAGCTGAAGCTCAGATGAGTTAAGTAACTTACTCAAGGTCACACAGCTAAGAAGTGTTAGAATAGAATGAAACACAACAGTATCCGAAGAGGAAGTTTAGGCTCTTTCCACGGTATACTCTTTATGCTTTTATAGATGGTGTTGGCAAAAGCAAAAGCCAGCCATCAAGAATGACAACAGGGGCGCCGGGTGACTCAGTTGACTTCAGCTCAGGTCATGATCTTATGGTTTATGAGTTTGAGCCCTGCATTAGGTTCTGCATTGACAGTGTGGAGCCTGCTTGGGATTCTCTCTCCCCACTTGCTCACTCTCTCCCTTTCTCTCTCTCTCTGTCTCAAAATAAATAAACCTTTCTTTCTTTCTTTCTTTCTTTCTTTCTTTCTTTCTTTCTTTCAAGAACAACAACAGGGGTGCCTGGGTGGCTCAGTCTGTTAAGCATCTGACTTCGGCTCAGGTCATGATCTTATGGTTTGTGAGTTTGAGCCCCACGTCCACGTCAGGCTCTATGCTATGCTGACAGCTTGGAGCCTGGAGCCTGCTTCAGATTCTGTGTGCGTGTCTCTCTCTCTGCCCCTCCCCTGCTTGTGTTGTGTCTCTCTCTCAAAAATAAATAACCATTAAAAAATTTTTTTTTATTTTTTTATTTTTAATTTTTTTTAACGTTTATTTATTTTTGAGACAGAGAGAGACACAGCATGAACGGGGGAGGGGCAGAGAGAGAGGGAGACACAGAATCGGAAGCAGGCTCCAGGCTCTGAGCCATCAGCCCAGAGCCTGACGCGGGGCTCGAACTCGCGGACCGCGAGATCGTGACCTGAGCTGAAGTCGGACGCTTAACCGACTGAGCCACCCAGGCGCCCCTAAAAAAAATTTTTTTTTAAAAGAACGACAACAAAATCAAGGACTAATGCGACCCATAAGATCACGAGAAGAGTGGAAGCTGTTGACCTGTGAGTACTTTCCAAGTCCAGTGTCATGGAGCAAACCCTGACCATCCCTCCTGGAGCTTCCGGGAAAGGAGCCCCTGGTGGACAGGTTGGCACATGGTGAGTACAAACCAGAGGGAGAAAGCAAAAGTTAACCAAGCAAACAGAAGGTTAGAAGATGGAATAGGTAGGAGTCATACACCTTTGGGTTTGAATCCTGGTTCTTCGCCTAATACCACTGTGGGCTACTTACTGAACTTCTCTGAGCCTGCTTGCTCATCTATAAATAGGGTTAATACCCAGGGTTGTGAGGATCAATGAAGCAACCTTCAAAAGGTTCTCAGCTCAGCTCCAGTTTTTCATAGCTGATAATCAAGGGAAGTAAGCATCTTATCAGAAAGAGAAAGCAATGTTGTTTTGAGAGACTGGGTGGTCTGCCAGACCCATTATCCCCTTTTTCTTCCCAAGGCTGATGTTGACCTGTAGTATCTGTCCTGAGATAGAACACACTGTTCCGTGGCTGTCCTACCCCAACATCAAGTGTACATTGTAAACTCCTGGTTTCCTGAGCTTGCCAGTTGCTCTAGGGAAGAAATTCCCCTCTAGGCTTTAGGCAGGCAAAGAAGGCCTCCCTGTACCTCCTACCAGCACTTCTGCCATTAAGTTGAAAGTAGATCATTCTGGGAGCAGGGAACTGGATGTGAGGAGAGAGCACACAGGCCTGGACCTGTAGGAGATGCAGGGAGTTTCCTGCCCCCGAATGCAGGGGCAGTGGTTGTGGCAGAAGGCCTGCATCCAGGTCTAGGTGCTCTTCTCTGTTGTAGGAAGGAGGGGGGAAGATATTAGCCACAGAAAAGTTGGGGAAGGTGGTGAAAGAAACTAGGGGATGGAGGGATGGTCCATGGGACATAGATTACTTCTCTGAACAAGGTTGTCTTTTTTTTTTCATTTAACTTTAAAAAAATGCCTTAGTAAAGAAATGCTTCATCTGGTGAGACACAGTAGGTTCACAAACAGGTGGTCATTCTTGAAAAAAAATTTTTTTAACATTTATTTATTTTTGAGAGACAGAGCACAAGTGGGGGAGGGGCAGAGAGAGGGAGGGAGGGAGACACAGAACCCGAAATAGGCCCCAACACGGGCTCGAACTCACAAACCGTGAGATCATGACCTGAGCCGAAGTCAGATGCTTAACCGACAGAGTCACCCAGGCACCCCAACAGGTGGTCATTCTTAAGAATAACCATTTACTGGGGCGCCTGGTGGCTTAGTCAGTTGAGCTTGATTTTGGCTCAGGTCATGATCCCAGGGTCAGAGGATCGAGCCCCGTGTTAGGCTCCGCACTGGGTGTGCTTCAGATTCTCTCTCTTTCTTCCTCTGCCCCTCTCCCCTGCTCATGCTCTCTCTCTCTCTCTCTCTCAAAAAAAAAAAAAAAAAAAAAGAATAACCATTTACTGAGCACCTGTTACACCAGGCCTTGCATGTGAACTACCTTATATAAACCTCACTACAACTCTGTGAGGTAGGTATTCTTTTTAATCTTCATGTCACACATGAGGAAACTGAGGTAAAGAAAGGTGAAGGGATTTGTCCAAGGGTCACATGGGTCCACGCAGTTATTATGTGACAGAACTGGGATTGTGAGCCAGGCCAAGCTGACTCCAGAGCCCATACTTTTCCCATAAGCTCTACTACCTTGGCTAGAATTATAATTTTTCTTTCTTTTTATGATTATCATAATTTTTTTTAATTTTAAGTAAGCTCCACGCCCAATGTGGGGCTGGAACTCATGACCCTGAGATCTAGAGTCATGTGCCCTACTGTTTGAGCCAGCTGGGCACCCCTATAATTTTTCTTTCTGTGAGTGTTTTTAGAACCAGGGGGATTAAAAATGGGTCTGGCTTTTATTCTCCTGTAGCTCCTTCCTTTTCCTATCAGCTGGGAACTCTTTTCCTCTCCTGCCTTCCCAGGGCTTTCCACTGCCTCCTGATCTGTTCTGTTTTCCCTTCCTTACCTTTCTTGAGCTGCCTCCTCCAACTCCAAAGCAAATGCCAGCTGTTCTCTCCTCTCTGCTCCTCAGCCTGGCCTCTCCTGGGTTTCTAGGTTCTTGTAGCTCTCCACCTCTCCTCTTCTTGCACTCTCTGGGGCATAGCCAGGAGCTCCATTTGGGGGCCCCTAAGCACCCTTGTGTGGGCACTGGGATCTCAATTTTGCTCTCCCTTTTGGATGGAGAGCTTATCCCTTATCTCAAGGGTTTCATTTTAAAACATCCAGGGGAGTGACCCGGTTTTGAAATCCAAACCGTTTTTGTGACTTTGGGTTAAAGTCCAGGTATTGATAAGCTCTGTGTGGCTCCAGGCGTGTTTTGCTCTCATGTTTAACTGGACAAGACTTCTCCGGCTATGTCAGGCCCTGGCCTTGTCCTCAGATTCAGATTTGCCCAGGCATTCGAGCACAGTTCAAAATCAGGAGATCACACTCAGTCCCTACAACAGTCCTGTAATATTATCCCCATTTTTCAGACAAGGAAGTTGAGGTTCAGAGAGGTTAAACAACTTGCTTCAAAGGCAGCTCTGCTCAATGGTAGAGTCAAGTTTCAAATTTATTTTCTCCTGACCTCAAAGCCTTTGTACATCGCACCGCCTTTGACGGTCAGCATTCTGAGACCAGGCCCACAACTCAAAACTTCCACTCCTTCCCACATGTGTTTGCATGCGTGGGCATGTGCACACACACGCACATGCAAGTGTGCACAGCACACACGTTCATCAAGTGTGTCTCTCTCTCTTTCTGTCCCCACCTCTTCCCTGTCCCTCTTTCCAACTACAGGAAATCCTGGTGTGGTTTTTTTTTTTTTTTTTTTTTTTTTTTTGGTTCTGGAGGAGGGCCCTGGCTGGACTGGAGGAGGTTATATTCAGCCCCAGACTCCACACTTCCTCCCCCAGTTCACAAGCAGTCTGTGGCTGGGAAAGGACAAGGGGCTTTCTTTGGGAATTCTTTCTGAATCTCAGGCTGCCTTCATCAGTTTGGTGTGGTTCAGGCCAGACCTCTGTAGCCTTCTCCCTCTTCTGTTTCTCTCCCCTGCCTCCACCTTGTGGCCCCACAGCACCCGTCACTTCCCTCGTCTTCTCCGCCCTGCCATATGTATTGTGTGGCCACACTTGGGTCAAGGCCACTCCAGCTCATTCCAGTTTTCTCCTTCTCTCTCTGCCATTGTCTTTTCATAGAACTGTTAATGTCAGCTCCCTTACTCACTGTGTGGACTACACCCTCTTACTCCTCGGTCAGCTATCTGACTTCCTGTTGCTCTCCACTTGGGCTTATTATAACAGCCACCATTTATGGAATGCCTATGGTGCTCTAGAAGCTGTATGTTCATTAACTCTCATCCTCATAACAAGCCTGTGAGCTGTGGCTTGCTGTCTGCAGTTCACAGATGGACCAAAGGAGGCTCAAAGAAACTGAGTAAATTATCACACAGCTGGTAAGCAAGTGCTGGAGCTCAACCTGGGACTCATGGTGACCCCTCACCAAAGTGTGGGTCCCTTCCCCATTGCTCTGTGGCATCCTCATCCATAAGTGTCTCCACTCACGCCCCTCTTGTCTGTATTCTCCTCTCCTCGCCTCCTTTTCTAAGTCTGTGCATTCTGCCATGCCATTCCCAACAGCTGGAACAACTTTCAAACAGCTGGGAGGCCACCCCTCCTTTAGATCTCCAAATCATCAGTTACTCAAGCTCAGCTTGAGTCTGCCTACCCCCTCAAGAAAATGGAATCCCGTGCCCCCGTATCCCAGCCCTGCTGGCTGTACCTCTGCACCTGCTAAATGCACTGTATTCACCCAAGCGCAACCCCAGGTTGGTTGCACGCCTGGTGTACCTTCTAATCAGGGAAGGAAAATAGCACCTGGCAGTGCCCAATGGTCCCACCGAACCCTAACCCTCTGTGGCACGAAACATCTTCAAGAGACGAACTTGGCCACCTCGTACTGAGGAGACCCCTCAAGTCTTCCTGGGAATTCAGCCCTGTGAGGATGAATGGAATCCATGGCTGGGAATAAAGGGGGACAGGGGAAGCAGCTCTGAGCTTGGAAAGAGGATAAGAGTTGAAACTTAGAGAGAGAGGCTAAGCAAGCCTGGAACCTGGCAGGAAGGGCCTCACTCTTCCCAGAGGGAAGCACAGAAGGGATCTAAGTGGCTTAGTGCTGAGGCCAAGAGAAGGCAAAGCCCGAGCCTCTCCCCAGCCCCCATTTCTGCCCTCCTGTGCCACACCAGCTCCCCCTCCCTGGCCCACCTCCCCCAGTCCCCAGCTTCCTCACCTGCCTGCTGCTGTCTTTCCTAGGGAATGTCTGCAGGCGTGTCTGCACTGTGCTACTAGATACTGTCAGCCCAGTCCAGGGGAGGGACAAAGAGCCCAGGGCCAGAGCCAGATTATGGCCCACAGCCCAAGAGGAACCAGACAAACATTAACCAGCCCCGCCTCCTCACGCACACAATCATTAAATAAGATTGATCCCCTGAGCTCCCAATGGGTTTGGTGAGACAAATCACATAGCCTGGAGTTACTGCCCTATCCCAAAGGTAAAGAGGCATCATTGTCACCCAGGTGTCCATGTTTAGTCTATCCGGGAGACTAAATGGGACTTAGGCTCATCAACAGCCCTCAGGCTTCCCCCATCCCCCAGCCATATGTAGACCAGTGTGTGGGTAAGTTGCACGGAGGGCTCCTGCACTGGGTACCATCCCTTCCATCCCTTACAGATCCCAGCTTCTGAAATGATATGACCATAGGGAGAAAAAAAGACATGGGCAGTGCTTCCTGACACCTTGAGGTCAAGATGGGGGATGGTGGTATTTCCTCCGTATGGCAGTACCATGGTGTTCTTTCACCTTTTGCTTATTGTCTGTGTCATGAGTGGCTGGGGGTGGACCAAAGGATTTCCAAACCCATTCTAGAACCCAAACACCTCTTCAAAAATTGCCTTCTACCCTCAGGGCCAAGGCAATTGAACTGCAAAGTATATCATGTGCAGAACAGATCTTGGCAATCATTAAAGTAAACAGAGAGTGTCAACCATTAACTGAATGGTCAGTCCAGTTTGAAAGACGATTTACCTGAAGACCCTGCTAATTCTGTGGCCTGAGAGGCTGCGCAGAAATAGGTAAAGTCAACAGAAACCGGCCCCCTGGCTTCTGCTCCTCAACATAGCCTGAGCTCACTGCCAGAAAGAGTGCCAGAACCTCAGCTTCCCTTGGGCAAACCCAGGCACATGGATACACCAACCAAT
The DNA here is from genome assembly GCF_046562875.1 of Panthera onca. Lineage (NCBI taxonomy): Eukaryota > Metazoa > Chordata > Mammalia > Carnivora > Felidae > Panthera > Panthera onca. The sequence goes on from NC_138357.1 coordinate 71,551,439, forward strand.
AAATCTTTGCTGCACACCTATTGGGCACTCAGCCTGAGAAAAGTAAGGAAGGGGTAGGTGGCAGAAAAGGGGAAAACATCCCAGCTGTTTTTTCAATGTGTTTTAAAATTTAGTTTTGAGAGAGAGAGAGGAGCAGAGAGAGAGGAACAGAGGATCAGAAGTGGGCTTCTCGCTGACAGCAGCAAGCCCCATGCAGGGCTGGAACTCACAGTGAGATCATGACCCGAGCCAAAGTCGGATGCTCAACCGACTGAACCACCCAGGCGCCCCATGTCCCAGCTGTTTTTAAGGAAGTTATCAACTTCCTGAGGAGACAAGACCAAGACTCAAGAAGTCACCGTGAAAACTATCCATGTAATGTTCAGTTATGTGGTTCTGACTTTCACTGCTGAGGAAGTTTGAAGAGGAAGAAGATGAGAGTAGACTGAAGGAATCAGGGAAAGCTTTCTAGAGGAGGTGAGGCTTGAGCACAAAAATAAAGGACGTGTGGGAGTTTGAAAGGGGAAGGGCAAGATTAGCATTGCAGGGAGGAGGAGGAGTGTGAGTAAAGGCATAGTGGAAGGAATGAGAAGGAATGAGTAGGGCACGTCTGGGGACAGAAAGGAGGCAAGGCTTCGTAGGGTGGCTGTGGAAGATAAGATCAGTCAGCTAAGGGGATCAGAGTAGGAAGGACAGTTAAAGTCAGGTAGGGAATTCCTTTAGTGAGTGTCTAGCAAACTTGGTATAAGGCAAAACTGAGCTACACACCATGGGGGTAAGGCTGACTGCCCTTCTTCGGCACCTGGCAGCTCCTGCTGAATGAGTCTACAGTGGTGCTGAGTGGATGGAGAGGAGTAGCACTTCTTGAGGACATAATGCGTGAAAGGCAGCGTTCAAAGTACTCTGCAAGTATTGCTTTGTTTGATCCTCAAAATAGCCCTGTGCACTAGGCATTACTAACATTCCCATGTTACAGGGGATTGAGGTACACTGACGTTAAGTAACATAACTGAGGTCATCCAGCTAGTAACAGAGCTGGATTTGAACTCAGGCGGTGTAGCTCCAGAACTTGTTCATCTCAACCACTAACTACCTCACACAGCTTGATGAGTTCTACAGGTCCCATTGAGAATCAGAGTGAGGACCAGTTCCTGATTCTAGAAGGTTCTCAGCTAGCAGGAGAGATGAGTACCTATAACAATGCAGTATGTCCTAAATGTCATATGTAGATATGAGGTGCCCGAAGGCGTTCCGATGTAGGAGAAAATGATAGGTTTCATGGAAGAGGCAGAGTTGAACTTGGGTCATAAAGGAGATGGAGAGTCCAGGCATTCCTGGTGACAGCAAGCAGTGAGATGTGTTTAGGGAATGGTGGGCAGACCTGTTTGACCAGAAGAGAGAGAGCTCCTATGAAGGGAAACTACGGGCCAATATCAGTGTGTACTCACCATTCCTTGGAGTTCTGGCAGGGTTTCTCTGGGGCCAGTGTAGTTCAGCATGTAGTTCTAGGCTTCTGGAAATCTATTTGAATAGTTTACTTATTTTATTTTATTTTATTTATTTTATTTTTAAGTGTTTTTTAAAAATTTGTCTTTGAGAGACATAGAGAGAGTAGGGGAGGGGCAGAGAGAGAGGGAGACACAGAATCTGAAGTAGGCTCCAGGTTCCGAGCTGTCAGCACAGAGCCCGACGTGGGGCTCAAACCCACAAACCATGAGATCCTGACCTTAGCCGAAGTCAAACGTTCAACCGACTGAGCCACCCAGGTGCCTCTGAATAGTTTATAGCTGTATTAAAAAATTGTTGGGGTGCCTGGGTGGCTCAGTCGGTTGAGCGTCCAGCTTCGGCTCAGGTCATGATCTCACAGTCTGTGAGTTCGAGCCCCGTGTCGGGCTCTGTGCTGGCAGCTCGGAACCTGGAGCCTACTTCAGATTCTGTGTCTCCCTCTCTCTCTGCCCCTCCCCCACTCATGCTCTGTCTCTCTCTGTCTCAGAAATAAACATTAAAAAAAATTGTTGCTAGAATTGACTTGTCCTCTTCCTATTTACTGCTACTTGAACACATCTTCTGGATAGGATCCTACTGCTGCAGGAGAGCAAAAGAGAGAGGAAAGGCAAGGAGAGAGAAGGGACTGGCATGGGCGGCATGGGCGGGGGAAGAGGAGAGGAAAATGAGGAGAGGAGAGGAGGAAAAGTGTACTAGAGTGAGCAATGTAAATCTATTTGCTCCTGGGAAGCAGCTAAAATCAGCTTCTGCCTTGAATCCTAAACACACTTTCTTCTTACAATGGGTGTTTGGGGAGAATATTTTAAAATTTTACATCAGCCTATTTATTTCCGCAGAGTCACTCAGGGAGATCTTCTTTCGGTCTTGAAACACAAAAGAGGCCCTAAACATCAGCCTGCTGCCTCCTGCATGGCTCAGACATCAGCCCAAACAAGGGCTTTCCCCATTCCCGTTCCACCAAAGACCGGGACAGTAGATGGGGGAAACCGATCACACGATTGAAGAGCACATCACACCGGCCACATCGTCCAAGTTCAGGGGTTCGGACCTCCTCAGCAGAATCCGCAGGCTGGTGGGAGCTCTGATCATTACATCACGGAGAAGTGTGGTTGCCTCAGCACAGCAATCTTGAGGCTTCCTCACATGGCATGCAGCACGCCTGCCTCGCATGTGGAGTCCATCATCTAGCCCATCCCTGGGCCTCATTACCAAACAAAATGTGGTATTTCGTATGGCTTTGATCAATGAGACAGCATTGCTGTATGGCTCAGAAATCAAAGGGACAACTTCCAATATAAATGTTGCTTAAGACACACAGGCAAAAAACTCTTCCCAAATGGGTCCATAGGATTAAGGAAATGGCTAACCCTGAACATTTGCAGAATATTTCACAAGTCCCCACCCCTACAGCTCAGGCTGTGGAGGGTTATGCAAACTGTTTCCAGTAATGGCTGCTAGGGAAAGATGGAAGTGGTCCTGTACTCATAGTTGGTATTGTTTTTCACAAATCCTTTTCAAAAAGACACATAATTATAGGAATGGGTCTGTGCCCCCAGGGATTCATATCCTAAAAGAGGTCAACTAGAGGGAGTTATCAATATTGTTTCAAGGGGGCCTCTGAAGACCTATACCCAGATAGTGCACCAATTCACTTGACAGGAGTATCCCTTTTGATATAAGGACAGTTTGGAGGGGGGAACAAAAGCAAAGTTGTTTCAGACCCTTCCCCCACTGAAAAACTAATCATATGAAATACCTGAAGCCAGCTTCACATAGGACAACACACTTCATTCTACCAACAGTAAAGCCTAAAGGTGAGGTGGTGCTTGTTGGAGCTAGTAGATTTCCTGGAAATAGAGCCTTAAGCAACACCATATCCACTCCCTGCAATTTGGAATTCATTTTGCTTCTGTTTTTGTGTTTTATGAAGACCCTGATTCCTGGGGTTTGAAGAATGGTACTATGGTTCGCCGATATCTGATTAGTGCACCAACAGAGGGTGTGCTTGCCAAAGATCTCAGAAAGTTCCACATCCTTTCATTAGACTAGGCAGCCAAGTGAAGAAAGTGAAATGGAAAATTGGAACTTTTGGTCTCCTCTCACTTTTTTTTCTTTATAAGAGAGAGAGAGCACACACAAACAGGGGAGAGGGGCAGAGGGAGAGGGAGAATCTTAAGCAGGCTCCGTGCTCAACACAGAGCCTAACATAGGGCTCTATCTCACATCCGTGAGATCATGACCTGAGCCAAAATCAAGAGTCAGATGCTTAACTGACTGAGCCACCCAGGCGCCTCTTTGTCTCCCATCTTAATGTTGCTTGTTCAGCCAATACATCTTCATGCCCATTTCCTGATCTTTCTGCTCTTGGGGATAGAGTGTGCAATGTAGGACCTAGAGAGTTCTGCAGGGGTAGCAAGTTCCCAGGTTGAATCCAATCCTGGATTTTTACCCAAGGGGACTAGAAGTAGCGTGGTAAGGGTGAAGAATCAGAGAGAAGTCCAGGTCACAGCCAGAAAAATAGGGCCAAGTGTCAAGTTTGAAGGGTGAAGTGAAAAGGACACAGAAGAATTTAGCTCCTTCTGCTTATCCAAGTTTGGGGAGTCAACCTGATGGGCTGATAGCATGCCCATTAAACTGTTAGTAGTTTAGTACTTTCCTTCTACTTTTCTTTTTCTTTATTTTTTAAGTTTATTTATTTATTTTGAGAGAGAGAGAGAGAGCACGTGTGGGAGGGGCAGAGAGAAAGAGAGAGAGAGAGAGAGAGAGAGAGAGAGAGAGAATACCAAGCAGGCTCCACACTGTCAGTGCAGAGCCTGATGAGGGGCTCACACTCACTGAACCATGAGATCATGACCTCAGCTGAAATCAAGAGCTGGACGTTTAACCGACCGAGCCACCAAGGCACCTCAACCCAGTTTCCTTTCTTTATATACACACACCCATCATTGAAATTATATTGTATATGCAAGAGATTTTTTCTCATAGGAACCATTTTCAGGTCTTCCAAATAAGACTCTACTGGTCTATCACCCACCCCCTCAAACTAATGACCCAATAAGAACATGTAAATGGGCCCCAAATAGAAGCCCTGGTATTCACCCTTTCTCTTTACTCTTTGGACTCTTTGGACTCCTTGGCCCTTCCGTCCTTGGACCTCAGCCAAGTTTGCCAGCAATAGCACCACGAATGCCTCATCCAGAATCCGCCCCCTGCCTCAGTGATCACAACCTCTATTCTTACTACTTCCCTGAACCGCCCAGCACTACGAGGTCAATAGCTAGGGAAGTGCCAGGCTACTGACGACACCCTGAAGGCCCAGGCTTCTGCTGATAAGCACTGCTCATAGGAGATGTGGTGAGCTGGCCAGTAGGTTTTGTTCCTACCCTACCTGCCTCCACCAACCCTGCTACAAATTAGAGGACTGATTTGTAGGCTCATTCAGATCTGTGAAACCATTAACTCCACTGCCTTCTGCCTGAAGCTGTCCCACCTCCCTGCCCAAAAACATCCACTCAGTCTGGGGCAGAGAGAGAGCCAGAACATGTGTTACAGGGATTCCTGGACAGCCCCACCAGTGTGAATTACAGCACCTGGTCCAGGGAGACAACTGCAGGCCAAGGGGGCATCAATAAGAGCTTGAGTTCAACACTAACTCCCATCCGTGATGCTTTGTGCCTTCCATGGAGCCAACTCAGCTCCAGCTTCAGTCAATTCAGTGTGTGTGTGTGTGTGCGTGTGTGTGTCTCAAAGGGAAGATAGGATCTAGTCCTGTATACCTTCTTTTTTAAATTTTTAAAAAAATTATTTTATTTAAAATTTTTTTAATGTTTATTTATTTTTGAAAGAGAGAGAGAGAGCATGAGTGGGGGATGGACAGAGAGAGAGGAAGACACAGAATGTGAAGCAGGATCCAGCCTCCGAGCTGTCAGCACAGAGCCCAATGAACCGTGGGGCTCGAACCCACGAACTGGGAGACCATGACCTGAACCCAAGTTGGACGCTGAACCAACTGAGTCACCCAGGCGCCCCTCCTGTATACCTTCTTTAGGCTGCCAAAGCAGTCCCTGAAACAGCTTCTGAGCACCATATAAAAGGGTAAGTTTTGGGGGACGCCTGGGTGGCTCAGTTGGTTGAGCATCCAACTCTTGATTTTGGCTCAGGTCATGATCCCAGGGTTATAGGATTGAGCTCCATGCTCTTAGGGATTCTCTCTCTCTCTCCCTCTCTGCCCCTCTCCCCTCCTCACTCTCTCTCTCTCTCAAAAAAAAAAGGGGGGGGGAGTAAGCTTTAATACATCGTCATCTTTTACAGCTTTCATTCTTTTTTTTTTTTTTAAATGTTTTTATTTATTTTTGAGACAGAGAGAGAGCATGAGCAGGGGAGGGGGGGGGAGAGAGAGAGAGGGAGACACAGAATCCAAAGCAGGCCTCAGGCTCTGAGCTGTCAGCACAGAGTCTGACGCGGGGCTTGAACTCACGGAGTGTGAGATCATGACCTGAGCTGAAGTCGGACGCTCAACCGACTGAGCCACCCAGACGCCCCATTAGAGCCTTCATTCTAACTAACTTACTTTCCTTTACCTGTTCCTTGCACCTGAACAGGACAATCCTGGTCCCAAGCTTCCCAAGCAAAGATTTTGTCTTACTTCTATGTCCATCCTCATTTTGCCTTGTGTTTAAAGATTATCGTTCTCCTGCATGGCTTTGCTGCCCTGGGCCTCCTCCAGGGAAACCCTCTTCTAGTTGGGTGTCCCCAGGATTCTCTTCCCTCCACTTCAAAAGCAGACGCATCCAGAATAGGGATTCTATAATCTGCACGGATGTGCTTCAGATGTAAAGGAAGAGTTTCAGATCCTTTGAACAGGCCTCCATTTTGGCTGTTTTTGTTCCTACGAAAGACAAGGATGATTGAGCTACTTCATTGCCTCCCAGGAAATCGGTGCTCAGTGGCGTTGGATTTGCCAGCACGAGGGTGCTTTTCAGAATGTCAAGCAGTTATTGATTTCTGAATCTGAGCTGCTGCTTTACAATAAACACAAACTGCTCTTTCTCACCGCTGATGTCTCACCTCACTGAGCTGGGGCTGGGTTGAGCTGTAGAATGCACTGAGGCTTGGCATTATTCCTAGAGAACAATACTGTCTACAGAACTGAGCTACACACCTTGATAAAGAAGCCCTGACTGTTATCACATGAGTCACAAGAACCTCCACAATTATTTCAGACTTATCACAAGCTTTTTTTTTTTTTTGGGGGGGGGCTCTTTTCCAAAAATTCACCAGCTTTCTAAATTATGTAGCCATGTAGGTAGCATTGGAGTGTTTCACTCAGTCTTAGTGATGCTACGTTTGCCTCTGAGGCTTGAAGAGCAATTTCTGATGTTGATTCCCTGAGCTGGCCGCTGCTCCCAATTCCATACTACACTATACCACTTACCCTGCAAATATGAATGTCAAAAGGCCTTCACAACCTACCTCTCTTCAGGGCAGTCCAAGCCCCCAGTGCAGCATTCTCAAATTGGAGGGTATGTATATATTATATATATATTATTACATTAATATATATAATATATATTTAATATATATTAATATATTATATATAGAGAGACAGTGTGCAAGCTGGGGAGAGGGGCAGAGGGAGAGAGAGAGAATCCTAAGTAAGTTCCACGCTCAGCACAGAGTTCCCCAGCGCAGGGCTCCATCCCATGACCTCGGAATCATGACCTGAGCCAAAATCAAGATTCGGATGCGCAACTGACTGAGCCATCCAGGCGCCCCATCAAACTGGATGGCATCTTAAACTGGGCTTTTGCCCTATCTCTTTGCCTTCTTAACCAAGTTTTTTGAAAGACACTTCTATACTTGCTGTCTCCACTTCATCATCTCCCGTTCGCTGTTCATTTTCACTCCCATCTGTCTTCTGCCCCCAGTCCCTACACCATTGAAATAGTCTTCACCACAGTCATTTTGTTGCTAAGTCCATGGACACCCCTCAGACAAGTCTTACTGACTCTGACGCGTTTCATTCAGTCGACTATTCCCACCTTGAAACTTTCTTCTCCTTTGATTTTTTCCCCTGTCATATTAATTTTCATGGTTGCTAAATACACAAGTAACACATGTTCTTTGTGGAAAAACTGGAAAAGACACACGCAAAATCATAAGGATGAAAATTATAAGTCTGTGATACCACAACCCAAAGATAACCTTTACTAACAGGTGTGAAACCTTACATTCATTTTTCAGTGAAAAAAAATACACGTATATATTTGTAAAATACAATTGTCATCATATGATACATACTTTTTATTGAGGTTTAATGGGCATATAACATTATATTAGTTGCAGGTGTACAAGATAATGATTTGATATTTGCATATACTGAGAAATGACCACCACAATAAGGCTGGTTAACATCTGTCACCATATATAGTTTTTTAAAAATTGTTTTAAAATCTTTATTTATTTTTGAGAAAGAGAGAGTGTGAGCGGGGGAGGAATAGAGAGAGAGGGGGACACAGAATCCGAAGCAGGCTCCAGGCTCCAAGCTGTCAGCACAGAACTTGACACAGGGCTCGAACTCACGAACCTCAAGATCATGACCTGAGCCAAAGTCGGATGCCCAACCGATTGAGGTACCCAGGCACCCCTGTCACCATATATAGTTAAAGACATGCTTTTCTTGGGGCGCCTGGGTGGCTCAGTCAGTTAGGCATCCGACTTCGGCTCAGGTCATGATCTCGAGGTACATGAGTTCAAACCCCGCGTTGGGCTCTGTGCTGACGGCTCAGGGCCTGGACACTGCTTCAGATTCTGTTTCCCCCTCTCTCTCTGCACTCCCCTGCTCTCTCTCTCTCTCTCTCTCTCTCTCAAATAAATAAACGTTTAAAAAAGAGACGTGTTTTGGGGCACCTGGGTGGCTCAGTTGGTTAAGCGTCCAACTTCAGCTCAGGTCATGATCTCACATCTCGTGGTTTCGAGCCCATCCCCGGGCTCTGTGCTGACAACTCAGGGCCTGGAGCCTGCTTCAGATTCTGTGTCCCCCTCTATCTCTGCCCCTCCCATGGTCATGCTCTGTTTCTCTCTATCCCTCAAAAATAAAGATTTTTTAAAAATGTAAAAAAGACGTGTTTTTCTTGTGATGAGAATTTTTAACATCTACTCTTTCAACAACATTCAAATACATTATTGGCTACAGTTTTGATGCTGTCCACTACATCCCCATGACTTATTGATTTTATAACTGGAAGTTGGTACCTTTTAATCCCCTTCACCTTTTCATCCACCCTCCATTCACTTCTGGCAACCACCAATCTGATTTCTGCAATACATATTATCTTAGATCATCCTTCACTTGCCATTATATCAGGACCATTTAAAAATGTAATTAAAGGGGTGTCAGGAGTGCCTGGGTGGCTCAGTCAGTTAAGCGTCTGACTTCAGCTCCGAAGAACCTATTTTGGATTCTGTGTCTCCCTCTCTCTCTGCCCCTCCCCTGCTCATGCTCTGTCTCTATCTCAAAAATAAATTAAAAAATTAAAAAAAAATTTAAAAACCGGGTGTCTGACTGGCTGAGTCAGTGGAGCATGTGACTCTTGATCTTGGGGTTGTGAGTTTGAGTCCCGTGTTGGGTGTAGAGACAACTTAAAAATAAAATCTGAAAAATAAAAAAATGTCTTTAAATATTTCTCTAAAACATGGTTTATGACTACATAATCTCCTTCAAATTTTGTTACACTTTTCTCTATTAGTCTCTTTCTTCCTTCTGACTGTTCCATGCTTGTCTCTCACTCTGCCCCTTAAAAAATTTTGCATTAAGTGGAATTTGAGAAACACAACAGATTAACATAGGGGAAGGGAAGGAAAAATAAGATAAAAAGAGACATGGAGGCAAACCATAAGAGACTCTTAAATGTGGAGAACAAACTGAGGGTTGTTGGAGGGGAGGTGGGGAGATGGGCTAAATGGTGATGGGCAATAAGGAGGGCACTTTTCGGGATGAGCACTAGGTGTCATATGTAAGAGATGAATCACTGGGTTCTACTCCTGAAGCCAAGACTAACTGCACTGTATGTTAACTAACATGAATGTAAAAAAATTTATTAAGTAGACTCTACACCTAATGTGGGGCTTGAACTCACGACCCCAAGATCAAGAGCCACATGCTGTACCAGGGGAGCCAGCCAGGCACCCCGTACTCCACCCCTTAATTGTTGATGTTCCTCAGAGTTCCATTCTCTCTCTTCTCATCACTCTTCAAACTCTCCCTGAGCAGTCTCGTCCACTCCCATGGCTTCAATTACTGACAAATCTGTATCTTCAGGCCACACTGACTCCTGATCTCCAAATACATATATATCGAATGTTAATCTCATCTCTCTTGCTCTCAAACCTGCTGCTCCTCTAGTGTTCCTTAATCCCATTGAACAGCATCACATCCACTGAATTGCCAAAGCCAAGAATCTGGGGCGTCGACATGAACTTCCCTCTCCTGTTCACTCTCCTACACTCCATATTCAATAAATAGCTAAGCCCTGTAGGGTTTACCCCCTCATATCTTTTGACTCCTTCTCTTCTTTTTTTTTTTTTTTTTCTCAAGTAAGCTTCACGCCCAGTGCATAGCTGAACACAGGGCTTGAACTCGAGACCCTGGGATGAAGAGCCAGACACTTAGCCTGCTGAGCCACCCAGGCACCCTTCTTGCTCTTCCTTTTAATTTCACCTCCACTTCCCTGGTACAGACTCTGATAATTTTACAATTGGATTGGTAAACCAATTTCCTGTCTCCCTATCTCCATTCATGGCCTGTCCCAAGCCATTGTCCATTCTTCAGAGTGGTCTTTCTGAAATGTAGATCTAATCATGTCGCTCCCCTGCTTAAAATTCTCCATTGGCTCCTCACTGCCTTTAGAATAAAATCTGTCTATAACAACTTTTCCCTGTTTCTTTATGACCACTTCTTCATTCTCTGGAACTCAGCTTAGATAGTCTAGTCTTCACATACAAAGGCTCAGGAGTGGTGAGAGGTAGCCAGAGCCTTTTGTGCTAAATTCAGGAGTTTGGGTTTTATTCCCTCCATTTTCTTGATCTCCCTGTTTCTTCACTGCACTGTATTTTTCTGTGATAGTACTTACGATAGCCCACCATATTGTCTGTTTACCTGTGTGTCTCCTCCATTAGAATAATACTATTTTTTAAAGTTTATTTATTTTGAGAGAGGGAGAGAGAGCATAAGCTGGGGAGGAACAGAGAGAGAGGGAGAGAGAGACAATCCCAAGCAGGCTCTGCACTATCAGTGCAGAGCTGGATGCAGGGCTTAAACTCACGAACCGTGAGATCATGACCTGAGCCAAAATCAAGAGTCAGACACTTAACCAACTGAGCCACTCAGGTGCCCCTAGAATAATACTTTTTAAGGGCAGGGGCCATTCATCTAGGTATCAGAACCTATGTTCCTGGCACATAGTAGATATCTGATAAATGACAATTGAATGAATGAATGGAGGTGGCCAACAAAGGAGAGAACTTGAAGCCTTTCTTTAAGGTGTCATATGAATGCAGTCATCTTTTATCTTGGCCATACCCCAAGCATCACTTCCAGAATTGGAATGATCTGCATAGCAGCCTTAGCTAAAAGCTGTGTCCAGAATGGTCTGGAACAGATCCTGCCACTGAGAAACCATAAAGGTGTGCCACACATGCCAAGCTACTTGATCTGCATCACCCATTGCAGTTACCCACTCTTCCAAGGGAAATGATCCAAGGACCTCAGTCAAGATTCCCCTTGCAGGGAAAGATTAATTTCTGGATTAATAACCTCTTTTTACAAATGACTCCAAAGAACTTCTGCTTCCACCTCCTCACCTCCTCAGCACCAATCACTGCTTTTCAGTTATTTGTAACCCACTGGCTGGGGGGCAATGGGCCTGCATAACTTCAGCTTACTTTAAAGAATGTGCGGGTAAGAATTTTACCTGCCGGGTTGAAAGCTACCAAGGATGTTTCAAAGCACATTGTTGGAGATTTACCAACAAGGTTTCCCAGATTTTTCTTCTCTCGACATGTTACTCCATGTTGAACAACAGGAATTGGTCTTGCTGAATTACTAATGAGGTTGTATCTCAAGACTTGGCTCCATAGTTTTCAATTCATTTCATTAAATATTTGCTAAGTGCCTATTGTGTGCCAGGAACTCTGTTAGGGGCCACGGAAGATGCATAGATGGAGACAGGTCTCACTAGTTGTTTAAATAACCAGCTCTAGGGGGCGCTTGGGTGGCTCAGTTGGTTAAGCATCTGACTCTTGATTTCAGCTCAGGTCAGGATCTCACAGTTCATGGGATCAAGCCCCACATGGAGTTCTGCATTAACAGCGCTCTCCCTCTTTGCCCCCACCCCCAACTCGTGCTCTCTCTTTCTCTCAAAATAAATAAATAACCAGCTCGAATATAAGATAGTGACATAAGTGTTAAACAGAGGTATAAGCAACATGTTGTGGGAACACAGGTGAAAAAAGGAAGGGAGATGGGAACTCATGTTTTCTACACACCTATCTATGATGGCAACTCTTGTCACAGATATTTTCATGGAGAGTATTTCTCACTAGGGAAATCTGAAAAGCCTTCATGCCCTAGGACATTTGAGTTGGGCCTTGAGTAAGAATTTGACAGGAGGGCAGTGCCTGGGTGGCTCATTTGGTTGAACATCCAACTTTGGCTCAGGTCATGAGGTCACGGTTCATAGGTTCGAGCCCCGCATCAGGCTCTGTGCTGACAGCTCAGAGCCTGGAGCCTACTTCAGATTCTGTGTCTTCCTCTCTCTCTTCCTCTCCCCCACTCATTCTCTGTCTCTCTTTCTCTCAAAAATAAATAAGCATTTAAAAAAATTTTAAAAAAAGAATTCAACAGGAGGAAAATCAAAGCAAGGACACTCAAAGTTCAGAGAACAATATGTAAAAAGACAACAGGGCGTGAAAGTACATGAGCTGTTCAAGGATCATAGAGTATTGGCATGACCGGGCCATTTGGTATAAGATAGTGTGGGTCAATGAAGCATGACAAGGTTGGCTGAGACCAGATTTTGGAAGAGTTTTGATGTGTAGCTTGGACATTTGAATTTTATTTAGTAGGCAACAAAGAATCATTAAAAGCTTTTTAATGAGGGGGATGACAAGATGGAAATGATGCTTTAGGAAATGGTGGAAATGATGCCAATTAACTTGGCAGAAGGAACTGGGGATAGTGTAGACAAGAGGTTGCAAGAGTAGGTAGAGATGACTATGTCAATGATCCAGGCATGAAGTAATAAATACCTTATCTAGGGAGGTGGCAGTAGTGACGGATCCAGTAGGGTTACAAGAGGCAATATGGTGTAGTACAAAGTGCACTAGACTGGGGCTTCATTCACCCTGGGTTCCAGTCCTGACTCTTCTTTGCAGACTATGGGGATTTATTTTTCATGGATTCAAATTTCTTTTCTGAAAAAGGTGAAATTCGGGGAAATCAGTATCATTGAGGTCTCTTACGGTTCTAATGGCCTCTGGTTCAGACTAAGTCACTTACCCAAGATCACAGAGCCGGGATTTGGTCCCAGGTAGTTTTGTCCCTAGTGGCAGTGTGCTTAACCATTGGACTACATGGACATTTATAGAGGACTAACCATTCAGATTTAGTAAGTGGTTAGCTGACTAGGAGAATGAAGGTGCCATTAATAGGATAGTGGAGTCAAAGAAAGACTCCTTGTCTCCTTGTGGAGAACGATTATGTTTCAGATATGCTGAGTGTGAAGTATTAATGGAACCCCTAGTTAACTGTTGTAAGGGTGGAATAGCAGCTCTGGAGAGAGGCAGGGTAGAAGATTTCAGTTTGGCAATCAAAAACCTGAAGGCAATCCTGAAAGCTAGACAAACAGACGAGTTTATAGAAAGAGAAAGTGAGTATGGGAGAGTAGAGAGCAAAGAACTGTGGGAAGTGAGAAAAGCGGGGAGAAGACAAGGAAGGAACAAGTGAGTGTGAATCTTGAATAAGCTACTTCCATTATCTGTCTCTTTAGTGTCCTCATTTGTAAAATGAAGGGGTTGGAGCCAGTAAGCTACAAGGCTTTTAGCTGAGGCACCCCATGCATAATCAGAGAAGACAGAAGAGAACAGAATGCCATGGAAACCGAAGACAGTTTCTTTAAATTAAAAAAAAAAAAGTTTATTTATTTTGAGAGAGAGAGAGAGCATGAGCAGGGGAGGGGCAGAGAAAGAGGGGGGCAGAAGATCCAAAGTGGGTTCTGCACTGACAGCAGAGAGCACGATGTGTGGCTTGAACTCACGAACCGTAAGATCGTGACCTGAGCTGAAGTCGGAAGCTTAGCTGACTGAGCCACCCAGGTGCCCCCTGAAGAAGACAGTTTCTAAAAGAAAGCTTGAAGAGGTCACTTGCATCCAATGCTACAGCACTGTCAGGGACTGAGGACTTATATGGAGCCACTTTTTTGGTGATTTGAAGATCCTCTCCAAGGTAAGGCCCTCTCCCTCCCTCTAGTGCTACGGATTTTCTGGACCCTTTCTTCTACCTCTTCTAAATATGACTATTCTGCAAAATTCCATTCTCTGCCCTTCACAGAGGCTCAGTCACTCTCTGAGATCAACTGTTATCTCTACAAGGTGAGTCAGAAACCTCTGGCTTAATTTTCCTTTTGCACTTCAGTTCACATTTCCCACTGCCTATTGGATATTTCCATCAGTTACTGAAATTTAGCTTGCCGTAAAAGTAATAATACTAAAAATAATAGCTAACACTTATTGAGCATTTACTCTGTTTTGTCCTATATGGTAGGTAGTTTATCATCCCCATTTTGCAGATGAAAAGGCTGAGGCTCAGTGATGTTAAATAACGTGTTTAAGGTCACACAACTGGAATATTGTAGAGCCAGGATTCCTCCTGATTCCAGAACACAAGAGCTTAGCAATTTCACCATGATCAGCCTAAAATCAAGTCACCATTTTTATTTCCTAAATGAGCTCAACTGCCTTACTTCCCTATTTCTGCTTCATTCTCCTCCAACATCTTGACTCTCTTTTAGAATGGGTTCTCATCCTCTTGTGCTCAATTATGGAACTTTCTCAGCTGGTCTCCCCACTTGCAGTTTTACCCTTCCAATTCTGGACACGTGACTGATCTAGCTTTAAGAAATTCGGAAGACTTCCCATTATCTATGTTAAAGTCCAAACTTGCTAACATGGCTAAAAGACCCCCTTTACAGTCCAACCCTGCACTGTATCTGAACTGAACCCCTAGGCATCACCAAACATGACAGAGGCATTTATATCTGCAAGCCTTTGCTCACGTGTCCCTCCACCTGGAACACCCTCCCTACCCTTCACCAGGAGAACTTCCACTAGTCTTTCTTTCTTGTTTTAAAAAACCTGTGTGTTATGTATATATATATATATATATATATACACACACACACACACACACACACACACACACACACATAGTGTTTATTTTTGAGAGAGAGACAGAGTGTGAGAGGGGGGAAGGGCAGAGAGAGAGGGGGAGACACAGAATCCGAAGCAGGCCCCAGGCTCCAAGCTGTCAGCACAGAGTCCAACCTGGGGCTCAAACCCGCAAACCGTGAGATCAAGACCTGAGCCAAAGTCAGATGCTGAGTCACCCAGGCGCCCCCTGTGTTTTTTTTTAAGTGTATTTATTTATTTTGAGAGAGAGATCAAAAGAGCACACGAGCTGCGGGTGGGGGGTAGGATGATGAGAGGGAGAGAGAGAATTCCAAGCAGGTTCTGCACCAGCAGTGTAGAGCCCCACGTGGGGCTTGATCTCAGGAACTGTGAGATCATGACTTGAGCCGAAACCAAGAGTTGGACACTTAACCAACTGAGCCACCCAGGTGCCCCTCCATTACTCTTTCAAATCCCAACTTTAATATCATTTCCTCTGTCAAGACTTCTCAGATTCCCAACCCTTTCTTCTGAGAGAAATTATGCCCCCTCCTCTGTGCTCCCAGACAGTGATCATTTCTGGATATAATGATGTCCATCATAAGCACATTAAGCTGAGGTGAATGAATTCACCTGAAGATATATATATATATATATATATATATATATATATATATATAGTGAGAGAGAGAAAAATATTTAAACAGTCCAGATCCCACCTCTGTTCCCCACACCAACTATTCCCAATTAATAAATATGTACCCTCTGGATGCCTGGCAGGCTCAGTCGCTAGAGCATCTGATGCTGGATCTGCAGGTCACAAGTTCAAGCTTCACGTTGGGTATAGAGATTACTTAAAAAAAATAAATAAACATGCACCCTGTAGTGAGGTACATAGGAAATGTGGATCTACTGTTTTTTCCTAATTGATCTCCAGCCCCATGGGAATCTCATGACACCAGCTGGGGCTCGAATTTATGGATTTTTTTTCAACAACATGGGTCCTAACTGCATTTCCATGACTCAACTAGGACTCAACTCATGAAATAGCAATCTATCACAATTTGATTGTGTGGAATTTCTTGAGAGATATGTTGGTGTCCAGAATGACATCTTCTTCACAGGTTTTTTGGGGGTGAGGAGGGTGAGTTAAACTGTTGTTTCTTGTGAATTTAAACTGTTAAATTCCTTAAAGGCAATTTAAAGGAAAATGTTGATTAAATAATAGTACAAGTGGTCACATGGATATGACAAAAATTTTGAAGGTCATTCTTGAATGACTATAGTTTGGGAAATACTGCCACTCATGTGAGAACTGGGCTATTTTATGTCCTTGGAGGGTCTAGCAAGACACTCTTGCACTGACTGGCAGAAATGATTACATTATAATCTAATGGGTTTATGGAGGGTGGATTCCTGGTCCTGACTTGCTGGTCTCTAGTAGAGGGCTGAGGTAGCCTATGCCAAGAGGCAGGTACGTGGGCAGGCCCATCAGGAAAAGCTGGGTTGGGGCAAGGACTGAGGCAAGGACAGAGCAGCCCTGACCTTTGTAGCTCTAGATCTGTTTCTAATGGCCTTTTAAACATCTCATGGATGTTCCTCAGCACCTCTATTGTTATGTTGGAGTCAGCTTGTACTTACAACTGATCGTTGTTAGTTAGTAGGCTTTGCGCCCAGCATGGCGCCCAATGAGGGGCTTGAACTCACCACCCTGATATCAAAACCTGAGTTGAGATCAAGAGTTGGACACTTAACTGACTGAGCCACCCAGGAGCCCCTGTTAATTTTTTTTAAAGACTTAGGTTTTTTTAGAGGTGTTTTAGGTTCAAGTAAAATTGAGAGGAAGGCACAGAGATTTCTCATGTACCCCTGCCCCCATGCATGATGGCCTACTCCATTATCAATATCCCCTACCAGAGTGGTACCTTTGCTATAATTAATGAACTTACACTAACACATCATAATCACTCAAAATCCATAGTTTACCTTAGGATTCACTCTTGGCTTGGTACATTCTATGGGTTTAGACAAATGTATAATGACATATATCCACGATTATAGTGTCATCCTGAGTATTTTCACTGTCCTCCAAATCCTTTGTGTCCTGCCTCTTCGTCGCTCCCCTAACCCCCAACCCCTGGCAACCACTGATCTTTTTACTGTCTCCATAGTTCTGCCTTTTCCAGAATGTTATATAGTCAGAATCATACAGTATGTAGCCTTTTCAGGTTGGCTTTTTTCACTTAGTAATATGCATTAACGTTTCCTCCATGTCTTTTCTTGTCTTGATAGCTCATTTCTTTTTAGCAATGAATAATATTCCATTATTTGGATGTACCATAGCTTATCCATTTACCTACTGAAGGATATCTTGGTTGCTTCCAAGTTTTTGCAATTATGAATAAAGCTGCTGTAAACATCTTTGTGCAGGTTTTTTAGTGGACGTAAGTTTTTACCTTTTTTGGGTTGAAAGGAATGTAATTTCTGGATCATATGGTAAGAATATGTGCAGTTTTATAAGCAATCACCAGACTGTCTTCCAAAGTGTCTTGCATTTTGCATGCCCACCAGCAATGTATAACAGTTCCTGTTGCTCGATATTCTCCCCACCATTTGGTGTTGTCAGTGCTCTGGATTTGGGGCATTCTACTAAGTGTGTGGTGATATCCCATTGCATTTCCCTGATGGCCTATGATGTGGAGCATACTTTCACGTGCTTATTTGCCATTTATATATCTTCTTTAATGAGGTATCTGTTAAGGTCTTTGGCCCATCTTAAAATCAGGTTGTTTGTTGTCTTCTTATTCAGTTTTAAGAATTCTTTGTATACTTTGGATAAGAGTTCTTTATCAGATGTGTCTTTTGCAAATATTTTCTCCCAGTCTGTGGCTTCTGTTCTCATTCTCTTGGCATTGTCTTTCACTGAGCGGTTTTTAAAATTTAAGCTTATCAACTCTTACTTTCATGGATCGTGCCTTTGCTGTTGTATCTAAAAAGTCATTGCCGGGGCGCCTGGGTGGCTCAGTCGGTTAAGCGGCTGACTTCGGCTCAGGTCATGATCTTGCGGTCCGCGAGTTCGAGCCCCGCGTCGGGCTCTGGGCTGATGGCTCAGAGCCTGGAGCCTGCTTCCGATTCTGTGTCTCCCTCTCTCTCTGCCCCTCCCCCATTCATGCTCTGTCTCTCTCTGTCCCAAAAATAAATAAACGTTAAAAAAAAAATTAAAAAAAAAAAAAAGTCATTGCCATGCCCAAGGTCATCTGGTTTTCTTCTATGTTATCTCCTAAGAGCTTTATACTTTTGTGTGTTATACATTTAGTTCTATGATCCATTATGAGTTAAATTTTGTGAAGGGTGTAATGTCTGTTTCTAGATTTTTTTTTTTTTTTGCATAAAGATATTCAGTTGTTCCAGCACCATTCATTGAAAACACTATCTTTGCTCCATTGTATTGCCTTTGTTCCTGTGTCAAAGGTCAGTTGACTGTATTTATGTGGGTCTATTTCTGGGCTTTCTATTCTGTTCCATTGATCTCTTTGTCTATCTTTTGCCAATGCAACAAGTCTTGATTACTGTAGCTTTATAGTAAGTCTTGATGTTGGGTAGTGTCAGTCCTCCAAATTTGTTATTCTTCAATATTGTGTTAGCTATTCTAGATCTTTTGCCTCTCCATATAAACTCCATTAAAATCAGCTTGCTGATATCCACAAAATAACTTGCAGGGATTTTGAGTGACATTGCTTTGAATCTCTGGACCAAGTGGGAAAGAACTGGCACCTTTATGATATTGAGTCTTCCAGTCCATGAGCACGGAGTATCTATTTAATTCTTCTATGCTTTTGTTTATCAGAGTTTTGTAGTTTTCCGCATATAGATCTTGCACATATTTTGTTAGATTTATATCTAAGTATTTCAGTGGGGGGAGTGCTGATGTAAATTAGTATTGTGTTTCTAATATCAAGTATCTCTTGTTTGTTATTTGTATTTAGGAAAGCAATTGACTTTTCTATATTAACCTCATATCATGCAACCTTGCTATTAGTTCCAGGAGTTTTTTTTTGTCAGTTCTTTCAGATTTCATAGACAATCATGTCATTTGCAAACAAAGACACTTTTATTTATTCCTCTTCAATCTGTACAACTTTTGTTTTCCTTTCTTGTCTCATGTGCATTAGTTAGATCTTCCACTACAATGTTGAAAGGAGCGGTGTGAGGGGGACATCCTTGCCTTATTCCTGATCTTAATGGGAAAATTTTGGGTTTCTCACCATTAAGTATGATGTTAGCTGTAGTTTTTATTTTTAGATATTATTTGTCAATTAGAGGAAATTTCCTTCTATTTCTAGTTTATGGAGAGTTTTTTTTATTTTTTTTATTATTTTTTTTATTTTTTATTTTTTAATGTATGAAATTTACTGTCAAATTGGTTTCCATATAACACCCAGTGCTCATCCCAAAAGGTGCCCTCCTCAATACCCATCACCCACCCTGCCCTCCCTCCCACCCCCCATCAACCCTCAGTTTGTTCTCAGTTTTTAACAGTCTCTTATGCTTTGGCTCATGGAGAGTTTTTTTTTATCATGAATGAGTGTTGGTTCTTATCAAATGCTTTTTCTGCATCAATTGATATGATCATGTGATTTTTCTTTGTTAACCTATTGATGTGATTGATTACATTAATTGATTTTTGAATGTTGTACCAGCCTTGCATGCCTGGAATAAACCCCACTTGATCATGGCGTATAATTCTCTTTATACATTGTTGGAGTTGATTTGCTAATATTCTGTTGAGGATTTTTGGATCTATGTTTATGAGAGATATTGGTCTGTAGTTTTCTTGTAATGTCTTTGTCTGGTTTGGGTATTAGGGTAATGCTAGCCTCATAGAATGAGTGAGGAAGTATTCCTTTTGCTTCTATACTCTCAAAGAGATTATAGAGAATTGATATAATTTTGTCCTTAAATGTTTGGTAGAATTCACCAAACTAGTGAGTCCCTCTAGGTCTTGTGCTTTCTGTTTTGGAAAGGTTATTGATTCAATTTCATTAATAGATATAGGCCTATTCAGTTTTCTATTTCTTCTTGTGTGAGTTTCAGCTATTTGTGTGTTTCAAGGAATTGGTCCATTTCATCTATGTTATCAAATTTGTGGGCATAGAGTTGTCCGTGGTATCCCATTACTCATTACCCTTTTAATGTTCGTGGATCTGTAGTGATTACCCTTCTTTTCATTTATGATATTAGTAATTTGTGCCTTTATCCTTTTTTTCCCCTTCTGTTAGCCTGGCTAGAGGCTTATCAATTGTATTGATCATTTCAAAGACTCAGCTTTTGTGTCACTGATTTTTTTCCATTGATTTCCTGTTTGCAATGTCTTTGATTTCTGCTCTAATTCTTATTTTTCTTCTGCTTACTTTGGATTCAATTTACTCTTTTTTTTTCTAGTTTCCTAAGGTGGAAACTTAGATTATTGATTTTAGATCTTCCTTCTTTTCTAACATGGGCATTGAATGCTATAAATTTTTTTCTAGGTACTGCTTTTGTTGCATCTTACACACTCCAATGAGGTTTTATATTAATTTTAATTTAGTTCAAAATATTTAAAATTTTGTCTTGAAGTTTCTTCTTTGCCCATGTGTTATTTAATACTGTGTTATTTAATCTCCATGTATTTTGGATTTTTCAATTATTTTTCTGTTATTGATTTCTATTGTATTTTATTTTTTTAAGTTTATTTATTTATTTTGAGAGATAGAGAGAGCATGAGCAGGGGAAGGGCAGAGAGAGAGAATCCCAAGCAGGCACAGGTTCTGCACTGTTGGTGCAGAGCCTGATGTGGGGCTCAAACTCACGAGCCATGAGATCATGACATGAGCTGAAGTCGGATGCTTAACCAACTGAGCCACCCAGGTGCCCGTTGATTTCTATAATTCCATTGTGGTCTGAGAGCAGCCACTGTGTGATTTCTATTCTTTTGAATTTGTTAAAGTGTTTTTTTTTTTTTGCCCTAAATGTGAATGTCCCAGTGAATATTCCATATGAGCTTGAGAAGAATGTATATTCTGCTGTTGTTGGACAAGTAGTCTATGGATGTCGATTGTATCCAGTTGATTGATGATGCTGGTGAATTCAACTATGTCCTTACTGATTTTCTGCCTACTGGATCTGTCCACTTCTGATAGAGGGGTGTTGAAGTCTCCAACTATAATAGTGGATTCATCTATTTCTCCTTGAAGTTTTATCAAATCTTGACTCACATAATGATAAGGAAGACTTTTTCAAGATAGGAGAGAAAGATTGGACTTAACCCTGAATACATAAAATGACAAGTGGGGATTTATAGCCAATGAGAAGAAAGAAGGGGTCAGTGGGTGGAAAATTACCAAGAGGAGATGTCAAGGATGGAGGGTTCTTGTTAAATTCACCTAACAGTCTTGCTAGAGGCAAGCCAAAGACTTGCACGTCAAGTGTAGGCACTGAAGAACTTGATCAGATATCAAGGGTGGGAGAATGACGTAGCAGGAGTCTTTGCTAAGACTGGGTTGCGAAGGCCAAAGACAGAATGAGGGCCATGGTTGAGGTCTAGTGAAGAGAGGACTCACAGGAGCCTAAAGTGTGGTCAAGGAGAGAGTCTTTGTCAATCCTACTGTTCAAAGAAAGAAGAAATATTCTTCTTTCCTGTAAATAGTTTAAATCCAGGGGCGTCTGGCTGGCTCAGTCGGTAGAGCCTGTGACTTCTGATCTCAGGGTCATGAGTTTGAGCCCCACATTGGGCGTGGAGTCTACTTTAAAAAAAATGTAAGTCCATTTAAATTTTTTATTCATTAAGGACCAGTTGAGATTTGGTAGTAGAAGATATTTGTTGGATGGTGTGAACTGTCAGGCATTTAATAAGGGGAATTTCTACAAAAACAAAAGAAAAACAAAGATTAATGGTTACAGAAGACTATAAATCCAGTTCCTGAGTCTGGAGGGCAGCTAATCAAGAAAATTTGTAGGCACTGGGCTCAGAGCATCTTTCAATGGTGGAACGAGGACAACAGTGGCAATCTGACAGATTTCCTGGTTTACAGTTTGCAGGGTTATTTCCTGGAGGAGAGCATGGAAGATGCAGATCTTCCAGTGAACGTCCTGCATGGCCCACACAGCAGCAGGCACAAAGGTTGTCCATATGTGATCTGCTGTGGTGATGCCTCCTTTGAAGTTTATATCAAGTTGTCCAGCTTCGGCTTATAGGGCTTCTTTAGATCCAGGGAGTAGGCCAGCTACAAGACAACCTGGAGTCCCAAGAACGTTCTGGGCAGTCAAGTTTCAGTTCTCACTGGCACCAAGTCAGGAGAGTGGGAAAAAAATTGGAAATGCCAGCTTGGAGAGTTATAGCCATATATTGAAGGAAACTAAAAGAATTAAGACTTGGTAAGGACTGGGGTGCCTGGGTGGCTTAGTCAGTTAAAACATCAGACTCTTGACTTCGGCTCAGGTCATGATCTCACAGTTGGTGAGATCAAGCCCCTTGTAGGCATGTCCTCGGGGTGTGCGCTGACAGTGCAGAGACTGCTTGAGATTCTCTCCCCCTCTCTCTGCACCGCCCCCCCCGCCACAGGCTCATATGCACAGACTCTCTTCTCTCGCTCAAAATAAATAAATAAACATTAAAAAAAAGAATTAGTAAGGACTGACATACAGTGTGTAAGACAATAAGATCCAGTCCAATTCACAGATAGATAACAAAGTAGTAAGTAAAATGAGTTACCAAGAGTGGAAAAACAGCTCAAAGACAATAAATGGGAGTAGAATCTAATAAGCCACAAAGGTATGCTATAGTTTTTGATTGAGACATAAAATTTCTCTCTATAGTCACCCCACCTTTTTTATTCTTGCTTTCATAATGAATCTGATCTTGTTAGACTTGGCCTGATTATTAGCATAATGCGGCAAGAAATAGGCCTTTTTAAGTTTTCTTTGCTGGAGCATCTCATAAGGAATCTCACATTAGACCTTTAAAAGCCTTCTGGAGGCTCGGAAGCCAAGCCAAGAACTTGCCACCAGATTTCACCTGCAATACCTATAGATTTGGGCAAAATCATCTCTTCTTGAGATTCCTCCTCCCAAATAGCCTAAGATTCCTGGGTCTGCCAGAAAGTGCCCCCCCCCCTTACTCACCTGTAAGGCTGGCAACACTGTTAGCCAGGTACCAGGCAGTTTTCCCAAGACGACTTTGTAAGCTTTGGTTCCATAAAGTGAACCTTAGTTCCTTAAAACTGGCCATATCTGATTCTGTGCACATCATTCTCAAATATGACATTCCAATAAAAGTTTTGGTTATATAGGCAATGTTTCCAATTATGTCTTATTACGAAGAGGACAGAGTCTTATTGAACTTATGCAAATAATTATACTGCCACGGAAAATAAAAATACTCAGTAAGAGCAGAGCCTGGGTGGCTAAGCATCGGCTAAGCATCCGACTCTTGATTTCAGCTCAGGTCATGATCTCATGGTTTGTGAGTTGAGCCCTGCGTCGTGCTCTGTGCTGACAGTGAGGAGCCTGCTTGGGATTCTGTCTCCCTCTCTTTCTGCCCCTCCCCCTGCTCTCGCGTGCACACTTGCTTCCTCAAAAATCAATAAACATTAAAAAAATAGTGAGAGATTTCAAATTCTGGAGAGATTAGTTAGGGAGAAAAGATAAGTGTTTCATTGCTGTTCACAAAAGAATAATCTTACTAGTTGTTACGACTATAGATACATTAAAAGAAAAGAGAAAAGCGTTCTTAAAACCAGCAGCAATATTCCAAACCAAAGCCATAATTATCCTTCAGCAGTTCCCTCAGTCCCATGGAATTCATTCTTGCTCTGCTTGATCTTGAGTTGGCAGTTTTATGAACCCATTAGCTTCTCCACTGGCGTGCTAAAAATCTTGACTCAGTCCAGTGGTGTGGTCTCCAAATCATTTAAGCAATGCCATCAGAAGCCTGTGCCCCAGTCTACCTGGCACAGTCCTTTCCATGGGTCTCTGAGACTGCTAAATTTTCAGGAGTTTTGTGAATGGGTGACCATCACATTGGTAAACTTGAAGTTGACCAGGGTGGTCATATTTACACCACAGTAACCAATAAATAAAGTCTCTCTCCACCAGCCAGACCTGGTACTTAAACATTTACCAGAACACCACTGACCACTTCCAACTCAACATGTCCCAAACTGAACTTCCTACCTCTTCCCATAAAACCTGCTTCTCATCCTAAACTCCCAATCTCTTTGTGAATGATGTCACCATAGACCTAGTTGTCAAACAAGAAATCTCGAGTTGTCCCTGGTTCCTTTATCCTGGTCACTCACCCTGTCAATCACTTCTGACTCTTGTCAACTCTCCCTAGGGAATGTTTTCCTGAACTAATCCTCTTTGTCATTATCTTAGTTCACACTCCCATCATCTCTTGCCTTCACGATGGCAATAACCTTTTGAGTGACCTTCTTAACCCCAGTGTATCTGGATGTTATTTTCCCTGTAATCTTCCGAAAACACCCCAGTGCAAGCCAGTCACTTGCCGACATAAAGACTATAGGTGGTGGGGCACCTGGGCGGCTCAGTCGGTTGTCAGACTCTTGGTTTCAGGTCAGGTCATGATCTCACAGTTCGTGGGATTGAGCTACGCATCGGGCTCTGTGCTGACAGTACGGGGCCTGCTTGGGATTCTCTCTCTCTCTCTCTCTCTGCCCTTCCCCTCCTCCTGCTCTCTCACAATAAATAAATAAACTTCAAAAAAAGACTATAGGTGGCTCTCCTTTACCTGTGGGAGCATGTCCAGGACCTTCAGCAGCACCCACAAAAGCCTGTATAATGTGGCCACGAGTCTTCTTCAGACTCATATTCCCACCTCTCCCTACCATATACCCCATGGTCCAGTTTGAATTACTCATTGCTCCCTAAATGTGGTCTACTCTTTCAAAACTTTGTTTTGGTCTGTGTTATTCCTTCTGTGTGAATTCTTCCCCACCACTCAGAGCCTGGGAAATTTCTCCTCTTCTTTAAAGATCCAGCTCAGAGCTAATATCATTTGGGAACTCTCCCAAGAAAAGTTAGTCTCCTCCCCCCACCACATACACAGTCTGTGCCTCTAATATAGAACTAATCACACAGTGTTGTCACTACCTGTTTTAAAGATACATAAAGACACTATACTGTGTCTTACCCCAGAGACTAGCACAGCACTTGCAACATGGTGAGAGCACCAAAAATGTTGAAAAAAGAGACGGGAAGGTGAATGAATGGAGTTGATTCCTATCTCTGATAACTGGAATGTTTCCTGATCTGTTGTATAAAAGCCCCTACCTTAAGCCCCTACTCTGGTGCCCCAGCTTCTTATTCCTACCTTGGTGCCCTGCGTGGCACCTTAGTCTTCACAAAAGTACTTCTTTATCTAGCTCTTGCCAGACCTTTTGATGGCTGGCCTCCTGCTCTGGAAGCCCAGGCCCCACGGCATAGCCTCCTGGCTGTCAACCACCTGCCTGCCTGGGCTTCCTTCTAGTGTGTGCTGCATCCCAGATGCTTGCTCTACCTGCCTGTCTAAATGGCTGGCTGGGGTCCCTGCTGCTGCTCCTGGAATCTTCTGCTTTTCCCTAATCTGCTCTCAAAGTTCTGGTCATCTCTGTTCTCCCTTCCCCTGCCACCAAAGGAGTCCCATTTTTACTCGCTGATTAAGTAGAGCACCCAATTAAATTCATGGGCTCCAGACAGTAACTGCCTAGATTCAGATCTCACCTCCTCTGCTTATAGCCAGCCAGTTGTGTGATCTCGGGGCAAGTCACTTCAGCTCTTGGAACCACAGTTGGCTCATTTGCAAAATGGGCATGATAATGATAGCTACACCATCAGGTCAATGTGAGATTTAAAAAGGTTGATGTGGTCAACACAGTACCTGGCATATAGTAAATAGTCAACAGCAGCTTGCTGTCATTATTATTTTTATCTTTCCAGTATCTAGGACAGAGTTGGCACTCAGAAACGTGTGTTGAGAGGGGAGGAGGAGAAAGAATAACAATCACTGGCTATTCAAGTTTTCCTGATTAAAGTCACCTCCATCTGCTAATTTCACTCCTACCTCAGGATGTAAATACATTATGACCATTTGGTTCTGTCACTCAGCTGAAGTCCCACCTCCTCTAGGAATCCTTTGCAGTTGAGAGCCAATAGCTTCGTTCATTCCAATCTGCCTGGACCTAAAACTCTCACAATTGCTCACTCCTACTATTCCCTGCAATTACACGCATTTATCCTGATTCCTTAGCCCCCAGTTGCGATGACCCCAGGTGCATCCGTGGGGTGTATCTCTGCACTATACATATTACACTACATCTTTGCCCACTTCTCCCTCCCCCACGTGTATGTGCTTTCTGCATTTTCGGTGTCAGTCAGCCCTTGTTGGCACTGACTGTCAGGGCAGGGACTCTGTGTAAACCATGGAGAACAGACAGAGCCTTGGACAGCGAAATGCACCAGAATTGCTCTGTGATGGAGAGAAGGTGGAAGCAGAAGGTGGGGAGGGGACAAGATTTGCGTCTCCACTTACTTTTCACCCCAGCAGGGGTAGAAAGCAAGCCGCCTCTTTCCTGCTCTGTTGGCTACATTCCTCTCAGAGGCCAGAGGGGCAAGCCTGGACAATGCAAATGAGCTGTGGATGAGACTTAGCCAAGGGGCCTCCAAAGGGAGAGCAGAGGGGCTGGCTAGGAGGGACTAGAAAAGGAAGGTGACTGCCTATTTCTCAGCACCTTCTTTGTTTCCTCAAGCGGAGAGCTACTTCTTTTCTCCTGAAGACACAATAACAAAGTGCAAAAGCTCCCTCTCAATAGATGCCCGAGTCCGAGAGCACTCTGCACACTGGGTGGTCCCTGAGTCTCTAGCCTTTGGTCTGATACTCAGACTCCCAGGAGTTTGTTGTGCACCCACTATGCACAGAGCCCTATACAAGGCAGTGTAAAGCCTAGGCGGAACTGGAAGCTTTCACTCACAGGCTTTAGCTGTGGCATAAGAGACACACAGCAGAGAAGTGGTGATGACTGTGTGAGCATGAAAGAACAATTGAGCCTACAAGCGCCCAAAGGGGACCCATTTAGCCAGTTCCTTGCCAGCTTCCTGCTATAGATCTACTGGCTTCACTTGGCCTTACCCAGGAAAGTGTGCTGTGAAGACGTGCACGGGCACAGCGTGGCTAGGGCCCCTTGCCCAGGTTAAAGTCCATTCATGCACCTGTTCAAGTGGACTGGGTCCAGGACAGCTTCTTGGTTCAGTCTCAGCCCCTACTTGTCCTTGCGTCCCCGCTTCCCTCTCCCCACTCATGAAGGACTCATGGTCTGTCTCCTCTTTAGGGCGGTGGTCTCCAGCAAAGTTGCCATAGGTGCCCAGTACAGATGCCCAAGACCCATAGAAATGTCTGAAAACTCCCAATCCCAATTGTGCCTCCCTCGGTGAGGCCCGCCGTTGGAGCGGAGCAGCTTGACCTTTGCTGGGAACTCAGAGCTACCCGGGGCTCGGAATTGAATGAGAACAGAGGCAGAAGCCCTGCTGGCGTTTCTCTCTCACCCACCCCCGGCGTGTGAAAGAAAAAGCTGAAGGAGCAGTGACGGGTTAAGCTCCTTATAAGGAAATGAACCTCCTCTTTCCTGTACGGCGATCGTTTTTGTGCTCCTATATGTTTCAAGGACCCTGCAAAAACTATGCCCGATAGGATTCGCCAAAACCATTCCCCAGGGGTTTGAGGGCCAACTAGGAGCCGAGGAAGCAGGGACGGGCGGGGCGGGGCTAAGGAAGGCGACTGAGCGAAGATTTTGAGGGATGAGTCATCAAAAAGAAGCTGGGAAAGAGAGCGGAACTAGTAATCTGAGCTGGGAAGGAGACGAGCGTTCATTAGTCGCAGATCGTGTCAATCACGTCCACTCCACAAATGACCTGAGAGCCTTCTGGGCCTCTCAGACCGGAAAAAAGGGTCTCGGTGGGCGGTCTAACGGCTTTGAAATCGGAAAAGACCGAGCGCCAGTGGCCGGCCCCGGAGTCTGATAGCACAGGCAGGCTTCTCAGAAAGATGGCGTTTGCCATCAAGGTCACATAGCCGCTTTAAGGGACTAGACGAAATACTAGCTGAGAATAATAGGGACGGCCCCCGTAGGATCCAGATTTTCAGAAGCAGGCTCAAATCAGAACATTTTCCCTATGAGACCCAGAAGCACACTTTTTTTTGTCAGAACACACGTCCTATGAAACAGCAAAACAGTATGTGAAGGGGTGGAATTTCACTGGGGCTCTTCTCTCTCAAGGAGCAGGCAATGGTCGGGGAGCCCAGGGGCCAAGGTGACTGCAGAACCAGAAGGCAGCACCTATGGTTTAACCTGGGACCGCCAATCTCACCAGATCCACGTTAAGCTAAAGGCTAGGCAACTTGGTCTAACTTCTGACCTCTCACCTGTTTTGAAAGGTTGCCTTGTACATTGCACCAGAGAAGGTCACGTACCGTTAGGCTTTAGTTGATCCAGGATAGGATGAGAAATGTGAGTTACCTCATAAACTCATTTGTTTGTATGTGCTTTTGTTCATATTCTTAGCCCTTCGTCTCCTAGCACACGTTACTTTTGAAAAGTGGCAACCCTGTTACTGAACTACGGGATAAAAAGGGATTTGGCCCAACTTCTTGGCCTGTCCAGATAGGGGGCCTCCGCTCCTGCCGCCCTGTATTGTAGACACCAGGGAAGAGTGGGGCATGTAAAAGTAGTGATCCAAGAATGGAATCACTCCAATCTGAGTCCTTCCTTTTGCACTTAAGCCGTTTTCATGCTCCCGTCCACAATGCACACTCCAAACCGAGAGCTGGCCCGGGACTCATCAGCACTCAGAAGAGCCTGAAAAGGCAATGTCTGAGAGGGTAGTGCACAACAGAAAATAAGACTTCAAGGGTACCTGAGAATAGAGGCAGTGGTGTGTGTGTGTGTGTGTGTGTGTGGGCGGGTGTGGGGGGGGGAATTAGCCTTTTCACTAGCTCAGTCTTGTGCTTACTCAGCTCTGGCCATCCCAATTCAAGCCACCCCCTCAGTCTACCCTCTACTGTTGTCCCATTGTGAGGCATCCTCAGACCAATCTGCTTTTAGTTTGATTGATGGCTTTGAATCTATTCAAGAATGGGGCTTGAGGGGAAAAGGGGCCACCATGTATTCCATTCTGTGAGGCCCTTGGCTCTCCCTCCCCTAGCCTTGCGGAGAGAAGGGCTGAAGGAATGCTAAGTGTGGCCTCAGGAGTGGATTTCTTTTTGGGCTCATTCTAGAAGAGCTCAGGAGGAAACAAAGCTTAAACCCCAGCTCACGGAGGGAACAGACCCTTTTACTATGACTCCCTTGGCCGCCCTGGGGACACACAACTATTTCTCATGGTCAAGTCTGAAAGAGAGCTTCTATCATCTGTCACAGATATTCAAGCCATCAGGAGAGTGTGTGTGAGTGAGTGGTGGGTGGAGGGGGTGGGGACATGGCAAACAATCCTCTAGAACTTGGTGGGAGGAGGGAATACACATTCCCAGGGGTACTCTGAGGAAAAAAACTTTGGTGGCAGAGGAAAGGATGGTTATGAGGCCTGGTGTAGCACTTTTCTTTTTTCTCTGGTATTTTCCCTTACCCAGACCCCAGAGTGCCCCCTAAGTGAAGGAAGCCAGCCCTATGCCTAGTAGCTGGGCGGCAGGCAGCTCGGTGCTCCAAACATGGGAAGGTGGCTGCGGCAGCAGCATGCTATATCCCATCTCTGACACCAGGTGGCACCAAATTACAACCATAACTCCAAAGAAACCAGGAAATGGACCTTGAGAGCCCTTGAACTATTTTCCTCTCCCTCCCTGCTCCCCACATGGAATTGAAGAAAAAGAAGAAGCCTTTTGGATATGGTGGAGAACTCTGCCTCAGCAAAAACGCTTGAATCCTTGAGCTAGAGCCACTTCCAGCTAAAGATTCCTAGGATTTAAATGTGGCCTTGGTCTCTGCCCTTCCTGGAGACCTGTTTCTCAGCTGCAGATAAGGAAAAAGGTGATTTTCCTGGATTCTTTCCAGATGCCTCCACCCTGCAGAAGAGTTTTTCTCCGAGGAGGTGAGCTGAAGAATAACAGACAGGAGACCGAGGAGGCTCTGCTCAAATGCCAATCCCCATTCGGAAGGACTAAATGCTCCATTGTGGGGATGCTGCGAATGACCATGTCCACAAAGGTGGAGATGTAGCAGGCCAGCCTCATCGCCTCTTGCAGTCAGACAGGACTGCTTCCAGCACCTCAAACACACTCTTCAAATTGCCAACTCCTAGGCTCCTCCACCTCAAATGTTGTCCTCTCTCAGCCATTTCTATTTGTCGGATCGGCCCACTAGACTTCCAAGAAGCCCTCCTGGATTTCCTCTGGTCTGAAGGAACCCCCACCTCTTCTAAATTACCATAACAACTTGTGCCATTTGCCCTATTCTTTTCCTTCTTAGTATAGCTTTTTGGGAACAGACCTCCCCTACAAGACTGTGAGCTCCCTGGGGGGAAGGGCTACATCTTGTCTTTTTATAACATGTACTCATGAACTTGGTAGGTACTCAATAAATAATAATAATAATAATAATGTCTTACATTTGGATGGTGCCTACTGTTTACAAAGCACACTGACATCCGTTTCCCCCACTTAATCCTCAGGACAGCCCTACGAGGTAAGTGTTCCCATCCCTATTCTACAGACGAGCAAACAGAATCAGAGAAGTGAAACAACTTTCCTGAGATCACACAGCTAGGCAGAGGCAGAGATGGGTCTGAATGCAAGTTTTCTGACCCCAAATCCAGCTTTCAGCTTCCTACAGCTGAGCCGTTGGCTGGAAATTGCTTCGTGGAGACTGAAGGCAAGGGACTCATGGCGGCGACTGGGGAAAAAGAAGATCTAAAGGTCACATTCCTCTTGTTTCATTTCTGCTTCCTTCTCTCCTTGGTCCCTTGTTTCCTTTCTGCTTTCTTCTCTCCTCAGTCCCTTGTTGCCAAAGAGGATTGCAGAATGCAACCTTATTTTGTTTAAGAATGTCCTGGTGTGAGATGTCCTTGTGGATAAGAAGGGAAAATGTGGGGTGAAGACAGGACAGTAAGGTGTATTCACAGCCGGTGACTAATGGATCTTTGTCAGCCTGGAGGGAGGTCCCTGGCCTGTCCGATAATTTAAGTAACAACTCGGATCAGGACATTGATGGCAT
This sequence comes from Panthera onca, assembly GCF_046562875.1. Lineage (NCBI taxonomy): Eukaryota > Metazoa > Chordata > Mammalia > Carnivora > Felidae > Panthera > Panthera onca. The sequence goes on from NC_138357.1 coordinate 71,582,602, forward strand.
GCTGATCAAATTTGTAAATGACATGAAGCTGGATTCCGGAAGATCCTGGGACGCCATAATGAACCAGGCAAAATAAATGTAAAGCTTCATAGTCTAGTTTGTCAAACCAAATGCTTAAGTGCAAGGTAGGGGAGATGTGACTTAATGATCTGTGTGAAAAAGGTTTCAGTAGTTTGAGGTGCCTTTAAGCTCATTATTTTTTGACAGTCACTACCCCAAATGCTAATACGGGGGGCGGGGGGAGGCCAGGATGCAGGAGATCACAGCTGTGCTTTCTTCTCTGCTCTTTAGACCACAGTGTCTTCAGTCTCGGACACTACACAGGAACAGAGGCACTAGCAACCTAGAGCATGCACAAGAGAGAGAGACCAGGAGTGTGGGAGGATTTAAAATCATCATATATGAACTACCGGAGCTGTTTAACCTGGAGAAGGGATTGCCAGGATGGTGGCGGCAGTTCAGGAACTAGTTTTCAAATATTGGAAAGTTCATAATATAGTAGAGGGATTCGCCTTGTTTTGCCTTGTAAGCGGGTGCCATCAGGAGCAAAAGGGTGCATGTTATGGGGAAACGTATTTTGACTCAACCCAAGGAAGAACTTTATAATAGTTTGAAATGCCCAAATATTGTGCAATGGTCTGCATTGAAAGAACAAGATTTTCACATCACTGGAGGTATTTAAGCAGAGGCAAGATAACAATTTGGCAAGGAGGTTGCAGAAGGGAATCAAGCATCAGATCATAAGGGAGGGGAATTAGGCAACCATTATGGCTGCTTTTGACACTGTAATTTTGAGATGGGGGGGGGGGTGCTGGAGGTGAAAATAGTCTTAGCCTTCAGAGTAGGTACCTCTTAACCTGTTATTATCTCTGCTTCTAGTTTCTCCTCCTCCAGCCTGCCCTGCACCTAGGCTCCAGAAATATTTCCCTGAATTTCTCTGCCATGAGACCTTCCAGCTCAAGTATCATAGAATCTCAGTAACCCTAGTCATCTGGTTTGGTCCTTTATCAGATGCTTCCATTGCCTTTGCATCATCCATATGGAGTGGTTGTCCAGTCACTGCTTGATTATCTCTGGAGCTGGCTACCTTTTGGGACAGTCCATTCTAATTCCAGAGAGTACTACTAATCATTAAAAAGTTCTTCCTAAACATACCAATGCGCTTATATTAGGATGTTGAGATTAGGATTTTTTTTCTGCTGTGTTTTTAAAACTGTTGGTAATAAATTCTACAAAGACTTCAAGAGGCTGAGATCATAAGCTGAAACTTTTATTAAGATTTTTTTTCATTATAGAAAAGAAAGAAAAAAAGAACCTTCCTTATGTTGAACCAAAATCTGCTTTCCCCTGACTTTCACCCATTAGATCTCAGCGCCCTTGGAGTCATACACAGAACAAATCTGCAGCTTCCTCTTCCCCCTTGAGTCCAGCAATGATTTGCTGACAGTAGACAAATCTCTCTCTGAATTTGCCAGTTCCCTCGCTGCTCTCACCACTTTTTCTCTGCATATACTTTTGTTGACGTCTCCTTTGAGGTGTGATGCCTGCACTGAACAGAGCAGTGCAGAGTGGCACAAGATGATCACCTCCTTTATTATGGACAGTATACCTTCAGTAATACAACCGAAGGTCAGAATACTTTTTGTAGCAACAAAACTGTGCTTTTGACTCATCGCTCATGATGAGCACTCATTTACTCTGAAACCCTTTAAGCCATCCCTCACATCCTACATTTGCAGTATTAAATTTGGGAGTTCAAATAAATGACTTTATATTTGTCCCTAGTAATTTTCATTTTCCTATAGTTTGTCCATTACACCAGCCTCTTGACATCTCTATGAATTCTGATTCTGTCATCTCACCTTTTGGGTCTCTCTTTCATTACATCATTACAAAATATATGTAATTTTCAAATTTGATCTAGTGACATGAAAACAGAACCCTTTTGTGTGTAGTCATTCGACTGGCTAATAACCCGCCTAAGTTTATCTTTATCCATTCCACATTTCTCCATATTGTCCCAAGACTGTCACGAGAGGACGTTTTGTTGCACTCCAGATACATTGGAGGTATAGGATTCTCCTCATCTACCCATCCAGGCACCCTAGTGACGGAAATGAGCTGAGTGGGGAATTATTTGTCTGGCCTCCAGGCGAGGGCCGAGAGATCTTTGCTTCCTTCTGTAAGTGCTCACCAACCGTCCTTTTAATCATTTGTTCTAGAATCTTGCCCTCGATCAATATTAAACGTATTGATCTGTAACTTGTGGGATTGATCTCTTCCCATTCCTAAGAGTGTGGAGTCACATTTGCCCATCTCTACGCTGCAGTGTGCATCTTCTTTGCTCTCCATGGGGTTTTCTAACTTGAGGTGCAAGTCTTTGTGATGCCCTGGGCTGTTATCGACCCACACTATGAGATGGAGTTATCCAGAGCCCCTAAAGGCTCTCTTGGCCTAGACTGCCTTCAGGAGTCTCTCTGTGGTGCTGCTTTGTCCTGTCCACTCTGAAAATCCTTCTCCTTGCAGGAGAGAAGGGACAAAAGGGGAGCTGAGGGGATTCTGTTTTTTCTCTCTAAAGCCATTAGCAAAAGAGTCAGGGTGTCCTATTCTGTGTCTGATGACGGTCAAACGCTTCTGCTGCTTCTGCTGTTATGAAGACCTCCACGACCTGCCTTTCCCATCTGATTTCCCACCCTTTAACTTGAACCCTCTGATTCGGTGAAGCCAGTCCCCTCACTGCTCCTCAAGCATGCCTAGATTTTCTCGTCTTCCAAGCTCAGGCTGAGGCCTTTCTCCCAGTTGGGAGTGCCCGGTCTTCCAGCTGCCCACTCAAATGCCGCTGGAGAAATGTCTCCAGCTACTTTAACCTTCACCATGCAACTGAAGTCACGTGCTAGACTCTGCACTTCATTTTATCATAGTTCAGTTTTGTATTCCTTTTTAAAAAAATGTTTACTTATTTTCAGAGAGAGGGAGAGCATCCCAAGCAGGCTCAGCGCTGTCAGCGCAGAGCTCGATCTTCAGAACCACGAGATCACGACCTGAGCAAAAATCAAGAGTTGGATGCTTAACCGACTGAGCAACCCAGGCGCCCCTCAGTTTTGTACTCCTAACAGTGTACACCCCCAAAGGGGCTGTCTTCTCTCCCTCATAGTATAGAAACTAGCATCGGGCCAGGCCTACAGTCCTGATAATCGTACTCACTTCCTATGGAGACTTCCACAGTGACCAACCTCTGGCCCTTCACACACATACCAGTGGCTAAAATCCCAAGGTAGCTGTGTCCAGCTCCCCGAAGGACTAATCTAGAAACCAGATAAATTGAGGGATGCAGGCTGGACCTGGTCTAGGCACTAATTATTTTTGGATTGTGAAATGAAATCCAAGTACACCCTTAGCCCCCCTGCAAACAAGGGGCTGGGTTTTTAGCTGGGGCTCAGGACTGGTAGTCAGTAATGGGGCTGAGAACACTCAAGCTAGTTGGGCACAGCATTGACTGCCAATTAGACTGAAACCTTGCTGTCTTGAAGCCTAACTCTCGCAAAAGTGTGAAAGACTGACTGTAATGTATTATTGATGGGTCCGAAACACGATTGGATCTGGGTTTGCTACAACACCTTCAGTTCTTCAGGGAGAGGCAATGTCTAAATCCTCCCCCAAATCACGCGCGCGCGTGCACACACACACACACACACACACACACACACACACCAGAAAAGGAGGCCCAGTTTGGTAATACCTGAGATGGAGCAGTCACAGGATCATAACAACAAAGTTTCTGAATTGACCTGAAAACTTCATGTAATCCAGCCCTCTGCTTTTAGGAAGATGAACACCAGTGCTTTCCTTAGTAAGTCATTTCATTTAGTCACTATTATAGAGGACTTACTGACTCCCTTAGCAAAGTTTCTCCTTATGTCTACTGTAATCTTTTCCCTTCTGCCATTCTCAGAAAAAATGGAGAAGAGACCATCATCTCTGTCCTTACCTAGGAGTTCAATTTTTGAAGATGATACAGCACACTTGGCACATAGTAGGTCTCCACAATTATTGAAGGTTGCCTCATCAGCTTCTTCCTTTCTAAATAATAATAATAATTTATGAAGACCTAGTCCTTTGGCACATTGGTTTGGCTCTTCTCCAGACCCTCTCCAGCTTTTCCACATATGCTGGAAATGTGTTGACCAAGGATAGACCCATTAATGCTTTAAAAGGCCAAAAAAAGAAAAATAAAAAGGACCATAGGAAAGGTCATATATGATTGGACTGGATCCTAGGTCTGTTTCTAACACTAACCGTGATGTTGGGCTTTTCTGGGCTCATTTCCCCAATTATGAAATAAGTGGGTTGTACTATAGTATGATTCTGAGGTTATTTCTAATTCTAAAACTCACACTCCGATTACTTCCTAGCAACTCCATGCTATATTTTTGTTATTATAAGCTAGTATTCACATTAGTTTGGGAAAGAAAAAAAGGAGGGAAAAAGGGAAGGAGGAGAGGGGCAGAAGGAGGAGGGAGGAGAAAACCAGTTCTACACTATGGACTCATTCAACTTGTGACCCATCCTGTCACTCTCCCCCCAGTTCTTTCTTTCTTTTTAACTAAAGTGTGTCCAGCCAACAATTGCCCAACTCTCTCATCCCCATGTACCATATTAGCATATTAGTTCTCAGTTTTGGTCTTGTGTTGATCCCATCTGAACATCATCCTGTCGTGTTGGTTCATCTCCCTCATTTTGTCAGGGTCACTTTGAAGAATTCTATTCCTGGTTTCTGAGGTGTCAGCAACCTTGCCCAACTGTCACACTTGATGAGCAGACTCCTGGTTCAGTCCTTCAGGTCGCTGAGAATAATATGAACTACCATAATGCTAACCCTGTGGAGCCCCACTGAATCTGTCCCCCGGGGTTGACAGGGAGCCACTGATGATAACCCTGGAGAGAAATCTCTCCCAGGGGCCCCAGGGCCTTCTCCAATTTTAATTCACAGAACAGGAAACAAGTATCCCTGGGGAGGAAAGGGCACCTGCTCTGTCAGTCACCCAAGGCCAGGGGGCATCCACATATCTGATGCTACACTGGATTCAGTCATGTATGAGAAAAAATTTCAGCATGTTAGAGGTCACACCTCTTCCTAGCCCCCAGTCTAGGATGAAGGCAGGATGGTGGTGATGGGGGCAGTGGCAGAGGCATTGGTGAGAAAGTGGGGGAGGGGGAGGAGAAGGAGTAGGAGGGGAGGAGGAGGAGGAGGAGGAAGTGTTATTTTTGCCATTTCATTAGGAGGCCTGTGGTGCTGAGAGAAGGCTTCAGCTGCAGGAACCCAGAGTGTTGGGGGGACTTGGTGGGGCACGTTATGGGGGCAGCAACCTGCTTAAGATTGGACAGGCCTTGATGTGTGCAGGGGGGCCAGCAGAGTGCAGCCCAGACTTGTCTCAGCTTAAAGGCATGGGATGCAGAGGCAGGCTGGATTCTGAGCCCACAGAGGTGCCCTGCTGGGGGCGTCTGTTGGGGCAAGGCCTGTGCAAGGGAGGCAGATTGGGAGTGCTAACTGGATTTTTTATTTTTATATCAAGACACTGTGTTTAAAATTTTACAAAGGACAAACTCCATGGGTTTCCGTTAGTGTTTTAAGAACTTTTCTTTAAAAAAAAAAAAAAGCCAACAACAACAAAAAACACTGCCTTTTTGAAAGAGAAATGACAGACACAAAAGAGACTCTGTAAAGAAAATGGGGCGAATTTCTGATACCATTACCCCAAGGGCAGAGGCGGAACCCAGATTACACCCAGGGGCCCAATAATGACATGGCCTCCACTAGAACCTCATTCACCAAATATAGGGTCCCCTGGTCTAGCCAGGCCAGTGCGTGCGGCCTTTGGGGAAAGCAGGTCACCCTGCAGTCTCTGCAGCCATCCACAGGGGCACAGAGATGGCTGGAGGGTTCTCCCCCTATGGCCCTCCAACCCCATCCAGCGGTAGCCCCTTCCTCCTTCCACCCCATGGTCTTGCTCAAATCTGTTTCTTTCTTGGGGTCATGTTTCTTGGTCGGATTGTGTGAGCGCTGGGGGTTCCAAAGACAGAGAGACCTGGGCCTGGAGCCTCCCTTCCAGAGCCTTTTGCACTCATGGGTTGGAGAGGCATTTGTTCCAAAATTGTTTTAAAAATCAACAAAAACAAGACCCAGAAAAAAGACCAAGTCTGGGGGAGAAAGAGCTACCCTGCTCTTTAAAGCTCCCAAGTCTGGAGTTGGTTGGTGGTGCAGTTCCAAGAGAGGCGGAAGGCGAGCACCAAGGGGGGTGTCCAGCTGGTGCTTTCAGGCCCCCAGGAATGTCTGTGATCAGGCTCAGGGAGCTGGCTTCAGCTGCTGTTCCACGGGTCCTCAGTTTCCCAAGGACTCATTTGCGTCCCCGTTTGAAGGGTTTGTTCAGGTTTACTTCCTTATTTGTGTTTTTGTACATGCGGGTGCATGTCCACGTCCATCTGTTTGTGCAGGTGGGTCTGCTGTTGGGTGTGGGTGCGTGCGTATACATATATGTCTGAATGTGTGTGTGTGTATGTGTGTGTATGTGTGTCTGTGGCTGTGTGTCTGTGTGCATGTGTGTTCGTGGATCTGGGAGGGAGGAAGCCAGGAGATAGTCTGTGCTCTAGGCTGGAGCTATACCCGGGTAGTGGAGTGTGAGTGGGGCAGGCCAGTACTGTTGAACCCTGCGGCAAAGGTGTTATAAGGGTGCAATGTCTGCAGCCCTACCAGGGAGTTGGGAATCATAGTGATGGTGTTGGGTGTCATGAGTGGGATGTCATCAGGGGAGCGTCGCAGGGTCAGTGTGTAGTCAGGCAGCGCAGTGAGGCGCAGTGTGTCATGGGGGGGGGCAGACTCACATTCATGGTGGGTGGGGCCCAGCTGTAATGCTGCCAGCTCCTCCTCAGGAGCAGCTCCCAATTCAGGGGCCCCGGCTCCCCTCTGAGGGCTAGGCTGCCGCAGGGGCTCCTGACGCCGTTTGTCCTTGCGGTAGTAGAGGGCAGCGAAGGCCAGAACATTAAGGAACAGGAGGGAAGCCCCCACAGCGATGGTGACACTCAATTCAGTGGAGTAGTCACGAGGGTTCTCCACCAGGAGTGGCCCTGCATCCTGGTCCCCGTTCCAGGACCCTTGGGCATTCTCATTGCTGTAGGCAGGGGAGATTGCTGGCCGCTTGGTGCTCCAGGTCTTGCCGTTGGGCCTGCGGGTGATGTGGGAGCTGTGGGTGGTATCCGGGGGCGGCACTTTGGTGGTTGTGGACGTATAGTGGAACATGTCATGCAGGTTGTATAGGTGGGGCACCAGGTGTTTCCAGAAGGCCACCTTAGTGGCCCGGTAATGATCGCGGACCCTTGGTTTCAGCCCGATGTGAAGGTAGAGCTGGTCTCGGGGATTGTATTTGGACCAGGCCACTTCCTCAAAGCGGTTGGCCTTGGTGTGAATGAACTTGGTATCTTGGGGGACCGGCTTGTTGGGATCCCTGAAATACCACATGGAAATCTGGGGTCACCACTCTACCTACAAGAGGAAAGGGCCCAGAATTCTTCCTCTCACACCCACTTCTGAACCTCGTCCATAGTCTGTAACTGCCCACCATTTCCATGTTTTTCAGGGTCCCTCCTTCTGTCCATACCCCTCCTCTTCCCCAAGCCCTGAATTCCTATTGCCCACTGCATCATGGAAACTCATCGTTCCCTGTGCCTATCCTGTAAAGTCATGCTGTAGATGCTTTTTCTTCTCACGTGCTACGTTGCATCCATCAATATTTTCAGCTGCCTAGTTTTTCCAAGAACCCTTTAAAGGCTCTTTATGCACCAGGCCTCTGACCATCTAACCTTGAACCCCAATAGGTCTGCTGGTAACTCTCATTCCTGCTTGGTCCTAGTGCTAGGTGAGTTCTGAGCCTCAACAAAATTTTCGAGAAATTGCACGACTCAAAAGAAGGAAGAAGGAAGGGGGTGGAAGAGTTTACCAAGCAAGATTTTGGGAGTATCTTTAAAAAAGGAGATGATGGAAGAGGTTCAGACAGAGGAGCAGAGGGGAGGGCATGCTGGGGTCCCAAAGAAGAACAACCCCCCAATTTCTCCTTACCCGGTCTTGGCAAAGTTGGTCCAGTAGGTCATGACGACAGCGCTGAGCATAACGTCATTCTTGGAGAAATTGCAGGGAAAGAGGTCAGTGGGGCCTACCATAGGGACACCAAAAACGTAGGGTACTTCGTCCCCATGAGCTGCATCTGACCAAGCAGGCTTCATGAGGCTCTGGCAGTGATGGTAGAAGGCGTAGAAGTAGGTAGGTGAGCCGTAGCGGGCATGCAGATCAGCGGTCACCACCGAGGGCTCCACCCACTGGTGGTCAGTGAAGAGCGCCACCAGTGTTTTGCGGCGGGTCTCAGGATTGTCACGGTCTGCCCAATCTGTGTACATGAACTTGATGGTCTCCCGCAGGGTGTCCTTACCCTCAGGATAGCCATACAGATTGTCTACGAAGTTGGAGACTGAGTAGTCAAAGTCAGTGCCAGAGACACCATCCTCAGGGTCCACCACCCCTTCCACAAACTTGAGACCCTCGCCCTGGTTGACACCTAGCATGATGTCATAGTTGAGAAACTCGCCCTGCTCCATGAGAATCTCAGGGTCATCAGGAATGACATCGCCATCAATCACAGGGCCAAAGGCCACGTGGTAGCGGGCTGGCTGGATGTCCTGCTCTACCAGCTCCTTGGCACTCTTTTGACGAAGACAGTCCACCATGTCCACCGTGTCTAGCACGTTACAGCCTACCTTGTCTGCCAGCAGGCTGGTATACTTCACTGGTTGGTAGTTCACAGCCCAGCTGGACAGAGCAGAACCACTTTGGATGATGGCCCTCTGGAAAAGCCCTGCAGAAGACAGGCGGCACCACATCAGACCTGTCACGTCACCCACAGCCTAGGCCTCCCTTGCCTGTCCCTGAGGGACACACTACAACATTTCCTCACTCCTTCCTTTGTTACTGAGGCTGCCCTATGGGTGGAATGAGCTATGCAAGAAGAACAAACCTTTTGGCTGGGATGATGGATTAGGACCAGCAGAGGGGTTGCCGGGCCCCTGCGCCGACTGGACCCCTGCCTGCTTTCTTGCTTCCTTGTTCTGGGAGGACGGTTGGTAACTTGAGGGTTAAGGGAATGCCAGAAAGAATTAACCCCTTGGGTCCCAGGCATCAGCTTCCTTATGCTCCCTCTCTTTATCTCTCCTTGTCTTCCCTCCTTGCTTCCTGCCCAGCTGGGCCCAGCTCTGTGCCAGCGCACCACCAGGGAGCTGGCGCTTCTGCCACAAAGGGGTCTTTTTCATGAGAGATGAGAAACGCAGGCAGGAGAGAGCCTCACATTCTGGGAGTTTGGGGAACGATTCCCGAGGGCAAAGGCCTTGGGGTGTGAAAGTCTCCAGGGAACGTGCCCTCCCAGGGTGTAGTCTCCACAGAGAGTTTCCTTTTGCTGAAGCTACTGATGCCTCAGATCCAGTTTCCCCCTGGCCAACAGAGAGCCAGTCCCCCAAACTCAAAAAGTGGGTGATTTGTCCCCCCTCCCCGGGGGGGGGAAAGGGATATCATGATCTCCTCGGCCCCAGCATTCCCAAGTGAGGGATAATAATCTGGCCCCCAGGCACACAATTCCTTTCCTCTAAGAGAAAGGCAGTTTGCATGGGTAGAAAGAGAGGGAAAGAAATATAGATTGCTACTTAAGAGACAGCCTTGCTTTTTCTCCATGAATCAATTGCAGAAAGGCAGAGAACAACGCTTTGCAGCAGCCAGGACCCTTAGGAGACAGAATACAGCACCACTCCAAGAAAGGCCTTCTCCCCCCAGGGAAATCGGAAGAGACACCGTTCCGCTTTTCAGACAGGGACACCCTCACAGCCAGTCACTTCACCCTCCTTTGTGGAGAATGAGATTCCCATCCCCATTACTGTCACCTAGAAACACATTCTAAGGCGTGATGCAGGTCCCACAATGGTGTTCCCTCACCAGGGTAGTCCCTGGAGGGACAGAGACAGAATTTCTAGGTCAGAGAAGGTGATTTTTCTCTCTCAGAGAGACAGCCCTTCTTCAAAGAGAGACTGACAGTCTTCCTGTGACAATATCACTAACTCACAGGGTTGACTTCGACAAAAAACCTTGTCCTCTCCCACAGATTTCCTCACTTCAAAGAAGGGCACCTATTTCAGGAAGATCTCTTCTTCATGAGAAGCTCACGTTTGCCTCTCAGAGATAGAATGTGCTCTAGAGTCCAGGGTGAAGAGAACTTTTCCTGCTGAGCCAAAAAGGGCCTGTTTGGCTTGCTTGGAAGACTCACTGGCAGAGGGACCCATGGCAAGGATAGAGGCTTTCCTTCGGTAAAAATGAGAGTCTCCCTTAGGAGGGTTATACAGCCCTGGGAGGAGGTCTGGAGTCTGCTAACAGACCCCCAATCCCTTAGAAAAAGCCCACCGCGCAAGTCAGTGATCCTCACTTCAGACCCATCTCCTCGCTCAAGGACGGTTCCCCTCTTGTACAGACTTGCTTTTCAGAGAAAGGCAGAGAATGAGTGTTTCTTACACCTAAAAATGAATTCCCACCCCGGATATCTACGCTGAAGTCACATGTCCTTCCCAAACTGAAAGATTTCCCCTGTCCCCCCCTCCCTGGCCTCCCAAAAACCACTGTCCCTTCAGAGAGACCGTCTGCTCCCAGTCACCCAAATCTGACTCCCACATCAGAAAGAGGATCTTACTTTCTCAGGATACAAACAGGATTGTCTCTTTCCCTCTCTCACACTGGGCGAATTCCTTCTTTCCCCTAGAGAAACATTTCCAACCCACATCTCCCCACAGGGATACCGAAATGTCAGAAGAGGGCCTGCTGATCCCCCTGGGCACGCCGGAGCCTAGGAGGCCCGACACTTCTCTAGTTCAGGTTTTGCCCCAAGTGTTACTCACCCTCAGAGTGATGCGACAGCGTGAGGAGGCTGACACAGGATGCACCGATGCCTGAGCCAAAGACGGTAATTCGGCGGGGATCACCACCGAAGAAGGCAATGTTCTCGCTCACCCAGCGGAGGGCCTGGATTTGGTCGAGGAGCCCATAGTTGCCCTTGGCAGCCTGATCGCCAGTGCTCAGGAAACCTGGATTCAACAGAGGGCATGAGGACGGTAAAGGCAGAGGGATGGCAGATTTGAGTTATAATGGCAGGCAGATGGGGGCACAAGGACAGAGGATGAGCACGCAGCGTGGTTCTTTCTGCCTAGCTACTATACACCATTGCTTCTTTCTGCAAGGCCCAGCACCACCCATATAGGAAGGACCGGCTCCTGGCCCCCCACCCATTCTCCAGTTTGAAGGGAGGGGTCTGCACACTATCCAAGGGGATGCTTCCAGCTGCGAGTTGGGGGTAAAATGCAGGAAGTGAAGAGCAGGGGTCCTGGAGTCAGATGGTCCTTGGTTCGAGTCCTGACTCTACCGCTTACTAGCCATATAGCCTTGGGCAAGTTATTGAAAATCTGTGGGCTGTAATTTCCTCTTCTGTACAATGGAGATAAAAATGCTTCAAAGGGTTGGGGCACCCAGGTGGTTGAGTCGGTTAAGGATCTAACTCTTGATTTCGGCTCAGGTCATGATCTCAGAGTTTGTGAGATGGAGCCCCGTGTTGGGCTCTGTGCTGACAGCATGGAGCCTGCTTGGGATTCTCTGTCTCTGTCTGTCTCTCTCTGCCCCTCCCGTGCTCATGCTCGCTCTCTCTCAAAATCAACAAATAAACTTTCAAAAAATGCTTAAAGGGTTGTAGCAAGCATAAAACGAACCTAAGCATCTCTAATATGCTCAGCACTTGGTAAATCTAAAGTTACTTCTCTTTCCCCTTCCTCCCCTCTCTGAAGGAAGTGAAGATCCCAAGAGGCAACAATTCCTAAGCTCTCCCTGCCCTTCCTGTATGAGGTAGTCCATCTGCACCTCGTTCCCAGGCCTCAGGTGGCCCCTCTCCTCTCATTGTCAGGACGGGTTCTCATTTCCCTTCCTCCAAGACCTAATGAATCAGAAACTCTGGGGAGGAGGCCCAGCAATCTGTGTTTCTAACAAGCTCTCCAGGTGATTCTGATGCCTGCTAAAGTTAGAAAACCACTGGGTTGGACCATGTTTTTCATCTGGTGGAGAAATCGGGAAGTCGGTTCAGTGTGTTACCACAGAAACAGGTCTTCCCGCCAGCCCGCCCACCCACTGGGATTTGCTGCTGAGGAGACATGTCACCATGGAGACTACCTTCCCACCCACCTGCTGGGATTTGCTGCTGTGGAGACTTGTTGCCATGGAGACTACCTTCCCGCCCACCTGCTGGCTATCCCACAGAGATGTCCTATATTCCCCCCCACACACCCTGCTTCCATTTCAAACTGATCCTGCTGTCTCATTTCATCTCTGTTCCTTGATCCCTAGGCTCCTTGGAAGGCTCTACCTTCTCCTGCCCTGGGCTTTCGGAAGGGTTCTTCCTAGGTGCATAGCTGTGGCACTCCTACACGTTAGAAACCCATACCTGGCTCAGTATTTTTTGACCCCACATTTCAAAGCTCAGTGGCAGCACCTGGGATGAACTTTGTGCGAGGTCATGTTCGAGGAGGCTCCCTCCACTCACAGAGAGCTCTCTGGCAGTCCAGGGGCAGAAGCCAGGTTCAAATGGATTCAGGCAGGCACAAGACCTCATCACTGTCTTTCTCAAGTCCTTCTGTTTCTAGCTTCGGCAGAAGGGCTCATTTCATCCTCTTCAAGGGTGTTATTAATTTATGTTTGGTACAAATAAGTATGTAAAGCACTTAGTTATTCCTCTCAGGACCTAGTCGCAAGCCCTCTTTAGCCTCAGGTTCCTGGTGAGGAAACGTGAAGGAATTAGAGAGAGCCTGAATAAGGATGAACGGAGGATCCCTTGTTCCTCTAGACAAGGGAACCAGCTTCTCCTTTGCCTGGCCCATTCACAAACTGAAGCTTCTGCTGCGAGTCTTAAAAAGTGTGCTGACCAAGACCCAACCCAGCTGTCTGAGCCTGAGACCCTCTGGCAAAAACCACCATGTGCTTCTCTTAGCCCGCCTGTCCTCTCTCCCTTCCTTTCTCCCTCCTCCATATTTTCTTTCCCTTTTCTCTTTTTTAAAGCAACAGTAGACTTGGCTTCAGCCTTGGCTGAGGTGAGGTATCGTTCACTGAAATGTGTCAAATACATCTGTCCTACCAGCAGAAGAGCCTGCGCTTGAATGTGGTAAAGGAGATTTGTGCAACATGTATCGATTCCCTGGGTTAGGAACAAAGGCCTGAAAGGGCTGGGTGGAGGAGTCAACCATCACTTTCTGCTCCCAGGCTCCCATGAACCTCGGGATGAGAGGCATAAAGCACGCGGATGACGCCATGTCAAATGTACCTACTACAACAGTCCTGCGTGAAGAGCTATTATCCGACGGGATCAAGCTGGATCCAACATGACTGACCACGAGCACACAAAACCTGGCAGTCTGGGAGAGCAGTCACTCGCTGCTAGTTCCCCAGTAACTCAGCCATCCATGGAAACCACGTGAGGGTGAGGGCTGAAATCCCAAACTCCGTGAACTGTCAGAACAAATCTGAGACAGTCTCCCTGGGTCCAAGTTTAAACTGCAGTACATGGTTAGCTGCTTGTCAACAGGAGATGAGGGAATCTGGCACAGTGTACCCAAACCAGATATCTCTGTCACTCAACGCTTGACGTTTACCAGGTTTTCAGTTTGCCTGGAGGGTACCTGAGCAAAGATGTAGGATTAAATTCTAGCACCCAGAATTGGCAAACCCCTACTTCCTCAGCCCCAGGGATGTCCACATCCTATATCCTGCTGGGGTCCTTTTCTTTTGTTGGTCTCAAGCCCCATGGGGGTTCCTCATATAATAGGATGGGATCCACGGACTGGCCTGTGACATTCTCCAAATAAATGAATCACTCAAGATGTCCAAACAAGCACCTCAGAGTAAACCATCTTTTTGGGCTCAGTGCTTCCAGAGAAGCCGAAGGGAGGCTGAATGTTTGCATGTAACTGGAGTCCAAAACTGGCCGCCTGATCTGGGATGCTTTGAGAAACAAAATGACAGTCTCAGCTACACAGCAAAGTCCCCAAGTGTCAGGGACAAATCTATGTTCTGCATCTGGCATCAAGAGACAAAAACATCTTGTATGGACCCAGAATCCAATCAGTGGCTCATTGATTACATTTGTGTTCCAGAGCAGGCAGTGTAGGATACACAGGAAGGGGTGGGGAACTTCTGACCGAATCTCAGTTTATGACTCCTGAGGTCTGGGTAATATTATCATGATCATTAACTGCTGAAGTCCAAAGAATAATACGGTGGAACCTTGGATTGCGAGTAGCTTGTTCTGTGAGTGTTCTGCAAGACGAGCAAACACCTCTAATAAATTTTAACTTGATAAATGAGCAATGTCTTATGTTACAAGTAGTACGTGATACCAAACTGACATTCATGATCACAACTGGAGCCAATGGTTCTTGAAATTCACTTTGATATACGAGTCCTTTGGATTATAAGCATGTTCCCGGAACGAATTGTGCTCGCAAACCAAGGCTTTACAGTATTCCTGCCCCCAGATGTGCTGTTCTGGTTATCCAAATGAGAGGAGGTGGTAAAGTGGCAGTGGGGGGGGGGGGGGTCTTAACCTGAGTTCCAGGGATGAGTTTTGGTGGTATCCATGGAACCATTTCTATAGGTTTGTGTGTGCACATTTTTATGGGGCAGAATCCATAGCTCTCATTAGAATCTCAAAGGGGTCCAAGACTCCCCCAAAGGTTAGGAAGCCTAAAGGATATAGAAGCCCAAAGAACAGTTGTGCAGTAATCGGCAAACTGGGATACCACAGGGAGCACTCACTTGCAACAGCCTTCTGTGCAGCCCACAGCTCTCAGGTGATGCTTCAGATCCTGAATCTCTCCTTCTGCCTCCTTTCTCTGTGTCACTCTTTTCCCCATTTCTCCCCCCGCCCCTCTTCCTTACTTTTCTCCCCTCTTTTCCCTGCTCCTCCACTCTTTCTTCTCCTGCAACCCCAGCTGGTCCAATAATATGGAACTGAAGCATATTCTTGGTACTCTCTGGGCTTTCCAATAAAAATAAGGGAATGGAACTTTGTGTTCCTAATTTTTAAAAGCAGCTGAGGCCGCCTGGGTAGCTCAGTTGGTTGAGCATCCGACTTCGGCTCAGGTCATGATCTCACAGTTCATGGGTTTGAGCCCCACATCTGGCTTTGCGCTGACAGCACAGAGCCTGCTTTGGATTCTCTGTCTCCCTCTCTCTCTCTCTCAAAAATAAATAAACATTAAAAATTTTTAAAACAATAAAAGCAGCTGAATGGAATATTTTCTATCACTCTCACTAAGAAAATAAAGTAGTACAGGCTCCTGGGCGGCTCAGTAGGTTAAGCATCCGGCTCTTGATTTCTGCTCAGGTCATGATCCCAGGGTCGTGGGATCGAGCCCTGCATCAGGGCTCCTTGCTGAGTGTGGAGCCTGCTTGAGATTCTCTCTCTCTCTCTCTCTCTCTCTCTCTCTCTCTCTCTCTCTCTCCCTCTCACCCTCCCCCCCACTCGCAGTCAATCTCTCTCAAATAAATAAAGTAGCAAATTACTTTTGGCCTTCAGCTACTGGGTATGTGTGCCTGTATACCTATGTGACCTTACTCCTGTATACCCTTCAGGGACTGTGCAGCCCGAGTGTGTATATTTACAGCCACCTTCATGGTACCATTTTTACTGTCAGAGACTCAGATCCCCTTCCTCAACAGGACAGAACACTTAAGGGAGCCTTCCTGTGATGTCTGGGGCAACTCATAAAGACGGAGGAGCAGCGGCAGAATCACGCAACGCAAACCCAGTAGCCAGCCAAGAGAGACCAGGGAGAGAGGCCTTGCACGCTTCATGCCCACTATCCAGATGCCACCGAAGGGACATGGGCTCCACTTTTTTCAGGGAATATCATGTCTCCTGTCTAAACCCAAAAAAAGGTGTCTTGCTACCCCACATAGCGTTAAGAGTAAGTCAAGAAAAGTTTGCCTTTCCGTGTTCATAAACTGCTCCCAGAACTGAAGCACCAGGGCCTCTGGGATTAGAACTGGCAAAAACAGTACACTCAGAAGCAAATTAAAATAAGGTCCTGTAAGCTTGGAGCTTGAGCCTGCTTCCGATTCTGTGTCTCCCTCTCTCTCTGCCCCTCCCTGCTTGTGCACGCTCATGCTCACTCTCTCTCTCTCTCTCTCTCTCTCTCTCTCTCTCTCTCCCTCTCTCTCTCAAGAATAAACATTAAAACAAATTATACAAAAATAAAAAATAAATACGTAAAATAAGGTCCTGTCAGCCAACTGGCCATGGAATAAATCATGCCCTTGCTGGTGCGGCATCCAGGCCTACAGACCTGATGTATAGCCTAGACCCCTCACTGGAACTTTGAAGATACAAGCCCACCAGCGAAGAAGTTGTCTTCCTCATGAAAGTACAGGATATGTGACCGCATGTGCCCTCTGAGGCCTGAGTGGGCATCTGAAAGGGAGCCAGACCCTGTATGTGTAGTCACACGCTCTAAGGTACTTGTTTACCTCAGGACCTTGGCCACAGATAGGCATTAAGAGTCATCAAGGAAAAATAAAATAAAATAAAATAAAAAGAGTCACCAAGGAAGATACAGCACAGATTTAAATGCATATACATTTAAATCACCCAAACAAGCGGGTGGACGGCAGACTACGTGTGCGGAAGGGCACATGGGTATGGATGAGGAGTCGTTTGGGAAATTAGTGTGTATGTGTGGCGGTGCATTTGTATAATGGGGTGGGAGTATAAGGGGAGGTAGGCATGGAGAGAGTAGTAGAAATGTGTCCGTGTGTATATACAGGGTATGGACATGTGGGGTATGCTCCGGTGTGGGGGTGAGTACAGGAGTATGTGCACAGATGAGTTTGGATGGCCAGGTGTGGGTATATGGATGTGTACATATTTGTTGGGTAGGGTGGGGGAATATGTACATATGTACACTGGCTGTATGTATCCAGGGTATGTATGGGAAGAGTGTCTATGTATGTATGTGTATGTAAGAATGTGGGTACATGTGCTGGAGGCCTATGGATATCTACATATGGTGGGGAGATACATAAGTGTAGTGTGCAGGATGCATACATAGATGTGGAAGCAAGGATAGGAGGTGTGTGTGTGTGTGTGTATGTGTGTGTGTCTGTCGTATTTGTGTAAGCGTGGGGTGGGGAGGTGTGGACGTGCAGGTATGGATGTATATGCATAGGGAGGGGGGAATGTTGGCTTGTATTCATGTGGGGAAGGTGAGGGACATATGTGTATGTGGGTGTTGGAGTAGGTGTGAAAGTGGGCTGTGAAGGGGGATACAGGGATGTGTGTGTATGTGTGGAAGGAATATGTATATGCATTTAAGGTATACGTGTGTGGGGTTTATGTGTAGATGTGAATGTGCGGGGTGTGGGTCTTTGCATAGAGCATATACATGGGGGTAGAAGGAAGTGGGAATGTGGGCGTGTGTAGTGTGTATGAGTATAGATGTGGATATGGAGATGTGGAGGGAGAGATCTATGGGAATGGGGAGAGTGGGAGATAACTGCGTACGTATGGGGTATGGATGTAGAGTGTACAGAGGTATATGGGTACGAGGATATGTGTGTGTGGGAAAACTGTATGTGTGGGGAGTATATGGAGTGGCAGGGGAACGTGTGTATGTGAGAGGGAGTTTGTAGGTGTGGATGTGGGGCGCCTATATGTTTACAGTTGTATGTGTGTATTTGTGGGGTATGTGAGAAATGATCATAAGCATGGAGGTGTATGGTGGGAAGTGTGGATGTGTGAACATGTGAGGGTACGTGGGTGTGTGGATATGTGACTGGCTAGGAGGAATATCCCTGTATGTGTGGAGGTTTTAGGGATGTGGGCATGGGTGGGCAGGGATGAGGGAAGGACACCAGAAAATTAATGGGCCCTGCAAAACTCAGCCAAGCAAAAGTCTGAAAGCAGAGACCTGGCTTGAGACTTAAGAGAAGGTGTGG
The DNA here is from genome assembly GCF_046562875.1 of Panthera onca. Classification (NCBI taxonomy): domain Eukaryota; kingdom Metazoa; phylum Chordata; class Mammalia; order Carnivora; family Felidae; genus Panthera; species Panthera onca. Next base: position 71,600,705 of record NC_138357.1, read on the forward strand.
AGGTTGCATCGGGCTTGCTGCTGTCAGCACAGAGCCCGCTTAAGATCCTCTGTCCCCCTCTCTCTGCCCCTTCCCCACTTGGGCTCTCTCAAAAATATATAAAAAACATGAAAATAAAAACAACAACAAAATACATTTAAAAAAAAGACAGAGAAGGTGTGGGGGTTGAATTGAATTTCCAGTGGCAGCTGAACATTCCAGGAGCTTCCAGCACTTGGGGAGGGGCCATGTGATAACAACATTTTGACTATGGGCATTAGCACCAGCTAGAGAACCAAGGCCAGCATTAAGTCCCCAGCATTCTTTCCTCCTTCCCTGAGAACCCAGGCTTCCTTCTAGGCACCTAGCAAGGAACCGTACCTAGCACCCCAACACGATAGTTGAGGGTGATGACGATGACGTTGCCATAACTGGCGAGGACGCTGCCATCAATCATGTTGCCTGTCCCTTCCATGTAAGAGCCTCCATGGATGTAGACCATGACGGGCTTAGCGCCACTGTCCCGGATGTCTGCAAGGAGAAGGGGTAAGACACAGGCTGGGTAGGATGCCCTTCCTCCCTCACCCCCTCCAGCCAGCCCTGGGGGGGTGTGGGCAGCAAAGCTATCCCAGGTGCCAGGACACCACCGCCAGCTCTGAGGGCAGGACTCATGGGGACTGCTCAGCCTGGAGCTCAAGCATCAGCCAGAGACTTGGCCAGAGTTGGACTTGAGTGATGTTTGTAAAGACTCTGGTTTCAGCCTCACAGCTGAAGGCAGTCAGCCATGCCTGATACATCCAGGCTCAGGTAGGCCATGGCTGGGCTCTGGGGACGGGGAGCAGGAGGAAAAGGGCGGGCTGTTCTCTTAGGTGAATCGAGTGAGTCCCTGCCCTGGGCACCCAGGGGTCCTGGGACCTGACATGGCTTCAGAGAGCAGGGGCTGGCGAGCCCTGAAACCCCCAAGACTAGACCAGTTACATGGAAATACGACCATTGGCAGCAGCTGGCCCCCCAGTGCAGACAGAGACAAGAGGGGTGGGAATAAGGGGTGGCACAGGGAGAGAACAAGGAAGGGTGTGGGTAAAAGGGGGTGAATGGCAGAGATGGGGTGGGGGGAACCTTACTGACATGGTTTCTCAGCCATGTGCTCATTTACCCCATTCTCCCCGGGCACCAGGCAGACTTAACTGGAAGCACAGGGGATGGGGAAGAGGAGAGGGCCGGAACTAAGAAGGAGAGAGACCCCCGCCCCCAGTCAGCATTAAGATGAAGGTGGAGCCTCCCCAGAGGCCATTCAAGGAGAGACCTTCAAGCCGCCTGCTCCTAAGTCCAGGCGGCACAGTGGCACTGGGGCTGGGCCGTCTAGAGAAAGCTCTCCACCTGACCACCTCCACCTGCAGCCTCTCAGTGTGTGAGCTGGACCAACAACACTCTGCCCCAGCGGCACGGCCCTACCAGCCACCAGTGGGGCTCCCCCTGAGCTGCTTGGCCCCCCCCCAGGGGGTGGGCAGGGCCAGGGCAGGGAGGTGGAAGGGGATGTTCTCTGCTGCCAAGCAAACACACCCTGTTTTCCCAAGGAGGAAGGAAGACTGGTTCAACCATCACGCAAGGATCTCATGCCATCTACTAACTGGGCTGTGGTGTCCTGGCCTCAGCCTGGCACTGTAGCCCTCAGCCTTTCTGGCCCTGTCCTGAGCCTATCACAGCCCCTGGCCCTGAGGCCGAGTCTCTCTTTCTGGGAGATGGCCGTGGAGGTTCTCGGTAGTGCTATGCTCCAGCCCCTTCAGTTGTCACTGCCTCACTCCTCAGTGCAACATCTTGCTGGGCCCCTCTCCCAGGAGCCAGTCTCCCCCTAACACACAGGGGCCTCTGCAATGAAACACAGGTATCTCCTCGCCATCCGGTTTCCTTCACGCCTCTCCTCGCCCTCCCTCAGCCCTGCTTTCTCTCCACTCTCCCTGCTGATCAGTCGGGGCAGGTGCCCATGAACCACAGAAGATGGGGGAGGAAGCTGTCTCTGGCAGTGGCTGCTTCTACTGGAGGACTGAGGACGGAGCAGGGGGGCGGTAGGGGACCGGGGCGAGGAGGATGCCTTCCCCATGGCTCTGTTTGTGGTCCCCTGCTCCAGCCAGCCGTGTCCATCACCCTGGAACTCCCAGCGGCCAACCAGGCCAAAGATGGATGAACAGCCCAACAGCCTCATAGAGGAACAGAAACACACCAACGGACGGACAGACAGACAGACGGGGCTTCTCCCCATCGAGAGGGGGAGGGGCTCTGTGCCATGCACCAGCCGCCGCACCCTGCAGCCCCCAAATACCTTCATCTTCATCCCCGTCATTATCCGCTAAGTCCTCGCCCTGTTTCTTAGCGCCGGATCCTGGGGACCAGACACGGGGAGACACAACAGCACAGAACAGAGAACAAAACAGAGAGAGAATTCAAAAACAGCATGACTGCAGTGTGGCCCAGCAAGCCAGCTCTGGGCTTGGGCCCAGGACAGGCAGGAGGGATGGCAAGAACTGAGGGAATGGGTGGGCTGAGGCCCAGACCTTCATCAGGAGGATGGTGTTGCAGACCCCTGCGGTGCTGGCCTCCCTGCACCTCCCTACCACACCTCCCTGCCCCCAACAGCCCATCTCAACCAACTACCTTCCCAGTTAGGAAGGAGGTAGCAGCCCGTGGGCCAGGGCACAGAGCCAGAGACCCACTCAGGGAAAGGATTTCCTCCGGGTGGGAGGGGCTGTGCACGTGTATGTAGGCAGGCTGAGCTGGAGAGCAGGGGCAGGCACTGAGGGTGAGAGGTGGCATCGCCAGCATGTTGGACATGGACATGAGCTATTCGGGCAGAGACGGGTACTGGGGTGCCCAGCCCTGAGCTACCTGGGCCCAGTGGGAAGGCTCAAGCTGGGCCTCAGCTGACCCTGATTCCCAGAGGAAAAAATTGGGAGATGAAGCTTTCCCTCTGGTCTTCCTCATTGGGGCCCCCTGCTCTGGCTAATGGCAAATGGGGTTCCTGCTCACAGGAACCAGGTCTAAGAGCAGTAAGCGCTGCTCTGAGATCTAGAGAGAGCCAGAGAGGGAGGGAGGGAAAGAAGGAAAAGGGAGAAGGAAAAAGGGACGAGAGAGAGAGAGAGAGAGAAAAAGAGAGAGAGAGAGAGAGAGAGAGAGAGAAAGAGATATGGAGAGAGAGGGAGGGAGACAGAGAGACAGGAATAATGGTAATAGCTCCTACCATCTACTGAATATTTACCATGTGCCAGACACTCTACTTCTGCCATATGGTTTGATCCTTACACCCCAATGAGGTAGGCACTGTCTCTATTCCTGTTTCACTGATGGGGAAACTGAGGTTCAGAGAGGTAAAGTGACTTGCTCAAGATCACATAGCTAGGAAGTGCTAGAGGTCAGATTCAAACCCAGGTCTACTTGACTCCAAAGCCCATGGTCTTTCCACTGCACCATGCCACCTTTCCAGGACGGGGTTGGTGGGGGGTGTGGGGAAAGGGAAGGAAAACATCAGTGAGAAAGAGGTGGAGCATGGAGGGGAGGGGAGGGAAGGGAAGGAGAGAAAAGAAGGGACCGGAGGAGAGAAGAGAGACATTAAGGACCTGTGGGTAAGCTGGCACCAACTCTCCTTCCTGTTCTAAGTTGATGAGACGTGCATCTTGAGCGTGGCTGTGGAGAAAGAGGACCTACTGCCTGGAAGCTGGTCAGAGTAGGGAGACTGAGGTCATTCTGCCAGCACCCCAGGGCTTACCCTCTTGTCTGTGACACCAGATGCTCTCAGCCTGGAGGCAGCAAATAGCCCTCTTTATCAGCTGGTCTGGGCTCTGGTGACTGAATTCCCTCACAGCTATTAATCAAAACAGGAACCGCCCTCATATTACAAAATGGCTTTTCGACTAGGGCAAGAGCCCGGCCCCGAGGGGCAGAAACTGCCTCCGGCTTCCCGGACTTTCAGTGGCACCTACCGTCTTAACACCTGCCAGTTACTGCCCTCAGAAATCCTGTGGGGCACGGGACAGCATCATCCACGCAATGGACAGAACCCCACACGGAAAGGAATTCCTCATCCCTAAATGTGAATTCCCTCCAGCTTGATGGGGGTGAAAGTGGGGGGATGGGGCAGGTCTTCCCCCAGAAATCCCTTACTTCCTGTGGGCACTGACTTAGAAGGTGAGTCCGCTTTACCCCCACCTCCTCGGCGCCCCCAGCCCCCGCCCCCCCCCCAAGCGTCCCTGGGTTGCCGCATGGTCCCAGCCTCCTCTGCACAGATGCCTTTGCTCCTTCAGCTTAGCACTTGCTGAGCAACTCCTTGTTGCCATGGCGGTCACCCGGCCAGCCCGACCACCATACCCCGACCACCATACCCTGTCCCAACACTGTGCTGCTGCAGGATCCCAACCAGGCCAGTCCTGCCTACCCTACCCACACCACAATCCTAATGACCTCTGTGGGCGTATCTCCCCCAAGAAGCAGGGACTGTAATTCCGTTCCAAATGGCCACCAGGCCCCAGATAAGGAACTGATCTAAGCAAGGAAAATGACCAAATGCCCTCCCCCACACTGTCTGGAACTCACTTCCCAGCTTGGCCTGTGAGGCTTAGCTAAACCAGCTGAGTTCCAATACCAGGATAGGAGCTTCTTTGGAGTAGTGGTGAGGCCTTTACTTATTTCTAAATCTTTCCTCTGCCTCATATCCCTCCACAGCCCCACAGTGCCCAGCTCGCGGGCATTGCCCACAGTCAACAATCATGATAGGTAAATGTTTGCATTTGAGTGGAGCTGCCAGGGAGTGCTATAGCCAAACTCTCAGGACCAGACAGCCCTGGGCTCTCGCTGGCACCCCAGGGAGATCATTCCTCCTAGGAAATGGTTATCATGAATGCCATTACCGTCCTCTCGCCCACCACCGCCCCTGGAAGTAACCCATGAAGAGCAGGTCTACGAGACCCTCTTCCTGAATTCATTCACATGCCAACGGAATGTTAAGGCCACAATGGTCCCCTATGCCCTCCTCCACGCCTCCCTCCCCGCAGAGGCAGATGTAGAGGCTCTGACGGGGAAAAGTCGCGCCTGAAGTCTCTCACTGTGAGTTAGCAGAAGAGCTGCGACTCAGTCAGGCTTTGTGGGTCACAGACCTGTAGTCTTTTTTGCAGCACCATGAATGCTCCTTCCTTTGTGCAAAGAAGCGTCTACTGATGGCCTAGTGCGTGTGAGGTCCTGGGCAGGGTGTGGGGATGTAGTGGAGCACTATCCCAGAGCAGCAGGCCCGCTCAGTGCATCAAGAACGCATGGAGAACACGCTCAGCATGTGGCTCAGCATGTGGCTTCCCGGAATCTGCCCCTGGAGACACTTCCTCAGCAGGGGAGCATCCGGGGCCCGAAGGAATCCTGCCGGCCCCACTCAGGGAAACCCTACCCTAGGATTTCAAAGGAAAACAGACTCCAAGCTTGCCAACAGGTTGTACGGAGCAGGCTGTGATTTTCTACCTGTTCCTTAAGTTGTTCCCGGTGCCAATTTGGCCCAGCTCATCCACATTTCACCATTTTTTTCCAGAGGCAGGGAGGTGAAAATGAGCAGATGGGAGTTGCCTTGCGTTCTATAGTGGAAAGAACACTGCCCCGAGGGTCAAGAGACCCAGGTTTGGGTCGCAGCTCTGCCACAGACCAGCGACAGGGCCTCGAGCAGCAGCAAGTCACTCCCCTGGGCCCGTTTCCTCATCCGTAAAATTGGGAAACTGATTCAGGCCTTAGAAGCTTCCGGAGACGTGGGGAGGATTTTATGAGCTAAGCATGAAAGCGCTTTGTGGAAAACATGACGTGGTAAACGGACGGGAAAGATCCTTGACCCAGGGGGACCAAATTCCTCCCGAGCAAGAGGGTAAATTTAAAATTCAGGATCTCGTGCCTCCTTCAGAGTCCTTAGTTCCCAGGGACCCCCATGGTCTGCCACCAGACTAGCCAGGGTCAGTTGGCCAGGCTTCTGGCCAGACGTGGTGGCAGGACAACTTTGCTCTAAACTTCAGGGCCAGAGAGCTGAGTCTAGACTTTGGACCCAGGAAAAAGCACGGAGGGATGAGCTGGTGGCTCCCCAGCCAGGAAGAGAGCAGGGTCCCTGGCTCCTCTCAAATGCCTAGAGTTTCCCCCGAGGTGGAACTACCAGGCTCTGTCTTTGGCACATGCACTAAGGCAGAACTTGGGGCTGGGGGGACCGGCAGAAATGGGATTGCTGCTTCTGCTCTGAACCTGCCTTAGGCCACCAAATCCTCCCTGAAAAGCAGCCAGGGCCCTTGGATAAGGTAGAGCTTATGCCTGCTCACCGACCGCCCCCTGAGCCTGGCTACTTGAAGGAAGGCTGGGTCTTCAGGGGCAAGGGCAGGTGGGCAGGCAGCCCTCCCTCTCTCTCTCTCTCCCTCCCCGCCGGCTCGCTACCTACCTCCTTTCCTACAAATTTTCTTGTTGGGCTTTCGGGCGCATTCCTTGGAAATCCGCTTTACTGTAAAATGAATAAAAAACTAAAAAATAACAGGAGGCCTCTGCCCAGGGGCATGCACCCCCCACCCACCCCAGGCCCCAAGAGCTGCTCTGCGGGCGGCACATGGCAGAGAGCCTGTCCCGCCATCTCCTTGTTTCTGTCACTTACCTTAGTGTGACCCCCGCGGGAGGAGGCATCAGCTAGCCAAAGAGGAGGCACCTAAGCAATGCCCACCAGGCTTGCCCCCCGCCCCCCACACGCACCCAGCTCCCTTGGCCACACACACCTACCACCTTTCAAAGCAGGCGGAATGGCAACAGGGGGGCCTGGTGGAGCCAGCATCCTCCCGCGGGCAGCTGCCAACAGTGACCCATACTCCCCCGGGGAACCCCCATCCAGCACTCTGGCCCTAGATCTGTCAAAGCTCTCAGGCCTGGCCAGGCCCCTCCTGGTAACAGTGTCACTCACACATGGGAGCTCAGACAATGCTGGGAGAGGGAAGAACAGGGAGGAGGAAGGGGGGAGGCCGAGCAGAGTGATGGTTAGAAGCATTTTCACAGACAGACAGATGCATGCTGCAGGGCACACGACCACATGCAAGCCACAAACACAACAGGGCGGGTGGGAGGCGGGGAGGGCACAGTGCCTGGCCACAGCACTCACCATCCTCCGTGGGCACATAGACATTCAGGTAGAGGCAGTCTTCATTGGGCTCCTGGATGTAAGTAGCGACAATATCCAGGTTGGCAGTGAACCAGACGGGTAGCATGACTTCGGGCACAGCTGTGTGGATGTTCTGGGGGCACACTGGGGGAAAGTGCGTGGCGTTCCGGATGCCCGACCAGGATGGGGGTGGCTCAGGGGGCAGGAAACGTTTCTCACCGATGGGGGGAGCTGCATAGGGCACCCCCAGGTATTGGTCCACAGGCCCCAGGATCTCACTGGGCAATGGTACCCGGGCACCCCTTAGCTTCCCAAAGTGAGTATTGACTGTGGGCGCTGGGGCCTGGGTACTGGCCCTCAGCACCAAGCTGAGGAACCACAGGGTGAGGCACAGGCTCCGGCCAACGGTGGACTTGGGGCTCAGGGACAGCGAGGGCGGGCCAAGCCGCAGCCACATGTTCCGGGCAGGGGGACTGGCAGGAAAGGCAGACTCCAGGGTCACAGCATCAGCCCCATAGGCAGCCCCTTCATGGCCACACTGACTTGAACCTCAAGACTGAGCTCTCGAGGGACACCTACAGGTGCCCCGCAATGCAGAGAGGTCGTCCAAGCACCACAGCTTCACAAAGGGGACTCCCTCAGGGCCAGACAGGCCTGTGGAAAGAGGGAAGCATGCGTCATCCAAGATGGTCAGGGAGGGCTACGGAGCCTAGGAGCCTAGGAGCCTAGCTGGGTCTTTGGGGCCCTGCTGGGCTCGGGCTGCTCTCCTACAGTTAGGAGAGCGCTCCCACGCCAGGGCCTCGAGGGACCCACGGATGATCTCCACTGCTGGTCAGAACCAGTCTAGGTGCCTGGCATGGTTGGAAAATCCTAGGGAACTGGCACGGTGACAGTTGTTGCCACTGCAAAGCTCCTAGTCCCCAACTCTGACTCCTCAGCTGATGGAGCTCATCAGGGTCAGCTGGAGCCAGAGCAGCATGTGGGAGCAGGGGGTGGGGATGACTGGACATGGAGCCCAGGTCCCTGAGCACGCCACAAGTGAACACCGAACTCTCTAGACCCCCGGCCCCAGGAACCCCACACGGGGACCTCCCACATGAGGAGAGGGAAGGATTGTGAACCTCACTCTGGGGTTCTGGAAAAGCAGCATATAGGCAAAAGGTCCCACATAGAGACCCCCTCACCCTCAACCAGGGCAAGGGGCAGGATGGCCACTCACCAGAGTCCCCAGACCCTCCTGCGCCCCTCCTGTACATTTCTCTTCAGCCCTCACTGCTCCCAAAGTCTTAAGCCTTGGTCCTTTCTGTCGGCTATCTCTAATTCACACTGAGTGCCAGAACTGAGGCAGAAACCGCTCTGCCTAGCACCCCAGGCATTGTTGATGCTCAGCCAGTGTAAAATAAACAACGGAGTGTGGGGGACACACACTCAGAGCCTCATGGAAATAAACTCACAAAGACTCAAAGAGGGAGTGAGAGAGACCAAGCCAGGATCACAGACACTGCGATATTCACTCACAGAGACATATATTCCAAACCCACAGAGATCCCCTCATATAGTCCCACAGTCTGAGACAGAGAGCCTCACAGAGCCAGAGAATCACAGAGAAATACATTCAGAAACACACACACAGAGACTTACTGAAGCAGAATCACACACACCACATAGGTAAATATCCAGAGACATACACAGCATAATGGTGACACATAGGTGGAGACAGAAACAGAAATACAGCACACTCAAGATATACGGGCTTTCTGACACACAGTTATACAGTCAACACATAAACACAGGCACACACAGACACTGCTGCATGGACACACACACACACACACACACACCCACACACACACTTTAGTTTTCCCTATTTCTGCCGCCTTCCCAGATTGCTGGCCTGCTCCTTTAAGAACTGGCTGAAGGGGTGGGGGAGGGAGATTGGGAACGCCCGGAATCGGCTACCAAGAGAGGGGAATGAGAATGTGTGTGTGTGTGTGTGTGTGTGTGTGTGTGTGTGTGTGTGAGAGAGAGAGAGAGAGAGAGAGAGAGAGAGAGAGAGGCAGAGAGACAGAGACAGAGCGAGAGAGCGGAAGGGAGAGGGAAGAAGAGGGAGGGAGAGAGCGAGCTAGAGAGAGAGAGCGAGAGCGAGAGCGAGAGCGAGAGAGAGAGAGAGAGAGAGAGAGAAAGGAGAAAGAGAGGGAGGGAAGAAGGAGGAGGAGGAGGAGGGAGGGCGGGCAAAGCAACTGAAGGGGTGGAGGCTCAGGGGAAATGGGGAGCAAAGTATGGGGGTTAGATCCCAGACACTGCCCAGAATGCACCCGGGTTGGGGGGAGGAGGGGAAAGGGAAGGAAGGGGTAGGAGTAGGGAGGTGGGGCAGGGGGGAGTGGGTGTGTGTGTGTACGGGGGGGGGGGGGGGGGGGGGGGGGAATAGTCCGCAGCTGAGTTCACACAATCCCCCCATTCACCGTCTCCATGGCAACTCTGGGGCACAGACCGCTCATTCACACGGCTTCCCCGCCGGCAACCCCCCCCCCCCCCCCCCACCATTAACCCCTTCGGTGCCGCCCCTCCCCACAAATTCCATTAACCCTTTCAGGATGCTTCCTTCCCCTGTAACCCTTCAGTGCCAAATGCCAGTCCCCCTAGAGTCAATTCCCTGCAGCCCCTCTCCCGCGAACACCTAGACAAATCCACCGACCCCCAAACGCCCTCTGTACCCTAAGACCCGCTCTGAGTCCCTAAGGCCAAGATCTCCATCCTGGCCCAACTTGCAGTTTGGGAGAAGACAAGGGGAGAAGGCAATGCTGGGGATTAGAGTGGCATCTGGGGTACTTTTGGGGCTGGAGCAGTATTGGGCGAGGGGCATTGTGCAGGAATGGACTGGTATTGAGAATTGCAGTATTGGGGGCTACGCGGGTTGGGAATGGTATTGGGGGACAGAGCTGCATCGGAATGGGGGAGGATAGGATAAAGGCCTGGGGGGGGAGGGGGGCTGCAGAGAGTGGGGGAGGGAGCCTGGCTGTGAGATGCTATGATGGAAGAGGGATGGGGCTGCACTGCGGGGGAGGGGGGACTGGCAATGTGCAATACAGGAATAGGGCTGGGGGCCCTTAGTAGGGGTATTTTGAGGAGCATGCGGCCAGGCTGTGGAAATAGAGGTACCACGGGTGGTAGGATGATAGGGATGCGGGATTCAAGGAGGAGGTGGAGGAGAGCAGCGGAGGGGGGTTGGATTGGTGGTCAGGAGTGCCGATGGAGAACATGGGGTTGAGAAGGATGGGGAGCACTAGCTGGGGAGTGGAGAAGCCCGGGATTGGGAGGGGATAGGATCGGGTCAAGGTATGGGCAGCTAGAGGATGAGAGACCGGGGCAGGCGGCCTCACCTGTTCCCCGGGCTGTTGCGGGCGACTGAACCGGGCCGCGGACCACCCATATCGCCTCCAGGCCAAGGGCTCCGCACCTGAATCCCGAGATCTGCTCTCCGGCAGCCTGGCTGCTGTGCCCGCGCACCGAGGGGGCGCGCTGCGCGTGCCCGGACACGGGGGGGCGCGGTCCCTGCCATTAACTCCTTTTGTGCCAGAGATGGCTCAAGTCCTGGGGCATGGCCCGATTCCTCCTTTGCTCAAGCACGCTCTGCTCACCCTCTCTCCCTCTCACACGCACACCTCTCATTTCAAGACAGGTGATCATCCAGGGCAGCTAGCTCAAACTTTACCTGCAACCTTGAGACAAAGGGAGAAACTGAGGCACTGTCTGCAGGAGCCCCCAGTCGTGCTCTACAAAAGACAAGCCTCCACCTGGCTCAGCATCCATCGCCTCTTCCCTCCTCAGCACCAGCGCAACTCTAGCAGCAACCAGCGGAGGGTGGGGGCACTCTGCTCTCATCCTGTCACTCTCTCAAAGGTCAATGTTGTTCCTTCCTGCTGCTTCTGCTGGAGCACGTCAGAGACCAGCAGCCTGCCACTTGTCCCACCACTGAGTCTCTCCCCTCCAGATCCGGCCCTCTTTGGGTCTCAGGGTTGGGTTTCTGTATATGTAGTGCACCTGTGCAGTTTGTTTAGCCCCCACCCCCCACCCCAAGTCCCTCGGAGTGTCCCTTATCCCAGCTAAGCCCCTAACCCTGTAGTTCCTCAGAATGTTCGCAGCAGGATAGAACAGATTGGAAGAAAGCCCTGGCCAGGTCTGCCTTGACCCTGCCGGGGAGTTCCATTCCTTGTGAGCACAACTCTTTAACTCAGTAAGTCCCATGTGAGCAAGGGTGTTGTGGACCTCAAAGTGGGATTTTACTTTATTGTTTTATTTTTTAGAGCTTGGGTATTGATTGGTGCTCCTGGTTTTGCCAGCACACTTGACACTTCCCAGTGATCCCGTGCAACTATGGCTTGGATGTTACCCTGAAGTCGTCAAATCATCTGGTACCACCCATCCACGAGGCTGAGGCTGGTCCTCTTCCAGCCCCAGCTGCGCACACCAGAAGACCCCTTTGTAGTAAACCATTTGGCTCTCCTGAATAGCCTTAGATCTAGGGCCCCAAACCTGAAGGCAAAGGGGTTGAGAATGACCCTGCCACAGTTCCAAATGTGACTCTGGAGCAACAGTTTTGGGTTTTCTCTATAGTAACATGGGAGTAAGCAACAGTCACCCTGGGAAACTGCCAAGGTGGGTCACTGGAAAAACAAAGAGTTCCAGCAACAGAGCAGAGAGAGGAAAGGGTCCTTCCTGTTACTGGGTCTCTCTTCCTCCTATAACCACACCAACCTTCAACCACCAATTCCATGGGGACACTTGCCACCTGAGGGCAAGTTTTCATCTCAGAAATGGAATTCTCAGGAAAGTGCTCCGTCTAGGATACTGCTTGGTGCCCAACAGGGAGCGCACAAGGTGGCAACAAGGGTAGGCAGTGTCTGTCACACCCTCCACCCTGAAGCTTGTGGGATGGGTGGAAGAAGAATCGGGTTCCACCAATTCCTACCCCCCCCACACACCCCCCACTGGCCTTCCCCCATCCCAGTGGTATATCCCTCATGGAGAGAAGCTATAGAGAACCTGCAACACCTCACTGAGAAGGTAAGCTGCCCTTCTTAAGAAACTAAGGGCCCTTGGGGCACCTGGGTGGCTCAGCCGGTTAAGCATGGTTAAGCATCTGACTTAGGCTCAGGTCATGATCTCGAAGTTCCCGAGTTCAAGCTCCCAAGTCAGGCTCTACACTGACACGGAGTGTGCTTCCGAGCCTCTATCTCCCCCTCTCTCTGCCCCTCCCCTGCTTGCGTTCTCTCACAAAAATAAATAAACATTAAAAAAAGGGAAAAAAAACCTCAGGGCCCACACCTATATAATATGTTGCCAGGCTGGAGAAGGAAGGAGAGAGTAGCAATCCAATTAGAATCAAGGAATTTAGGGGATAGACGGTAAACTGGGGACTTGATCTGAATGGAACAGAGGCTCTGACTGGTTAGTCCAGTCCCCAGCACTCTCCCGAGAGCCCGCCCTTACCGGACATGCAGAACTCACACACTCCCTTTGCAAAGAAGCTCTGTGTATTGGGTGCAACAGCTCTGGGGTCTCTATATAAATAATATACAAAACCCAACAGCTCAATGCCTCACGTTAACAAAAATACTAAAAACTTATTAAAAATGGAGCCTGAGGGAAGAGCCCCAACCACTACTGGTGCTAGCCCCAGAGGGAGATTGGGAATTGAGAGGAAAGGGTGGGGCCACATCCAGTGCACAAGCGGTTCTTCCAGGTGGCTCAGTAGCGTCCAAATATGTTGGTACTGGGCTGTGGCTGGGTATCTGTGAAAAATCAGAGATTATCAGGGGTGGGAGACCAAGCAGGGATGTGGGTATGCACGAGGAAAGCTACTCAGGTACCAAGGGAAGGGATGGGACGCCATGCATCCCCCTACAACCTGGGCCTGAAGCAGTCAGCTCAGCTCCTCCCCACATCCTCCTTCCCCCCTCCCCCCTCCCCCCCATTCAGTCCCCTGGGGGGGCTCTCTTCGGGGAGGAAAGCAGGCTTACTGGAGAGCTGTTGTTGGAGTTGCCTGACCAAAGCTGCTGTCTGTTGCTGTTGCTGTGTCTGCTGAAGCCCCTGGCGCTGGAACTGAGGAGGAAACGGGGAGTGGAAGATTGAACTTGAACTTTCTGTGTCCTTCCCCATCTCCTGACCCCCTTTTTGGAGCGCTAGGCCTTTGCCTCCCACCTCTAACCCTCTGAACACTGTTCCCATCCCAGTTCACTGGCTGTGTGCCCAACCTGGGCAGCTGTCCCTGAGCCAGGGGTCGTAGTCCAGCAGCTACCTGGGGCTGGGACTGGGGCTGGGGCTGGGGAGGGGCCGCCTGCTGCTGCTGCTGCTGTTGTTGCTGTTGTTGCTGTTGCTGCTGCTGTTGCTGCTGCTGCTGTTGCTGCTGCTGCTGCTGCTGTTGCTGCTGTTGCTGTGAAGACAAGACATAGATACATCTAAGGGGAGCAAAGGAGCTGAGCCCCAGAAGCGGCAGCAGGGAGGGGACCCGGGGCCACTGCCCTCCCTCCTCCCACCAGACAACTCCCAAATCTCTTCCACCAGGAACCCCGGAAAACAGAAGGGGGAGGGGAGGAAAGCGACTCCTTAGGCCCCTGCTGCGTGCCACAGCCACTCTGCCAGACCTGGAGGGGCTTGACCTGGAGGGGCTTGACCTGGAGGCGCTTGCGGCCTCTTCCCCTCCTGAGGCTCTTAGGGCCCAGCTGCCATCCCAGGGCCTTACCCGCAGGATCTGCTGCTGCTGCTGCTGCCGGATGTGGTACTGCTGCTGCTGCTGCTGCTGCTGCTGCTGCTGTTGCTGCTGCTGCTGCTGCTGCTGCTGTTGCTGTTGCTGCTGCTGCTCAGGCAGGATGGAAGCCGATCGAACGCCGGCCTGGATGCCCTGCGCGCCCAGCGGTGTCATGGTACCTATCATGGGTGTCTGCTGCAGGGTCTGGTGTGAAAACCTGCAAAGACAAGTGGTCCAAAGGTCAAGGCACTGGAGGGAGGGAGGGACATAGGAGTAGAAGTAGAAGTCCTGGGTCCCTGAACGGAAAGAAACATCAACAAGTCACTTCATTCATTCCTCCTATCACTAACCAGAAGGACCCCTTGGGTTCAGACAGATTTCGAGGTTGGGGAATAAGGGGCAAAGACAACACCACATTTTAGTGCCTCATAACCTCCATGGTTAAGAATCTTCCAATCCTGTTTTAGCTGTTTTTCTCTTACGGAAACGAAAAACGGCCTCAGCCCAGGATAGACATTCTATAAACACCCACTGAGGTGGTTTCTGTTGCTGTTGATGGTGGTCCACCGATAACGTTCCAGACTATGAAAGATATGAGTTCTACTGTTCTCGTGCCTTCCCATGTACATCACTGCAACAGGCTACTTACCGACTGGACCCCCTTGTCTCTGGTCTTCCTTCGCCTTCCCTATGCATCCTATCCCTGCATCCTATGTTAATCTGTCAATACACCAACACACCATATGGCTTTCCTGATCAAAAGAGCTCTTGGTGGGACTGTGTCTCAAGTCTGTATCGGGCACCCAAGGCCCCATACCAGCCTGCCCATCCCTGGCCTGTCTCCTGCTACTGCCCCAGCATGAATTTTACACTCTATCCGAGCTCTTCTTCCTATCCTCCCAGCCACCCCCCTCACTCTGGTTCCTATGTCTCTGTTCATGCTATGTCCTCTACCTGGACTCCACTTCCTGATCCTCCACTCCACAAATCCAAATCACAGTGATCCTTCAAAAGCCAACTCCAGGGGAGCTTGGGTGGCTCAGTCGGTCCAGCATCTGACTTTGGCTCAGGTCGTGATCTCATGGCTTGTGAGTTTGAGCCCTGCTGCTTGGGATTCTCTCTCTTCCCCCCTCTCTCCCCCTCCCCTGCTCTCTCTCTCAAAAAGAAATAAACTAAAAAACAAAAAAAGGCCAACTCAGATCTAACCCCCTTCGTGAAACTCTCTGATGACTCAGGCCCACGATGCCATGATCTCATACCTTCTCTGAATTCCCATGTACTTCACAGCACACGACTGCGCACCTGATTATATCTCTCCTCATCGTGTTTTTTAAATGTTTTTCCGTGTCTCATCTTCCCAGCTAGACTAAAAATTCCCTGTGGTGAGGGACTTTGTATTTTCTAAAATCTCTACTCACCTTACCCCATCCCAGCGCAGTGCTGGCCACACTGGCCACACAGCGGGCAACTGACACATATCAATTATTTATTTATTTATTTTTGAAAAAGAGAGAGAGAGAGAGAGAGAGAGAGAGAGAGAGAAGACAAGCAGGGGAGGGGCAGAGAGAGAGGGACACAGAGAATCTGAAGCAGGCTCCAGGTTCTGAGCTTTCAGCACAGAGCCCAACACGGGGCTCGAACTCACAAACCGTAAGATCATGACCTGAGCTGAAGTCAGATGCTTAACCTACTGAGCCTCCCAGGCGCCTCAACTGATACTTCTAAATTAAAGGACTTTTCCTCCAGTCCACTCCCCAGCATTCTAAATCCTAAGCTGCAAAGCCTCAAGATATAATTCCCATGTCTTAACTAAGGTGTGAGGAGCATTCAGCATGGTAGGAGGGCTGGTTGGCCAGTCTGTTCCAGTGTAGAACTGCTCTACTACTGACTTGATGACTCCTTACCACACAGTACATCTAAGAACCCAGGATCTTTCCTCATCATAGTTGTGTGAATGATTTCCCCTCTCTGGGCCTCGAAGAAATATCAGGCAAGCAGATATGAGACTACTGGTCACCAGGGTCCCTTCCAGCTCCGGCATTTCGCGGCCAGGTAAGTGTTCTTCGCTTTGCTGAATGTTCTGACTAGTCCCATCACCTCCTGGCATGGGTTTTCCCTGTCATCTCAGTGTGTCTCCATGGCCCCCACTGCCCTGGGTACCTTTGAGTGGAGGTCAGCCCATGTCCGTAGGTTGGGGCCTGCTGGTGCACATAGCCACTGGGCCGCTGTTGCAGGTGGCGAGTAGGATCTACAAGAGTAGGATTGGTAGAAGGGTGGGTGCTCTGATAAGGCTGGCTGGAGTAGCTGGGGGGCACCATGGTACCTGCGGGGCCTGTGTGTTGCTGCAATCCCACATGAGAAACATAAGGAGTATAGCCCTGCAGAGAAAGACAGAGGGGGTCAGGGCCAAGAGTGTGCACAGCAGCCTGCCTTAAGGCCCCTGGCTCTTCACCCTCTCGTGCCCTCACCTGGGAGGTCTGCAAACCGTAGGAAGAGCTGGGAGTCATCTGATGGACAGATGACTGTCCCAACATCCCCTGACTCTGCTAAAAGGAAAAAGGAGACAAACTCAAACTCAGGAAATGCTTTCCGCCATCTCGTTTCTCCTATCTCCCACTCTGCAAGTCCTTGTGAAGATCCCATGTGTGTCCTCAGTCCCGTGACCCTCAAAATCCCCTCTCCCTGACGGCCCTCCCTACTGCCCCTCTCACTATCTTTGCCTGGAGCTGTTGGCGAAGGCGCTGTCCTTGGGGCACCGCGGGCTGCTGCTGTCGGTAGACAGATGTCTTGTAGGAGGAGGGTTCTAGTCCCATGACTCCAGTCATGGCCGTGGGCATCACTCCCGGGTAAGGTGGTCGGGTTGACAGCTTCTGCATTGGTAATCGCACAGGGCGGTACGGGTCCACACGAGGGCCACCTGGAAAGGGGAGTGGGCTGACCTCTCTAGGCTCCTCATCCCCCTTCATCCCCTGCTCAGTGTCCAGGTCATCCACAGATCCTCACAGATGTGGCATCTTCCCTTGGGCAGGAGGAACGTTCGGGTAACCCTCCGTCCTAGGGGCTGGCACTCACCTGCCGGCAGCGGCTGGTTCTGGGTGTACAGGCCTATGGAGCCCTGCCTGTAGCTAAGGTGGGATATGGATCCAGGGTTCGTGTGGTGCAGGAGGTCTGGAGGCACTGTCACACCATACGGGCCACTCCTTCCTGGGCCCATTCCATAGTCCTGTGTGAATAGCAGAGGACGAGGGTGAGTGGACCGCAGCGGGGTGGGGTGGGGTAAGGGGTATCCGGGGTCAAGAGGAGCTAGACCCATGTGGCTAATCTTCTTAATTCCAATGGCACCTCATCCCCACCTCCCCACTCCCGCCCCCAGGAATCAGAAACTGTACAGAATCACGGAGAGAGGGGGGCTGTGGAAGAAGCATAACAGGGGAGTGGGGGGCCGTGCTAACCTCTGTCTTGGCGGCTGGCTGGCTGCGTTTCTTGCCCTTGGTGGACTTCTTCTTGCGTTCCTCGGTACTAGGTGGAGCGGCCCCAGGTTTGTCAGTTTTGGGGGGCTCTGGAGCCTTTTTCTCAGGCTCGAGCAGGGTGGGAGCAGGGGGCTCCTCATCTTCCGGTGGCAGTGGCAGTGGTTCCAGGTAATAGGCACGGGGCCGGGGCCTCAGATGCGTGTGGTAGAGCAGCAAGCGCTGCTGTTCCTCTCCTCGGGCCACTCGCCGGTCGACCCGGACTGTTCCAAACCAGCCCCAAGAGAGTGGTGCTGATGGCTTCAAGCCTTCAAAAAGATCCCAGGGAGAGATCTTTTGTTTGGTGGAAACCTGTAGACCCTGCTCCAGAAAATGAGAAACAGTGAGCTGCTGAGACCTGGAAAACAGAAGATAGACCTTGAGGACTGGTAAGGGAGGGGGAAATGTCTGTTGGCAGCAAAAGAAGAAAAAAGTCAGGGGTAGATTCAGGGGAGGCGGTGAGAGAAAGACAGCCGGACACGAATATATATATATATATATATATATATACCAGCACACATGCACACTCATGGGGAAGACAGAGAGGAGGGGAGAGGGCGATGGGCAGGGGCAACAGAGACAGACACCGACACTCAGAGGAAGACACGGTCAGAAACAGGAAGGTGGTGACAGACTAAAGACAAGCAAAGACAGAAGCAGACACAGGGAGACAGAGAAAAACAGGAAGAGAGAGACAAAAAGGCGAGTGAAGAGATACAGAGAAAAGCAAAGTGAGAATCAGGCAGAGAGAGAGAGAGAAAGAGAGGGAGGGAGAGAGAGGGAGGGAGAGAGAGGGAGGGAGAGAGAGGGAGGGAGAGAGAGGGAGGGAGAGAGAGAGAGGGAGAGAGACCCAGAAAGACAGATGGGCCGGGAAAAGAAATGAAGACAATGTATATATGACTGGGTTGGACTGTAGATTTCAGACTCTGCATCCTCCTTCCCCTCTCTCTCTCTGCTCTCCACAATGATTATGGTTACTCAACAAATACTGCAACTGACAGAGGGTACAGAGAAAGTTGTGCAGAGATGGGTAGGTAGGGGCAGAGGAGTGCAGGGATAAAAGAGATATGGCAGTTGGCCAGATGGGCGGGGTACAGGCAAGGGTGGAGGCGGCCAGGAGGCAGGTGGGGCAGAGGAAAGAGGAAGACAGGGTGCTGGGAAATGGGTGGTACATCAAAAGATGGGTGGGGATGGTGGGCAGAGGTGAAGGGAGAGACTGAGGAAAGAGGATGAGACTCCCATGATGGGGAGCAGAAATGTACAAAAAGTTCAGTGATCATGGGACGCGTGGATGGCCCAATCAGTTAAGTGTCTGACTCTTGACTTCAGCTCACGTCATGATCTCACAGCTGGTGAGTGTGAGCCCCGCACTGGGCTCTGCGTTGACAGTATGGAGCCTGCTTGGGATTCTCTGTCTCCCCGTCTCTCTGCCCTTCTCTGCTCACACACACTCTTTCTCAAAAATAAAGAAACATTAATAAAGAAATTCAGTGATAACCTGAACACCCCTGAGATGGCTCCCACCAGCAGAGCCCGATGGATTCCCTGGCCTGATGAGCCTGTCGCAGCCACAAGGTTAATGCAGGGAAAGTTCTTGCCCAGAGGGGGAAAAAGGCTAGGTGTTGGGATGGGAGGAAAATGGAACGTGCCTCCTTCTTGAAGATGGAATCGAAGCCGGCAATCTTGTTGCCTTTGGTGTCAATAAGGGAGCCCTGTGGCTCACATGTGATGACATCTCGGGTCTGCTTGGGCAGTGGCAGCAGCTGGCGAACTTTTTCCAGACTGTCCGATTGACGCTCCCCCAACTCTTTCTGCGGGCAGAGGAAGATGGGATGAGAGCTCAAGGACACGGAAAAAGAGGGATTAGAAGTCTCTGGGGAGAGCCCAGAACCTGGCAGGAAAAAGACACTGAGCAAACCGTCGCCATACAAATACGAACGAGAAAGTGGACGTCAAAGGGGAGTGTGGGTGGCTCTGGCCAGGATGGAGTCCCTGAGGCTACTCGGCACCCCCAGAGTCAGGGGACAGGGAACCCAGATCCCAGTCCCCTCAAGCCTCGCCCAGGCCTCCTCTACTCACCCGCAGCTTCTTCACCAGGTTCATGTAGGCGCGTTTGTTTTCCTCCATGCTGCCTTGAGAGATGCTAGACATGTCCGCAGCCAGGGTCCCATTGATGAGCACGCTCAGCATGTCCAACACAGTGGTGAAGAGCTCGCTGTGATGAAAAGTCAGGGAGAAAACCCGAGAAGGAGAGAAGCTAAGACACAGACCAGGGCCTCAGGGTGGGACGCGAGTGGGGACACCTACACGGATCGCAGCGGGTTGGCGGGTCGTGCACCTGGGGTGGGGGAAGGGAGTTCCTCTCGGGTAAAAAACTGAAAGAAGAGGGTGGGGATGCTTTACTTGTTGGACTGCATGTCGACAGTGCCGCTGATGATGATCTCCAGGAGCAGCACAGCCCACTCCGTGGTCTGCTGGGTGCTGCGCTGCACCGTGTCAAACATGCCCCCCACCTGCCAGGGCCACAAGTCAGTCAGATGGCTCAGGGGCAAAGGCTAGCATTCAGGGAAAGCTTACATTAGAACCTGGCTTGGTTGCGACTTAGGACACATTAGGCCATGGTCTAGCTGTAGTTATGATTTGTTATGCGATTTCAGGCCAATGACTCAGTTCTTGACACCTCTGGGCCTCGGTTTCCTGACTTCTAAAATGATGGGAGCTGGACGAAAGGATGTCCAGAATCCCATTCAGCATTCCACAGTGGGTTTCTAGGGCTTAGTATCCAGAATCTGGGATACCGAGGCAGGGTCCCTGTAAGGATCCAGTCCCTCAACCACTTTTAGGTCCTGCATCCTTAGGAGGGACAAGTTAATACTTGAAGACCCAGAAGAACTTGGGCCCTCCATCTCTGCGCCCACCCTCCCCCAGGCAGGGGGCTTCTTTGCGGTGTAATTCTAGTGCTACCCGCTTCTTTCTTGTCCCCGGCTGCCTTCTCACCAGGTTGAGCCGCAGCTTGAGCGCCTCGTGCATTAGCTGCTTTGGTTTGCAGTCATCCAAGTACTGGTCATCTCGCCAATTATTCACAATCTGAGACAGAAACAAGGATAACACACGGCTCAGGGATCTTCTCGCTTCCATCCCCAAACACCCAAGGCATTGATGAGAAAGTATCGAAGGTTCCTGGTGCACCTTCTCTGCCCTCCCGCCCAGCTCTGCAGTCCCAGAGACCTGTACCTGGTGCACCTGGCTGTAGAGGGAGGTGAGGAGTCCCTCACGCTGCTCATCTTGCCCTTTCAGACATGTCAGCACCAGGGATAAGAAGGGCTGCTGGCTCAACAGGGACATGCTGGAGAAGGGAGGAAAAGAAAAAGAACGGGGGGCACCTGGGTGGCTCAGTTGGTTAAGTGCCTGATTTTGGTTCAGGTCATGATCTCTTGGTTCGCGAGTTTGAGTCCCATGTGGGGCTCTGTGCCGACAGCTCAAAGCCTGGAGCCTGCTTCGGATTCTGTGTCTCCCTCTCTCTCTCTCTGCCCCTCCCCTGCTCACGCTCTGTCTCTCTAGAAAATAAATAAACATTAAAAAGAAAAAGAAAAAGAGAAAGAAAAAGAAAAAGAAAAAGAACGGGACCATGGGATAGAAGTCAGGAAACTTCCAACCCTATCACTCCAAGCCCCAAACTCCACTCTCCTAAGTTCTAGCCTCTTGCTCAACCATGCCCACCTCCTACCCTCTGGTTTTCCACTCTTCTGTGGTTTTTATTCCCACCCCTCTGTCCCAACTTCTCACAACTTTTCTTCTGCCCTGGGCCTGCCTCCTCTCCTGTCTACCCCTCAATTCCAGTCCCCTCTGCTTTACCTCTTCTGCTTTTGGCGATCGCGTTCTTTGCGGGAAGAGGACCCCAGATGCTGACCCTTCTCCAATTCCTCCCCAGCAGCCTTTAACACATGCCCCTGGACTGAGGTGGGCAGTTTGGCAATGAGGGGGGCCACCAGCCATACACCGGAGCGCTCGAGAGAGCTAGAAGACAGACGGAGTACACAGGGTTCCAGAGGAGTCAGGCAAGGGATGGGACATTCCATCCTTTGAGGGACATGCCTAGTAGCTCCATGAGGCTGAAATAATTTACACTACCAGAAGAAAAACCCATACGGGGAGGGTTCCTAACACGTTTCTACCCAACCTGAGCACAGGCTTGGTCTTGCTGCTGCTAGGCATGTTGCTTGCAGTGTTTCCAGAAGACGACCCTGTCTCTGCCGACTGTTGGAAAACCTCGATTGTGGCCTTAGCGATGTTCTCTAAGAGGGAGTTCATCTCCTGGGGAGGGTAAAAGGCACAGGGGTGCTAAATAGTGACTGGGGGTGAATGGAAAATAGATGGTAGGAGGGATAGGAGGTGAGGGCAGAGAAAGGCATCAGGAGGGTAACAGGAGGGTAGAGACACAACTCTGCTGGGAGCTGTGCCCTTTGGCACCTCTGTATTCCTCCAATTAACCACTGTCTATTCCTTGTATGCCTCCTTACCGTTGTGACCACAGAAACAGCCTCCACCACCGTCACCGCCATCAACCTTCCCCCACAGCTCAGAGCCCCAACCCTCCCAACCCATTTCCCTATTCATCGGCCCCACGCGTCGGCCATCTTCCCACACTCTCTTATGTCTCCCAGCTCAAGAGCCCAAGGGCAGGACACAGGTTCTTCTATGGTAGCCCACCTCCCTGGCACATGGAGCTGGACGTGAGCATGGGAAAGAGGGTGCCGGGCACCACTCACATTGTTAGGGGTCTGCTTGATCATCAGCTGCAGTTCCAAGGAAGACTGGCGCATGGTCCACTGGTCCAAGTTCTGTGACAGAGACACCACCCCCACACTAAGTCGCCACTGACACCCCCAGCTATTATCACCCCGAGGCCAGTTCCTGATCTCTCATAACCTTGAGACACATATGCCTACTAGTCTGAAAGGAACCTCTACATCCCAGTCTTTTGGAAAGACTGCACCGAAATGATCCAAGATGGTTGAAAACCCTATCCTATTTCAATTTGTTTTATGTTTGTATTTTATTTTTGAGAGAGAGAGAGACAGAGCATGAGTGGGGGAGGGGCAGAGAGAGAGGGAGACACAGAATCTGAAGCAGGCTCCAGGCTCTCAGATGTCGGCACAGAGTCCCACACAGGGCTCGAACCCATGAGTCGTGAGATCATGACCTGAGCTGAAGTCGGATGTTTACCCAACTGAGCCACCCAGGCGCCCCAAAAATCCTATCCTATTTCAAAAGCGGTTCGAGAAAGGCTTCACATCTCTCTCCGGTCTCCTGTTCCAGAGCCTCACATTCCTTAGCATCAGGAAGTTCTGCCTAACGCTTGCCCTAAATCCTTGATGTGAAAGTTGAAGCCTGCTTCTCCTGTTTTAAACCAGCTGCTCAAAGTCCTTTACAGACCCGAAGGCTACTGTGAGTTAATCTCTCTTTGACATTATCTCCTCTGGGCTGAAAAGACCTCATTCCTTTAGCTCTTCCTACCTAATGGCTTTACTTTCCCACCCCCCAGTTACCTACATGTCTGAAGCAGTGCGGCGAGGCAGAAAAGGCACAGGGACACCTGGGTTCCCATGCTGAGTCTAAACTTACTAGTGTGGGACCTTGGGCAAACTATTTAACCTCTTCAAGCCTCGGTCTGTCCCCTCATTGGTCAAACACAGCTACTCCTACCTACTTTACAGAGTTGTATGAATTAAACGAGAAAATGTGCACAGAGGGATGAGCACGATACTTGGCACGAAGCAGACAGTAACTGGGAGCTATTCAGTAGTACTTGTGTTAGTTACCGAGCCGCCAGATGAGTGAGGCCCAAAACTAGGCTTCCCAGATGTCATGCCTCCCACTGATAAGCTATGGTCCCACTCCAGGTAGCTGTGCCCTCACCCGACAGTTTACTCCAGAGTCTAAACCATATGAGCTTGACTTCTAAACCCATGTCGGGGCTGTTTCTCTCACCACCTTTTGCCCACATCCTTGTTCACCTTCCTACTTGACTCCTTCCCTCTTTTTCTCTCAGGGTTCCCATTGTTTCACCCCAGGCCCGGGCCCCACTGCTTCCTCTAAGACCCCCATCACCTTGGCCTACCTGGAGAATACGCTTAATGCGTTGCCGCTGGGGGTTTTCCCCATCCTCGTTGTCCAGTAATCGATGTGGGTAGCAGATGAGCTGCATGAGGCGCTGAGCCTGGGCGCTACTCAACACCGGGTCTTGTAGGTCATTGCTGTCTTCACACAGTGATTTAAGGCAACGTTCTCCTACCCATTCCTGAAGAAGCTGATAATCAGGGGACTGGGGCAACCAGTGAGTGGGGTAAGGAGTAAGGGGGGCGGGGATGGGCTGGGGTTTGGTGAGGGACACGACGTATGGCAGGAAGGTGGCATGATGGTGGCTGGAAACAGGACTATATTGTATCAAGGCACTTAGGAGGTATGGGGGGAAGGTGAGACTGACCTGTTGGCAGATGCTGCGTAGCACGTACTTGGCATAGACATCCAGACTGGCTGTCTCCACAGAGATGTTGCGGCCACCCTGCCTCCGACCGCCACTGCCCCCTCCTCCCTCCTCCTCTGGAAGTTCTTCTGTTCCTCCTGTCACAGTGAAGCCTGAGCCCTTCAGTTCCGCATCCCCTGTGGTTCACGGGCAGGAGATAGGGAGGGCAGAGTGAGATCTGAACACGGTGTAGAGACCCACCCCGAACCCACAGAAGCAGCAACTCCCCAAATCCTGCCCTACAGGACAGAAATATACTTCCCTCCCTCCTCGCCTCCCCCAAAGGGCAGAGAGACCACCTTCAGGAGAGAGAAAGACTGTCCTTTGTAGTTTAGCTGGCACTCCACCCTACACACACTTCTGGCACCACTCCCTTCCTACCCCCATACCAAGCACAAACACAGCCTTGAGAACAGCAAACACAGCTCCATCCACTATGCGGTTCTGAGAGGCAGCCAGCAGGTGGCGGTCACAGGAGGACCGGATTCCTACGGTAGGCTTGTCTGCGGAGGGAGCTCAAATCAGGGGAAGCAAAAGTAGAAATGGCAGGGGGTGGGGTAGCAGAGCTTTCTATTGCCCTGCCGCCAACTCAGATCCGGGTCACTTACTCCCATCTGACTGGCAAGGATTGAGTTGAGGTGTCTTGAAAAGGTGGAGGAGGATGCGGCAGGTAAGCCGAGCCCCCGGCTCAGAGTCCTGTTCGCTGCAAGCTAAAAAAAGGAAAACAGAGCCAATTGGACAGGGTGAAGGCAGACCGTACGTGGTTTCGAGAGCGGTGAGGGCCTGAGAGGGAAGACGAGGTCACGCAAAAGGAGAAATAACCAGATAATGCTGGAGGAGAGGTAGAGAGGCGAACTGTCTTGCAGTATAAGGGGAGTACCTCGCAAGGTCAAAAAAAAAAAAAAAAAACTGGAAAGATCAGGGCAGCCGACACCAGGTTAGAAAGAGGCCGCTCCCAGCCTGAGACACACCACAGGACTGGCCTCTGGTGAAAGCGGGGAGCCCCGCACCAAACGATGAGAAACGGGGCCATCGAATGCATAGCAAAACTCGGGGTCCAGAAATTCTAGGGGTTACGGATTGGCAGTTCACCAGCATTAAGGAGTGAAGGGATGGCAGCACAGCGAATCAGATCCTCGAGGAGCAAACACTGGCGAGCGATGAGGATGGCAACAAAGGTAGCCAGGGAGTCGTGAAAAGACAGGTCACTGACCTGAAGGAAAAAGCAGATGGACACCCCGGACTCAGTGTGCAGACAGGGTGCCAAGTCAAAATGGTACGCCTCCACTCGACATAGCTCTGCCCCCCTACTACCTTGATTACTGTGACCGGTCCCCTGCCCTGGTAACCGTTCCGTGCCCCAGCAGGACCCCGGCCCAAGTCTCACATCCACATTGCAGAGAAGGTCGTTGAAACCACAAGTGCCATTGTTAGAGGAGCAGCACAGGGCCTTAAGAACTCCTAGCCATTCGGCACTCAGTGACTTGCAATAGCCGGTCAGCTCCGCACACAGGATTGCGATGTCATTCACCCTGGGGAGAAGTACAAATGCCCTCAGGAAAGCCCTTGTTCCACAAAACCTCAGACTCATTAACTTTTCATCACCACCCCAGCAATAACCAAGGTTGCAGTACCTCCCAGGCATCTCATCCCTCCCAATATCAGGCAGGAGCACGGTGCCCGTTCCTCACTCAGTACGCCCCATACCTATCGGGATCATGGTGCCCCACACAGACGTGCATAAGGGCATTGCAGACAAAGCTGTAGCGGTTAGCAGGGTTCTCACTAAGACTCTTGCCTAGCCCCGTGTATGTGAAGGTGTGAGCTGCAGGGTTCTCCAGAGTGTCGATCATGAACTCGGGCGCCCAGCGCATGTTGGATTCTGATGGCTCCACATTGCAGTAGATAGTGTTCTTAACCTTGGAGCAGAAGTCGCTGCGGTGGGGGAGAGAAAGGAGATAGTAGTGTCGAAGAAGATCTGGTGAGGTAGTGGGGATGGTCGGGAGAGGGGAGGAAAGAAAGAAAGTGAGGGACCAGTGACCTTGGGACAACAAAAAGGGAGATGGGACAAAGCAGATGGGTCAGGAAAGGGCCTCAGGGAGAGTAAGGCACAGGGGCCTCTGCAGGCAGGGAGGAGGACTGTGGGCCCCGCAGAGATGGGCTGGAGGCCAGGCTGATAAGGAAGAGAAGGAGGCAGGCCTACTTTTAGGAACCAAGAACTTGTGGAGGACACAGTTCCCAAATGGCCCTGCAGGGACAGCAGGGTCCCGGGCTGTGCTCTGCTCCTGAGTTGAGTGGTAACAGAAAGGAGATGGGACAGGGTCCTGCTCTCCACTCTCACCTCCCACCTCTCTTACCTGAAGAGCTCCCCAAATTTGCTCTTTAAATGGCTACAGGAGGTGTACAGATCATAGAGATAAGCAAGGATACAGCGTTCTGCAGAGGAGCCATCTGACCGGTTCATCCCATGCTTCACTACACCACACAGCCTGTCACGAGGGAGCAAGGTCAGGAGGTTCAGCGGGTGGTGTGCACAGGCCAAGGCACAAAGGTCCCCACACACGGATGGGCTCAAGGCTCTTGGCAACCTTCTCGCCCTGTCCACCCAAACGGCATGCATTTCCCCACAGTGAGAGCCCCCCACGTTCTGCCGAAGCCCTGCTTACCCCTCAAAGACCTGTGCCATCTGGTCCTGGTTGAGGATAAGGCAGGCATGATAGTGCCGCAGGACAGCCACAATGCACAGGCACAGGCTGGTAGTGTAGCTGCCCACCAGATCCGAGGATTTGAGCAGCAGCTCGGCCTCAACTACGCTCAGTTCATTCAGCAGCTAGCAGAGTGAGTGTGGGGGGTGGGGGAGAGGAAAAAATGAGAAGAGGCCCTACATGGTATAGGTAACCCCTCCTTCCTGCTAGGACACTGCCAGGGCAGGCCTGGGCCCCTTCCTGCTGGAGTTGCCTCAGTCTAGAAGAGCTCTGTTGCCATATGACACTGTCCTTTATTCTACTAACGACACAAGCCGCATCAATGATCTAACCAGTCTCTAGGATACAATTCTATGAACTCCGCAGTGGGAGAACAGTCTGTGCCCAACGCTCTAATCCATCTCCTGGGCCTCCCTGCGGAGCACTTGAGCCTCTATTCCTGCCTTTTTAGCTCATATTCCACTTCACCTTCCAGCCCCCACCATGCTAGCCTTTCTGCCCCTCCAAGTAGCCCCAGGATACCGGCTTGAGCCTCTACTCCTGACCTGGTGACCCTATCCGGCACAGACTCCTTCCTCCACCCTCGTCTCCCCCACTTCCCCACCTGAATGGCAAAGTCGATGAGGCCACTGATGCTGAGTGAATATTCCATGAGGTCGAAGATGAACTGCACATGCTGCACCAGAGGCAAGTGGTATGACATGCCAAGGGCAAAGCTCGTGATCTGCTCCAGAACATTCCGGGAGACCTGATAAGGGCAGTGTGAATGAGACAGGAGTGGAGAGAGGTGGGAAGAACCAGGGAAGCAAGAAAGGATGGTGGTGGAAGGGGATGAGACCGGGAGGCTTAGCCTGCCGGCGGGGGGGGGGGGGGAGGGGGGGGGAAGATAAGGAGGAAAGGAAAACAGGGCAGGACGCCAGAATGTGGGAAGGGGGCTGGACTTAGGCCCACACCTGAGCTGTGACCTGGTGTTGGTCATAATGTGAGAGGTGCTGGAACTTAGCAAAGATATCTTCAGCAGTGGGGAAGGCTTCAGGCCGGTTGCGCCTCCGCTTCTGCCCGTCCTCCCCACCTGAGGGGACAGTTGAAACGGACAGTCAGGACAGGGAAGATAACTAGTTGACTAGGGGTAGGGAGGGGGGTATGGAGAGAAGGCTACGGGTGGGGGGAGGGAGGGACAGGGGAAGGAAGGGAGGGAGGAAGGGTGTGAGGGAAGAAAGGAGAAGGGAAGGGAAGGGAGGGTTAAGGAGGGGTTGGGGAAGGGATAAAGGGAAGGGGACAGTGAAGCAAAGGTTTCGAGGACCACAGGCTACGTGGACCTTTGAGGCATACATACAGGGAGGTGCTAGGTCGAGGGAGGGAAGGGAGAGGGAGGGCGGGCAGTACGGGGCTTACTGTGAGGTACCTAAGAATGTCAGGTCTCCAGGATTCAGAGGCACAATAGGAGCAAGCTGGTCTGCAGAGGGGGGGAATGAGGGGGGAAGTTTCAAAAGGACTAGAGCTCTCAGGAGACTCTAAGAGACAGGACATTGGGACATAACTGGGGGTTCCCTGTGCTGGGGAAGGGGAGACTGACTAGGGCACTCTTTTGGGGAGAGCTGTTCAAGGAGCCTCAAACCCACCAGTTTCCGCTGTCCCCTTGCGGTTCAGAACCTTCAGGATATCCTTGGTTATTTTCTTGATGGCATGGCGGGCATCATCTCGCTGCTTTCCCACCCCAAACAGTACGACCAACCGCTGGTTGCACTCATGGCTGCATGACTCCTCCTGCATCCCAGCAGCACCGTCAGACTCCAGCATGGATCTCTTGCCCTCCTCTTAAAAGCATGCTCCATGCCCCTCAGCACCCCAGTGCTCCAGTCCTTCCCGGCACGCCACACCCTCAGGACCAGCTCCAACCCCTCGGCACACTGCTTGGACAGAAACCTGGGCTCAAAATGGATGGTCTCAGGTGCTTGGGGAACAGTACCTGGGGGATGGGAAAGTGTGTGGCGTACTGCACGTGCCGCGGCTGGTCATAAAGAACCCCGAGGGTCCCTTCTATCTTCTCCTTGGGTGGGGGCTTCACCTCCTTCTCAACATCTGGCTTCTCAGGGGATGGACTGCCCTTCCCCTCACAGGGCATAGTAGGGGAGAACAACTAAGATAAGGCAAAAGGGCAGAACATTTAGAAGAAGAAAAGGGGGCAAGGGGCAGAAAGAAACTCCCCAAAGAGGTGTAACAGGAGGACCTCAGGAGCTGAATTCTTCTACACAGGGATCTAACTAACTTACTGAGAAATCAGGCTTCTCCATGTCCTCAAAGAGCACACTGGAACTAGGGTCAATGTCCATAGATTCCGAGAGCCCTGGGTCCTGAGGGCACAGAACATAAGCAAGGTTGCTTTAGCCCCAGGGAGTTGCTCCCCACCATCTAGAAAAGTTGACAGGGAAGTTAGAGAGAGGAGACCATGTTGGGAAAAGCACTGGCTCTGTGCTCAAGCTTTTGATGGGTCACACAAGCGCCACGGGCCATTGCCTTTAGCTTTAAAATGGGTGCAGGCGCCTGGGTAGCTCATTCAGTTAAGCTTCCGGCTTCGGCTCAGGTCATGATCTCGCGGTTCATGAGTTCATGAGTTCCAGCCCCGCGTCAGGCTCTGTGCTGACAGCTCAGAGCCTGGAGTCTGCTTCAGATTCTGTATGAGAGGGCTTTGCCGGCCCCAAAGCACTAAGCAAATACTACCGTCGCTATTAGGTAAGAGATTCGCAGAGGACACTGGGAGCCAGATGGGAATGTCAGAAGAAACTGGCTAGCGCAGGCACAGCCCACTCACCTCCAGCTTGCTACTGCTGCTGCCCTCAGTCTCCTTGCGCTCAGAGTCATCAGCGGGGTCATCAAAGGGAGAGGGGGGCCGGGGACCAGGGGCTCCAAAGGCAAGGTCCCCTCGGGAGATGAGAGTGCAGGTATACATGTTGTGGGAGAAAACATCATGTCGAATCAGTTCACAGAACAGCAGTACCAAGTTAAAGAACTCCACTCGTTCACTCTCACTTCGGGGGTCCGCTGCAGGAGGGAATGAGAAAAAAGGAATTGAGATCACAAGAGATGGGTAGCAAGGGAGAGAAACACACCTAAGGCACAGTGCTCCCAGAGTACCTGAGATAGGCAGGAGGAATTATCCCCCCAAAAAAGAAACACCCCAATACTGTTGAGGGACAGAGCACAGTTGGTTACCACCCCCTCCTGCCCCACACCCCATCTTGGAAAGGAATACAGTATCCTTGCTGCTATTTATATGTGAAAATGCTTCCATCGTATGTTCTTGTTTTTATTCTTCTTTTTATTTCTTTATTCCATTAAACTGTAAGATGATCAAAGACTAGAATTATGTCCAAAAATCATTCTGCATAAAGCCCAAGACAGAAATATATACCAGAAAGCCCTTAGTTATGCTTCCTGGTGACAGTGGCGGGTAAGTGGGTCTAGGCAGAGGTAACCAGAGAGTAGCAGGGGTCCATACTCAGCATGGGAGCCTGGGTATCCAGAAACTGCAGGAGGACATCCTGGAAAATGGGAGCACTGGGAGCTGAAAGGGAGCCAGAGGCAATGGAACCCTTCTCATCTGCAGCTTCTGATTCTCCACAACGCTGTAAGATGAGAGAACAAACCATAGCATTGCTTTTGACCCGGGTCTTTACTTCTCCACGTGTAATGCACGAACTACCACCTGTTTTGCCTCCACCCCAAGCTTTTCACTCCCATCTCTGCTTTGACCTCCATTTTCATTCCTGCCTCCCAACTGAAGCTTTGACTGCTTCCCTAACTCTAGCACCAATCTACTCCTTTCTACTTTGGCCTTATGTCCTCAACTTTCCCTTTAGATTCCCTACCACTTCTTTATTCCCACAACTTTATTTTTTTAATGTTTATGGATTTTTGAGAGAAAGAGAGAGAGAGAGAGAGAGAGAGAGAGAGAGAGAGAGAGAAATGGTGCACAAGTGTGGGGGGGAGGGGCGGAGAGAGAGGGAGACAGGATCCGAAGCGGGCTGCCCGTTGACAGCAGAGAGCCCAATGTGGGGGCTCAAACTCACGAACCATGAGATCATGACCTGAGCCAAAGTTGGATGCTTAACCGACTGAGCCACCCAGGCGCCCCTATTCCCACATCTTTAACTTGGGTTCCACTTCCAGCTCAGTTGGTCTCCAGCCCCAGTTGCCCCTGCCCCATCAGCCAATCGCATTCTCTTATCTCTGTCCCCTAACCTCAGCCTCAATCTCGGCCTGTCTCTTCTCCAGCAGCTTGGCGACCACCATAGCACGATGCCGACCAGAACGCTTGCAGCTGACAGCCCACTCACACAGTAATGATACTACAGCATCATCATCAGAAGAGATCTGGAGACCAAAAGGAGTTGAGGGTGAGTAAGGTAGGGCTGAGGATAAAGAACCAAGCTCCACTTTCTTCAAGACTGAGCCCCATCTTAACACCATCCTAGGCCCGGTAAGATAGTCTCTTCGGACATCCCTGGTCTTGGTGCCCCTCCATGTCTTCCCCTCATATACACTGCTGCTCTTGCAATGCTTTTTTCTCCTTCTGTTCCCCTTCTCGCTTACCTCATGCCCATCCTTGCTAGGTCCCAATCCAAAGATTCGGTTGCAAAGGGAGTCAAGAGAGTTGCTGAAGTCAGAGCGCTCAAAACTATGGCTGTCCAACACTTCCAAAGTATGGAGCACCCGTCCAATGGTGAAGCCTCAGGAGGAAAAGTGGTAAAGGGGCCTTAACTAGAGACCTGATGCATTCCAACTCTCAGATCTATATGTCCTTACCATTCTTTCCTCAAACATCCTTCTTTCCATCTGTCCTCTGGCACCCACCTGCAGTAGCTTCCTGGCACTTATCAAAAGACCAGCGAACCTCAACTGCCTGTCCTCGCTCCTTGATCTGCTGTTCAATCTCACGCAACTTTGCACGGACCTGCGACATGGAAAAGGAAGGCTTTAAAGATGCACCAAGGCATGCATAAGGTCAGGGCTCAGGCTAAGAGAATAGCACCAGACTCCGAGTCATTATTTCTTTTGTTTTTTTTTAAGTTTATTTACTTATTCTGAGAGAGTGTGTGTGTGTGAGTGGGGGGGGAGGCACAGAGAGAGAGGGAGAGAGAGAATCGCAAGTAGAATCCCATTTGTGCTGATAGCGCAGAGCCCGACGCAGGGCTTGATCTCACAAACCATGAGACCATGACCTAAGCCCAGATCAAGAGTCAGACGCTTAACAGACTGAGCCACCCAGGCACCCCCAAGTCACTACTGCTGAAAGAGCAATTCACCTTCACATCCCAATCCAGGGGTACCAAGCTATTGGGGAGACTTACCTGCTGAGTAAAGGCACTGTTGCCCTCTGGCATGGGCAGGTTGGAGGGGGCAATAGGCAGGTGGTCAAGTGGTGAGCCAGTCTTAATGCGGCTATCAGTCAGTGAGTAGTGCCAAACCAAGGCACTAGGACAACACAGGAGGATGGTCTGCCAGACAGGAACAGCTAAGTCAAACTCAGTTACCATGTCTGTGTCTCCAGAATCCCATTATAAGAGCCAACCCTTAGGTTTCCGATCCAATGTTATTCTGAGCCCTGAGAGTAGTACCACTCCATCTCTGAGCCCCTCCCCTCATCCACTCTCCTAAAAGGCTTTGGGCCTACTATTTCATCCCGGGAAGAAACTAACTGAAAAGGAACCAGCACCCCATGAATGAAAAGCAGCAATCCCCACGCAAGTACCCGGTGCCTGCTTTCACCTCCAATTTAGAATCCCCCCATTCTCCAGGACAGACACCCAAATCTTCTCAGAATGCTTCTCCCTACTTCCTTGGGCCCACCCAGTACCTACCTGAAGGATACAGCTGAGGCCAAAAACCAGGGGCCGGTGCTGAGGGCACATCAGCAGGTCACTAAAGGGTGTAGAGGGTGTGCTGCTAGTTGGGGGCTGAGGAGCGGGAGTGGTGGGCAGTGTGCTTGTCGACTGAGCAGACATAACGTGGGAGGAGTGACTGCTCACACCGTCCAGTTGCAAGGCCAGTCTCCGGGTACAGAAGTAGGCAAGGCGGCGGGAGAGGTACGCAGACTGAACGAATTCCCCGGAGTACTGTGAAGACATGCCGATCAAAACCCCTAGTTTTCCCCACGGGACATGGCACTCACATTTTATTCCTCCTCCTCCAAGCCTCCCTAGACGCCCCCACCCCGCCCCGCAAATCCCAGGCCTTACTCGAAGCAGCAGGGGCAGCAGAAGTTTAAGCAACTCATCTTCTCCTGGGCGGATTTTCTCAAAACACTCAAGTACCCAGGTCAGGAACTCATGTCTGTCCAGCATTCCATCCTATGAATGCAAGGGGTGGGAAGAGTATCCATGTACCCAGGGACTGTTAGAGCTAAGGCAGATAAAGTAAATGAAAGGAGGAAAAGAACCACGGCTGGGGCAAACTGGCAGGCAGATTCTGTCCTACACTGGCAGAATGTGAGGCCAGGCTCCACCAAGGGCTTGCACGACATGCCCTTCTTCCTACCTGAAACATGAACATGGCCAGCTTCTCGTTGTAGTCCCACTGCCGGATTGCCACCTCTACATCATGGGGCAAAGGCCCTATAGTGGAACCACAGCCCCCACTGCCTGCAGGCCCTGGCCGGTAGTATTCAGCCATCTTTTGCAGCTGCTCCCATAAGTACTTGGTGATGATCTGAGTCCACTCTAGGAGAAAGATGGGAAAAGGGCTATTTTATACCCTCTCTCCCCTTAGGACATCTTCTGTCTCCCCTACCCCCCAGCACCCACGCCCCCAATTACCATACTTCTAAAATCCTATTCATCCTCTTAGGCTCTAGTCCAATGCCACCTTCCTAAAGCCTTCCCAGGTGTCCCCAGAAGAAAGTAATCTTTCTGGGGCACCTGGGTGACTCAGTTGGTTAAGCAGCCGAGTCTTGGTTTCTGCTCAGGCTGTGATCTCGCAGTTCGTGAGTTCCAGCCCTATGCTGGGCTCCAAGCTGACAGCGCAGAGCCTGCTTGGGATTCTCTCTCTCCTTCTCTCTCTGCCCTTCCCCTGCTCACTCTCTCTGTCTCTCTCTCAAAATAAATAAACTTTAAAAAATTGTAAGTAATCTTTCTGTCCACTGAAGTCTCAAAAAACCTTCTGCTTTCTCTTTTGACACTTAAATATATATACTGTGTATATACATACACACACACTTCCTACATATAATTATGTGATTCACACATATGCCTTAGCATCCTTACCCGATTATAAGCATCCTAAGGGCAGGAATAAGGTACCGGTCACCTTGATAGCCCAGTACATGCACATAGTGGATAGTCAAGATACCCAATGTTTACCAACTGAGTGAATGCAAGATACAGCAGAAGCAAGGAATACAGGGGTGCCTGGGTGGCTCAGTCGGTTAAGTGTCCGACTCCTGATTTCAGCTCAGGTCATGATCTCACAATTCATGGGACCAAACCCCACGTCGGGCTTGTGCTCACAGCACAAAGCCTGCTTGGGATTCTCTCTTTCCCTCTCTCTTTGCCCCTCCTCTGCTCATGTGCGTGCTCTCTCTCAAAATAAACAAACTTACAAAATAGTTAAAAAAAAAAAAGGAGCAAGAAATACAGAGGAGG
Organism: Panthera onca; assembly: GCF_046562875.1. Classification (NCBI taxonomy): domain Eukaryota; kingdom Metazoa; phylum Chordata; class Mammalia; order Carnivora; family Felidae; genus Panthera; species Panthera onca. Next base: position 71,634,953 of record NC_138357.1, read on the forward strand.
AAGGGGAATGATTCCAAGCATCTATCACTCCTTGATGAGATAGGTGGTGGGACCCCTGGTATTAGGAGTTACTCACCCATGAAGGGGTCAATGACATGTCTCTTCTTAACCTTGGTCTCACTGATTGCTGCATAGTAGGCACAGGTCATCTTAATGAGCCAGGCGGCCCGCATCACAGGCACTGTGTATTTGGCTAAGTACCCAAACACTTCTTCCTTTTTACTGAAAATGGGGACCTGGATGAACATCGCAAATAGTGAGACCTCTATTACCTCCACAAGCTGGCACCCACATAGCTTAATCTGAGAATAGGATGGTACTTCGTACCCATGCTCCTAACCTTGGCCTGAAGAAGACGAAACAGTACCTCACCTTTTTGGCTAGTTGTGTGAGTGGCTTGGTGCCAGCCAGGTCAGTGAACCAGGTGTTAATGGCACTCTGTGATCGTGCAGTCACCAGCCAGAAGTTGTCTTTTTGGTTCACTTGGGGCTTCCTGCGACCAGTGTCGGGGAGGGTGTTACAGCGTAACTTCTCTGCAATGATGCTGCTGAAGTTGGAACTGATCTGAGGGAATAAAAGTATATGTCGGGGTGGGAAAGAAGGGGCAGAGGGGTGGTCATGCCTTTGATGGGCAAATGCCAATGTGGCAGCATTAGGTTACGAAGGAAACCTCAGCCATTTAGGTCATCCCTTTAGGTCTTCCTAACCCAGGGCCTTTGCTCCCTCTCAGATTCTTCCAGCCTTTTCCCCCAGCCTGGCAGGGTTGTCTCACCTTGGCAGGATTGAAGTTGACGTTCTTGGCACTGCCATGTTCATCCCCAGAGACGGCAGGCTGGTTATTGAAACCTTGTTTTACATTCAAGGCCGTCAGTTCATCCTGAGGCAGGAAAACGTCATTTTAGCTTTTTTTCCCCCCTTGGGGGTGGTGGTGGTGGTGGGAGAGGAGGGCAGGAGAAGAGAAGGGAACAACGGGGGGGAAAAAAAGGTAGGAGGAGGATTCTGAGTAGAACAGATTGTTATTTAAAGCTAGGCCCTTATATTCATTTGGACCCCACCCTCACCCCCACAGCCACTAAGATTTCCAATCACCCAGCGCTCTCTCAACATCACTCTTCCTTGCGAGCTTGCGAGCAGCTGCAGCTCACCAAGCTGCCTCAGACAACTTTCTGAGGTGTCTGTGTGTGGAAGGGGGCGCCTCCAGCGTGGCCCCTACATCATTCCCTGTTCACACCCGGGAACCCACCCCCACCACCCAGGTCGCACTCTCCCACACCAGCCCACTTTACTCTTACCCCTTTTGGGACTTTGGCTCTCACCAAACCGCCCCGCCCCCCCTTCCCCAAACCATCAACGCTTCCTCTTATGCCGATCGCTTGCCTCAGGCCCCTCCAGAGCCCCGATTTTTGAACGCACCTCCTTCTGTTTGGGATCTTGAGGGTACACATCGGGAGGCCCCAGCCGCGGCCGCTTCAGGGGCCGGTGTTCGTAGCTCAAGATCCCGAAGGCCGCCATCTTGCCCAGCCCGTAGCGCCAGAGGCGCCAGCCGGGGCCGGCGGACGGGGGAGGGGGAGAGGGAACCGAAAAGGGGGGCGGCGGTTGGGAGGACGGCAGCCGAGAGACAACAGGGGGCACGTTAGAAACTCTCGATCGTTGCCGGAAACTACCGAGGGGAACCGAGGGACGCCGGGAACCGTCGGACAATACCGACTGCAGCGGGGGCGGGGCCCAGCCCGGCGTGGGGCGGAGCTCCGCGGCCGCGGAGCATTTGGGCCCGCGCGGCTCAAGATCGATTTCATTCCCCAAGTATCTGCGAAACGTCCTCGAGCCGCGCGGTGTGCCGCGGGGTGCGACCCCTTGAGGCGGGAGGCGGCCGCCGCGCCGAGCTCTAGCTGGAACTGGGTTCCCGATGCCTCGCGCAGTTCTTGGCTTGGAATCTGTGCTCAAGGGTGTTTGCATTGGTGAGGAACTCTGCCTTCTTAGTAAAAACCACTTCTTCGTTTCTGAGTTTATGCATCTGAAAAATGGGTGTACTGTTCCCTCCTTCAAAGGCTATTGTGAAGATTAGAAACTGTTTGCATAAGAAAGCACCTATTAAAACCCTGAAAGGCCAGCTCTAATCCCTAAAGGTCGTTAGGTTCTGGCACTGAGGTTCTTAACCTTTTCTGGTGGGCAACTCCTTTAAGATGCTGATAGACGCTGTGGCCCTTCTTCCCAGAAAAATGCAGAGGTGTACAAAATGTTGCATACTTTCCAGGGAGATTCTTAGAGCCCTTAAAGCTTATCGATGCATCCCCTAAGTGTCCATGAACTCCAGGTTGAGAAGAACACTCGCTCTATCGAAAGAGGCACCTACTAAGTGTCAGATACTTTCCAGACATCATCTCCTTTAATCTGCAAACAGCTCCACTGTTAGGGATTGTAATTGTCTCCATCTTGTGGATGAGGAAGCTGATTTTTCAAAGAGTAAAATTTCACTTGTGCGATATTATCCAGGTACTGAGTAACAGAACTGAGACTAAGATGTCTCCTTGACTCTTGGGCCAGTACCCTTTCTGCAATGGCATCACCCGTTAAAAGACAGAGTGCTATAATAAAACTCACAGACAACAATTAAAAAAAAATAAAACTAACAAATAAATAAAAGTAACACTAACAAAATGCTATTGAAGCACAGTAGAAAGACCATATTATTTCTGACTGGGGAGAGGAGAATATACTTGGAGAGGTAACACTTCAACTAACCCTAAGGAATTTTAACCCACAGAAAATTAAGGTGCGTTAGAACATAAGCACAGTGCCTGGCACATATTTAGGGCTTAATAAATGTTTGCTAAATAAACAATTTCTATAAACAGCATCTCCAATCAGATCTTGTGTTTGGGGGAAGAAAAATCTGGCAATAAGATGAAGAATGGGTTAGAGAGCAGGGGGGCCTTTAGAAAGGGAGACCAGTTAGTGGGTTCTAGGAATAATCACAACTACAGAGCATGAGAGGCTGACTTAGCACAGTGGCTGTGCTCATGGAAAGGAAGACACTTCTGGGAAAAACAACACACGTAGAGCTGATTGGGTTCTCAGGATGAGAGAGGGAGGAGTTGACAACGATTTTGAGGTTTCAAGTCTGGGTGACTGAGAGGGTGATGATACATTAACTGAGATAGGGAACACAGGAAGAGAAGCAGATTTAGGGGAAGATGAGTTCGAAGCCAGTATTGTTGTTCCTCCATTTCCAGAATCTACTTCTAAGTCAGACCTCCTCACCAGTCTCAACAGGGACCCAGATCAGGCAGCAGCTCGGGGTGGATATTCTGGTTTGGATCAGGTCAGAAGAAAGACAGCTATACATGTGCCCACAGGAGCCAAGACTGTACTTTCCACCCAAGACTGTAGGGCTTTGACTGAGGTTTCAGGGTGACTGAGTCCCGGAAAGAGCATAGCACAGGAGGGGGAGGAAGGTCCAGACCCTCCACTCTACAAGATAAAATGACTTAGATGAGAAGGTGGTTGGGAGTGGTCATGGTGATGCTGGTGGTGGTGAACAGATCCTTCCCAGGATCTAGGTGGTCTGAGGATTCTTGAGTCTGTGACAGTATTGTGTGCCCACCCTCAGTCTCTACTTATAATGCCACTTTACAGCGGTGGTGGTACACCTACAGATTAGATTAACACTTAATCTCCCAGAGGATTTAGCCTGTGTCATAGCACACATTTGCCACACCCTCTGTAAAGCCCTGGTTTCTAAGGTTCTTTCCACCGGAAGCTATGACAGAAGGAAATGTGTGGGTGGGGAGGGGTAATGGGTGAGGGGCCCAGGTTCCTGACAGTCGACACCCAGGGAACGAAGAGCAAGCGCCATGTTGAAGCCACCATTGCCACTCAGATCCCTCTTATTCCTGCAGCTGCCTCTGCTGGGGGTGGGGCTGAACTCGACAGGCCCCAAGCCCAATGGGAATGAAGACATCACAGCTGGTGGGAAACCTGGGACTGAAGGGGGTTGGTGAGAAGAGAGGCTGTGGGAAGGGGCCTTACGGAAAGCTTGAACCTGCCATGGGACGTTAGAATGATGCGGGTAGAATTTAAGAGTACTGTGTAGAAGGAAAGGGGAAGGGTTCTCTGCCTCCTGCTGCTGCTTCTCCTGACCATCATTTCTTGTCTTCCCCTCCCCCACTTCGTTTTCTCCCCAACCTAGATTTCTTCCTGACCGCTACACCCCCTGAGGCCCTCAGTGTTTCCACTCTGCCCCTCCCAGAGGTCCAGTGTTTTGTGTTCAATGTTGAGTACATGAATTGCACTTGGAACAGCAGCTCTGAGCCCCATCCCACCAACCTGACTCTGCACTATTGGTATGAGAAGGGAAGAGGGGAGCACAGGGGAGTAAGATGAGGTGGGCTGGATGGGACTTCGTGGGGACCAAGAAAGAGGGTAGCCAGCATCCCAGCCTCCCTACCATTTTCTCATGGGGTAAATCATACGTCAGTTCGGAGATGAGGCTGGGCTGTCTTATCTGTAGTCCCCAAGTTTATGCCACTGTTCCTCTTCCTCTCAACCCTTCTCTAGGTACAAGAACTCCAATGATGATAGAGTCCAGGAGTGTGGCCACTATCTATTTTCTGGAGAGATCACTTCTGGCTGCTGGCTGCAAAAAGAGGAGATACATCTCTATGAAACATTTGTTGTCCAGCTCCAGGACCCACGGGAACCCAGGAGGCAGTCCACACAGAGGCTGAAATTGCAGAATCTGGGTAATGGGGAAAGGGCATCAAGAGTCCAGGGATATATTGTGGGGGTGCCGGGGAAATATTGTGGTGTGCTGGAGTGTCCAGAGTGGTTTTCTTTCACCTTAAGGGTACTTAGGCAGAAAGGAGGAGGCGAGGGATCCAATAAAGGAAGGGAGAAGGGATCAGGGGCATTACCTTCAGGATCCTAACTTGTCTAGGCCAGGGGAATGAACACACACACACACACACACACACACGCATATCTCCAGTGATCCCCTGGGCTCCGGAGAACCTAACGCTTCGCAACCTGAGTGAAACCCAGCTAGAACTGACCTGGAGTAACAGACACTTGGACCACTGTCTGGAGCACCTTGTGCAGTACCGGAGTGACTGGGACCACAGCTGGACAGTGAGTGACTGGGGTTATGAATGTAGCAGCTGAGGCCAAGCAAATGGGGATAAAGTATTCAATCAGCCACATAGGGGGGCCTGCTGTCAAGCTCCTGTCCTCTGCCTCCCAGTTCCTCTGCTCTGTCCACCCTCATCCAACTCCCTTTCCTATCAACACCCGTGACTTTCCATTAACATTTCCGTACCCATACTTTCCTCAATGCCTGTTAAGCAAGTAAACAAAAGGAAGCCTTCAAGGGGATCTGGAGGGGAGGGATTAGATTCTAGTCAGTGAAGGGAGCAATGTGGCTTGAGCAGTCCAGAGAGGAGAGAAGAACTGGGGAGAACCAGATGACATGTGGGGAGGGGCAGCAGTTTTAATTCTTCCTTCTTTTTTAGACACCCATCTCTCCCTCACCCTCTTTCTCCCCAAGGAACAATCAGTGGACCACAGACATAGCTTCTCTCTGCCTAGCGTGGATGGGCAGAAATTCTACACGTTCCGTGTCCGGAGCCGCTATAACCCACTCTGTGGAAGCGCTCAGCGTTGGAGTGAATGGAGCCGCCCGATCCACTGGGGCAGCAATACTTCAAAGGGTAAAATGGGCCTAAGGCACCCCCCTACCCACGAACCCAGCACCCCAACCTTTCTAGCGTCTCTGCCTTTTGCTCTACCGCTTACCCCTAAGCCCCCAATTTTGGTGGCCCATCTCCCCTCACTGTTGAACCTCAACCCTCAGGCAGCAGGGCTTTTCTGTGTAGGGTTGGGTCAGTATGTTGTTGGAGTGTGTGTGTGTGTTGGGGGGGGGGGGTTGTTGAGAAGGAGGCAGAGGGGATATAGAATGTATAAGATTCCCCTACAGCACTCCCAGAAATCGTGCATGGTAAAGATAGATGGCTTTGGAAGCAGACAGATCTAGGGTTTAAACCTACCTCTGCTACTTACTGCCTCTTTGACCTGGGGCATATCACTAACCTCTTTGATTCTGTTTCCTCATCTGTAAAGTGGAGATAACAATTGTTTGTCCCTCTCAGGAGTCATGAAGATTAAGTATACGGACAGTGTCTAGCACTGCGCCAGGCACCAAGTTGGGGCTGTACAAATGTTGGCACATAGTAGGGACACTACAAATGTTAGGTCTCTTTCTCCTCCTTTTTTTTTTTTTTTTTTTATAGAGAATCCTTTGTTGTTTGCAATGGAAGCTGTGCTTATCCCCCTTGGCTCCGTGGGATTGATTATTAGCCTTATCTGTGTGTACTGCTGGCTGGAACGGTGAGATTTCAGATATACCAGGAAGATGAGGTGGGGGGTTGCCGCTGGGAATAAATAGTAGAGGAGGATTATCACAGGGTCTCCAGGAATAGAGGGCAGGACAGTAAGGAATGAGGGATCACTCCAGTGGGCATGGTGCTAGAAGGAAGCCACAGGAACAGAGAACACAGAATCCCTTCTTCATTCCATCTGGGAGAACTGGGAGACAGATAATAAAAGAGCATAACCTGCTGTGCCCCCTCTTTCTCCTCTGTCAGGACGATGCCCCGGATTCCTACCCTCAAGAACCTAGAGGATCTGGTTACTGAATATCACGGGAACTTTTCGGTGAGAACATTGTCATAGGCAACTGCAGTTTGTCAACTAGCGACTGCCTGCCGGCAAGTCAGACAGAGTATGGGGAGCAGAGGGAATGGGAGGGGGCCTGCACTAACAGTCAGGATGTGGCCAACCGATTGGGGGATGGGCTGGATGGAGACACACAGAAGAACTGGTTACAAATTGGTTGAGGCAGATGGAAACAGTGGTACTGGGGGCCCCAAGAGTCTGTGTGTCCCTTCCGTGATCACTGCAGTTGCAGACGTTGTAAGAGCTCCCTTAGCACAGAGCCTGGGTCTTTTACTCCCTGCCCCTAATTGACCCCTGACCTGGAGATATCTGTCTTTAGGCCTGGAGTGGAGTATCTAAGGGACTGGCGGAGAGTCTGCAGCCAGACTACAGTGAATGGCTCTGCCACGTCAGTGAGATTCCGCCAAAAGGAGGGGCTCCAGGGGAGGGGCCTGGGGGCTCCCCCTGCAGCCAGCATAGCCCCTACTGGGCTCCCCCGTGTTACACCCTGAAACCGGAGCCCTGATACCCTGACAAAACCCCAGAGTCCTGTAGTCCTAAATTGTACTAACTTCCCCTCATCCAGCCAGCCTGGGTCCAATGCTCACCTCGCCCCCCTGTGGCTGATTCTGAATTTTATGCCCCCTATAACTCCCCCCCCCCACAACCCGCATTCAATTTCTCCTATCATCCAATTGGCCCTTTGCCCCCAAACCGAACCGGGTTTCTCATCTTCCCCAATCCAGCCCCTCTTCCTCACAGGATTGTTTCTCCCCGCCATCCCTCCGTCCTTCCCTCCCTCTTTTCCATCTACCCTTCAATTATTCTTGAATCAATGAGAAATAAAGCTTCTGTTGATAATCATCAAGAATGTCTGTTGTTGGGGCAGGGGCAAGGGAAACGTGGGGTGCAATAAGCGGGGGAGGCATGGTGCTGACGGTAGGAAAAAGGAGTTGTAGACTCACGATGTGGAAGCAGTAGTACCACAAATGAACTAGAGAACAGGACTGTTCCAGAAACTTGGCTTTTCTCTAGGGGTCCTGCACTCCTTCCAGGATGCATTCTAGAATTAGATTTACCAGGGCACCTGAGCGGCCCAGTCGGTTAAGCATCCGACTCTTGGTTTCAGGTCAGGTCATGATCTCATGGTTTGTGGGTTTGAGCCCCATAGCAGGCTCTGTGTTGGCAGTGCGGAGCCTGCTTGGGATTCTCTCTCTTCCTCTCTCTGCCCATCCCCTGCTCATATTCTCCCTTTCTCTCTCTCAAAATAAATAGATAAACATTTAAAAAAAGAATTAGATTTACTGTGGTGCTCCCACTCCCAGCAAATCTTTCACAGACCCCACTCAGTTTCTTCTCTCCTTATCCTTACTCCACCTTCTGCCACACATACCACTTCTGACCTCATAATCCCTCAACTGCAGCCTCAGGCCCCACCCCTAGGGATGCTGGTTATCCACAACTGCCAGTAGCTCTCTTTGGGCCCCTTCAGCCTATGCAATCCATCTACCTCTCTAGATCCCCAATCCTATGGGCCCACTTGCAGCTCCCCCAGGACCTCTAGAACACTCTCCTTCCAAATGACTCATCAGGCCTCTATCTGAAGAGTGAGAAGATCTTGAGAGCATGTTCATTTTCATCACACATGGAGGTGAGGGGCATCACAGAGCTGGAGTCTGTGTGTAGGGCCTGGGAGGTTTGAGAGCAGTGGAGATCACAGGGATGGCATGTATAACTAGAGAAGGGCCACATGGCCCATCCCATGTCTTCTCAGATAATCAGCAGTTTCTGGCCAATATCAATTGCTCTGTCCTTCTGTTGATGCACTACACCCGCAGAAAAGTAGGGTTGCCTAAAACAGGTGAGGAGTTGGGGGAGGGGACTGATGGCAGATGGTCAGAAGTAAGTAGGATCATTTCTAGCTCCCAAGCCCTTTGACTGGCAAGAAGAGAGCTCCTTGAATCTAACAGCTCTCTCCAACCCATTCAGGATAGGATCCCACTCTCCTTCCTTAACTGCCCCAATTACCCTATGGCCTCCCTCCAGACACCATCGACTTGTGTGATGAAACAGGGACAATGAAGATGTTTTTCGTGATGAAGACCCCTGGAGACTATGCCAGCAAATTCCTTACAGCTCGAAGCACCTACTACGTTTGTAAGGTGGAGCGTGGAGCACAAGGTAGAGACTTGGGAGCACTCCTGAGAGTGCAAGGCCCTCAAAATGGATTGTGAACCTTGTCCTTAGCATAGGGTCCCCTCAACCAGATCCAAACTGACCATCTCTAGACTGCCTAAGAAAGAGCACTGCCTCTATGACAATAGGGTAGGCTTACACATATTATGCCCCCCCCCCACCTAGAATTAGTCTTGAGGGGAGGAAATAAGTTACATCAGCTCAAGGTCGTGTTGAGTGCTAGGGTCCTGACATCTTGGGTTTTGGAAGGGTAGAGACCGGGTGGCAGGGGCTGGGGATAGCACACTGCTGTGTTCATAGGAACCCGACTAGAGAATGCCTACAAAGCTTTTGTGCCCCTTCTGAAGAATCCAGAACCTGAGCTAATCGGTAAGGAACATGATGGAGGAAGGAGAAACATGGAAAAGACCTTATGTAGCTGGATGATATAGTATATTCTCTGTATAGAGTGGGAATGGTGTGATATGGCAGGTAGGATCACAGGATCCTAGGAAAAGGGGAATACAGCCTAGGTCCACTTTAGGATGGATGTGTAGCTCAAATCAGATGAAGTTGTATGTGTCACTCACCCCTACCCCCACCCCCATTTCTCAAGCATTGTCTTGATATATTTCCCTATCAAAACCCCATCGTTTCCATCTTGCTCTTGATCCTTTTCTCTTGGAGTCTTGGTGACCCAATTTGCAATGAAAAGAGCAAAACCTAGGCACCTTCAGATCACTCCTCAGCCTAGCTTTAGGCCCATTACTCCAAGGGATCACCGGAATTATGGGAGGGATGGGATGGGTAGATAAGATCTCTAGTCCTCAGAGGCAGGGGGGATGGGGGGTGCCTTTTCCTGGTTCTTAGAAAACTTGCGCTCACAATGTGATGTCATGGAGAAGAATCCATTGAAAATGCTTAAAATCCAAGAAGCCAAGAAAGTCGTTGCAATCGAATCCACTGCGAACGCCCCAGTAAGGCTCCCCAAATGTGCTCTGCCCCCCCCACACTCCCCCCTCCCTGCCAGCCAACACAAGCCTCCTGCACCTTGGCCCCCTGGAATGAATTTCCTTTCCAAGTCCAAGGTCCAAGCCCAAGACCTACCTCCAACCTCTTTTGGCCTGCCTCTGACCCTAGTTTGTAGAAAGCTTCCCTGAAGGGGCCTCTTTATCTACTTATGGATGTTTTCCTTTTCCAGTCTGTCTACCGGAAGATCAGATGAAGAGGGGCCCCCTCCCCCTCGCAGGGGTCTGACCCTTAAGACCAGAGCAGACGTTTTCAGTAGAAGGGATAGACATCGCTAACTGAATAAAGTGACCAAGTGAGAGCAGTAATATTAGGTATGGAATTGCTGGAATTTTATATGAGGCCCCTTTTTCAAGAAGACACCGTCTCCCAATATCTGTACCAAGGCTTGAGTGTGCCCCAGGCACCGTGGAGGTTCTGAGGGTGGGGAGGAGTGGCAGGAGAGGGCTGGGGTGGGGGAGCACATGGGTGGGGGTGAGGAAAAACCGTGAAGTCTCCTACAATGAGCCTTTGAGGGACAGAGTAGGAGGTGGGGTCTTCTCCAACCAAACTACCTCCCCTCCAGAGAGGCCTATCACTCTATCCAGAGAGCCTGCCTACTACTGCTGGGGTTAGGTGACGGATTGGCATCTTCCCTCCCCGCCTCCACAATCTACCGACTCCTCCTGCTGAAATTCCCCAACCCCCTACTTCTCTGCCTCCTTGCTGTCCCTCCCGCCAGTCCTCTGCCTTTCCCCCACCCCCCCACCCCTTATCCGAGGGGAGCAGAAAGGCAGCAGAAACCAGAGCTGGTTATAGGCATTTATTGAATTTATTCATTTATTGATTTGACACACTTCCCCACTCCAATCTAGCACATGATACAATCTGGGTAGGCCAGGCGCTGACACAGGAAATGATGGGAACCCACAGCAGGGGCGGGGGGAGGGGACAATGTAAAGGGGACTGGGGGAGGGGCTGCTTTGGGGGCTGGGGTGGAGAAGGAGCCCCAGATGGCCACCCTGGCAGGTGCTAGTAAACCTGATCCACATTCCCCTCCATCCCGCTCATTTCCCAGACCCTCAGCCAAGCTCCCCAGCTCCCCCTTCCCTGTTCTGCCCCTCCCCCTGCCTGCCACCACACACACTTCCACATAACCCCTGTAGTCAGGCAAGGGGAAGAAGGGCAGGAACAGCTGTCAGGGGCCTGGAACAGGGAGGTCTCTGTGCCTAACTTTACCACCCTAAATCCTTCCCTCTTCTCCCCCTCCCCTTCCCCGGCCGCAAACTAATTCCAGGCCTTCAATGCACTCTCCCACCATAGCACTAACCCGCAGCGGGTCATTGGAGAGTGTGGCTGCACCCGAACACCACATGCTCCCAGACACAAGGTGAATGAGGGGGCCTGGCTTAGCTTTTTCCATAGGGAAATTCTAAGCTAGTTCTGCCCAGACCTTGTTCTCCACATCTCCACGTCTCCATGTCATCGTCGCTGGAGCTCTTTCCCCTGCTCTCCACTGCTGCTCCCCTGCCCCCTGCTCTCTGTCGGCCTGGTGTTCTCTCACCCCGTTTCCCATGCTTCCCCGAGTAATGTCTGTAGTGTTTGTATCATGTCACTATGACAAAGCCTTCAAAAAGAAAAAAAAAAAAGCATTCTCCCCACCACTAGCACCTTGCCACTGTTAAAAATCTCTATATTTGTGTTTATATTTCTTTAAAAGTTTATAAAAAGCCTTTCTGTGATCTGCAGCCTTCCAAGGGTGATTTGGCCTGGTGAGCCTCTCCAGTGCTCAGACCTTGGCCCTTCCATGTCCCTGCTACCCTCCCCCCCACCCCACACCACTGGCCTAGGGGGCCACTGCATAAAAATCCAAGGCTTAACCTAGCCTGGACCAGCTCAGATAAGACTACAAAAAATCCTGCTCCCAAAGGCAGGGGTAAGGCCACTGGTGACTTCACATTTCCAACAGCATTGCCCACCCCTGCTATAAAACCTAGGGAGTGGGAATGGGGGGAGCCTAGGAAGGCTCCCAAGAGGGGGCCTCACCCCCTAATTGGCACAGTGAGAATAAGCCCTTTCTCCCTTTCCCCCACCCCTTTCCCTCCCTCCCTCCCCCCATAGTTACCATATGGGGCAGTTTTATCTTTCTAATTTCCTCAACACCTGTGTGAGCAGACCCCACCCTAGCTCTAAAGCAGGGTCCCAAATTCCCAGGGAAGGGTCAAGGGTAAAGAGTGGATATGGGCACGCCTGGCTCCACCTCTGAAGCAGGGGACAAAGCTTCTAGCCATGGCTCAGGGATCTGTGGGAAGAAGAAAACAGAAGACAAGGTAAGAGGCTGATCTGGGGTGTGACAACTTTCCACCATTAAGGTCACACGCCCCCAAAACAGAGACAGCCCTTCCCCACACGTTTTCCTGTGCTAATGCTAGGGGTGGGCTTTGCTGAAGGGCCTGGAGGTCCCATCTGGAAACTCTGCCTCTCCACTATGATACCCTCCCAATTCCCCAGGAGCTCCAGCTACTCCTTGCTCTAAATCTCCCTCTTGCTCAGCTCATGGGACTAGCTGGGCACCTAGGGGGTGGCCAGAGGTTGTGAGATGCTACTGTTGATTAAGAGGTACCATACCTGGCTCAAAGTTGAAGTCCAATCCCTCACCCCCATCCATGAGGTCACTGATGATGTTATCCACGTCACACTCCAGGTTCTCCATGTACATATCGAGATCTAGATCCTGAGGCATTCTGTCTTGGCTTGCAGCTTCCGTAGCAGGTGTGAGCACAGGAGTCCCCAGGGTCTTGGGGATGGGAGCACCTGCCATGACTGGAGGTGGCGCTATCATAGAGAGGGTGGGAACCAGACTGCTGGGGCCTGGGGCCTCTAGGGGCTTGGGACACAGGCCAACCCCTGTGGCTAGCTTACTGGAGGAAGGTATGCCCCCCAGCAACAGAAGTGTCGGAGCCTGGGACAGAATGGGATCTACCTGGGTCATGAGGACATCAGCAGGGGGTGGTGGTGTATCAGAGGTGAGCAGAGCCTCCAGAGACTGGGAGCTTGAGAAGCACCCTTCTCCTGCTGACAGGGGCCCCTCTGCTGGGCTGAAGAGGGAGGTGCTGTAGGTGTGTAAGGGACCTGTCACCCCAGGATGCTGCAAAGAGAAGCCAGAGAGACTACTCCGAGATAGCAGGGAATGGGAAGATGTGAGATTGAGCCCATCTAACAGCTCCAGATCTTCATTTAGGGTGGGAGGGACACCCCCTGCATAGCTGCTGACGGAGGCTGGTATCTCCTCCTCTGCCAGCACCTCAGACTCTCGCCTCATGGGGGAGTGCCTTGTGCTGACACTGCTAGCATTTGAACTGCTTCGTGGACGGAAGGTGGTCCACACATCTGCTTCTTCAGGGTTTCGAGAACAAGGGCTGCCTGACCACTTGGTGAAGTGGCCAACGGGGCTGGTCGGAGTGGCACCTTCAGGCGGGGCTGGCAGCACGGCTGGTTTCTTCTTGGGGGCCTTGCTGCGGCCCCGAAGCAGCTTGCTGCTGCTATCCATGGAGGCTGCCCGTCGGCGGGGAGCCTTGCCGCTCTTGCCTCCCTCAGGGTTCAGCATCCACCAAGAGCTCTTGCCAGTAGCCTCGTTGTGAACCTTGATGAACTTGCTGTGCAGGGACAGGTTGTGGCGGATCGAGTTCTGGAGGGGGCAGAGGCAGGAGGAAAGGGGCATGAGGTACGTGCAGGGGAGGTCAGTGGCCAGCAGTCCAGCCTCAAAGGACGCTGGGACATAGCAGGGGCATTCCTCCAAACTCAGAGCTATCCAAATCCAGAGGAGAACAGGCAAAGGTAGGGGCAGGGAAGGAGGGTGTGTGCATGGGGAGACCATACACAGTTCCCACCCAAAGGCAAGACACTCAGCCTCTGCTCCAGACTTTTTGGCACAAGGGCCCAGGAGACAGCCTGAGTAACAACCTACTGCAGAGGGCACTGGGCCTGCTCTGGAAAAGCTCACAGCACTGCACTCCTCCCAGGTCTCTGAGGGGCTGTCTGGTGTTGGTGGTCACTGGGGAGACATACTCCTGGTTCAGCAAGAGCTAGGATTAGGTGGGGAAAGAGAATTCCACAGCTCCAATCTCTTTCCTTGAGCGGAGGCTTGGGTGGAGTTTACGGGAAAGTGGCGTAACACCGGCCCAGGACTGGCCCAGGACTGACCGACCCTGTGTTGAGCCAGTTCTCTGAATAGGCTGAGGGGCTGGACCCTCAACAGAGCTGGCGCTCTACTCCCCATGGGGCACTGGAGCCCCAGCTCTCCATAGGATTTGCAGATTCCTTTGTTCCTGATTCCTCCCGATCACTGGGCACACACCCTCAACTTCACTCAGGCCAGGCTTCTCACCGTGCCTCAAATCCACAAGGCACATTCCTTGTCCTAGGAAGGATCTCCCCTCAGTAAATTCTGCTAGTTCCTCAAGACCAAGCAGAAGTCCCCTCTCTTCTATTAAGTGGCTTCCTGACTGTTGCTGCCAAATTTCTTGTGTGGTATTTTTAATCTGTTCTACACCACCTTACCCAACCTATATTGTACTATTTACCATCTCATGCAATTACACGAATCAAGTATAAGTGCCCATGGCGCAGGCCATGTTGTCCAGTCAGGCAGCCCTCAAACGGTGGCCCCCTCAGAGTGCCAAGCTGCCAGTACATAATCGATATGTTACCTTATTGGTGGGTGGCCCCTTGAGGCTCTATCGGCTTTGGAGTGCCTTGGGTATTGGAAGCTCCATGTTCTCCCTTCCTCCTTTCCTCCCTCTGTTCTCCCTTTCTCCCTCACTGCTGATATTCTGAGAGAGATAAGTTGTTTTTTTTTTTCCTCAGGGGCCTAGGGAGCTGAGATTGGTAGCTTCTTGAGCCCCCAGAGCAGCTTATTGCTACTGGTTGCCCCAGGCTAGTTACACCATCCTTCTGTGTCCCCGCCCCCCCCCCCCCCCACCTCCCTACTCTTTCCTACCTCCTTTCCCCTACTTCTCCTCAGGAATTTGTGCCTAAGATCTCCAACCTTAGGGGCATTTGACCTCCCACATGGAGCTCTTTAGTGTTTGGAAAATCAGGAGGAGCCCAGAAGGGCTTGGAGCAAAACTAGAGGCTGAGGCTATGGACAGTCAGAAACACATGAATTGATTTCTGACTGGTGCTCCAGATAAGGAGACCCTCTGCCTGGGGAAAGATGCTTAAGTAGCTTCTTGTTCCAGGGCTCTTGAGGCAAAGAACTCCGTGTCTCCCTGGGACACTTCAGTAATGGCATTCCTAAACACACTGGCTACATTGGTACTCCTGGTTCTTTCGAGGAATCCCACTTGTCCACCTACACAGTAACCATCCATCCTTAGTAACTGAGAACCACTGTGACTTCTGGCACTGTGACTCCCCACCCCTTCCATCCTTTTAACTCTGGGTCTGCTGAGAAGGTCCGTTCCTTTCTCCACACTCAATACCCATGAGGCCCATTCTTCTATCCCCTCTCCTTTAGGCCTCAGAACTAGTACAACCTCCTACCTGGAGAGGTCAGCTCCTTATAATTCTTACCTGTTAGAAGTGGGGGGAGTGACTGGTAATTGTTCCCCAAGCCACCTAAACTAAGCTTTCTTGTTCTAAGTGAGTGCCACCCCCCCCCCCCACCGTGGGGTGGGAGTAATCTCAGCACATCCCCAGAGAAGCCAGTTCAGGCTGTGAAGCTTACTCTTTGGAGTGGGGGTGGGGGGTGGGGAATGAGAGCCTCGAAGGCCCAGCACTCAGCCCAATGAAGAGAATTTGGCAGCATGGGCTAGCAGAAAGAATATATGATTTATAGTTAGACCTGAGTTCAAGTCCTCACTCTACTGATATTAGGTGAGCTTCCTGACCTTTCCATACCTTAGTTTCCCAGTATGTAAAACGTGGAATCTCAAGAATTGCTGGGAAAATTAATAAAACAAAAAATGTCAAAACTACTTTGTAAACTAAAAAGCAGCAAATAAGTGTAAATTATAAGGAGGGACTACACTCCCACAGCATAACTAACAACTCATGATTATTTCTTCTATCCTGGAAAATGAACCTAAGGGAAAAGAAAAAACAGCTGTGTAGGCTGGGTCCAAGGAGGGGAGGGAGCTCTTTATGAGCTGAGACTGTGGCATGGCAGTCTACCCAGAAATAGTGCCAAGGGTCTCAGTCAGCTGTCCTGTTTTCTGTCCTGCCCAACTCCTAGGAATACTGCAGATCTGATCCCTCCCTCCATCTACTCTACCTAGGGGAGGACCCTCTGCTCATTCAACCCTCTGTACTTTCTTGTACGCTGATCTCACCACCTACGGGGGTGCGGGATGTCAAGGAGTTGAAGCTCCCCGTTTCACGATTAGGGCCCCTTCTCAGGACAAGTTTTCCGAGCATCTAGTGAGATCTTTCCTCACAGTTTCTTCATGGAAGGCCAAGAGAACTCCCAACCTTTTGCTCTAAAGTCAGAGCCTTGTCTCTCTCTCTCTCTCTCTCTCTTTTTGTAACTAATATTCCTCAACAGTAAATGAAAACTCTTCCCCTCCCAGACTTAGATAGCACCTTACTAGGGAGTTTCTTAGCACTACAGGGTAAACTGAGGCAGGTAGCAGCTCATGCCCCTTTTTTCCCCTCCTGGTCCGTAAGATCAGCTACCTTACCCCATGAAAATCACCTTTTTTTTTTTTAACCTATGCCACTCTACCTCCTCTTCTTGGGTAGAGGAGTTCTTGAACAGTACCTCTACCCTGAGGTATTGAGAAGCAAGCAGGGAATCCAAGTAATCCCACAGGAATGGGAGAAAAGGTGTTGGGGTGGGAGGTGGGGGAGGAGGGAAGGCCAGGTTCATGTGGGGAATCCACACAGTTCCTGCTGTACATAGGATAAAGACTTCTCTGTGGGAATAAGTGTTTGGGGCAGCTCAAGCCAAAGTGCTGGAAGTGCTGAGCAGTGAGCAGAGAATTCAATTTTCTCCAAGGCAAGGACAGTGTCTTATTCATCTGCCATCCTCCAGCATCAAGCACTGAGCGTGGTATATACTATGTCCTAAGTAAATGTGTAATTGATGATTGAAGGTGGGTCTCTCGGGTGGGGGCGTAAAAGGGGCCCCAGAATGGCAGCAAGGAGGCTAGGGATCCCAGGGGCAGATGGTATTGGGACAGAGGTAAGGGGGTCATAGTTACCTTCCATCCTGCTGAGCTGTTGCTGTCACCCTTGTCCTTGAAGTAGGGCACAGTGCGGACCATCCACTCATAGATCTGGGCGAGTGTCAGTCGCTTCTCGGGGGCGCTTTCAATGGCCTGGCTGATGAGTTCTGCATATGACTGATTTCCCCAGGCATTCCGGCGGGAGCCTCCCTTCCGAGGACCTGTTACAGCCCCCAGGATCCCGGGCTGGGGGCCCCCTGCCGGCTCGGGGAGCTGGGAGGGCAACAGGATCGGGTCTGAGCGTCCCTCCGTGTGTACCTTCTCTCTCAGACCCGGCTCCACCTCGGGCGGCTCGGGCGGCTCGGACGCCTCGGTAGCGAGCTCTGGTCGGGGAAGGGGCCAGGTGCAGGAGCGGGGACGGCTCTGGGGTTCGAAGTCGGGATCGAGGTCTATGATCGCAGCAGCCTCTGTGGCTGAATTCTCATTCCTTGGATCCATACGTGGAGTTGGACCTCCGCCACTCAGCGTTCAGAGGAGCCTGCCACAGTCCCTCACGATGCCTCCCCCCAGGGGGGAAGCACCGAGGGCCAGGAGGCACATTCCTGCCGGTCCTCAGAAAGTCGCGAACTTCCCCCTCGCCCCAGAACGCTAGCCCCCAAAGCTGTCCCTTCTACACAGTTAGTTCTCTGATCCTTTTCTCGACTACAAGCGGACAGCCTCAGAGCTCTTTCTGAGACACCACCTGTAACCTCCGCCTAGCGAAGGCACTTTTTTTCCAGCCTCTCACTCAGCTTCCTGCTCTTTTAAACCTGAGGCACCGTATCCCCTCATACATTGCGCTCCCATCACCAAACGTCTCCTTAGCCGCGGTTCCCTCCCCCTTTTAAGTTGCTGCCCCCCGGACACTCCTCCCAAATTTCCTCCACCCGGATCACTGCCCTCCCCCACGCCCCGCTCCCCCGCGTCACTTGCCCCTCCCCTAGCTGCCCCTCCCCCCGCCTCTTCCTTTCCCTCCACTCTTAATGGGGTCCACGTCCCCGCGGCCCCAGCCTCTTCTATTCCCGCACCAATTCCCCTATCAACCCCCCCACCCCCCGCCCCCCGGGTTTCCTTTTTGTTTTGCTCCCAGCCGCAGCCCCCGCCTGACGTCTCTGTTTACCACTCGCCGGGGCAGCCATCTGCGCACGCGCCTGGAGAGCCAGTTGGGAAACCGAGTTCTTCAGTCGTGCCACCCTAATCGGCCTTAAGGACTACATTTCCCGTCCTACTTCGCGGCCAGGAGCCCGATAAGGGCGGCTGGAGAGCGGCGTGGCAGGATATAGGGAGGTGGAACTTTAATCAATAGAGGTCGTTGCGGACTTTTTCTTTTCTTGAAAAGTCGTTTTCCTCCTTTCTTCCCCCCTTCCCACCTCCTCCCGTGTGACTTCGGGTCGCCTAGGTGACCATGTTGAGGGGTGCTAGACCTTTCCTTCTTTTAGTGGAGAGGGGAGGGGGAAAAATGTGGTCTCTACAAGAAGCAGAAAACCGAGAGGCAAGAAGCAAAGAATGGACGGGCTTGTGTAACATAAACAAATACTGATGATAGTGTCTCCTCTACCCGCCTCTCCCCACCCCCCAAGCCCCCAAGTGCAATTCACGGTGACCGTGCGGTGGCTGACCAATCAGTTTTCTCCACTGGCTCTTCTGGCCTGCCCTTAAATATTGATAGTTTCCAGGTTCCCGTCTTGGGCCGCTTCACTTCTCATTCAACAGGTCCCAAACTTAACTCATCTGTTCTTGCACCCACACCCCTATGCTCTGGCTACCCTTATCTCTGAATTTGGTCAATAGCTGTCCTGATCTACCCAGTCTTCCAAGCTAAAATACCTTTTGCCTTTTCATCTCTTTAACTTCTCACATCCAATTCGCAGTTGCATACCTTATTTATCACAGGATTAAATTGCAATATCATCTTAATTGCACCTCCTGCCGTCAGTCTTTTCCCCCACTATGGTTTTATGTTCCATGCTGCCAACAAATCTCCCTTGTAAGAAACACTCCTGGTAATAATAGTTAAAATGTATGGAGTGCTTATTATGTGCCAGGCGCTGTGCTAATTGCTTTACATACATTAGTTCATTTACTCCTCAAATCCACCCTGTAAAGCAGGTACTGCTATCAACCGCACTCTACAGATGAAGACACTAATGCTCAGAGATTCGGTGACATACCCAAAGTCACAGCTAGGAGACAGGGGAACTAGGATCATAACATTTATTTATGACCATAAATCTTCCCTGCTTGAAACTTCCTTTGGTTTTCCCTATTGCCTATGCGATAAAGTTCAAACTCTCTAGCAAGGTACACACAGTATCTTCAGTTTCAGGACACTTCCCACATTTCCTGCTTCATCTTTCACTGGGCACACTAAGTTCCAACCAGAGTTTTGTACTGTTTCCTGGAAATGCCATACCCTTTTATACCTCCACCTCCTGGGGTGTCCTCCCTCTCATCGTCCCCTCCCCAAGTCTCTTATTTTGGAACACTCCTATTCAGCCTTCCTTGTTCCCCTCAGGTGGAGTTCTCCCTTTTCTGCATTCCCAAGCACTTTGTGCAGGCTTGTGTTTTATAGCACAGACCATATTGTATTGTAATTATTTCTTTACACATACATCTCTTCCGCTAAACTGAACTCCTCGAGGGCAGAGAGACAAGTTTTATGTATCTCTGTGACCCTTAGCCAGGGGTCACATTGGACAAATGCTGGCAGAATGAATGGGATCAGGAATTGAATGACATTACATTTGTACATTTGACAAAATTTTTAATGTTTACTTTTGAGAGAGACGGAGCATGAGTGGGGGAGGGGCAGGAAGAGAGGGAGACACAGAATCCAAAGCAGGCTCCAGGTTCTGAGCTGTCAGCACAGAGCCGGACATGGGGCTTGAACCCACGAACTGTGAGAGCATGACCTGAGCAGAAGTCAGACGCTTAACCACCTGAGCCAACCAGGCGCCCCTTGACAACTTTTTAATAAGCGTATCATGTGTACTTTCTGTCTGGCCATGTCTCAATTTTCCTGCTAGACAGCACACTCCTACAGGTAGGAACTATAACTTGTCTGTACAGTGCCTAGCATTGTACCATTTGCAGTGTTGCTTGATATGTGCTATGTGATGACAAGGCCTTCCTCTTGTCAGGAAGGACAGCTATACAACTTGGCATTTTCTAGAGGTGGCGGTACATCGAGGCTTCAAAGAGATATTAGGCTACTCACGGTAACGTAACCATCTTGGTTCTATATATTCCTGCCTCCTTCTACTCCAAAGTGCATTTGTGCTCCATTTGTCATGTACAGGGTAAATAGAAGACCATGTATCCCTACCTGAGGTCCAGACTAGAGAGATGGGACATAGTTGCTCACAATGCCTGTAAACATGTCTTGTGTGTGTCTCTTCCTCCTGCAGTACACAGCCTGGTAAGTGCCGCGGGAATGGTAAGTTTGATAGAGGAGAGGGCCTGGTGGCCACTAGGTCACAAGGAGCTCTCTTCGAACTGAAAGAGGTGTGGTGACAGATCATGCAGAGCTGCTGAGCTAGGGAAATGGCAAGGGTGGGGCAGGCATCTGTCCTGGCTTGAGTTCTATCTTGTGTTGTCTGTGTATTTGTTTGGAAAGGTCCACCTCTCCACCAACTCATGTCCATCACCTCCTTAAATTTCCAATTCAAAGCTCAAAACTTACATGCTCTTGGAAACTTTCTCCAACTAGCCCAACCTGACAGATCACTTATCTGCTTTGTGTCTCCTGAACTTCTACGAGCTCAGTTTGTATTCTTTAATTTTGTCCTTGTGGTTACATAGTTTTTCATCTCATGAGGGCATATTGTCTCCCCCACTCGATTATAAACTCTGAAATAAATCAACAAATACTTACTGAGTCTTTACTGTTAAGATGAGAGTATGGCTTGAAATCCCAGAAAGACAAAAATGACCATAACCCATAAGACCAGATGATTTAGGAGGGAGAGTTAAAGAATCTGTGCAATGGTAAAAAACACTGCTACTTTAAAGCATGTATCCAGAGAGGTCAAGGTTATTCACCTTATTACTGTGGGAATGTTAGAATATACATTAGAGTCACCTGGGTAGCTCAGTTGGTTAAGCATCTGACTTTGGCTCAGGTCATGATCTCCCAATTCGTGAGTTTGGGCCCCATGTCAGGTTCTGTGCTGACAGCTCAGATCCTGGAGCTTGCTCTGGGTTCTATGTCTCCCTCTCTCTCTCTCTCTCTCTCTCTCTCTCTCTCTCTCTGCCCCTCCCCTGCTCACACTCTGTCTCTCTCTCAAAAATAAATAAACATTAAAAATATTAAAGAAAATAATATACATTAGTTGAGGGACAGTGTTAGCAAGGTAGCCTTGGAAAATAGAAAAGACATTGGTCAGGAAAGAAGACTAACAGGAGGCCTCCATAAAACCACTGTAGTAATAAATTATGAACAGATATGTCAGGATATGGGGGGGGGTGACACAGGCCTTTTTCCCAGTTGCAACCCCTGAGTTTATGGACTCAATTGGCTCCCCACTCATGACTTGCTTTTTCCCTCTTGAGGATCATAGAGGGGTGTGACTCTCTTGCATCTTTTGCTGCTACTGCCCACTTTTCTACCTGGGTGCCACCCCCCAACTCTGCTGCCGAATTGGCTTTATTAATTTGAATTGAGATAGATATTTCCCCACTTCTTTATTATCCTGCCCAACTCTGAAAAATCACACAACCCCCACCGAGGGTTTGTATAGGATTTTTTTGCTAGTAACTATAGGGAAAGATGCAAGGGTTAACAAAAATAACAATGAGAAAGTTCGAGGAATCTCAGAAATCACAACCTCTACTTGTCTCTGGTCTTCACAGACACGTATGGAATGTACATAGTTTTGGTAGCCCTCTTCCCCAAGTCCTTATTTATGTGCTTCTGTGAAAGATTTCTAGTCCTTCTCTTAGAAACCAGTACCACCCTCCCAACCCTGTCACTGTTTTTAAAAATCTTCTTAAGAAAGCTTATGTGTGTGTATGTATATATATATATATATAAGCTTTCTTATCTATCTAATTAAAATACTTTTGGATGTTTATTTATTTTTGAGAGAGAGAGAGAGAGAGAGACAGAGCATGAGCAGGGGAGGGGCAGAGAGAGAGGGAGACACAGAATATGAAGCAGGCTCCAGGCTCTAAGCTGTCAGCACAGAGCCCAATGCGGGTTCAAACCCACAGACCAAGAGATCATGACCTGAGCTGAAGTTGGACGCTTAACCTACTGAGCCACTCAGGCTCCCCAAGAAACCTTTCATAAGAGCCTACTGTTTTCCAGACACTAGGCTAAGTGCTTTTACATAAAGTGCACCCCAGACTAAAGTCTTCAGGTTTAGCCCCAGGTAGATTTGAGTTGGTACCACTACTAAGTTCAAGGCAACTTTCAGTCCTTTCTGGACCCTGGAACTTAGTTCAATACAGTGAAAAGAACACTACGGGCTCCTGGATGACACAGCTGGTTAAGGGTCAGACTCTTTGCTTCAACTCAGATAATTATCTCACGGTTTGTGAGTTCAAGCCCCACATTGGGCTCTGCGCTGGCAACATGGAGCCTGCTTGGGATTCTCTCTCCCTCCCTCTCTCTCTCTCTGCCCCTCCCCTACTCTCTCTCTCTCTTTCTCTCTCTCTCCTCTCTCTCAAAATAAATAAACTTTAATAAATAAATAAATAAATAAATAAATAAGCCAGAAATCTGGATTAAAAAAAAAAAGAGCACTAGCTTGAGTCAGGATATCTGAGATCTTGTCACAGTTCTTTGTTTTAATGTTTATTTATTTTTGAGAGAGAGAGACAGAGACAGAGCATGAGCAGGGGAGGGGTAGAGAGAGACAGAGACACAGAATCTGAAGTAGGCTCCAGGCTCTGAGCTGTCAGCACAGAGCCGGATGTGGGGCTCAAACTCACAAACTGGGAGATTATGACCTGAGCTGAAGTCAGATGCTTAAACGACTGAGCCACCCAAGCACCCTGAGACCTTGTCATATTTCTGTCACTAACTAGTTGAATAATGATAATAATTACACTACTATTAAAAAGTAACATTTATTGAGTTTTTATTACGTGTTGGGTACTGTGCTCAGTGCTTTATGTGGATTATCTGATTTAATCCACACAATACACATGTAAGTTAAATGCTTTGACTACGTTCCTTTCACAGAGGAAAATGAGACTTGGAGAGAGTAAAGGCATCTACTTATTGTCCGCTGTTACTAAGTGGTAGAGCAGAGGGACAGATCCAGGCATTCTGACTCCAGAGCCCACACAAGTCAATTTGTCTGCCTTCTGACTTTGGTTTCTTCAGTTGTAAATGAGCATATTATGTTAGATGACAGCTAACATCTTTCCTAGCTCAAAAATCCTATTTCCTGTGATCTCCGATCTGGGTACAAGACCCCGGATTGCCCTTCTGGCCTCAGGCTTCCCGGAGATTACACTTCATACCCACACAATTCGGTTCTGGCCCCCTGCAGAAATAAGGTCTACAAAGCTTCATCTCTCAGTTTTTGGGCTCACCTGAACTGACTTTCTGGCTCTTTCCGGCTTTGTCTTTTTTTTTTTTTTTTTTAATTTAATGTTTATTTATTTTTGAGAGAGAGAATGAGAGCAAGAGAGGGGCAGAGAGAGAAGGGGACAGAGGATCCAAAGCAGGCCCTGGGCTGACAGCAGAGAGCCCGATGTGGGGCTTGAAGTCACCAACCATGAGATCATGACCTGAGCTGAAGTCAGACACCCAACAGACTAAGCCACCCAGGTGCCCCTCCAGCTTCGTCTTTAACCCTTCCTGCAGCCTCAGTGGTTCCAACCTTTGGAAGTCCTACTGGGGAAAAAAAAGAAAGTCCTACCAGCATGATATTTACCAGGGTTATTAACCATAAGAGTCTCCAATACAGGAAAACATGTTTATGTTTTATTTTATTTATTTTTTTACATGCTTATATTTTAAAGTTATATGAAAAGAGCAGGATGTGATACTTTATATGTATATGCTCATAATTTTGTTTATAATACATTGAGGAAAAAATAGGAGGAAATACCAAAAAGTGTTACCAGTGAGTAGCTTTTTTATTGTTACTGTCATATATTTCCAATTTACTATGTGTATAATTTTTAAAGTGGGAAAAAATGCAAGAAAGAAAGAAAGAAAGAGAGAAAGGAAGAAAGAGAAAGAGGGGGAAAATGCTTTATATTTTGCCTCTTTCTATAAGGGATTTGGGCACTTTACCAAAAAAAAAAAAAGAGTACAAACATTATAAGATTGTAGAAATAGAACATCAGAGGCATGGAAAGGAAGAAGGAGCTAAAGTGCCATGACCAGTCATTAAGTCCATCTTTTGGGGCAGCCAGGGGAAAGGGGGGACATAACAAATTGTTATTGGAAAGAAAGACACATAGCAATTCCTCAACACAGACAGAGATTCTCCTGTCACTAAATTCTTTTTTCTCCCAATTGCAAAGACAGGCTGACAGCAAGCAAAAATTCTTGAAAAAACAAAACATTTGCAATCCCATTGCCCTCGTACAATTTTCATCTTTGCCTGTCAGCTTTTGGTCCTCATCCACAGACACAAATAATTTTACATGGCTGCAATTAAAGTCTATCTACCGTTTTGTGTTGTTGTTGTTGTTGTTTTCAATGAACATATCATAAACACGCTTTCATATTTAGTCTTCCAGAATTATAATTTTTTTTTAAAATTTTTTTTTAACGTTTATTTATTTTTGAGACAGAGAGAGACAGAGCATGAATGGGGGAGGGGCAGAGAGAGAGGGAGACACAGAATCGTAAGCAGGCTCCAGGCTCTGAGCCATCAGCCCAGAGCCCAACGCGGGGCTCGAACTCACGGACCGCGAGATCGTGACCTGAGCTGAAGTCGGACGCTTAACCGACTGCGCCACCCAGGCGCCCCCAGAATTATAATTTTTAACAGCTACATAATGGTTCATTGCTGGCACTAAATTCCATAAGAAATTTCTCACGTGGGATTAACATAAAGGACAATGTCCTCAGTAACAGTTTCATAGCACATCACAGAAGAGATTTTCATATTACTTGTTGGTAACTACCCTGGCTAAAAGCCAAGGGTGTAACATTAAAGCATTTCTGCAGAGGCTGAGCTAATATGGTTCAGGCATGCAATCTTCTGGTGCTTTAATTTGATCTGAGGGCACAATTTAAAATGCCACCTAAAGGAGTGGATGGATAGAATGTCCCTTACAATATATTCCATAAATATCTCTTCCCACAGCCAAGCTTTTGACAGGACCTCAGAGGCTGACTACACTTCTCTGGTGAAGGCCAGAAGTGTTGGTATGCTCTGTTGTTGACTGAGGCAGGATCCATATGTTTTGGAAGCCAGATGAACAGGTGGTTGGGTGACAGGGTTTACATTCCGGCTTGAAAGTTGAGAAGACTGACCAGCGTTGTTGTCTTCCACGGAAGTTTACCTCACGTCCCTGTGGAGGTAGGGTGCAGGTGAAAGCCGGATTTTTTGTAGGAAGCAGCTTTTGGATCTGAGTTCCACACAACAGAAGAGGGATTTTTGATTTGAGCAATTTTCAAAGCCCATAACCAGTCAAGTGGTCTGTTGTATAAGAAGGGAAGTTTCATAAATATTCTAATGGAACCTCTGGTTTTACGAACTGTAGGGTCCCAGTGTGCCTGCCGGTATGAATTAGCTGCAGAGTGGGGTTTTATATTGACCAATTGAATTTTGGAGACTGCCACCAAGGACAATTAACTATTTTTTTTTTTTACACAAATGATGTTGAACTGTTATTTCTGGCACTAATTATGTACCAGAGCCAATTGCCTCTTGAGAGCTACACCTGATATGTGATAATACTATGTCTGCAGCAGAAAGGTGGATTCATTTTTTATTTAAAAAATTTTTATTGTATTAACATTACAGCCACAAGACAAAAAAACTCTTTAAAAATAGGGAAATAGAAGAAAATACCCACAATCCCACCATTTCAACATGATTGTCATTAGAGTTTTGTGTACTTCCTTTATTTTTTCACGACCATATTTTTTCGTGTTTATATTCATATTTTGTATATAAATTTGTGTCCTGTTTGAATAATTATAATTACACAAGTAATACATGAATATGTTTTCCTTTAAAAATTTAGAACATTACAGGGGTGCCTGGCTGGGTCAGTAGGTAGATTGTGCGGCTCTTGATCTTGGGGTTGTTAAGTTCGAGTCCCATGTTGGGTGTAGAGATTACTCAAAAATAATATCTTTCTAAAAATGTAGAACATTGTAGAAACAGTTAAATGTCCCTTTGGTCCCTTATCCCATTTACCTTTACCCCTCCATTAAGTTACCACTGTCATGAGTTTGATATGTTTTCGTCCAGATCTTAAAAAATAATCCCATGGAGACAAAATACAGTTTTGTTTTGTGTGCAAGAAATGACTACATTCAGCAACTGGCTTTTTTCACACAGTTTTTAAGATTTATCCTTATTGATACATGTAGTTCATTCCCCATAACTGTTATATAATATTTCATTTAATGACTGCTACATTTATTTAGTCATTCCCTAAAGGAGAATTACTGTGTGTGTGTGTGTGTGTGTGTGTGTGTGTGTGTGTGTGTGTGAAGAGGGCTAACAAATCTGCTGAACTTCCTCAACTTCCCTAGTCACTCTGAGCATATCAATGCAAAGAGACAATGTGAAGTAAGAAAAAATAAGTCACATTACCTGCAGTCACAGAAATGCTTCGTCCCCACATATCACCATTCTGTGAGGCTAGATTCACAGTGCTGTCCAGTAGAACTCTGTGATGATGGAAATGTTCTATATCTGCCCTGTCCGATATGGTAGCCATTAACCACATGTGCTTATTGAACATTTAAAATGTGGCCAGGAAACTGAGGAGCTGAGTTTTAATTTTATTTAACTTTAATTTAAACTTGGTCACATGTGGCTAGTGGATACTGTATTGGATGGTACAAGACTCTTGCACAGCTCTTGCATAGGATAATGGAAGCCACAATTCTATATACTACAAATTACATGATCAGGAACTCTAAGACAATTGCGTCCACCCTCTAAAAGTCAATGGACGATGCTAAGATCTTGTATTGGCACTTTTACATGTCCTTCTTTCAAGGTTAAGTCTCCTTGTTCCTAGTTCCCAGATGGGTTAAAAAGATGGATTATCAGACGGAAAAAACAAAGTTGCCAGAAATCCTGCCTTTCTGGGAATGACTATACTCAAACCAAACCATGTAGAAAATCATTTCTAATCCTAACACCTTCCCTTGACATTTAATAAACTAAAATACCCCATTAGTCATCCCACTAGCCCAGTAAAATCTTCAAAAATGTCAGAAGTAGTATAAAAAATCAACAGAATAATACAAACATCTTACAAAAACAGTCTAGGCTATGAGTCAGCATTGTTCAGTTAGTTGAGTTGTGTGTCATTGATGGGGTTTAGACCCAGATGGAACTGATGTACTTTCTTGTTTTCCACAAACACCTCTGGGACTCCCTGAATCCCCATCCAGATCTCCTTTATCAACCAGAAGGTTCCTGACTGTCCCATATAACTTGCTAAATCTATAGCTCACACAGATAGGCACGTGGTTATGCAATTTTCTCTTAGAGTAGGCTCCAGAATGTCCAGATCTAATGTCTAGCTGATCTTCCCTGGCAGCATCAGGCAGATATGACAGCACGTGTTGGCTGAAGAAGTACACAGCCTGCCCCTGGAAGGAATAGTGAGGCACAAAGCACAAATACACAAACATTTAATACAGACAATAATAAAATAACATGAAAAATATGCTAGCTATGCCTATCATAAAAATCCATGACTAACTCCTCTTTTTCATTCGGATGACAATGTATGAAAGTATACCTATCCTCTTGTCTTTCCTTCCCCCCTCCCGTTTCCTGTTCTTTTATGTTTACTTTCTCTGATCTCTTTGCTTAGTCTCTTTTTTTCCTGCCTCTGGCAGTTTCCACTGTTGATCCCCTTTCTTCTTTTCCTGAGGCCAGTCTTCTAGCATCCTTCCATAAGGTCATGCACCCAGTTAATCCGTAAGTGGTATGAGGCCATTAAGATAGAAGTTAAAGAGAAAGAAGGCTTAAACACAGTCCTGTTTTCCTAGAGACTGTGGTCTGGTGTATACCAGGGGACTTCTACCTCCCTTGAGACTTTCTCCCCCACCTACTATAGGAGTGATGTGTGTTTATTAAAGAAAAATTGTAAAATGCAGAGAAAAATATTTAAAGTACCAATAGTGCCATCACCCAATGAAAACTACAGTAACTTTCACTATATTTCTTTCCATTGTTATTTTTTCCTTCTACATAGATATTTTTTAAGTAAACTCCACCACCAATGTGGGACTTCAACTCATGACCCTAAGATCAAGAGTTGTATGCTCTACTGACTGAGCCATAAAACAGGCACCCCTGTTCTATGTAGAGTTTTAAAAAACATTGTTATAATCACACTATATGAATAATTTTGTGTGTCAGGTCCCCCCCCCCAACATATAAGGATGTTTTCAAATTATTACACAGGTTGATAAATATAATTTTAGTATTGGCATAATAGTCTATCAGTTGAATGTACCATAGTTATTCATTAGCATGTTGCTAAGCCATTTATCTTGAAGTAGTATTAAAATGAGGATTTTCACAAGCATTAATTGCCAAGGATCTATGTTAAGTACATATAGATTGCCCCCAAACAGTAACTGCCCATGTAATCATAGGATAATGATAGTTCAATCAAAGCTGCAATTTTTCGGAGAACAGTATATTTCTCCATAAAGTTTAAGACAGTATAGTAATAGTGAATCTTATAGTAGTGTCAGGACCTTTATCTTCATGATGACAGCATGGTGTGGAATCAGATCTTTTTTTCCCCCCCTTTATTCAATAAATATTAATTGAGGGCCTATTACATGCCAGGGACTGTAAATACACCAATAAGAAAAAATGCTTGCCCTCATGGAGCATATAGTCTAGTGGATTTCACAGGCAATTAAACAAGGAATTACATACAGCAGGATAAATACTAAGACCGGGAAAATATGAGGGGCTAGGTGTATAAAAGAGGGGCATCTGGGTCGCCTGGGTGGCTCAGTTGGTTAAGTGTCTTACTCTTGATTTTGATTCAGGTCATGATCTCATGGCTGATGAGATGGAGTCCCGCATCAGGCTCTGTGCTGACAGAGCAGGGCCTGCTTGGATTCTCTGTCTCCCTCTCTGCCCGTCCTCTGCTCACATGCTCTTTCTCTCAAAATATATAAATAAACATTTAAAAAATAAAAGAAGGGCATCTAATTTGGCCTTGGAGGATCAGGATGGATTCTATGAGGCAAGCTGAAGATAGGGAGGGGAGTGGGGCAGAGACTGTTCCAGACAGAGTGAACAGCAAGACTAAAGACTTACAAGTATTTGGGGTGCCTGGGTGGCTCAGTCGGTTGAGCATCTGACTTCAGCTCAGGTCATGATCTCACGGTTTGTGAATTCAAGCCCCGCATCAGGCTCTATGCTGACAGCTTGGAGCCTGCTTCAGATTCTGTGTCTCTCTCTCTCTGACCTTCCCCTGTTCATGCTCTGTCTTTCTCTGTCTCAAAAATAAATTAAAAATTTTTTAAAATTTAAAAAAGACTTATAAGCATGAGAGACTCTCTTTTACCTGAAACTGTCTTTATTTTGCTTTTGTTCTTGAAGAATATTTTTACTGAACATAGAATTCTGGTTGACAGTGATTTCCCCCCAGCAATTTATAGATGTTTTTCTGCTGTCTTCTAGTATCCATAGTTTCTGAGAAGTCCATTGCTATTTGGGTCATTATATGCAATGCGTTTTTTTCCTCTCATTGCTTTCAAGATTTTCTCTTGATCTGTGGTTATCAAGAGTTTGACTATGTTACACATAGGTGCAGTTTTCTCCATATTTATCCTGTTTGGGCTTTGCTGAGCTTGAATCTGTAAATTTTTTTTTTTTTTTTTTGCCAAATTTGGGAAGCGTTCAATCATTATTTATTCCAATAATGGTTCTGACCCCATTTTCTTTTTCCCCTTCTTCAGGGACTCCAATAACACATATTTTAGACTTCTTGTGCTGTCCCACAGGTCTGCAAGACTCCGTGCACTTTTTTCAATCCTCTTGTCTTCAGGTTACTTTCTTTTTTTTTTTTTTTTTTTTTTTTTAATTTATTTTTGGGACAGAGAGAGACAGAGCATGAACGGGGGAGGGGCAGAGAGAGAGGGAGACACAGAATCGGAAACAGGCTCCAGGCTCCGAGCCATCAGCCCAGAGCCTGACGCGGGGCTCGAACTCACGGACCGCGAGATCGTGACCTGGCTGAAGCCGGACGCTTAACCGACTGCGCCACCCAGGCGCCCCAACTTTCTATTACTATATCTGAAAGCTCATTGACTCCTTCTTCTGTCACTTAAACCTGCTTTTAAGTCCATCTAGTTAATTTTTTATTTCATATATTGTGTTTTTCAATTCTAGAATTTCCTTTTAGTTCTTTTTTATATTTTCTATTTTTCTGCGGAGGTTTCCTATCTTTTCATTCATTGCCGGGATATTTTTCTCTCTTCAAGGGTCATCATCTCAGGGTTAGCTTCCATCAGTTGTTTTTTCCTTTGAGAATGGGTCACATTTCCCTGATTCTTTATATTTGAATAATTTTGGAGGGTTTCCAAGACCTTGTGAATGTTCTATTGTGGAGACTTGATTCTGTTATATTCCTCTGAAGAGTGTGGATTTGTTTCAGCAGACAATTAGCTTAGTTAAATTGTAACTGAAAACTCTGCCTTGCCTGTCACAGGTGGCAGCTCAAATCTCAGTTTTGTTTGTCTTAGATTGAAGCTGCTTTGAGTCTGCCCTATCAATGCATGTGTGGTTCAGGATAAGTCTTGAAAGAATTTCATACAGATATGTAAGGCCCTTTTCTCAGATCTCTTTCTGAAATATTCCCTCACTTTCTAGAAACTGTGGTTGCCCCAGGCCCTGTCCTCTTGTTCTTCAGGTTAGACAGATGAGGGTTTCCTGATGTAGTTCTGGTGGTGTGGATGATGACTGCTGTCTGCCCTCAGGCTAAAGCCATAAAAATGGGAAACTTTTTCTATGCTGTTCCCTTGTTCTAAACCCCCTTCAATATCTGCCTGCTTTTTGTTCACTGGCTGGAACTTTCAGGTGTGTGTGTGTGTGTGTGTGTGTGTGTGTGTGTGTGTGTGTGTTATTCAGAGTTTATAGTTGCTATCTATTGAGAGTTTACTCAATCATACTGAGAATGGAATCTGTGAGAGATTCTCAGATGAGCTTACTTCATATTTTGGGGGGAAAATTATAGGCCTCAACTTCTCTGTTTTTCACCTTAACGTTTCTCTAAATTATCACTCATACTCTCTTTAGAGGAAAAAGGGGTAACTTGTTTACTTTTTCCCATCACCTCCTGTTTTGGGCAGGAACTACAATTCATCCATCTATTCATTCAGCTATGCAACAAATATACATTAAGTCAGGCATTGTGCCAGGCATTAGGGGTAACAAAAGTAAAAATAGAGCCTACTTCACTGAGACTGCTCTCTTTAAGGTTGCCAAAGGTCTGTCTTCTTAATCACCAGATCAAATAAATTTATCTCAGTCTTAGAACTGTAACTTTATTGCTCCATTCTCCATTGACTCTGGTGACCAGCCTCTCCTTACAACTTTCTCTTTTGTCTTCCAGATCTTCCACCTCATTGATTTCTCCTCTCATTTTCCAGGTAGAGGAATTCTCAAAGACTTTGTCCTTGATGCCTTTCTTTTCTTGTCCTTGGCAGTCTTACTCAATCTTAGTGTTTCAACTACAACGTACATGCATGCCAAGACTCCTAAATCTCTATCTTCAGCCCTGACCTCTCTCCTCAGATTGAGACCTGAATTTAAGCTGTTTGTCTCCACCTGGTTGCCTAACAATCACATTAAACTGCACGTAGTCAAAAATCCAACTCATTATCTAGCCCCTGAACCTACTCTTCCTCCTATGTTTCCTATTTTGGTTAATTCCTGATACTGGAATCATATAATTAAATAAGAGCTGGATCAGGGCTGTTGCAAAAGGGACTCTTGTGCTGGGTGGGAAGTTTGACAATAGGGAAAGCTCTAATGTCTCTTCCAATTCTATGATTCTATTATGTTCCCAGCACAGTGCTATACATTTCCTTCGAGGAGCTCACAACCAATTTGGGGGAGATAACAACTGAGTGATCACTAGTCCTGACTTCAAATGCAGCAGGAATTCAGAGAAAGGAGATAGTATGCATTGAGTTAGTAAGAGAAGACTAATCTAAGCTCTTCAAAGGTAGAAGCTGTATTCTTTTATTTCATTTCTGTCCTCACAGCACCATTCTCTACACGCTGTAGAAACCCCATGAAGACTTTTTGAATGATTTTGTAATCATTATTAATGTTTAGTAAGTACACATTAAGTGCATAGTTCTTTATTAAATGATGCATGGGTTAACCAAGACTTGGTACAGACTCTGACATTTTTCAATCACTCAGTCAACCAACAAATATTTACTGTCTATTATTTGCAAGACACCGTGCTAGGCATTATGGGGGACACAAGATGCAAGAGAAATAGAAGTTTTAGTCTCTTCCCTTGGAGATTTTACAGTATGGTTGGTAAGATGAGACATAAAGGCACACAAGGTTAATCAAGAATGCAAGTCAGGGATGCCTGGATGGCTCAGTTGGTTAAGCTTCTGACTCTTGATTTTGGCTCAGGTCAGGATTTCATGGGTTCATGACATCAAGCTCTGCATCTGGATGGAGACTGCTTGGGATTCTCTCTCTTCCTCTCTCTCTCTCTGCCCCTCCTGTGCTCAAGTGCACATTTTTTTCTCTATCTCTCTCTAAATAAATAAACTTTAAAAAAAAGAATGTGAGTCAGATGGGCGCCTGGCTGGTGGAGCATGAGACTCTTAATCTCAGGGTTGTGAGTTCAAGCCCCACATTGGGCGTGGAGCCTACTTAAAAAAAAGAAAGAATGCGAGTCAGAGCCAAATGAACATTACAGACAAGAAGAGAAGTCTGTAAAAATTTTAAAATTTATTGTAGACTGGACGGATATGGAGGCTTTATGGAGGAGGTGGGATCAGCACTTGGCTTTGAAGGATGGGCAGAAATTAAATAGGTTTGAAGTTCCCATAGTTATTAAGAAAATAGAATTCAACACAAAATGTTTCCGGCAAAAGACCAAACAGATAAAGAACAACATCTGGGCAAGAGTAGGCAGCTTATACCAGAATGTTACTGAGCAGTTGTTAGTAACATTCTACCCCTTCCCACTATATACACTTTTATTCTTTCTCTCCTTTTTCCTTTTCTATTTTTTTTTTCATATTATTCCCTTTATGGTGACATACAGGGCTAAAAGAATCTTCTTTGAGAGGCAGTTTAAAAACCTGAGCTCCAAAACCAGACTCTCTGGGTTCAAATCCTGACTTTACCACTTATTAGCTGTGTGATTTTGAACAAGTTGCTTAATCTGTCCGTGCATCACCAATAAAATGCAGATATAAAAATAGCCCACATGTCATATGCTTGTTTTGAGGATTAACAGAGTTAAAATATATAAAGTACTTAAAAGAGTGTTTGGCACATAGTAAGTGTTCAATGTTAGCTTTTATTTTTTTAATTAAAAAATATTTATTTATCTTTGAGAGAGAAACACACAGAGAGCTAGCAGGAGAGGAGCAGAGAGAGAGGGAGACATAGAATCTGAAGCAAGCTCCAGGTTCTGAGCTCTCAGCATAGAGCCAAACATGGGGCTTGAACCTATGAACCATGACATCATGACCTGAGCCAAAGTCAGACACTCAATCAACTGAGCCACCCAGGCGTCCCAATGTTAGCTTTTATTAAGGAAAGAAAGATGACTAACTGAAACATTATTATCTTTTCAGGTCTCATTGTTGCTGGATAATTCATTATATAATTAACAAACATCTATACGGAAGCTGCACGACAGACAGACTCATATCAGCTAAAGAGTTAGGTCTTTGGCAACCCACCCTTGACAAACCTGCATAGATGCTCACACACTTAGGCCACATCACTTTTCCCCAAATTGCTCTCAACCGTAGGCCAGAGAGATTTTAGTAAAATAAATACAAAACCAACTTAAGAAGACAAGTTGGGTATTTAAAGGACACTTCATCAACACAGAGAGGGAACTGACAACTTTCAGAAGGGATTTAAAATAGAGACTTATCCCTGGGGAGGTGCCAGTTGAAATTAGGGTTAAATGAACTTCAGGAAGGGGAGAAGTCAATAATAGTAGTAGGCAGCTAGATAGATGTGTGTGTGTGGAAAGAGAGCAGGGCTCTATAGAAAGGCAGCTAAACTCTGGATCCACATTCCCTGGAGTAGAGATTGTATGTTATAAGTGCTGCTCTCCGGTTTTCCTCACTGACCTACCTCTTTTACACTCAGACTTTCTCCCTATTCCCTCCTTGCAGTTCCAGACCCGTACTCCCAGGAACACAAACACCCCAAATTATAGGGATTTTTGGTTTGCCATTTCCTCAGGACAGCCTGAATAAAGACTAAAAAGAACTTCTTGTCAGTATGATTGCATAACACTGAGTTGGAGATTGTGCAATCTCCTTTTGGAAAAATTGAAGAGCAGGAAGATGGATAGGTGTTTTTTTTTTAAATGCCTATTTATTTATTTTGAGAGAGAGACAGTGGGGAAAGGCGGAGAGAGAGAATCTCAAGCAGGCTCTGCACTACCAGCCCAGTGCCCAAGGCAGGGATCAATCCCACGAACTGTGAGTTCATGACCTGAGCCAAAACCAAGAGTTGGATGCTTAACCAACTGAGCCACCCAAGCACCCTGATAGGTGTTTGATTAAGGTGCAGTATTCTTTATGGGCAGGAGGGTGAGATTCCTTCACATTCAAGGGTCCGACATCTCTGTCTTTTGTGGGGTTTTTTTTCCCCACTCTGGACTCCTTCTAGCAAAGAATGAGTGTGATCAAGGAAACCCAATGTGACCATTGAGTTTTGATGTCACCTGTTTGCCAAGAGGTTTGACTGGGTTATTTTTTTTCTTGGTGTGATAATTGAAGTACACAGGATAACTGTGCCTTGTTCAACATCACTTGGTAACTGTGAAGCTCTGTGCCTCTCATGAAAAGCAAAAAATTATGTGTGTGTGCACAGGCCCTGGTGAGCCAGCTGGTAACAGCTGTTATCTGTTGTTACTGCAAAGGATTTAATTAGCCCAGTACCCTCTACTCTGCTCTCCCTCCCCATCAAATCTTTCTCTTAAAAAAAAAAAGACCGTGTATTTATACCTCATTATGAATTTAACTTGCACAATTCTCCTAGGGCTATTTGATTTTAAGCCTTATCCCTTCACTTACCTGTATATTCAACTTCCCACTTTCACTGACATCCCTCCCCTCCACCTCCGCTTTTAAACACAGTCATGTCTCTCCTCCCTTTAAACAAACAGACAAACAAACCCTTTTTTGACAAAGCATTGCCCTCTAGCTACTACCTTTCTTTCTTAGGCAAGCCTCTCAAAAGAACGGTCTCTACTAAATATTTCCACTTCTCCATCTCTGATTGCATTCTCAGTCCACTGCAGTCTGGGTTCTACCTCCCATCCTCCACTGAAACTGCTCTCATTTAAGCAATTGTCAAATTTAGTGGACAGCTCCCAGGCCTTATATTATTTGACAGTTGCACTGTGTTAAACACTGTTAACTACTCACTTGTTCCTTTTGGAAAATTTCTTATCCCTCCCGCTCGGATCACTATTGTCTCTTGGTTCTCTTTCTACCTCCTGGACAACTTATTCCTTCCTGGTCTCCTTCACAAGCTTCTCTTCTCATGCCTATCCTTTAATATGTTTCCCAAATGGAAAATTTTTTTCTGATTAAAAAAGAAATACATGTTCATTATGTAAAAATAAGACCTTTTAGAAAATTATAAATATAAACATTCCAACGGAAAAATTCCAACGGAAACCTCACCACACAGAAGTAACCACTATTAACATTTTGGCTTATATCCTTCCAGTTGTTAAAAATTGGTATATATATATCCTATCCAGTAATACAAACGGCATCACATTACTATATGTTCTACCAGGTTTTTTCTTTTTTGTTTTTTTGTGGGCATTATTCCACCTCAATGAGTATAGAACATCGTTTTAAATGGATACAAAAGAGGGGGCTTGACTGGCTCAGTCAGAAGAGCATGCGACTCTTGATCTTCGGGTCGTGAGTTTGAGCCCCACGTTGGGTGTAGAAATTACGTAAATAAATAAATAAAAACTTAAAAAAGAAAAATTATAAGTGGATATAAAAGAGAACACTGAATTTGGCCATTTACACAAAAGACTGTGTTTTATGATGGAAGTGACTGAGATATGAAGTCTGTAAAATGTAGGACCCACTACTATGTGAGACTTGCCATATACACAAATTTGCAAGTTAGGGGAAAAAATGGCTACAAAAATATTTCATTGCATAAAATGAATAATTCTTTACTCTTAGAGACAAGCTCTGTGTACTTGTATCTTTGTGTGCCTGATTATTTTCTCAGGATAAATTATTGGAAGTGAAATTTCTAGTCAAGTTTCAGTAAATAACATTAAAACTTTAAAAAAAATTTTTTAAAGTTTATTTATTTATTTATTTTGAAAGACAGAGCACAAGCAGGGGAGGGGCAGAAAGAAGAAGAAACAGAATCCCAAGCAGCCTCCATGCCATCAGTGCAGAACCCGATGTGGGGCTCAAACTCACAAACTCCAAGATCATGACCTGAGCTGAGATCAAGAGCTGGACGCTTAACCAACTGAGCCACCCAGGCACCCCCCTCCCAATTTTTTAAATACAGGGGCGCCTGGGTAGCTCAGTCAGTTAGGCATCTGACTCTGGGTTTTGGCTCAGGTCATGATCTCACGGCTTTGTGGGTTCGAGCCCCACATCGGGCTCTGTGCTAGCAGCTTGCAGCCTGCTTGAGATTCTCTCTCTCCCTCTCTCTCTTCCCCTCCCCCACTCGTGCTGTCTCTGTCTCTTTCAAAATAAATAGAACTTTAAAAAAAAGTTTTTTAATACAAAAGTGCTTAAACATAAATGCAATGAAAATTAAAAAAACAAGTCTCCCTGCCATCCCTGACTTCTCTTCTCCAGACACAACCAGTACTACAAGTTTCTTGATGTCAAGTTTTTTTTTTTTAAATAAATACTGCCAATTTGCCTCCCAGAAAAATTGCATGGATTTTACACTCTCATCAACATTGCCTGCTTTCACTGATTTTTAAATCTTTTGTCTTTGCCCCTTCACATTTTTCTTTCTGCACTGTATGCTAAAAACTCCCCAATCTCTATCTCTAACCCTGATCACACCCTCGAGTTCCAGGCCAGTATTTCTAGCTGGACATCTCCACCCGGGTGTCTTACAGACATCCCAGATTTTTCTAGACTGAACTCATGGTCTTCCTTCCCACACTTACTCTTCTTTCTGTAATTCCAATTTTGATTGGTGGTGCCAGCATCCATCTCATTACCTAAATCAGAAACCTAGGAGTCATTTTCAATTTCTTCCCTCTCCCTGCAAATAGTAATAATAGCTAATAGTTACTGAACACTCACTATTCACACATATTTTGTTTCATTTAATTCTCACGAAAGCCCCAGAGGTGGCTTTTAGTCTTATCATTTCCATTTCACAGTTGAGGAAAACTGGATAACTTGCTCAAGGCTGTACAGCTAGGAAGCAGGGATTTAAACCCAGGCAGTTTAAGTCCATAGCTCACACACTTAAGCCCCATACTATACTACCACCATATTTCATCAGGTACAAGTTTTACCTATTTCCTCACTCTCAGTCCTGTTTCCTTTTCTCCGTTCCCACCACGACTAACTGATTCCAAGTCTTATTGTCAATACTCTCATCATTAGTCTCATTCAATTCATCTTCCATGTTGCCTGAAAAATAATCCTTCTTAAACACAAATATGATCATGTCTTTTTTTCCTGTTGAAAATCCTTCAGTGGCTCCCTATCACTTACTTTGTAAAGCCAGAAATCCTTTGCTTCATAAAGAAGGAGCACCCTCATTGCCTGTCCCCAGCCGGCCTACCTCTCTAAGCACTTTCTTTACAGGATCTGAATTGGTCACAATTGCCTAAAAACATGCTGTTTCTTATTGGGATGACTTTGCACATGCTATTCCCTCTGCAAGAAATTGCCTTTCCCCATTTCCACTCCTATTTGTCCTTTATGTCTTTTCATGTCTGTCAAACTCAGATGTTTCCTCCTCCAGGAAGCCTTCCCTAATTCCTCCAATTATTCATGTCCCATGTGCTGCTTTAAACATTCACTTATTTTGTATTTGTCGTTAGTTTTATTTTCTTGTCTCCCTTTCTAGAATGTTAACTCTTTGAGGGCTGGGTCGCTCTTATTCAACTTTAGTATTTAGCATGTTGCCTAGCACATAAGTAGTTGCTTAGTAGATATCGGTTAAATTGAATTAAATAACTGTGAAAATTTGGGCCTTGTACTCTGTTGAAAGGATTTCAGGCATCAATGGTACGGGAAAAATCAGAAGAGGCAGGTGCAGGGAGGAGAAAGGATGACCTAAAATCACCACTGTTAATGTGGGGCACCACCCCTTCATGTGCGCCATGTATACATTAATCATATAAATATCAATATGTCTAAAAATATCAATATGTCTATGGATATTTTCTCATTTAGATACGTACTCTTTCTCCATTATGGGCTGCAAGCAACCTCAGAGCAGTGCCAAGTATGGTGTTCTGCAGAGTAGAGACAGAACGTATGAAATAAATGCCTTCAATATGCTGAGAAATAAACTATCTGAGTACACCTGGGCTTAAGCTTTCTGTGGTAACAAGTGGAGGATGAAGCTATGCCCCGATTTTCCTGGAAAGGGAGAATGAGCAATCATGTTTACCCCATCCCCGCTGCTTCCCTGGCACCATTGTGCAGAGTGCTCGGTTGCGGGTGGAATGAATTGAAATGATCAGTGGCACAAGTGGCAGGGCTGCGTTCTAAGTTCTTAGTATTATGGTTGGAACCCCTCCCTCTGGAGAACAGGGTTTTCGTGCAAAACCCTGACTTATTCAGGTCACGGGGTTTCGGCCTATCACTGCAAGGTCCCCGTTTGCGGGGCAGTGCCCGCTGCCGATAGATACTGGGTAGAAGACAATTTCTTGGGTTGAGGAGCAGCGATTGGCGGATCCCGCCTGTAATGCTTCCCAGGACATCCGGCGCTGCGTGTCCGAGATGCCGGTTCCGGGGCGGCCACAAACACCACCCGGAAGCCTGAATGAGGCCTCCGAAGTACAGGACTCACAGCCCTCAGCGTGGCCGCTATTCAGGGTGCCGGGCCCGGGGCCAAGGCAACGTGCGCGTGCGTGCGTGCGTGCGTGGGCGCGCGTGCGCGGCGCCGCTGTCTGTGGGTTGGCTGGTTATTTTGCGAGCGGGAGGGGCTGTGCGCGCGCCTGCCTCCCGCCTCTGTCCCCCACCCCCTTCCCCGGTCCCAGTCTCTCCTTCGGAAAGATGTCGGACACGGCAGTGGCTGACACTCGGCGCCTTAACTCGAAGCCGCAGGACCTGACCGACGCTTACGGGCCGCCAAGTAACTTCCTGGAGATCGACATCTTTAATCCACAGACGGTGGGCGTGGGCCGCGCGCGCTTCACCACCTATGAGGTTCGCATGCGGGTGAGTCACGGGGTGAGGGAGACAGCTGAGGGAGGACCGGGCGGCTGGGCGGGGGCTGCCAGAAGGCGCTCGAAGGGGTCATTTGGGGGTTGGGGGCAGAGGTCTCCAGACTCGGTTGTGGCCCTAGGATACAGAAAAGTCTAGAGGGGGACATCGGACTGGGGTGACGGAAAATAAGTACCTATGAGCAAGAAGTGAAGCCTGGCTGGATAGGGTGGGGAGGATGGAGAAGATTAGAGTGGGGAATTCAAGGAAATAGGAACCCTGAGTGCAGCGACAGAAGAAGGGAAGGAAGAGTGACAGAGGGCTGGGGGATGGAAAGACAAGGTGATATATCGCTGGGTCCCATAACTAAACTAGGTTGTGGGAAGTCAATCCGAAGAGGGAGGGCAGGAAGCCCCGATTTCTTCCTCATGAAGTCTCCCTGGGATGATGGAGTTAAGCAAAGCCTGCATTGAAGGGAAGATAGACCCCAGGAAAGGGAGAGAGTGGGCTTGGTAGAGCAGAAATAAGAAAGGGAGTCTCCTTGACACCTAGTGCTTCCCAGACTTGTGTGGAACTAGCATCTGAAGGAGAGAAATGTTTTCTGCTTAAGTTTTCTCAGGTATCACATGCTGTGTCTTATGGTGAAATCTGGCCTTGCCCTGGGATTGGTGGATTGTCAGTTGGTACTCAAAGCATCCTGTGCTGATCCTTTAGATTTGAAGTAGCCAGTATTTCAGTATTGGCTCCCATTTGGGCTTTCTGTATACAAATGGCCATTTGCCCTTTCTGTTCTAGATTAACTTTTTGGATTAAGACTGTTGTCTGCGGTTACATTAATGTATGACATTTCGGGACTGCCCAGGAGTGGCTTCTTCCAATGTGCACTACAGAGGACTTTATTCTCTAGTTCTTAGTCCACATTACAAGGATGGAATGTGCAGATAAAGTAGTGGTTTGCACGTTCTTTAGCCCAGTTGAAGTGGTTACAGGAAGAAAAGTTAGAGGCCCATTTTCTAATTTTCCTTATGTTTTTTTTTTTCTCAGACTAGAGGGCCAGAATATTCTCTATGGACAGCATGCTGCTCAAACAGCATTTGAAGACCTATAAAAGAGTGTATGTGCTTTCATTTTTGACTGAATGAATTGAATGAGAGAGTGTGTCTCCTACATGGGCTTTGGAATTTAATTGAAAAATGGTGTCCAAATTCCAAGTTTCGCAAAGTCCAAACTGAAGAAAAAAAATCGAAGCAAAAATTGAGAAAAACTCATCTATATAAGAACTACCTGAAATCAACTCTTTGAAGAAGAATGGAAGTTAGATCCCTCAAAATATGATCAAAAGTCTGGAACTGTTAGTGATAGAGAACTTAATTACCTGAGGAAGCTTGGGCATAACTTGTTCAGTGTGAGGATTCTCTGCTGTGGGGTTTTGGAGACAACATCTCCATCCATTACCCAAGAGCCTTAGGGATTATGAATGAAACAGCTCTCTTCTTAAGGCATTCTAATAACAACAGAGACTGTTCATCCAGTGCCTACTATGTGCCAGGCACTGAACTAGGGTTCAGTTTCTAAATCCTTACAAAAATGACATTTTACAGATAGGAAACTGAGGAGGAATGCAGTTTAAGTAACTTGCCCAAGTACACATAGCTAGTAAGTGACAGGGCTGATATTTGAACCCAGATCTGACTGACTCCAAAGCCCATCATACTCTTTGCATTACACTTCAGTCTCTTTGGCAATGCCTAGTTGCAAAACTTTAGTGCACAATATTTTTTTACCCACCAAGCTTTCCATCTATCCTTTTCACGATTTCTAATTGTACGGTGATGATAGGTTTGATGGCAGTTCCTAGTTGTGTGAATTTTAAGTTAATTTGTATTGTTTATATTAATTTGTATGGCTATCTAGACTTAATATTTTAATTTAACTCTGTGTAGGGGAGAAGTTGGTAAATTCATTTAGTTTTTAGTTGCTATATTAGGTGATTGATCATGGTAGGCATTTTAGGGAGTATGAGACTCAAGAGACTGGGCTTTGGGAATTAAACATTGTGTATGGTAGAAGCAGATGGCACTGACTTTCTTCTTTATATAATAACTAAATATTTCTGAAGGTGTTCTCTTATTTTGCTCAGGAAAGAATTCCCCCCTCCCACCCTTCCAAGAAATTAGGAGTCTGGAGAGGTATCCTGGTGACTTCACATAATGTGTATGGAACTTTTCAAATGTCAGTTGTCCTGTGGACTTGAATTTTGTTTCTGTCTCTCCTTTCCCTTGACTTTGTGTTGATCAGAGCCAACGACTCTGTATATCCTGTACTACACAATCCTGTCTTCCTCAAATGATTTGTAGGTTGGAGCTGGGAGCTGTAGGTTGGAGCTTAGTACATAGTGGCCCCTTCCTTACATTGCTAGGTGTGAAGATGAGAGGTCATTATTGTCACCATCCTGTGGGGGTAGGGGAAGAATAGGAGTTTTGTGAGTCAAAGGAAGAAGTCCACAAAATGGCAGTGGATGGTTTCACTATGCCTTGGAAGCAGCTACTCAGCATTTTCCCCCCTTTGTTCTGTTAGCTTCTGTAAAAGCCTACTTGTTAAGGTTCTACTCTTTGGGGATCACAGTATTTGTAATGAATTCTGGTGGAAACCTAGAATTACATGATACCAAAGCACTTCTTTTTTTCTTGCAGGATTATTTTTCTCCCCATCTTTGTTGAGATGTTATTGACATATAACATTGTATAAGTTTAAGGTGTACGATGTGATTATTTAATACTCATACAGATTTCTTGCAGGGTTCTGAGTATTTTCTTTATAATGTTTTCTTTTAAATGGTTAAAATATGCACATGTACAAAATTCAAAAGATACAAAAAAGATGTACTGTAAAAACTAAGTCTTCCACCCTCTGCCCTCTA
Source organism: Panthera onca (assembly GCF_046562875.1). Lineage (NCBI taxonomy): Eukaryota > Metazoa > Chordata > Mammalia > Carnivora > Felidae > Panthera > Panthera onca. The sequence continues at coordinate 71,677,734 of NC_138357.1, forward strand.
GAGGTTCCTTTTTCCAAAGAAACCATTGTTTCCAGTTTTTTAATTTATTCTCCTAAAGAATAGGTTGTAATAAAACATTGCTTTACCTGTATCTCACTCTCCTTCAACTCATTGACATTCCTTGGACCTTGATCATAGATGGAGTTGTAACTAGTGTAAGTTGGCTAGTTATTTAGCTTTTGATGACCTATACCTAGAACTGGATCCTGGAAAGACACTTTCCAGACATGAGGACTACAAAGCATGATGTAGTGAGGACTGTGTGAAGCTCTAGCATAACTGGGAGATGTTCTTTTCCTGCCCTGAGGCAGTTGTGGAGGCTCAGGTCATAGTTCAGGAGGGAAACTAGTTCCTTTTATTTCCATCTGCTGATACGAGTTGGCTGGTGGAAAATACAGTCAACTTTAATACATGTGGTTGGCCATTTCTATTTAGAACTTGTAGACAGGAGTGAGGATCAGGGCTTTTTGTTTGTTGGTAGTTCATGTTGCCATTAGAGCCTTGGGAAAATTATCAATGATTAAGATGTGGGAATAAGCTGATCTATATGAGGGAGCAAGATATGGTAACCCAACTTAATGTAATTGCTATTTCTGCCGTACTTTCTAGACAGGGAGAAGGTAAACATACCTAGGGCTTCTATTAATCAGTTGAGTATTTACTGAGTAACTTGCATAGTCTGCCTTTAGGGAGATGCAGAAGTAGTGACAGCTTCTGATTTCAATGAAATTATAGTTCAGTTAAGTAGCAGGACTAATATGATGCATAAAACAATAGTGTGTCAGACACTACTAAAGTATAAATGTCATAGGAGTTCAGAGGAGAGGGAGACCAGTAAATTAAGCTGGTGTGTTCAGGAAGATTTCCTGGATGAAATGGGACTTGAGCTTGGACTTGTAGAATGGGGACAATTTGAGGAAATTTGAGGAATGGGTATGATTTGAGGAAATCATACCTTGGAGGTACTTTTCTCTTATTCTTTTACAGGGATCTTAAATTCACTTTTGGGGACACCTGGGTGACTCAGTTGGTTAGGTGTTTGACGCTTGATTTTAGCTCAGGTCATGATCTCACTCACAGTTCATGAGTTTGAGCCCCATGTAGGGCTCTGCGCTGACAGCATGGAGCCTGCTTGGGATTCTCTCTCACCCCCTCTCTCTGCCCTTCCCCCGCTCACGTGCACTCTCTCTCAAAATAAATAAACATTAAAAAAAAAACTTTTCAATTGAAAATGTAATACATGCATGTGACAAATTCAAATTGTTCAGTGAAAAATGTGACCCTCCCACCCATTCCAGTTGTTTAGTCTTATACTCCAAAACCAATCACTCTTATGAATAAACATTTTATTCATAAATACAAATATATACACATATACATATCCCTTTTTAAATTGAAGTATAGTTGACATACATGGTACATTAGTTTCAGGTGTTCAACGTAGTGATTTGACAAGTTTATACATTACACTATGCTTACCACAAGTATATGTGGTATGTATACTGTGTGTGTGTATATATATATATGTATATGTGTGTGTATATATATAACTATATTTCCTGTGCTCTTATTCCCATGCCTTACTCATTCCATAACTGGAAGCCTATATCTCCATTCCCATTCACCCATTTTGCCCATACCCCTAGCCCCCTCCCCTCTGGCAACCAACAGTTTATTCTCTTTATTTATGGGTCTGCTTCTACTTTATTTGTCATGTTTTTTAGATTATACATATAAGTGAAATCATATAGTATTTATCTTTATCTTCCTGGCTCATTTCACTTAGCCTAATACCCTGTAGGTCTATCCATGTTGTCACAAATGGCAAGATCTCATCTTTTTTTCTAGCGGAGTAATATTCCACTGTGTGTGTGTGTGTGTGTGTGTGTGTGTGTGTGTGTGTAGCACATCTTTATCCCTTCATATTTTTATTTTGTTTTATTAAAGTTTATTTACTTATTTTGAGAGAGAGAGTGTGAACAGGGGATGGGCAGAGAGAGAGAGAGAGAGAGAGAGAGAGAGGGAATCCCAAGCAGGCTCCGTGCTGCCAGTGCAGAGCACAGTAGCACAGTGTAGGGCTTGAATCTGCGAATAGTGAGATCATGACCCCAGCTGAAACCAAGAGTCCAATGCTTAACTGACTGAGCCACCCAGGCGCCCCCATATTTTCTTTTTAAAGTTTATTTCTTTTGAGAGAGCACGCACAAGTGGAGGAGGAGCAGAGAGAGGGAGAGAGAGAGAATCCCAAGCAGGCTCTACACTGTCATTGTGGAGCCCATCGCAGGTTTCAAACTCACAAATGGAGATATTGTGACCTGAGCTGAAATCAAGAGTCTGACACTTACCTGACTGAGCCACCCAGGCACCCCTCATCTTTTTTCTGTTTATTTATTTATTTTTGAGAGAGAGAGCAAGCGGGGGAGGAGCAGAGAGAGGGATACAGAGAATCCCAAGCAGGCTCTGTGCTGTGAGCACAGAGCCCAACACAGGGCTTGAACCCATAAACCATGAGATCACGACCTGAGCTGAAATCAAGAGTCAGACGCTTAACCGACTGAGCCACCCAGGCGCCCCACATCCATTCATCTTTTGATGGACACTTGGGTTGCTTCCATATTGGGTTGCTTGGCTATTGTAAATAATGCTACAATCAACAAAGGGGTTCATATATCTTTTTGAATTAGTGTTTTCATTTTCTTTGGGTAAATATACATAGCCTTTTTTTAAACCAAATAGGGGTAAGCTGTATGTACTGTTCTGTAACTTGATTTGATGCTTAATATATACTGGCACATGTATATTTCACATTCTTTTCATAGCTGTATAGTAATTCTACTGTATAGGCATAGCATAATTTATTTAACCAATTGTCTATTGATGGACATATATAATTATTACAAGTAAAGTACAGTGAAAACCCTTGTATATACATATTTGCATACAACTTCAAGTCTATTTAAAATTTGTTTTTACGTTTTATGTATTTTTGAGAGAGAGAGAGAGAGCACAAGTGGGGGAGAGGCAGAGAGAGAGGGAGACACAGAATCCAAAGCAGGCTCCGGGCTCTGAGCTATCAGCACAGAGCCCGACACGCGGCTCAAATTCACAAACCGTGAGATCATGACCTGAGCCGAAGTTGGACGCTCAACCGACTGAGCCACCCAGGGGCCCGAACTTCAAGTCTCTTTATAGGATAAATTCTAAGCAGCAAGTGACTTCTAGTCACCATCTGTGACAAGGCTGGATGTGGTAAGGATTGGTATTTACCTGGTGGTATTTTAAAGGAGTTATAGGAGCATGGTCCACAGGAATTATTTCTTCATTGGGACCTAAGTGGTTCTGACAGGTGGCCACTACAGGCTGAACGTTAGTTACCATCTCTTTTCTCTCATTTTTCCTTCCCTGTAGACAAACCTACCTATCTTCAAGCTGAAGGAGTCCTGTGTACGGCGGCGCTATAGTGACTTTGAGTGGCTTAAAAATGAGCTGGAGCGAGATAGTAAGGTATGACCCCATTCCCTGTGTGGAATCTTTGGAGGAGGAGATCTACATAGGCTCAGAAGGAATAAGATTCTAGTCTATAAAATATTAAAAAAAAATTTTTTAATATGAAATTTATTATACTCTGGTTTCTCTTCAGATCATATAAATCTTTCGCCTTTTAATATGAAATTTATTGTCAAATTGGTTTCCTAAAAAAAATTTTAACGTTTATTTATTTGTGAGGGGCAGAGAGAGAGGGAGACACAGAATCCAAAACAGGCTCCAGGCTCTGAGCTGTCAGCACAGGGCCCGATGCAGGGCTCCCACTCACAGACAGTGAGATCATGACCTGAGCCAAAGTCGGATGCTCAACCTACTGAGCCACCCAGGTGCCACTTTTTAAATTTTTTTAATGTTTGTTTATTTTTGAGAGAGAGACAGACAGACAGAGTGCGAGTGGGGGAGGGGCAGAGAGAGAGGGAGACATAGAATCTGAAGCAGGCTCCAGGCTCCAAGCTGTCAGCACAGAGCCCGATGCAGGGCCCAAACTCACAAACCGCGAGATCATGACCTGAGCTACAGTTGGCCTCTTAACCGACTGAGCCACCCAGGTGCCCCTGTGGTCTATAAAATCTTAAAGGCAGTGGAGAGGCTGAACACTATCAAATCCCAGCACATTGGATCTGGGTGATACCCTTTGAAACTTGAAAGTGGTAAGTTCAGGACAAATTTTAAAAGAAAAAATATTACTTGAATCAGTGGTGAGTAAAGTCATAAAACTTAACTTATATAGGTACTAAAAATATAAGTGTAGATCGTGTCAGAAAAGACCTAGCTAAATTCTTGGATACTAGTGGATTGTTAAAGAAAGTGAGGGATATTTGGAGTTTATTTCCTTTTTTTTTTTTGAGGTGGTAAATCTGTCCTTCCATAAAATCACTTGGATTTTTTTAATGTTTATTTATTTTTAAGACAGATACAGAGCACGAGCAGGGGAGAGGCAGAGAGAGAGAGAGAGAGAGAGAATCAATCCAAAACAGGCTCCAGGCTCTGAGCTATCAGCACAGAGCCCAACATGGGGCTCGAACTCAGAACGGTGAGATCGTGACCTGAGCTGAAGTCAGACGCTTAACCGACTGAGCCACCCAGGTGCCCCTGGATTCATTTTTGACCTAAGCCATCTTTACTGTTCTTATGGCCTCAGTTCTTACAAGTTGCCAGCTGTGGGATAAGATAGACCCTGGCTAATAGTCTAATAAGAAATGAGGTATACAGTGCTTCACCATCTCGTTCCCTTTTCATCCTCTCCCATGTGGCTGATATTTTGTGTCTGCCTGCAGATTGTAGTACCACCACTGCCTGGGAAAGCCTTGAAGCGTCAGCTCCCTTTTCGAGGAGATGAAGGGATCTTTGAGGAGTCCTTCATTGAAGAAAGGAGGCAGGGCCTCGAACAGTTTATTAACAAGTAAGCCAAGTTCCTGGGGACTCCTCTTGCTCCTTTTGCCATCATGGTCTTTCTGTGTTTTGTCTGTCTCCTCTTTTGTGATGTGTAATAAGATGTGTTGCCGGTTGTGTGGTGAGCTGACTGGACAGTAAAACTCCATTCCTTTGAGCAGAATTCTGATCCTGTACCTCAGGGCCTGAAAAGGCCTTGGATGTGTTTGGGGATTTTCCCCTACCTCACCTGTCTATCTCCCTTCTCCTACAACATCAGGGTTGGAGTGGTGCCTCGTTGCTGTCCTCTACTTACTTGAACCTCTGGAAGAGCTGATGTTGCCCTTTCTCCCCTGTCCACACCCCCATTGCTCTGTGAATTCTCTCTGATCCCAGATACTACTGATAACCATCTTGGTCTCTTTATAGAATTGCTGGGCACCCACTGGCTCAGAATGAACGCTGCCTACACATGTTCCTGCAGGAGGAGGCAATTGACAGGAACTACGTCCCCGGGAAGGTGCGCCAGTAGGAGCCCCTCTCACCACTTGCCCTCTACTTTCCTGCTGAAATGACATTGATTTTTACACTAAGCCTCTCTCTCTGTCTCTTTGATCTGAAGTTGGCTGCCCATCCCCTGGCCTGATAGACTGTCTGGCATTGTGTTTCTTGGTACCTGACTACACCGTGGGCACTCTGCTAGGATCCTCTTCTCTGAGGAGAGGTGGGAGACCACAGGCAGATGCTCTTTGCTTGGGGTGCGGGTGGGGGGATTGGACTGGAAGGCAATTCCTTGGGCATTTACCCTTGCCAGAAGGCTAATCTTATGGGAGGGGGTCTTGTGCTGGTAGGGCACTCGGATACATACTGATGCTGCAAGTCCAGGGGATTTTCCTACTCTTAGGTTTAACCAGGAACGCTTAGCAGGGAAAAACCCTGCCTTTCCTACCTGCATGAACTTTTTTCTTTTGGGGAAGGTGGTAGAGACCCAGAAGTTCTCCTTGTTTTCTCTAGGCCTGCTCCCAGTTTTCTCAACGGTTTCTTTTGTTCCTTTCTCTCTCCCTTGTTGCTTTTCATGGCAGTAAATCCTCCTGAGTCTAAGCAGTCCGTTGTGTGGAGCAAGGTGTGTGGGTTTTCTGGGCCCCTCATCATGGCTGCTTCAGAGTCAGAAGAAAGCCATAGGGCAGTAGGGGAACTCTTGTTGTCTAGCCCCTCTCCTTTATGGCTCCCCACTCTTGCTGCCTGTTCTCGCTCATCAGCAGGTGAGTCAGTACAGGCCAGCAGTTTCCACCCCCCCCCCCACAAGCCCTTGCTACTTTATAGGTTACCTTTGCGGGTTTGATGGCTTGAGGGGTGGGGACAACTCACCACTGCCAGGTAACTCCCTAAAGGGTGGGAGTGGATCATTTTCTAGGTACCTCCCAGTGGTTGGGAAAGGCATCACCACCCTCTTCCTTCCATTCTTCCTCCCCACCCCACCCCCGCCATCCCATTTAGTGCTGCCACAAGGCCGAAGCACATGAACAAACCACACAGTCTCTGACTTCTCCTAAGCACTTTGAGCTGTTGAATGGGGCTCAGGGGCAAGAGTTGTCGCTGCCCTCCCCAGCTTGGTCACAGGGTTACTGAACTGCCTGTACTTGTTTCTCATGGAACTCCAGTAGTCTTCCCATAATTTGAGCTAGAGATAGCAGCTGGGTATGGATGTCCCAAATCTTAAGAGTCTGAAGCAGCTTTCCTGGGCTTCTATCTGGAGGATAGTGGTTTGTTTGCTGGGGCCTGATATCTCTCTCCAGTGGTGGGATGGGAGCAAGTTAACTGGTGTCATGTCAAAAGTGGGGACTCTTTGCTTAGACTCTCTATCATGGAAGGATCGGAATTCTCTGTATGGGGTCTTGGGGAAAAGGATTGTGGAGTCGGACAAGACCCTGATCAGAGAGTTTAGGATTGGATTTTGACATGGGATTTGGAGTCCTTCTCAATGTTGAAGTTCCTTGAGACAGATCAGCTCTCCAGCTGCTGAGCCTGTACCAGGGGCTGAGCAGCCCCTAGAGAGAGGCTGTGCTCCCTTTCCCACCTCCCAAATGTTGGTGTTGTTGCTGCCTTTTTGATTTGTATCCTCTGTTATTGACTTTTTTTTTTAAGAATTCTTTCATTGTGCACAAGTGTTGAAAGCCTGAGGCCCCATTTCTGCTGTGTATATATCCTGACTTGGGGCTTTTATTCAGCAAACTGTTCATTCTTCTGTCAGACAATGTCATATTCAACTCTGTTCATATTAAACCACTGTGAAGCAAGCCTCTGTTTTCCTGCTTAAGTTGTAGTATTTTTTAGTGTCTAGGATATTCTTGGTATTGTGCAGAAATCATACAACATGGTCAGTATCCTGAGGTGATAAGTTAAGTTGGCATTTAAATTAAAAAAACAACAACCAGAATCCTAGCTGCCTGTAGCGATATTTACCTATCCTTGCAACTCCCAATTGACTTTGTCACCGAGGTAATGCGTCTTCTTGCAGGAAGTAGCCATAGGGCTCAATACCTGTGGTTTGGTTCAGATTTAGCAGAGTTGGTTTTTAAGCTTGTGGGTTTCTACTAATTTGGGCAGAATATATTTATAGTGTGTGTGTGTGTGTGTGTGTGTGTGTGTGTGTGTACATATATATGCATATGCTATATGTGTACATAAACACGTGTGTGCAAGTGCTCATCATCCAACCTACCACCTACAAACACTATTTCTTTTATAGTTTTTTTTTTTACCTCAATTGAGACTTTTTTCTTTCAAATAGATTTGATGCAGGCAGAAAGGTGAGTGAACTTTGAGAACTTTTTTTTTTTTTTAACTCTGAGAACATTTTTTTAGGTTTATTTATAAATATAAATTTATTTATTGAGATAGAGACAGTGTGAGTTAGGGAGGGGCAGAGACAGGGGGAGAAAGAGAATCCCAAGCAGGCTCCACACTGTCAGCGCTGAGCCTGACGTGGGGCTCGAACCCATGAAACTGAGATCATGACCTGAGCCAAAACCAAGAGTCGGACGCTCAACCAACTGAGCCAGCCAGGTGCCCCTCTGAGAACTTTTGATGGGTGGATATTTTCATCTGACCGATATGTTCTGAAATGGCTTCCTACACAAAGTGGGTTTTAGTAAAGGTTTGGAATGAGAAGAGGTAGGAGTCTTGGTCATTTGGGAAGGCAAAGCAAGTTTTAATCATGAAGTTGAGCATGGAAAGAAGGTATAGAAAGGGATGTGGTCAAAACATGAATTAAGGTGACATAACAATGTACTTGGGTGTAAGTAGAAGAGTGGCGGCTGAATTGAAGTTAAGAGGTTTTGGTAGTTCGGGAATTAGATGACTAAAGGTATCTGAGGGGATAAGGAAGAATAGAAGTTTCTGTGAGATAAAAGAAAAGAAGAATAATGAGAGAAATGCAACCTTCATAAACAGCAGTGTTAGAGAATGAATTAGAGAATAACTAGAAAAGGCAACTATAGAATAAAGTTTCAAAATTTTGGACAAATGACATTCATTTAACAAGTACCAATTCCTAGCCTTCTGTGTGCCCAGTCTTATGCTAAAAGCTGGATGGGGTGGGGTGGTTGTGGTACAAATAAAAGAGGATTACATTCTCTTTTCTTCATAGACTTTATATTTATTTTGTACACTTTGTAGACTTTATTCCCTCTTTGGAGTCAAATGGGTCATGTTAGCATAGTAACTGGGTCCTGAAAGAGCCCCAAATCTAAGCCCTCGTACCCACCAACACCAAGGAGAAGGTTTCTTTCATGAGGAATTCACATTTCTGCATGTACCTAAATGTTTATCACTAATTAATTCCTTTTATTCATAGCACTGAAGCAGCTCAACCTTATACTGGGACCTGGGCGACAGAGGCTAACCAAAAATTTTAAACATAGTAGCTAGACCCAAAAGAAGTCTAAATCTTCACATTCTGGAGATGACTTATCTACTACCCTTTGACCCATTCTTTGACATGAGGAGTTGAGCTGGTAAAGGATGGAAGAGGTGAGCGGCCTTCAAACTATGCTAGAGTTTTTGTTTGATGAGACATCCTAGCTGAGACAGTTCTATCTTCAAATATATGCTGTCATAATTTAAGTAAAATTACTTTTTACTGTGGAAATGCAGACCAACGGCTCACTGAAATGGATATTTCTTCATATCCTGAAGACTTTTGAGTCACCTCTGGTCTTCTCTTCTTAGACACAATAACAGTTCTAATTTTTCCTCACTTGGCTCGTTTTTTACCCTTTTAACTTTATTATTCTGAAATCTCTCCAAGGTCCTTATATGTTCCTAAGTCATAGAGTCTAAAACTGGACACCACTTTAATTATAGCCTGAATGTTAGGTGGTTGTTAGTCCATTTATACATCGCAGTATTCAAGTTTACTTTTAAAATATAAATACTTTGTGACTAATTTAGCTTGTGGTTCTCTGCCACTCCCTTCCCGACCATCCACCACCCTTCATTCCTCTTATCTTTTGTTTTGCTTTGCTTTTACAAAAAGAAATAATTGTTCTTATTTTTATTTTCTCTTGCCTGCCTATCTATCTATCTATCTATCATCTATCTATCTATGCTTTTGAGAACAGAAAGCTCATTCCTTACAAAACAAATTGGATAATTATTAACATTACACGGAATAAAGGATTTTTTAATTCACAGCAGGTTTTCGTTAAATAGGTGTTTCCTGCAGTGGTTTTAAGTGTTTGTATATAGATCATCAACTACCTGATACAGAGAAACTGAATGTACAGGATTAAGAGGTACTGCCAATTGAAGAGCAATCAGAAATTAGATAAAACAGTTCTTAAGTGAACAGTGAAATACATTTAGAGTCACAGAAATTTATACATTACTTTTCAAGAAAATGTTATTTTACCCATAATGTTTTTTATCCAAATACAGTCAACTTTTGATCATCTGTGCTAATGGAGAGCTTTTTATTTTGTTATGCATAAGACTTTAAAATATTTCCTAATATGTCATCAGAAGAAGACTCAGGAAGTTCCGAGAAGTAGAAAAGGAATAGTAGGCCTGGAATAGAAACCTGGGTCCTGGAGCCAGCTACGCTAGTTAGCTGGCTATATAGCACCTACAGGCAGATTGCTTCACCCATCTGGACCTGTTTTCTCAACTGTAAACTGAGGGCATTTGACTGAATGGTATCTGAGGTATCCTAAATCTCGATTTTTTTATGATTTCCAACTCTTGCCCTAAGGAACTGAGTAAACCCTGGAGGTGATAATACCAAACAGGCAGAAGCAAAGTTTTCCCCATTTGATGGGGTTTGCTGTAGTGTAGTTTTCTCTCCCAGAAATGAATGACCCTTCACTTACCCTGATTAGAGTTTGTTTGCCCACATCCTGTAGTATCAAGTCATGAGTAGTACCACATTGAAACTCGGTGTTGAATTGATTTACAGTTGCCCTAATTTTATCCTAGGTCTTCTAGTTGAAATTTTTTATGTATTTATTTTTTAAAGATTTTGTTTTTAAGTAATTTCTATACCCAGTGTGGGGCTTGAACAACCCGGGCTTTACAACCTAGAGATCAGGGGTCACATGCTCTACCCGACTGAGCAGCCAGGCACCCCTAAATTGAAATTTTTAAATGAAATAGTCACCTCATTCCTGTATGGAATTATTCTTATTTAAAATGTAGAAATTGTCATTTTGTTCATTGTTCTTATTACAAAAGTGTCTATTTTGTTAAAATGTTTTCTGTGGTGATAAAAATTCAAAAGTAATTAATGCTAGTTGACAAAGTTGAGCAAAACATAAATGTGTAAAAAGTGAGATTTCTCTTTATTCCCCTCCCTACACCCATTCTCCAAAAATAACTTAATTTGGTATGTGTCTTCCTGGACCTTTTTCTATGGACAGATATATGTATGTGAATATATACATATATGTATGTATGAATATACACATATTCATATACACATGTACATGTATGAATACCCACACACTTGTATGTTGTGTTTTTTTTAACAAAATGGGAGGCTGTATGTATGCAACTCATTTTTTTTTACTTTGCAGTGTTTTGTGGACTTCCTCTCACATTAGTATATGGAAATTTACCTCATTTTTAAATATGGCAGCATAACATTTCATGGTATGGTTGTAAAACAATTTAGTGATACAGTTACTGTTGGAATTTGTCTCCAATCATTCATTATTACAAGGAATGCTACATATAACTTTGCTCATGTGTTTAAGTATTTCTGTGGGATAGATTTTGAGAGAAATAAATGCTGGGTCAAAGGATGTGTGTTACATTAGGCCCCCGCTTACAGCAAATGACAATGTCTGTTTTCTTACCAAAAGTGGAGAAATTGCCATTCACCCCTTCCCAAAGCTGCTTTGCCCAAATGGCACAATATTAAACAACTGGTAATTATGCAAACTATTTAGTGAAAATGATATTTCTTAGTTTTAATTAGCATTTTCTGATACTTTTAGTTGTAATGATACCACTATCAGGTTTTTAATTTTTTCCCCGCGCGCGCACACACACACACACACACACAAATCATAATAAAAATTTCCCACCCATTTCATTTTAGTCATTCTGGAAGCAGTATTTATCGCTGCTAATTGAGCATCCCTAACGTTCCTCACTGTAGATAAACCAACACTTCATTGAAGCCCCGAGGTTCCCACCTGACTTTGGGGGGAAGTGAAGCAATAAGCCTGGTGGCAAAGCAACATTATCTGAAGCGCTCTCGTGACGGATACTTTTCTCAGATCAGCACTACTTGGGGCGAACGCCAGAGCAGCACTGACAGCTCAATTACAAACTCTTCAGACCTCGGAACCAACCTCCTTGGAAACTCCGGGAAATATTACTGTGCCTCTTGAGCCACCATCTAAAAAGCTTGGACCTCCTTTTTGCTTATTTCTCTCAGGTCCAAACCTTAGATTCCAGGCAGGGACGGGACAAGGACAGGGACCTAGACCGAGATGATGACTGAAACAAGGGGCCGAATCACCAGGCTCTTCTGGTTGACTGTCCACACGTCAGTCAGAAGTGAGCAAGCTTTTAGTTGGTCCTACACAATGGGAAACACAAGACCCTCTTCTGATTGGCCTTTTAACCGAGGGGCGGGCCACAGAGCTGCTGGTTGGGCTGGAATGGAAGACCAATGGGAGCGCTGTGGCGCTGCTTTCGAAAGCGAAGCCTACCCGAGGGCACCTGGGAGAGGTAGCGAGTCTGGCCTCGGAGCTCCTGTGGCTTACTTGGTAACTGCGTCCTCCTGCGGCGTAGCTGCCGGCTACTCTCCGCCTCCTGTCCCTTGGTCACCGTTCCGGTGTTTCATTGTCTCCCGGTGTGCCGTGGCGATTCAGCGCCGTAGTCTCCTTAGCCTGCAGGTCTCCTTTCACCACCGCCTGCCCAGAACTCTTTCTCCGATGTGGCCGCTGAGGTCCTAGATCAGGGCCGGGGGAGTGGGGATCGGAGACGGGGAGTAGGATGAGAGTTACAGGGCCTCAGGGCGAGATTCATGATGGAGAAAGCGGGAGAAGCTGACCTCTGTGGCCGTGCAGGCCTTCTTTGTATTAAGTCCCTGGAAGGAGGTGGGAAGTGTCTGACCCGGAAAGTTCCGCCATCTAGGTGGCCCTTACCGTTTCAGCCAACCATACCCTCCGTCGCCTGATTTCATCCCTCGTGGCTCCCTCCTAGACTTCACAGCTGCAGAACAGCTGCAGCAAAAACACTGGTCCTCTCAGCCTGGACTCAAAGCGAGTCCCTTTTCTTCTTCAATGTCTGGGCTTGATCTTGTTGCTTTATTCCTTTCTCCTAAATATTTTTAATTGCACTAGTACATTCTCCTTTTTAAGAAAAAACCCTCAAAACATTGCACAAAGATGGGGCTAAAGTATGCTTTGGTCATTACCCACACTCCTAGTCCTTCTTTACCTTTCCAAAGGTAGCCGCTCTTTACAGTTTGCTGTGTATCCTGGTAGCCTTCCAGGTTTTGTGTTGGTTTGCTAAGAAAACACATTGTGTTGTGTTTTTATTTCTACAAAAATTATACCATACTGTACATATCCTGCAAATTTGTTTATTACATGTTTTGGAAATATTTTTATTTTGCTACATTTAAATGTTTTCATTTTCTACTGGCATAATATGCCACAGTATGGCTATAAAATGGCTTATTTAACCATAGCTTATTGATAGACTACTAGATTTTTTCAATTTTTTGCTTTTCTAAGTAGTACTGCTATGAACATTCCTGCTCACAACTCCATGTCAGACTTTCTCTAGCGTAGTGGTTCTCAAACTTTTTGATCTCAGAACCCCTTTATACTCCTAAGAGAAAATGTTTATATAGGTTTATATCTATCACTAGTAAATGTGTTAGAAATTAAAAGGAAAAGTTTAGCTGTTTATTCATTAAAATTAACAGCAATAAGCCCATTGCATGTTAACAAAAATAATATTTTTAAATGAAAAATAACTTGTCCAAAGCAAAAGATATTAGTAAGAACAGTAAAATTGTATTGCATTTTCTGAAAGTCTCTTTAATCAGCTTAATAGGAGACATCTGGGTTCTCATGTCTGCTTCTGCATTTGATTATAATGTTTTGGTTGAAGTATATATCACACAGATGTGTACTTAGAAAAACAAGGAGTAGTTTAATAGCCTTTAAGGTAATTGTGGCTATTTGTTAATACTACATCAATCTTTAACAAGTGGTAGTTTCTTAAAAATGACTTTTAATGTGAATTTTGAAACCATATCAATCATATAAATAAACTTGTCATACTTGATTACATTGAAGTCCATTGGTCTGCCTTGTACTTTAATATGTTGTGGTTTTTTTACCTGTGCATGACTTTTTAACATAATGCATTGACAGTTTGGAAGATATTGGTTCACTGAGTCATGCAGAACTTTCAAATGTTGATACAGTTCATTGTACGGTGTCAAAAAGTTGCATTCATTAATATCACCACTGCTCTCATCAGAGAAGTCTTAAAAGTATGGAAAGCTGCTAAGCCTATGGTAGCGGTACAAGTTTTCCAAAGTTCTAATTTTTGCTTGAAAACTCAAGTTTTACCATTAGCACCAGATGCTATTAGTTCTTGAAGTGACAGGCTCACTTTGTTTATTTCTGAGAAAGTGCCTGCCAAATACCCAAGTCTGAATAGCCACAGTTTATCTGTCGGTCATTATTTCAAGAAAAATGGTGTTCTATGAGAAAAGTGACTTCAGCGCACAACTCAGTCAGACAAGTGCTTTTCCTTGGGACAAACGTTGTACTTGAGTATGCAACAGAAGTGCTTTTTCTGTACTTTCTGTTTTGTGACACAGAATGTTAGAAAGCCATGCATTTAGGCATGGAGATTTTAACAACTTTTACTGCCTTATCAAGGACATTCTTAAGTGTGTGATGAGGAAAAATACAATGGCACAGGACAGTTTGGTGACACCAGTATCTTTGATGAGCTTTAAGGCACCAGCAGTTTTATACATCTTTGCTTTTTTTTCCTCCCACTTTTCCTTTTGCATCATCAGTGCAGATGTCAACACAATAAAAAAGGCAAACAACATCTTAATACTGTTATGAAAATAGCTTTGAATCTCAAAGACCCCCTGCTTTCAGGGGGAACCACCTGGGAACTATGGACTACCTTTTGAGAGCATCTGAACAACTCTTCTAGGGCATATACCTAGGAGTGGTATCGTAAACTATGTGCACTTATCATCTTAGTAGATACCACCCAGTGCCCCTCCAAATGGCTGGATTTGTATTATCTTACAGCTCTGGAGGTCGGAAGCCTAAAATAGGCATTATGGGCTAAAATCAACATGTTGGCAGGGCTGTGTTCCTTTTGGAGGCTGTAGAGGAGAATCTTCCTTGTCTTTTCCAGCTTCTAAAGACTGCCTGCATTCCTTAGCTCACAGTCCCCTTCCACCTTAAAGCCAGCAATCTCTGCTCTAATCTACTTCTGTCTTCACATCTCTTCTCTCTTTCACTTTAAGGACCCTTGTGCTTATGTTGAGGCCACTAGGAAAGTCTCACTATCAGATCTTTACCTTAATCATCTCTTCAAAGCCTTTTATTTTTCTTCTGCAAAGTCTCTTTTGGAAGATATTCACAAGCTCTGGGGATTCAGACTTGGACATCTTTTGCTATTTGGCCTACCACAGTGGGTTACTTCAGAAGGCTATGCTTATTCATTTGATACCAATTCACAGTGAAGAGAGAAGTATCTTTCTTTTAGGTTTGCAGGATTATTTGCAATAGAATCTGTAACCCTTCCATAATAATTTTCTAATATTCTCTCTGCCTTTGGTTGGATTATAAGAGGAAGCAGGAGGTAGAAGAGCAGAAGTTCACAAAGGAAGCTGAGGAATGGGAAGAGATGGAGGAGGAAAAACAGGAGAAGGAGATATCCTGAAAGCCAAGGGAACAGTATTAACGGAAGGAAGGGAGGAGTACATTTAATACTGTATTAAATGCTGCTGAGACACCAAAATAAGATGAGGCCTGAAAGGCATCTGTTAGATTTAGTGACCTTTGCAATAGCTATTTTCGTAGAGTGATGGGAAGTGGGAAGAACATTGAGTACACAGCTCAAACAAGAATATTCTTTAAAAAAAAAAAAAAGAATATTCTAGGGGCGCCTGCCTGGCTCAGTCAGTAGAGTATATGAATCTTGAGTTCAAGCCCCAAGCCCCAAGCCCCACATTGGGCCTAGAGCAAATGTTAAAAAAAGAAAGAAAGAAAGAAAAAGAATATTCTATTTTAATGTTTTTTTTTTTTTAACATTGATTTATTTTTGAGACAGAGAGAGACAGAGCATGAACGGGGGAGGGGCAGAGAGAGAGGGAGACACAGAATCAGAAGCAGGCTCCAGGCTCTGAGCCATCAGCCCAGAGCCCGACGCGGGGCTCGAACTCACGGACTGCGAGATCGTGACCTGAGCTGAAGTCGGACGCTTAACCGACTGAGCCACCCAGGCACCCCAAAAAAGAATATTCTAAATTTTTCTATGAAGGAGTAGAGAATGACAGAATGGATTTGAAAGGACTTTTTCCCCCATAATGTTGAGAGATACTTGAGCCAGTTGAGAGGGTAAGGTTTATGATATGGAAGAGACTTTGAGTTCTCATGGTTTCAGTAACCTGATTTCCAAATGTGTGGTTATAATCAGACATCTCTTCCATGTTCCAAACATGGAATAATCCAACTTCCTATTAAACATGTCCACTTGGAAATCCTTCTCAAACTTAAAATGTCCAATATTAACCCTCTCTTGTTCCTTGCCTGCCCCCCTTCATCAACTCCCACCCCCTTTTATCATTTCCCTTCTGGATTACTAAAGTAGCTTTCAAAGTAGCCTTTTTGTGTCTATACCTACTATCTAATTCATTTTATGCGCAGCAGCTAGAGTGATCTTTCTAAAACATATAGGCAGGGGGGCCTGGCTGGCTCAGTCAGAAGAGCATGTGACTCTTGATCTCAGGGTTGTGCGTTTGAGCCCACATGGGGTGTAGAGATCACTTAAATAAATAAAACCTAAAAAAAAAAATAAAACATACAGGCAGATGACTTCTATCAGCTTAAAAAATTTCCTGTTGTTTTCAGTGTAAAAGCCAGATTCTGTACTTATCTACATAGATTCTATGCTTTAAGCCTGGTGGACTATTTCCAGTTCTTAGAGGAAGCTATGTTCTTTTGTACCTCCATGTGTTTGCACATACCATTCCCTCTGCCGCTAATACCCTCTCCATCTTTGTGTTCCCACTCACATTTTATTTTTTGGATAATTTCTAGTCATCTTTCAAAACTCATTTGAGGCTTTCCTTTCTACTTCCTCTGAGAAGCCTCCTTGTTTTTCCTAGGATGGGATTGGATACCTCTCTGTATGCTTATAGCACGTGTACTTTCTTGTATACCCCTGTATCCCCACAGGACCTGTGCCGTCTTTAGTTACCATACTACATGTTTTCTGTGGTTGACCCATTCTTTTAATTTTTTATAAAAATCATGTTAATTTTTCAAATAATACATGAATATGTTTTTGTTGTTGTTGTTGTTTAAGTCAAACATAGTTCTCCTTTCCAACCCCCTGATGCAGGTCCCTGTCCCAGAGGAAACTAATGTTATCAGATTGGTATTTGTTATTCCAGATCATTTTCTTTGTATTTAAAAATAGAAATATAGGGGTGCCTGGGTGGCTCAGTTGGTTAAGTGTCTGACTCTTGATTTCAGCTCAGGTCATGATCTCATGGTTGGTGAGTTCAAGCCCTGCGCTGTTAGAGCAGAATTCTCTCTTTCCCTCCCTCTCTGTCACTCCCCTGCTCGTGTGCATGTGCTCTGTCTCAAAGTAAGTAAATAAACTAAGAAATCCTCACACCTATATGCTTATTATTTAATTTTTTAATGTTTTTACTTTTTTAAATTTTTAAATTTTTAAATTTTTTAATGTTTTACTTTTGAGAGAGAGAGACAGAGCGCAAGCAGGGGATGGGCAGAGAGAGGGAGAGAGAGAATCCTAAGCAGGCTCCATGCTCAACATGGAGCCTGACACAGGGTTCGATCTCACAACCAGGAGATCACAACCTGAGCTGGTGTTAACAACAGTGGGACACTTAATCGACTGTGCCACCCAGGTGCCCCCATTTTAAGAATTTTTAAGCACACACTTCAGTAACATTAAATACATCCACATTGTGGTGCAGTCATTACCACATCCATCTGCAGAACTTTTTTTTCATCTTCCCAAAATGAAATTCCTTACCTATTAAATAATAACTCCTACTACCTCCTCTCTCCAGCCGCTGGCAACCACCATTGTACTTTCTGCCTCTATAAATTTGACTATTCTAAGCACCTCTAGTGGAATCACATAGAATTTGTTTTATTGTGACTGGCTTATTTCAATTAGCATAATGTCTTCAAGGTTTATCCATGTTGTAGCATGTGCCAGAATTTTCTTCCTTTATAATGTTGAATGATATTCCATTGTATTTATATACCCTGTTTTGTTTATCTGACTATCCATCAGTGAACACTTGGGTTGCTTCTTCTACCTTTTGGCTGTTGTGAACAATGCTGCTTTGAACATGGGTGTACAGATATCCTTTCAAGTCCTTGCTTCTAATTCTTCTGGGTGTATATACAGAAGTGGAATTGCTGGGTCATATAGCAATTCGTTTTTCCCTTTTGATGGACATTTAGATCAGTGCCACTCAAACTGTATTCCAGGGACTGGTGCCGGTCATGAACAACGAGGTAAGTACAGAAGTTGACAGTAAGCATTTAAAACATTTGTAGTGGGGTACCTGGGTGACTCATTTGGTACAGCATCTGACTCTCGATTTCGGCTCAGGTCCTAATCCCAGGGTAATAGGATTGAGCCCCACGTTGGGCTCTGTGCTGAGCATGGAGCATACTTGAGATTCTCTCTTTTTCCCCTGCTTTCACTCTCTCTGTCTTTCTCTCTAAAATTAAATAAATAAATAAATAAATAAATAAATAAATAAATAAATAAAACATTTGTGGCAATTTAATGTTGCTGTGACATCTGAGCACATGGTCACTCTTCTAGTAATTCCTTTTTCACTTGGAAATTTACAACAAACAAACAAGCAACCCCACCCCAAAACCCTGGTCCTTTACTGCATATAGCTTGAGAATCCTGAAGGGTAGTTTCTGGGTTTTTGTTTTTTTCCCAAAAAACACACAAGTGTTTCTCTAGGATGGGTAAATGAAGAATAGAATTCCTGGGTTGAAGGGTACACACATTTTACATTTTAAGGTAATACAAAATTGCTCACCAAAGGCCAAATACTTCTTTGGTTTTTTTAAGGCCAAATTAATAACAACAGTATGTGGGAGCACCTATTTCTATAGACTCCTGCCAATACTATCAATCTTCTTTTTTTTTTAATTTTTTAATGTTTATTTATATTTGAGAGAGAGAGACAGAGACAGAGCGTAAGTGGAGGGGGTGGGGAGAAGGAGGGAGACAGAATCTGAAGCAGGCTCCAGGCTCTGAGCTGTCAGATGTGGGGCTCAAACTCACGAACCCCAAGATCATGACCTGAGCCAAAGTCAGATGCTGGATGCTTAACCTGACTGAGCCGTCCAGGTGCCCCTCGCTATTGATCTTCTTAAACTTTTGTTGATCTGTTAGGCAAAAAGTGATGTTTTAATTCATAATTCTCTGATTGCTAGTCAATTTATGTAGCCTCCTTTCCTGTGTTTATTAGAATTTGCATTTCCTCTTATTGGTTGCTTGTTATATATTTTTCTCATGTTTCTATTGGGTTGTTTTTTCTTATTGATGTGTAGGTGTTCTTTATATGAATGTTAATTATCCATTGTCTATATATGTTACAAATATTTTCTTCTTTATTTTATTACTAAAAATTTTTTTTAGTCTTTATTTTTGAGAGAGAAACAGTGTGAGTGGAGGGGAAACAGAGAGAGAAGGAGACACAGAATCACACAGCAGGTTCCAGGCTCTGAGCTGTCAGCACAGAGCCTGAAGCCGGGCTTGAACTCATGAACCACAAGTTCATGACCTGAGCCAAAGTCGGATTCTTAACCAACTGAGCCAACCAGGTGCCCTGAAATTATTTTCTTCTAATATGCCTTTTCTTTTATATTTATTTACAGTGTCATTAAAATAGAAACTTAAGGGGTGCTTAGGTGGCTCATCAGTGGAGCTTCCAATTTCGCCTCAGGTCATGGTCTCAGGGTTCATGAATTCAAGCCCCATTTTGGGCTCGCTGCTGTCAGTGCAGAGCCCGCTTGGGATCCTCTATCCCCCCCTCCCCGCCCCTCCCTCACTCACACTGTGTCTCAAAAGTAAATAAAACATTAAAAAAAAGAATAGAAACCTAAAATTTTGATATAGTCAAATATATTATTCTTTTCCTTTATGACTTTTCCTTTTATTGTCTTGTTTAAGGAGGCTGTCACTACTCCAAGGGTTTAAACATACTCACTTATATTTTCTTCTCATCCATTTCTTCCTCCTTTAAAAAATTTGCTTTTAATGTTTATTTATTTTTGAGAGAGAGAGAGTGCGAGCTGGGGAGGGGCAGAGAGGGAGACACAGAATCCAAAGCAGGCTCCAGGCTCCAAGCTGTCAGCACAGAGCCCAACGTGGGGCTCTGACCCACGAATTGCGAGATCATGACCTGAGCTGAAGTCGGACGCTTAACCGACTGAGCCACCCAGGCACCCCTGTTCCTCCTTTTTTATAGCTTTACTGAGGTATAATTGATGTACAACAAACTGTACATACTTAAAGGATATAATATGATGGCTTTTGACATATGTGCACACCCATGAAACTATCACCACAATCAAAATAATGAATATGTCCATCACCCCCGAAAGTGTGTGTCCTTTTGTTCTCATACATTTCTTTTTTTTAATTTTTTTAAATTTTTTTTAAAATTTGTTTTTGGAGGAGAGAGAGGCAGAGACAGAGCATGAGTTGAGGAGGAGCAGAGAGAGAGGGAGACACAGAATTCGAAGCAGGCTCCAGGCTGTCAGCACAGAGCTGGACACGGGGCTCGAACTCACGAACCTTGAGATGATGACCTGATCCGAAGTCGTATGCTCAACCAACTGAGCCACCCAGGCGCCACTCTCTCATACTTTTCTAACCTTGTATGTGTGCTGGAGGCTCAGAGCCTGCTTCGGATTCTCTGTCTCCCTCCCTCACTGCCCCTCCCCCGCTCACGCGCACACACTCACACTCTCTCTCTTTCAAAATAAAGAAACATTAAAAAAAATAAAATTTAAATTTTCTTAGTGACTAGTGATGTTGAGCATCTTTGGTATAGTGTGCTCAAATCTTTTGCCCACTTAAAAAATTGGATAATTTGGTTTGTTATTACTGAGTTTTTAGAATTCTTTTTTTTAATGTTTATTTTTGAGAGAGAGAGAGAGAGAGAGAGAGTGAGTGGTAGAGGGGGAGAGAGAGAGGGAGAACACAGAATCCGAAGTGGGCTCCAGACTCTGAGCTGTCAGCACAGAGCCCCATGCAGGGCTTGAATCCACCAACCGCACTCAGGTGCCCCGTGAGTTTTTAGAATCCTTATATATTCTGGGTACAAATCCTTTATCAGATGTGTGGTTTGCAAATATTTTCTCTCAATCTGTAGTGTGTCTTTTCGTTCTCTTACCAGTGTCTTTTGAAGAGCAGATGTTCACAATTTTGATGCAGTTCAGTTTATTAATGTTTTCTTTTATGACTCACGCTTTTGTTTCATATCTAAGAAATCTTCGTCCAACACAGGTTGTTCCTGAGTTGGTTTTTTAGGTTTTATTATTTAAACTTCAGCAGCACGTATACTAAAATTGGAACAGTGCAGAGAAAAAAACTGTCTAGAATTTGTTTTTGTGAATAGCGTGAGATATTGCTATAGCTTTTTTCCAAAAAAATAGCTAATTGTCCCAATACTGTTTATTGACTTTCTCCAGTGATTTGAAATACCACCTTTATCACGTACCAAATTCCCTTATACACACGAGTCTGTTTCTGAACATCTCTTTTGTTTCACTGATGTATTTGTTTGTACTTACACCAATATCAATGTCATATCAATATTAAAACAACTACTGTGGCTTTATTATATATTTTGATATGTGATAGGGCAAGGTTTTCCTTGTTGTATTTAAAACATTTCTTCGCTAATCTAGCTCATTTTTCCTCCACAAGAATTTTTAGTATCAGTCAATAAATTCCACAAAACATCTTGTTGAGATTTTTAGTTGAGATTACACTGAACTTTCAGCCTAGTTTGGGGAGAGTAGATGTCTGCACATTATTGAGTTTTCCCAACTAGAAACATGGTATATCCCTCCATTTATGTAGGTCTTCATTAATGGTATGTGTCTCTTTTTGATTAGGCTTCTTTTATGTTTTATACTATTTTTTAATTCTTTGCTTACTTCTTTCTCTTTCTTATCTGTAAACTTTTCAAATATAGGTACCTTTTTGTTTCATCTGTGTATGTATAGTGCCTGGCATATATTAGACTGCTCAATAAATGTTTGATGAATAAGTTACATTACAGTAATTCTTTAAGAATTTGATTAAAAACTGTGGGCTTTAAGGGGTGCCTGGCTGGCTCAGTCAGTAGAGCATGCAACTCTTGATCGCAGGGGCATGAGTTTGAGGCCCACGTTGGGGACAGAGATAACTTAAAAAAAAAAAAGAAAGAAAAAATTTTTAAAAAACAAACTGTAGACTTTCCCCTCCTGCTGAAAAAATGCCCAGAGATACACAGAATTTTTTATGAAGCTTGAAGGGACACGTGGGCGCTCTCCCTGCTGCCCATCCATAAATCTCATGTTAAGTACCCTAATCAGAAGTGATAACTCCTATAATAGTGGTTGTATAAGTTGCTGTGGAACTTGAGGGAAGGATTTCATGAACTAACACAAGGTATCAAGGAAAGCCTCATTGAAAGATACTTTTTGGTCTGTCACTTAATGATTGATTAGGGGTTTCCTAGACTATCAAGGGTGGGGGAAGGGCATTTTAAGTTGAAGGCTCCAGTTAACTTGAAAGCCAGTTTATCCTGCAAGCCTCTTTGCTCATTTGCCTGTTTATTCACTCTTTCTTGAACCCTTTTGGGCTTCCTGCTACCCTTCTATGCCTTCCTTTACCCCCATTCATCCACCCACTGTTGTCTGTCTTGCCAATCTTTGCACTGTGTTTTCTGGAAAACTGATTCCATTGTAAACAAACTCTACTGTACCCTAGATATCCTCCCCAAAGTATCCTTCTACTTTTTTAAATGTTTATTTATTTTTGAGAGAGAGAGAGAGAGAGAGGGAGAGAGAGAGAGAGAGAGAGAGAGAGAGAGAGAGAGAGAGAGGTGGAGGGGCAGAGAGAGAGAGAGGGAGACACAGAATCAGAAGCTGGCTCCAGGCTCTGAGCTGTCAGTATGGAGCCCTACGCGGGGCTTGAACTCACAAACTGCGAGATCATGACCTGAGCTGAAATCACACGCTTAACTGACTGAGCTACTCAGGTGCCTCTCTACTTTTTTTCTTTTTTAACTGAAACCTCGCTTCTCCTCCCAAAGTATGCTTCCCTTATTGTTGTGGCCCTCCAGTGCAAGTCTTACATAATGTATTTAACCGATGTTACTTACTGATGAAGGTTTCCATTGCTTGCAGTTTTTTTGTTTTGCTATTACAAACAATGCCACAATGAACATCCTTACATGTATGTTTGTGTATGTGTCAATGTATTTGTAGGATAGATTTACGGAATTGGAACTGCTGAATTGGATGGCAGGAACATTAACAAATTTGTTAAGTACTGCCACATTGTTATCCAGAAAATTTTTTCTGGTGTGCCTTCTTACCAACCTTAATGAGAGTGCCCATATTCCAATACCTCACCAATATCACAGAGTTACTAATCTTCTTTAGTCATTGGTCATGGTTATTGGTTTCACAGAAGACATCATTATCATCTTTACCTTCAGATGAAAAGTCTCTCCTTTGAGGCTCCTGCCTTCTGGCAGTATTACCTTTTATTTCTTCTTGATGTAGTCACTTATTAACTTCTTTTTTATTTCCTTATATTCTTTGAGGACTTGGGCATCTGGCTCATTTTCTCCCCTTTACCCAAACTCCTGCCCTTCACCTGCTAGCCAGTCACAGTGCTCTGTGGTTGGATTGGCCAAGCAACACTTTAGTTTCACAGGTCCCTGACCAGCTAGTGCTCATCTTCTGCATGCTATTCCTGCAGCAAAATTGTTCCAGCAGATGCAGGATTTGGTCATTTCCAAGAACTACTCTACTGAAAATATAAAATTCCATTATTTCATTCTCTGTCCTCAACTTCAGATTGTTCTAGCTTTCTCACTAACTTAATCCTTTTGTTATTGACCTTCAGATCCATAACCCCTCCATTTTTTCTAAAATGTGCTCTAATTATTTTTAAAGTATCATGTATTATAAAAGATTTACTTCGGAGTGCCTGGGTGGCTTAGTCGGTTAGGCATCTGACTTTGGCTCACATCGTGATCTCACGGTTCGTGAGTTCAAGTCCAATATCAAGCTCTGTGCTGACAGCTCGGAGCCTGGAGCCTCCTTTGGATTCTGTGTCTCCCTCTCTCTCTGCCCCTACCCCACCCACGCTCTGTCTCTCTCAAAAATAAACATTAAAAAAATTTTAAAATAATTTTATTTATCTATTTTGACAAATAAAAATTGTATATATTTAAGGGCTGCAATGTGATGTTTTGATTTATGTATACATTGTGAAACGATTACCACAATCAAATTAATTAACATACCTTCTATAGTTACCTTTTTGTGTGTGGTAATAACACATGAGATCTACTCTCCTTTTTTTTTATTACTGAAGTTTTTCTTTATTTATTTTGAAGGAGAGAGAGAGAGAGAGAACAAGTAGAGGAGGGGCAGAGAGAGGAGGGGAATAGAGGATCCAAAGTGGTCTGTGGGCTGACAGCAGAGAGCCGGATGCAGGGCTTGAACTTATAAACTGAGATCACGACCTGAGCCGAAGTCAGATGCTTAACTGACTGAGCCACTCAGGTGCCCCAAGATCTACTCTCAGCAAATTTCAAGTATGTAATACATTATTAACTGCATTTGCCATGCTGTCCACTAGATTTCCAGAACTTAATTATCTTAAAACCGAAAGTTTGTATCCTTTGATCAATATCTCCTCTTTTCCCTCATCTCCCAGCCTCTGGTAACCACAATTTGTTTTCTGATTCTGTGCCAACTAATTCACTTTAACATCTGCATACTGTTCCATTGTATACATGAACCATGATTTTATTTAGCCAAACCTACTGATAGGCATTTGGTTTATTCTAATGTTTATTACAAATACTGCTATGTTGTTTGTACAGATAGCTGTGTGCCTCTGTGAATATTTCTGTGAAAATAGGATAAATTTTTAGAAATGTATTGGTGTATGAAATGGTATGCACATTAGAATTTTTTAACTAAATTTTTTAATGTTTATTTATTATTTTTGAGAGACAGAGAGACAGAGTGTGAGTGGGGGAGGGGCAGACAGAGAGGGAGACAGAGAATCCAAAGCAGGCTCCAGGCTCTGAGATGTCAGCATAGAGCCTGATGTGGGGCTCAAACCAATGAACCGTAAGACTGTGACCTGAGCCGAAATCAGATGCTTAACCGACTGAGCTACTCAGGTGTCCCAACAATGATGACTTTTAAAATACATCTCTAGTTCTACATTTATTAGTTAGTATTCTACTGTAAAGAAGAGTTTTCCCTTTACAGCGTGCATTGATTGATTGATTGATTATCAGTATGGACACATGGATTCTTATTTAGTGCATAGGTTGTGTTTTACTGTCATTGTTCAATTTGATGCTTAAATGTGGCCAGTGGGAGCCCTTTAAGCTGATGTCTGTGTCCACTGACATGTGCCCACCATTCTTTAGCACTTCCTTACTTTCTGGAACAACAAGAATATCTCCAGGCTTATCCTGTATTTTCCTGCCCCTAGCCCTGGAATCGGCTATTTCTTTAAGGAGCTCTGGCTCCTTTAAGTGAGGAATGATATTTAGAAACCAAGATCTGGGTGCTAGGTTATACTTATTGTTACTGGGGTGTCAAAGCTTTTGGGCTTTTGTTGTTGTTAGCAGAGAGACCTAGGAATTATCCTAGGCTTTTGAATCCCTCTCGATATCCCTACCAAGTCATTACCTAGGTCTGTGCTTGAACACTTCATTATTTGAGGATATTGCTCCAGAGATAGTCTCTGCCACTATCAGTCAGCTCTGATATTTGATAACCCTTTGTATATGAAAACAGTGATCATTGGTTTCCTTTACTAAGTCTTGCTTTCTCTGTGCTAAGTATTAGCAGTTCCTTTACAGCCATTATTCTCCTGGTACAGTTTTAAGGTCTACTCATCATTCTGGTTATTCCGTTTTGTTCTGTTCATACTTCAGTTCATTAATATCTCTCTTTAAATGTTGACATCTAGAATGGAATGGACTATTTCAGGTACATGTTCTGATCAGTACAAAGGAGTGGGTCAATGACTTTCTGTGTTCTAGACCTTCTACTACTCATGCAGGCCAAGATTAACTTCACTTTTTCTTTGTTTTGACAGCCGCATCAATCACTCTGTTGACTTATATTGAACCTATAGTTAGTTGAAATCTCTAAGACTTTAACTCTGCAGCTTTGTTCATCCGTTTGGTGCTTGCACAGTTATGTCTTTTTTTTAATTTTTTTAGTGTTTATTCATTTTTGACAGGGGGAGAGAGAGATACAGCATGAGCGGGGGAAGGGCAGAGAGAGAGGGAGACACAGAATCCAAAGCAGGCTCCAGGCTCTGAGCTGTCAGCACAGAGCCGGACACGGGGCTCGAACTCACAGACCATGAGATCATGACCTGAGCTGAAGTCGGAAGCTTAACTGAATGAGCCACCCAGGCGCCCCTGCACAGTTATGTTTTAGGACCTAGCACAAGTCTTCATTTCTTTCTTTTTGGCTTGTTAAATTTAGTCTATTATTCCTGCTTGTCAAGCTTATTGTGGATCTCAAATGTCATCCAGTATACTAGCTATCTTTTCCAGTTTACCATTTGCAAGGTTGATTAGTATGCCATTAATGTCTTTATACAAGTAACTATATAAAAATAGCAAGAAGGGCAAGGTGGAGCTCAAATCTTTTTAGCCTGACTTGAGACTTTCTCCCATGTTTAAGTCAATCCATCCAATAAGGGTGGCTGCTATTCATCTCCCTTCAGCTGCTGTTGTGTATAGGGTATGAACACACAGACCTGTCACAATACAAAAAAAAAGATCCAATCACTAGTTTTTTCATAGGGTCAGTGCTTCAAGATCATAGGAAGGCTTGTTTATTGTAAAATGGGGGTCTTTCACATAGTCCAGACTTATTCTTGAGTGGAAATTGGCCAGCCTGGCTCAGTCTGTGTCCTCTTTGTTGCCAGAGGCTAAGAGAAATGTTTCAGAGACCCGAGGCTATTCTACCTTAATCATAGAAACTTTGTTGAATCTAAGGAATTTTAGGGGTCAACTAGTTCAAGCTTCAAAAATCTGTCTGATAAAGCCTCCTATTAATGTGCCCTTCATTTTAAATCTGCTGTATCAGTCACGAATACTTACACACTTTATTAAAAAGGAGGAAAGGTGCCTTATAGAAAGGTGCCTCAGAATTATAAATAAGGATTGGAAAAGGTCGTTGTCTTAAAGTAAAGTAAAATTAAATGTAATGGATAAAAGTAGCGATCTGAAAGCATACATGTACAGAATTTCTTTTTTTAATATTAAATATAATTTATTGTCAAATTGGTTTCCATACAACACCCAGTGCTCATCCCAACAGGTGCCCTCCTCAATGCCCATCACCCACTTGCCCTCTCCCCCACCCCCCCCTCAACCCTTAGTTTGTTCTCAGTATTTAAGAGTCTCTTAATATATGTACAGAATTAACCTACCCTAAGAAAGAGCTTCTAAGTTTTCTTTTAATGAAACTATTTTTCAAGTTGCCATCAAAGACCAGAGTATAGTTTCAGGAGGAAGAGAATGAAATGTGATAATGCAAAGAAATCCTAATTTATTCAATTACCTTATAACTTGTCCACCTGAGATAGTGTTCTGTGAAGAGAAGGGTGATGGGTGGTTATCTGCAAGGAGCCTGGAGGGGAAAGAATAACATTTGGTTTATTTAGCCTTTTCTGGGTGTTCTTTTTGTTGTTTATTTTTAATTATATAGGTAATATGTGAATACTTTTTTTTCATTTTTTGAATGTTTATTTATCTCGTATAGAGAGATAGCGTGCGCACGCAAGCAGGGGAGGGGCAGAGACAGGGAGACAGAATCTGAAGCAAGCTCTAGGCTCTGAGCTGTCAGCACAGAGCCCAATGCAGGGCTCAAACTCAGGAACTGTGAGATCATGAGCTGAACTGAAGTCATTTAACTGACTGAGCCACCCAGGTGCCCCACCTCCTCTTGTGTTTTTTATTTTAGTGAATGGCACCACTGTTGACTCTGTTGCCCAAGCCTGAAACCTTCATATCACCCTCCCTCTAGTTATTCTACTACCAAACCCTTTCAGAAGCATTTGCTAAATATGCGTTGAATCCATACGCTTCTCTCTATTCATACTGCCACAATCCTAGTCCAGCCCACGATCACCTCTCACCTGAACTATTGCAACCGTTTCCTACTTTATCTACCTACCCTTTCCACCTATCTTTCCCTTTCCTACCCCAATTCATTCTCTGTACTAGAGCCAGGGAATGCTTTCTAAAACACACCCTTCAGTGACTTCCTAGTCCCATTAAGAGAAAGTCCAAAATTCTTGGAGTAGCTTGCAAGGCCCTACATCTTGCTCCTGCCTCAGTTCCATTTACCAAAACTCTC
Organism: Panthera onca; assembly: GCF_046562875.1. Taxonomy (NCBI): domain Eukaryota; kingdom Metazoa; phylum Chordata; class Mammalia; order Carnivora; family Felidae; genus Panthera; species Panthera onca. Next base: position 71,706,086 of record NC_138357.1, read on the forward strand.
CATCTTAAACTCTGTATCTCAGTCATTCTAAACTCTGTTTTGTATTCTTGGAGAATGCTATGCTCTTTTCCTCAGAATCCAAACCTTCACATGTGCTGTTCCAATGTCTGGTTGCTCCAATTTTAGTGATGTGGTTAAGGGATGAGTACAGATTGGTGACCTCTTGACTCTTCCATTGTAAAGTTTCTCATTTGTCTTTCTCTTACTGGTTTCAGCATCCATTGATGATCATCATTCAAATCAGTGATTTTTCTAGTCCTGTCATTCCTTCTACACCTATTAGCTGGAATTCTTTTGTATAGAATTTTCCTTATTGACTAGATCTATTTGGTATCCTAAAATACAGTGTGTGCATGATTGGAAAGGTAAGTGTTTGATTCTTTTGTGATTGTATCTTTTAAGTTTATTTAAATGAATGATTTGGAGTTTGGGGCAATTTTATCAGAGAAACCATTTACAAGTGGCATTTATGTTTCCAGAATAACAGATAAAAGCCTACTTAACCCACAGCATAAATGAAACATTACACATAAGCAATGAAAAATAAAAATATTTTTGTAATATTAGTTATTAACATAAAATTGAATATGTTTTTAAAGTTTAACTTAAGTACTAGTACTTGAGAGAAAGGCAGCCTTAATTAGAGGAAGAAAAGGTAGATGGATACTTATGGTGATTTGAAGGGATCTGCTGAGTGCTTTCAAGAGCTTTTAGAATTTGATGGTACTTGTTCTTATGCCTAATTTCACTAAGGTTTTAAGCTATTTCCATTTTTGTGACTGGTGTAATACCAACACTGCTCTTACACTCAGCAACCAGGGCCCACAATCACGGCAAAATTTCAGCTTGCAAATGGAGACAGGCACATTTTCCAGCATGCCACGTATTAAAGGGCAGTTAGGTGGATGTAAGTGAGTGAAACTGAGCTGAGAGTGGTAAAAGATAAGAGAAAGGACTTTAATGCTAGGACTGTAAGGTCTGAGGAGGGACCAAGGCCAGGACTAGGGAGAGACAAATGAGATGCCTGTAGTGCCCATCCTACACTCACTTGGACCTGAAGGTGAGTGCCTTCGTAAATGTTGTGCCCTATGATAGTGACTCTGAGGTCCGTCAGTGGGAAAGAGAGCAGTGAGAGCCATGGAAGGACTAGATAGTAAGGCTTCTATGAATTCCAGTAACAGGGGTCCTGGGGACAGGAGTTCAAACCTAAGCAAAGACTCTAAAGGCTGCAGATAGGAGCCCAGGCATTTTGTGATGGGAGAATAAGTTTCAAAAAACCAAAGTAGACTAAACATTGGAAGTCAAGAAAGGCTTCACGGAGGAGGCTTGTGTTGGAATCAGAAGACTGTTCTCAGGCCTGAAAGGTGTGGGAGGAAGTGTGATAATGAAGATGGAGGAAACAGTAGATGCAGAGGCATGGAGATATGAAATAGGTTTAGTGGCTGTAATTTAGGGCGTGGTAAGTGGTGAGGCTGGGGACCATGTTATGGAGGGCTTTCTAGACCCTGTTGTAGATTTGAACTTCATGTCTGTGAACCTTGAGGAACCACTGAAGGTTTTTTATGATTGGAAGTTACATGGTCGGATTTGTGAATTTAAAAAATTATTAAGTATTTTCGGGGGCTGGCTCAGTCAGAGGAGTGTGTGACTCTTGATCGCAGGGTTATGAGGTCAAGCCCCACATGTGTAGAGATTAATTAAAAATAAAACCTTACAAAAAATTAAAAATAAAAAATTATTAAGTATTTTCAAATGTGCTCATAAGTAAAGCAAATAGTACAGTGAACCCTCATATGTTAACCGCAATGTTAACCACATTCAGTAATTATCAAGATTTGGCTGATCGTGTTGCAGCCATCTCTTTTTTTTTCCTTTCCTTTCTTTTTAAAAATCTGCTGAAAGGGGGCGCCTGGGTGGCTCAGTAGGTTAAGCGTTTGACTTTGGCTCAGGTCATGATCTCACAGTTCGTGGGTGTGCTATCAGCTGGAGGCTGCTTCGGATGTTGCGTGTCCCTCTCTCTCTGCCCCTCCCCCTCTCACATTCTGTCTCTATCTCTTGAGAATAAATAAAATGTTAAAAATTGTCAAACAAAATAAAAATAAACAAGAATTTGCTGAAGTATTTTAAAGCCAATCTCAGACATTATGTTATTTCATCCCTGCTTATTTCATAGGCATGTCTCAGATGTAGACATTTTCTGGTGTAACCATGCTGTCATTATGCTGTCTTACAAAATTAGTAATAATTAATGATAATAATTAATTAATATTAATTAATTAATTAATAATTCCTTAATAGACTCTAATACCCTAGTTCATTATAAAAATTATCATATTATCTCAAAAGATTATCTGACAGTTGGGGCGCCTGGGTGGCTCAGTCAATTTAGTGTCTGACTTCCGCTTGGGTCATGATCTCACGGTTTGTGAGTTCGAGCCCCATGGCCGGCTCTGTGCTGACAGCTTAGAGCCAGGGGTCTAGCTTTGGATTCTGTGTCTCCCTCTGTCTCTGCCCCTACCCCGCTTGTTCTCTCTCTTCCTCTCTCTCTCTCTCTCAAAACTAAATACAATATTTTTAAAAAGATTATCTAACAGTTGGCCCATACATTACATTGGGTTACTGTCTCATTTTTTTCCAACTTTATTGAGGTTGCTCTAGACTAAATGTTTGTGTCTCCCACACATTCATATGTTGAAGCCTACCCCCCCCCCCATGTAATGGTAATCCCAGGTGGGGCTTTTGGGAGGGGATTAGATCATGAGGATGAGCCCTCATGAATGGCATTAGTACTCTTATAAAAGAGACTCCAGAGAGATCCCTCACCCCTTCCACCATGTGAGGACACAGGAAAAAGAAAGTCAGCTATGAACCAGGAGACAGGCTTTCACCAGACACTTAGTTTGCCAGTGCCTTGACTTTAGAATTTCCTGCCTCTAGAACTGTGAGACATAAAAGTTTATTGTTTATAAGCCACTTAATATATGGTATTTTGTTATAGCAGCCCCGACAGACTAAAATAAGGTATAATTGACAATTAAAACTTGTATGTATTTAAGGTGTGTAACTTGGTGATTTCATATATTTGTGGAATATTCACCACAGTCGAAGGGAAGGGGGTAAAGTGGGAAAAGTTGGTCAAGGGATACAAAGTTTCAGTTATGCAAGATGATTATTACTTTTTAAGTTTCTTAATCTAGAGCAGTCTGCACCTCACTTTTTCTCTTTTAAACCATTGACTTATTGCATAAAGAGGGTCAGTTGTCCTAGAGAAAATCCCACATTGTGGATTTGTCTCTTCTCTTTCTTATGCTGTCATTTACTCTGTTCCTCTGTACTCCATATTTTTCTATAATGGATGTTAGCTTTAAAGGCTTGGTCATATTCAGATTCAACTCTTTTTTTTTTTTTTTTTGGTTAAGAATACTTCACAGAGGTTGCCGTGTAATTCACTTAAAACATTTTTTTTCACTCCTATGTGGATCCTGAGAAACTTAACAGAAGACCATGGGGGAGGGGAAGGGGAAAAAAAAGTCACAGAGAGGGAAGGAGGCAAACCATAAGAGACTCTTAAAAACTGAGAATAAACTGAGGGTTGACCGGGGGTGAGGGGGGGGGGAAAGTGGGTGATGGGCATTGAGGAGAGCACCTGTTGGGATGAGGGCTGGGTGTCATATGGAAACCAATTTGACAATAAATTTCATATTAAAAAAATAAAAAATAAAAATTTTTAAAAATTATTTTTTTTAATGTTTATTTATTTTTGAGAGAGAGAGACAGACAGACAGATTGTGAGCAGGGGAGGGGCAGAGAGTGAGGGAGACACGGAAGCCTAAGCAAGCTTCACGCTCTGAGCTGTCAGCACAGAGCCCGATGTGGGGCTTGAACTCACGAACCACGAGATCATGACCTGAGCCGAAGTTGGATGCTCAACCGACTGAGCCACCCAGGCACCTTAATTCACTTTGAATTATATCTGGAGGCGCATGTCTATTAATGAACAAGTGACACCTGATTCTTTCATTATGATATTTCTGATCCATCTTTTATCTAATGGTTTAGTCCATTGATGATCATTGGCAAAAGTAATTATTTTACTGGGAGTTTCAAAATGATGATTTCCTAATTCTATATTCTACATTAATTACAAGTTTCTGAAAGTAAACTTTCCCTCACCAACTAGGGTTTATGGATTACCTGTAAAGGGAAGGCAGGAGAAATGCTTGAATATTGATCTTGGACTTGATTGGCAATTTTCAGAATAAAGTGTTAGTGCCATAGTTACTTATTTTCAGTGATATCTAATGTATTGTGCTTGTTCTCTATCATTGTGAACTCATTTTTTAAAATGTATTCGATGGGTTTCAATTGATTGCATTCATTAATTATTCTTGTTAATGCTCAAATTGTCCCATATTTTGCCAGAGCGTTATCTCCTATATCCATCCCTCTGACACTGCTCATTAGGGTTCCATATTTGCTCTATTTCTGGAACAAAGCTTACATGTATATTTCTTGCTCCAGGCCTGCCATTTCTCTAAGGAACTCTAGCTTAGTTGTATTTTCTTTTTTAGCAATATCTTTATTGATGTATAATTTACATAACACAAAATTCATGTATTTAATTTTTTTTAACGTTTATTTATTTTTGAGAAGAGAGAGACAGAGCATGAGTGGGGGAGGAGAGAGAAAGAGGGAGACACAGAATCTGAAACAGGTTCCAGGCTCTGAGCTGTCAGCACAGAGCCTGACACAGGGCTCGAACTCACGGACCGTGAGATCATGACCTGAGCCGAAAATTCATGTATTTAAAGTATACAGTTCTGGGTGCCTGGGTGGCCCAGTTGGTTGAGCGTCAACTTGATTTCAGATCAGGTGATGATCCCAGGGTCATGGGATCAAGCTCTGCTTTGGGCTCTGGTGCTGAATGTGCAGCCTGCTTAAGATTCTCTCTCTCCCTCTGCCCCCTCCCCAGCTCGCACTCTCTCCCTCTAAAATAAACAAACAATTCTATGATTCAATTTAAATAATATAATTTAGTAAATTTACACAGTTGTGCAACCATGACCACAATCCAATTTTATTTTATTTTATTTTGTTTTAATGTTTATTTTTGAGAGAGAGAGAGAGAGAGAGAGAGTGAACAGGGCAGGAGCAGAGAGACAGGGAGACACAGAATCAGAAGCAGGCTCCAGGCTCCAAGCACAGAGCCTGACACAGGGCTCGAACTCACAAACCACAAGATCGTGACCTGGGCTGAAGTTGGATGCTCAACCGACTGAGCCACCCAGGCGCCCTGACTACAGTCCAATTTTAGAATACTTCTATCAGGCTACAAGATCTCATGTACCCTTTTCAGTCATTCCCTTTTCCCACCCCTAGCTCCAGGTGGCTGCTAACCTGCTACATGTCTCTATTGACTTGAATTTTCTAGAGATTTCATGAGTGGAATCATACACTATATAGTCTTTTGCATCTGGATGCTTTCATTTAGCATTAGTTTTTTTTTTATTGAGATAGAATTCACATACCATAAAATTCACCAGTTTGAAGTATATAACTCAGTATTTTGTAGTATAGTCACAGGTTGTGCAACTGTGCCAGTATATAGTTCCAGAACATTTGTTTCACACCAAAAAGAAAGTCTGTACTGGTTAGCAATCACTTCCCACTTCTCCTTCCACTTAGCCCCTGGCAACCAAGAATCTATGGATTTGCCCACTCTGGACAGTTCATATAAATGGAATGATACCACATGTGGCCTTTTGGCCTGGCTTCTTTCACTTAGCATAGTGTTTTCAAGGTTTGTCCATGTTGTAGCAGGTATCAGTACTTGATTCCTTTTTATGTCTGAATAGTAGTCTATTGTATGAACACACTGTCCATCTTAAAAGTAAAATAGCCAGTTATTTCACCAGCAAAGGGGGTTTATTCAGGAGTAGCAGAGGAATTGCAATTTGGGACAAGCAAGCTATAGCAAAAGCCATAGCCAAGTCCAGAGAACAAAGGAGAGAAAGGCTCCTTTTTAGAGGAAAGGGGAGTGTTGGGAAGGGCTGTTATAAACAAAAAATCCATTGGAGTAAACTGGGAATTTGAAGTGTAGTGGCTTTTCATTGGCTGAGTTGTAATAGATTCTCATTGCCTGGGCTGTTGCTGGGCAAGGAGAAAATCTTCTTCATCCTGCTGAGATAGTAAAGTAAGTTTCTTACCAGTTGGGTCTACAGAGGGTTGCAAGGAGTGGTATGGCACAAGAGCTTCCCCTTCTGGCTTCCTGACTGCTTTTATTTTATTTTATTTTATTTTATTTTATTTTATTTTTATTTTGGAGAGAGAGAGAGTGCAAATGGGGAAGGGGCAGAGAAACAGAGAGGGAGATAGGGAATCCAAAGCAGGCTCCAGGCTCTGAGCTGTCAGTGAAGAGCCCCCCTGACTCAGGGCTCGAACTCATGAACTGTGAGATCATGACCTGAGCCAAATTTGGTTGTTTAACCTGACTGAGCCACCCGGGTGCCCCTGTTTTTTTTGTTTTGTTTTGTTTTGTTTTAATGATTTGCCTGGACTAATTCTGTAGATTCTGTTTTCACAGAATGTACACACTGTGTAGCCCATTGATGTTTCTCTTCAGTTTTTAAAAAATTCTTTTTATTTTTAAGCCTGGCTTTGTAGGTGTCCTACCTGGGTCAGGGTAACTTAACGGTCGGCCAGTGCTTTTTTAGAGGTTGTCCTTAAACACCTTGGACCAGTATTGTCTTCCACTATTTGTTGATGGCATTGTGTGTGGATTGGGCCACAAATTCAAAGTTCAGGGAGTTTACAAGTCTTCCCTGATTTTTATTTTGTGCTGGGCTTTCTCATGTCTCTTCTGTGCCTAAGCAAGACTTCACATTCAGCCAGAGAAATGTAGATAACTAGGGCCCTCTCCAGTACCCTGAGTTCGAGTGCAGCCTTGCACATATGCACAGCCTTCTAGATCACCAGGGATATGAGTGAGCTTATCAAGTCCCACTAGTGCTGTCTTGTTTTCTGGATCTCTCTGCTGAACTTCAGCAGGCCTGCTCTTCTGTGGCTTGCCCCAACCAATATTGTGACCTCAGGTAACTGATGTGTTTTTCCCTGATCTAGGGAGTTTGCTATTGTTTTCAATACCTCTGGGCATAGGACTTTTTTGTGCTCATTCCTGAACAAGTAATTCCCCTCTAGCAGCTAAGTTGTTAGTTTTTATGGTTTGTCTTGCCCTGCCCTTGTAAAATCAGCTCCCGTGGAGTTGGGAAGGGGGTTGGTTCGGGGATGTGAACAGCCTCAGGCTAAAAACACCATAGATTCCCACTGTTCTTGCCCAAGGTTCAATAGGTTTTCTTGAACATTTCTCAATTTATTGTTTAGTTTTTGTCTATTTCCAGAGTCCTGAAACGGCTGTTTTTGACAAGTTTTTATGGTTACATTATTGTTTTTGATGTGGAGAGGATTTGCTGAGCCCCTTACTCTGCCATTCCTGAAGTCCTGCCTAATTGATATCTTATTTTATAATTTTATTTATTTTGAGAGAGAGAGAGCGAGAGAGAGCGAGCAAACGCGGGAGGGACAGAGAGAAAGGGAGATAGAATCCCAAGCAGGCTCCGCGCTATCAGCAGGGCTCAAACTCGTGAACTGTGAGATCATGACCTGAGCTGAAGTCAAGAGTCTGACACTTACCTGACTGAGCCATCCAGGCGCCCCTAAGTGATATTTTATTTTTTAATGTGTATTTATTTTTGAGAGAGAGAGATAGCGAGCAAGTGAGCGCGCGCGCATGAGTTGGGGAGGGGCAGAGAGAGAGGGGGAGACACAGAATCCAAAGCAGGCTTCAGGCTCTGAGCTGTCAACACAGAGCCTGATGAGGGGCTCGAACTGACGAACTGCGAGATCATGACCTGAGTCGAAGTTTGACGCTTAACTGACTGAGCCACCCAGGCGCCCCCGCTAATTGATATTTTAAAAGATAATTCTGACAGCAGTGGAATGTCAGTTGGGTGGTGAGGAAACTGGTGGTCATTGGGGGTATAGGATTTTACTCATTAGTACTTTGTTATTTGTAAATAGGAATGGAAAATGTAAATAGTTGAGTTGGTTTGTGGGATTGGCAGAATAGGTATGATGGAAAATCAAGGGAATAGGACAATTGAGAGTGCTGGTTAATGAAGCCTTTCTGTCCCTGGAATGTTTCCTACGTAGAGAATTAAGTGCAGTTCAAAGGGACATGGTGGCCTTGAAGAATAGATAAGAGGGCTGATGAACTAAAGGCCTTGAAAAAGTTGAAGGGTAAATTTAAGGAGTGTAAGATGTAGCAGAGGTAGAAAATCAAGTAGTTCTGAGAGTAGACTTTGTGTTCAGTGTTAGGGGTAGAATCATTCCAGGTATCACTACAGAAACAAATGATTGAAACAGTTGAGATGAAGAAATTAGAATAGAATGTGTCAAGGAGCTGTGAAATTTGGATGTTAGATCATCCAGGGGGGATGATGAAGGCTTTCAGGATGAAAAAGTGAAAGGAAAGCAGTTAGTATTAAAGTCCTTAGTAAATGTAGGTGGGGGGAGGGAGACCTGGAAGTTGACATTTAACATTGAAAGGGTGATAAAATTGACTAGTAGGAACTCGGAAGAAAGAAGGGTTGTTGAGGGAAGATGGTGAAATCATACTTTGGGGATCCAATAAAGAAGACATAGGAAGATGCTAACCTGATTTTGACTTATGGGAAGTGGTGAGTAAAGGAAAATGAGCAGTCTCTGATTAAGAGCTCTGCAAAGGAGGGGCGCCTGGGTGGCGCAGTCGGTTAAGCCTCCGACTTCAGCCAGGTCACGATCTCGCGGTCCGTGAGTTCGAGCCCCGCGTCAGGCTCTGGGCCGATGGCTTGGAGCCTGTTTCCGATTCTGTGTCTCCCTCTCTCTCTGCCCCTCCCCCGTTCATGCTCTGTCTCTCTCTGTCCCAAAAATAAATAAAAAACGTTGAAAAAAAAAAAGAGCTCTGCAAAGGAAACAGTAGAATTTGGGACACAGAGTTAAGAAGAGGGGGTGGAGGCTCAATGGATGAAAAAGACCAAAAGCAAGAAGGTTTTAGGAAATGGTGTATAGTTTTGTTTGATTTGTTTTTGTTTAAGCATAAGGTGCAATTAGAGGTATAATAGGAGGTAATATTGGAATCTATGTGATTAGTTTGGATCTAAAATATAACTAGGGTCGGGGCACCTGGGTGGCTCAGTCAGTTGAGCGTCCGACTTCAGCTCAAGTCATGATCTTGCAGTCTGTGACTTCGAGCCCCCCGTTGGGCTCTGTGCTGACAGCTTGGAGCCTGGAGCCTGCTTCAGATTCTGTGTCTCCCTCTCTCTCTGCTCCTCCCCCACTCATGCTCTCTCTCTCTCTCTCTCCCTCTCTCTCTCTCTCTCTCTGTCAAAAATAAGTAAACATTAAAATATAACTAGGATCATTATTGTTTAAAATATTTATTAGTTAGATGGTATACGAAGGCAACTTTTTGAAGTTCTTTTGCTTAGATCTTAGAGAAATTTTGGAATTGGTATTCGTAGCCGGGAAGCAATTTGACAGCTTTGGAATATTTTGACTGTGACAAGTGGGAAATTGGTATATATTTGGTAAGTTATTAATGCTACCGTTGGAATTGAAATTGGCTATGGATCATAATTTTGATAGGAATGTGTCTAGTAGACTGTGATGAATTTTGGCTTTTTTGTAATTCGAAGAGTGGAGCTTTAAAAATGTATTGATTTTGGGGCGCCTGGGTGGCTCAGTCTGTTGGACGTCCGACTTCGGCTCAGGTCATGATCTCACGGTTTGTGAGTTCAAGTCCCGCATCAGGGTCTGTGCTGACAGCTTGGAGCCTGGAGCCTGCTTCAGATTCTGTGTCTCCCTCTCTCTCTGCCCCTCCCCTGCTCATGCTCAGTCTGTCTCTATCTCTCAATAATGCATAAATGTTAAAAAATGTATTGATTTTTTGGAATAATCTTTTTCTGTTCTTTTCCAGAACCATTTGAAACCCATAGTATTTGGGAGACTGTGTAGGATCTGCTTAGTGTGAGAGTTTTGATCCCAATTGCCCTGACTCTGTTTGATATGATTGTGTCTATGTCCAAGTAAGATATTTAGCTAGAAGCATATGGGAAGAGAAAACATAAAGCAAAAATGAGACTGAATTGGAAACATCAGAGCTCCAGTTATGAAAACCTTAAGAAGATTAACTGCTGTGATGGTAATCTGGCACATATTCAGTTCTAGCTATCATTTGTCATGAACTGAAAGAACATTGAAATAATTGGATGCTGAGGTGCATAATTGCCAGCAACGGGCTGGAGGAGGGGAGTTGGTTAGCTGGCAAGGAGCTGCAGAGGTGTTTTTATATTAATAGTGTGTATTTGGTATTGGTTGATAGCAGCATAAGAATTATTTATGATCATGCTGGGGCCTTATTACATTGATTTCTACTCTGTAATAATATGAAAGAGTTTAATGGTTACTCATAGATGTAATATTTCTTTCTTTCTTTCTTTTTTTTTTTTTTGTCATTCTAGCAGCCGTCAGGAAAGAGATCACAAAAGAGCTATTGCCTGTACAATCCTCTTCATCATTTGTGACCTGGGATATTGAGCTCTTGGGCTGGCAGAATTCCAGTTCATGAGACAACCTGTGTCATTCTGGTCTAGCCAGATGAGTAGTCCCTATGGACTAGTTTCTTGTTCTCTAGAAAAGAACAAGGAAAAATAGCAAAGAAAGGTAATGTGGAAAAATATAGATATGAATCTTAGGCCCTACAGGATCAGTTAAGGCCTGGGCCATAAGCAAAAACAGGGGGAGAGGACCCTGGGGGTTATGTACAAGTTTGGTAGAGTGGTATTCATGAGATTTTATAAACACTGAGAGAACTAAGTCTGTTTTGGGACCTGGCTTGGCTTCAAGAATGAGGAAACTTAGATTGAACTGCAATAAAAATATCTGTGAAGGCAAGGTTAAATAGGAAGGAAGTATGCTTTTGGAAGTATGCTTTGAAGCTGAAATGGATAGAAATGTAATTGTAATGAAGTGTCTTTTCCGATGGAATATTAGCTATATAGAGATGATAATCATATTTTAAGGATTTCTTTATGATTTTTTTTCTTTTTTTTTTAACGTTTATTTTTTAGAGAGAGAGAAGACAGAGAGCGAGCAGGGGAGGGGCAGAGAGAAAGGGAGACACAGAATCCAAAGCAGGCTTCAGGCTCCAGGCTCCACACTGTCAGCACAGAACCCGATGCGGGGCTTGAACTCATGAACCATGAGATCATGACCTGAGTGAAGTCATTCGCTCAACTGACTGAGCCGCTCAGGCACCCCAGGATTTCTTTATGGTTTAAGAGTTAAGAGAATGAATCCTGGCTCTTTTACTTACTAGCTGTGTGATCATGGGAAAGTGACTTACCTTCTCCAAACCTCAGTTTCTTTACCTATCAGATAGATTAAGTATACTTAAATGGTTATTGTAAGAATTAAATGAAAAAATATATATAGAGAGAGTGTGTAGCATGATGCCTGGCACATACTTAGAACTCAATATATAGTCACTGTTATCAGGCAGTGGAAGGGAGAATTAGCAAGATGGATGTTCAATAATGAGATGAATTATTCTTCACAGGTAGGTATGCAATTAGTTATTTCTTGTCAGAGAGGCTTGTGGCAAGTAGTTTCAGGGTCAAAATCTCTTGGAGATCAGGCTACAGTGAGTGCTAATTAGGCCAATTCAAAGGTGGCTGACTTCCTGTTTCCTGAGTTTGTAACGAACTAGGTCTCCCGTAACACTTTCTTTCCGGAATAGTGCTTCTAACATTAGCATTCTTACATAGATTTACCATCAGTGTTTTTTAATATTTGTGTTTGTTTGACTCGGATCTTAACTTTTCAGGAGGAAGGCAAAATGGCGGACAGGTTAGGTGGACAGGGCATGCTGGTTGAAAACACAGAAGATGGTAAGAGTGTAAGGGGTGAAGATTTCTCCATAGTTAGTGCAGATCACCTTCTGGATTGGATTTATGAGCTCACTTGTCTGGGAAGAAGAATGCCTGGAGCTGAAGTGTCACAGAGGTTCTAATGTGGCTCTCTGGCCAACCTGTTCAAGTTAAAGAGGAGGAGGTTGGCCTCTCAGTCTATAGCAAAGGAGGACATGGACTGTGCTTTTTATGGACACATAAAAGGCCGAAAAAGGAGCCATGGAAGAGAAAGTTTAAAGGTACAGGATTTTTGTTAAAGGTACAGGTTGTTATTTCACATTCTGTTTGAAGCATCTCTGATTTTCATTTTTTTCCCCCTAAGTGGGCTTTATTTTTAGAGCAGTTTTAGATTCATGTTAAAATCGAGCTGAAAGTACAGAGAGTTCCCATATACCCCTGACCCCTCACCCAAGCCTCCCTCACAGATCAACACCCTGCACCAGAGCGGTACATTTGTTACAATTGAGGAGCCTACGTAGACACACCGGTATCATCCAAAATCCATAGTTTACTTTTAGGGTTCACTCTAAAAGTGAAAGGTGTTGTGCATTCTGTGGATGGTGACAAATGTATAATGACATACATATAGCCACCATTATCGTATTACAGAGAATAATTTCACGGCCCCAAAAATCTTTTGTGCTCTGCCTATCTGCCTATTCATCTCTCTCCCCTCCTTAACCCCTGAGAGTCACTGATCTTTTTATTGTTTCCATAGTTTTTTGGTTTTTTTTTGTGGTTCTTTTTGTAATCTCTGTGCCCAACGTGTGGCTCGATGTCACGACCCCCAGATCAAGAGTCACATGCTCTACTGATTGAGCAAACCAGGCACCCCTGTTTCCATTCTTTAAAAACAGCTTTATATTTTGGGATGAGCACTGGGTGTTGTATGGAAACCAATTTGACAATAAATTCCATATATTAAAAATAAATAAATAAATAAATAAATAAAAACAGCTTTATTGAGGTATAATTCACACACTACATAATCCACCCATTTAAAGTGTACGAATCAATTGTGTAAATCAATGTATTGATCTTTTCAAAGAACCAGCTTTCGGTTTCATTGATTTTTCTCTATCAATTTCCTGTTTTCAATTTTATCGATTTCTACTCTAATTCTTATTATTCCTTCTGCTTACTTTGGATCTAATTTGCTCTTCTTTTTCTAGTTGTGTAAGGAGCAAACTTAGATTATTGCTTTTAGACCATTCTTCTTTTCTTTCTTTTTTTAAAAAAGCTTATTTAATTATTTAAGTAATCTCTACACAAACATGGGGCTCAAACTCACAATCCCGAGATCAAGAGTCGCATGTTCTCTGACTGAGCCAGCCAAGCACCCCTCTTCTTTTCTAATACATGCATTCGATGCTATACATTCCCCTGTAAGCACTGGTTTTGCTGTATCTCACACATTTCAGGAAGTTGTGTTTTCATTTTCATTTAGTGGAAATATTTTCTAAATTTCTTTTGAGATTTCTTCTTTGACTTGTGTGTTACTTAGAAGTGTGTTGTTTAACCTCCACATATTCGGGGATTTTCCAGTTATCTTTCCGTTATTAAGTTCTGGTTTAATTCCACTGTGGCCTGACAACAGAAATTGTATGAATCCTATTCCTTTAAATTCTGTTCTTTAAATTGTTAAGGTGGGTCGCCTGGGTGGTTAGTCCATTAAGCATCCAACTTTGGCTCAGGTCATGATCTCATGGTTCGTGAGTTCAAGCCCCGTGTCAGGCTCTGTGCTGACATCTCAGAACCTGGAGCCTGTTTCAGATTCTGTGTCTCTCTCTCTGCCCCTCCTTCACTTGTGCTCTCTCTCTCAAAAATGAGTAAACATTAAATTTTTTTTTAATTGTTAAGGTGTGTTTTATAGCCCAGAATGTGATCTGTCCTGGTGAATGTTCCATGTGAACTTGAGAAGAACTTGTAATCTGCTGTTGCTAGATGAAGTAGTCTACCAATGTCAATTATATCAAGTTTATTGTTGGTGCTGTTGAGTTCAACTATATCCTCATTGATTTTTTGGTTGCTGGATCTGTCCATTTCTGACAGAGGGGTATTGAAGTTTCTAATTAAGACACTTAATTCATCTATTTCTTTGAAATTTTATTAGTTTTTGCTTCACATAATTTGATGCTCTGTTGTTGGGTGCATATTCGTTAAAGATTGTTACTATCTTCTTGGGAGAAATGACCCTTTTATCATTATGCAATGCTCTTTTTTATCCCTGATAACTTTCCTTGTTTTGAAGTCTGTTCTGTATGAAATTAATGTAGCTACTCCTGATTTCTTTTGATTAGTGCTAGCATGGAATATTTTCCTCTACCTATTTACTTTTAATCTATATGTCTTTATATTTAAGGTGAGTTTCTTGTAAGCAACATATAGCTGGATCTTGTTTTTTGATCCACTCAGACAGTCTCTTGTAATTGGTACATTAGACCATTAACATTCAAGTGATAATATTTACCACTTTTGTTAGTGTTTTCTTTGTTATCCTTGTCATTTTTTTCTACATTTTCTTCTACTCTTTTTCTGCCTTTTGTGTTTTTTTTTTAAATTTTTTAATGTTTATTTATTTTTGAGAGGTAGAGAGACTGAGTGCAAGCGTGGGTGGGGCAGAGAGAGAGGGAGACACAGAATCTGAAGCAGGCTCCAGGCTCTGAGCTCTCAGCACAGAGCCCGACGCGGGGCTCAAACTCAAGATCATGACCTGAGCTGAAGTCTGATGTTTAACCTACTGAGCCACCCAGTCGTCCCTGCCTTTTGTGGTTTTAATTGAGCATTTTATATGATTCCATTTTGTCTCTGTTCTTAGTATATCGATTATATTTCTTTTTTTTTTACCTTTTTTTAGTGATTGCCCTAGAGTTTTCCATATACAGTTACAGCTAATCCAAGTCCACTTTTCAAATAACAAAATAACAACACTATACCACCTCACAGGTAATGTGCATACCTTATAATAACAAAATAATCTTAATTCTTCCCTCCCATCCTTTGTATCATAGCTGTCATTCATTTCACCTATGTTAAGCATACAGACATACACGCACACACATACACACATAATTGAATACATTGTTGCTGTTATTATTTTGAGCAAACTGTTAGATTACTTAAGAATAAGAAAAATTTCTTCTATTCCTCTTCCTCTTTCTTCTCCTGGTATTCCCATCATGTATACACTATACCTTTTTTGTTTACCCACAGTTCTTAGATTTTTTGTCCCCTTGTCTTAAGAAAGTCTTTTTCACTTTGTTTTTCATTTCTGGAGTTTTCTTTTTTTTTTTTTTTTAAACTTTTTATTTATTTATTTATTTTTAAGAGACAAAGAGAGACAGAACATGAATGGGGGAGGAGCAAAGAAAGAGGGAGACACAGAATCCGAAGCAGGCTCCAGGCTCTTAGCTGTCAGCACAGAGCCTGACGGGGGGCTGGAACCCACGAACTGTGAGATCATGACCTGAGCCGAAGTTGGATGCTTAACCGACTGAGCAACCCAGGCGTCCCTCATTTCTGGAGGTTTCTATTGAGTTAGTTTCAAGCTCAGAGATTCACGTCCAGTCTACTAATGAGCCTGTCAAAGGCATTCTTAATTTTCGTTATTGTATTTTTGATCTCTAGCAATACTTTTTGATTCTTTTTTAGAATTTCCATCTCTCTACTAAAATTACTCATCTTTTCTTGGGGTGCCTGGGTGGGTCAGTCGGTGAAGTGTCTGACTCTTGATTTTGGCTCAGGTCATGATCTCACAGTTTGTGAATTTGAGCCCTGTGTCGGGCTCTATGCTGACAGCTCAGAGCCCACTTAGGATCCTTTCTCTCTTTCCCTTTCTCTCTGCCCCGCCCCTGCTTGTGCTTTCTCTCTCTCTCTCAAAATAAATAAACATTAAAAAAATTTCTAAAAAAAACATTACTCATCTCTTCTTGCATGTTATCTTGCATGTTATGCCCTTAGCATATTAATCATAATTGTTTTAAGTTTATGGTCTGATCATTCCAACATCTGAGTCTGGTTCTGATGTTTGCTCTGTCTCTTCAAACTGTGTTCTTTGCCTTTTGGTATGGCTTGTAATTTTTGGTGGAAACCAGACATGATGTGCTAGATGAAAGGAACTTTGGTAAATAGGCCTGTAGTAATATACTGGCAAAGTGTGGCAGGAGGGTAAGCATTTTATCATCCTATGATGAGGTCTCAGTTTTTTAGTAGCCTGTGCCCCTGGGCTGTGAACTTGTGTCTCTCAATTTTTTCCTTCTACCCCTTAGGTGATACAGTGTGGCTAGAGGGGTCAGGAGTTGGGTATTTCCCTTACCCCATGTTGGTTATGCTCTGATAAAACCCCAATAGGTTAGGCTGTCATAAAGTAGTTTCTTTTCAAGGCAGGTCTTGTTAGGTAGAACAGAATGACATGGCATATTTTTAAATGATTACATTCCTCTCCTCTTGCTAGAATCCTGAGGAGATTTTTTATTAGTATGCCCTATGAGAATCTGGAGGTAAAACTCACAAAATTATGGGGATCCCCCAGGACTGGGTCTCCCTGGATTTTTTAATCTCTCAGGCTTGTCCACTCTGAGCCTCCAGCATTTCATCAATTATAGTTCAGATTTTTCTTCTATTTTTTAATGTTCATTTATTTTTGAGAGAGAGAGAGATGAGGGGAGGGTTAGAGAGAGAGGAGGGACAGAGGATCCAAAGTGGGCTCTGCACTGACAGCAGTGAGCCTGATGTGGGGCTTGAACCCACGTATAGTTCAGATTTTTCTATGCCAGTACTGGTTCCTACAGAAGTTTCTGTTCATGGGTTTCTGTTGTGGCAAGTTATAATTCTCTGTGTCTGCCTACCTCTCCAATTTTGGGGGCAATGGTTAGCCTTGTGACCTTACTTTTCTGACAGATCCAGGAAGAGTTGTTGATTTTTCAGTTTATTAAGCTTTTTACTTGTTAGGACAGAATGGTGACTTCTAAACTCCTAATATGCCAGACTGGATATTGGAAGTCTCCTTTGACGATTTTTTAATTGGACTATTTATCTTATTATCAAGTTGTAAGAATTTATATACTAGCCCCTTAACATATATATACATATATATGTTGATTTTATATATATGTATGTATGTGTTGATTATATATATGTTGATTTTTATATATGTTCATTTTATATATATGTTGATTTTATATCTATATCTATATCTATATCTATCTATATATATATATATATATAATTCGCATGCAAGTATTTTCTCTCGTTCGGTGAGTTGTCTCTCTCTTTTTTTTCTATTGCTCCCTGGAAGTTTAGTACCTTCTTTCCTCATTGTCCTGGAGAAGCTTAACCTTATCCTCCAAATTTGAGTTATTTTTCCCCATATCTTTGAACCACTTTCTCTACGAAGACCTTTTGATAAGCTGTCATCACTCAAACAAGATCTGATGGCACTAACTGGGGGATTTTTGTCTTCCATGTGTTTGATAACTTCTTTTTTTAGGTTCTGTGACATAAAAGTCATTGAAGTCCTTGGGTTAGGGAGCCAAGATTCAGGACACATGGTGTGGTCACTAATTTAGAATGGGGAGGTTTTAACACCTCTCACATTTTGACTCTTGAAAGCAGGGAGAGTAAAATACAACTTACTGTCTAAATAAATCATCTTCTGAATTCTCCCTAAGTAAATTTTTATGCTTTAAAACATAGTTTCCCTGCTGAATTGTCTTTTTATTTTTTATTTTTAATGTTTATTTATTTTTGAGACAGAGAGAGACAGAGCATGAATGGGGGAGGGTCGGAGAGAGAGGGAGACACAGAATCTGAAGCAGGCTCCAGGCTCTTAGCTGTCAGCACAGAGCCCGATGTGGGACTCGAACTCACAGACCATTAGATCATGACCTGAGCCGAAGTTGGACGCTTAACTAACAGAGTCACCCAGGCGCCCCTCTTTTTATTTTTTTTTTTAATTTTAAAAACTTTTTCAATAAAGTTTATTTATCTATTTTGAGAGAGAGAAAGAGCAAGGGAGGGGCAGAGAGAGAGAATCCCAGGCAGGCCCTGTGCCATCAGCGCAGAGCCTAATGCAGGGCTCGAACTCACGAACCATGAGATCATGACCTGAGCCAAAACCAAGAGTCAGACGCTTAACCCACTGAGGCACCTGTGCACTGCTTTCCCTAAGCAGTTATTCTCACAAGTAAAGTAGTGTCTCTGATATGTTGTATATTTTCTCTGAACATTCTAAAATTTAGGCATGTGAGATTACATTCAAGAATAAAGTTAGATAAGCTGATTGCATTTAGAGAAAACTTCATAATCCTGGTTGTCTTGGGCTTAAAAACTATAAGAAAATAATTTAGATGCAGTTTATAGCTACGACTTCTTTCTCTTCCTTGTTTAAGCTCTTAAGTCTCTATTTATATTGGGAATTTCATTTCTTATCCTCCTGGGATGAAGAGGGAGAATCTTTTTACTCTCTTGATATGCCCTTTGAAGCACCAGAGTTTTTAATTTTGGTTAAGTACAGCATATCTGTTTTGTTTTTGTTTTTGTTTTTGTTTTTTTGTTTTTTTTGGTTACTTGTGTTTTGGTGACATACCTAAGTATTCATTGCCCAATCCAAGGTAATGAAGATTTACGTTTATGTTACCTTTAGGTATTTGATCCATTTTGAGTTAATTTTGTCTACGATGTGAGGTAAGGATCCAATTTCATCTTTTGCATGTGGCTCTCCTGGGTACCTTGAATTTCCATATGAATTTTAGGTTCAGTTTATAAATTTCTGCAAAAAAACCCCAGAATTTTGAGGGAGATTGCATTGAAGCTGCAGATCAGTTGTGGGGATATTCACATTTTAACAATGTTATATCTGATAATCCCTGAAATGGGATGCCTTTCCATTTATTTAGGTCTTATTCCAGTTCTTTTAGCGATGTTTTATAGTTTCCAGACTATAAGTTGTGTACTTCCTCATAAATATATTCATAATTGTTTTATTCTTTTTAATTCTATTGCTAATGGAATTGTTTCCTTAATTTCATTTTTGGGTTGTTCTTTGCAAGTGTATAAGTGTATAGAAATACACTTATGTATCTCATATTTTGCAACCCTGCTAAATTCACTTATTAGTTCTACTTGCTTTTTAGTGGATTTCTCAGAATTTTCTACATATAAGACAATGTCATCTATAAACAGAGATATTTTTACTTTTTTTACAGTCTGGATGCCTTGGATTTCTTTTTCTTGTCTAATTGCCCTGGCTAGATCCTCCAGTACAATGTTGAATACAAATGGCAACAGTAGACATATTTGTCTTGCTCCTGAACTTAGGGAAAAGCCTTCATTCTTTCACCATGAAACGTCATGTTAGCTGTTGGTTTTTCATACATGCCCTTTACCAAGTTGAGGAAGTTCCTTTTGCTCCTACTTTATTGAATGTTTTATTATAAAGAGGTTTTGTCAGTTTTCTGTGTCTATTGAGATGATTATGTGCTTTTTGTTCTTTATTCTATTGATATGGTATTTTACGCTAACTGATTTTTGGATGTTAAATCAACATTGCATCTTTGGGATAAATCTTATTTGGTTGTGGTCTATAATCCTTTTTAGTGTGTGTGTGTGTGTGTGTGTGTGTGTGTGTGTGTGTGTGTGTGTATTCATGAGAGATTATGGTCTGTAATTTCATTTCCAGAAACGTCTTTGATCTTGGTATCAGGGTAATACTAACCTCATAGGGTGAGTTGGGAAGTGTTCCTTCTTTTATTTTTATTTTTTTGGAAGAGTTTGTGAAGAATTGGTATTAACTCATAAGTGTTTGGTACAATTCCCTAGTGAAGCCATCTGTGTCTGGGCTTTCCTTTATGGGAAATGTTTTGAGTAATACTTCAATCTTTTTACTTATTTAGATGTATTCAGATTTTTTATTCTTCTTGAGTCATTTTAGTTATTATATATATTTCTAGAGATTTGTCCATTTCATCTAGGTTATCTAATTTGTTGACATACAGTTGTTCATAGTACTGCCTAATAATCTTTTTTATATTTCTAATGTGAGTAGTGATTCCCTACTTTCATTCCCAATTTTAGTAGCTTGAGGCTTTTTTCCTTTTTTCCACATCAGTCCAGCTAAAGGTTTGACAGTTTTGTTGCTCTCAAAGAATTGACTTTTGATTTTTCTCTATTGTTTTTCTAGTATCTATTCTATCTTACTTTTTTTTAATTTTTTTAACGTTTATTTATTTTTGAGACAGGGAGAGATAGCATGAACGGGGGAGGGTCAGAGAGAGAGGGAGACACAGAATCGGAAGCAGGCTCCAGGCTCTGAGCCATCAGCCCAGAGCCCGACGCGGGGCTTGAACCCATGGACCGTGAGATCGTGACGTGAGCTGAAGTCCAACGCTTAACCGACTGAGCCACCCAGGCACCCCTCTTATTTTATTTTTTAATGTTTATTTTTGAGAGAGAGAGAGGGCACATATGCATGTTTGAGGGAGGGAGAGAGGGGCAGCGAGAGAGGGAGAGAGAGAGAGAGAGAGAATCCCAAGCACACTCTGCGTTGTCAGCACAGAGTCCAATCCAGAGCTCAATCCCACGAACCTGAGATCATGACCTGAGCTGAAATCAAGAGTCAGAGGCTTAACAGACTAAGCTACCCAGGCTCCCCAGAAGTGGTGTTCCATGGACGTATGTTTGGTCTAATTTGTATATAGTATTGTTTAAGTCTTCAGTTTCTTTTGTTAATCTTCTGTACTGTTTTTCTATCCATTATTAAAAGTAGGATATTGGGGGTGCCTGGGTGGCTCAGTTGGTCAAGTGTCCGACTTCTGCTTGGGTCATGATCTCCCGGTTTGCAAGTTCAAGCCCTGTGTGGGGCTCTGCACTGACAGCTCGGAGCCTGGAGCCTGCTTCGGATTCTGTGTTTCCCTCTCTCTGCCCCTCCCCTGCTTGTTCTCTCTCTCTCTCTCTCTCTCCCTCCCTCCCTCCCGCTCTCTCTCTCTCTCTCTCTCTCTCACACACACACACACAAATAAATAAATAAACTAAAAAAAAGTGGGATATTGAAGTCTCCACCTATTATTGTTGAAATGTGTATTTCTCCCTTTAATTCTGTCAATTTCTGCTTCACATATTTTGGGGTTCTTTTGTTAGGTGTGTATATATTTTAATTGTTATATAGTCTTGATAGCTTTATTATTATAAAATATCTCTCTTTATGTCTAGTAACATTCTATTCTTTTTTAATGTTTACTTATTTTAGGGGGGAGAGAGATAGAGAGGGGGGACAGAGGATCCAAAGCAGGCTCTGTGCTACCAGCAGAGAGCCCGACGTGGGGCTCGAAATCAGGAACCGTGAGATCATGACCTGAGCCAAAGTTGGACACTTAACCGACTGAGCCACCCAGGTGCCCCATAACATTTTATTCTTAAAGTCCATTTTGTCCAGTATTAGTCTAGCAGTTCCAGCTTTCTTATGGTTGCTGTTTGTGGTATGTAGTTTTTTATCTTTTTACTTCCAGCCTGTTTGTATCTTTAAACTAATGTTTCTCTTTGGGGCGCCTAGGGCACTCAGTCGATTAAGTGTCTGACTTTGGCTCAGATCATGATCTTTCAGATTGTGAGTTGGAGCCCTGCATCAGGCTCTGTGCTGACAGCTCAGAGCCTGGAGTCTGCTTTGGATTCTGTCTCCCTCTCTCTCTGCCCATCCCCCTTCACAGACCGTCTCTCTCTCCCTCTTCCTCTCCCTCTCTTAAAAAATAAATAAACACAAACTAGTGTTTCTCCTGCAGGTAGCATATAGTTGGATCTTGTTTTTTAATCCATATGACAATAACTGCCTTTTGATTGTATTCTTTAATTCATTCACATTTAATATTACTGATATAGTTGATTATATCTGCCATTTTAGTTTTTGTTTTCTGTATGGTTCATCTCTCTTTTTTTCTTTCTTTTGTTTCTCCAGTCCTCCTTTACTGCTTTGTTTTGTATTAAGTGAATATTTTCTAATGTAACACTTTAATTTCTTTAATTATTTTTGTAGTTGTTGTATCTAATGAAGGATACATCTAATGTGCAGCCTTGTAGGTGGCTCGATATCCCATGAATTTCTCTGTATTTAATTAGGATTTAGAAAATAACCTTCCCAGGGGCGCCTGGATGGCTCAGTCGGTTGGGCATCTGACCTCGCTCAGGTCATGATCTCATGGTTCCTGGGTTCAAGCCCCCTGTCAGGCTCTGTGCTGACAGCTTGGAGCCTAGAGCCTGCTTTGGATTCTGTGTCTCCCTCTCTTTCTAACCCTCCCCCCACTCATGCTCTCTCTGTCTCTCTCTCTCAAAAATAAATAATAAACATTAAAAAAAAAAAAAGAAAGAAAACCTTCCGGACCACCTGGGTGGCTTAGTTTATTGAGCATCTGACTCTGAATTTTGGCTCAGGTCATGATCTCATGGTTCATGATATTGAGCCCTGCTTGGGGTTCTGCACTGATGACATGGAGCTTGCTTGGGATTCTCTTTCTCCTTCTCCGCTCTGCCCCACCCCTGCCTGCACAGGGGCACATGTGTGTGCACTCTCTCTCAAAATAAATAAATAAACTTAAAAAAAGAAAAGAAAAGAACCTTCCTCTTCTTAGAAGGAGTATTAAGGTGAGTTGAAACTAAGATTAAAAAGCCTTAGCTTAGGGGTAGCTGGGTGGCTCAGTCAGTTAATCGTCTGACTTCGGCTCAGGTTATGATCTCATGGCTCATGAGTTTGAGCCCTGAGTTGGGCTCTGTGCTGACAGCTTGGAGCCTGGAGCCTGCTTTGGAGTCTGTCTCCAGCTCTCTCTGCCCCTCCCCCACTCACACTCTGCCTCTCTCTCTCTCAAGAATAAATAAACATTAAAAAAAAAAAGACTTAGCTTAGAGGGGCACCTGGGTGGCTCAGTTAGTTAAGAATCTGAGTCTTGATTTTGGCTCAGGTCATGATCTCATGGTTTGTGAGATCAAGTCCCCTGTCAGGCTCCGTGCTGACAACATAGAGTGTGCTTGGGATTCTCTCTCTCTCCCTCTCTCTCTGCCCCTCCCCTGCTCTCTTTCTCTTTCTCAAAGTAAATAAATAAACTTAAAAAAAAAAACCCTTAGCTTAGAAAACTTGTTTCAAATTTCCCCAGCTCCTTATCTTCCAAGACTCCTTTTGGCTAGCATAGTGACTTGTTGCAAAGTGTGTTTAATGGACACCAGAGGGTTTTAGTAGCAGCTGGTAGCACCTAAAACTAATACTAAGAACAGTTTGGGAAAATTGATGATTTGGGCGAAGCACATAGGCAGGAAATTACAGATCTTTTTGTTTCTTCCAAAATGACCTGAGAAAGTAACATACTATATTAAGGCCAGATCACTTCATTTGAAGAATGTATTTATCAGAGTTATTACAAGAAGTTGTTGTGGGGGGAGAAAGTTGTTGTGGGGCATCTAGGTGGCTCAGTCGGTTAAGCGTCTGACTCTTGATTTTGACTCAGGTCATGGTCTCACAGTTCGTGAGTTCGAGCCCCACATCAGACTCCACGCTGACGGTGCAGAGCCTGCTTAGGATTCTCTCTCTCTCTCCATCTCTGCCCGTCCCCTGCTTGCTCTCTTTCTCTCTCAAAATAGATAAGTAAACTTAATAAAAAAAGAAATAAATTGGACAGGTGAAGCTGCTACCTATAAGGGAACCATTCTTAAGAGCTGGATTTTGGAATAGAGGGCAATACCTAGTATACTTTTTTCTTCTGGTGTGAAAACCATCTAGTCAAGGGTCCTTCTAGAATATTTGAAAATGTAATATGTACAAAACTTTAGGGAATAGAAAGGTCAATGAAGTATAGCTAATGGGGGGGGATAAAAATATATGTTGTATTAAAATTAAATTTCTTTGTACAAGCTCAACTTATTCCCAGTCTTGAGTAAAGTCAGCCATGTGCTGGGGCGCCTGGGTGGCTCAGTTGGTTAAGCGGCCGACTTCGGCTCAGGTCATGATCTCGCGGTCTGTGAGTTTGAGCCCCGCGTCGGGCTCTTTGCTGACAGCTCAGAGCCTGGAGCCTGTTTCAGATTCTGTGTCTCCCTCTCTCTGACCCTCCCCATTCATGCTCTGTCTCTCTCTGTCTCAAAAATAAATAAACGTTTAAAAAAATCATTTAAAATAAAGTCAGCCATGTGCTTTTGCCCTTATACTTCCAACATGCCCAGCATTGCTGTAGTAAATATCATAGTCCTACTATGGATCATAGTATGGATCATAGTCCATACAGTAGTCCATATAGGAGCTACTGCACAATTAGTGTTCCCAGATTCAGTTGGTTTTGCCATACTGTTCTGCAGCCTTGTACTTTTCTGTTGTCAACCCTTTCTCACTCTCCTGTCTACCTCTTCTAAGAATTTGTCCTTCTTTTTTTAAGTTTATTTATTTGAGAGAGGGAGAGAACAGGGGAGGGGCAGAGAGAGAGGGAGAGTGAGAATCCCAAGCAGGCTCTGAGCTGTCAGCACAGAGCCCGATGTGGGGCTCGAACTCACAAACTGTGAGATTGTGACCTGAGCCAAGATCCAGAGTCGGTCACCTAACAGACTAAGCCACCCAGGTGCCCCAAGAATTTGCTATTCTTCTTAAGCCCTCCATTGTGGCCTTATTCTTTCATGAGCCTGTCTTCTGCTTCAGAGAACATACTAATCATCAGATGAGAAATTTCCTCTCTTTACCTCCAAGCTGACTAGTGGTAGCACTCATCTTTCCCTCCTTCTCTTTAGACTCAGGCCTTCTTGTCTAAAGCTAATGCTTCCACCTGTTTTTTTTTTTTTTTTTTATTTAAAGTAATTAACTTGCTGGTTTTACAAAAATGTTACACAATTATTATGGAAAGTTAAATAATATAATAAATAGAGAAAAGCACTGTCTATCTTAGCTCTTGATGATCCCCTCCCTGTTTCTCCATATCTTACTCCGTCAGCTATCATCATCTCTCTTGTATTTTTATT
Source organism: Panthera onca (assembly GCF_046562875.1). NCBI lineage: Eukaryota > Metazoa > Chordata > Mammalia > Carnivora > Felidae > Panthera > Panthera onca. Next base: position 71,731,066 of record NC_138357.1, read on the forward strand.
CTCTTCCTCTTCATTGCTTTCTTCTTCCCTCTCTACAAATATATTCAAATCCTTAATTCAAAAACAATGTTCTACTTCTTCTCAAACTATAATTTTCCTCTTTCCTTTCACTCAATTTTTGGATAAATTTGTCAAAACATTGATACTGAGGCACCTGGCTGGCTCAGTCAGTGACTGAGCATGTGACTCTTGATCATAGGGTCATGAGTTCGAGTCCCACATTGGACGTAGAGATTACTTTAAAAAAAAAAAAAACAACATTGACACTGGGTATCTGAGTCTGCCCTTTCTCACCTTCCAGTAGTTTTCTTCTCAACACACTGCAAGATGTCTTCTACCTCTCCTACTCTAGCAAGGGAGACCAAGGTAGATCAGTATTGGTCATTAGTTCTCCGACTTTGATGAACTTTGGACAGCACTGAGAAGTAACAAGTGGTGAGTGGCTAGGACTACTGGGAACTGCTAACCCCTATCAGTGCTGTGGTCATTGGAGAAGAGTCCAGTAGGGCTCTAAGGAGACTATAAGAAAAGATAATAGTCAGAATTTCATCTTAAACAGATCATTGTGGTAGGGGGAGTGAAGAGCCTTGGCCAAGATCCAAGGCTAGGAGACTGGTGAGGATACAATTGTTATACCATGTACAAGATGATGAGGGCCTGAACTAGGGCAGTTGGAGGGTTGGAGAGGATGCATTCAAGATCTTCAGAAGAGTAGAATAATAGCTAATGAGAGGGACACCTGGCTGGCTCACTCAGTAGAGCATATGACTCTTGTTCTTGGGGTCATGAGTTCAAGCCCCACGTTGGACATAGAGATTACTTAAAAGAAAAGCAAAACCCTAGTGAGGAGTAAGATGTGTATGTTGCTAGCAGCACTGTTGAGTAAGAGGGTGACTTTCAGGTTTCTGGCTTCACCTAGGAGGAAAATTGTACCACCAACTGAGATGAGGAACATAGAACGAACAGGCTTGGTGGTCAGGGTGATAATAAGTTCAGTTTTTGACATGTTTAGGAGTATTCAACAAGAGGCATTAGTCAGGCAATAGGATATGAGATTTTGAAGTTGAGAGGAGAGACAAAGGTAGGAAGTCGAGATTTAAAAACTCTCAGCACTGGGGTACCTGGGTGGCTCAGTCAGTTAGGCATCCAACTTTGGCTTAGGTCATGATCTCACAGTTCATGAGTTCAAGCCCCGCATCAGGCTCTGTGCTTCACCTTGGAGCCTGGAGCCTACTTCGGATTCTGTGTCTCCCTTTCAGACCCTCCCCAGCTCACACTCTGTCTCTCTCTTGCTCTCAAAAAAAAAAAAAAAAAAAAAAAAAAAAAAAAAAAAAACAAAAAAAAAACCAACCCACCTATCAGCACTTAGGTAATTGTTAAAAGCTTGGTAAATATGAGTTGCTTAGGGTGATTATAACAAGAGGAATGGGCTAAGGTTGGTTCCCAAAAGAATGTTTAGAGGATGGGTTAAGGAATACCCCAAAAAGGAGATTTCAATCCTTGATTCTTTTTTTTTTTTTTTGTCTTATTTACACATTCTCTGTGAGAAATCTCATTTATACCCATGGCTTTAAGTACCCTTTTTTTCAAGATCCATTTTAATATTTAAAAAAAATTTTAGTCACCCAGTGCTCATCACAACAAGTGCACTCCTTAATCCCTGTCACCTGTTTCACCCATCCCCCCATCTCCCCTCTGGTAACCATCAGTTTCGTTGATTGTTTCACTGTGCAGAAGCTTTTTATTTTTTAAATTTTTTATGCTTATTTTGAGAGAGCATGAACAGGGGAGGGGCAGAGAGAGAGGGGAACAGAGGATCTGAAGCAGGCTCCGTGATGACAGCAGAGAGCCCGATGTATGGCTCAAACCCACGAACCATGAGTTCATGACCTCAGCTGAAGTCTGATGCTTAAGTGACTGAGCCACCCAGGCAAGGGCAACACTTTAGAAGGATATTCCAAAATGAGGACAGGTTTACCTAGTAGAATAGAAGAATATTAGTATTCTAGGCAGAGGGAACAGAAAATATGAAGACACAGAAGTGCAAAAGGGAAGTTTTACATTCAATATGTTTAGAATATTTTTAAGAGGAAGTGCATATGTACTGAGACTATAGACCTTTTTAGCTGCTCTTCCTTGCCTCTGCCGGTCTCTGTGCCTGCAATGTTTCCCATCATCTACTGAAAACCTACCTATTTGACAAGGGCCAGAATACTCTCATCTCCTATTGCTACCTTTTCTGATCGCCATGGCTGGAAATAGTCCATTTCATGTTCTGTTTTCTATTATAGCATGAGATTTTAAGATCAATAAGATCCAAAGATTAATGAGAACTACTCTTCACCTTGAAAACTCTGTCACCGGGGGGGCTCATAACCTAGGACAGGGGTTTTCAAAGTCTAGTGAATAAAAGTACCACATAGAGGGATGGTTGAAAATCTTTGGGGCCCACCTCCAATGATCCTGATTCAGTAACTGGGAGTGGGACCTGGGAATTAACAATACTTATTTTTTAAGTTTTTATTTAAATCCCAGTTACTTAACATACAGTGTAATATTAGTTTGGGGTATACAATGTAGTGATTAACACTTCCATGCAATATCCAGTGCTCATCACAAGTGCCCTACTTAATCTGCATCACCTGTTTAACCCATCCCCCCACCCCTTCCCTCTGGTAACCATCAGTTCTCTATAATTAAGAGTCTGTTTCTTGGGCACCTGGGTGGCTCAGTCAGTTAAACGTCCGACTTCAGCTCGGGTCATAATCTCACAGTTTGTGATTTTGAGCCCTGTGTCAGGCTCTGTGCTGACAGCTCAGAGCCTGGAGCCTGCTTTGGATTCTGTCTGTCTCTCTCTCTTTCTGCCCCTCCCCTGCTCACATTCTGTCTCTCTCAAGAATAAATAAACATTTTTATAAAAGAGTCTGTTTCTTGGTTTGCATGAGGGCAACACTTTATTTGTTAATTTTTTTAATGTTTATTTATTTTTGAGAGAGAGAACACAAGTGGGGGAATTGAGAAAAAAAGTACATTAAGAATAAAAAATATGAATAGGACACAGCTTTTGCTGTAAAGGAAGAAAGAAAATGTAGTAGTAGGAGGAACATAAATGTAGAAAATGTGATAAAGTGTAACAATGGAGAGTGAGATTAGAGACATCCTCACAGAGAAGGTAATTAAATGGAGACACAGAGTGGGTAAGCATTTACTAAGTACACAAGGTCAGGAAGGGCATTTCAGGAAGATATTAAATTACCCAGGCATGCTGTCATAAAGCAGCATGGCCCATTCTTGTCACTGAGAATAGATTGTATAGCTGAGAGGCACCTGGCAGGCTCATTTGGGGGAGCGTGCAACTCTTGATCTCAGGGTCGTGAGTTTGAGTCCCACGTTGGGTGTAGAGATTACTTAAAAGAAACAAACAAATGTTAGATTGTATAGCTGAACTAAAGGTATGGAATGAGGAATTGATAGAAGACGAAGTTGGATAGGTAGGCAGGGGTCAGAGCACAAAAGGGCCTTGCATGCCAAACCATGAGATATAATTGTTATCTATTGAGGAATTTTAAAGGGGAAAGTGAGCTGTGTTTTAGACACCTGTTTACATTGTGAAGAATAGAGTGGGTAGGGGAAAGATCAAAGGAAGGGAGACAAGCTGTTGGAATTGTCTCAAGGGAGGAATGAGATCCTGAACAAAAGAGAGGCAGTTATAGATTCAGGAAGGTATTTTTTTTTTTTTAGGTTTTTTTAAAAGTTTATTTATTTAAAGCTTATTTACTTATTTTGAGAGAGACAAAGAGAGAACAAGTGGGGAAGGGGCAGAGAGACAGGGGTACAGAAGATCCAAAGCAGGCTCTGTGCTGACAACAGAGACCCCTATGTGGGGCTTGAACTCATGAACCGTGAGACTATGACGTGAACCGAAGCTGGAAGCTTAACCTGCTGAGCCACCCAGGCACCCTCATTTATTTATTTTGAGAGAGAGAGTGAACAAATGGGGGAGAGGCAGAGAGAGAGGGAGAGAGACAGAATCTCAAGCAGGCTCCATACTGTCAGCGCAGAGCCCGATGCGATGCAGGGCTTGAGCTCCCGAACCGAGATCATGACCCGAGCCAAAGTCCCAAGTCCATACTTAATGAAGTCAGACGCTTAACTCAGACACTTAATTCAGGGAGGTGTTTCTGAAGAATTGATAGGCCTTTGCTGACTAAATGAATATGGAGAGTATGAGAAGAGTTAAGGGCTTAAAACCATTAAATGGCATTCGAATGGCTTATAGCTTGAAAGGGCCCTGGTGTAGGAGCCTAGATCTATGGTGAGACCATGAACTAAGAATGAGACTATTGGCAGTAAAACAGTAACTAAGCAGTAAAACCAGTTTGGAGCCTGGTGACTGGGATATAGTAATTGCTAACATTTACTGAGAGCCCACAGTGTGGCAGGCACTATACTAAATGCTTTATATGTACTTGTAACATTTAATTCTCGCAACAACCTTAAATGAGGTAAGTAGTACTATACTAGTATTTAAGGGGTAGGTAGAGAATGAGGAGTCAGTGAAGGAGATTGAGTTTATGTACATTGAATATTTATGAATTTTGTTCTTTTAATTTTATACACTCATCAGCTTGGGAACATACTTATTTGGGTTCTTTATGCCCAGCTCCATGCCAGGTGCTTTGGGAGCTGTGAGATACCTTGTGTGCTCAAGGTTACAGTGATTGAAAAAAGCATCACCGAAAAGGTGGGACTAGGGTGGGTTATTAAACAAGAGAGGGTTTAGATAAAGAGAGGTGATGGGAGGGCCTTCTAAGAAGAGGAAACAGTATGACGAAAGGTATGGAGACAGGAATGTTCCTGGTATGATCCAGGAAGAGTGAGGAGGAAATTGGTGTAACGTATTGGCAGTTGCAAGTGTGAGAGTAACAGGAAATAAGGTAGTATTGTGTTTGTAAAAGGAGAGCAAACAGTAGAAGACTCAATAGCTGTGTATAAGATATTCTGGAAACCAGCAAAGGGAGACCGGCTAGAAATCTGTCATGGAAATCATGTTAGGAAGCAATGAGATCCTAGATGGTAGTGGCCCCAATAACATTGAAGAAGAATATATGAGACACATTAGGATGGAATAAATGAGAAATTGTGTTTTTTGTTTTTTGGATTTTTTTCTTTTAGAGAGAGAGAGAGCTTGAGGGGGATGGGTAGAGGGAGATAGAGAGAGAGGGGGAATCTTAAGCAGAGTCCACGCCCAGCTCAGAGCCCAATGTAGGGCTCGATCTCATTACCCTGGGATCATGACCTGAGCCAAAATCAAGAGTTGGACATTCAAACGACTAAGCTACCCAGGTGCCCCAAGAGATCTGTTTTTGAACCCTGTATCCAAAGATGAGGCCAAGACTTTTACCTAAAATACTGGAAGAATTGTGGTACAAAGGACAGGGATGGTATACTTGAGAAGGGGAGCCCAGTGTTAGGGTAAATAATCTATTCTAAATTATTAAAAATTCACAATAGCTGTGGCTTGGTATATGATGTTGATTCTCTGAATTTATCATCTTCCTAAGATACAAGCAGGAACTAGAAAATATTAGAACTCTATATTTTTGTATGTCATTTATTTGTTCACCCAACACCAATTTACTTGTAGTCTGGTGAGATTAGAATGAGAGTTTGGCACAGTAGGAGTTCAGTTGCAGATAGGCTAGACAGAAAGAAGGTTATCAAGGAGGACGATCCATGATGTGCTAAGGAATTTTGACTTTATTTTGTAACGGGGAACCATCAAAGGGCTTTTGAGCCCAAAGGGAAACATAATCAGATCTTTTTTTTTTTTTTTTTCAGTACTAGACTTTGAGTTTCTTGTGGACAGAGACCATGTATTATTTATCTTTGAGCTAGTCAGTGGGGATGACATATTGCCTTTTGTTTATTAAACATCTACTACGGACCAGGTACTCTCCTAAAGGTTTAGTGGTAAGTTACAGAACCACTTGCTACTCTCAAACAACAAACAAAAATGCACACAGATTCTGTTTCTCTCCATTTCTACCGCTACCACCCTACTCCAGGTTGATTAAGTTCTATCTGGATTATTATTATTTTTTAAGTAGGCTCCATGCCCAGCGTGGAACCCAACGTGGAACTTGAACTTATGACCCTGAGATCAAGACCTGAGCTGAGATCAAGATTCAGATGCTTCCAACTTCGGCGCAGGTCATGATCTCGTGGTTCGTGGGTTCGAGCCCTGCGTAGGGCTCTATGCTGACAGCTCACAGCCTGGAGCCTGCTTCTGATTCTGTGTCTCACTCTCTCTCTGCCGCTCCCGTGCTTGTGCTCTGTCTCTGTCTCTGTCTCTCTCAAAAATGAATAAACATTAAAAAAAAAAAAAAAAGAGCCAAACACTTAACTGACTGAGCCACCCCTGTCTGGATTATTGCAATAGCCTAGTTTCACTGCTTCCACTTTTGCCCTTCTGTAGTCTGTTTTCTCAGAGTAGATATGCTAATCTTTTCAAAAGGGTACGGACTTACGCTTCTCATTATGGTCGAGTAGGAAGGCCTGGCTTACCCTTTGGCCTTAACTATAAAACTGACTAAAATACATGAAACAACAGTTCAGAGAGAAGGAAACTAGCTAGAGCCTAGCAGTCTCTCTAAGTTTGGGAGACAGAATTGAATATTCAAGAAACCTGAAGTGACTAAAATTTGCAGGACACAGTACCAAAGAGAAGATACCTGCAAAGAAAGATTGAGAGATCGAGGTCGAGAGAGAGAGAGAAAATATTGACTCAGAAGTGGAGACAAATTAGCTCTAGACTAAAGGTTACTCTGGTCCTGCCTAACAAAACTTAAGAGAAAGCCTTGAAAGGATTAAACTGTTTTTGAGTAATTTAATTGTATCCTAGAACAAATTTCAAAAGTATTTATTTAAAAAAAATTTTTTTTAATGTTTATTTATTTTTGAGACAGAGAGAGACAGAGCATGAACAGGGGAGGGGCAGAGAGAAAGGGAGACCCAGAATCGGAAGCAGGCTCCAGGCTCTGAGCAGTCAGCACAGAGCCTGACGCGGGGCTCGAACTCACAGACTGTGAGATCATGACCTGAGCCAAAGTCGGATGCTTTACCGACCGAGCCACCCAGGCGCCCCTCAAAAGTATTTAAAGGAGCAATAAAGGAAAGAACCCAGCACACAACAGTATCAAATCCACAACGCTTTTCATCCAATAAGAAATGATAAAGTACACAAAGCAGGAAAATATGAGGAAAAATCAATCTACAGTTACAGACCCAGAAATAACACAGATGGTAGAATTAGTAGATAAGGACATTAAAACAGTTATTATGAATATACTCTATGTGTTCAATAATGGAGAGGAAAACACTAATGTGTGATCATGTCGAGGAGGGACAAAGAGGATATAAAAGACTGAAATTAAACTTGTAGAAATGATCAATACAATGTCTGAGAAGATATACTTGATCAAATTAGACATTACTGAAAAAAAGATTAGTGAACTTGAAGACACAGCAGTACATGCCACATTTTCTTTATCCATTCATCCATTGATGGACACTTAGGTTGTTTCCATGTCCTGGCTGTTGTAAATAATGCTGCTATGAACATGAGGTTACAGATATCTCTTTGACATAATGAGAAACTTTGTGTTTTGAAACAATTAAGACTTATAGAAAAGTTGTAAAAATAGTGTATATAATTACCTTATATGTTTCACCCAGATTCCACAGATATAAATACTTTACCACATTTGCTTTATCATTTCCCCCCTCCTTTCTCTTCCTCCTCTCTTCTTTCTCCGTCTCTCTCTCTCTCCAATTATTTCTGAATCACACAAATTGCACACATAATGCCCCTCTACCCCTAAATATTTCAGAGCATTTTTCCTAAAAGAATAAGACGTTCTCTTATATAACTATAGTACAGTGATTAAAATCAGGAAATTAGCATCAACATGATACTACTATCTGACCTGCAGACCTTTCAAAGTTATAGTTAAGGGATTGAATTATTCAAATTTTACCAATTATCCCACTAGCATTCTTTATTTTTTATATGAAATTTATTGTCAAATTGGTTTCCATACAACATCCAGTGCTGATCCCTACACAGGTGCCCTCCTCAATGCCCATCACCCTCCCTCCCCTCCCTCCCACCCCCCATCAACCCTCAGTTTATTCTCAGTTTTTAAGAGTCTCTTATGGTTTGTCTCCCTCCGTCTCTAACTTTTGCACTGCAAAGGAAATAATCAACAAAACTAAAAGGCAACCAAGGGAATGGGAAAAGATATTTGCAAATGACATATCAGACAAAGGGCTAGTATCCAAAATCTATAAAGAACTCACCAAACTCACACCTGAAAAACAAATAATCCAGTGAAGAAATGGGCAGAAAACATGAATAGACACTTCTCTAAAGAAGACATCCAGATGGCCAACAGGTAAATGAAAAGATGCTCAACGTCACTCCTCATTAGGGAAATACAAATCAAAACCACTAACGTTCTTTATAGCAAAAGAAAAAAAAAGTCTAGCCCAGGATTCAAATCAAGATAATAAGTTGCACTGAAGTATCATGCATGTCTCTTTTAGTTTATTTTTTCAAAATTAAGGTAAAAATTCACCTAACACTGTGTTAAAGTAAATGACCAATTGGCATTTAGTACATTTGTGATGCTGTGCAACCACCACCCCTATCAAAAATGCTGTACAATCACCACCCCTATAAATTTCGAAGACATCGGGGCGCCTGGGTGGCTCAGTCGGTTAAGTGTCCGACTACAGCTCAGGTCACGATCTCGCAGTCTGTGGGTTCGAGCCCCGCGTCGGTCTCTGGGCTGATGGCTCAGAGCCTGGAGCCTGTTTCAGAGTCTGTGTCTCCCTCTCTCTCTGCCCCTCCCCTGTTCATGCTCTGTCTCTCTCTGTCCCAAAAATAAATAAACGTTAAAAAAAAAATTAAATTTCGAAAACATCTTAATTACCCCAAAGCAAAATCTCATATCCATTAAGCAGTGTCTCCCCATTTGTCTCTCTCCTTCCCCTCCCACCCAATACCCAGTGCGGGCAACCGCCAACCTGCTTTCTGTCTCTGTGGATCTACCTATTTTGGACTTTCGTACACATAGAATCATACAATATGTGACCTTTTGTGGCTGGCTTCTTTCACTTAGCATGATGTTTTCAATGTTCATCCATATTGTAGCATGTGTCAGTGCTTCATTCCTTTGTGTAGCTGAATAATAATAATCCATTGTTTGGATACACCACATTTTGTTTATCTGTTTAGTCATTGATGGACCTTTGGATTGTTTCTACCTTTTAGCCCCTGTGCATAGCACTGCTATGAATATGTATGTCAAAGATTTTGTTTCAACACCTGTTTTCAGTTCCTTTGGGTACATACCTAGGAGGGAAATTGCTGGGTCATGTGGTCATTTTATGTTTAGCTTTTTGAGGAACCATCACCCTGAGTTTCTTTTAATCTGGAGCAGTTTTTCAGTCTTTCTTTGTTATTCATGGCTTTGGTATTGTTTTTAGTACAGACCAGTTATTTTGCAGAATTCCCCTCATTTTGGACTTATCTGATTTTTCCACACTGTGAGATTCAAGTTATGCATTCTGGACAGGAATTACCACAGAAGTAATTTGTGTCCTTCTCGGTGTATAATATCAGGAGGCACATGACACCTGTTTGTGTGATTACTGGCGATGTTAGCTTTGATCAGTTGGTTAAAGTCTCCCAGGTTTCTCCGCTGTAAAGCTACTGTTATTCCCATTGCAGTAAATAAGTAATTTATAGAGGGATATTTTGAAAATACCTTGTTTTTACACTAGTTTTACATGTTATACTTGTTTACACTAGTTTTAACATTCGTTGATAATTTTTGCCCCAAATAATTGTTATTGTGGTGCATGCAAAATATAGCACAATAAAGGTTTTTTTAGTATCCGAACCTTATTTCATGCCAGTATTGTGAATACTATGACTACCTTTACCTTCTTGAGAAGATACCCCTTAATCAGTAGCTAACCATATGCTAGGCTAAGGAACAAATAGGGACTTGGAGAGAAAAGAAACAGAACAATTCGTAGAGGGGGAAGCAGATACATAATTTACTCTTCTACATTCACTGCCACTAATGTCACATCACTGTTGTATAGAATCCATTTGCAAATTACTCATTAACACTTTTGCATAGTAAGTTTTTAATAATATATCATACCTACTATACATAGCATGATTACACAGATGGACATAAAGGAGCATGGGTTCTCGGTAATTTTAGTAAAACTCTGAATCCCACTGCACCCTGCTATATCCCACTGGTGGTGTACAGACTGCTGGGTGAGAGGGAGATTCAGAGAGATAAGAAGACAGTAGTGTCAAAGAAGCTAAGGGAAGTAGAATTTCTAAGGTAGGAAAGGTGAATAATAGCAAATGCTGCAAAGGTCAACTGGTTATTCACCCTTACTAGAACATGTCCATGCGATTTGGCTTTTAAGAAGTAGTTGTTGACCTTACTGAGCAGTTTTATTGGAGTGCTGTGGTTCAGAAGCCAGTTTATAGTGGGCTGACTACTAAGGTAAAGTACAGTCATAAAGGAAATGATTAATACGTTTGACTACATTAAAATGAAAAACTTTTAAATGATGGAAAATGCCAAACTCATGAAAAATTCTTCAGGTTTTCAGAGATTTTTGGATTTCAGAGTTACAATTAAGGGATTGAGGACCCGTACAACCTCTTTGGAAAGCAACGTGGCACTGTATATAGTAAAGTTGAAGATGTCCTCACTTTTCAAGCATGTAATTCCACTCCTAGAACAAAAGGACTGCTACAGGAATGTTCATTATAGTACTGCTCATAGTAGTGAAAACCTAGAAGCACAAATGTTCATTAGCAAGTGAATGGGTAAATGAATTGTGGTACAGTCGTATGAAAGGATTCTTTATTAAAATTCATTTGAAATGAATGAACTACAACTCTATGTGAAAATCACATCATGAAGAAGCAATGCCATATATTGATATGATACTACTGATATAGATATACCACTCCAAAACTACTTAATTAAAACATTCACTGTTTGCTCAAAATTCTGTAGACAGTTTGGATTAAACTTACCTGGGCACTTATGTTGGTCTTGCCTAGGCTCCATGATGCTGTGGCAGTCAGTTTGGTAGGGGCTGGATGATTTAAGATAAACTCACTCATGCCTGGCAGTTGGCAGGCCTAGATTTTCTTCCATGTGTCCTCTCTAGAAGGTTTGTACCTCTTCATAAGATGGCAAGTTTCAGTGTACAAGTGCCTTTCAAACTTCTGCATGTATTGCATTGGTAGATATCCAAATGGCCAAAGTTGGGGCGCCTGGGTGTCTCCATCCAGTTAAGTGTCCGACTTCGGCTCAGGTCATGATCTTACGTTTCATGGGTTCAAGCCCCACGTCAGGCTCTGTGCTGAAAGCTCAGAGCCTGGAGCCTGCTTCGGATTCTGTGTCTCCCTCTCTCTCTGTCCCTCCCTTGCTTGCGCTCTGTCTCTCCCTCTCCCTCAAAAATAAATAAACATTTAAAAAAATGAAAAAAATCATGCAGCAACCCAAAAGGCTATAGCCAGAGAGAGGCTTTGGAATTCATTTATACAGTTAATACCTACTGAGCACTGATAATGTGCTTAAAGCACATACAAAGAGTAGGGAAACTTTGTTGCTATCACTATGGATCTTACAGTCCAGATGGTGGCTGAATAATATTCCATAGTTTATCCCACTTTTATCCACTCATCCATTGATGGACACTTAGATTGTGTCCACATCTTGGCTATTGTGAATAGTGCTGCAATGAACATGAGAATGTAGATGTATGTTCTCATTCCTTTGGATATATTCCCAGAAGTAGGATTGCTAGATCAAATAGCAGGTCTATTTTTAGTTTTTTTGAGGAACCTCCATATTGTTTTCCATAGTAACTGTACCAATTTGCATTCCCAACAACAGTGTACAAAGGTTCCCTTTTCTTTACATTCTCATCAACACTTGTTATCTCTTGTCTTTTTTATGACAGCCATTCTTATACATGTGAGATGATTGTGGTTTTGATTTGCATTTCCCTGATGATTAGTGATGTGAGTGCCTTTTCATGTACCTGTTGGCCACCTGTATGTCTTCTTGCAAAATGTTCAGTTCCTCTGCCCATTTTTACAGTCAGATTTTTTTTACTATTGAGTTGTATAAGTTCTTTATATATTTGGAATATTAACCTCTTATCAGATGTACGATCTGCAAATCTTTTCTCCCTGTGAGTAGGTTGCCTTGTCATTTTGTTGATTGTATCTTTTTCTGCGCAGAAGGTTTTTAGTTTGATATAGTCCTACTTGTTGATTTTTGCTTTTGTTGCTTGTGCTTCTGGTGTCATATCAAAAAAATCATTGCCAAGACCAGTGTCAAGGAGCATTTTCTCTATGTTTTCTTCTAGGAGTTTTATGGTTTCAGGTTTTATGGTTAAGTCTTTAATCCATTTCGAATTTATTTTTGTAACTGGCATAATATAGGGATCCGATTTAATTCTTCTGCATGTGGATATCCAGTTTTCCCAGCACAATTTATTGGAGAGACTATCCTTTCCCCATTGAGTATTCTTGGCTCCATTGTCAAATATTAGTTCACTGTATGTGAGGGTTTATTTTGGGGCCCTTGGTTCTGTTCCATTGGTCCATTTATTCTATTCTATTCTATTCCATTCTATTCTATTCTATTCTATTCTATTCTATTCTATTCTATTCTATCCCATCCCATCCCATCCCATCCCATCCCATCCCATCCCATTCCATTCGTCTATTTTTATGGCCAGTACTATACTGTTTTGATTACTATAGCTTTGTAGTATATTTTGAAATCAGGAAGTGTGATGCCTCCAGCTTCATTCTTCTTTCTCAGATTGCTTTAGCTACTTGGGATCTTCTGTGGTTCCTACTAATTTTAGGATTATTTCTATTTCTGTTCATTGATTCTATAGATGACTATGGGAGGTACAGACATTTCAACAGTATCAATTCTTTCACTCCTTGAATATGGCATATATTTTCATTTGTTTATGTCTTCTTCAATTTCTATCATCAAAGTCTTATAGTTTTCAGTATAGAGATCTCTCACCTCCTTGGTTAAATTTATTTCTAACTATTTCGTTTGTTCTTGATGCTATTGTTAATGGGATTGTTTTCTTCATATCTTTTGACATGTTTTATTGTTAGTGTGTAGAAATGCAACTGATTTCTATATGTTGATTTTGTATCCTGCAACTTTACTGAATTTGTTTATTAGTTCTAACAGGTTTTTTTTGGTGGCGTCCTTAGGATTTTCTCTATGTAAAATCACATTATCTGCAAACAGATGCAATTTTACTTCTTCCTTCCTAATTTGGGTGCTTTTTCTTGTCTGATTGGTCCGGCTAGGATTTACAATACTATGTTAATTTTTTTAATGTTTATTTTTGAGAGAGAGAGAGAGAGAGAGAGTGAGCAGGGGAGGGGCAGAGAGAGAGGGAGACACAGAATCCAAAGAAGGCTCCAGGCTCTGAGCTGTCAGCACAGAGCCCTACGCAGGGCTCAAACTCACAGACCATGAGATCATGACCTGAGCTGAAGTCGGATGCCCAACTGACTGAGCCACCCAGGCGCCCCACAATACTATGTTGAATAGATGTGTTGAGAGTGAACATCCCTGTCTTCTTTCTGATCTTAGACGAAAAACTTTCAACCTTTCACCACTGAGGATAATGTTAGCTGTGGGCTTGTCATATGTGGCCTTTATTATGTTGAGGTATGTTCCTTCTATACGTAATTTGTATTTTAATAGTTTTTATAATGAAAGGATGCTGTATTTTGTCACATGTTTTGTCTGCAACTATCGAGATCATATGATTTTTTTTTCTTTCATTCTATCAATGTGGTGTATCACATGGATTTGCCTATGCTGAAGCATATTAGAATCCCAGGGATAAATTGCTGTTCATCATGGTGTATGATCCTTTTAATGCACTGTTGAATTCAGTTTGGTAATATTTTGTTGAGAAATTTTGCATCCGTATTCCTCAGGGGTATTGCGCTGTAATTTTGTTTTCTTGTAGTCTCCTAATCTGACTTTGGTATTGGGATACTGCTGGCCTCATAAAATGAGTTTGGGAGTGTTCTCTTTTCAATATTTGGAAGATTTTGAGAAGGATTGGCATTAATTCTTCTTTAAATGTTTGGTAACATCCACCATTGAAACCATCTGGTTCTGTGCTTTTCTTTGTTGTGAGGTTTTTGATTACTGATTCAATCTCCTTACTTGTTATTGGTCTGTTCCTATTTTATATTTCTTCATAATTCAGTCTTGGTAAGTTGCATGTTTCTAGAAATTTATCCATTTCTTCTAGGTTGTCCAGTTTGTTGGCATATAAATGTTCAAAGTAGTCTGTCATGATCTTTTTGTATTTCTTTTTTTTTTTTTAAATTTTTTTTTTTCAACGTTTTATTTATTTTTGGGACAGAGAGAGACAGAGCATGAACGGGGGAGGGGCAGAGAGAGAGGGAGACACAGAATCGGAAACAGGCTCCAGGCTCCGAGCCGTCAGCACAGAGCCTGACGCGGGGCTCGAACTCACGGACCGCGAGATCGTGACCTGGCTGAAGTCGGACGCTTAACCGACTGCGCCACCCAGGCGCCCCAATCTTTTTGTATTTCTGTAGTATCTCTTGAAATGTCTTCTCTTTCATTTCTGATTGTATTTAAATTCTCCTTCCATTTTTTCTGAGTTGGTGTAGCTGAAGCCTGTCAATTTTGTTTATTTTTTTAATTAAAAAAATTTTTTTAATGTTTTTATTTATTTTTGAGACAGAAAGAGACAGAGCATGAGCAGGGGAGGGGCAGAGAGAGAGGGAAACACAAAATCTGAAGCAGGCTCCAGGTTCCAAGCTGTCAGCACAGAGCCTGATGTGGGGCTCGAACTCACAGACTGCGAGATCATGACCTGAGCCGAAGTCGGACACTGAACCGACTGAGCCACCCAGACGCCCCATTGTTTATTTTTTTGAAAACCAGCTCGTAATTTCATCTTTTCTATTGTTTTATGATCTCTCTTTCATTTATTTCTGGTCTGCTGTTTGTTATTTTCTTCCTTCTACTAACTTTGGGCTTAGTTTATTCTGTTTTTCCTAGGTCCTTGAGGTGTACAGTTAGGTGGTTTGAGATCTCTCTTTGTTCTTTTTCTTAAATGTTTATTTATTTATTTTTGAGAGAGAGAAGGAGAGAGAGAGAGAGAAAGCACATGGGAGTGGGGGAGAGGCGGAGAGAGGCAGACAAAGAACCCCTAGCAGGTTCCACACTATCAGCGCAGAACCCCATGCAGGGCTCAAACTCACGAACCGTGAGATGATGACCTGAGCTGAAATCAAGAGTCAGATGCTTAACTGACTGAGCCACCCAGGCATCCCTCTCTTTGTTCTTAATGTAGGCATTTATTTCTGCAAACATCTCTCCTAGAAGTCCTTTTATAGTGTTCCATACATTTTGGTATGTTGTGCTTCCTTTTTTCCCCCAAGATATTTCTTGATTACTTTTTATTTTTTCTTTGACCCATCAGTTGTTCCACAGTGTGTTGTTTGATTTCCACAAGTTTGTGATTTTTCCAGCTTTCCCCCTGTTACTGGTTTCTTGTTTCATACCATTGTGGTCAGAAAAGATACTTGGTATGATTTTAGTCTTCTTAAATTTGCCAAGACTTGCTTTGTGACCTATCGTATGATCTGTTCTAGAGAATGTTCCATGTGCACTTGAGAAGAATGTGTATTCTGCTGCTTTTGGATGGAATGTTCTGTATGTGTCTGTTAGGTCCACTTGGTCTAAAGTATGCTGCAAGGCGAGCATTTCCTTGTTGGTTTTCTGTCTAGATGATCTATCCATCGTTTATGGTGGGATATTGAAGTCTCTTACTATTATTTTTGTCTATTTCTCTGTTTAGATCTGTTAGTATTTGCTTAATACATTTAAGTGCTTTGATGCATGATACATATACATTTACAATTGTTTTATCTTGCTTATATACTGACCCCCTTATCATAAAATAACCATCTTTGTTTCTTGTCACTGTTTTTGGCTTAAAGTCTATTTTCTGATATAAGTATACCTTCACTTGCTCTCTTTTGGTTTCTGTTTGCGTGGTGTATCTTTTTCCATCCCTTCACTGTGAACCTGTGTGTGTCCTTAAAGTTGAAGAAAGTGTCTTTCAGTTAGCTGTAATTGGGTCTTGTTTTTTTTTTTTTTTTTTTAATCCATCTAGCCACTCTATGTCTTTGGACTGGAGGTTCAATCCATTTACATTTAAAGTAATTAGTAATAGGTAAGGACTTACTAATGCCACTTGATTAAGTGTTTTCTAGTTCCCTTTTTTCTTTCTTCTTTTCTTTCTGCCTTCCTTTGTGAATTGATGATTTTCCATAGCAATATATTCTGATCCCTTTCTCTTTATCCTTTATGAATATACTGTAGGTTTTGCTTCATAGTTACCATGGAACTTACATAAAACATCATTCATTTATATATATTCATATATAATATATTCATATTATATATCATATTACATGAATATATATATGTATGTGTATATACACAGTCTGTTTTATGCTGATAACAATATATCACATACAAAAACTTTGCATACAAAAACTCTATCATTTTACTTCCCTCCTTTTATGTTTATGATGTCATTTACATATTTTTATGTTGTGTATCCATTAACAAATTGTTGAAGCTATAGCATTTTTTAATACTTTTTGTCCTTTAACCTTTATACTAGAGTTAAGTAGTTAACACGTCACCATATTACAGTATTAGAGTATTCTGAATCTGTCTATATACTTACTTTTTACTAGTGTGTTATATTTTTTTATGCTTTCATATTACTAAATAGCATCTTTTGTTTAAGCCTGAAGAACTCCTTTCAGCATCTCTTGTAAGGCACATTTAGTGGTGAGGAATTCCCTCAACTTATATTTATTAAAGAAAACCTTCGTTTCCAAAGGATAACTTTGCTAAGTAAGTATTCTTGGTGTGCAGTTTCTTTCTTTCAGCCCTTTCAAAATATCATCCCATTCTCTCCTGGTCTGTAAGGTCTCTGTTATGAAACCCACTGATAGTGGCATCTGGGTGGCTTAGTCAGTTAAGATCAGCTCAGGTCCTGATCTCACAGTTCGTGGGTTTGAGCCCCACATCGGACTCTGTGCTGACAGCTTGGAACCTGAAGCTTGCTTCAGATTCTGTGTCTTCAGCTCTGTCTCTGTCCCTCCCCTGCTCATGCCCTATCCGCCCCCCCCCCCCCCCGTCAAAAATAAACAAACATTAAAAAAAAATTTTATAAAGAAACCCACTGATAGCCTTATGAGGGTTCCTTTGTATGAGAGGATTTTTCTCTTGCAGCTTTTAAAGTTCTTTTTCTTGATTTTAGATAGCTTTATTATTATATTTCTTGGAGAAGATCATTTGAATTGAAATTTTGAGACAGCCAATTAACTTCATGAACTTGGATATCCAAAACTCTCCCCAGGTTTGGGAAGTTCTCAGTCATTATTTCTTTAAATAAGTTTTTCACTCCTTTCTCCCTCTTTTTTCCTCCTAGGACTCCACTGATGCATATATTATTTCTCTTGATGGTGTTCCATAACTCCTGTAGGCTTTCTTTATTCATTTTGATACTTTTTTTCTTTGGCTCTTCTGATTGGATAATTTGAATTCATCTGTCTTCTATCTCATTGATTCTTTCTTCTGTTTGGGTCTGCTATTTTAGCTCTGTATTGAGTTCTTCAGTTCAGTTATTGTACTCTTCAGCTCCAAACTTTCTGGATTTTTTTCTATTTTTTAATTAATTAATCAATCAATCAATCAATTAATTAATTTTGCTAATCTCTACATACACTGTGGGGCTCTAACTCATGGCCCGAAGATCAAGAGTCACATGCACAGGGTACCTGGGTGGCTCAGTCGGTTAAGTGTCCGCCTTTGGCTTAGGTCATGATCTCACGGTTTGTGGGTTTGAGCCCCGCATCGGGCTCTGTGCTGGCAGCTCAGAGCCTGGAACCTGCTTCAGATTCTGTCTCCCTCTCTCTCTGCTCCTCTCCAGCTCGCACTTTGCCTCTCTGTCTCTCTCTCAAAAATAAATAAGCATTAAAAAATTTTTTAAAAAGAGTCACATGCTCTACCTCAAATTTCTGAGTTTTAAAATTGTTTTTCTTTTCATTGAATTTCTTATTTTGTCCTTGTATTGTTTTCTGATATTGTTAAGTTGCTTATCTGTGTTCTCTTATAGCTCTCTGAGCATCTTTAGAGCAATTCTTGGAATTCTTTATTGCATAATTCTTGGATCTCCATTTCTTTGGGGCCTGTTCTTAGAGATTTACTGTATTCTTTTGCTGGAATCATGCTTCCTGTTTTCTTTGTGAGCCTTGTAGCCTTGTGTAGGTATCTGCATATTTCAAGAAGCAGTCACCTCTTACAGACATTATTGACTATCTTTGGTAAGAGAATCGTTTCACCTGGGGATGCATGCTCCCTTGACCATGCTGTGACTCCAGGTCTAGTGGTGTAGGGCACCAAGTGCAGGGGCATGTGATAGCCCTGGGTCCAGGGTTTGTGATATTTCTTTGGCTCAGGCCGTGCGGTTCCACAGCATGGACAGCTCCATGGTCCTTGGTGATCACTGTTGGCAGTCCACAGTGGCTTCAAGGAGTATTAGGACCCTCAGCATCATCTTCTGTTATCATGGCTAGGGACCAGGGCATGTGTCAGTACTGGTGGTGGTTGGAGCCAGTGGTTATGTACATTTAGTTATGGAAGTCAGCTGCAGGTGCCTTGGTAATGGCAGGGGCCAGATGCAAACACACATGCAGTGGTGGAGGCCAAGGCGTGTAACAAAGGCTGGGACCAATTATGGACTCTCTGGCATCTGTAGGGGCCCTGGCTTTCTCATGTCCATACAGTCTTTCCTAGGCATGTACACTGCAGTGGAGACCAGTGATAGACGTCAGGCCAGCAGCATGTAGGTGCACACCTGGAAGGGCTAGACTCAGATGTGCACGTGGCAGCAAGGGTCAGCTGTGGGGGCCCTTTGCTGGTGTCTTGCACTTATACAGCCACAGAGGCCTGGGCTGGATGCCAGTGTGGTTCCTCGGCTCTGGTGGGAGAGGGGGGTGGAAAAGGACTTAGACAGCTGGTGGTGTCAGTGAGAGTGAATACCTGTAGGGCAAAAAGATGGTGAAATTTGTAGATCTATGGCAGCTGTGTTGGCTTTTAGTTTCTTTGGTGGTCAAATCTCTTGTGTTTTTCTGCAGAGCAAGTCACCATGAACCATGATTGTTTCCACTGTGTGACTGCTTAAGTAACCCCTGCTTTTCTTCCTTGTTCCTAGCCATCCCTTTATGTCTCAGCTTTGCTGGTCTGGGTTGAGCGAAGCTGAAGTGGGACCTTGGTGCAGTGCCCAGAATCCTGGGCACTGACCCTATTCTTCGTTACCTGGTGAAGGGAACCCTTTCTAACTGGGAAGTTCTTTCTTGGTGCTGAGCAATGCTGACTTGGGGGATGGGATGATACAGGCAAAATTAAGCTGTCTTCTTTCTCTTTCTGTGTGATTATTCTCAGGTTTTTTGTTCCACTGTGTTGCTAAAGCTTAAGTGGATTCCAGGGGCCCCTGAGTGGCTCAGATGATTAAGCGTCCGACTTTGGCTTAGGTCATGATCTCATGGTTAGTGAGTTCAAGCCCCACATTGGGCTGTGGGCTGACAGCTCAGAGTCTGAAGCCTGCTTTGGATTTTGTGCCTCCCTCTCTCTCTGCCCCTCCCCCGCACTCTCTCTCTCTGTCTCTCTCTTTCTCTCTCTCTCTCTCTCAGAAATAAATATTTAAAATTTTTTTTGATTATTAAAAAAAAAATAAGTGGATTCCAGAGCTCTCCCAGGCTGTTTTTGTTAACAGCTGTTTGTTGATCTATGTTGGGAGGCAGAGGCTGGGGTCTCCTACATCACCATTTTGGTGACTTTGATAAATTTTATTGTTCGAATTTTTTCTATTATAGCAGTTATCTTGTTTATTTTAAATTGTTTAGAAAATATAGGTAAGCATGGGACGCCTGGGTCTCTCAGTCAGGTAAACATCTGACTCTTGATCTCAGCTCAGGTCTTGATCTCAGGGTTGTAATTTCAAGCCCTGCATATAAGTAGGCTCCACACCTACTTAACAAAAAGAGAGAAAGAAAATACAGGTAAACAAAAAAAAAAAAAAAAAAAAAAGAAAAAGAAAAAGAAAAGAAATGAAAACTGGTAACCCTATTCCCCAAAGATAACCAATGTTAATATTTTGGTATATGTTCTTCTAGTCTTTTTTTCTATGTGCAATGGCTGTGCATATAGCCAACCCCCAGTACCACTTCCACAGGGCTTCCTTCTTTCAGATTCCAAATGGTCCCACTAAGGTTTCTGTATTATTTATTTGATAAGCCGCACAGTGCACTGATTATGATGTTATTTCCTCTGGGAATCACCAGGGAGTCTCACATTTTTGTTTTCTGTACATCCTAGATTTGAAAGCAACATATCACTAAACCATCTGTTTCAAGGATTCTAATTTTTTCTTTCCTGCTACTGGACATGAATATTTTATAATTCTCACTGGGAATTGATTAGTGAATAGATACTGTCAGATGAACTGATTAGTGTTATAATGAGTATGTTGGAAGCTAAGAACTTGGAAAAAGAAATGTTGAAATTTTAATAACAATAGTCATCTAAGAGATGAGATTAGCCATCTGTAGTAGTGGTTTACAAGTATGTTGCTAACACAAACATGGGAAACAAACATATTAATCAAGGTACAACTTTAGAAATGGGAGGTAACAAAAGAAAGCATTTCTGTAAACATTTTATAGGCTTTTAAGATTACTACAGTATTTCCGCATGTCTTTTAGTTTTTAACAAAAAAGTATGTAGAAATATTTTCTTGTGTACATATTACATCTGCCTCATTTTTTTTGCTGTGGTAAAATGTACATAGCCTAATTTTACCATTTTAACTATTTTTCAGTGTGCAGTTCAGTGGTATTAATTAAATCCACATTGTCATACAACCATCACCACTCTCCATGTCCAGAGCTTTTTTATCATTCCAAACTGGCACTCTGTACCCATTAAACAGTAATTTCCCCATTCCTCCCTCAGACACTGGAAACCACTATTCTACTTTTTGTCTCTATGAACTTGACAACTCTAAGTATCTCATATCAGTGGAATCATAAAATATTTGTCCTCATGTCTTCACACCTCATCCGTGTATCAGAATTTCCTTTCTTTTTAGGGCTGAATGATATTCCATTGTATGTATATGCCACATTTTGTTTATCCATTCTGTCGATGGACATTTGTGTTGTTTCTGCCTTTTGGCTACTGTGAATAGTGCTGCTGTGAACACAGATGTACAAATACCTGTTCACGTTCCTGTTTTCAGTTCTTTTCAGTCTATACCTGCAAGTGGAATTGCTGGATCATATGGTAATTCTTTTTTTAAATTTTTTAAATATTTATTTTTGAGAGAGACAGAGTGCGAGCAGGGGAGTGGCAGAGAGAGAGGGAGACACAGAATCTGAAGCAGGCTCCAGGCTCCAAGCTGTCAGCACAGGGCCCAACACAGGGCTTGAACCCACAAACCGTGAGATTATGACCTGAGCCAAAGTTGGACCCTTAACTGACTGAGCCACCCAGGCACCCTTCATCCGGTAATTCTATGCTTAATTTTTTGTGGCATTGTCATAGTGTACCATTTTACATTCCTACTAGCAATGCATAAGTGTTCCAATTTCTCCACATCCTCAGTAACACTTGTTGTTATCTTTTTTTTTAAACAATAGCCATCCTAATATTCTAATGGGTGTGAAGTGATATCTCATTGTGGTTCTGATTTGTATTTCCCTGATGATTAGCGATATTCTCCATGTTTTCATGTGCTGGTTGGCTATTTGTATATCTCCCCAGAGAAATGGCTATTCAAATCTTTCGCCTTTTTTTTTTTAATTGGGTTGTTTTTATTGTTGATCTCCTTCACTTTTGAAGAATAAATTTGCTAGATGCAGAATTCTAAGTTGGTGATTTTTCTTTCCACACTTTAAATGTTTCACTGCACTCTCTGCTTGCTTGCATAGTGTCTGAAAAGTCTGATGTAATTCTTATCTTCATTCGTCTATATGTAAGGTGTTTTTACCCCTGAATTCTTTAAATATTTTGTCCTTGTCTTTGATTTTCTGTAACTTAAATATGACTTTCCTGGGTGTAGATTTGTTTGATATTTATTCTGATTGGTGTTTTCTGAGCTTCCTAGATTTGTGGTTTGTTATCTGTCATTAATTTTGGAAAACTATCAGCCATTATTAGTTCAACTATTTCCTCTGTTCCTTTTTCTCTTTCATCTCCTTCTGGTATTCCCATTGTAAATATATTACAACTTTTATAATTATCCCACAGTTACTAGATATTATATCTTTTTCATTCTTTTTTCTCTTTGTATTCCAGTTTTAGAGATTTCTATTTACATATCTTTGTATTCACTGATTCCTTCCTCATATATGTCCTGCCTACTGATGAGCCCATAAAAGGCATTCTTCATTTCTGTTATAGTGTTTTGATTTCTAGCATTTTCTTTTTATTTTATCTTAGCTTAGAGTTTCCATCTCCTTGCTTACACAACCCTTCTGTTCTTGTATGTTGTCCAGTTTTTCTAATAGAGCCCTTAGCATATAGTTATTTCAAATTCCTGTTCCAGGAATTCCGCAATCTCAGCCATATCTTAGTCTGGTTCTGAGTTTTTCTGTCTGTTTATACTTTTGTTTTTGCCATTTAGTATGTCTCATAATCTCTTGTTCAAAGCTGGACATTATGTACCGGGTAAAAGGAACTCAAGTAAATTGGCATTTAGTGTGAGAATTTATTTTTATCTGACTAGGAGTTAGGCTGGGTTTGCTGTTTACTGTAGCTGTGTCAGAGATAAAATTCCCTCTGGTGCCCTTGTTTTTATCATCCCTGTTGTCTTTGGATTTCCCTAGAGCGTTGTTTTTAAGTAAGGTCCGAGATGTACAGTTCTTTCTGTTGTAATCCTGTTATTATACAGGAGCCTTATTAATATGGTGGTATGGTGTCAGAGGAGGATTCTATATTCCTATGTTTAGGTCTCAGTCTTTTAGTGAACCTGTGTTCCTGAGCTGTACTCTTTATAAGTGCTTTTCATTCTACCACATCCCCCAGCTTAGGTGAGACAGGGAAGCTAGAAGGGGCTGGGATTGGCTATTTCCATTCCTCCAGATTGGCCAGGCTGTGGTACAACCCAAGGTGGTTAGGGTCTGATACAACAGATTACCTTGAGTGCAGGCTTTATTTTGTTAAGAACAGAATATTCTCAACATATCAGAATGGTTCCCCTCCACAACCATCAAAATTTTGAGGGAATTTTTCTCCAGTCTTCACACTGAGAATTTAGTGGGGCTCATGTAGGTAAAACTCAAGAAAAGTGTCGGGGCCTCCCTAAGATTGGGCCCTTCCTCTGGATTTTTTAGCTCATGCTTGTCCACACCGAGTTTCCAGCAACTGGTCAATTACAGCTTAAGTTTCCCTATTCCAATACTAGCTCCAGTGGTGGGCTTCTGTGCTCAAAAGCTGTGATTCTCTGTATTCACCTGTCTCTTTACTTTTGGAGGCAGTGGTTTGCCCTGTGACCTCAATTGTCTGATGAACCTAAGAATAGTTGTTGATTTTCCCATCTTTCAGCATTTTTGTGTGTGTGTGAAGATAGGAGTGATGACTTTCTGAGGTCTTTAGGTGTTGGACCTGATGTTTTTGAAAATAATTTTGTTCATGTTTTTCCCTCATGTTCATCATTTTTTTACTGTAGAGAAGATTAGGATGGCATCTAAGGTTCTTTCCAATACTAAGATTGTTTTTTACACAATGAAAGATTTCAATCAGCAGTGAAGTCTTACGGAGTGATGCTTTTGCTAAATGCATTCCTATATCGCAACTGGTTAGATCTGCTGCACTTTTATTTTCTCAACTGTGGCATAATGAAGCTTAAATCTCATTTGTACTTTGTCATTTCTAATGCTTTCCTACAACCTCTTATATGTGTGAATTTTTCTTTTCTCTTTATGGTTGCAAAAAACACACACCAAAAAAGTTACTGTTTTAACTGTTTTAAAATGTATAACTCAGTGGTTTTAAGTATATTCATGATGTTGTACAACCATCGCCTCTTTCTAAGTTTTTCATCACTCAAAATGGAAACCCTGGACCCATCAAGCAGTCCTCAGCTCTTGGTAGCCACTAGTCTGCTTTCCATTTTAGGATTTACCTAATCTGGATATTTCATATAAATGGAATCGTACAATACATTATCTTTTGTCTCTGACTTCTTTGACTTAGCATGATGTTTTCTCTTTTTTCCTCCAACTTTATAGAGGTATGATTGGCAAACATTGCATATATTTAAGGTGTACCATGTGATATTTTGATATATGTATACAATGATATTGTATACATTGTGAAATGATTAGCCTGATATTTTTTTTAATTTTTTTTTAACATTTATTTATTTTTGAGACACAGAGAGACAGAGCATGAACAGGGGAGGGTCAGAGAGAGGGAGACACAGAATCTGAAACAGGCTCCAGGCTTTGAGCTGTCAGCACAGAGCCCGACGTGGGGCTCGAACTCACAGCCCTCACGGACCGCGAGATCATGACCTGAGCTGAAGTCGGCCGCCCAACCGACTGAGCCACCCAGGCGCCCCTAGCCTGATATTTTTGAGGCTCATCCACACTGTAGCATGTACCAGGACTTCATTAATTTTTATGACTGAATAATATTCCATTGTAGGCATACTCCACAATTTGCTTATCCGTTCATTCATTGATGAACATTTGGGTTGTTTACACCATTTGGCTATCATGAATAGTGCTGCTATAAACATATATGTTTAAGGTTTTGTTTGGGCTCCAGTTTGTAATTCTTTTGAATATATACCTAGGAGTGAGATTGCTTGGTCATGTAGTGATTCTATGTTTAACTTATTGAGAAATTGCCAAACTATTTTCCACTGTTTCCCACAGCAGCTTGTATCATTTTGCATTTCCACCAGCAATATGTAGGGGGCTCCAATTTCTCCATATCCTCACTAACACTTGTTATTATCTGTTATTTTAATCGTAACTATCCTTGTGGTTTTGATTTGCATTTCCTTAATGATTAGTAACGGTTAATATCTTTTCATGTGCTTGTGGGCCATTTGTATATCTTCTTTAGAGAAATGTCTATTAAAATCTTTGCCCTTTTAAAAATTGGGTTATCTTTTTTATTATTAAGTTGTAGGAATTCTTTATATATTCTGGATACACACACACACACACACACACACACACACACACACGTGTGTGTGTATGTGTGTGTACAACCATATATCAGATATATGATTTGCGAATATTTTCTTCTATTATGAGGGTTGTGTTTTCATTCTCTTGATATATTTTTTCAATAGCTGCTTTATTGTTATTATTACATAATTCACATACTATACAGCTTACCCATTTAAGGTATACAATTAACTGGTTTCTAGTGTGTTCACAGAGTTGTACAACTATCACCACAGTTAATTTTCAAGTATTTTTATCTCTCCAAAAATAAACCCCATACCCATTTGCAATTGCTTCCCCACTGTTCTGTTCTTCAAGGAAGATTTTACTTGATGTATTTGTAGTTGACCTTAAGAGCTGCTGAGCTGCGTAGTCAGCCTGAGAGCTTATGGTAAAGTTTCCTACTCAGTAATATAGAGAAAATAGCTTTCCTGGTATAAATGGGTTTAGAGTATTTGGAAATTATCTCCTGAAATATTACTTTATAAAAACAATAGCCTTGAAATTATATGTCTTAAGAGATCCATACCCTAATTAATGCCATCAGAGGCCAAATACACACACTAGAGTCACTTTCAGAAGACCCATTCATTTCAAGTGGATTGTTTTATGGAAGGATTATACTAATTGACTTCTCATGTTTCTTCTATCTCTGAAATTCATTCAAGAAAGTACTGAAAGGAAAGGAAGTAAGAAATTCCTTATTTCTAAATTTAGTATTCACTGTTCTTAAAGTTGGAGTTACCCACACTGCAGCTTAAAGAGAGATCAGAAAGGAGTCAGTAGGCTGCTTTACACAGAACCTTAAAGATGCCATTATCCTTTTTTTTTTCTTAAATGTTTGTTTATTTTGAGAGAAAGAGAGGGAGCGAAAGCGAGTAGGGGAGGGGCAGAGAGAGAGGCTGGGTCCTTGCTGTCAGCACAGAACCTGACATGGGGCTTGATCTCATGAACTGTGACATCATGACCTGAGCTGAAATAAAGAGTCTGATGCTTAGCTGACTGAGCCACCCAGGCACCCCTCCTTGTGGCATTTCTAAGACCAAGGTCTGATCTGTTGTTTTGTAGGTCCAGAAACCTAGTTTGGTCAATTCGTGCAAAGATGATCAGATTCAGAACTAACTTGAATTCTGTGGCCAATAGATCAGAAATACCACTGTATTAATTTTTCTTAAACGTATATAGAATTTTTAAGTAATCTCTACCCCCAGTGTGGGCCTCGAACTCATGACCCCAAGATCAAGAGTTGCATGCTCTAAATGTATATATCATTTTTTATTTTTCCTTTCTAATAACTTTTTTGTAATGAAAACTAACACATTCGGGAAAAAAAAGTAAGTTGAGAGGCAAAATCTAAAATATGATTTAAAATACAAAATAGCAGCCCCACTCCTGGTTATATACCCAAAAAAATGAAAGCAGGGACTTGAAAAGGTATTTGTGCTTTCATCTTCATAGCAACATTTATCCACGGTAGCCAAGAGGTGGATGCCACCCAAGTGTCTATCAATGAATGAATAGATAAAGCAAATGTAGTTTATACACAATGAAAACTGTTCAGCCTTAAAATGAAGGAAATTCTGACACATACCACAACACGGATGAGCTTTGAAGACATAGTGCATGAGATAAGCCAGTCATATTAGGACAAATATTGCATGATTCCACTTACATGAGGTACCTAGAGTAGTCAAAGTAGAATGTGATTGCCAGAGACTAAAGGAGAGGGAATGGGAAGTTATTATCTAATGGGTATGAAATTTCAGTTGAGGAAGATGAAACAATTCTAGAAATGGATGGTGATGATGGTTGCACAACAGCATGAATGTGCTTAATACCACTGACATGTATGCCTAAAAAGAGTTAAAATGGTAAATTATATATTTTGTATATTTTACTACAATACAAAGCCATTCACCTGTATAAACATGATTAAGTTCTAGTATCATTGCTCTGAAATAAATAGCAGCACTTGAGAAACAAAACAAAAACATGATGTCCCTAGTGCCACTTAAGGAAGTATATATATGTCATATGGCCCACCATACATGTGGTTAGTAACAGTACCTACATCTTAGAGTTGTGTGAATTAAATTAAATCAGCCGTATCATACATATAGTTTAATCTTTGAAGCATAAGCAACATTCAGTAATTGTGAGCTATTAGTACTTGTATCTACTAACCAGGTTCTTCCCTTCATGGCTAGCCCTGGAAATACACTGACATATTCTTTTCCTGCTCCATTTTTGCCTAGATGGCATATAGACAACTTCCTTTCTATTAATACTTCATTTCTCCCAGATAGATTACAATAGACTTAATTAGGTTATACCATCCTTCAGTTGATCATACTAACTCATTCTAAATCTAGTACAAATTGGGGCATCTGGGTGGTTTGGTCGGTTAAGCATCCAACTTCAGCTCAGGTTATGATCTCATAGTTTGTGGGTTCAAGCCCCAGGTAAGGCTCTGTGTTGATAGCTCAGAGCCTGGAGCCTGCTTCGGATTCTGTGTCTCCCTCTCTCTGCCCCTCCCCCACTTGCACTCGGTCTCTGTCTCTGTCTCTCTCAAAAATAAACATTAAAAAAAACCGAAATCTAGTACAAATTTATATAAAAATATTAAGTTCTCAGTAGCTTATCTACTCATTTCTCTAGTAGGGAATACAGGGAAGTGTCCTCTACAGTGTCTTCCCTTAGACTAGACCCCTTACCACCATACCCTGTTTACCCAGTCTTGGGCAGAACTAATTGCTCTGAGATTTGTATCCCTATAATACTGTATGCATACTTCTACTATTGCATATATTCTGTTTTATTATGGTGTATAGTCTGTGAACTTCTCAAAGATAAGAACTGAATTTTAATTTATTTTTCTATCCCAGATCTTTAGCATGGTTTCAGGGACATAGTAAGAAGTCACTGTTCACTGAATGACTAATGACTTCAGTTTTGAACATGTCGAGTTTGAGGCACTGGCAAGGCACACAGTATCTTGCAAGTAGTTATAAACTTGTTTCTGAAACTCACAGAGGTTGAGGGTACAAATAAACATTCATGAGCTGTTCATATGAGTGAGACTGTGAGTACATCAATGGATAAGTTTGCTGAAGGAAGGAAAGACAGAATAAGAGGAAATTCAGAATCCTCTATTAAAAAATTTTTTTTTACTGTTTATTTGTTTTTGAGAGAGAGAGAGACAGAGCGTGAGCGTGGGCGGGGTAGAGAGAGACACACAGAATCTGAAGCAGGTTCCGGGCTCTGAGCTGTCAGCACAGAGCCTGACAGGGGGCTCGAACTGTGAGATCATGACCTGAGCCAAAGTCAGCCTTCCAACCCACTGAGCCACCCAGGTGCCCCAAGAATCCTCCATCTTTATACTAAGAATGAGGCCTTAGGCCCATGTTCTCAAAGTGTGAACCCTCTGCATTACCTAGCATGCTTATGTAAAATACAGAATCCCAGATCTACTTAATCCATTTCTTGGGTTAGAATCTAGGAATGTGAATTATAACAAGCTTCTCTGTTATGTGTATTAAGACTTCATGTGATTTTATGCACATTAATGTTTGAGAGAGCCTGCTTTAGAGAGTGAATATAGACAGGATCACCTGGAGGACTTCGTTTGCCGTATTTTCTATAATGAACAGGTTTTATTTTATTTTATTTTATTTTATTTTATTTTATTTTATTTATTTTTTAAGATTTTATTTTTAAGTCATTTCTACACCCAACATGGGGCTCAAAGCTACAACCCCGAGATGAAGAGTCTCACACTCCACTGACTGAGCCAGCGAGGCACCCCTAAATCATGTATCATTTTAAATGGAAAACATCTTTTAAAATATTGGATACTGATGTTTAGTGAACTCTCAGGTTCATAGTTCTTTTTACACACCCTATACCTTCACATTTGCCTTTTTTTAAAGTGAGGCACATTTCCCTTCTTCCTGTCCCCACATTTGCCTAATCCTGTCTGGCTTTCAAATTCAAGTGGCTAAAGGAAGAGAAGCTTAGTAAAGAGACTTAGGTTTTGTTTTTTTTTTTTTTAATCTACTACTTCTTTCTTGGTACCATTTCCCATTCCCCAAACAATAACTAAAAAAGCAAACACTAATTCTCAATGGAAACCCTTTTATATTAAGTTTCATGGAAGGTCAGTGTCATACTGCATATTCATGGATTGTGGGAGCTGTAGCCCTGCATTTCTCAAGAAAGAGAGCCCCTAGAAAGCTGGAAACATTTGACCTTGATGCACTTATTCCTTTCTCAAGGTGTTCCAACCAAAGATCACACAGAGATAGTATACCACAAGGGTTGGTATTTAGTGTGAAGAGAAAAATAGGCATATAGAGGGATAGCTCCAAGTCTGTCACTTCAGGGACCTGCAGCCTTTTCCCAGTTCTCTCTGTCTGCCCAGTCAGCATTCCTACAGGAAGTAGGACTATCATCATGGCTGACCTTAAGCCAAAGAGTTTAAATGTTTTCTGTGTAAGATTTGTATGGTGATAGTCAACCCAGTTCTCTCTCTTTCCTCTCACCTGCATTTCTGTTCCCTACTACCACTAGCAACCTTTTACAACTACTCTGCCTTATCTACAAGTGAAATACCAATCCAGAGAGTTCCCAACTCCAACACAGAAATGAAACTTCAGCAGAGCAATGTCCATTCTGTTACTCGAGTCCAGGGCCCTTTTTGCCGTTCCCAGAGGCAGGCAGAGGCCATAATTCTTGAGTTTATTCTCCCCAGATAGTCAGAAGAAACCAGACAGACAGAGAAGATGGGCAAGGAGGCTTGGTCCACAGAGACAAGTGGGTGGGCAGAGCAGTCGACTTAGTGCCAATTGAAAGTAGATTGGTCTCACCTTAAACCCTTCTAATTAGTTCTGTCCCTATCCTTGAAACCTTCATGACTCTGGCCTTTGTATTATTTTCTAGGTGACCAGAGTGATGTCTAAAAGAACACAGGAAGCTGTAGTAACATGCAAAGTAGACTTGCCTTTAGGGAATGCTCTCCTTGGCTCTAGATTCCAGACTTCAGTCTTTTCCATTTAACTTACATTTTATGTGCACTTCTGTATGCCAGGTATTTTCTGAGACTTTGAGATAAGAAATTGGGTAAGGTTTAGGCCCTGTCCAGTAATGGTTCATAATTTGGTGGGAAACACAAAAATATGAACAAATAATTACCACATTATAAAGTACAAGTACTGTGGGTGGCTCAGCCAGTTAAGCGCCCAAGTCTTGATTTCGGCTCAGGTCATGATCTTGCGGCTTATGGGTTTGAGCTGTGCATGGGGCCCTGCGCTCTCAGTGCAGAGCCTGCTTGGGATTGTCTCTCTCTCTCTCTCTCTCTCTCTCTTTCTCTCTGCCTCTTCCCTGCTCATGCTCTCTCTCTAAATAAATAAACTTAAAAAAATCAAGTATGAGTACTAGAATAGAGCTGCTATAGGAGTACTGTTAGAAAAAAAATCCTCAAGCCAGAATCCAATTTTAGGTCAGATCCAGTCTAACTCTGGCTGGTTTTCTGACCCAGTCCAGAGAAAAATGCTCAGGTGGAGTCTGAAAGCTCTTTTTTTTTTTTTTTTTTTTAATTTTTTTTTTCAACGTTTTTTATTTATTTTTGGGACAGAGAGAGACAGAGCATGAACGGCGGAGGGGCAAAGAGAGAGGGAGACACAGAATCAGAAACAGGCTCCAGGCTCTGAGCCATCAGCCCAGAGCCTGACGCGGGGCTCGAACTCACGGACCGCGAGATCGTGACCTGGCTGAAGTCTGACGCTTAACCGACTGCGCCACCCAGGCGCCCCTGAAAGCTCTTAAAGCTAATGCTGTGGAGCTGGGATGGGTGTGATGGACTTGCCCACCACCTCCAGAGGCAGTGAGGGGGTGATGAGCTCAAAGGAATCAGCAGGTGCCTTCTGGTTACCTGTTGTTCCTGGGGGCCCTTGGGACTCTCCTTCAGTTCCCTCTTCTGACACTAGTGCTGTTGGAAGATAAATTCAGGCATATTAAAAATTTTGGAAGTTGGGGCACCTGGGTGGTTCGGTTGGTTAAGTGTCCAACTCTTGGTTTCGGCTGGGGTCATGATCTCGCAGTTTGTGGGTTCAAGCCCCGCATGGTGTTCTGCACTGACAGTGCAGAGCCTGCTTGGGATTCTTTCTGTCTCTCTCCCTCTCTCTCTCCTCTCAAAATAAATAAATAAACCTGAAAATATTTTGGAATTTTGAGCAAAAATCTATTCGAACTGGAGGTGGTTAGGACTGATAGCTTAAAGCCTGGTTGGCTGTTTGTAATTGAGGGTCCTTAATGCTTGGATTTGGTAACCCTGAGGCATTCATAGGCTTAGATTTTGGTTTACTTATGTAGGCCACCATTGGCATGAGAGCTGTCTGATAGCCCCCTTATTTAATTAATTTTACAGCATACATATAAATATTTATAAATGTATCTGGGGGCGCCTGGGTGGCTCAGTCGGTTGAGCGTCCAACTTCGGCTCAGGTCACGATCTCGTGGTCCGTGAGTTCGAGCCCCGTGTCGGGCTCTGGGCTGATGGCTCAGAGCCTGGAGCCTGCTTCCGATTCTGTGTCTCCCTCTCTCTTTGCCCCTCCCCCGTTCATGCTCTGTCTCTCTCTGTCCCAAAAATAAATAAACGTTAAAAAAAAATTTATAAATGTATCTGTATTATGCTCAACATGAGTGTATACTGATGTCTCCAGTTCTTATCCATTTCCATTTGGATCATTTTAGCCTCTTCCCTTTACTTATCTGTACACTCCCATTCCCACAGTGAGACACCTGGCTCCCACAGTCCATCATCTGGTTATTTAATTGTTCAATTCCAGTATACACGTATAATGGTTTCAAATTATTAGCGTGTAACTTCATAGGAAACAACTGTTTTAACCACAATGGAGTGCTTATATATAGCCCCTTTTGCCTATAATCTTCCAGACCTCGCCCATTTACAAAAGTTCCTTACCTGTTTCAGCAAGGTTATTTCATACATTTGTAATATATTTAGATTCTTTTTTCACACTCTACATTCTGACCTTGTATCCCTTGATCTTCTAAGTGATTTTTTGTTTTAATTGCATACATTAACTTTCACTCTTTGTGCTGTAAAGTTCTATAGGTTTTGAAAAATGTGTAAAGTATCCACCATTACAGTATCATGGAGAATAGTTTCACTGCACTAACATATTCCCCTATGCTTCACCTTTCAACCCTCCTCCTCTTCCCCAAATTCCTGGAAACCATTGATATTTTTACTGTCAATCTAGTTTTGCCTCTTCTGGAATGTCACATAAATGGAATTATACAGTATGTAGTCTTTTCAGACTGGCTTGTTACACATAGAAATATGTGTTTATGATTCATGCATGCTTTTGCATGGCTCGATAGCTCATTTCCTCTTATCACTCAATAGCATCTCATTGTTTGGATATACCACAGTTTGTTTATCTGGAAAACATCTTGGGGTGCCTGGCTGGCTCAGTCGGAGGACCGTGTGTGACTCTTGATCTCAGGGTTGTGGGTTCAAGCCCCACGTTGGGTGCTGAAATTACTAAAAAGTAATAAACTTAAAAAAATCTTGGTTGGGGGCACCTGGGTGGCTCAGTCGGTTAAGCATCGGACTCTCGGTTTCAGCTGAGGTCATGATCTCACAGTTTGTGAGTTTGAGCCCCACATTGGGCTCTGCACTGACGATGTGGAGCCTGCTTGGGATTCTCTCTCTCTCTCTCTCTCTCTCTCTCTCTCTCTCTGTCTCTCTCCCTTTGTCTCTGCACCCCCCCTTTCAAAATAAATAAATAAACTTTAAAAGAAATCTTGGTTGTTTCTGGGTTTCGGTAATTATGAATAAAGCTGCTGTAAACATTCACATGTAAAAAAATTCCTCACAGAAAGAAATATTTGACCTCAATATTGAAGGGAAAGGAGGAGTTTACTAGATACAAGAGTAGAACTGCATGAGGAGGGGCAGAGAAGAATGAAAGAACACGGCATGTTTGGAGGTCGTCAGAAAGTTCTTTCTCTTTCTTTTCTTTTTATTAATCTCTATGCCCAATGTGTCAAACTCACAACCCCGAGATTAAGAGTCGCATGCTCCACCGACTGAGCCAGCCAGGTGCCCCAGAAAATTTTTTCTAATTGGAATGGTGCATTTATGATTGTAAATTTGGAAATGTAGGATGGGACCCGACCATAAAAACTCATGAAGTTGGGCTTTGTTCTTGTAGACCAACTTCACTGAATCATATCCTACCTTCACCATTTTAATTTCTTAAATTTAGGCAATAATATCTTAGAAATCTTTTTTTATTTATGTTTTATTTATTTTTGAGAGAGAGAGAGACAGACAGAGAGACAGAGTACGAGCAAGGGAGGGGCAGAGAGAGGGGGAGACACAGAATCTGAAGCAGGCTCCAGGCTCTGAGCTGTCAGCGCAGAGACCAATGTGGGGCATCAACTCGTGAACTGTGAGATCATGACCTGTGCTGAAGTCAGACACTTAACCAACTGAGCCACGCAGGCGCCCCGATATCTTAGAAATCTTGAATTTAATACATTTTCTTATGGGTGATGGGCATTAAGGAGGGCACTTTTAGGGATAAGCCCTGGGTGTCATATGTAAGAGATGAATCACTGGGTTCTACTCCTAAAACCAAGACCACACTGTATGTTAAACTAACTTGAATTTAAATAAAAAAAAGAAATTTAAAACCAAAATATGCCTATTAAAATAAAAATATATTTATTTGTGTACCAACAGTACTACACTGTAACTGTTTAGAAAGATAATTCTGAGAGCATTGTGCAAGAGAGATTGGGTAGAGTAGTAAAACAGGGGATCATTTTAAAGGCTATCGAAACACTGAGAGATGATGTCCTGAACTAAAAAAAAAAGCCTTATTGGCAGAGGTGGTAAAGAGAGGAAGGGATTTAAAAAGAGATTTAGGAACTAGAATAGACAAGATTAATGATTAATTAGAGGAAGATAGGATATTTATGAACTAAAATCTGGATCTGGTGACTAATTAAGTAGAAGGGTGGAAGATTACAGAAAAGGAAGCATCTAGAATTACTTTTAGGTCTCTTGTCTTGAGAGTGAATGATGATACCAATTCACTAAAGTAGAGAACAAGAGCAAAAGTAAATTTGAGGGAAAAAAATTTTCCTCAAAAATTTATTTGATTGCAAGTTTTCTTTTAAATTACAAATACAGTATGTTCTCACTGTAACAAATGAAATAATCCAAAAATACAAGAAGATAAAGTTAACAATCTCTCTTTTTATATCCCCCTCCTGTCCCCCTTGTAACATTGAGGGGACCAATTTGTGTAGCCTTTCACACCATCTTCACGAGAGTGTATGTGTATATATATGTATATGTAGGTATACGTATGTGCCTATGTGTGTATGATTTTGATGATTATTTTTTTTATAAAAATGAGGTTATGGGTAGATATACATATAATCTTGCAACCTGATTTTCTCATGAATACTTCAGTGGATTATCCCAGATCAATATATTAATCTAACCCATGCTTTTTTTAAAAAATTTTTTTGAATGTTTATTTATTTTTGTAGGAGAGAGAGTGTGTGAGCAGGGGAGGAGAAGAGAGAAAGGGAGACACAGAATCCAAAGCAGGCTCCAGGCTCTGAGCTGTCAGCACAGAGCCTGACATGGGGCTCAAACTCACAAACCGTGAGATCATGACCTGAGCCAAAGTGGGACGCCTAACCCACTGAGCCACCCAGGAGCCCCTAGCCCATGCTATTTTTGATTCAGGTTTGCATGGTTTATCGTTGTATATACTTTTACTTTCAACCTACCTATGTCATTGTGTTTCAGGTGAGTTTCTTATGGACCGCATATACTCACTTCGTGTTTTTTAATCCACTCTGCCAAGCTCTGTCTTTTAATTTGGTGTGTTGGGGCCATTTTCATTTGAGGTAATCATGCTAGTTTCCTAGGTCTGCTGTAACAAAGTAACATAAGCTGGGTAGCTTAAAACAGCAGAAAATTGGGACACCTGGGTGGCTCAGTCAGTTCAGTATCTGACTTTGGCTCAGGTCATGATCTCACTGGTTGTGGGTTCAAACCCCGTGATGAGCTCTGTGCTAACAGCTTGGAGCCTGGAGCTGCTTCTCATTCTTTGTCTCCGTCTCTCTCTGCCCCTCCCCCATTCATGCTCGCGCGCGCACTCTCTCTCTCTCTCTCAAAAATAAATAAACATTAAAAATTTTTTTAAAAACCAGAAAATTAATCTCACAGTTCTGGAGGCTAGAAGTCTGAAATGAAGGTGTCTGCAGGGCCATGTTCCTTCAAAACTCTAAGGGAGGATCCTTCGTTACCTCTTCCTCTTTCATGCATTTCTTGACTCGCAGCAGACATGACTCCAATTTCTGTCTCTGTCTTCACATGGCCCTCTTCCCTCTCTGTGTTTCATGTGTCATGTGAAGACATGGTGTTCTCCTTTCTCTGTGTGTCTATGCCCATGTTCTCCTTTCCTTATAAAGACGCCAGTCATACATACGGTATTAGGATCCAGCCTAATGACATCATCTTCACCTAATTACATCCGTGAAGACATTTGTGTCTCCCCCCCAAATTCATATTTTGAAACCTAATTTCTAATGTAATGATATTTGGAGATAGGGCTCTTGGGAGCCGATGAATTCATGAGGGTGGAGTCCTCATGAATGGGGATTAATGCCCTTTTAAAAAAGACCTCAGAACCCTCCCTTGCCCTTTCTGCCATGTGAGGAGACCACAAGAAGTCCACAGTCTGCAACCCAGAAGAGAATTGTCACCAGAACCTGAGCATGCTGGCACCCTGATCTTGAGCTTCTAGCCTCCAGAACTGTGAAAAATAAATGTCTATTGTTTATAAGCCACCATCTGTATAGTACTTTGTTATAGCAGCCTGAGCTGACAAGGACAACCCAATTTTCACATAAGGTCACATTCACAGGCACGAGGTGTTAGAACTTCAATTCAAACCTATAGTAGTAATTATTATTATTATAATTATTATTATTATAATAGTAATTATTGATATGTGAAGGCTTGAGTCTGCCATTTTATTATTTGTTTCCTGTTTGTTTCCTCTGTTTCTTGTTCTCTTTCTCTTTTTATGTTTCTTTGTGTTTACTTGAACATTCTTTAGGATTCTATCTTCCTTTCTTTCTTTTTTAAAAAATTTTGTAATGTTTATTTATTTTTGAGAGAGAGAGACAAAGCATGAGTAGGGGAGAGGCAGGGAGAGAGAGGGAGACACAGAACCTGAAACAGGCTCCAGGCTCTGAGCTGTCAGTACAGTCCCCAACTCAGGAACAGAGAGATCATGACCTAGGCCAAAGTCGGACTCTTAACCAACTGAGCCACCCAGGCGCCCCTACCTTAACTTATTTCTAGTATTTTTGAGCACACTGCTCTATGTATCTGTCTTAAGAAGCCCCAGTTGCCTAATGGATAAGGCATTGGCCTCCTATATAAGTTGTCTTAGTTGTCGATCCAGGTATTACAATATAAATATGTAATTTATTACAGTCTACTGGTATTGGTGTTTTATCACTTCAAGTGAAGTGTAGAGGCCTTACTTCCATTTAGATTCCTTTGCTTTCCCCACTTAAAATATATATATAATTGTTTTGGGGCGGCTGGGTGGCTCAGTAGGTTAAGCATTGGAATTCAGCTCAGGTCATGATCTCACAGTTCATGGGTTTGAGCCCCGCATTGGGCTCTGCGCTGATCGCTCAGAGCCTGGAGCCTGCTTTAGATTATGTGTCTCCCTCTCTCCGCCCTTCCTCTGCCCTTGCTCTCTCCCTCAAAAATAAATAAAACAAATTTTAAACGTATATAATTGTCTTAAGTATTTCTTTTACATGTATTGAGCCACCACATCAGATGGTGTTATAATTTTTGCTTTACCTATCAAATATGATTTAAGAAATTCATGAAGAGGATAATATACCCCTATTTTTGCACGTTCTGATGTTCTTTCCTTTCCAAAGTTCCAGGCCTTCTTCTTTTATCATTTCTTCTCTGTTTATAGAATTTTCTTTAGCCATTCTTTAAGGGCAGATTTGCTAGCAACAAATTCTCTCAGTTTTCCTTTATCAGATGGATAGTTTTACCCAATTATAGGATTTATTATTGACCAGTTCTTTTCTTTTTGCTACTCTTTATTTTCTAGAACAGTTTTAGATTTACAGAAAAATTGAGAAGATAGTACAGAGAGTTCCCATGTACCCCATACTCAATTTCCCCTATTGTTAACATTTTACATTAGTATGGCACAGTTGTTATAATTTGCAAAGGAATATTAATACCTTATTATTAAAGTGCATACTTGTTCAGATTTCCTTAGTTTTTACTTAATGCCCGTTATCTATTCCAGGACCATCTAGAACACCACATTACATTTAGTCATCATATGTCCTTAGGCTCCTCTTGGCTGTGACAGTATCTCAGACTTTTCTTACACTTGTTGACCTTGATAGTTTTGAGGAGAACTGGTCTGCTATTTTGTAGAATATCCCTCTGTTGGAATTTGATGCATGATTATACTGGGGTCATGGGTTTGGGGGAAGAAGACCACAGAGTTAAAGTACCATTTTCATCACAACATATTAAGGGTATATGCTGTGCAAATGACTTACCACTTTAAAGAAAAAAAAAAAAAAAGCTCTACACGCGATACGAGGCTTAAACTCACAACCTCAAGACCTAGAATAACATGCTCTATGGACTGAGCCAGCCAGGGGCCCCTGTGATTGACTACTTTCGATGTTCACCTTGAACACTTGTCTGAGGTGGCATTTGTCAGGTTTCTTCACAGTAAAGTTGCTCTTTTACCCTCCCTTTCTATATTGTGCTCTTGTACACCCAAGCTTAAGGAATAGAGAGTTAAGCTCCACCTCCTTGAGAAAAAAGTAGCAACATAACTTATTCAGAATTTTTCATAGGAGATTTGTCTCTTTACTTTGATGTATATATGTATATTTGTTTGTATGCATTTATCCATCTAATCAGCCAATCATATATTCATATCGGTACAGACTCATGGATATTTATTTTATACTTTGGTTTATAATCCAGTACCACATTACTGTGTTGCTCAAATTGTTCTAGTTTTGGCCATTGGGAGCTCTTTTATTTGGCTCCTGATCCCTTGGACATACCCCTATTGTGTGTGTGTGTGTGTGTGTGTGTGTGTGTGTGTGTGTTTCTTTTGAGCTCTTCCTTACTTTCTGCCACGACAAGTTGTTCTAGACTCATACTGTACATTTCCTGCCCTACTCTGACACTTTTCTGCGCTTGAAAAATTTTGTGCAACTTCCTTCTGGCCTGCATGGTTTCAGATGAAAAATCTGCTGTGATTCAAATTAACGTTTTCCAGGGGCACTTGGGTGGCTCAGTCAGTTAAGCGTCCAAATTGAGCTCAGGTCATGATCTCACCATTCATGAGTTTGAGCCCCGCATCATGCTCTGTGCTGACAGCTCAGAGCCTGGAGCTTGCTTTGGATTCTGTGTCTTCCTCTCCCTCTACCTCTCCCCAACTTGTACTCTATCTCTCAAAGATAAATAAACATAAAAAAATTTCAAATTAATGTTTTCCTATAAGTAATGCATCTTTTTTCTTTGGCTTACTTCAATATTTTTTCTTTGTCTTTTGTTTTCAGAAGTTTATTCTATGTCTTAGCATGTATCTCTTTGTAACTCTTTCTTTCTAATAAATGCATGCTATTCCAAATGTGGATATACCACAATTAAAAATATATGCTACATGGGGCACCTGGGTGGCTCAGTCAGTTAAGCATCCAGTTTAGATTTTTAAAGTAAGCTCTATGCCCAATGTGGGGCTTGAACGCTATGAGTTCAACTCTGAAATCACGAATCGCATGCTCTGGGAATGCAAACTGATGCAGCCACTCTGGAAAACAGTATGGAGATTTCTCAAAAAATAAAAATAGAACTACCCTACAACCCAGCAATTGCACTACTAGGTATTTATCCAAGGGATACATGCATGCTGTTTCGAAGCAGCACATGCACCCCAATGTTTATAGCAGTACTATCAACAATAGCCAAAGTATGGAAAGAGCCCAAATGCCCATTGATGGATGAATGGATAAAGAAGATGTGGTATATATATATATACAACGGAGTATTACTCAGCAATCAAAAAGAATGAAATCTTGCCATTTGCAACTACATGGATGGAACTAGAGGGTATTATGCTAAACAAAATTAGAGAAAGACAAATATCATATGATTTCACTCATATGATGAATTTAAGATACAAAACAGATGAACATAAGGGAAGGGAAGCAAAAATAATATAAAAAACGGGGAGGGGGACAAAACATAAGAGACTCAAACATGGAGAACAAACAGAGGGTTACTGGAAGGGTTGTGGGAGGGGGGATGGGATAAATGGGTATGAGGCATTAAGGAATCTACTCCTGAAATCATTGTTGCCGTATATGCTAACTAACTTGGATGTAAATTAAAATAATAATAAAATAAAAACTTCAAAAAATAAAGAAAGAAAGAAAGAAAGAAAGAAAGAAAGAAAGAAGAAAGAAAAGAATCGCATGCTCTACCAACAGAGCTAGCCAGGCACCCCTGTATTTTATATTTTATAAGATATTGCCAGATTACTTTCCTAAAAGGTTATAATGGGTACGGTCATACCTGTACCAGCAGTGTATGAGACTGCCTGTTTTCCTTAATCTCCACCAACACTCAATGTTATTCTCGTTAATGTGCCTGTCCTTGCGAGAAATATTGCATTTATTGCTTTAATTTGCATTTTCCTGATTGTGAGCTAAGGCTGGGCATCTTTTCATATGTTTTTGACAATCTGAATTTCTTCTGTAAGTTGTCTTGTTTAGAATTGAATTCTGAATGCATTGAGTTTGTGACAGCTAGGGGTATCCAGATGACTTGTCTAGGAGGTAACTCAAAATATGAGTCTATTGTTCCAAAGAGAATTGGAGTTGGGAGATATCAAATTGAGAGTTGATGGTTTGTAGGTGATAGTCAAAGTCATCTAAATAGGATCTAAAAGATAGAATCATCCTTGAAAACAGCGTAAAGTGAGAAAAAGAGCTGAATAGAACCTCTGCAAATCCAACAATCAAGCAGCAGATAGAAGAGGACTCAGGAAGAATGTGAGAAGGAAAAGTCACAGAGGAAGAGAAGCAGCAGACAGTGATTCCCAGGGAAGCCAAGGGAGGAGAGAGTTTTCAAAGAGGAACATGTGATCAGTTGGTATCAAAGGCTATAGGGAGGTCCTGGAAAGTTAGGACTGAAAAGTATCCATTAGATTTGGCAATTAGGGCATTATTTGTCACCTTAGTGAGTGTAGTTTCAGTAATATGGTGAGGGCAGAAACCCGATTGCAGGGGGTCAAGAAGAGACTAGGAGGTGAGGAAGTGTAGGTATAGTGAAAAAATGGATGATCCTTTAAAGAAGTTTGGACTTAAAGGAAAGAAGAAAGGGCAATAGTTAGAGGGATTTTGAGGTTTAGAGAGGGCTACA
This sequence comes from Panthera onca, assembly GCF_046562875.1. Lineage (NCBI taxonomy): Eukaryota > Metazoa > Chordata > Mammalia > Carnivora > Felidae > Panthera > Panthera onca. The sequence continues at coordinate 71,772,099 of NC_138357.1, forward strand.
TTTGTTTTAAGAAAGAAGAGACTTGATCATTTAAGCAGAATGAGAGGAGAGGGGAGAGTTTTAGAGAGTTTTTTTTTTAAGTCTAAAGCAGAACTCCTGATTTCCCTTCCAAACTTGCTTCTCCCCCAAGACTTTCCAATCTTAGTAAATGGCATTACTGTCGCTTAGTTGCTCAACCCCCAAACCTGGATATGACCCTTGAGTCCTCCCTTTCTCTCATTCCATTTTCTGAGCAAGTGGGACAGTTCGGAGAGCACCGAATTTCTTTTCTTTCTTTTTTTTCAGTAATTTTTTAGTAATTTTATTTTTAAGTAATTTCTACACCCAACCAGGGGCTCTAGCTTACAACCTTGAGATCAAGAGTCATATGCTCTGCTGACTGAGTCAACCAAGTGCCCCAAGAGAGGACCTCAGTTTTTAAATACCCTAACAATTTCACCTTGCCTACAGAAACCCTGCCAAAGGAGGATGTAGGAACCACGCAGGTCAGGGTCAGAAAGAGGGTGGGCTTGCTTTTTATTTCCTGACCATGTTCAAGGATAATAGTCCATTTTGAGAACAGGGTAAATGCCAGCCTGAACTAGCTAACAGAACTTCTTTTGATTGTTAAGAACAATACATTGGCTTCAGTGCTGTATTTAGAAATAATGATGAGAAGCATTAGCAAAAATGGCACAAACTGGTGATGTAGCTCCTTTTCATAATAGGTATTAATTCTGCTCTTCCTTCCAGTTCTCTGGTAAGGAAGAGAGGATTAGGACCCTGTCTGATAATAATGAAAGGGAAGAACATGGCAGGGAGGGGTGGGGGGACTGTGAAGGAAATGAGCCTTTGTTTGAAAATATACCACGTGTGCCTTCAAACTCACTAGACTTGAATCTTTAACAGCAAGCACTCTGTCTCTACCTTCAACATCTGGCACATAGTGTAGGTGCTCAATAAATGTTTGAATCTAAACCATTAAATTACCTCACTTAATCCCTGCAGTAATTTAGGGGGTCAATAATTTTATTTACACTGTACAGAGTAGGATACAAAGGCTTATGGAATTTCGTAGCTTGCCCAAGTTCAGGCTCACGGGCATGCACACGCGAAAAATCTCGGCAGTGCAGTGCATATGCTTCACTCTAGAGGTGGGTCAGTGGCTTGGGGTAAGGAGCGAGGCTGTGGCATAGAGGGTGGCTCTTTCTCTTCCCTGATCCGCTTTACAGCAGGGTTTTACAGCCTTGCAACTTGCTGTTTGCAGCTAATTCTTTGTAGTCGGGGTGCTGTCCTGTGCTTTGGAAGATGTTTACCGGTACCTCTGGCCTCTCCCCACTAGGTGTCAGTAGCACACCCTTCCCACCCGACTATGTTGTGAAAACCAAAAATGTCTCCAGACGTTGCCAGGGGTTAAAACCACCCCTAGTTGAGGACCAGTGCCTTAGAGGCTCACAGAACAGGGCCAGTGCTGCCCAGGAGCCTCTATATACTGAAAGAGGGACTCTTACCCAGCCTTTTCTCCCTACAAAGTCAGTCAGAGGGAATTCGATGTGCGCACTAGTTGACCTCGACCAATTCTAAATCCTAGCATTTTTCCTGTGCCCTTTACACTCCTCCCTTTCGGACATAGATTTCTGTTTGTCCCTTCCTTGGGATACCCCACCTCCATCCCTGCCCCTGCTCTTTCTCCCATATAAGGCCAGAGTTGTGTTTTGTATGAGAAGAGCACCCCATGAGCACTAGACTAGCAGTCACTCAGAGTGTGTTTGAATATTCTGGTGTAATCCAGGCCCTTTCTGCTACCAAACTTTTCTCTAAGCCCGGAGGCTGTTTGGCTCTCTCCCTCATGGTCTCCTTTGTCATACGGAGATGCCAGTCATATTTGTGAGATTCCATCCATTGTTAGGAAAAAAGTGGTGGAGTCAGATCTATCTGAATCCAAGGCCCAGCCTCTTTCCTTTACCCCAGTGTTTTTCAAACTTTAGCATGGATCAGAATCTTTTGGAGGTCAGGTTGCCAGATTTAGGAAAAAATAAAACAAAAAACAAACCAACACAATGCCCAGTTAAATTTGAAGTTGAATATAAGTACGTCCCAAATATTGCAAATATTTATACTAAAAAGTTATTGGTTGCTTATCTGAAATTCAGCTTTAACTGGACTATCTTGTATTTTATCTGGCAACCTTGCCTAGAGGGCTTATTAAAACACAGATTGCTGGGCCCTACCCCCCAGAGATTCTGATTTCAGCAGCTGTAGATGGGGCCTGAGAATTTGCATATGCTGGTAGAGGGAAGATGCTTTGGAGACCCCTTGGCAAATAGGTTAAGTGGTGCAAGTTAAGAGCGTTGCCTCTGTGAAGCTTTCCCCCACACCATCAGAGCAGAAGAGAAGAAAATAGCTAAAATGTAAAGCAGAGTTCTACTTTTTTTTTTAAGTACTGAACCACCTGATCAGAAATCTATGTGTGAGAGGGTATATGAATTTGTATTGGTAACAATAACCCTGTAACTATTCAGAACTATGGATTTTAAGCAATAATACAAAAGCAGTCTAAAATTCAGTTTAGGAAACTCTTCTTCTTACCATTTATCAAAGCCTAGTGTTAGTCCTTGCTTCATTTTGATTAAGTTGATGAGAATGACTCATTTTATAAAATGGTTCTTGACAACTGTGCTATTATCACAGTTCTTTCAAACATTTTTTTTCTGAAGTTTATTTATTTATTTTGAGAAAGAAAGAGAGAAAGAGGGAGAACACGAACAGGGGAGGGGCAGAGAAAGAGGGAGAGAGAATCCCAAGCAGCCTCCAGCCATCAGCACAGAGCCAGCCCAATGTGGGACTTGAACTCATGAACCATGAGGTTATGACCTGAGCTGAAATCAAGAGCAAGAGTCGGACACTTAGCCGACTGAGCCACCCAGGCGCCCCCAAATGTTTTTTCTGTAATCACTGTTTTTACTAATTACAAAAGTAATACATGCTCATTAAATTTTAAACAACCTAAAAAGTTGCAAGTTTGAAAGAAGAATTCTCTATAATCCAATTCCCAAGAGATCAACTCTGTTAGCAGTTTGCTATAACATTTGTAGAGGCCCTTTTCACAGTGCTAAATATGTATAGTTTTATTTCTTTTTTAACAAAAATGGAATCATTGTGACCTCATAGATTTCAACATTTGACATTTCGTACTCATCTTAGACATTTCCTGCCCCAGAACTAGAATCAGCCACTTTTCAGAAAAGCCCTGGTTTAAGTGAGACGTGGTATTTCAAGGCCACAATCTGGATGCTAGCAGTGCTCAAAGCTACAGGGCTGACCCTTGTTTCCAAGCCTTTTAAGACAAATGCCTCCTGAGTTCACTAAGACACTTCAATTCAAATTCAGACCTACAGGGTTTTCCTTAACTTTCATCTTATATCTGAATCTCCTTTCTTTCATGAAAGAAAAGAAGATCTTCCCAAAGATATAGGGGAGAATAGAATTAGAATATCCCATAATTACTCCTTCGCTTTATCCCACTAACATACATAACTGTCCCAGAATAATAGTATTAATAATAGCACCACCAATGTGATTATAAAAACTATTTTATTTTTTTAATAAATTTTTTCATGTTTATTTATTTATTTTGAGAGAGAGACAGCATGAGCGGAGGAGGGACAGAGAAAGACATCCATTCCAAAGCAGGCTTCAGGCTCTGAGCTGTCAGCACAGAGTCTGACTCAGGGCTGAAACCCACGAACTGTGAGATCATGACCAGAGCTGGTCAGAGTTCATGACCTGAGCCACAGTTGGACACTCAACTGACTGAGCCACCCAAGCACGCCTACGAAAACTATTTTTAAATGTCTTTTGGGGCGCCTGGGTGGTTCAGTCGGTTGAGTGTCCGACTTTGGCTCAGGTCATGATCTCACAGCTCTCATGGGTTTGAGCCCCACATCGGGCTCTGTGCTGACAGCTCAGAGCCTGGAGCCTGCTTCGGATTCTGTGTCCCCCCTCTCTCTGCTCTTCCCCTGCTTGCACTCTGTCTCTTTCTCTCTGTCAAAAATACAAAAACGTTAAAAAAATTTTAAGTGTTTTTTGCATATTCTCTCTCCATTTTCCCCCTTTTGTGTCAATTACATACTATACTATTAATTAGAACTTTCACTGAATATTAGTTCTACGTGTGTGTTGTATTTATTTTAGTGCTCACTACAAGTACCTATGTCAATGTCTTTCTAGTTATTTTGGGTTTCTGAAGTTTATGCTCTAGTACATACCTCAGGAAGGGTTCAAGAGAACAGTCTTTCCTGAGTGTTTGCACGTTGATATTAGTTTGTAGCCTCTATTTTAGAGAGTCAGTGTATTAGTTTGCTAGGGCTGTCATAACAAAATACCACAGACTGGGTGAATTAAACAACAGAAATTCATTTTCTCAGTTCTGGAGACTAGAAGTCCAAAATCAAAGTGTTGGCAGGTTTGATCTGTTCTGAGGCCTCTCTCCTTGACTTGCGGATGGCTACCTGCACATGGTCTTTTCTGTGTGCCTGCATATCCCTGGTATCTCTCTGTGTGTCCCATTTTCCTCTTATATGGACACCTGTCATATTGGATTACAACCCACCTTAATGGCCTCATTTTAACTTCATTACCCTTTAAAGGCCCTGTCCCCAAGTATGGTCACATTCTGAGATACTGGGAGATAGGGCTTCAACACATGGATTTTGAAGGGACACAGTTCAACCCACATCAGTCAGTTTGGCTGGATATAAAATCTTTGGTTCACATATTCTTTCTTTGTGTATCTTGAATACATAACTTTATTTTCTTCTGGCGTAAACCAGTGCTGTCAATATACCTGATGACTGGCTGGTTTTCTCTTTTTTGTTTAAATTTTGATAGAGTGCACAAGTAGGGAAGGGGCAGAGAGAGAGAGAGAGAGAGAGAGCATCCCAAACAGGCTCCACACTGTCAGCATGGAGCCCTATGTGGGGCTCAGACTCACAAACCTTGAGATCATAACCCGAGCCGAATTCAAGAGTATACCGACTTAGGCACCCATTCGCCCCTGGCTGATTTTCTTACCCTTATTTTTTTTGTTTTGTTTTGTTGCCTGGATCTGTAAGATTTTTTTCTTTAAAGTGCAGTAATTTTCCTATGATATGGTCATTTTTTTTAAATTTTTTAATATTTTATTTATTTTTGTAAAATTTCTTTTAACATTTATTTATTTTTGAGAGACAGAGAGACACAGAGCACAAGTGGGGGAGGGGCAGAGAGATAGAAGGAGACACAGAATCTGAAGTAGGCTTCAGGTTCTGAGCTGTCAGCACAGAGCCTGATGCGGGGCTCGAACTCACAGACCTCGAGATCATGACCTGAGCTGAAGTTGGATGCTTAACCGACTGAGCCACCCAGGCGCCCCGTGAATATTTTATTTTTAAGTAATTTATTTTTAAGTAATTTCGATACCCAACATAGGGCTCAAATTTATATCCCCAAGATCAAGTTCTACCAACTGAACCAGCCAGCACCCCAAGAACACTTTTGTATAGTCTTTATTATTCATTATGTTCTCCTGATTTGATTTTCTTCTATGTATGTTGGATTTTCTTTAACTATCTTCTAAATTTATCACTTTTCCTCAAATCCTTTTTACATCTTTCTTTTTTTCTTTCTGGTTTAAAAAGTTTTCTCTTTTCTTTTTCTGCTTCTCTTGGGGCACTGTGTGTCGAGTTTATTTGCTCTTGTGTTCCTCTGGTTTAAAATCCACTTCTGATATATTCTCTTATTTCCAACTCTTTCCTTAGTTCTATTGCCTAACTTTTGATTTTTTCTAATTTTGATTCATGTTGTTCTTTTATATCTTGCATCTTTTCCTTAATGTCTTTTTAGTTGTTTTAAAATAGTAGTTTCCATGATGGGTATTGAGGAGGGCACCTTTTAGGATGAGCACTGGGTGTTGTATGGAAACCAATTTGACAATAAACTTCATATATTGAAAAAAAATAGTAGTTTCCATGTTTTGTAGTGTAATATTTCTGCCATGCTTTCATTGTCAAGGGGTGTCATTATCCTTACTCCCCTTTTTATTATAAATATAACCTTTATCTTTTTCTGTCACTAATTTTTACGGAAAAAAAATTTAATTTTAGGAGGGCGAATTTATTTATTTATTTACTTTTTTTCATATATGAAATTTATTGCCAAATTGGTTTCCATACAACACCCAGTGCTCATCCCAAAAGGTGCCCTCCTCAATACCCATCACCTACCCTCCCCTAGGAGGGCGAATTTAAAGTAGATTCTTTAACTTCATGGCTTTCGAGCTCCCTCTTCTGTTGCTTTTGTGTAATATTTTAAAAAATGATATCCTGGTGCTGCTCCCCTCCCCTACTTTCATGAGGCCTTTTCTTGCTGCACTTACCAGTTTACATTCTATTCCCAGCAGCCTTTCCTCAATGTGGAGCTTTGTTCTGGAATGGAGCATTAGCTGGTTAGTGTTGAGAGTTCATGGGACTCACACTGCTCCAGGGCCAGATTATTCTGGCCTCTTTAGGTTTTACTACTGCCCTGCTTTTGGAATATGCAAAAACTTCTCCCACTTTCAACTGCTGTCCTCAAATTGGCCCTCTAAACTTTCCATCAAATGGGGCACCTGGGTGGCTCAGTCGGTTAAGCATCCAACTTCAGCTCAGGTCATGATCTCACAGTTTGTGAGTTTGAGCTCTGTGTGTTGGGCTCTGTGCTGACAGCTCAGAGCCTGGAGCCTGCTTCAGAGTCTGTGTGTGTCTCTCTCTCTCTCTGCCCTTCCCCCATTCACGTTCTGTCTTTCTGTATCAAAAATAAAAACGTTAAAAAAATTTAACTTTCCAACAAGTAACTTTGGCTATTGGGGGTTTCTCTGGCATGCCAAATGCCTACTGCTTCCTTCTGTACAATTGCTGATTCCATACATGTCTTGTAGCTGTGGTAATTTGTCCCCCTGCCTCATATTTTAGGGTTCATGAAGATATCTTGTTACCTAGTTTTGTTGCAGATACAAACTACTGGTTTTTAGTTTTGCTATCCTATTTTCTCTGTTATTACAGGACTTGGGGGAATTAAAAAGCTATGTCACCTTACCACCTTTCAAGAATCATCCTGTCCGTTGAGTTTTAGCAGCAGTTATTATATTTCTCATATTTATAAGTTTTTAAAGCAATTTAACCAACTTTTTGAAGTACTATTTACATATACAAAAATGTACCTATTTTAAACATACAGTTTGATGAGTTTTGACAAGGAAATACACCTGGGTGGCCACCACCAACATCAATAGAGAACATTTCTATTATTCCAGAAAGTTCCCTTGTGCCCTTTCCCAGTCTCCCCACCACCCCTACCGCTGTGGCACCAGGCAACCCATTCATCTGCTTCCTGTTACTATAGATTTGCTTTTTGTAGAATGTCATATGAATGGAATCAAACAATATATACTTTTTGTGTCTGAATTCTTTTGTTTAGCATGTTTTTCAGATTCATTCATATTATTGCCTGTATCAATAGTCCCTTAAAAATTTTTTTTAATGTTTATATATTTCTGAGAGAGAGAAAGAGCACGAGCAGGGGAGGGGCAGAGAGAGAGAGGGAGACAAAGAATCCCAAGCAGGCTCCAGGCTCTGAGCTGTCAGCACAGAGCCCACCAGGGGGCTTGAACACACAAATCGCAAGATCATGACCTGAGCCAAAGTTGGACACTTAACTGAGTCACCCAGGCGCCCCTCAATAGCCCCTTTTTAAAGCTGAGTATATTCCTTTGCGTGGATTATGCCCCCATTTATTCATTTATTCTCCTGTTGATGGGCATTTGGATCATTTTAAATGTTTGATTATGAATAAAGCCACTATGAATATTCTTTAATGTGTTTTCTGATAGATACATGCACTAATTTTTGTTGAATGTCTACCCAAAAGTGGAATTGCTGAGTCATAGAGTAGATGCATGTTTAGCTTTATTAGATATTGCCAAATAGTTTTCTAAAGTGGTTGTACCAATTTACATTGCCATTAGTAATTATCAGAGTTCAGATTGCTCCACATCTTTGTCAAAAGTTGGTATTTAAAAAATGTTTTTAATGTTTATTTATTCTTGAGACAGAGAGAGAGAGAGAGAGAGAGAGAGAGAGAGAGAGAGCATGAGCAGGGGAGGGGCAGAGAGAGGGAGACACAGAACCCAAATCAGGCTCCAGGCTCAGAGGTACACTTGGGGCTCGAACCCACAAACTGCGAGATCATGACCTGAGCCGAAGTCAAATGCTTAACCAACTGAGCCAGCTAAGTGCCCCTAAAATTTTTTTTAAGTTTATTTATTTTGAGAGCAAGCATGAGAGCAAGCATGAGAGGGGCATTATTCTGTGAGGGGCAGAGAGAGAGGGAGAGAGAGAGAATCCCAAGCAGGCTCCACACTGTCAGCCCAGAGCCCCATGGGGGCTTGAGCTCACAAACAATGAGATTATGACCTGAACCAAAATCAAGAGTCAGATGCTTAACTGACTGAGCCACCCAGGCGCCCCCAAAATTGGTATTTTCAATATTTTTTAAGTTTTTTTAAAATTTTAATTCCAGTATAGTTAACATACAGTGTCATATTAGTTTCAGGTGTACAAATATAGTGATTCAACGTCAACATACTTTTTAAATAACCTTTCTCACAAAAGTAAAGTAAAATAACCTTTCTCACAAAAGTAAAGTAAAATAACCTTTCTGGTGAGAGAGAAGTGTGTTTTACTAATTTTTGACAGCTGCTCATTTTCCTTAGAACATTATACATGATCTTTTTTTTTTTGAGTCCTAATGTTCCAAAAAGGAGTTTTATTTTTTTAAAAATATATGAAATTTATTGTCAAATTGGTTTCCATACAACACCCAGTACTCATCCCAAAAGATGCACTCTTCAATACCCATCACCTACCCTCCCCTCCCTCCCACCCTCCATCAGCCCTCAGTTTGTTCTCAGTTTTTAAAAGTCTCTTATGCTTTGGCTCTCTCCCACTCTAACCTCTTTTTTTTTCCTTCCCCTCCCCCATGGGTTTCTGTTAAGTTTCTCAGGATCCACCTAAGAGTGAAAACATATGGTATCTGTCTTTCTCTGTATGGCTTATTTCACTTAGCATAACACTCTCCAGTTCCATCCATGTTGCTACAAAGGGCCATATTTCATTCTTTCTCATTGCCATGTAGTACTCCATTGTGTATATAAACCACAATTTCTTGGGGCACCTGGGTGGCTCAGTCAGTTGAGCGGCCGACTTCAGCTCAGGTCATGATCTCGCGGTCTGTGAGTTCGAGCCCCACGTCCGGCTCTGTGCTGACAACTCAGACCCTAGAGCCTGTTCCAGATTCTGTGTCTCCCTCTCTCTGACCCTCCCCCGTTCATGCTCTGTCTCTCTCTGTGTCAAAAATAAATAAACATTAAAAAAAAATTAAACCACAATTTCTTTATCCATTCATCAGTTGATGGACATTTAGGCTCTTTCCATAATTTGGCTATTGTTGAGAGTGCTGCTATAAACATTGGGGTACAAATGCCCCTATGCATCAGTACTCCTGTATCATGATCATTTTTTTTTGAGGCCACAGGTGAAAGGGCATTCTTTCAGAAAGGGTTTGTGTTTGCTTCTGCTAGGCACTTACAATGGTCTGGGACCATGTAAACTAAATGAAGTTTTTTGAACCACGAGCTCATATGTATTTGAGCTGTAAACTTCTGCAAGGGCCATCTTATTGTTCAATTTCTCAAGTACCTGATTCTCTCTTCTGCTCTGTTCAGAGCAAAAGCAACCTTTCCTTCAGTCCCCTGGAACTGCGGGAGTGTGGTTTGGTGAGGTTACTTTCTAGTTTGCCCTTACTTAAGGTTGCAGTCCTTTCAAGATTGAGCTAAAACCAAAGGGTACAGAAAGAGGGCCTTTTAAAAAGACTCCCTACGTTGCATGGACCTAGGAGTCCATGAATATTTTAGCTGAAGTTTACCAGGTTTGTCCAGGGCAAAGGCAGCTTCAGTGTACCATATCTTTATGGATTCTCTTTTATTTTATCTTAATAATGCCTTACTTACCAGTTCTTTGATGCTTTGAATAAGGTGCTCTGTGTTTCATCCAGTCTCTTAAGTGTTTTTTTGTGGGAGAGGTGGTTCAGATACCTAGCCTACCATATAACCAGGAATGGAAATCTTGCCTCATATTTCTGTAACTCTTTTCTTGCATAGTTTGTTGTTGTTGTTGTTGGAGTTTCTAATTGCTTTTTATATTTTCTTTTTGAGGAAAGAGATATGATTCCTTCATATCATTAGCATTTTCTAGCTTTTTAATCTATCACTTGGAATAGTCTTCTTGAAGACATTCTTTTTGTAGCACCCTAAATTCTTATTCTAACTTGGAATGATTGCTTTCCAGGCCTACTTCACAGTTGTTATCTTGGAGTTTTTTGGTCACTGGATTTATAAGTTAAGTCTACTATTTCTTGTCTTTTTCTTTTTGGGATTTACCCTAGTTTTATTGGAATACATCTTCAAGTAACATACAAAGAAAGGGTATATATGGAGATATTCTTTTGAGTCCTTACATCTCTGAAAATATCTTTTTGTATCCCTACTTGATTGGTGATTTGGCTAGATTTTAATTTCCAGGTTCAGAATTGTAAAGTGTTATTCTAGCATTTAGTGTTGCTAATGAGAAATCTGATTTTGGGGTGCCTGGCTGGCTCAGTCAGTGGAGAATGCAACTCTTGATTTCAGAGTTGTGAGTTCAAGCCCCACGTTAAGAGTAGGGTTTATTAAAAAAAAAAAAAGAAATCTTGGGGTGCCTAGGTGTCTCAGTCGGTTAAGTGTCCAACTCTAGATTTCGGTTCAGGTCATGATCTTGCAGTTCATGAGTTTGAGCCTCATACCCAGCTCCACACTGCCAGTGTGGAGCCTGCTTGGGATTCTCTCTCTCTCTCTCTCTCTCTCTCTCTCTCTCTCTCTCTCTCTCTCCCTCTGCCCCTCCCCAGCTTACTGTCTCTCTACCTTTCAAAGTAAATAAATAAAATTTAAAAAAAAGATTTTTTTTTTTATGGGTAACCTATCTTTTTTCTGGAAGCACTTAACAGTTTTCTCTTTTTCTAATATTGCAAAACAGTATAGTGTCTATATTGTTATATTGGGTCTTTTCTCCCCTTTGGTCTTAGTAGGCCCTTAAAATCTTCTCTTTGCATTATCTGTTTCCTCTAGGGTTAATTCTGCTTGTTTATCTTAGCCTTTATTTTCATAATGCTGTTTTTGTTTTTTTTTTAAGTTCTTTTTTTTTCATAATCTTTACATCTAGTGTGGAGCTCGAACTCACAACCCCAAGATCAAGATTTGCATACTCTTCTGACTGAAACAGCCAGGCACCCTTTCAATGCTGTCTTTTCACATTTCTTTTTTTTTTTAATTAAATTGTTTTTTTAGTTTTTAATGTTTATTTTTTAGAGAGAGAGAAAGAGAGCATGAGTGGGAGAGGGCAGAGACAGAGGGGCAGAGAATCTGAAGTGGGCTCTATGCTGACAGCAGAGAGCCCACTGTGGGGCTCAAACTAATGAACTGTGAGATCATGACCTGAGCCAGAGTTGGATGCTTAAACGACTGAGCCATGCAGGTGCCCCTCTTCACATTTCTTATGGTGTTTTTATAAATGAAAGAATAGGTAATTGATATAGGTTCCGCTATTTCATGTATGTAGATCCACTTTCTCACTAGATTCCTCCTCTGAATAGGGGATTGGACTATATACATCAGTATAACTGGTCAGGGCTTATGACTAGCAGCCTTCTCTTTAGACTTGGATTTGGAAGCTGCCTTTAGGCTAGGGTCCCCAAATTCCAGATTGAGAAGAATTTTTACTTGGGGCACCTGGCTGACTCAGTTGGTAGAGCATACAACTCTTGATCATGAGGTTGTGTTTGAGCCCTATGTTGGGTGTAGAATTTAGTTAAAAAATCGATAATTATTTTTTAACAAAAATAAGAGTTTTAAAACTTGCTCTGGGGCACCAATACCTATACTACCCTTCACTTTTCTCCAGGTGTTTACTCTGTTTCTACTGAGTTTCTTTTTCTTTCTCTCTTGCTTTCTTTCTTTCCTTTCTTTTCTTTTTCTTCTCGTCCCTTTTCTTTTCTTTCTTTTTTTAATTTTTTTAATGTTTATTTATTTTTGAGAGAGAGAGAGAGACAGAGCATGAGCAGGGAAGGGGCAGAGAGAGAGAGATGGAGACACAGAATCTGAAGCAGGCTCCAGGCTCTGGGCTGTCAGCACAGAGCCGGGCGCAAGGCTTGAACTATCAGCGAGATCATGACCAGAGCCGAAATCAGACACTCAACCAACTGAGCCACCTAGGTGCCCCTCTTTCCTTCCTTCCTTCCTTCCTTCCTCTTTTGTTAATTAGTAAAGATTGGGTTAACTATACTGAGTATGGGTATGATGGGTGGAGGGATCATGGGGAGCCAATGGGGGCATTTGATTCATAGACAGGCTTTCAATTCACTCCCTAGCTTTCAGACTCCCTTATTTTGACCTTGAATACTTGCCAGCTCTGAAATGGGAGCCTTCCTGGGATTCTGCCAGATACATTGGCTTGTTCCATTCTGTTTCATCAGTTGACACATTTCCAATCTTCAGAAATTTGTTAAGCCCATTTTTTTCACTATTAAGGGCTTATTCCTTTATTACCATTTTAATGGGATGTCAAAATGGAGGGAGATAAGCATATATCTTTAGTCGGACATCTTCAATTAGAGCTCTCTTATCTTTATAATGGCTTCATGGTAAACCTTTGTGTGGATGTAATATAGTTTATTAAATGCCCAGTGGGTCGACATTTGGGTTCTTTCCAGTTTTTCACTCTTCAAACAATTCTGCAGTGAATATCTTTTGTATGTACATCTTTGGGCACCTGTGCAAGTATTTCTATAGGATAAACTCATAGAAGTAAAATTGATAGATATTGCCAAATTGCACTCTTAAAACATTGACCCACTCCATGCTCCAGTTAGCAGTGCATGAGTATCTCCTTCCCCACATCTTCACAACACTATCATTAATCATTTCCATCTTTGCCAGTCATGTGAGCAGAAGTCTGCTCTCTCATTGTTTCAATTTGTATTTCTTAAATATGAGTAAGGTTGAGTATTTTTTTCATATGTAATTTCTTCTGTGAATTGCCTGTTGGTGTCCTTTGCCCATATTGTTTCTTTTTCCAATTGATTTGTAGGAGTTTTTATTATGAATCACAATTCTGACTCTGGGTTTATGTCATTTATATGTTTGGAATAAGCAGAGTAAAACAAAAATTAAGGAAACTTTTTTACCACAGGATTTTTTTAGTTTATTTATTTTTAAAGTTTATTTATTTATTTTGAGGAAGAGAGAAAATGCACATGCACACAGGTGCATGGGGGTGGGGGGCAGAAAGAGAAGGAGAGAGAGAATCCCAAGCAGGCTCCATGCTGTCAGCACAGAGCTGGATGTGGCTCTCAAACTCATGAACCATGAGATCATGACCTGAGCCGAAACCAAGGGTTGGATGCTTAACCAACTAAGCCAGCCAGGCACCCCTTACCACAGGATTTTTAAAAGCCTTTAATGTGATAATGTCCATTGTGAAGACATGAATTCAGTATACAACATTTCTGAAACTAATCTGGCCACAGAACTATTTTTTCCTGGAGTATCTTTAGGAACTAGTTTTAAGGGACCAGTTTGGGAATTGCTGTCTCATTTAGTAATTAAACTTAATTGAAAGTGAAGACTGTGTCTGTCTTATTCACCTTTGTATATCCAGCCTCCAGTACCTGGCATGTAGTAAACTTTAAATATTTGTTGAATAAATGAGTGAATATATCTGTTAATGGCCCATAAATGAGCTTTTCTTTTTTTTTTTTTTGCATCTACTATATGGTATACTGATAGGTACATTCAAGATGTACCCTTGTTGGGCTTCTGCGTGGCTCAGTTGGTTAAACAGATGACTCTTGATTTCAGCTCAGGTCATGATCTCACAGTTGTGAGATCTAGCCCCATCAGGGCATGGAGCTTGCTTAGGATTCTCTCTCCCTCTTCCTCTGCCCCTCCCCTGCTCTTTCTTTCTCTCTCAAAAAAAAAAAAAAGTACCCTTGTTTCATTCATCACTAAAAAAGAACAAGACACTACCAATTAAATTATAATATAATTGGAATTTATATTTTATAATTATTTAGAGTGTTCTTTAAGACTTATTTTAGAAATGGGGGCTCCTGGGTGGCTCATTCGGTTGAGTGTCCGACTTCGGCTCAGGTCACGATCTCACAGCTTGTGAGTTCAAGCCCTGCCGTCGGGCTCTGTGCTGACAGCTCAGAGCCTGGAGCTTGCTTTGGATTCTGTGTCTCCTTCTCTCTCTGCCCCTAACCCACTCATATTTTGTCTCTGTCTCTCTCAAAAATAAATAAACATTAAAAAAAATGTTTGAAGACTTATTTTAGAAATGGATTTTTATCATATATCATTCTTGTGCATACATTACAAGAACACTGAAATGAAATAAATTGGTTAAGGAATTCCTAAAACATCTTCACATTTGGAATTTGACTCTTCTGAATTACTTTTTGGCTCAGGCAGCATGTTCTGGATTTTCCACATAATGTTATTCTCCCTGTCATTAAGAACATTGGTGATGTAGTGTTTATGGGGGGAAAAGTGTTCTATTGTTGTCCAGGGTTTTCTTCAAAGTTGCTGACAGCCATTCAGCATTTTTTTTAAAGTAATCTCTATACCCAACGTGGGGCTCGAACTCACAACCCTGATATCAAGAGTGGCATGGTCTCCCAACTGAACCAGCCAGGTGCCATTCTGAAAATTTTGATGCTGGTGTTTTATCTTACCAGAAGGTGTCAGACAATGGCAGCTATATTACAACTGTTGCCTGGCCAACAGCAGTTGTGAGATTCCATTAATTAGAAGATGCATCTCCATTTCCAAAATTTTAAAAACATTAAGAAATGTGTATCTCTGAATTGATGAAATACGCTATTAGATATTATCACTGTGCCCTTCTTGAATTCTGCATTTCTCTTTAGCTCAGTGTATTTTTTCCTCTTTTCCCTCATAGCCCTGCTTTTCTTCCTCTTTTTTGTAATATTTATTTATTTTTGGGAGAGAGAGAGAAAGAGAGCAGGGAAGGGGCAGAGAAAGATGGAGACAGAATCTCAAGCAGGCTCCAGGCCCTGAGCTGTCAGCACAGAGCCCTACGCAGGGCTCAGAACTCACAAAGCAGGAGATCATGACCTGAACCAGTCGGATGTTCAAACGACTGAGCCACCCAGGCACCTCAGCCCTGCTTTTCAAAAGCATAGTCATATTTACTGTCTTCCTTTCCTCCCTTTTTGTTCCCTCCTTAATCCACTGCTTTCTAACCCCCATCATTTCAGTAGTGGGTTGTTTGCAGTCCTTATACAGATCCATTCACCAACCAGTGACTGTGTAGTCTATTTGGAATGATGAGGAGCAAGTCAGAGAATTTCAGAGCTAGAAGCCCTCCTAATTCTGCCCTCTTTCGTATGGCAAACCATCAAATATTTGACTACTGTCTATGGCTCCCTTCTCACCTGCCCATTCTTCGATTCACTTTATTTAAGTTTAAATAGCTCTAGCTTCTCCAGCAAGTCCTCATGTGACAGTGTTTCCAGAAAACTTACCATCTTAATTTCCTTGTCCCAAACTTACACTGCAGCTGGCAGTGGCCTTCCTGAGATGTGGAGCCCTGGGTGCAGTGCATGATGCTGCCAGTGAAGACATAGTGGAGCCACAATGACCGTTACTAGGCAGCTTTTGCTCCCATTCCCCATAGCTGCTTTAAATCTCTCACCTCTCTTCTCAGGTTGCCTGCTCCATCCCCATTCCCTGTGTTTCTTTTTTTAGCATTTATTTATTTTTGAGAGAACTCATGAGCCATGAGATCATGACCTGAGCTGAAGTCCGAAGGACTAACCGACTGAGCCACCCAGGTGCCCCTTTTTTTTTCTTTTTTAAAGTTTATTTTTGAGAGAGAGAGAGAGAGCACGAGCATGAGCAGGGAAGGGGCAGAGAGAGAGAGAGAGAGAGAGAGACAGAACTCTAAGCAGGCTCCAGGCTGCGAGCTGTCAGCACAGAGCCTGACACGGGGCTCGAACTCAAAACCCTGAAATCATGACCTGGGCTGAAGTCAGCCGCCTAACGAACTGAGCCACCCAGGCACCCCGTTGTTCCCTCTGTTTCTGAAGATGTTCTTGCCTTCCCTTCATAGAGAAAACTGAAGATGAATACCAGCTCCTCTACTTCAAAATTTAGTTATATTTATGCTCAGCATTTCCTGTCTCCCTCCTTCTGTGAAAAGCTAATCGGCTGCCTGTGCAGAGTCCTATATCCTTCCATCTCCCCACAGGGTCCTGGCTAGGTCAGTTATTCTTTTTTTTTTTTTCTTTTTGTTTAGAGTACAAGCAAGGGAGAGGGGCTGAGGGAGAGAGGGGGATGGGTAGAGGGAGAGAGCGGGGTGGGTAGAGGGAGAGGAAGAGAAAGGCAATGAATCTTAAGCAGGTTCCATGCTCAGCATGGAGCCCAACACAGGGCTCCATCCCACAACCCTGGGATCATGACCAGAGCTGAAATCAGAGTCAGGATGCTCAACCTGACTGAGCTACCCAGGCCCCTCCTTCTTTTTCTTATATCTTCAATCTTTCTATCCCCTCTACAGATTCTTGCCCTCAGCTAGTAAACAAGCTTTAGTATGTACTGTCTTTTTTTTAGCATATGTGTGAACTTCCCTCCCCCTCCTTTTTGAGAGACCTGTATGTTCCTCTCCACTTCACCCATTTCACCCAACCCCGCCAACAATCATGGTATATACTATCTTATGATAAAAAAAGTATACTTCATTAATCCTACATCCTAAATTTGCTTTCTTCCTTTTTTCATAGATAAACTTCATTTAAAATTTTGTATTGTTTCCTTTTTGGTTCAAAATTCAAAAGTTATGAAAGGGGAGCACCTGGCTAGTTCAGTTGGTAGAACTTCTGACTCTTGATCACAGGGTTGAGTTCAAGCCCCACATTGAGCATGGAGCCTACCTTTAAAAAAAAGTTATAAAGGGCATACCAGGAAAAATTATGTTCCCCTTCCTATTCCAGCTGGTAATCAGGGTTTTCAGTTTCTTGTTTATCCTTTTGCAGCTCATTCCCAATGCCCCAAAGCATCCATTGTATGCAATAAATGAACTTATTACCCATGCTTCTAGAATGGTGTTAGTTTTTTGCAGTTGAGAGAATTGAGAGAATAGTCACACAAATAATTTCCTATGGGGCTTTATTCTGTGAACCTTGGTTGAGAAAAGTTATAGAGATAAATTGTGCATATATAAGCAATTGTGGATATATATGTAATTTTTCTTCTTTTATGAAAAAGAACTGGTAAAATCTTACGTGCTGCATCTTTATTCACTTAATGTGCATTGGACATCTATCTATCTTCTTTTTTTTCTATCTATAATCTATTAGGGTCAGATAGGTAACTATATTTACATGTATCTCCAAACCTAAAGAGATCCCTCATTTATGTTTCTTAATTTTTTTACATGTTTATTTATTTTTGAGAAAGAGAGACAGAGCATGAGCAGGGGAGGGGTAGAGAGAGGGAGACACAGGATCTGAAGCAGCCTCCAGGCTCTGAGCTGGCATCACAGAGACCGACGAAGGGCTCGAACTCAAGAACCCTGAGATCATGACCTGCCGAAGTCAGACGCCTAACCGACTGAGGCACCCAGGCGCCCCAAGAGCTCCCTCATTTAAAAAACTCACCTCTGTCTTGTTATGCCCAGAATTCATGATCCCCAAAGACCACCAGGGAGCCGAGTCCAATGCAAAAGCAAAGAGCCTTTATTCGAGCTAGCTCGAGCTCAATCGCCTACCTGCACCGACGCAGCGGTGAGATGCCAGGGAGAGAGAGCGAGTTTCAAAAGCACAAAGGTTTTATTGGGGTCTAGGGGCAGTTGGTGAGGTAATGGCTGTGGCCTCAGCCGATTGGCTGGGGAAGGGTCGGAGTCCTGTTACGCAGATCGCCGGGAGTGTTTTGATCGGGAAGTTTGAATGGGTGAGCGGGAGGTTACTCAAGGGGAGGAGGCGTGCTCAAGGTGAAGGACACAGAACAAGATGGAGTCGGCCAGCGTAGGCCCGCCCTTTCATGTCTTTTATATTTTTATTTATTTACTTATATGTTTGTTTGTTTAATAGTTTTTAAGTTTATTTACCTTTTATTTTACTAGTTTTTAAATGTTTATTTATTTTTGAGAGAGAGGGAAATAGAGTATGAGCTGCAGAGGAACAGAGAGAGAGAGGGAGACACAGAAGCCAAAGTAGGCTGCAGGCTCTGAACTGTTGTAGCAGGGTTTTCGCACAGAGTCGTGACACTGAGGCTTTTCTTTCCAGGAAGCAACTTTATTCCTACCGGCACAGTTCAGTTGGGTTCCTACCCAAAGAACTGAGCCCCGAATGCCACATGGCTTAGTTTTTTATATATTTTTTACTTCTTTGTCTCCCATATATAGTAACACACAAACATGCAGTCTGATTAAGTGGTCTCATGTTACAAGGTCGTGAGGGATGTTGTCAAGTACTGAATAGCAAGGTTGCCTTGAGGTTTTTTTTTTTTTTTTTTTTTTTTTCCTTAGGGAGAGGACCCTATCACACTGTCAGCAGAGAGCCCGACGCGGGGCTCGAACTCAAAGGCTGCAAGATCATGACCTGAGCCATAGTCAGATGCTCAACTGGCTAAGCCATCCAAGCGCCCCTAAGTTTATTTATCTTGAGAGAGGGAGAGAGCACTGGCGGGGCAGATAGAGGGAAAGAGAGAGAGAAAGAGAGAGAGAATTGTGAGCAGGTTTTTGCTGTCAGTGCAGAGCCTGAAATGGGGCTCCAACCCCCAAACCATGAGACCATGACCTAAACCAAAATCCAGAGTCAGACACTTAACTGACAGAGCCACCCAGGTGCCCCTGTCTTTTCTTTTTTTAAAGTTTATTTATTTATTTGGAGAGAGAGAGAGAAAGAGTGCATGAGCAAGGGAGGGGCAGAAAGAGAGAGAGAATATACCAAACAGGCTCTTTGCTGTCAGCTTGGAGCCTGACATGGGGCTCTATCCCATGAACCGTGAGATCATGACCTGAGCCAAAATCAAGAGTCAGATGCCTAACTGACAGAGCCACCAGACACCCCTAGTATCTTTTTGATCATTGCCATCCTTAGTGGGTATGAAGTGGTATCTTACCGTGGTTTTGATTTGCATTTTCCTGATGGCTATTGACCTCGAGCATCTTTTCATGTTTTGTCCATTTGCATATCTTCACTAGAGAAATGTTTATTCAGATTCTGTGCCCATTTTTAAACTGGGTTATCTTGGGGTGCCTGGGTGGCTCAGTCAGTTAGGCTTCTGACTTTGGCTCAGGTCGTGACCTTGCAATTTGTGAGTTTTAACCCCCGCATTGGGCTTTCTGCTGTCAATTTAGAGTCTGCTTGGAATTCTCTGTCTCCCTCTTTCTTGGTCCCTATCCAGCTTGCACACACATGCACTCTCATCCTCTCTCTCTCTCTTTCAAAAATAAATAAACATTTAAAAAATTAAAAATACATAAATAAATTGGGTTATCTTATTTTTTTATTGTGGCAAAATATATATAACATAAAATTTACCATTTTAACCATTTATAACTGTACATTTCTGTGGCATTAAGTGTATTCATATTGTTATGCAACCATCACCACCATCCATTTACAGAACTTCTTCATCTTCCCCAACTGAAACTATATCAATTAAATACTAACTCTCTCTTCTCTCTCCCCAGTCTCTAGCAACCACCATTCAGTGTTCTGTCTCTATGCATTTGACTATTCTAGAAACCTCATGTAAGTGGGATCTTATAATATTTGTCCTTTTGTGACTAACTTATTTTCCTTAGCATAATAACTTGAAGACTCATCTAGGTTGTAGCATATGTCAACGTGACCTTCCTTTTTAAGGCTGAATAATAGGGTACTTGGCAATCAAAAGAATGAAATCTTATCATTTGCAACAACATGGATAGAACTAGAGTGTACTATGCCAAGCAAAATAAGTCAGAGAAAGATAAATATCATATGATTTAACCCATATGTGGAATTTAAGAAACAAAACAGATAGGGGAAGGGAAGGAAAAATAAGATAAAAAGTGAGAGTGAGGCAAACCATAAGAGACTCTTAAATACAGAGAACAAACTGAGGGTTGCTGGAGGGGTGTTGGGTGGGGGGGATGGGCTACATGGGTGATGGGCATTAACGAGGGCACTTGTGGGGTGCCTGGGTGGGTCAGCCGGTTAAACATCCAACTTTGGCTCAGATCATGATCTCATGGTTTGTGAGTTCAAGCTCTGCATCGGGCTCTGTGCTGACAGCTCAGAGCATGGAGCCTGTTTCGGATTCTGGGTCTCCCTCTCTCTGTTCCTCCCCCACTCACTCTCTGTCTCTATCTCGAACAAAAATAAACATTAAAAAAATAATAAAATAATTTTTAAAAAAGGAGGACACTTATTGAGATGAGCACTGGGTGTTATATGTAAGTGATGAATCACTAAATTCTCCTGAAACCATTATTACACTATATATTAACTAACTTGGATTAAATAAAATTTTTTAAAAGGCTGAATAACATAAGTGCCTGGGTGGCTCAGTTGGTTAGGCATCCAACTCTGATCCGGCTCAGGTCATGATCTTGGGGTTTGTGAGACTGAGCCCTGCATTGGGATCTGCGCTAACAGCATGGAGCCTGCTTGGGATTCTCTCTCTCTCTCTCTCTCTCTCTCTCTCTCTCTCTCTCTCTCTTTTCTCCCCCCCAACCCCTCCCCCACTTGCACTCATGTGTTCTCTCTCTCTCTCAAAATAAATAAATAAACTGAAAAAAAGGCTGAATAATATTCCATTGTATGTATATACCACATTTTGTTTATTCATTCGTTTTTAATTTTTTTTAATGTTTATTTTTGAGAGAGACAGCATGCAAGCGGGGGAGGGGCAGAGAGAGAGGGAGACAAAGAATCCGAAGTAGGCTCTGAGCTCCGAGCTGTTAGCACAGAGCCCGATGCGGGGCTTGAACTCAGGAACTGTGAAATCATAACCTGAGCCAAAGTCGGGCGCTTAACTGAGTGAGCCACCCAGGTGCCCCTCTCGGTTCATTTGTGTATTTGTTGTTTTTTTTTTAATTTTTTTAAACATTTATTCATTGTTGAGAGACAGAGAAAGAGTGTGAGCAAGGGAGGGGCAGAGAGAAAGGGAGACACAGAATCTGAAGCAGGCTCCAGGCTCTGAGCTGTCAGCACAGAACCCCATGCAGGGCTCAAACCCACAAACCTGTGAGATCATGGCCTGAGCCAAAATCGGATGCTTAACCAACTGAGCCACCCAGGTGCCCCTGTTTTTGTTTTTGTTTATAATAATCATCCTAGTGGATATGAAGGTGTTATCTTGTTATTATTAGATTGTAAGAATTCTTTTTTTAAGTTTATTTATTTATTTTGAGAGAAAGAACCAGAAAAGGAGGGGCAGAGAGAGAGGGAGACAGAGGATCTGAAGCAGGGGCCCTGTCCTGACAGCAGACAGCATGATTTGGGGCTCAAACTCACAAACCGTATATTCATGACCTGAGTTGAATCGCATGCTTAACTAACTGACTGAGCCACCCAGATGCCCAGAAAGAATTCTTTATATATTCTAGATACAAGCCTTTTATCAGATAAATGATTTGCAAATATTTTCTCCTGTTCTATAGGTTGTCTTTTCACTTTCTCGATGGTATCATTTGAGGAACAAAAGTTAATTTTGATGAAAATTGATTCATCTATTTTTAATTCTTTTGCTAGTGTTTTGTTGTCATATCTAGGGCTCCATTGCCAAATCCAAGGTCAGGAAAATTTATACCTGTTTTCTTATAAGAATTTCATATTTTCTTTATTTTTTAATGTTTTTTAAACATTCAATGTAGGGCTTGAACTCACAACCCCAAGATCAAGAGTTGCATGTTGTACTGACTGGGCAAGCCAGGCACCCTAAGAATTTTATATTTTTCAGCTCTTTGATCAATTTTGAGTTAATTTTTTTAAGTAGGCTCCATGTCCAATGTGGGGCTTGAACTCACAACCCCAAGATAAGAGTGGGATGCTCCACCTACTGAGCTATCATGATGCCCCAATTTTGAGTTAATTTCTTAAAAATTAAAAAAAATAAGTTTTTAAAAAATTTTTAATATTTATTTGTTTTTCAGAGAGAGAGCATGAGTGGGGGAGGGTCAGAGAGAGAGGGAGACACAGAATCCAAAGCAGGCCCCAAGCTCTGAGCTATCAGCACAGAGCCTAACACGGGCTTGAACTCCCAGACCGTGAGATCATGACCTGAGCCGAAGTCGGACACTTAACTGACTAAACCACCCAGGCGCCCCTTTGTTCTTCTTTTTCAAGATTGTTTTGACTATTCTGGGTCCCTTGAACCTCCATATGAATTTTAGAATCAGCTTGTCAGTTTCTGCAAAGAAGACAGCTAGAATTTTAAGGGTTGCCTTATGTCTACAGATCCATTTGGAAAATATTGCCATCCTAACAATACCAAGGCTTCTGAATCAAAAACATGGGATAGCTTTCCATTTTTTAAAGTCTTTAATTTCTTTCAACAATATTTTAAAAAAGATTTCTAATGTCTTATTTTATTTTTGAGAGAGAGACAGAGTGCATGCAGGGAAGGGGCAGAGAGAGAGGGAGACACAGAATCTGAAGCAGGCTCCGAGCTGTCAGCATGGAGCCCGATGTGGGTCTCAAACTCATGAACCAGGAGATCATGACCTGAGCTGAAGTCGGAAGCTTAACTGACTGAGCCACCCAGGTGCCCCTGCTCTTCTTTGATAAACCTATTACTAAATATTTTTTTTGATGTGTTTGTAAATAGAATTTTTAAATTTCATTTTTGAGGACGCTTGGGTGGCTCAGTCGGTTAAGCGTTCAACTTCAGTTCCAATCATGATCCCATGGTTTGTGGATTCAAGCCCCACATCAGATCCTCTTCAGATCCTCTGTCCCCCTCTCTATGCCCCTCCCCCATCAAAAATAAATAGACATTAAAACAATAAATTTCATTCTTGGTTTATTGTTTCTGTATAGAAATACGATTGATTTTGGTATATTGATTTTGTACCCTGCAACTTAGCTTATTAGTTATTAGAACTTACCTATTCTGTTGGTTTTTAAAGTTAATATATTTTGAGAGAGAGAGAGCACAAGCAGGGGAGGGGCAGAGGGAGAGAGAGAGAATCCCAAGTAGGCGCCACACTGTCAGTGCAGAGCCCCACGCAGGGCTCGAACTCACAAACTGAGAGATCGTGACCTGAGCCGAAACCAAGAGTTGGATACTTAACCGACTGAGCCACCCTAGTGTCCCTACTTCTTCTTGTCCAATACAGATGCATCTTATTTGTTTCTCTTGCCTAATTGTTCTACCTCAAGCTTCCAATGTTGCATAGGAGTGGTAAAAGTAGACATCCTTGTCTTGTTTCTAAATATAGGTGCAAAGCATTCAGTTTTTCATGATTAAGTATGATGTAATTGTGGATTTTTTATAGTTCTTAAGGACTGCCTCTCCTCCTATGCTGAATCTCTGAACCTCTACTCTGGAGATCTGAACAGGGACAGTAAGTAGCCTCTTGGAGTAATGCCACTGTTTTATGACCAGGGCACTGGAAAGGGCTGGTAACTGGCCTCTGGTCTTCTTGGCTTGCCAGTGTGAAACCTCTGCCCTACATGCTAGCTGGGATGGCCTTCAAGGCTGCAGTATTTTTGCCTTACTGGTACCTGGGAAGAGCCTCCAATCTATGATTGGGATCTGGGTGGAGGAAGGGAGCCCCCCCATCTCATGGCCTCAATTGCTGGGAATTTGGCCTCAGCCACTTGATCTAGGAATGGTTGGGAAATATTGGAGGCCTGCCCCTCCTGGGAAGATACCATAATCCTTGACTGGAACCTGAGAGGAGAGGACATCCTGTTTTTTTGGCCACATCTGCCCAGAGTGGCTCTTCAGTCATGCTGAACTAAGGTCAGGGAGGAGGTTGTGGGTCATTGCTCAAATGTCACAGACTCTTCCTCTTCTTAATAAGATTTTGATTTTCTTGAATAATTTTTTTTCATTTGCTCTATGCCCTTAGGACAATTTCCAGAGAGTTTAAATGGTTGTTTGCATGTTTAGGAAAATAATTTTTGCCACTTATGGGTGTTTCATTTGGGAGTGGGTATGCAGAATTTCCCACATTGCCATTTGGAAGTGGAATCTCCTCCATTTTAAAAATAACTACAGGGGCGCCTGGGTGGCTCAGTCGGTTAAGCGGCCGACTTTAGCTCAGGTCATGATCTCGTGGTCTGTGAGTTCGAGCCCCGCGTCAGGCTCTGTGCTGACAGCTCAGAGCCTGGAGCCTGTTTCAGATTTTGTGTCTCCCTCTCTCTCTGACCCTCCCCCGTTCATGCTCTGTCTCTGTCTCAAAAATAAATAAATGTTTAAAAAAAAAAAATAACTACAGTTGGGACACCTGGGTGGCTCTGTCGGTTGAGCATCCAACTTTTGAATTTGGATCAGGTCATGATCTCACAGTTCATGGAATCGAGCCCAGTGTTGAGCTCAGCTCTGACAGCATAGGGCCTGCTTGGAATTCTTTCTCTCATCTCTCTCTCTGCCCCTCCCCTCGGCTTGTGTGTGTTCTCTCTCAAAATAAACATTATGAAAACTACCTACTGCTGACCCTTGAACAACATGGGTTTGAACTGCATGGGTCTACTTATATGTGGATTTGGGGGGATACAGTACAGTAATGTAAATGTATTTTCTCTTCTTATGATTTTCCTTTTTTTAAATTTATTTTTGCCAGAGAGACAGAGTGTGAGCAGGGCAGGGGTAGAGAGAGAGGGAGACACAGAATCTGAAGCAGGCTCTAGGCTCTGAGCTGTCAGAACAGAGCCCAACACAGGGCTCGAACTCATGAACCGCGAGATCATGACCCAAGCCGAAGTTGGACATTTAACAGACTGTGCCACCCAGGTGACCCTTCCTTATGATTTTCTTAACATTTTCTTTTCTCTAGCTTACTTTATTGTTAGAATACAGTATATAACACATACAGCATGTGTTAATTGACTATTTGTGTTATCCATAAGGCTTCCAGCCAACAGTAGGCTTTTAGTTAAGTTTTGGGGGAGTCAAAAGTTATATGCAGATTTAAAAAATTTTTTTAATGTTTATTTTTGAGAGAGAGAGAGAGAGAGAGAGAGACAGTGCAAGTGGGGGAGGGGCAGAGAGAGAAGAGGACATATAATCTGAAGCAAGCTCCAGGCTCTGAGCTGTCAGCACAGAGCCTGATATGGGGCTTAAACTCGAGAACCACGAGACCACGACCTGAGCCAAAGTCAGATACTCAACCAACTGAGCCACCCAGACACCCCTAAGATGTTTGTAAGTCAACTCTATTCCCAACATTGGGCTCGAACTCATGGCCCCGAGAACTCATGACCCCAAGATCAAGAGTCACATGCTGTACTGACTGAGCCACTCAGGTACCCCTATATGCAGATTTTTGTGCGGGGGTTGGTGGCCCAAGATTATACAATGGTTGGCTAGCTAAAATCAAACATGGAGATTTGTGGTGGGCTGCAGTTATGCAGTTAGGCTGGGGAGGGACCTGGGTCTCTTGGAATGCCAGAGGCCTGCTTAACTGCCCTGACTGAAGAATGCCCCAGGGTGGGCCCTCCCAGGTGTTTCTGCAGTCCTTGGGGAACTCAGCTATCTACACATAATATACAAAGTTTAGCAAAACAATAGGACCCATAGACCCTTGCTGTGTATCTCTGATTTGATTAGTCTCTTGTGAATGTGCACCTTTAAGTCCTGCTCCCTTTGTTTTTGCATGCCTGAAATGTTATACGCCCTGTGTACACAACAAAGCAGCTGAGATTTGTGATTGGCCTGACACTGCAAGAAAGGAGAAATGAGTGAAGTGAACCGGGTCTTCCGCCACGAGTGTTGACCCCATGCCTTCTCCTCTCTTTCTTAGCAAAGTATGGAGTAATCTTTCATCCATTGGCACAGGGTTTGCTGGCCATTCCTGGCACCTTGAAAGGACCATACTTTATGTAACCAGTCCCATAGGGATTAATATTTAGATTTTTAGAAATACTTTACCATTGGGGCATCTGTCTGGCTCAGTCAGAACAGCATGCTACTCTTGGTCTTGGGGTCATGAGTTTGAGCCCCACATTAGGTGTAGAGATCATTTTAATTAATTAATTAATCAATCAATCAAAATTCTTTACCGGTAAAAATCATGTGTACTTAATAACCCCTGTGTATGCTAGTGTAGCTGTAATACAGATTTCAATTTCTGGGTCAAATAATATGAATAAAAATAGCTTTGAAAGATGCTGCCATATTGCCCTCTGAGAGGGCTTCCACCAGGAACATAAGGGAGTATCTATTTCTTTATACTCTGGCCACCATAGTGTGTTATCAAAATTTGGGGTCTCCACTAGCCATATTATGTGACAAATGATTTGATTTTTTTTAATTTTTAAAAATTAAATTTATTTACTTATTTATTTAGAGAGAGAGAGTGAGTAGGGGAGGGCAGAGAGAGGGAGACACAGAATCTGAAGCAGGCTGCAGGCTCCAAGCTGTCAGCACAGAGCCTGATGAGGGGCTCAAACTCATGAACTGCAATTAAGAGTTGCAGGCTTAACCGACTGAGCCACCCAGGCACCCCTCTTTTATTTTTATACTGTAAGGGTTAAATTGTAGTGTAGGGCTAGCCTGTAGCCTTAAGACATAACAGCTTTGTTTTAACACTATAGGTTAAGAGATAACAGCCTTATCCTATCAATCAAAGGATGGATTAGTGTTTGATTGGATTGGGGCAAGGGCCTGTTTGAACTGTTTCTACCTGGGAACTATTCCTTTGTTCTGTTCCCAGGTGATAAGACGATGTGGCCAGCTATAAAAACTCTGTACCCCGACTCTGGTCAAGAGTGTCGATCCCTATCGATCGGTTTGCCTTGCCTCTCATTGCAATAAACTTTGTTGTGACTGTCACTGGTGCCCATAGCATTCTGTTTCAGGAGTCGTGTGGATGCAACAATACGGTCAAAGTCATCAATCTTTTATTATGTGATTTCTAGGTTCAAGTCATACCAAGAAAGGCATCACCCCTCCCTGCTCTGAGATAAGAAAAAAATTTTTCCCATGATTCCTCCTAGTACTGTTATGCGAAACAGGGTGCTGTCGAAAAAAACACCAGACACCGAATAGAAGCGAGGCAAGATTTTATTCACAGCTGGGCCAAACCTGATCTGATCTTAAGGAGAAAAGTGCGGAGAATGGCCCCGAACAAAGGTAGCAGTGAGTTATATGGATTTTAGAAAGTCAGAATACGTCATTATTTAGTTAACCAGTTACAATTTACAACATTTCATGGTAGCCAATTATATTGTGACATACAGACGTTAGTTTTGGTGGGAACCTATCAATTTAAAGTTCTTTGTCCTAAGAGGGTTTAAAATGATTAATCATAGTTAGACACCTAAGATACCCTGGGGCAGTGAGTTTGTGACTTTTTACATGTTGGTCTTTGCCTAGGCCAGATCTTGGTAGAAGGGATGGTGGAGCGTTTTGCAACTTAAGTTATCCATTTAGCAAGCAGGCGAAGTTACAGAAGCGAGATAGGGCAGTTAGTAATTTCCGATAACCCTAATAGGGAACTACATAAACTTTTATCTCAATTATTCATGAAAGGTGAGTTTAAGCCGAACTTATATACAATCAGCTTTCTGATATCTTATAAGTTGACCTATTACATTATGGTTTCATTTTTATATTAAAATTGTTTTCATCCAAACGTAATCTATTTTGCTGTATTTTGGTGTAAGTAGTATCTATGTATCCAACTTACTTATTTCTAGATAGCTACCTATTTGTCCTCAAGTATAGGGATGAAGTTCCTTGCCCATTGCAATCATCTGTAAATGTTGTTTGAATGAACAATATGGATACTTTACTTTTTTTTTTTTAATCATATTTAGAGCCTGCTTTACTATGATGGACATACCCTAAAATGATTCTTCACCCACTGTATAATCCTTTTCTCTTGAGTGCAGGTAGAATCTGTGACTTGCATCTAATCCATAGAGTATGGCAAAGGTGGGGGCACCTGGGTGACTCAATTGGTTGTCTGCTTCTTGATTTCAGCACAGGTCATGATCCCAGGGTCGTGGGATCGAGCCCTGCATTGGGCTCTGCACTGAGCATGGAGCCTGCTTAAGATTCTCTTTCTCTCTTTCTGCCCCTTCTCCCACTCTGTTTCCCTCTCTCTCTCTCTCTCTTTCTGTCTCTGAAAATAAAATGAATCTTAAAAACAAGAATAGGGCAAAAGTGATGATTTTTCATTCTCATGATTACTTTAGGTTACATTAAGAGCCGGAGAAACAGAGCTGGAGAAACTCTCCTGTTAGCCTTGAAGAAGCAAACTGCTGTACGATAAACTGTCTATGGAGAGGGCCATGTGAAGGGAACTGCTGGTGGCCTCTAGGAGCTGAGAGTCTCAGTCCTAACAACTATAAGAAACTGAATTCTGCCAACAACTATGTGAGCTTGGAAGAGCATCCCAAGCTCCAGATGAGCCCCCCGGCCCCGGCCTATACAGATGGTCCCCGATTTATGATGGTTTGACTTACGATGTTTTGATTTTACAATGATGTGAAAGAGATACACATTCTGTAGAAACCATATTTTGAATTTTGATCTTTTTCCAGGCTAGTGATACGCTAGCATCTCATGATGCTGGGCAGCAGCCGTGAGCCACACTCCCAGTCAGCTATACAATCACAAGAGTAAACAACCAATATACTTAGAACCATTCTGTAGCCATGAAAACATTCTGTTTTACACTTTTAGTACACTATTCAATAAATTACATGAGTTATTCAGCACCTTGTAAAATAGGCGCTGTGTTGGATGATTTTGCCCAACTATAAGCTAATGTAAATGTCCTGAGCATGTTTAAGGTAGGCTAGGATACAGATCTTCCTTGACTTAGAAGGAGGTTATGTCATAAGTTGACATATTATCATAAGTTGAAAATATTGTAAGTCCGAGCTATGCAGGTTAGGTGTATTAAATTCATTCTCACCTTAACAATATTTTCAACTTATGATAAGTTTATTGTGATATAACCCTCTTCTAAGTCAAGGAAGGTCTGTATCTTGATTTCAGCTTAGTGGGATTCTAAGCAAAAGGACCTAGCTAATCTGTGATGGGATTCCTGACCCACAGAAAGTATGAGGTAATAAATGGGATCCTTTTAAGTAGCTAAATTTGTGGTAATTTTTTACACAGCAATAGAAAACTAATACATTTAAATTGTTGACCCATTTAGAGTTTGTCATAAATGAGTACCTACTGGTTTTCTTAATATCATTTTAAGTCGGTGCACTCCATTTAACCCCTTTGAGATTAACTATTCATTTATTTTTAATTTTCTTTAACGTTTATTTCTTTTTGAGAGACAGAGAGAGAGCATTAGCGGGGTAGGGGCACAGAGAGAGGGAGACACAGAATCTGAAGCAGGCTCCAGGCTCTGGGCTCCAGGCTCTGAGCTGATAGCACAGATCCTGACGTGGGGCCCCAACCCATGAACTGTGAGATCATGACCTGAGCCCAAGTCAAGATGCCCAACTGACTGAACCACCCAGGTGCCCCAAGGTTAACTATTTATTTTTGTTGTTTATTTATTTTTGGGAGGGGGAGGGGCATAGAGAGAAGGGAACAGAGAATTCGAAGTGGGCCTCACACTGACAGCAGAGAGCCCGATGTGGGGCTCGAACCCATGAACTGTGAAATCATGACCTGAGCTGAAGTCAGATGCTTAACCGACTGAGCCACCCAGGCGCCCCTGAGATTAAGTTTTTAAACTGAATACATGAGGGGCACCTGGGTGGCTCAGTCGGTTAAACGTCTGACTCTTGATTTCAGCTCAGGTCATGGTCTCAGGTTCATGGGTTTAAGCCCTGCATTGGTGCAGAGCCTGCTTGGGATTCTCTCTTTCTCCCTCTCTCTCTGCTCCTCCCCTGGCTCATGCTCTCTCTCTCTCTCTCAAAAGAAATAAATAAGCAATATATGATTTTTAAAAATATTTATTACCGTTAAATCCCACCTTCTTGATTTAGAATCAGTATTCTAGCGTGTAGATTATTTGGTAGGTTTCACCTCCTCTGTGAGTTCTCCCTGAATGGCTTTTCTCTGCCCTTTTCCCTGAGTACACTGTGGATTATTCTTTCTTTTGAGATCTAATAGCCCTTATTATAGTGCATTGGAAATATCTGCTCGCATGCTCATCCTCCCCACTAGACTGTGAAGTCTTTGAAGACCTTGACTTTTCACATCTTAGTGCAGGGCCTGACATGTAATAGAAACTCAATAATTATTTTTGTTGAATGAATAAAATGTAAGACAAGGTAATCAGCAACAAGAAATTCTTCAGAGGACTTAAGCATAAGATATCTAAGTAACATATGATTTGAGGTCTCCATGAAAAATTCAAGCCCTCTCTGAGGTACGTTCTGAGCTTATTTTCTTTCCTAGAAATTATTCATTCATTCATTCATTTAATTGCAGAATAATTGACATACAAAGTTTGAGGTGTACAACATAGTGATTCAATATTTATACATGTTATGAAATGGTCACCACAATAAATCTAGTTATCATCTCTTACGCCCTGCCCTCTGGCAACCATTAGTTTGTTCTTCCATATTTTCTCACTTAAGGATAGAGTTATGATCATAGGCCTCCCTATGTCCATTGCAGCTTATGGGGCCCCTTCCCTGACCTAGCTGTACTTGACAGGTACATATAGTTCAAGACTATGCTTCTGTACCCAATTGCAATGTGTCAGTTTTCTCCCACACCACCAAGCAATTCTGAGACACCACTGGGGGTCCTACAATTCCACACAATTCTGACATTATCTACTTGGAGATAGCATTAGATCCCATAGGCTCAGTCCTACAAGATTGTACTCCCCACACCTTCGGAAACCAATTCCAAGTCCAAATTGTCACTTGTGCTTCTGACCTACCAGCTATAGATTGGAGGTTCCAATGACCCCCTCCTTGGGTTTGACTGATTTGCTAGAGCGGCCCACAGAACTCAAAAAAATATTTTGCTTACCAGATACCAGTTTATTACAAAAGGATATTAGTTAGGAATAATCAGATGGAAAAGTTGCATAGGGCAAAGTACAGGGAAAAGGCTTGGAGCTTCCAAGGGTATCTAGGGTATCAGTCTCTCCAAATCTCCACATGTTCACCAGCCCTGATGCTCTCTGAACCCTGTCCTTTTAGGCTTTTATGGAGGCTTCATATCATAGAATGATTGATTAAATCACTGGCTATTGGTGATTGATTCATCCTCCATCACTTTCCTCTCCCCAGAGACCAGGGGATGGAAAAAAGTTCCAACCCTGTAATCACGTGGTTGGTTTTCATGGTAACCAGCTGTCAACCTGAGGTGTGGTCCAAAAGCCACTAATTAACATAACCAAAGACACCTTGATCATTCTAATCACTTAGGAAATTCCAAGGGTTTTAAGAGCTCAGTGTCAGAGGGATGAAGACCAAGCATATATACTTATTTTAAATTATGGTATCACAAAGACTTTCTTGTGGCAGAAACTAATGGAGCCTGAATACCTGAGTCACAGTGGTATAGGTTAAATATACTACACTGTCTATGGGATTGTTGCCACCTTCTTCTCTAACTCAAATTTATACCCATGTTTATTTCCTACTTTGGGGTAGTGCATTCCCAAGAGTGGGGAGCAGACTTAAGAAATGTCACCCTCTGAGCAAAGTGTAGTACTTATGAGACAGGGACATTCTACAAATTTTTATCAAGGGAACCTGAATATCTTCTCCCCTCTGAGGAAGAGCCCAGAGTAATTCTCAGATCTAATGGAGGGCTAATCCTCACAATGGGAATGTGGAATATAACTGATATAGAATGAATTCACTTCATCGTGTTATAGTCAGTTTGAAGTTACCAGAAAGTTGTGTTCTTTGAGAACAATAGGAATAATTGAACCCAAAGTGAGAATTTGTGAGTGTATCACTACGCTTGACCTTGAGAACAGACATAAATTTCTTCAGAGTGCAGTAGAGGAATTAATCCAATTATAATTTTCTTAAAGTAAGCTCCATGCCCAAGGTGGGGCTTGAACTTGGGACCCTGAGACCGAGAGTCTGATTAGCCACCCAGGTGCCCCTCAACTATTCATGTTTAATGAAAAATATGTCAAAGAGGGGGCACCTGGCTGGCTCAGTCGGGTAGAGCATGTGACACTTGATCTCGGGGTCGTGAGTTCAAGTCCCACATTGGGTGTAGAGCTTACTTTAAAAAAATTATATATATATATATATATATATATATATGAATATCCAATTTCCTATTCATTGAAACATTATTTATAATAGTGAAAATGTGAAAACAGCATAAATTTACCTTAATGGTTATTTTAGGATACTTTATTTTTTAAAGTTTATTTATTTTGGGAGAAAGAGAGAGAGAGCAGAAGAGAGGCAGAGAGAAAGGGAGAGAAAATTGCAAGCAGGTTCCATGCTTTCACTGCAGAGCCCAATGCAGGATTCGATCTCACTGTGGGGCTCCTTCTCAAGAACTCTCAGATCCTGACCCAAGTGGAAATCAAGAGTCAGATGCTTAACCAACTGAGCAACCCAGGTGCCCCTTAGGATACTTTAAAAGGATATTACAGTAGATTTTGTAGACTATTCAATGGCAAGTTTAATAGTTTACTAGAACTGCCACAATAAAATAACACAGACCGGGTGACTTAAAGAATAGAAATTTAGTTTTTCATACTTCTGGAGTCTAGAGGTCCCAAATCAAGATGGCAATTTGGTTTCTTCTGAGGCCTTTCTCCTTGGCTTGCAGATGGCCACCTTCTCTCTGTGTCTTCACATGATCTTTTTTCAGTGTGTGCCCATCTCTGTTGTCTCTCGGTGTCTGAATTTCCTAAGGACTCCAGTCAGATTGGATTAGGGCCCACCCTAATGGCCTCTTTAACTTCACTTCTTTAAAGGCTCTATCTCCAAATACAGTCACATTCTGAGGTACTGGAAGTTAGGGCTTCAAGATACACATTTTTGAGAAATACAGTTCAGCCCTTACAACAGGAAAAAATTTTCAATATGAGTAAAAAAAGCAAGATACAATAGTTGGTGTGACCCTAATTCTATAAACATATGCAGGAAAATATTGGAAAGAAATACTCAAATATTAACAATGGTTTTCTTAGGGCTTGGGAGTTATGAATAATTGAAACTTTTTTTCTTCTTTATACATTTCTTTTTTTTTTATTTTTTTTTAACGTTTATTTATTTTTGAGACAGAGAGGGACAGAGTCTGAACGGGGAAGGGTCAGAGAGAGGGAGACACAGAATCTGAAACAGGATCCAGGCTCTGAGCTGTCAGCAAAGAGCCAGACGTGGGGCTCAAACTCACGAACTGCGAGATCATGACCTGAGCGGAGGTCGGCCGCTTAACCAACTGAGCCACCCAGGCGCCCCTTCTTTATACATTTCTATTTTTTTTTTCCATTTTCTAGAGTGATCATACGGGTATTCTATAATGAGAAAAATGCACTACAAATTACATTTAAAATTCTAAATTCTAGTTCTTGAATTAGAGACACTTTACCTAGTTAGGCAACCTAAGCTACCCTCACAGAGAGCAAATCAGAATGCACCCCATCTGCTGGCTCGATGGCCTCAAAACCGGGAACGCAGGAAGAGCTGAACCATGCATACCCAGTACCTCCTCTTAAAGTCTTTAGTCACGTTCATCAGTTTTCTTTCCATAGAGGAGCAGTGAGGAGGCAGAAAGAAAAAAGAGGTTCATTTTCCTTACCCTTTCTGATTGTGTAAGCCAATACAGTCTCCTTTTTGCTTCCAGTAATTTGAGTTGGATTTCTGTCTCTTTTTTAAAATTTCAATTCCTGGAGGCGCCTGGGTGGCTCAGTTGGTTAAGCGTCCCACTCTTGATTTCAGCTCAGGGCATGATCTCACTGTTCCTTTGAGCCCTGTGTCGGGCTCTGCCCTTACAGCACAGAGCCTGCTTGGGATTCTGTCTCCCTCTCTCTCTGCCCCTCCCTTGCTTGCGCAAGCTCTCTCTCTCTCTCAAATAAAAATAAACTTAAGGGGCGCCTGGGTGGCTCAGGCGGTTAAGCATCCGACTTCGGCTCAGGTCACGATCTCGCGGTCCGTGAGTTCGAGCCCGGCGTCACGATCTCGCGGTCCGTGAGTTCGAGCCCCTCGTCGGGCTCTGGGCTGATGGCTCAGAGCCTGGAGCCTGTTTCCGATTCTGTGTCTCCCTCTCTCTCTGCCCCTCCCCCATTCATGCTCTGTCTCTCTCTGTCTCAAAAATAAATAAACGTTAAAAAAAATAAAAAATAAAAATAAAAATAAATAAACTTAAAAAATGTTTATTCCTGTATAGTTAATATGCACTGTTATATTGGTTTCAGGTGTACAATAGAGTGAAGGATTTTTGCCTGTGGTAATAGAAAAAAGGCCTGCGTAATACAGTCTTGAAACGTGAGTAGGCACTTTTAAGCTGAGAAAGGAGGAACATTTTATTTAAAAGTTTCTTTTTTTAACGTTTATTTTTGAGACAGAGAGACACAGAGCATGAACGGGGGAGGGTCAGAGAGAGGGAGTCACAGAATCTGAAACAGGCTCCAGGCTCTGAGCTGTCAGCACAGAGCCCTTCGCGGGGCTCAAACTCACTAACTGCGAGATCATGACCTGAGCCGAGTTCGGCCGCTTAACCGACTGAGCCACCCAGGCACCCCAGGAGGAACATTTTAAACAAGAGACAGCATGGGCAAAAGCCTAGAAGTTTGAAATGTTCACTTGTGGCTGACATGATGCCAAATAAAAGAAAGAATTGAAAATGAAAGAAAACATCTTATGTGGAACAATGTTGTAAACATCTATTCCTAATAAAGTAATTTAAAAAAATAGAAATAGAAAGATGTTTTCTTTTTTCTTTTTTTTTATTGAAGGATGTTTTCTCAGTGTGGTAGAAAGAACCCCAAACAGTCACCATAGGTACTCCCTTTTAAATTGCAAATAAAATAAGGATGCCTGTTATTGCCATTATTATTCAATATTGTCTTGGGTGTCCTGGCTAGTGCCATAAGTTTTGAAAGAGAAATGAGAGGAATCAATATTTGAAAAGAAGAGACAAAACCAATACTTACAGATGACGTGGTTGTATGCCTAAGTATTTCCCAGGTAAGAAAAATATACAAAAATCAGTAGCAATCTTGTACACCATAATTAACCAGTTAGGAAAAAAAAAACAAATAAAAGAGATCCTATGCATGATAGTAATTAACATATATGCATATAATATTTTGAAATAAGCTCAATGAGAGATACATATGGCCTAAGAAAAACTACAAAGCTTAACTGAGAAATAGAGACATCTTTTGTTTCCGGTTAGAAAAACTAACTATAGGGGTGTCCAGGTGGCTCACTCGGTTATGCGTCTGACTTTGACTCAGGTTATGATCTTGAAGTTCCTGGGCTCAAGTCCTACCTTGTACTCTCTGCTGTCAGCACAGAGCCCACTGCAGATTCTGTGTCTCCCTCTCTCTCTGTCGCTACCCTACTTGCTCTCTCTCTCTCTCAAAGATAAACATTATAAAAAAAGAAAAACTAAATACAAGAATATTAGTTCTATAGGGGCACCTGGCTGGCTCAGTCAATAGAGCATGCGATTCTTCATCTCAGGGTCGTGAGTTAGAGCCCCACGTTGGGTGCAGAGTTTACTTTTTACAAAAGAATATTAATTCTCTTAAAATAAATTTATGAATTTATCATGATTCTACTCAGTCTCAACAAAACTTTTCTTGAAACTCAATACAGTCAATTCTGCTCTAAGCAACATGTACATTTCTTTTTTTTTTTTTTAACGTTTATTCATTTTTGAGACAGAGAGAGACAGAGCATGAACGGGGGAGGGTCAGAGAGAGAGGGAGACACAGAATCTGAAACAGGCTCCAGGCTCTCAGCTGTCAGCACACAGCCCGACGCGGGGCTTGAACTCACGGACTGCGAGATCATGACCTGAGCCGAAGTCGGATGCCCAACTGACTGAGCCACACAGGCGCCCCTATTTTTTTTAAGTTTATTTATTTTGAAAGAGAAAGAGAGAGAGAGAGCACACATGGGAGAGAGGCAGAGAGAGAGAGAGACACAGAATTCCAAGCAGGCTTTGCACTGTCAGTGTGGAGGCTGGTGTGGGTCTTGATCTCACAAACGGTGAGATCATGACCTGAGCCGAAATCAAAAGGTGGACACCTAACCAAGTAAACCAGCCAAGTGCCCCAAAATATGCATTTTTAAAAATCACTCAGCTATGCAAAATTTTGCAATCAAAGCCACATGGGTTATAGGTAAGGTAGGATTAGAGGTACAACGCTAAAAATCTGTGTCGGTGACATAAGAAAGATAGGAGGCTAATAAAAATGGATATCACAACTTTGCACATGTTAAATGATAAGAAACCTATGAATACTACAATAAATATGTCAAGTTACCTTGAAAAAGACCTAAAGTGCACTCGTGGAAGTGGGCACTGAATGGTTTTCGCTTGTGAATTATTGTGAAGCTGTGGAAAAGGAGTTTTCTGAAATCTGACAGAAAGCTGTAACACCAGATGTGGATGGGTGTGACTCATAACACACTGATGTAGCTGGTAGATGTCTGCAGTGTATGTAGTATGTTCATTATGTGTATTCCTGCATGGCTTGGTTAATCTGGGTGCAGTTTGCTGCATTCATTTACTGTTTCCCACACATGAATTACACATAAGCAAAGGCGAGATTCACATTTTGCTCAAATTGTTGCCTGATACATCACTTGCTTTGGAACAAATTCTCATTCATTATAGCAGAAATGACTTAAAATGACTTTGAAAAATAAACTGCTTGAAGTACTTTGTGAAAAAAGCAAGTCTTGCTTTAACAAATGTTAAAATATGGCAAAGCACTTATTATTTCCAAGGTTGTGCTGGGAAAAGAAACTTAGAAACTACATGAATGTGCATAAATAGGGGAGTGGCTAAATAAATTATGGGCCCTCCAAACTGTGGAACAGGAGTGAGCCATTTAAAAAAGTGAGGGGGGGTGGTATCTATGAGTACTGGTTTGGAAAGTACCAAAGTATCCAAAGTATACTTTTAAGAAAAAAAAGTAAAGAGCAGAAGAATATGTATATTATAATCATATTCATATTTTTAAAGAATATATGTGTTTATATTACACATATATTTTCTTATATAAACACAGAATCTGGAAGAAAACAAAATGAACTGTTAACAGGGGGGCTATCACACTGGGTGGGAGTGGATTTTTACTTTCTTTCTCATGAACATGTTTTGCTTTTGTGATTATTTTTAATTAAAAAAGTTTTTATTTGAGCCCCCAACGTGGGCTCAAATTCACGACCCCGAGATTAAGAGTCACAGGTTCTACCCACTGAGCCAGCCAGGTGCCCCTAGTTTTGCAATTTTTAAAATTTTAACTTAGGTGTACCTGGCTGGCTTAGTGGGTAGAACTTGTGACTCTTGA
Organism: Panthera onca; assembly: GCF_046562875.1. NCBI lineage: Eukaryota > Metazoa > Chordata > Mammalia > Carnivora > Felidae > Panthera > Panthera onca. Next base: position 71,809,871 of record NC_138357.1, read on the forward strand.
TCTCGAGGTCATGAGTTCAACCCCCACTTTGGGCATAGAGTTTACTTAAAAAATAAACAAAAAAAATGAAAACCAAATTTAATGTGCTGGCCCAATAGAAGACATAGATCAATGGAAAAATGGAAAATTCATACTATATGCTAGTATATTTAAGAATTTACTATATGATAAAGTGGGCATCATCAAACAGTTCAGAAAAGAATGACTAATGAATTGTATTAGGCCAGCTGATTTGTATTTTGACAAAAATTCAAATTATATATAATACATATGGATATTATATATAACATATATATCACATTTCATACACCAAAGAAAATTCCAAATGGATTACACAGTTAAGTAGAAAAAGTGAGATATTATCTATAAAAGGGTGATCATTCTGAAATTTTTTAAAAAATTCAAACTTCTGGATAACTTGAGTAGTATAATGAATACCCGTATACTGATCACCTAGATTCATCAATTGTCAGCATTTACCAGGTTTTTTAAAAAATTTACTTTTAATGTTTTTTAACGTTTATTATTTTGAGAGAGAGAGAGTGCAAGTGGGGCAGGGGCAGAGAGAGGGAGACACAGAATCCGAAGCCAGCTCCAGGTTCCGAGCTGTCAGCACAGAGCCCGACGTGGGGCTCAAACTCACAAACCGCGAGATCATGACCTGAGCCGAAGTCAGATGTTTAACTGACTGAGACACCCGGATGCCCCATCTTTTCTTTTCTTTTTTAAAGTAATCTGTATGTTCAACGTGGGGCTCAAATTAACTACCCTGAGATCAAGAGTTGCATGTTTTACCAACTGAGCCAGGCAGGCTCCCCTCAATTGTATTTCTATAAGGACAATGAACAAACTAAAAATGAAGTTAAGCAAATATTTATATTTGCAATAACATCAAAGAGAATAACATACCTAAGGAATAAATTTATCAAAAGTAGTACAAAACTTATACTCTAAAAACTACAAAATATTGTAGACAGAAATTAAAGAAGACATTAAATAATGGAAAGACATCTCATGTTCACGGATCAGAAGCTTTGACATTGTTAAGATGGCAGTACTCCTCAAATTGATGTATGGATTCAAGGCAATACCCATCAAAATTCCAGCTGTCTTTGCAGAAGCTAACAAGCTGATCCTAAATTTCATATGGAAATTCAAGGGACCTAGAATAGCCAAAACAATCTTGAAAAAGAACAAAGTTAGAGAACTCACATTTCCCAATTTCAGAACTTACTACAAAGCTAACAGTAACCAAGACAGTGTGGTACTGGCATAAGTACAGACATATATGTCATTGGAACAGAATTGAATGTCCATAAGTAAATCCTCATTTGTGGATTTGTGGTCAATTGATTTTTGACAAGGGTGCCAAGACCATTTAGTGGGGTAAAGATTAGTTTATCAATACGTGGTATTGGAATTCTTGATATCTATATGCCAAAGAATGAATTTGGACCCCAATCTCATACCTTGTACAAACATTAACTCAAAATGGACCAAAGACCTAAATATATGAAAAAAACCCCATAAAACTCTTAGACGGAAACATAGGCATAAATCTCGGTCACCATGGATTACGCAGTGTTTTTTCACATGTGATACTTAAAGCAGAAGCAATAAAAAAATAAATAAATTGAACTTCATCAAAATTAAAAACGTTTGTGTATCAAAAGACACTATAAAGAAAGTGAAAAGACAGCCCATAGAATGGGCAAAAATGTTAGCAATGAGTGGCTGGCTGGCTCAGTTGATAGAGCATGCAATTCTTGATCTCAGTGTCGTGAGTTCAAACCCCATGTTGGGCAAACAGCTTACTTAAAATGATTCTGTTTTTAAGTAATCTCTATACCCAACATGGGCCTCAAACTCATAACTCCCTGATTAAGAGTCACATGCTCCGCTGACTGAACTAGCCTGGTGCCCTGCAAATCTTATATCTGCTAAGGATCTAGTGTCTAGACAATATAAACAATTTTTAAAACTCGACAACTAAAAGATAACCCAATTAAAAATGGACAAAAGAGGGGCGCCTGGGTGGCTCAGTTGGTTAAGTGTCTGACTCTTGATTTCACTCAGGTCACAGGTTTGTGAGTTGGAGCCCTCAGTCAGGGTCTGCACTGACAGGGTGGAGCCTGCTTGGGACTGTCTCTCTCTCCTTTGCCTCTCCCTCTCTCTCTCTCAAAAATAAATAAATAAAAAAATTTAAAAAAATGCAAAAAAAAAGGGCAAAATATTTGAACAAGTTCTTCTTCAAATAAGACATCCACATGGCCAATAAGCACATGAGAAGATGCTCAATGTCATTAGTCACTAGGGAAATGCACATCAAAACCACAGTAAATACCACCTCACAACCACTAGGTTGGCTGTAATTACAAAGATGGTGTATAACAAGTATTGGTGAGAATGTGGAGTAATTAGAACTCTTATACACTACTGGGGGGGATGTAAAGTGGTACAGCCTTTGTAGAAAACAATCTGTCAGCTCCTCAAAAAGTTAAACACAGATTTACCAAACGATCCAGCAGTTCCACTCCTGGGTATGTACTTTAAAGAAGTTAAAACATGTCCACAGGAAAGCTTGTACACTAATATTCATAGCAATGTTACTCATATAGCAAAAAAACCCAGAAACAACCCAAATGTCTATCAGTTGATGAATAGAGAAAATATGGTATTTCCATACAATGAAACATTAATTGCCAATAAAAAAGAATGAAGTGCTTATTAAACATGGTACAACGTGGATGAACCTTTAAAACATTATGGTAAATGAAAAAATCTGGTTCACAAAAGATCTCATACCATATGATTGCATTTATGTGACATGTCCAGAACAGCCACATTATAGAGACTGAAAGTAGAATTATGGTTGCCTAGGAATGGATGGGGTGAGGGGGTTGGTAGGAAATGGGGAATAACTGGGAATAGGAAAAGGTTTGTTTTTTTTTTCTGGGATGATGAAAATGTTCTAGAATTTATTGTAGGGGCACCTGGGTGGCTCAGTCAGTTGAGCGTCTGACTTCAGTTCAGGTCATGATCTTGCTGTTCGTGAGTTTGAGCCCCACATCAGGCTTGCTGCTGTCAGCCTGTCACCCCAGAGCGCGCTTCAGATCCTCTGTCCCACTCTCTCTACCCCTCCCCCACTTGTGCTCTCCCAAAAAGTAAATATTTAAAAAAGAAAAAAAGAGAAATGTTTTTAAAATTAAATTAAATTAAATTGATTGTAATGATAGATGCACAGCCCTGATGATACTAAAAACTACTTAATTGTGTACTTTACAGGGGGTGAATTTTATGGTATGTTAATTTTATCTTAACAAAAGAGTACATACTGTATGATTCCATTTATATAAGGTACAAAAAACAGGTTTAAAAAAGTCTATGCTGTTAGAAGTCAGGACAGAGGTTACTTTTGTTGGGGATGGGAGTAGTAACTGGAAGGGAGCATGAAGGGAATTTCTGGGGCACTGATAATGTTTTGTTTCTTCAATTTTTTTGATGTTTATTTACTTTTGAGAGACAGAGCATGAACAGGGGAGGGGCAGAGAGAGAGGGACACACAGAATCCCAAGCAGGCTCCATGCTCTGAGCTGTCAGCACAGAGCCTGAATTGGGGCTCGAACCTACAAACCATGAGATCATGACCTGAGCCAATGTCAGACGCTTAACTGACTGAGCCACCCAGGCGTCCTGATAATGTTTTGTTTCTTGATGTGGATGCTGTTACATGTGTGTGTTCATTTTTTTTGTGTGTACATGTGTGTGTTTTGTGTTACATGTGTGTGTTCATTTTTTGTGTTCGTTTTGTGACCATTTACTGAACTGTTTATTAATTACAAACAGAATGAATTTCTTTCTAATTTTATTTTGGTAGCAAATAACTTGTTAAAGTGATAGCTATGCTGATGGAATTGTGGTAAAGCTGGTTTACTCTAACATGACTGATAGCTCTCTAAATTGAAAAAACATTCCTTTGGTGAAGCACTGTAACAAGTATCAAATTTTATAAATATCTTCATTATCTTTGACTCAATAATCCCACTCCTGTGAATGAAGCCTAAGAAAGGAATTCAAGTAAATAGAGACATTGTGTTAATGAAGGTATTTCTTAGAATAAAGGAAAACTGGAAACAACCTGAATAAATGTTTAAATGGTTAAATAAGTAATGTTGCATCAATGCTGTGGAATATGATGCAACTACTAACAATGATAATTTTGAACAGAAGTAGTAATTAGAAAAAATATTTGATCATGAAAAAAAGGGAATGCAAAATTGTATGATAACTGAATATAGACAAAGACCATAACAACAACAACGAAAGATCATTACAGAACATACAGAAATATAAAGAGTTGGTCTGTTAGGAATTATTAGTGAATTTTTGCAGTTTTCACTAGTGTTAAATTCTTTTATAATAAAAACAAACAAAAACTTTAATGTTTGGGGGCATCTGGCTCAGTCAGTAGAGCATGTGACTCTTGATATTAAGCCCCATGTTGGGTGTAGAGCTTACTTTAAGGAAAAAGATTAGTGTTCACACCTGGCCATTGTACTACAAGAAAGAGATATTGAAGTTGGAGGAAGTCCATAATAATTGAGGGCACCATGGAATTTCTGGAAATATAAAAGCTGTGGAAGGAAATATGGTTGAATTCTACAAATTCATGAAAGGGATGGATAGGTCAATGGTGATAGTTGTTCACAAAATCTGGGAATCCTAGGATTGGAAGGCACCTCCTGATGCTTCTATTTCATTGACCAAAATTTTTTTTTAACTTCTTAAGTTTGTTTATTTATTTTTGAGAGAGACAGAGAAAGAGAGAGCAAGCAGGGGAGGGGCAGAGAGAGATAGAGAATCCCAAGCAAGCACCACACTGTCAGCCCAGAGCCTGATGCAGGGGCCAAACTCATGAACCCTAAGATCATGACCCGAGCCAAAACCAAGAGTCGGACACTTAACCAACTGAGCCACCCACGTGACTCCATTGACCAAATTTTTATTGAATAATTGAGTACCTATTAAGTCCACTGTTCGACTTCATTGGTGTGAGTTTATGACCAAAGGTAAGTATTACCGTTTACATATTGGATAATAAATTTATGACACCTATTACTCCAAGAGGGAGTGGTCCATTACCCAATCTTATCTTTCACTGCTGACTAACAAACACTACACTTGCTAAGCTTGTCTATGCTACTTCATGCCTCTGTAGGTCCAGAGCTCATCCACCTTTCATCCTTCAAGGCTCACCTTAAGTTCCCTGCCAACCTCTTCTCAACCTCTTACAAACTAAGAGGTCTTCTTATTTATTTATTTATTTATTTAAAAAAAAATTTTTTTTTAACGTTTATTTATTTTTGAGACAGAAACAGAGCATGAACAGGGGAGGGCCAGAGAGAGAGGGAGACACAGAATCCGAAACAGGCTCCAGGCTCTGAGCTGTCAGCACAGAGCCCGACGCGGGGCTCGAACTCACGGACCGCGAGATCATGACCCGAGCTGAAGTCAGACGCTTAGCTGACTGAGCCACCCAGGCGCCCCTAAGAGGTCTTCTTTATGTATTCCAGTCTGTATTGATATCCTCTTCCTGAATATTTACAACACCAGTTTGTCAATCTCATAGTCGAATCAATCAGCTAATCTAAGCAGCCAGATGATTATACACTAATATATATTACACACCAATATATTATTCTAAATATGTATAAGTTTCCATTGAATACTGCCCATGTGCCAGGCAGGAAGTATTGACTTCATAATTTCACCTAAGCATCACAACAACCCTATGAAATATGTATATTATATCCAGAAACTGAGGCTCAGAGATGTTAGGATAATTTTGCTCAAGGTCACAGTGGATGAGCAAGGACTTTAGCCTAGATCTAACTCCAAAGACTCCACTCCTAACCATTATGTAAAACTGTTTTAATCGTATTGTGTGTATTTTATTTCCCTAACTAGATTTTTGGTAAAGACTTTATTGTTTTTTTTTTTTTTTAAGTTTGTTTATTTATTTATTTATTTATTTATTTATTTATTGAAAGAGAGCACGAGCAGGGAGGGGCAGAGAGAGAGGGAGAGAGAGAATTCCAAGCAGGTTCCCCACTGTCAGAACTCATGAACCCTGAAATCATGACCTGAGACAAAACCAAGAGTCAGATGCTTAACCAACTGAACCGCCCAGGCGCCCTGACAAGGATTTTATTTTGTTTATTTTGTAATCTTTTCGTTGCTATACTAGCTGCTTATACACATAGCCAGTGCTCAATAAATACTTATGGAATGCCAAAATGGAGATGTAGCTAGCTGAAAATACCAATTGCTTTTAAAAGGAGTTAGATTTTAGGGTCGCCTGGGTGGCTCAGTCAGTTGGGTGTCTGACTTCGGCTCAGGTAATGGTCTCACGGTTCGTGAGCTCGAGCCCCGCATCGGGCTCTGTGCTGACAGCTCAGAGCCTGGAGCCTGTTTCGGATTCTGTGTCCCCCTCTCTCCCTGCTCCTCCCCTGCTCACACTCTGTGTGTGTGTGTCTCTCTCTCTCTCAAAAATAAGTAAACATTAAAATGATTTAAAAATAAATAAAAGGATTTTGGGGCGCCTGGGTGGCGCAGTCGGTTAAGCGTCCGACTTCAACCAGGTCACGATCTCGCGGTCTGTGAGTTCGAGCCCCGCGTCAGGCTCTGGGCTGATGGCTCGGAGCCTGGAGCCTGTTTCCGATTCTGTGTCTCCCTCTCTCTCTGCCCCTCCCCCGTTCATGCTCTGTCTCTCTCTGTCCCAAAAATAAAAAAAAATAAAAATAAAAAACGTTGAAAAAAAAAATTTAAAAATAAATAAAAGGATTTAGATTTTAGTCAGATTCATGGGTGACATATTCATAACGGATGACGTAAAAGGGAGCAGGGATATTTGGATCCATTTTTAATACTTGAGATGTCTTGATGGAGGAGAACCACACCTTCACAACCCTTGTTGCTCCATTATTAGTGAGAACTGACTAAATTGGATGGGATTATGGGTCTGACACCAAATGTGATCATTCTTTGATTCTTCAGCTCTTCTGTTTCCCAGAAACTCCTAGCTTAAAAGGGCCTGTCCCCCTCAAAAAACTAAAAATAGAACTACCCTATGACCCAGCAATGGCACTACTAGGCATTTATCCAAGGGATAAGACTGAACCACCCAGGCGCCGCTTGTGCATTTTTTAAAAGTTTCTTTGATTTATTTATTTATTTATTTATTTATTTATTTATAGCACGCATGTGCATGGGGTAGGGGCAGAGACGGTTGGAGGGAGACAGAATCCCAAGCAGGCTCTGCCTGGTGAGCTGGCAGCCCGATGAATGATCAGCATCTGGAACTCACCAACTGTGAGATGATGACCTCAGCGGAAACCAAGAGTTGGGCGGGTAGTGAGCCACCCAAGCGCCCACTGCCACCTTTCTCGTGCAAATTAAGTATGGTATCTATAGGAGGCAGGCATTGAAGTCTAATAGGCCAGGTTTCTCAGTAAGATGGTCAACAAATAATTATGGTGTGATGTCAGATGAATCATGCCTCTGAGCCTCAGCTTACTCATCAGGAAAATGGGATTAAACACACCCTTTCCTCCAATAATTCAATATTGTTACAATTTCATACTTAATAGTTTAACATTTACAGGCAGCCAGAAATACACCATGGAGAGACTGGGGCCTGAAAATCTAAATGGGATTAATTATCTGTGGTGGTTGAAATCATCTTCCATTCTCTTGCTGACTGCAATAGAAATGCCCACAGCTGAGGGTGAGAGCTGAGGGATCAGAGTCAGATGGCTGTCCATAATCTGGTATAGTCCTTGGGAAAGATTTTAGAGGTGAGGAACCTCGTGTAGAAAAGCAAGGCAAGGAAGACTGAGGGAGTGGGAGTTGGAGACTTCCTGTGCTGTTTCCTCCTCCACTTCTCCCCCTCCCCCACTCCCGCCAATCACAGATTCTGACCATTAAGAGATAAAGGTAGAAAATCCCATGGAGTCTCCGGCCAGGCCAGTCTCACTGTCCTGCTCTGACTATAAGCGCGGAGAATGGAAAAAGGCTCCCCTCCCCCGCCCCCTGTCTCGCTCCTTGCCACGCCGGGCTGCTGTTGCAAGTGGGAAGCAGTCTCAGGCCGCACGCAGTCCTTTTTGCAAAGCCAAGGAGTGAATGAATGAGAGGGAGAGAGAGAAAGAGAGACAGAGAGGTGGTGTAGGGAGGATTAGGGGTGGGATTCCATGACGTTACCGGCTCCGCCTCCCGATGTATATAAGGGGGCGCTGGGCGCGCAACGACCCCAAGCAGCAGCTTTGAAGCCTGAGCACCTGAAGTCGCTAGCCCCAGCCCAACTCGGTTTAACTCCGCCTCACCCAACCCGATTTGAGACTCTCCTCTCCCTGGGCTTGCAACAGCTCTCCGGTAAGCCTTGGGGGCCGACAAGTGTGTCGGAAGGGGATGGCGAGGGTCTGGGCATACCTAGGATTCTCTGGCAACCAGAGCATGCAGTTACATCAACGCGGCCGTGACCTGTTGCTGGCGAGACCCCGGCCCCAAGAACCAAGGTTCCCGTCTCCACCTCAGCCCCAGACCGTTTCTAACGGGGACATAAGAATCTGGGAGCTGAGTTAGGGGGCATAGGGTGGAACCGTCTCTAGTGCGAGCAATTTCAGGCTGCTCTGGGGCCCCTCTCGGGGTGCATCTCCAAATCTTTAGATGTCGAAGCCCCGCCCCACTGTTGATTCTTGCTGGTCAGCCTAGCAAGGCGGGAGGAAGTGGGGGAACATTTGCTTACTCCCCTGGGCGACAGTAGCACGGTTTACACGGTGTGGGCAGGGTGAGTAGGGATGGAATTGAGTCGGTGCTCACTTTTGATCAGCAGTGGAGGTCGGTCCTCTCCTCCCTCCGGGCAATCTGGGAACCTTGCCTATTAAGTAGCCCTTGGGGTAAGCACTGAAAAGGAACGTGGAGAGTGGATGTGAGAAGGGCGTTCTGCCCAGAGTTGCTGGCTGCCCCTGGGATGAGTTTGTTTAATTCCCAAGCAGCCACAGGCCAGAAAACGGACACAGAACAGGTTCCATGGTTTCTGGGTTGAGGTCTAGGATAAACCCTAGTTTCTCCGTCAGAGAAAGAGATGGATACTGACTGAACACCCATGAGGTGCCAGGCCACTGTACCATAGGGATCTTTCACCTGCTTTTTCTGCAAATTAGTCCTACAAACCTGTGAGGTATTATTTTTCCTACTTGTTAAAGGAAGAAACTGAGGTTAGAGGAAGAGACTTGAATATCCTCCCCATCCCCCCCCATCGCGCCTGGGCTTGGTGGAGTGTGTATTGTAATGCACTCTTAGAGCTTAGGGATAATGAACCCTATTGAAGGGCTTTTGTCTTGTTTCTCTCCAGATCCTAGAATCCTCTTCAATTCCAGCTAGAATGCTGTGGCACGCACTTCGCAGATTTGGTCAAAAGCTGGTACGCAGACGTACCCTGGAGCCTGGCATGGCAGACACTCGCCTTGCCAGATGCCTGAGCACTCTGGATTTGGTGGCCCTGGGTGTGGGCAGCACGTTGGGTGCAGGTGTGTATGTCTTGGCTGGCGAGGTGGCCAAAGATAAAGCTGGACCATCCATTGTGATCTGCTTTTTGGTGGCCGCTCTATCTTCTGTGTTGGCTGGACTGTGCTATGCGGAGTTTGGTGCCCGAGTTCCCCGTTCTGGTTCTGCGTATCTGTACAGCTATGTCACCGTGGGTGAACTCTGGGCCTTCACCACTGGCTGGAACCTCATCCTCTCCTATGTCATCGGTGAGATGGTGGGGCAGGGAGGGGCTTCAAATCAGGAAGTGGTGAAGTGATGTAGTCTTCAACATTCACAGGACTCCAATACCCTTAAATGTGTTTGTTATGGGGCTGGGAGGGTTGAAGGTGTGGTGGAGAAATTGTTCCTTCTACTTATCTCTGCTCTGGTTTCCTTAATTAACTGGTTTGGGTTTTTAAAAAGTAAGATTAAGGGTGCCTGGCTGGCTCAGTCGTTGGAGCATGTGACTCTTGATCTAGGGGTTGTGAGTTTAAGCCCCACGGTGGGCGTAGAGCCTACTTAAAAAAAAGTAAGAATAGATGAAAACAGTAGGGATTATTTGTGTGACTGATTTGGGGGAGGGAGGAAACTTGACCCCCTGTTTCTCCCTCTGCTCTACCAGGTACAGCCAGTGTGGCCCGGGCCTGGAGCTCGGCTTTCGACAACCTGATTGGGAACCACATCTCTCGTACCCTGCAGGGGAGCATCTCACTGCATGTTCCCTATGTCCTCGCAGAACATCCAGACTTCTTTGCTCTGGGCCTTGTGTTGTTGCTCACCGGTGAGGGAAAAGACAGGGTTAATGGTGGGAGGCAGGGCTAGGAGGGACCAAGCCTGAGAAGGGCTTGATGGAGGTGATAATGGTGAGAAAGCAGAGACGCTGGGCAGGAAAGGTGTGCACTGAGGCGGGGAAACAAATCTTGGACTGAGGACTTCATGAGTCCTGATTGCCTCTTTCCCACAGGATTGCTGGCTCTGGGGGCCAGTGAGTCAGCCCTGGTTACCAAAGTGTTCACAGTGGTGAACCTTTTGGTTCTTGGTTTTGTCATCGTCTCTGGCTTCATTAAGGGGGACTTGCACAATTGGAAACTCACAGAAGAGGACTACAAACTGACCGTGGCTCGACTCAATGACACGTATAGGTTAGGAGATTCACTCTCCGGAGATTCGGAGCTGGGAGCATGACGGGGAGCCAGGGGCGTCTGCGCTAAGGCATTCAGGATTGGGTTGGGGAGGAATGGGAGCTTAGGTCTTGAGCACCTGGCTGAGTAGTTTGGCATTAGGGAAAAGGCACAGAGTTGGCTGAACACACCTTTTACCTTTTCCACCCTTTTCTTCCACTTTAGCCTGGGCCCTCTGGGCTCTGGAGGATTTGTGCCTTTCGGCCTCGAGGGGATTCTCCATGGAGCAGCTACCTGTTTCTATGCATTTGTTGGTTTCGACTGTATTGCTACCACTGGTAACACAGTCATGCGGGTTCTGTCTGGGGCTTGGACACAGCGAATGCTCAGTTTGCATGCAGATTGGGGGTGGCAGAGGAGCGAACCTGCTTAGCTGATTCAGAAACTTGTGCCCCTTCCTGCAGGCGAAGAAGCTAAGAATCCCCAACGTTCCATCCCCGTGGGCATTGTGATTTCACTGTTGGTCTGCTTTTTGGCATATTTTGGTGTCTCTTCGGCACTTACGCTTATGATGCCTTACTACCAGCTTCAACCTGAGAGCCCCCTGCCGGAGGCCTTTCTCCACACTGGATGGGCCCCTGCCCGCTATGTTGTGGCTATTGGATCCCTCTGTGCTCTTTCTACCAGGTCAGTGGCAAACGTTTGTTCTCCTCTGCAGTCAGAGTCTTAGGCTTGAGCATTTGGTACCTGAGAAGAACCCTTAAAAGGGCTGTGAGGAGAAGGGGGAGACTCCTTAACCTCACAGGCTCAGGGGATAGAGATTGCAGTCACCTCACGCCACTCTGGGCATTCCTCCCTCCAGCCTCTTGGGCTCTATGTTCCCCATGCCTCGGGTGATCTATGCGATGGCAGAGGATGGCCTCCTGTTCCGTGTCCTCGCCAGGATCCACAGCGGCACACACACCCCCATCGTGGCCACTGTGGTCTCTGGCATTGTTGCAGGTAAAACGGTTGTCTCTGTCCTTCCCCTCGTTCTTTGACCGATTCCCTCAACTTTGTTTTTGGCTTCCCTCACATCTTGCTTTCTGCCCATCAATTCCAGCATTCATGGCATTCCTCTTTGAGCTCGCTGATCTTGTGGACCTTATGTCAATTGGGACCCTGCTTGCTTACTCCCTGGTGGCTGTTTGTGTCCTCATCCTCAGGTGAGACTCCCTCTGTGAGCTAGGATTTGGGTTTTTGTTCTTGGATGAGGAGTGATGGGGATGTGTTCTCCCTCCTCCTTCCTCTGCCTTCGTTATCCTGACTCTCCTGGAGGAATATGGATATTCCTCCCCGCCAAAAGGAGCTTCCACCCTTCTGGCTTACGTGGGAGCTTCAGCTGCCTGCGAGAAGATGCTCAAGTGGTTAAGGGTTGTTCCTAATACTGCCTTCTTACTCTTGCCTCAGGTATCAGTCTGAGGTGAAGAATGAGGAGGATCAGGTGGAGCTGCAGGAGGAGAAGACAGCTGAAGCCGAGAAGCTGACCCTACAGGGACTATTTTGTCCACTCAACTCCAACCCCACTCCACTCTCTGGCCAAGTTGTCTATGTTTGCTCCTCATTGGTTGGTGAGCGATAGAAATTTTCTCTGGGGTGGCTTTGAGGTCAGCATGATGGGGGGAGAGAGGGTGTGGCATTTGGTGGCCGAGGACAGCCTAGAGAGAACGGTGACCCTCCTTGGAATGGGGTGGCCTAATGTCTTAACGTGTTGGTCTCAAGAGTTGGTTTTGATGTTTCTCAACTTGACCCTTGAAGCTCTGCTGCTGACTCTTCTTTGCCTGGTGCTGACCAAGTGGCCCGTTCCACTGCTTTCTGGAGACCCAGTGTGGACTGCAGTGGTTGTGCTCCTCCTGATGCTCATTACTGGGATCACTGGGGTCATTTGGAGACAGCCACAGAGCTCCACTCCCCTTCACTTTAAGGTAAATGACCTCTTTCTTTCCACCTACCAACCCATGTCAGAAGACTAGGCTCCAGATGCCTTGTGATCTAATAGAGTTTGTAAGTGTTCTTTCATTGGACAAGAAAGGAAAGATACAGGAGATACCTAGGCCAATGACTTCTTCTCTCACTCTCCATAGTTCCTTTCCAGTTCTATTTCCCCAAACGTTGTATTCTTGGAGTCCTATACGATGTACATTCAGTGAGTGGGCATTGAAATACACAATATGAGTAGGAGTTGGACCCTCCATTTCCTGGCCCCAGTAGGTTAGGGATCTCTTTCTAGGTCACCGCATGGTATCTACAAAGGAGATTTTGCTTTGTTCCTAGGTACCTGCTTTGCCTCTTCTCCCACTAATGAGCATCTTTGTGAATGTTTACCTTATGATGCAGATGACAGCTGGCACCTGGGCCCGATTTGGGGTCTGGATGCTGATTGGTAGGTATCCACTTGGGAAGGGTATCCCAAGGGTATACCAATTGGGTATCCTATCCCAATGCTTTTCCCTCTTGGTCTCAGGTAGGGAGACCTATTAAGCCTTTACAGGTCACTATTTCCCTACCTCACAGCTACCTTTCCCCACTAGGGTTTGCTATCTACTTCGGCTATGGGATCCACCACAGCCTGGAAGAGGTTAAGAGTGACCAACCTCCATTCAAGTCTAGAGCCAAAACCTTAGACCTTGATCTCAGCAGTGCCTGTACACCTTCGATTTGACATCGTCATACCTGAATGCTGTCTGGTCCCCCTGCACAATAATGGAGAGTACTCTTGAGCACATGGGAAGCTAGGCCTCCCATGGGATGTTGGTGGGGGAACACTAGAGCTCTGTATTTATCGTGGAGTGAAAGATGTGTCTTTGCTGTGCCTCATTCTTTTTTTTTTATACTGGTCTACTTCTCAATTGTGTCTGTAGTTGCTTACTGGCTTTTACAAAGTTATTATTAAAGGAAACTAGAAAAAGAAACTATGTCTTGTTCTTTGCTTGCTAGAGATGATGTGGAGCCTGACTTTCTGTGTGGAGAGCTTCAGATGAGTGTCCTCTGTGCACTCCAGTCACCACAAAAGTATCTTGTGCCTGTGTGTGTTTCTTGTTGGCTCAGGTTTTGAGGAGGGTGGTGTGACCACTTGTCAAGTCTAGTCACACTTGAAGGAACGATCTTGAGATAGGTTTCCCTCTTGCTGTACTAAAGGTTAGATTCTAAATAAGTAGGACAGCAACAGTTGTCTTTGGGATTTGGGGGTGGACTCTGATCTCAACACTGGCATTGGTTGGGACCTACACTGAGACCATTGTCTTCTGTTCCACCCCTTCTAGTTGGACCAGACCCAGACTCTTGTGATTTCCTGGGCAACAGAAATTTTGGCTGGGGTATTTGGCACTGCCGGGAGGAGGGGTGGACAATAGGGGGGTAACTGGTAAAGGACTGTATGTATGTCTAGATAGTGATTGCTATAGAAGTAGTAAGGGAACAGAGGTCAGAGCTTTTGCTCACACCATGAACTATTCATTTGTCCATTTTTTCAACAAACATACGTGGAGCTCTTATTAAAATGCTAGGCCCCATGCTGTGTCCTAGGGGTATAAACGTGAATAAAACAGTCCCTGCCCTCAAGGAACTCAAAATCCAGGGGAGGAGACAAGCAGGTGAACATGAAACAATGTGACCTGGACCAGGGCAGGGTAAGTGCTGAGTGCTACAGAAGCACAACGGACGTGCTTGACCCAAGTCTTGAATAGGTATTTCTGAAGTGGACTGAGGGAAGGGTTCACTTGTCAGTGAATAGTGTGCACAAAGCCATGTGCATGGTGAAAGAGCAGATTGTATTTGGAGGTATGACACGTAGTTCAGTGTGGCTGGAGGGTAGCGTATAGGGGGTTGTGAAATACAGCAGAGACCATATGAATGGCTTTTGTATATCCGACCAAGGAATTTAGGTACTCTCTTTATAAGTGGTGTGTGTGTGGAGGGGAGGCGGGCAGGTTACTGAAGGATTCTAAGTAAGGAAGATGGTTGGATTTGTTAGTCTGGCAGCAGCAAGGAGGATGGCTTGGAAGAGGCTGGGGGAAGCTAGAGCAGTGAGCTAATAGTTACCATTTGTTGAGTATTAATGATATGCCAGCCCTTGTGCATACAATCTCATTTAGTCCTTGCAATAATTCTATGATATAGAAGTTACGAAAATTCATTTCTACAGATGACGGGGACAGGCTTTGGGTAAAAAATATGCTCTAGATCACATAACTTGGAATGGTCAGTGCCAGGATACAGAACCCAGTTCTGCCTGACTCTGCAGTCTATGCTCTTTAACCATTGTGTGACATTGCTAGTAGTAATTAGTTAGGAAGACAATTGTGATCATTTGGGGGTTCTCGGTCAGTTGGATGTAGGGTAAGAGAGAAGCAGATGGCTTAGGTTTCTGGGTGGAGTTTCTGATCGAATGATCAAATTATTAGCTGAGATAGCAAAAGAGGAAGAGCATATTGGGGGAAAGATGAATTCAGTTCGATATGCTCATTTATAAGTATGTAAATTTAGCTTCCTACGGGTGAAGATAATGTAATCAATAATTGGAACTTGAAGCTAGGTTAGAAGTCTGGGCTAGAGTTACAAATTGAGGGGGCATCAACTCAGGACATACATGTATGTGAAGAAAATTTTGGGGACACCTGGATGGCTCAGTTGGTAGAGCATGTGGCTCTTGATCTTGGGCTTGTAAGTTTGAGACCCACATTGTGTGTAGAGATTACTTAAAAAAATTTTTTTGTAGCATAAATTGTATAATTTTCTTTATATATAAAGAGCTCTTACAAATCAATATGATGAATCACCTGATGAATGAATAAAAGATGTAAATAGTTTTCAGAAAAAACATATAACACCAAACAAATATTAAGATACTCAGTCTCACACATTAAAGAAATGCAAATCAAAACAACAATGAGATCTCGGTTCTTACCTTACAGACCAGCAAAACAAACTTTTTTTAAGATTTTATCTTTAAGTAATCTATACCCAATGTGGGGCTCAAACCCACAACCCCAAGATTGAGAGTCTGAGAGTCTGTGATGTACTGAATGGGCCAGCCAGGTGCCCCACAGCAAAACATTTCAATGACTAGGTGTTGGCAAAAGTGAGGGAGAATAGGCAGTCTCCTGCATCATGGGGATGTACATTTTTGTAACTTTTTTGGAGAGTAATTTGCTAATATAACAATTAAAAACATTCTTTTGGATCTGATGGCTCCACTTATAGGGGTTTATTTATTTTTTAATTTTTTTAATGTTTTGTTTTTTGAGAGAAAGAGACAGAGTGCAAGCGGGGGAGAGGCAGAGAGAGGGAGACACAGATTCTGAAATAGGTTCCGGGCTTTGAGCTGTCAGCCTGGAGCCTGATGCGGGGCTCGAACCCATGAACATGAGGTCATGACCTGAGCCAAAGTGGGAAGCTTAACTGACTGAGCCACCCAGGCACCCCTCCACTTACAGGAATTTAAAACATTTTACATATATATAAGGATATGTACTGTGACAGTATAATACAATAAAACTTGGAAGCTACCTAGTGTGCATCAGCAAGGAACTAGTTAAGTTACAATGCATTAATTCATTGAAATATTTATAGAGCCAGTAAAAAAAATGAGAATTATATGTGCCAAGAGGTGATATGGAAAGATCTCCAAGATATACTATTGAGTAGGAACAAAACCCCCAAGGTGCAGAACATTTGTGTGAAAGTGCAAAAGAGGATGTATTTATACATTATTTATTTTCTGGGAAAATATATAGCAAACTTAACCTCTGGGTTTTCTTCTGTACTTTCAGTTGTTTTTTTCTTTTTAACCCAGATACAAACAATACTTTTTTTCATTCCTTTTATATCATAACAGTAAAAGATTGGGGGGAATTCTGACATTTAAGGGATAGAGGGGGAAGACTCAGCACAAAAGAGAAGGAATGACTGAAGATACAGGACAGTGATGGTGGAAGGAGGGAGGAAAGCACTTTGCAGGAACAGTCAACAATGCCAAATGCTGCCTTAGGGAGTCAAGTTAAATAAGGACAGAAAAGGGTTCATTGGTTTTGTCAGTTAGTAGTTCATTGAAACTATTTCAAGAGTAGTTTTGGTCAGATGGTGGGGAGTGGAGGCCACATTGGAGTGGGTTGAGTAAATGGAGGGTGAGGAAGTGGATACAGCATTTCAGGCCAACATCTGAAGGGAATTTCTAGGATGGGCAGTTTTTGTATTTATATGCTTAAAAGAAGATTGCCAACAAAGTGAATACACTTTGTAACTACTGTTTAAATACATCATTTGTGGGGTTCTGGGTGGCTCAGTGGGTTAAGTGTCTGACTTCAGCTCAGGTCATGATCTCATGGTCCCTGAGTTCCAGCCCCACGTCGAGCTCTGTGCTGACAACTAACTCAGCCTGGAGCCTGCTTCGGATTCTGCGTCTCCCTCTCTCTCTGCCTCTCCGCTGCTCGCACTCTGTCTCTCTCAAAAATAAATAAACATCAAAAAATTTTTTTAAGTAAATCATTTGTGAAGGAGGGACTACTTCTCTGATTTGGTGTTCTAGTCTTTTTTCATTCAGTGTAATATTTCCCAAACCTTAGACTTTCATGAATTTTTCTCTATTTGTGTAATCTTGTAATGTTAAAAAACCCTCACTTTTTAAAGCTTAAATGCATTTATTTTCTATATGTATTTTTAAAAAGTTTTCTTAAAAATTTTTTTTTTATTTTTTTAAAAATTTACATCCAAGTTGCTGAGCATACAGTACAACAATGATTTCAGGAGTAGATTCGTTAGCGCCCCTTACCCATTTAGCCCATCCCCCTCCCACAACCCCTCCAGCAACCCTTTGTTCTCCACAATTAAGAGTCTCTTATGTTTTGTCCCCCTCCCTGTTTTTATATTGTTTGCTTCCCTTCCCTTATGTTCATCTGTTTTGTATCTTAGAGTCCTCATATGAGGGAAGTCATATGATATTTGTCTTTCTATGACTGAGTAATTTCACTTAGCATAATACTCTCTAGTTCCAACCATGTAGTTGCAAATGGCAAAAAAAAATTTTAATGTTTATTCTTGAGAGACAGCATGCGTGCGAGGGAGAGAGGGAGACAATCTGAAGCAGGCTCCAGGCTCTGAGCCATCAGCACAGAGCCCACTGCGGGGCTTAAACCCACGAACCGCGACATCATGACCTGAGCCAAAGTCAGATGCTTAACTGACTGAGCCACCCTGGCACCCCTAAACATTTTATTTATTTAAGTAATCTCTTCAACAAATGTGGGGCTTGAACTCATGATCCCAAGACCAAGAGTCGCATGTTCTTCTAACTGAGCCAGCCAGGCACCCCAATACACTGATTTTCAAAGGAAAACATTTTACCACTATCATACATGGAAAGCAAAGTATTTTCCTAATACATATAAGGATGTCCAAATAAATATCCAACTATTAAAAAATGTTTGGCTCCATACAAAATAATCCTTATCTGTAGCTTTCCATGGTTTTAGTTATCTTTGGTCTGGAACCAAATGGTCTTCCTGATGTATAGTCAGTAGGTCCATAGTACTGCATCACAATGCCTATGTCATTTACCTCACTTCATCTTATCATGGAGGCATTTTATCATCTCACATCATCACAAGAAGAAGGGTGGGTACAGTACAAGATATTGTGAAAGAGACCACATTCACATAACTTATATTGTTATAATTATTCTATTTTATTAATATTTATTGTTTATCTCTTGTTGTGCCTAATTTATAAATTAAACTTTATCATAGGTGTGTATGTATAGGAAAAAACAGTATATATGGTGTTCAAGACTATCTGGGAGGCATTTACTGGGGGTCTTGGAAGATATCTCCTGTGGATTAAGGGGGACGGACTATCATAACCACACTTTAGAAATACTTAGGCTGTTGGGGGCGCCTGGGTGGCTCAGTCTGTTAAGCATCCAACTTCGGCTCAGGTCATGATCCCATGGTTTGTGGGTTCGAGCCCCGCATCAGGCTCTGTGCTGACAGCTCAGAACCTGGAGTCCGCTTCAGATTCCGTGTCTCCCTCTCTCTCTGCCCCTCTCCTGCTCACACTCTGTGTGTGTGTGTGTCTCTCTCTCTTTCTCTCACGCTCAAAAATAAACATTGTAAAAAGAGAAATACTTAAGCCGTCAATGAATAATCTCTGTAGGATGTTATGCTTGAAGATGAGTAGAAAATTGCTTTAGGCGTGGTCTAATGGCCCAAATATGTATAAAGACAGAGCAGGAAATAGTGAGTGTCCTAAGAGAGGTATGCATGAGAGTTCACATCAGAGAGTTCTGGGAAATCTTCATGGAGGTTGAGGCTAATTGGGGCACAAAGGATAGGTAAAATATGTAATTTCAGAAATCGTGGGGAGAGTGTTTCAGGAAGAGGGAAACTTGTGCACAAAGACAAGAAACTGGGAAAGTTCATAATTCAGTTTGCCTACAGCCTAGGATTTTGCTTAGGGATAAAGTGGAAAAATAAAGCAGGAAAGATAGATTCCAGTCAGACTCTTGATGGCCATTCATTTCAGGGCAAGAAGTGTGTCGATGCATGTTCTAACATGTGAAGGAAAGAGTGGTTCTGTGATTTGCTTCAATGAATTACACCTCAGTTACCCAGTCACATGGTTATACTCTAGATCTTGTCAGAATGTACACCTCTGAAATCACTAATTCAAACATCAGAAGTAACCCCACTACAATAATTCTTTGACCTCATGAATTCCTTAATTCATTCTCCTCTCCCACATACATTGTCTCTTTTTATCGGTTTCCTCCAGTCTTCACTTGCTCCCTTACCCACTTAAATTCCTGAATTTATTATCATTATGAGTCTTGCAAATATCTTCACCTCCCTAGGCAATACTCTGGAGTACTTACACCCTGCTCCCCAGAGGAATCCAAATAACACACCTGTGCTGTCCAGGATTGTTGGAGATAATCATATATTGGGCAGCTTAATGATGATCAACCTTCATTAGGTCCTCAAGACTACTGGGGAACCTTTTTTTTCTCACTGATTCCCCAGAACTCTGAAACAACTGTTTCTTACCTTATTCACATTCTTCAAGTCTCTCCCTCCTACTCTCTGCTATTGACTTTGTCTCATATTTTATTGAGAAAACACATGCCCATCAGATAAAAACTCCCTCATCTTCCTGTGGATTTTTTTAAATGAAAATAGCTTCTCGGGGCACCTTGCTGGCTCAATTGGTAGAACATGCGACTCTTGATTTCAGGGTCATGAGTTCGAGCCCCAGTCGAACACTTGGGCATAGAGATTACTTAAAAACATTTTTAAAAAAGACTCAAAAGATTATTTTTTAAAAAAGTTAAAATAGCTTCTCTTTTTTTCCCCAATGATAAAAATATATGTTCATTGTAGGAAATTGAAAACTACAAATATAAAGAAAGTAAAGATTCTCCCAGATTCCACCACTCAGAAGATAAACACTGTTAACCTTTTGGTAAATACTGTTCCAGATATTTTTGTTGAAATATTCATACAATTTTACATAAGTGTATACCTTCTCTGTAAACTTTTTCTTTTCCTTTCGTTTCTTTTTATGATTTATGCAGTTCATACCCAGGTGGAAAGCATCCCAAGAGTTTTTTAGTCACTCAAATCTATATAATTACATCTTTTTGAGCAGTTGCTGACTTTTTTCTTTTTTAAGCTCAATGGTAGCATATAGGCATCTCCCTAGTTTTATACCATTAGATTGTTTTCACAGAAGTGTTTTTAGAGGCTGTGTAAGTCTTCCACTGTATGGCACTAATTACCTTAAGTTGTATAACTAGTCCACATTTAACTAGATGAACATTTAAGTGGTTTACAATGCTTCAGTGAATGTTTCTGTTTATCTTTGCAAATTTTTCCAATTTCATCTTGGGGAAGATTTCTAGGAGAAGAATTGTTAGGTAATAGTACACACATGTAAGATTTTGATATATATTGTCAAACTGCCCTCCAGAAAAGTTGCAATAATTTGTACTCCTACCAACAGTGCACAAGAGCGCCTGCTTTGTTTATATTGCTAATTTGAGGTATTGTTAATCCTCCTTTCAACCTTTGCCAATCTGATAAATGATAAAATCTTAGCTTGTTTTAATTTTCACTTCTTTGATTACTGGTGAGGTTGAATATCTTTTCATATATGTTTCTTCCTGTGTAAATTGATCATGTCCTTTTCTGATATATTTTCTAGAGTAATTTGTCTTTTTAATTTTAAGAGCTTTTTTTAAAGAACTCTTTTTATGTTAGATATAGCAACTCTTTATCTGTTATATATGTTGAAAAAATCTTTCTCTGGTCTGTGGTTTATCTTTCAACCTTGCTTCTAATGCCATTCAGAAGATTTTATTTATTTATTTTTAAAGGTTTTACTTATTTATTTTTGAGAGTGAGAGAGTAGGGGAGCGGCAGAGAGAGAGGGAGAAGAGAATCCCAAACAGGCTCTGTACCATCAGCATGTAGCCCTATGTAGGCTTGAACTCAAGAACCATGAGATCATGACCTAAGCTGAAATCAAGAGTTGCATGCTTAACAGACTGAGCCACCAGGTGCCTCAGAAAATTTTAATTTTTATGTTGTAAAAGTTACTAGTTTTCCTTTTTGATTCTGGTTTTTGGATGATGTTTACATCTTGCCATTGTGTTTATAAAATATTCACCCATATTTTCTCTGAGAAATTTTATGATTCAATTTAATCTTTGATTAATCCCATATTTGTTTATTCATTTATTTTAATTTATTTATTTATTATTTTTTTAATATGAAATTTATTGTCAAATTGGTTTCCATACAACACCCAGTGCTCATCCCAACAGGTGCCCTCCTTATTTATTTATTTTTAATGTTTATTTTGAGAGAGAGAGAGAACACGGGGGAGGGGCAGAGAAGGAGGGAGACACAGAATCTGAAGCAGGCTCCAGGCTCTGAGCTGTTAGCAGAGAGCCCGATGCAGGGCTTGAACCCCATGAATTATGAGATTATGACCTGAACTGAAGTTGTATGTTTAACCGACTAAGCCACCCAGGCACCCTGCCCAGTATTTATTTGGGTATATGAAGTGAGGCGGGGACCTAGTTTCCTAATATTTTATTTTATTTTATTTTATTTTTTTTTTCAACGTTTTTTATTTATTTTTGGGACAGAGAGAGACAGAGCATGAACGGGGGAGGGGCAGAGAGAGAGGGAGACACAGAATCGGAATCAGGCTCCAGGCTCTGAGCCATCAGCCCAGAGCCTGACGCGGGGCTCGAACTCACGGACCGCGAGATCGTGACCTGGCTGAAGTCGGACGCTTAACCGACTGCGCCACCCAGGCGCCCCTCCTAATATTTTATTTTTGAGAGAGAGAGAAGCAGAGAGAGAGAAGCAGAGAGAGAGGGAGGCACAGCTTCTGAAGCAGGCTCCAGACTCTGAGCTGTCACCTGATGCGGGCTTGAACTCATGAACTGTGAGATCATTACCTGAGCCGAAGTCCGACACTTAACCAACTGAGCCACCCAGGCACCCCTGTTTACAGTAGTTTTAATATTTGGTAGAGCCAGCTTCTCTCCCTTACTCCATTATCACTGTCGTTTTTAGAATTTTTCTGACTATAATTGCATGTTTTTTGGGAAAGTGTTTTTGTTTTTTTTTTTTAACAAGGTGTAATGCTACCTTATTAACTAATTTGTATTCTTGGTTGCTTACTCTCTTTTAACCTACTCTATTAATGAGAGTCTTAATAAGCTCTCATTAGAGTCCGAGCTGTTCACCTGTCTTATGTGCTATTTATTTCACCACTTCTGCAATAATTTGTCAAAGAGCAGGAGAATGAAATTTATAGTTTATGCTAGGGTAAGGGAAGATAAGCTACAGCCTGTTGAGTGCCATTTAATGGCATTTCACTACTCATTCTTGCACATCCTTAATATGCACCTGCTTCCTTTATTATCCCCTTTCCTCTTCTTTCTTTTACTTTTTTTTCTCTTTTAATTCTTCTTCCTTACTTGTAACATCTAGGGAGGCTATCTAGATCAAAAACAAAAACATTGGAGAAACCCATATGACGACATAAGGGGTTTCACCCTTTCTGCATATTTTTCTTTATTCACTGGCCCTTTCAATGGAGTGGTAACAGTTCAGTAAGTCCTGAATTTGGCGGCATATTTACAGCCAGTATTAATCAATAGAGCCATTTGATTCTTGTATGCCTTATATAATCTTGGATAACACAATATCCATTCTACTACAGACATTATATTTTGTAAGTAATCTGTACACCTAACACGGGGCTTGAATTCATGTCCCCAAGATCAAGAGTTGCATACTTGGGATGCCTGGGTGGCTCAGTCAGTTAAATGTCCAACTCTTGAGGGGCACCTGGGTGGCTCAGTTGGTTGAGTGTCTGACTTTGGCTCAGGTCATGATCTCATGGCTAGTGAGTTCGAGCCCTGTGTTGGGCTCTGTGCTGACATCTCGGAGCCTGGAGCCTGCTTCAGATTCTGTGTCTCCCTCTCTTTGCCCTTCCCCTGCTTGCACTCTGTCTCTCTCTCTCTCAAAAATAATAAATAAACATCAAAAAACTTTTGAAGAAAATAAATGTCCAACTCTTGATTTCAGCTCAGGTCATGATCTCAGGGTCGTGAGATGGAGCCCTGTGTCTGGCTCTGTGCTGACAGCAAGGAGGCCTCTTGGGATTCTCTCTCTCTCTCTCTCTCTCTCTGTACCCCTCCCCTGCTCGTGCTTTCTCTCAAAATAA
The DNA here is from genome assembly GCF_046562875.1 of Panthera onca. NCBI lineage: Eukaryota > Metazoa > Chordata > Mammalia > Carnivora > Felidae > Panthera > Panthera onca. The sequence goes on from NC_138357.1 coordinate 71,833,354, forward strand.
ATAAATAAACATTAAAAAAATTAGAAAAAAAGAGCCGCATGCTCTTCTGACTGAGCTAGCCAGGCACCCCTACTACAGACATTATTAATCACTAAGAGCTCTAAGATGTATATGAAAGGACCACCCTGGGCTTGACAGACAAGGTCTAATTTTCTCCCTGTTCCCTGTTCATTTATGAACAAAGAAGTTATGGTAGAGCCAGGGTCCTTGGTGGGATGATGGAAGTTGGGAGCCCTTAGTTTGTCAACAGGGAAATGGGGAACAATAACGGGAACTAATATTTGCTATATGTTAGCCACTGTTCTAGATGCCTTGTGTATACTATTCTATTGAACAAGAATCCTAGAACTACTTTTATTTCTATTTTACAGAGGCAAAAATTGAGGCAGTGAGACTGTAAGCAGCTAGCACAGAGTATGTGGTGCATGAGGATTCAGTCAACTATGTGATACTCTACCGCCCTTTTCCACCAGACTTCTTCCCCAAATTTAGCAATCTAGGATTGTAAAATGAATACCAAATTGCAGGATGCAAAAGAAGAGGAGTAATAGCTGTACTTTCCCTCTTTTCCCTTTTTTGTTCACTGTACTATGTGATCTAGCAGAGAATTTTGAAGAGGGAAAAATTATTTTTAGAAACTCCATCTTTTCCATGATAAGTAATGCCTGACTCTGAGACTGTCAGGGTCAGGAGGAAACTCTCAATGTTCCCAGAATTGAGGCCACAACCTCTTTTTTTAATCCTGCTAGCCAGCTTCACATCTGGCTTGACTGAGGTACACAAGACTTAAAAGAGGGGTATGTGAGGGAACAGACGGAAAGCTTGTTAATATTTTGATTTTGAATTTTCCCCCCAAATTTGGAGGCTTCATGCCTTAACCCTGTTGTCTCTGAATAGAGATTTCAGTAAAAGGCCACTCCTTGGTTGCAAGCATCACTCCATAGATTTAGCCGGAACCAAACATGTTTCTTTATATATTCCACTCCCATCCTTAAAACCATTTGTTTGGAAATGGATGGGACCCCTGCCCTTACTGCGAGCCTTGCAGGGGAATCATTAATTTCCCTCCGATTTGACAAAGGCATGGCAGCAGAAACATGTTTTGGAACTACAGGGTTTTTCATTCCTCTCAACTTCTGATATTTCTTCTTAATTTTTTTAAAGTTTATTTTGAGAGAGAGAAAGATGCAGAGAGAAAGAGGCAAAGAGAGAGGGAGAGAATTCCAAGCAGGCTCTGCATTATCAGGGCAGAACGTGGTGGTGGTGGGGGGGGGGGGGCGGGGCTCAAACTCACCAACCATGAGATCATTACCTGAGCTGAAACCAAGAGTCAGACACCTAACCAACTGAGCCACCCAGGCACCCATCTACTTTTGATATTTCTGACCTTTAACAATCTAAAACTAGTGGGCAACATTGTTTATCTTTCTTCCTTCCTCTCTCTTTCCCCTCCCTCCATCCCTGTCTCCTTTTTCTTTGGAAGGCTTGCTCTGCTTGCCTGCACCCCTCTCTCAATAACTGTAGTATACTTCCGCTATTGCACGACATTCCCTTACTCTCAGTGATTCTCACCCTGGCTCTCTAAACTGCAACCCCTGGACTTAAGGGCCTAGACGCTTATGACGCTTACGTTCCCCATCGTGGGTGAAGGCCAATTGGGCGTGGCATTGGTGACGTCGCAATCGGGGGAGGTGCCTTCTGAGCGTCGACTGGCACTGTGCACGGAGTTTGTGGAGAAGAGGCTTCGGCCGTGGCGTTCTCCACTGAGGTGCGTGATTTAGTAGGTAGAAGGGCTAAAGGTGGGTCAGCCATGGGCTAGTTGAGTGGTTTATAACTAGAAGGAAGATGTGGCCCTCATTTAAACACTTTTTAGAGTGGCCCTGAGGCAGTGGTTTTGAACTACAGAGTTGCTGTAGCTGACTCTCAGGTGAAGGAAAATGGGCAAAGGCAGTTTTTTGTTTTGTTTTGTTTTGTTTTTTTACTTGATGAAGTATGGGATTGGTTCGCGGCCACTGGAAGCAGTAGGTAAAAGTTTGGATATGAATGACCAAAATTCTGTTAAAGCCGGAGGGTCGGAGATTTTTTGGGGGCGGGGTGCTGAAGGCGCTAGCTGGCTCTGCGAGAGCGGGGAAAAAAGACAGTGAGTGATTGGATACTTTGAACGTGTGGGCAGTGGAGGGGGGGGGATTTTGAACCAATTAGGAGGCAATGTGTATCAGCCGGACCAATCACAGGATACCCCGGGCCCTGGTTTCCTTGTCGTGGGGTGGATTATGAAAATTTACCCCAGATCGGGTTCTGAGCCGTGGCCCCCGTTGGACTGCCGCAGCCTGGCGCCACGCCTGTTGGGCGTCACGCATGTTTGGCGCTGCGGCAGCCTGGCTCTGGCCCCCCATTAACTGATTTTTCAGGGTTTTAAAATTTCTTCAGCATTTTACCCCTTAGGATAACAAATAACTGGAAAATTTGAAAAGAAATTTATTGAGGATAAAGGACAGAATATTGAAAATATTTTCTTATTTCATAGGTCTGAGCCAGAGATTTAATAATGGACGAAACGGATTTTCGTTTCATGGACTTTAAAGGTATATAGCTTTAGATGTTAATGAAGAAAAATGTCACACTGTTTGTTGCCTTATCTAAGATCCTCTAAATGGATTTTGTTTCTGAATTTTATCACTTTGGTCCAAATTTAACAAATTTAGGTCCAAAGTTTCTCATTTATGTACAGGAAAAACAACATAGATGTTTACGACACTGGAACCCTTTTATAAGCTGGTACAGGGAAACAATTCACAACTCATCGATTATTTTCTGACAATTTTTATGGCATGCAAAATAACAATGGTTTAATCTGAATTAGATATCAATTGTGCTGAAAGTGCATTAAAAATATTACTGGAAGATCCTGAAGTGACTTGCATAATTAACAGTTAAAAATAAATTCTATCCTGTGTGGTTTTATTTATTTATTTTTTCTGTGTAGTTTTAAGTTTAAGTGCATTTTATTGTATCTTAATTATTTTGAAAACTGGTAATCCATGTATGGTATTTATGGGAAATCATAATAAACAAAAGCAATTTGATTTGACCAGAACACCAGATTCCTCAATCATACCAGACATGAGAGAGTTTATGGTATTTCCTTTTTTCTGGGAACATGATTAGACCTGTGGTGCATTCATATTCATATTATAGTGAAGTATGTTTTAACCAGCATGGCTATAAATCTATTAGGTTGATGTTTCATTAATGCTTGTCATTTATTATTATTTTTTATTTATTTATTTTTAATATGAAATTTATTGTCCTGTTGGTTTCCATACAACACCCAGTGCTCATCCCAAAAGGTACCCTCCTCAATACCCATTACCCACCCCCCCATCAACCCTCAGTTTGTTCTCAGTTTTTAAGAGTCTCTTATGCTTTAGCTCTCTCCTCTCTAACCTCTTTATTTTTTTCCTTCCCCTCCCCCATGGTCTTCTGTTAAGTTTCTCAGGATCCACATAAGAGTGAAAACATATGGTATCTGTCTTTCTCTGTATGACTTACTTCACTTAGCATCACACTCTCCAGTTCCATCCATGTTGCTACAAAGGGCCATATTTCATTCTTTCTCATTGCCACGTAGTATTCCATCGTGTATATAAACCACAATTTCTTTATCCATTCATCAGTTGATGGACATTTAGGCTCTTTCCATAATTTGGCTCTTGTTGAAAGTGCTGCTATAAACATTGGGGTACAAGTGCCCCTATGCATCAGCACTCCTGTATCCCTTGGGTAAATTCCTAGCAGTGCTATTGCTAGGTCATAGGGTAGATCTATTTTTAATTTTTTGAGGAACCTCCACACTGTTTTCCAGAGCAGCTGCACCAGTTTGCATTCCCACCAACAGTGCAAGAGGGTTTCCGTTTCTCCACATCCTCTCCAGCATCTATAGTCTCCTGATTTGTTCATTTTAGCCACTCTGACTGGTGTGAAGTGGTATCTCAGTGTGGTTTTGATTTGTATTTGTATAAGGAGCGACGTTGAGCATCTTTTCATGTGCCTGTTGGCCATCCGGATGTCTTCTTTAGAGAAGTGTCTATTCATGTCTTCTGCCAATTTCTTCACTGGATTATTTGTTTTTCGGGTGTGGAGTTTGGTGAGCTCTTTATAGATTTTGGATACTAGCTCTTTGTCCGATATGTCATTTGCAAATATCTTTTCCCATTCCGTTGGTTGCCTTTTGGTTTTGTTGATTGTTTCCTTTGCTGTGCAGAAGCTTTCTATCTTCGTGAGGTCCCAATAGTTCATCCCCTTGCCTTTGGGGATGTGTCAAGTAAGAAATTGCTGCTGAGGTCAGAGAGGTCTTTTCCTGCTTTCTCCTCTAGGGTTTTGATAGTTTCCTGTCTCACATTCAGGTCCTTTATCCATTTTGAGTTTGTTTTTGTGAATGGTATAAGAAAGTGGTCTAGTTTCATCCTTCTGCATGTTGCTGTCCAGTTCTGCCAGCACCATTTGTTAAAGAGACTGTCTTTTTTCCATTGGATGTCCTTTCCTGCTTTGTCAAAGATTAGTTGGCCATACGTTTGTGGGTCTAGTTCTGGGGTTTCTATTCTATTCCATTGGTCTATGTGTCTGTTCTTGTGCCAATACCATGCTGTCTTGATGATGACAGCTTTGTAGTAGAGGCTAAAGTCTGGGATTGTGATGCCTCCTGCTTTGGTCTTCTTCTTCAAAATTGCTTTGGCTATTCGGGGCCTTTTGTGGTTCCATATGAATTTTAGGATTGCTTGTTCTAGTTTCGAGAAGAATGCTGGTGCAATTTTGATTGGGATTGCATTCAATGTGTACATAGCTTTGGGTAGTATTGACATTTTGACAATGTTTATTCTTCCAATCCATGAGCGTGGAATGTTTTTCCACTTCTTTATATCTTCTTCAATTTCCTTCATAAACTGTCTATACTTTTCAGCATACAGATCTTTTACATCTTCAGTTAGGTTTATCCCTAGGTATTTTATGCTTCTTGGTGCAATTGTGAATGGGATCAGTTTCTTTATTTGTCTTTCTGTTGCTTCATTATTAGTGTATAAGAATGCAACTGATTTCTGCACATTGATTTTGTATCCTGCGACTTTGCTGACTTCATGTATCAGTTCTAGCAGACTTTTGGTGGAGTCTATCTGATTTTCTATGTATAATATCATGTCATGTGCAAAAAGTGAAAGCTTGACTTCATCTTTGCCAATTTTGATGCATTTGATTTCCTTTTGTTGTCTGATTGCTGATGCTAGGACTTCCAACACTATGTTAAACAACAGCAATGAGAGTGGACATCCCTTTTGTGTTCCTGATCTCAGGGAGAAAGCTCTCAGTTTTTCTCCATTGAGGATGATATTAGCTGTGGGCTTTTCATAAATGGCTTTTATGATGTTTAAGTATGTTCCTTCTTTCCCGACTTTCTCGAGGGTTTTTATTAAGAAAGGATGCTGAATTTTGTCAAATGCTTGTTCTGCATCGATTGACAGGATCATATGGTTCCTATCTTTTCTTTTATTAATGTGATGTATCATATTGATTGATTTGTGAATGTTGAACCAGCCCCGCAGCCCCGCAGCCCAGGAATGAATCCCACTTGATCATGGTGAATAATTCTTTTTATATGCTGTTGAATTCGATTTGCTAGTATCTTATTGAGAATTTTTGCATCCATATTCATCAGGGATATTGGCCTGTAGTTCTCTTTTTTTACTGGGTCTCTGTCTGCTTTAGGAATCAAAGTAATGCTGGCTTCATAGAATGAGTCTGGAAGTTTTCCTTCCCTTTCTGTTTTTTGGAATAGCTTGAGAAGGATAGGTATTATCTCTGCTTTAAATGTCTGGTACAATTCCCCTGGGAAGCCATCTGGTCCTGGACTCTTATTTGTTGGGAGATTTTTGATAACTGATTCAATTTCTTCGCTGGTTATGGGTCTGTTCAAGCTTTCTATTTCTTCTTGTTTGAGTTTTGGAAGTGTGTGGGTGTTTAGGAATTTGTCCATTTCTTCCAGGTTGTCCAGTTTGTTGGCATATAATTTTTCATAGTATTCGCTGATAATTGTATTTCTGAGAGGTTGGTTGTAATAATTCCATTTTCATTCATGATTTTATCTATTTGGGTCATCTCCCTTTTCTTTTTGAGAAGCCTGGCTAGAGGTTTATCAATTTTGTTTATTTTTTCAAAAAACCAACTCTTGGTTTCGTTGATCTGCTCTACAGTTTTTTTAGATTCTATATTGTTTATTTCTGCTCTGATCTTTATTATTTCTCTTCTTCTGCTGGGTTTCAGCTGCCTTTGCTGTTCTGCTTCTATTTCCTTTAGGTGTGCTGTTTGATTTTGTATTTGGGATTTTTCTTGTTTCTTGAGATAGGCCTAGATTGCAATGTATTTTCCTCTCAGGACTGCCTTCGCTGCATCCCAAAGTGTTTGGATTGTTGTGTTTTCATTTTCATTTCTTTCCATATATTTTTTAATTTCTTCTCTAATTGCCTGGTTGACCCAGTCATTCTTTAGTAGGGTGTTCTTTGACCTCCATGCTTTTGGAGGTTTTCCAGACTTTTTCCTGTGGTTGATTTCAAGCTTCAGAGCATTGAGGTCTGAAAGTATGCATGGTATGATCTCAATTCCTGTATACTTATGAAGGGCTGTTGTGTGACCCAGTATGTGATCTATCTTGGAGAATGTTCCATGTGCACTCGAGAAGAAAGTATATTCTGTTGCTTTGGGATGCAGAGTTCTAAATATATCTGTCAAGTCCATCTGATCCAATGTATCATTCAGGGCCCTTGTTTCTTTATTGATCTTGTGTCTAGATGATCTATCCATTGTTGTAAGTGGAATATTAAAGTCCTCTGCAATTACCACATTCTTATCAATAAGGTTGCTTATGTTTGTGATTAATTGTTTTATATATTTGGGGGCTCCCGTATTCGGCACATAGACATTTATAATTGTTAGCTCTTCGTGATGGATAGACTCTGTAATTATTATATAATGCCCTTCTTCATCTCTTGTTACAGCCTTTAATTTAAAGTCTAGTTTGTCTGATATAAGCATGTCTACTCCAGCTTTCTTTTAAGTTCCAGTAACATGGTAGATAGTTCTCCATCCCCTCACTTTCAATCTGAAGGTGTCCTCAGGTCTAAAATGAGTCTCTTGTAGACAGCAAATAGACGGGTCTTGTTTTTTTTATCCATTCTGATACCCTGTGTCTTTTGGCTGGAGCATTTAGTCCATTTACATTCAGTGTTATTATTGAAAGATATGGGTTTAGAGTCATTGTGATGTCTGTAGGTTTCATGGTTGTAGTGATGTCTCTGGTACTTTGTCTCATAGGATTCCCCTTAGGATCTCTTGTAGGGCTGGTTTAGTGGTGACGAATTCCTTCAGTTTTTGTTTGTTTGGGAAGACCTTTATCTCTCCTTCTATTCTAAATGACAGACTTGCTGGATAAAGGATTCTCAGCTGCATATTTTTTCTGTTCATGACATTGAAGGTTTCCTGCCATTCCTTTCTGGCCTGCCAAGTTTCAGTAGAGAGATCAGTCACGAGTCTTATCGGTCTCCCTTTCTATGTTACAGCACGTTTAAATCTAGCTGCTTTCAGAATTTTCTCTTTATCCTTGTATTTTGCCAGTTTCACTATGCTATGTCGTGCAGAAGATCGATTCAAGTTACGTCTGAAGGGAGTTCTCTGTGCCTCTTGGATTTCAGTGCCTTTTTCCTTCCCCAGTTCAGGGCAGTTCTCAGCTATGATTTCTTCAAGTACACCTTCAGCACCTTTCTCTCTCTCTCTTCCTCCTCTGGAATCCCAATTGTGCATACATTATTGGGTTTCATCGCATCACTTAGTTCTCTAATTCTCCCCTCATACTCCTGGATTTTTTTGTCTCTCTTTTTCTCAGCTTCCTCTTTTTCCATAATATTTATCTTCTAATTCACCTATTCTCTCCTCTGCCTCTTCAATCCGAGCTGTGGTCGCCTCCATTTTATTTTGCAACTCATTTATAGCATTTTTTAGCTCCTCCTGTTTCTTAGTCCCTGGATCTCTGTAGCAAGAGATTCTCTGCTGTCCTGTATACTGTTTTCAAGCCCAGCGATTAATTTTATGACTATTATTTTAAATTCATTTTCTGCTATAGTGCTTAAATCGTTTTTGATCAGTTCGTTAGCTGTCGCTACTTCCTGGAGTTTCTTTTGAGGAGAATTCTTCTGTTTCGTCATTTTGGATAGTCCCTGGAGTGGTGTGGAACTGCAGGGCTCTTCCGCTGTGCTGTCTGGAGTAACTTGCGTTGGGGGGCGGGGCTGCAGTCAGACCTGATGTCTGCCCCCAGCCCACCGCTGGGGCCACAGTCAGACTGGTGTGTACCTTATCTTCCCCTCTCCCAGGGGCAGGACTCCCTGTGGAGTGGTGTGGCCCCTGTCTGGGCTACTTGCACACTGCCAGGCTTGTGGTGCTGCTTTGATGGGATCTGGCGTGGTAGCCGGGGTGGATCTGCAAGGTGCACAGGGGCGGGAGGGGCAGACTCAGCTCGCTTTGCCTTCAGTGGTCTGCTTCGGGAGGGGCCCTGCGACACTGGGAGGGAGGCAGACCTGTTGGAGGGATGGATCCATAGAAGCACAGTGTTGGGTGTTTGTGTGGTGCAAGCAAGTTCCATGATGGGAACTGGTTCCCTTTGGGATTTTGGCTGGGGGATGGGCAAGGGAGATGGTGTTTCCCAGTGCCTTTGTTCCCTGCTGAACTCAGCTCTGTCCTCAGGGGCTCAACAACTCTCCCTCCCATTGTCCTCTAGCCCTCCCACTCTCTGAGCAGAGCTGTTGACTTATAACATTCCAGATGTTAAGTCCCACTGGCTGTCAGAACACACTCCATCCAGCCCCTCTGCTTTTGCGAGGCTCTGCCTTGCCGGGCGGGCTGCCCCTCCACCGCCCCAGCTCCCTCCTGCCAGTCTGTGTAGTGCACACTGCCTCTCCGCCCTTCCTACCCTGTTCCGTGGGCCTCTTGTCTAAGCTTGGCTCCGGAGAGTCTGTTCTGCTAGTCTTCTGGTGGTTTTCTGGGTTATTTAGGCAGATGTGGGTGGAATCTAAGTGATCAGCAGGACGTGGTGAGCCCAGCATCCTCCTATGCCGCCATCTTCCTCCTTATTTCCTTTCTGTAGGTTAGTATTTAAGTGGTACAGGCCATATTTGAAGAATCTGGCTCTTCCTCTTTCCTGGACAGCCCTTCAGGCAGCTCCAATGCTTGTTGTTTAAAAACACCAATAAAGCCTTAAGTATTTAAAAAAAACTTTTTATTTATTTTTAATGAGGGTAATTTAATTTAATTTGTTTTTTAATTTCAGTTTTTTAATTTTTAAATTATTTTTGTTTATTGATGCAAAAAAGTGGTTTTATTCATGGGGACAGGACCTGTGGGCAAAAAGAGCTGCCTTTTTTTTTTAATTAAAAATGTTTTTAAGCTTATTTACTTATTTTGAGAGAGAGAGAGTGTGCAAGCAGGGGAGGGGCAGAGAGAAAGGGAGAGAGAGAATTCCAAGAAGGCTCTGCACTGTCAGCACAGAGCTGTATGCAGGGCTCAAACTCACAAACTGCGAGTTCATGACCTGAGCCCAAACCAGAAGTTGAACACCTAGCCGACTGAGCCACCCAGGGACCCAAAAGCTGCCTATTTTTATTTTTTAAGTAAACTCTACACCAAATGTGGATTTCAAACTCAGGACCCTGAGATCAAGAGTTGCATGTTCTACTGATTGAGCCGGTGAGGGGCCTCCAAAGCCTTAAGTTTTAAGTTAGGATATAGTATCTATTTATATTATTATCTTATTTATTTTAAAGTAATCTCTCCAGTTATAGTGGGACTTGAACCCACAACTCGAATATCGAGAATTGCACACTCCACTGACTGAGCCAGCTAGGCACACCAAGAATAAAGTATCTTAAAGATACAGACATGGAATAAAGATTATGACTTTTAAGTACAATTGTCAGCCAATGCAGGCTTGAACTGTGGAGGTGCACTTACGTGGAGATTTTTTACAGTATGATATTATAAATATTTCTCTTCTTTATGATTTTCTTAACATTTTCTTTTCACTAGCTCACTTTATTGTAAGAATACAGTATATAATATACATAACATAACAAAATATGTTAATTGACTGTGTATGTTATTGGTAAGTCTTCTGACCAACAGTAGTCTATTATAGTTAAGTTTTTTGAGAGTCAATTCATAGAGATTTTTGACTGTGTAGGGGTCAGTGACCCTAACCCCTGTGTTGTTCAGGGGTCAATTGTATATGGTATTTGAAATCTTATATTTACATAAATATTTTAAGCACACAGAAAATTATAGAGAATATCAGAACTAATATCTGTATACCTAGCACTAAGTTTTGTTGAACTTTTTTTTAATGTTTGTTTATTTTTTGGAGAGAGACTGAGCATGAGTGGGGGAGGGGCAGAGAGAGAGGGAGACAAAGAACCTGAAGCAGGCTCCAGGCTCTGAGCTGTTGTCAGCACAGAGCCCAATGCGGGCCTCGAACCCACAAACCTTGAGATCATGACCTGAGCCAAAGTCACACAGTTAACTGACTGAGCCATCCAGGTACCCCAAATTTTGTGGAGTCTTAACAATTTGCTATATGCTTCAGATAGTTCATTGTTTCAGAGAACTAAAAGATTACATGTACCACTTTTTCATCTTTTAAAATTTTACATAAATTATATCAGTTTGTGTAATTTTTTTTCTGCAGCTTGTCTTTTTTTGCTCAGTGTGTGTTTTTAATATTTACCCATATGGATAGTTTAGTTCTAGTTGATTTGTTTCCACTGCTGATGATTACTATTACTTTGAATACAGGTGTTTCACAATTTATTAATCCAATCTCATTTGTTGGCTGTGAGTTGTTTTTTGTAATATTTGCTATTACAAACAACAGCACACAATGAACATTGTGTTTCAGAGAGTTTAACAGGACTTTTTCTTTTTTTCTTTTATTTTTTTTAAGTAATCTCGACACCCAACATGGGGTTTAAACTCCCGACAGGGAGCCAGCCAGGCACCCCTATAATTTGGATTGTCAGAATTTAACCTAATTAGCCTTTCTTCGTGTGGCTACTAAAAACTAGAAAATTATTTGTGTCTGCACTGTTTCAGTCGGACAGTACTGCACTACAGCCTCACCCACCAGTGCTCGAGAAATAAATTTAGTGGGTAATAACCAACATTTTTAAATGAAAAACCACAGAGCAGAAAATGTCATCGTGTACTGCATATAATAAGGGTAAAATCATTTCATTAAACTTTTGGTCCAAAGTGTAGATGTGATGTAAAATATATTTCTTTGCCATAGGTGGTGGTCAAAAAATGTCTGAAAACCCCTGCCAGGGGTGCCTGCCTGGCTCAGTCAGTAGAGCATGCAACTCTTGACCTCGGGGTTGTGAGTTCAAGCCCCATGTTGGGTGTAGACATTATTTAAAAAAATAAATAAACTTAAAAACAATACAAATTATATAGCTCAATATATCTAAAATATATTTATATAGTCAATATAAAAATCATTCATGGGATATTTTACATCCTTTTTTTGGTCCAAAGTCTTTGAAAAAGTCAGATACGTATTTTATACTTAAAGCACATCTCATTTTGGATTTGCCTCATTCTGAGTTCTCAATAGTTACATGTGGCTAGTATCTACCCTGTAGTGGCAGTGCTGTTCTAGGGTATACATTTAGGAGTGGAACTGCTGGGTCAAAAGCTATCAGCATCTTTAACTTTATAAATATTTCCAAATTTCTGTTCAATGTAGTTTTAGCAGTTTATACTCTCTTCCTTTCTCTTTGCCCTGTATCCTTGCTAAGAATTGGTATTGTCAGACTTAAAAAAATTTGCAAGTGTGAAGAGTATTGTTGTTTTTATTTTGTATTTTTTAAAATTTTTTAAAAAAATTTAAAGTTTATTTTTATTCATTTTGAGAGTGAGAGAGTGAGCTAGCAGAGGAGGGGCAGAGAGAGAGGGAGAGAGAATCACAGGCAGGTTCAGTGCTGTCAGCACTGAGCCCAATGTGGGGCTTGAACTCACTAACTGTGAGATCATGACCTGAGCTGAAACCAAGAGTCAGACACTTAACTGAGCCACCCAGGTGCCCCTAGTTTTTAAATTTTTTTAATGTTTATTTATTTTTGAGAGAAACAGAGTGCAAGCCGGGGAGGGGCAGAGAGAGATGGAGACACAGAATGTGAACCAGGCTCCAGGCTCTGAGCTGTCAGCACAGAGCCCCATGTGGAGCTCAAAGTCATAAGTGGTGGGATCATGACCTGAGCTGAGGTCAGACTCTTAACCAACCAAGCCAGCAAGATGCCCCTGTTGTTTTTAATTAACATTTTATTTTGGAATAGTTTTAGATTTACAGAAAAATTGCAAAAATAGTGCAGAGTTCCCATATTATCCCTAGCCAGTTTCTGTTTCATTAATGTTACCATCTTATGAGTGTTGTTTTATTTTTTTATTATTTATTTATTTATTTATTTATATTTATTTATTTTAGAGAAAGGGTGCAAGTGGGGGAGGGGGCAGAGGGAGAGACAGAATTTTTTTTTCTGAGGCAAATTTTATTGGCAGAACACAAGTGTTTTACAAATGCAAGATACTTAAGCAACGAATACATTTTATTTTATTTTTTATTTTTATATTTTTTGACTTTTTAAACAGTGGACTTTATTTTTTTTAAATCACTTTTTACTTACTTACTTACTTATTTATTTATTTATTTATAATATATGAAATTTATTGTCAAATTGGTTTCCATACAACACCCAGTGCTCATCCCAAAAGATGCCCTCTTCAGTACCCATCATCTACCTTCCCCTCCCTCCCACCCCCCATCAACCCTCAGTTTGTTCTCAGTTTTTAAGAGTCTCTGATGCTTTGGCTCTCTCCCACTCTAACCTCTTTTTTTTTTTCCTTCCCCTCCCCCATGGGTTTCTGTTAAGTTTCTCAGGATCCACATAAGAGTGAAAACACGGTATCTGTCTTTCTCTGTATGGCTTATTTCACTTAGCATCACACTCTCCAGTTCCATCCACGTTGCTACAAAGGGCCATATTTCATTCTTTCTCATTGCCACGTAGTATTCCATTGTGTATATAAACCACCATTTCTTTATCCATTCATCAGTTGATGGACATTTAGGCTCTTTCCACAATTTGGCTATTATTGAGAGGTGCTGCTATAAACATTGGGGTGCAAGTGCCCCTATGCATCAGCACTCCTGTATCCCTTGGGTAAATTCCTAGCAGTGCTACTGCTGGTTCAGAGGGTAGGTCTATTTTTAATTTTCTGAGGAACCTCCACACTGTTTTCCTGAGTGTCTGCACCAGTTGCATTCCCACCAACAGTGCAAGAGGGTTTCCGTTTCTCCACATTCTCTCCAGCATCTATAGTCTCCTGATTTGTTCATTTTGGCCACTCTGACTGGCATGAGGGGATATCTGAGTGTGGTTTTCATTTGTATTTCCCTGATGAGGAGCGACGTTGAGCATCTTTTCATGTGCCTGTTGACCATCCGGATGTCTTCTTTAGAGAAGTGTCTATTCATGTTTTCTGCCCATTTCTTTTTTTTTTTTTAATTTTTTTAACGTTTATTTATTTTTGAGACAGAGAGAGACAGAGCATGAACAGGGGAGGGCAGAGAGAGAAGGAGACACAGAACCCAAAACAGGCTCCAGGCTCTGAGCTGTCAGCACAGAGTCCGACGTGGGGCTCGAAGTCACGGACTGTGAGATCATGACCTGAGCCGAAGTTGGACGCTTAACCCTCCGAGCCACCCAGGCGCCCCTCTGCCCATTTCTTCACTGGATTGTTTGTTTTTCAGGTGTGGAGTTTGGTGAGCTCTTTATAGATTTTGGATACTAACCCTTTGTCCAATATGTCATTTGCAAATATCTTTTCCCATTCCGTTGGTTGCCTTTTGGTTTTGTTGATTGTTTCCTTTGCTGTGCAGAAGCTTTTTATCTTCATGAGGTCCCAATAGTTCATTTTTGCTTTTAATTCCCTTGCCTTTGGGGATGTGTCAAGTAAGAAATTGCTGCTGAGGTCAGAGAGGTCTTTTCCTGCTTTCTCCTCTAGGGTTTTGATGGTTTCCTGTCTCACATTCAGGTCCTTTATCCATTTTGAGTTTGTCTTTGTGAATGGTGTAAGAAAGTGGACTAGTTTCATCCTTCTGCATGTTGCTGTCCAGTTCTGCCAGCACCATTTGTTAAAGAGACTCTTTTACTGAGAACAAACTGAGGGTTGATGGGGGGTGGGAGGGAGGGCAGGGTGGGTGATGGGTATTGAGGAGGGAACCTTTTGGGATGAGCACTGGGTGTTGTATGGAAACCAATTTGACAGTAAATTTCATATATTAAAAAAAAAAAAAAAGAGACTCTTTTTTTCCATTGGATGTCCTTTCCTGCTTGTCATAGATTAGTTGGACATACGTTTGTGGGTCTAGTTCTGGGGTTTCTATTCTATTCCATTGGTCTATGTGTCTGTTCTTGTGCCAATACCATGCTGTCTTGATGATGACAGCTTTGTAGTAGAGGCTAAAGTCTGGGATTGTGATGCCTCCTGCTTTGGTCTTCTTCTTCAAAATTGCTTTGGCTATTCGGGGCCTTTTGTGGTTCCATATGAATTTTAGGATTGCTTGTTCTAGCTTTGAGAAGAATGCTGGTGCAATTTTGATTGGGATTGCATTGAATGTGTAGATAGGTTTGGGTAGTATTGACATTTTGACAATATTTATTCTTCCAATCCATGAGCGTGGAATGTTTTTCCACTTCTTCATATTTTCTTCAATTTCCTTCATAAGCTTTCTATAGTTTTCAGCATACAGATCTTTTACATCTTTGGTTAGATTTATCCCTAGGTATTTTATGCTTCTTGGTGCAATTGTGAATGGGCACAAATACATTAAAAAAAATTTTTTTTAACGTTTATTTATTTTTGAGACAGAGAGAGACAGAGCATGAGCAGGGGAGGGTCAGAGAGAGAGGGAGACACAGAATCTGCAATGGGCTCCAGGCTTCGAGCTGTCAGCACAGAGCCCGACGCGGGGGTCGAACTCACGGACCGTGAGATCATGACCTGAGCTGAAGTCGGCTGCTTAACCGACTGAGCCACCCAGGCGCCCCGGGCACAAATACATTTAAAATTTTTTTTTTAACGTTTATTTATTTTTGAGAGAGAGAGAGAGAGCATGAACGGGGGAGGGTCAGAGAGAGAGGGAGACACAGAATCTGAAACAGGCTCCAGGCTCTGAGCTGTCAGCACAGAGCCTGACGCGGGGCTCGAACTCACGGACCGGAGATCATGACCTGAGCCAAAGTCGGATGCTTAACCGATTGAGCCACCCAGGTGCCCCACAAATACATTTTAAAGACAGAAGTGAGCATAGCTCAGGGAAACTCAACAGTATGTCTTCTAAATTATATGAAAGAGAGAATCTTTAGCAGGTTCCACTCTCAGCATGGAGCCCAATGTGGGGCTTGATTCCACAACCCTGGGATCATGACCTGAGCTGAAGTTGAGTCAGATGCTCAATTAATTGACTGAGCTCTCCAGATGTTCCCATGAGTGTTATTTTAGTTTTCATTTCCCTGGTAACTAGTGAAGTTGGGTGTATTTTTATAGATTTACAGGTCATTTGTGTTTTCTCTTCTGTACACGTAATGTTTTCAGTCAAATTTTGTTAAAATGAACCACAAAAGACCATGTGGCAGTTCTAGGTCATTTTCTTGTCAGGGAAAATTGATATAACAGCCATCTTTAAAAGAATTTTTTTTTACTGTTTATTTTTGAGAGAGACAGGGACAGAGTGAGAGTGGGGGAGGGGCAGAGAAAAAGGGAGACAGAATCCAGAACAGGCTCCAGGCTCTGAGCAAGCTGTCAGCACGGAGCCTGACGTGAGGCTGGAACTCACAAACCACGAGATCATGACCTGAGCCGAAGTTGGACGCTTAACCAACTGAGCCACCAGGCACCCCAATATCCATCTTTTTGTATAAACAGTTCAGTTTCAAGACCAAGAAGAAATTGGTCTCAGTTATATACCCATTTGGGCTAAATAAGTGTAATTCCTTTTCTGTATGCCAGCTCTTCAACTATTTGAAGATATTTATGTTGCCTGGGAAGTCTTCTTCAGATTAAGCATTTTCAGTTTCTTCAGTCATTCCTCATATTCTTTGGTTTCTAGTCCTTTCAATGTCTTGTGTGCTTTCCTCTGAACATGCTCTATTCTTTTCATGTTATTCCTTAAAGCATGGTACTCATAACAACACAATTCTTTAGGGTTTATATGATCAGCACAAAACAATCCTTTATAGATTTAGGAGTGATCATTCTGTTATATACTGATGTAGTTAAGATCAAATTTATGTTTTCCTTTTTTGGGGTGTGTGTGTGTGTGGCCAGTCACACTACCCTAGTGATTCATTTTGAGCTTTTTGCCCCCAAAAGACCCTCAGTCTTTTTTTAGTACGTGCTGCTGTTAAGCTACATCTTGCCTGTCATATATTGGTACAGTTAGTTTTGAAGACTTAAATGCAGGACTATACTTTTTTTTTTTAGCAGGTTCCATACCTAACATGGAGCTTGAACTCATGAACCTGAGATCAAGAGTTGCTTGGTGTACTGACTGAGCCAGCCAGGCACCCCTAATAATTTTTTATCTGACATTAATCCTATTGCTACGAACTGGAGATTTCATTTTTATTGCTGATTATATCATCTATCTCAGCTTCTTCATCTAACTCATTGATAAAATTGTTAAATAGGACAGGTCTAAGAACAGAATGCTATGCCATGAAAAACCTCACTTAAGGTTGACATCAGTCTGTTACTCAGCATGCTTTGGTGTGCCTTTGCCACCTGCCTGATTTGTTCTTGTCTCCAAAGTCTAGCAGCTGTCTTATTTTATACTTGGCTTTGGCCCTAGATTTAGAATCTCTGGTTCATCTTTTCAAAGGACTCTTGGGGCCCTTTGTATATGCACTCCAGTTGCCAACTCTCCTGTTCACCATTTTCCCCCCAGTTTTACTGAGATATAATTGACATATAGCATTGTGTAAATTTAAGGTATACAGTGTGGTGTATATATATATATATATATATATGTAAATGATTACCACAATAAGGTTAGTTAACACATCCATCTTCTCTGTCCTCTCACATAGGTTACAGTGTTTCTGGGATGTGGGGAAATGGGTAAAGGTTGTCGAAGTGGACCAACCTCCTTTACCTTTGAGGCTGCCTTTTGTTTTTTGAGTTTTTTGTTTGTTTTTAGTAATCACTATACACAACATGGAGCTTAAACCCATGACTCCAAGATTAGGAGTCGGATGCTCCTCCCACTGAGCCAGCTAGGTGGCCCCGAGGCTGCTTTCCTGATGTTGAACAAAGTTGGATGCCATATTGTGCTATCCTGCTCTTGACCTATAGCCTCCAGGGATTTCAACTCTGTAGAACTTTTTCTTTCTTTCTTTCCCCTGCCTCCCCTTCCTCCCTCCTTCCTTTTCCTTTCTTTTTTTTTTCTTTTCTTGTTCTTTCTTAGAAATCAGTTTTATTTAGGCATACTTTACATACAGTAGAATTCACATATTTTAAATGTCCAGGTTGATGCCTTTTTTGGGCAAATGTAATCCATATAAACAACATTTGAATCAAGAAACTGAACATTCTCCGGATGCCTGGCTGGCTTATTTGGTAAAGCATGCAGCTCTAGATCTCAGGGTTGTGAGTTTGAGCCCCACATTGGGTGTGGAGCCTCCTTAAAAAAATTTTTTTTAAGTAAAGAAAGAAACAACATTTTCGTCTCAGAAAATTCTGTCATGCCCCTTTGTAGTCAGTCTACCCCTCCCTCTACTCTAGGCAACCACTGTTCTGATTTCTCACGGTAGATTAATTTATAAATGAAATTATACAGTATGTATCCTTTTTTTCTATGCTGTCTTTCACTAAGCATAATTGTTTTTCTTGATATTTATTTATTTTTGAGACGGGGGAGAGGCAGAGAGAGAAGGGGACAGAAGACCCCAAGTAGGCTCTGTGCTGACAGCCAACAGCCAGATCCTGGGCTCGAACTCACAAACTGAGAGATCATGACCTGAACTGAAGTCAGACGTTTAACCGACTGAGCCACCCTGGTGCCTTGAAGCATAATTGTTTTGAAATTCATCCATATTGTTGCATATATGGGTAGTTGTTTTTTTAGTCCTATGGTCTCCAAAGTTTAGTGTACCGAATGTGACTGGATGTATTTCCTTACCAGAATCAAGCTGGAAATTCCTTTTTGGTTAACATGATACTGTCAGCTCCTGCTTCCCCCACACTCCCAGCCACTTGCCCTCCAACACTTTATATAGCTTTTTATCTCCTATTGAGCTCAGGCTTAGATTTGCTCCAGTCCCTGAGCTGGTACTGTCCAGGGCAAAAAAGAGAATAGTAGTAAAGTGGAGTAGGGAAGAGTTTGGTTTGAAGTGAAGTCATACTGGCCATCAGGTTTGAGATTTAACATGCTGGGGACATACTTGAGGCACCTGTTGAGCTTTGGAGCTAGCTGTATCATTTTTGTTTGTCATGATTTTCATGGAGTTAGCCTGCCCTGCATCCTTTTCTAGTCCTCTAGGACCAAGATGCTGCTGAGAAGTACAATACATTGCTGTGAATAGTTCTCTTTGAACTGTGATGCATGCAGTTCCACCTGACTTCTGCGTTATGAGTCACTGCTTGGGTTCCCTTATACCATACCCAGTTTGTCAGTTGGGACCTCTTGGAATATTGTATAAAAAATGATTATCTTTTTGACCACAGAAAATAAGATCTATACTCTGATTTTAGTGTAAGACTAAATCTGTTTGCCTGAGTTTGCCATGCCCTTTTGACACTTTGGATATTTGGCTCTCCTCATTCAAGCCAGTCTGTGCTGGAATACCTTTTCTTAGCCCACAATAAGAATTATAGTGTGGTACTCTGAATGGTATTGGCTCATTTTTTCTTTCCCTGCTGTTTTTTAGTTGTGTCAATCTTGGCATATCACTTGCTTCAGGCTTTTCCCTATAGAACTAGTATAGTTGAAAGTATAGGATTTCAAATGAGAAAGCCTGAGTTCAAATCCTAGTTTGCTACTTTTTCTTTTTATCACCTTTGAGAAGTCACTGCACTTTTTAAATTTCAGTTTCTGCATCTTATAAAATAAAAAATGCTCCCTTGCAGAGTAGATTGATGAGTAAATGAGAATGCAGGTGAAAAAGCTTTGAGACTGTAAAGCATTATGCAAATGTTAATTTTATTGTCATTTTTGTTTTTTTCTCACTAAAGAGGTTGCAGATAATCGTTGTGACTCCGAGTAAAATCTTGAATTGACCCTGGCAGGTCTTTGAGCTGCTTTGGCTTTCAAATGACGGGTTGAGCTGATGGAGGCCATAGGGAGAGACTTGGCAGGACTTTTGATAGATTTTTTCCATGTTGTAATGGAACTTCCCTTTCTCAAGGATAGGGAAAATGCTTATTTTATATTATTCCATACCTAGAATGCTGTCTACCAAATCAGAATTAATTGGTACTGATTAACATGGCTATCTCAATAGAGTGACCCCATCAGGATGAATCTCATTTAAATTAAATTGACTGAAGTCATGCTGTAAATCATAGTTTATTTCAGCAGCCAGGAAGATAATGTAATTATTTTCTTTCAAAATGTACAATCTTACTTGATAAAACGTTAATACAGCGTGTTGTCTTCAGATCTCGGGAATAGGCTGTATTTATAGAAGCTCTTTTCTGAGCTTCTCCCAGAAGTGTCTCCTTCATAATGTAAGTCAACGATTCAGCTCTGTGATCTCTACTACTTACCTAGCTTTGCTGACTGTGTTTTATCATAAAACAGTGCAGTGCTGTCATTGCCTCAGCTGGTGTCAATCAAGTTGCTCAACTGAATGACATTGAGAATATGTTTTGAAAGTACCAGGATTATACTGACAATGAATTCTATAAAACATTAAGAGAACATCCACAAGTCAGAATTAATGTCTTTACAATCTCATGTATTATGTAACCACAAGTTATAATTAGTATTCTACTAAAATATATTTGACTTTTTTTAAAAAGGAGCTCAAATTAAAAATTTACATTGGGTTTTTGTTTCCTTTCCAAAAACATTTCAAGAATCTGTTTTTAAATAATATTTGGATACTTAAAAACATTTTTAAACTTTCCTATTTTTTTATTGAAGTATAATTTACATACAACATTCTATTAATTTCAGGTCTATAGCATAATGATTTGGTAATTGTACATATTGTGAAATAATGACTACAAGTCTAGTTAACATCTGTCACCATGAATAGTTACAAAGTTGTTTTTTTTTTGTGATGAGAACTTTAAAAAATTTTTTCATGTTTTTTGAGAGAGAGAGAGAGAGAGAGAGAGAGAGAGACAGCATGAGCAGGTGAGGGGTAGAGAGGGAGACAGAATCCGAAGCAGGCTCCAAGCTCTGTGCTGTCAGCACAGAGCTCAATGTGGGGCTCGAATTCAAGGACCACGAGATTATGACCCGAGCTCGGTGCTCAACTGGCTGAACCACCCACGTGCCCCTGTTGTGATGAGAACTTTTAAGATTTACTCTTTTAGCAACTTTCTTTTTTTTTTTTTTTTTAATTTTTTAACGTTTATTTTTGAGACAGAGAGAGACAGAGCATGAATGGGGAAGGATCAGAGAGAGAGGGAGACACAGAATCTGAAACAGGCTCCAGGCTCTGAGCGGTCAGCACAGAGCCTGACGCAGGGCTCAAACTCACGGACCGCGAGATCATGACCTGAGCTGAAGTCGGCCGCTTAACCGACTGAGCCACCCAGGCGCCCCTTTTAGCAACTTTCAAATACACAATACAGTATCATTAGCTATTGTTGCCATGCTGTACATTACATCCCCATGACTTACTTTATAACTAGAAGTTTGTACCTTTGACTCCCTTCCCCCATTTTGCACCCCCCACTGCCAGCAACCACCAGTCTGTTCTCTGTATCTATGAGCTTGTTTTTTTTTTAAGATTCCACATATAAGTGAGATTATATAATATATGTTTTTCTCTATTTGACTTATTTCACTTAGCATAATGCCCTCAAAGTCCATCTACGTTGTCACAGATTGCAAGATTTCATTCAGATAAAAAGATTTCATTCTTTTATGGCTGAATAATACTCCATTGTATGTATTCCGCAAATTTTTATCCATTCATCTGTTGATGTTCACTTAGGTTGTTTCCATATTTTGGTTATTATTGTAAATAATACTGCCATGAATGTGGGGGAGCATATATTTTTTCAAGTTACTGTTTTCATTTTCTCTGAATAAATACCCACAAGTAGAATTGCTGGATCATATGGTATGTCTATTTTTAATTTTTTGAGAAACTTCCATACTGTTTTACGTAGTGGCTACACCAGTTTACATTCCCACCAACAGTGTGCAGGGGTTCCTTTTTCTTCACATCCTTGCCAACACTTATTTCTTGTCTGTTTGATATTAGCCATTCTAACAGGTGTGAGGTGCTATCTCATTGTGATTTTGATTTTCATTTCCCTGATGATTAGTGATGTTGAACATCTTTTCAGGTACTTATTGGCTTTCTGTATGTCTTCTTTAGAAAAATGTCTATTCAGATCTTCTGCCCATTTTTAAAGTGGGGTTTTTTTTTTTTGCTTTTTTTATTAAGTAATCTGCATCCCACATGGGACTTGAGCTCACAACCCTGAGATCAAGAGTTGCATGCTTTACTAACTGAGCCAGCTGGGTGCCTGTTTGCTTTATGAAGTCTTAATATGAATCTATTTTCTGATGCTTAACTGAAAGTTTTTAATTTAGCAGATTTATTATTGTAGCATGTTAAAAATTCTTTCAGAATGTGCTCTTATAGTATTGTTAAGAATATTAACATTCTTGCTAGTTGATGCTCAGAAATGTAAGAAATTAGAGATGTGTAGAGGTTATGGAGACTTCTATTACATGAGTTTGGAAAAACCTCAATTTGATTATATGAAGGGCATTAATTATGATTTTACATCATACTTGGGTTTTAAGGAATTCTGTGGCCTAGTAAGATTCAGTTATATGGAATCTGGAACTTAGATTGTTTAGAAAATGGTGACATCACTTGTACAGATTCAATAATTGGTTAATGTTGTTGGTAATTGGGCATGTCATTTTTTTTTTCTCACAAAGTAAGGTCAAGACTTCAGTGCCAGCGTGAGTTAGTTATGTCTGTCTAATGCTTAAAAATATTAATAAGTATTTCAATTTTAATGGGTATTCTCAGTCTCCCTTCAGAATTTCTACATTTTCTAGTTTTGAAGACATTGTTAATTTAAATCTTGTAGTTGTAAGATGATCCATTTGTGAAGTCAAGCCATTTTACTTTCTGACAATGAGTGATGATTAAGTTATTAAACAAGTGACTCTCAGGGAATGCAAATTTTATTTGAAATTGTACTCTACCCTTACCTAAAAGAAACTTTATCTCCAGTTTGGTTTTACTCTAATGATAATTCAAGTTTTTTCATGCTATATTTATTTTACCAAAGATCTAAGAACAGATTTAAAGATGATTTTCTACTTTTTCCCAATGGTGATAGTTCACAGCACTTGTATCATCCATTGTTATTTTAGAAATTGTTGAAAACCTGATTGTAAGAGATAATTCACCTAGCATACCTGAGACAATTGAAAGACTCTTCAATGACATAGCAAATATCAACAGGGATTCTATGGCTGAAATACAGGATGCTCAGGTTGGTATAAAAATTTTGTTTATGAAAAATTTTTGAAAGATTTTATTTTATTTTATTTTTTTAATTTTATTTTTTTTTAACGTTTATTTATTTTTGAGACAGAGAGAGACAGAGCATGAACGGGGGAGGGTCAGAGAGAGGGAGACACAGAATCTGAAACAGGCTCCAGGCTCTGAGCTGTCAGCACAGAGCCCGATGTGGGGCTCGAACTCACGGACCGTGAGATCGTGACCTGAGCCGAAGTCGGCCGCTTAACCGACTGAGCCACCCAGGTGCCCCTGAAAGATTTTGTTTTTAAGGAATCTCTACACTCAATGTGGGGCTTGAACTCATAACCCCAAGACAGGAGTCACATGCTCCACTGACTGAGCCAGCCAGGTGCCTCTGATAAGTTTTGATGATTCACCATTTTAATTATATAAAAAAATAGCCATTGTGATTAACCATTATAAATACATAGAAATCTGTCTTTGGATTTTCAAGCCTAATGGCTTAAAAACAACTAAAGCAAAGAATAAATTATACAAAGTGGCATAATTAATTGCTCAATTATGTGAAATTTAATGAATATAGAAGTTCAAAGAAGGGAGAGATCAATATAGACTATAGTGGTTGCTGAAAGCTTCATGTGTGAGACCGAACTGGATTTGAGTTACATAAAAACAAGGGGAGGAGGTATATTAGGTAAAACCAGTAGTATGAATAAAAGTGCATAGATATAAATAAACAAGTTGTGTTCATGGGACAGTCACGTAATGTGACTACGTTTTTGGGAGGCAAGGTAGAATGGGATTAGATTATGAGGGGCCTGTAAATGACCTACAATAGTCACATAAGCATAAGACATGCAAGAAAATCCATATCATTGGAGGTGGATGGTATTTTAACTGAGGTATTTTAACTTTAAAAACATAAAATGTTTTTCTTGTCCAGGTTGAAGAAATGGCAGTAAACCTATGGAACTGGGCAGTTACCAAGAGAGTAGGTTCAGTTATAAGTGAAGAGCAGAAAGCTAAATGTATGTATACATTCATTTTACAAGGAATATTTTTATTATACATTAGGTTGTGTTCCTGCAGTTTAAATAATATTTTGACTGGTTCATAAATGGGTATTTATGAAAAGAAAAATAAACAAAATGATCTATACATAGAAGTTTCTTAAGCAAACATCTTGAATTTTGTGATTTTTCAGAGGTTAGTTCCTGATTAATAAAAGTTTAAAAGCATCACTGCTTCTTTATCCATTCATCAGTTGATGTACATTTGGGCTTTTTCCATAATTTGGCTGTTGTTGATAATGCTGCTATAAACATCAGGGTGTGTATAAAGAAGCTGTGGTGTATATATACAATGGAATATTACTCAGCTATCAAAAAGAATGAAATCTTGCTGTTTGCAATGACATGGATGGAGCTAGAGGGTATTATGCTAAGCGAAATAGAGAAAGACAAACACCATATGATTTCACTTATATGTGGAATTTAAGAAACAAAACAGTGAACATATAGGAAAGAAGAAAAAGAAGCAAACCATAAGAGACTCTTAAATTGGAGGACAAACTGAGGGGTGATGGAAGGAGGTGGGTGAGGGATGAGCTAAATGGGTGATGGGTATTAAGGAGGGCACTTGTTATGATGAGCACTGGGTGTTGTATGTAAGTGATGACTCACTGAATTCTACTTCTGGAACCAACATTGCACTGTATGTTAACTAACTAGAATTTATTTTTATTTTATTATTTTTAAAAAGTGTTTATTTTTGAGAGAGAGAGAGCACGATCAGGGGAGGGGCAGAGGGAGAGAGAGAGAATCCCAAGCAGGCTCTGCACTGTCAGCACAGTGCCTGATGCAGGGCTCCAGTTCACAAGCTTTGAGATCCTGACCTGAGCCAAAATCAAGAGTCGGAGGCTTGACTGACTGAGCCACCCAGACACCCCAAATAAAAATTTGGAACAAAAAAATTAAGTGGGAAAAGTGGAGATTACAAATACACATCCACAGAGTGAGTAAAGAGTAAAAGAAAATATATTAATTTATGAATGCAGTTTAACACACACACACAAATACACACAAATAAAAGCATCACCTCAAGAAATTGTCTGGTAGTGAAAAACAAAGATGATTAAAGGATGGGAAAATGAGAACTTGATGGCACGTTAAAGGACACATGGATTATCTTTCCTGGAGAAGAGATGATCAGAATCTTCAGGATTCTGAAGGACTCTCAAATAGCAGTTTCCTTTCTCCATTAATAATAGAATGAGAACTGTTGCTAAGTGAGAGATTTAGATTTAAAAATTGGTAAAGAATAGTTTCCTCATGAGGTGGGTTGATGGACTTTGGACTGAGTTACTTGAGAACAATTATAGGAGTTTTTTCTACCTGTGAGAGCAAACTAAAAGAACAACAACAAAACAAAACCCCCAAACCAAACTCATGTGCTTGGATGCATTAAATGTGGTCCACTGTCTGGCAGAATTCTAGTGCTTTAGCTAACTGGCTGGGTTAGTGTGCTGACAGTTTCTCATTTCCAACAGTGATAGTGACAGTTAATGCATTTGTGGAAAGTATATTGCTCCATTATAAAGGATACATCGAGGCAACAAGCCAAAACGTGAATCTCTGGCCTGCTTGGCTTTCTGAAGACAAATGAATTTTGTCTGTATGCAGCAAATGGAATTCATTGCTAAGTATTTATGTTTATGAATATAAACCAAACTGTATACAATTTCAGTGTAGGTCTAGGGTAATTAATTAGTGGTTAATACAGTCAATAATAAACTTACTCATTAGTCTATACCTCTGTTAGGATGCTTAGAGAATAGGTCTACCTCTGTAACTGTCGGATAAATATGGATATCATTGCTCCTAGGAGTCTTGGTTCTTGTAGTTATGGGGAGAGAAGAGTTAGAAGTTTATCTGTTGAAGAAACATAGTACATAGTTGAACTGTGTGATATTAAAATGCATTAATTCTAAGCTCCTACAATTCTGCCTATCAAGGAACATTGTTGTAGCTATTTTTCACTACTTGTCAAATAGAGATTTGGTAGATGGACCTCTCCCAGAGTGGGAAAATAATTGAGAGATCAGGTTCCTTGAGAATACCAAAGAATTAGTAAACTTTCGAAAAATAAAGGAAACATTTTCAAAACTGGAAATGTAAGACAATGTAAATACATGATTAGGAATTAATTTGATGAAAGTTTTTTTCAGAAACCACTTTATTAAAGGATGATTAGAATGTACATTTCATGATGAGTAATAAGAAACTGACTTCAATTACCCCATAATTTCACCTGGGCAAATCTCTTTTTCGATGGAATATTAATTGAAAATGGTATTAGTATAGGTTGAATGGCTGCTGAGATCATCTAACATCAGGGCAACTAGTTCAGTTACTTGTGAAGTCATCTTTATTGTTTTTTAATTTTTATTTACTTTTGAGAGAGAGAGAGAGAGTGGAGGAGGGGCAGAGAGAGGGGGACAGAGGATCTGAAGCCAGCCACACGTGGAGCTCAAACCCACGAACCGTGAGATCATGATCTGAGCCGAAGTTGGACACTTAACTAATGAGCCACCCAGGTGCCCCTGAAGTCATCTTTAAAACGTGGACATGTTTTCTGATGAGAGAAACTGTGTAAATAAAGAGCTTACAGTTATTCAGACTTTCCTATTTTCAGGGGAAATGAACTGTATGAAGAGGATATCTATATTTTCTGAGTTATACCTCAAGAACTTTTACATCATCTATAGAAAAGAATATATTTAGACAGATTCACAGTTTAGGGGAATAATCTAAAACTATGCCCGGGGTGCCTGGGTGGCTCAGTTGGTGAAGTGTCCGACTTTGGCTCAGGTCATGATCTCGTACTCTTTGAGTTCGAGTCCCACATCAGGGTCTGTGCTGACAGCTCAGAGCCTGGAGCTTGCTTCAGATTCTGTATCTCCCTCTCTCTCTGACCCTCTCCTGCTCACACTCTGTGTGTCTCTCTCAAAAGTAAGTAAACATTAAAAAAATAAAAAAAACAAAATTATTCTAATGTTCAGAAATTTTGTCAGATGTTGAATATCTTTAGATTCCAGTTGTACTTAGAATTATTTTGCTGTCAGCATGGTACATACAAGAGCATCAAATGGAATCAGGTATCTTTAGTAAGCCTTCAGAATTTAAGACTTGCAGAAATTAAAATTTGAAAATTAAATATCTGATTGGAGCATTAAGCAAATAATTCATTTGATAATTTTCAGGTCATTTATTTTTGATAATTGATTTTTTTCAAAAAGACTTTAAAGTTACTACTTTAACAACAAAAGTGCTTGCACTTTGCTCCTCATTTCTTTTTGTTAAGTGTATATAAAAGGAGAATGAATGTTTTGTGTTTATGGGCATCTAATTACTGTTTTGCAGTACGGCATGTTGCTTGCAAGTTGGTGTGTATGTGTGAAGTCTCAACTGCTTCAGAAGATGCTATTCGAAGACAGATTTTGGTAAGTCCTAATTAAATGAGGAGAAAGTGCAGATGCAATGAGATAGTCGTTACTCCTTATGAAGATGGTTACAGTTAGTGTGAACCTGGAAGGGGGTTATATCCTTTAGTGCTATCCATGTTCCTTTTAGGATAATTATACCTATTACAATTAAAGGTCTTAGCAGTGCTATTGTCATTACAGTGATTCAGTGGACTAAATGTTGAACTTAAATTCAGGATTTATGATAAGTAAAAAAAATAATAGTTCTCTGCTCCATCCTTCCCACCTGTCCTGCTCCCTGGAAGTAAGTATATTTTTTTAGTGGAAAATATTTGTCCAGTGTTGTAAAACACTATTTTATTGAAAAGCTCAAGTGTATGCACAAAGATAGTACAATGATTCCCCCATTTACCCATCGCTCAGCTAGAATAACCTCCAATTCCTGACCACTCATTTTTTCTATATCTTCTCCAACAGCAAATCCCTGGCCCTGTGGATTATTTTGAAACAAATCCAAAATACATCACTTTGTTCATAAATATTTCAATATGTGTCTCTAAATGACAAGATGTCTTTAAAAATTTTTTTTAATGTTTTATTTTTATTTTTGACAGAGAGTATGAGGGGAAGGGCAGAGAGAGAGGGAGACACAGAATCCAAAGAAGGCTCCAGGCTCTGAGCTTTCAGCACAGAGCCCTATGTGGGCCTTGAACTTGCGAATCGTGAGATCATGACCTGACCCAAAGTCAGATGCTTAACCGACTGAGCTACCCAGGTGCCCCTAAGGTGTCTTTTTAAAACATTTTTTTAATGTTTATTTATTATTTTTGAGAGAGAAAGAGTGTGAGCAGGGGTAGGGCAGAGAGAGAGGGAGACACAGAATCTGAAGCAGGCTCCAGGCTCTGAGCTGTCAGCACAGAGCCTGCCGCAGGGCTCGAACTCACAAGCCATGAGATCATGACCTGAGCTGAAGTCGGACGCTCAACCAACTGAGCCACCCAGGAGCCCCTAAGGTGTCTTTTTTATTCAGAGAAACCCAATGCCCATTATCACACCTGCTAAAATTTAACAAAGATTTCCTAAAATAATCAAATATCCAGTCTTCCCCTTCTGGCTGTATGTTCCCACATTCTTACTTTCTCATTTGTTCTTGCTCACTTCTTTCTCTCCCTCTTTCCCGTTGTTTTCTTAGAACCAGAATTAAAGAAAGTCCACATCTTGTGTTTTGTTAATATGTCTCTTTTAATCTACATGTTTCCCCTCCTGTTTTTAATCTGTTGAAAAATTTATTTGTTGAAGAAACGAGATTGTTGGTACTATAGAGTTTCCTAAATTCTGGATTCCGATGACTGTATCCTTATGGTGTCATTTAATATAGTCCTCTGTTCCCTGTTTTTCCTGTAAACTGGCAGGTGGATTTAGAAACTTGATCTGATTCAGGTTTGATTTTTGTCAAGAATAATTCATAGGCAATATGGTGTACTTCCATCAGGAAGCACCAATGTCTGTTTGTCTCTTTTGTGTTAGTGCCCTTTGATGATTATTGTCCTTAGATCCATTATTTCTGTAGGTGTTTGCATATTCTACTTCTATATTCCTTCTTTGTTTATTTACTGGAATAGAGAGAAACTTTCCCTCATCAACTATTTGGCTACCTTGAAGTATACCTTTATAAGAAAGGGCGGTCTTGACTCTTTCCCTTTATTTAGCAGTTTTCAGAACAATGACTTATTTTCTCTAACATCCTTAAATGATACTCACATAGATTTTTTAAAAGTTTCGTTGTGAACTCATGGATTTTTAACATTTTTAATGCATTTAAATCCATTGTAATTATTCTTATTGAAGCACCTATCTTTGGCCAGAAGGAGCCTCTGGAAGTGATTCTGAAGCCTTTTGACACTACTCCAGTAATCTTTAATAGTAAAACTGAAATAATAATCACATAAAATTTGATTTCTTTTTAAAAAATTTTTATTTATTTTTGAGAGAGTGACAGAGCACGAGTCAGAGAGGGGCAGAGAGAGAGGGAGACACAGAATCCGAAACAGGCTCCAGGCTCTGAGCTGTCAGCACAGAGCCCGTCGCGGGGCTCAAACCCACAAACTGCGATATCATGACCTGATCTGACGTCGGACACTTACCCGACTGAGCCACCCAGGCTCCCTAAAATTTGATTTCTAATGTGACAAGATGTCCAGGCTCATCTTGTGTAGTTCTTGCCCTAGAGCAGAAATTATTCATTCTTTGAAGGAGCCCTGTTTCCTTTTAGTGGAGAATGTTATTTAGAAACCACAATCTGGAAATTACAAGTGCTCATTGCTATTGCATTGGTCATTGTTCCTAGACCTTTTTACTGGACATAGATATGAAATACATATTTTTTGAAAGGGAAAATATATGATGAATTCATAGTGATATTTCCAGTGATATTTAGGATTATAGGATTTTACTTAGCTTCTTAATTTTATATTTGTGTCTCTTTTCCTAGTCCTGACAATATTGGTGCCTAACAACATTAATGTAGTGAATAACTGGTTTTATCCAAAAAATGTATGATAGTTTCATAAGATAGCAATGTCGATAATAAAGAATGATTTCTAAAAATAGTTCAAGAGATTTTTTTGCACTTGCTTTTATTCTTAGGATCTGTTTCACTAGGGGTGTATAGTCAAAGTATTGTTTTAATATTATTGAAATATTGTTTTAAAAGTACTTGAAATAATTTCATTTTCTGTGATGAAACTATAGATTGACTCGATACATAGTTAGATTCATTCATTCATTTATTTATTTATTTATTATTTTTTAAAATTTTTTTAGATTCATTTATTTTTGTTTGCTTTTGCTTTTTAGCTGTTGCTTTTTTTCTGCCATTTTGATTGAATATTCTTTTATAATTGTGTCAAATATTTACATGGTTCCAAAGTCAAATCTACTAAGGGAAGTATATTCAGTTAAGTCTAGCCTCCATTTGTGTCCTCTCCACCCTGTTCCCTCCCTTCCCCTGTGGATAGCTATTTTTGTTTATTTTATTGTTTATCCTTTTGTTTTTTAAATAAAAGCAAACATTTGTTTTATAAAAATAAAATTTTCCCCTCCCCCAAAGGTTCTTAGATAAATAGTAAGTAGCATTCCATATATATACTTTTCTCCACTTTTTTTTTTTTACCTCATTTAACATTATAGCCTAGAGATCATTCCATAGCAGTATGTAGAGATATTCCTCATTTTTTTTTTTTTTATAGCTACATAGTATTCGGTTGGTACATGTACCTTATTGTGTTCAACCAGCTTCCTTCCATGGACATTTCAGTGCTGCAATGAATTGCCTTGTACATATGGGTTTTTTTTCTTCCTATTTTAAGGCTATTAATTGTAATCATTTCTGTTTTCATTTCTCATGGTTACCTCAATATATTTTATTTTCTTAAATTTTTTTTAAAGTTCATTTACATATTTTTGAGAGAGGGAGAGATAGGGGGAGCAGAGAGGGAGAGAGAGAATTCCAAACAGGCTCTACATTGTTAGTGCAGAGCCTGACGCAGGGCTCGATCTCACAAACTGTGAGATCATGATCTGAGCTGAAATCAAGAGTCTGACACTTAACCGACTGAGCCACCCAGGTGCCCCTACCTCTATATATTTTAATCATATGCTAGTATCACTGTATTAGTTTGCTAGGGCCTCCATAACAAAATAACACAGACTGAGTGGCTTAAACAATGCACATTTATTTTTTCACAATTCTGGAGGCTGGACATTCAAGATCAAGGTGTGGGTAGGTTTGGTTTCTTCTGAAGCGTTGGGCTCTGCACTGACAGCACAGAGCCTGCTTGGGTTTTTCTCCATCTTTATGCTCCTTTCTCTCCCTTTCTCTCCCCAAATAAACAAACATTTAAAAAAGCTTTAAAAAATGATATTGCCTTATTTCTATCTGTTAGTTCCCTTAATTCTATTTCTTCAGATATTCTTCTGTTTGTTGAGTGTGATGTCCTTTCATGGGGTTGGTTTCCCTCAAGGGTTTGCTGATTCTTGCTCATATTTGATTTGAGATTCCTTGATAGTTTAATAGTCATGCTATTTATTATAACCCTGATCCAGTGACTGATGGAGAAGTAGGACTGGATGTTTTGCTGGAACTCTATTTTTCTCCAGCCTATGTGATTGTACTCACTGTTCCTTCCTGGGGAGGAGAGAAGATATCTCTTGGTGGGGAAGCCAACTGCCTGATACTACTGTTTACATCCAGGATGTTTCCACATTTTGCATTTTTATGCATTTTGGTATGTGGGTTTTTGCTTCATCCCATTTGCTATTTTTCAGAGGTTCCGTATAATTTCAGGTCAACTGAAAATGCCACTTATTTTCCAGGACTCTTATTGAATAAGAAAAAAATATATTTTCTCTTATTTCTAGGGTGTATCCCTAGAGATTATATTTATCATTACAAATATATGATATGACATATGTAATCTAGGGATTTATAGTATATAAAAATTTATACTAAAGTTTATAGTGTACTTATGTCCTATATATAAATATATAGGAAAATGTATAGTATATCTATTATATATATTTTATATACACATACACATCATTTCTAGGGATTTGTGGTAGAAGGGGTAGGGCTGCAGTGTTTGCTCAATCCTCCATCTTGATTCAGTTCTTGTTTGCTTCCATAGCATTTTTCCATATTATACATCAACTATTTAGATGTCTGTTAGTTACGATATTGTGAGCTTCTTTAGTGTGCCTGGCTTGTAAAGGATACTTAATAAACATTGTTGGATTAGTAAAAATTTTATTAGAGATATAATTAAGAACTGGAACTGAGATGTGTTGACTTACATTCTAATGCTTATCATATAACTTTCTTCAAGTATGTGAAACATTAATTTTTCAGAAATGTCTGCTCCTAAGTTATCCCAATGTTTTCTTTTAATATTTCTTAGAAGATGTGTTTTCAAATTATTAATTTTTTATTATTGCTTTTCTTGAGACCATTTCTATTAAATTATGGAGTTCAAAGCAGAACATAGAACTATAATAAATGCTGTTACTTTATTTTTGTGGATTACACTACTGAATATGGACAGACGATTAAATATTTTATCTACTACCTTCCTCAACCAGTTTGGAGAAGTTGCGAATTTTAAAAATTATTTTCTTACTTCTCTCTTCCAGATGAATATGAAAACAGGAAAAGGGTGGGTGGATGTTGGAAATGCTATGATGGCTGATGGATTTTTTCAAGCTGCCATGGTTGTAAGTTACTGATTTTTAGCTGTGGCCATTATTAGTAACAGTTGTGGTTATTCTTGTCATGACATTGTATTGTGATTTTATTTTTCAGGGTCTAGAGCAGTTATATTGCAAATTAATGCAGAGAGCCTCCACTGAGGCCGACATAACTTTGCAGAAGAGTGCTATGGAGAGGGACCTTTTCAAAGTGGTTTCTTACCAAGCAGAGGCGGTAAGTATCATAGTCACTACAGTCTTATAGTGGCGCATTTTGTATATATAAATGCAAAAGTGATGAGATATAACTTATTAGAAGAAAGTCAGGTGTCATTGGATTTTTATATAGGATATTATATTTGACCTTTTATTTTATCTCTGTTTTATATCTGAAGGTAACATTATTAATGGTGATTGGTATCTGTGTGGGGGTGGTTGAAGTTAGAAAGGCTGATATATAACTAAACATCGTTTTCAATCATTGCATGTAATATCCATCATTTATTTATGGCAGTAGCCTGTACTTGAAATACCTGTCTGTTTGTGACTCTCTGTTACCTTCACAGTCTGCCTAAAATTAATTGCCTGAAAAGAGTCTTCTCATTTGCAATTGTTCTGGGTTGTTTGCTGATGTTTTCTGAAAGTCTGCTGTTATCAGTGTTTAAAGTTGTATATTACCTCTGTTTGGCTTGTGGATTTCCTCCTTTGTCACCATGCAGTTAGGTATGCATTTTTAGTTGACAAAATGTAAGCCATGATGAGTTTGCTGTCTGTAATTATGTAATTCTAGAAATGAAAGAGACTTTAAAAATCATCTAGTATAATCCACTTATTTTTATTTTTTTAACATCTTTATTGAGATATAATTCATATACTACAAAATTCACACATTTAAAATGTACAATTCAGTGATTAAGTATATTCATAGAATTATGCAACCTTTACCACAATCAAGCCAGCAGAGGGAAGGAAATAATAAAGATTAGAGCAGAAGTTGGGGCGCCTGTTTGTAGCAACATGGATGGAACTGGAGAGTGTTATGCTAAGTGAAATAAGCCATACAGAGAAAGACAGATACCATATGTTTTCACTCTTTTTTTTTTTTAATTTTTTTTTTTAACGTTTATTTATTTTTGAGACAGAGAGAGACAGAGCATGAATGGGGGAGGGTCAGAGAGAGGGAGACACAGAATCTGAAACAGGCTCCGGGCTCTGAGCTGTCAGCACAGGGGCCCGATGTGGGGCTCGAACTCACGGACCGCGAGATCGTGACCTGAGCCGAAGTCGGCGCTCAACCGACTGAGCCATCCAGGCGCCCCATATGTTTTCACTCTTATGTGGATCCTGAGAAACTTAACAGAAACCCATGGGGGAGGGGAAGGAAAAAAAAAAAGGAGATTAGAGTGGGAGAGAGCCAAAGTATAAGAGACTCTTAAAAACTGAGAACAAACTGAGGGTTGATGAGGGGTGGGAGGGAGGGGAGGGTGGGTGATGGGTATTGAAGAGGGCACCTTTTGGGATGAGCACTGGGTGTTATAGGGAAACCAATTTGACAATAAACTTCATATATTGAAAAAAAAAAAAGGAAGAAATTGGGGCGCCTGGGTGGCTCAGTCTTGTTAAGCATCTGACTTCGGCTGAGGTCATGATCTCACGATTAGTGGGTTTGAGCCCCTGTCCGGCTCTGTGCTGATAGCTCCGATAGCCCAGATTCTGTGTCTCCCTCTTTCTCTGCCCTTCCCCTGCTCATACTCTGTCTATCTTCCTCAAAATAAACATTTAAAATTTTTTAAAAAAAGATTAGAGCAGAAATAAATGATTTAGAAACTAAAACAAATAGAACTGATCAATGAAACCAGGAGCTGATTCTTTGAAAAAAATTAATAAAATTGATAAACCTCTAGCCAGACTTATCAAAAAGAAAAGGACCCAGGGGTGTCTGGGTGGCTCAGTCGGTTAAGTATCCTTCGGTGCAGATCATGATCTCTCAGTGAGTTTGAGCCCTGCCTTGGGCTCTGTGCTGGTTTTGTGGAGCCTGCTTGGGATTCTCTCTCTCTCCCTCTCTCTCTGCCCCTTCCCCACTTGTGCTCTCTCTCTCAAAATAAATAAAAAATGATAAAAAAAATAATTTTTAAAAATAATAAAAATGGCCCAAATAAAACCACGAAAGAAAACCAACACCACAAAAATACAATTATGAGAGAATATTATGAAAAACTATGTGCCAACAAATTGGACAATCTGGAAGAAATGGATATATTGCTAGAAACATATAAGCTACCAAAACCAAAACAGGAAAAATAGAAAAATTGAACACACCGATAACCAGCAAAGAAATTGAATCAGTAGTCAAAAACCTCCCAACAAACGAAAGTCCAGGGCCAGATGGC
This sequence comes from Panthera onca, assembly GCF_046562875.1. Classification (NCBI taxonomy): domain Eukaryota; kingdom Metazoa; phylum Chordata; class Mammalia; order Carnivora; family Felidae; genus Panthera; species Panthera onca. The sequence continues at coordinate 71,868,306 of NC_138357.1, forward strand.
TTCACAGGGGAATTCTACCAAATATTTAAAGAAGAGTTAATAGGGATGCCTGGCTGGTTCAGTCAGTGAAACATGCGAATCTTGATCTCAGGGTTGTAAGCTCAAGCCCCATGTTGGGAGGAAAGATTACTTAAAAGTAAAATTTTTTTAATGTGAAAAGTAAGAGGATTTTATTAACTTTTGTATGTTCTTGGGGAAAACCATTCACATGTAAAAGTTTAACATTTGTTATAAGATATATTCAACTTTATTTTACACAAAGTTTTTCATTTGGATTGGACATAATTTTTCATTTCGACAGGACTTTGCCATGATTATAGTGAGAAGCTCTTGAGATAATTGCATCATCATAGGGGTCAAGATAAACTGGTAGGGATTTTAGTCATATCTGTTATTCAATTACTGTGGTATAATGGAATATATGCTATAAAGTAGATACAGAAGAAGCTATCCATAAAAAAGGTGTAAAACACAGGTAAAGAAAATATGCAAATTATAGTATTGCATATGTATTTTAATTAATGGAACTAACATTTTTAACTCACATGTTCTTTTATGTGATATAAATGTAACAAGGGAGGATGCTTTTAAATTCCTTTTTTTCTTTATAAATTTTTTATTTAAATTCTAGTTAGTTAACATATAGTGTAATATTGTTTACAGGTATAGAATTTAGTAGTAGTGATTCATCGCTTATATGTAACACCCAATGCTCAACACAATAAGTGTCCTCCTTAATACCCATCACACATTTAGCCCATACCCCACATACTACCTTCCATCAATCCTCAGTTTGTTTTCTATCATAAAGAGTCTTTTATGGTTTGTTTCCCTCTCTTTTTTTCCCCTTTTCATATGTTCATCTGTTTTGTTTCTTAAATTCCACATATGAGTGAAATCATCCAGTTGTCCCAGCCCCATTTGTTGAAAAGACTATTCCTTCCCTATTGAATGATCTTGGCACCCTTGTCAAAAATCAATTGATCATAAATCTGAGGGTTTATTTCTGGACTCTTGATTACTTTTCATTGATCTATATGTCTGTTTTGCTTCTGTTCCCTTCCCCCCTTTACTAGGGTAAGACCACTTGTAGACTCTGGCAGGGTCACATGGATATAGGAAACATGAGTTTATCCATAAAAACTGATGGAGGGTACCCTGACAATGCAAAGCAAGTGGAAAGCCCAGTTTCTCTATTATACCAAGGGCTGTGGTCTACTGTCTCTCTCTACTAGTTAAAAAAGTAGTAATGGGGTGCCTGGATGTCTCAGTCAGTTGAGTGTCTGACTCTTGATTTTGACTCAGTTCGTGATCCCAGCATTGTGGGATTAAGCCCTGTGTTGGGCTCCAGCTGGACATGGAACCTGCTTGAGATTGTCTCTCTTGGGCACCTGGGTGGCTCAGTCATTAAGCATCTGACTTTGTGAGTTCGAGTCCCACATCGGGTGAGCTCGAGCCCTGCTTCAGGTGAGCACAAGCCCCACTTTGGGTGAGCATGAGCCCTGCTTCGAGTGAGCTGAATTAGCTACTTCTGTTTTCACATATCACTGTTTTTACTGGAAAGAGTGACTGATAGATAAATTGTGTTCATTCAGATTTGGGTATTTGGTATAAATTTTCATTAAAAATTTTTTTTAATGTTTATTTTTGAGAGAGAAAGAGATAGAGTGTGAGCGGGGCAGGGGCAGAGAGAAAGGGAGATAGAATCCAGAGCAGGCTCCAGGCTCTGAGCAAGTTGTCAGCACAGAGCCTGACACAGGGCTCGAACTCACAAACCACAAGATCATGATCTGAGCCGAAGTCAGACGCTTAACCAACTGAGCCACCCAGGCGCTCCAGCATGTATTTTCATTAAAATGAATAAAGTGAGAATGTGACTTCAAGGAAAGCAACCGACAGTACTTGTTGATGGATAAAATTTAAGCTTTTAAGTAAAAGTTAGAATTTTGGAAAACTTCTATCTCCATCATGAATTTGACAGCTTCCAGATACTTAAACTTTTCTGATGAAATTGATGATATTAACTAATGTGATTAAAAAATTTTTTTCTTAAAAGACCTTTCTTTTTAAAAAATTTTTTAATTTATTTTGAGAGAGAGAGAGTGAGCAGTGGAGGGGCAGAGAGAGAGGGAGAGAGAGAATCCCAAGCAGCCTCCATGCTGTCAGCACAGAGCCTGATTGTGGGGCTTGAACTCACCAACTGTGAGATCATGACCTCAGCTGAAATCAAGAGTCAGATGCTTAAACTGACTGAACCACCCAGGCGCCCCTAAATTTTTTTTTTACTTTGAAATAATTTTAGATTCACAGGAAGTTGCAAAAATAGTAAGGAGAATTCTGGTGTACCTTTCACCCAGTTTTCCTCAGTGGTAATGTCTTATGTAAATATAGTGCATTATAAAACCAGGAAATTGACATTATTACAATCCATAGGCCATATTCATATTTCACCAGTGTTACATGATAAACTTCTATGTGTGTCTGTAGTTCTATACAGTTTTATCACATGGATAGATTCATATAACCACCAACAACACAATCAAGATCTAGAACAATTCCATCACCACAAAGATCCCTTGTGTTTCCTCTTTGTAGTTATACCATGTCCATTCCCCCATTCCCAAATCCCATCAGCTAATATTCTCTCTCCCAGTAGCTAATTCTCTGTATTAATATCATAGAATATTAATATTCTAAAATTTTGTCACTTGGGATTATATAACTAGAATCATATAGTATGTAACCTTTTGATATTGCTCTTTTAAAAGTTAGCATGATTTATTTGACATCCATCCAAGTTTTGTGTATCAATAGTTTGTTCTTTAGGGGTACTTGAGTGGCTCAGTTGGTTAAGTGTCCAACATCAGCTCAGGTCATGATCTTGTGGCTCATGAGTTCAAGCCCCACATTGGGCTCTGTGCTGACAGCTCAAAGCCTGGAACCTGCTTGGAATTGTCTTCCTCTCTCTATGCCCCTCCCCTATTCACACTCTGTCTCTCTCTCTCCCTCAAAAATAAATAAACATTAAAAAAGTTTTGTTCTTTATTTGTAAGTAGTATTCTACGGTATGGATGTACCACAGTTTGTCTAGCCATTCAGTATGGAAGGCATTTGGGTTTCTCCAGTTTTTGGCTATTATAAATAAAGTCGGTCAGAACATTTGTGTAGAGGTTTGTATGTGGATGTAAATTTTCAATTCTATGGGATGAATGCCCAGCATTGCAATTGCTCGGTTGAATTGTTAGTGTATGTTTATTAGTTTGTTTTTTAAGAAAGGACCAAACTATTTTCTAGCATGGCTGTGCCATTTAATTTAATTTAATTTAATTTAATTTAATTTATTTTTTTAATGTTTGTTTATTTTTGAGAGAGAGAGAGAGAGAGAGCACGAAAGTGGGGGAGAGGGGCAGCAAGAAAGGAAGACAGAGGATCTGAAGCAGGCTGCATGCTCTAAGCTGTCAGCAGAGTCCGACGCAGGACTCAACGAACCGCAAGATTCTGACCTGAGTAGAGGTCGGTCGCTCAACTGACTGAGCCACTCAGGTGCCCTGAATCGCTGTGCCATTTTAAACCCATGAGCAATATATGGAAGATCCCATTTTCTGCATGCTTGCCAGCATTTGGTATTGTGACTAATTATATTACTTATTCCATTAGATGTCTAGTGATATTTCATCATGGTTTAATTTGTAGTTCCCTAATGAATAATGTTGAATATTTTTTCATGTACCTATTTGCTATCTGTATATTCTCTTAAGTGAAATGTAGGTTCATGCTTCTTATCCATTTTCTAATTGGATTATTTGATTTTTTTATTGTTGAATTTTGAGAATTATGTATTCTACATTTGAGTCCTTTGTTGTATATGTATTTATAAATATTTTCTAGTCTGCAGCTTGTCTTTTCATCCTTTTAATAGGGTTGCAGAGCAAAAGTATTTAATTTTGATAAAGTTTAGTTGATTTTTTACAATGGATTGTGCTTCTGGTATTCTGTCTCAAAAGCCTTCACCAAGCTCTAGATCTGAAAGATTTTCTCCTCTGTTTTTTTCTAAAAGTCTATAGCTTTGGGGCACCTGGGTGACTCAGTTGGTTAAGTGTCTGACTCTTGGTTTTGGCTTAGGTCATGATCTCACGGTTTGTGGGTTCCAGCCTCACGTCAGGCTCTGTGTTGCCAGTGCAGATCCTGCTTGGGATTTTCTCTCTTTCTCTCCCTCTCTGTCTGCCCCTCCCATGCTCTCTCTCTCTCTCTCTCTCTCTCTCTCTCTCTCAATAAATAAACTTTAAAAAAATAGAAAAACTACCTTAAAAAAAGTTCTATAGCTTTACCTTTTCCATTTAAATCTATGATTGATTTTGAGTTACTTTTTTTTTTATAAGGAGTGAGGCTTAGATTAACTCTTTTTGTTGTCGTTGTTTATGGATATCTAATTGCTCCAGCACCATTAGTTGAAAAGACTATCCTTCCACTACTGAATTTCTTTGCACATTTGTTAAATATCAATTCACCACACTTATTTATCTGGGTGTATCTATTTCTGGGATCTCTTTTAAATCTATGGATCTATTCTTTCAATACCAAATAGTTTTGACTGTTGTGTCTATCAAGTTTTAAAGTTTAGTACGGAGATTCTTTCAATTTTATTGTTTATCAGAATTGTTTAATTCTAGTCTAATTCCTTTGCCTTTACACATAAATTTTATTTTTTTATTATTTTTTGTATTCATCATTTTTTTATTTATAATAGGCCAAAAATGTAAGCATTTTACAAAGTCAAATTACTATCACAGGTAATTATAGCACATCTATATTTGAAGGATATTTCAGCCATTAAAATATCTGTACAAAGTTTTTTTTAAATTTAATTTAATTTTTTAAAAATTTATATCCAAATTAGTTAGCATATAGTGCAACAATGATTTTAGGAGTATATTCCTTAGTGGCCCTTACCCATTTATCCCATCCCCACTCCCACAACCCCTCCAGTAACCCTCAGTTTGTTCTCCATATTATGAGACTCTTCTGTTTTGTTCCCCTCTCTGTTTTTATATTATTTTTGTTTCCCTTGCCTTATGTTCATCTGTTTTGTCTCTTAAAGTCCTCATATGAGTGAAGTCATATGATTTTTGTCTTTCTCTGACTGACTAATTTCACTTAGCGTAATACCCTCCAGTTCCATCCATGTAGTTGCAAATGGCAAGATTTCATTCTTTTTGATTGCTGAGTAATACTCCATTGTATATATATATACCACATCTTCCTTATCCATTCATCCATCGATGGACATTTGGGCTCTTTCCATACTTTGGCTATTGTTGATAGTGCTGCTACAAACATGGGGGTGCATGTGTCCCTTCGAAACAGCATACCTATATCCCTTGGATAAATGCCTAGTAGTGCCATTGCTGGGTAGTAGGGTAGTTCTATTTTTACTTTTTTGAGGAACCTCCATACTGTTTTCCAGAGTGGCTGCACCAGCTTGCATTCCCACCACCAATGCAAAAGAGATGCTCTTTCTCTGCATCCTTGCCAACATCTGTTGTTGCCTGAGTTGTTAATGTTAGCCATTCTGACAGGTGTAAGGTGGTATCTCATTGTGGTTTTGATTTGTATTTCCCTGATGATGAGTGATGTCGAGCATTTTTTCATGTGTTGGTTGGCCATCTGGATGTCTTCTTTTGAGAAGTGTCGATTCATGTCTTTTGCCCATTTCTTGACTGGATTATTTGTTTTTTGGGTGTTGAGTTTGATAAGTTCTTTGTAGATTTTGGATACTAACCCTTTATTTGATATGTCATTTGCAAATACCTTCTCCCATTCTGTGTGTTGCCTTTTAGTTTTTCTGATTGCTTCCTTTGCTGTGCAGAAGCTTTTTATTTTGGGAGGTCCCAGTAGTTCATTTTTGCTTTTGTTCCCCTTGCCTCTGGAGACGTTTTCAGTAAGAAGTTGCTGTGGCCAAGATCAAAGAGGTTTTTTGCCTACACATGAATTTTAGAATATTATCTACATTCACAAAAATATTGTCTACATTTACCAAAAAATCTTTTTCTGGAATTATGATGGGAGTTGTGTGAAGTCTGTATATCAATTTGGGGAGAATTTACATCTATTAATTTTTTGTTTTTGTTGCTTGAGCCTTAGTTTTCATATTTAAGAAATCATCACCTAACATGAGGTCATGAAGATTTAACGCTCCTGTATTTTAATCTAAGAATTTTATAGTTTTTAGCTTTTATATTTGAATCCATCATCCATTTTTAGTCAGTTTTTCATATGGTGTGAGGTAGGTATCCTACTTCATTCTTTAACATTGGGTATCCAGTGCCAGCATCACTGTTTTTAAAAGACAATTTTTCCTAATTGAATTGTCTTTGCACTCTTATAAAAAGTCATTTGATCTTAAATGTAAGGATTTATATCTGGACTCTGTTTTATTCCATTGATTTATACGTCCCTTGTCACTACCAGTCTCGATTACTGTAGCCTTGTGGTAAGTTTTGAAATTGGGAAGTATGAGCCCTGCAACTTTGCTCTTCATTTTATTTTTTAATTTTTAATTATTATTTAATGTTTATTTATTTATTTTGAGAGAACACATGTGCATGTGAACCAGGGAGAGGCAGAGAGGGAGGGAGAGAGAGATATTCACAGCAGTTCAGACTGTGAGGTTATTAGGAGCCTATTTTAGGACAAAAAGCTCCTATTTAACATTTAAAAATCCCTCTAGGGATGCTTATCTGCCCAACTCTTTTTTTTTATTTAAAAAATTTTTTTAATGTTTATTTATTTTTGAGAGACAGAGCACAAGTGGGGAAGGAGCAGAGAGAGAGGGAGACACAGAATCTGAAGCAGGCTCCAGGCTCCAAGCTGTCAGCACAGAGCCCAACGCAGGGCTCAAACTTACGGACTGGACCGTGAGATCAGTACCTGAGCCAAAGTTGGCACTTAACTGACTGAGCCACCCAGGCGCCCCTACCCAACTCTTGATTTCATGGACTGAGGTCATGATCCCAGGGTCGTGGGATTGAGCCCTGCATTAGGCTTGTACTAAGCGTAGAGCCTGCTTGGGATTCTCTCTCCCTCTCTCTGTCTCCCTCTCTGTCTTTCTCTCTCTTCCTCTGCCTCTCTCCCTTGCTCATGCTCATGCATGTGCATTCTCTCTCTAAAATAATAAATAAGTAAATAAATAAAAAAAAATCCCTCTAATGTGGAGATAAATGCAAGAGCTATTCAAGCTGGGTAAACATCTATTAGACATGGCATTATATCATAATATAATAACATAAGATTGTACACCAGTTTTGCCATTTCCAGAACAAAGTAAATGACTCCCATTCACTGTCAACTCGTGTTACCCAGGATTATTTTTATTTTTCTGTATTTAGAGCTGGCTATTGTGTGTAGTTAGACCAACCAGTGTTGCTAAAAAGACTAGGAAACAAATTAAGACTTTTTAACTCCAGTTACAAATATGTTAAATTGACTTATAGACAAATAGCTTGTCATTTTATTTTAACCAATTATTGATATTTTTCCACTTTCCTAGGCAATTGCTTTAGGGGATTTTCAAAGAGCATCTTCATGTTCACTGCGCTGTAAGGATATGTTGATAAGGCTCCCCAAAATGGTGAGTGAAATCTGCATTTATTCTCCAAGAGTTTGAACATGAGCTACATCAAGTTCTAAGAAGAATCATTACTACTTCATGCAACCTTTTAGAGATTGTATTTGAGTCCATTCCACTTACTTAGCTGATCTTTGAAATATTTTCTTTGTTCTTTACTAGAAAGGGGGTTTAAAAAAGCAAAAGGTTATTTCTTAAAATTTCTTTGCTTTCCTTTTTTGTCAAACCATTTTGATAATATTTCCTTCATATTTCAAGCTCTGTGATGAAAAAAATGAAAAAAAAAAGAGGTTTTTTTTTTTCCCTGCTGGCAAGGTTGACAACAGTTAGTCATATCACTGCCACAGTGTTTTTCTATCTTGGGTTGCGGAAGTGTGAGAAATTTGATAGGGTAAATAAAGCCTACTTCCCAGACCAGTTCTCATCACAGTTCCAGGGTTGAAAAAAATCCAGGGTTGATAAGTTTTAATTTTTCAACTTCATCTCCTATTCTTATCCTGTTCTTTTTCTTTTCTCACTGACTATGTCTACTTCATTCTCTACTATCACAGAGGGAATTGATAACAAAGATATATTTGGATATTAGGGTGAATGTTCCTACTTGTGAGATTGGTGTTACTTTCCCCCAAATACTCTGTTATAATATAGAACTTAATTTAGTAAATATTTACATATTGCCAGTTATATGATTGTGCTATCCCCTGTGCACCTCTCTCTCTCTTTCTCCTCTTTCTCTCTCTGTCTCTTCTTTTTGTCCATGACCAGGGCTCCATCCCCTCTGCAACATCTGCAGCTGTTCATCCCCCAAACCATGTCTCTGCACCTCCTACCTTCCACGATGTGGCCTCTTCTCTTCCTGTAGTTGTGCAGTTTGTTCTGTCAGTCCTCAGATTGATTTATTGGGTATTCATAATGATTTTATACTTATCTAGCTGTGTTCAAGGGATGAGGCAAGCCTAGGGTCCTCCTACCTCTCTGCCATCTTAGCTCCTTATTAGCTTTAATATTATACATAAACTCTGTTACTGTACATCTGTGTTCACAAATGACATATATTTTGTGCCCAATAACATAGATTTATACTTATTTTTAAATATATTTTCCCTTTATATCATACAGAAAAAAAGATTTATAAATTGAAACTACAATAATACTTTTATATTTACCGAGTTACTTTTATCAGTTTAAAATATTTTTATTTTAAAGTATATTTATTTATTTATTTTGAGAGAGAGAGAGAGAGAGAGAGAGAGAGAATAACAGTGCGAGTGGGATAGGGGCAGAGAGACAGAGAATCCCAAGCAGGCTCTGCAGAGCCTGATGCGGGGCTTGAACTCACCAGTCGTGGGATAATGACCTGAGCCAAAATCAAGAGTCAGACGCTTAACTGACTGAGCCATCCAGGTGCCCCAAACCTAGTATGGTCTTCTCTAATTTTTTTTAATGTTTATTTATTTTTGAGAGAGAGAGAGAGAGAGAGAGAGAGAGACAGTGGGTGAGCAGGGGAGGGCCAGAGAGAGAGGGAGACACAGAATCTGAAGCAGGCTCCAGGCTGTCAGCTGTCAGCACAGAGCCTGACATGGGGCTCAAACCCACGAACTGTGAGATCATGACCTGAGCTGAAGTCTGATGCTTTACCGACTGAGCCACCCAGGCACCCCTAACCTAGTATAGTCTTAATAGGACAGGTCCTACTTTGTTCTTTTTCACCATTGTAGCTTTTCTAAGACTTGAGACTTCCATATTCATTTTAGAGACAGTTTGTTAAGTTTGGTGAAAAACTATTGGGATGTTGATTGAAATAGTTGATTAAATTAATTTGGAGAGCATCACTATCTATATAATATTGAGTTTTTCTATCCTTGACTGATAAATCCTAACTTATATAATTTTCTTTAATGTGTCTCAACATAGTTTTGTAATTTTCTGCATAAAGATATTTCATATTCATTTGCTATCATAAGTGATATCTTAAATATTATATTCTTAAATTGATTGTCATTGATGTATAAGAATGAAGCTGCTTTTAAATGTTTGATATCCAGCAACTTTTCTGAACTCTAATTAATTAAAAACTTTTTTTTGTAAAATCTCTTGGATTGTTTGCATTTTAATGTTTTTACCATCTCTTTCTTTTGGCTCTGGCTCTGTTGCTATCTATTTCACATTATAATTTGCTTTAAGACAGAGACCTTTCTTTAATATGCTTTGGAGAGTAAATGGACGCTGAATAGTATATTGAAGATATGAAAGGAGACTCTTAGGTAGTGTTTAGGAAAAGAAAGTTTTTGGTATCTTGCAAAGTGTTAGAGGTGATAAAGGGAAAAGCACATGCAGAGAGAGAGGAAAGGGCTGAATTAGAAGATCTAGTATATATAATACAAGAGTAATTATGCCTTTGTCAGATTGGGGCTACTAGTAAATGACCTTTAATTCTAGAGTTCAGAGTTTGTATTTTATGTGGAAGGTGGTTGATAGAATTATATTGTTAGGACACTAACAGTTTTAATTTTTTGAAGCTTATTTATTTATTTTGAGAGAGAGAGAGAGAGAGAGAGAGAGAGAGAGAGAACGAGTGGGGAAGAGAGGCAGAGGAGAGAAGAGAATCCCAAGTAGGCTGCATGCTCATGGAACCTTACATGCGACTCAATCCCACAACCCTGGGATCATAACCTGAGCTGAAATCAAGAGTCAGATCTTCAACTGACTGAGCCACCTAGGCATCCCAGGACACTAACAATTTTAAAGGTCAATGAAATTATGTAGTGTGTTTTTGATGGGCTTAAGGTTTAGACGGGACTTGAAAATCTAGAGCAGAAAATCTTATGAGAGGAAATGATCAGATACAGGTTAGAGAAGAGCTAACATAAAGTTATTCGCTTAAAAGGAATTAATGAACTAAATAAACCAATCCTCTTTTTCTGAGACATCCTTCCTGTATGCCAAAACTGGGTTAGGAATTACTGTAAAGTGTTAACATGAAGGCAGAAGGTGACTCTGTATTGGTTCAGCAGAGAAATTAAGTGTTTGGAAAATTGTGTCTTAGGGTACAAGAGAAGTAACTAATGACCTATTGTTGGTTATTATTGAGGTATCAGAGGATTAAAGAAAGCTGAGTCAGGGAGGGATTGGAAGGTAAATGTCTTAAAGCCATTAAGGAAGAAAGCCAGGCAATTATCATTCAATTATTGCTACACCGTTATAATTGAACAAAATTAAAAAATACATGATCTATAAACGTATAAAACATAACAGAATCACAAAGAAAATAGCTTGGAACTTGGGACTGGAAAAATAATAGGAAGTTTGTTTTTTTCTGAGTTAAAATCCTAATATATAAAGTAATATGTAGAAGATTAACTTATCTGGTTAATTAAAAATACAAAACCTCTGATTGAACTGAAAAGTTAGTGATCAAATTCATTTGTAGCAGCAATATCTAATAGAGTTTTAAAAATCATCCATATAATCTCATGTTGGCATTGTAAAGTAGATATTCAGTTGGAGCTATCATTTCTGGGCTGGTAGATATAACAGTGGCTGGAGGTTCTAGAGATCCCATGGGTCCTGAATCTTGCATAAGTCCCTTTCTGTATGACCAATATACAACACACTTACAGATCTCTGCCTTCTTTGTATTTTTTTTTTTTGCCATGTGTATTGCTTGCAAAATGAAAGGTTAATACTCCATAGAAGGCTGGGAACATATATTTTTTATTTTTATTTTTTTCAATATATGAAATTTATTGTCAAATTGGTTTCCATACAACACCCAGTGCTCATCCCAAAAGGTGCCCTCCTCAATACCCATCACCCACCCTCCCCTCCCTTCCACCCCCCATCAACCCTCAGTTTGTTCTCAGTTTTTAAGAGTCTCTTATGCTTTGGCTCTCTCCCACTCTAACCTCTTTTTTTTTTCTCCTTCCCCTCCCCCATGGGTTTCTGTTAAGTTTCTCAGGATCCACATAAGAGTGAAAACATATGGTATCTGTCTTTCTCAGTATGGCTTATTTCACTTAGCATCACACTCTCCAGTTCCATCCATGTTGCTACAAAGGGCCATATTTCATTCTTTCTCATTGCCACGTAGTACTCCATTGTGTATATAAACCACAATTTCTTTATCCATTCATCAGTTGACGGACATTTAGACCCTTTCCATAATTTGGCTATTGTTGAGAGTGCTGCTATAAACATTGGGGTACAAGTGCCCTATGCATCAGCACTCCTGTATCCCTTGGGTAAATTCCTAGCAGTGCTACTGCTGGGTCAGAGGGTAGGTCTATTTTTAATATTTAATATTTAATTAATATTAATATTTAATATTTAATAAAGCCACTGTTTTCCTGAGTGGCTGCACCAGTTTGCATTCCCACCAACAGTGCAAGAGTGTTTCTGTTTCTCCACATCCTCTCCAGCATCTATAGTCTCCTGATTTGTTCATTTTGGCCACTCTGACTGGCGTGAGGTGATATCTGAGTGTGGTTTTGATTTGTATTTCGCTGATGAGGAGCGACGTTGAGCATCTTTTCATGTGCCTGTTGGCCATGGATGTCTTCTTTAGAGACGTGTCTATTCATGTTTTCTGCCCATTTCTTCACTGGATTATTTGTTTTTCGGGTGTGGAGTTTGGTGAGCTCTTTATAGATTTTGGATACTAGCCCTTTGTCCAATATGTCATTTGCAAATATCTTTCCCCATTCCATTTGTTGCCTTTTAGTTTTGTTGGTTGTTTCCTTTGCTGTGCTGAAGCTTTTTATCTTCATAAGGTCCCAGTAATTCATTTTTGCTTTTAATTCCCTTGCCTTTGGGAAGGCATGAGTCAAGTAAGAAATTGCTATGACTGAGGTCAGAGAGGTCTTTTCCTGCTTTCTCCTCTAGGGTTTTGATGGTTTCTTGTCTCACATTCAGGTCCTTTATCCATTTTGAGTTTCTTTTTGTGAATGGTGTGAGAAAGTGGTCTAGTTTCATCCTTCTGCATGTTGCTGTCCAGTTCTCCCAGCACCATTTGTTAAAGAGACTGTCTTTTTTCCATTGGATGTCCTTTCCCGCTTGTCATAGATTAGTTGGACATATGTTTGTGGGTCTAGTTCTGGGGTTTCTATTCTATTCCATTGGTCTATGTGTCTGTTCTTGTGCCAATACTATGCTGTCTTGATGATGACAGCTTTGTAGTAGAGGCTAAAGTCTGGGATTGTGATGCCTCCTGCTTTGGTCTTCTTCTTCAAAATTACTTTGGCTATTCAGGGCCTTTTGCGGTTCCATATGAGTTTTAGGATTGCTTGTTCTAGCTTTGAGAAGAATGCTGATGCAATTTTGATTGGGATTGCATTGAATGTGTAGATAGCTTTGGGTAGTATTGACATTTTGACAATATTTATTCTTCCAATCCATGAGCACGGAATGTTTTTCCACTTCTTTATATCTTCTTCAATTTCCTTCATAAGCTTTCTATAGTTTTCAGCATACAGATCTTTTACATCTTTGGTTAGATTTATCCCTAGGTATTTTATGCTTCTTGGTGCAATTGTGAATGGGATCAGTTTCTTTATTTGTCTTTCTGTTGCTTCATTATTAGTGTATAAGAATGCAACTGATTTCTGTACATTGATTTTGTATCCTGCAACTTTGCTAAATTCATGTATCAGTTCTAGCAGACTTTTGGTGGAGTCTATCGGATTTTCCATGTATAATATCATGTCATCTGCAAAAAGTGAAAGCTTGACTTCATCTTTGCCAATTTTGATGCCTTTGATTTCCTTTTGTTGTCTGATTGCTCATGCTAGAACTTCCAACACTATGTTAAACAACAGCAATGAGAGTGGACATCCCTGTCGTGTTCCTGATCTCAGGGAAAAAGCTCTCAGTGTTTCTCCATTGAGGATGATATTAGCTGTGGGCTTTTCATAAATGGCTTTTATGATGTTTAAGTATGTTCCTTCTTTCCCGACTTTCTCGAGGGTTTTTATTAGGAAAGGATGCTGAATTTTGTCAAATGCCTTTTCGGCACTGATTGACAGGATCATATGGTTCTTACCTTTTCTTTTATTAATGTGATGTATCACGTTGATTGATTTGCAAATGTTGAACCAGCCCCGCATCCCAGGAATGAATCCCACTTGATCATGGTGAATAATTCTTTTTATATGCCGTTGAATTCGATTTGCTAGTATCTTATTGAGAATTTTTGCCTCCATATTCATCAGGGATATTGGCTTGTAGTTCTCTTTTTTTACTGGGTCTCTGTCTGGTTTAGGAATCAAAATAATACTGGCTTCATACAATGAGTCTGGAAGTTTTCTTTCCCTTTCTATTTTTTGGAATAGCTTGAGAAGGATAGGTATTATCTCTGCTTTAAACATCTGGTAGAACTCCCCTGGGAAGCCATCTGTTCCTGGACTCTTATTTGTTGGGAGATTTTTGATGACTGATTCAATTTCTTCGCTGGTTATGGGTCTGTTCAAGCTTTCTATTTCCTCCTGATTGAGTTTTGGAAGTGTGTGGGTGTTTAGGAATTTGTCCATTTCTTCCAGGTTGTCCAGTTTGTTGGCGTATAATTTTTCATAGTATTCCCTGATAATTGCTTGTACCTCTGAAGGATTGGTTGTAATAATTCCATTTTCATTCATGATTTTATCTATTTGGGTCATCTCCCTTTTCTTTTTGTTCTCAAAAAGAGAAGAGGTTTATCAATTTTGTTTATTTTTTCAAAAAACCAACTCTTAGTTTCATTGATCTGCTCAACAGTTTTTTTAGATTCTATATTGTTTATTTCTGCTCTGATCTTTATTATTTCTCTTCTGCTGGGTTTAGGCTGTCTTTGCTGTTCTGCTTCTACTTCCTTTAGGTGTGCTGTTAGATTTTGTATTTGGGATTTTTCTTGTTTCTTGAGATAGGCCTAGATTGCAATGTATTTTCCTCTCAGGACTGCCTTCGCTGCATCCCAAAGCGTCTGGATTGTTGTATTTTCATTTTCGTTTGTTTCCATATATTTTTTAATTTCTTCTCTAATTGCCTGGTTGACCCAGTCATTCTTTAGTAAGGTGTTCTTTAACCTCCATGCTTTTGGAGGTTTTCCAGACTTTTTCCTGTGGTTGATTTCAAGCTTCAGAGCATTGAGGTCTGAAAGTATGCATGGTATGATCTCAATTCTTGTATACTTATGAAGGGCTATTTTGTGACCCAGTGTGTGATCTATCTTGGAGAATGTTCCATGTGCACTCGAGAAGAAAGTATATTCTGTTGCTTTGGGATGCAGCGTTCTAAATAGATCTGTCAAGTCCATCTGATCCAATGTATCATTCAGGGCCCTTGTTTCTTTATTGACTGTGTGTCTAGATGATCTATCCATTTCTGTAAGTGGGGTGTTAAAGTCCCCTGCAATGACCACATTCTTATCAATAAGGTTGCTTATGTTTGTGAGTAGTTGTTTTGTATATTTGGGGGCTCCAGTATTCGGTGCATAGACATTTATAATTGTTAGCTCTTCCTGGTGGATAGACCCTGTAATTATTATATAATGCCCTTCTTCATCTCTTGTTACAGCCTTTAATTTAAAGTCTAGTTTGTCTGATATAAGTATGGCTACTCCAGCTTTCTTTTGGCTTCCAGTAGCATGATAAATATTTCTCCATCCTCTCACTTTCAATCTGAAGGTGTCCTCAAGTCTAAAATGAGTCTCTTGTAGACAGCAAATAGATGGGTCTTGTTTTTTTATCCATTCTGATACCCTGTGTCTTTTGGCTGGAGCATTTAGTCCATTTACATTCAGTGTTATTATAGAAAGATATGGGTTTAGAGTCATTGTGATGTCTCTAGGTTTCATGGTTGTAGTGATGTCTCTGGTACTTTGTCTCACAGGATCCCCCTTAGGATCTCTTGTAGGGCTGGTTTAGTGGTGACGAATTCTTTCAGTTTTTGTTTGTTTGGGAAGACTTTTATCTCTGCTTCTATTCTAAATGAGAGACTTGCTGGATAAAGGATTCTCAGCTGCATATTTTTTCTGTTCATGACATTGAAGATTTCCTGCCATTCCTTTCTGGCCTGCCAAGTTTCAGTAGAGAGATCCATCACGAGTTTTATCGGTCTCCCTTTATATGTTACAGCACTTATCCCTAGCTGCTTTCAGAATTTTCTCTTTATCCTTGTATTTTGCCAGTTTCACTATGCTATGTCGTGCAGAAGATCGATTCAAGTTACATCTGAAGGGAGTTCTCTGTGCCTCTTGGATTTCAGTGCCTTTTTCCTTCCCCAGTTCAGGGCAGTTCTCAGCTATGATTTCTTCAAGTACACCTTCAGCACCTTTCTCTCTCTCTTCCTCCTCTGGAATACCAGTTATGCGTAGATTATTTCTCTTTACTGCATCACTTAGTTCTCTAATTCTCCCTTCATACTCCTGGATTTTTTTTATCTCTCTTTTTCTCAGTTTCCTCTTTTTCCATAATTTTATCTTCTAGTTCACCTATTCTCTCCTCTGCCTCTTCAATCCGAGCCGTGGTTGTCTCCATTTTATTTTGCAGTTCATTTATAGCATTTTTTAGGTCCTCCTGACTGTTCCTTAGTTCCTTGATCTCTGTAGCAATAGATTCTCTGCTGTCCTCTATACTGTTTTCAAGCCCAGCGATTAATTTTATGACTATTATTCTAAATTCACTTTCTGTTATATTGTTTAAATCCTTTTTGATCAGTTCATTAGCTGTTGTTATTTCCTGGAGATTCTTTTGAGGGGAATTCTTCCGTTTCGTCATTTTAGATAGTCCCTGGAGTGGTGCGGAACTGCAGGGCACTTCCCCTGTTCTGTCTTGAATAACTTGCGTTGGTGGGCAGGGCCGCAGTCAGACCTGATGTCTGCCCCCAGCCCACCGCTGGGGCCACAGTCAGACTGGTGGGTACCTTCTTTTCCCCTCTCCTAGGGGTGGGATTCACTGTGGGTTGGTGTGGCCCCTCTGGGCTACTTGCACACTGCCAGGCTTGTGGTGTTGGGGATCTGGCGTATTAGCTGGGGGGATCGGCAAGGTGCACAGGGGCAGGAGGGGCAGGCTCAGCTCACTTATCCTTCGGAGATCCGCTTCGGGAGGGACCCTGTGGCACCGGGAGGGAGTCAGACCCGCCGCTGGAGGGATGGATCCGCAGAAGCGCAGCTTTGGGTGTTTGCGCGGAGCAAGCAAGTTCCCTGGCAGGAACTGGTTCCCTTTGGGATTTTGGCTGGGGGATGGGCGAGGAAGATGTCGCTGCTGAGCGCCTTTGTTCCCCACCAAGCTGAGCTCTGTCGTCGGGGCCTCAACAACTCTCCCTCCCGTTGTTCTCTAGCCTTCCCGCTCTCCGAGCAGAGCTGTCAACTTAGAACCTTCCAGATGTTAAAGCCCGCTTGCTGTCAGAACACACTTCGTCTGGCCCCTCCCCTTTTGCAAGCCAGACTCAGGGCCTCTGCTTGGCCGGCGGGCTGCCCCTCCCCCCTGGCTCCCTCCCTCCAGTCCGTGGAGTGCGCACCACCTCCCCGCCTCCCCGCCCTTCCTACCCTCTTTCGTGGGCCTCTCCTCTGCCCTTGGCTCCGGAGACTCCGTTCTGCTAGTCTTCTGGTGGTTTTCTGGGTTATTTAGGCAGTGTTATGCCCAGAATTCGTGATCCCCAAAGACCACCAGGGAGCCGAGTCCGATGCAAAAGCAAAAGAACCTTTATTCGAGATAGCTCGAGCTCAATCCCCTACCTGCACCGACGCAGCGATGAGATACCAGGGAGAGAGAGCGAGTTTCAAAAGCACAAAGGTTTTACAGGGGTCTAGGGGCAGTTGGTGAGGTAATGGCTGTGGCCTCAGCCGATTGGCTGGGGAAGGGTCGTGGCCTCGGCTGATTGGCTGGGGAAGGGTCGGAGTCCTGTTACGCAGGTCGCTGGGCGTGTTTTGATCAGGAAGTGGTGAGGAACGGGTGAGCGGGAGGTTACTCAAGGGGAGGAGGCGCAGTCTGAGGTTTCTGTGATTTTCCCGGAAAAGGGGTCATGTCGGGGACATAGTCACTCAAGGTGGAGAACACAGAACAAGATGGAGTCGGCTGGTGTAGGCCCGCCCTTTCAGCAGGTGTAGGTGGAATCTGAGTGATCAGCAGGATGCGGTGAGCCCAGCGTCCTCCTATGCCACCATCTTCCCAGGGGCAGTGGAACATATTTGTTAAAGACCTATTTTTATGAATTTTAATACTTCATACCCCATTTTGTCTGTTTTGTTTGCTGATCTATCTGTAATGACTAAAATAGTGCCTGATAGGGGCACCTGGGTGGCGCAGTCGGTTAAGCGTCCGACTTCAGCCAGGTCACGATCTCGCGGCCCGTGAGTTCGAGCCCCGCGTCAGGCTCTGGGCTGATGGCTCGGAGCCTGGAGCCTGTTTCCGATTCTGTGTCTCCCTCTCTCTCTGCCCCTCCCCCGTTCATGCTCTGTCTCTCTCTGTCCCAAAAATAAATAAAAAACGTTGAAAAAATAAAATAAAATAGTGCCTGATAGACAGGAGATGCTTAGTAAATATTTATTATTGAATGTATAAATGAGTGCATGGAGCAGTATTGGTAGTTAAAAAGATTTTTCTTGTCATTACATTGAAAATAAGCTGTGAGTCTCTTGAAAGATATTTTAGTATTTTGTAGCTTTGTTGTTGTAAGTTTATTATTTTCTATTCTTTTTTTTGTTCCTAGGAAGTAACATTTAACGTAGGTATACTTGAAGGTATTGTGAGGGCTGAGACAAATACTAAGGAAACTGAATGAAGACTCAGTACAATTAGATGTTCATAGAAAGTTTTATTTTCCATTTTCTCCTGTACAAGTTAGTTGCAGGCTTCTCTGTAGTAAATGGATGTGAGCTGCATTATACCAGTATAGCTGTATAATTGGTGTGTGAACCTGTGGGATCTGGGGCATGTAATGGGTTAAGCTTTTTCTGCTGAAGTGTCAAGAATGCATTTAAGTACTTCTGGATTCTTGCCAGTCCCACATTACCAAGACTGTTCTTTATTTTAGATTCAAATATACAGTAGGTCTGAAGTGCTCAGGCATGCATATTGAATTTCTTTCTGAATGTACTGTAATTCAAAAGGAAACTTTTTTGAAGGAAGACAGGTCTTTATACATTACTTATGAATAACTTGCCTCAGATCTTGGATTCGTAATTGAAGGTCTGCTTCTGTAGTCTCAGGTAAAACTCATAAAGGATTCCATTATATGGGTATATCAGATTTTGGAGAGATGGTGTCTATAAATATTGAAGGGATAGTTGGATAAATTTTTAGAATTAAAAAATTTTTCTCTTATTCTATTTCCTAGTATTTTGACAGATGAAAATTATGTACGATATGGCATTGATGCAGGCACAAAGATGCTGATAATCCATAAAAAGTATTTTCCAATGGCACCATTCACATACTCATTTCTACTTTTATCTTAGTGGTAATTTATGTAAAGAATATTTTTGTTGTGGGGGTGCCTGGGTGGCTCAGTCGGTTAAACCTCCAACTTCAGCTCAGGTCATGATCTCACGATTTGTGGGTTTGAGCACCATGTCGGGGCTGACTGACAGCGTGGAGCCTGGAGCCTGCTTCGGATTCTGTGTCTCCCTCTCTCTTTGCCCCTCCTCTGCTCTCACTCTGTCTCTTTCTCTCTCTCAAAAATAAACATTAAAAAATGAATATTTTTGTTGTTAAAGAAGGTTCATTAAGCTATATCTAAATTAAATAAGTCCTATGACTTGTGTTGGATGCATTTCAAAACTTTAGAATTTTTTAAAATTTATTTTTGAGAGAGAGCAAGTAAGAGAGGGCAGGGGAAGGGCAGAGAGAGAGAGAGAGAGAGAGAGAAAGAGAGAGAGAGAATCCAAAGCAGGCTCCACTCTATCAGTACAGACCCCCCATGTCAGTCTTGAACTCACAAACTGTGAGATTCGTGACCTGAGCCAGACTTGAGCGCTGAACGAACTGAGCCATCCAGGCACCCCAAAACTTTAGAATTTTTTAAAAGTTGTCTTGCTCTAAAAAAATCCCCTTCCATGGTGATTTTTTTTTCTTTTGACTATACTCGCTGACCTAATAATGCCTCTTACTGGATTTGGCAACCTGCAGAGGAGGTTGTTGTTTTGCTAGGCAATGATTAGGTTTCCCATTTCCTGTTACAAAGTACCTTTCAAGTTCTAATAGTAATGTATTGTACTTTCCATATATAACTAATGCCTCAACATGAATATTTTGTAACTCCTCTTTACATAATTTTGGAGGTTTTGATAAGGAAGATTGGGTTATTTTGATGCACAGAATACTTTAAATCATGAATCTGACTTTTTTTTTTATTATTGCAGACTGGATATCTTCATATTCTCTGTTACAACTTTGGAATAGAAGCCTACAAGCAGAATAAATATGATGAAAGTTCTTTCTGGCTTAGGTAATATAAATAAAAAATTTAGGGATATCATACAGTTCACTTAATACTTACTGTATGGTACTTTGTCAGTTTAAACATTCTGTGACGTCAAAAGCCAACATGCTAAATTTATTTATTCCTTTAACATGTGTTGTTTATTCTTACATGTTGCCAGTTGATAGGAAAATGTATTCTATTATTGATATAACAGAAGTGTATGTTCTTCTTTAATTCCTCCTTTGTATCACCATCAAGAACATGGAATTAAAAAAAAATTTTTGTTTTGGTACATATTGCTGTCCGCCAACCCCAGAGTGTAAGGTAGATGGGTGAGAATAGGATCAGGATCAGCTAAAATTGTTAATCTTTTTTTTTTAAAGACATGAATTAAAAAAATTTTTTTTAATCTTTGTTTATTTTTGAGAGAGAGACAGAGTGTGAGCAGGGGAGGAGCAGAGAGAGAGGGAGACACAGAATCTGAAGCAGGCTCCAGGCCCGGAGCTGTCAGCACAGAGCCCAACATGGGGCTCGAACTCACGAACCGTGAGATCATGACCTGAGCCGAAGTCGGATGCTCAACCGACTGAGCCACCCAGGCGCCCCTAAAATTGTTAGTCTTAAGTGAATTTTGGTATTTTAATATCATTGAAATAAGTATATATTTAGCACTTACTATATGATCAGTATTATACTAATATTTATACTGTTGTGTTGAATCTATAAATATTAAGGGAATAGCGTAAAAATATAACAACTGTATACAAGAACTCTGTCTTTGGCCAAATACCTAGGCACAGCACAGGTTCTGACACATAGTAGATACTTAATAATTGCTAGTTAAATGAATTTATGTGAAAAATGAATTTTTCTGGAGATGTCACATAAGGTGCTTTGGACCTCAAAAGATTATGGAGTGAAATACATCAAATCAGTTCACTAAATGTTTCTCCATTCTCAGTATAGGGTTAGTTCTGGTTATTTGGAGATATTTTCAGGGTTAGTTTGACTATGGTGAAAATTACATTTGCCACTAACAAAATAATACATATATGGACTTTAAGATTATAGCAATCACAGGTGTATATATCTCTAACCAAATATTTATGCAAATAACTTTTTATGTAAAAGACTTTTTAAAGTGTAAAGAGTGATCAAAGTCTATAAAGAACCATGTCTTTTCTGCCACATTCTTTTGATCATGTCCCCTTATTAGAGGTCCACAGATTAAGGGAATCTTGGTGTAATTATGAATGAAATTTGGGAATCCTTTAGGTTACTTTACTATAGGAATCAAGGTACCCACCTCAGTGTATTCAATGACAAATTTAGTTAGGACTCTGTTCAATATAAAATTTGAGGTCTTTGAAATCAGAATGCTAGCTTTGGAAATAATATTTAAGAGTTCTTTTGTTTAATAAAATGCATTTTTTTGGGCCACCTGGCTGGCTCAGTTGGAAGAGCATATGACGCTTGATCTTGAAGTGTGGTTCAGTCCCCATGTTGGGTGTAGAGATTATTAAAAAATAAATAAACTTTAAAAAAAATTTCCTCCCTCCAACTCCTCCCCTTTTGTAGTTCTTGCCTATTGAGCTCTGCTCTCTGCTCCTAGCATAAGACACGCATAAGTAGATGGGAAGAGACTATTGACAGATACAGAACTTTCTTTCTTCCACAATCTAGGGGATTTCAATTGTCCTGGTGGAATTTAAATGTAGTGTTGATCTTTTAAAGTCCTAACAATTTGTATATATATTATGTTAAATTTGGCTTTTTATAAAAGGTGTACAGAAATTGCACTGTAACTAATTAGTATTCTAAAAGAAGCACTGTAAACCAAACAAATACAAATAAGTCTAACTCAAAAGGCTTCGTGGTTACACTGATTTACTGCAGAGATTTTACAGATATTTTTTCTCCCTGGGAGAAAAGGACTTTAATCCCAAACCTTTGTCATATTCTTTTTTTTTTTCAATATATGAAGTTTATTGTCAAATTGGTTTCCATACAACACCCAGTGCTCATCCCAAAAGGTGCCCTCGTCAATACCCATCACCCACTCTCCCCTCCCTCCCACCCCCCATCAACCCTCAGTTTGTTCTCAGTTTTTAAGAGTCTCTTATGCTTTGGCTCTCTCCCACTCTAACCTCTACCTTAGTCATATTCTTAATCATGGATAATTTTTCTTTTATGTCTAGTAGTTTTTTTCTAAATCATTCAACTATGTTACTTGGAGCTACTGGTTGGGAAACACTTGGGAGGCTCACTTTTTTTTCCTTTTGCTGTAAGAAGACCTATTTGCTAATTGTGGCAAATTAAATATAGAGGAAAACTGTCAAAATGAAAGGGTAATATAGTGGATATAGTAGGAATGTTTAAAATTTCTTTGCTGATTAAATAAAATAAAATTTCTTTGCTGACTAAAGAAGTTATATATGCTAATTATAAAAATTTAAATGTTACAAATATATATGGTAAGTAAAAGTCCTTTGTAATCCCACACTCATAAATGTTCAGTATTAACATTTTTCAAAGTTTAAAAAAATGTTTATTCATTTATTTTTAGTGGGGAGAAGGGCAGAGAGAGAGGGAGGGAGAGAGAAAAATTCCCAAGCAGGCTCTGTGCTGAGTGCAGATCCCAATGTGGAGCTTGAACTCACAAACCATGAGATCATGACCTGAGCTGAAATCAAGAGTCCAGTGCTCAACCAACTGAGCCACCAAGGTGTGCCACAAATAGTTCTTAAAAGGTTTTTTAATATGTTAAATGACAAGGAAGACATGACAATCATTGAAATGCATTTGGAGGATTTAAGGAATTGAGGAGTTTTTTCAAAATGGACTGTAAATAAGGAAAATTAATGGAATGAAACCAAGCCAAAGAGTATACATGGGACAATTCTGATTTGGTGATCTCTTGTTAGAGACAGTGAAATAGATTGAGAAGATGACAGAAGACATTTGAATTGAACAAAATCATGGAGAATTGGATAAAGCCCTGAAGGTGTTCTATAAAAAATAATCTAATTGATCTTAATAAATGAAATATAAATGACCCTATTTCTTTGACCTATGGGTCAGAGATTGCTTATAAATTCCTGACAAGTTCTTTGTAGGTTAAATTGGGAGTATTTCTCAACCCTTTGTGCGAGAGCTCTGTGCTGCCCTTTCCCCTTCAGAATCCAAAGAAAGCATGCGTGATTTCTTCAGCGTTCTTCTGAGACCGTGATTACAGTTTATATTTTCTTTTTTTAATGTTTACTTATTTTGAGAGAGAGAGAGAGAGAGCGAGCAGGGGAGGGGCAGAGAGAGAGAGAGAATATCCTAAGCAGGCTCCACAGCTGTAAGCGCAGAATGTGACATGGGACTTGAACCCATGAACTGGGAGATAATGACCTGAGCCAAAACCAAGAATCGGATGCTTAATCAACTGAGCTACCTAGGTGCCCCTAGAGTTTATATTTTCTTTTAAAAAACCCCACAATCTAGACGTAGTGTGCTAGACTTTTTGGATTAGGTAGACAGTATGTTAGAGGAGGAGTAATTTTTGAGGTCTTCTAACACCACTTAAAAAAATTGTTTTTAAACATTTGTTCATTTTTTGAGAGACAGAGAGAGAGCACAAACAGGGGAGGGGCGGAGAGAGGGGAGACACAGAATCCAAAGCAGGCTGGGGCCTGAACTCAAGAAACACGAGATCATGACCTGAGCCTAAGTCGGACGCCAACCGACTGAGCCACCCACGTGCCCTCTAACACCACTTTTAATTTCTCTAAAGCTAATCTAAAACCTGACTCAATTGGTAGCTAATGTGAGTTGCTTCCTATTAGTTAGGAATAGTTTTTACTCTGCATGGGATGTGTGTCTCTTTCCTGCTTCTGTAAAACTTCTTGCATCTCTCATGGGATCAAAAGAGGAGAATTTAGCAAAAATTATGCTACTGTTTTCTAAATTCATAGTGCTTAGAGGTAGTGAACTAGATTAGTTAGAAATTTCCATGTTGGGTTTCAAAATAGCTATTATGTTTACAATAAGGTAAGTATTTATGAGATATTTTTATTTATCAGTGCTTAGCCTTTACTGTGCTTATACAGGAATATATATTACCAGAGGTCTTCTGTTTTTTTTTTAAAGATTTTATTTAAAAAAATTTTTTTAACGTTTATTTATTTTTGAGACAGAGAGAGACAGAACATGAATGGGGGAGGGTCAGAGAGAGGGAGACACAGAATCTGAAACAGGCTCTAGGCTCTGAGCTGTCAGCACAGAGCCCGACGAGGGGCTTGAACTCACGGACCGCGAGATCATGACCTGAGCCGATGTTGGCTGCTTAACTGACTGAGCCACCCAGGCGCCCCTAAAGATTTTATATTTTTAAGTAATCTTTATACACAATGTGGGGCTTGAACCTACAACCCCAAGATCATGCATTGCATGCTCTACTGACTGAGCCAGCCACACACCCCACCAGAGGTCTTCTAATAAGGAAAGAACAAAGGAAATAGAAGTGTATTTTATGCACAAATATTGATGATTCAGTATATGAGCCCAATGAAAATTTGTATCAGTTTTTTTTAAAGTTTATTTACTTATTTTGAGAGAGAAAGAGAGAGAGGTGGGGGGGTAGAGAGAGAGGGAGAGAGAGAATCTCAAGCAGACTTCACACTGTCAGTGCAGAGCCCAATGTGGGGCTCGAACCCATAAACTGCAGGAGCATGACCTGAGTGGAAATTGAGTCAGCCACCCAACTGACTGAGCCACCCAGATGCCATGCATCAGTTAATGCTCCTTAATGTTTATCCCTTTATTTTCCCTTTATTCTCAGCCCAAAATCTTGAGAATTTGACAGTATTATTAGTATTTTTTAAAATTTTTGTTTATTTATACTTGAGAGAGAGAGAGCTAGAGAGCATGAGTGGGGGAGGGGCAGAGAAAGGGAGACAGAATCTGAAGCAGGCTCCATGCTCCAAGCTGTCAGCACAGAGCCTGACATGGGGCTTGAACTCAACGACCTTAGTTGAAGTCGGATGCTTAACTGAGCCTCCCAGGTGCCCCAGCAGTATTATTTATGGGCAGGCAATGTGATCTAAAGAACGATCACAGAGCTAGCAGTAGAAAATCTGTTACTAATCAATTGTGTGACTTTGTGTCATTCACCTAACAATGTGCTTGCATTGTCCTTATCTGAAAAATGGGTACAGTATTATCTGTGTTACAAGCTTGTAATGAAGATGACATAAGTGACATAATAGGACTTTGAAAAGTTAAAGGTATTATATAATCATAGACTATCATAAAATTATTAACTATAAAGTTGATCATATATAAGACCTATTTTAATGGTAACTGGAATGTATTAGCACCATCTTGTGGAAATAGAATGAATTGTATAACAGCAATTTTTTTTTATTTTTTATTTATTTTTTATTTTTTATTTATTTAATATATGAAATTTACTGTCAAATTGGTTTCCATACAACACCCAGTGCTCATCCCAAAAGGTGCCCTCCTCAATACCCATCACCCACCCTACCCTCCCTCCCACCCCCCATCAACCCTCAGTTTGTTCTCAGTTTTTATTTTTTTTATTTTTTTTATTTTTTTATTTTTTAATATATGAAATTTACTGTCAAATTGGTTTCCATACAACACCCAGTGCTCATCCCAAAAGGTGCCCTCCTCAATACCCATCACCCACCCTGCCCTCCCTCCCACCCCCCATCAACCCTCAATTTGTTCTCAGTTTTTAACAGTCTCTTATGCTTTGGCTCTCTCCCACTCTAACCTCTTTTTTTTTTTTTTTTCCTTCCCCTCCCCCATGGGTTTCTGTTACGTTTCTCAGGATCCACATAAGAGTGTATAACAGCAATTTTAACAAGATAATTTACTAAACACTGTAAGAATCTTTACTAAACAGCTGTAAGAATCTTCATAGATCGTCTGGTTCAGTAATTTAGGAACTATATTCTGTGGTGCTCTCTGGTTCTACCAGAAAAACTTCAGAATCTCCTCTAAAAGGAAAAGGAGACTTAGCCGCAATCCTCTAAGATACTCATCTTGTTTTAGAGAAGTTAGACATTAATAATTTTTTAAAGTAGTATATCCTTGTAAGATTTTGTTTGAAAAAAATGATTAGCTTGCTTACAGTTTGAAAATGACTGGTATTGATCAATTTCATCTTGTGTAGATATGAAAATGTACGTGTAGAGAGATTTATACAGGGACATCTAGCTGGGACACAAGATCTCCAGTCTTTTTTTTTTTTTTTTTTTTTTTACATTTATTTATTTTTGAGACAGAGAGAGACAGAGCATGAATGGGGGAGGGTCAGAGAGAGAGGGAGACACAGAATCCGAAGCAGGCTCCAGGCTCTGAGCTGTCAGCAAAGAGTCTGACACGGGGCTCGAACTCACAGACCGTTTGGATCATGACCTGAGCCAACGTCGGACACTTAACCGACTGAGCCACCCAGGTGCCCCAAGATCTCCAGTCTTTTAGGAATAGTTTTTCTCCAAAGGTCAGTAATGATGTTCCATCTTTGATTCCTGATTTTGACTAATATGAGTCTTTCCTTTTTTTTGGTCAGTCTAGCTAAATGTTTGTCAATTTGTTGGATCTTTTCAAAGCATCAGCTTTTGGTTCTATTGTTTTTTTCCTATTGTATTTCAGTTATTTAACTTAATTTCCCCTGTAATCTTTATGACTTTCCCTCTCTGTGCTTGTTTTAGATTTAGTTTGCTCTTTCTTTTCCATTCTCCTAATATGGAAAGTTGAGATCTTACTTCTCTTTTAGTATTATTATAGGTATAAAATTTCCCCTAACCATTGCTTTCCATCCTATAAGTTTTGGTATGTTGTTTTCCTTTTCACTCAGCTCAAGGTATTTTCTAATTTCTCTTGTGACTCATTGATTATTTAGGAGTGTGTTGTTTAATTTCCACATATCTACTTGATTTCTAATTTAATTTCACTTAGGTGAAGAACATACTTCCTATGACTTCAATTCTGTTAAATCTGAGGCTTTTTAATATATTTTATTCTGGAGAATGTTCTGTGTTCACTTGAGAAGAAGGTGTATCTGTTGCTATTGGGTGGAGTATGGTATAGATGTCTGTTATGTTAGTAGGTAATATAGTGTTGTTCAGGTCTTCTCTATCCTTTTTGATGCTCTGCCTACTTCTTTTATTGAAAGTGGGGTATTGAAATGCTCAACTGTCATTGTTGAATTATGTATCTCTTGATTCGGTTTTGTCAACTTTCATTTTATGTATTTTGGGGACTGTGTTTTTAAGCTTATATATGTTTATAATTGTTCTATTATCCTGATAGATTAGCTTTTTTATCATTATAAAATATCCCTCTATCTCTGGTAATATTTGTTTTTTGTCTTAAAGTCTATTTCGTCTGATATTGGCATAGCCACTCTAGATAGTACTCTTATGGTTGTTTACGTGGTATATCTTTTTCCATCCTTTTCTTTCAACCTCTTTGTATCCTTGAATCTAAAGTGTGTTTCTTGTTAACAGTACGTAGTTGGATATTTTTTAAAACTTCAGTCTGAAATCCCTGCCATTTGATTTTATTGTTTAATCCATTCATCTTTCCAATGTTGACGTTATTGTTGGATTTATAGCTGATATTTTGCTTTTTGTTTTCTACATGTCCATGACTACATATTTCAAATACACTTTTCCTCCTTTACTACTTTTTTTATCCTAAGTGAATATCTTTTGAAACTTAATGAATTTATTTTTTATTGTGGTAATGAATATATATAACATAAAATCTGCTATTTTAATTATTTTAAATGTACAATTGCATTAATTACATTCATGGTGTTGTACAACCATCATTACAATCTACTTCAAAAAATTTTTCATCACCCCAAACAGAATTCTAACTTTTAAAAAAATTTTTTAATGTTTATTTATTTTTGAGAGAGAGAGAGAGAGACAGAGTGTGAGTGGGGGAGGGGCAGAGAGAGAGGGAGACACAGAATCCGAAGCAAGCTCCAGGCTCTGAGCTGTCAGCACAGAGCCCGATGCGGGGCTTGAACCCACAAGCCGTGAGATCATGACTTGAGCTGAAGTCAGACGCTTAACTGATTGAGGCACACAGGCGCCCCAAAAACTCTAACTTTTTAACGTTAACTCCACCTTCCTCCTTCCCCAGTCCCTAGTAATCTTTAATCTACTTTATGTCTTTGTGAATTTGCCTATCTTAGGTATTTCATGTAAGTGGAATCATATAATATTTGTCTTTTTGTGTCTGGCTTATTTCACTTAGGAGAATATTTTTCTTTTTTTAATGTTTATTTATTTTTGAAGGGGGGAGGAGCAGTGAGAGAAAGGGAGAGAGGACCTGAAGCAGGCTTTGCGGTGACAGCAGAGAGCCCAATGCGGGGCTTGAACTCACAAACTGTGAGATCATGACCTGCGCGGAAATCAAGAGTCAGATGCTTAACCGACTGAGTCGCCCAGGTGCCCCCTAGGAGAATATTTTCAAGATTTATCCATATTGTAGCATGTATGAGAATTTCATCCCCCCCCCCTTACCAATAATTTATTGTGGTAAAATATGCATAACATAAAGTTTACTGCCGTTTTAATCATCTTTAAGTGTACAATTCAGTGGCATTAAGTACACTCACAGTGTTGTGTAACCATTACCACTGTCTACTTCTGGAATGTTTTCATCATCCTAAACAAATTCTGTACCCATTAAACACTAACTCCCCTTTCGCTCACCCCTAATAACCTGTTTTCTACTTTCTATCTCTATGACTTGGCATATTCTAGGGTCCTCATGAATAAGGTCATACATTATTTGTCCTTTTGTGTTTGGCTTACTAGCATAATGTTTTCAGTGTTCATCCATGTAGTAGCATGTATCAGTATTTCATTCTTTTTATGGGTGAATAATATTCAATTTTATGGATTTACCACGTTTTGTTTATCCATTCACCAGGTGATGAAAATTTGGGTTATTTCCATCTTTTTTGTTATTCTGAATAATAATACTGTAAACATTGGTATATATGTATCTGCTCAAGTCCCTGCTTTCACTTCTTTTGTGTATATACCTAGAAGTGGAATTGCTGGGTCTTGTAAATGGATATCTTACAGTATACCATTTTAAATTGTTAAATAATTTTTAAAATTATATATTCTTCATTTTCTTTATGGTTGTTCTTGGGCTTACAATTATACATCTTAATTTATTAGAAGCTACTTCAGATTTATATGAACTTTCAGTAAATTGCAGAAGTTTTACTTCTATATTGACTTGATTCCCTTTTTTCTTTTTTTGCTATGCTCATTATACATGTGCCTACATATATTTATTTATTTATTTATTTATTTTTTTTTTTTTCAACGTTTTTTATTTATTTTTGGGACAGAGAGAGACAGAGCATGAACGGGGGAGGGGCAGAGAGAGAGGGAGACACAGAATCGGAAACAGGCTCCAGGCTCCGAGCCATCAGCCCAGAGCCTGACGCGGGGCTCGAACTCACGGACCGCGAGATCGTGACCTGGCTGAAGTCGGACGCTTAACCGACTGCGCCACCCAGGCGCCCCGTGCCTACATATATTTAAACACTCAACAATACATGGTTATAATTATTGCTTCATATAATTAGCCTTCTCATCAGTTTTGGTTTTCTTCATTTATTCCTGTAGATTTAAGTTAACATTTGGTCTTATTTCCTTACCCTACTTATATCTTTATTCCCACTCATTTCTTTGTGTTGTCATAGTAAAATATATTAAATACGTAATGCCCCAACAATAAAATTTTATAGATATTTATGTAGTTGCTTTCTAAATAAGGGAGGAAATAAGAAATATGTAGTCATATTGTCTTTTATAATTATTCAAATAATTGCTAACACTTTTCTTCATATGAATTCACATTATTTTCTGGGGTCATTTGCTTTCAGCCTGAAGAATGTCCTTTTGTATTTCTTGTAAGGCAGATCAGCTAGCAAGAAATTCTTTCAGTTTTTGTTTATCTGGGAATGTATTTAGTCTTCTTTTGAAAAATAGTGTCTCTAGATATAGGATTCTTAGTTGACAGTTTTTTCTCTTTAAGCACTTTGCGTCATCACTGCTTTCTGGCACTGATAATTTGTGATAAAGAGCCAGCTTTTAATCTTATTTCCTTTTAAATGATGAGTCATTTTTCTCTAACTGCTTTCAAGATTTTCTCTTTATCTTTACTTTCAGTAACTGGACCATGATGTGTCTGGGCATGGATTTGTTTATGTGTGATCCTCCTTGGAGTCCATTAAACTTCTTGGATGTGTAGATTATTGTTTTCCATCAAATTTGGGAAGTTTTCAACCATTATTTCCTTGAATATATTTTCTATTCCTTTCTCTTGCTTTTCTCCTTCTAGTACTCTCATGCATATGTCATACTGAATGATGTCTGACATGTCTTTGAAACTCTATTCTTTTTTTCCACTCTTTTCCCCTGTTTGTTCTTCAGATTTGTATAATCACTATCAATCTATCTTCAAGTTTATATATTCTTTTTTTTTGCCTGCTCAAATCTATTTTTGAGCCTCTCTAGTGCATTTTCCATTTCAGTTATTTTACTTTTCAACTTCAGAATTTCTACTCAGTTCTTTTATAATTCCTGTCATTTAATTGTTATACTCTTATTTTTAATTTTTTAAAATGTTTATTTATTTTGAGAGAACTTGAGTAGGGGAGGGGCAGAGAGAGAGAGGGAGACACAGCATCTGAAGTAGGCTTCAGGCTCTGAACTGTCAGCACAGAGCCCAATGTGGGGCTCAAACCCATGAACCGTGAGATTATGACCTGAGCCAAAGTCGGACGCTTCACCGACTGGGCCACCCAGGCGCCCCTTAATTATTGTACTCTTATTCTCTATTTGCATCATTGTTATCATGCCTTCCTTTAATATTTTAAATATGGTTTCCTATAGTTCTTTAAAGAACTATATGTTTATAATGGCGGCTTTGAAGTATTGAAGTGCAATATCTGGGACCTCTCAAAGGCAGTTTCTGTTGCCTTCTCTTTATCCTCTGTATAAGTCACACTTTACTGTTTTATTGCATGTATTGTAATATTTTGTTGAAAACTAGATATTTTGGATAATATCTGGCAGCAAGTGTGCATACCAATTTCTCCCCTTTCTGGAACTTACTGTTCTTTTTATTGTTCGTTTATTTATTTATTTGGTCATTTGACTGGACTAATTCTGTTTATTTTTCTCACAGTGTGTGACCTATAATGTTCCTGCTCAGAGTTTTTCCCCTTGTTTTTGTCTTTCTGTGGCTTTCTAGGCTTCACCTCTGCAGCCACATAAGCCACTTGTTGGTCAAAGGTATGTAAAGTCCCTTAGCCAGTTAGATATTCACTCTTTCCTGTTGGATGTGTATTTGACTTAGAGGTTGTTTTCATAGTTCAGTGAGTTTATTATTTTGCTCTCCATTCAGCCAGGGGCTAATAGCTAGTAGGTTATTTTTCTGATCATGACTGAGAGGGCAGTCTTGGGCATGTGCACAACCTCCCAGACCCTCAAATATGAGTGCAATATGATTTTTGAATAAAGACGTGTTTTAGAGAAGTTTTAGGTTTGCAGCACATTTGAGAGGTAGGTACAGAGATTTTCCACATGCCCCCTGATCCTGCACATTCATAGCCTAACCCTAATCAACATCACTCACCAGAATGGTACATTTTTTACTAAGAATGAGCCTACATTGACACATTGTAATCCCCCAACTCTATAGTTTACCTCAGGGTTCACTCTTGTTGTATATTCTACAGGTTTAGACAAATGTATAATGACATATATCCACCATTACAACATTTTAGTTATCATACAGAATAGTTTCACTTTCCTAAAAATCCTCTGTGCTCTGCCTATCCATCCCTCCCTTTTCCCTAAACTCTATCAACTACTGATCTTTTTGGTCCCGATAATTTTGCCTTTTCTGGAATGTTGGAATCATATAGTATATCATTTTCAGATTGGCTTCTTGTTTTCACTTTGTAATAATGTTTTGTGTTTCCTCCATGTGTTTTCTTGTCTCAGTAGCTCATTTATTTTTAGTGCTATATAATATTCCATTGTCTGCATGTTCCACAGTTTATTTGTCCATTTCCCTACTGAAGGACATTGTGGTTGCTTCCAAATTTTGTCAATTATGAATAAAGCTGCTATAAATGTCCACGTGCAGACTTTTGTATGATCATATGTTTTCCGTTCTTTTGGGCAAATACCAAGGACCGTGATTGCTGGGTTATGGTAAGAATATATTTTGTTTTGCAAGGAACCACCAAACTCTCTTACGGTGGCTGTATAATTTTGTATTCCCACCAGCAATGTATGAGAGCTTTATTACTCCACATTCTCACCAGTGTTAGGTGCTTGTCAGTGTTTTAGACTTTGGCTATTCTGATAGGTGTGTACTGGCATTTATTTTATTATTGTTTTAATTTACATTTTCCTCATGACATATGATGTGGAACATCTTTTTTTTTTTAATTTTTTTTTTAACGTTTATTTATTTTTGAGACAGAGAGAGACAGAGCATGAACGGGGGAGGGTCAGAGAGAGGGAGACACATAATCTGAAACAGGCTCCAGGCTCTGAGCTGTCAGCACAGAGCCCGACGCGGGGCTTGAACTCACGGACCGCGAGATCATGACCTGAGCCGAAGTCGGCGGCTTAACCGACTGAGCCACCCAGGCCTCCCGCTGTGGAACATCTTTTAATAGTCTTATTTGCCATCTGTATATCTTTTTTGGTGAGGTATTTGTTAGGAACTTTGGACCATGTTTTAATTGAGTTGTTTATTTTTTTTTTACTGTTGAGTTTTAAAAGGTTTTTTTTGGTATATTTTAGATATCAGTCCTTTATTATATGTGTCTTTTGCAAATATTTTCTCTGAATCTGCGGCTTATCTTCCAATTCTCTTGATACTGTCTTTCACAAAGCAGTTTTATTTTTATTTTTTTTACTTTCTTACAGATTTTATTTTTAAGTAATCTCTATACCCAACATGGAGCTTGAACTTACAACCCCAAGGTAAAGAGTTGTATGCCCTACCAACTGAGCCAGTCA
Organism: Panthera onca; assembly: GCF_046562875.1. Lineage (NCBI taxonomy): Eukaryota > Metazoa > Chordata > Mammalia > Carnivora > Felidae > Panthera > Panthera onca. The sequence goes on from NC_138357.1 coordinate 71,901,423, forward strand.
GGCACCCCAGGAAGTTTTTAATTTTAATGAAACCTAGCTTATCAGTCATTTATTTCATGGATTGTTTCCTTGGTATTGTATCTAAAAAGATATCACAATACTCAAGGTCATCATCTAGGTTTTATCCTATATTTTAGAAGTTTTATAGTTTTGCACTTTTCATTTAGATCTATGATTCTTTTTGAGTTAATTTTTGTGAAAGATGTAAGGTCTGTGTCTGGATTCTTTTTTTGTGGGGGGAGCATGTTGATGTTCAGTTGTTCCATCATCATTTGTTTGAAGAGACTATCTTTATCTTTGATCCATTGTATTACCTTTGCTCCTCTGCCAAAGATCAGTTTAAGGTATTTATGGGGGCTCTCTATTCTGTTCTATTAATCCATTTGTATTTTCTTTAGCCAATTCCTTGATTACCATAATAATGCACTATCTTGATTGCTGTAACTTTATAATAAACCTTAAAGTTGTGTAGCTGCAGTCCTGTCCTGCAATATTGTATTGTCTATTCTCATCTTTTGCCACTTCATATAGACTTAGAATGTTGAACCAGCCTTGCATACCTGAGATAAATTTCACTTTGTTGTTGTGTATAATTTTTTAAAATTATTTTTTGGATTTTATTTGCTAATATTTTATTGAGTATTTTTACATCTGTGTTCATGACATGTATTGGGTCATAGCTTTCCTGTAATGTCTGACTGGTTTGGGTATTAGGGTAATGCTGGCTTCATAGAATGAGTTAGGCCATATTCCATCTGCTTCTGTCATAAAGAGATTGTAGAGAATTGGTATAATTTCTTCCTTAAATGTTTAGTAGAATTTACCAGTGAGCACATCTGAGCTTGGTGCTTTCTGTTTTGGGATATTGTTAAGTTTTTATTCAATTTCTTTGGTAGATAACGGCCTATTTAGACTGTTTTTGTGTGAGTTTTGGCTGCTTGTATCTTTTTTTTTTCAAACATTGTTAAAGTTTATTTTGAGAGAATGAGAAAGTACAAGTGGGGGAGGGGCAGAGAGAGAGGGAGGGAGAGAGAGAGAATTCGAAGCAGGCTCTGCACTGTCAGCACAGAGCCTGATGTGGGGCTTGAACCCATGAACTGTAAGATCATGACCTGAGCCGAAGTTGGACGTTTAACAGGCTGAGCCACCCACACTCCCCTGCTTATATCTTTCAAGTAATTGGTCCATTTAATCTAGGTTATCAAATTTGTGGGCACAGAGTTATTTAGTTATTTATAGTATTCCTTTATTACCCTTAAAATTTTCATGGTATCTGTAGTGATGTCCCCTTTTTCTTGGTTTGGGTTTTTTTTTGTTTGTTTTTTACGATTTTTTAAAAGTAATCGCCACACTCAACATCGCACTCACAACCCGATGATCAAGAGTCACAAGCTCTACCAACTGAGCCAGCCAGGTGCCCCTCATTTATGACAGTAATAGTTTGTGTCCTCTCTTTTTTTCTTAGTTAGCCTGGCTAGAGGCTTATCAGTTTTACTGATAATTTCAGATACCAGCTTTTGGTTTCATTGATTTTACTCTATTGATCTCTGTTGATTTCTTGTTTTCAATTTTATGATTTCTGCTCTAATTCTTTTCAGTTTTTCCCTTCTGCTTTCTTTCGATTTAATTTGCTTGTCTTTTTGTAGTTACTTAAGGTGGAAACTTAGATTATTGATTTTAGATCTTCTTTTCTAATCTATATTTTCAATGATATAACTTTTTCTCTAAGCACTGCTTTTGCTGCATCTCACACATTTTGATAAGTAGTGTATTCATTTTCATTTAGTACAAAATATTTTTAAACTTATTTTGAAATTTCTCCTTTGACCCATGTGTTATTTAGAGGGGTATTGTTTAATCTCCACATATTTTGGGATTTTTCAGCTATCTTTCCATTATTTACTTCTAGTTTAATTCCATTGTGGCCTGAGAGCAGACATTATATGACTTCTATACTTATAAATTTGTTAAAGTCTGTTTTATAGCCCACAATGTGGTTTATCTTGGTAAATGTTCCATATGAGTTTGGTAAGAATGTGTATTTTGTTGTCGTTGGATGTAGTAGTCTATAGATGTCAGTTATATCCAATTGATTGATGGTGTTGTTGAGTTCAACTATGTTCTTACTGTTTGTTTTTTTGCCTGCTCTATTTCTGAGAGAGTGGTGTTGAAATATTCAACAATGATAGTAAATCCATCTATTTTTCTTTGCTGTTCTATCAGTTTTTGCCTCACACAGTTTGATGCTCTGTTAGGCTCATACACATTAAGAATTGTATGTCTTCTTGGAGTTTTGACCCTTTTATCATTATGTTATGCCCTTCCTTATCCCTAATACTTTCCCTTACTTTGTTTTGTTTTTAATTTTTTATGTTTTTATTTTATTTTGAGAGAGAGAGACAGAGCACGAGCGGGGAGATGGAGAGAGAGAGAGGGAGACACAGAATCCAAAGCAGGCTTCAGGCTCCAAGCTGTTGGCACAGAGCCTGACGCAGGACTCGAACTCGCGGACAGTGAGATAATGGCCCAAGCCGAAGTCTGATGCTCAACCAACTGAGCCACCCGGGCGCCCCTCCCTTACTTAGAACTCTGCTCGCTGAAATTAATATACCTACTCCTGCTTTCTTTGGATAATTTTAGCATGGTATATTTTTTCTTTATCTGTTTATTTTTAATGTCTATGTGTCTTTATATTTAAAGTGGTTTTCTTATAGACAACACAGAGTTGGGGTATATTTTTGATCCACTTTGACAGTCTCTGTCTTTTAATTGGTGTATTTAGACCATTGAAATTCAAAGTGATGATGATATTGTTGGATTAATATCTACAATATTCATTACTGTTGTCTATTTGTTGCCTTTGTGCTTTTTTCCTACTGTCATTTGTGGTTTTAGTTGAGTATTTTATACGATTCCATCTTTCTTTCATTAGCATATAGGTTATACTACTTTTTTAAAAGATTTTAGTTTTAAGTTATCTCTATACCCAGCATGGGCTCAAACTCACAACCCCGAGATCAAGAGAAGCATGCTCCACCAACTGAGCCAGTCAAGCGCCCCACTTCTTTTTTATTTTAACTTTTTTAGTGGCTTCCCCAGAGTTTGCAATATACATTTACAATTAATCCAAGTCCACTTTCAGGTAACACTATACAACTTCATGAGTAGTGTCAGTACTTTGTAAGAATTCTTCAGAATTCCCCCTTCCCATCCATTTGTATCATTGCTGTCATTTATTTTACTTTATTCTAAGCATATATATATATATATATATATATAGCCTATAAATAAGCATACATAATTGAATATCTTGTTGCTATTATTTCAAATTGTTTTCTGTTAGAAAAATTAAGAAAAATAAAAGTTTTTATTTTACCTTAATTTCTTCCTTCTTTGATGCTCTTCCTTATTTTATACAGATACGAGTTTCTGACCTGTATTATTTCCCTTCTTTCTAAAGAACTTCTGTTAACATTCCTTATAAGGCCAGTCTACCGACAACAAATTCTCTCAGTTTTTGTTTATCTGAGAAAGTCTTTATTTTTCATTTACTTTTGAATGATATTTTCTTAGGGTTCAGAATTCTAGGTTGGTGGTATTTTTCTCTCAACACTTTAAATACTTCACTGTATTCTCTTCTTGCTTGCATGGTTTCTGAGAAGTTGAGTGTAATTATTATTTTTGTACTTTTATAGATAAGGTATTTTTTCTTCTAGCTTGTTTAGGGATTTTTTCTTTATTTTTGATTTTCTGTAATTTGAAAATGATATCCCTAGGTGTAATTTTTTTTTTTTTTTGGTATTTATACTGCTTAGTGTTCTCTGAGATTCCTGGATCTGTGGTTTGATATCAGACATTAATATCAGATATTAATTTGATATCAGACATTAACAATGAAATTCTCATTCATTATTGTTTCAAAATATTTCCCCTGTTTCTTTTTCTCTTTTTCCTCCTTTTTGTATTCCCATTATACTTACGTTATACCTTTTGTAGGTGTGCCATAGTTTTTGGATATTCTGTTCTGGGTTTTTTTTCAGTCTTTCTTCCCTTTGCTTTTTGTTTTCAAGGATACTCATAGATTGTTTCCTCAGCCATGTCCAGTTTATTAAAAAAACCCATCAAAGACATTCTTCATGTCATTTACAGTCATTTCTAGTTCTAGCAATCCTTTTTGGTTCTTTTTTAGAATTTCCATCTCTTTGCTTACATTGCCCATCTGTCTTATTTTAAATTTCTGGACTGTTAATTCTAATATCCTTGCCATATCTGGATCCAGTACTTTCTCTGTCTCTTCAAACTGTGTTTCTTTTTGCCTTTTGGTATTCCTTGTGATTTTTTCTTGATAACTTGACATGTTGTACTGGGTAAAAGGAACTGCTGTAAATAGGTCTTTTTTTAAATGTTTATTTATTTTTGAGACAAAGAGAGCCAGCATGAGCAGGGGTGGGGCAGAGAGAGAGGGAGACATAGAATCTGAAGCAGGCTCCAAGCTCTGAGCTGTCAGCACAGAGCCCGACGCGGGGCTCACACTCATCAACTGATGAGATCATGACCTGAGCCGAAGTCAGATGCTCAACCGACTGAGCCACCCAGGCACCCCTGTAAATAGGTCTTTACTAACATGGTGGTTAGGTGTTGGGGAGGGTAAGAGTTCTATAGTCCTGTGTTTAGTTCTTAGTCTTTTGGTGAGTGTATGCCTCTGAACTGTGAACTTCACAAATATTTACCAGTTTTTTTTTCACTCTTAGGTAGTATAGCCTGGCTAGAGTAGTCTAGAGTTGAGCGTTTCTCTTCCCCAGGTCAGTTAGTCTCTGATAATACCCCAGGAGGTTAGACACTAGTTAGTTTCCCTTGAAGGCAGGCCTTGTTAAGAACAGATTGGTTCCTTATCATCAATTCCGACAGAGCCCAAGAGGATTTTCTTTGATATTTACTATGGGAATCTTGAGCAACTGGAGGTAAATCTGACAATATTGTCTGTATCCCCCTAAGACTATGTTTTCCTGGAGTTTTAAGTTCTCAGACTTGTTCACAATGAACCTCCAGCAATCTGTAAATTATAGTTCACAGTTTCCTGCTTCAGCACTGGTTCCCTTGGCAGTTTCCACTGGTGAGTCCTTCCTATGGTAAGCCACAGTTCCTTGTATTTGCCTGTCCATCTCTCCAATGTGGGGGCCAGTGGTTTGCCCTTTGTCCTCCCCTCTCTTAGGGATCCAAGAAGAGTTGTTGATTTTTTAGTCTTTACAGCTTTTTATTTGTTAAGATGAAGTAGTGACTTCCAAGTTCCATGTGGAACTGAAAACTGGAAGTGTGATTTGATTTTTAAGTTTAGCTTCCTTACCATTACCTTGGATCAGAGTAGTTAAATTTTCTGCATTTGGTAAGAGGTTCTACTTAAGTCACTTGAGCCACTCAGGCCTAGGGTTGTTTTGTTTTTTTAAGTAGGCTCCACTCCCAGTGTGGGGCCCAACTCCAAGGCTTGTACGTAAGCATGATCCTGAGATCAAGACCTGAGCTGAGATCAAGAGGATGCTTAACCGACTGAGCCACCCAGGCGTCCCAGGCTTAGGGCTCTTTGCTGATGTATATGTGTGTGCCTTGAGGAATGCTTTCTAGTCTGCCCCACATATCCTTCTGGTTGCTCCTGAGGGGGTGCAGCTAGAGCATATGCATAGCCTTCTGTATCCCCAGGGATGAGTGTGACCTCCCACATTATTCTTCTTGGCTATCCCTTTCCCTGGTTCTCTCTGTTAAAAATCTTGCTGGTCTGCTATTTCACTTGTTGCTACTATTACCACAGAGCTACCAACCCCCTCTTAAATTGCTCACTACCAAAATTTCCCTTGTTTTTGACAGTGTCCTCAGGCAGGAACTTTTTGCTTCATTCCAAATAAGCATAGATGCTGAACTCTTTTTTCTTTATTGCCTGTTTCTTCCCCTGGGCAGAAGCTGTGTGCCACACTACTGGAGTTGGTAGGGGGAGCATGGTTTGCTTCTTTTGGTATAAGAGTGGATGTTGGGGAGATTGGTAACCGCTGATCTTCTTAGCATGTCCTCCTGGCATAGAACCTCTGCTTAATGAGTCTGGTTGAAGGTGATTGGGGTATCAGTATTCTTGACCTGTCACACCTAGGGTAAGAGTCCTTACCCTGAGAGTGAAAACTGGGTGGGTAAGGGAAGATCCTGTCCTCTAATTGTGCCTGCCCAGAATAGCACTTCCACAGCACAGGCCTGGAGAGGATAAGACAGGCTAGCAGTCTGTCCCTCCTAGGTGAAACCATAGCCTAGGAGTCTAGGAGCTGGAGGGAAAGGGAATTACTACCTTCTTGACAGCACCCATCTGGAGTAGTTTTCATCACAGGGAGCTGGTGTGGATAGAAGCAGATTGTGACTCAAATGACACAGACTCTCACTGTTCTTACTGACATTTAGTTGTTGTTGTTGTTTTAAAGAAATGTTTTTCCATTTGCCATATGCCTTTAGGAAAATTTCCAGAGACTTTAACTGGTTGTTTTTTTAATTGATTTTTCCAGGCAAATTGTTGTTTCACTGGGGAGAGGGTCCAAGAGCTCCTTATACCACCATTGCAGAAGTTTTGTCCTCATTGGTTATTTTAAAAACTGGAAGTAGGTTTAATATACCAAAGGAGACCATTCTATGAGATAGAGCTTAGAATAACTAGGCTCATGTTGTAGTCTTGTTAGTGATCTGAAAACTCAGTTTGGTAATTTTGAGTCTTTTAGAGTTTTTTAAAGGGAGTATTTCAAAGTAATGTCTTCAATTTAGTTCAGCTCACCAAAATTTTACTGACATCCTTCCTTGGAATACCAGTTTTATGGTGAATAATCTTTGTTTTGCTTTTTAAGTTTTAGGTTTTAAAACCCTGAGGCTCATATTAATATATTATTTGTGATTATTGGAATGTCCCATAGATAATATGGTTTGCTAATTAAAGCATAGACTGGAAATCAAATTTCACTACTCCCCAACCCTTCACTCTCATTTTCAGTACCAATCTAGGAAATATTAGAAATCACTTAACTGCTAAATTGGTTCATTCAGCTGCAAAATGGAACTAATAGTGCCTCACAAGGGTGTTGTGAAGCTTAATACATATTGCTAAAGCATGTGTTTCTGTGAAAACTCCTGTATTTGTTTTATTTTAAAAATGTATTCCTATTTCTTAGACTTTAAAATGTGCTCATTGAATAAGAGCTTATGTACACAAGTGAACTAGTCTAATGCAGCAAAATACTATATATGTAAGACATCTATATAGGAACAATATGGAAAAGAACAATAATATGGTATTGATTTATTGGCTATACATCCTGAGGAAATTGTGTTTTTTTTACAGTTTGAAAGAATTGCTTTATATAATTGATATTCCTATATTAATTGGCTAATAATATATTGTAGTGCAAAATAGAAAAGTTGGAATAAAGTCTAATTATACCATGTCTTCTTAGTGATACATAATCTTAAAAATATAATTTGAAATGAACATGTATTTTTTTTCCTTTTTTTAATGATAGCCAAAGCTATGATATTGGGAAGATGGATAAGAATACTGTTGGGCCAGAAATGCTGGTAAGGATCATGTTAAATATTGCAGAAGTAGGTTGAAGAAATACATTTTATGTTATTGTTACTAAATTATAATAGTCTATCACTCCTCTTTGAGTAGATTATCCTTTGGGCACATCATTAATATCTTAGTACATTAGTTTCTGTAAAATTACATACTAATAGAATCTTACGTGTATGGTAGGTTCTTACACCCATGAGTTAATATATGTAAACACTTGGAACAGTGTTTAGCTATGTAAATTTTAGATTTTATTATTGCATGTTAAAAATATAGATTTTCCCTTAACTACCCATATAGAATGTGCTTGGTATTTTAATATTTAATCAAGTAAAATATGATTAGGTATGTAAATCTGATGTAAAAGTAATTTAAAATATATACCATAGCAAAATGGAATTTTGTTTGAATATTCATCTTTCCTTCTTATCATTATGGTGTATCAATCAAAATATAACTGAATACCTATGTATATCTAGCAATGTGATAGTTGGGGACTAAAAGAGAAGTGTGAAACATGACTTCTACCCTTAAAAAGCTTCTGTTTGAAGGGTAAAACTAATAGAAATGAATATAATGGAATATTATTCAGCCTCAAAAAGGAAGGAAATTCTGACATATGCTACAACATAGATGAACCTTGAGGACAGAATTATTTTTGTTAATGTTTATTTATTTTGAGAGAGAGAGAAAAAAAGTATGAGCAGGGGAGGAGCAAAGAGAAAGGAAGAGAGAGAATCCCAACCAGGCTACAAGCTCAGCATAGAGCCTGATACGGGGCTCGATCCCAAGACCCTGGGATTGTAACCTGAGCTGAAATCAAGAGTCAGATGCTAAAAAAAAGTTACAGAGAGGGAGGGAGGCGAACCATAAGAGACTCTTAAATACAGAGAACAAACTGAGGGTTGATGGGGGTGGGGGAGAAGGGAAAGTGGGTGATGGGCATTGAGGAGGGCGCTTGTTGGGATGAGCACTGGGTGTTGTGTGGAAACCAATTTGACAATAAATTATATTTAAATAAAAAAGAGTCAGATGCTTAACTGACTGAGCCAGACCAGGTGCCCCTTGAGGACAATATTCTAAGTGAAATAAACCAATCACAAAAAGAAAAATATTGTATAATTCCATTTAAGTATCTTGATGTAGTCAAATTCATAGAGACATAAAGTAAAATGGTGGTTGAAGGAGTTTGGAGGGAGGACAACATGGGAACCTATTGTTAATGGATACGAGTTTCAATTTTGCAATATTAAGAGTTTTGGAGGTGTATGATGGTAATAGTTGAACAACAGTGTGAATATATTTGATACTACTGAACCATACACTTAAAAATGGTTAAGATAGTCAATTTTATGTGTATTTTAGCACAATTAAAATAATAAAAAAATTGTTATAGTGTAACATGGAATATTATATAGGAATGAGAATAAATGAGCTACAATAATTGCAATGATATATTCTCACATACAATGTTGAATAAACAGAGCAATTTATAAAGTAGTACATACTGTATGATTCCATAAATGTAAATGCCAAAAGCAAGTAGAGCTAAAGTGTACATGGTACTGGAAAACAAGTAATTGGTTACTCTTGTTTGGAAATCATGTCAAGGAGAGTCTTGAGGTGAACCTGTTGCTGTTAATGTTATATTTCTTGATTTCTATGTTGTTATCATACACGTGCTAACTTAGTGAAAATTCAGAGCTGTACTATTGAGATTTTTGAACTTTTTTGTATGTATTGTATACTTCAGTTAAAGTTTCAAAAATAGATTTTAAAAACTAGCATAAATGAAACAATTGGGAAAAATAAGTGATAAACTGTGTGGTACAGTAAAGGGAAATATCAGGGTTGCCAGAGCAGTTGAAGAAGCTTTCTGGTAGGAAGGCCATGAAAAGTAGATGGGGTCCATACAGTGAAAATGGAGAGAGAAGAGAATACCAGGCAAGGGACCAAGATGAGATGATGTCTGGAGGAGGGATTAGGGATGGAAGACTACAGTAGTTAAGCATGATTGAAATGTCATATTCATATTGTGAAGTATGGAGAGGTAAGATCATGAAATAGATTATGAAGTAGTTTTTCTTTCATGCTAGCAGCACTTTATTGAAGTATAGTTTATATATACTAAATTGTACAAATCTTTTTTTTAATTGTACAAATCTTAAGTGTACAGCCTGATGAATTTTAACATGTCTAGATAGTCTTGTAACTACCATACAGATCAAGATACAGAAATTTCCATGACTCTCAAAAGTTCCCTTGGCCCTTTCTGGTTAATAGCCATTCATAGCCCCAAGATAAAACCACTATTCTGGCTTCTGTGGCTGTAGATTATTTTTGTTTTTTCTTGAACTTTGTATAAATGGAATCATATAGTATCTACTGTTTTATGTATGGCTTCTTTTCCTTACGTAATGGTTTTGAGATTCATTCATTTTGTTACATCTTTCTGATTATTTGACTCTTTTAGTATTATGAAATAGTTACAGTTTTTCTTAGAGATGCCATATTTACTCCACAAAAGCTCTGGGGAGTTTATAAGTTGAGAGTTGTTCCATAATAATAATAATAATAATAATAATAATAATATTAAGTACATTATATACATCTTATTTGATCCATTTTACTTTTTGAATTTAAAAACTCAGAAATAGGACACACTAAGTACCATTTCTCTAGATTTACAGAGCTCTAATATGTTAAGATTATCTTTGCCTGGTCTCAACATCCTCATTATATTTAGAGGCAGATTCTTTAGTGAAATAGAGCTCCTTCTTTCAAAATCTAAGTCTGTAGTTAAATATATCAATGCTGGCTAGAGTTATTCCCCTTATCAATGTAAACCTAGTTGGAGAAACTGACTTATTCAGGAATACATTATTAATTTTAAAACTTAGCTGAGTTAGGAGAGATCTTCTTTACAGGAAAGTATATGAGTCACTATTAAAATGATGGTATGTGTGCTCTTGGTCCAATTGGTTAATCTCAAGTAGGCTGTAAAGTATTTGAGAGAGGGATTGTGTCTTTCTATTTATCTCTTTTGATGAAGGCCTAATGCAATGCTACCTATACAATAAGTGGGAAGATGATTAAATTGAATATTGCTGTGCTTTAGTTTCCTTTATTTTTAAAGTGAGAATAATAAAGTACTTCAGTGCTAAAACACTGTTAGGAAAATCATTATATTAACACAATTGTATTAAATTGAAATAAACTATTATAAAATTCTTAGACAGTATTTGATGTGGGCAGCATAATGATGAGACGTAACCCAAGACTATGTGGTTACCTAAGGAAATGCTATTTAATAATAATGACTTAAGTTTGAGAAGATGCCTGTCACTTTGTAAGTACTAGGCAGCCATTGTATTGCAATTTAACCCTTTGACCGAGTGCTTTTTCTATTTTTAATTCTAGGCTAAAGTTCTTCGGTTACTAGCCACTGCTTATTTGGATTGGAATGACAGAGAATATTGTGATAAGGCTCTCCATGCTGTAAACCTAGCAAACAAGGTATGAAAGGTTTTTAGTTTTGCATATTAACTTAATGAATTTTTAAAGCTTTGATTCACATTTTGAAATCTAGTTTAGCCATTTGCTTCAGTATTCCTGCTTTTTTAATTTATTTGCTCTTTATTTTTTAAAAAAAATTTTAACATTTTAATTTATTTTTGAGAGACAGAGACAGAGCACGAACAGGGTAGGGGACACAGAGAGAGGGAGACACAGAATCCAAAGCAGCCTGACACAGGGCTCAAACCCATGAACCCGGAGATCATGCCCTGAGCCAAAGTGGGACGCTTAACTGACTGAGCCACCAGGCACCCCGCTCTCTATTTTTTTATGATATGCAGATTGCATTATAATGGAAAATTAGAAGTAAAAAAGAAAATGGTGGTATTTTTTAATGTCTATTTTTGAGAGAAAGAAAGAAAGTATATGTGAGCCAGGGAGGGGCAGAGAAAGAGGGAGACACAGAATCCAAAGTGAGCTCTAGGCTCCAAGCTGTCAGCACAGAGCTCAACATGGGGCTTGGACCCACAAACTGTGAGAGATCATGACCTGAGCCAAAGTCGGATGTTTAATGAACTGAGCCACCCAGGTGCCCCCAGGTGCCCCTTGGTGGTATCTTTTATATTTAGTAAAAAATAACATATAATTAAATTGCCTTGACTTAGTGACAATTCACAGATGGTACCAGGTAAAACAAAAATGTTTCTCTCATATTAAGAGCCCTACATTTTTTTTTCTGGGTGATTGCCAGAAGGGAGGTGGGTTGGGGGATGCGTGAAATCGAGTGAGAAACACCAGTGAGAAAAGTTACAGAAAAGAAAAGAATATTGTAGGGAGAAAGCTGATGGATTTAACAGGTAGTTATGATTTCTGAAAGTGTAAGTTCAGGAAACAAGGATAGACACTATAGTGCAAATGTTATACAAGTGAATCTATGATTATACAATGAATGCAAAGTGTTGTCCATTCTCTGGAATTGTTTGTTAATGAAATCAAAGAGAAAACCAGAATGTCAACTTGTGTGAGTGTAGTAGACTGAAGAAAAACAGATCCTGCCAAGATTTGGAAGACATGTACATCTCTGAAGGTAAAAGGGAATTGAATCCAAGACCTATTTCAACGTATCTTTTAGGAAATGAAGTAATGCAATAAATTAAAATTTGCAACCTCAGCTTATTATTTGTATTTATGTCATCTATATTTGCAAACCCTTTTAATACCAGTGCATACTTTCCCTAACTTTCCATTCTTAAGGCATCTCACACATGAATTGCTATAATTATTTGCTGTGTTTAGAGCTGAGTACAATGTTCATGTAGAAGCTGATTGGCTTTGTAGAGAGAAAGTTTCTCTTCTATGGGCCTAGACTGCACTTTTAATTTTAGCCAGCTGTGTAAAGATGTGTTCTGTCAGGCAAAAGTGGAACTAGGCAAGAAACCCACAGATGGCGTAGAACCAGCTAACAAGGATTTGGAAAAACTGTTGAGAGTACGTTGTTATTAATAGTAAATCTGACAGGCATGTCCTGCAGGGAAGACAGTATATTTTCATTTCATTCAACCATGTTTCCAAAGCACCTTAATTGTTATTAAAATCTCAAAAGAAAGCAAATGTAATTGATATTGAATTTTGCTTACAAGGATAAGAATACAGCCTTATATTTATACAGTTTATTGACCTACCATTAAATGCTTGCCACTCAATCAAATGTGTTTTTTTCCCCTTGTATTATTTCATTTAGATTGAATGAAATATCAGAAAATATCCTCAGGGATAAACTGGATTTTGTGATCTGATCTTTTATAATTTTGATTTTCTTTGATCATGAGTTATTCTGTTATGATTGAACAAAACAGGCAATTATTTGAAAACTGTCTTTTACATTCTACAGTTTTAATGTCATTGTGATTTCTCTGTTTAAAATAGGAACATTTAAATCCAGCTGGGATTTTCCTAAAGATGAAAATCCTCTTGAAGAGTGAAACAGCCAATGAAGAACTCCACGAAGGTATCATCTGTGTGAAGAACACACAATTTTGGAATATCATAACCAATTTGTTGAATATCAGATCGTTTATAGTATGCTAATAATAGGTGCAATTTGACGGTGACTGAGAAGGAAATTGGTCACATAGGAAAGGGAGAAGATTGTTAGCCAGGAAGAAAAAGAGAAGGGAAAGGGAATAGTTACAAATATAATAGGTAGTGAAAAAAGCTGAATAAGAATTATCAATTTTTTTTAGCTTAGCAAAAATTGCAGCTGCCCAACCCTTCTGAAGTTGTTTACCACAATGAAAAAAAGATTAACTTTGGATAGAAAAAGCCTTTGTAGTGCTGTGCTTTTTATAATCACTTGTATAAACATTGCTATTTTTTTTTCAAAATTCTTAAGGGACTAAAATTTACACCTCACAGGGTAAACATCCTGATATACATCTGTGTGTCATTTGGCAAGTCACTGAATTTTTCTGTGCTTCAGTTTCTTCATCTTCAAAGAGATATAATAATAATGTCTACCTGATTAGTTAGTTTGAGAATCCAGTGAGAAAATGTATATAAAGCATTTTGCACCATACCTGGTGCAGAGTGTGCAAAACATGTTACATATTATTGTAGCTATTATTGCTGTTACTACTACCAAAAGTCTCTCTATGCACACTGACCACTTAATAGTGTTTCAACTATGTTTAGACATAAAATAATTGACTCTAAATATTTTTAATGTGTACATGCTTTAATTTTATATAAAAATATAGTTGCATTATAGAGTTGCATAATTTTTACTATATAAAAGTATATTCTAGTATAATAATAACTGATTATCCATTAAACAATAACAATTTAAAATGTTTTTAATGTTTATTTAAAAAAATTTTTTTTAACGTTTATTTATTTTTGAGACAGAGAGAGACAGAGCATGAACAGGGGAGGAGCAGAGAGAGAGGGAGACACAGGATCTGAAACAGGCTCCAGGCTCTGAGCTGTTAGCACAGAGCCCGACGCGGGCGGGGCTCGAACTCACGGACCGTGAGATCATGATCTGAGCCGAAGTCAGACGCTTAACCGACTGAGCCACCCAGGCGCCCCTTAATGTTTAGTTTTTGAGAGAGACAGAGAGCAGGAGCAGGGGAGCAGGAGAGATGGAAGGGGACAGAGAATCTGAAGCTATCAGCGGAGAGCCAGATACGGAGCTCAAACTCATGAACTGTGAGATCATGACCTGAGTCAAAGGCAGACGCTTAACTGACTGGGCCACCCAGGTGCCCCAACAATAACAATTTGTAATAAATAGGACAATAATCAAATTTAGTAGTAGCTCTAAATTTAGTGCTAATTTAGTTTCTGAAACTTTCTGTGCCCTCTAAAATTTTAGCTAATCAATAAGAGACCTCAAGCTGAAATATATAGAGGATTCTGTATCTCTAGGTAATGGTATCATCTCAGTATACACAGGCTGAAAAATGTTAGGAACCAGGAGGACAACTCCACTTGTTTTGTAGTCGGAGAATAAACAAATCAATTAACCAATTAGAGGAATAGGTTTACTGAAACCCAATACAATATAGGAAGACCAGAGAGATTTTTGGAGTCACCTACTTTATATTTTTATGAAATTTTTTAATGTTTATTTTCGAGAGAGAGAGGCAGAGCACGAGTAGGAGAAGACAGAGAGAGAGGGAGACAAAGAATCTGAAGTAGGCTGTAGGCTCTGAGCTGTACGCACAGAGCCCAACGTGGAGCTCGAACTCACGAACATGAGATCATGACCTGAGCCGAAGTCGGATGCTCAACTGACTGAACCACTCAGGCGCCACAATAATTTTTTAAATGTGTATTTATTTTTGAGAGGGAGAGAGAGAGAGAGAGCGAGAGAGAGAGAGAGAGAGAGGCAGAGAGAGAGGGAGACACAGAATCTGAAGCAGGGTCCAGGCTCTGAGCTGTCAGCACTGAGCCCGATGTGGGGCTCAAACTTGAGAACTGCAAGATCATGACCTGAGCCAAAGTCAGACATTTAACCAACTAAACCATCCAGGCACCCCTGGAGTCAACTACTTTAAAGTTGATTAATTTTAGATTAGAATTCTCCATTACAAATTTTACCAAAACACAGATAAAAAGAAGAGCTTAAAATGAAATTATTCTTTATTCCCAGATTGTTTTTATTTAATCTAGTTTCTTGGTATTCAGAGTAATGAAGTTGCTATGTCAGATTACAAATTAAGAGACTTCTCTGAATCCAAGTTTTCTATAGTTTAAAATATTAAATTATCTTTTACTTTGTTGTGTTGAGAGAATATATGAAACTTGCATTTTTTATAGTCTGTTCATTTCTTTGCTAGTGAAAGTACTTTACACTCAGAATGGTCAATCTTGGGGCACCTGGATGGCTCATTGGGAAAGTGTCACAGCTCATGTCATGATTTCATGGTTTGTGAGATTGAGCCCTGCATGGGACTCTGCGCTGACAATGCGGAGCCTGCTTGGGATTCTATCTCTACCCCTCTCTCTGCTCCTTCCCAGCTCACTCTTTCCCTGTCTCTCAAAATGAATATATAGACTGAAAAAAATAAAATGGTCACTCTAACTGCTGGCATTAGCATTTCACCAGTATTTTTTGTAAGTAAAAAAAGTGGAAATCAAAAAATATACATTTTTTTTTATTATGAAAGACTAGCAACACGCATTAAAGAGAACTTTTGGAAAAGTTGTCCGTATGCATTCCATGAGACTATGGAAAAGATATTCATAGTCTTCATCATTCACTGTACAATTCCTGTACAATAAGGATTTTTGTGTTTTGTCCACTACTGGGTTCTTAGCACTGATCATAGTTCCTGGCACAGAGAATACACTTGTTAGTTATTTGGTATATAAATAATCTGAACACAATCACTTCTGGCAGTTTGATCATTTAATTTCAGCATTTTTCTATTTTGGTTAAATTTGTTTGTTTTCGGGGCACCTGGGTGACTCAGTTGGTTGGGTGACCAACTTCGGCTCAGGTCATGATCTCACAGTTTGTGAGTTCAAGCCCCACGTTGGGTTCTGTGCTGACAGCTCAGAGCCTGGAGCCCACTTTGGATTCTGTCTCTCGCCCTCTCTGTACCCCTCCCCTGCTCACGCTCTGTGTCTCTCTGTCTCTCAATAATAAATAAACGTTAAAAAAATTAAAAAAAAATAAATTTGTTTGTTTTCTAGAATTTTGACCACATAATACATGCAGGCTTTATTTTCTGATTTTTTTACTTACTAGTCTTATAAACATTTTTCATATTAGTGCATATTCAGTTTTTCTATGTTATTTCATATTCAACACTTTTAATAGTTTCATAATAGTTTATCATCTGCCTATAGTGGACATTCGAGAATATACTTCCTTTTTATTGTTATTATATATACACTGATTTTAATATCTTTGCTTATAAACATCTTCCCATATTTCCGATGACTTTTCAGAAGTATACTTTCTGCGTTAGAGAGGATACATAACAACAACAGGTGTCATTTACTGAGTCTTACTAAGTTCTAGGTGTTTTACTATGTAATTTTCATTCATTTTCTCATGTAACACTCTCAACAGACCTAAGTGACTAGTGATATATTCCCCATTTTACAGATGACAAAACTAAGGCTCAGAAAAAACTATAGCCTATATGGCCTATAACCATATAGGTGGCAAGTGGTTTCAAATATAAGTCTATCTGATTTCAAGTCTCAAGCTTTTAACCACTGTGTTCATAACATATAGTATTACCAAACTGCTTTGCAAAAACATTTTGTCAAGTTACTTTAACATCCTTAGAAGAGTACCTGTTTCACTATACTCTAGCATTGGATGTCTTTACTTTATAAAAAGATTTTTTAAAGTTTATTTATTTTGAGACAGAAAGAGCTAGTGGGGTGGGGGGTGGGGAGAGAGAGAGAGAGAGAGAGGGAGAGAGAGAGAGAGAGAATCCCAAGCAGTCTTCACACTGTCAGCGTGGAGCCCCAATGTGGGGCTCAAACCCATGAACTGTGAGATCATGATTTGAGCTGAAGTCTGGTGCTTAACCTACTGAACCACCCAGATGCCCCAAAAGATTTTGATAAATTATTAGGCAAGATGTGGTGTATGGCAAACGTTTAGAAAGTAGATTTTGAACAAAGGAAAGTTATTGAAAATAGCTAAGTTTCCTCAGAAATGAAACTGATATGATTATTTCATCTTCTCTCTTTTTTAGCTGTCATGGAAATACTACATCTTGATATGTCTCTAGACTTTTGTCTGAACGTTGCTAAACTGCTGATGGATCATGAAAGGTACAGAATTGATTTTCTTTTCTCTAAAGACTAACATTTTTTAAGGTTTCTATTAATATGTATTGAATATATCCATTTATATCCATCCATATTCACATAGCACCATATCTGCCATTATGCTGATAAAATTAGAAGATTGAACTGCTTGATTAATGATTTAAACAATCAATAGTCAAGTTAATTTTAAAATTTACATTAAAATTTTGAAAAAGAAATAAAATGAAAAAGGAATAAGGTAGTTGGTGCTTTATAAAACAGGAGTTAGGCCTAGGTTAACCTACAGGGCAGTGTCATGTGGAACAGGAAGGCACGAATGAGTGCAGTTCTATGAGTAATACACCTCTCTGGCTCTGTCTTTATGTTACCATTAATGTCAAAAGGGGCCTTAAAGTACATAAAGACTTCTTAATCGTTCCCAAACTTAAGTGTGCCTCAGAATTACTGAGGAATAAGCACTTGAAACAATGTTCAACATCATTAGCCATCAGGGCAATGCAAATCAAAACCACAATGAGAAACCACTTTGAACCAGTAGGATGGCTATTATCAAAAAGACAGATAATCACATATGTTGGCAAGGATATAGAGAAATTGTAACCCTCATACACTGATGGTGGAAATGTAAAATTGGGCAGCTGCTTTGGAAACTATTAGTTCCTCACTAAGTTAAACAGTTACCATTTGACCCAGCAATTCCACTCCTGAGTTAAATAGAAAAAGTATGTCCATAAAACACTTATATGTGAATGTTCATAATATTATTCCTAATACTCAAATGTGGAAACAACCAAAATGTCTAATAACTGATGAATAGGTAAACAAAATGTGGTATACCCACATCATGGAATATCATTTGCCAATAAACGGTGTAATGTATGGAAGTGTTGAATTACTCTATTGTACATCTTGAGATTAATATAACACTGTACATTAACTAACTGAAATTAAAATAAAAACTTAAGAGGTGCCTCGGTGGTTCAGTCTTTTGGGTGTCTGGCTCTTGATTTCAGCTCAGGTGATGATCTTGCAGTTTGTGGGTTTGAGCCCTACATTGGGCTCTGCACAGCACAGAGCCTGCTTGGGATTCTCTCTCTCCCCCTCTTTCTGCCCCTCTCTCCTCAAAATAAATAAATAAACTTAAAAAAAGTAAATAAGAAAAACTTAAAAATATTAAGAAAAATAAAAAGAAACAGAATACTGATACATGTTATAACATGGATGAACCTTAAAAACATGATGCCAAGTGCAAGAAGCCAGTCACAAAGATCACATATTGTTTCATTCCATTTATATGATATTTCCAGAATAGATGCAGTTATAGAGACAGGAAGTAGATAAGTGGTTGCCTAGGGCTGTGAGAGTTGGGGAAGATGGGGAGAGACTGCTATTGGGTATGGCACTTCTTTCTGACGTGATGGAAATGTTTTAGAATTGATTGGGTAATGTGTGCACAACTCTGTGTATATATTAAAAACCACTGAATTGTGTACTTTAAATGGATGCATTGTATGGTATGGGAATTATACCTCAATAAAACTTATCAAAAATGTTCACTAGGGTACTTTATAAAAATATAGAGATCAAGCTCTACCTTATTCCAGCAAGCCCTGACCTCTATTTTTTATTAGTTCTTCAGGTGGTTCTGAGAACCGCTATTTTAGGTCAGTTAGTAAACTATCTATAAAGGGTGAGGTAGTAAATATTTTAGCCTTTGTAAGGCATAAAGTTTCTGTCACACCTACTTTACTCTGCTGTTGTAGTGTGAGAAAAAAGCAGCCACAGAAAATCTGTAAATAAATGGAAGTGACTGTGTTCCAATAGAGCTTTATTTATAAAAACATGTCACTGTTTAGATTTGGCCTGCAACTATATAGCTTGCCAACCATTGTTGCAGACCGATCTCCTACCTGACACACGACTTTTGGATGAGAAGTCATTTAGCCTCTTATAGAATATCTATGGAAGAGGAGATGATGATGATAACATCATGTTTTTACAAAGCTGGAACACAAAATTTTTTCTTATATACAATTGATACATATTTGCCAGTAATTAAAAATTTTTTTAATGTTTTTATTTATTTTTGAGAGAGAGAGAGAGAGAGAGAGCCGGAGAGAGGGAAAGAGGGAAAGAGGGAGAAAGAGAGAATCTTAAGCAGGCTTCACGCTCAACATGGAGCCCGATGCGGGGCTTGATACCATGACCCTGGGATCATGACCTGAACCAAAATAGAGAGTAAGACATTCAACCAACTGAACCACCCAGGCAACCCTCCAGTATTTTTTTTAAAGTTTATTTATTCGAGAGATACAGAGACAGCACAATTGGGGGAGGGGCAGAGAGAGAGAGGGAGAGACAGAGAATCCCAAGCAGGCACATGCCACCAGCACAGAGCTCAACGTGGGGCTCGAACCCATGAACTGCGAGATCATGACCCGAGCTGAGATCAAGAGTTGGATGTTTTATATATAAAGAATTTCCTTTCTTTTTAAGGCTGAGGAAGATTTTATTGTATGTGTATATGCCACATTTTGCTTATCCATTCATCAGCTGATGGAAGGTAAAACTTCCACATTTTAGCTATTGTGGATAATGCTGCGATGAATGGGGGTGTAAAAAAAATCTCTTTGAGAATTTGCTTTCAGTTTTTTTGTGTGTATATTCAGAAGTGGAGTTGCTGGATAATATGGTAATTTTTAATTTTTTCAGGAATTGTCATACTGTTTTCACAGTGGGTGTACATATTACATTCTCAGCAACAGGGCACAAGGGTTCCAATTTCTCCAAATTTTGGCCAACTCTTGTTTTGTTTTGTTTTTTTGTAGTAGTTATCCCAATAGGTGTGAAGTGGTATCTCGTATAGTTTTGATTTGCATTTCCCTAATGACTAGTGATGTTGACCATCTTTTCATGTGATTTTGGCCTATTTCATCTTTAGAGAAATGTCTATTCAAGTCCCCTGCCATATTTAAAAAAAATTTTTTTTTTAATGTTTATTTTTGAGAGAGAGAGACACAGAGTGTGAGCAGGGGAGGGGCAGAGAGAGAGGGAGACACAGAATCTGAAGCAGGCTCCAGGCCCTGAGCTGTCAGCACAGAGTCTGACATGGGGTTGAACCCATGAGCTGTGAGATCATGACCTGAGCTGAAGTCAGACACCCAACCGACTGAGCCGCCCAGGCGCCCCGACCTGCCCAGTTTTTAATCAGGTCGTTTAGTTTTAGGAGTTCATGATGTATTCTGGATATTAAATCCTTTTGAATATATATGATTTGCAAATATTTTCTCCTATTCTATGGATTGCCTTTTCACTCTGTTGGTAGCGTCTTTTGATGCAAAATTAAAAAATTTTTTAAGTTTGTTTATTTATTTGTTTATGTAATTTCTACACCCAACATGGGGCTTGAACTCTTGACTCTGAGATCAAGAGTCACATGCTCTTCCAACTGAGCCAGTGAGGCACCCCCAATTAAAAAATTTTTTTTCGGGGTGCCTGGGTGACTCAGTCGGTTAAGTAGCCGTCTTTAGCTCAGGTCATGATCTTGCAGTTTGTGAGTTTGAGCCTGGCATTGGGCTCTGTGCTGCCAGCTCAGAGCCTGGAGCCTGCTTCAGATTCTGTGTCTCCCTCTCTCTTTGCCCCTCCCCCACTCGTGCTCTGTCTCTTTCTCTCTCAAAAATAAATAAACATTAAAATTAAAAAAATTTTTTTTTCATGAAATCCAATTTGTGTTTTTTTCCCCTTTTATTTCCTATTCTCTTAGTGTCATATCTGAGAGATCTTTGCCAAATATAATATGATTTCCCCTATGTTTTCTTCTGGGAGTTTCATAGTTTTTACGTCTTACATTTAGGTCATGGATCCATTTTGAGATCATTTTTCTATATGGTGTGAGACAAAGTTCCAACTTAATTCTTTTGCATGTGCTACCCAGTTTCCACAGCGTCATTTGTTGAGAAAACTATCTTTTCCCCATTGAATTGTCTTGGCACTCTTATTAAAATTCATTTGACCTTATATGTGAGAGTTTATTTCTGGGTTTTCTATTCTGTTCCATTGCTTTGTATGTCTATCTTTATGCCAGTACCATTCTGTTTTTATTACTTTATGTTTGTATTGAGTTTTAAAATCAGGTAGTGTGAGTCCTTCAGCTTTTTTATTTTCAGAATTGCTTTGCATATTCAGAGTCCTTTGAGATTACATATGAATTTTAGGATGAATTTTTCTATTTCTGCCAAAAAGCATCATTGGGATTTTGGTAGGGATTGCATTGAATCTGTAGATTACTTCAGGTAGTATTGGCATCTTAACAATATTAAGTCTTCCAATCCATGAACATGGAATGTTTTTCCATTTATTTATGTCTTCTTTAATTTTGTTTAAAAATGTCTTTTTAAATTTTTATTTATTTATTTTGAGCAAGAGAGAGAGAGAGCATGAGCAGGGGAGAGGCAGAGAGAGGGAAAGAGAATCCCAAGCAGGTTCCACACTGTCAGTGCACAGCCTGATGTGGGGCTTGAACTCATGAACCGTGAGATCATGATCTGAGCTGAAATCAGGAGTCGGATGCTTAATTGACTGAGCCATCCGGGCACCCAGAAATATCTTATCGTTCTCATTGTACGAGTTCTTTACCTCCTGGCTGAGTTAATTCTTAAAGTTTTTTCTTTTCTTGATGCTATTATAAATGGGGCTGTGTTCTTAAAATTTTTAAATGTTTATTTATTTTTTTTGAGAGGGAGAGAGTGTGAGTGGGGGAGGGACAGAGAGAGAGGGAGACAGAGAATTCCAAGCAGGCTTCATGCTCAAGTTTGGAGCCTGATGTGGGCTTTATCCCATGACTATGTGATCAGGACCTGAGCCAAAAACCGACTGAGCCACCCAGGTGCCCGTGTTAAATTTTTTTCAGATGGTTTATTGTTAGTGTATAGAATTGCAACTGATTTTTGTGGATTGATTTTATATGCTGCTACTTTGCTGAATTCGTTTATTTATTTTAACAGGTTTTTGTTTTTGTTTTTGTTTTTGTTTTTGTTTTGTTTTGTTTTGTGGAGGGGTGCCTGGGTGGCTCACTTGACGGCTAAGCGTCTGACTTCGGCTCAGGTCATGATCTCAAGGCACTCCTGAGTTTGAGCTCCACATTGGGCTCTCTGCTGTTATTGTGGAGCCCGCTTCAGTTCCTGTCTCCCTCTATCTCTACCCCTCTCCAGGTTGTGCTTTCTCTCTGTCTCAAAAATAAATAAAAACATCAAAAAAAAATTTTAAACCCTTAACAAAAAAATAGTTTTTTTTTGTAGAATCTTTAGCATTTTCTATATATAAGATCATATCATCTATGAACAGAGATAATTTTATTTCTTACTTTCCAATTTGGATAGATGCTTTTTATTTCTTTTCCTTGCCTAATTTCTCTGGCTTCCAGTACTGTACTGAACAGGAGTCACTAAAGCAGACATCCTTACCTTGTTCCTGGTCTTAAAGAAAAAGTTTTTAGTGTTTCACCATTGAGTATGAGATTCACTGTGGGTTTTTCATATTACTATGTTCAGGTAGTTTCCTTCTATTCTTAGCTTGTTGGATGTTTTTATTATGAAAGCTTGTTGAAGTTTTCAAATTATTTTTCTGCATCTATTGAGATGACTGTGTGATTTTTATCTTTCATTCTGTCAATGTGGTGTATCACATTTACTGATTTTTATATGTTGGACCATCCTTGTATCCTAGGAATAAATCCCACTTGGTCATGGTATATGATCTTTTTAACATGCTGTTTAATTTTTTTTGTTGAGGATTACCTTATTACTAGTATTTTGTTGAGGTTTTTTGTATATGTATTCTTCAGGAATACTGGCCTGTAGTTTTCTTTTCTTGTAGTGTCTTTGTTTGTTTAGGAAGAAGTTTTTTTTTTTATTGAAGTATGATTGACATACAGTATCCTATTAGTTTAATGTATATATTGTAGTGATTTGATATTTTTATACATTGAAAAATGATCCCTGTGATTAGTTTACTTACCATCTGTCACCATGCAAAATTATTACATTATTATTCATTATATTCTCTATGCTGTTTATTACATCCCTGTGACTTATTTATTTTATGATTGGAAGTTTGTACCTCTGAATCCCCTTCACCTGTTTCACTCACCCTCCAAACCCCCTCTACTGTCATACTCTGGTAATCAACAGTTTGTTTCCTGTATCAATGAGTCTGTTTCTGTTTGTTTTGTTTGTTCGTTTCTGTTGTTTTTTAGATGCCTCATATAAATGAAGTCATACAATATTAGTCTTTTGCTGACTTATTTTGCTTAGCCTGATACCTTCTAGGTCCATCCACATTGTCACAAATGGCAAAATTTTATTTTATTTTTTTTTTATGGCTGAGTAGTGTTCCATTGGAGATAATGTACCACGTCTTTATCCATTCATCCATCACTGGACACTTAGGTTGTTTTTATAGTTTGGCTTTTATAAATAATGCTGCAATGAAGATAATGGTTCAAATTTCTCTTCAGATTATGTTTTCGGGGCACTTGGTTGGCTCATTTGGTTAAGTGTCCAACTTCACCTCAGGTCATGATCTCATGGTTGTGAGTTTCACCCCCACATTGAGCTCTCTGCTGTTAGCAGAGCCCGCTTAGAATCCTCTGTCCCGTCTTCTCTCTGCCCCTTCCCTGCTTGTGCTCTTTCTTGCATGTGCTTGCTCTCTCTCTCGCTCTCTCAAAAATAAACATTAAAAAAAAATTGGTGTTTCCATTTTCTTCAGATCCTCAGAAGTGTAATTGCAGGATTGTAGGGTAGTTCTATTTTTAATTTGTTGAGGAAACTTCATACTGTTTTTCATAGTGGCTGCCTTGATTTACATCCCCTCCAACAGTATACAAAGATTCCTTTTTCTCCACATCCTTGCCAACCCTTTTTATTTTTTGTCATTTTGATAATAGCCAATCTGACAGGTGTGAGGTGATATCTCATTGTGGTTTTCATTTGCATTTCTCTAATGATCAGTGATACTGAGCATCTTTTCATGTGCTCACTGGCTATCTGTTTGTCTTCTTTGGTAAAATGTCTATACAAGTCCTCTGCCCATTTTTAATATGGTTTACTTTTTTAACATCAAGTTGTATAAGTTCTTTATATGTTTTGGATATTAACCCCTTATCAGATGTGTGATTTGCAAATATTGTTTCTTAGCCAGTAGGTTCTATTTTCATTTTGTTGATGGTTTTCTTCACTGTGCAAAAGCTTTTTAGTTTGATGTGATTTCCTTTATCAATTTTAGCTTTTATTGCCGTTGCCTGAGGTGCCTGGTCCAAAAAAATATCACTAAGACTGATGTCAAATAGCTTATTGCCAGTGTTTTCTTGTAGGAGCGTTATGGTTTCAGGTCTTATATTCAAGATTTTAATCCATTTTGACTTTATTTTTGTATATTGTATAAGATAAAGGACCGGTTTCATTTTTTTGCATGTAGCTGTTCAGTTTTCCTAACACCATTTATTGACGAGACTGTCTTTCCCCCATTATATATTCTTGCCTCCTTTGCCATAGATTAACTGACCAAATATGTGTGGGTTTATTTCTCAGCTGTCCATTCTGTTCCATTGATCTATGTGTCTGTTTTCATGTCAGTACCATACTGTTTTGATTACTCTATTGTATTGTATTGTATCTGTGTAAAATCCAGGAGCATGATACCTCCACCTTTGTTTTTCTTTCTCAAGATTGCTTTGGCTATTTCTGGTCTTTTGTGGTTCTGTACAAATTTTGGGATTTTTGTTCCACTTCTGAGAAAAATGCCATTTGTATTTTCTTTTTATTGTTGTTGTTTGATATCAGGGTAATACTGGCTTCATTAATAAGTTTCAAAGTGTTTCCTTCTCCCCAATTTTTTGGAAGACTTTGAGAAGGATGGCATTAAGTCTTTAAATATTTGGTAGAATTTGGGAGTAAAGCCATCTGATCCTGAGCTTTTCTTTGTTGAGAGATTGTTGATTACTGCTTCAGTCACTTTACTAGTTCTAGGTCTGTCAGATTTTCTTTATTATTATTATTATTATTATTATTATTATTTATATTTGAGAGAGAGAGAGAGACAGTGCATGAGCAGGAGAGGGACAGAGAGAGAGTTGGAGACAGAATCTGAAGCAGGCTCCAGGCTCTGAGCTATCAGCACAGAGCCCGACGTAGAGCTCGAACTCACAAGCCATGAGATCATGACCTGAGCTGAAGTCAGACACTCAACCAACTGAGTCACCCAGGCACTCCAGGTTTTCTATTTCTTAATGATTCAGCCTTAGTAGGTGGTTATGTTTTTAGGAATTCATGAATTTCTCTAGGTTTTCCAATTTGGTATATGAGTTTTCATAGTAGTCCTTTATAATTCTTTTAATTTCTGAGACATTAGTTGTAATTTTTTTCTTTCATTTCTGATTTTATTCAAGTCTTCTCTCTTTTTTTCTTAACCTAGCTGAAGATTTGTCATCACTTTTGTTTATCTTTGCAAAAAAACCAACTTAGTTTCATTGATTTTTTTTCTATTGTTTTTCTGATCTTTATTTCATTTATTTCTGCTCTAATTTTATTATCTCCTTCCTTCTGGTAGCTTTGTGGTTAGTTTGTTCTTCTTTTCTAATTTGCTACATTATAAAATTGGGTTGTTGATTTGAGATCTTTCTTATTTTTGAATATAAGCATTTATAGACTTAAATATCTCACTTAACCTGGCTTTTTCTGTTTTTTATAAATTTTGGTAATTTGTATTTTCATTTTCATTCAATCTTAACTATTTTCTAATTTCCCTTGTGATTTCTTCTTCATTTCATTGCTTGTTTAAGTGTGTTGTTTAACTTTTTAAATAATTTTTTAATGTTTATTTATTTTTGAGAGAGAGAGAACGAGAGACAGAGCATGAGCAGGGGAGGGGCAGAGAGAGGGAAGCAGGTTCCAAGGCTCTGAGCTGTCAGCACAGAACCCAATGTGAGGCTCAAACTCAGGAGCTGTGAGATCATGACCTGAGCTGAAGTTGGACACTTAACCACTGACCCACCCAAGTGCCCCAGTGTGTTATTTAATTTCTAAAAATTCTGAATTTTTTCATATTTTCTTCTGTTACTGATTTGTAACTTTATACTTTTGTGGTCAGAAAAGGTAGTTTGTATAATGTCTAGCTGTTAAACTCTATTGAGACTAAATTTGTGGCTTAACTTATGATCTATCCTGGAAAATGTTCCATGTGCACTTGAGAAGAATGTATATTCTGTTATTGGGTAAAATGTGCTGTATATGTCTGTTGGTTTATTGTGTTGTTGATATCCTCTATTTTTTACTTATCTTCTGTCTGGTTGTTCTATTCTTTTTTTTTATTTTTTTTTTTAACATTTATTTACTTTTGAGAGACAGAGAGAGGCAGAGCGTGAGCAGGGGAGGGGCAGAAAGAGAGGGAGATACAGAATCTGAAGCAGGCTCCAGGCTCTGAGCTGTTTGTCAGCCCAGAGCTCGACGCAGGGCTCGAACTCACGAGCTGTGAGACCATGACCTGAGCTGAAGTCGGACGCTCAGCCAACTGAGCCACCCAGGTGCCCGATGGTTGTTCTTTTCATTTTTGAGAAGAGGTCTTGAAGTCTCCAACTGTTATTGTAGCATGCTATTTTACCATCAGTTCTCTTAAATTGATGCTTTGTTACTAGGTATGTAAATATTTATAATTGTTATATCTTCTTGCTTTATTGGATTATTGGATTTTTAATTAATGCATCATGTCCTTCTTTGTCTTTTGTAACTTTGATTTAAAGTCAGTTTTGTCTAATACTAGTATAACCACCACTGCTCACTTTTGGTTACTATTTGCATAGAATATCTTTCTCCATCGTTTCATTTTCTACCTGTTTGTATCTTTGGGTCTAAAGTGAGTGTCTTCCAAACAGTATGTAGCTGGATTCTGTTTATTCATTATTCCAATTTCTGCCTTGTGATTGGAGTTTAATCAATTTACATTTAAAGAAATTACTGATAAGGAGGGACTTACTTTGTTATTTTATTTTTTGTTTTATATATGCCTCATGGATTTCTTTGATCCCTCATTACCTGAATATTATCTTTAAGAGTGACAAACATTTTTTCCCAATTTTACATTCTAAAGGAATCTATCACATAGGAAAGAGTTTGCAAATCAGTGAACCATGAGCTGGGTGGGTGTGGCCAGAGATGTGTTGCTTAGGGATGAATTAATTGCCAGTATTTAACAATTTCACATGAAAATCAGGGTTTCTGACTTCTTTTTTTTTTTAATTTTTTTTTAACGTTTATTTATTTTTGAGACAGAGAGAGACACAGCATGAACGGGGGAGGGGCAGAGAGAGAGGGAGACACAGAATCTGAAACAGGCTCCAGGCTCTGAGCCATCAGCCCAGAGCCCGACGCGGGGCTCGAACTCGCGAACCGCGAGATCGTGACCTGAGCTGAAGTCGGACGCTTAACCGACTGAGCCACCCAGGCGCCCCAGGGTTTCTGACTTCTTGAAAAAAATTGAAAGATCTGGAAACACTTGGTCAATATTTCCTACTAAGCAACAATCATTTGGGGCTAAATGGTCATTGCTATCTTTAGACATGGGGCATGTATTCTCCAGTTTGACATAGTCCCCACACTTCTTTATTTTCTACCTTAACCTATGTGTCAAGTTGTCATTTATCTTTTTTTGTGTTATTATTTTTATAGCAAATATAAGAGGAAATTAAATGTTTATGGCACACACATCTCTTTCAAAAATGAGAGAATGTAAGCCTGAGAGGACGTTTTAAGAAAATGAGAAAGAACAAATTTCTTTGTGATGGAAGTAAAAGATTTCTGTGTTTAATGTACAAAGTGTGCCTGTGTCAAAATATAATTATAAGAGAATATTATGAAAAATTGTATGCCAACAAACTGGGCAATCTGTAAGAAATGGACAAATTCCTAGAAACATACAAACTACCAAGACTGAAATAGGAAGAAATAGAAAATTTGAACAGACCCATAATCAGCAAAGAAATTGAATCAGTAATCAAAAATCTCCCAACAAAGAAAAGTCCAGAGCCAGATGGCTTCTCAGGAGGAAATCTACCAGACATTTAAAGAAGAGTTAATACTTATTCTTCTTAAACTGTTCCAAAAAATAGAAGTGGAAGGAAAACTTGCATCTATTTCTTAGAGGTTAGGGGGCTTATTGGATGAGATGCTTTCAAAGCTCGTGTTGCCCTAGAAGCAAATTTTAAGATGGTGGTTAGTGTCCAGATAGTTTATAAAGGAGGGCTCTTAGGATCAATACCTATGAGGGGAAGAAAAGGAGACTAAACTAGGTAAGGGGAGAAATTGGGCTAATTTAAAGTTAGAAGGCTTCAGCTTACCCCATGGGGAACTCTGAAGCTGGGATGGCCCTTCAGAATTGTTTTCAGTTAGAATAAGATGGCTATGTCTTGAAGGCCAGTGTTAAGTAGTCTTGGATGTCAGCTGCCCTGGAAAGGGGGCATCACCTTGGGTGAGGTGGCTCTCTTCAAGGGTAGTTCCTAAAGAGTCACCTGGAAATAAATACTTCAGTCCTGAAGGGGAGATTTGTGTGATATAGCATTCATGACAAGGTACTAATATTTTTGGAACTGTTGAAAGAATTCAACTTGTTCCTGTCATCCATGGGAAAAATCTCTGCTTTCGCTCAAAGACTTGACCTCTTTGGTGAATATGACAACCCATATAAACACTCTGAATCTGCCTCTGCAAATGCATTCATAAGTAATTACACAAATGTAAATTGTAATTCATATGTTCTTAGTGAAGTAATTTCTTTGGGAAACTCATTTGGCAAAGAATAATCTGACTCACTTTTCTATGCTGAAATTGGTTTCCAGAGATAGAAATGATTACCTTAACTACATATTCAAAGATTGAATTCTTAAAATGTTTTCTCATTTCCAACATCATGATAATGAAAAACATTATTTATTTTGACTTTCTCAATTAATACTAACGTGAATGAAGAACTACAAATTGAACTGTAGTGTAGTGTGGTATTGAATTCTAATTAGACAACTTTGGCATATCAGATGTAGTGGACATTAATTGCTCTTGATCGGCTGTCAGTCATTCATTCCACTTTTCTCTTGATAACAGTATCCAGATTTTCATGTAGGCACCTACTTTTTCCCTATCAGCCATATGAATATTGACATATTGGTATAAAAGAGAGAGAAGAAAGAATTTCAGCTTTCTATTTCCCAATCAACAGAGAAATCAAAGTCAGAAGAAAAATTTGGTAAATTAAGTATATTTATTTTTAAATTTCAAAGTTAAAGTATAGCTTCTATTTTCTTACCTGTTTGTACTATGTTAACATACTTATACCATTGTTTAGTTAATACTAAAGGTTCATTATGTATCTGGCAGTTGCTTTTTCTTATAGTCTGTTTCACTCATTTATGTTACATATTTGGCATCTGTAGACAGTATAGGAAGTTGCATTATATAATGGACAATGATAATTTTATAGCAAAAGCATAAGTATATTTTATGTATAGAAGTTTGTTTTAGCAATTAAAGCTAAGAGCTAAGTGTACAGAGCATTAACTGTTAGAAAGTGAATGCAGTCCTGCTATGTACTATAAGCTAATGTAGTACAGACCTAAGCTTCTGATGATCTACCTTGATGCAAGGATAAAATTAAAAAAAAATTGTTTTAATGTTTATTTTTTTAAGGGAGAGACAAGAGTGTGGGGGGGGTGGGGCAGAGAGAGAGGGAAACACAGAATACAAAGCAGGCTCTAGTCTCTGAGCTGTGAGCACAGAGCTTGACATAGGGCTTGAACTCACAAACCACGAGATCATGATCTGAGCCAAAGTTGGATGCTTAACTTACTGAGCCACCCAGGTGCCCCACGGATAAAATATTGAATGCATTGATGAATGGATGGAAATACCATGTCTCTTAAGTGATCTTTTTTTTTTTTTAATTTCACCACTTACAGCCAAGCTTCATTAGAAGTCAGAGTGTAGACAGTTCTAGGCTATCCACTTATGAGATCCTGATAATATGTGGTGCTAAGATAAGGGAAGAACATATGCTTTACATTCTAGAAAATCAGATAGATGGCTTGATACTCTGTTATTATGAGTCATTTTCCTGAAATTGTTAGGTTATGTCTGTTTACTCTCTGACTTTATCATTTAAGTAAACTTGTCAAAAGATAAAGTAAGTTGAATTTGCGTGCCCTTTTCTGAACAAATCCTTGATGTTTTGTTAATGGTTCTCAGACTTTAATGTGTGTATGATTAGCTCAAGATCTTGTTAAAATAGAGATTCTAATTCAGTAGGTCTGGAATGAGGCTTGAGATCTGCGTTTCTAATAAGCTTTCCATGTGATGCTGATGCTGTTGGTCTGTAGACCACACTTTGAGTAGCCAAATTTAGGACTCTACTGCATTCATTTATTCATTCATTCATTCATTTTAAAGGGGTGGGTGGAAAGACAGAGAGAGGGAAAGGGAGAGAGAGAATCTTATGCTGGCTCTGTGCTCAGCATGGAGCCCAGCGCTGGGCTTTATCTCATGACCCTGAGGTCATGACCTTAACTGAAATCAGGAGTTGGACACTTAACTGACTGAGCCACACAAGTGCCCCTCTACTGCTCTTTTTGTAAAACAAAATCAAAGTTTTCCTTCTCTAGTTTTCATTACCCCTTCAATTTTCTGTAATTTTATTAAAGACATCTATAACTTATAAGTCTCATTTATAAACCTAGGGGACCTGAACTCTTTTACAACAGCTAAGTTTCTATTACTGGCTTCTCACCTTGAGCTTTAATTCCTTCCTTTCAAAATTTTTATCTATTTTATTTTTTACTCTGTAAACATATGATTATAATAAAAAAATGAAAAGAAAAAGATCATATCTAGTTTTATTGTCCTAACAAATAATCTGTATTTAGTTTATTCTTTCCTTGAACTCCTTGTCTGTATTAGTTTTTTCTTTCCATCAACTCCTTGTCTGTATTAGTACATGCTTTTTCTTAGTTGTAATTTTAACATAGGTCACTTTATCTTGTTATTGGCAAAAAGGCTCAGACTCTTTCTTTTGTACTGCTTAGGTGGGGTTAATCAGTTACTGTTCATTCCAGTAATAAGAATACTAAATCACATAATCAAACTAAGAGATTTTGAATTGGAATGAGACTTCCAAGATAGAGTCAGAAACCTTGAGATAAAGTGATCTAGAAATGTCTATGCAACAGAAAAAAAATTTGAACAAGATTGTAGGAGATCAGATTGACATTGCCAAACTAAAATCAAGAATAGAGAAAAGCGGGGACTCTGGGTGGCTCAGTTGGTTAAGCATCCAACTGTTGGTTTCAGCTCAGGTCATAACTGCAACAGTTTTTGTGGGTTTGAGCCCTGTGTAGGGCTCTGTGTTCAGAGTGCAGAGCCTCCTTGGGATTGTCTCCCTCTCTCTCTGCCCCTCCCCCGCTCATGCCATCTCTTTCTCTCCCAAAATAAATAAATAAACTAAAAAAAAAGAAGAATAGAGAGAAGCAAAATCAAGCTTCTAAAGTCAAGATCAGAATTTTTGGAAGTCAGAATTAGATATAGGGAAAGCAGTTTGTTTAGGCTCAAGTAAAAAGAAAGACCAAAAAACCTTGCAGATTAACTACTTTGTTCTCAACCTTCCTATTATAAAAGACCTGATGTTTTATCAACAGTTTTTGAACTCACTGTTGAATATTACAATAAAATTTTTAGAGCTCTCTCAATTCTACACAATGAATGAATTCCAGAAAAGTTCTGTTTAGAAAAAATTTAATACAGTAAATATTATTTTTCCATGGATTAACATTATAAAATAAAAATGACTTACCTCTAAAAATTTTTTTGGCTCTAATATATAATAAAGTTATATTTGGGGATGCAGCATATTTTTTAAATCATACATTTAAATGAAATTTACTCTTCTGATAATATAATAACAAGTTCTTGAATGGGTTGCACAAATGGCATGCTGAGATGAGTGAGATAATATCCTGAAAATCTGGAGAAAGAGACAGATATAATAT
This sequence comes from Panthera onca, assembly GCF_046562875.1. Classification (NCBI taxonomy): domain Eukaryota; kingdom Metazoa; phylum Chordata; class Mammalia; order Carnivora; family Felidae; genus Panthera; species Panthera onca. The sequence continues at coordinate 71,933,903 of NC_138357.1, forward strand.
TGAAGACCTAATACTCTCAACACTAATTCCTTCCTGGGATAGATCTAAAAGGTTATCACCAGACACTAGGAAGTAAAAGCAAACATCACTGGCTCTTGGGATTTAATTTAATCATGTTTGCATGGATATTCTCACCTAACAGCCACTGTCAAAGCTCTCTGTTGGCAAGAATTATCACCATAGATCTTTCATCTCCTCTCCCATTTCAGGTCAAGTATCCAAACAACATACTTTGTAGGGAATCTGTTAGAATTGTTTATTCTAATAAAAATTTTTAATGAGTTTATTGTTAGAAAAAATAGTTCCATTTTATAGGAAAGGAAGGTGGTACAGAATATGTATTCAGTTCTTGCACCTTCACTGTATGTGGTTTGGATCATTGGTTTATGTGTTTTCTTCCCCCCCCCCGGGGGTTTGGTTTTAGGGTACTTGAGATGGGAAGAGGAATTGAAGGGATTTTTAAGGTTTATTGCTTCTTGGAGACAAGAGTTGGATTTTCCTTAGCACATTGGATACAGTTAAGTTCATTTTATCAACAAAAATTTTGCCTGATGCAGCATGTTGTATGGGGTCTGGTTGGAGATAAAAAGAAACATAAGAAACAGACATTCCTCTGGGCACCTGGGTGGCTCAGTCTGTGGAGTGACTGGCTTTGATTCAGGTCATGCTCTCAGGGTTTGTTAGTTCGAGCCCTGCGTCAGGTTCTGTGCTGACCGCTCAGAGCCTGGAGCCTATTTCAGATTCTGTCTCCCTCTTTCTCTGCCCCTCCCCCGCTTGTGCTCTGTTTCTCTCTCTCAAAAATAAATAAACATTTAAAGAAATTAAAAAAAGAAATAGACATTCTTCTAATGAATTTACAATCTGCCACAGCAAGCTAAGCATATATATGATCAGTTAACTGACAATAAAATGCAGGAAATGAGAAATGCATGGTATAGGTGATAAATCCTATATAAATTTAGAAGGGGGAGCGAAAGATCACTGTAGGCTCCATTGATCAGAGAATGCTAAGTGGAGGAGATAGGGACTTAGAGAATGTATAAGATTTGTATAGGTGAATGAATTAGGAATTCCTGGCAGGAAGATTAGAGTGAGCAAAAATGTGAGCACAAGGCAGGTTTAGAGACATTAATTTAGTCCAATTTAGCATCTTTTATGTAAAGAGCAGCATATGGAAGGCATAGGCACTTCTTTTAGGGAACTTACAAGCCTTATTGGAAAGAGTGTATGTGTAAAGATAACAATATAAGATAGCACATAGTAAATGGGGATAACTGCCAAATTAGTATAGGAATTCAGAAGAGGCATAGATCATTATAGACTGGGAACGTCAGAAAGAGTTCTTTGAACGTGAGACTTCAGCTGGGCTTTGAAGATGGGAGAGAATTTAATAAAGTGGAAAGGAGGAGTTAAGGACATTTGTAGTGAGTAGATAGGAGGACAGCGTCATCTGTTCAGAATATGATGACTAATGGATCAGAGAGGCTGTAGCATACATTTTATATAAAAGGTGTAATGAGATATAAAGTTAGGTACATTGGAGTCATTTGTGAAAATCCTTGAAAATCAAATTAAAGTACTTTATGCTGTAGGCAAATCAGGACCCACTGGAGGTTTTCAAAGGTAGTGACGTGCTAATGAAAACATATGCAAGAAGTTGACTGGGGTGAGATTAGAGGTAGGAAAATCAATTAAGAATCATTGCAGGTAGCTCACATATGAAGTGATAAGAACTTGAGTCAGGTTGATAGTAGTGGGAATTCATTCTTTCCCATCTGAGTTCTTATTATGTACTAGCAATTTTGTTGCTGGGCATTAAAAATACAAAAATTAAATAATATATAGTCCTTGGTCTCAAGGAGATCATTGCCTGATGGGGAAGAATAGCTCATAATTATGAAACAAATACAATCACGGAATATTTTGGTGTCACCAAAGAGGGCCTAGTAAGTAGATGATTATAAATATAAAATTATTCTTACCTACATATTTGGCATTAGAATTACATTGTTTTGAGTTACTGTGCTCTCTTGCTATATATGCTTTTTTTCCCAACCATGTTAGTAACTAATTTGCCAGTCCCACACTATCTTCAGGACCTATCTTTTTTTTTTTAAAAACATTTCCACAGTAAAGCCATGAACTATTTTAAAAAGTTCTTGCCATAAACTATACAAATAAGGAATCTTGTTCTCAGACCTTCCAGTATAGAAAATGGAAGGAAGTGATGGAAATGAAAGACTTGACAAATAATAATTGCAGGCTTCAGTACCCTACTTTCAGCAATCCAGACAGAAAACTACAAGGAATCTTTGGGCTTGAACCATATGTTAGACCAAATGGACCCAATAAACATTTATAGAAGAACATTCCATCCAACAGCAGCAGAATATACATTCTTCTCAAGTGCACATGAAATATTCTCCAGGATAGATAATATCACAAAACAAATTTTAACAAATTTAAGAAGATTGAAATCATACTAGTTATCTTTTACATCCACAATGGTATGAAATTAGAAGTCTGCAACAAGAGGAAAGCAGGAAAATCTACAAATGTTCAACAGGAGTATGAAATTAACACACCCTGAAACAACCAATGGGTCAGAGAAGAAATCAAAAGAGGAATAAAAAATATCTCAAAACAAATGAAAATGGAAACACCCCTCCCCCCCAATCTGTGGGATGCTGCAAGAACAGTTCTGAGAGGGAAGTTTATAGCAATACATGCACATATTAAGAAAATAGATCTCAAATAAACAACCTAACTTCATAGTTCAAGGAACTAGAAAAAGAAAAGCAAACTAATCTAAAAGCTGTCAGAAGAAAGGAGGTAACAAAGATTAGAGAAGAAATAAATGAAGTAGAGACCAGAAAAACAATAGAAAAGATAATGAAATGAAGAGGAGTTTTTTTTTTAAAGATAAACAAAATTGATACAACTTTAACTAGACTAAGAAAAAAGGAGACAAGACTCAAATAAAATCAGAAATGAACAAGGAGGGGTGCCTGGGTGGCTCAGTTGGTTGAGTGAACGACTTCGGCTCAGGTCATGATTTCACGGTTTGTGAGTTCGAGCCCCGTGTCGGAATCTTTGCTGACAGCTCAGAGCCTGGATCCTGCTTCTGATTCTGTGTCTCCCTCTCTGTCTGCCCCTCCCCTACTCATGCTCTGTCTCGCTCTGTCTCAGAAATAAATAAACATTAAAAAAAAATTTTAAAAAAAGAAATGAACAAGGATCCATTATAGCTGACACCACACAAATATAAAGAATTATAAGAGAATATTATGAACAATTATATGACAACAAATTGGATAGCCTAGAAGAAATGGATAAAATCTTAGAAACATACAATCTACCAGGACTGAATGAGGAAGAAATAGAAAATCTGAACAGAACAATAATGAGTAAGGAGATTCATCAGTAATCAAAAACCTCCCAACACAGAAATGCCAAGGATCAGAAGGCTTGACTGGTGAATTCTGCCAAATACTCAAAGAAAAATTAATACCAATACTTCTCAAACTCTTCCAAAAAAATGAAAAAAGAAGGAGGTTCCGGAAGATGGCGGCGTAGGAGGACGCGGGGCTCACAACGCGTCCTGCCGATCACTTAGATTCCACCTACACCTGCCTAAAGAACCCAGAAAACCGCCAGAGGATTAGCAGAAGGGAGTCTCCGGAGTCAAGCGCAGACTAGAGGCCCACGGAAGAGGGTAGGAAGGGCGGCGAGGCAGTGCGCGCTCCACGGACTGGCGGGAGGGAGCCGGGGCGGAGGGGCGGCTCGCCGGCCAAGCAGAGCCCACGAGTCTGGCTGGCAAAAGCGGAGGGGCCGGACAGACTGTGTTCCGACAGCAAGCGCGACTTAGCGTCTGGGAGGTCATAAGTTAACAGCTCTGCTCGGAAAGCGGGAAGGCTGGAGGACAAAGGGAGGGAGAGCTGCTGAGCCCCCGGACGGCAGAGCTCAGCTTGGCGGGGAACAAAGGCGCTCGCCAGCGCCATCTCCCCCGCCCATCCCCCAGCCAAAATCCCAAAGGGAACCAGTTCCTGCCAGGGAACTTGCTCGCTCCGCGCAAACACCCAACTCTGTGCTTCTGCGGAGCCAAACCTCCGGCAGCGGATCTGACTCCCTCCCGCTGCCACAGGGCTCCTCCTGGAGTGGATCACCTAAGGAGAAGCGAGCTAAGCCTGCCCCTCCACCCCCCGTGCACCTTGCCTACCCACCCCAGCTAATACGCCAGATCCCCAGCAACACAAGCCTGGCAGTGTGCAAGTAGCCCAGACGGGACATGCCACCCCACAGTGAATCCCGCCCCTAGGAGAGGGGAAGAGAAGGCACACACCAGTCTGACTGTGGCCCCAGCAGTGGGCTGGGGGCAGACATCGGGTCGGACTGCGGCCCCGCCCACTAACTCCAGTTATACACCACAGCACAGGGGAAGTGCACTGCAGGTCCTCACCACGCAAGGGACTCTCCAAAATGACCAAACGGAAGAATTCCCCTCAGAAGAATCTCCAGGAAATAACAACAGCTAATGAACTGATCAAAAAGGATTTAAATAATATAACAGAAAGTGAATTTAGAATAATAGTCATAAAATGAATCGCTGGGCTTGAAAACAGTATACAGGACAGCAGAGAATCTCTTGCCACAAAGATCGAGGGACTAAGGAACAGTCACGAGGAGTTGAAAAACGCTTTAAACGAAATGCAAAACAAAATGGAATCCACGATGGCTCGGCTTGAAGAGGCAGAGGAGAGAATAGGTGAACTAGAAGATAAAGTTATGGAGAAAGAGGAAGCTGAAAGAAAGAGAGATAAAAAAATCCAGGAGTATGAGGGGAAAATTAGAGAACTAAGTGATACACTAAAAAAAAATAATATACGCATAATTGGTATCCCAGAGGAGGAAGAGAGAGGGAAAGGTGCTGAAGGGGTACTTGAACAAATTATAGCTGAGAACTTCCCTGAACTGGGGAAGGAAAAAGGCATTGAAATCCAAGAGGCACAGAGAACTCCCTTCAGACGTAACTTGAATCGATCTTCTGCACGACATATCATAGTGAAACTGGCAAAATACAAGGATAAAGAGAAAATTCTGAAAGCAGCAAGGGATAAACGTGCCCTCACATATAAAGGGAGACCTATAAGACTCGTGACTGATCTCTCCTTTGAAACTTGGCAGGCCAGAAAGGCTTGGCACGATATCTACAGTGTGCTAAACAGAAAAAATATGCAGCCGAGAATCCTTTATCCAGCAAGTCTGTCATTTAGAATAGAAGGAGAGATAAAGGTCTTCCCAAACAAACAAAAACTGAAGGAATTTGTCACCACGAAACCAGCCCTACAAGAGATCCTAAGGGGGATCCTGTGAGACAAAGTACCAGAGACATCACTACAAGCATAAAACATACAGACATCACAATGACTCTAAACCCATATCTTTCTATAATAACACTGAATGTAAATGGATTAAATGCGCCAACTAAAAGACATAGGGTATCAGAATGGATAAAAAAGCAAGACCCATCTATTTGCTGTCTACAAGAGACTCATTTTAGATCTGAGGACACCTTTAGATTGAGAGTGAGGGGATGGAGAACTATTTATCATGCTCCTGGAAGCCAAAAGAAAGCTGGAGTAGCCATACTTATATCAGACAAACTAGACTTTAAATTAAAGGCTGTAACAAGAGATGAAGAAGGGCATTATATAATAATCACAGGGTCTATCCACCAGGAAGAGCTAACTATTATAAATGTCTATGCGCCAAATACCCGAGCCCCCAGATATATAAAACAATTACTCATAAACATAAGCAACCTTATTGATAAGAATGTGGTCATTGCAGGGGACTTTAACACCCCACTTACAGAAATGGATAGATCATCTAGACACACAGTCAATAAAGAAACAAGGGCCCTGAATGATACATTGGATCAGATGGACTTGACAGATATATTTAGAACTCTGCATCCCAAAGCAACAGAATATACTTTCTTCTCGAGTGCACATGGAACATTCTCCAAGATAGATCATATACTGGGTCACAAAACAGCCCTTCATAAGTTTACAAGAATTGAAATTATACCATGCATACTTTCAGACCACAATGCTATGAAGCTTGAAATCAACCACAGGAAAAAGTCTGGAAAACCTCCAAAAGCATGGAGGTTAAAGAACACCCTACTAACGAATGAGTGGGTCAACCAGGCAATTAGAGAAGAAATTAAAATATACATGGAAACAAACGAAAATGAAAATACAACAATCCAAACGCTTTGGGATGCAGCGAAGGCAGTCCTGAGAGGAAAATACATTGCAATCCAGGCCTATCTCAAGAAACAAGAAAAATCCCAAATACAAAATCTAACAGCACACCTAAAGGAAATAGAAGCAGAACAGCAAAGGCAGCCTAAACCCAGCAGAAGAAGAGAAATAATAAAGATCAGAGCAGAAATAAACAATATAGAATCTAAAAAAACTGTAGAGCAGATCAACGAAACCAAGAGTTGGTTTTTTGAAAAAATAAACAAAATTGACAAACCTCTAGCCAGGCTTCTCAAAAAGAAAAGGGAGATGACCCAAATAGATAAAATCATGAATGAAAATGGAATGATTACAACCAATCCCTCAGAGATACAAACAATTATCAGGGAATACTATGAAAAATTATATGCCAGCAAATTGGACAACCTGGAAGAAATGGACAAATTTCTAAACACCCACACTCTTCCAAAACTCAATCAGGAGGAAATAGAAAGCTTGAACAGACCCATAACCAGCGAAGAAATTGAATCGGTTATCAAAAATCTCCCAACAAACAAGAGTCCAGGACCAGATGGCTTCCCAGGGGAGTTCTACCAGACATTTAAAGCAGAGATAATACCTATCCTTCTCAAGCTATTCCAAGAAATAGAAAGGGAAGGAAAACTTCCAGACTCATTCTATGAAGCCAGTATTACTTTGATTCCTAAACCAGACAGAGACCCAGTAAAAAAAGAGAACTACAGGCCAATATCCCTGATGAATATGGATGCAAAAATTCTTAATAAGATACTAGCAAATCGAATTCAACAGCATATAAAAAGAATTATTCACCATGATCAAGTGGGATTCATTCCTGGGATGCAGGGCTGGTTCAACATTCGCAAATCGATCAACGTGATACATCACATTAACAAAAAAAAAGACAAAAAAATGAAAAGAGGGAACACTTCAAAACTCATTTTACTAGGCCAGCATTACCCTGATAACAAAGCCAGATACAAGAAAACTATAGACCTATAGTCTTAATATATATGTAAACATTCTCAATAAAATATTAGCAAACTGAAATCAACACACATTAAAATGGCTAAACAGCATGACCAAGTGGGATTTATCCCTGGGATGCAGGGATGGTTCAATATATGCAAAACAGTAAATGTGATACAGTACACTAATAGAATGAAAGATAAAAATCATGATTTTTTATGTGAGGAATGGGGAAAATAGGTGGAGTTTAAAATATACAAACTTCAAAAAAAATATATACAAACTTCTAGTTATAAAATAAATAAGACTCAGGGATACAATATTCAGCATAGGGAATACAGTTAATGATATGTAGTACATTATATAGTGACAGATGGTAGCTAGATTTAGCATGGTGATCACTTTGTAATGTATATAATCACTATATTGTACATCTGAAACTAATACAATATTGTATCTCAACTGCATATAAATTTAAAAAATCATGATTTTCCCTAGATGCAGAAAAAGTGTTTGACAAGTTACCATATCCTTTCATGATAAAAAAAATCCTTGAACAAATTGTGTATAGAAGGAACATACCTATATGTCTGAGGATTAAGTACAGTAATTCATGTAATATTCATGGGACATAGTAAGCATTCGATAGATTTTGGCTATTATTAATTTTGAAGAATTATTGGAGCTAATACTTTATTTCAAGTTGAGCCATGTGTCTCCAGAATAGAATTCATGTTTACCATTTTATATAAGGCTAGTAGTACTGGACATGATTGAGATGCTACATTTAGCTTGTTAAGCAGTTTTATGAGCATCACTTGTGAGTTGTGCATAAGAGTAAATTACAGGACACTTTTACTAACAGTGAGCCCATTTACAAGCATTGAACTGATGATTACTAAAATGCTATTTAGCATGAGCAATGATTATATGTCAGCAAGAGACAACGTGTAGTGTATTGGAATGAGTCCCTGCTACTAACTGAATGACTTCAGACGCATCATTTAGTTTCTCAGGGCCTTTGAAAAGCACAATAATGGGCCCCTAAGGCCCATCCATAACCTAATTCTTGGGATTCTTAATTTGTTACCTTACAAGGCAAAAGGAATTATGCATATAAAGCTATTAATCAGTTGAATATAAAATAGGGATATTATCCTGGATTATCTGGGTGTGCCCAGTATAATCACATGAGCCCTTAAAAGCAGAAGAGGTATGCAGAAGGTGAAGTCAGATACATTCAAAGCACAGTGTTCAAAAGGAATTCAAGTGGCCTCGAGGGGCTGAGAACAAATCCCAGTTGAAGGCCAGCAAGAAAATGAGACTCAGTCCCCAGAACCTTACAGAACTGATTTTTTGCCAATACCCGAATAAGCCTAGAAGCAGATTCTCCTCTAGAGCCCCCCAGATAAGAGCCCAGGCCAGCCAATACCTTGACTTGGCCTTGTGAGACTCTAAGCACAATTCCCGGGTGAGCCTGCCTAGATTTCTGACCTACAGAGTTGTGAAATAATAAACGGGTGATTTAAGCTGCTAAATTTGTCATAATATGTTACAGCAGCAGTAGAAAACCAAAGCCTCTAGTGCTTCTGTTAATGAGGGGTTAGAGGACGTTGGAATAAATAAACGTTAGGGTTCTTTCTAGCTCTAAATTGTGGTTGCAGGATTCTCAGTTAGCTGCTGGTCTGTGAGCTAAAGCCTAACAATCATAAATAGGATGGTCACATAACACACAGACAAAAAAATACTATACTGGATACATATCTTTAAAGGTTACATATGGCAGAGCTACAGGTTGGGGGGACACTGTAATGCCAGATCAACTAGATTGCTAAGTGGGTTTTTTCAACTGCAAAGCAAATAATTGCAGCCAAAGCCAGGTTCTTCAGGTGTAGCCTAAAATTAGTGTTCAATGAAAAGTTTACTTTCTATATGTAGATTATTTATACCCTTAAATGGAAAATTATTGTTACTATTAAACCAGAAGATCAGTGATGTCTATATACCTACTAGCATTATAACAATTTGTAGTTCCTAATACTTTAAGGAATCAGTTATATCCTATATTTCTAACACATAGCAAATTCTCACAGTTCATTATATTTGGCTTACATATCCTTTTTTTGTGTGTGAAACTAACTCCAGGGAGCAGAGATCTTGATATTATCTGTAAATAAGTAGAGCATTCCTTAGAAATGTAACAGTATTTTTAGAGCAATCTTCAGGGTTCTCTGTGCAAGGTGGCAGTGAGTTTGTAATGACAGTTCTAGCTGGCCTTCCCATCCACTTCTAGCAATTATGCAAAGTAATACTGGAGCACCTGGGTGGCTCAGTGGGTTAAGCGTCCGACTTGAGCTCAGGTCCTGATCTTGCGGTTTGTGAGTTCCAGCTCCGTGTCGGGGCTGTGCTGACAGCTCGGAGCCTGGAGCCTGCTTCGGATTCTGTGTCTCCTTCTCTCTCTGCCCCTCCCCCACTTGTGTTTTGTCTATCAAAAATAAAAAAAATTTAAAAATTAATGCTGAATATCCTTTATTTTCTTATTTTTTAAACAACAGCTTTATTGAGGTGTAATTGACATATAATTCACAGCATATATTTAAAATAAGTGCACAATTCAATAAATATTGACATATATAAATGATATGTACTATATATTCATGTATAGACACACATTTGTATATACATACATTTTTGTATACATAGGATGAATATGTTTTCACGTGTGTATATACACACATGCATGGATATACATATGTGTGTATTTACATACATACATGCATGCACAGTTATGAACTCATCATCACAATCAGGATAATGAACATAGTTATCACCCCCAAGTGGTTCCATGTGAACTTTTTAAAAAAATTTTTTTAACATTTATTTATTATTGAGAGACAGAGAGAGAGACAGAGTATGAGCAGAGGAGGGGCAGAGAGAGAGGAAAACACAGAATCTGAAGCAGGCTCCAGGCTCCGAGCTGTCAGCACAGAGCCCAATGGGGGGCTCGAACTCACAAACCGCAGGATCATGACCCAAGCCGAAGTCGGACGCTTAACCGACTGAGCCACCCAGGCGCCCACCTTGTGACCTTTTATAATGCCTCTTCCCCCTGCCACCACCTCTTTACCAGGCAACCATTGGATCATTTATTGATCACTTATGTCACTATAGATTAGTTTGTATTTTCCAGAATTTTGTATAAATGGAATCAGAGTATTTATTCCTTTTAGTCAGGCTTCTTTAACTCACCATAATTACCTTAGATCCATCCATGTTACTATGTCTATCAATAGTTCTTTCCTTTCTGTTGATGAGTAGTAATCTGTTGTATGGATATATAGCAATTTGTTTATCCATTCATTTGCTGATGAAAACATTTTGGTTATTTTCAGTTCAGGTCTGTTACAAATAAAATTGCTATGAATATTCATACACGTTTTTATATGGGTATATACTTTTCCTTAGTAAATACCTAGAAGTGAAATGGCTGGATTGGATGGTAAGTGTATGTTTAACTTTTTAAGAAACTTTTAGGCTCTTTTCAAAAGTAGCTGTAACAATTCACATTCCCACCAGCAACGTATGAAAAGTGTCAGTTCCTCCACATCCTGGCCCACACATAGAATGTTCAGCGTTTTTAATTTCAGTAAATACAGAATGACATCTCATTGTGGCTCGAGTTTGCATTTTTGTAATAACTAATAGTGTTGATCATCTTTTCATATGCTTGTCATCTGTGCACCCTTTTTTTGTGAAGTGTCTGTTCAGGTCTTTTGCCCATGTAAAAATTTGGGTTGTTTTCTCAATATTGAGTTAGAGAGTTCTTTATTCTGTAACCAATCTCTTATTAGATATATGATTTCCAAATATTTTCTGCCTGTGGTTTGGATTTGTATTCTCTTAATAGACTTTTTTGAAGAACAGAAGTTTTTAGTTTGATGAAGTCTAGTTTATCAATTTTCTCTCGTATGGAGGCTTTGGTGTCCTATCAAAGAAATCTTTGATTAACCCAGGTCACAAATAATTTCTCTTATGTTTTCTGTCAGAAGTGTTTTTGGCTCTAGGTTTTACATTTAAGTCTATGATCCATTTGACTTAATTTTTGTATGTTCATTCTTGGAATAAACCCCACTTTGTTATGATATATTATACTTTATATATTGTTGAATTTGTATATGTGCTGCCGAAGTGAGCACTATATATTGTTGGATTTGATTTGGCAAAATTTTGTTTAGAATTTTTGCATGTATGTTGATGACAGATATTGATTAGTAGTTTTATTTTTTTATAATTTATGTATCTGGTTTTTGTATCAGGGTTAATGCTGGCCTCATAGAATAAGTTGACAAGTACAACCTCCCTGTCAATTTTCTGAAATAAATTAATATTATTTCTTCCTTAAGGATTTGGTAGAATTAAATAGAGAAATTTGGGGCCTGGAAGTCTCTTTGGTGGCAAGGTTTTTCACTACATACACAATTTCTTTAATAGATATAGTGTTATTCATGTTACTGATTTCTTCTTGAGTGAGATTTCATAATTTGAGTCTTTTAAGGAATTTGTTTCACTGGAGATGTCAAATATATTGGCAGATAGTTCTTTATAATATTCCCTTGTTAACTTTTTTTTTTAACATTTGTAAATGTCTATAGTGATGTCAACCCTCTTGTTTTTGTTATTGGTAATTTGTATATTCTCTCATTTGTTTTGATTAGTCTGGCTAGAGATTTTCCAATTTTATTGATCTCAAGGAAATAGTTATTCATTTCACTGATTTCCGCTTTGAAGTTTATTTATTTCTTTATTGTGCTTACTTTGGGTTATATTTGCTCTTGTTCTTAGAATTCTTTAAGATAGATGATGATATGATTGATTTGAGAACTTTCTCTTTTTTTTGGTAAGAATTTACTACTATTAATTTTCCATGAAGTATCACCTTTTAGCAACATCCCACAAATTTTAAATGTTGTTTTTTCATCTTTACTCAATTCAAAATACCGTCAAATTTCCCTTTTGATTTTCTTATTTAGCCCATGGGCTATTTAGAAGTGTGCTAGTTTCCAAATATCTGAGCATTTTCCTAAAGATCTTTCTGTTAATTGATTCCTAATTTAATTCTATGTGTCCAGAGAATATACTTTGTATGATTTGAATTTTTTTGAATACACTGAGACTTGTATTATAGCCCAGAGGATAATCTATTTTGGCAAATGTTCAGTGTGTACTTGAGAATAAGGTATATTTTGCTGTAGTTGGGTGTGTTTTCAGTATGAGGAGAGCTGTAGATTTATTGTAGATGTTCTTTATCAAGTTGAGAAAGTGGCCTTCTATTTTCACCTTTTCGAGATGATAGTTTTTTAAAATCACGAATTGGTATTGAGTTTTGTCAAATCCTGTTTATGTATAAGTTGATATGAGCATGTGATCTTTCTTCCTTACTGTGTTAATATGGTAAATTGCAATGATTATTTTTCAAATGCTAATCAGTCTTACATTCCTGAAATAAACCCTCTTGGTCATGGTGTTACTTCTTTGAATGTATTGCTTTTTCCTACTTGTTAATATTTGTTAAGGATCTTTGCATCTGTATTTGTGAGGGAAATTGGTCTATAGTTTCTGATTTTGTACTGCCTTTGTCTGACTTTGTTACCAGGATAATATTGTCTTGATGAAATGAATTGGGAAGTGTTTGCTTCTCTATTAGGTCTGGAAGATATTTTATAGAATTTTTGTTAATTCTTTTTTAAATATTTGGTAGAATTCCTCAGTGAAACTGTTTTGTTCTGAAACATCTTTTTCGGGAGTTTTTATTTATTTTTTATTTTTTTCAAGAGTTTTTATTTTTATTTTTTTTATGTTTATTTATTTTTGAGAGAGAGAGAGAGAGCACATGTAGGGGAGGGGCAGAGAGCAGGGTGGACAGAAGATCCCAAGCAGGCTCCACACTGACAGCAGAGAGCCCAGTGTGGGGCTCAAACCCACAAACTGTGAAATCATGACCGGAGCCAAAGTTAGATGCCTAACTGACTGCGCCATCCAGGCGGCCCTTTTACAGGAGTTTTTAAATTACAAATTCAATTTCCTTAATAGTTGTAGTTATTCAATTTTATATATTTTATAAATATGTTGTTATTCAAATTATATATTTTATATTTCACTGGTGAATTGTGTTAGTTTTGTTGCTTTGGGAGGAATTGGTCCATTTCATCAAACTTATTAAATTTATGTATGTGGAATTGCTCATAGTATCCTCTTGTCCTTTTGATGTATGGAAGGTCTGTAATAATATCCCCTGCTTCATTCCTGATACTAGTAATTTGAATCTGGTCTCTTTATTTCTCAGTCTTGCTAGATGGTTGTCAATTTCATATAATATATATATATATTTTTTTCATTTTTAAATTTGACACACAATGTTAAACTAGTTTCAGGTGTACAGCATAGTGATTCAGTATCTTTATACATTATGCTTTGCTCACCACAAGTGTAGCTACCATCTGTCAGCATACAAAACTATTACAATATCATTGACTATATTGATGCTGTTCCTTTTATTCCCATGACTTTATCCCACAACTGGAAGCCTGTATCTCCTATTCCCCTTCACCCATTTTGCCCATTCACCCACCCCTCTTTTGTTTATTTATTCATTTTTTTCTGTTTTGAAATTCCACATGTAGAATCATACAGTATTTGTCTTTGACTTATTTCACTTAACTTAATACCCTGTAGGCCCATCTATGTTGTTGCAAATGGCAAAATCTCATTCTTTTTTATGGCTGCTTAATATTCCATTGCATATATATTAATCTATTCATCTGTTTATGGACACTTAAGATGCTTCCATAACTTGGCTATTGTAAAATATGCTGCAATAAAAACAGGGATGCATCTTCTGGAGTTGTTATTGTTTTCTTTGAGTAAATACCCAGTAGTAGAATTATTGGATCATATGGTATTTCTATTTTTAAGTTTTTGAGAAATCTCAATACTGTTTTCCACAGTGGCTGTACCAGTTTACATTTCCACCAACAGTGCATGAGGGTTTCTTTTTATCAACATCCTCACTAACACTTTTGTCTTTTTGTTTTGGCCATCTGACAAGTGTAAGCTGATATCTCATTGTGGTTTTGATTTGCATTTCTCTGATAATGAATGATGTTAAGCATCTTTTCATGTATCTTTTTGTTAATATACATTTTTTGAAGAACCAACTTTAGCTTTTAGATCTATTGATTTTTCTATTTTTTGTTTTAATTTTATTGATTTCTGCTCTTATGTTTATTATTTACTTATTTCTGCTTACTTTAAGAGGTTTAATTTGTTCTTCCTTTTCTAGTTTCTTCACAGTGATAGCTTACCTTACTGATTGGGAGACTTTTTTTTCTTTTCTAATGTAAGCCTTTAAGGATAAAAAACTTCCCTGTCAGTGCTGCTATATCTGCACCCCACAAATTTTGGTATATTGTTTTCAGTTTAACTCGGTTATCTTTCTGGTACTGATTTCTATCTGATCTGTGTTACCAGAGAACATACTGTATGTTTTAACTTAAGCTTCTTAAGGTTTGTCTTATGGCCCAGAATATGGTCTATTTCAGTATATATTCTGTGGACACTTGGAAAGATTGTGTATTCTGCTACTGTTTGATGATGTCTACTGTAAATGTCAGATCCTGTTAGTTGATGAGTATGTATCTTAACTGGTTTTTGTTTAGTTCTGTGAATTTTTGAAAGGGAGTGTTGAAGTCTCCAACTCTAATTGTGGACTTATTTCTTCTTTTAGTTCTAACCGGTTTTGCTTCTTGTGCTTTGCAGGTGTGTGTGTGTGTGTGTGTGTGTGTGTGTGTGTGTGTGTATGTAGGTTTATATCTTCTTTTTTGCTAGTAATAATCATGGCAAAGCTTTCTTTTTTAAGAATATTTTTTAATGTATATTTTTGAGAGACAGAAACAGAGTATGAATGGAGCAGGGGCAGAAAGAGAGGGAGACACAGAATCTGAAGCAGGCTCCAGGCTCTGAGCTGTCAGCTCAGAGCCAGAGATGGGGCTTGAACCCATGAACTGCGAGATCATGACCTGAGCTGAAGCTGAATGCTTAACTGACTGAGACACCCAGGTGCCTCCATGGCAAAGCTTTCTTAACAACTAAAAGCTACAAAGCACAGTCAGGAAAAGTAAAGCTAAAAGGCACTAGGACCAAAGTCTGAAGGACACTGGGAACAAGCTTCCAAGAGTTCCTTCCCAATAGAGTTGCACAGGACATGCTTAATTCTTCTAGCAATGAGTATGACAACACGTGTGAACCGTTATCAGGCAGCTCATTAGAGACTAAGTCCCTAAGGCTTTACAGTACCCCTCCCTAGCACATACCAAGATTCCAGACACCCAGAAGGGAAGTAGATGTTCAGTATAAACCATTTTGTTTGCACAGTCCAGGCATAGTGAGTCACCCTTATTGTTAAGGGAAAGTTTTATATCAGTGTAGGGAACTCAGCCAAGGGCCAACTTTGCCAGCAGGCCTTTCTTTTTTTTTTAAGTTTTCATTTAAATTCCAGTTAGGTAGCATACAATGCAATATTAATTTTGGGTGTATAATTTAGTGTTTCAACACTTACATATAACACCTGGTGTTCATCAGAAGTGCACTCCTCAATCCCCATCACCTATTTCACCCTACCCATCCCCTTCTGGTAACCATCAGTTTATTCTCTATAGTTAGGTGTCTGTTTTTTGGTTTTGCCTCTCCCTTTTTTCCCTATGATCTTTTGTTTTGTTTTATAAACTCCACATACAAGTGAAATCGTATGGTATTTGTCTTTGACTGACTTATTTTGCTTAGCATAATACACTCTAGCTCCATCCACATAGTTGCAGATGGCAAGATTTCATTCTTTTTATGGCTGAGCAATATTCCATTGCATATATATACCACCTCTTCTTTTTTTTTTTTTGCTTTGTACTTTTTGAGGTAGTCACTATGTATTTTATTTATTTATTTATTTATTTATTTAAATTTTTTTATTTTTATTTTTTAATATATGAAATTTACTGTCAAATTGGTTTCCATACAACACCCAGTGCTCATCCCAAAAGGTGCCCTCCTCAATACCCATCACCCACCCTGCCCTCCCTCCCACCCCCCATCAACCCTCAGTTTGTTCTCAGTTTTTAACAGTCTCTTATGCTTTGGCTCTCTCCCACTCTAACCTCTTTTTTTTTTTTTTCCTTCCCCTCCCCCATGGGTTTCTGTTGAGTTTCTCAGGATCCACATAAGAGTGAAACCACCTCTTCTTTATCCATTCATCAGTCAATGAACACTTGGACTGTTTCCATAATTTGGCTATTGTAGATAATGCTGCTGTAAACATTGGGGTGCATGTATCTCTTTGAATTTGTATTTTTGTACTCTTTGGGTAAATACCTAGTAGTGCAATTGCTGGATCGTAAGGTAGTTCTATTTTTAACTTTTTGAGGAACTTCCATACTGTTTTCCAGAGTGGCTGCACCACTTTGCATGCCCACCAACAGTGCAAGAGGGTTCCCCTTTCTCCACATCCTTGCCAACACCTGTTGTTTCTTGTGTGCAAGCAGGGCTTTCTAATAATAGGCAATCTCAGCTTTGCTATGTGTACTCTTTTCTGCACTGTGTCATTTACTGATGTATATATTCTTACCAAACATAAACATATAACTGATGGGTATATACCCCTAAGGCTGTAATTTCTGTAAAGTAGCATTTCCAAGTCCTTTTTAATGTGCCTCTTTCAAGATTCTATATATGTATTTATCTACATTTTTATTCCATTACCTGAATTGCTTCTCTAGTTTTTCAGCCTCAAAATCTTGTTTTTCGGTTTTTTTATTCTAATATAATAATGCATTCTAGTTTTTTTCTCCTTTACTGTATCTTTTCCCCCCAACAATTGTTTCTTCTTTCAATTATATTTTGGTAAAATACTCGTTTTCCTTTACAGCTAATGGTTTATTCACATAGAAAAAAAGAAAGTAAAGGGCCATTGGCTTTCAGGAGGGGTTGTTGAGGAGCCTTTCCTTCTCCTTCAGATCCCTGAAGGGATGAGGGCTCCAGGGAAAGCTAGAGAGGACATCATGCCCAGGTAACAGATTCCTAAGAGGTGACACTAAGAGACAAGGCCTGTGGATAGGGGCTGAGTCTGTAGAGAGAAGGGGAAGTTGCTGAAAGCGTGGATCTGGTAGAGGCAACAAATAGCCTGGATTTGCTGTTAAGTTCTGAGTTGTCAAAGCCCTGAGCAGCTTGGTTGGGTGAGTGAAAGGGCTTAAAGAAATGTGGAAGGCCTGACCCACCCTGTCTGCCTCACTCTGTAGATGGAGAGTTTGTATATGGTAGCATATTCCTGGCAGCAGTTCATATGACTTTATTATATCCTAATTGTCAGCATTTATTTTGACCACATCTTTAGCATTTGTACAGATATCTCATGGGCGGAAGAGGACTCAAGTAAAATGATTTATAGGTAACTTAAGTTATTGAAAACATTTAATAGGGGAGTTAAATAATTTTCCTTCGAATCATATCTATCACCATTGTTATTGTGACCCTGAATATTATTTTCACAGGAAGTCAGAATAAAATGGGAAAAACTCTGGGGTAAACAGACTTGGCTGCAAATCCTGCATGCTGCTTTTGTGTCTATTTTCTGGATTTCTGAGCCTCAACTGCAAAATGAGTATGATGCAACACACTTTATGGTGTTACTATGAAAATTTAATAAGATAGGGTGTATAAGGTGCTTAATGCACTACTTAGCATAGAACAAATACTCAATATTTGTAACCTTTCATTACTTTCATGACTGACTCTCTTTATGCATTTTCTATGAACAGTATCTTGTATCATGCCATTAAATATTCTTCATTTGTAATGTTTGAAGAAAATTTGGGTTTTTCATGGGGAGAATGATTTTAATAGTTTTTTAATTATTTTTCTCCAGAATTGATGACAGGAAAAGCCAAATTGGGAGTTCTGGTTTTCTTTCCTATAGATTTCTATGTAAAAAAGAAATCTATGTTACATGATTTATATCTATATAGTTATCTTCTGATACTTGGATATCAATTTTTTTCTTTTTCCTCTTTTTAGGTGTTAAGGAGACTACTAGGAGAAAAGGGATAGTGAAAGTTTAAAAATCAAGCAGAACTAAAAAAATTTAAATAAATAAAAACCAAGCAGAACTTTTAGGTAAAGCCTTCTGATTTGAGATGGTTGACAATCAAATTGGCCAAAACCAAAGTTTCATTATATTAGGTGATGCTGGTGGGAATTTAAATTTTTATATGCACTGATTGACATTTCCAAGTTGCCAGCTTCTCCAGCACCCATTCTTTTGGGGGACAAATTGACGGGATCAAAATTTAAAGTGCTCATACTCAGCAGTTTTATTCCTTCGTATTTAAATGTGGTACCTCGCATGTTTACAAGGATATTTGCTGGAACATTGCTTGTAATAGTGAAATATTGAAAACATCCTGAATACCATCAATAGAGGAATAGATTAGAAAAGTAAGTTATCTCTATACTATAAAAATACTATGTGGGAATTAAAAAGTATAAGGTAAATCTATATGTGATGAACTCTAAGACATGGTATTGAGAGAAAAAAAAGCAAAGTATATGTAATATGTCATTTATATATTGTAAAAACTATGTTTAAGTACAGACATATAAATGTACCAGGGAAGGCCCAAAGAAGGTACTTATTAATCTTACAAGTGTCTACCTCTTAGCAAGGGGCTGGTACAGGGTAGGGGTCCAAGGAAATGTAAGCTTTATCTTTGTTATTTGTACTTTTTTATTAAATTTTTAAAAATTTTTGTAAAATACACCTAACATAAAATTTACCATCTTAACCATTTTTAAGTGTCCAGTTCACTATTGTTAAGTACATTCACATTGTTTTGCAACCAATCTCCAGAGCACTCTCTTCATCTTGCAAAACCGAACCTCTATGCCCACTGAACAATAACTCCTGAGTCCCCCTTCCCCAAGCCCCTTGTATATACTAATCTACTTTCTGTCTCTATGAAGGACTAGTATAAGTACCCTATATTAGTGAAATTATACAGTATATTTGCCTTTTTCTGACTGGTGTATTTCACTTAGCATAATGTTCTCAAAATTCAACCATTTTGTAGCGTGTGTCAGAATTCCCTCCCTTTTAAAACCTGCATAATATTCCATTGTATGTATATACTACATTTCATTTATCCATTTAGCTGTTGATGAGACTTAGGTTACTTCCATCTTTTGGCTATTGTGAATAATGCTATGAAAATGGATATACAAATATTTATTTGAGACCCTGCTTTCAGTTATTTCTGGTTTATACCCCAAAACAGAATTACTGGATAATATGGAAATTCTATTTTTAATTTTTTAAGGAACTGCTATATTTTTTCCCATAATAGCTATGTCATTTTACATGCCCACCAACAGTGGCACAAGATGTCCAATTTTTACATCCTCACCAACACTTGTTATTTTTTATTTTTTTTGATAGCACCTATCCTAATGGGTGTAAGGTGGCATCTTAATGTAATTTTGATTCGCATTTCACTAATGGTTTGTGATATTGATTATCTTTTCATGTGATTGTTGCCACTTGTATGTCTTTTTTGGAGAAATGCCTTTTCAAGTTATTTACCATTTTTTAATCTTTTTTTTTAACGTTATTTATTTTTGAGACAGAGAGAGACAGAGCATGAACAGGGAAGGAGCAGAGAGAGAGGGAGACACAGAATCTGAAACAGGCTCCAGGCTCCGAGCTGTCAGCACAGAGCCCGACACGGGGCTCGAACTCATGGACCGTGAGATCATGACCTGAGCCGAAATCGGACGCTTAACCGACCAAGCCACCCAGGCGCCCCTATTTACCATTTTTTAAATCAGGTTGTTTGCTTTTTTTGTTGTTGAGTTTTAGGAGTTCTTTACATATTCTGGATATTAATCCCATATCAGATATGATTTGAAATTTTTTCTCCCATTCCATAGATAGCTTATCTTACTCTGTTGTATCCTTTGTTACACAAAAGTTTTAAATTTTAATGTAGTCCAGTTTATCTATTTTTGCTTTTGTTGCCTGTGATTTTGGTATCATATCCAAGAAATTCTTACCAAATCCAGTATTATGAAGATTTTCCCCTATATTTTCTTCTTTTTAATGTTTATTTATTTTGAGAGAGGGAGAGAGAGAGAGAGAGAGAGCATGCACAAGCATGGGAGGGGCAGAGAGAGGGGGGCAAGAGAGAGAGAATCCCAAACAGGCTCCACACTGTCAGTACAGAGCCTGATGTTGGGGCTTGATCCCACTAACGGTGAGATCATGATCTGAGCCAAAATTGAGTCAGGTGCTCAACTAACTAAGCCATCCAGCCCTGTGTTTTCTTCTAAGAGTTTTATACTTTATTCTGTTTAGGTCATTTGATCCATTTTCAGTTCATTTTTGTATATGGTATAATATAAATGTCCAATTTCATTCTTTTGCATACAGATATCCAATTGTCCCAAGATCATTTATTGAAAAGACTGTTCTTTCCTCCGCTGAATGGTCTCAGCACCCTTGTTGAAAATCATTTGATTATATGTGAGGCATTTTATTTCTGAACTCTGTTCTGTTCCATTGGTGTATATATCTGTCTTTATGCCAGTACCACACTGTTTTGATTACCTTTGTTGTAAATTTTGAAATCAGGAATTGCTAGTCTTACAGCTTTGTTCTTCTGTTTCAGGTTTGTTTTGGCTCTTTGGAGTCCCTTGTAATTCCATATGAATTTTAGGGCGGAGTTTTCCATTTCTGCAAAAAAACAAAAAAAAAACATCATTGGGATTTTCATAGAGATTGATTACATTTATTTTTTTTAAATGTTTATTTATTTTTGAGATAGAGAGCACATGTGAGCCGGGGGAGGAACAGAGGAAGAGGGAAAGAGAGAATCCCAAGCAGTCTCTGTGCTGTCAGTGCAGAGCCCCGTGCCCGGCTAGAAATCAGAACCGTGAGATCATGACCCGAGCCAAAATCAAGAGTTGGGCCCTTAACTGACTGAGCCACACAGGCGCCTCAGTAGGGATTACATTTACATCTGTAGATCGCTTTGGTAGTGTTGGCATCTTAACAATATTACATCTTCTAATCCGTGAGCTGTTTGCATTTTTAAATAATCCAGATATATTGGTGTACTATTTGTGTGATCAAGCATAAATAAACTTTTTAAAGGAGCTGTTGGCAGAGGGAACTGGTAAATTTCTTTTTTTCTCTTTCAGTTTTATTGAGATATAATTGACATTCATCACTGTGTAAGTTTAATGTGTATATCATAGGGGCACCTGAGTGGCTCAGTCAGTTAAGCATCTGACTTCAGCTCAGACCATGATCTCACGATTTGTGGGTTCGAGCCCCGCATTGGGCTCTGTGCCGACAGCTCAGAGCCTGGACCCTGCTTTGGATTCTGTGTCTCCTTCTCTCTCTCCCCCTCCCCAGTCCGTACTCTGTCTCTCAAAAATAAATAAATGTTAAAAAAATTAAAAAAAAATAAAGTATATCATAATGGCCTAACGTGGTCAAAATGCACAAACCTCCAATTATAAGGTAAATAAATACTGGGGGTATTACATACAACATGACTGTAGTTAACACTACTGTATGGTATATTTGGAAGTTGCTAAGCGAGTAGATCCCAAAAGTTCTCATCACAAGGGACTAGTAAATTTCTAATGTCAGTTCATGTGTCTTTGCTTGATCTCATGTTCCAATTTTTATAAATTGGCATTAGTTCTGGAGGCAAAAGCATAAATTAGACATTAGGAGAGAGATGATTATTTGACTGTAGGTGTTCATGACAAGAAAATGTTTGTGGCTGAATAAATTAAACTGAAATTGAATTAAATAGTTTATTGTTTGTTTTTTTTAATGTTTATTAATTTTTGAAAAAGAGAGAGACAGAGTATGAGTGAGGGAGGGGCAGAGAGAGAGGGAGACAAGAATCTGAAGCAGGCTTCAGACTCCAAGCTGTCAGCACAGAGCCTGACGCAGGGCTCAAATCCATGAACCATGAGATCATGACCTGAGCCGAAGTCGGACCCTTAAACAACTGAGCCACCCAGGTGCCCCTAAATAATTTATTGTTAACAAATTGGCTTATTTAGACATGTAATTATATTACCTAAGCTCAGATACAGTTTTATCTTGCATGTTTTGCTCACTGTCAATAGTCCCATTGATCTAAAACCAGTTATTCTATTCATGCCATTTAAAATTGTGTTTCATTGAACAGAGAATTTGTTGGGTTTGATTTAATGAAGATTATCTGTGAACGTTTTAAGTCATCAGAAGATATTGGAAAAGCTCTACTGCTCCACATTGACATGCTTTTACAAAGAAAGGAAGAACTGCTTGCCAAGGAGAAGATTGAAGAAATCATTATAGGTCAGTAGGGTTTCTGCAGGTTTTAGAAAGGTGTTAACATACATATAATTCTTAGATAGATGTCAGAACAGTGGCAAAATTCTTAGGTCAGAGGATTCATTTTTCTAACTTCCTTTTTTTCTCCCTAATCGCCATGAACTGTAACACCTCATGGATTCAGATTCCACATGTTCAGCAAGCTAGAATGAGAAACTAAGCAGAAATAGCAAAACAGCAAAAACATACAAACCTCTGAGCTTAAATCCTCCTATGTAGTGAAAAACTGTGAGATTAGAGACCTAATATCATGATTTCAGTGTGATCTCAAGTAAGCTGTGTGCCTTCTGGCAAGTTAATAACATCTCTGGATCTTGTTTTTTTCTAACTATAAAATTAGAGGTTGTGAGGGGTGCCTGGGTGGCTCAGTCGGTTGAGTGTCTGACTTCAGCTCAGGTCACGATCTAGCGGTCTGTGAGTTTGAGCCCCGCATCAGGCTCTGGGCTGATGGCTCAGAGCCTGGAGCCTGCTTCCGATTCTGTGTCTCCCTGTCTCTCTGCCTCTCCCCCGTTCATGCTCTGTCTCTCTCTGTCTGAAAAATAAATAAATGTTAAAAAAAAATTAAAAAAAAAAATTAGAGGTTGTGAAATACATTCCTATTTTTTTTTTAAGTTTTTATTTATTTATTTTGAGAGAGAGAAAGCACAAGTCGGGGAGCAGAGGGGGTGGGGGAGAGAGAATCCCAAGAAGGCTCCACACTCCATGAAGAGCCAGATGCAGGGCTCGATCTCACCAATTGTGAGATCATGACCTGAGCCAAAATTGAGTTGGGTGCTTAACCGACTGAGCCACTCAGGAGCCCCATTTTTTTTTTTTTTTGCATTCCTGTTTTTAACTTCTTTTTTAACCCCATGATCCTTTCTTAATGCAATCTTATTTGAATCCTGTCCCAAATAAAAGATTAGAGTTTCTGTTAAAGCAGAGATGTAGAACCAGATTTCATCATTTCCCTGACCCTCTATCTCTCTGCAGATTTCTATACCTTGAAGAACACAGATAAGTATGATCCCTTTCTTAGAAAATTCTCACCCCAATACATCCTCCTAACTCTACACATATACAGAGATATAACAGGAGTGATAGTAAATCTTAATACTGGGTTGTATTCTGAGTAATGGTGTAGTAGGTGACTTACTGCTTTCTTTATATTTTACCAGATTTCTTGAATTTTTACAAGTTTGTATCATGTTTTTATAAAAACATAATCATTGATACTTTTTAAAAGGAAATATTTTGAGTAGATAATCTCGAAGAACCTTTTGAACTCTAGATTCTGTGAACCATATTTTACTGATAATACGCTCCTTGCAGACCCTCACTAAGTATCCAGTTATTTTTAGACCCAATTTTGATAAGTTTGATTACCTGGTTTTCCAATCCTTAGGATTTTTTTAATGTTTATTTATTTCTGAGACAGAGAGAGACAGAGCATGAGTCAGGGAGGGGCAGAGAGAGAGGGAGACGCAGAATCAGAAGCAGGCTCTAGGCTCTGAGCCGTCAGTACAGAGCCCGACACGGGGCTTGAACTCACAAACCGTGAGATCATGACCTGAGCCAAAGTCGGTCGCTCAACCTACTGAGCCACCCAGGTGTCCCAACCAATCCTTAGGATTTTAATGGTAGCATATTACAGAGAAAGGGTCTACAGGGAAATACACAGATAATGTGACTACAAGGAAGGAGAAAACTCTACAAATTTTATAAATCAGTTTCAAATACTTTTAATTTAAAATATTTTTTAAAAAACAAAAATCTGTACTATATAATAATTCCCAAAGGTATCACTATGATATGTTAATAGTACAGTAAAATACAATAGCTGTTACTGTTGTTGACCTTGAATGAGCAAATGTTAAATTGTGCTTCAGAAAACTAGAAAGTATACTAAAAAAAACATAATTTATAAAACATAATTTTTAGAAAAATTAAGAACTTTAGTGAAATAATTTAGACTTTTTAAAATAAAAAATTTTATGTTTAATGAAAGTTAACTGTCGCTTTACTAGAAAATGTGTTTATCCAAAATGACTAATTTTCCTAAGATTATAGTTAGCCAGTTTTGTTGTGACACCTAATTATAAACTTACATTCTCAAAGTATATTTTAAGTAATATTCAATAGCTTTTTAGTCTCATGTGAGTTATTTTATCTAAGCCATGGAACAAATTATGTCTGCTGACTGGGCTGGGGCGTCAGAGATTCTTAGTGTTCTTATTAAGAGTTTTGTGGAAATTGATAGTGCCAAAAGGGTAGGAGAGAAGGGACTATAGAATTCTATTACAGTTTAAACTTTACCTTAATCTGTGCTAATGTATTTGAGCCCTGTAAATGTCTAGACCAGAAACAATCAGACATGAGTTACAATTTAAAGTAATAAAGTTTATGTGTAAACGTGGTCTTAAAGTATTTTACAAAGGCTTTAAGGTATAATTGGCCTTTCTTGTGAACTTGATCTGATCTTGTTAGTACATAATAATATAAGCAGTTCTTATTAACGATTTTTAACATTGCTGTCTGTTCATTCACAGTAACATTAAAGCACCAGATGATGATCAAATTTGGAACATGGATAATATGTTAAAAAGAGACTAGGCTGGGAAACTATCACAAATTGATAGAAGAATTACTGTGATTATAGCAAACTCTGATTGTATTACATAATCAGTTTTGCTAGTAAATCTAAAATTGATGATGAAAATCTGTCTGAATGTGATTGTGTTTGTAGCCATTACTTAAAGATTATAGGTTCTGAATATAGTTAGCACTCTTTATTTAATGTGATAGATCTTGATTTTTGTTTTTAGAGCTTGGGTTTTTATTTTCAGGTCACCGAAGAGGAAGAAAACTGAAACCAGAATTAGTGAGCTGTTTTCACAACATTCTGTGGCAGAAAGCTGCCAGAAGTTTTGAGGTTTGGGAGCAATCTATTTTCATTCTTTATCTTCTTTCTCTAATCTAACAAATAAGTGTGTTCACTGAAAAATAATAGAGCATCAAATACTTGAATAATCTCTTTGTTTAGGTACCACCTATGTATTAAATATTCATAATGTAGAATGTTAATGGGCATTGGATAAGAATTTATTTAAAGCTACTAAGATGTGGTTTATCCCCATTAGGAGCTTACAGTGAAGGGGAAATGATGTATCTGATATTAAGATATAGGGAAGTAATTTATTGTAACATGATGAGCAAGAAAGAGTTATATTCCCTTTAAAAAACTGATTTAGAGTACACAGGGGATTTGTAGGGCAATGAAAATATTTTGAATGATACTATGATGATGGGTACTTGTCATTATACATTTGTGTAAGCCCATAGAATATACATCACCAAGAGTGAACCCTAATGTAAACTATGGAATTTGGGTGATTATGATGTGTCCATGTAAGTTCATCAGTTATAATAAATGTACCAATTTGGTAGAGGATGTTGATAATGCGGGAGGCTATGCATGTGTGGGGGCAGGAGGTATATAGCCAATCTCTGTACATTTCCTCTCAATTTTTCTGTGAATCTAAAAACTCTTGTTTTTAAAAAATTTTTTATTAACTTATTTATTAGAGAGAGAGAGCTCACGAGCTGGGGTGGAGAGCAGATGGAGAGAGAGAGAAAATCCCAAGCAGGCTCCGTGCTCTCCATGGAATCTGACACAGGGCTTAATATCATGACCCTGGGATCATGACTTGAGCCGAAACCAAGAGTCAGACACTCAACTGACTGAGCCACCCAGGTGCCCCAAACCTAAAACTGCTTTTTAAATAGGTATTGTGCAATAAAAATGCCAAAAAGTAGTAATATTTTTTCTCTTTACAAAAGAATCCAGGTTTATTGTAGAAAAATTTGAAACTTCAGACAAGTTTTTTTTTGTTTTGTTTTGTTTTGTTTTGTTTTGTTTTTTTTAGAAAGTAAAGAATACACGTGCCTGGCTGACTCAGTGAAACATGTGACTCTTGATACTGGGATCGTGAATTCAAATCCCATGTTGAGTGTAGAGCTTACCTTAAAAAAAAAACTTAAGAATACTCAAAAACACAGGCAGTAATTTATCTGACATTGGTGGTAGCAACATTTTTCTAGATATGTCTCCTGAAGCAAGGGAAACAAAACCAAAAATAAACTATTGGGACTGCATTAAAATAAAAAGAATCTGCATAGCAAAGGAAACAGTCGATAAAACTAAAAGGCAATCTTTGGAATGGGAGAAGATACTTGTAAATGACATATCCATTAAAAGGTTAGTATCCAAAATATATATAAAGAAGTGATACAACTCAGTCTCCCCGCAAATAATCCAGCTAAAAATGGACAGAAGACATGAAGAGACATTTCTCCAAAGAAGACATCCAGATGTCCAGCAAACACATGAAAAGATGCTCAACATCACTCATCATCAGGGAAATGCAAATCAAAACTATAATGAGACACCACTTCACACCTCTCAAAATGGGTAAAGGAAAAAAAATGAGAAACCACAAGTGTTGGTGAGGATGTGGAGAAAAAGGAACCCTCTTTCACTGTTTGCAGGAATGGTACGGCTGCCCTGGAGAATGGTATGGTGGTTCCTTAAAAAGTGAATAATAGAACTACCCTACTAACCAGTAATCACACTACTGGGTATCTATCCAAAAAATATAAAAACACTAATTCAAAGGGATGAATGCACCTATTACTGTAAATAATAACAGCATTATTTACAATAGCCAAATTGTGGAAGCAGCCCAAGTGTCCATTGATAGATGAATGGATAAAGAAAAAGTGGTATATATATACAATGGGATATTAATCAGCCATAAAAAAGAATGAGATCTTGCCATTTGCAATGACATGGATGGAACTAGAGAGTATTATGCTAAGTGAAATAAGTCAGGCAGGGAAAGACAAACACCATATGATTTCACTTATATGTGGAATTTAAGAGACAAAGCAAGTGAGCAAAGGGGAAAAAAAAGAGAGACAAACCAAGAAACAAACTCTTAACTATAGAGAACAAAATGATTGTTATCTAAAGGGTGGTATGTGGGGGGATAGGTGTTTGTAGCCATAGGTGAAATAGGTGATGGGAATTAAGGACTGCGGTTGTCATGATCAGTACTGGGTGATGCATGGAATTGTCGAAGCACTGTATTGTACACATGAAACTAATAGAACACTGCAAGGTAACTACACTAGAATTAAAATAGACATAAAAACAATAAACAACCTAACTTTATACCTCAAGGAACTAGAAAAAGAATAAGCCCAAAGATAGCAGAAGGAAGGAAACAACAAAAAGCAGGAGCAGAAATGAATGAAATAGAGATTTAAAAAACAGTAGAAAATTTCAGTGAAAATGAGAGTTGGTTTTTTGAAAAGATAAATGAAATTGACAAATGTTTAACTAGACTAACCAGGAAAAAAAGACAGCAAACTCAAATAAAATTAGAAATGAAAGGGGAAACATTACAATTGATACCACATAAATACAAAGGATTATAAGAAGCTATAGTGAACAATTATATGACAACAAATTGGATAACTTAGAAGAAATGCATAAATTTCTAGAAATACACAATGTATCTAGGTTGAATCATGAACAAATAGAAAATGTGAACAGATAATAATGATTTGAGGAGATTGAATCAGTAATCAAAAATCTCCCAATGAAGTAATGGCTACTACCAAATGGTTTCACTGGTAAAATTCTACCAAACATTTGAAGAAGAATTAATGCCAATTTGTTCTCAAACTCACACTTATCCCAGACACTTCCAAACTAATTTTACATGGCCAACATTGACCTGACAAAGCCAGACAAGGACACTACAAGAAAAGGTAACTACAGGCCAATATCCCTGATGAACAAAACCCTCAACACAATACAAGCAAACTGAATTCAACAGCATTTTAAAAGGATTTTACCCAATGACCAAGTAGGATTTTCCTCTGGAATGCAAGGATGGTTTAACATCTGCAAGTCAGTAAATATGATACATCACATTGAACAGAATGAAGGATAAAAATCATATGATTATATCAATAAATGCAGAAAAAAACATTTCACAGAATTCAGCATCCTTACGTTATGAAAACTCAACAAATTAGGTGTAAAAGGAATGTACCTCAACATAATAAAGGCCTTACATGACAAGCCCACAGGTAACATCATATTCCATGGTGAAAAATGGAAAACTTTTCATCAAAGATCAGGAACTAGACAAGGATGTTCATTCTTACCACCTCTATTCAACATAGTATTGAAGGTCCTAACCAGATCATTTAGGCAAGAAAAATAAATAAAAGGCATTCAAATTGGAAAGGAAGAAGCAAAATTGTGTTTACAGATGACATAATATTATATATAGAAAACCTTAAAGACTCCACCAAATAAAACTGCTGAAGAAATTCAGTGAAATTGCAGGATATGAAATCAATATACAAAAATTAGTTGCCCTTTTAGGTATAATCCATGAACTATCTGAAAAAGAAACTAAGAAAACAATCCCATTTAACATGGCATCTAAAATACTTAAAAATAAATTTAACCAAGGAGATGAAAGATCTGTACACTGAAAACTGTAAGACATTGATGAAAGAAATTGAAGACACAGATAAATGGAAAGATATCTTGTGTTTGCAGATTGGAAGAATTAATAGTGTTAAAATATTCATACTAGCCAAAATATCTACAGGAAAACCTGTCATTTGTAACAACACAGATGAATCTGGAAGACATTATGCTAAGTGAAGAAAGACAGACACAGAAAGACATATACTGTGTGATCTCAGTTTATATGTGGAATCTAAAAGAGTCAAACTCAGGGCGCCTAGGTGGCTTAGTTGGTTGAGTGTCCAACTTCAGCTCAGGTCATTATCTTGCGGTCCATGAGTTCGAGCCTGCGTCAGGCTCTGTGCTAACAGCTCAGAGCCTGAAGCCTGCTTTGGATTCTGTGTCTCCCTCTCTCTCTGCCCCTCCCCTGCTTGTGCTCCGCCTCTCTCTCTCAAAAATAAACATTTTTTAAAAATAAAAAAATAAACAAACAAACAAATAAATAAATAAATAAATAATTCGAACTCCTAAAAACAATAGAATGGTAGTTATCAGGGTTTGGGAATTGGGGGAATTGGGGGTATGTTGGTCAAAGGATACAAACTTCAGTTTTTGAATGAATAAGTTACAGAGACCTAAGTTACTTCATGATGCCTATAATTATAATAATGTATTGTGTACTTGGAATTTGCTAAGAGAATAATTTTTAGGTGTTTTCACCACAAAAAAGGTAACTATTTGAGGTGGTGGATATGTTAATTAGCTTGATTGTGGTGATTATTTCACAATGTATTCATATATCAAAATGTCTTCTTTTACTCCATAAAATCAGGTACTGCAAAATAGAATGGCATTCTTGTTTTCTTTTAGAGGGCCTGTATTTCTTTACTGAGCAGATGTAAAATTACTTCAGAATTCTCTTCTATTATTCTGTATCCTTCCCCTCATTTTCCAGTCTTGCAGGATGTTTATTTTTAAACTCCCATTTCCATCCTTGGAGAAGAATATAATCTTAATTCTAAATAGTCAAAGGCAATGTTGGAGCTAAACAGTATAGCTGTTTCCAGTTACAGAGTGTTTTATTCCATTTGGGTCCTAATGGCTCTTGTTCTTCATTGAAAATGTGAAGCTTCATGATAGAGGGTCCAAGAGACTCATCTTCCTTACCTTGGTGTGCATGAGCAATCCGAATTTTCTTAGCTTAAAAAAAAGTTATCCAGGTTATTTCTATCATTTTTCCTAATGGTGTCTTACCACTGAAAATTTGTTGGTGCCTCAAAAGTGAAAAAAAAGCAAAACAAACATTCTACAAAAACACAGTGGCATTTTATTATAAGAGTGAAAACCTAGAAATCAATGAGATATCCAATATTAAGAAAATCATTGCGTATTAACTTAATATAAATATTCCTTAAATTGACAACTGTTGAGACTCCATAATAACATAGTTTAACATTTACAAAACAAAGTCAAATGGAGAGAATAGGACGTGAAACTCTAACATAAGCTATGATTGCAACTATATACAAATACAAAAGGACAAAGTTAAAATGGAATGTAGAAAAATAAAAATAGCTGTATTAGCATGGTGAATTATGGATATTCTCTTTTAAAAATTTTATCACTGTCATTTTAATAACTTAAAAATTAGATTTTGAGTTTTCTAGGGTAGTTCATTACCCCTCAGACTTTTCATCCTACACGTGACGTTTCTTTTTAAAAATTTATTGAGGTAAAATTGAGAAAATTATATAAGTGTACAATATGATTTGGTTAGGTATATGTATACATTGTGAAAGAGTTCTAACCATTGATTTAATTAACATATTTGTCACCCTTTTCTGGCGAAAACACTTAAGTCCTACTCTCTTAGCAAAACTCAGTTATACAATACAGTATTATCAGCTATAGTCACCATATTATACATTAGATCTTCAGGCTTTTTTCATCTTATAACTGAAAGTTTGTACCATTTTACCAACCTCTCCCCATTTCCCCTACCCCTTCCCCTCACAACCACTATTGTACTCTCTGTTTCTATGAGTTTGACTGTTTGTTTTCAGATTCCACATATAAGTGATCACATGAAATATTTGTCTCTTTCTGGCTTATTTCACTAGTATACTAGTCCTCCAGGTTCATCCTTGTCTCAAATGGCAGGATTTCCCTCTTTTTTATGGCTGAATAAGATTCTATGACATACATATACCATATTTTCTTTATCCGTTCATCAGTAAATGGACACTTGGGTTTTTTATAGCTTGACTAATTGTGAATATTTAACATGGGAGTACAGGTATCTCTTTCACATAATGAAGTGGGATTGCTGGATCATATGGTAGATCTAATTTTAATTTCTTGAGAAACCTCGATACTATTTTCCATGGTGATCCTACCATTTTACATTCCCACCAATATCATACAAGGTTTCCCTTTTCTCCACATCTTCACTAACATTTATGATCTTTTGCTTTTTGATGATAGCAGTTTTTGATGTGAGATGGATGACATCTCATTGTGGTTTTGATTTGCATTTTCTGAAAGATTAGTGATGTTGAGCACCTTTTCTTGTACCTGGTGACCATTTATATGTCTTCTTTGGAAAAATGTCTATTCAGATCCTTTGCCCATTTTTAAATTGGATTTTTTTTTTTACTATTGAGTTGTAGGAGTTCTTTGTATATTTTGGATATTAACCCTCTATTGACTATGTGCTTTGCAGATATTTTCTCCCATTTCATAGGTTGCCTTTTACTTTTGTTGATGGTTTCTGTGAAATTTCTAATATGGGGAAAGGAGAGAATATTAATTGTCACTTTATCTGTAACTTACACTGATCCAGATGGATCATAAAATTTACTTATAACTCAACTAGAGAGGGTGTTGTGGTTTTGTTGCCTGAAAAGGAAAATAAAACAATCTTTTGTTTTTTTTCTAGAGGTGACTTAGAAAAATTAAGGTCAAATGTGGAGATACCTCTGTAATTTTCTTATTTCTTTTTAAACTTCAGGTACAAAATTATGCTGAAGCCCTAAACTGGTACCATTATTCTCTGAGATTTTATGCAATCGATAAAACGGATCTGGACTTGGCCAAGCTGCAGAGGAATATGGCTTCCTGTTACCTGCATTTGAAACAACTTGATAAGGTCCTTTGATTTATCTATTTTTCAGTGGCAGAAAATGTCACGTGCAATGGCAGAGAGATAGACACAGTTTGGTGTGACATCTTGGCTATTAGGTTAGAATGTCTGAGAGTTTCTTCATATAAGATGAACTCAAATTGATATTTTCCTGATTGGGACTTCCCAGAAGGAGAGAATTAGGAAAACCATTAATTCCATTAGTTACTGGGGGGGGGGGAGTTGGCACCTTTTTCTGAAAAGTAATATATCATTGGAACTTTTAAGCAAAGTTGTCTGCTACTAACCATTTGCAGCATTGTCCTTTGAAACAGACTAAATTATAAGGTATGCTTTTATTGGTCAAGCATTCAGTGTGGGAAAATACTTGTATAAAATGGTCTTTTACTTACTGGGTAACCTGTTGCCTATACAACCACTCTAGAAAATGTTTAGCATTTGATTGTTTATCAGGACAAAATTCTAGGAGGTGAATGAGAAAACAACTTATTTAAAGATAAACCATTCATATTTCCCAAAGCAATTGGGACATTTCTTCCTTTGGGTATCATGTAGTATGCACATATTGGGGAAGGGTATTGGCTTGTGGAAGAACAGGTGAAAAGGACAAGTGTGGACCCAGATAAAATATGAAGGCCTTTGTTGCTTTTCAGGTTTTAATGATAAGTTTAGGGGGGGATATGTGATTAAGGGTTGTAATTCCAGACATTTTCTTTGAGTTTTTGTTTACTTTGAGGGGTTGTTTATTTGACTAAATACTTCAAATTTTCTTTCAAAACAATATTTACCATTTAGTTTATATATTCAAAATTCATAGTTCTAGAAGAGAAGTTGAAACGTTACTTAGTTCATGATATTTCAGCACAGGCTAGCACTTAAGTGTTTCAGAAAGACAGTTGACTACTGTTTACTGAAAGTCCTGAAAAAGTTATCACACAGATTTTGTTACCTAATTCATTATATTTCTGCATAGGATACTATTAACTATTTCAGAAAGATAGTTGCTTACTGCTTACTTGAAGACTTAAAGAAGGTGATAAGAAAGTTACTGTAACTTCCATGATTTATGTTGGCCTGGCAGATTGCGAAGGACCTGCACCTGGAGCCAGACATGCCATTTGTGGGGAATGGTTGCATTTTCACACCAAGGAAGGATATCTGTTCAGCTAATGCCAACGGAAAGGGCACGGCACAAGATACTATGATAGCCTCTGAGGTTACAGACGTGAACAAGACGTAGTTGCCTTTGATTTCAACCAAGCAGTTGGCATCAGGGTATTTTAATAGGCAGATAAACAGATCATGGCAAGGAAGAAAATCTAAGTGTTGGAAATATTCTATAAGTTAGGCATGCAAATAGTTGGTATCATATAAGTATATCAGCAGGGAACAGGTCTTCAGCCATAGAGATTTGGATTCAAAGGCAGAACTCAAATCTTTATGTAGACAGACTAGAAAGAGCAAGGTAGAGTTCCAAACCTAAAGGGATGAGAATACAAGGCTGTTTTAAAGGTCAGGAATAGCAGGCCAGGCTGGAATGCAGTTCCTAGGAGAATATGAAGTGAGTAGACACAATCTTTCAAGACTTGAAGCAGTGCTTCTTTTTTTTTTTTTTTAAAGTAATCTATACCCAATGTAGGGCTCGAACTCAAGACACTGAGATCAAGAGTCACATGTTCCACCAATTGAGCCATCCACGCACCTCGAAGCAGTGCTTCTTAAGTCTCCTCTAACAAATATGAAGTTTGATCCTAGAGCCTAATATAGGACTTAGTCTATAATTTGGAGTTCAAATGGTATTGGTAGAAGGGGAAGAAGAAAAGAGCAGGAAACCAGGCCCATCCTAATAGTGTATGTTCAGTATGCGATTATATCACTTAAGGCCAGATTGGTGGTGAAGCCGAAGGTTATTTTCAGTATGATCAATGTAATCTTGTTTGATTACTGTTAGTGTATTTTTCTCTTTCATCCTTCCTGTCTCGAACTTAAACATTGATTTGGTACCCTTCATATGTAAGGAATACTCTCCTATGCACTAAGACAGAAAGGTGAGAAGAAGTAACACAGTCCATTATATTTTACTATTTTACTGTTCCCACCTTGTTAATTTTCATCGTCTGCTTTTTTTTTTCACTCCTTCCCTTGAGCTGTTTGAATGCTATTCAGGAAATTTATGAAACCATGTTTATTGGATCTGCTAAAATTTCATAGTTTTTCAGCTAGGCACTCTGTAAAACGGACTCTTGTTAACTTTCTGTCATATTCCTCACAATGGTGATTCCAGGATTTTTTTGTTTTTAAGCCCCCATACCTTACCCTTCCCTTTATCAAACAACTTTATCTTAAAAAAAAAAAACAAAAAAAAAACGTTATCTTGTGGCGTGCCTGGGTGGCTCAGTCGGTTGAGCGTCCCGCTTTGGCTCAGGTCATGATCTCACGGTTTGTGAGTTCAAGCCCCATGTCGGGCTCTGTGCTGACAGCTCAGAGCCTGGAGCCTGTTTTGGATTCTGTGTCTCCCTCTCTCCTGGATTCTGTGTCTGCCTCTCTCTCTGCTCCTCCCCTGCTCGTGCTCTGTCTCTCTCTGTCTCAAAAATAAATAAACATTAAAAAATTTTTAAAAAAAACTTTATCTTGTAAGTTTCTGAACTTGCAGCCACTAACATGAACTTCATCAACTTCTCCTTTCTTTACTCATCTCTTTACTCTTTCTTCCTTATCTCTTAGAAAGAACATTCTCTGGAAACCTTCTCTACCAATCTCACTTTAGCTCTTTAATATTTTTCTCTCAACTATTTCTTTCCTTGTCACTACAGTTATTTTGAGGTCTTTTTTATTCAGAAACCTTTCTTCATTCTTGTCATCCTACTCAAATTACAGTTCTCTCTTTGTCCTTCCTTTTTTCACCAATCTTTTTAACCTAAAATTAATGCTGACATTTTTTTAGTGTCCATTTATTAAAAAAAATGTTTATTGACTATTATACATTAAGTACTGTCCTAGGCATTGGAGTATAGTAATGAACAAAGTAGACATAAACACCTATACCCATGGAGTTTATCGTTCTACTAGGAGAGACAGACAATAAAAAGATGAATATTATGGTATATTACAGAAGTCAACAAATTTTCTGTAAAGAACCAGGTAGTAAATATTTTAGGTTTTCTAGGCCATACAGCCTTTGTTGTAAATACTCAACTCTGATTTTGTACCATGAAAGCAATTGTAGGCCATATGTAAACAATTTGGCATGGTTGTGTTGTAATAAAACTTACTTAGGAACACTGAAATTTGAATTTCATATAATTTTCATGTGTAATAAAATATTATTCTTCTTTGGAATTTTTTCAACCTTTCAAAAATGTACAACCCTTCTTAGTTTGTGGACTGTACAAAAATAGATGGTGGTCTAGAAGTGGCCCAAATGCCATAGTTTTCTGACCCTGTTATATTAAATAGTGGTAAGTGCTAAGGAGAAAACTAAGCAGGAAAGGGTGGCATTAAATATTTTAGAAGAGCAATGAAGGGTTGAAATTTTAGATAAC
The DNA here is from genome assembly GCF_046562875.1 of Panthera onca. NCBI lineage: Eukaryota > Metazoa > Chordata > Mammalia > Carnivora > Felidae > Panthera > Panthera onca. The sequence goes on from NC_138357.1 coordinate 71,969,865, forward strand.
AGTGGCCAAGGAAGGCCTCAGTGAGAAGGTGGCTTTTGAATAGAGACCTGAGGAAGTGAGGGATCTGGCTATGTGGATATCTGAAAAAACAGCAGTCCAAATAGTGGGAATTGAAAGTGCAAAGGTTGTGGGGATAGGAGCATACCTGGGGTATTTGAGGGATAGCAAAAGGACTAATGTGGCTGCAACAGAAGTAATATTAGGAAAAGCAGAAGCTGTGATCAGGGAAGTAGTGGGGAAACAGATCCCATAAGAAAGACATTGTAGGTCATTGTAACGATTTATGTCATTAACTCTGAGTGAGATGGGAAGCTAATGAGGGGCCTTGGGCAGAGGAATCACATGATATGACTTGCATTTTAATAAGATCACTCTTATCACTGTGTTGGATAGACTAGGGTGGGTGCAAGGGTGGAAGCAAGGAGACCAGTTTGGAGGCCATTGAAATAACAAGGCAAGAGATGAGGTGGCATGGACCAGTGCGGAAGAATTGTGGATCGGGATCAGATTCTGGATAGATTATAAAAGTAAAGATGATAGAATTCCCTGACATACTAGACAGGGTAGAAGAGAAAGAATAGACAAGGCTGACTCTAAGGTTTTTGGCCTCACCACCTACTCCCCACTTGATTTTTACATCTATGATTCTATAAACTGCTCTTTTGAAGACAAGTGACCTTTTAATGATCAAGTCTAATCTTTTCTCAGTCCTTCTTGTCTTCTGATCTCTCTAGAACAAAACAGTATAATACTGTCAACCACTTCATCCTTCTAGAAACCTTCTCTTTGGCTTCTATGACATCTTCTCTTAATCCTATTTATTATTCTGACTATTCTTTATCTATTTCTGTTACTGTCTCTTTTCACCAAATAAATATTGGATGAGGGCAAGTACTATGTTTATCCTGTTCACTATTTTATCCCTAACACCCACAACCATGCTTTCAATAAACATTTGTTGAATGAATTTATTCTCTGATCTCTCTTTTTTCTTCTGTACACTCTACCCTCAGTAATCCTTTTTAGCTTCAACTCTTCATTCCCAAATCTGTATGTCTAGCCCTGATCTCTGTCATAGCCCACATTCACTTTTATACTATCTTTGGGTATATCCAGCTCTTGTCTAAGACTGAAATTTTAGATTCATGGATTCCTTCTTTTCTATTCATCATGTGCCATGTCTGATCAATTCTACCTCTGCAATATTTTTGCCAGCTGTCTCCTCTTCCATCTTTACCTCACTACTCTAATCCAAGCTTTCATCACCTCTATGACTATTAGAATAATATTTTAACAGTTACAGGGAGCCACTCGATAGTCTTCAGTGGCTCCTTGTAAATAAAGACCAAATTCCTTAGTTCTAGTGTCCTCCAGAATCCATAAATAATGATCCTGTTTTATTTCCATTACATGTATACTATGTTTAGCCTGAATTGAATTATTTGTAGCTTCCTAACCATGATCTATGCTTTTCTACCTCTGTACCCTTTTCCATGCTTCTCCATTGCAAAATACCTCTTCGCTGCATCCCTACATTATGAAATTTCCCTTTTCAGAGCCTATCCTAGTGACAGTCTTAGCTTTATAAGGAAATTTCTGAGTCTTGCTCTTCCACTAAAACTTTGTAACATTTCTGTTTATACCCAGGTGCTTATGTTCTGCCTTGTGTTCTAGTTATTTATATACCTGACTTAGTCCCCTATTAGATTGCCACCTCCTTGAGGGAGGGACCATAGCTTACCTTTATTTTCCCTGATAGCTAGCATAGAGCCTAATGCATAGTGAACACTCATTACATAAAGAATAGTCATAGAAACTCAATAAATACCTGTCAGTTTCTTGTGATGAAAGGAATTGCACTTGTTCATGCTATTTCTGATAATTGGAAACTAAAAGTGATCAAGATCTGTGCTTGATTATCAGAACTGAAGGAGATTGTATTATATTAGAAATCACCCCATTATTCCTTTCTATCATTTCTTTTCCTTTTGGAAGAGGGAAACACATTTTGTTTTATTTTTTTTAAATGAAATACTAAATCATATTTCAGAAGTTAATTTGGGTGGGTCAAAGGAGTTGGAGAATATATTCCTCTAAACTCTTAGTAGATTATGTTACAGATTCCTTAGTTCATGCATTTAGCAACATCCTTTTGAGATAGCAATTCTAAATATAGGTAATTTCTTTGGTTTATTTTTGAAATCATATAAATGTATATTTTTCATTGCCATTATCCACTGAGTATCTCCAATACTTTGTTTGAGACAATATTAAACTATGTAGTTTCATAGACATCAACTCTGAGTTTCTAGTACCTTAAGTCCAGTATCTTAATTTTATTATATTATTTTTGAGAGTTTTTAAGTGGTTTGTGTAAGTCATAGGCTTGAATAGACAGATTTAGTGGGTCTAAGTATAGGAGCAATTGATCAGAACTTGATATAATGAGATTTTGTTGCAAATCATAACAAAACCTTAATTTTCATTAAGAGATGGGTAATATTTTGGTGATCTTGGTAAACGGTAATATTCAGCTGAGCATTCTTTAACTCAGTGCAGAAATCTCATCCTCAGGTAACAACTGCAATTTAGCTACATGAAATATCATTAGTACTACTCTAGATTGATGAAATTAAAGCACATTCTCAAAGCACAGTGTGGTGATAAGACTTACAAGATAAGACTTTTTATAGAATATTTATATAACCTAAAGTGAAGACAACCACGTCTCATGTGTCGGTTTTACATTGGTTCTATTTACTATATAGAGTTTTAAAATCATGCCATTCCATTGTAGGACTGAAAATGACCTTGTGATCAGAAGAAATAAACTAGTAATGTTCACTAGGTGGCACTGTGGGCTTTGTTTCTATTATAATAGCTTTTCATTGATTTTGTGATGCTTTGGCAGGTATAGCTGTTCCCACAAATGTATCTGTATGAATATAAAAGAAAACACAAGTAAAAATGAGACGAAGTTCTGTTGTAGCTCATTCTTGATACAGCTATACCATAAAAATACTGTAATTGAGGTTTCAAGTCAACAAATATTTATTGAATGCCTAATTTGTGCCTGGAATTATAGAATAAGTAGAATACATGATCCTTTCTATATAGATCAGCTTAAAGTATTACTGTAGAAACAAAGTTTACATGTACAACATAATTACAAAGTAATAAAAGTACACATTCAAATATCAAGTAGTGTGGTATATATATATCATATGAATTTAGAATCAGAATATGTCGATGAAGCTTTATGAATACTGACTATGAATACTGTATGAATGACTTTATGAATACTGACAGAAGCTTTTTTTTTTTTAAACATTTATTTATTTATTTATTTTTGAGACAGAGAGAGACAGAGCATGAACGGGGTAGGGTCAGAGAGAGAGGGAGACACAGAATCTGAAACAAGCTCCAGGCTCTGAGCTGTCAGCACAGAGCCTGACGCGGGGCTCGAACTCACGGACCGCGAGATCATGACCTGAGCTGAAGTCGGACCCTTAACCGACTGAGCCACCCAGGCGCCCCTGACTGAAGCTTTATGAATATGTACATATGACTTAAAGCTGAAAAGAGTAACTAATATGTCAGAAGACAGAGTCAGATAGATAATCACACCTCAATAGGCTGAAATGGTGATCCCATTTGAACAAGATGCAGATCCAGTTATGGGAATAACAAAATATTCCATACTTGGATCCCCCAAAACAACTGTACAAGAACAGAATAGATGAAATGTCACTTAACAGTAGTACAGGTAGGGGCGCCTGGGTGGCTCAGTCCGTTAAGCATCCGACTTCAGCTGAGGGCATGATCTCGCGGTTTGTGAGTTCCAGCCCCGCGTCGGGCTCTGTGCTTACAGCTCAGAGCCTAAAGCCTGCTTGGGATTCTGTGTCTCGCTCTCTCTCTGCTCCTCCTCTGTTCACGCTCTGTCTTTCTCTGTCTCAAAAATAAATAAAACATTTTAAAAAATTAAAAAAAAAACAGTAGCACATGTAAAAGATTTGTTGTTTTTAGTTGACTGTGAGCTCAACATAAGCCAATAATGCTAAGAAAATTAATTCAAATTAAGTTGTGTCAATAGAAATGTGAAGGAGTGGTAATCGCCCTGTATTCTGCTCTGGTTATAGCATACCTGCAGTATTGTGTAGGACTAGGAGGCAACACTTTTGAAGGATGATTTTGACAAACTCTAAATAGAGTGCCAAGGGGTAGGCACTCAGGGTGGTGAGACCACTCAAACCATCTTACTTGAAGAATAGTTAAAAGTAGATAGGGATTTTAAACTTGGAAAATGGAAGATTTAGAAGGAACATTAATAGCTTCCTCCTAATATTTGAATGAATGCCAATGATCAAAAGAATTATATTTATTTCATGCATATTTCCATGGGTGAGACATATAGGGAGTAAGATTTCAGGTCATCATAAGGAAACTCTGTCTAATGATTAGACCTGTCCCAAACTGAAATGGATTTTCTTAAAATATAGTAAATTCCCTCTCCCTGAAGGTATTTAAGCAGAGACTGAATGACTGACTACTTGGTGTGAGTGTTATAAAGAAGATTCAAGCATCAGAAGAATTTTTTTGACTAAGAGAATCTTCCAACCATATCGGTCTAAGATATTATAGTCTGGCAAAATCTATAAATAGTCAAAGAAGATTTTTTGGAGTTCATAAGTTCAAAGATTGTTGAATTTTTAGAACCAAAGGGGCTCTTACAAATCATTATTAATTTACTTTAAAAATTGAATTTATTGAAGTATAATTTACACTAAAAACCACCCCAGTATACCCACTACCTCAATCTAGTTATAGAATATCTTCACTACCTCAGAAGATTCCTTTGTGCTCCTTCCAAGTCAGTCCCCATCTACACTCTCGGCCCCAGGCAATGACTAATACACTATTCATCACTATTGATTAGATTTACTTATAGATTTATCTAGATTTACAGAGTTTCATATACATGTAATCATACAGTCTGTGCTTTCTTTTGGTCTAACTTCTTTCATCATAATGTTTCAGAGAATCACTCATGTTGTTACATATATCATTAGATTGTTCCTTATCATTCCTGAGTAATATTCCATGGATATATCACAATTTGTTTATCCATTTATCTATTGGTGGACATTTTGGTTGTTTCCAGTTTGAGGCTATTATGTATAATGCTACTATGAACATTCAAGGCAGAAGTCTCTGTATAGATATTTGTTTTGATTTCTCTGGGGAAGTATCCAGAAGTGGAATTGCTGAGTTATGGTAAGTTATATGGTAACAATATTTCTAAGTTTATAAGAAACCACCAAAGTGTTTTCCAAAGGAGTTTTACCATTTTACATTCCTGCCATCAATGGATGAAGGTGCCAGTTCATCCACATCCTTGTCAACATACGGTATTTTCAACTTTTTAATTTCTATAATTCTAGTAGGTATGTTGTGGGTTTGTTTTAATAAAGTCAAATTTATTATATTTTCTGTTATGGTTTGTTTATTATGTCCTTAGAAATCTTTTCTTGCCCCAGGATGAAAGAATTTTTCTTCTGTGCTTTCTTTTTTTTCACTTTTGATATGTTTTATTATAGCATTCCTAATAAGCTGGGCTGTACATTGGCTGTACATTTCTTCTATGCTTTCTTATAGACATTTTATAGTTTTAGCTGTTTTTAGACCTGTGTTCCATTTTGAGTTAATCTATGTGTGTGTGTGTATTTGTGTGTGTGCACATAAAGAAGAGAGAGACAGAGATAAAGGTTAAGGTTCATTTTCCCCCCATACAGATTCCATGTTCTTCTAGTACCAGTATTGAAAGACTGTCCTTACCCAATTGAATTATCTTGGCACCTTTGTCAAATATCAGGTGATCATAAATATTGAGATCTGCTTCTGTACTCTGTTCTATTCTGTACTCTATTCTGTTGATTCCATTGATTTCTTTGTATATGTCCTTATGCTAATAATACCTCACGGTCTTGACTAATGTTGTATTACAGTAAGTCTTGAAATCCAGCTGGTAAGTCCTCAACTTTGTTCTTTTTTAGAATCTTTTGACTACTCTAAATCCTTTATATTTCCACATAAAGTGTAAAATCAGCTTATTATTTACTACAAAAAAGTGTCTGGTGGGATTTTTATTGGGATTGCATTGAATCTTTAGGTCAACTTAAGAAACAGTTAACATCTTAACAGAATTGTATTCAAATCCATTAACACAGCATAGCATTTTATTTATTTAGGTCTTCTTTAATTTCTTTCATCATTATCTTATAGTTTCCAGCACAAGAATCTTGCTTATTTTTTGCTGACTTTATCCCAGAGAATCCGTGTTTTTTTTTTTTTTAATGTTTATTTAATTTTGAGAGAGAGAGACAGAGACAGAGACAGAGCAGGGGAGTAGTAGAGAGAAAGAGGGAGACCCAGAATCCGAAGCAGGCTCCAGGCTCTGAGCTGTCAGCACAGAGCCCAACGCAGGGCTCGAACTCACAAACTGCGAGATCATGACCCGAGCTGAAGTCAGGCGCTCAACCTACTGAGCCACCCAGGTGCCCCGAGAATCCGTGTTTTTGATGGTATAGTAAATGGTCTTACTTTATTATTTCAATTTCCAAATGTTCATTCTAACATTTCCAAATGTTCATTGCTAACATATAGAAATATAATTGATTTTTAAAATTATGGTAAAATGTACCATCTTAACCATTTTTTAAGTGCACAGTTCTGTGGCATTAAGTACATACACAATATTCTGCATCCCTCTCCACAACTCTTTTTAGCATGCAAAACTGAAACTCTGTATCCACTAAACAATAACTCCTTGATCTCTTCACTGCTTAACCCTTGGCAACCACAATTATGTGTTCTGTTTCTATGGCTTTGACTACTTTAGCTACCTCATATAAGTGGAATCAGACAATATTTGTCCATTTGTAACTGGTTTGTATCACAGAGTATAATGTCCTCAAGGTTCATCTGTGTTATAGAATGTATCAGAATTCCCTAACTTTTTAAGACTCAGTGATATTCCACTGTATGTATATACCACTTTTTGTTTATCCATTCATCTGTTGATGAACCCTTGGGTTGCTTCCTTTTAGTTTTTGTGAATAAAATTGCTATGAGCTAGGTATACAAGTATCTGAGTCCCTGAATTCAGTTCTTTTGTATATATACTTAGGATTATATGGTAATTCTATGTTTAACATTTTGAGGAATAGCCACTGTTTTTTACATGATGGCTATGTCATTTTACATTCCCACCAGAAAGCAGAAGTGTCCCAATTTCTCCACATCCTGATCAATTTCTAGTTTTTTGATAATAGCCATCCTAGTGGGTATGAAGTGGTCTCTTGTATTTTGATTTGCATTTCCCTAAATGAGCACTGATGTTGAGCATCGTTTCATGTACTTATTGGTCATTTGTATATCTTCTTTGGAGAAATTCCAAGTCTTTCTGCCCATTTTTTAATTGGGTTGTTTATTTTTTAGTTGATGAGTTGTAGGAGCTCTTTATGTATTCTGGATATTTTTATTATCAAGATATAATTTGTAAATATTTTCTCCCACTCTATGGATTGTCATTTTCCTTTCTTGAATAATGTCCTTTGAAGCACAAACATTTTGTACTTCTGATGAAGTCTAAGTATCTATTTTTTAGTTTAGTGTCTTATCCAGGAAATCACCACCAAATCCAATGTCATAATTTCCTCTTATGCTTTCTTCTAAGACTTATAATTTTAACTTTTACATGTAGGTCTTTGATCCATTTTAAGTTACTTTTTATATATGGGGTACAATAAAGATCTGACTTCATTCTTTTCCATGTGAATATCCTATTTTCCCAGGATAATTTGTTGAAAAGACTGTCCTTCCATTGAATGGTCTTATCAGTCTAATAAAAAATCATTTGAACATATATGTGAGGGGTTATATCTGGGCTTTCTATTCCGATTCATTGGTCTGTATGTCTGTCCTTATGCAAGTACCACACTGTTTTGATTACTGTAGCTTTGTACTAAGTTTTGAAATTAGGAAGTGTGAGTCATCCAAGTTTGTTCTTTTTTTTCCAAGTTTTTTTGGCTACTCAGAGTCCCTTAAGATTACATATGAATTTTAGGATGGGTTTTTCTATTTCTACACACACACAAAAAAAACAAAACAAATGGCATTGAGATTTTCATAGGGGTTGCATTGAATCTGTAGATCACTTTGGTTGTCTTCTTTTTTTAATGTTTATCTTTTGTTGTGGTAGAATATATATAATCTTCAATTCTAGTTAATTTTAAAAATTTCCTCCTTTAAAATTTTAAAATGTTCCCTGTGTTCTTATGACATTATTGACTGTATTTATTACTCTCATATTTCTTTTTGTCAGCCTTCATTTCTGAAGTAATTTCTTCTAATTTTTTCTGAGATCTAACACTTCATTTCTGATTTTTTCTAATTCTGATTTTATGCCATTCTTTTATATCTTGTATAATTTTCTTAATGTTTTCAACCTCATTTTGAAATGGTTGGTTACAGTTTTGACCTTTTGTAATTGAAGTATAATTAACATACAATGTTATATTAACTTCTGGTGTACAACACATTCAGTCAACAGTTCTATAATTAGTGCTGACCGTGATAAGTGTAGACACCATCTGTCACCATACATTATTACAATATTACTGACCATATTCCCTATGCTGTACTTTTCATCACTATGACTTATTTTATAAATGGAACTTTGTACCTCTTAATCGCATTTATCTATTTTGCACATCCCCCCCCCCCCCACAACTTCCACTTTGGCAGCCACCAGTTACTTCTCAGTATTTGTTGTTTTTGTTTGTTTTGTAGATTTCACATATAAGTGAAATCATGTAGTATTTATCTTTCTCTGATTGACTTACCTCACTTATCATAATACCCTTTAGATCCATCCATGTTGTTGCAAATGGCAAGACCACATTGTTTTTTATGATTGAGTAATATTCCAGTGTGTGTGTGTGTGTGTGTGTGTGTGTGCACGTGCACACACACTGTATACACCACTTTATTCATCTGTCAGTGAGCACTTGGGTTGCTTCTGTATATTAGCTATTGTAAATAATGCTACAGTAAACATAAGAGTGCATATACCTTCTTGAATTAGTCTTTTTATTTAGGTAATACCTGCAGTGGAACGGTTGGATCATATATTAATTTTTACTATAAAAATAGTATTACTGTTTTTTATTTTTTCTGATGAGCCTCTGTACTGTTTTCCACAAGGGCTGTAACAATTAACATTTCAATCAACACTGCAATGAGGATTCCCTTTTCTCCACATTTCTTGCCAAAACTTGTTCATTCTTGTCTTTTTAATACTAGCCATTCTAACAGATGTAAGGTGATATCTCATTGTGGTTTTGATTTTCATTTCCCTGACAATTAGTGATGTTGAGTTATCTTTTCATGTGTCTGTTGGCCATTTGTATGCCTTCTTTGGAGGAATATCTATTCAGGTTTTCTGCCCATTTTTAAAAAATGGGTTGTTTGTTTTTTGGTGTTGAGCTATATAAGCTCTTTATATATTTTGGATACTAACCCTTTATTGGCTATATCATTTGCAAATGTCTTTTCCCATTCCATAGGTTACCTTTTAGTTTTGTTGGTTGTTTCTTTTACTATGCAGAAGCTATTTATTTTGGTATAGTCCAAATAGTTTGTTTGCTTTTATTTCCCTTGCTTGAGAAGACACATCCATAAATAGTTGCTAAGGCTGATGTCCAAGAGATTACTGCCTATGTTTTCTTTTAGGAGTTTTGTGATTTCAGGTCTCACATTTAGGTCTTTAATCCATTTCTATTTTATTTTTTGTATATAGTGTAAGAAGGTGGTCCAGTTTCATTCTTTTGCATGTAGCTGTCTAGTTTTCACAGCATCATTTTTGAAGAGACTGTTTTCCCCATTGTATATTCTTACCTCCTTTGTCAATAGATTAATTGACCATACAGGTGTGGGTCTATTTCTGAGTGTTCTATTCTGTTCTATTGACCTATGTTTCTGTTTATGTGTCAGTACCATACTGTTTTGATTACTATAGCTTTGTGGTATCTTTTGATATCTGAAATTGTGAAACCTCCAGCTTGATCTTTCTTAAGATCGTTTTGGGGGTGCCTGGGTAGCTCAGATGGTTAAGCATCCAACTTCAGCTCAGGTCATGTGGGTTTGAGCCCCACGTCAGGCTCTGTGCTGACAGCTCGGAGTCTAGAGCTGGCTTCAGATTCTGTGTCTCCCTCTCTCTCTGCCCCTGCCTCTCCCCCACTTGTGTTTGCACTCGCTCTCTCTGAAAATAAAATAAACATTAAAAATATTAAAGATAGTTTTGACTACTTGGGATCTTTTCTGGTTCTATACAAAATTTAAGATTATTTGTTCTTGTTCTGTGAAAAATGCTATTGGTATTTTAATGAGGGATGGCATTGAATATATAGATTACTTTGGATAGTATGCACATTTTAATATTCTTTCAATCCATGAATTGGGTATATCTTTCTGTTTGTATTCCTTTTTTTTTAATGTTTATTCATTTTTTTCAATATATGAAATTTATTGTCAAATTGGTTTCCATACAACACCCAGTGCTCATCCCAACAGGTGCCCTCTTCAATACTCATCACCCACCCTCCCCTCCCTCCCACCCCCCATCAACCCTCAGTTTGTTCTCAGTTTTTAACAGTCTCTTATGCTTTGGCTCTCTCCCACTCTAACCTCTTTTTTTTTTCCTTCCCCTCCCCCATGGTCTTCTGTTAAGTTTCTCAGGATCCACATAAAAGTGAAAACATATGGTATCTGTCTTTCTCTGTATATGGCTAGGAATTTACCCAAGGGATACAGGAATACTGATGCATAGGAGCACTTGTACCCCAATGTTTATAGCAGCACTCTCAACAATAGCTAAATTATGGAAAGAGCATAAATGTCCATCAACTGATGAATGGATAAAGAAATTGTGGTTTATATACACAATGGAGTACTACGTGGCAATGTTTATTGATTTTTGAGAGAGAGAGAGAGACAGAGTGCAAGTGGGGGAGAGGCAGAGAGAAGAGGGAGACACAGAATCTGAAGCAGTCTTCAGGCTCTGAGCTGTCAGCACAGAGCCCGACGCGGGGCTTGAACTCATGGACCATGAGATCATGCCCTGAGCTGAAGTCGAATGCTCAACCGACTGAGCCACCCAAGCACCCCTGTATTCCTTTTTTATGTAATAAATAGTTTCTTTTATTTTTCATAAATGAAGGTGATGAGGAAAAGCAGGCTTAGAGGAAGAAGAGGGTGCTTTCAAAGGCTTTGGAGGTTCTTTACCTCGTCTAATGTGACTTCAAAAACTTTAAACTTTAAAAAAAAATTTATATATGATTTATTGTCAAGTTGGCTAAGATACAGTGTATACAATGTGCTCTTAGTTTTGGGGGAAGATTCCTGTGATTCATTGCTTACATACAACACCCAGTGCTCATCCCAACAAGTGCCCTCCTCAATGCCCATCACCCAATTTCCCCTCTCCCCTGCCCCCTCCATCAACCCTCAGTTTGTTGCTTGTATTTAAGAGTGTCTTATGGTTTGCTTTCCTCCCTCTCTGTTTATAACTATTTTTTCCCCTTCCCTTCCCCCATGGTCTTCTGTTAAGTTTCTCAAGATCCACATATGAGTGAAAACATAGGATATCTGTCTTCCTCTGGCTAACTTATTTCACTTAGCATAACACCCTCCAGTTCCATCCACGTTGCTGCAAGTGGTAGGATTTCATTCTTTCTCATTCCCAAGTAGGATTCCATTGTATATATAAACCACATCTTCTTTATCCATTCATCAGTTAATAGACATTTAGGCTCTTTCAATAAATTGGCTATTGTTGAAAGCACTGCTATAACATTGGGGTACATGTGCTCCTATGAATCAGTACTCCTGTATCCTTTAGATAAATTCCTAGTGGTGCTATTGCTGGGTCATAGAGTAATTTTATTTTTAATTTTTTGAGGAACCTCCACACTGTTTTCCAGAGTGGCTGCACCAGTTTGCATTCCACCAACAGTGCAAGAGAGTTCCTGTTTCTCTACATCCTCGCCGTTTGTCTTCTTGGATTGCTTTCATCAGTGTCTTATAGATTTAGAGCATAGGTCTTTCACCTCCTTGGTTAAATTTATCCCTAGTTATTTTATTCTTTTTAGTGCAATTATAAATCAGGTTTTTAAAGATTCTATTTAAATTCGAATTAGTTAACATACAGTGTAATATTAGTTTCAGGTGTATAATATAGTGATTCAACACTTCCATGCTACACCCGGTGCTCATCACAAATACATTCCTTAATCCCCATCACCTATTTGACCCATCTCCCACACACATCCCATCTGGTAACCATCAGTTTGTTCTCCATAGTTAAGAGTCTGTTTTTTGGTTTGACTCCCTCTCTTTTTTCCCCTTTACCTGTTTGTTTTGTTTCTTAAATTTTCCACCTATGAATGAAATCATACAGTATTTGTCTTTCTGTGACTTCCTTCATTTAGCATAATACTCTCTACCTCTATCCACATTGTTGCAAATGAAAGATTTCATTCTTTTTATTTACTGACTTTGAGACAGAGAGAGCTGGGAGAGGGACAGAGAGAGAGGGAGAGGATCCCAAGCAGGCTCCATGCTCAGGAGCCTGATGCAGGGCTCAATCTCATGAACCGTCAGATCATGACCTGAGCCAAAATCAAGAGTCAGACTCTTAACTGACTAAGCCACCCAGGTGCCCCAAGATTTCATTCTTTTTGATGATTGAGTAATATTCCATTATACACACACACACACACACACACACACACACACACACACACACACTACCACATCTTTATCCATTCATCAGTCGATGGACATTTGAATTCTTTCTATAGTTTGGCTATTGTAGATAAGGCTGCTATAAACATTGGGGTGCATGTATCCTTTTGAATCAGTATTTTGTTTCCTTTGTGTAAATACGTAGTAGTCTAATTGCTGGATCGTAGGACAGTTCTATTTTTAATTTCTTGAAGAACCTCCATACCATTTTCCAGAATGTGTGCACCAGCTTGCATTTCCACCAACAGTATAAGAAGGTTTCCCTTTCTCCACATCCTGTCCAGCACCTATTGTTTCTTACATTGTTGATTTTTAGGCATTGTGACAGGTATGAGGTGGTATCTTATTTTAATGTTTTTGTTCTTATCATTGACTAATTTTAATAAACTTAAAAAATTATATTTCCATTCTTTCATTGTTTCAACATTATAATTTCCCTTTTTTGTTTCAAATTTTTAAACTCTAGTTAGTTAACATATAGTGTAATATTGGTTTTAGAAGTAGAATTTAGTTGTCACTTACATATAACACCCAGTGCCCCACAGAACAAGTGCCCTCCTCAATACCCATCACCCATTTAGCTCATCCCCCACCCCTTCCCTCCATTAACCCTCAGTTTGTTCTCTGTAGTTAAGAGTCTCTTGAGGTTTGCTTCCCTCTCTTTTTTTCCCCTTTGTTCATCTGTTTTGTTTCTTAAATTCCACATATGAGTGAAATCATATGGTTTTTGTCTTTCTCTGAGTTATTTCACTTAGCATAATACACTCTAGCTCCATCCACGTTGTTGCAAATGGCAAGATTTCACTCTTCATTCTTCTTTATCTATTCATCAGTCAGTGAACATTTAGGCTCTTCCCATAGTTTGGCTATTGTTGATAAGGCTGCTATAAATATTGGGGTGCATGTGCCCCCACTGAATCCGTATGTTTGTACCATTTGGGCAAATCCCTAGTAGTGTAACTGCTAGATTGTAGGGTAGTTCTATTTTTTTAATGTTTATTTTTGAGAGAGAGTGAGAGAGAGAGCACGCGGGAGGGCCAGAGAGAGAGGGAGACAGAGGATCTGAAGTGGTCTCCACGCTGACAGCAGAAACCCTGATGCAGGGCTTGAATTCACGAACTGTGAGATCATGACCTGAGCCAAAGTCAGATGCTTACCCAACTGAGCTGCCCAGGTGTCCTGGGTAGTTCTATTTTTAACTTTTTGAAGAACCTCCATACTGTTTCCCACAGTGGCTACACCAGTGTGCATTCCCACCAACAGTGTAAGAGGTTTCCCCTTTCCCCGCATCCTTGCTAACATCTATAGTTTCCTGTGTTGATAATTTTAGCCATTCCCACAGGTGTGAGGTGCTATCTCATTTTGGCTTTGATTTGTATTTCCCTGATGATGAGTGATGTTGAGCATCTTTTCATGGAAACATGTCTATTTATGTCTTCTGCCCATTTTTTTAAAACTTGGATTATTTGTTTTGAGGGCGTTAAGTTTTATAAACCATTTATATATTTTAGCTACTAACCCTTTATCAGCTATGTCATTTGCAAATATCTTCTCCCATTCCATAGGTTGCCTTTTAGTTCTGTTGATTGTTTCCTTCACTGTGCAGAAGACTTTTATTTTGATGTAGTCCCAATAGGTTGTTTTTCTTTTTGTTTCCCTTGCACTGGGGACATATCTAGAAAGAAGTTGCTTATGGCCAATATCAAAGAGGTTGCTGCCTGTGTTAAGGTTTCAGGTCTCACATTTAGGTCTTTGATTCATTTTGAATTTATTTTTATGATGTTGTAAGAAGTGATCCAGTTTAATCCTTTTACATGTTGCTGTCCAGTTTTCCCAACACCATTTGTTAAAGAGACTGTCATTTTTCCATTGGATATTCTTTCCTGTTTTGTTAAAGATTAGTTGACCATATAGTTGTGGGTTCATTTCTGGGTTTTCTATTCTGTTCCATTAATCTATGTGTCTATCTTGTGCCAGTACCATACTGTTTTGATCACTACAGCTTTGTAATATAACTTGAAATATGGAATTGTGATAGCTCCAAGCTTTGCTTTTCTTTTTCAAGGTTGCTTTGGCTATTTGGAGTCTTTTGTGATTCCATACAAATTTTAGGATTGTTTGCTCTACTTCTGTGAAAAATACTGGTGGTATTTTGAAACGGATTGCATTAAATATGTAGACTGTTTTGGGTGATATATACATTTTAACAATATTTGTTCTTCCAATCCATGAACATGAGTGTCTTTCCATTTCTTTGTGTCATTACTGATGGAATAATATATTCCATCAGTGTTAGATAGTTTTCAGAGTATAAGTCTTTTACTTTTTTCATTAGGTTTATTCCTAGGTGTCTTATGATTTTTGGTGTAATAGTAAATGGGATCTAGTTTTTGATTTCTCTTTCTGCTTCTTCATTTTTAGTGTGTAGAAATGCAACATATTTCTGTATGTTGATTTTGTATCCGGCAACTTTACTGAAATTGTGTGTCAGTTCTAGCAAATTTTTGGGTAGAGTCTTTTCGTGTTTTCTATATGGTGTATTGTGTTGTCTGAAAATAGTGAAAGTTTGACTTCCTTGCCAATTTTGAGGCTTTTTATTTTCTTTCCTTTTTGAAAAAAATTTTTTATGTCTTTATTTTATTTTGAGAGAGAGACACAGTATGAGTGGGGGAAGAGGTAGAGAGAGGGAGACACCGAATCTGAAGCAGGCTCCAGGCTCTGAACTGTCAGCACAGAGCCTGACGTGGGGCTCCAAGTCACAGACTGTGAGATCATAATCTCAGCTGAAGTCGAACGCTTAACTGACTGAACCACACAGGCGCCCTTGGAGGCTTTTTATTTCTTTTTGTTGTTGGACTGCTGAGGCTAGGACTTCCAGGACTATGTTAAATAACAGTGGTGAGACTTGACATTCCTGTCTTGTTCCTGACCATAGAGGAAAAGCTCTTAGTTTTTCCCCATTGAGGAAGATATTAGCTGTGGTATTTTTTGATATGGTGTTTATTATGTTGAGGTAATTTCTCTCTACTTTGTTGAGGGTTTTTTTTTTAATCAAAAATGGATACTATATTTTGTCAAATGCTTTTTCTGCATTTTTGAAATGATTATATGGTTTTTATCCTTTCTTTTATTAATGTGGTGTATCACATTGGTTGATTTATGAATAATGAACCACTCTTAAAGTTTAGGAATAAATTCTAGTTGAGCATGATGAATGATTCTTTTAATGTGTTTTTGGATTCAATTTGTTAGTATTTTATTGAGAATTTTTACATCCATGTTCATCAGGGATATTGGCCTGTAGTTCTATTTTTCAGTGGAGGTTTTTTTTTTTTCTTTTCCTTGCTTTGGAGTCAGAGTAATGCTGGCTTCATAGAATGAATTTGGAAGTTTTTCTTCCATTTCTGTTTTTTTGGAATGGTTTGAGAAGAAGCCATCTGGCCTTGGACATTTATTTTTTTGGGAGATTTTTGGTTACTGACTCAATTTCTTTGCTGATTATCAGTCTGTTCAAGTTTTCTATTTCTTACTGTTTCTGTTGTGATAGTTTATATAATTCTAGGAATTTATCCATTTATTCTAGTTTGGCCAATTTGTTGTCCTATAATTTTTCATAATATGCTTTTAGAATCCTTTGTATTTCTATGGTGTCAGTTTTTATTTCTCTTCCCTCATTTCTGATTTTATTTCAGTCATCTCTCTTTTTTCCTTGAGAAGTCTGGCTAAAGGTTTATCAATTTTGTTTATGTCTTCAAAGAACCGGCTCTTGGTTTCCTTGATCTTTTCTATTTTTTAAGACTATTTCATTTATTTCTGCTTTAATCTTTATTATTTCCTTCTTTCTACTAGTTTTAAGCTTGTTCTTTTTTTTTATCTTTTAGGTATAAGGTTAGTTTGTTTCAGATTTTTCTTGTTTCTTTACAGAGGCCTGTATCACTATAAGGTTCTTTCCTAGAATTTATTTTGCTGCATTCCAAAGAGTTTGCACCCTTCTGTTTTCTTTATTTGTCTCCATGTATGTTTTGATTTCCTATTTGATTTATTTGTTGACCTATGTGTTTAGTATCATGTCGTTTATCCTCCATGTGTCTTTTTCCTCCAGATTTTATCTTTTTTTTAAAAAAACAATTTTTTAAATATTTATTTATTTTTGCAAGAGAGAGGCAGAGCACCAGAGGGGGGAGGTAGAGAGGGAGACACAGAATCCGAAGCACGCTCCAGGCTCTGAGCTGTAGCACAGAGTCCGATGGCGGGGCTGGAACTCAGGAACCCTGAGATCATGACCTGAGTGGAAGTCAGATGCTTAACCAACTAAGCCACTCCAGATTTTGTCTCTTATTTCAGTTTATTGTTGTCAAAAAAATGCTTGGTATGATTTCAATATTCTTAAATTTATTAAGACTTTTTTTGTGGGCTATCATGTGACATATCCTGGAGAAAGTTTCATATTCACTTGATTTTGAAGATTTTGATTACTTATTAAATCTTACCTGTTATTGGTCTGTTCAGATTTTCTATTTCAACCTGATTCAATCTAGATAGGTTGCATGTTT
This sequence comes from Panthera onca, assembly GCF_046562875.1. Taxonomy (NCBI): domain Eukaryota; kingdom Metazoa; phylum Chordata; class Mammalia; order Carnivora; family Felidae; genus Panthera; species Panthera onca. The sequence continues at coordinate 71,987,282 of NC_138357.1, forward strand.
CAAGTATTTATCCATTTTTTTAGTTTTTTCAATTTGTTGGTATATAATTATTCATAGTAATAATTTATGATCATTTGTATTTCTGTGGTGTCAGTTTTCATGTTCTAAGCCAAACATGATGCATCCCATAAGCTTGGATATGCTGTGTTCCCAGTTTCTTTTGTCTCAAAATACTTTGTGATTTTCCTTTTGATTTCTTCTTTGACCCATTGGTTGTTCGGGAATGTGTTGTTTAATCTCCATGTATTTATTAATTTTTCATTTTTCAGTCATTTATTTCTAGTTTTTTACCATTGCGTTTTGAAAAGACACTTGATAGAATTTCAGTCTTCTTAAATTTGTTAAGGCCTGCTTTCTAGCCCAACTTATGGTCTATCCTAGAGAATGATCCTTGGGTGCTCTTTAGGAGAAGTATATATTCTGATGCTATTGGATAGAATGTTCTGTAAATATTTGTAAGGCCCATTTTGTCTATAGTGTTATTCAAGTCCACTATTTAATTTTCTGCCTGGGTGATCTATGCATTGTTGAAAGTGGGGTGTTGAAGTCCCCTATTGTTTATTATTGCTCTCTATTACTCTCTTCAGTTGGTTAGCATTTGATTGATTAATTGTTAAATTCAAGTATAATTAATATACATTGTTATATTAATTTCGGGAGTACAATCTAATGATTCAACAATTGTATACATGTCTTAATGCTCATCAAGATAAGTGTACTCTTGGGGTGCCTGGGTGGTTCAGTCAGTTAAGCATCTCACTCTTGGTTTCAGCTCAGGTTGTGATCTCATGGTTTGTGAGATTGAGCCCCGTGTCTGCTTGGGATTCTCTCTCTCCATAGCTCTCTGCCCCTACCCCACTCACTCATGCACACATGCTCTTTCTCCCTCTCTCTCAAAATAAATAAACTTAAAAAAAAAAGATAAGTGTACTCTTAATCACCTTTGTCTCACTTATCCCCTACCCACCTTTTCTCTGGCAGCCACCAGTTTGTTGTCTTTATTTAGAGTCTCTTAATGTCTGTCCCCTTTTTCCCCCTTTGTTTTGTTTCTTAAATAACACATGAGTGAAATTATATGGTATTTGTCTTTCTCTGACTGATTTCACTTAACATTATATTCTCTAGACTCTCTAGTTTCATCCATGTTATTGCAAATTGCAAGAGTCCATTAATTTTTATGGCTGAGTAATATTCCACAGTGTATATATACTATGTTTTTTTTTTTAATCCATCAATGAACATTTGGGTTGTTTCCATATTTTGGCTATTTTAAATAATGTTGCAATATACTGTAAATAATGCTGCAATAAGCATAGGGGTGTAATGTTTTCAAATTAGTGTTTTCCCTTTTTTAGGTAAATGCTCAGTAGTAGAATTACTGGATCATATGGTAATTTTAATTTTAAGTTTTTGAGGAAACTCCATAATGATTTCCACAGTGGTGCTACCAATTTTCATTGCAACTAACAGTACATAAGGTTCCTTTTTCTCCATATCTTTGCCAGCACTTGTTATTTCTTGTGTATTTGAATTAACCGTCCTGACAGGTGTGAAGTGGTATCTCACTGTGGTTTTAATTTGCATTTCCATGATGATTAATGATGTTGAATATCTTTTTGGTTAATATAAGTTTTAAATGTTTAGTTGCTCTAGGGGCACCTGGGTGGCTCAGTCAGTTAAGTGTCTGACTTCAGCTCAGGTCATGATCTCATGGTTCGTGGCTTTGAGCCCCACATTGGGCTCTGTGCTGACAGCTCGGAGCCTGGAGCCTGCTTTGGATTCTGTCTCCCTCTCTCTCTCTGCCCCTCCCCACTTGTGCTCTGTCTATTTCTCTCTCTCTCAAAAATAAACGTTAAAAAATTTTAAAAAATATTTCCTTGCTCTAATGTTGAGTGTGTATATATTTACAATTTTTATATCCCCTTGATTAATTGACCCCTTTATCACTATATAGCGGCCTTCTTTGTCTATTGTGAGCAATTTTGACTAAAGTCTATTTTATCTGATATAATCACTGCCACTTTTGCTCTTTTCCTCACCATTTGCATATAATATCATTTTCAGTCCTTTCAGTTTATGTGTTTCCTTAAAGATAAGTTAGTCACTAGTAGGTAGCATACTGTTGGAGTTTTTATAATTATTATTATTATTATTATTGTTATTATTAAAAACCCATTCAGGGGCATCTGGGTGGCTCAGTTGGTTAAGCATCCAACTTCGGCTCAGGTCATGATCACTTCATGGGTTTGAGCCCCGTGTCAGTCTCAATGCTGACAGCTCAGAGCCTGGAGCCTGCTTCAGATTTTGTGTCTCCCTCTCTCTGCCCCTCCCCCGCTCGTGCTCTGTCTCTCTCTCTCTCTCTCTCAAAAATAAATAAACATCCAAAAAAATTATTTTAAAAAAACCCATTCAGCCACTCTGTGTTTTTGATTGGAGAATTTGTTCCATTTATATTTAAAGTAGTATTGATAGGTAAGTACCTACTATTCCCATTTTGTTAATAATTTTCTTAGTTTTTAATTCCTGTATTTCTTTCCTTCTATTGCTGTCTTTTTTTAATGCTTATTTATTTTTATAAATTTTTTAATGCTTATTTATTTTTGAGAGAGAGAGATAGAGAGAGAGACAGACAGAGCATGAGTGGGGCAGGGGCAGAGAGAGAGAGGGAGACACAGAACCTGAAACAGGCTCCAGGCTCCGAGCTGTCAGCACAGAGCCTGACGTGGGGCTCGAACTCACGAACCATGAGATATGACCTGAGTTGAAGTCAGACCCTTAACCAACTGAGCCACCCAGGCTCCCCAATGCTTATTTATTTTTGAGAGAGACAGACCGCAAGCACAGGAGGGGCAGAGAGAGAGGGAGACACAGAATCCCAAGCAGGTGCCAGACTCTAAGCTGTCAGCACAGAGCCCAAAGTGGGGCTCGAACTCATGAACTATGAGATCATGATCTGAGCTGATGTCAGACACTTAACTAACTGAGCCACCCAGATGCCCCTCTCTTGCTGTGTTTTTAAAAATTATTCTTGTAGGGGCGCCTGGGTGGCTCAGTCGGTTAAGCGTCCGACTTCGGCTCAGGTCATGATCTTGCGGTTCGTGAGTTCGGGCCCCGCGTCGAGCTCTGTGCTGACAGCTCAGAGCCTGGATCCTGTTTCAGATTCTGTGTCTCCCTCTCTCTCTCTGACCCTCCCCCATTCATGCTCTGTCTCTCTCTGTCTCAAAAATAAATAAACGTTAAAAAAAATTAAAAAATAAAATAAAATAAAAAATAAAATAAAAATTATTCTTGTAGTAGTATGCTATAATTCCTTTTTGTTTATCTTTTATGTATGTAGTATGAGTTTTTTCTTTGTGGTTATCATGCGGTTTACATAAAACATCTTCTAGATATAACAGTCTATTTTAAGCTGTTAACTACTTATCTTCAAATGCATAGAGAAACTCTACACTTCTGCTTCTGCTCTCCCCACATTTATGCTATTCATGTCACACTTTACATACTTTTATATTGCACACCTGTTAACAAATTTTTATAGCTATAGTTGTTTTTAATATTATTGTTTTTAACTTTTATAGTAGAGATAAAAGTGATTTACACAGTATCATAACAGAATTGGGGTGTTCTGAATTTTATATATTTTTATAACCTATTGAACGATATTTTGGATGCTTCCAAGTTTGCACAATTTGAGTGAAGTTTCTATAACCATTAACATGCAGATTTTTGTGTGGACATTAGCTTTCAGCTCATTTGGGTAAATGCTAAGAAGGACAGTTGCTGAATCATATGTGAGAGTATGTCTAGTTTTATAAGAAACTACCAGACTATCTTCCAAAATGGCTCTACTATATTTTTTCTTACTAGAAATGAATGAGAAGTATAATTTCTCCACATACTCACCAGCATTAGCTTTTGTCAGTGTTTTAGATTTTAGCCATTTTAATAGTTGTACAGTGATATTGTTCTAATTTGCATTTCCTTGGTGAAATATAATGTTGTGCATCTTTTTCTGTGCTTATTTGCCATCTGTATGTATTCATTAGTGTGGTGTCTGTTCAAGTCTTTCTCCCAATTTGTTTGTTTGTTTGTATTTTGGGAGAGCACTCACGTTCCCTCTCCCTCTCTCTCAAAATAAATAAACAAACATAAAAAATAAAAATGCAACATCACAAGCACAATCCATGAAAGAATAAAGTGTGGGTTGGACATCATTAAAATTAGAAACCTCTGATCTGTGAAAGACTGTTAAGAGAATGAAAACATAAGCCATACTGTGAGAGAAAATATTTGCAAAATATGTACCTGATAAAAAATTGGTGTCCAAAATATACAAAGAATTCAACAATAAAGCAACAAACTACTAAATTATAAATTGGGGAAAAGGGGGCATCTGGGTGGCTCAGTTGGTTGAGTGTCTGATATCGGCTCTGGTCAAGATCTCTCAGTTCATGAGTTCAAGCCCCACATTGGGCTCATTGCTGTCAGCCTGTCAACCTGTCAGCACTGAGCCCACTTAGGATCCTCTGTCCCCTCTCTCAGCCGCTCCCCTGCTTGTTCTCTCCCAAAAATAAATAAGTAAATAAATAAATAAACCAACAAATAAATAAATAAATAAATCAGGGAAAAACAAATACCATATGATTTCACTCATATGTGGAATTTAAGAAATAAAACAAATGAGTATATGGGGACAAAAGAGAAAGGCAAACCAATAAACAGACTCTTAACTATAGAGAAGAAACTAATGGTTACCATAGGAGAGGTGAGTGGTGGGTAATGGGTTAAATAGGTGATGGGGATTAGGTAGTGCACTTGTGCTGAATACTGGGTGTTGTATGGAAGTGTTGAATGTTCACACATGAAACTAATATTATACTGTCTGTTAACTAACTGGAATTTAAAGGAAAACTTTAAATAAATAAGTAAAAAATAAAGAGTCATCACCAGATCAAAGATCACTTCAATTTTCTTCTATGTTACTTTCTAAGAGTTCTGTTCATTGGGGTTTTATATTTAGGTTCATGACCCATTTTGACTTAATTTTTGGAAGGTTTATGATCTGTGTTCTGATTCTTTTTTTTTTTTTTTTTAGTTTGCATGTGGATTTCCAGCTGTTCCAACACAATTGGTTGAAAGGACTATCCTCTTTCTTTTTTTTAAATTTCTGGTAACCCCCTCTACCAGTGTGGAAATTACTTAGTGTTTCAGTTCTTTTAATGGTTGTCTTAAGAGTAGAGTCCTTATTTAACTGTCCATGTTTTCAATGTCTGTACTGCACTTTTGCTAATTTACGTTATTTTTCAGTTCATTAATTTTCCCTTCTCATGTTTCTAATCTGCCATTAAGCCTATCCATTATGTTTCCACTTGGGTTATTGTATTTTTCATTTCAAGTAGTTCCTCCTTTTCAAATCATCAAGGTCATATTTTGTGTTTTATGTTTCCTACAAAGTTCTGTGATATACAAGATGTGTAACAACTAATATGGCATGGGCAGTGGTCAGTCAGAATTGATATCAGGTGGAAACAACCACTGTATTGTATCAAAATGTCCTATTGAATATCAAACTATATATATATCAAAAATACATATATATCTTTTATTTCCTTGAACTTTAAAAACAGGTGTTTTATAGACAGTTTTTGATAATTTTGGTGTCTGCATTTTGAGAATCTGTTTCTGCTATTTGTTGTTTCTGCTGAGTCTCACTTATGGTGCCTTGCTTTTTAGTATGCTTGATTTTTTTTATGTTTACTACTCATGATTCTTGAAAAATTATTTTTGGAAACATTTTGAAGCTTAAGATGAAGTTTCCTTCCCCCAGAAAGGATTTACATTTGCTTCTTCAGATGCTTGGGACCAACATCAACCATTCATGAATCAACCATTCATCACTTGAGGTCTTTTGGCTTCCCCTATGATGTAATTTGGTGCTGTAAATGTATGAGAAAGCCTGTGTCACCCCACAGAGATTGGTTCTCCCCACCCCATTCTGCTGTGTTCCTCTCAGAACCAAAGGAACTTTCTTTGCACTCCCCTGGGGATGTGGGTAGGAGTAGTTTACTTGTGGTTTGCCCTTAGCCTAAGAGTGTGATCCCTTGGGTCTTGATGTCTTTTTCCCTGACCTGGTGAGTTTCATTAAATCTAAGCTAACATTTGTTTAGATTTATAAATGCCCCCAGAAAAAAAGTGGCTTTAATTCTCTGCTTGTTTCTCTGGAACCTCACTTTTCCTTAGGTTTTAGTGTCTTGTAAGTTGCTTTGGAATAGAAAAAAATGTTATCTAACATTTTTCATTGTTTTCAGTAGGAGGGTCAGTCTGACGTATTTAATGCACACTATTTACATAAGCAGAACTCACTGTTTCTTTAGTGTTTTAAGAGAACAGTTCTTTAAAAATTTTACTTAGAATCACATCTTTTCATGATGAGTATCCTCAGCCATTGTGATTATGTTAATAATATTAGTAAAATATGGTAAGGTCTTCCTTATTACTTTTATAAAAGAGGTCCAATATTTCTCTTTTTCAGGCTAGAGCATCAGTGAGAGAAGCTGAACGACATGATCCTACAAATATTTTCACTCAGTTTTATATATTCAAGATTGCTGTTTTAGAGCAAAACTCTACCAGAGGTATAAATGTTATTTATGAATTATATTTGACTGTTAATACAAATAATAATAATCCTTTTGTACTTTAAAGGAAAAAAATTGTTTTTAAGACAGCGGAGTTGTATATTCTATATTCTAGCTTTCCTATGTAATTAAAAATTATGTTTACAAAGCTTTGGGATAGGAGGGAGTTTATACTGTAAACCCAATTCAGTTAAGAGTTGTTTTAGACAATCAAAGTCTCCAGCTTACTTTTATTTTAATTTTTTATTAGTGTTTATTTATTTTTAAGAGAGAGAGAGAGAGAGAGAGAGAGAGAGAGACCAGGAGCAGGGAAGGGTCAGAGAGAGAGGGAGACAGAGAATCTGAAGTAGGCTCCAGGTTCTGAGCTGTCAGCACAGAGTCCAATGCGGGGCTTGAACCCATGAACCAGAGCTGAAGTCAGACGCTGAACAGAGCCACCCAGGTGCCCCAAAATAGATTTCCTATTAAACTTTGTCATATTCTATTAAAATAAAATAATTTTACTTCTTAAACATAACACCAGCTCAATCTTTTTACTTTTTCCCCAGTTATCTGTGACCATTTTTTAAAGCCATGTTTATTGATGATATATAGAATAAAATTTACTAGTGTATGATTCTTTGGGGTTTATATTAATAATTCTGTGAATAATTCTATTTGTTTTGACAAGTATATACAGTTAGGTAACCACCATTACAATCATGATACAGAACAATAAAATTACTCAGGCTCCTTTGTTGTCATACCTTCCTGCCACTTTTAGCCCTGGGAACAACTAATATTTTTGCCTTTTCTAGAATGTGATATAAATGGGATCATACAATATGAAGCTTCTTGTGCCTTTTTTTCACTTAGGATAATGCATTTGAAACTCATTCATACTGTTGTGTTTCCGTAGTTCTTTTTTATTGCTGAATAGTAATCTATCGTATGTATGTACCACAGTTTGTTTCTTCATTTCCCATTTGAAGTATGGATGGTTTCCATTTTGGGTGACTGTGAATAAACATGCTATAAACATCTGTTTACAGATTTTGTGTGATGACAGATTTAACTTCTGTAGGGTAAATTTCCAGGAATTGGATTTTTGGGTTGTATGATAAATATGTGTTTAACTTTATTAGAAACTGCCAACCTGTTTTCCTAAGTAGATTTACAATTTTACATTCTAACCAGCTATGTATTAGTGTTCTAGTTGGTCTACATTCTCACCAGCACTTTGAATTGTCCTTTAAAAAAATTTCTACCTATTCTAATAGTTGGGTAGTGATATCTTACTGTGGTTTTAACTAGCATTTTTGTAATGTCTAATATTTGACATCCATATATCTTCTTTGGCAGAGTGTTTTTATAAATCTTTTAACCAGTTTTCTATAGGGAACTTTGTTTTCTTTTTCTTTAATTCATCTCTATATGTTTTATTCATCTTATACCATAGTAGCTCGAACATAGGAAAGAAATATATTTTGGTTACTGAGATATAGGGAACTTTGTTTTCTTATTATTGAGATTTGAAAGTTCTTTATATGTTTTAGATATAAATTATCAGGTGTGTTTTACAAATTTTTATTTTTATTTTCATATCAATGTCTTTCATGAGAAATTTGACAGTCTAATTTATCTTTTTTCTTGTTTTATGGATTGTGCTTTTGGTAATATACCTAGGAAATCTTCATCTAATCTAAGGTCACAAAAATTTTCTCCTATATTTTCTTCTAGAAATTTTATAGGTTTAAGTGTATGGTTAGTTCTATGATCAATTTCATATTAATTTTTGTATTTAATTTAAGGTATGAACCAAAGTTATTTTTTATTTTTTATTTTTTTGCACATGGCTATCTAATCATTCGGCATCATTTTTTCCAGCATTATTTATTTTAAAACTATCTTTTTTCAACTGAATTACCTTTGCACATTTATTAAAAATTCAGTTGTCGGGGTGCCTGGGTGGCTCAGTCGGTTAAGCATCCGACTCTGGATTTTGGCTCAGGTCATGATCTCATAGTTCTTGAGTTTGAGCCCCAGCCCCATGTTGGGCTCTGTGCTGGCAGCATGGAGCCTACTTGGGATTCTCTCTTTCTCACTGTCACTCTGCCCCTCCCCTGCTTTTGCTCTCTCTCTCTCTCTCTCTCTCTCTCTCTCTCAAAATAAATAAATAAAACTTTAAAGAAGAAAAGAAAAGAAAATCAATTGTAATATGTGTGTTTGGGTCTCTTTCTGGTTTCTTAATTCTGTTGCATTGATCTATTCATCTATCTTTACACCACTTTTGCACTGTCTTAATTAGTTTAGCTGTGTAATAAATTTGAAATCATGTAGTCAAAGATCATAACTTTATGTGACTTAATACTTTTAATTATGTTGAGGCTTGTTATATGACCCAGAATATTGTCTTTATTTATAAATGTTCAATGTGCACTTGAGAAAAATGTGTATAAACTATAGATGTTTATAACATTCAGGTCAAGTTGATCAATAGTGTAAAGTGTACTATATCCTTGCTGATTTACTACTTGTTCTATCAATTAAGAGAAGGTACTGAAATCCTTGAATACAATTGTGGATTTGTTCATTTTTCCTTGTAGTTCTATAAGATTTTGTTCTTTGTGTTTTGATATGTTGTTATTTGATGCATAGATATTTAGGATTGAATATCTATCTAAGGAGTTAAATGAATTAACTCCTTATCATCACAGAGTAACTTTCTGTCACTGATAATATTCTTTGCTCTGAAATCCATTTTGTCTGATATTACTATAGCTACTCCAGCTTTCTTTTGATTACCTTTACCATAATATATATTATCCCATGGTTTTTCTTTTAACTAATTTTGTCTTTATGTTTAAAGTATGTTTCTTGTAGGTAGCATATAGTTGAAAGTTGCTTTCTTTAAACATTTTTTTTTAATTTTTTTTTTAACGTTTATTTATTTTTGAGACAGAGAGAGACAGAGCATGAACGGGGGAGGGTCAGAGAGAGAGGGAGACACAGAATCTGAAACAGGCTCCAGGCTCTGAGCAGTCAGCACAGAGCCCGACGCGGGGCTCGAACTCACATACCGCGAGATCGTGACCTGAGCCGAAGTCGGACGCTTAACCGACTGAGCCACCCAGGTGCCCCGAAAGTTGCTTTCTTTAATTCAGCATGACTATCTGCCTTTTACTCAAGTCATGTAGACTATTTTTATTTAACATGATTATTGATATGGTTAGGTTTAAATGTAGCATCTTATTTGTCTTCTGTTCGTCCTGTTCTTTTTTGCCACTTTTCTTTTTTCTACTTTCTTCTGGATTGAGTACCTTTTATGATTGTATTTATTTCATTTTTGGCTTATTAGCTCTCTTTGTTGTGTTATTTTAATTGTTACTTAAGTTCTGTAGTGCATATACTTAACTTACTGTATTCTACCTTTAAGATATATAATTGAATGTAATACCACCATTCGTTTTTCAGTTTTCGTTCTGTTTTATAATCCATTTTATGAGTGTACCAAAATGTATTTAGCCCATCCATCATTGATGGAGTTTAGGTTGCCCCTATATTGCACTCTTAAAAAAATTGCAGGATGAACATATTTTTATGTTTTTGTTCACTTTTGCAAATGTATCCATGGGATAAATTCACAGGGGTGAATTGCTCAATTGGGCATTTTTCTGACATTCAAGTCTTCCTTGACAGTTTAGCAATTTAGATGAATTTATGAAAATTAACTAATATTTTAAAGCTGTTACTGCTCTTAAAATGAGTTCCAAAGTCACTGTGGTATAATTAACCCTAGATTGCTATTATCTTTGATAAGAATATCTCCTTTTCTTTTTTTTTTTTTTAACTCTTTCCTTCTTTTTCAGCTTTGCGGGCAATTAATACATTAGAGAAGTTAATAACAGGTGTAGTACCAAAAGAGAATGCGCTACGTGTGGACAAAGATTCACCTGTCACGCTTCTCAGTTTAATTGCCCAATTTGCTCTAGAGGTAATTCTTATGTATTTATCTATAAGATTTTTTTACCTCTTTTCCTTTTTAAGATATAATTAATGGAAGTCCTTAGAGGAGTTTGCTACAAAGAAAACAAATTGGTCAGTTGGTTGTGAGAAGTAGGATCAAGGGTTTGTTTGTTTGTTTGAGATGAATGAGAATGTTTATATGCTGATGGAAATGATCCAGTAAGAGAACAAAAAGTTGACATTGCAAGAGAGAAAAGGGAGAATTGTTAGAGCAATGTCCTTAAGCAGGGGGGAAGTGATGGACACAAGTGTGTACATTCAGGGATTGGCTTTAGGAAAGAACATGCATAGTTCATCTATGCTAGCAGTTGAGAAGTTGGAGTATGTGGTGTGGTCCCTGGTGTGTGAATAAATGTAGTAGTGGTAATCTGGAAGTTTTTTTCCTGGCTGCTTCAGTTTTTTCAACGAAATAGGAAACAAGATCATCACCTGAGAGTGAGAATGGGAGAGGAGGTGTTGGGGAGTTTGAGAAGTTAGGATAAGGTGTAAACTAATCATTCAGAAAAGCAAGAAAGTGAATGACAAAGGTAGTGTGGGATGCTTGCCCAGTAAGAATTAAGGCCTATTTGATGAATTTTTAAAATAAAACAAATAGTTATACAGGTTTTTATCCAGCCACTTTCAGCTGCATGGATGTAGGCACAAAAGTCAGTGGAAAGTTGAATTTAACCAGGCTTGTCGTTTTGCCAGATGAATACAATGAAGCAAAAGAGGAGTAGGATAATCAAGGAACAAGGTACTGGTTATAATAAATTCCCATGGAATTTCACCTGGCCATGGAGGAGGACATCAAGGGGACGAGAGACAATGAAAAATTAGTAGCATGAATGGATTGGAGGTTTAAGTGCAGTTGAAGGATTGCTAGAGTGAATATAAAGGAGTGAATTAGAAAGGTAGGAGATAGTGGTCAGAAAGTAGAATACAGGAAGCAGAGCAGGGTGCAGGACTAGGGTGAGGAAAGGAGGCACTTAAGGAAGCACTCACTTTGTGAGTCATGCAAGTGCAGAGTTAGTTCTTGCGTGATCCTGAGAGCGAGTGCTTCCTTAAATTTTGCACCTTAGGTGCCCCACTTGCATCAGTCACCTAGCTCACCTTAGTCCCAGCCCTGACTATGAGTGTGGAAGGTTTGCAACCATTAGTATTGACAGGGTCCAACATAGAGATCAATGGAACAGAATAGAAAACCCAGGAATAAACCCACAATTATATGGTCAATTAATCTTCAACAAAGGAGGAAAGAGTATGCAATGGGAAAAAGACAGTCTCATCAACAAACAGTGTTGGGAAAACTGGACAGATACATGCAAAAGAATGAAACTGGATCACTTTTTTACACCATACACAAAAATAAACTCGAAATGAATTAAAGACCTAAATGTGAGATCTGAAACCATAAAAATGCTGGAAGAGACCACAGGCAGTAATTTCTCTGACATCAGCCATAGGAACATTTTTCTAGATATGTCTCCTGAGGCAAGGGAAATAAAAGCAAAAATAAACTATTGGGACGCCATCAAAATAAAAAGCTTCTCCACAGTGAAGGAAGCAATCAACAAACCTACAAGGCCACCTGTGGAATGGAAGAAGATATTTGCAAATGACATATCCGACAAAGGGTTAGTATCCAAAATATATAAAGAACTGATACAACTCAATACCCTAAAAACAAACAATCCATGGTTAGAAGACATGAACAGATATTTCTCCAAAGAAGACATCCAGATGACCAACAGACACATGAAAAGACCCTCAACAATAACGATAGGGTCCCATTGATGACTATGCTAGTGAACAGCTAAGGTAAGTGACAGAGTAGAGTTCAAGGAAATAAGAGACAAGGATATTAGGAGGATCATCTGTCTATATATTGAAAGTGCCAAAAACTAAGACAGGAGAAGTTTTTTGAGAAAATAACTGTGCAATAGATAGGTCATCAAGAAATAAAAAGAAATGGCCTGAGAGCTGATAGATCAGCACAATGAGGAGTGGTGGGTGATATAGTCTGATGACAGGAAATTCAAAGCTGGGGAGTTTAGGGAGGAAGAAGGGAGAATAATTTTAAAACAGCAATGAAGAACAAAAATGACACCTATTACATCTCCAGGTCCATGGATAGAAGGGAGATCTGAGAAAAACCACCACTACTTGAGAGGGCTTTTTGGAAGCAGTATCCTTGGTGGGACCTAGATTTCCATTATAGAAAGAATGTGGAGGGAACTTTAGGGAAGATGTTGCTCCTAGAGAAGATTTTGATGAAAATGAACTGAACTTCAGAGACCGTAGTAGAAAGATTGGGGGAGGTGGGGAGAAATTGGAAAAGAGGAAAAAAGAAAGGATTTATAGAGCTTTATCATGATTGGAGTGCTGGAAATGAGAGTCCGGGGTTCTTTTGGTTACTGCTAATAAACTGGGATAAAGAGCACAATAAGATTAGTCTGAGTGGATTCAAGGCAGTGTTGGCAAGGCAGTGAGTATTTATGGATAAGGAGGAGTGGGTTTCTGGGGCCAACATGACCTGTTCTGTTTTTGTCAATGAGTTATTTCTTCATGCTACCATCTTGCATTAGTTCTTTCGATAATAAAAAATGAACAAATTCAGAATTTTTTCTTGTCATTAATGGACAGGAATATAGATAACATTTTCTAAGTATCACTTTGAGAGATAATTTAACATATTATATTTGTCCTGTTTAGAATGGACAACAAATTGTGGCAGGAAAAGCTTTGGAATATTTAGCTCAATATTCAGAAGACCCACAACAAGTCCTTTCGGCTTTAAAGTAAGTAATTCACATCCTATAGATGTGGAAGGATTTCTTGTAAATCTTATTCTTAATCTATAAGCTTTGTCGAAAAGGTGCTGATATGATCAGGTCTACTATACCAACTGTTGTTTTAAATTTTTTTCCAAGCTTTATTGAGATATAATCAACAAATAATATTGTGTAAGTTTAAGGTGTATAACCTGATACTGCGAAGTGGTTTGCACAACAGAATTAGTTAACATATTCATTACCTCAAGAAATTACAGTTTCTTTGGGTTTGGTGAGAACATTTAAGATTTCGTCTCTTCCCAACTTTCAAATATGTAATAAATACATAATACAGTCTTCTTAATAACCATAGTCACCATGCTCTACATTATAGCCCCAGAACTTGTGCATCGTAGAATTTGAAGTTTGTACCCTTCCTCCACACCCACCTTCTAGCAAACATCATTCTATTCTCCTTCTATGGGTTTGGCTGTTTTTTAAAGATTCAACATGTAAGTGAGATAATACAGTATTTGTCTTTCTTTTCACTTAACACAATGCCCTCAAACTTGATCCACGTTGTCACAAAAGGCAGGATTTCCTTTTTCTATATGGCTGAATAATATTCCTGTGTGTGTGTGTGTTGTATGTCTGTCTGTGTGTGTGTGTGTGTGTGTGTGTGTGTGTGTAAATATCACATTTTCTTTATCCATTCATCTATCAATGGACATAGGTTATTTCCATGTCTTGGCTGTTGTATATAATGCTGCAGTGTACATGAGGGTTCAGGTAGCTCTTCAAGATAGTGATTTTCTTTCCTTCAGATCTATACCCAAAAGTGGGATTGCTGGATCATAGGGTAGTTCTGTTTTTAATTTTTGAGGAACTTCCATGCTATTTTCCAGTGGCTGTACCAAGTTATATTTCCACCAACAGTGTTCATAGTTTCCCTTTTTTCCACATCCTCACCAACACTTACCTCTACATTTTGATACTAACAGGTGTGAGGTGATATCTCAGTGTGGTCTTGATTTGCATTTCCCTGATGATTAGTGATGTTCAGCATCTTTTCATGTATTTGTTGACCATGCATGTCTTCTTTGGAAAAATGTCTATTCTGGCTATTCGGGGTCTTTTGTGGTTCCATACAAATTTTAGGATTGCTTGTTCTAGCTTCGAGAAGAATGCTGGTGCAATTTTGATTGGGATTGCATTGAATGTGTAGATAGCTTTGGGTAGTATTGAAATTTTAACAATATTTATTCTTCCATTCCATGAGCATGGAATGTTTTTCCATTTCTTTATGTCTTCTTCAATTTCCTTCATAAGCTTTCTATAGTTTTCAGTATACAGATCTTTTGCATCTTTGGTTAGGTTTATTCCTAGGTATTTTATGCTTCTTGGTGCAATTGTGACTGGGATCATTTTCTTTAATTGTCTTTCTGTTGCTTCATTATTGGTGTATAAGAATGCAACTGATTTCTGTACATTGGTTTTGTATCCTGCGACTTTGCTGAATTCATGTATCAGTTCTAGCAGACTTTTGGTGGAGTCTATCGGGTTTTCCATGTATAATATGTCATCTGCAAAAAGTGAAAGCTTGACTTCATCTTTGCCAATTTTGATGCCTTTGATTTCCTTTTGTTGTCTGATTGCTCATGCTAGGACTTCCAACACTATGTGAAACAACAGCAGTGAGAGTGGACATCCCTGTCTTGTTCCTGATCTCAGGGGGAAAGCTCTCAGTTTTTCCCCATTGAGGATGATATTAGCTGTGGGCTTTTCATAAATGGATTTTGTGATGTTTAAGTATGTTCCTTCTATCCCGACTTTCTCGAGGGTTTTTATTAAGAAAGGATGCTGAATTTTGTCAAATGCTTGTTCTGCATCGATTGACAGGATCATATGGTTCTTATCTTTTCTTTTATTAATGTGGTGTATCACATTGATTGATTTGTGAATGTTGAACCAGCCCTGCA
Organism: Panthera onca; assembly: GCF_046562875.1. NCBI lineage: Eukaryota > Metazoa > Chordata > Mammalia > Carnivora > Felidae > Panthera > Panthera onca. The sequence continues at coordinate 72,002,657 of NC_138357.1, forward strand.
TCCAGGAATGAATCCCACTTGATCGTGGTGAATAATTCTTTTTATATGCTGTTGAATTCGATTTGCTAGTATCTTATTGAGAATTTTTGCCTCCATATTCATCAGGGATATTGGCCTGTAGTTCTCTTTTTTTACTGGGTCTCTGTCTGGTTTAGGAAGCAAAGTAATGATGCTCAACGTTGCTCCTCACCAGGGAAATACAAATCAAAACCACTCTCAGATACTACCTCACGCCAGTCAGAGTGGCTAAAATGAACAAATCAGGAGACTATAGATGCTGGAGAGGATGTGGAGAAACGGGAATCCTCTTGCACTGTTGGTGGAAATACAAACTGGTGCAGCTGCTCTGGAAAACAGTGTGGAGATTCCTCAAAAAATTAAAAATAGATCTACCCTATGACCCAGCAATAGCACTGCTAGGAATTTACCCAAGGGATACAGGAGTGCTGATGCATAGGGGCACTTGTATCCCAATGTTTATAGCAGCACTCTCAACAATAGCCAAATTATGGAGAGAGCCTAAATGTCCATCAACTGATAAATGGATAAAGAAGTTGTGGTTTATATATACAATGGAATACTACTTGGCAAGGAGAAAGAATGAAATATGGCCTTTTGTAACAACGTGGATGGAACTGGAGAGTGTTATGCTAAGTGAAATAAGTCATACAGAGAAAGACAGATACCATATGTTTTCACTCTTATGTGGATCCTGAGAAACTTAACAGAAGACCATGGAGGAGGGGAAGGAAACAAAAAGGTTAGAGAGGGAGGGAGCCAAAACATAAGAGACTCTTAAAAACTGAGAACAAACTGAGGGTTGATGGGGAGTGGGAAGGAGGGGAGAGGGTGGGTGATGGGTATTGAGGAGGGCACCTGTTGGGATGAGCACTGGGTGTTGTATGGAAACCAATTTGACAATAAACTTCATATTTAAAAAAAAAGAAAGGAAAAATGTCTATTCAACTCCTTTGTCCATTTTTTAATCACATTTTTTGCTTTTTTTTTCCTATTGAGTTGTATATGTTCCTTATTTGTTTTGTATATGAACCCCTTATCAGATACATGGTTTGTAAATATTTTCTCCTATTCCATAGATTGCCTTTTCATTTTGTTTCCTTTGCTGTGCAGAAGCTTTGTAGTTTGATGTAGCCTCAATTGTTTATTTTTGCTTTTGTTGCTTGTGCTTTGGGTGTCATATCCAAAAAATCATTGTCAGGGAGCTTTTCCCCTATGTTTTCTTTTAGGAGTTTTACTGTTTTCAGGTCTTCTGTGTTTAATCCATTTCAAGTTAATTTTTGTGAGTAGTGAAAGATAGTGGTCCAATTTCATTTTTTTGCATGTGAATATCCAGTTTTACCAGCAACATTTATTGAAAAACTCTCTTTCCCCCACTGAATATTTTTGGCTCTCTTATTATTTCTGGGCTGTCTATCTTTTGGTCTGTGTTACTATTTTTTGTGCTGTTACCATGCTGTTTTGATTACTAATGTACTGTTGCTTTGTAGTATAGTTTGAAATCAGGGAGCATGATGTCTTTAGCTTTATTCTTCTTTCTCAAGGTTGCTTTGGCTATTCAGGGTATTTTGTGTTTCCATATGAATTTTAAGATTGTTTTTCTATTTCTGTGGGAAATGTCCTTGGAAATTTGATAGGGATGCTTGAAGTTAAAAAATGATACCAGTTGAATTTGATTTCTCCCCTCTCTCTTTCTGTGAAGAAAAATGGTTTACCAAAAGGTTTATCAAAAGATAGATGTACACCTCAGATAAATATATAAAATCATTCAGGATTAGATGGTATTTTTAAAAAGATTTTTAGGGTTTGAAACTTTATAAACTACCTTATTTTGTCAGTTCATCATGATGCTGTTATATTCCCTTGAAAGAACAGTCATCCTAGTTTACGTGGAACCCAAAGGCCAGTTCCAGTTTCCTTAAAAAAATAGTAAGATTTCTACATTGTACCTGATGTTCTAGCAGGTGATTTGGATATAAACTGGGGAACTATTTAAGAATTCGTCATAAGCATCACTTCTGTTTTAAATTATTTTCTTAAATTACTCTTCCAAAATTATAAAATTTATGTTTTCATTACAATCATTAAAACAATACAAAGATCTATAAGTAAAATAAACTTAGTCTCCTCCTTACCCTCTCTTTTCTCACTTCTGCCTCCTAGGATAATCAAGATTAATAACTTGGTAAATATTCTTTCACATGTTTTTCCTAAGCATCATTTTTTTGTATTACTTTATCATACAGGTGTTTGTTTCGTCTGGCTCTTCCAAAAGTTTCTCAGATGTCAGAATCTGAAAGCAGGTACATTATTTCAGTAGAAGTGGTGTATTTGCCATTAGAAAAGTTGTAGTAACTTTCAGTATAAACCTTATGTTGAGAGATGTATAGTCTTGTGGGTAAGATTAATATAGGCTCTGGGGCAGTCTTCCTGGGTTCATAGCCCATCTCTAATATCTCTAATATTAACTATGATTTTACTATGACATTGCATCTGTTTTCCCCCTCTTTTTTAAAAATTCACCCATTTAATTTTTTTAATGTTTATTTTTGAGAGAGAGAGAAAGAGAATGCGAGCAGGGGAGGGGTAGAGAGAGAGGGAGACACAGAATCTTAAGCAGGCGCCAGGCTCTGAGCTGTCAGCACAGAGCCTGATGCAGGGCTCGAACTCATGGACTGTGAGATCATGACTGGAGCCGAAGTCAGACGCTTAAGTAACTGAGCCACCCTGACACCCCAGTTTCCCCCTTTCTTAACATGACGCATATATAGTCATATCTCTTACTTTCCCACAGAAATGTATAACCTGGTTGGCTTGTTGATTGTGAATCTGTATTAGCTCAGCTAGGAGTATTCAAATACATTTCTGCTCACAGCTTCTGTGGCATAAGACATCAGGAACTTAACAATTGGTGGAAGAATTGGGTCACCAATTTTTCATTCACAAAATCCACTACCTCCTAATGATTTGAAAGAAAACTCCATCAAGGTCTTGCTTAGGGATAACTTTTAGAGAAGTAACTATTCATCTCTATATTCTCTGCTTAGATAAAAACTCTGTAACAATGTATCTATACTTTGCTTTTCCTATATATATAATTTGTACTTGGGATCAATACATTTTTTCAGCTGAATTCTTTAGGAAATGTCTGACTGATATGACTGATGACATTATTTTTTATAATATAAATTTGGCCTCTTCTTTATAGGTTGTATGAGTACATTAAGAGGGAACCCAATCGAACTAAAAATACAAAAAGATAGAGACAATTGGAAATTTTAATAATGACCACATATTTGATGATATTAAGAAATTAATCATTAGACATAAGATGAAGTGTGGTTATGTCTTTTAAAGGAATTTCTATCTCTTAGAGATACATCCTAAAATATTTATTAATGAAATGATGTGATGTCTGGAATTGGCTTAAAAATAGTAGGGGAGGGAAAGGAGTGGGTGGAGGTATCATTGAAATAAGATTGATGATGAGTTTACTAATTATTGAAACTGAGTAATGGGTACATGGTGATTCATTTATCTGTTAACATAGAAACATCTTGGGAATTTTCCACAGTAGAAAATTTAAAAACAAAATGGTACGATGATAGCATTGTATGGTGACTAATGGCAGCTACACTTGTAGTGAGCAATGCATGATGTATAAACTTGTCCAGTTACTGTGTTGTACACCTGAAAATAGAGTAACATTATGTGTCAATTATACTTCAATTTAAAAAAAACTTTACAAAATCATCTTAAAATTTTTTTTAAATAAAAGAGGAAACTCAGAGACTAAACATAGCTAATAGATTATAACAGCTATTTGAGGGCTAGGACTATTTGTATTTATCTTTGTATCTCTGAAACCTAGGACAGTATGTGACACATAATAGTCCCTCAGTTTATTGAAATGGCTGAATATCAGTTCTTCACAAGAAGATCTTTAGCACTGGTCTTACAAAGCACTTCATATTCCATGTAATTGTATCATATAGTCAAACCCCATTCATTAAAGACAATTTGGAAATGGGGAAAGGAAAGGAATCCTGTTTAAATTCATAATAACTTAAATTACAGAATTGTTTAAATATATACCTATATTGTTTTCAAGTAAATACAGTAATAAAGAACATCTGCTAGCAGTGTTTTCAGATAGCAGTCAGGACCTTATTTAACAAATAGATTAATTTGTTGGTTGTTTTTTTTTTTAAGCCCGATTCAATGGAAGAGTCAAAGAATTGAGTTCCAGTTTTAGCTATTTCACTAACTCTGGTTCACATTAGACAACAACAATTTATTTAACTTCTCTAAGCTTTATTTTCTTCATCTGTTAAATAAAAAAAGCCAGGGGCACCTGGGTGACTCAGTTGGTTAAGCGTCAGACTTCAGCTCAGATCATGATCTCACGGTTCTTGAATTTGAGCTCCGCATTCGGCTCTATGCTGACAGCTCAAAGCCTGGAGCTTGCTTCAGATTCTGTGTCTCCCTCTGTCTGCAACCCCCACCCCCACCCTCTGCTCACACTCTGTCTCTGTCTCTCTCTCTCAAAAAATAAATAAACATTAAAATTTTTTTGAATGAATGAATAAATAAATAAAGCTAGACTGGGTAATTTCTAAAGTTCCTTTTTCTTCTAAAAATTCCATGGTTTTCATTTAGCAGAATCTACCTAAGTAGTATAACAATTCACATGTTAAAAATTTTCTACACAACTTGTCTCTTAAATAGACTATATACATCCCTTTCCAGGTCCTCATTCTTATTTATACTATTTATTTGCATTAATGAACCCTAACTAGATTATTTTATATAGTGACTGAATTAAATAAGTGAAGAAGTCAACTTTAGAGCAGCTGAAATTCAAATTAATAAAATTTACTTTAAGAAGTTACTTTATAAAAACCAGACTTCTAATATTTATCCCTGAGAAAGCTGCTACTTTTATTATAATACTAGAGCTCTTCATGATGAGGCTAGTCTTATAGTATGCTCTACCCTATCTCCTGTTAACTTCCTTAGTTGAGTTGGCCAGTACTTCCATATTCATTCCTTTGTTTAATAAAATGGCATGTTTTCCTCTGTTAAAATGTATATACCCCTTAAAGAAGTTTGACAAAGGGTCAAGAACCTGTGTAGTAGTCTTGAAATTGTCATTAATTGCATGACTTTGGACAAATAATCCCCCATTTCCAGATCTATTTCCTCATCTGTGAAATAAAGGATCTGGACTGGATAAGTGGTTTTTAAAATCTATTCCTCAGAACTCTGGAAATTCTGTGGCACTGCCTCATGGACTTCCAGGAAGATGAGGCTCTAGGCCTCTACCCACCACTGGTTCAACCAGAGCAACTAAACTTGTATCTTTTCTCATATAGTAGATTTTCATAAAACTTTATTTGAAATAAGGGTTCCACCTCTTGCACTGTTGGTGGGAATGCAATGGTGCAGCCACTCTGGAAAGCAGTGTGGAGGTTCTTCAAAAAATTAAAAATAGACCTACCCTATGACCCAGCAATAGCACTGCTAGGAATTTACCCAAGGGATACAGGAGTACTGATGCATAGGGGCACTTGTACCCCAATGTTTATAGCAGCACTCTCAACAATAGCCAAATTATGGAAAGAGCCTAAATGTCCATCAACTGACGAATGGATAAAGAAATTGTGGTTTATATACACAATGGAGTACTATGTGGCAATGAGAAAGAATGAAATATGGCCCTTTGTAGCAACGTGGATGGAACTGGAGAGTGTGATGCTCAGTGAAATAAGCCATACAGGGAAAGACAGATACCATATGTTTTCACTCTTATGTGGATCCTGAGAAACTTAACAGGAACCCATGGGGAGGGGAAGGAAAAAAAAAAGAGAGAGAGGTTAGAGTGGGAGAGAGCCAAAGCATAAGAGACTGTTAAAAACTGAGAACAAACTGAGGGTTGATGGGGGGTGGGAGGGAGGGGAGGGTGGGTGATGGGTTTTAAAGAGGGCATCTTTTGGGATGAGCACTGGGTGTTGTATGGAAACCAATTTGACAATAAATTTCATATATTTAAAAAAAATGAAATAAGGGTTCCAATTCCCCCTCTTCAAAAAAAAAAAACAAAAACTTTAACATCACAAAGATCACTATCTGCTCCAAAATTCTGTGACTCTGTCATAAAACCTTACCAGCCATTGAAATGCTTTGCTGAGAGTGGGGGTAGAGGGGAAGAGAGAAAAAAACTGTGAGGGCACTGGGGAATGAGAAACAGTATCATATAGTGAGGAAAAATGGTGTTGAAATGATAGGTTGGAGCCTTGAACAATAAACTTCACAATTTTATGTTGTCTTTGTGCAGCTCTCTTGGGGTCTCTTTTTGGTACTTTTTTTTTTATAAGTAAAGCCTTGGAACAGTCAGAAAACACTCTTTATTTTTTAGGAAGAAAGAAATGGATCGACTTTTGGCTTGCTTGAATAAAGGTAAATATCTTGTTTATTTTCAGTTCTTCATCTTGCCTCTGTCTTCTATTAAATTCTCCAAGTACATGGAGCACACGGACTCAGACTTCATGTTTGAGTTAAACTTCATGCTTTTATTAATGTTTGCCATAGCAGTCTACTTTGGTTTCTTTATTCACAAGCAGAGAAGAGTTTGTCATCACTAACATTCATCTCCAAATGTGATTTCAGCTCTCTTTTTATTCCAACTCGTTTTAAAGACCTTTATGTCCTTCCTTCCTCCCTCCGTCCCTTCCTTGCTTCCTTCTTTCCATCCTTCCTTCCGCTTAATTTTCACGCCCTCTGAATCAAAACTTGATTATTTACTCTGTTATTTTGAAACTTGTTTAACTACCCGAGTCCATGTCATCTCCCTTATCTATTAATAATTCTTCCCTCTGCACTTCAAGCTAACGTCCTAGCCACCACAGCAAATTCTTTTTTCCAACTCTATGCTTTCTTACCCGCTGTCTCTTTTGTCTAACCGGTCTTCCTATTTCCGCTACTCATGTACCGATTTCCTTTTGTCCAAACACATTCCCAAGTCCCTATCTTAGAAACTCTATTCCATTTATTGCAGCTGTTCAATTTTATAACTCAAATATCTGTCAACAAGGTGTCAAATGTAGCAAAGTGGTTTAAAAGCTTTTAAACTTTGCTTGTTGGTATTCTTTTCTATCAGAAGGGGGTGTGGGTATGTAATGAATGCCTTCTGATGATGACAGCATGTTTTGGTTCTTTACCATGCTTGCTCTGGGAGCTCAGTAAGTATTAATGCCAACCTATTGATACTCTTCCAGTTCTCTATCTCCATTTCAGTCTTTTTAATGATTGTTCCTACTCTTGGTTTCTTTACATGTAAATACTATCTTTCTGCCTCAGGTGTTGAGTGATTACTCTAATTAAAATTTTAAACCTCTCCAAAGATGTGTTTGTTCCCGAAAATTTGAGTTAACGGCTTCTCAGAGCTTTGGTAATGCTGTCATTTTAATTACTTTTGGTATGGGCTTGTACACACACAGACCAAAAGAACGTTCTACTTTCAAATTCATGTTTGAATTTTTAAGGCAGTATTAACAATTTTGCTAAAGATTAAAGTAAAAGACTTCAAATATAAAATCTTTCTGTTCATTGCAGCAGTCCTGAAAATTGCTCATTCTTTTCATGACGAGAACTCGACTGAAGACTCAACGGTTAATGAAGCTCAGTGGTTTCGAAAAATAGGTAAAAGGAAATTCCGTGGCTATGTATAGAATCAGAAATATATGGATTCAAATTCTGGCTCTTTTATTTGTAGCTATGGGTACAAGGATAAATTAATCTCAATTTCATTATTTATAAAAGGGGAACAATTAAACATACTTTATAAGGCTACTAAGGATTTTAAGTAAAACTGTGTATGTACCTGGGACATAGTAGGTACTTAATAAATGTTAGTTTTCTTTTTCTCTAGAAATGGGTCTAAGAATAAAATGATGAATTATAACTGCAAATTCCCAAGGGTGTGCTCCTAAATTTGGTCTAGAATGCCTAACTTATCTCTAAGTTTGATTTATCAGAATAAACTACATTCAGAGCGCCTGGCTGGCTCAGTCAGTACACCATACGACTCTTGATCTCAAGCTCATGAATTCTATGTTGGGCATAGAGATTACTTAAAATAAATAAACAAGTAATAAACTACATGCAACAAAATGGATGAATCTCACAAACTAATATTGAACAGAAGTCAGACATGGATTCTATTTATATGTAGCAAAAAAAGCAGGCAAAACTAATTGATGATATTAGAGCTCAAGATGGTGGTTACCCTTAAAAAGGGTTGGACTTGAAAAGGGGTAATTGGGTTGCTTCTGAGTTTTTGCTAATAATCAAGATCTGTCTTGATCTGGATTGGTTACATGGATATATTCACTTTGAAAATTAATCAAGATGTCCAATTATATGTTGTGTAATTTACTTTTTGTAGGTTTAATTTCAGTAAAACCATTTTAAAAATTGTGGAGGCAATTCCTTCTCAGCCTTTTGGCTAAAATCAAGTACAGAAATTGTGGAGGCGGTAACTACAGTGATAAGTAATCAAGAGCAATTAACCAGCAATGTCACAAAGTAGACTCATTCTACATGAATCTTTTTCTACTTTACAGGATTTACTGGGGCTCTAATCTAGGAGAAAATGGAATAAACACATTGGTCTGGCTTCTAAAAAACCTATGGAAATAATGGAAAATAACAGATATTTAAACTACATAAAGGATCAATGACTTTGATCTTTTGGACGTTTGAAAAGTTATTTTCCAATACTTCTTTTACTGACTTCTCATTTTCATTTTCATTTTCCAATGTGAAGATTATACTAAATGTTGCCTAATGGGGTCTTCCAGTGCTCTATGAAAGATATGAATCTTTCCAGCAATTTTCTTCATCCTTTGATTCTAGTGTATTGTGTTCTTTGCTGATTTTTTTTTCTTTTCAAGTTTTTAAATTCCAGTAGTTAATATATAGTGTAATATTAGTTTCAGTTGTAGAATTTAGTGATTCATTACGTACATACAACACCCAGTGCTCATCACAAGTGCCCTCCATAATACCCATCACCTATTTAACTCATCCCCCACCCACCTCCCTCCGATAACCCTGAGTTTGTTCTCTATAGTCAAGAATCTGTTTCATGGTTTGCCTCTCTTTTTTATTTCCCTCTGTTCAGTATTTTGTATCCTTTGGGTAAATACCTGCTAGTGCAATTGCTGGATTGTAGTGTAGCTCTATTTTTAACTTTTTGAGGAACCTCCATACTTTTTTCCAGAGTGGCTGCACCAGTTTGCATTCTGACCAGCAGTGTAAGAAAGTTCCCCCTTCTCCACATCCTTGCCAATATCTGTTGTTTTCCTGTGTTGTTAATTTTAGGCAATCTGACTGGTGTGAGGTGGTATCTCACTGTACTTTTGATTTGTATTTCCCTGATGATGAGTGATATTGAGCATCTTTTCATTTGTCTGTTGGCCATCTGGATGTCTTCTTTGGAAAAATGTCTATTCATGTCTTCTGCCCATTTTTTAATTGGGTTATTTGTTTTTGGTGTGTTAAGTTGTATAAGTTGTTTATATATTTTGGATACTAACCTTTTATCAGATGTGTCATTTGCAAATACCTTCTCTCATTTCATAGGTTGCCTTTTAGTTTTGTTGATTGTTTTCTTTGCTGTGCAGAAGCTTTTTATTTTGATGTACTCCTCATAGTTTCTTTTGCTTTTTGTTTCCCTGGCATCCAGAGAGATATCTAGAAAGAAGTTGCTTATGGCCATTGTCAAAGTGGTTACTGCCTGTGTTCTCTAGGATTTTGATGGTTTCCTGTCTCACAATTAGGTCTTGCATCCACTTTTTATTTACATGGTGGCGAATTTATTTTCATGATGGTGTAAGAAAGTGGTCCAGTTCCATACTTTGGCATGTTGCTGTCCAGTTGTGTCAACACCATTTGTTGAAGAGACTCTTTTTCCATTGGGTATTCTTTCCTGATTTGTCGAAGATTAGTTGACCATATAGTTGTGGGTTCATTTTTGGGTTTTCTCTTCTGTTCCATTGATCTATATGTGTCTGTTTTTGTGCCAGTAACATACTGAACTGATCACTACAACTTTGTAATATAACCAGAATTCTGGAATTGTGATGCCTCTGGCTTTGCTTTTCTTTTTCAAAATATTGAAAATATTTGGCTATTTAGGGTCTTTTGCAGTTACATTCAAATTTTAGGTATGTTTGTTTTGGCTCTGTGAAAAATACTGGTGGTATTTTGAATAGGGATTGCATTAAATGTGTAGATTGTTTTAGGTAGTATAGATATTGTAACAATATTTGTTCTTCCAATCTATGAGCGTGGAATGTCTTTCCATTTCTTTGTGTCATCCTCAGTTTCTTTCATCAGTATTTTATAGTTTTCAGAGTACAAGCCTTTTATCTCTTTGGTTATGTTCATCCCTCGGTGTCTTATGGTTTTGGATGCAATTATGAATGGGATTAATACCTTGATTTCTCTTTCAGCTGCTTCATTATTGGTGTATGGAAATGCAATAGATTTCTGTACATTGATTTTGTATCCTGTGACTTTAAGGAAATTGTGTATCAGTTCTAGCAATTTTTTGGTAGACTCCAAAAAAATGTGGCTAGGACTTCCAGAACTATGTTAAATAACAGTGGTGAGAGTGGACATCCCTGTCTTGTTCCTGAGCATAGATGAATAGCTCTCAGTTTTTCCCCATCAAGGATGATATTAGTTGTGGGTGTTTCATATATGGCCTTTATAAGTTTGAAATATGTTCTCTCTATCCCTACTTTATTGAGGGTGTTTATCATGAATAGTTGTTGTACCTTGTTAAATGCTTTTTCTGCATCTATTGAAAGGATCATGTTTCTTATCCTTTCTTTTATTAATGTGGTATATCACATTGATTGCTTAATGAATTTTTTTTAATGTGGTGTATCATATTGATTGATTTACAAATATTGATCTACTCTTGCAGACCAGGAATAAATCCCATGTGATCATAGTAAATGATTCTTTTAATGTGGTGTTGGATTCAATTTGCTAGGATTTTGTTGAGAATTGTTCACATCCATGTGCATCAGAGATATTGACCTATCATTCTCTTTTTTGGTGGATTCTTTGTCTGGTTTTGGGTAATGCTGGCCTCATAGAATGAATTTGGAAGTTTTCTTTACATTTCTAGTTTTTTAGAATAGTTTGAGAAGAATAGATGTTAGCTCTTCTTTATTTGTTTTCTTAAAATTTTCTTTTAATGTTTATTTTTGAGAGAGAGAGACAGCGCAAGCAGGGGAAGGGCAGAGAGAGAAAGAGGGAAATACAGAATCTGAAGCCAGCTCCAGGCTCTGAGTGGTCAGCACAGAGCCCAACATGGGGCCCAAACTCACGAACTGTGAGATCATGACCTGAGCTGAAGTCTGACACTTAACTGACTGAGCCACCCAGGCACCCCATTAGCTCTTCTTTAAATGTTATGTAGAATTCCCCTGTGAAGCTGTCTGGCCTTGGACTTTTGTTTGCTGGGAGTTTTCTGATTGCTGATTCAATTTCTTTGCTGGTTATGTGTCTGTTCAAGTTTTCTATTTCTTCCTGTTTCAGTTTTGGTAGTTTATATGTTTTTAGGAATTTATCCATTTATTCTAGGTTGTCCAATTTGTTGTCATATAATTTTTCATAATATTCTTTTATAATTGTTTGTATTTCTGTGGTGTTGGTTGTTATTTCTCCTCTCTCATTTGTGATTTTATTTATTTGCGTCCTTTCTCTTTTCTTTTTGATAAGTATGGCTAGCGGTTTATCAACTTTATTAATTTTTTCAAAGAACCGGCTCCTAGCTTCATTGGTTTGTTATACTGTTTTTGTAGTTTCTATATAATTTCTTTCTGTTCTAATCTTTATTATTTCCTTCTTTGGCTTTAGGCTTCATTTGTTGTTGTTTTTCTAGCTACTTTAAGTGTAAGGTTAGGTTGTTTATTTGAGATTTTTCTTGCTTCTTCAGGTAGGCCTGTATTGTTATACTTCCCTTTTAAGACCACTTTTGCTGCATCCCAAAGGTTTTGGACCATTATGTTTTCATTTTCATTTGTTTTCATGTATTTTTTAATTTCTTCCCTGATTTCCTGGTTGACCCATTCGTTCTTTAGTAGCATGTTGTTTAATCTCCATGTGTTTGTGGTTGTTCCAATTTGTATCTTGTGGTTGACTTCAAATTTCATAGTGTTGTGGTCAGAAAATATGCCTGGTATGATCTTAGTCTTTTTGTACTTGCTGAGGCCTGATTTGTGACCTAGTATGTGATATGTTCTGGAGAATGTCTTATGTACACTTGAAAAAAATGTGTATTCTGTTGCTTTAGGATGAAATGTTCGGAATATATCTGTTAAGTCCATCTAAACTAGTGTGTTATTCAAAGCCATTGTTTCCTTGTTGATTTTCTGCTTAGATGATATGTCCATTGCCCTAAGTGGAGTGTTAAAGTCCCCTACTATTGTGTTATTTATCAATAAGTTCCTTTATGTTTCCTAGTAATTGTTATATATATTTGGGTGTTCCGAGTTGGGGGCATAAATATTTAGGACTGTCAGATATTCTTGATGGATAGTCCCCTTTCTTATAATATAGTATCTTTGTTCATCTTTTGTTAGAGTCTTTGGTTTAAAATTTAGTTTGTCTACAGAGAGGGAGGGAGGCAAACCACAGGAGATTCTTAAATACAGAGAACAAACTGAGGGTGGATGGGAAGGGGTGAGGGAGAGGAGAAAATGGGTGCTGGGCATGGAGGAAGGCACCTGTTGGGATGAGCACTGGATGTTGTATGTAATCCAATCTGACAACGAATTATATTAAAAAAAACATTTAGTTTGTCTAATATAAGTATTGCTACTCTGGCTTGCTTTTGACTTCCATTTGCATGATAAATATTTCTCCATCACCTCATTTCAATCTGTAGGTGTCTTTAGGTCTAAAATGAGTCTCTTGTAGGCGCATAAAAACAAAACTGGGTCTTGTTTTTTTTTTCATTCTGACACCCTGTGCGTTGATTGGAGCATTTAGTCCATTTACATTCACAGTAATAATTATTGATAGATATGTAGTGCCACTTTATTACTTGTTTTGTCATTGTTTCTGGAGATTTTCCCTAATATTTCTAGTCTTTGTTGCTTTTGGTCTTTCTTTCCCACTTAGAGTCCCCTTTAATATTTCTTTCAGGGTTGGTTTAGTGGTCACAAACTGCTTTAGTTTTTGTTTGAGGAAACTCTTTATCTCTCCTTCTATTTTGAATGATAGCCTTGCTGGATACAGTATTCTTGGCTACAGATTTTTCTCATTCAGCATGTTGAATATATCATACCCCACTCCCTTCTGACTTGCTAATTTAATTACAAATTTAATTACAGTATGTCTTGATGTTATCCTGCTTTGTTGATTTACGTGGGAGTTCTCTGTGCCTCCTGGATTTGTATTTTTCTTTCTCCAGATTAAGGAAGTTCTCAGCTATTATTTCCTCAAAAAACTTCTGTCCCCTTTGCTGAACTTTATTTATTTTTATTTTTATTTTTTTTCAATATATTAAATTTATTGTCAAATTGGTTTCCATACAACACCCAGTGCTCATCCCAAAAGGTGCCCTCCTCAATACCCATCACCCACCCTCCCCTCTCTTCCACCCCCCATCAACCCTCAGTTTGTTCTCAGTTTTTAACAGTCTCTTATGCTTTGACTCTCTCCCACTCTAACCTCTTTTTTTTTTTTTCCTTCCCCTCCTCCATGGGTTTCTGTTGAGTTTCTCAGGATCCACATAAGAGTGAAAACATATGGTATCTGTCTTTCTCTGTATGGCTTATTTCACTTAGCATCACACTCTCCAGTTGCATCCACGTTGCTACAAAGGGCCATATTTCGTTCTTTCTCATTGCCATGTAGTACTCCATTGTGTATATAAACCACAATTTCTTTATCCATTCGTCAGTTGATGGACATTTAGGCTCTTTCCATAATTTGGCTATTGTTGAGAGTGCTGCTATAAACATTGGGGTACAAGTGCCCCTATGCATCAGTACTCCTGTATCCCTTGGGTAAATTCCTAGCAGTGCTATTGCTGGGTCATAGGGTAGGTCTATTTTTAATTTTCTGAGGAACCTCCACACTGCTTTCCAGAGTGGCTGCACCAATTTGCATTCCCACCAACAGTGCAAGAGGGTTCCCGTTTCTCCACATCCTCGCCAGCATCTATAGTCTCCTGATTTGTTCATTTTGGCCACTCTGACTGGTGTGAGGTGATATCTGAGTGTGGTTTTGATTTGTATTTCCCTGATAAGGAGCGACGTTGAGCATCTTTTCATGTGCCTGTTGGCCATCCAGATGTCTTCTTTAGAGAAGTGTCTATTCATGTTTTCTGCCCATTTCTTCACTGGGTTATTTGTTTTCCGGGTGTGGAGTTTGGTGAGCTCTTTATAGATTTTGGATACTAGCCCTTTGTCTGATATGTTATTTGCAAATATCTTTTCCCATTCCGTTGGTTGCCTTTTAGTTTTGTTGGTTGTTTCCTTTGCTGTGCAGAAGCTTTTTATCTTCATAAGGTCCCAGTAATTCATTTTTGCTTTTAATTCCCTTGCCTTTGGGGATATGTCGAGTAAGAGATTGCTACGGCTGAGGTCAGAGAGGTCTTTTCCTGCTTTCTCCTCTAAGGTTTTGATTGTTTCCTGTCTCACATTCAGGTCCTTTATCCATTTTGAGTTTATTTTTGTGAATGGTGTGAGAAAGTGGTCTAGTTTCAACCTTCTGCATGTTGCTGTCCAGTTCTCCCAGCACCATTTGTTAAAGAGACTGTCTTTTTTCCATTGGATGTTCTTTCCTGCTTTGTCAAAGATGAGTTGGCCATATGTTTGTGGGTCTAGTTCTGGGGTTTCTATTCTATTACATTGGTCTATGTGTCTGTTTTTGTGCCAATACCATGCTGTCTTGATGATGACAGCTTTGTAGTAGAGGCTAAAGTCTGGGATTGTGCTGCCTCCTGCTTTGGTCTTCTTCTTCAAAATTGCTTTGGCTATTCGGGGCCTTTTGTGGTTCCATATGAATTTTAGAATTGCTTGTTCTAGTTTCGAGAAGAATGCTGGTGCAATTTTGATTGGGATTGCATTGAATGTGTAGATAGCTTTGGGTAGTATGGACATTTTGACAATATTTATTCTTCCCATCCATGAGCAGGGAATGTCTTTCCATTTCTTTATATCTTCTTCAAGTACCTTCATAAGCTTTCTATAGTTTTCGGCATACAGATCTTTTACATCTTTGGTTAGATTTATCCCTGGGTATTTTATGCTTCTTGGTGCAATTGTGAATGGGATCAGTTTCTTTATTTGTCTTTCTGTTGCTTCATTGTTAGTGTATAAGAATGCAACTGATTTCTGTACATTGATTTTGTATCCTGCAACTTTGCTGAATTCATGTATCAGTTCTACCCTTTGCTGAATTTTAACATACTTTTATCAATTCCAGTGGTGAGCTCCTTGGTGATCCTTATTTTTTAGATAGATTTATTCCATCTAAGAACATATCGTATGTCCCCAGTTTTTAAAAAATATTCAGCACTACCTCCATTAGTTATTGGCTAGAATCAAAGATTGGAAGTGACAGAAGTCTTTAAATTTACCTGGAAAAAAATTCTCTAAAAATCTAAAGTTAGCTTTTTTAACCCAAGAAATACCTCAGCATATTAATATTAAAGATGCAGGTAGTGAAGATTATAATGGTACAGATTAAAGAGTAGATTTCCATAATTACATTTCATATTTGTTAACTTTCAGCTTGGAATTTGGCTGTGCAATGCGACAAAGACCCAGTGACAATGAGAGAGTTTTTCATCCTTTCTTACAAGGTAAGTCTCTTCTAATAAGAATCTCATGAAGGGACCGCAACAAGGGTATGTCCACTCTGGCTATGGCCAAGGACTAAATATAGAGTGGTATTGACTTTTACACTGGGAACTTTTAGAATACACATCTAAACAGGAATGGCCTACGGAGAATTAGATCCCTGGGGGAACAATGTGCAAACATGGAGCAGTTCTCCCCATACCAAAATAGCACGAACAACAATCAGGGAACCTAAAGTTCTACCATAAGGGACTTATTCCCTTACTTTTGAAGGAATTTCAGTCTCTCAGAGTCCTATATTAAAATATAACTCTCTTTAGGATTGGAATACTCTAAGTTGTCAACTAATAAAGTTTTGGAACAGTTATAAGTCAATAGGAGTATAGAATAGGCAACTGGGGTCATCAGGATGTGAAAAGAATGCTAAGAATCTTAGGCCTACTTTATAATTTTTCCTAGAACAGGTTCTGGGTATAAGTATTTGTAAGATTATTTTGCAATTAGAAACATTTTAAAACAGTCATTAGCCTCCAAGTTGGAGAGATCAAATGCCAGAAAGGAAACAATATTGATGAGAGAATAAAAAAAGAGGGGCTAAGAATATCTGTCTTACACATTGAGGAGTACACAGTCTGATATGTTGATATAGATGAAATGTTAAGAGTTTTAGAACTGAAATGAACTATAGAGCTAATCTAGTATACTCCCTCATTTTAAATACGAGTAACCTGAGACCTAGAGATATTGGGTGTTTTGAAATGCTGTTAATTCAATGACAGTGATGATTATGATCACTAAACATTCTGAGAGATTAAGAAATAGTCTTTCGGGGCGCCTGGGTGGCTCAGTCGGTTGGGCATCTGACTTCGGCTCAGGTCACGATCTCGCGGTCCGCGGGTTCGAGCCCCGCGTCGGGCTCTGGGCTGATGGCTCAGAGCCTGGAGCCTGCTTCGGATTCTGTGTTTCCCTCTCTCTCTGCCCCTCCCCCGTTCATGCTGTGTCTCTCTCTGTCTGAAAAATAAATAAACGTTAAAAAAAAAATTAAAAAAAAAAAAAGAAATAGTCTTTCACAGCTTAGGTATAATTGCTATTTAAATTAGGTGAAATAAATTAGTTTTAGTTTGAACATTTTTGATAGTACTAGCAGGGTTCTATGTAAGAATCCAAAGTGGCCCAGTGGTTTATTGTAGTAAAAGCTGGGAGCTTTTTCTAAAGTTAGAGGACAAGGTTTAATGATTAGGTTATCCTAATGCCTGTCAAGATTTGGTATTGTCTCTTTCAACCATGACAATATGTGTGGTATTTTCAGCTCTATTCAATACAAAGGAGAAATCTATTTGCCAGGGGAAAACTCACTTAGAAATTACAACATAAAGCAAGAAGTAAATCACTAGATAGAAATACAGGGCCAAATGACAGTACTTATCACTGGGAAGATAAGAAAATTGTGAAGACATGAAGCTTTTTATCTCTAGAAAGTTCCTTAAAAACAATGGAAAGTAATATAAAATTAAAACCGTAAATCAGTGTTATAGTCTGTATAAGGTGAGGTGTGTTTTTCCAGCTGAATTTTTTCATTCAGACAGGATGTTGCTGATATTCATTTTGATTGTTTGTGTTCACCTGGCAGAATTCGCACTATTCATTGATGTTCTGGTTATTTCTTATCAGCTGTCCCGGTTTTGTCCTTCTGATCAAGTAATTCTGATTGCACAGAAAACATGTTTACTTATGGCAGCTGCAGTTGATCTAGAGCAAGGGAGAAAAGCTTCAACAACTTCTGAACAGGTAATGTGCAACCTTCAAAGAAAACACAAGGAAGAGTTTAGTGTGCCATTTGGTGTGTTTGCCTTCCCTGATGCAGTTCTTTCTGATTCTCTTTAAAGAATCCTTTCATCCTTTCCAGCAGCATCTTGATTTCAAAGGTTTGTAATGGCTCATTCCTCCCTAAGGAAAGGTCACATTTGGCTTGGCCTCTTCTTTTAAAAAGATTGAATATCTCTTCTTTTAAAATGTCTCTTTCCATGGACCACTCTTTCTGAATCTGTTTTTAGCTATTCTTCATCATCTCCCTGCAATCATATGTGGCCTATAAGAATGAGATTTTTTTCTATTTTTGTTTCCTTTTACACATTCTCTAAGGAAGAATTCATCTACCTCCACAGCTTTGATAACCATCTGATTATTTACTTGGCTTGTTTTTCTTCACTCTAATTGGATTTGCTTTCTTTAGCCCACACCCTTAAATATTTTATCAGTAACTGAATTTTAACAAGAAGACAGAATTACTGCCTTTGCCTGAATTCCACTCTTAGCTTCGTAAATCTTACCCCTTTTAAGAAATACCAACATCAACATCCCTGTCTCCCATGGACCAGAGTATTGGTTTATCTTTAGTTTTTTACCATCTTTCTTCCAAGCTAAGAAAATTGTCTCTAAGCTAGACCAGTAGCATTTTGGTATGATTTTAAAATCTAGATCTCTCTGCTTATTATCTCTTACCTAGACAAAGAAAACTTCCCAATTTCCCATATTTGCCAGCTTTTCTTTCCAAATCGTATAAAATCCTTCCTGCTGTTTATTTCCTTCCTTCTGTTAATTTCTTCTTTCATATTATTCTTCAGATCTGGAACAAACTGTCACCACATCTCTGCCAACATATTTCCCTTCCTTTCTGTTCCCTTGTTGAGTTCAACTAAACATTAGAGGAGCACCTGGGTGGCTCAGTCAGTTGATTCTCTGACTCTTGATTTCGACTCAGGTCATGGTCCCAGGGTCGTGGGATTGAGCCCTTTGTAGGGCTCTGCACTGAGCATGGAACCTGCTTGGGATTCTCTCTCTCTCTCTCTCTCTCTCTCTCTCTCTCTCTCTCCTCTCCCTCTCCCTCTCCCTCTCCCTCTCCCCCCCCCCCTGCCGCCCCTTCCCCTATTCGTGCTCATTCTCCCTCTCTCTCTAAAAAACAACGACAGAAAAAAAAGAAAGAAAAGAAGACCATTTGAGTACCAAGTACTCTGCTAGGTACTGGAGATAAAGAGGACAAAATCCTTATCCTCGAGGAGTAAAGGGGCCTCTTTTTAGAAATCTTTCCATTGTAAAAGATGAGAAAAGAATCTTTGTGCCCCAGAGCAAAATCAAACCAACCATTTTGCTTCTTAACAAGTATGAGTAAATGTGATTTTATTCTCGATAGGGTCTTTTGCTTTACTTAAAAATAGTAATAACATCTTGTTTTTGCATAGTGCTTTTAACCTTTTAAAAGTTTTTCCTTAAGTTGATAGTCCTGACTTTGTTAAATTTTGTATCTCAGTGAATAGAGATCAAATTGATGTGAGGGAAATTTCACACTCTTAAATTCATTCCTTTGTTTTGTCTTTTTCCAACAACTGTTCTTTTTTTCTGTATTCTTTCTCTTGCATACATTAATGTTCCCTAAAAACTCTAACCTAGTAACCCTTCTATAATCTTCTTTGCTTTTGAAAGAATAGATCATTGAAGATGCACTTCTTCCTATCACCATCTAAGTCTGATCCCTATGAATTAGACCTTGGTGCTGTCTCTCAGTAAAGACTTGTGGAATTCTATTATATTTATCTACTCCTTGTTCTCTAAATACTCATGAATTAGAGTTTTCCAAATAAATAGATGATGAAGGAATATAGATGGAATATGTAATGTTATCAACATTGTCTGTACTCCCCTGAGTATGAGTTAGGGGGAAGTAAAAGATGCTTTAAAAAATACAGCAGGTGTAATATATCTGTGTGTGTGTGTGTGTGTGTGTGTGTGTGTGTGTGTGAGAGAGAGAGAGAGAGAGAGAGACAGAGAGAGAGAGAGAGATTGCATCTTATTCATTCACCTATGAATGAATACTTGGGTTCTTCTATAACTTGGCTATTATAAAATAATGCTGCAATAAACAAGGATACATACATCTTTTTAAATTAGTGTTTTTGTTTTCTTTGGTGATCCAGAATTACTAGATCATATGGTATTTCTATATTTAATTTTTTTAACTCCTTACATGTGTGAATAGGCTTATTTATTTCAGGTGAAAATGAAATCTGTACTTACCTTAAGCTCAACCAAGAATTGAAAACATATTAAAGCACATTATAATTAATGTATGTCATCTAAGAATATTACACTAACATGCTTTCAATTTTCCCTTCCATCTTTTGTACTATTGTTGTTACACATTTTACTTTACATATGTTATAAACCTTCAGTATATTGTTCTTATTTTTTATTGGGCCATAAATTTTTAAGAGCTATGAAATAGAAGTAAAATGTTCTTTATATTTATGTACATTTTAAGTACTTCTTCAAATCTTAATTTCTTTGTGGAGATCCAAATTACTGTCTGATACCCTATTCCTTCTACCTCAAGAACTTTATGAACAATTTTTTTTGTAGCGTAAATCTATTGAATTTCTTTAATGTTTTTCTGAAAAAGCATTCTTCCTTTATTTTTCAGTTATATTATTTAAATCCTTTTTGATCAGTTCATTAGCTGTTGTTATTTCCTGGAGATTCTTCTGAGGGGAATTCTTCCGTTTGGTCATTTTGGATAGTCCCTGGAGTGGTGAGGACCTGCAGGGCACTTCCCCTGTGCTGTGGTGTATAACTGGAGTTGCTGGGCGGGGCCGCAGTCCGACCTGATGTCTGCCCCCAGCCCACCGCTGGGGTCACAGACTGGTGTGTGCCTTCTCTTCCCCTCTCCTAGGGGCGAGATTCCCTGTGGGGTGGCGTGGCCCGTCTGGGCTACTTGCACACTGCCAGGCTTGTGGTGCTGGGGATCTGGCGTATTAGCTGGGGTGGGTAGGCAAGGTGCACGGGGGCAGGAGGGGCAGGCTTAGCTCGCTTCTCCTTAGGTGATCCACTTCAGGAGGGGCCCTGTGGCAGCGGGAGGCAGTCAGATCCGCTGCCGGAGGTTTGGCTCCGCAGAAGCACAGAGTTGGGTGTTTGCTCGGAGCGAGCAAGTTCCCTGGCAGGAACTGGTTCTCTTTGGGATTTTGGCTGGGGGATGGGCGGGGGAGATGGCGCTGGCGAGCGCCTTTGTTCCCCGCCAAGCTGAGCTCTGCTGTCCGGGGGCTCAGCAGCTCTCCCTCCCTTTGTCCTCCAGCCTTCCCGCTTTCTGAGCAGAGCTGTTAACTTATGACCTCCCAGACGCTAAGTCACGCTTGCTGTCGGAACACAGTCTGTCTGGCCCCTCCGCTTTTGCCAGCCAGACTCGGGGGCTCTGCTTGGCCTGCGAGCCGCCCCTCCGCCCCGGCTCCCTCCCGCCAGTCCGTGGAGCGCGCACTGCCTCGCCGCCCTTCCTACCCTCTTCCGTGGGCCTCTCGTCTGCGCTTGGCTCTGGAGACTCCGTTCTGCCTCTTCCTTTATTTTTCAAACATTGTTTTGCTGTGCATAGACTTTAGAACGTTAAGGGTTTTTTTTCTTTTTTCCTTTTTCATCAGTTCTTTTTAACTTTAGCACTTTAGAGATATCACTCTGCTGTTGGGCTTGCACAATTGCTGAGGAGTCTGTTAGTCTCATCTTTATTTGGTATATAGATATCTTATTTTTCCCATTGATTGCCTACAGGAATTTCTTTTCATCTTTGCTTTTTAGCAGTTTGAATATAGCATATCTAGGTTTTTAAAAAATTTCTTTTTAAATCCTTGCCATTCTTTGAGCTTTTTGCAATTATGGTTTGATGTGTTTCATTAAATTTGAAAAACTTCTTGACTACTATCTTTTCAAACATTTCTTCTGTCCCATTAATCTCTTTTCTCCTCCTAGGGTTCAATTTACACATATAGTAGACTATATGGTATTTTGTACCACAGGTCTTGTGTGTTGTGATATTTCTTTTTTTCTCATTTCTTCAATGTAGGTATTAAATATTTAATATGTAAACATTAAATAACACACTACTGCACAAGCAATGGACCAAATCAAAAATCAAACTGCAAATCAAAATATGTCTCCAAACAAACAAATAAAAAAGAAAATAGAATATTCCAAAACCTTGAGATGCAGCAAAAACAGGTTTTAGAGAGATATTTATGCTATAAATGCTTGTGTTAAGAAACAAATTCAGGGGCACCTGGGTGGCTCAGTCAGATTAAGCATCCAACTTCAGCTCAGGTCATGATCTCACTGTTCATGGGTTCAACCCCCCACCTTGGGCTCTCTGCAGTCAGCACAGAGCCTGCTTTGGATACTCTGTCTCTTTCTCTCTCTCTCTCTGCCCCTCACTCTCAAAAATAAACTTTAAAAAAAGTTCTCTAAAGGGGTGCCTGGGTGGCTCAGTCGGTTACGTGTCCAACTTTGGCTTAGGTCATGATCTTACAGTTTGTGAGTTTGAGCCGGCATCGGGCTCTGTGCTGACAGTTTGGAGCTTGTAGCCTGCTTCGGATTCTGTGTCTCCTTTTCTCTCTGCCCCTCCCCTGCTCGCACTCTATCTCTTTCTCTCTCTCTCAAAAATAAGTGAACATTTTTTTAAAAAGTTCTCTAAAAAAAGTTTAAATAAATAATACACCACAAAGAACTAGAAAAAGAAGAAACTTAGCTGAAATTTAGTAGAGGAAGGAAATAAAAATAAATAAATAAAATAGAGACCAGAATAAACAGCAACATAACATTGAAAGTAATTACCAGTTTTTCCAAAAAAATAAAATTGGCTATGCTTTAACTACATTAACTAAGAAAAAAAGAGAGAAGACTCAAAAACCAAAATGAGAAATGGAAGAGAAAATAATACAAGAGTTAATCAGATTATTATTATTATTATTGTGATAATAGATTAGGATAAACAATTATATACTAACAAATAAGATAACTTAGAAAAATAAAAACAGATAATTCCTAAAAATGCACAAGTTACCAAGATTGAATCATGAATCTTGAATCCAAGAAATAAGAAATCTTAGACCATTAACAAGAATGAAAGTTGAATTAGGAATAAAAAATTTCCTAGCACAGAATAGCCCAAGACTACATGGTATCATTGGTGAATTCTACCAAACTTTAAAAAACATAATTGATGACAATCTATCAAAATCTTACAAATAATGGAATAGAGGGAACACATTCAAAATCATTCTGTGAGGCCAACATTACCCTGATACCAAAGCAGGATAAAAACAGTACAAGAACAAAAAAATTCCAATTTGTCTGATATAAATATTGGTACTCTGGCCTTCTTTTGACATCCATTTGTGTGATAAAGTTTCTCTACCTCCTCACTTTCAATCTGTAGGTGTCTTTAGGTCTAAAAATTAGTCTCTTGGGGCACCTGGGTGGCTCAGTCGGTTAAGCATCTGATTTTGGCTCAGGTCATGATCTCATGGTTTGTGGGTTTGAGTCCCGCATCGGGCTCTGTGCTGACAGCTCAGACCCTGGATCCTGCTTTAGATTCTGTGTCTCCTCCATCTCTGCACCCCCCCACCCCTGCTGTCACTCTGTCTCTCTATCAAAAATAAACATTTAAAAAAATTTTTAAATGAGTCTCTTATAGACAGCGTATAAATAGGTCTTGTTTTTATTATCCATTCTGACACCCTGTGTCTTTTGATTGGATCGTTTAGTCCATTTACATTCAGAGTAATTCTTGATATATATGTATTTAATGCCATTTTATTACTACTTTTGTCATTGTTCCTGGAGATTGTCTCTGATCCTTTTTATGTCTTTGTCACTTTTAGTCTCTCCTTTGTACTCAAAAGAGTCCCTTATAGGGGTGCCTGGGTGGCTCAGTCAGTAAAGCATCCAACTTTGGCCCAGGTCATGATCCCATAGTCTGTGGGTTTGAGCCCTGCGTCGGGCTCTCTGCTGACAGCTCAGAGCCTGGAGCCTGCTTCAGATTCTGTGTCTCCCTCTCTTTCTGCCTCTCTCTTTCAAAAATAAACACTAAAAAAAATTTTTAAAAAAAAAAGTCCCTTATAATATTTCTTCCAGGGCTGGTTTAATGGTCATAAACTCCTTTAGTTTTTGTCTGGGAAACCCATTATCTCTCCTTCTATTCTGAATGATAGCCTTGCTGGATAGAGTATTATTGGCTGCAGAGTTTTCCCATTCAGCACTTTGAATATGTCATACCACTCTGTTCTGGCTTGCCAAGTTTCTGTTGAGAATTCTCCACCTAGGCTTATGGGTTTTCCCTTGTAAGTTAAGGACTTTTTTGCCTTGCTGCTTTTAAGATTTTTTTCTTTATCACTGTATTTTTCCAGCTTAATTATAGTATGTGCTGTTGGCCTGCATTTGCTAATTTTGATGGGAGTTCTCTGTGCCTCCTGGATCTGGATGTCTGTTTCCTTCCCCGTATTAGGAAAGTTTTCTGCTATTATTTCTTGAAATAAATTTTCTGCCCCCTTATTTCTTCTGGGACTCTTATAAAATGAATGTTACTACATTTGATGGAGTCACTGAGTTCCCCAAATCTATTCTTGTGTTGCTTAATTCATCTTCCTCTTGTGCAGCTTCATTATTTTTGATTATTTTGTCTTCTAGTTCACTAATTCATTCCTCTGCTTCTAACCAGCATACTGTTCATTGCATCAAGCAAGTTTTTAATCTTGTGTATTACACTCTTCATCTCTGACTCTTTTTCAGCTCATTTATCTCTGTGGTAAAGGTCTCACTGATGTTTTCTATTATTTTCTCAAGCCCAGTGAGTACCTTATGATTGTTGCTTTACATTCTCTGTCAGGCATGTTACTTGTATCTGTTCCATTTAGATCTCTGCCTGTGGCCTTATCTTGTTCTTTCATTTGGTATAAATTCCTCCATCTTTGCATTTTGTCTGAGTCTCTGCCTTCTGTGTGTTAGAAAAGCCAGTTATGTGGGGCGCCTGGGTGGCTCAGTGGGTTAGGTGTCCAAGTTCGGCTCAGGTCATGATCTCCCAGTTCGTGAGTTTTGGCCCCACGTTGGGCTTTGTGCTGACAGCTCAGAGCCTGGGGCTTGCTTCAGATTCTGTGTCTCCCTTTCTCTCTGCCCCTCCTCTGCTCACACTCTCTCTCTCTCTCAAAAATAAACATAAAAAAATTAAGAAAAGAAAAGCCAGTTAATGTCTTCTGCTCCTGAAATGTCCTTTTGAAGAGGAGGTTATGTAGTACCCAAGACATGACACTTCAGGGAGTGTCTCCAGTGTGTGCTGCATGTGATCTGCTTTTGTGATTTGGCTGCTCTTTTAGGCCACTTGTTTGCAGAGGTTCTCCTTGCCTTCTGTGGGCAATGTTTGGTCCTTGGCCTGAATATGGCAAGTTTTAAACTAGGTGTGCTTCAGTCTTTTTGTGAAACCAGACCTGACATCACCTCCACCAGAACTGAGGCCTTACAGAACTCTCTGGTTGGGAGATGTGTGGGCAGGGGTTTGTGCCGGTCTTTTGGGGAAGTGGCTTGCTGTGCTGAGACTGAGGCAAGCTTAACTGAGAAGGGCAGTCCCACTAGCGCACAGCGGGGTGGGAATTGGTGTAAGCAAGTCTGGCAGCCAGTGTCCGTGCTGAGCTGCATCCCTCAGGTGGCTCTGTGTTTATGCTGAGGGGCTGGGGAGGGAAACACTGCCAGCTAGCTCTTTCATTCCCAGAGAGGCCTGAAGGAATAGTCTTCCTCCTGTGTACCCCAGGCGTTCTTCAGATTGCTGTTTCCATGCTGTCTTACCCCAGGTTATTTGCCTGCCTTCTTTCCAGGAGCAGTGCAGTGCCCTCCATTTTCTATCCCAGCGAAGCCTGCTGACCTTTCAAACTTCATGCTTTAAGCCCACTGGTTGCAAAACACGAAATTCAGCCCTTCTCATTTTCCTCATTTTACAAGCCAGTGGCTTTGGTGAAACATTCTCCTTGTGCATTCCCTTATGTGCCCACCGCCCCCCCTGCCTCCCTCCCTCCCTCTTCTCTGCAACCACAGCTCCCTCCCCTCCACAGCACTCATGATCTGTTTCTCCCCTAAACAAAGTCTCTGTACTACCTACCTTTTTCAGTGTGGTCTCTTCTGTCCTTTTATTTGTGGTTTGTTCTGTCAGTCTTCAGGTTGGTTTCTGGGGAATTTAGGATGATTTGATAGTTATTTTTTTAAGTTAATTTATTTCTGAGAGAGAGCATGCACACATGAGTGAACAGGGGAGGGGCAGAGGGAGAGGGATAGTGAGAATCCCAAGCAGGCTCTGTGCTGTCAGTGCAACACCTGACATGGGGCTTGATCTCAAAAACCATTAGATCATGACCTGAGCCGAAATCAAGAGTCAGATGTTTAACCAACTGAGCCACCCAGGTGCCCCTGATTTGATAGTTATCTAGTCATGTTCATGGGAAGAGACAAGCCTCGTGTTCTCCTACTCTCCTACCATCTTCCTTTCTTCCTTCTATGTTTAATTTTTTGACCCATAAAAAAAGAATGAAATTTGATGATTTGCAACAATATGGATGGATATAGAGTATATTATGCTAAGTGAAATAAGTCAGACAGAGAAAGGAAATATATACCATATGATCTCATTAATATGTGGAATCTAAAAAAGAAAACAAAGGGGCGCCCTGGCTGGCTCAGTTGGTTGAGTGTCTCTTGAAGCGTCTCTTGATTTTGGCTCAGGTTGTGATGTCACGGTCTGTGAGATTGAGCCCACATCAGACTCTGCACTGTCTGCTTGGGATTCTCTCTCTGCCTCTCCCCTGCTCGTGCTCGCATGCTGTCTCTCTCTCTTTCTCTCAAAATAAATAAACATTAAATAAAAAGGAAAAAGAAACAGGGCAGGAATTTGTTGGGGAAAGCTGGTGTCAAAATAGAAACTGAGCAAATCATTCAGCATTTTAAAAATAATAATAAAATATAATGGGGCATCTAGGTGGCTCAGTCAGTTGAGTGTCTGACTTTGGTTCAGGTCATGATCTTGTGGTTTGTGAGTTCGAGCCCCACATTGGGCTCACTGCTGTCAGACTGTTAGCGCAGAGCCCACTTCAGATCCTTTGTCCCCCTCTCTGTACCCTTCCCCTGCTTGCGCTCTTCCCAAAATAAATACATATTTAAAAAATAATAATAATTAGGGGTGCCTGAGTGGCTCAGTCAGTTAAGCATCCCACTTTGGCTCAGGTCATGATCTCATGGTTCATGCGTTCGAGTCCTGTGTCAGGCTCTGTGCTGACAACTCAGAGCCTGGAGCATTCTTCAGATTGTGTCTCCCTCTCTCTCTGCCCCTCCCCTGCTCATGCTCTATGTCTCTCAAAAATAAACAGTAAACATTAAAAATATGTATATTAAAAATAATAAAATATAAAAAAGAAAACAAGCAAGCAGAGTCTTAAATACAGAGAACAAACTGGTGATTGCCAGAGGGGAAGTGATTATGGTGATGGGCAAAATAGATGAAGTAGATTAAGAGGTATAAACTTTCAGTTATAAAATAAATAATTCATGGACATGAAAAGTACAGCATAGGGAATATATTCCATAATATTTTTTTTTTTAATGTTTTTTATTTATTTTTGGGACAGAGAGAGACAGAGCATGAACGGGGGAGGGGCAGAGAGAGAGGGAGACACAGAATCGGAAACAGGCTCCAGGCTCCGAGCCATCAGCCCAGAGCCTGACGCGGGGCTCGAACTCACGGACCGCGAGATCGTGACCTGGCTGAAGTCGGACGCTTAACCGACTGCGCCACCCAGGCGCCCCTATTCCATAATATTTTAATAACGTTGTGTGGTGACTACACTTATCACGGTGAGCATTGAGTACTGTATAGAATTTTCAAATCAATATGTCTTGCAAATGAAACTAATAAACACTGTATGTCAGTTATACTTCAAAAAAAAATATACAGCAATTTAAATTTATCAAGGCACTATATCACTTTCCTAGAATGGGGTGGTTAAACTACTGCTGACTGGCCAAATCAGGCCCATGGCCTCTGTTTCTACAGCCTGAGTGTTAAGAATGGTTTTTACATTGGTAAAAGGTTGTAAATGAAAATTTTTTAAAAATGTCAATGAAAGTTTGTGTGGCTGGCAAAGCCTAAAACATTTACTGTTTGACATTTTATGGAAAAATATCCTGACCCCTATCCTAGATTATTTTTTAACAGATTTATTGAGGTATAATTAACATACCTTACAGTTTACACTGTGAAGTATACAATTTAATGATATTTAGAATATTTAGGTTTGTGCAACTGTCAACACAACAGAATTTTAAAACATTTTCATCAATCTAAAAAGAAATCCCTTACCTATTAGTAGTCATTCCCCATCCCAAGCACCAAACCTAGGCAACCACTAATCTATTTTCTGTCTCTATAGATTTGCCAATTCTGGATATTTCATATAAACTGCATCATAGGACTTAGTCTTTTCTGACTGGCTCCTTTTATAATTTTTCAATAATGTTTAATAGGTTCTCCATGTTTCAGTTGGATCGGTACTCCATTCCCATTGATGGCTGAATGATATTCCATTGTATGAATATACCACATTTTGTTTATCCACTAATCCTTTGATGGATATTGAGTTTTTCCGATTTTTAGCTTATTTTCCAAATAATGCTATGATGATCATTCATGTACAAATTTTGTATGGATATGCTTTTCATTTCCCTTGAGTATATACCTAGGAGTGGAATTGCTAGGTTTTATGCTCAATCTTTTGAGGAACTACTAGACTATTTTCCAAAGCAGCTACACCATTTTCCACTCCCACCAGCACTGGACAAGGGTTCCACTTTCTCCACCTCCTTGCCACCACTTGCTGTTCTGTCCTTTGGATTATGGTCATGCTAGTGAGTATGAAGTGCTATCTCATTGCAGTATTGATTTGCATTTTTCTTTAAAATTTTTTTTAATGTTTATTTATTTTTGAGAGAAAGAGTGAGACAGAGTGTGAACAGGGGAGGGGCAGAGAAAGAGACAGGGAGACACAGAATCCAAAGCAGGTCTCAGGCTCCAAGTTGTCATCACAGAGTCTGACAGAGGGCTCGAACCCACGAACTGCAAGATCATGACCAGAGCTGAGGTCACTTAACCGACTGAGCCACCCAGGCCCCCCTTCTCTGTTAACTTCTAAACTATCTTCTGTTGGTATTACACACAGATGTTAATCTTGACTAATTACTAGGGTGGTTGCTTTATGTGTAGGTTGTAGGTGTGTGTGTGAGCACATGTGCATTTGTGTGTGTTTAAAAATGCTTTTTGGCATAAATTGTTCCAGAGTCTGATCCAATTAATGTAAGTCCCCTTTGAAGTAGTAGGGATCTTCTTAACTTTCTCTTTCTCTGGTTCCCTCTGTAAACCTGTGGCTGATCTTCTGTTTTGCATGTTGATATCATTGAGCTGTCAGCCTCTTTTTAAGCACCCAATACCAGAATCTCCTCTGTGGTTTTTGTTTTTGTTTTTGTTTTTGTTTTGTAGTGGTCTTAGACTTGAACATCCCCAACCTCTGTTCCAATTAAAGTCAGTCCCCTTAGGGGGAGATATAGAGCTCACTCTTCTTTTTTCTTTTTTTCTTTGAGACACACACACACACACACACACACACACACAGATGAGCAAGAGGCAGAGGGGGAGAGAGAATCTTAAGCAGGCTCCACACCCAGCATAGAACCTGATGTGGGGCTCAATCTCATGACCATGAGATCATGACCAGAGCCCAAATCAAGAGTTGGACACTTAACTGGTTGAGCCATGCAGACTCCCCTTAAGCTCATTCTTCTAATAACCTGCCTCTCCTCCTCCTGAGAAGAAATTTTGTACCACTGTTTTAGAGCTGGAGGTGGGAACAGTGGCACATTTCTCTCAGAGTGACAGTGCAGCTGTATGAGTAAGGGGCTGAGCAGGAGTCATAGTACCTGTCATTCTGAGCTTGCTTCTTCCAGCAAGCTGGAATCCAAAGATTCCATCTTCCATGGAAATCCTGTCCTATAAGCAAGCTGAAGTGAGGGAAATTGAGACCAAATAATCATAGTTTTCCATGCCTAGTTATTGGGCCTGAACAGAGGAAGAGAGCTCCAGGCCTCTCATTTGTGCTTTTTTTTTTTTTTAATTTTTTTTAACATTTATTTATTTTTGATACAGAGAGAGAGAGACAGAGCATGAATGGGGGAGGGGCAGAGAGAGAGGGAGACACAGAATCGGAAGCAGGCTCCAGGTCCTGAGCCGTCAGCCCAGAGCCCGACGCGGGGCTCCAACTCACGGACCGCGAGATCGTGACCTGAGCCGAAGTCGGACGCTTAACCGACTGAGCCACCCAGGCGCCCCACATTTGTGCTTTTTTATAATAGAGCTTCTGCAATACAGACCTGGGGGAGGAGGAGGAGAGATGCTGGCAGGATGCCTTCTGGAAATCCCTAACCTGGAAGCTGAGAGTAGAGGGACCCCCATCTTCTTGGCCATACCCACCTAAAGTCGCACTCATACTGAGCTGGGGGTGGTTGGTGAGCAAATCATGGTTCCAACTATCACAGGTGCTTACTGTTCTTACTGAGATTAGGAGATTTCTGTAAATAGAGGTTTGTCTGTTTTCTGTTTGCCTTTTGGATAGTTTCCTGAGAGTTTACATAATTGTGTTTTATAATTCACCAGTTATGTTTGTTTTGCTAGGGAGAGGGTCCATGGAACTCCTCATACTATCATTCTGGAAGTGCTACTCTTTTTTCCTAGATTATTAAACAAATTGGTAGTGCTCAAGATTTTCTATTTAATCTTCATTTCCTGGGACATTAAGAAAACTACAAATAGAGTTATTTTTATATAAACTATGAAATGTCCAGTTTCAACTGTTACTTTTCTATCATTGTATTTTAACTGTTTTTCATGAATAAGATATATTATTTTAACTTGCTTAAAGTTTTGTCTGGTTGAGACTAATTTTCTTGTTGCATTGTTGCCAAATAGACCCAGCTACTGAATCGTGCACTTGAGGAGATAAATGAATGCAAACACATCTGGAATATTCTGAAAGAAACAGGTACAGTGGGAACTAGGAGTTTGGTAACACAGTTATGAAAGGCATTTCAAGTCTAAATAACCCAGTCTTTATTACCAGAAATCTGTGCCACTTCAGTGCTTAATAACCAGTCAAGTGTTTCTTTGAAGACTAATTTTTCCCTACTGTCTGTATGTAGTTTGACTCTGACACACTGCTTGGACTAATAATTTTTTTACTTTGCTTTTTGTGGAGGTATAGTATTGAGTATAAAAATAGGATCATTATTGTTCAATATGACATTATTATCCTTAGGTCACTAGATTTTGTGTCTAATTTAATCAAGCTCTGATTCTGAGTGAATGTAGGCTACAGAGCCTTCCAAATGATAATCATATCAGATACTATTAACATTTTGTTATGAAATAATAAAAATAGTAATAAACCTTTTAAAGTTATGTAGTAACTTGCTAATGTTTCTTCATTAAGGATGGTAGTGGCTTTTAGGTTTAGACAGACTTTTATATATTTTGTCCGTCTGTTCCTATTTCACTTAGAATTTTAAAAAATCAATATTGAATTGAATTACATGCCTTTTCAGCTTCTATAGAGATAACTATATGGTTTTTCTCTTTTGAAGTATTAATATATTGAATTAAAGTAATAGATTTCCAAAATTAAGTCATCATTGCATTTCTGGAATAAACCCTATTTGATCATGGTATGTTACTATAAATGTTGATGAATTTGGTTTCCTAATATTTAGAAATTATTGTTCTGTTATTTTCTTTTTGTGTATATGTGACATCTTTGATGAATTTTGGTATTGAGCTCTAGGAATTATAAGGAAGAACATAAACACATAAAATTTAATTCACCTCTCTCAGTCTCTGATAGGCATTTAAAAGAATTAAAACAACCAAAAGAAAGGGTAGAGAATACCTGAGTAACATTTATAGAAGATTTATTAGAAATATACATTATAGCCTGAAAATAGAAAATTAATCTTCTCTTTATGTGCCCTTTGAACATTTACAAAATTGATCACAAGGAAAGCCTAAATAAATTCCAAAACATAGAAGTAAAACAACTAATTGATGGAATCTAGAAACAAAACCCTTGACCACTTGGGACATTTTAAAACACAGAAACTACAAAATACTTAA
The DNA here is from genome assembly GCF_046562875.1 of Panthera onca. NCBI lineage: Eukaryota > Metazoa > Chordata > Mammalia > Carnivora > Felidae > Panthera > Panthera onca. Next base: position 72,034,622 of record NC_138357.1, read on the forward strand.
AAAATACTGATCATGAAAATACTTTATAACAGAATCTAAAGTACTAAAGCAGTTCTCAGAGCAAAATTCATAGCTTCAATGACTGTCATTTAACAAGTATGTCAGAATGTCAACTGTCCACTGAGAAAATAATTTCTTCTTTCTAGGAACATAGCCGGACTATATATATACCTATATATTTCTGTATCTGTATCTGTATCTCTATCTATCTGTATGTTATTACAGAATTGAAAATTAAAACAACAGTGAGATACTACTACATACCTATTAGAATCACAAAAATCTAAAACACTAACAACACCAAATGCTGACAGGTATGTGGAGCAACAGGAAACTCCTATTCGTTGCTAGCAGGAATGGAAAATGGTATAGACACTTGGAAGACAGTTTGGTACTTTCTTACAGAACTAAACATACTCCAGGCACCTGGGTGGTTCAGTCAGTTGAGTGTCCAACTCTTGATTTCAGCTCAAGTCATGATCTCACAGTTCATGGGTTTGAGCTCCACGTCAGGCTCCATGCGGAGTGTGGAGGCTGTTTGGGATTCTCTCTCCCCCTCCCTCTGCCCCTCTCCTGCTTGCTTCCCTCTTTCTCCCAGTAAGTAAGAAAGTAAATAAATAAATAAATAGCATTTAAAGTAAAATAAAAAATTTTTAAAAAGGCAACAGAATTGATTTTTAGGTTTTGATGCTGTCGTATGTTAGATTAAATGGAATAGCAGATCTTGAGTACATTTATAATGTTTATTTTTAAAATTTTTTTAATCCTAGTTAATTAACATACACTGCTACACTAGTTTCAGATGTACAATATGGTAATTCAACAGTCCCATACATCACTCTGTGCTCATTAGGACAAGTGCCCTTCGTAATCCCCATCACCTATTTAACCCATCCCCCCACCACCACCGTCCCCCCTCGTAACTATCAGATTGTTCTCTATAATTAAGAGTCTGTTTCTGGCTTTATCTCTTACTTTTTTCCCTTTTCTTGTTTCTTTTGTTTCTTAAGTTCCACGTATGAGTGAAATCATATGGTATTTGTTTTTCAATTCTGTTGTATAAAAATCTGCAGTATTCAAGCTTAATGATAATCTACTGTCAAGTCTCTGTAACCATAATAAAAAATATAAAAACATAAACTAACAAACTATTATTTAGAAGTTTATAAAAAAGGACAGATTCTTATACAACCAATGCAGATAACTATACTGCCATGAAAAGTAGGGAGACTTTGTAAAAGAAGGAGGGATAAGATAGGGAAGAGATGAATGAGAACCATATTATTTTAAAGTATTTTAATTTAATTTACAGATATAGTGTCTACTAAATTGTTTTGAATTACAAATAATTTACTAAGAAAAGATTTTCTCCTATATTCAGAAAATAGAACATTAAAACAACATCAACAATATTCCAAATACATAACCACAATAAGATTTCCCACGTCAATTTATTCAGTCCTATGTAATTGATGTTCTGCTGGATCTTGGGCCAGCCGTCTGCTTTCATAAAACTGTATGCTTTTAAACTAGAAAAAAAACCTGGAAATCCTCATTAAGTGCACTGGTATGGTCCCAAAGTTGTCTATGCAGTGTCAACTCAGAAACTTGTAATCTAGAGTCTATTCTGACATGTCGACAGTTTGAAGTACCTGATATAGCCCTTTCCTGTGAGGCTCTGAGACTGTAGTACTTGGTTAAATATACAAACTCTTGCCTGTCACTTATGGTAGAGTGTTCAGGAAAACATCAGAGTAAAACAAAAACTGTTTGTACATTACAGAGATTTAATGTCTGTGGTTAATTTAGTAAAGTAACCAATAATATCAGAATGGAAGGAAAGTAAAATTCTCTGTTGGGGTACAGTACATAACTACATCATGAGAGTTTTTTAAGTTTATTTATTTGTTTTGAGAGAGAGAGAAAGTAGGGGAGAGGCAGAGAGAGATGGAGAGAAACAATCCCAAGCAGGCAGAGCCTGATGCAGGGCTTGAACTCATGAGCCTGAGATCATGACCTGAGCCAAAACCAAGAGTCAAGACATTTAACCAACTGAGCCACCCAGGTGCCTCTGATTTTTTTCTCTGACCCGCTGATTATTTAAGATTATGTTATTTAATTTCCATATATTTGTGAATTTTCCACTTTTCTCTCTGTTACAGATTTCTGTATTCTGTGGTGATCAGAGAATATGCTTTGTATGATTTTAGTCTTATTAAATTTATTGAAACTTGTTTTGTAGCCAGATATATGGCCTATTCTGGAGAATATTTCATGAGCACTTGAGAAGAATATGTATTGTGATATTGTTAGGTGGAGTATTTTCTATATGCCTATTAGGCCTAATTGATTTATACTGTTGTTCCCATCCTGTATTTCCTAGTTGATCCTCTATCCTGATATTCTGTCCATTGAAAAAAAACTTATAAGACTTATGATTAGTTTTCTCTTGAGGTTTTACTCAAGATAATAATCTCTAGGAACTGCTCAGAAGGTGTGCAATTTCCAAAAATTTTTATGTTAGTAGAGTTTTACTTATAAAACTTTAATATAAGGAAGGCTAAGTATCTCTTCTGATTTTGCAACTCTTACAACTCTTAAGGAATACTAACCCATCAAATGAACCTAATTACTTCTCACATTTCTCTCTTTATGAGGAGAAAGAATGAATTTTTGCATTTTTTCAGGGTTCCTTTTGGAAATCTGAAAGATAGTTTTAGGTTTAAAAGTTATCCTGAAACCTTTATATCTTTTATATCTGGTAAAGTGGCTTTTTGGAAGGCAAATCAAAAGTTGTTAGAGGGGATTTGGGTACTTGATTAAGATAGGATCATGGATGCCTCAGAAACAACACGTGGTTACCTATCTAAACAAACTGACATCAAAACATTTAACTTATTTATTTTTAATTTTTTTAATGTTTTTTGAGAGAGACCGCGAGTAAGGGAGGAGCAGAGAGAGAGGGAGACACAGAATTGGAAGCAGGCTCAAGGCTCTGAGCTGTCACCACAGAGCCCAACATGGGGCCCAAACTCACGAACCATGAGATCTTGACCTGAGTCAGATGCTTAACCAACTAAGCCACCCTGGTGCCCTGACATCAAAACATTTTAAAAAGAAGCATAGGAGATAACACAATTATAAAGAAATTTAGCTCTTTGATAAATGAGGAAACTTTTGTTCTTTGCCTGCCATTAAATGATCAAGCATAAAGACAACATAAAGATCAGAAAATTATGCAAGTAAAACGCAGACTCTGCTATCTAGGCAGATTACATAGAAAATAAAGAATAACCTTTCTTATTATAAATGAAGGCATTAATCAGTGAACTAAAGGAAGAAGTCCCATCAAAATCAATATAATTTTGCTACATTTAAATATGTTACAGAACTTTATTTCAGACTCAGGTTTAAACCAGTGCAAATAAAATTTACTTTCCAAATCATTCCTTCATTATATGCTCTTTTATATTCTGAAACAAACTGACAATCTATTCTGTGATCTGCCAGGTCAAAACTATTTTCACAGTACTAAGACATGTAGTTTCCCAGAGTCTATGTGATATGTGATACTGTAATAGATTGAATACAGAAGCATATATAAGAATCTAGCTATTTCTATTAAGTCAGATTAAGGAGATTTTCAGAAATTTACAAGTCTTCTCATTGATTTTTTTTTTAACATTTATTTATTTTTGAGACAGAGAGAGAGACAGAGCATGAACCAGGGAGGGTCAGAGAGAGAGGGAGACACAGAACCTGAAACAGGCTCCAGGCTCTGAGCTGTCAGCACAGAGCCTGACGCGGGGCTCGGACTCTCGGACCGTGAGATCATGACCTGAGCTGAAGTTGGATGCTTAACCGACAGAGCCACCCAGGCGCCCCTCATTGAATTTTGAAATACAATTTTATTTTGAAAATTGACATTAGCATTCAGTGATTTTGTCTCAGATAAGTTCAATCAGTATATATAAGTTTTCTGTTCTAATTTCTAATATGGAAGTTATTGGTAGATATAATCTACATATGAAAAATCTCTTTGGAAGCTCCTTATAATTTTTCCAGAGTGCAAAGGGGTCCCAAGAACAGAAGTTTGAGAAGTACTGCTTTAGGAATAAACTACATTTTCCTTTAAAAACAAAAACACATATCCATTTGTTAGATATTGCTTATAATATAATGTCAGCCACTTGTTTTAATTGTAACTTTTAACCAAAATAATTTTTATTTCAAAAAGAAAATTTAGAGAGGTGCAGTTGAGAACCATCTCTTACCCATAGCAAAGTTCATGAGCACACATAGCATAGCTTTCTGTGGCCACCCCCATCCCTTTTATTTATTTTTTTAAAGGAAAAATGAACACGTTCATTAACATCACTCAGAGATACCAACTCTGCATAAATTAAGAAGTGATAGTATAAAACTTAAATCTGTGCTTTGTAATTAATATTTAAGTATTCGATTTTACTTAAAATTTGTCTTTTTATCCAGTAATTGTTTATTAATTAACTCAATAGTAGTCTAACATTTTAAGTTGACTAAATATCTTGGAAATTATCTTAAATCTAACATACTACAGCATATAGTTACTGCTGAAATCAAGTTTGTCACAACAGTGATTCAATTTTAGTCAAATACACTTTACATTTTTTATAATCTTAAATGTTATATATGAGAACTGTATAACATTTAATCAGTAAACCTGTATACATTAGGAAAAAACAGAGCCAAGTAAAATTAAATATATGCTTGTTTTATACTTTATACAGATAAATCTCAAAAAAGACCACTCTTTATTTTAAACCAAAATTATTTAACTAAGCTCATTTGCCAAAGATTTACCCTAACCTTAAAATGTTTCTGAGTTGGCAGAATTTTTTTATAAGAATACTTCTAGATTAGCATGTTTAAAGTATTAGAAGTTCAATTTCCTTTTTGTGGGAATTTTAAGAATATTTGTATATAAGTGCTTACTCATGTCTATAAGCCAGAAGAGAGCTCCTTTAACGTACAAGACTTTATAATATTTTGTGGGGACCAGCCAGACATGAGAAAACATTTCACACTCACATGATGTGAGGTCAAGGCCTTTCTCAATTATTGACAGAGAGGCACAGACATAGGGAGCTTATGGATTCAGAACTACAACTTCAGTAGCTACAGGTCAACAGTAAACACAGAAACTCACCAGTCCAGATACCATAGTGCTGTTTTCCCTTCCAGAAGACTTGAAATAATTGTATAATTTGAGCTCAAAATGGGCAAAAAAAAGCAACAAAAAAGGCTAACAAATTAAATTGCCTGTTGTTTCTTACCCAGGGACATAATCCATTGAATCCATTTACAGAAGTCACCAAATGGTCTGACCACATTCCCATTCATTGCTGCTACTGGGGGCAGGGGGAATAGCTTACTGGCTATATGCAAACCAGAAACAAAATGAAACATAAACTCAATAGGCAAGAAAAAAGTATTCATCAAAGTTTTGTTGGCGCTTGAAATTCAACCTGGAAGCCAAGAGAAGATGAGTTTAAGCAGTCCATGAAAATGAACATGTGTTAAAGATTTTATTTAGGTCACTAATTGATGAAGAAGCCTAAAGATTTTAGAACCAATTTCAATTTTAATTTCACTTTGCTTGTTTTTCTCTTGTTTTTTATATTCTTACTGTTAATTCAGCAGTATCTCTTCTCTCTTTTGTTGTTTATAGTTTACTGTTATTTCTGTGATGGTTTTATTTTGTCTTCTCATTTCCTTTTATATGTCTGAAATGGCTCATATTTCACTTTCTTTGTCTACAAGCCATTCCTGAGCTCTTGAATCCCTGCTTTATATTCTTATTTTATAGACATGATTACTTAATTAATATTTTGAAATTCAGGCTGACATATTTGGTCACTATTTTATTCTGCTTTATAACAATATTTCTCTGGTGAGAATTTTCTTCCTACCATTTTTCCTTATCTCGTTTTCAAGTAATATCTTCTACTGTTATTTCTTTTATCTTTTTTAAAGTTTTATTTTGTTGTGGTAAGAACACTTAACATGACATCTATCCTCTTAACAGAGTATGGAATGTACAATATAGTAGTGTTTACTATAGGTGTTGTGTTGTATAGAAGATCTCCAGAATGTATTCATCTTGTTCAAATGTAACTTTATGCCTGTTGACTAGCATTTCTTTGTTTCCCTTGCCCCCAGCTCTTAGCAACTACCATTCCACTCTTTGATTCTATACATTTGACTCTTTTAGTTATCACATATAAGTGGAATCATATAGCATTTGTCATTTACTGGCTGGTTTATTTTACTTAGTGTAATGTCCTCAAGGTTAATCCATGTTGTCACATATTGAATAATTTTCTTCCTTTTTAAGGCTGAATAGTATTCTGTTACATGTAAATAACACATTTTCTTTATCCATTCTTCCTTCAATGGATATTTACATTGTTTTCACATCTTGGCTATTGTGAATAATACTGCAGTGAACACTGCAGTGCTAATATCTCTTCAAGATCCTGATTTCAGTTATTTTGGATAAATACTAGAAATAGGATTGCTGGATTACAAAGTGGCTCTGTTTTTAATTTTTTGAGGAACCTCTCTACTGTTTCCTATAGTGGCTGTACCATTGTGCATTCCAACCAACAATGTATAAGAGTTCCAATTTCTCCACATCCTTACCAAAACTTGTTATCTTTATATATATATGTATGTCTTCATGTATATAGTAGCCATTCTGAAAGGGCGAGTGATGTCTCATTGTGGTTTTTCTTTATAGATTTTATTTGTAAGTAATCTCTACACCCAACGTTGGACTTGAACTCACAACTCTGAAATCAAAAGTCACATGCTCTACTGACTGAGCCAGCCAGGTGCCCCTCGTTGTGGTTTTGATTTGCATTTATGTGATGGTTAGTGATGTTGAATATCTTTTCATATACCTGTTGGCCATTAGTATGTCTTCGTTGGAGAAATATCTATTCATGTCTTTACCTCATTTTTGAATTGGGTTATTTTTGCTATTGAGTTGTGATAAGTTATCTTTAATTGAGTTACTTTTTTTTTTGTTTGTTTGTTTGTTTTTACAACTAGTGTATTTGCAGAAGATTCATGTGGAAAGGAGGCCAGGGCCATGATTCAGTCTTGCAGAAATTAATGGTTATGACATAAGGTTGTTGTTGTATAAATGATTTCTTGTAGTCTCTACATTTGATAGAGGTGGCTATAGGGCTTCTCATAACAGATTCTTCTCTACTGCCTCACTAACAAGCTACATACTCTTCAGCGCTTTATCTTCTGTCTTCCAGATATGTTCCTTACACCAGCCTAAAAACTCTGTTTTCGTTATTATAGATAAAGGAAATGCACCTTGGGGTGTGCCCTTCACTTTGGAATGTTATACTTTTCCTGGCCTTTTCTGATATTCAGTTTTTATCTTTAAAACATATATGTTTGTGCATATTTGTATGCATATATGCTAGACTATAGGCCCCATGAGGAAATATACTGTGTCTGCTTTTGCTTATCTTTATATGTGCAATACCTATCACATCCATGATATTTGGTTCATGCATGAATGAACAGAAGAATATGTATTTATTATACACAGATACATATGAATGCATATATCGTATAAAGTCTTGGAAGAATACACACAAAACTCAACATTTGATACTGCTATCTCTTAGCATAGGCTTTATTGAGATTGGGAGATTTACTTTTATTTTTTATTTTATTTTTGTATCATTTGAATTTTTCAGTGAATATGTAGTAAATAAAATAAATAAATAAATAATTTTTTAATAAATAAAACAAAACAAATATAATAATAATAAATAAATAATAAATAGGTTAATCAATAAAACAAAATAAATATATAAATAAATATATAAATATAAATAAATAAATAAATAAATAAATAAATAAAAAGGTTCTGTGCAATGAAGGAAACAACCAACAAAACTAAAAGGCAACCTATGGAATGGGGGAAGATATTTGCAAGTGACATATCTGATAAAGGGTTAGTATCCAGAATATATAAAGAACTTATAAAACTCAAAACCCAAAAAACAAGTAATCCAATTAAAAAATGGGCAGAAGGGGCACTTGGGCGGCTCAGTCAGTTAAGCATCCATCTCCTGACTTCAGCTCAGGTCATAATCTCGTGGTCATTTCATTGAGCCCCATGTCAGGCTCTGCACCGGGCATGGAGCCTGCTTGGGATTCTCTCTCTTTCCCCCCTCTCCCCACCCCCTTCAGAAAAAAAGATTCTTTCTCTCTCTCCTTCTGCCCCTCTCCCCGACTTGTATGCACTTTCTTTCCAAAAAAATTGGGCAGAAGACATGAAGAGACAGACATTTTTCCAAAGAAGACATACAGATGGCCAACAGACACATAAAAAGATATTCAGTATCACTCATCATCAGGGAAATGCAAATCAAAACTGCATTGAGATATCACCTCCCACCTGTCAGAATGGCTAAAATCAACAACACAGGAAACAACAGGTGTTGGCAAGGATGTGGAGAAAGGGGAACCCTCTTGCACTGTTGGTAGGAATGCAAACTGGTGCAGCCACTCTGGAATACTGTATGGAGATTCCTCAAAAAGTGAAAAATAGAACTACCCTATGATCCAGCAATTGTACTAAGTACCCAAATAATACAAAAATATGAATTCAAAGGGATACATGTGCCCCAATGTTTATAGTGGGATTATCTATAATAGCCAAATTACGGAAACAGCCTAAGTGTCCATCAACTAGTGAATGGACAAAGAAGATGTGGGGTGTGTGTGTGAGTGTGTTTGTGCATGTGTGTATATATACATACATATGTCAGAGAATGACAAATACCATATGATTTTGCTCATATGTGGAACTTAGGAAAAAGACAAATGAACAAAGGTAAATAGAGATGCAAACTAAGAAACAGACTCTTAACTATTGAGAACAAACTGATGGTTACCAGAGGGGAAGTGGGTGGGGGGACAGGTTAAATAGGTGATGGGGATTAAAGAGTGCACTTGTTATGAGCACTGGCTATTGTATTGAAGTGTTGAATCTCTATATTGTACACCTGGAACTAAAATTACACAGTGTGCTAACTAACTGGAATTTAAATTAAAACTTTAAGAAAATGGTATAGGATCCCCCTTTATAAAAAAATATATCTTGTTACCTTTGAGACTTACACGTGTGGTATTGGTATTTATGCTCAACCTGTTGATTAGATACTTTAAGATTAACCTGGAGAGTAGGGGCAGAAATTATCGGCAAGTTCTTTTAGATAATTCTGTTGATTCATGTAATTTTCAAATTTAAATATAAGGCATTTATTTAAAAAAGAATGAGATGGGAAAAAATACATTTAGAAAAAATGAATCTGACTTGTTAAAAGTTTTTATTTCTTAAGACTGATTAAGACTGGTAATTTCTAATGAAATAATGCCTAAAAGTATGAATCCAGCTTGTGAGTAATGTAAATAAATCATTAAGCTACCAACTGTAAATAGACAAATTACGTGAAAGTGTAAAGCTGATGAATCATAAGCTTCTGGGGCAAAATTGGAAAACACTAACCTTCTAAAAATCTATTCCAAATCAAAGTTAATTAAGAACTATATAAACAATGATTGAAATCTAGTACTATGTGAATTAGCTTTTACAAAAGGTTTAATCCTGACATGTCATTATATTAGTGACCTAAGGAAAGCTGCTTATCACATTTATTTAAAAAGTCCTTATTAAATTCAAAATGCTACTAAGTATTGTGGAAACATAAGGAAATGTTTTATTGTCTCTGTCTTTAAGAAATTTACAGTGAAGGGAAGGAGGTAAGAAACCTAATTCATTGCACATATACAAAGCAAAATGAAGTAGCTTCACTAATAGAAATATAAAGTGTGTGGGACCACAGAGCAAGAAATGGTCCATTCCAAAAGGCAGTATTTGAATTTATTCTTGAAGAATGATTAAGATTTAATGGTTATAAAAAGAAGTAGAAGGTGTTAAAAGCTGTGGGAACTGAATAAACAAAAGCCAAGTATGTAAGAGAGCATTGTTAGTTTTGGAGCTCTTGTTCAGGGTTTATATAGTGGGAGGTGAAGCTGAAAGTAGTGTGATTTATGATGTGTCCTTTCCAAACAATAAATCAGGCCAGCAATATTTACTTAGTCCAAGCTACCTTATCTCTCATCTGGATCACTGTAATAGCTTCCCAACTATCCCCTCTGCTCCCACTTTTGCCCCTTTGTAAATCCAGTAGCCACACAGCAGTCAGAGTATTATAAGTCAGATCATGTCAGTCCTCTTGTACTTCCCATTTGCTTGGACTTAAAATTCAGTCATTGCCATGATCTACAAGGCCATGGATTATCTGGCCCTTGGTTACCTCTCTGACCTCATCTCCCATCACTCTGCCTCTCAGCTCACTGTACTCTAGTCCTACTATATCAATAATACATAGTACCTCCTGCCTCTGAGCCTTTGTGTTTGCCATTCCTTTTTCCTAGAATACTCTTTTCCTGGATATTCATATGGCTTGCTCCCCCACACCCTCTGCTCAAGCGTCATTTCCCCACCTCAGAGAGATCTTTCCTGACCACACTTTTTCTAAAGTAGCAACTTTAATCACTACTTCCATAACCTATATATTTTTTACAACACACATCACATCTCTACTTGATATATTATATATTGTTTCTCTCCCCAACTAGAATCTAAGTTCCATACAAGTTGAAAAGTTGTCTGTCATGTTCATTCTTTATCTCTACCTTCTAAAACTATCTGGCACATACTGGGGATTAATAAATATTTATTAAATAAAATGTTGCTATAGCACCAGAAATTCTATCATTAGGGATGCCTGGGTGGCTCAGTTGGTTAAGCATCTGACTTTGGCTCAGGTCATGATCTCACAGTTCGTGGGCTCTGTGCTGACACCTTACCGCTCAGAGCCTGGAGCTTGCTTCAGATTCTGTTTCTGTCTCTCTGCCCCTCCTCCACTCAAGTGAGCTCGCTCTCTCGCTCACTCTCTGTCTCTCAAATATAAATAAACTTAAAAAAATAAATTCTATCATTAAAGAGTCATTCATTTGAGTATTAGAGTATTTTGGTCTTTGAGAGCCCTCTATGCAAAAATCACTGAGAAAGCTCACAATTTAAGTCATTATCAGCTTGTACTTTGGGAGAGAAACATTTAGAAAAAATACCTCAATAAAGATTCAACTTGGGATATAGGTATAGGGCAGAGAAAGGCACATCAGGTGTCCAGGAAAAGAAAAAGGAAATTTAAGGGGAAGTAGGAATTATGCCAAAGATGACTGCTTATGATTATAAGATACTCCAAACCTTTCTAACATAAGGGAGCTCACTGCTGCTTAATAGGTCTTTCTGGTTCCTTTTCAGAGTCTCCATTGAAGAACATAACTTTTAGATGTTGCTAGGAATATCCTTGGAATCATACTGTACATAAAGTGTCATCCAGTGTTAAGTCTAGAAGTAATCTTAGTGATTAGAATTCTTTAAGCTATTTTGTACTATGAGTAATTTTTTATCCCAAAATAATGAAGATAGAGAAAAGCCTTTAGTTGTTTTTTGGGTCCTTGCAAGGAAGAATTTAACTTATCTCCAGTGCTATAATTTTGACCTTATTTATACTTTATACTAAGTATTCATCTAAAATGTCATCATTCAAAATCTTAGTGGTTATAGTAAACAGAATAAAACCCAGCATGAATCCTCTACCAGCAGAAAGGCAGTTCAGCTGACAGAATTATCTATGTATCTATTTATTTATATTTGTATACATTTATATTTATATATTATAGTCTCCTCAGCCCAGAACTTGAAGGGTCATTCTAATTTATCCAAATGCAATAGATAGAAGCTATCATTTATCAAGGCTCATGTTGGAATTACCTGTTTCACTTGCACACACCAAAACTAGGATTAAATGCTTATTCCTTCATCAGGCATTCTTTGCTTGGTTCCTCCATTGGCTTAATAACTAGCAGTTAGTTTGTCATGAGTTGCTTTTGGCTCAGAGATTAGTACTCATTGGATAAGAAATTCTCAGAGATGATAGTTTTGAGATTAGCCAAGAGGAAAAGCAATTGGAGCTGATCCTCAGGCACATTAAACAGAATGAAAACACTTGAATGGATTTTCTAGTGTACATTTTGGGTCAGGTCTTAGGCCCAGAAATAGAAGAACCTGAACTTAAGATTTTCTCTACAAAGGAAATTAAACAATTATCTGGAGATACCCAAGTATCTCTGATAGAAGTTGCTCCTGAAAATCTTCAATTTTGGCAGCATTCCATTTGAATTATGCCTCACAGGCAGCATAAACTTACCTTAATAATACAAAGCAAAGCCCTATGGCAATGAGTAGGGATTTTGATTACATTACAGGGCTGTGGAGTCACTAAAGAAATGTAGCAGGGGTCACAGTTCAGGAGATAGATTTTTTCGTGGTTCTCAGATATTTATCATGATCTATACTATTCCTTCCCCCAAATGCCTGACCTAATTAGGAATGTCATTCAAGTATCCTTGTACCTGACATATTTCCTTGTGTACATTGTGGTTTTCTTTTATAAAAATACAGATGTGAATCTGGAAATTTTTTCATACAATCATCATGGCACGATGACTCCTGGTCAGAGTAAAGTGTATGTAATAGCTCACCCATAAACCGTCATTATTGATTTCTAGGTTTCCCAAACATTAAACTTCACTTCAGTCCTGATATGTATATAAAACATTATACATATTAACTATAGAATACACATTCTTTTCAGGTGCACTTGTAACATTTACCAAAATAGATCATATGCTGAGTCAAAAGGCAAGTCTCAATAAATATCTAAGGATTGAAATCATACAAAGTATGTTCTCTGAACCAAGTAAACTAGAAATCAACAATAGAAAGATGATTAGAAAACCCCCACTGTTGGAAATCTAAAAGAAACACTTCTATATAACTCACCAAAGAAGAAATCAAAATAAAAATTATGGAATATATTAAACTTTCAAAAATGAAAAATATGACATGAAACCTTGTGAGATATAACTAAAATAAGGGAACATCAATAGCTTTAAATGCATATATTAGAAAAGATGAAGGGTTGAAAATCAATAATCTTAGCCTCCCACCTGAATCTAGGGAAATAAGAGCAAATTAAACCCAAGGAAAATAGAAGGAAGAACATAACAAAAAAGAGAGAAGAAAACAATGAAATAGAAAGCAGATATACAAGAGAAAATCAACAAAGCCAAAAGTCGATTTTTTGGAAACATTACTACAAATTGAATCCAAGCTAGATGGAGCAATAAATAGAAAGAAAGGGCACAAATTACTAATATCAGTAATTCAAATGTAGACATCACTACAAATCTTTCTAAAGATCTAAATCTAATCTAAAAAGGCAATAATAGACACTGTGAATAACTGTATGCCAATAAATTTGATAATCTTGACAAAATTAACAAGTTATTTGAAAAGTATACCTATGACAATTGGTGCAAAGAGAATCTGAATAGTCCTATTTAGAATATTTCAATAGTGCTATGCCTGTAAAGAAATTTAATCTTAAATACCTTCCCACAAGGAAAATGGCTTCAATGATATAAATTCTTCTAAATATATAAGGAAGAAATAATATCAACCCTGTAAAAGTATCTCATATAGGAAATAGAGAAAGAGGGTAACGATTTTATGAGGCCAGCATGATTCTGATGACAAAATCTGACAAATTTCAAGCCAAAAAAAGGTATAGGTCAAAATATTCAATAATAGATGGAAAAATCCTAAAAATCCAGAAAACTGAATCCAGCAATATATAAAAAGGATAACATAAACAAGTAGGGTTTGTTCCAATAATTCAGCCTTTAAAAAAACATACACAAAATGGTTTTCTATCCCTCTGTTTTATTTTAAGTGGTAGTTTTTTTAATGTTTATTTATTTTGAGAGAGAGCGAGTGAGCACAAGCCGGGGAGGTTTGAAGGGGGGCAGAGGACCTGAAGCAGGCTCTGCGCTGCCAGCAGACAGCCTGATATGGGGCTCGGACTCACGAACCATGAAATCATGACCTGAGCTGAAGTCAGACATCCAAGTGGCCTTCTATTTTATTTTAAATAAAAATTTAAAAATAAATGAATTTGGTGTGGTTGCTGGGTACAGGTCAATACACAAAAATTAATTGTATTTTTGTGTACTAGCAAGAAATAAGTGGAAAGTTAGCTTTTAAAATACCATTTTTAGGGACTCTTGATTTTGGCTCTGGCATGATCTCAGGGGTCATGAGATTGAGCCCCACATTGAGCTCCATGCTGACAGCTCAGAGCCTGCTTGGGATCCTCTCTCTTCCCCTCCCCCTCTCATTCTCTCTCTCTCTCTCAATCTCTCTCAAAATAAATAAACTTAAAATAAAGTATCCCATTTTTAATAGCATGAATACCCATCAAATGTTTAGTAATCAATATAGTGAATGTATTGAATCAATATAGTGTAATAAATACACTGAAAACTAAAAAAACACTGAAACATTGCTGAGGGAAAACTTTAAAGGCCTAAATGAATGAAAATACATACCATGTTCATGGACTGGAAAACTCAAATTTGTTAAAATGTCAATTTTCCCAGTTTGATCCATAGACTCAAGACAATCCCAATTGAAATCCCAGCTGATTTACTTATGGAAATTGACAGGATGATATTAAAATTTCTATGGAGATGAAAGGATAATTTTGAAAAAGACGAATAGAGTCTGAGAATTTACACCACAGAATAGAGTCCAGAAATAGACTCACACATGATCATTTTATTTACAGCAAATGTGCCAGTGCTGTTCAGTGGGGAAAATATTTTTTTAATAATAAATGATGCTGAAACAATTAGATATCCATATGGAAAAAAATGAACCTTGACCCTCCCTACTGCCATACAGAAACATTGATTTGAGATGTATCATAGTGAAAGGTACAACAGTAAGGTTTCTAAAAACAAACAGGAGAATATCCTCATGACCTTGGAGACACAAAAAATTCCAACTGTAAAATAAAATATTGATAGTGTGCACTTCATTACAATTGGGAATTTCAGTTTGTCAAAAGATACAATCAAGATAGGAAAAAGACAAGTCATGGATAAACAGGCAGAAGATGTGTTAATACATAAGCCGGACAAATTCCAGAGTATATAAAGAACTCTTAAAATTTAATGAGAAAAGACAACCAAATAAAAAATGGCAACAGAATTAAACAAGAACTTCACAAAAGAAGATATACAAATGGGCAACAAACAAAGGAAAAATGTTCAACATCATTACTCATCAAGGAATGCCAATTAAGTCCACAGTGAGGGATCATTACATACTCACTGAAATGGCTAAAATTAAGATACCAAGTGTTAGTAAGGATGGGAAGCAATTGGAGCTCTGATACATTGCTGGTAGAAATGTAAATTGGTACAGCTCGTTTAGAAGACCTTTTGGCAGTATCTGCTAAAACCAAACATGCTTCTGTTATAGCAATGATCCAGCAATCCCACTCCTAGGTATATACTCAGGTGAAATGAGTGTATCTGTTTACCATAATGTGTACCAGAATGTTCAAGACAGCTCTATTCATAAGAGCTAAAGATTGAAAATTTTAGTGTCATCAACAGGAGGATGGACTAAATGAATTGTACATTCATGTAACAGAATACTACAAGGCAATAAAATAAAGGAATGTACTTCTGACACAGAAAAATATAAATATCACAGACATTATCATGAACAAAAGAAGTCAGGCAAAAAGAATTATCTCACAGGGTATAAATTCATTTTAGAAAACAGCTTTATAGAGATATAATTCATATGCCATACAACTCACATTAAAGTGTATGATTCAGTAGATTTTAGTATATTCACAGATATATACACCACCACCAACAGTAAATTTTAGAACATTTCATCCCGTCAGAAAGAAACCACCATCACATTCCTATCCCTGTATTTCCCCCAATAGCCCTATGCAACCACCAATCTACTTTGTATCTCTCTAGATTTGCATATTTTGGACATTTTATATAAATAGAATCATACAATATGAGGACTTTTGTGACTTCTTTCACTTAATGTAACACTTTCAAAGTTCATCCTTGTTGTGGCATGTATCAATATTTCGTTCCATTTTATGGCCAAATAATACTCCACTATTGATTACCACATTTTAAAAATCCACTCATCAGTTGATAGATTAAAATTAAAATTAATTTAATTTTTTGGCTATTTTGAATAATGCTGCTATAGACATTAGTATATAAGTTTTTGTGTGAGTGTATGTTTTCATTTCTCTTGGTTACACCTAGGTAATATGGTAACTGCATTTTAATCATTTGAGGAGCTGCAGGACAGTTTTCCAAAGTGGCTGCACTATTTTATATTGTCATCAGCAATATGTGCGGGTTCTGATTTCTCCACCTCCAGCATACTTGTATTATCTGATTTTCTTTCTAGCCATCCTAGTGAGTGCAGAGTGATTCTAATAGGAATGTAGTAGTATCTCATTGTTGTTGTTTTTCATTCTGTAACTTGTCATTTCCCTTTCTAGACAGTGTCCTTTGAAGCACAAAATTTTTTAACTTTGATGAAGTACAATTTATTTTTCTTTTGTTGCTCATGCTTTTGATATCATGTGTAAGAATCAACTGCCAATTCCAAATTCATGACTGTTTATGTCTATGTTTTCTTCTGAAAAGTTTTATACTTTTAGCTGTTACATTTAGGTCTTTGATCCATTTTGAGTGAATTTGTGTATGTGGTATGAGGTAAGAGTCCAATTTCACTCTTTTCCATGTGGTTATCCAGTTGTTTCAGAGCCATTTTTTAATTTTATTTTATTTTATATTTTTAGTTTTTAATTTAACTTTATTTTTTAATTTTTAAAATTTACATCCAAATTAGCGTATAGTGAAGCAATGATTTCAGTAGATTCCTTAATGCCCCTTACCCATTTAGCCCATCCCCACTTCACAACCCCTCCAGCAACCCTCAGTTTGTTCTGCATATTTATGAGTCTCTTTTGTTTTGTTCCCCTCCCTGTTTTTATATTATTTTTGTTTCCCTTCCCTTCCCTTATGTTCATTTGTTTTGTCTCTTAAAGTCCTCATATGAGTGAAGTCATATGATTTTTGTCTTTCTCTGACTAATTTCACTTAGCATAATACCCTCCAGTTCCATCCACATAGTTGCAAATGGCAAGATTTCATTCTTTTTGATTGCTGAGTAATACTCCATTGTATATATATACCACTTCTTCTTTATGCATTCATCCATCGATGGACATTTGGGCTCTTTCCATACTTTGGCTATTGTTGATAGTGCTGCTAAAAACATGGGGTGCATGTGTCCCTTTGAAACAGCACACCTGTATCCCTTGGATAAATGCCTAGTAGTGCAATTGCTGGGTCGTAGGGTAGTTCTCTTTTTAGTTTTTTGAGAAACCTCCATACTGTTTTCCAGAGTGGCTGCACCAGCTTGCATTGCCACCAACAATGCAAAAGAGATCCTCTTTCTCCGTGTCCTCACCAACATCTGTTGTTGCCTGAGTTAATGTTAGCCATTCTGACATGTGTAAGGTGGTATCTCATTGTGGTTTTGATTTGTATTTCCCTGATGATGAGTGAAGTTGAGCATTTTTTCATGTGTCAGTTGGCCATCTGGATATCTTCTTTGGAGAAGTGTCTATTCATGTTTTTTGCCCATTTCTCCACTGGATTATTTGTTTTTTGAGTGTTGAGTTTGATAAGTTCTTTGTAGATTTTGGATACTAACCCTTTTTTGATATGTCATTTGCAAATATCTTCTCCCATTCTGTCGATTGCCTTTTAATTTTGCTGATTGTTTCCTTCACTGTGCAGAAGCTTTTTATTTTGATGAGGTCCCAGTAGTTCATTTTTGCTTTTGTTTCCCTTGCCTCCGTAGACGTGTTGAGTAAGAAGTTGCTGCGGGCAAGATCAAAGAGGCTTTTGCCTGCTTTCTCCTCGAGAATTTTGATGGCTTCCTGTCTTACATTGAGGTCTTTCATCTACTTTGAGTTTATTTTTGTGTATGGTGTAAGAAAGTGGTCCAGGTTCAGTCTTCTGCATGTCGCTGTCCAGTTTTCCCAGCACCACTTGCTGAAGAGACTGTCTTTATTACATTGGTTATTCTTTCTGCTTTTTCAAAGATTAGTTGGCCATACGTTTGTGGGTCCATTTCTGGGTTCTCTATTCTATTCCACTGATCTGAGTGTCTGTGCCATACTGTCTTGATGATTACAGCTTTGTAGTATAGCTTAAAGTCTGGGATTGTGATGCCTCCTGCTTTGGTTTTCTTTTGCAAGATTGCTTTGGCTATTCGGGGTCTTTTCTGGTTCCATACAAATTTTAGGATTATTTGTTCTAGCTCTGTGAAGAATGCTGGTGTTACTTTGATAGGGATCGCGTTGAATATGTAGATTGCTTTGGGTAGTATCGACATTTTAACAATATTTGTTCTTTCTATCCAGGAGCATGGAATCTTTTTCCATTTTTTTGTGTCTTCTTCAATTTCTTTCATAAGCTTTCTATAGTTTTCAGTGTATAGATTTTTCACTTCTTTGGTTAGATTTATTCCTAGGTATTTTATGGTTTCTGGTGCAACTGTAAATGGGATTGATTCCTTGATTTCTCCTTCTGTTGCTTCATTGTTGGTGTATAGGAATGCAACTGATTTCTGTGCATTGATTTTTATATCCTGCAACTTTGCTTAATTCATGAATCAGTTGTAGCAGTTTTTTGATGGAATCTTTTTGGGTTTTCCATATAGAGTATCATGTCATCTACAAAGAGTGAAAGTTTGACCTCCTCCTGGCCGATTTGGATGTCTTTTATTTCTTTGTGTTGTCTGATTGCCGAGGCTAAGACTTCCAATACTATGTTGAATAACAGTGGCGAGAGTGGACATCCCTGTTTTGTTCCTGACCTTAGGGGGAAAGCTCTCAGTTTTTCCCCACTGAGGATGGTATTAGCGTTGGGTCGCTCATATAAGGCTTTTGTCATCTCGAGGTATGATCCTTCTAGCCCTACTTTCTTGAGGGTTTTTATCAAGAAAGGATTCTATATTTTGTCAAATGCTTTCTCTGCATCTATTGAGAGGATCGTATGGTTCTTGTCCTTTCTTTTATTGATGTGATGAATCACGTTAATTGTTTTGAGGATATTGAACCAGCCCTGCATCCCAGGTCTAAATCCCACTTGGTTGTGGTGAGTAATTTTTTTAATGTATTGTTGGATCCAGTTGGCTAATGTCTTGTTGAGGATTTTTGCATCCATGTTCATCAGGGAAATTGGCCTATAGTTCTCCTTTTTAGTGGAGTTTCTGTCTGGTTTTGGAATCAGGGTAATGCTGGCTTCATAGAAAGAGTTTGGAAGTTTTCCTTCCATTTCTATTTTTTGGAACAGTTTCAAGAGAATAGGTGTTAACTCTTCCTTAAATGTTTGGTAGAATTCCCCTGGAAAGCCATCTGGCCCTGGACTCTTGTTTTTTGGTAGATTTTTGATTACTAATTCGATTTCCTTACTGGTTATGGATCCGTTCAAATTTTCTATTTCTTCCTGTTTCAGTTTTGGTAGTGTATATGTTTCTAGGAATTTGTCCATTTCTTCCAGATTGCCCATTTTGTTGGCATATAATTGCTCATAATATTCTCTTATTATTGTTTTTATTTCTGTTGTGTTAGTTGTGATTTCTTCTCTTTCATTCTTGATTTTAGTTATTTGGGACCTTTCCTTTTTCTTCTTGATCAAACTGGCTAGTGGTTTGTCAATTTTGTTAATTCTTTCAAAGAACCAGCTTCTGGTTTCATTGATCTGTTCTACTGTTTTTTTGGTTTCAATAGCACTAATTTCTGCTCTAATCTTTATTATTTCCTGTCTTCTGCTGGTTTTGGGTTTTTGCTATTCTTTTTCCAGCTCCTTAAAGTGTAAGGTTAGGTTGTATATCTGAGATCGTTCTTCCTTCTTTAGGAATCCTAGGCCTGGATTGCTATACACTCTTATGACCACCTTTGCTGCGTCCCACAGGTTTTGGGTTGTGGTGCTATCATTTTCATTGACTTCCATATACTTTTTAATTTCCTCTTTAACTGCTTGGTTAGCCCATTCATTCTTTAGTAGGATGTTCTTCAGTCTCCAAGTATTTGTTACCTTTCCAAATTTTTTCTTGTGGTTGATTTCAAGTTTCATAGCGTTGTGGTCTGAAAATATGTGCGGTATGATCTCAATCTTTTTGTACTTACTTAGGGCTGATTTGTGTCCCAGTATATGGTCTATTCTGGAGAACGTTCCATGTGCACTGGAGAAGAATGCATATTTTGCTGCTTTAAGATGAAATGTTCTGAATATATCTGTTAAGTCCATCTGGTCCAATGTGTCATTCAAAGCCATTGTTTCCTTGTTGATTTTTGATTAGATGATCTGTCCATTGCTGTGAGTGGGGTGTTGAAGTCTCCTACTATTATGGTATTACTATCGATGAGTTTCTTTATGTTTGTGGTTAATTGATTTATATATTTGGGTGTTTCCACATTTGGCACATAAATGTTTACAGTTGTTAGGTCTTTTTGGTCTATAAATTTTTTTTTAACGTTTTATTTATTTTTGAGACAGAGAGGGACATAGCATGAACGGGGCGGGGGGGTCAGAGAGAGGGAGACACAGAATCTAAAACAGGCTCCAGGCTCTGAGCTGTCAGCACAGAGCCCAACGCGGGGCTCGAACTCACAGACCGTGAGATCATGACCTGAGCCGAAGTCGGCCGCTTAACTGACTGAGCCACCCAGGCGCCCCAGGTCTTTTTGGTCTATACACCCCTTGATTATGATATAATGCCCTTCTGCATCTCTTGATACAGTCTTTATTTTAAAGTCTAGATTGTCTGATATAAGTATAGCTACTCCAGCTTTCTTTTGTTGACCATTAGCATGATAGATGGTTCTCCATCCCCTTATTTTCAATCTGTAGGTGTCTTTAGGTCTAAAGTGGGTCTCTTGTAAACAGCATATAGATGGGTCTTGTTTTCTTATACATTCTGTTACCCTATGTCTTTTGATTGGAGCATTGAGTCCATTGACATTTAGAGTGAGTACTGACATTTAGAGTGAGTACTGAAAGATATGAATTTATTGCCATTATGATACTTGTAGAGTTAGAGTGTCTGGTGGTGTTCTCTGGTCTTTTCTAATCTTTTGTTGCTTTTGGTATTTATTTATTTATTTATTTATTTATTTATTTATTTATTTATTTATATTGTCATCTTTTCTCCCCTCAGAGAGTCCCCCTTAAAATTTCTTGCAGGCTTGTTTAGTGGTCACAAATTCTTTTAATTTTTGTCTGGGAAACTTTTTATCTCTCCTTCTATTTTGAATGACAGCCTTGCTGGATAAAGAATTCTTGGCTGTGTATTTTTCTGATTTAGCCCACTGAATATATCCCGCCACTACTTTCTGGCCTGCCAAGTTTCTGTGGATAGGTCTGCTTGCAAACCTCATCTGTCTTCCCTTGTAGGTTAGGGAGTTATTTTCCCTTGCTGCTTTCATGATTCTCTCCTTGACTGAGTATTTTGTGAATTTGACTATGATATGCCTTGTTGATGGTCGGTTTTTGTTGAATCTAATGGGAGTCCTCTGTGCTTCCTGGGTTTTGATGTCTGTGTCTTTCCCCAGGTTAGGAAAGTTTTCCACTATGAGTTGCTCACATAGCCCTTCTACCCCTATTTCTCTCTCTTCCTCCTCTGGGACCCCTATGATTCTGATGTTGTTCCTCTTTAATGAGTCACTGATTTCTCTAATTCTTAAATCGTGCTCTTTTGCCTTAATCTCCCTCTTTTTTTCTGCTTTGTTATTCTCTATAAGTTTGTCCTCTATATCGGTGATTCTCTGTTCTGCCTCATCCATCCTTGACGCCACTGCATCCATCCGTGATTGCAGCTCAGTTATAGCATTTTTTATTTCATTCTGGCTATTTTTTACTTCTTTTATCTCTGCAGAAAGGGATTCTAATTTATTTTCGACTCCAGCTAGTATTCTTATTATCGTGATTCTAAATTCTGGTTCAGACATCTTGCTTGTGTCTGTGTTGGTTAAATCCCTGGCTATCGTTTCTTCATGCTCTTTCTTTTCGGGTGAATTCCTTCATTTTGTCATTTTGAAGGGAGAAAAGGACTGCTAAATTCTGTGGTTCCGGTTGTGCAGATTGTTGTGTTAATCTTCCAATCAGTTTTCTAGGTGTGTAGGATGGTTTAGTGTTAGTCTGGCTGTATTTCATGGACGCGAGACACACAAAAAGCTTCCATGCTATTCCACCATCTTCAGAGCCATTTTTTTTAATATTCTTTCCACATTGGATAATCTTTGCCTCTTTGTGGAATAGTAGTTGATCATAGGCAATGTTTTTATTTCTGGATTGTCAATTATATCCCATTTATATGTATATCTGTCCTTATGCCAGTACCACACTGTCTTGATTATCACTGCTTTGTAGTAAGTTTTCAGGTCTGGAAGTGTTAGTCCTCCAAATTTGTTCTTTTTTCAAGATCATTTTGGCTATTTTGGGTTCCTTGAATTTCCATATCAATTTTAGAATCAGCCTGGCAATTTCTGAAAAAAGAAGAAATCCAGCTGGCATTATGATAGGTATTATGTTGAATCTGTAGATCATTTTGGGGTGTATTACCATCTTAACAATGTTAAGTCTTCTAATCTATGAACATGGAATATTTTTCCATTTATTTACATCTTTAACTTCTTTCAATGATGTTTTATAACTTTCATTGTATAAGTCCTGCACTTCTTTTGTTTAATTCATTCTTAAATATTTTATTGTTTCTGATGCTATTGTAAGTAGAATTACTTTCTCAATCTTATTTTCGCTTTGCTCATTGCTACTTTATAGAATTTAGAATTGATTTTTATTTGTTGATCTTAAACTTATTTATCAGTTCTAATGGTATTTTACTGAATTCCCTAGGAACCTTATTTACAAGATTACATCCTGTATGACTAGAGATAGTTTCACTACTTCTTTTCCAGTCTTGATGTCTTTTATTTTTCTTGTCTATTTGGTTGCAATTTCCAGTACAGTGTTGAATGGCAGTGGTGAAAGTTGACATCCTTTTCTTGTCCTATATCTTAGAGGGAAATAATCCAGTCTTTCACCAGTAAGTATGTTGTTATCTGTGGGTTTTTCAGAGATGCCCTTTATCAGATCGAGGAAGTTCCCTTCTAGTTTGTTAAGTATAATTCTTTTTTACATTGCTGAATTAAGTTTACTAGTATTTTGTGATTTTTTTTTTCTTGTGATGTCTTTGGTTTTGGGTATCACATTAATACTGGCCTCTTAGAATGAGTTGTCAAATGGTCTGTCCCCTTCTATTTTTAAAAGAATTTGTGAGAATTAGTATTAATTCTTCTTTAAATGTTTGATAAAGTCCAGTGGTAAAACTGTCTAGGCCTGGGCTTTTCTTTTTCTATAGTTTTTAAAACTATTGCAATTACTTTATTCATTATAGGTCTATTTAGATACTGTATTTATTCTTGAATCGATTTCAGTAGTTTTTCTTTCTAGAAAATTGTCCATTTCATCCAGTTTATCTAATTTATTGGCATAAGATTGTCCATAGCAGTCCTTTGTAATCCTTTTTATTTCTCTAAGGTTGGTAGTGATGTCTCCTTTTCCATTTCTGATTCTAGTAATGAGGCTTCTAAAGATATGTTAATTTTGTTGATCTTTTCAAAGAACCAACTTCTGGTTTCATTAGTTTTTCTATTGTTTTCCTATTGTCTAACTTATTCATTTCCACTCCAGTCTTTGTTATTCTCTACCTTCTACTTGTTTATGTTATTTTTCTCTTAACTAAGTTGGAAGTTCAGATTACTGATTTGAGGTGTTTTTCTTCTTTCTTAATGTAGGTGTTTACAGATATAAATTTCCCTCTAGGCACTACTTTAGCTGTATCTCTTATGTTTTGGTATATTGTGTCTTCATTTTTATTCATTTCAAAGTGTGTTCTGATTTTTCTTTTGATTTATTTTTTGACCTATTGGTTGTTTAAGGGTGTGTTTATTTTCCATATATTTGTGCATATCCCAACTTTTTTCTGTTATTAATTTGTAATTTTATTACATTGTGATCACAGAAGATACTCTGCATTATTTTATATTTTGAAATTTATTGAAGTTTGTTTTATGACCTAGCATATGTCTATCCTAGAAAATATTCTGTGGGTACTTACAAAGAATGTATATTCTGCTGCTGTTGAAAGGAGTGTTTTATAGATGTCTGTCGGGGCGCCTGGGTGGCTCAGTCGGTTAAGCGTCCGACTTCAGCTCAGGTCACGATCTCGCGGTCCGTGAGTTCGAGCCCGCGTCGGGCTCTGGGCTGATGGCCCAGAGCCTGGAGCCTGCTTCCGATTCTGTGTCTCCCTCTCTCTCTGCCCCTCCCCCGTTCATACTCTGTCTCTTTCTCTGTCTCAAAAATAAATAAACATTAAAAAAAATTTTTAAAAAAAATAGATGTCTGTTAGGTCTAGTTGGCTTACAATGTTTTCATTTTTTAAATTTCCTTATCTTCTGTCTAGTTGTTCTAAGTACAATTCATTTTTATCAAGTTCAAGAATACCCAACTATATCAATAATTGCATTGTATATAAATGGTCTAAATCAGAGGTCAGGGAATGTTTTTTAAAGTGCCAGTAGTGAATATTTTAGGCTAACAGGCATACAATCTTGGACACAACTACTCAACTGTGCTGTTGTCACAGGAACACATGGGCCATATTTAAACAAAGGACATGATTGTGTTCAAATTAAACTTTATTTGCAAAACAGGCAGTCAGCTCACAGATTGTAGTTTGCTCACCCCTGGTGTAAACATACCAATTAAAAGATGAAGAATGTCAGATTGGATAAAAAATCAAGACCCAACTACATGCTTTCTATTTTTAAAAAAAACACTTAAATATGAAGACATAGATAAGTTGAAAATAAAAGGAATTGGAAAAGGTACACTAAACAAATGCTAATAAAAACAAAGCTGGAGTGGCTATATTAATATCAAAATACAAAAATATGAATTCAAAGGGATACGTGCACCCCAATGTTTATAGCAGCATTATCTATATAAAATTAATAAAGATACAAATTAATAATGTCAAGAATGAAAATAGAGGCATCACTACAGATCCTACAGACATTTAAAAAGATGATTAAGGACTATTATGAACAGCTATATGCCCATGACTTTGACAGCTTAGATGAGATGGATAAATTCCTTGAAAGGCACAAACCAACAAAGCTCCCTCAAGAAGAAATAGATAATTTGAATAGTCTTATACCCATTGAATTTGTCGTTTAAAATCTTCTAACAGAAAACTCCACTAAGGAAGTCTGCCAACCATTTAAAGACAATACCAGTTTTATACAAACTCTTCCAGAAAGAAGAGGGCATACTTCCCAGCTCACTTTATGAGATCATATTTACCCTGATACCAATACTAGACAAAAAATATGATAAAAAATTATGAACCAATATTCTTCATGAAAATAGATGCAGAAATCCTCAACAAAATATTAGCAAGGTGAATTTAGTAAAATTTGAAAAGGGTAATAGACCACAAGCAAATCAGGTTTATCCTAGGTTCAATACTGTAAACTCAATTAATTTACCATATCAACAGATTAAGTGAAAAGATTGAACATACATTTATGATTTTAAAAAAAGTTCTCAGGAAACTAGGAATCGTAGGGAAGTTTCTCAACCTGATAAAGGGTATGTACAAAAATTAAATCACAGCTCATATCATATTTAGTGATGGAAAACTGAATGCTGGGACACGTGGGTGGCTCAGTTGGCTGAGCATCCTTTGGCTCAGATCATGATCTCATGGTCTGTGAGTTCAAGCCCTGCATCAGGCTCTGTGCTGACAGCTCAGAGCCTGGAGCCTGCTTCGGATTCTGTGTCTCCCTCTCTCTCTGCCTCTCCCTCACTCATGTTCTATCTCTCTCTCTCTCTGTCAAAAATAAATAAACATTAAAAAACTGAATGCTTTCCTTCTAAGGGCAGGAACAAGTCAAGGTTTTCTATTCTCACTCCTGTTCAACATCATTCTAGAAGTCCTAGCCAGTGCAATAAGGCAAGCAAAAGAATGGAAAAAAGACATAGAGTGAAAAAGAAGAAATAAAACCACCTGTATTTGCAGATTACATGATTGTCTACATAGAAAATCCCAAAGAATCTACAGAAAAGTTACTGAAATTAGTGAGTTTTAGCAAGTTACAGAATACAAAGTCAGATTTTCAAAAGTTGACTATATTTCTGTTATACTAGCAATGACATTCAAGAACAGGCAATAGCAATCAATAGGAATAGAAACCAAAATAGTTGTTAACTCTGCTAAGGTGATTTTTTTTAACATTTATTTTTGAGAGAAAGATACAGAATGTGAGTGGGGGAGGGGCAGAGAGAGAGACAGACACAGAATCTGAAGCAGGCTCCAGTCTCTGAACTGTTAGCACAGCTAACAGGGGCTCGAACCCGCGAACCGTGAGATCATGACCCGAGCCAAAGTCGGATGCCCAACCGACGGAGCCACCCGGGTGCCCCAATACTAAGATGATATTGACTGGTAAGGAACACGGGTGTTAGAAGTGTTCTATATCATGATCTGGGTAATGGTTATATGGGTTTAAACATCTAAAAACTCAATAAGCTGCTTGTTTAAGATGAACATGCTTTATTCAGTTTATTTTATCGGTGCTATACCTCAAAACTTTTTTTTTTTAAATTCAGTCTAACAAATATGAATGAAAACTATCTCACATCATGTGTTATATGCCACCTGATATAATATTCTGCCCATGGTGATACCCAAGAAATATTGACTGACTAAATGAAACGATTTGGAAACTCTCTTTTACTTTGCTTGAAATAAAACCACAGTTAGTTTATACAGCACTGTATCTTTCAGTTAACTCAGTCATTAAAGTGAGGCAGATAAACATTGGATCTGGATTGAGGCAGATGAACAGCAGGACTTTTTCAGGCTATTCAGGAACATCATGGCAATAATTTCAAGAAATGTAAGCAATGCTGCTGAATGCATTATAGGGTGCTGAAAGAATTGGTGAGTTTGTAGATTTAAACATATAAAAAATCTGGGTTGCCTTGGTTGGTTAAGTTGGTTAAGTTTCTGACTCTTCATATCAGCTCAGGTCATGATCTCACAGTTCATGAGATCGAGCCCTGTGTTGGACTCTGCACTATGCAGAGCCTGCTTGGGATTCTCTCTCTCCCTCCATCTCTCTGCCCCTTCCCCTCTGGTATTCTCTCTCTCTCTGAAAAGAAATAAACATTTTTTATAATTTTAAAAATGTGAAAAATCTATATACAGAACCTGGGACAGTCTTCAAATTGTAAATAAAATTAATTTTCCTCAACAGGAAAATCTCCCCAGAAGAGAGCTTGGAATAGAATAATAAAATGTAATCACAGAGAATGTTGCATTTTTGCCTCCTTCTTAGGGAACTTCTCAGGTGATCCATGTGAGACACTGCTTCTGCTATATGAGTTTGAAGTTAAAGCCAAAATGAATGATCCATTACTTGACAGTTTCCTGGAATCACTGTGGGAACTGCCTCATTTGGAAAGTAAAACATTTGAAACAATTGCCTGTAAGTGCTATATTTATGTTTTTGGTAGGCTGGTACCTACCCATTTAGATTGTAATACTTTTTATTCCAGTCTCTATTCTTCATTCTTTGCCCTCAGATGGGAAATAATAATAATGTTTCTCCTTCTCTAATGGCATTCTTGAACTGTTATGTATTATAATCATTTATGCATTTATCTTTTTATTTATATGAGACTATAAACTCCTTAAGGTCATGAAAAATAAGTGCTTGTATTTGTTGTACTTACAAACCTGAGTGAAGTGCATTAATCATAATCAATGGTCATTCTAGGTGTGGAATTGAATTATATAACTACACAGTAGAGGGAGCTTAACCTTCAGAAAGTTAGTTTTACTCAGGTAGCTAGAAATGACAGTCAGCTGCTTCACTAATCAAAGGTAATGCAATCTCAGCAACTTATTAAAGTGTACAAAGAGGAGCACCAGGCTGACTCAGTTGGTAGAGCATGTGACTCTGGATCTTGGGGTTGTAGGTTCAAGCCCCATGTTGGGTGTAGAGATTACTTAAAAATATAATCTTTCCCCAAAAAAAGTGTACAAAGAAATACTGGTAATATTTTTTTAACACAATTACCACTCTCAAATTTTTGGTTGGGCTCTAAGTAAGTAGTCGTTGGGGTCCCAGAGCCTGTATGGGAATATGCTGCAGGAAATAACCTAATTATTTTCCCTTTTTTCTCCCTCACCCTCCTTGGGAGCCTATGTGTGGTTAATAAAGGTATTAGATAGCCCCAGGTGCACAAAGGTCACATTTGCTTTTCCTTATCTTGCAAGACAAAATTCTAGAGACATGGAGCCCGTGGTCTATACTTTGTAGACATGTGATGGTGACCACTTCTCCTTGTATAATGGATCTCCAATTACAGAGGCCTGGTAAATGCATTTGGAAGTTACAAGGTTTGTCATCTCTGACACTCACTCTTATGTCAAGTGATTCCTGTTTATAGTATCAGACCAAAGCAGTATATTGTATAAATCTGTTTTTGATTATTGCTCTTTTACTGGTATGCTTTTTGTTTCCATCTTGGTGTGCCCCTCCTTGACTCTGGTTCATAAGATTATTGCTTTACCTATATGACTATGTGTAGGGTCACAGAAACAGTAGGTTCTCTTGATGTTTGCTGAATAAAAGACAATCCTGATAACCCTACCATATTACTTTGCCCAGAAACTATAAACTTTCTCTGAAAGCCACCATCGACTCATCATTTCATTAAATTAATTTTTGTGGGGTTTTTTTTGTTGGTTGGTTGGTTTGTGTTCATCTGTTTCAGGCTAGTTTCATTAGAAAAATCAAGTTGTAGCCTGGGATGAAAATGGTGATGGATGAGACTATGGTGTTCACAGCCTTTTTTCTTTCCCTCTTATAGTGTTAGCAGTGGAAAAGCCTGCACACTATCCTTCCATTGCTCTGAAGGCCTTGAATAGGGCTTTATTGCTCTACAAAAAGAAACAATCAATTGATGCTGTGAAATACAGGTTAGTAAATGTAACTCAACACTGAAGCCAAGCTTTTCGATAGTCAAAAGAGCTATATAAGTCATCAATCATACTCAACTGGTCCAATTTAAAAGTTGATCAGGGGCACTCCTGTAGACTCTTGACCTAAAAAGCCCTCAGAACAGCTTCATATTTAGAGTTGTATTATAGACCAAGAATTAGTTATGTCACAGAGTCTGGTTTTCCCAAAAGAGAAAAAAAGGGAGAAAGTTGCTTCTTTGTTGTGAGACTATATATATGATAAAATTATTGAATACCTTTCAGAGATTAATATAACAAACACCAGTGTATCCACCACCCAAATTTAACAAATGTTGACATTTTGCTAGTTTTGCCTCAGTCGTTTATTTTTCCTAAGCACCTTTCTTTAAGGACCAGTAAGTGCTGTACATCATAGTACAAAATATTATTTATTACATATTTTATGTTTTCTGTACCTAGACATGGAGGAAAATGATGCTATGTGAGTTTTCTGCAGAAAACTTTATTACAGACTTTCTTTTCTGAGACGTGAGAAACAGTTCTCCTGGAATTATTCCCAGGTTAAATCCCAATTTCCTTGCCCGTTTGAGGATATAAAGAGATGCTTTAAAGTGCCTATAGATTGAACCAGCTCACAAAATATAATAAACAGCCACTACTCCTTGATGCAGGAAACTAAAAAAAGGTGAAAGAAACCATAGGCATAATAAAAAGGAGGATTGGTCAGCCCCTTTTATAGCTTCAAAAATCTGTCTTCTGAGGTTGGAGGCCAGATAAAAATGAGGGAAGAACAGAAGTGTTTTGAAGCTCGTAGTCTGGGATGAGATCCAGATTTTACTTATCTTAGCCACGAAGCCAATGATTTATTTCCTTATGGGATGAGTTTTCTCTTTTTGATTTCAGCAAATGTGTGCGAAACTTGATTAACCTCTTGGTGCCAGATGGGGTGCCAAGTACAGAACTCTGTCCCCCAGAAGAAATTTGGGGTTATTTTGAAGATGCTCTGAGCTTTATTAGCCACACCGTAAGTCGAACAGTGATATTAAGCCATCAGCTAATTTTAAAGAACTGTCTTTTGTGTTAGAAATTACACAGAATTAGTGCTTTCTGATATGAATTTTAGGGTAAATAAGTTCATATTACAATATACTTAAATATTATAAAATTTCCCTTGGTTTATGAAATGTAAATAGTTAAAAGTAGAAAATTTATGATACAAGTATACTATGGATTAAGTGAAAATAACAGTACCACCTGGTATTTTAAATTATTTGTGTTTTCAAAACCTGGTAGAATTGTTACTTCCCAGTGAGGTACTAAGCCTTTGAAAAACCTTATTGTTATTCCTTCCATTTCTCAGAGGCAGGTAATAGAGAAGGAGGAACACTGAGGACCTGTATTTTAGTCCCTCCTCTGTTGATTTTTTTCTTTTCAGCACAGGTTTATTCAATGATTTTTAAATTAGCTTTATTGAGGTGTGATTTACATATCACAAAATGCACCCTTTACATGTGTACCATTCAGTGATTATAGTAAATTTATAGTGTTATGCAACTGTGTGTCACCACAATCCAGTTATAGAATATTTCTATTACCACAAAGTTTCTTCTTACCTATTTGCAGTCAATCCCTGTTCCTACCTGCAGGCCCAGGCGACCACTGATCTGCTTTCTATCTCTGTAGATTTTCTCTTTCTGGACCCTTGATATGAATGAGACCATGCAATACGTGATCTCTTGTGTGTGGCTTCTTTCAATTTAGCATAATATTTTTGAGGCTGGTGCATGTTGAAGCATGTATCAGTATTTTAATCCTTCCTATTGCTGAATAAATAGAATATTATATTCTACTTAATGGGATATGTCACATTTTCTTTTTGCACTGACTCAATAGCTGGTAGACATTTGAGTTGGTTCCACTTTTTAGCTATTATGAATAATACTGCTATGACATTTGTGTACAAGTCTTTATGTGGACATATGTTTTCAGTTCTCTTGAATACATGAATTTCTGGGTCATATGGTAACTTCATGTTTAACTTTTGGAGGAGCTACAATCTGTTTTCCAAAGTGGTTGCACTATTTTACATTCCTACCAGCAGTGTATGAGGGTTCTAATTTCCCCACATCCTCATCAACACTTGTTACTGTCCATCTTCTTTGTTATAACCATTTCAGTAGGTGTGTTGTGGCAGCTTGTTGTGATTTTGATTCGCATTTCCTTGATGGTTAATGGTGTTGATATGTGTTTATTGATCGTTTGTCTACCTTCTTTGGAAAAATGTCTATGGTTATTTTCCCATTTTAAAAATTGGGTTCTTGTTGAGTTGTAAGAATTATTTATATATTATAGGTATAAATCCTTTATCAAACATACAGTTTGTAAATGTTTTCTCCCAGTCATTGGCTTGTCTTTTCATTTTCTTAATGACATCATTTGAAAAGCAAAAGTTCTAAGTTTTCATGAAGTCTAATTTATCAGTTTTTTCTTTTATGGTTCATATTTTGGCCATGATAAGAAATCTTTGCCTGTCTCAAATTTACAAAGATTTTCTCCTGTGTTTTCTTGTAGAAGTTTTTATGCTTTTATCCCTTAAATACATGTTTATGATCCATTTTGAGTTTTCAGTTTTGTTGATGGTGTAAGGTAAGTCTTTTATTTGTTTGACTTTCCATATGGATATCCTTCCTATGCTGTTTTTTTTTTTTTTTATTTTTTAATATATGAAATTTACTGTCAAATTGGTTTCCATACAACACCCAGTGCTCATTCCAAAAGGTGCCCTCCTCAATACCCATCACCCACCCTGCCCTCCCCCCCACCCTGCCCTCCCTCCCACCCCCCATCAACCCTCAGTTTGTTCTCAGTTTTTAACAGTCTCTTATGCTTTGGCTCTCTCCCACTCTAACCTCTTTTTTTTTTTTTTTTTTTTTTTCCTTCCCCTCCCCCATGGGTTTCTGTTATGTTTCTCAGGATCCACATAAGAGTGAAACCATATGGTATCTGTCTTTCTCTGTATGGCTTATTTCACTTAGCATCACACTCTCCAGTTCCATCCATGTTGCTACAAAAGGCCATATTTCATTTTTTCTCATTGCCACGTAGTATTCCATTGTGTATATAAACCACAATTTCTTTATCCATTCATCAGTTGATGGACATTTAGGCTCTTTCCATAATTTGGCTATTGTTGAGAGTGCCGCTATAAACATTGGGGTACAGGTGCCCCTATGCATCAGTACTCCTGTATCCCTTGGATAAATTCCTAGCAGTGCTATTGCTGGGTCATAGGGTAGGTCTATTTTTAATTTTCTGAGGAACCTCCACACTGCTTTCCAGAGCGGCTGCACCAATTTGCATTCCCACCAACAGTGCAAGAGGGTTCCTGTTTCTCCACATCCTCTCCAGCATCTATAGTCTCCTGATTTCTTCATTTTGGCCACTCTGACTGGCGTGAGGTGATATCTGAGTGTGGTTTTGATTTGTATTTCCCTGATAAGGAGCGACGTTGAACATCTTTTCATGTGCCTGTTGGCCATCCGGATGTCTTCTTTAGAGAAGTGTCTATTCATGTTTTCTGCCCATTTCTTCACTGGGTTATTTGTTTTTCGGGTGTGGAGTTTGATGAGCTCTTTATAGATTTTGGATACTAGCCCTTTGTCCGATGTGTCATTTGCAAATATCTTTTCCCATTCCGTTGGTTGCCTTTTAGTTTTGTTGGTTGTTTCCTTTGCTGTGCAGAAGCTTTTTATCTTCATAAGGTCCCAGTAATTCACTTTTGCTTTTAATTCCCTTGCCTTTGGGGATGTGCCGAGTAAGAGATTGCTACGGCTGAGGTCAGAGAGGTCTTTTCCTGCTTTCTCCTCTAAGGTTTTGATTGTTTCCTGTCTCACATTCAGGTCCTTTATCCATTTTGAGTTTATTTTTGTGAATGGTGTGAGAAAGTGGTCTAGTTTCAACCTTCTGCATGTTGCTGTCCAGTTCTCCCAGCACCATTTGTTAAAGAGACTGTCTTTTTTCCATTGGATGTTCTTTCCTGCTTTGTCAAAGATGAGTTGGCCATACATTTGTGGGTCTAGTTCTGGGGTTTCTATTCTATTCCATTGGTCTATGTGTCTGTTTTTATGCCAATACCATGCTGTCTTGATGATGACAGCTTTGTGGTAGAGGCTAAAGTCTGGGATTGTGCTGCCTCCTGCTTTGGTCTTCTTCTTCAAAAGTACTTTGGCTATTCGGGGCCTTTTGTGGTTCCATATGAATTTTAGGATTGCTTGTTCTAGTTTCGAGAAGAATGCTGGTGCAATTTTGATTGGGATTGCATTGAATGTGTAGATAGCTTTGGGTAGTATTGACATTTTGACAATATTTATTCTTCCAATCCATGAGCAGGGAATGTCTTTCCATTTCTTTATATCTTCTTCAATTACCTGCATAAGCTTTCTATAGTTTTCAGCATACAGATCTTTTACATCTTTGGTTAGATTTATTCCTAGGTATTTTATGCTTCTTGGTGCAATTGTGAATGGGATCAGTTTCTTCATTTGTCTTTCTGTTGCTTCATTGTTAGTGTATA
Organism: Panthera onca; assembly: GCF_046562875.1. Classification (NCBI taxonomy): domain Eukaryota; kingdom Metazoa; phylum Chordata; class Mammalia; order Carnivora; family Felidae; genus Panthera; species Panthera onca. The sequence goes on from NC_138357.1 coordinate 72,068,437, forward strand.
AGAATGCAACTGATTTCTGCACATTGATTTTGTATCCTGCAACTTTGCTGAATTCATGGATCAGTTCTAGCAGACTTTTGGTGGAGTCTATCGGATTTTCCATGTATAATATCATGTCATCTGCAAAAAGCGAAAGCTTGACTTCATCTTTGCCAATTTGGATGCCTTTGATTTCCTTTTGTTGTCTGATTGCTGATGCTAGAACTTCCAGCACTATATTAAACAGCAGCGGTGACAGTGGGCATCCCTGTCGTGTTCCTGATCTCAGGGAAAAAGCTCTCAGTTTTTCCCCGTTGAGGATGATGTTAGCTGTGGGCTTTTCATAAATGGCCTTTATGATCTTTAAGTATGTTCCTTCTATCCTGACTTTCTCAAGGGTTTTTATTAAGAAAGGGTGCTGGATTTTGTCAAAGGCCTTTTCTGCATCGATTGACAGGATCATATGGTTCTTCTCTTTTTTTTTGTTAATGTGATGTATCACGTTGATCGATTTGCGAATGTTGAACCAGCCCTGCATCCCAGGAATGAATCCCACTTGATCATGGTGAATAATTCTTTTTATATGCTGTTGAATTCGATTTGCTAGTGTCTTATTAAGAATTTTTGCATCCATATTCATCAGGGATATTGGCCTGTAGTTCTCTTTTTTTACTGGGTCTCTGTCTGGTTTAGGAATCAAAGTAATACTGGCTTCATAGAATGAGTCTGGAAGTTTTCCTTCCCTTTCTATTTCTTGGAATAGCTTGAGAAGGATAGGTATTATCTCTGCTTTAAATGTCTGGTAGAACTCCCCTGGGAAGCCATCTGGTCCTGGACTCTTATTTGTTGGGAGATTTTTGATAACCGATTCAATTTCTTCGCTGGTTATGGGTCTGTTCAAGCTTTCTATTTCCTCCTGATTGAGTTTTGGAAGAGTGTGGGTGTTTAGAAATTTGTCCATTTCTTCCAGGTTGTCCAATTTGCTGGCATATAATTTTTCATAGTATTCCCTGATAATTGTTTGTATCTCTGAGGGATTGGTTGTAATCATTCCATTTTCATTCATGATTTTATCTATTTGGGTCATCTCCCTTTTCTTTTTGAGAAGCCTGGCTAGAGGTTTGTCAATTTTGTTTATTTTTTCAAAAAACCAACTCTTGGTTTCGTTGATCTGCTCTACAGTTTTTTTAGATTCTATATTGTTTATTTCTGCTCTGATCTTTATTATTTCTCTTCTTCTGCTGGGTTTAGGCTGCCTTTGCTGTTCTGCTTCTATTTCCTTTAGGTGTGCTGTTAGATTTTGTATTTGGGATTTTTCTTGTTTCTTGAGATAGGCCTGGATTGCAATGTATTTTCCTCTCAGGACTGCCTTCGCTGCATCCCAAAGCGTTTGGATTGTTGTATTTTCATTTTCGTTTGTTTCCATGTATATTTTAATTTCTTCTCTAATTGCCTGGTTGACCCACTCATTCGTTAGTAGGGTGTTCTTTAACCTCCATGCTTTTGGAGGTTTTCCAGACTTTTTCCTGTGGTTGATTTCAAGCTTCATAGCATTGTGGTCTGAAAGTATGCATGGTATAATTTCAATTCTTGTAAACTTATGAAGGGCTGTTTTGTGACCCAGTATATGATCTATCTTGGAGAATGTTCCATGTGCACTCGAGAAGAAAGTATATTCTGTTGCTTTGGGATGCAGAGTTCTAAATATATCTGTCAAGTCCATCTGATCCAATGTATCATTCAGGGCCCTTGTTTCTTTATTGACTGTGTCTTCCTATGCTGTTTGACTTCAGTTTTCTCATTTGTAAAATGGAAATAATACCTTCTTTGATTCCCACACTGAGGTTTTAAGGATCAGTTGAAATAATAATATGTGTTGTAAACCTTATATAAACAGCTTATACACATGTAAGGTGGTATTGTTATTATAGGGGAGCTATAAAATAGTAAGGTTAAACGACTTGCTTAAAGTCACTCAGAAAGTCATTATTTGAGTCCATGTTAATAACTGAGGATCCTGACCCTGCTTTAGGCTCAGTTACCTCTTCATATAAAAATATCTGCAATCCACAGCAGATGGCAGAACAATATAGTAGGGTGACAACCTGGTACAAACCAGCATCGACTTCAAAAACCTAGAATTCTCCTGGAGCTATGTAATTATGGCCTGTGTGAATTTAAGTTTTAAAAAAAAACTTTAGCATTGAACATTTTGGATGTGTATATTTTTTTACTTTCTTTTGGGAAGAAGAGAAAATTCTATTTCTAAGCCATGAGCCTCATCTGGACCTTCAGATGTGTTTGCCATAGTAACTAATACAAACTAAAATTAAATTTTACTGTAAATCCAAATTGATCCATTTCCATAGTCTCTATATAAGGCCCAAACTACTCTGAGCATTTTTGTGCCACTTTTATTCTGTCTCTTACTGTTCCATCTCTCTGGCTCTTGGGTTTCCTGCTGGAGAGCTTAATGTTTTTTCTACTTTTTTGATAAGTCTCCCATCCATTATTGCTCATCCCCTGAAACATGACGGGAAGGTATACTTCCTTATACAGAGATTATTTTAGTAATACCCTTGGCTCTTTATAGAGTATATGTTGCTTTTTCCTTTCAATTGGATGTGTTGTGTATCTCCTTTGTTTTAAATGCTTGAGAGAAAATTCTGCCCTTGTTTGACTTTTCTAATGACCAGGCACTCATTCATTATTTATTGAGCAGATAACCTTTATCAAATGCCTCCATACTTGGCAAAATGGCTATGGCACAGATATAAAACCTCGTGTCTCACAGTATCGTGCTTTATATTTTACAAAGCATTCTTACCTCCATTATTTCATACGATCCCCTCCTTCCCCCCCCCCACCAGCAATTCTGTGAAGTAGAGAGTGCTGTATTATTAACCTTGACAATGAGGAAATTTTTAAGATTTAAAGTCAAGTTACCACATTGGTTATATAGTGGTGAGCATAGCTGCCTTCCAAAAAAGTCAAGTTACCAATTTCCCTAAGGTCATATGGTTAATGAATGAGAGGACTAGAACTCAGATCATATGACCTCAGTTCCAGGGCTCTTTCCACCAGAGCACACATCTTCCTTACCTGCTCTTACTAGGATTCCGTTCAAAGGAAAAGGCTCAAGTTGGTATTCAGAAGCTACTGGCAATGAAAAACCAGGTTGGATGACTTTTATGCTTAAGCAGGCAAGATTATATACAGTAGGTTGATATTCTAGATTATTTTTAAGAGAAAATGGATTGCTCTGGTTGTTTTTCTAAGTTAAAATTTTATTTTGAAATAACTGTAGATTCACTTGCAGTCATAAGAATTAAATATAAGAGATCTTAGATATGCTTTACCCAGTTTCCCCAGTGGTAAAATCTTATAAAACAGTATCACAACCAGGATGTTGACATTATTACAGTCAAGACACAGAACTTTTCCATCACAGGGATACCTCATGTTGCCCTTTTATAGCGTCCACCCAATTCTTTCCCACCCCAGCCCCTCCTTATTTCCTGGCAACCATGAAGCTATTATCGATTTCTATAATTTTGTCATTTCCATAATGTTCTATCAATTGAATCATACAGTATATAATTTTTGAGATTAGGAATGATATGGTATATAACCTTTTGAGATTAGCTTTTTGTCAGTCAGCAGAATTCTCTGGAAATTCTTCAAGTTTCAAGTTGTTGGTTATATCAGTATTTCATCTCTTTTTTGGCTAAGTAGTATTCCATGGTATGGATGTAGCAGAGTTCGCTTAACCATTCACCTATTGAAGGACATCTGCGCTGTTTCCAGTTTGGGGCTATTACAAATAAAGCTGCTGTCAACATTTGTGTACAGGTTTTTGTGTGAACATGAGTCTTCATTTTTTTGGAATAGTACCTAAGAAGGCAATTGCAGGCTCATATAGTAATTGCATGTTTAGATTTTAAAGAAACTACCAAACTGTTTTCCAGAGTGTCTGTAACATTTTACATTCTTGCCAGAAATGTGTGAATAATATGGAATCTCTACATCCTTGTCAGTATTTGGTGTTGCCACCTTTGTTTTATTTTAGCCATTCTGATAGGTGTGTCACAATATCTTACTGTGTTTTTAATTTGCATTTTCCTAATTGCTAATGATGCTGACCATCTTTTCATGTGCTTATTTGCCTTCTGTATCTTCTCTGGTGAAATGCCTGTTCATGCCTTTTGTCTATTTTGTAATTGGATTGTTTTGCTTGTTTACTGTTCAGTTTTGAGAATTCTTTTTTAAAATGTTTATGTACTTAACTTTGAAAGGGGGGAGAGAGAGAGAGCAAGTACGTGAATGGGGGAGCAGCAGAGATTAATGTTTATGTGTTATACCTGTTTCCATCTTTTTACTTTCAGCCAGCCTACAATTGTATATATTTTTTAATGTTTTATTTATTCTTAAGAGAGAGAGAGAGAGAGAGACAGATCATGAGCGGGTGACGGGCAGAGCAAGAGAGGAACACAAAATCTGAAGCAGGCTCCAGGCTCTGAGCTGTCAGCACAGAGCCCGATGCAGGGCTCGAATCCACAAGCCATGAGATCATGACCTGAGCTGAAGTCAGACGCCCAACCGACTGAGCCACCCAAGTGCCCCTACAATTGTATATTTGAAGTGAATTTCTTGTAGACTGCATATAGACAGCACATTTTTTAGTCCACTTTGCTAATTTTTAAATTTTTTTTAATGTTTATTTATTTTTGAGAGAGAGAGACAGAGCACGAGTGGGGAAGGGGCAGAGAGAGGAGACACAGAATCCGAAGCAGGCTCCAGTCTCTGAGCTGACAGCACAGAGCCCCATGTGGGACTTGAACTCATAAGCCGTGAGATCATGACCTGAACCAAAGTTGGATGCTCCACCGACTGAGCCACCCAGGCGCCCCAACTAATCTCTGTCTTTTAATCAGTATGTTTAGATCACTAATCTGTTAGGGTGTAAGTCTGCCACTTCATTTTTTTGTTTTTTGTTTTGTTTGTTTTGTTCTCTCTGTTTTTCATTTCTCTTTTCTCTTTCCTGCCTTCCTGTGAATTACTTGAACATTTTTTAGAATTCCATGTTGCATCATCTGTAGTATTATTAACTGTATTTCTTTGTACAGCTTCTTTTTTAGTGGTTGCTCTAGGTATTACAGAGTGCATACGTGTGTGTGTGTGTGTGTGTGTGTGTGTGTGTGTGTGTGTAAAACTTACTACTGTCTACATCTGTCATCATGTTACCAGTTCAAGTGAAGTATAGAAACCTTACTTCTCTTTACCTTCCCCCACTTATAATTGTCCTAAATTTTCCTGTACCTACATTTAGAACTACATCAGTGTTATAATTTTTACTTAATCCTTCAACCATAATTTAGAAAACTTGGGATGCCTGGGTGACTCAGTTGGTCAAGCATCCAACTCTTGATTTTGGCTCAGGTCATGATCTTGCAGTTTGTCAGATCAAGCCCCAAATTGGGCTCTGCACTGTCAGTGCAGATCATGACCTGAGCTTAGGAGAAGCTTGGGCTTCTCTCTCTGCCTCTCCACTGCCCATTTGTGCCTTCTCTCTCTCTCTCAAAGCAAATAAATAAACATTTAAAAAATATAAATAAAATAATTGAGAAAACTCAAAAGAAGAAGGAATTGTATTTTATTGTATTTACATAATATAAAAATGCAGGCTTATCATTTTCTTTCTTCCTTTTTGATGTTGCAGGGTACCTTTTCTATCATTTCTTTTGTTTAGAGAGCTTCCTTTAGACATTATTTTTAGAGAAGCTCTGTTGATAAATTCTCATAGTTTCCCTTTATCTGATAATGTCTCTATCCCCCCTTCATTCCCAAAAGATGTTTTTGTTGGTTATAGCATTCCAGGTTGATGATCCTTTTCATTCAGTACTTCAAAAATACTGTGCCACTCCTCTCAGGCCTCCAAGGCTTCTGGTGAGAAATCTGCTAATCTTCAACTTGTTTTCTTTCTATAAATAAAGTGTTATTTTTCTTTGACCTCCTTCAACATTTTTCCTTTGTCTTTGGTTTCAGAAGCTGGACTGTGATGTCTCTTGGGTAGATTTCTTTGGGTTTGTATTGTTTGGGGTTCACTCTGCTTTGTGAATCTGTAGGTTTATATCTTTGCCAAATTTGGTAAGTTTTCAGATATAATTTCTTTGAGTACTTTTTCAGCCCCCACCCTCTTTCTCCTCTTTCTGGGACTCCAATGACAGGAAGGTTAGAACCTTTGTTATTGTTCCACGAGTCCCTGGTGGCTTTATTCTATTATTTTTTGCCTATTTCTCTCTGTTGTTCAGATTCAGTAATTTCTGTTGTTCTGTCTTTGAGTTCACTGATCTTTCCTCTGCCTCCTCCATTCTGCTGTTGAACCTATTAGTGGAGGTTTTTGTTTCAGCTATAATATTTTTCAGTTCTAAGATTTCCGTATGATCTTTATATCTTCTGTTTTTTATTTTTTTCTGAGACTTCCCATTTTTTTCTATGAAGTATGTACATTACTGAAACATTTTATGATTTTTTAAGTTTTAATTTATATTTTTTTAATTTTTTAATGTTTATTTTTGAGAAAGAGAGTGAGACAGAGTTTGAGCAGGGGAGGGGCAGAGAGAGAAGGAGACACAGAATCTGAAGCAGGCTCTGAGCTGTCAGCACAGAGCCCACCATGGGGCTCGAACCCATGAACTGTGAGATTATGACCTGAGCTGAAGTCGGATGCTTAACCACCTTAGCCACCCAGGCACCCCAGTTTTAATTTAAGTTGCAGTTAGTTAACATACAGTATAATATTAGTTTCAGGTGTACAATTCAGTGATTCAACACTTCAGTACAATATCCAGTGATCATCATAACAAGTGCATTCCTTAATCCCCACCACCTATTTAACCTATCCCCCTCCCTCCCCTCTGGTAACTATCAGTTCTCTATAGTTAAGAATCTCTTTCCTGGAGCACCTGGGTGGGGGGGCTCAGTCAGTTAAGCATCTGACTCTTGATTTCACCTGAGGTCATAATCTTACAGTTCATGAGTTCAAGCCCTGAATCAGGCTCCATGCTGACAGTGCAGAGCATGCTTGGGATTCTCTCTCTCTGTCCCTCCACTCGTTCTCTCTCTTTCTCTCTCTTTTAAAAATAAATAAACTTAAAAAAAAAAGACTCTGAAAAAAAAAGGAGAACAGATTCTTTAAAAAAAACAAAAAGAATCTTTCCTGTTTGCCTCTCATTTTTCCCCGTATGATTGATTGTTTGTTTCTTAAATTCCACAATGAATGAAATTGTATGGCATTTGTCTTTTCTGACTGACTTATTTCACTTAGCATAATACTCTCTAGCTTTATCCACATCGTTGCAAATGGCAAGATTTAATTTTTTTGATGTTTTTATTTATTTTTGAGACAGCACGAGCTAGGGAGGGACAGAGAGAGGGGGAGACAGGAACCCAAGTGGGCTCTGTGCTGACAGCAGAGAGCCTGATGCAGGGCTTGAACCCACAAGCCATGAGATCATGACTTGAGCCAAAGTCAGACGCTTAGCCAACTGAGCCACCCAGATGCCCCAAGATTTCATTCTTTTTGATGGCTGAGTAATATTCCATTGTATGTATGTATGTGTGTGTGTGTGTGTGTGTGTGTGTGTATATATATATATATATATATATATATATATACGCACACACCCCCTCTTCTTTATCCATTCATCAGTCATTGGACATTTGGGCTCTTTCCATAATTTGGCTATTGTATATAATGCTGCTATAAACATCAGGGTGCACGTATCCCTTCGAGTTAGTATTTTTGTGTTCTTTGGGTAAATACCTAGTACTGTAATTGCTGGATCATAGGATAGTTCTATTTTTAACTTTTTGAGGAACCTCCATACTGTTTTCCAGACTGTCTGTACCAGTTTGCATTTCCATAAACAGAGCATGAGGGTTCCTCCCCATTCTCCATAGCCTCGCCAACACCTATTATTTCTTGTGTTGTTGATTTTAGCCAATCTTACAGGTGTGAAGTGGCATCTCATTGTAGTTTTGATATGTATTTCCCTGATGATGAGTGATGTTGAGCATTTTTCATGTGTCTGTTGGCCATCTGTATGTCTTTGGGAAAATGTCTCTTCATGTCTTCTGTCCATTTTTGTATTGGCTTATTTGTTTTGAGGGTGTTGAGTTTTACAAGTTCTTTATATATTTTGGATACTAACCCTTTATTGGATATGTCATTTGCAAATATCTTCTCCCATTCTATAGGTTGCCTTTTAGTTTTGTTTTGTTTCCTTCACTGTGCTGTGATGGTTACTTTAAAATCTTTGTCAGATATTGACATTTCTCTAACCTTGGTGCTAGCATCAATTGATTTAATTCAGTTTTGAGTTCTTCCTGGTTCTTGGTCTAATGAGTGGTTTTTTTTATTGAAACATGGACATTTTCATATTATGTTTCTGAAATTCTGGATCTCATTTAAACCTCTGTTTCAGCTGGATTTTTCTGACACTGCTATGCCAGGGAAGAGAGTATGACGTTATTACTTCTAGGTGGAAGTAGATGCTCAGGTTCCCCACTTGGCCTCCATTGATACTTAGGGTGGAGGATTCCTTGTTACTGCTGGGTGGAGATAGTATCCCACATGGTCTCCATTAACACCATGATAGAGGTGGCCTCATTATCTGCTGTGTGATGGTGAAAGTCCTGCCTCTTCCTGAGTGTTTACAGACTTTGTTCCTCCTTTGTTCCACCTTCTCTGGGGGTGGAAATGTAGGTTCCACTGATATTTCAGGGGGTAGGGGAATGCCTTATTACCAGCCATTGGATATGAAAGTCTTGTCTCCCTATCTGGCCTTCTGATACTATGCAGGGTGCCTCCTTACACCCTCACAAGGGGAAAAATTTAGGCTCCCCAGTTAGCTTTTTCTGGAGTGGGTGGGGCTGGGATCACAGGCTTTTCTGTGATGTTCAGCTATATTAGAGCCGTTAATGTCTAAAGGTTTTCTGTCTTGCATTGCTGCCCTTTTTCTGGTCCTTTGTCTAGAGAGAACAGTCTTTTCTTGGGGCTTTGGTTTGTCTATGCCTGTTGGCATCTGTACCACCAACTCTGAGCTATATGAAGCAAATGAAAACCCAGAGAACTCACCACTGTATCATTCCTTGGCCCCAAGGTCTCTAACCAATCTTTCTTCTCTCTACCTTTCAGTCTCCTTATGTTTATGAATAGTGTCTTTTTTGAGTCTTATGTTTATTTTATGTCTAGGGTTTTAGTTCTACTTAGTAGAAGGAATAGGGATGAGTACATCTACTCCATCTCATAGAAGTGGAAGTTCCCTGGTTCATTTTTCTCACCATACAGAAACATAGATAATGGGGAGTGGGGAATCCCTACACTTAAATAGAAGGGACAAACCAAACCCTCGTAGCTGACATCAGAGTCACAAAGAGTCACAAAGGCATGTTGCATAACCAGGAAGAAGCCCAGAAGAAATCAGCCTCTATTCTTTTACAAGGGAAGCTAAGGTGGTCCAAACTACTGAGCTACATTTTCTAGGAGTTTGCTCCTCAGAGTATAGTCCATGGACCAGCAGCATCAACATCCCCTGGGAGCTTATGAGTAGTGTAGAATCTTGTGCCCCATCCCAGACCAAATGAGTCAGAATCTACATTTTAACAGTATTCCCATGTGACTTGTATGCACTTTAAAGATTGAGAAACACTGCTTACTCATTTGTCGGTATCATCTTAACATCTCACATTTGATCTTTTAGTTCAACTGAAAGAATTACTACTTCTGCCAATCTTAAAATAGTTTATAAACAAGACTTGGGATCTAAAGTAAATGAAAGGTAAAGCTTCATTGTCTGATAGAATTTAGAAGTGAAATTAATGATCTTTGAAAAAGGTTATTTATTCCATTAATTTGTAAACTGAGGCATTGAAAGATTAAATATCTAACACAAGCTCATACAACTATGTAACAGCAAAGCTGAGAATTGAACCCAGTGCACTTCCTTCATAGCACAATGGTCCTTGGGTTTTCCTTCATCTAAATCTTTCTTCTTCCAAGCTTCACATCTCCTTGAAACTGGAATTGAGGTTCAGGCAAATATATCTTTGATTCAGGCTTTGATATTGTGTCTTTTCTGGATTTCTGTAGTTGGTTTCCTAAGTGGTCTGTAACTCTTTCTTCTCTTCTCCAGTTTTACCTGTTCATCTCTATTAAATGTATCTCCCTAAAACACAAACTTTATCAGTCCTTTTCCCCCAAATCTCTTTTTCCCTCTAGATTTCTAAAAGCTCTGCATTTTCTAAATCCTTACCCTCACTCTAAAGGCTACCTCTAATTTCATCCACCACCACCCCCCCCAAAAAGACAGTGTTTTCCCACACACAAATGTAGGCAATATTCTCCTTATTATCAATCTTTACCTCTTCTCCCTCTTCCTCTTAGAACAAAGCAAGATCTTTCCTCAAGATATGTCTGTCACTAATTGTTTTTGTGGAGGTCTCATCTTCTCCCATTCCGTTTTTCTCATCAGAAGAAGGAACTAAATTACCTGAATCCTTGCTTCCTTTGTACTTGTTACACACCATCTTCTTGCTGCTTCTCTTCACTTGTAATCTGTGTCTTCTATCTTTTAGTTATCAGTGTTGTCATGAACTAGCACTTTCTGAGCCAGTTTTTCCTTCCTTGGTAACTTCAGTTTATTATCCTAAGTGACTTTGGCATCCCTGTTATCTATTCATCCACTTCACAGTTTTTTGCCCTTCTTTAGCCTCTGTCTGTACCCCATATAAGCTCCACTTCCAAGATTGTTAACTCAAAGTTTTTCGAGTTACTATAATCTCTCTTACTTCTCCATACTTGTTCTTTGCTGTCACTTATACTTCAAATAACTCAACCCTTCCCATTCTCTTATAGTCCAGTCTAGCCACATTCCTTTTTTTCCGTTTCCTTTTCTTTCTTTCTTTCTTTCTTTCTTTCTTTCTTTCTTTCTTTCTTTCATTTGGTTATACCTCCCGTTTAATTTTTTTCTAGCCTAATGACCCACCAATATCAGTTCTTCTCCTGATATTAAGAAGCAGAATCACTAGAGAAAAGCACAGAACTAATACAAATTTATGTTGAGTTTTTTTTTAAACGTTTATTTATTTTTGAGACAGAGAGAGACAGAGCATGAACGGGGGAAGGTCAGAGAGAGGGAGACACAGAATCCGAAACAGGCTCCAGGCTCCAAGCTGTCAGCACAGAGCCTGACATGGGGCTCGAACTCACGGACCGTGAGATCATGACCTGAGCCGAAGTCGGCCGCTCAACCGACTGAGCCACCCAGGCGCCCCTATGTTGAGTTTTAAATGGGTTCTTAACACTCCTCAGAATTCTTGCACTCAAGTTTTTTCCAAACTCAAGTAAAATGTCTGCTTCAGGTTTTTTCTGCCTTTCCTACTTTCATAAAAACTTAGAACTACTTCACAATGACCCCAGCAGATGGCCTCATTGTATCTTTCTAATTGAGAAGATCAAGGGCATCAAGTGTGAGTTCCTCCATTGCCCCATGTCTCAAACATAATGTTTTGCCACTGTACCTCTTTACTCATCTTAACCTTTTTCTCAAAAGAAGAGAGATTCCCTCAACCTTAAACTGTTAGTTCAATCTCCTTATACTTCTTGAAGTACCTTAATATCTCTCCATTATTTTCAGTCTCTGTCTTTCTACGTATCTTCCCTTTCTACTCTAAAAAAAGGCATAGGTCTCCAACAAAATACCATGTTCCTGGATGGCTTAATAGGGATCAGTTTCCCTAAATTCAATCAAAATAAAAATCTCAATAAGATTTCTTAATAGGATTTTTTTAGTGAAACTTGATAATTCTAAAATTCTTTCCCCAAAGGAAATAAGCCACAATAGCTAATACATCTTTGCAAAAGAACAAGGCAAGATTTGTCCTATCAAATATAAAAATTATAAAGTGTTATTAATTTTAAGAATATGGTATTAGTTTATGGCACCTGGGTGGCTCAGTGGTTAAGCATCTGACTTCAGCTCACATCATGATCTCATGGTTCAAGAGTTTGAGTCCCACACCGGGTGAGCTCAAGCTGTTCTTCAGGTGAACACGAGCCCTGCTTCAGGTAAGCCCCACTTCTCTCTCCCTCTCTCTCTGCCCCTTACTCACTTGCGCCCTCTCTCTCTCTGTCAAAAAAAAAAGTATGATTTTCGCTTAAATGAAATCATAAATAGTAATAGGAGAGGATAGAACCCAGAAAAAGACCACATACCTATGAGAATTTAGTATGGAATGAAGGAGGTATATTAAATCACTGAGAGGATGATCTATTTAAAACATGACATTAGGACAATTTAAAAAGTAAAGTTAAATCCTTACCTGTAAACTGAGAGGCATTATAACACAGTGGTTGAGCACAGACTTTGGAGCCAGACTGCCCATCTTAAAATCTGGCTATACCATTTATTAGCTGTATGTGAGTTCTGTTACCTAACTCTCTGTGCCTCTGTCTCCTCATCTGTAATATTACAGTGTTGTTAGTAGTATTAAATAATACATGTAAAGTACTTAGGTGTCTAGCACATAATAAGTAGTATATAAGTGGTAAGTATTCACACTGTTTTTACCTCATACCATGTACCAAAATGACCACCAAAAGAAAGAAAGAATATCCAGATGGATTAAGAAACTAAACATAAAATCAAAGCTGTAAAGGTATTAGGAGAAATATAGGAAAGTACTTTTTTTAACTCTGGGGTGGAGAGGACCCATCCAGAAGCTGGTACAGAATAAAAATAGATTCAGTTACATAAAATTAATAAATGACCCAAGATACCATAGAAAACTTTAAAATAAGCCACAGACTTGGATAAAATATTTGTAACATTTTTATTTTTATTTTTTTTAGTACAGTTGACACATAATATTGTTAGTTTCAGGTGTACAACTTAGTGATTTGACAAGTGTATACATTATGCTATGTTCAACACAAGTGTAGATACCATCTGTTCCATTATATCACTATTACAATATCATTGCCTGTACTCCTTATGCTGTGCTTTTTATTCCCGTGAATCATTCATTCCATAACTGGAAGCCTTTATCTCTCTCTCCCCTTGATCTATTTTGCCCAACCCCCCACCTCCCTCCCCTCTGGCAATAATCAGTTAGTTCTCTGCATTTATAGGTCTGATTATGCTTTTTGTTTGTTTATTCATTTATTTTTGGGGTTTTTTTTTTTTTAGATTCCACTTATGAGTAGAATCATATGGGTTTGTCTTTTTCAGTCTGACTTATTTCACTTAGCGTAATACCTTCCAGGTTCATCCATCCATGTTGTCTTAAGTGGCACAATCTCATCCTTTTTATTGCTATGTAATATTCCACTGTGTGTGTTTGTGTGTGTATGTGTGTGTGTGTGCGTGTGTGTACCACATTTTCCTTACCCATTCATCTGTCAGACATTTATGTTGCTTTATACTTGGCTATAATGCTGCAGTACAACGTAGGGGTGTATATATATATTTTTTTTAATTAGTATTCTTGTTTTCTTTGGGTAAAATACTCACATTATGGAATTATTGGATCATATGGTATTTCTATTTTTAATTTTTTGAGGGATCTCTATACTGTTTTCCACAATGGCTGCACCAGTTTGCATTCCTACCAAGAATGCATGAGGGTTCCTATTTTTTCACATCCTTGCCAACACTTGCTATAACTTGTCATTTTGATTTTAGCCATTCTAACTGGTATAAGGTGATATGGCTTTGATTTGCATTTCCCTGATGATTAGTAATGTTGAACATCTTTTCATGTGTCTGTTGGCCATCTGTATGTCTCCTTTGGAAAATGTCTACTCAGGTCCCTTTTTTTAATGTTTATTTATTCTTGAGAGAGAGGGGGAGACCAAAGTTCCAAAGCAGGCTCCATGCTGATAGTAGAGAGCCTGATGCGGGGCTCGAACTCACGAACCATGAGCTCATGACCCAAGTTGAAGTCAGACACTTAACTTGTTGAGCCACCCAGGCACCCCCTCTGTCCACTTTTTAATTGGATTGTTTGTTTTGGGGGGGTTGAGTTGTGTATGTTTTTAATATATTTTGGATATTAACACCTTATCAGATAAATGATTTGCAATACCCCCCCCCCCATTCAGTAGGTTGTCTTTTTGTTTTGTTGATGGTTTTCTTTGCTGTGCAAAAGCTTTTTATTTATAAGTAGTCCCAATAATTTATTTTTGCTTTTGTTTCCCTTGCCTTTGGAAACATCTAGAAAAATGTCGCTATGGCCAGTGTCAGAGAAGGTACTGCCTGTGTTCTCTTCTAGGATTTTTATGGTTTCAGGCTTACATTTAGGTCTTTAATCCATTTTGAGTTTATTTTTGTGTATGGTGTTAAAAAGCGGTCCATTTTCATTCTTTTACATGTGACTGTCCAGTTTTCCCAGCACCATTTATTGAAAATGCTGTCTTTTCCCCATTGTATATTCTTACCTCCTTTGTCATAGATTAATTGACCATATAATCATGGGTCTATTTCTGGGGTCTCTTTTCTGCTCCATTGATCTATGTATCCATTTTTGAGTTAAAAATCAATAAGAAAAAGGTTACCTACACTAGAAAAAACGGGCAAAAGCTGTGATCAGGTAAGCTACAAAAGAAGACATGCAATTGCCTAATAAAACACATGCAAAAGTTGTTCAACCACACAATTAATCAAGGAAATCTGTATAAACAAAAATACATTTCATTGATAAATCAGGTGAAAATGGAGAGATTTTTCTCTAAATTAGAGCGTGTGTTTGGGATAATGTTAAAAATATATAAGGTCAGGGGCGCCTGGGTGGCGCAGTCGGTTAAGCGTCCGACTTCAGCCAGGTCACGATCTCGCGGTCCGTGAGTTCAAGCCCCGCGTCAGGCTCTGGGCTGATGGCTCGGAGCCTGGAGCCTGTTTCAGATTCTGTGTCTCCCTCTCTCTCTGCCCCTCCCCCATTCATGCTCTGTCTCTCTCTGTCCCAAAAATAAATAAAAAACGTTGAAAAAAAAAATTAAAAAAAAAAATATATAAGGTCAAAGGAGCACTCAATCAAGAGTAAGTGCCCCTGGCCTCTACTCTCATCTGTGCCACAGACACACTGTGTGGCCTTAGGCAGATGGCACTGCCTCTCTTGGCGTCAGTTTCTTTACCAGTAACAAAAGGTTTCTAGAGACTTCTACTTCTGGAATATCTAAATCTATGAGAATCTAAATGGATATGTTCCCCAGAAAAACAGCCATATTGGTGAAAATTATAGGAAAAACAGCTATTTAAAGTCTTTGGAAATTTTTTTAAGAGCATATAGAAGATGAAGAAGGATCCATTCAAGAAAATCTACTAAATCTTGATAAGAACCTTGAGAGTCCATAGTACTGGAGCCATGACCTACTCCCTCCCTGTCCTACCCCCAGCTCAGCATTGCATTAGCAAGCTCCACCCCAGGAAAGTGTGGCCAAGGAAACAATGCTCTCACTTTCCTCAGTCTCCCAGTCAAGGGATATGGTGTCCCACAAAGAACAGCAGGCTGCCAGGACTTACTATCCCACCTTCAGCTCCAGGCTGCAAAAGCTGAATTTTGAGCAAGTATGGCCAAAAGAATGAGGCCTCCCTTCCTTTACCCAACCCCACTTGTGGGGCAAAGGACCTACCTTAGGCAAGTCAGACCACTGGAGCCCTTGCCTCAGCTAACTCTTAGGGCAGAGGTTCCACACCCAAAGAGGCAAGCCAAAAACACTAGAAACTACCACCTTACCCAGTAACCTCTAAAAGCAGGTGTATCACTCAGAAAAAAAGGGTCCACTGTCCCCCCTCAAAGCTCTGGAGCAGGGGCTTAGAGATTTTTCCCAAGGGGAAGGGCAATCTATGAGAACAGAGTCTGTGTCCTCTGAGAAGCAATGTAAGAAGCTTCACATGTGAGGGAAACAGACTTTGCCATAAAAAGGAATTAATTATTGCCACATGCTGCAACATGGATGGATCTGGAAAGCATTATGCTAAGTGAAATATGCTGGTTATAAAGGAGTACATATACTGTGTGACTCCGTTTATCTGAAATGTCCAGAATAGGCCAATCTATAAGAGAGAGAAATTAGATTACTGGTTGCCCAGAGATGTAGGGTGGGTATGGGGGGAAATGGAGAGTGACTGCTAATGGCACAGGGTTTCCTTTAAAGGGGATAAAAATTAATTGTGGTGATGATTACAGAACTCTGTGAATATAAAAACCACTGAATTGTATACTTTAAGTAGGTAAATTTTATGGTATGTGAATTATATCTCAATAAAACTGATGTACACAATTATCACTTCAGGAACACTGAGGAGAGCCTATAAATGTAGGCATTCGTGTTCCAGAACACCTACAGTTTTATTAGAGATATTCACGACGGCCATATTTATTATGATGTTAAAGATAGAAAAAACTGGCTTCGATCATGAGCCCCAGAAAGTCCTAAGAGCAAACACCTCTATTTGCCATCAGTGACTTGTATTTCACATAGGCCAGTCCATGTCACTCTGGAGTGAGTAGCTGCACTGATGCATTACTTTACTGAAGATTAATGATTCTCCTGAGCAACACTGGACATGAGGGCAGCTAATACAAATGAAAATAAGACTCCTGCAGTGTTCCCTAACTCATTGAATGGCGCCATCATTCTTCCAGTTGCCCAAGCCAGGCATCTAGGAATCATCCCCCATTTCTAATATATCACCAAGTCTTGTCAATTCTGCCTCCTAAATATCTCAAATTCATTCACCTCCCATATTCCACTGTCCCAAACCTAGTTCAAGTTATCATCTTTTTTTTTTAACTTTTTTAAATGTTTATTTATTCTTGAGGGAGAGAGAGACAGAGTGTGAGCGGGGGAGGGGCAGAGAGAGGGAGACAGAATCCGAAGCAGGCTCCAGGCTCTGAGCTGTCAGCACAGAGCCCGACGCGGGGTTCGAACTCATGAGCCGTGAGATCATGGCCTGAGATGAAGTCGGACATTCAACCGCCTGAGCCACCCAGGAACCCCACAAGTTATCATCTTTTACCTCAGCTACTGTAGGAAACTTTTAGCTGGTTTCCTTGCATCTCTTGCTTTCATTTATACCTTTCTCCATCCAGCAACCAGAATGATCTTTTAAATTTTCAAATATGTGACCTTGCTTAATCTTCTGTGGTTTCCCATTGCTTTTAAAGACCGAAATTCTAGGGGTGCCTGGATGGTTCTGTTGGTTGAGTGTCAGCTCAGGTCATTATCTCATGGTCTGTGGGTTCAAGCCCTGTATTGGGCTCTGTGCTGACGGTTCAGAGCCTGGAGCCTGCTTCAGATTCTGTGTCTCCCTCCCTCTCTGCCCCTCCCCTACTCATGCTCTGTCTCTCTCTCAAAAATAAGGAAACATTTTTAAAAAATTTTAAAAACTGCTTCTTGACACACTTCTCTGAAAATTAGGGGTAGGTGTTGGTGAGATAATCGACAGAGGACAGCACCAAGAGAAGCCCCAGACAGTATAGAGGCTTTTCTCCTGCTTAGACGAGACCAGGAATGAGTCCAAGCAGGCCTCAGAGCTTTTTCAATTTATGTGTCCCTTCATGAAGTCGTCTTGCCTTATGTACAGCTGACAAACTTTTAAGATGCTCTCCTCCTACCTTCAAGGAATACAGGATTGTTCATGGAGGCTGTGGCTCCTTCTTCGCGTTAGCAGAGCACCCATTGTTTGCTTAATAATAATGGGGTACAGCACTGATACAGTCAGTGCTACAATGACTGTGACAGTCATAACTATAAACCCACTGTTCTTGGATTTCAGGAAGACTACCCAGAATCAGAGACTCTCTGGCTGATGGTCAAGTCCTGGAATATTGGGATATATATGTACGGTGGGAAGAAGTATGTATCTGCAGAAAAATGGTGTGACCTTTCACTGCATTTTCTTGACCACCTTGGCTCCCTCAAGAGAAACTATGAAACTCAGGTGAGGAGGGAGAGAGTAGGGGTGAATGATATGACTCGGGGAGCAGAGAGGTTCTATCTGGGCACTCAGTAAAGACTCAGTCCTACCTTCCTTGTCTGGGAAAGAATCATGATCATTGTTCCTCACAGTGGTTCCATAGAACAGCAAGAGTTAGGGGACTGTAAACAGTAATGTTTTAGAGTGGAAACCAGGAAGGGCGATGAACAGAGGGGAACTTAAGGATAGCAAATGGAATCTAAATAAGAAGAATGCCGAGATAGGGGCGCCTAGGTGGCTCAGTGGGTTGAGTGTCTGACTTTGGCTCAAGTCATGATCTCATGGGTTCGTGTGTTTAAGCCCCACATCAAGCTCTGCGCTGACAGCATGGAGGCTGCTTCGGATCCTCTGTCCCCTTCTCTCTCTGCCCCTCCCCCACTTGGGCATGTGTGTTCTCTCTCTCATTTCCCCCACCTCTTCCTCAAAAATAAACATTAAAAAAATTTGAAGAATTCCAAGACAGAGCTCAGGAAAGATGCATCACTGTCAATGCCAGTGCAAGTAGGGAAGGACTGAGCACCATGCAAAAGATCACTGTTTACGAAAGTATTTTCTCTAGAAACTAGGTGCAGACTTTTAGGCCATTAGCTAACCAGGAGAAGCTTGGTGGGGAAAAAAAAGTCTTGCTACCAAATAAGGGCAGGGGATATTTTATGTTTTAAGTACCACCTCCCTTACAATAGCTGCCTGTCCCTAGCAAATGGACCTGGTGCTATGGGGTCCTTCTTCCCTAAGAGAGTACTATATTTTTTCCCCAAAGTGGTTCCTCAGAACTCAGAAGGTCAAGGTTAGACTTCCGTGCTATCACCTTGCATCTCTCAGGAAATCTATTTGCTGTTCTCTTTCCTAGATGAATACTCTGTATGGCGAGCTGGTGGAAGCATTAAGCAAAAGCAAGGGCTCAGTTTTCAACGAAGAGTGAGAAGAGCTGGAATAAGGCATCTAAGCAGACAAGCTGACATCTACTTGAAGATGTTGAATACCTAAATTCTTGCCAGACTTTATCTTGAGTTCTTGTTTCTGTTTTGTCAAACCCTGTTTTCTTGTTGTTACATGAAATTTTCTGAATTAAAGCATTTTGACTTTTACTGCTGTGGCCAGCTCATTTCTGGGGGACAAATTTTCCAAAGTGCCAAGGATGTTATTATATATTGAAATAGCCATATGAGAGTAAGAGTATTCATGGCCCATGTGAGCAAAAACATTCTAGTCCAACACAAGTTGCATTCTATTCCAGAAGTGCTTGAATTCCCACTACCTGAAGGTAACAGAGAACCGCGGACTATTCAATAGAAGAACCTTAGTCGTCACTGGGCCCTGAATTGATCAGATTCATAAACTTGCTCTATGACACCCTTGAGAATGGGTCATCCAGCCTCTATCAGAGCATATCGTATGACAGGAACGCCCAAGATAGCTCAATCCACCTTTTTTGCTGATAGGGAGACAGAAATTTGTCTCCCTATAACAAGTCTGCTTTCTCTGCCCCAGATACACTTTGGAGAACTGAAGACAGAAGTCAGTCTCCTCCCTGTCTTCCTGGCTTTTTCTTCTTCTGCTTGAACATTCCCAGACCCCTCCACTGTTCCTCATATGATACGGGCTCGTACCTTCCAAGAGCCACATCCCACATTCCAGTAAGGTCTGACCCACACAGAATTCAGCAGCCTCATTCTGGCAGGACTTGAATTAGTGTACTATAAGATCACATTGGCTGATCTGTTACCCCTTAATATCTCAGTGCATATTTCATAAAAACAAGGACACTCTCATACAGGACCACAGTTAATCCATCAAAATTAAGAAATTAACAAGGATGCAATTCTACAGACCTCATTCAAATTTCACCAATTGTCCTAATAAAGCCCTCCCTAAGTTTAGAATCATAAGTTGCATTTAGTGGTCATGTCTCTTTCATCTCCTACAAATGGAAATAGGTTCTCAGTCTTTCCTTGCTTTTCATGACCTTGACATTTGTAAAGAGTACAGGCTAATTACTTTGTCGCATGAACTGCAGCCAGGGTCTGTTTGATGTTTCCTAATGATTAGATTCCATTTACGTATTTTGGGAAGGCCTGCAACAAGATTGGTATGTTCTTCCTGGTGCATTGTATCAACAGGCACACAATGTCAATTTGTCCCATCACTGGTTAAGGTTAAGATGGCATCGACCAGGTACTTAGTAATTAAAAAGTAATTATGAAGTGCTTTGTGGAAGATAATTTGAGACCAGATTTTCCATTCCTCATTAAGCTTCCACTTACTAGTTTTAGCATCCATTGATGATTCTTGCCTGAATCCATTTTTACTGTGATGGTTGCTAAATGTTGATTTTTTAATTTCCATCATTCCCACTTCATTTATTAGTTGGCATCTGTTAGGTGGAACATTTTCTTCTCCCCCATTTATTTATTCATATTTTTAAAACAATTTTTTGTAAGTAGGCTCCACACTCAATGCAGGCTGGAACTCACAACCCTGAGATCAAGACCTCAGCTGAGATTAAGAGTGGGACGCTTAACTGACAGAGCCATCCAGGCGCCCCTAAAAATGTTTAAATACAGACTGATGGATTTCTGGTTTACTCAGTGAGTTATAATCCACTATATCTTTGTTTTTTAAGAAACTGTTTCTTTTCTGTCCACCTATTTCCATTTCATTTGCCTTTGTGGAAGAGTAGCTTAAGGCCACTCAGTGGTTGTTCCTCCCCATTCAGTGGTCTGAGCCATGGGAGCTGCGGACCAGTCTTCAGCAGAGAACCACTGAATAGGCACAGAGGGCACCTGCATGCCTTCAGACCAGTCTGTGACTTCAGGTTAAGTAGCAGTGGATTCAGGAGCTGGAGCAGTCCATTCACCCTGATATTCCACCTTGGTCACAGCCTTTTCAGCAGCGGCCTGCTCTTCCTTCTCAATCTCTTCAGGATCTCTGTAGAGGTAGAGATCAGGCATGACCTCCCGTTGGTGTTCGCAGGAAATGGTGCCACGCATGTGCAGAACTTCTAGATCATCATTTTGCTCAAAGCTGGCTCCTATGCCCTTTTGACATGTCCCTATCAGTTTTTGAACACTTCCTTTCTTTGGGACACAGTAAGATGTTCCAGGCTCATGTTATAGTTTCCCTGTCCCAGCACTGGAATCAGTAATTTCTCCAAGAATCCCTGGTTCCTTTTTAATTGAATGGTAGCTAGTGCCCAAGATCTGAGGCACTCATTACCGGACACCATTGTTTCTAGGTCCTCTCAGTGGACAGAGCTAGGAAATAGTAGCCAGAGATATTTTTTTAAGGTTACTTATTTATTTTGAGAGAAAGAGAGAGGCAGGGAGGGGCAGAGAGAGAGGAAGAGAGAGAGAATCTAAGCAGGCTCCACACTGTCAGCACAGAGCCCGATGCAGGGCTCATACTCACCAACCATGAGATCATGACCTGAGCCAAAATCAAGTCTAGTGCTTAACCGACTGGGCCACCAAGGCACCCCCAGAGACCTTTTTTTATGTAATCTGCACAGCCAATGTGGTCAAACTCATAACCTCAAGATAAAGGGTCACATACTCTCCCAGCCAGCCCCCCCCCCAGTGCTAGGAAATAAAATGTGTGTATGTGTATGTACATCTACACATGTACATGCATATCTATAGACAGATATAGATAAAGTTGACCCTAGATAGGGATGCCAATCTCTGCATAGTCAAAAATGCACATACAATTTTTGACTCCTCAAAACCTAACTACAAATAGCCTACTGTTGACTGGAAGCCTTACCAATAACAGAAACAGTCGACCAACATATAATGTGTATGTGTATTATACACTGCATTCTTAAAGTAAGCTAGAGAAAAGAAAAATTTATTAAGAAAATCATAGGGAAAATACATTCACAGTACTGTATCGACAAAAAAAAAAGCCTATGTGTACATACGTATGTTAAAACTGAGTTCATACCGATACCTCCATTTCCAATCCAACACGAGACTGTTCTAGCCATCTTCCCCTTCCGTATTTGCAACTGTCTCTTCCAACAGTGAGAAACCTGGCTCCTGTTACTTCCAAATAACCACTTACTGGCTCAATCTCCCTGTTTGAGAACACTCTCCCAGCCATGCGGCTGTCTCCTCAGTCCTAACCCCACCATCCTGGCCTGTGAGGGCTGCCCCTTTGGCAAGCCCTGGAAAACACACTGACCAAGTCATCAGCCAAGCCCCCATGCCTCTCTAGGAAGCAAGTTGAGCCCTTAGCTGAGTCCCCATCAAGGTAAAGGGCAAAGGACCCCATTCGCATTTATTTATTTATTTATTTATTTTTTTTAATATATGAAATTTATTGTCAAATTGGTTTCCATACCCCATTCGCATTTAAACAGGCATTTCTTATTGTCGACTCACTGGACTTACTGTTGACTCTCCCCGGCCTTCACCTTAGTTTATTCGTACTTAGCTTTGAGAAGTCAGCTCAAAGGCAAGTTCCTCAGAGAAAACTTCCCTGCCTGGGTCAGGTTCCTCTGTCATATGTCTCCTAGCACTCAGTTGTTATTCATCATAATTTGTCAATATATGTTTGTTCGTGGACTAGTTTGATTAATATGAGTCTCTCCCAATAGTGTTTAAGTTCCGTAAGGGCAGACAGTATGTTTTCCTCACCAGAGTATATCTCCATTGTCTAGCGCAGTCCTGGCATCTTCAGCAAATAGTTGTTGAAGGAATGAGTGAGAACTTGGTTTGTTTTCATACCTTCCTGTCATTAATTAGCACCTCAGTTGTACTTCCAGTTTTTTCATCTAATTGCATTCATCCCTATTACGTTGCTCTTGCCAGTTGTTCTTTTTGGGTAGAGTCTATCTGTATTATGTCATTATGCCTCTCAGACCTACTTTTTATCTTGAATAAAATTTTTTTAAAGTTTATTTTCAGAGACAGCACAAGAGAGAATCCCAAGCAGGCTGTGCACTGCCAGCACAGACCACGATGTGGGGATGGAACCCACGAAGCCATGAGATCATGACCTGAACCGAAATCAAGAGTCCGATGTTTCACCAACTGAGCCACCCAGGCGCCCCTGTCAGACCTACTTTATCTGCATATTCTGTCCACATGCCATCTAATGCCTTTTTTTTTTTTTAATGTTTGTTTATTTTTCAGACAGAGACAGAGCATGAACGGGGGAAGGGCAGAGAGAGAGGAAGACACAGAATCTGAAGAAGGCTCCAGGCTCCGAGCCGTCAGCACAGAGCCCGATGCGGGGCTTGAACTCACAGACCATGAGATCATGACCTGAGCCGAAGTCGGACACTTAACCGACGGAGCCACCCAGGCGCCCCTCTAATGCCTTTATCCAAATAAATGATCAAACGTCCTGAATAGGGAGAGGGCTGAGACAAAGCTTGGTGACATGCCTCGCGGTCCTACTTCCAAGTTTATTCATTCATGCAACAAGTACTTCCCGAACACTTGGAGAAAGTACACGGTAGACCATATACTGGGCACTATGATAGGTACTGGGAATAGAGTGAACAAAATAGAAAACAAAGTCTCTCCCGCGAGGAGCTTGCTTTAACATTTGAGTGGTGGGGGCAGGATAGATAACAAACTAGTACGTAAATAAACATTGGCCCATCAGTTAGCACACTTGAGGATGATCACTCACCCCTTTGATAAAGGTACTAAGGTACTATCTACATTTTCCCAACTTTTTCACAAGGATATCATGAATGACTTTGTCAATGCCTTGCTGGAATCTAGATACACTATGCGATGTTCCTCTGCTTTACCCGTTTACTTACACTTACTAAAGTCGTCTCAGCAGAGGAAATGAGCTTAGTCTGTCTTGAGCTATTCTTAAGTAAAGGGCTTTCTGAACCCTTTGTGATCACGAGTTCCCTTCTAGGTGTCATGCAAGCCATCCCTTCCCATAATGTATTCTGGAAACTTGCCTGTGATCAAGATGAAACGTACCTGTCGGAAGCTTGTGATGCCTACCATCTTCCCTTTAAAAAGGAGCATACGGCCTTCTCTAGGCTTCCAGCATCTTTCTTATTCCCCCTGGCTCCCCAAGGGTCACAGACTCCAGTGCAGTGATCTCATCTGTGGGTTCTCCCAACCTCCTGAAATAGAATTTGGGCCAAGAGACTCAAAATCATTTAAAGCACCTTGATGCTTCTTAGAATTTTTGAACTTATGGGGGCACCTGGGTGGCTCAGTCAGTGAAGCATCCGACTCTTGGTTTCGGCTCAGGTCTGGATCTCGTGGTTTGTGAGTTTGAGCCCCACATTGGTCTCAGCACTGACAGTGCAAAACCTGCTTAGGATTCTCTCTCCCCTCTCTCTCTGCCCCTCCCCCATGCACGCCCACTCTCTCTTTCTCTCTCAAAAATAAACTGTCAAAAAAAATTTTTTAAAGAATTTTTGTACTTACTATGATGGTTCCCTCTTAGCAATGTCTGCTTGACCCTTTCCAGGCTCACAGGCAGAGTTTGTATGGCAGAGAAGACCAAAGCAAAGTGGGAATTAAAGAGGTTTCTTGATCTGTGTTGTCTGACAACAGTACTCCATTTCCTTTTTTATTTTATACCTTGTGGCACTACTGGAATTCTTTTGGCACATGCTTATAATTTTAAAAACTAATTTTAATTAAAACAAAATGTACTATCTGCCCCATCTTGCCGACTTCAAGGCCGCCTTCATTTGCTTTTTCATGCAAACAGAAGTGAAAGCAGCCTCTTTTTCTTACTCCTGGAATTAGCTCATTTTGGGTCAGGCCTTCCTAATAGAATTTTGGCGGTTCTGGTGTTACTGTTTCATATTCGGCATTGGTCAGCTGCCCTCCTCTCTACCTTTCTCATTTCTCATCATCAAAGAATTCTCTGTGCATCTACATCATTTCCTTTAGATACCTTTCCTTTTATTTCTTCATTAAAACATTTCACAATTACATGGTCAGAATTTAGTTTCTAAGAACCTTTCAGCCCTTTGGAAGGGTGGCCAAACAGAAAATGCCAGAAAACTTAGTAGATATGAATGAATACCTACTAAGTGCTAAGCACTTCACATGTGCTATCTTTTCTAATTGTTATAACAAGCCCAGAAAGTAGTCAGTGGCATTCTGTTATTGTTCCTTCTTTCCTTTCTTCTTTCTCCCTCCCTCCCTTGTCATTTCTGTGAGAAATGGAACCTCAGAAAGTATAAGTAACTTAACCAAGGTCACACAGCTGCAAAATGACAGAACCATGATTTGAAGCTAAGATCTATTGGACCCCTGCTTTTTCTTCTTTTTTTTTTAAGTTTATTTATTTATTTAGAGAGAGAGAGAGCACAAGTAGGGGAGGGGCAGAGAGTAAAGAGAGAATCCTAAGCAGGCTCTTCACCTTCAGCACAGAGCCGGTCAAGGGGCTTGATCCCAAGAACCATGAGATCATGACCTGAGCCAAATTCGAGTCAGGCACTTAACCCATTGAACCACCCAGGCGCCCCTGGACCCCTGCTTTTTCTTTGCCCTCGTGCTACCTTTTTTTCCTCTGAGCTGTTTGAAGTCTGCCTTCTTAAGTTCTATGGCAAAATACCTTACTGTGTCCAGCCTTACATTCTTACAAACTCTTAGCTAAAATGCTTGCTCTTTAAATTTCCCCTTCACCAATCAGCTCTTCATTACTAGTCAGAATTAGGACCTAAAGAACAAAGAGTCCCTCTTGCTGATTTGTTGGCTTTTTTTATATTTAGCACATTTTTTTTACTGGTTTTTTTTTTTTTTTTTTTTTTTTTTTTTAGAGTGAGACAAAGTACGAGCTGGGAAGGGGCAGAGGGAGAGAGAGACACAGAATCCGAAGCAGGCTCCAGGCTCTGAGCTGTCAGCACAGAGCCCAATGTGGAGCTTGAACGCACGAATAGTGAGATCATGACCTGAGCCGACGCTGGACGCTTAACTGACTGAGCTACCCAGGCACCCCTCATGTTTGTGGATTTCTATGCAGACTGCACTATGTAACCTCCCATTCTCAAAGCCATTGTTTTTCTTAACAATATGTTCCTCTAGATGCAAAATTCCAGTTGTAAGTTTCATTCCTTCAAGTCTTAATAAACTAAAATTTCATATTTACTTCATAATATTAGGTGGTACCATATGAAGTTGCAAATTTATAAGCCCCAAATGGTTGAATGTTGGCAATTTCATATGGCAACACGATGCATGTGCTGTGCATTGATGCAGAAACACCTTAACCCTGTAAGTTCTGTTTATGACTCTGACTCTTTTCCCAGATGTATTCTGTGACTGAATGGGCACCTCTTACAATAGTGCTCTTGTTGTCATATCTGATATCATCCATAGTAATTGATTTTATAATATTATCAGGGCATTTCTGCTTTCCCTTCCATTTTCAATTTCTCTTTATCAGATCAGCAAGGCTCTGGGTAAACACATTTTTTTTTTTTAGTTATCATAGAGAACTCTGTCCCTAGCCAAGAGCCAAGCAATCTGATATTTTAAACTATGGTCCAGACAAAACAAATCCTATTCTAAAATTCCATTTCTATAGGCAGCCATTTCATCTTCCACATATTCTTTTCTATTCCTAAGTACCAGTTTTCCTTTGTAATAAGAAGAGAAAACACTACATCGTCCCCCAAGTCCTTGAATTTGCTATCCACAATTTCATAGTCCTTGAAGATGATTTCCATGTCTCCGTTGGTGGGGCCCCTCCCCCCTAGAAGGCGTACACCTGTTAGATTAAGAGGTGGAGGAAGGTGAGGGCAGCCTGGCTGGCTCGGTTGGGAGAGCACGGGACTCTTGATCTTGGGGTCAGGAATTTGAGCCCCACGTTGGGTGTAGAGATTACTTAAAATCTTTAGGGGCATCTGGGTGGCTCAGTCGGTTAGTGTCCCACTCTTGATTTTGGCTCAGGTCATGACCCCAAGATTGTGACATCAAGCCCTGTGTGGGGCTCCACGCTGATAGCATGGAGCCTGCTTGGGATTCTCTCTCTCCTCTGCCCCTCCCGGTTCTCTCTCTCTCGCTCTCTCTCCTCTTAAAATAAATTAAAAAAAAATATTTTAACGTTTATTGAGAGACAGAGAGAGACAAAACGTGAACAGGGGAAGGGCAGAGAGGGAGACACAGAAACTGAAGCAGGCTCCAGGCTCTGAGCTGTCAGCAAAGAGCCTGACATGGGGCTTGAACTCACAAACCGTGAGATCATGACCTGAGCCGAAGTCAGACGCTTAACTGACTGAGCCACCCAGGTGCCCCAACTTAAAAAAAAAATCTTCAAAAAAAGAGAGGTAGAGTCAGGTGGAAATGAGCAGCATGTGTTTGATATAATAGCTTTCCCACAGCTCTCTGTTAAACTGCAATGACAACACATCAAGGAAAATATTCATATATATATGGATATTTATGATCCCTCCATATTGTCAATCAGGAATTCACCAACCATTCATTCATCTGTTCATTCATTCATTCGTTCTCTCATTCATTAATCTATCTACAACCAATGAATAATGGTGGTCTAGACCAAGATCTTGCCCTCGATGAGTTTACGCTCTAATATAGGAAGAGGTTAGGCTTACATTTACTGCATTAGAGTGACTAGAATATTAAAGATAGAATATGAATCCTATAAAAAGTGAAGGGAAAGTGCTGAGATTCCAAAGGAGGTGATGAGAAAGTGCTTTATGGGGAAGGTCGAACTGGACTTTAAAGATGTATATAAAATTTGAACATAAGGAATGAGAAGGGATTCCTGACCAAAAAAAAAAAAAAAAAATGACAGCATGGCAGAGGCATGCAGTCCTTCCATCTGAGGAACAGTGAATGGTTCTGTATATTTGTAGCATAGAGTGCTTGGGGAATGGTGGGGAAAAGCTTAAAAAGCTAGGTTGGAACAAGATTAGGGAGGATCTCAAATATCTGGGTAAGGAGTTTGGACTTTATTCTGTAAGTCACTGAAGGAATTTGAGCTGGTGAGTGGTAGGGTCAGAGACGGACTCTAGTAATATTAATTTAGGCAATAGTAGGTACATTGGATTGGAGAAGGAAGAGTGTAGAGGAAGGAAGACTTATTTGGAGGCCACTGTAATTTTCCTATTTCACCCTTTTATAAAGCCCCATGTCTTCATTAACAGCACTTATTGGTTTATAAATATGTGTTTATTTGTGTGATTATTTGTTTAATGTCTATCTCCTCAACAGTAAGCTCTATAAGGGCAGAGACCTATATGTTTTGTTCACTACTGTATCCGCAGGGCCTGACATACAATTAGGGGTTTGTTGAATGAATGGAAATAATGAAGAATTGAACTGGAATTACAGTTGTGCCAACAGTGATGGTGAATGTGAGGACTACTGTAGAGTCATAATCAGAGATGAGGTTTCAATTCTGGGTGGGAGAATATTTCAACAATGTTGAATGTGGCAGACAGGTTGATGAGTATGAGGCCTGCAAAGGCATAAAATCTGGTAACTTGGAAGCCATACTGACTTTGGAGAGAACAGTTTCAGTGGCATGCTCAGGGCAAAAGCCAGACTGCAAAGAAAAATTGAGATGGGACATGGTAAAAACTAGACGAGACAGTGTAGCACAGAAGCGTGCACCCTGGAACAAAATCACCTGCGTTCAAGTCTTTGCTCTTGCACTTATTTGCTGTACGACCTTGGGTAAATGACTCAACTTGTCCATGCCTCATTCTCTTCATCTATAAAATGTAGTCAGAGTTGTTGGAAAGAACAGATGAGTAAACATGCCAAGCTCTTACAGTGATGTCTGATATATAAGTGTTTTTTGAATGCTGCTGTTCGACTCATGCCCTGTGGTAGGGGTTCTTTGTTTCCCCACACCCACTAAATCTTGACACCCTCTTGTTCTCTCATACTCTGGGAGACCTGTATTTATCACCTCCTGGAAAGGCTTCCTACTTATTATGGGGCAACTCCAGTGATACGGGTTCTTATTTTGTGTTTTGTGTTCTTCTGCTCATAGTAGTCCTGACTGTGGTTTTTTTCCCCTCCGTCTTCCCTATTGTTTGCCATCTCTTCTCCAGAATGATTCAAATCAGGGGCGCCGAGGTGGCTCAGTCGATTAAACATTCGACTTTGGCTCAGGTCATGATCTCACAGTTCGTGGGTTTCAGCCCTGCTGACCTCGTGCTGACAGTGCAAAGCTTGGGATTCTGTGTCTCCCTCTCTCTCTGCCTCTCCCTGACTCATGCTTTCTCTCTCTCTCTCAAAATAAACTTCATCTGGAAATCCTGCCAGGAAATGCTATTTGCCACCGTGGGGCACCTGAACCCTCCATACAAGGGCATTGAGTGGTATATTTGGCATGTCCATTCTCCTAGTTCCCTGGCACCATTTCTTTTTTTAAATTTTTTTAACATTTATTTATTTTTGAGAGAGAGAAAGAGTATGAGCAAAGGAGGGGCTGAGAGAGAGAGGGGGAGACAGAGAATCTGAAGCAGACTCCAGGCTCTGAGCTCTCAGCACAGAGCCTGAAATGGGGCTCGAACTCACGAGCTATGTGATCATGACCTGAGCTGAAGATGGCCACTCAACCAACTGAGCCACCCAGGTGCCCCTTTCTTCAGTTTTTTAGAAGTTTCTTCAGTTTTGTAGAGTTTTAAGTAATCTCTACACCCCATGTGTGACTCAAACTCACAACTCCGAGATCAAGAGTTGCATGCTCTTCCGAATGAGCCAGCCAGGCACCCTGCCCCCCTGCCGTGTAGCACCGTTTCTTTGTCCAGCTGTAAGTAATCGGAATCTGCACTCTGTTCTATGACAAAATTTTCCATGTTTTAAGCTGTTCTGGAATCCTACCCATCTTCCCAGCTGGGGAAAGGATATTTGCGCTGTCATAGTCCATGCATCTCTTCTGTATCCTTTGCTCTCTCACAGCAGGCACATGGCCTCTGTGTGTGTGTGTGTGTGTGTGTGTGTGTGTGTGTAATGTTTAATTGTGTAGGAACCTAATGTGCTCATGTGCCATGTGCCATGTTATTTGGCAGCTGTAGTTAAACCTTCTCTGTCATCTCCATCACTGTTCATGTTTTTCTGAACCAAACATTGCAAAAGGCATGAACTTTCTTTTTGAGGATTCATAGTGCATGTCCCTTAGGATTTCTCTTCATCATCATTGATAAGAGAGGCCTTGGAGCTCATCTGTGCAACTTCCCTCATGTTTTAGATTAAGACAGGTCCAGAAAGAAGAAGCTCACTCAAGAATCATTTATTGAGCGTCTGGCACATTTTAGCTGCTGTGAGGGATACAAAGATACCAGATGCAATCCCAGCCTTCTAGAAGTTTTTTGCCTGGCTAGAGAAGTACATAATGGACAGCTAGCTAGCATGCAAGGAAGAACAGGGTATGTTCCCTATAACCTGGTGGAGTGGTGCAAAAGAAGGCAAGGGGAAGGCTCTCCTCGAGTGATCAGTGACATCTTCGTGGAAAGTGACATTTGAGCTGGAGCTTGATGGATTTCATAGACATGAGGACCAGAAACACTCCACACAAAGACCTGGCTCACAGGTCAAAAAAAAAAAAAAAAAAAAGACAAATAGTCTAGGTTTGTAGAGAACCATCAGGAGATAATCCTGGATAAGCACAATGGGGCCAGTGGAGGGTGGTGAATAAATCCGTATCCCACATCTCACACCCCCTCTTCCACCAGGCTGATCCTACTGATCTTACAAGTCTCAACCCGAATGTCACCTCCTCAGGGAAGCCTTCTCGGGCACCTTCCCTCAGCAGGTCCTCTCACTATATTAATCCATTGCTACATCCTGTGTACGCCCTTCAGAACGTTTCATATAATGTGTATTTATATACTTGTTGACTTATTCGTTGCTCTCCCCCAACTAGACTATTAGGTCCTTGAGAGCAGGGACTGTATTCTTTGACTTGCCGTTGTATTTTCAGCATCACTCACAGTGCCTATCACTAAGTACTTACCAGGCTGTGGCTCTTGTTATTGTGAGAATAGGAGCAGCGATGATGAGAGCAAAGGACCAAATTGAACAGATACCATAAGGAATCAACATGTTGTGGTAAGAAGTTGAATACAATGACCAAAGGGGGAGACATCAGGTTTGGGGCCCAAGTGACTAGGAAAATGGTGGCACTCAGGAAGTGGGAGAGGAGTGAGGGAAGGAGTCAAAAAAAAGCCCAAGTGGCCCAGGGAGAAATGACATCGACCGTGAGAGCAGGGACATGGCATTTTCTTCTTTCTGCCATGTTAAGACTCAGAAAGGAGTCTTTGAACTGAACATCATGCTTGGGAGGTTGTGGCTGACATTGAGAACTTTCTGGCACTCTCGATAAGCGTGTTGAATGAACACACGGATGTAAGTGGTAGAGTAGGGAGACTGTTGAATTCTTGGTGAGAAGACAGCAGAGTGCAAAGAAGGGGGTAGGAGCTAAAGGAGAGGAAGTGGTTGGAGATGAAAAGGAGTCATAATTGATGGAGAAAGATCCCAGAGGAAGTTGCAGGGACTCCAGAACGGAAGCTCTCCATAGACCATAAAAACAAAATTTGTATTTCCCACAGGTTTAGGCCTAGTCAAATCTCTCCCTAGCAAGGTTGAACCAAAGACTAGTGCATCTCTCCTTTTTTACTGAGCACCTGCTACATGACAGATGTGCTAAATGCTGCGGGTTTACACATGAATAAGATGTCTCTGCTCTCAAAGAGGAGTCAAGGGCAGGAAGGCAGAAAGAGATAAGGGCAATAAAATGTTCCAAGTGTGGCAAAGTGAGAGGCAGCACAGTGTAGCTCTTAAGAGCACAACTACTACAGACAGCCTGTGTTTGACTCAGCCCTGCTGGTTGTTAGCTGTGTCACCTCCTTGTGCCTCAGTTTCCTCATCCGGAAAATGAGATAATATGAGCACCTATCTCATAGGGCTGTTGTTGGCAATAAGTGAATTAAAATGGGCAAAGCAGTGGGGTGCCTGGGTGGCTCAGTCGGTTAAGCATCCAATTCAGCTCAGGTCATGATCTCACAGTTGGTGGGTTCAAGCCCCACGTCACACTCTGTGCTGACAGCTCAGAACCTGGAGCCTGCTTCTGATTCTGTGTCTCCCTCTCTCTCTGCTCCTCCCCCTCTCATGCTTGGTCTCTCTCTCTCAAAAATAAACATTAAAAATTTTTTTTCAATGTGTAAAGCACTTGGTACAGTGCTTGTCACATAGGAACACAAAATGTCAGCTGTTACAGTGACAAACGGTTTTAGAGGTCTAACGGAGCACAGAGGAACGGACAGTCAAGTTGACCTAAGAGGTGGGAGGGAAGAAGAGGTGCTTCAGGAAAGGCAGTGTAGGAGGGTAACTCTTGAGTCTGAAAACATTAAGAGGAGTCTTCAAGATGGGGTGGCCACACTGCACAGAAAAGTGTGAGCAAAAACATGGGGTTGTGGTGTTCAGGGAATTCATGGTCAGAGCAGATGGGGACATAGCAAAAGATAAAGCAGAAGAGAAGGGCCAAGGCCTGGTGGCAGAAGGGCCATGCTAAGGAGCTTGAATTGAACTTCTTCCTGTGGGCCCCATGGGAAGGGAAGAGCATAATATGGCTGGTTCTGTCCACTACGGGGAGGATGACTCTGGGGACAGGAAAGCCAGTCAGGAGAACATCCTCTTGCACATGCCCTTCACGGTGACCAGGCAGGTCTGAATCCTTGTTCTCAAACCACCCCTTTTCCAGTTCCTCAAACTACGCTGGATACATCTGGTTAGAGTGCCAGTGGCGGGACAGGGACCGGACACACAGGTAGTTCATCCGCAGCATGAAAACCACCAGTGGGTGTCATAGTGTGACAAGGGGCACGGCTCTGCAGAGAAAAAATCTAGGGCGTCACTGCTAAAGCAGCTCCTCTATTCTCGGGCAGAGCGCGTGGTACGAAGACCCCACTTGCTGGGGAGGGACAGAGGCGTTGTGGCAGCCAGTTCTGCTCTTTCTTGCAAGTGATGGGTGGGGGAGGTTTCTCCACATCTGTAATTTGAGCTTCAGAAAGTTATTTGTAGGGGCCTGGGTGGCTCGGTGGTCGGTTAAGCACCTGACTGCGGCTAAGGTCATGATCTCACGGTTCGTGTGAGCCCCACGTCAAGTGAGCATGAGCCCCACTTCTGCCTCTCTCTCTCTCTCTCTCTGCCCCTCATTCGTTTGCACCCTCTCTCTAAAAAAAAAAAAAAAAGTCATACAAAAAAATTATTTGTGTGGTGGCAAAATATCCTAGCGGTGCCAAGGCAATGACTAAATGGATAAAAAGATCAATGGAACCAAAGCCATGAAATCCAAGGTAGGAATGGGCATGAAGGACAGAACTTGAGAATATGGAGACTAAATGAATCCTGCCAGGGCCAGGACAGCTTGGTGCACTACTCCCCAACTTTGGCACTCATTTTTTGGACTGGATTGCCTTGAGAAAGCTAACGGCTCTCTGAACACATGCTCATCTCATTCCTACAAGGTTCTCTGACACCTTGGGCTTCCAGGGGTTGGCACCAGGCAAGCACTGTCCCTTGGAAAGGGCTCCATTCCCTTTAGCACTTGCCTTTCTGCTCGAGTCCAGGTTCCCTACAGTCCCATCCTTTTTTGCTTGACCCTTGACCTCCAGGCTCTCTCCAGTCCTGCTGCTCGATCCCACTTTCTTCTGCCTCCATATCAGCTTCATCCTTGAGCACAACTTCTACACACATTTTGGATACAGATTTGGCTTTCACTAGCTAATTTCTAGCAGTGCTTTCGCCTTAAGACAAAGTTGGTCATGTGTCTCTGAACAAATGTTTTTTGTAGTCATGAGTATGATCTTATGAATGTTTTCACTTAAGGTCTGTTAGAGATGAAGGAAGTGAGGCGTGACTAGCTGGGCCGTCAGCAGCAGAACTGGGGAGAGATCCTGGCGCGGACTCCTCATGGAGATGGGGCTCTATCCCTCTGGTCATGGCAGAGCTTAGGGTCGGTGGGTAGTATACTTTGGGGGTTTCCGAGTTGCTCAGTATGTTCCCGCTGGGGCTGAATTTTCTTCAGCTGAGCCTCCCCTAGGAGGAACAGCTGCTGTCAAGACAGACTGAGCCTCACATGGTGGGGTGACAAGGCCAGTTCTTGGTTCCCTTTGTACTTGGGAGCCAGACTCCCTTAAGCCCTCACAGAACACTTGGGGACTCTCTTTTGTCGGCCTACCTTCTAGCAAATGAGAGAGCATGTCAAAAGAAGCACCTTGCAAACTAGAAAGTGCCACAAACAGTTAAGGGTTATCACCCTTTGTGTGGTTCAGCCCACATGTCAGGGCTGCTCTTCTGGTCAGTCATTGCTCTTGACGATAATCACGGTGGTACCTCCTCAGGCTGTTCCACAGAAGCTGCAACGCCATCAGCCATGTCGCGCATTCCTGCTCTCGGTGCTCCTGCTGTCTTCAGGAGGCGGCAGGGGGATGGCCACCTGCCCTGCTAATTGGGGCCTTCCCTGAGCCCTCAGTGCTTTCTGGAAACATTGGGAGCTGGCAGGCCAGGTTTTTCTTGCCATATTTATGACTCAGCCCCCTGCTGCTAGCTTGGCCCCTGCTTTCTCTACCGAATGTCTTTGCTGCAGCAGGCGGCTCACATCTTTTGTACCTTTGGGGGAAATGTCAGCATCTTGCCACCAAGAATATGGACACGCCCCCCACTGGCTGGTGCTGAGGCATTTGGGGGCTATGGCAGAAGACCAAGCGTACAGCCTTCACAAAGGAACTGGTGCAACCGCCAGGGTCTCGAACCATTCAGAGGAAAACCTGACTCAATCAGCAGACGGTCACTGAGGACCCCAGAGGTTTGAGCCTTTCTCCCACCCTCCCTGTGCCCCCACCCTCCCTTCTCCACTCCTTCAAGAAGGTCTCCAAGCCACAGTTCATTGCAACTATCATTTATTAAAAAATATATGTCTCCTTGGAAGGAACACTGGTAAATCAACTAGTGTCATGCTTACTTTGAATCTTGATTTTCTTCCCTGGGAGGGGCAGAGGGTTGAGCACCACTCAGAGTACATCAGTTAACACTGGAGAAATCAACACTCCCTGCTCACCCCCCTCCTCACCAGAGTCACCATCGGCCATCGCCTTATCCCTCTTTGCCTTCAATCCAGTGAACTGCCCAGGTAAAGCTGCTGCCCTTTCTTTACCCTCGGTCTGGACCCCACACTTTACAGCTGGCCTCACTATGCTGGTAGGAGGACTGTTAACAGATTTCCTATGTTTGGCTGGTGGTGCTCAAAGCGTCTTCAACGTGGCATCATCTGCACTGGTCACAACCCAGCGGGTAGAAAACAACAGACTCACCCCTGGGGCTAAGCATGTCCACCCCTTCCTCCCCTGCATGATGCCTCCATTGTGGGGGCGAGAGAGGCTTGGTGGCTTCCAAAGGGCACGGAGGGGCGGGGCCCGAGCCGCACCTGCCACCTGCTCTCGTGGTCAGGGAAAAACTCCTTTGACCACAGTCACTGCCTTCTGACTCTGGGGAAAACCAACAAGGTTTCACGTCTCGCCAGTGAGTGACTCTCAGCTCTACAGGTCAAACTGACAGCCTTAAAGTCTACTTTCTTGAGGAAACAGTAAGCTACCAGCTGTTGGTGAGGGCGCAAGGGTAGGGCATATGAAGCAGCTGTGAACAAAACCCAAATCAAACTCCTTGTTACGTGGCTGGCCAAGCCCAGTGCTGTCCCATCGTCCCAGCACAGAACTGGAAGGCAAGTGACACCCCGTCCCTGTTGGGGGGGGGCACGAAGGGGTCTTAGTGGAGTCCAGTGCGTCCCAGGTGCATGAGTAAAGAAAGGGACACATCGCAACACAGAGCCCCAGCTCCCGCTTCTCAGCAGCCCCCACTTCCCCTCTGCTGACTGGACGGCAGAGCCCGGATCACCTACTCTATCACAAGGCCCGGCTCCTCCACATCATGAGCCTTTAAAACACGGTCAAATTGGATTCTACGCATTCACTTAAATAGTAAAAGTAAAATTTGGAATAATGAAAAGGCTGACACGGTAGCACAACATGGTTTTGGTTTAACAGCAGCTTAAAAATGAACAAAAAGGAAACCTCTCATGCAGACACATCAGGTGGCAGAAAACAATAGGCAATTTAATATGGAGCATCGTTAGCCATTCTCTCTCTGTCCACACACAGGACTGACCGCACCTCGAGGGCAGCAGCGCCTTTGGGTCAAGTCTCCAACCCTCTCGCCCCCCAGGCACAAGCCCCGCTCACAACCAGTCCTAGAGCAAACCTCCGCTTTCAAGAGAATGACCATATGCGAGTGCCCTTGGTACAGCACTTACTACCACTTTCGATCCCTCCCCAACCAGTTGGGATATAAGATGCCATCTGATTGGATTATGAAAATTAAAGCATTTCTCTAATAACACAGTACCATTGATGAAGTCTCCATAGATTTTCTAGTCCAAATGTGAGTGAATATATATATATTATATGAGAGTGTATAATATATATATATAATAATTTCTATATATTTTATATAAATTACATATATATATCTATATATAAATAAGATACTTTCTGTCACCATACGTTACACCGTTCAGCGCCGCATGACAGCAGCACGACAGGCAGAAATGCCCGGGGCATCTCGGCACACGGCGCACTGAGCTCGCCTCACAAGCCGTGCAGCTGTCCAAAGCCTATCTTTCTGGCAGGTCCTCTTCTCTTCTCTTCGCTTCTGCTTGGTTCTTATGAAAACAATGACTCTGATGGATTTGCACCTGTGCTAGTGCTTGGGAAAGGTCCATGCAGGAATGGGCACAGTCACATGATGAAGTGAGATGGCATCATCCCAAAAAGTAAACTAAAATCAAACGAAAATTTAAAAAAACAGAACAGGACTAGAAAACTCAATTTTTGGGACATATCTAAAAAAGGGGACAAGAACAGTAGTCATTTGTTCTCCTGGTGGGGACAGGACTGAAGAGGGAGGAGGGAAGAGGGACTTGATGTCTTCTGTTCACAAGAGAGTGCTTGGTGGGGATTCTTCAGAGTTTTTCAGGGGATGGGACCCAAATGTAGTGCCCAGACTGGTCCTCAATGATCTGTTTGATTTTGTTATAAATCTCTTCCAGTGAGTCACCCTGTACAATGGCTACAGTGAAGAGGAAAACAAAATTATTAATGTGCTCCACAACACCCCCCAACCCGGCAATCTAGCCTGACCCCGCCACCCTACAGCTCAGTCCAGCAGAGACGCCCACGTGGATGTGGGTGCCAGTCTCACCAGCCTGTGAGCCCAGGGCAGCGAGGGAAACTGGCAGGTGCTCCAAGCCCAGGGCTTAATGTCAACTTGCTGAGACAGTGAGACTAAGCAGCAACGAAGAGGAACACGTATTGCTTAAAAAAGGTTTACTGAGCATCCATTAGATGCCAGACCTCGTGGCTCATGTTGCTCTAGGCTGCCGTCAGGCCAGCAGCAGGTCATTCTCAACAGCCTTAGCAGAAGACTGGGAAAATCTCAGTTATCCAAAGAAAAAACTGAAAGAAACAGTTTTCAGCAAGAGGCAGTGCTCCTGGGGCTGTCATATCTGCTCCATATCAGAGGCCAGCCCAGCACATGAGGAAGGACAGGGACATAATGGTAAAGGGAGCTCCAAAAGCCCAGGTCTGAGAGTATGGCCATGCATCCTTTCCCTACTTAACCTGGTGGCACCACCAGCAGGGGTTTACTTAGCACCAACCTGCACATATAGGGCACTGTCCTTTAAAGGTAAGCAACATGGGACACAGAAAGCATCACAACCTTTTAGGAACTGACCTTCCGGGATAGGTGAGCAGGTACACACACACGCACACGCACACACACAGACACATGCTGCCAGACAACTTGAATACCACACAGAGGAACCAACAGCATCGACAAACATATTCAGCACCTACAACGTGCAAAACTGAGTATTGGATCGGGGAGGGGACAAGTTGGGAGGGGAGCAAAGTGACATAGGGAGCCTTAGATGTGGCAAGGACACGAAGATAGGATGAACAAAATGATCTAAAGCAGCTGGGTGGTGGTGGTTGATACTGCAAAATGATTATCCTCCAGCTGGATGGGAGGCACTTGAGTATTTTCAAAAGGTGTGACCTCGAACGCATCCAGAAAGTCTGTGTCGGGTATCTAAGCCTCTTGGAGACACTTCCAGAATAGGCGTCTGGCTTGTCCCATGTTACCCAAGCCGGGCAGCAGGAACTCTTACCTGTGAAGTATTCTCCAAACTCCTGCTCCAGTTTCATGGCTTTGTCATAGATCTTATTGGCTTGTTCGTATGTCTGCCGTCGGTTCATTTCCCTGCCACAGACACGGAAGAAAAATGGTTAGCAAACCGGATTCTACGTTTTGATTGACATAAAGAGTTGCTCCAGGCTCCTTGAAAAGCTACTCAGCTGCTCTCTGAGAGCAGCAGTGGCTCATAGCTAAACATCTTCCACAAACCTTCCAGGTTTAAGAGCACAACCAGGATGGAGCGCCTGGGTTGCTGACTTGGTTAAGAGTCTGGCTCTGGATTTCAGCTCAGGTCACGAGCTCACAGTTCGTGGGATTGAGCCCCATGTTGGGCTCTGCACTGATGGTGCGGAGCCTGCCTGGGATTCTCTCTTTCCATCTCTCTCTCTCTGCCGTTCCCTTGGCTGTGTTCTCTCTCCTCTCAAAATCAATAAGTAAACTTTAAATTAAATAAATAAATAAATAGTAAGTAAGTAAGTAAGTAAGTAAGTAAGTAAATGCACAACCGGGAATAACATGCATGGGCACTCAAATCAGAAGGAGCCTTCAGTGACCAGGGATGGGGTACAGACTTTCCTTTGACCTTCCACTGGGGCTCACCCCTGCCCAACAAAAGTTTATTTTCTTGTTCCTTTCCAGGGCCCTCTCCTAGCTGGAAGTGTCTGAGTCTCAGCAAATACTTACATAAGTGCTTCGATGGACTTGGGCTTAATGAAAATGGCAATGGGATAAAGTTGTGCTTGCTGCAGTCTCTTGATTGCATTGCCGGAAACATCTAAGATGCAGTGCTTGCCCTGAAAAGGCAAAGACTTGTTCTCAGCCCACCCAGTCCCTGTCTACCCAGTCCCAAGCACTTACCGGGTGGCAACCCAAACATCTGCCTGGGGGGGGGGGCGGGAGGAGGAACCTGGGGCCACCCAGAGAGGCCTAGAAGATTCTACCCCTGAGGCACCCAGGTTCCACCTTTTTCTCCTACCCCCAGAAAAGGCCACATCTGCAGAAGAGTCCCTATTCATGTGGGGGACACGCTGGGGTGAGCTGCATGGAGGAGACAGACAGCCACCTCCTTCCAGCAGCTGGGAACACACAGAGCCGACACGCCTTTGGTTGGCCCTGTGCCAGGAGGAGGAGGAGGATCCTAACGGAGAGTCAGCAGGAACTTTTCTGTTTTTCCTTTGAGGGTTACATTTAGCAGGGCCATCTCCTCTCCTCTTACCCTCTCTGCAACTGCCCGCACCGACTGGATGCTGGTCCCATAGAGATTATCATTGAATTGGCCCGCTTCGATGAACTTGTTGTCCTGAATATCCTTCTCCATTTGTTCTCGGGAGACCACAAAGTGGTAGTCTTGTCCATCCACCTCATTATCACGCCGAGGCCGAGTAGTATCTGAAGGAAGAGAAGAAATGCTGTGTGGTCGAGGACAATGACCTACCCCAGGCCCAAAGAGATGACCTGTTCCTCTCTACCTGGGTCCCGAGGCCACTCAAGTATTTTCCAGATGAGTGGTGGGGTGAGGGGGGAAGCAGCTGAAAAGAAGTTTGTCTTGTCTACTTCTGTTATAATTACCAGGTCTCACACACAGGGAGCTATTTGCTTTAGCTTAAACTGGACCAGAAAGGTGGGGTTTCCTGGGCCAAAACCTGGCAGAGGATGCCTAATGTGGTATGGGAGCCAGCAAACCCAACAAGCTGCCCACCAGGCCATGTCAACACCACTCGGGCTGCCCGCCCCCCGCCATCAGTCCAATCCTTCCTGACCATTGCCGTTCAAACTTCTCTCCAAGGAAGGAAGCAGGCCAGCCTGATGTCTTAGGCCTCCCAACCCCATGAGCTTTGTGGGGATCTATTGCTACCTAATCTCTTCCAGAGTGTTAGATATACCATGTACCCAGAGAACCCTAGAACCTGGCCCCAGACCCTTTCCATAAAACATCAGAGCAATAGTTCCCTGGGCACTGATGCCTCACTCCCAAAACCCTCCTGGGCTCTTACGTGGCACACAGGATCCAAATTTATGTGGGAACTCCGAGATCAGGTCATCGTTCACTCTGTCCTTCATTGGGCCCAGGATGATCACAGGCCTTGCATAGTGAACTGGAGAGACAGAGCATGGAGGCAGTGAGTGAGGCCTCCCACCAGACAGCCTATTCTACCTCCAAGTCTGCCTAGAACACCTAGGCTCTGGAGCCGCCAGTCAGACAGAGCAGAGTGTATGCAGCCCATTTTCTAGCTTTTAACTACAAAGACATCAAAGAGCCTTTAATTTGAAAATATCTAAGGCCAAGGCAAGTCTGAAGTCAGAAACATCTCCCCTCCCAGCAGATTCAGGAGAAATCTCTGCATGGGCACCTGCAGCTAGGCAAGGTTTTCTCAGAGGAGCCACTGGAGGGAGGGACCAGAACCTTTCTTTTGGCAACAGTCACACCCACCAAAATTGACTTTTGCCATCTTTGCAAACCTGCCCTATCTTCTGGAAGGCACCCGGGGCAGCAACAAAGGTATGGCAAGGGGTGCACACTGGGTTCCCTTTCCCCCTTCTCTATGAATGATAGAAAGTTGTCGAAGAGAAGGAGGTGCCCAGGGGCTGGATGTGCAATGAGCCATGCCTTCATACTCCACCTGCGCTCTCCCCTCTGCCCACACGGCCAACCGCTGTGCTGGCCCACGACCATGACACAAGCTTGAAGGCAAGACTTTCAGAAGGGGGCTTACTTTCTTGCCGCGTCACTGGCTCATATGACAAAATTG
This sequence comes from Panthera onca, assembly GCF_046562875.1. Lineage (NCBI taxonomy): Eukaryota > Metazoa > Chordata > Mammalia > Carnivora > Felidae > Panthera > Panthera onca. Next base: position 72,109,432 of record NC_138357.1, read on the forward strand.
CGTCCTCTTGTCCTTCTGCAACAAAACAGGGAGACATGTTAGCACTTTATAATCTGCCTCCCTGTGTCCTGGTCCCCCTACAACATTCACCCCACCCCCACCTCTGCCAGAAAACAGCCTGGTCAGGAAGTAATTGCTAACACCTGCCCTGTGGGCCTGTCTGCTTCCCACCAACAAGAAAGGACGGGAAGCCCTTCGCCACCCCTGGGACGGGAATCAGGAGTCCTCTTGTTCAGCAAAATATAGCTGACCAAAGGGACACGACCCGCCAGCCAGGAAGCCTCCACCCAAACCCACCCCAATTTCTCAGGAACTGTCCTTAGAGGTCACAGTTACCCTCAGTGCTCAGTTACCCTCTTGCTCTGGTAAGGATTATGAGGAAGCTTCAACAGGTCGAGAAACACTACCCATATCCCATAATCTGCAGGCAGGGGAATCAGGGCACTCACACAGGCCCCCAAAGCTGCAGCCTAACTTTGCCCTTTTAACGGTTTACCTCTCCCTCCCCCCTGCACTAGGACAAACATCCAGACAAGTGGCTCAAGGCTGGGCTAAGGTCCCCAGCGCCCTTTAGAACAATGCTGAGCCCTGTTCTCTCCTCATGGTAGAGCTCTGTATATCCAGCAGTGACAAGCTTTTCCTAAAACAGTCACCAAGCCACTTGGTGCTGGGTGCCCAGAGGTCCCCAGGTAGCTGGTGGCAGTGCTGGGGAAGGCAGCAACATCTGCATCAGGCCCTGGGATGCTTGCTCACAGGCTTCCTCTGAGCCTAAGACTCGTGGGCAGACTGTAGAAGGCCCTCTCGCCACAGCTCCCAAGAGGCCAGTGCTCCCAAAGGTCATAGGGTTTCAACTGTGGCTTCTCTGGCTTGGTCATAGGATCTCTGAAGGAAAACTAGGCAGTTCCTGGATCATTTAAGTCAGGAAAAAAAAGACAAGAACACCAAGCCTTAACCCAGGAGATCCTAGAGACCTGGAAAGGCAATTCGGGACAGTATCCCATGGGAGCCATTTGCCTTTTGGTCTCCAAACCAATGTGTAAAACTGGCAGCATTTATAGCCTGTGAGGCCCATGGCAGGGATTGACTTACTGGCAGCTCACCCTTCCCAGGGCCCCAGGGACAGCTTTCAGCCAGGTCCTGGCCAGAAGTGTGGGGCTTATACTCTCCTTTAATTCATGGCCCGAACCCCACCCCATAAGGACAAAATGGCCACAGCATTTCCAGGATCTCAAAGTGTACATGGCTAAAAGAAGCAGTAGCCTCTGAACGGAAACGGCAGCCATGCAATGCCGGAATGAGGATGATGGCCAGGACATGTGGTGGAGCTACACGACATGAGGGAGAGCGACACACACTTACTGGAACTGCTTTCGCTGTCACTGGTGTTGGATGTCACTCCCTCTGCAAGCCAACAAGAAAGAGACTCCGATTCAGAACACACCACTGAGAGGTCACACGTGGCACAAAACTCAAATGCTCCAGGAGCAAGACTCTGAGCTGCCAACCAAGTCAGGCCACGAGAGGCCTGCCACATCCGGGCTACCAACTGGGAGGCACAGCTCCAATCCAGAGCCCCTGACCATCTTGCACTTGTCCCCAGAGCCCTCTCGGTCTGCCAAGTCCCTCCCTGGACACTACAAGCCTTCCGTTCTTTGGCAGCATCTTCTTCGTCTGAATCAAAAGAACTGACTTGGGTGGTTTCCAAATCCTATCTCAAAACACATCTCCCAAAGCTAACAATAGGAAAGGCAAGGCAGGGACAGCAGCAAAGAGAAGTCCAGGGACCAGGTTGCTCTTGAATTTCCTGCCCAGACAGAGCCCCTGAAGTGTACAGAACTGTGCAGTGCTCCAGAAATAAGAGGCTAAGCACTGGCTAAGTTGAGCTGTCACCAGGGAACAATGCTCTGACCATTCGGTGGCACCAAGAGCCCTCCTGCCACCACTATCTAGTTTCCTCCTCCTAGCTTGGCCTCAATGGTGAGGGATGATGCTCCTCCAGCCACAAGAAGACAGACATGTCAAAACACAGAGACAACAAAGAACATATGGAGGCCACGGCAACCCTCCTGCCTCGGACCACCAGGACTTGCCCACATCTGAGTGTGGACAGAGCAGCCATGCTCAAAGGAGGCACAAGGCACAGTGTGGCCCAAACAGAGCCCACTCCTCCCAAGACAACAGGCAAATGAAGATGGGACACAGATACAACAAACTATGGACAGAGACACTGCTCGTTTCAGCCAAGATGACACTGTTCCAGACTGTGATATGCTGTGGCCCCCATAGGAAGGACTGGCTGTGGTGGCCCCCAAGGCTAGTTCCTGAGCAATCCCCTGAGGAAGCTCCTTTGCCTTTGTGACTTTATTACTTATTGAAGGAGAGTATACCTGGACAGAACCTGCCCGGCAGAGCCATGTGTATGCACCCCTCTGTGCACAGAGGGGACGCTAAGGTCCTGCCATCTAGGTTCCTTCATTTTCAACTCCAGAATTATCTTCCAGACGGGAGAGGTCAGAGTTTTCCCAAGCTAAGGCATTAGATATATATGGTCCATAAATGCTACTGAGACCTGCCCCCTGGCTCAGCCCCTTAGAGATGCTCCATGGAAAGCCAGCCCACAGCTGTTTGCTGAGACCCCTGGAACCTGCTGGGATGTCCCAGATGCATGTTGGGTAAAGGGCTCCATAGTACTCTTGCCCTCAGAGAGACTGAAACACCTCATTCCTAAGCCCAATTCTTTAATGTTGTGTCACTAGAAGAATCCAACCAGCAGGCACCCCTCACCTCAACAATAGGCTAGATGAGCTGAGTGGCCACCCCTGAAGAAGTACTTCTTGCCCACCTTGTTTCTAAGGCGGGGAGCCAAGATGGCTCCCCATTCCTTCAAGGTACAAAAGGAAAACACAGACATGAGTGACAGGCTTTTATTAGGGTACCAGGGATCCAGAGCAAAAGTGTGACACTCAGAGCCACTTGTTCCTCTTCCTGCTGTGGTATGAGTTCTCTCAACACTGTCCTCCCCTAACCCTTTGCCCTCACCCATGTTCCCTATACCCCCATCCCCAGCACCTCCACTCATGCCAGAAATAGTTAGTGGTGTGTAAGTTTGACTTACTCAGGTTCTTTGCTCCACAATAATCGTCACTTAACCCAGGGAAGTCCTGATTTCACAGACAGCAAGGACAAAGAGGGAGGGAAGGAGGGGGTGGGGGAGGGAGGGAAAGAAATGGGGACAAAAGAGAAAATAGAGAAAAAAGACAAGGGGAAGGAAGAATACAGAGTCAGGTGAGCATTAGCGACAGAAGTATGAAATACTATGAAGACCTATAATTATAGTGAGGTTAAGAACTTTGCTACAGAAAGAATGCCCCAACGTCAGATAAGATACATGTATTTTATGCTGTCCACCTTGCTGCCGGAGGGCCTTTCTGAAGTGATCTATAGTCTACAGCCCAACAGGACCGGCCTGGTGACTTTCCAAGGCTTAGAGTACCTGGTTTGACTAAATTTATAGCTACAGAACCCAGGTCTCTGCTCTGCCCCTGAAATCACCATTTCCCTCCAAGGGTGCACAAAAGAGCAAGCAGAATTATCGTCATCCCAAGGAGCTTTTTGCCCAATACTGACTCACTCTGTCCAAACCCTTCAAGGAAAGCTTCATGCAGTGTGAGGTATGGCCTTCAACACTGACCCGAGTTGCACAGACCACAGGGGATGAGCCCAGCTTCCAGACAATAAGCACTAGGCAGTTTCAACTCTCACCCCAACCCTTAGCTGGGCCACCCAACAGCAAACCCTCACCAGGCTGGGTCTGGCATGGAGGTTCTGAGGCTGATCCAGTGAACTGAAGTGAACTGATCTCACTTCAGACCGCCTCCTACTGCTCACAAGCAGAACTAACTGCACCTAGTGCTTCTTACTGAACTGGCCAGGATTATGAGACTTAACCTCCATTTGGATGAGGGCACCCTTGGATCTAGTAGCTACCAGTCCAGATGGCAATGACCTACGTAGACCATGACTGTGAATCAGGCTGGCCTACACAAAGGACCTTCCCAACTGGAACTAGTCCATCTCCTGCCAGTTCCCACAGCCCAGGACCCCAGAGCCCCTCCTTGTGAGGCAGCAGGGGAGACGTTTACAATTCACCATGAGCCATATGAGAAATATTTCACCAGCGTGACCTGGTGTTTAAGGTTAGGGTCAGAACAGTTAGTTTCCAAGGCATATGGAAGAACATGAGTACTTCTCAGGATTAAATTGGTTCTTAAAAGTTTATATAGCTCAGTTATGGCCTTTTCTACTGTTTATTGTTTTGCAATAAATCTTTACTTAGACAATGTCAAGTAATCCCCCTTCCATGTCAATTCCTGTAAGCAGGAAGGATTTTATTTTGAAGGCTGGCTCTGTAATCACTCTGGGATGGCACTGAGTCTGTTGGAGCCGTGTGGACACCCTGGGTGCATATGCACATGCATGTAATTCAGGAAGCAGGTCCCACTCCAGGTGTCTAGGGAAGAGAGAGCTCTTCTCTTAACATAGAGGAGTGAAGTTCAGGGAAAGAAAACACAAGAGGAAGAAGCCAGGAGAGCAACACTGTGTCCCTAGACCTGGTTCTCTTAAAAAACATTCTTCCAAACCTGACACTATAGCTGAATATTGCTCATCACCACCGTGGCAGAGCTCAGCCTGGCACCCCCAACACCAGTGCCAGGGACTTCCTGCTAGGGCAGGCTTGGAACCATTTCTTCCTTAGAGCCTCCAACATTCTTTCAGAGTGAGCAGCTGGATGAGAGACCCAGTGTCTCGCTCTGCACACCAATTTCTACGCTGACTCTGCAAATGAGCGAGTATGCCCGCACACGCATGCACACGCGCGCACACACACACACACACACACACTCTCTCTCTCGCTGTCTTCTCATAGGGGGAGGTGCAAATGAGGAAGAGAGGGCGGGGCTGTGGGCAGTCTGCTCTCTGTACCCTGCTGCTACTTACGTTCCTGTATGCTGCTCTCCTGGGCCATGTTTTCTTTGCTCTTGTAAAATGGAAACTTTCGAGAGAGGCGGAAACTCTTTTTACGTTTCGTTTTGATCGACTGTGAAAGAACATGAAGATGGAGGGGAAGGACAGAAGAAAAAAAAACAGAACAATGGATTTTAAAGCATGCAAGAAAAACTAAAATGGAGACAATGGTGAGCTAAATAAAAGACCATCTCTCACAAATGGAGTCTATGAGATTAAATGAAAAGTTGATGTAAGAGGAAAATTATGTTTACAGGAAAATGTTGTAGGGATGTTAGAGGTTTCTACCTAATCCAGACTCACAGCACTCACTGGCACTTTCTAAAGGACAAACATCATGGTAGCCTCCTGGACACATGCCCTAAGGAGCCACTGATACATTCACACAGAGGCATCTACTCCGTGTCTCTTTTCCCTCTTACTGCTCCAGAAGTTCTTTGGCCTGTGAATCTCACAGAAGAAAAGGGGTGAATGACTGAGCCCTCATGCCTCATTGGTCTGAGGGGTTGGTTGGAGCTCTGAGGCTGGCCTTCCTCGCTGGACAACAAGGCCAGCTTCTGTTAGGGGTCCCCACAGCTCCGACAGGGTCTGCAGCCGGGGAGATACCCACAGGTGGTTTTGTGTGTTCCAAACAAGTCAGCCTTCCAGACAGTCCAACTCTAACACATCTTCAAGAGCCAGTAACCCAGGGGGAGGGAGTATACACTGGACACAGAGTTTGAGTGCCCTCGCTCTGCTTTCTGAAAAGCAGTCAGTATTCTGATAGGACAGAGCCAGCCCGCTGAAAGAGAGATATTCTGTTGTGCTCCCCAGTTCTCTTATCCACCGGACAGACTCCAAGCTTCTTACTCCTCTTCACATGTTGGCTGCACTTCCTTGGGGATCCCCACTTACCCTGTTAGACTCAATCATCCCTGTCCTGGCATGGAACTTCACAGTTTTCAATCGAGCTCTTTCTTTCTTTTCCACCCTGTTTTGGAGTCAGAAAGAAGTCCTGTTACTTACTGCCAGTGCATGGTCTCAGAAGCCACTTTTTGGCTCACCGAGTCACAACCACGTCCTGAGCACAAACTCTCTACCAAAAAGGAATAATAGAGCACATCCATTGCTCTCAAGCAACTTACTTACAGTAGAATAGGGAAAAAAAAAAAAAGAAATCAATACCAAGAAGAGGGCAGGGAAGGCTTCATGATCATGACAACTCACCTCTTCTTACTGGGGATCACACCGATTTGCTCACTTTCTCCATGTGGGGTTACCAGTCTCGCCTGCCACCACTCATCATCAGAGGCATTGATGACATGCAGAATGTCACCATAGGAGAAGCTGAGCCCCTGGCTTGGCAGGCAGCTGTCCCGAGTTCGATCGTAATCAAATAGGGCCCTGAAACGCACAGCAAAAGATGAAGTTACCATCCTACCCCAAAATGCCAGGAACCTGGCAGTCTTGAAAGGATTGTGGAGGAAGAACACCCCAAAGAGTGAGCGCAGACACAGCAGCCTCAAAGAAGACCAGAGGGAATTCTCCAGTAGTCTGCATCCTCTTTTCCATCTTGATGTTATAAATATGTGCCTCTTCTCAAAGAGACATCCCACTCTCCCAAGAAGGGGAATAAGAAAATCTTTCATGAGTCCCATCTCCTCGAAGCTTCCAGATACAAGGTGGAAGTCCAAAGTAGAACACACTCAGTGGTCCTCTCCCTCACCCAAATCCTATGGAAACAAGTTAGCCTACCAAAGGGCTCTCTCAGTTTACAAACATCTCTTCAAAAAGTAGTTGAAAGCAGGACGTAAACATGTTAACAACCATCTCAAACAACAACAAATGGTAAATGTTGCAGGGATACAGAAGAGAAAAGGGCCCTGTGTCCTGGGGCCACTAAGGAAAAAATCTAAGGCTGATGCTCACCCACAGAATGGTAAAGTTCAAAAGGACCCCACCAAGAAGCCTCCTAGTTCAGTCTTTTGCTCTTACATGGGGGGAGGGGGGGTGGAGGCTCAGGGAGGAAGAATAATGTGACCTACATCCCACACCTAACTAACCTAGGATGGAGGCCAGGTCCTCTGGCAGGACATACACAGTAAAGTGATAACAGGAAAGGTGGGAAAAGGTGGGGAGGGAGCTATACCATACAGGCTTGAGGAAAAGGAGGAGCCCAGCATGGCTGCAGCTGGAAGTCCTAGGAAATGAGGTTGGAAACAAATGTCTGGGGCCAATTTTGGAAGGCCTTGAATATTACCCAATCCAGTGGCCCCTGAAGGTTTCGGAGTAGGGAAGTGACACATCAAAAGAGCTTTAGGCACATTAATCCACCCTCACATGTAATTGGATAATCGCAGAGTGGGGTGGATTTTGAAGGCAAATTTAAACCAAAACTACAAGCTCAAATCCTTCAGGATCTACTGCTGACTTTGGCTCTGGTGAAGGTGACACTTCACACCTGAGCTCCCTGCTCAATAAACTCACCTGTGTTTGAAAGTGTCTACTTTAAAAAAAAAAAAAAGTGTCTACTTTTCTCATCCACTGGATCTCTCCTTGTACAGTCACTATGGATGGGTGATTTCAGTGAGAAGTTTGTATTTTTCTACTTGCAATCTAGGCTCTCTTTTTTATATTCTCTTTAACACCTTACTTGTACACACAGCCCAGGGGATTTCCCAGAATTAGTTCCAAGATTTAGACTTCTACCTGTGGTGTTGGTGGTCTGTGGCTCGCCTGGAAGCTGCAAAGTAAAACACGCTGTTTCCCCACATTGCAGGCCCAAATGAAATACAGAATGTAGTAAAACTGTGCAGAGTGAAATACCCATCTACTTTTTAAACTCCGTGAAACAGGATTCTTAAGACATCAGTATCAGATTATCTGAAAATGAAAATACTCAAACTCTGACACAGAGCCCTTTACCTCCCTCAATTTATGCATGTGAAGCAATATGGAGAGGGGCTGAGGCCAGCCGATTAAGGAGGCACTCTGCCCAAGAGGTTCTTTCCCTGCTCTGTGGGACAGGATCAAATCTGAACACATTTGCACTGCATTCGAAACTGAGTTTCCTAAAGCAAGGAAGGCATTCTGTCAGATGTTCCTACAGACACGTGCATGGGGAAGACCTTATTCTAAGTGGCAATGAGAAACACTAGATGTCATTCTGGGCTTCACAGGTGAAAACAAATATAGTGAGGAAAAGAACAGAACTTGGATTAAGCACAAATTAGTTTTGGTGGGGGAAGAAGGAAAGATGTTAAAATGAATTAGGAGAGGGGCACCTGGGTGGCTCAGTCGGTTAAGCGTCCAACTTCGGCTCAGGTCATGATCTCAAGGTGCATGAGTTCAAGCCCCACATAGGGCTCTGCGCTGACAGCACAGAGCCTACTTCAGATCCTCTGTCCCCCTCTCTCTGCCCCTCCCCCACTTGTGTTCTTTCTCAAAAATGAAAAAAAATAAACATTAAAAAAATGAATTTGGAGAGATTAGGATGAGGTTGTAGAATGTTGGAAGGGAGAGCTTACTGGTTACAATCCAGGGACAATCCAATATATATCTGCGCACCCCACAGAACCACGCCTGACCTGTGCCAACGGCAGTTAAGAAGTGGAGTACATATGATAAAGCTGATATAAGAAACATGTTTTCTGAATGTCAGGAACCCAATTACTGGTAATTTTTTAAACATCTGAGATTGAAATAAAACCAATAGGCCAGTGTACTTCCAAGATGAATTTGCGATACCTTACAATATTAAAATACATATAACACAAGCTAAGGAACAACAAACTAAGCGTGGAATCCAAGTCAACAAGAATGCCAGCAGTGGCCACTGCACGCCAGGAATGGCACTGTCTGCTTTGGTTTTTAACCAAGGGCACATGTTCCTTTTACAACTTTAACTTTCAAAAACGTAAGTCACTATAAAAAGAAACTGCTTTCGGGGCGCCTAGGTGGCTTGGTCGGTTAAGCGTCCGACTTCACGGTCCATGAGTTTCGAGCCCCGTGTCAGGCTCTGTGCTGACAGCTCAGAGCCTGGAGCCTGTTTCAGATTCTGTGTCTCCCTCTCTCTCTGCCCCTCCCCTGTTCATGCTCTGTTTCTCTCTGTCTCAAAAATAAATAAACGTTAAAAAAAAATTAAAAAAAAGAAACTGCTTTCAAATATTTCAACTCTTTCTTTTATAACACATTTCTAAATAATTGCTTCTTCTTGCTGTTTATTGATTACTTTTTTTTTTTTTTACATTTCAGGCATTGCCTATTGGTTTTCAATAACTCTCACTCATCCTTCCACCCCTCCTAATTTATTGATATCACATTTTTGAGGTAAATAATATTTAATTTTACACTATTGTGCAAATAGTGTCCACAGAGAACTACCCCCTCCTTTCCTATAAGCTTTTTCTATGGTTTCCTTCCTGGTGGAAATACTTTATCTGATTATTTTTCTATGACCCTACTGTCTTTTAGCTCCATTGTGTAACACATAGAGGGCTACTTAGATTTACTATTTCTTTACTTTGGAGAGCCAGAAAAGGAGAGAACAGGAAAAGGATTATTTTTTTAATATGTTATTGTAAACATTTGAGATTTCAAACTATTAATATGCATTCATTTCATGAACTATTTACTTAATATAAACTTATAGAATTTTTGTAAAACATAAAATCTAAAAAAGGAAAAAAAATCACATTTAATATAACTCAGAACCACTCTTCATACCATTGTGATACTGCATAATACTGTGTAATAAGTAAACAAAAAACAGATTTCACAGAGATGGAAACATGCTGTGTACATATAATTCGGCAACTTTAGTTGTCACTTGAAATTGTATCATTAATATTTCCCATCTCATTGACGATTCATCAAAATTAATATTTAAAAAATTTTTTAATTTTTTTTCTATTTTTATTTTTGAGAGAGACAGAGAGATTGAGAGAGAGAGAGAGAGAGCGTGAACAGGGGAGGAGCAGAGAGATTGGGAGACACAGAATCAGAAACAGGCTCCAGGCTCCAAGCTGTCAGTATAGAGCCTGACGTGGGGCTCGAACTCACAAACACACAAGATCATGACCTGAGCCCAACTTGGAGGCTTAACCGACTGAGCCACCCAGGCGCCCCAAAACTAGTATTTTTAAAGATGATACAATATTGTATTCTTAAGGACATCTATTAATTAAACAAGCATTTTTGAGCATCTAATATGATCAGACCCTCCTCTGGATGCTTAAGGGAAAAAAAAAAAAAGAAAGCAAGTGGGGAAATCGATTTACCAAGCACCTGGCTTGAGTCACTTACTTCTGATAAGGAACATGTTTGGCTCTAAGTTCCCTAGCCAACAAGGCAAAAAAAGGCAATTTTCCAGTAAAAAGTGGTACCAAAGGGTACCTGGGTGGCTCAGTAGGTTAAGCATCCAACTCTTGATCTCTGCCCAGGTCTCAACCTCATTGGGCTCCACAATGGGCATGATGCCTAACTTAAAAAAGAAAAAAAGTGGTACCCAAGTTTATCTGGATTTTGTTTGATGAATTTGTGGATGAGGAACACTGAACAACAGAATAAGCAATGTTTTTAAACTATGATCTTCTTATCGCTTCTCGGCCTTTTGGCTGAGATCAAGTGTAAACTATGCTTTTGTTAAACACACAGCAGCACATTTGAATTTGAAATACGAGAAAAGAAATCAAATTTGAAATTCTGAGCTATAATGTCATTCTCAGTTGAGAATGTGAAATGAATTAACAAGAATTTCCTTTTCTATCAATCAGAACTACAAATGGAGAAAGAGCTTTGCAGGACATCGGAGCCTCAGAGGTCTCTAAGTTGCTTTCCAATTCTAGCATTTAATGAGCCCAAGTCTTTCTGAGGTATTCTCTACCAGGCTGAAGATGCCCAATTCCCTCACCAGTCCTTCCACTGTCATGTGGTGATTTGTTTTCTGAATCCATAATGGAGATGTTCTCTAAATCCACTTTGTTTTCCTGCTGAGACTGTATTTGACTAAGAGCTAGAAAACTTCCTCAGAGATGACACAAACCAGGCCCAGAGTCACACAGGGCCTCATCTAGAATTGTGTGGTGGGCAACTTCACATCAGGGCTCTTAAATCTCAGAAAAATGTCATGAGGTCTAAGTCACAGTCACATTACAAACAAACAAAAGCTAACTCCCCACTTGGCTATGTCTAAAAAATACCTTTCTGGATGGAAGACACAGAAGAAAATAAGTTCTGGCCTTACAGAGTGTGCTGGCCAAGTATGCTGTAACGAGAGGCAGGATAAGCCAAGGCCTAAAAAAGCATTCAGGGAGAGTGTAGGTCACACCTACCTTGGGGAAGTTATGAGGAAGGGTTGACTTTTGAACTGGGCCTCAATGAAGGTTCAGGATTTCGAGGGAGAGAAGGGAGACGCCCGTCTGGCTAGAAAGAACAGTGTGAGCAAGGACTTGGAGGCAAGCAACCAAGGCTGTGTGGCAGGGTCAGCAACACCCATATTTGACTGCAGTGCAAGGCACTCAGTCTGCAGTCCAGCTAAGGAGTCTGGCATCCACTTAGTAGGTCTTGTGAGACTGACTCCATGGCCTCAGACTTTTGATCATTACCAGGCTAAACTTTCACGTGGAAAGTAAAACTAAAAGCGAACAAGGGCACCTGGTTGGCTCAGTCGGTAGAGCATATGACTCTTCATCTCAGGGTCATGAGTTCAAGCCCCACGTTGGGTATAGAGAAGGAAGGAAGGAAGGAAGGAAACTAAAAGAGAACAAGCCTGAATAGTAAAGTCGAACCACCTTTCAAATGATACATATTTCATGTAATTGAAAAAAGTATATAAATTAGACCTTAATAAACTTTGAAAAAGTGTCGGCTACTTACCTGAGATCTTTCAGAAGCATGCTAAACTGTGGCCATCTAGCTGTGACAATCTCTCTTAGGAACAGCCTGGAAACCTAAGAAAGTGACAGGGACTGGCTCCTTGTTACAAATGCCTCAGGTTGGATCTGGTAAGAGGATGAAGGAGCACCTTTTTTGCCAACACTGTTATATCTTCCTACCCACCCCTTTTTATCCTTAGGGCAAGAACTAGAGAAAGTCAAGGCATATAACATACCACCCCTTTTAAATCAGACTGAACCACTGTCCCAAAACTAAAATTCTACACATGCAAGGCCCAGATGACATACCAATGAAACTTTTCAACCTCTGACTCAAAAAGAGTGAGCAGGAAAAAAAAAAGCAATACCTATTTGTCTCCAGACACCTAAAACCATATTTGACCACTCTGGCACCTTGGTTTCACCCCGTGTATGTGAGCTTATTGACAAGATGGTGTGTTGGGAGATGAGCAGCCTCAGAAACCCCTTATTTTTTCTGGGTCTAGATAAAAAGAATTCCATGAAAGCCTCTAAGTGGAGGACTGGTCATCTCAGAGGGAAACCCTATGTCAGGAGAGAACAAAGCTTATGGAAAAATTACCATCTAAAGCCTAAGATCACAGTAAGTGGTCTACATAAAAGATTATCCTTCAACCCTGAATATGTTCCTCCTTGGTTATGGCTGCACAGTTCTGTGAAGCAAGGGAAAGCCACAGATCCTGGGTTTTCCTGCAACTTCTCACATTGTGGCCAGGCCAGGAAAACATTAACGTCTTTTTTTTTTTTTTTTTTAACGTTTATTTTTGACACACAGAGAGAGACAGATCGTGACCAGGGGAGGTGCAGAGAGAGAGGGAGACACAGAATCCGAAGCAGGCTCCAGTCTCTGAGCTGCCAGCACAGAGCCCGATGTGGGGCTTGAACCCATGAACTGTGAGATCATGACCTGAGCCAAAGTCGGACACTTAACTGACTGAGCCACATAGGCACCCCATGTTGTCTTTAAACTTAAAAAAAATTTTTAATGTTTATTTATTTTTGAGAGACAGGGAGACATGGAATCATAAGCAGTCTCCAGGCTCTGAGCTGTCAGCACAGAGCCCAATGTGGGGCTCGAACTCATGACCCTTTGAGCAGTGAGATCATGACCTGAGCCAAAGTCAGATGCTTAACCGACTGAGCCACCTAGGAGCCCCCCACCCTTTTTTAACGTTTATTTTCTCTTTTTATTTTTTAAACACTGATGTATCTTAAGAGCAGGGTAAAGACTGTGCCCCAGAGAAAACGTGGCATGTAAAATCAAAGTGAAAGTGGGTAATGCAGCAACCTTCCAGAGCCAAGTCACACCAGCATGAAAAGCAGATGCTCACTTCCCAGGGTCTGCGGGTTGGAGTTCCCAAGCTAAGATTCAGCACGTCAGCTTTAAATGCCTCTGCCTATCTTCCGACAGAAAGCACTGCCAAAGGTCTTCAAAGATATGTTGTGTAAGTGGTGACCTTTCAAATAGTATCCCCTACGAGCTGCGTGCACCTGCCCACATGATGCACGTGCTCTGGGGGACTTTGCCTAATCTTCCTTTCAGCTGAGACCTCACTGCTGGAGGGGAAAGCAGGAATATAATCAGCTCAAAGTAAACAGATTACTAGGCCAAAGTCTCTGGCAGTTCAGATCCTAAATTGTGAGGTTTGGGTCTAAAAAAGCCCAAGAAATCAGAAGCACCTGGCACAGTCACATCGGTGTCTTGGTGAACAGGAACGCAAAGAAAATAGCAACTACCAAGGAAACTGGTTAGGCGGGTTTCTCGAAGCAAAGTAAACGAGAGCACTTGAGCCCTTCAGCCTCCAAGAAAAATGGCTCGTTCTGTTGCACTGGCCTAGTAAGTGTGCCCACCTCTCTGCCTGTGGCTCCAGCCATCTATGGTGGCCTGGGAGACTCAGCCTGTCCCCTCTCGCCCTCATTAGTTCCCCTGAGACCCAAACCAAGCCCCACTCTTCTCTCTGTGACCCTGCCCACTCCAAATGTCTTTCTTCCAAATTCATCCTACATATTTTGCAATGACTTTTCTTAATGTTTTCTGTTTATTTCTATTTACTTAAGTCCTGCAGTTTTAAATTATTTCATAGTGTATCACCAAAGGGGAAGCCCTCTGAGGACGAAGGCCATGTCTGAGGCTCATGAACAGTGCAGGAGATCAGGCTAGGGCAGGAGGGCACAAAACACACTTCCAGTTACTCTCCAGTTAGTTACTATCCCTCAGAGGATTCTCTCACTGTATTTCCCTCCTATACCAGATGGGGTCTAAGACATTGCTTCCCTCCTTTCATCTGTGTTATGGGCTGAATGTCTGTGTTCCACCAAAATTCATATGTTGAAGCCCTAACCTTTAAGGTAATGGATGGTATATTTGGAGGTGGAGCCTTAGGGAGGTAATTAGGTTTGGATGAGGTCGTGAGGGAGATAGTTCCCTTATGAGAAGAGGAAGAGACAAGGAGAGACATCTCTCTGTCTCTCTTTTCTTCTTTTTTAAATGTTTATTTATTTTTGAGAGAGACAGAGTATGAGCAGGGGAGGGGCAGAGAGAGAAGAAAACAGAGGATCTGAAGCGGGTTCTGTGATGACAGCAGAGTGGAGCTCGAACTTATGAACTGTGAGATCATGACCTGAGCCGAAGTCAGAAGCTTATTAACTCACTGAGCCACACAGGTGCCCCACCCCCCTCTACTTGCACACATAGCAAGAAGGTAGACACTTATAAGCCAGAAGAGGGAGGGGGCACTCACCAGAACTTGAATCTGCTAGCACTTAGACCCTGGACTTCCCAGTATCCAGAACTGTGAGAAATAAATGTCTGTTGTTTAAGCTTCTCGTCTATGGTATTTTGTTATAGCAGCCTGAGCCACAGAAAGTACCAGATAAAAGGCACCTATTATTTGAAAACTGAGCAGCCCCTCCCTTGCCCCGTCCTTATGAAGCATGCACAGAGAGCCGCAAAGCAACTGTCACTTATGAGCCCTTGACTTTAATGTGAGAGTTAAAATGTCTAGCAGCTTCTGAAGACCAACCTAAAAGCCCAAACTCGAGTAGTCAAGTAGATACAAGATGGGTCATCACAAGAGGAACAAATGTAGCTGACAGCAAGTTGGGTCTTCCTGACACTCCTTGCAGACAGGAACATGGAGAACAAGGAAAGGGGCAATGTTCTCCTCAGTCTACCTCAAAGTCTCAGGAATTAGAGGTCAATTATGAAATTAGAGGGGCATTCAAGGACCCATCAGCCCACGATATGTGAACATTTGGGGTTCACAACACCTTTTGGGTCACCTGGGGGGATTATTAGCACAGGTCAAGGAATGGTGACTGGGGAACATGCTCTAGCAATAGGCAGTTCAAGAATCGCTGGTATCAGAAAGTCTTCCCCATCCTCTGGTAGCCCGGAACACTACATAAATTGCTGTTGCATTTTAAGATGTATATTAATGTCACCCTCAAATTCTGTTAGATAGTGAAGCCTGCCCAAATCGCCTCACTGGCACTTTAATCCACTACTGAAACTCATTAATGAATATGTCAAAGTCAGGCTCTCCCCAGCATCACCCTGGGCTATCATCACAGAACACTTTCACAATTCACGTCTGCTTGATGACAAGGAGCATTCTCCAGCCTCCTTTGATGACCAAGCCAATATTTGTGACAATGTTTCTTGAATTGAGACTGCAGATGTCCCAAAAGGATTTCCTTCCCAGAGTGGGGAGAAGACTGGGATGGTAGATGGCCAGCCAGGAGGCCAGGACTCCTAAAATGCCTGCCTGATGCCACCCTGTGGCTGTGAAGAATGCATCCCACCTGGCCAGAACAGACTTGCAAAAGCCATTTCTACAGATGTACTCTCAAGCCTCTTGGGAACCTTTGGACGACAGGGTCTTTTGTTCATTCACTCAAGAAACAGACAAAAGAAAATCCAAGTTTAGAACTTGGAGGTTCCTGGAACTCTCACCTACCCGGTGTCTTTTTGTACTACCTTCACATCAGAATGACCTGAGTTAAACACCCAACCATCCTGACCCTGAGCAAGAGGCTCAAGAGCGGCCTATTTCTGTGGACTTTTCCAGTGTGGAAGGCAAGTTCAATAACAGAGCAAAGACCCTAGAGTAGGCAGAAAGACAGGCTCTGCTCATCCTACCTGTACCATTTAAGAAGTGATTCTAGTATGGTGAAGGGTGGGAAGGTCTTTCCATTAAGTCACTAGTGATTTTAAAAACAAGTTGCATTTTCCAAACATGGTCATCTTTCCTTCTTTCTCTCTCCAGGCTCCACAAATCCCATCTCCCCTCTCATTAGTACAGCTGCAGCTCGTGAGGGCTTTACCTGCTATAGCCTCCATGTTGCTGTAAGAAGGTGCTATTTGCTTCAAAATAGCTTTGCAACCCATGCAAACCAGAGAACAGAGACTCAGGAGAAGGGAAAGGAGGAGAAACATGTCATAGGGAAAACAACAGCTAAAAGAATTAGAGGTGAAACCCCAATGGAAAAGGGTTCCTTCACTTCAACCACCTGCTGCTCAGTGTCTACTGCGTAGATGGCAAGCTACTGGAGGGCAGGAACTGCGTGTGCCGCTTCCTTGAATCTACCCCCCAACCATGCCCAAATTCTTAGCCCTGCGATTTCCTGCTTTCCACATAGTAGGAGCTAAAGTAAGCGTAATGTGGAGCGCCTGGGTGGCTTAGTTGGTTAAGCATCAAACTTCTGCTCAGGTCATGATCTCGCAGTTTGTGAGTTCAAACCCCACATCAGGCTCTGTGTTGACAGCTCAGAGACTGGAGCTGGCTTTGAATTCTGTGTCTCCCTCCCTCTCTGCTCCTTCCCTGCTGTGCTCTGTCTCTCTTTCTCTCTCAAAAATAAATAAACATTGAAAAAAATAAAGTAAGTGTAATGTTCAGCTGTTCAAGCGAAACAGACACAAATACCTATTGTGACAAACAAGCAGTTATTCCTGAGTGTTCACATTGCTTGTTAAAAACATACATTTGGGGTGCCAGGGTGGCTCAGTTGGCTAAGCACCTGACGTTGGCTCAGGTCATGATCTCACAGTTCGTGAGATGGAGCCCCACATCAGGCTCTGTGCTGATAGCACAGAGCTTGCCTGGGATTCTCCCTCTCTGCCCCTCACCTGCTC
Organism: Panthera onca; assembly: GCF_046562875.1. Classification (NCBI taxonomy): domain Eukaryota; kingdom Metazoa; phylum Chordata; class Mammalia; order Carnivora; family Felidae; genus Panthera; species Panthera onca. The sequence continues at coordinate 72,126,484 of NC_138357.1, forward strand.
ATGTGCACTCTCTCTCGCTCTCTCTCTCTCTCTCGTAAAATAAATAAACATTTAAAAACATTTAAAAATGTTTTTTTAAATGTTTATTTTACTAGGGAGAGACAGCATATGACCAGGTGAGTAAGCACTGTAGTACGTCAGCGATGAACCACGGGAATCTACCCCCAAAGCCCCCCAGAGTGCACTGTATATACTGTATGTTAGCCAATTTGACAATAACCTATATTTAAAAATACATGTATATAACTTTCAAGTACTAAAAAAACCCCCAAAACCCATACATTTCCCAAATCCAGTGAATCCAAGTCTATAAAAGAGGGGGACTAGGTATCTGTATTTTTATTAGCATGCCAGCAGATTCCTATCACCAAGTTTGGGAAATGCTGAAAAAAGCCACACTCTGTGGTCAGAACAACCAGGTTCAAATTCCAGTTTTGGAACTTCTTGGCTATATAACTGGAGTCTCAGTTTTCACACCTGTAAAATGAGAATAATGTGTACTTTGTAGCATTATTTAAAGGATTTAATCCCAATTTAAAGAGAATAACAAAGGCCCAAATGCACAGATGTTCCCTAAATGTTAGTTTGCCTTCATCCTAAAGACACTAGGGAACTAGTGAAAGCTTCTGAGTAGCTTATGTCCAGATCGTTGCTTTTAGCTTTGACCCCCTCTGCAACAACCAGTCAAATGGGTGCCCCAGCCTTTTCTGTAACACCTCCAGTAACAAAAGATCAAATTTACTATCCCCGGAAGCAGTCCATTCCATTTTCAGACAGTTTTAATCATTAGCTCTTTCTTCCTTCTGTTGAGCTGAGATCTGCCTTGGGTGACAGAACAAATCTAATCCCTTTTCCACATGACAGGGTGATGCAATTAACTTAGATAAGGAAATTGAGGAGCAGTAGGTGTGGAGGGGGGTTCAATTTTGAACACACTGCTTGTTTGAGACACTGTGGGAGCGCAGCTTCATGCACATGCCCAGCAAGTAGTTGATATGCAGGTCTGGAGTTCACTAAAAAGATCAGGGATGTCATTTATACAACAACAGGATCTGAAGCTGTGAAAATAAATGACATTGCCATTTAGGGGGCAGAGCTAATGAAAGGTACTGAGGAATGGTTAGCAAGACAGAAAGAGAGCCTTTAAAGAAGCAAGTAGGTAATTTGTGGGAACAAATGTGGTGAAGAGGTCACACCAATGGCAGAGAATCAGTGAATCAGTCATTGAATGTGATGACTAAGAGGTCACCGTGGATCCCTGACGGAGCTGAGCTTCTGCTCCTCCGGAGCCTTCCGGACTTGCTTGGAACCACACCACCATGCTGAAAAGCAGATGCACACTTCCTTTCCTACCGAAAGAGAGGTGATTTGAAGACATAGCAGGAGTAGGTACAGAGGACTCCAACATTTCCCAACATGGATTTAAGATGGACTTCTCCAAATAAGGCTCCCATGCTCCTATCCTTTGGCAAAACACTGCCTAGTGCAGACCCTCCTGGAGATGAATCACAGTAAAAGACTCTGTTTTCCTCTTTTCACATGGCATTGGCCCAACTTACTGAACCACTGATTTTGCACACAATACTTAACATCTTGTGGAACTAGTGTTTCTTGGCACATAATTCAGCAAATGTGGTAAACAGAAGAGAGATAACAGTTTAAGGGACTACTAGTATCAAGGGAATGTTTTTCTTTTCTTTTTAAGAATGGAAGAAACTTGAATACATACTGAACAATAGGGACGAAGTACAGCATGGAAGGCCAAACAGGCATGAAACAGCACAGAACAAGCCAGGCTCTGGTAGAGAGGTTAGCTTAGTGAAAGACCTCTGCTCACTGTTTTAGCCATAAAATATCATTTCCCTTGATTAATTCTAGTGATCACAAATGTTCATTGTTCTAAACAGTACTTACTCTCCTCAGAGGACACTGATGTTATCTAGATAAGGTTAGGGGCAGATGATATAAACTGTATAAACTGATTTGCTAGAAACAGAGTGCAGTCTCCACCCTCCTCCCCAGAGTTAGACATGATGTATCTCTTCCCCAGGTCAGAGAAGGCTGTTCTAAGTCTTTTAGGTGTTCCAGGTCAGGAGCTAATGCCCCAATCCCCCTACCCAGGCAGGGAGAGCTCTAGTACAGGATAGGTGGAGAGAGGAAATCTAAAAATAAAGCTCTCTGAAGAAACTGTCTTGCCTAAAGAGCAGCTTCCCACGCACCCTGGAGTGCCACATCTGCGGGGGCTGGCAGCACGGGAACGGAACAATCCTGACCAAGTCACATAAGTATTACCCTCTTGCTGGGGGCAATACCACATTTCTGATTCCCCCGTCAGTGCCACAGCATCTAGGCTGCAGACCCAGAGCAGGGGCTTAGTGACAAAAAACAGAAGACTGAAAAGATCATCAGTGACTGGCCCAGCCTTCCTCCAGCTCTCCTCCCTTCACAGCAGGAGGTGAGCACGGCAAATGTGAAGAAAGCTGCTCTCAACAACCAGTGAAGTTGAGGGTTCATTTTTTAAAAAGAACCATGAAGGGTTCTAGTGGGCTTCAGACTCAAAGCTGGGCTCCCTTGGCTCGGCTCTTTGCAGTAGTGTCAGGGACTACCAACTGAGGGAAAAGAACATCAAGCACCATGACAAGAACTGCAATTAGCATTTATATCCACTGGCTAGCATCGAGTCAAACCCCAAAGACAGACCAGTTGTCCCACTGCCAGGCAATCAGCAAATGTAGCCTTCCTTCCTAACCTCCCCCAGCATGTATCAGAGGCCACCAGAAAAGTTCAACCCAAGAGTTTAATACAAGTCCACACCTAAGCATTAAACACACACACACACACACACACACACACGACTATCTCTGGCTCAGGGGAGGAATCCCACCACCTCTTACTCTAAGGATTTTAACCTTGGAGAGATACAATATGTACTTGCACCACACTGTTTGGAGTTTTGCCAAGAAGCTTGGACAGGAAGAAGAAAACTATCCCTAATTCTAACGAGGAGTCCATAGTGTTCATTTAGCAGTCCAACTCCCCAAGAGGTTTGTACTTTGACCTGACAAAGTATCATAATGGGCCTCAAGGGTCAACAGCTCAACCTTGGGCAGTATCTCAGAATAGCTTTCAGCAGCAATACACTCAATGCTATATATCCGTTCCCTCTACCCACCCTTCCTGGGAACCATACACCATTGCATCCCATGTCCCATGATTCAGATACAGCAGACCAGCACAGCAGGGAGCAAGAAAACACCATTAAAAAAAAAGAGACCCTGGGGCACCTGGGTGGCTCAGTCGGTTAAGTGTCTGACTTTGTCTCAGGTCATGATCTCGTGGTTTGTGAGTTTGAGCCCCGAGTCAGGCTCTGTGTTGACAGCTCAGAGCCTGGAGCCTGCTTCAGATTCTCTCTCTCTCTCTCTCTCTCTCTCTCTCTCTCTCTCAAAAATAAAGACATTAAAAAAAAAAGACCCAGAAGCAGCAACCTGTCAGTTTTTGGTCTCCTGTAAAAGACCTTCGACCAGAATAGAGTGATAGCTGATATGCTCAGATACAAATCCTGATGTCTACTATGCATATGTGGAAGGGAGGGAATGCCAAGCTTTCTCCTCAAATCACAGAATGCAAGCAAAGGACTCTGAACATTTGAGTGCTATTTGAATACTGACTAGCAATAATCACTCAATAGTCTTTTACAATTAGAGCAAAGTGAAAGTTTCTCATACTGAGTCATTCATGAGCAAAGAGGAAGAAGCCAGTTCGTAAAAGGGAGAAACACTGACCATAAAGTACACAACCTGAGCATACAGTACACAATGTTGCTTTAGTACTGGGAGTACACACTCCCTACCCCACTAGTTAAACAGGAAGGGCTGTGTTGGCACAGAGCTCCCCTCGTGCAGCACAAGGCCTGGTGCTCAGAAGTGTGACTTACCTGACATACAAAGACCTCTTCTCACTTGTTCGGAGGGACCCAGACCCAGAGCTCATGCTGCTGTTCATCATTTGTTCTCGCAAGTCATGTATCTTCGATTCAAAGCGACTGTACTCTGTCAGGGAGACAAGGGAACAGACAGGAAAAGAATGAACCCAAGAAACCGCACCAAGTCTGTGTGACAGTGGCTAAAGAGCCAGGAGGACACTTGACTTCAAAGCAGCCACAGCCAACAGTCAGTCTCTGCTTTGATAAGTAGAGTCCTTCCTCCAAGCACAGACTTCTTTCCAGCCCCCAACTAAGAGAAAGAAGAAACACACCTGAAAAAGGAATAACATTTAGACATATCAAATGGAAAAAGCTTTTATCTGCCTTGAAATCTCATGTATCATTAAAAAAAAAAACAACAACACACAACAACAACTGGAAAGCGCTCCAGTGCAGCCTTCATAAATCTTTGGAGCAGGGCACTAAGGCCCAAGGATAGCAGATGGGAAAGGAGACTTTCCCAAAAAGTGGATTGCAGAGAACAGATGGCCCTGAGACACAGGGTGGAGGGGCTGGGAAGGACCTGAGGCCATTAGATCATTGTTAGGCAAGGGAGATGACTGGTTTCCAGATGACTTTGTTTTTGGAGGTTGGGGGGGGGGGGGGTGGAGATTGAACTCATGACACAAAGGTAAAAACAAACAAACCTCACAATCAGATAAGAAAATCTTCCCTTTTAACAAACAGGGTCTTTGGTTTCAGTAACAAACATTAAAACAGAAATTCTCCCAAACCAAGAAATCTGCTGTCACCTCTCTCCTCCAAAATCATCTAGTCCGTGAGGTTGTAAGTCCATATGCCCAGCTTTATAGGCCACTAATACCATCACAACAGCCTCGAAACAGCCTTATCACTCTGGAAAGGCAACTACAGATTTACACCGAACTTAAGAAAACCTGATGGAGGAAAGCTCCCTAACCGTACAATTATTTTAAGAGGCTTTTTTATAGGGATGCTTTGCTGTGACATTCTCCTAGTACATTTAAAATATGATATTCACCGGGGCGCCTGGGTGGCTCAGTCGGTTAAGCATCCGACTTCGGCTCAGGTCACAATCTCGCGGTCCGTGAGTTCGAGCCCCGCGTCAGGCTCTGGGCTGACAGCTCAGAGCCTGGAGCCTGCTTCAGATTCTGTGTCTCCCTCTCGTTCTGACCCTCCCCCATTCATGCTCTGTCTCTCTCTGTCTCAAAAATAAATAAAACATTAAAAAAATTTTTTTTTTAAAAAATATGATATTCACCTTTTTATTCCCCCTACCCAACACATACACAGTATTTTTTCAGGTCTGTACTGGCTGCATAAAATGGGATATATCTAAAGCACAGGCTGTGAAAATGGTAGAAAATAGGCATACCTCATTATGACAAGATGATTTCAAAGGAAAACAGAACTGATAGTTGGGGTTGAAGGTTGTGGAACTGTTTTAAAAAACCAAACATATTTCCAGGAAAAAAGAATTCCACAAAAGCATTTTCATGCACCATAGAGGGCTGGCAAGAAGCATCCCCATCTAGTCTGTATGACTCTACAGGCAGAAAACAAAACACCTGTTCCAACACCTGACACTCCCCTTCCCTCAGCAAAGCAACCTGACCTTCAGCCGGCTATAAAGGGAAATGCTAAAAAGCCTTAAGAGGATGGAAGGAGTTCTAATTCACACAGATCCTCACCAAAGTTTCTTTTTGTTCACTCTGGTACCAATGAAGCCAACCCGCTAAATCCATGCCATTTAGCCATTTCTTCATTCATCACACACGGGTGTTAATGGTGATTTGTCCTCATTACCTACTCCAGTCCCTGAAATCCTGCAGGAAGCAGTTAAGTCACTGACTCACTCATTAAGTGTTGGGGGAAAAAGACAGCAGCTGGACAATGTCCCCGATCTGAGGGTTACAAGGCAACACATCAATATCAATGAGGCGTCGCAATCTAAATGCAGAGGGTGGTGACCAATCTGTCATAGAAACCCTGGACTGCCCAAGAGTGCAAGTGCAGCAGCGGGGCCGTCTACCTCTCTGCCTGCCTGGGGAACTGGCCCTACTCCAGAGCTCAGCCCTCCACCCTGGCCCTCTAGTTGGCTCCTTTCTGGTCGTCCTCCTCACTCAGTCCTCCTCACCCGCTAGGAGGAGAACTTGGTGAGACAAAGAGATTTCTGACCAGGCAGCTCTTTCTTGGGGAAGATAAAGTAGAAGGCAGAAATGTGAATTGAACCCAGAAAAAATAGATAACAAATCTTTTTTTAATGTTTATTTATTTTTGAGAGCGAGAGAGCACACAAGCAGGGGAGGGGCAGAGAGAGAGGGGGAGACATAGAATCCAGAGCTGGCTCCAGGCTCTGAGCTGTCAGCACAGAGCCTGATGTAGGGCTCAAACTCATGAACCGTGAGATCATGACCTGAGCTGAAGTCGGACGCTTAACCAACTGAGCCACCCACGCACCCCAAAAATATATATCAAATCTATCCGTAAGCCATTCTTCCCCCATCTCACAACTTGTTTATGTATTCCCTTCTTTGGAATTGACTTGCCTGCTGAACTCCAACTTAGTAGCAGGTCATTGCAGTTGCTTAGTAACTATGTTTCTTTAAAAATCCTTTAAAAAACAACCACCAAACCACTATTTCCTCAGAGCTCCTAATAGGAGGTTGATAATGCTGGGCCAGAGGGCCCACTTAAAATAGACTACAGAAAGAGAACAAGGCTGTTGCTTTAAGGGATCCACTTTCTGTTTTCTATGTGCTACTAAGCTTTCAAGTCTATTAAATTGTGTTTTATTCATTTTTTTTCCCATTCAGATGAACCCTTAGACTTCCAGCCTACCCATCAGTCTCTGGCTTTTATTTGTAGAATTACCTAATGTCCACCAAGCACAAAGTAGCCTCTGAATAAATGATTGTTGGGTAAATGAGGAGCAAATTAGAAAACTGTGCCCAAGTTGGTGCTTCTGTTCTCAAACTAATAAACCTAATGGTTTATTTAACTGATGGCTGCCAGTTTCACTGAGGGCTTGGAAAGGTAGTTAAGAAGTACTCCCATTTACTTTTATTCCCAAGGTTAACTGGGGGGAGCAATTGGGGTGTATGGTTTTTAAACACCCTTTTGTGATGTTAATAACCCACAGTGGGCATCTGATTAACAGACTTTGTGTATAAGAAAGAAAAAAATAATTCTAACAAAAAAAAACCCATTTAGAATAGTCTTAAGATAGATAGTACCTCATCTTAATATTAGAAGCATCATTTTCTAAGGACAAAAGCTCCACTTAAAAAACATCTGAATTCTCAGATTCTGTGTCTCCCTGTCTCTCTGACCCTCTCCTGTTCATGCTCTGTCTCTCTCTGTCTCAAAAATAAATAAATGATAAAAAAATTAAAAAAACCCCAAAACATCTGAATTCTGAAACCTCACAGTTTGTCAAGGTCCCTCCTCCCCTCTTCCACTTATAACTAATGAAGCCATTGCTGGAAGGCATCTCTTAGGCTGAAGTCACTGCCTAGTCACTGCCCACCGGACCAGCCTCCAACCCAAAGGTCCCCACTTCAAATAGGCTACTTTAAAGAACCAACACTTATTACTTAACTCTCAAGTCTACTAAACTGTGTTTTATTCATTTTTCCCATTCAGATGAACCCAATCATTTGTGACCCACAAAGATATCCACAGTGAGTCATCACTCCCTTGTTCCCTTTGCTAATCATGGAGAGAGAAATGAGGGGGTGGGGGCACAATCAGACGTCATTCCCTGAAACAGGGTTTCTCACTGACCACCTGGGATGCCTCTGAAAGATCAGGATTTTGGATCCAACCCCAGACGCACTGACTCAGAATCTATTCAGCAGGCCCATGAATCTGCATTTTCACCAAACATCAAGGCGATTCTGATGTCCAGTTAAGTTTGAAACTGCTGGTCTTGGCTTACAAAATTGAGTTTTGTTTTGTTAGTTTAGGGAAAAGATAAGGTAGCTATCCTGCACTGTGTATGAAAAGGAAGATAGGGCAAGAGGGCTGGAAAATTCTCAAAAAAAATGGCAATACAATTGCAAATCCCACGGGAAAGGAAAGTGCTAGAGGCCTCTGTCCAATATGCCTGCAAAGAAAGCTGATGAGTTTTACACTTTTTTATAATAGTAGCACATGATTTTTAAGAATCTAACTTTTTCCTTTAGACATTCCTATATCACTACCCCACCCCACTACCCAAAAGTAACCAGTTAGTATTTCTAGCATGTATCCTTCTCAACTTACTTCCCTGTATATATTATTTATATACATATATTCACAACTCATACAGATTCCCATAAATCAACTTTTTTTCATCCTCTAATAAGTCATGGAAACCCATCCATGTCACTACATAGAGATCTATATCATTCTTTTTAATAGTGCAGAGTATTTCATATTATAGATAGAGCATAATTTATTCAGTCATATCCAAACTGATGTGCATTTAAATTGTTTACAATTTTTTACATTTATTTTTATTTTTTATTTGAGAGAGCGTGTGCGTGTGTAAGCATGCATCAGGAGAGGAGAGAGGCAGAGGGGGAGAGAGAGAATCTTAAGCAGGCTCCATACTGAGTGCGGAGCCCAACATGGGGCTTGATCCCATGACCCTGGGATCATGACCTGAGCCAACCAGGTGCCCATAAATTGTTTACAATTTTTAATATTACCCCCAACGCTGCACTGTATATTTGAGCATTTCTATAGAATAGATTTCTCAAAGTAAAACTGCAGGGTCAAATTATATGCACACAAAAACATTTGACTGGCACTACCAAACTGAACCCCAACCTTCTGAAACGTTTATGACTGGAAGTGAGGATAAATTGCTATTCTAAAGCTTCCAGCAGCTTTTCTGTTTCTGAAGAAGTAGAGGCAGAACCTACCTTTGAGGATAGATTGATCTTTTTTGTGTGGGGAAAAACACTTCAATGAGACTTTTGGTTTGGCAAAAATAAAGGCAAGATTGTATTCTGGAATGGACATGGACAAAGACAAAGGGGAATCTCATATTTTCTCCCTGCATAATCACAGAAAAGATCAGCCTCCTGTGGGTGGAGCTGCTAATTCAAAAGGCTTGTGCTACCACCTATATGATGCTCTACATGCACTCTGGAAATACTTACCTCTAGACTTGACCACTGTGCTTCCCCTACTTGATAACCTCCCTGTTACTATAAGCAACACCCCCTTTCCCCTGCACACAACCAGTGTTTCCTCAAGTACTGATGATGTTTGCTCCTAATTGTTTCCTCAATCCACCTCTTTCTAAATTTCACTGTTCTTGCCTTACTGTTGATTTTGCCTCTTCATTTTCTCTTGATTATCCTGAGTGATAGAAAGAAGCTATTCAAAGATTTTAAACAGATGACATGATCAGGGGTGTGTGTGTATCACATTGGCTATTGTGGGGAGACAAAGTGTGGTGCCTCACATGTAGATTTAAGTTTCTTAACAGCAAAGGACCATGCTTTCTCTTTTTCTCTAGTTCCTACAGCCCCTAGTATAAGTAACCCCTGCTCAAAAATGTCCAGCTTTGGAAAGCTCTCTGTTCGTTCATTATTAGACTAGACAACAGTATTCAGGAGAAAATTCTTGGGTTAAGAGCCATCTCTTTTGCCAGCTGGTCCTAATTTTGGTGTCTAAAACAACACAAAAAAATGATGGATTTCTTCTTCATAATAGTAGTATGAAGGAATAGTTTAAAGAAGGCCAAAGAGCTGGGAAAGCCTAGAGCAGGTTCCAAGAATACTGAATAAGCCTGAATAGAAGGTAGAGTATGAACAGGGGAAGGTGGGCGGCCAGATTGTAAGAGTTTGAGATAAGAATTTTTTTTTTAAGTGTGTGAAAGGCATGGATGGATTTTATTTATTACCCTATATCTACAATTTAATTTGAGGTAAATAAAATATAAGCAACACATAAAAATGCCTATTTCTGCTACCATGTAATATAATTCTCCATCGTGAATATTGTGATAAAGCTAGTGAAAACTCTATGCCATCACGTACTCTAGTTTCTTATAGCTGGTATTTTACAACTCTCATTGTCCGTGAAATCCCAACACACGTAAGATTCTCCCATGAAGGGTGCAGGACTATCAGAGGGCGCAGAATCAGCTCGTGGACCCCTCCCTCCCCACACTGGAGCCTCAGTGTTACAAGTCGAGATCTAAAGTAGCGAAGGCAATGGAAATGCGTGGGGCCTGACTAGATAAGACTTTTCTTACTAGGTTAGGGGAACCACTGTCAAGTGTTTAAATAGGGACGTGATAACAATCAGAACTAGGTTTGGGGGAAGATTATTCTGGGAATGTAATATAGAATGGAGGACAGAGAGAAATAACAGAGACCAGAAACCTCTTCTAATAGAGACAATGACCTGAAAGGCCTGACACAGCAGGGGGCAATTGAGAATACAAAGAAGGAACAAGAATCAAGAAATATGTTGGAACTAAAACAGATAAAATTTGATATCTGATTGAAGGAATGGATCAAAGGGTTCTGAGTTTTTCCCTGAAAGACCAGGAAAAAGTACAATAACATCAGCCATAATAAAGAATAGTCATCATGGCCTCAAAATCAGCTATCCCTTCTCCAGGCTAAATATTGTTACTTCTGTAAGTATTCTTCATCTAACATGGTTTCCAGACCCTGTACTATTTCTCCCTTTTAAAATCCAGTACCCAGAATTTGTGATGTCATTTCCTTTACAAAATTATAAGCTCCTTGATGTGGTTTTTGTTTCCTTCTCAAAGTTTGGCAATCGGCACCCTTGTTGAGTCAACAAACTTTTATTGAATGTGTTAACTCATGATAAAGATCTGACAGGACAAACCCGGACACTAATTCTCAGTTCTGGCTCCTCGGGAACTAAGGTAAGAAAAAGTACAAAACTTTCTCCTTCCACCCACCCAAAAATGCTAAAAACTGGCCAACAAAACCACAAAGCATTTATGCAAAACTCTGACATGTCAGAGGTTTCAAGATCTACTTAATAGCCTAATAAACCATCAAAGGGGATTGAAACTGCAATTTTCACTAATATGAACTAGACACACATCCAAGCCTCCAAATCCATCTCCCCTCTAAGACTTTGCTCTCAAATCCATCTGCTTTCCTAATGACAAAATTGTCCTCAGAATAAAAAATGACATTTGTCACTAATTCAGAAAAGCTGAAAGGGGCTCAGTTTCTCAACCCACAGAACATTTATTTGGGCCTATTTGATTATGGGTAGGAAAATGTTGTAGAGATAGGAAACAAATGGTACCAACAAAGGGTGCTTATTCTGCGTGTGGTATAGACTACCAATTATTTGAATGACGATAGAAAAGGGAAATGGTACAAAATAAAATAAAAGCCATGCCTATCAAATGTGGAAATGACAACAAAGCTGGGGAGACAACTGGATGACAGACTTTAGACACACGGACTGTGACAGGTAGCAACAGTAGGAAGACACACAAAAAAGAAATGTAACTTCCTGACCTTGAGTCCCCACACAAATACTAGGCAGGGAAGACAGGGCTGAATAACAGCATGTATATTGATTAGCTAGAAACTCCAAATAAGTTGATAGCTGCCCAAAGGCTCATTTATTCTTACAGAAGTACAGATGTTCAAATCTCAAACTCACACAGCTCTTGTTTGCCATTAGCTGAGCTGCCATGAGCTCAAGGGAATCACCCATTGTGAAAATGTACAGAACTGTGGTGGAAATGAAACAACCACCTCATGAGAGTCACAGATTTTGATGAGTATGAATGGTATGTTAGGTTTCTACAGTTGCCTTTGGAGTGCAAACCCTCAGGACTGTTTGAATTACAAGCATCTGTCTCAACAATATAGCTCATGTTTTCCAAAGAAATGGATGGAGCTGAAAGTAAAATAAGTCCATCAGGAAGATATCTGTCATTATGCAGGTAAGTATATGAGTAGCCAAACAGCATGTTTCTACAATCACAAACTGGTCTCTAGAAAAATAATATGAAGCCTATTGCTTGGGTTAGTTTTTATTTTTTTCATTTTGATTTTGTTTTTAGTTATTTGAAAGAAAGGGAGAGAGAGAGTGAATGAGGGGAAGGGGGGTGGGGGAGAGAGAGAATCCCAAGCAGGCTCTGCACTGTTGGCGCAGAGCTCGATGCGAGGCTTGAACTCACGAACTGTGAGATCATGACCTGAGCCAAAACCAAGAGCTGGACGCTTAACCAACTAAGCCACCCAGGTGCCTCTACTTGGGTTAAGTTTTTAATTATGGGGTCTACTAATTAAAGAATCTAAGACCTCTAAAACTAGTCAATTCCTCAGGTCCCTTCTATTTTTGACATAATTATGATTTTATGACCAAGACAATGAGGTCTATAAGGAATCAAACCTAGGATGAGTCTAATTTAATTTCTAAATATGATCTATAAGAAGGAAATCTTCACATCTGCAAATAATCCTAAATTCTCTGGGTCAAAAATAATACCAAATCAATGGGTAGAAATTGCAAAAAAATTTTTTTTCTTAAGGCTATGTGAGAGGCAGAAAAGTGGCAAAGAGGCCTCAATATGAGCAAATATTGCTTGAAGGAAAATAATTTCTGCTCTACTTTTAGAACGGGCTCAGAACTATGACTAACCCAGAACAGACACCTCAGTGTCATTGTTCTCGTCCCTGCACTGCCACAGTGTGCTTCCTCAGCCATACACACACATAGCCAGGGTTCTGGATAGCATCCTGATACTGGAAATGAAATAGAAAACAAGACATGCCAGATTAGCATGCCATGAAAGATTCCAGTTTATCCCTATATAGAGACTGGTTGTCTCTGTCCCCCAAAGAGCTTACTGAGGATGCAGGAAGAGCTACTGAGTGAAAGTGCTATAGTATATAAAGGTTTCATGACATTCAGCCACCTGGTCTGAAATGAGTAGAGTGAAAAATGCTTTGATCTCACATCAAGCTAAGAAAAAGTTATTCACAGAACCTTGCCATTGGTCCTTATCACCTATCCCAGGTGACCCAGCAGACTGGGGTAAAAGCCTCAAATAGGGCCTTTTCTCTATTTCAAAGGAACTTCATGTAGTATATTCAACTGCAAGATTAACAAAGCCTTTAGCTCCTTTACCCATAAGTCAAATTGTATGTAAGAACCACCCCAAGACAAAAACCTCATCCAGAAAACATGAGAATGAAGTCAGAATATACCTTCCCCTGCTCTCAAGGTAGTGGGTAATCTCATCCTCAACAATCTTTCCCACATAACAGAGATGCTACAACATGGTGACTGAAACACAACATTTTATGACTAAGCTTGCTAACCTGAGTTAATGTTAGCAGATTTCTACATTTTACCAGGTCAACTGAGAATCTAGAGTCAAATGTTCTTCAGAGTAGTCACTCTGACAGGATCACAAATCCACTGGTAATCTTTATTGGGGTATCAACTGATTTTCTGGGTCAAGTTTCTGTAGAAGGAACCCAGAAAATGGGACCTAGAGAAAGCCTCTTCCTGTTAATGTGGTCATCTGTGGCCACTTTTCAGTAACTGATAATTCCAGAGTAAAATATTACAGAAGAGAATAAGAAACCCAAAATCCAAATTGCGTGTGTGTGTGTGAAATAAAAGATTAAAGTGGGACTTCAAAACAGTAGGGAAATGATGTTTTATTTATATGTAATAAATGCTACTGAGGAGCGCCCAGGTGGCTCAGTCGGTTGAGTGTCCAACTTCAGCTCAGGTCATGATCTCTCAGTCTGTGAGTTCGAGCCCCACGTCGGACTCTGTGCGGACAGCTCAGAGCCTGGAGCCTGCTTCCGATTCTGTGTGTGTCTCTCTCTGTCCCTCCCCGACTCACACTCTCTGTGTCTCTCTCAAAAAAAAAAATAAATAAATATCAAAAAAAAAACCACTACTGACATAACTCATTAAACATTTGGAGCAAAAATAAGGTACTATCCTGCCTTACATCATAAATAAACTCTAGGCAGGTTAAGGTTTTAAATGCAAAAACAAAAACATTAAATAACTAGAAGAAAACAAAGGTGAATATTTATTTTCTGTCAGGATAGGGAAGGCCCTTTTAACCTACAGGTAGACACTAAATGCATAAAAGACAACAGTGATAGGTTTGACTACATAAAAACATAAAATATCTACACATCAAACTAAAAAGGCAAACTACAAACTGGGAAAAATCTTTGTAATATACATGACCAAGAATTATTATTCTAACTACATTTAAGCTTTTACACATTCATAAGTACTGATGGGGGTGTCTGGGTGGCTCAGTTGGTTAAGAGTCCAACCTCGGCTCAGGTCATGATCTCATTGTTCATGGGTTCGAGCCCTACATCAGGCCCTGCGCTGACAGCTCAGAGCCTGGAGCCTGCTTCAGATTCTGTGCCTCCCTCTCTCTCTGTTCCTCCCCCACTTACGCTCTGTCTCTCTCTCTTTTTCTCAAAAATAAATAAAACATTAAAAAAAATGTTTAAGTACTGAATACACCTCAGCAGAGAAATGGGAAAAAGGTGTGAACAGGCAATTCACACACACACAAAATGACCAATGAACATATACATACACACACACACACACACACACACACACAACACACACACACATTCAATTCTATTATTAAAAAAAGAAATAGGGGTGCCTGGGTGGCTCAGTTGGTTAAGTGTCCAACTTTGGCTCAGGGCATGATCTTGTGGTTTGTGAGTTTGAGCTCTACATTGGGCTCTGTGCTGACAGCTCAGAGCCTGGAGCCTGCTTCAGATTCTGTGTCTTGCTCTTTCTCTGCCCCCCCCCTTCTCTCTCTCTCTCTCTCTCTCTCTCTCTCTCTCTCTCTGTCAAAAATAAACATTTAAAAAAGATATAAAACTGCACTATACATGATAAAGTAAAATTAAAATATAAGTTAAATAACATTTTTTACCTATCAAATTTGCAGAAATTTAAAATAATACTCCATGTTAGCAAGATCTCAAACTACACACTCTTTATACTGTTGGTGGAGGTGGAGCCTAATTTGGCAAAATATATCAAAAGTCTTTTTTTTATTATTTATTTTAGAGAGGGAGAGAGCTCAAGTGGGTGAGAGGAACAGAGGGAGGAAGGAAGAGAGAGAGGGAAGGAAGAGAGAGAGAATCTCAAGGAGACTCCATGCTCAGTGCAGAGCCCAATGTGTGGCTCGATCCCACAACCCTGGGATCATGACCTGAACTAAAATCAAGAGTTGGATGCTCAACCAACTGAGCCACCCAGGTGCCCCTCTATCAAAGGTCATAAACATGTTCATACCCTTTGGACCAATAATGCCGCACAAAGGAATTCATTCTGAAGAAGCAATACCAGATTCACAAAAGTCTCATACAAGGACATCCATCAGTGCTATTTATAAGATAAAACTTGGCAACAACTAATGTCCACCAAAGGGAATGGTTACAGGAATTATGGCAATACATGAAGAAATATTACTTAACTAGTAAAAACCATTTTAGTAAGATACTCATGACATTAAGTTAAAAGAAAGGATACAAAACTGTCTAAATTCAATGATTCCAGTCTTGAAAGAGATTCATACATATTATATGATACATAAAAGTTTGGAAGGAAATAACACCAAACATATAGCCACAAATACACAGACATAAACTGGTTATTTCTGGAGGTAGTTTTACAGGTGATTTGAATTTTTTTTTTTTACTTTGTATTTTGCTATATTTTCCAATTTTCTATAAATCTGAATGCCATAGTTTTTTTTAATTTTTTTTAATGTTTATTTATTTTTGAGAGAGACAGAGACACAGTGTGAGTGGGGTAAGGACAGAAAGAGAGGGAGACACAGAATCTGAAGCAGGCTCCAGGCTCTGAGCTGTCAGCACAGAGCCCAATGCGGGGCTCGAACTCATGAACAGCAAGATCATGACCTGAGCCAAAGTCAGAAGCTTGACTGACTGAGCCACCCAGTGTCCCCCAAAATGCAATACTTTTATATCCAGGAAAATATGAATATAATTTGAGGACGGTGGGGAGGCAGACTGAATAGGACAGGCCCAAGGACAAAGTCAGGATGCACAAATGTATTAGAAACTCCCCTCCACACTGCTCCTGGCTCATTCATCATTTTCCTCTGGGATTGATCATTTAACCAGTTGCAGACAAATCCCCTTACACATATTATCACCTCACATCTTATTCAAAAATGGACCAAAAAAGTGTTGCCAATTCCTTGCCAAAACCTAGATATACCACATCTACCCTATTTCCCTGATCTACCAGTCCCACAACCCTGTCCCATGAAGGCAATCTGGCCCGTCTGACATGACTTGTTCGAACCTGGTAAACCAATACCAGTTCTTGTGCTTACTATTTCTGAGTGTTTACAAAATAACACTTGATAATCTAGTCTGGAATTTAACCCAAGATTTGCAACATTCTTCCTCCTTTTTGAAAATCTGAAGAACATGTATGTAAACCAGACCCTTAATGTATTTAAATAAAATTTATTATTATATTTACATAAAATATATTAATTTTCGGGGCGCCTGGGTGGCGCAGTCGGTTAAGCGTCCGACTTCAGCCAGGTCACGATCTCGCGGTCCGTGAGTTCGAGCCCCGCGTCAGGCTCTGTGCTGACAGCTCGGAGCCTGGAGCCTGTTTCCGATTCTGTGTCTCCCTCTGTCTCTGCCCCTCCCCCGTTCATGCTCTGTCTCTCTCTGTCCCAAAAATAAATAAAAAAACGTTGAAAAAAAATATATATATTAATTTTCTTCTTTTGGTCTATTCAAATTTTTATCATTAATTTCATCAAGTGGAAAAACTCCCAAATCTTTAGGGCTCTTGTTTTTTTTTAAAGATATCTAAATTCAATGAAAAGTAAACAAAGGTCCATTTCAAAACAATGAAATCCTCATTACAGAAAAGAAGAGGGGAAGACAAAACCCTTATTAAAGCAAGACTGTTATTAGCTCAAGACTTTGTGATTCAATAACAGTCTAGGTACAAACAGAACTGTAAATTGAATTTTCAACTCAATTCCATTTATCTAACACAAAATTTGAGTTAGAAGAAACATTAGAGATCATTTTGCACAGTCCCCTCATTTTAAAGATCAGAAAATTGAGGCCCAAAGAGGTTGACTAGCATAAGATCATTCAGCTAACTTAATGTCAGAACTAGAATCCAGGGCCCTGGCTCTCCTCCTCCAAGATGATTCCCATAGAATTTAATGACCGTGTGTGTGTGTGTGTGTGTGTATGTGTGTGTGTGTGTATGACATATATAGCATATAAATATATATATTAGCATATATATGCACACATAAAAATAGATTTATATATGTACACATATACATATATTCTTAACATAAGGGAGCAAAAACTGTATTTTTTAATTTCAGTGACAATGACAAGCCCAAGTTATTCTACTTCTCCTACTTCTCTAAAACAAGGAAACAATTTCCCTATTACAGAATATAAGGCTAAACCTTTAAAGAAATCAACAGTGTAAGTAACACAGTCAAGATTTCAACAAGCAGAATGCCTAACTAGCTCAGTCAGTAGAGCATGTGACTCTTGATCTCAGGGTTATGGGTCTGAGCCACATGTTGCGTACAGAGATTACTTAAAAAAAACTTAAAAAAAAAAGATTTCGACAAGCAATACACTGAATTAAAAGGATTATCTTTAATTTTTAAATTGTTTTTAAGTTTATTTTTTTTTTAGCGTTTATTTATTTTTTGAGACAGAGAGAGACAAAGCATGAACGGGGGAGGGTCAGAGAGAGGGAGACACAGAATCTGAAACAGGCTCCAGGCTCTGAGCTGTTAGCACAGAGCCCGACGCAGGGCTCGAACTCACGGACCGTGAGATCATGACCTGGGCCGAAGTCGGCCACTTAACCGACTGAGCCACCCAGGCGCCCCTAAGTTTCTTTACTTTTGAGAGACGAGAGACAGAGCATGAAGAGGGGAGGGGCTGAGGGAGAGGGAAACACAGAATCTGAAGCAGGCTTCAGGCTCTGCACTGTCAACACAGAGCCCAACGGTGGGGGGTAGGGAAGGCTCAAACTCACGAACTGTGAGATCATGACCTGAGCCTAAATCGGAGGCTTAACCAACTGAGCCACCCAGGCATCCCAGGAAATCTTTAATTTTTTTAATGTTTCTTTATTTTTGAGAGAGATACAGAAAGTAAGCAGGGGAGGGGCAGAGAGAGAGGGAGACAGAGAATCCAAAGCAGGCTCCAGGTCTAAGCTATCAGCACAGAGCCCAAGGCAGGGCTCAAATCCATGAACCACGAGATCATGACCTGAGCCGAATTCCAACACTTAACTGACTGAGCCACTCAGGCACCCCTAAAAGAAAATCTTAAAAAGCTATAACTAAATAAGAATTCATTCTCATTACTATATATTATTGTAATCATTCTACAGTATCAGTAAAACTGATGTTTTATAAGATTTTGTCTCAAACCATCAAACAAGGCCAAGAAAGCATCTGTCTAGCTAAGTGCAGAATGCTTTGCCACCTCTAGTTACCATGTCCCTGGGCTACATGGAATACAGAAAACCCCAGCATAAACACACATATCTGTATATATAAAGTTCAGCCCAGGAGGCAAAACTGGAAAGAAAGCTAACATTTTTTCTCTTCTAAGGTTACATACAGGGTAGGCCTAAAAGGGTGCAGCCACTTTGGGAAAAAGTTTGGCAGTTCCTCCAAAATATTAAATGTTAAGTTACCTTATGACCCAGCAATTCCATTCCTAGGTGTGTATGTATACGTGTGTGTGTGTGTGTGTGTGTGTGTGTGTGTGTGTGTGTGTATCTTCAAGAGAACTGAAACTATGACCACACAAAAATTTGTCCATGAATGTTCACAGCAGTAATAGTCAAAGGGCAGAAACAACTCAATTGTCCATCCTGATGATGAATACATAAACAAAATGGGATAAAGCCATAGGGTGGAATATTATTCATCCATGAAAAGGAATTAAATACTGACACATGCTACAACAGGGATGAACCTTGAAAACATTATGCTAAATGAAAGAAGCCAGACACAAAAGACCACATGTGGTATGACTTCATTTATATGAATCAGCCAGAAAAGGTAACTTTATAGAAACAGAAAGTAGAATAGTGGTTGCCTAGGGCTAGGGGAGGGGAGAAGTTGGAGGAAATGGGGAGTGACTGCTAATGGGACAGGGCTCCTTCTTGGGGTGAGGAAAATGTTCTAAATGTGATTGTGGTGGCAGGTGCACCACTCTGAACATTCCAAAAAACACTGAACTGTATGCTTTAACTGGGTGAATTGTAGGGCATGTGAATAAGCTGTTTTGTTTTTAGGTAGGCCCTATCACTTTTATCGGGTCAGCATTCCTAGCTAAAATTATCTACACCCAAGACTTCAGCCCCTCCAGCACACAGTGATAAGAGTGAAACATAGTCCCTTACCCTCCTGGTTCCCTCTAATCACCTGAGTAATAACATAGTTGGCCCGCTCTGGTCTTGAGTCAATTTGGAAACAGGGTGAGAATCAAATCAGGGGCTCAAGCAAAAGCAAAAATGAATGGCAAACAACAAGCATGCGAAAAGATGCTCCATGTCACTAGCCACTGGGGAAATGCAAATGAAAACCCCAAGATATTACTTCAAACGCACCAGGATGGCTAGAATCAAAAAGACTACCACTAACAAGCATTGGTGAGGATGTGGAGAAAGTGGAACCCTCACTCTGCTGGTGGGAATGTGAGGTGCTGTAGTTGCTATGGAGAACAACCCAGCCATTCCTCAAAAGGCTAAACATAGAGTTGCCATATGATCCAGAAAGTATACATACCCAAAAGAAATGAAAACACATGTCCCTGCAAAAATTTGCATGTGGATGCTCATAGAGCATTATTCATAATAGCCCCAAGGTGGAAACAACCCAATTATGTCAGATGATGAAAGGATAAACAAAATGTGTTGTATGCATATAATAGAATATTATTCAGCCATAAACAGAAATGAAGTACTGATATATGCTACAACATGGATGAAACTTGAAAACAGTTTTAAGTGAAAGTAGCCAGTCATAAAAGACCATATATTATGTGAACCCATGTATATGAAATGTCCAGAATAGGTAAATCCATAAGAGATGGGAAGTAGATTACTGGTTGCCTAGTACTAGGGGAGATGGGGACATGGTTACAGCTAAAGGGTATAGTTTTCCTTCTAGGTTGGTGAAAATGTTCCAAAATTGATTGTGGTGATGGCTGCAGAACTCTGTGAATATTCCAAACACTACTGAATTGCAACCTTAAATGAGTGAACAGTAGGGTCATAAAAAAAGGAATGATAAATACGACTCCATTTCACTTGAACAAATAAGAAATGCCTACTTACTGAATTAATATTCTTAAACCTGCACACATTTGCTATCATAGTCAAAGTAAACCAGCTCCCACCTTTTTGTTCCTCCCGGGTTCCCCCACAATACCATTTTGTAGCAGACTTCCTGAGCCCACTTGCCTTTTTTAGGAGCCTGTAGGTCTCCCTCAGGCCTCCAGCGGCTGGTCTACTCCCTGGTTACTTCTTCCTTTGGTGCAGGAGTTTGGGGCCATCAGGACTAAAAAGCTGACATTTGCTAGTTGGTTTTACTCCATTTGTTAACAGCTTCTGGCACCTAAAGAGTCTCAGAGCAGTACCTTCTGCTGTGTCCCGATGTATCTGGGTAGAAAGGTGGGCTCACAGCTTCTCTGCTGTGATGGGAGGTAGTTGTGGCCTAGAGGCTAAAGCCCTGAACCTGAAGTTCTCAGGAAATCTGACTTGGAACTTTGATTCTGCCCTTTACTGGCTGTGTGACCTTGAGCAAGTCACTCAACCTCTCTGACCCTCACCTTCCTCATTTGTACAATGGGGATGATACCACCTATCCCGCAGGGATATCCTGAAGATTGATATTTACAAAGCCATCTGGAACACAGACATACTCACTAATTCAGTACCACAAAACATGGGACAGGCTGTAGACTAAGTGGTGGGGACACAAACATGAATGCAAAAGGAGCTGCCTTTAAATTGTTCGGTGCAGAAATGCTGTTAACAGGACTTCATTTTCTGCCTTCCCTACATTAGCCTTCTTTCAGGATAGCAGAAGGAGTTTCAAAAGTTTAATTCTTTGCCTTGATAAACTTTCACCTCTGTGCTCTCAAGAGAGATCACACTGATAGGGCAGCAGCTATGTTTACATCTTTCATTCTCAAACAAGGGGAGATGGGATGGTTACTTAAATGTTATGGGAAAAACACTCCTTTTATGCCTTCAAGTCCTTATCACCACTAATCCTTAACTCTTTCAGGCCTTACCTGCAGGCATTTCCAAGATGAAAGTGTGCTTACTCAGCATTTTAAAGTTAAGTATGGAAAACTCATTCTCACTCCCTTACCCCCAGCCTGTCCAGATTTACATGCCAGGTGGAAAGACTGGTCGCAAAAGATCAATTCCCAGTTTAGCTACCTTAGTGACGAATTTCTGGCTCACCTCCTGATTTGGGGCTCAGGGTTTACTCTAAAAACAAAAGGGCTTTCCAGAAAAATACTAGCTCAGCTTATAAATAGAGGCTGACATAAAGTAACTAGGGGGGGAAATGTAGGAGATAGTTTCTAAATTAAAATGTTAGTACACGAAGCCCATCCTTCCCTTGGTGGAGCAATTTCACAAATCACAGAAAAATATTTTTCATTTTAGAATAGATTGGGAGAGAGCCTTTGCCAAAAGCCAGTTGTCTAAATTTTCAATTTGAATTTTAAGCAGGATTATACGTGCCCAAGAACATCATGCTATTTTTAGCTAATAGGTAGGATTGCTGTGTCCACAACAGTTTAGAGAAATCAAGAGTGAAACTATTAAATAGCATCTCTCACTGTGGCATCTTATAATTTAGCATTTCTATTCCTATTTTAATATTTTCCAAAGCTTCATCATAAAAATACACGTAAAGCACCCATGCTAGGCACAATATGGAATTAAAATAGATAGACATGGTTTCATATCTTCATTATAGGTTTAACCCACACTGAACAAACCAGATACATGAAAGAACCTCAGGGTTAAAACATTCCCATCAAGGTGCCATCCAGCCCCTAAGTGCTGAGGGGAGATACACTAGGAAGCAATTGTCCTACCTACACTTACCACCCTTCCAATGCTTAAACACTCTCTGTTTTAAAAGGAGAGGGGTAATGAACATGTTCTAAAATACACTGAAATCCATTGAATTGTATACCTAAATGGGTGCACTGTATGGTATATGAATTTTATTTCATTTAAGATATTAAAAAAAGAAAAATTATTCTTACTCTGTTCCAATTAGTCAAAGCTATTTTTTATGTTTTATTCATTTTTGAAAGCACACAAGCAGGGAAGGGGCAGAGAGGGCGGAGGATCCCAGGTGGGCTCTGCGCTGACAAGCCACGAACCTGATATGAGGCTTGAACTCATGACCTGAGCCGAGGTCGGACGCTCAATTGACTGAGCCACCCAGGCACTCAAAGCTATTGTTTAAGCTCTCATGTTAAATGTATCTAAAGGCTGCACTGGCTTGGCAATGGAACTCAGTGGCCACTATGGAGCTCACTCTAATCTACCCCTGCCCATACATCTTTCTTTCCCTCAGTCTTTCCCTAGTCTCTCTTCTTTATTCCCCCAGTTCCTTTCCTGTTGTTCCTCCACTCCAACTAGGTCTTGGGTCCTCTCAGGTATTCCCAGGCACAGTTTGTCCTAACTGGTGGACCTCCAAATTAAACCGACTGCTGACCACCAACCACCCCCTCCACCCCGCAACATTCCCTTCATGACCTTAGGCAAGTCATGTCCTTGCTCTCCTGTTCCGGTTTGCACAAAGACGAGTTGGACTACTACACAAACCTTTCCAGCTCCCACATTCTATGTGAAAATAATACAAATAATGAACACCTATTTGGTCCATAACATGCAAAGTCTTTGCCATTTTAGCCAACAAACATATAGTTGGATTATTCATTTTGTAAATGGCCATGTGATACAATCTCCCAAAGAACAGTATTTAATATGTTCATAAAGTGATCAACATGGAATCTTTATTTTTTAAAGCTATCACTTTATCAAAGAAGATTCAGAGCCCAATGCGGAATGTTTCATAGTCCCTCTGGACCTGTCTCTAATGGTCCATTTTTGAACAGGACACAACAAAAAAAAGCTTTTGCATGTTGGGCCCCTGCTGGGTTTACCAAACCAAAGAAATAAATAAATAAATAAGGTAGCAGAGCCTTAACAACAGTGGTTCGACTAAATCCTAAGAAAGGCTTTGTTTAGCAAGTGGCAGAGAGACCTAACATAGGACAGCACCTCAACATACATTATAAACTCTCAGAAATATGCGCAGAGAGCAATAAACACTGGCAGGAATGAATCCTTTTACCATGGACAACTTGCAGCTTTTTATGCAAACCAGTTACATCCTCCCAACAAAACTCATAGAAATATGTAGTCACCAGTTTCCAACACACTACCACCAGACAAATTCACAGTATTGTTTCCATGTGCCCAACATCACAGAGCAGAACCGAAAGAAATGCATCAATTTCTCCTATACACACGCGCGCGCGCACACACACACACACACACAAATATGCAAGAGAAACCATTTTCTTTGCAGAACCTACCGTTATCTAAGTTATGGGCATGAACTGATAAATACTAGTTGCTAATAAAACTCAGATGGATAGCTCTCCACTGAGAAGCAAAGAGCACACGCAGAAACAAAAAGAAAAAACAAAACAATAACCCTAAGGTGTGTTTCTTGTCATTAACCGACCACCAAACATGGAGAGAAATGACTCAAAGTGACCGTTTGCATCCCTCTTTCCCATTACCTCAGACTTACAAGTTCTCCTGTTAGCTACCTCCCACACTTCTGCCCCCACCAAAAAAAGCCTAGAGCAGAAGGTGGCAGCCCCTCTCTTCTTCCCCTTCGGGCCCTCGGCTGGAGGCACTGAAGGAGAGTGGGGGGGCGGGGGAGGGGGGAAAGGACAAAGGTAGGCGCTTTCGATCTCTTAACAGCTTTGCGCCTGGGCTCCCGGCCTCTCCCCTTCTTATCACGGAACCGTAGCACCTGCCCGAGAGAGGTCCCTTCCTCCACCTCAGTAACCGGCTCAAGGGGCTTAGGTGTCCAAGGAGCCTGGGCGCTGCAGCCCTAAGGGACAAAGGCCGGGCTTACCAAGAGGAGGGGGAGGCGAAAGAAGTCGGGAGCAGGATGAAAACCCTTGCAAACAAAAGCGGAGGTGGGGGTGGGGTCCTGAGACTACCAAACCAATCTCGGGTGTTCCCAGAGGTAGCCAGGTTTGGCGGATTAATGCGCGTGGGGGAGGGGGACAGAAAATTCCTCTGAGGAAAGGGGACTAGGGAGCTGTGGGGACGCGGAGGCCGAGGGGAGAGCAGAGGTCCTGGGACGAAAAGGGGTACAGTTCGTGAGTGAAGAGAGGTGATGGCCAGGAGGTGAAGGCCAGACAGGGCCCAGTGGCGGGAGAGCGGGCGCTCAGTCCCGGGCGGCGCTCCCCTGGGGCCGAGAGGGGGGCTCTCGGAGTAGGGGGGGACTCCAAAGCTGCGTGCCACACGGGGCTGCGGGCGTGCGGCAAAGGGATTCCGGGAAGAGCGCAGAGTTGGGGGCGCAGTGTCGGAAAAGAGAGAGTTTGAGAACAGAACCGTAGAGAGGCTGGGGGGACTGCGAGGGGGCTTGACCCTCGTCCGCCCCACCTCACCTGGCGCCGGGTCGGAGTCCAGGTCTAGTGCTGAGAAAGCGCCAGCTCCGGCCAGCCCCTCCGTCCCGCGCGGGAGACCACGGACACAAAGCGGGGCGCGCGGGAGGAGGGGAGGAGGGGGAGGAGAGGGGAGGGAGGAGGAGGAGACGCTTGAGGCGCGGACGGGGGGGGAAGGAGGGGCGCCCGCCGCCCTCCGCCTGGGTCACGGGGCGGAGCGTGCGGCTGGAGGCCGCGCTCGGCCCGCCAATGGCCACCCTGCCGGCCGGCTGACTAGGGCGCGCCATCCCGCAGCTCACCTCGGCACCTGGGCCTTGGCGGGCCCCAGCCAATCAAATGCCCTCATTTGCATGTCCAGCCCCGCCTTTTCGCCCCAGCCAGGGGCCCGCTCCCTGAGAACACAAAGAAGGCCCTCCCCGTAGGGGGAGGAGGTCCACTCCGGACTGCCTACCCCGAAAGCCTAGCATCACCTTTCCAGTGCATTTATGGGTCTTTCACAGTCACCCTGATGATAGGAAGGAAGTGGGGGGCTTAGGGGTTTGGGCCAAGATCTCCTAAGAGGTCAGATGTCTTCTCCCTTCTAACCAAGAGCCACTCTTCTCCTGGGCCACAGTTGCGTCTCTGGGTCTCTGAGCCCTGCACCTCCGCCCCTCTCCCCCTCCCCTTTTTCCAGTCGCCCCATCTCTGTGCTTCCTTCCGTAGGCTGCTGCCCACTACTGGCCTTGTGCTGCACTGCAGCCCTGATCAGCAGGCTCTGAGCACAGCCTGGATAGATGCTCACAAGCTACCCAAACCTACCCCTCCCCATGCCCTGTCCAGAAGGAAAACGAGAGAGGAAGAGGTTACTGCACTAAGGTGGAAGGGACCTGATCAAGTGGCTTGGATACCTATGATGGCAAAAAGTCAACACTTAAGTCTAAATTCCCCAAATCATCTCGTGCAACCTTCCTTCTCCTACCTTCAGGTCTGTACTGGGCCACAATGGTGACGGACTGGCCAGCCCGTTTTAGAGCAGCTGCAGCCTGCTCGTGAGTTGCATTCCTCAGGTTCACGCCATTCACCTGTCCAAAGAGAGGAGCTATGAGCCACCCCAAAAGCAAGAAAGGCAGTCCTCTGTCATAGCAGTTAGGAGAGGGAGCTCATCCCTAAGCCTAATCAGATGTCTTTCTCAATTTCCCATCCTTGTCCCTAAGACAGGACCTAAAGAATATGACATCTCTAGTGTCATAATTATCTTTGTGCAGGTCAAGTGCCAACCATGGTTAAGATCCAACGCACACTCATTTTCTCTTCAAGGCTAAGTCTGGTCTCAGTCCCTGTCTTTCCCTAAGGTCATCTATAAAGAGAATATAAGTTTTCTCCAGCTCAGCCTTCCCCCATCTCAAGAAGTGTTCCTTGGAGAAGGCAACATCTCCCCTCCTCCCTTTTCGATTGGCACAGCTCCCATCCTCCCACCTCTCCTTTGTCTCCTCACCGATAAGATCCGGTCTCCCCTGCGCAGCTCCCCACTCAGGTCAGCTGGGCCTCCTGCCAGGATGAAGGAGACAAAAATGCCTTCTCCATCCTCTCCTCCTACAATGTTGAAGCCCAGGCCTGTGGAGCCCTTGTGCAGGATGATCTTGCGGGGCTCTCTGGTGGGAAAGAAGGTGAAGGGTCAGGACAAGGTGGATATAAACTGTCCTCCCTGTCAGGGCCAGCCTAGGGCAAGGCCCACATTGCTGCAGAATGACTTAGGTCCCTATGTATGATACCCTGTTGCTTCCTTCCTCTCCTGAAACCTGCTTGGCTGCTGTTTTCTGCCAGGTGCCAAGTTTCAGTTCCTCTTCCCTCCCTTCTTCCTGAGGCCTTGGAGTCAGCTTCCCTGTGGACAGTCCCCTACTCTCTCAGTTCAACACACCCCTATCCTGTCTAGAGACCATCATCATCTCAGGGCCCATTTACTGGTCTTCTTTCTCCCCAGATTTTCCTATCCTACCACCGGTGTGATGGACCTGGGTCACGACAAGGGGAACCAGTTAGGAGCAATGGAATCACCGGGGGTTGACTGCACTCACCATCCACAATATGTACATACTTACTTTATACATGCACCTCCACAGTCTCAAAATTCCACCCACCCACTATGACCCCTTCTATCTTCCCCAGTGACAGATTTGGTCACCAGCTACCACTATGTGCCCTTGCCAGGTGATGTGGGAGACAGATAAAGAAATCCCAGGTGCCTGGAAGGAGCTTAGGAGCCTAACTTAAGAGAGTTAACACAGGAAAACTTCAACTGCAACTAACCATGTCTAAGGAATCCCTGTGGAAGTGGTCAGTGTCATCAGGTAAGAGTTACAGCCGCTCGTGTATACCCATACAACCCGACTCCTGGCACGCTTTCCTGGCCCACCGCCTTCACTTTAACATCTTTCATCAGAGGAGCCCCAAGTCCAAGACTCCTCCTTTGTTGCCTCTAGTCTAGGGTGCGAGGCTCCCTCCCTTAGTCCCGGATGCTCTGGCTCAAATCCCTCCTCTCCTCCTACCTGGCATCCCCTCCAGGCCGCAGGGAGCGGAGCGGCCAGGCCCACCTCTGCGAAGCCCTCCTCCAGGCCGAGGCCGAGGCCGGGCCCAAGCCCAGGGCCAAGCCGGAGCCTGAGAACTTGCGTGCCCTCTCCATGGCGCGTCCAGCTCTCCCCCCGTCCGCCTACCCTTCCGGCTCCACTGCAGCCAGCCCAGTAGTCTACCAGGCCCCACCCCGCGGCAAACCTGTCCCCCGGAACCCGGGCCGGCCCGACCAGTTCCACGGCCGCCGCCGCCAGAGTGGGGCGGAGCCGTTCCCTGGGAGGCCACCGGGCCCGCCAGCCTCCCAGCGTCCCGCCAACCCTGAACTGCTTTTTTTTTTTTTTTTTTTTTCTAATTTAGAATGACTGCAGCAGAGGGGGCAGCAACTGTCTCGGGGAAGGAAACCCCCGCAGCCGCCACCTTCTCAGCCCCCTAAGCGCTCCATCCCACCCTTTCTCTGTACTTTCCGATCGGGGCACACACTTGGCACTCCCCCTGATGGTGGAACTTGTCCCTGCAGCTACCTCAGTCCCTCCCTAGGGCCCTAAGGGCTAAGAAAGGGCCTCAGACCCCAAAGACAATTGATGAGGGCTGTATCTCTTCTTTGCCATACTACAAGGGAAGACCTGTGGCTAGCCAGAAATGGAGTCCCATTCTCCTCATCCCTAGGGAGGATGAAGCTGTGGGAGTCTTACCTGGTGAAGTCCTCCTCAGCCATCATGTGCCTAGGGATAGGAGAGTAGCGGGCAGGGGGAACCTGAGGAGGAGCAGGGTAGCTGACCTTGCTCTCCACAGCCCCAAGGTAACCCAGGCTGGAATTATGGCTTATGTGGTTATCAGCCAAGGCAGTAAAAGCTGGAATCAAGAAAAGGAGAGAAAAGTTCAGAGACCATTCCATGTGGGTCCCTACCCCACCCCGACAAGGACTGTGCCCCACACCCTACCTCCGGTGCAAAAGCCACCAAGGGATGTTGATTCCTCAGGCCTCTCCTCCCCTCTCCCCACCCCACCCCCACCCCCAGGTTCCTCCTCCACAGTCCCTTTCTGAATCCTGGGCTCACTCCTGTGAGTCTTAGAAAGAGCTAAAGTCAAGCAGTCTACAAAGAAAGGCATGACTAGAGGTGTGACTAATAATAATCCCTCACATCTCTATAGCCTAATACGGTTTTTCAAGGGCTTTCTTGTCCATGATCTCATTTGATCCTTGCAGCAGTCCTATGAGGAAGGCAGCACATATATCATTAGCTCCTTTTTGCCAAAGAGGAAACTAAAGACAGGTGAAAGGGACTCGTCCAAGGGCACCCAGCTATAAGGGGCAAACAAAGCTGGGATGTGGACTCAGTTCTCCTGAGCACTAGTCTTCTGCGCTTACTCACTCTCTGAACAGGGGGTTTGAATTCTTTCCCCTTCAGAAACCAGGGTGGGCAGGGGCTTAAGACCAGGGACAGGGCAGATGGGTACGTACTGCTGGCGTAGTCAGGGGGTGCATACATGTCGTTGAGGTGGAGGCTGCCTGGCTTGGCCACCTTCAGATACACCATATCAGATGTGTTCTTCAGTGAAGCCACAGCTTCCTCATGCCTCACATCCTGCAGATTGGTGTTGTTCACCTAGAAGAGGAGAGGCCTTAGGGCTGGCACTTGGGAGAAGGGAGGGCCTTTCCAGGTAACCCTGAAGGGTGCCCTTTGTGTGAAATTCGACAGTGCTCTAGTAGGGGCCCAGTATAGCGCTGTGAGAAGTGGAGAAGCATGACATAGAACAGGTGAGGGAGTCTTAGCCATGAAAAGAACTGGGTAGGGCCTTGGTATCTGAGTACACACAACTCAGATGATGCTCTTGAAATGCCCCATGATGCTAGTCCCTGAGTGAGGTTCAGGTGGAGGGAGAGGCTCCTAGAGCCCCACCTCCCCACCCTACCATTTGGGCATCCCCAGGAAGGTTGTCTCACCGCCAGCAGTCGGTCCCCAATCTGTAGGCGTCCATCCTTCTGAGCAGCACCCCCCTCGATGATCTTGGTGATGTAGATGCTATTGTCTCCCGGGATGTGCTGGTTGCCAATCCCCCCAGCAATGCTGAAACCCAGGCCTGGGTGGGGGCCCGAAGGGAGTGGGAGAGGGCCACAAGGAGAAGTTAGCGTGCTCAGTCAATCCCAGACCCAACTCCCCACGCAGCCAACCCCCTGGCCCCACAGGAGCTCCCCCCAGGGATCCCAAACACTAGGCTGCCATCCCGAGGTCAGTAAGGGTGAATGAGATGTGAGGTCAAGGAAGAAGCCTGTGAGCTAGAACAGGGAGTCAGGCAAGGAGTAAGGCTGTTCCCTTCCATTTCCTGAAGAGCCAACCAGGGGCTTCTGGCCAGAGCACAGGAACCCAGAGGGCCGCACCTTTGGGTCCTTTGAGCAGGTTGACCTCCATGATAGTCTCGGGTGGGGGCTGTCTCCTCCGCACCACCAACCGCACCACGGGGCCCGCCTCCTTCAGCGCCTCCACGGCCCGGCTGTGCACCACCTCCGACACGTCCACCTCATTCACCCGAAGCACACAGTCATTCACCCTGCAGGGGAAGCCCAAGAGACATCCTGCCACCGCCCCTCCACCCCCTCTCCCACCACATCCTCCTTCCTTCCCCTCCCCTCCCCTGCCCCCTCTCAGCTCTAATAAAAAGGGTCATCCTGCCAGGTAGCCCTCTTCCCCTCATCTCCATCTTGCCCCTGCTACCCGCAGCCTTGCTTCCAGGCCACCTCACCCCAGCCTCCCGTCCATGGCAGCTGCTCCACCAGGGATGATCTTGGTAATAAAGATGCCAGGGTCATCAGGGACATGGGGGTTGTCGATGCCACCTGCAATGCTGAAGCCCAAGCCAGAATTGCCCTGCAGAAGGGGGCAAAGGGGAGCACAGTCTGCTCACTCAGAGGGCATGAGGGAGGGTCCTTGATTTCCTCACTTCCTCCAACCCCTCAGAGAGGGTTCTCCAGGCCTCAGAGGGGGCCATGGCAAACCAGCACACAGCTTCCCAGCCTGTGCTGACCATTATAGCACAGAAGACTCAGCGAAGCTAGCCCCTTCCCAGTTCCCCAGGCCTCAGAGAGCAAGGTCAATTAATATTTGTTAGTTGGTTGATTGATTGGTGCAGTATGTGGCCTCTGAGGGGCGCTGTTTCCCCATCCTCTCAGTGCAGGTTCCCCCCCACCCCCACCCCATGAGTCTTGAGACCCAGGTTCAGGGCCCTTCCTTTTCAGGTTTGAACCCTCCCCTTCCCTTTCATCCTGACCCACTGGCAGACTCACCCGCTCAAGTACTATCTCCTCATACTTGAACATGCCGTCGCTGCCATTCACCTAGGGGGAGACACAGGCTCTGAGTGATTCCTGCCCTCCCCCCCATCTCCTCCTGCTCAACCTGCTCCTCCCCCACTCCCCAAAGAGTAGGAGCCCCAATTGCCCCGAGACCACCTCTTGGCCACCGATGGGGACAGGCTGACCCTGAGGAGACCACATCCTTCGCTTGCTTCCAGCCATATCAGGCCAAACCCATTTAGCCCAGATCAATTGTCTGGGACTGAGCTAGCCAGTGGTGCACCCACTGAGAGGCTGGGCTCCAGGGCTTCAGAGTTCACTAGGAGGGGTGCAGGGCTGGCCTGAGGGGGATGGCAGAAATGGAACATGGCAGGCAAACCACGCCACACCTCACATTCAGGGGGGCACCCAGTGGCCTCAATGGGGACCTAGTCCCCTTCTGAATCATAGCTCTCCCTGACTCAGGGATCACAGACTCCCATCATGTCAGAACTGGTAGGACAACAGACACCATCTTGTCCAACCTCCCTCATGTGACAGATGGTGACAATGTGGCCCAGAGAGGATACAGGTTGTACCTCAGAGCACACTGGGAGTTAGTGGCAGGGCAGGGGCTAGAACCTGGATCTCCAGATACTCTTTTGATTACATCAAGCTGCCGGGGCTACTGATGTTTTGGCCGCTCATTTCCTTCCCCAGCAGAACTCATGAGAAAAGGAAAGTTGCACCCTTCAGAATACCCCAGGAATCCTCATTCTGTGTCTCCTCTGTGTTCCCAGGAACCCAATTCTTCAAATGGGCAGAAGGAGTCAAAGTCCGACTCCATTTTCTACCAAGGGGCTTTTGATCCAGAACCCTTTGTGTTTCCCAGCAGAAAAAGCCTGGGTAGGATCTGGTTGGGAGTCAGAGGCAAAGCCAGGGGCAGGAAAGGAGTAGAGTGGGCAAGATTCCCCATGAGGGAGAAGCTAATAACCCATTGGACGACTAGCAGCAGTGTCCATGGCCTCCAGTATACAGTAGCCATGGGAGGAAAGGCAAGGGAAGAGGATGGAAACAAGGATTGTTCTGACCAGCCCACAAAAGTGGCCTCCCAGACAAGACATACTTGGTGGCCATTGTCAAGTGAAAATGTGATCCTGGAAAGACAAGTAGTACCTGCTTCCTGGCTCCCCCTCTCATCCCCAAGAATGGAGGAACTCCCTCGCCTCTCTCCCCGGGTATCCCAGCACCCCCTCCTTCATCTTTCTCTGGCCACATTGCCTCTTTCCTGACCCCTGGTGTCATCCTCTGAAGGGAGCTGCAAACCTAGGGTGGGGGCTCCTTCTCATGCCCTGTTCTGCTCTCCCTCCACGCAGCTTTGGCTTGGAGAAACAGGGGGCAGGAGGAGGGCTGACTAGTCATGCCTCCACCTTTTCAGGGCCTGACCCCAGGACTTTACGCCCTGCAGCCCTGGGAGTTGGTGGGATTGACTCCAGATGCAGCCCCACTCTGGTCCCTGATCCCAGGAGGAAGAACCGATTGCCTTTCAGAGCCCTGAAACCAAAAGAGCTTCCTAAAGAAAGATGCAACAGACACACAAGCAAAAGTACACCCATGCAGCTCTCGTATGCATCTGGTATGCCATGTGTTTCCACATGTGATAAGCCATGCTTCCAGCCCAGCTCCAGTGAGGCCCAGAGGCTCCCGGCTCCTGCTAGTCCATCCTCCAGCCTCCCACTGCCCCGCTCGGGGCCCCAGCCTCCGGGGCCAGGAGCCATCTAGGGAGCAGCCCTGGCAAAGAAACCTTGACCAACTGGCCTACCCTTGGGACTGGAACCTGTCTGCCAGTTGAGCAGGACAAACATGAGAGAGTGTTTGCAAGGGTAGGGCCCCAGGATACAGGGGAAAAGGAAAGAGGGGGACTCACTGGAGAGGGCAAGAAGCCAAGGCAAGGGACACGGGAAGCAGTAAGTGTGGACAGACAGAAGCCAGTACTGAGGACTCCTCTCCCCGGGAAGTCCCCACCCTTGCTCCTGAGTGAGAGCACCTTCTATCCCCAGAGGAGGACAGAGGTGGCCAGAACGGTCACCACCTTGGGGCAGTCAGCACCTGCCCTCCACAGCAAAGCCTCCTTCTCCTCTCTCCCTAACCTGGGGGCCGCAGAGCCAAATAACCAGACAGGCCCTCCGCTATGCATGCCAAGGACCTGGCTCTGCCGGCCCAGCCTCCATTTTGCTGCTTCTCCCACAGATGCTCCTTCCATTTTCTAAGCTGGCAGTTTAGATTGGGAGTGGAAGCCTGAGTTGTGCCCAGCACCCAGGGGTTCCCAAGCTGTGCCAAGTCAGGGCTCGGGGGCCAAGTTCTCTCACATCTGGAGATGCCCAAGGGGGACATGCCCCACTGGGGCCAGTCCTGCACCAGGACAGCTGCCCCTTGCTTGGCTCCAGGCACCATGCCTGCTCTGGAGCAAAGAAGCTTGCTTGCTTCAGTCCCCCCACCCCCTCCCCTTGGACCCCCCAGCACACACACACTTCAGAGCTGCTTGGACAAAAGAGTCCGTCCTTCTCAGCAGCCTCTCAGCCTTGCTTGGGACGTGTCTCTTGCCTCCTCCCGCTCCCCTCCCTTGCCTGTCAAGCGCCTCTCACCAGGGACACCACACGCACACACACACACACACACACAGGCACACGCGTGCACACACTTGAGCCACATGCTCACACACACATACATGTAGCCACACACACAGGCAAACACAGCTATCTCTGCAGCCTCATCTACAGAGACACCTCCACATTCAAAGAGACATCCCCACATGTCCATGTGCACATTCACACACAAAGGGACTGGGACGGAAAGGGACCCATGGCATTGAGGGAAGAAGCTCAACGAGCCGAGCACATGGGCTCCTCTACATAGATTCACAGGAGCTCCATTGCCTTCCTCCCCACACCTTAACATACATACACACATACACACATATGTCCCCCCTACGCAGAGCACCATGCCCCCTCCTCCTCTCCTGTGGAGACACACACCACACACAGCCCCCGCGGAACCTCCCGCCCCCTGCCAGACACAGAGACGCTGCTAATCCCCCCCGCCCCCCACACTGAGACAGACCCAATTCCCCCACACAGGAAAATGTGCCCCTCCGCCATACCTTCACCTCCTGACACACACAGCTCCTCCCAACCCCCTCCAAATGGAGACCCCCAAACAGACACACACAGGGAAGCACACATTTCTAACCGCCTCTCTTGCCCCAGGTGAAATGCTAGGGCACAGGGTCCACTGGCTTGAAGCCTCCAGGAACCCCTGCTGCAACCCCAGGCCTCTAGGCCTCCACTCTCCAGCCCCCCTGGGCTGCCCCACCGCTCCCCCCAACCACTGCTGGTCCATACCTGCTCATACCAGTCCCGGTTGGTACAGGTGCACTCGGGCCACCAGCTGGGGCCACTGCCGTTGAGTTTGGGGGTGCTCTTGCCCGGGACTGCCTTAGGGGGCACTGGCCCCACATCCCGGCCGGTGGGGATGAGCTTGGCCTTGGTGCGGGTTGTAGGGGTAGCCCCTGCCTGTGAGGGCAGGGTCTGCGAGCTGTAGCCCCCATAACCCGCGCTGGCCCCATTGCCCGCACCTGGCCCATAGGGGTCGGGCACCTGCCAGTCCCCATAGCCAGGAGGTTCGAGGCGCCGCAGGGCAGCCAGGCGGGTCACCTCATAGCACTCCGGGCACTTACAGCAGTGCTGGTGCTTGTGCATGGCACTGCCCCCCGCCGCCCGGACCCCCCAGCCCACGCCGGTTTCCACACCGCCGCCGCCGCTGGGCTCCCGGGCACACTCACACTGCTCGGACCAGGAAGGGGGGGGCACCCGTGGGGGTGCTCTGGCGGAGCGGGGCCTGGGGCCGGGCGGGCGTCCCGGGGCTTCTGCCCCCACGCTGCCCCGCACCCACGGCTCCCCCTCCAGCACTGGCGGCTCCGTGTCGCCCGTCGTGGCTCCTGGGCCAAGGCCCAGCGGCAAAGAAGAAGCGGAAGCCTGGGCAGAGGCTGGGTGCTGAGAGGACCGCTCCTTCACTGGTCCCCAGGATGGATCTGAGTGGAGTCAAGAGCATCTCTCCCTGGCTCCCTTCTCAGTTGATTCCAGCCAATCAGCGTGCAGAGTCAGGCAGCGGCAGCGGCAGCGGCAGCGGCAGGAATGCTAAACAGCGGCTCCTTAAAGGAACAGAGGCAGTGGCGCCCCCAGGCTCAGCCCTAGCTCTCCAGATTATCTGGGGTACCGCCGACCCTAAGGCGGGGGCAGGGGTCTGGGGCCACGGGCGAGCTCAGCCCCTAATCTAATGCCCCCATATCTCCAATTTCAGCCCATCCTCTGCCCACTCCACCCCACCCCACTTCCAAGAGGGAATTGCAGGGAGATGCTCAATGGGTCCCTGGGCTTGCTCTGAGCTGGGGCTACCAGAAGTAAAGACTTGAAGCAGCAGAACGGACCAAAGGGACGTTGGAGCAGGGCAAGGAAGGTGATCTTTCTTAACAGGGGAGCAAGGAAGAGGGCAGCATATGAGGCTACTCTCCTGCTAGTGCCCCCTCCTCAAGACTATTGTTCTCTCAGCCTCTAGGCCCTGAAATGACCGCAATCTCACACTTGACCTGCTTCCACCACTAGTGAGGGGCTCCAGCCTAGAACAGAAGGAAAGGAAAGTTGAAAGCTCTTGTCCCTGGCCCACAGGCTCCTGTCTCCTTCACCCCTCTCCTGCACGTTATGATGGGAGAAAAAGCTTCAGGATGCCAAGAGGAAAGAGAGTCTAGGGCAGAAGGAAAGGTAAGAAGAGATCTGAAGTGAGAGAAACCATTCCAGGGGGCCCGGAGAAGAACTTAGGAATACTTGTCGAAGGACATCTCTTTAGCCTCCCTGGAGCAGCCTGTTGGGGGATGGAGGAAGAATGGCATGCAGGGAAGACCGTCTTTTTGCTGTTCTTGTTTTGTCATTGGCTACCAGTTATTGAGTCTTCACAAAGTCCTAAGTGCTTTACATGCAACAAAAACCTTACCAAGGTGCTACTGTCATTATTTTAATTTTACCAATCGAGAAATTGAGGGTCAGAAATGTCACTACACCTATTAACTCTATACTGAGGCTCAGAGATGGTAGTACAGCTGGAAGTGACAGAATAGGATACAGATCCTGGCTATTTGATTCAAGAGCCCATGCTCTGAATCACTCTAGTACAACAGGTCTATTCTAAGTTCTCCTGTAGAATGTAGATATCAGTTCAATCCCACAAACAGTCATTGCACACCTACTCTATGCAAGACCTCCACCTAGGTCCTAGGGATACAGAAATTCATTCTTAATTCAATGAACATTCATCTGACACTTGCTATGTGCAGACACTGTTCCGTGATTTGGGGTCATAGAAGCAAACAGAACAAAACACAATAAATCCCTGCCCTTGGGGAGCTTATATTCTAGTGAGAGGATACAGACAAAAACTAGTATAATAAATAAGATAATTATAGAATATGTAAGGTGGTAACTGCTGTGGGGAAAAAGAGAAAAGTCGATCAGAGAAGAGGGTGTTGGGAATGCTAGGGGGAGGACACTGGGCTGTGATTCTCTCTCTTCAAGTTTTTTACCTCTACATTTTCACATGAAAATTTTCAAACATACAGAAAAATTGAAAGAATTTTACAGGGAATAAACACCCAATTGCCACCTGGATTTTCATTAACATTTTACTATGTATCTATCCTCCACATATTCTCTCCAACTTTTTTTAAATGAAAATCCACAAACATACAGAAATGTTGAAAGAATAGTACAATAAGAGTCTATCTTTCTCATAGACTCAACAATTGGCATTGTCTTATTATATTCGCTCCATCCATCTATCATCTAGCTACATTGCTTTCGGAACCATCTGAATGCAAGTTACAGATTTCATCACACTTTGCCCCTAATACTTCAGCATATATCTTGTATTCTCCTACATGACCACAATATTATTATGACATCTAAGAAAATTAGCAATAATTTCCCATCATCTAATAGCATCTAATGTCTAGTCTGTATTCAAATTCCCCCAAACTCACCTTTTATATTTAAAAACAATTTTTTTAACGTTTATTTATTTTTGAGACAGAGAGAGACAGAGCATGAACGGGAGAGGGGCAGAGAGAGGGAGACACAGAATCTGAAACAGGCTCCGGGCTCTGAGCTGTCAGCACAGAGCCCGACGCGGGGCTCGAACTCATGGACCGCGAGATCATGACCTGAGCTGAAGTCGGCCGCTTAACCGACTGAGCCACCCAGGCGCCCCGCCTTTTATATTTTTAACATCAGAATCTAATCAATGCTCCCACATCACATTTGTGTCTTCAACCACTTTTAATCTAGAACAGCCACAATCTTTAAAAAAAACCTTATTATTTTGAAATAGTTACAGATTTATAAGGAATTGCATAGATAGTACAGAGAGGGCCCATGTACCCTTCACCCAGTTTTCCTCAATGATTACATCTTACATAATTATAGTACAATATCAAAACTAGGAAAACCACACTGGCAATGTGTGTATAGTTCTTTGCCATTTTACCACATGTGGAGATTCCTGTAACAATTGGGGCAAATAAGGTACAGAATTATTTTGTCACCACAGAGATCAACCTGTCAACATTTTATCAGCCTGAGGGAACTTTAGAAACCTTACCTCCCTTTAAACACCTTTACTGGTCCCACTTATAGCATGGCATTGTATAGCTGTCTTAAATATTTCCTCTGCATATATCGAGCCCCACGTCAGACAATGTTATATGTATTTCTTCCACTATCAAACATAATTCAGACAACTTAAAAGAAGGAGAGTCTGTTGTGTGTACTTCCATTTTTACTCATTCAATTATTTCTTCTTTCCTGATGTTCCAAGATTTCTTCTTTCATCATTCTTTCTGTTTTGAGAACTGCCTTTAACCATACTTTTAGGGTGGGTCAGCTGGTGATATAGTCTCTTAGCTTTATTTTGTCTGAGGATGTCTTGATTTCCCCCTCATTTCCAAAGGATATTTTTACTAGGCAAAAGCATTCCAGGTTGACAGCTCTCTTCTTTTAACACTTGAAATATTTTGTGTGACTTCCTTCTGGCCTTTGTGGTTCCTCATGAGAAATCCACTGACATTGGAATTGTTTTTCCTCCGTAGGTAAGTAAGGTGTTGTTTCTCTCTTGCCTTTTTCAAGATTTTTCTCTTTGTCTTGTTTTCAAAAGTTTGATTATGATGTATCTTGGCATGGGTTTCTTTGAGTTTATCCTGTTTGGCCTTTTTCAGCTTCTTGAATTTGTAGGTTTTTGTCTTTTGCCAAATTTGGGAAATTTTCAGCCATTATTTCTGGAGGACTTTTTTCAGCCTCACCTTCTTTCTCTTCTCATTCCGGGACTCCAATGACACAAATGTTAGGTCTTTTGGTATAGTCACCACATGTCTCTGAGGCGCTGTTCATTTTTTTAAAAAACTCTATTTTCCCACTGTTGTTCAGATTGGGTAATTTCTAATGTTCTATTTTCAGGTTCACTGATTCTTTCCTCTGTCCTCTCCATCCTGCTGATAAGCCCATCCACTGAGTTTTTTAGTTTGGTTATTGTATTCTTTGGTTCTAAAATTTCTATGTGATTCTTCATTATATCTCCTATTTCTTTGCTAAGACTTTGTTCTTCAAAAAAAATTGTTTCAGCCTTCTTTGTAATTGCTCATTGAAGCATTTTTTTATGTTGGCCACTTTAGAATCCTTGTCAGATCATTGAAAGCTCTCTGTCATCTTGGTGTTGACATCTGTGGATTATTTCTCATTGAAGATGAGGGTGTCCTGGTTCCTGGTATGATGAGTGATTTTTTTTATTGCATCCTACACACTTTTAGGTATTATGTTATAAGACTCTGATCTTATTTAAATCTTATTTTTGGTAGGCTCTTCTGACCCTGTTGCCATCAGTGGAAGAGGCTGCTGCCTGGTTACTGTCAGGTAGGGACAGAAGTTCAAGTTCCCCCCTTGGCGTCAGTTGACACCTGAGGCAGAGTTCTTGCTACTGGGCAGGGTTGAGAGTTCCAGCTCCCCACCAGACCGCCACTGACACCTCTGTGGCTGGGAGAGATTGAAGTGCCTTTTTCCTGCTCCCCAGGTGGCTTCCACTGACCATGGGTGGGGGGTACAGGTAGGGGCAAGGATGGTAGGACAGTGGAGGGGGATGGGAGGAGACAGAACATAGCAGTTAAAAGTCCTGAGTCTCCACTATTCCTCCTCTGACACTCCGATATCACTCAACAGGAAGAGGAAGCCATGGTACCCTGTGGGAATGGAAGTCCAGCCTCCCTATTCAGCCTTTTTTTTTAAGTTTATTTATTTTAGAAGGAGAGTGAGAGTGAGTGGGGGAGGGTCAGAGAGAGAGAGGGGAAAAAGAATCCCAAGCAGGCTCTGCACTGCCAGCATGGAGCCCTACGCAGGGCTCAAACTCACAAACTGTGAGATCATGACTTGAGCAGAAATGCGCCCCCAGCCTTTTCTGACACCAGCACAGAGATTGTTGGGGGAGCCTGGCAAGAGTAACACTCTGGGTTTCTACTTGGCTTTTGCTGGCATGGGTGGGCCTGCAGTTTGTTTCTACGATGTTTGATTACAGTAGAGTGGTTATTGTTTCAGAGTTTTCTGTCTGGCTAATCAGCCCATTTCCCGGTCTTTTGGCTAGAGAGAGCAGACTTTTGGGACATCTAGGTGGCTCATTTGGTTAAGCGTCTAACTTCAGCTCAGGTCATGATCTCGTGTTTCACGAGTTCAAGTCCCATGTTGGGCTCTGTGCTGACAGCTCAGAGCCTGGAGCCTGCTTCAGATTCTGTGTCCCCCTCTCTTTCTGCACCCCCTCAAAAATAAATAAACATTAAAAAAATTTTTTAGAGAAAGCAGGCTTTTATTGAGGTTTTTTCTGGTCTGTGTCCACTGGTGCTTCTAGGATGCTGGCTTCTCCAGCGCCAGTCTGGGATATAGGGAGGCAATGAGAAAACCTGGGGAACTCCCCACCTTGAGTTCAGGTTACTTGGGTTCCTAATAAGCCTGCGCTTTCCTCCTCCTTTCAGAGTCTTCTTACACTTGTTTTATATATAATGTCCAGGATTTTAGCTGTAGTTAGGAATAGGGAGAAGTTTACTCAAACTGGGTCCAGAACTAGAAGTGTCTCATCTTTTTGTTTTGTTTTTGTTTGTAATTAATGACATTGCTTTGAAGAGTACGAGTCAGTTGTTTTGCAGACTATTCTACTTTCTGGATTTGTCTCCCCCCAACCCCCCACCATGGTGTCATTTATTTCAATACTTTACACCCTGTATTTACTGTAAACTGGAAATTAGAATAGAGACCATCTTAAATAGCTTGGTCAGG
The DNA here is from genome assembly GCF_046562875.1 of Panthera onca. Lineage (NCBI taxonomy): Eukaryota > Metazoa > Chordata > Mammalia > Carnivora > Felidae > Panthera > Panthera onca. Next base: position 72,166,477 of record NC_138357.1, read on the forward strand.
GTAGGCGTCACTGAGAAGGTGACATTTGAGCAAAGATTTGAGGGAGGTGAGGAAGTGAGTCATAGAGAAAGGTATACCTTGTAAGGGAACAGCAAGTGCAAAGGTCCTGAGTAAGGAGTATACCTGGCTTGTTCAAGAAACAGTAAGGAGGACCAAGTGGCCAGAGAAGAATGAGGGAGGGGAAAAGTACCAGGAGATGAGATCAGAGGTTTAGTAGGGGACAAGATTGTATAGGGCCTGTAGGCCATTATAAGTATTTGGGCTATGGGGCGTCTGGGTGGCACAGTTGGTTAAGCATCCGACTTTGGTTCAGGTCATGATCTCATGCTTCATGAGTTCAAGCCCCACATGCGGGGCTTGAGTCCCGCTGTCAGCGCGGAGCCTGTGTGGGATTCTCTCTCTCTCTCCCTCTCTCTGCCCCTTGCTCACTTGCGCCCTCTCTCTGGAAAAATTAAAAAAAAAAAAGTATTTTTGGCTTTACCCTGAGAGACATGGGGAGCCATTGGAGGGTTTTGTGCAGAGAACTGACAAGATCTGACTTGGTTTAGCAAGATCACTCTGGCTTCTGTGTGGAGAATAGGCCACAGAAGGCAAGGATGGAAGCAGTGAGACCAGTGAGGAGGCTTCTGCAGTGATTCAGGGGAGAGATGATGGTGGTTTGGACAAGGGTGGTAGCACTGTGTTGGATTCTGGATGCACAGATATCCCCCACTTTTCAAAAGTTTGCATCACACCACTTTGCTTTTATGAAAGACCTGCAATGGTACCTGTTTTTGCTAACTGAAAGAAACCCAAAGAGGATTTTTGCTTGTTAAAAAAAAAAAGTGACAATGGCATTCAGCATTTGTTGTGCAGCGAGCAGTTATAGAGGCAGCAGCAAGAGCAGCCTGGCTAGGCTCCTTCCTGGAGAACTCCACTCAGCATCTCAGCATCAAGCCACCATAGCTTTGAAGTGTGCGCTCGTCTGTGCTTTACGTTTTTTTTTCTTTTGTCCATTTATCTTGTGCATTCATTAGCGAGATGTGCCCTAAGGTATCAGAAAAGCCTAAGAGAGGTTATGTTTTGGGTCTGGGAATGCCCCCCAATTTCTCCATATACATTAATGGTAATTGTGCTTGCTTTGGCAGCACATATACTACATTAATAGTAATTGCTTTTTTTTTGCCATTTCAGCTTATTAAAGGTTTCACGGGAACCTGTATTTTGAGGAGATGGTCACTAGGATTTGCTGACAGAATGGATATGAGGTGTGGTTCCAAGATCTTTTGGCCAGAGCCACTGGAAAGGTGAAACTGCCATTGACTGAGATGGGGACAGCTTTAGGGAATGGTCATTTTGGGGGGAAAGATCAGGTGCCACATTTCGACATGTTGAGTTTGAGATGTCTATTAGACATCCAGATGGAGATGACTGGTCAACAGACCCTGTCACTGAGGTGCTCAAAGTTAGAGAAATGGAAATAATCATAGGGTTTTTTTGGGGGGGAGGATTAAATGTAAAACACTTAGCACATTCCCTGGTACACAACGGTTATGACCAAGTCTAGGCTAGGCTGGTAGCCCAGGAGCTTGAAGCTTTTTATATATGCTCAGCAGTTTGACAATATAGAGTGCTAGACTCTTTTTTCCACATCCTAAAAGTGGCTCAGGAAAAAAGCCCCCTATAGCCTGGGCCCTCTGAGTTGCTCTGATTGAGGAATAAGCATTGCTAAGCCTGGAGAGAATGGAGAGTGTCAGACTGCTCTCCCCATGTCCCATCCGTACTAACTGGTTCTCTTTCTCTCTCTCACTCACTTGTGCTCTCTCTCTCTCTCGCTCTCTTTTGCTCTCGATCGCGCCCTCTCTCTCTCTCTCTTTCGGTCTCTAGCTCGCTCTCGCTCGCTCTTGCTTGCTTTTGCTCACTCTCTCTCCCTCGCTTTCTCTCCCCCTCCCTCCCTCTCTCTTTCATCTTTTCATTTTTTAATGAATATGAGTAAAATCCCTTTAGAATCGTAGTGAGCTTCTCCTCCACTCACTCCAGAGACTCCGACTGGACTGGGTTGGCGAGGCTGGGAGGACCCGACAGCCCTGAGATGCTTTGACACTTGGCACATCCTCGCAACTGCTAGAGCTCCAGCCTGAGGCCCCAGGGGGACAGGCGCCCCCTACAGGTCGAAAGCAGCCCCACGCCCCTGCAGGCGACTGCGGTTGCTAGGCAACCAGGCGGCCTGTGCAGAGGCTGAAGCCACCAAGGAATAGGCAAGGGGATTTAGGAGGAAGAGAGAGACCACTTCTCATCTCATCCACCGTCTCACTGGGGTCCTCGACAAATTGACCCAGTTGGGGCAGGGGGGCCCGCTGCTGATGATCTAGGCTCGTTCTTGAAGGCAGAGCTGTGTACAATTTAGACAGATTTTGTGTGTGGGAAAACAATCAGCTTTGTCCAAAAGCCCTCTGGTTTCACCTGGGAGCTGGAGATCTGGGTCGCTTGAAGGCAGAAGTTTCTGGTTTGCAAGTAGGGTGTATTGTTGTAGGTGTGCATCCTCGGTGAATGGGAATTCTAGCACATTGGGTGTGGATGGGAATAATTTTGGTGATTAGTCCAGTAAAGTATCAAGATTTCCCCACCATTCTCAATATGTGGATTAGGGAATTCTTACTTTAGCCCACTGAAATAAAAACTCTCCATAGAGGAGCGCCTGGGTGGCTCAGTCAGTTAAGCGACCGACTTCAGCTCAGGTCATGATCTCACAGTTCATGGGTTCGAGCCCCGTGTCGGGCTCTGTGTGGACAGCTTGGAGCCTGGAGCCTCCTTCAGATTCTGTGTCTCCCTCTCTCTCTCCCCCTCCCCCCCATTCTGTCTCTCTCTCAAAAATAAATAAATATTTAAAAAAATTAAACAAACACCTCTCCATAGAAATGACAATGTATATAAAGGATCATTCATTTCTTGGTGGAGCCAAGTTTCTCAGTGGCTTTCCTGAATTAGGTTCCTCTATGGAGTTGGGAGAGATCCTGAGGTCTGTTGACTCCTGTGAGTAGGGACAGAGCCCAACAAGAGGGAAAGAAATAAAAAGAATCGGCAGGTGATAAACAGAATTCAGCAGCTTCCTAGTGCTGTGTTTGGTTTGGAGCTAGCAAATTCTCGGTTCCATGCCCCCTCTCTTAGGACCATCCTGAAGCACCCCATCTCTATGAGGGCCTTTGGGGACCAGAAATCCACAGTTTTTCTTCTACAGCTTTTTTCCCACACAACCTAGTATTTCAGCCCAAGAGTAGGTCCAGGCAGGCCAAGGCTGTAGCCACAATAACTGCTCTACTTGGGACACATCTCCTCACTCAGCTAGCACAACAGGAGCTTTGTTGTGGCAGGACTCCAAGCCATGGCACACTTAGGGGAGAGCTGTGCTCAGGAGTATCACTGTGGGCCTTCCCTCGAGAGTTCCAAGGTAGAGATATCAGGCTGAGGTACTGGTAGCCAGAGAGGTACTGGTCCAGCTACTGCCTCAGTCCACAACATCTCCACAGGGCGTAGTGACAGAGGGAGGCTCCTTGCTCTCTGTGCTTTCGAACTGAACTGGGTCGGAGCTGTGCCTCAGCTCTATTAATAGCCCCCTAGCCCAGCCTGCTAGCCCCAAACCCTGATGCCAGGAGCTGTGACTCAATACCTAAAAATAACGGAGAGCAACTGCACCTCAACCCCAATGAGCAGTTCCGTGAGGCCCTCCACCCTCAAGTTTTTGTCAGTCCCAGTCTCCAGTCCAGGGCCTCATAGAAGTTAAGTGTGCCACTGCTGTCCTGTCCTCCTAGGAAGACAGTAAGGGTAAGCGGCAGCAGGCTCAGGGCCAGGAACTCAAGGCTAGGGGCTAGGCGTAAGGGTTTAGGGTCTGGGACTAGGACCTGGCATTCTGGCCAGGAGCCTGGACTCTGAGGTTACAAGACTGCAGCTGAGAGCCTGGGAGCTTAGAGGCTGAGGCCGCGGGGGTTGGAGAGCCTGGAGGTTGCCAGGATTAGGTCGGAAGGGGAGGGGAGGAAGAAGCTGCAGGGCTGTGAGGCTGGGCGCCCGGGAGGGAACAGAAAAGTAGGGGTGCGGGGTGGAGGTACACGCTGAGAGGTGAGAGCCCTGCAGTATCGGACAGGCTAGGCGCCCCGGAGCTGAGGCCGGCAGTCGGTCAGATTGAGGGGCGGATCGGGAACAGGGAAAAGTAAGAAAATGCAGTTTCAAAGGGTAGTGTGTGAAGGAGACCCGCCCTCTACAAGGCGGCGTGGACGCCCAAGGAGATTGGGACCGGGCAGCTGCCGCGGCGTTGGTTCCCGATGCGCCTACCTCCTTCCCGCCGGTCGCGGGGCGGCGCCCCCGCCCACCGCGCCAGCTGCAGGCCAGGTTTGTCGGCTTGGATGGCTGCCTGTGTGTGTTTGTGCATGTGTGTGCGCGGCGGGGGCGGGGCGGCGAGAGGGGAAGGGGCGGGGCCCGGGAGGAGGAGGGGGCGGGAACACAAATTCAAACGCGCTTCCGTCAATTCCGCGACCGGAAGCTGTCAGGGGCACGTTGGGAATTGTAGTTCCCTGGGCTGCCTTGCAGTCGAGTAGGGTTTTGTCCCGAGGCGCTAGTGCTGCCCCAGGTCCCAGTCTGGCGAGAAAAAAGGAATTGTGAGGAGCGAACCTCCTGACCTCGCCAGCGTCTTAATTAGATTTCCCTTCGTGTGGGGACGCGAACCGGGGTGACTTGGTGCGGTGGGAGGGACGAATGGTCAGCTACAGAGCCCGCCTGGGTGCCTGTTTTTGCCTTAAGCTCCTCCCTCCCCCTTCTACCAGACGCCTCATCCTAGGTCAGCTCCTCACTGGTCTCCTGAACTATTTTAGCCCAGGAACTCGCGAGCAGCAAACACATTGGGGAACCTGCTCCTCGAGGGGAAGGAGGGCCTGGGAACCAGACCCTGCACGCAACAGCCCACGGAGGCGAGAACTTGTGGAAATCGGACTATACCCTCAGGGTCTCGAGTCAAGGACACAGGTCCCCAACCGGCACGGAAAACAGGTGACATTCTTACGTCATGGTGATGACTGTCGCGGCCCTCTTCTTGCGGCAGGTGACCACAAGGTGGAGCTACAACGCAACTCTGCGCAGCGTGCCTTGGCCACCCAGAATGTCCCCTGTGACGGCTGCTCTCCCGCTTCCCCTCTTGCAGCAACCCCTCCAGCCCAAGAATCTCTCCGTGATGACCCCTCAATGTCATTCATGTCACAACCGAGGATGGAATGTGCATCCCCCACCAAGCCCCGGCGTGGAAAAGATTAGACTATGACAAAACAGGAGTTAAATTCATTGAATAAGCAGATTGACACCATACAGGAACCAACCTGTCTTGAAGAAAAGGCTGTGCACAGCAAAAAGCCAGTTATAGTCACAGAATTAAATGGCTAGATGGGCTCTTCGGCCCTCAGCGTCTAGGCAGGAAAGCAGCTAAATTGCAGGGGTCAGGGGAGACAGTGAATGGAGTGAGGACTGGTGACTCCATCATCTTAGTTCTCCAGCAAAAGCCATTTTGTCATCTCCTTCAGTCATAGGTCCAAGCTATCCCATCCCTGACACACCTTGTGTCTTCTACTCGAGAACACGCACACACAGGTCTGAAACATTATCTTGGCAACCTCCTTTCCACTTCCTCTGTTAACATTTGCAGAGAAACTTCCTATGAGTCACTGTCTTCCTAACCTAACCTCAGGTCAAAACCCTAAGGGGAGCAGATTCCATGGAAGCTTGCAGCATGCCCACCATCTGTGCAGAGGGCCCTCATAGTTCAAAACCTCCTGTTGACAAAGTTTACCCCACCCCAACCCCACCAACTTTCCATCTCAGCTGCTCTGTCTTCCTTGCTGTTAGCCAATCCAGAGAGGCCTCAGACTCTGGTAGGTGGGGGTCCGGGGCTGGGCATTCACTCCATTATGAAATTGTTGATCCTGGTCAGCAGCACTGCTGTTTCTAAGCCTGGAGCAGGGGGTGGGGAAGACATATAGGGAGTGACCAAAGAGAAGGCTATAAGAGGAGAAAAATGAGGTGAAGGGAGAAAGTTCTTACCAGTTTTCTCTCTCTCCTTCTTACATCTCCTATAGAGAGAAAAAGCTTCCCATTGTGAGTTCAGCCAGCTGCAGGCATGGCCTTTTGATCCCAGGTTCCCCAAACTGCCTTTCCCAGGCTCAGGCCAATTTGGTGTACAAGGAAGGGTCCAAGAATCTCAAAGGAACCAAATCCCAAGCTCCGGGCAGCATGTAGGAGTCTGAATTGGCCCTATCACCGGGACCCTGGGGGGCATGAAGACCCAGAAAGCTGAGGCATGAAGCACTCACCCTTGCAGGAGGAAGGTCCACAGAAGCAGCAGGGTGGAGACACAATTGGTAATGATCCACATCATCAGGTAGGTTTGAGGGGGCTGTGGGAATAGGAAAAGGCTCCTGTCAGTGGCCAGAGGCCCAAAGGTAGTATATGGGGGGAAATGTGTAAGGAATAGAGGAACAGGGTTAAGGAGAGCCAGGGATGGGAGAAAGGGAGGGGTGACAGCCCCAGAGCCCTTACGATAAGCCAGACGGGGTAATGCATTTGCTGTAGCAGCTGGCAGTCGTTGGTGGTCACCGAGTCCACCCCTGCACACCAGAGCAGGGAAAAGAGCCAGGGCTTGTTCACCACAAATAGGTTCACCGACACATTATCCTGGTGTAGTGCCCTGGGGGGTGGGGTGGGTGGGAAAGAAACAGGAACATCTAGTATCATGGGGCATGAGGCACAGGAAGCAGCCTTTGTCCGTGCTTGAAGCCGCAGTGTCACTGCCAAGGAACTCTCAGTCCTACTTTTACATAGCATCCCCTGAGCAAAAGCAATTTTCTTTGCATAGCTCAACTTTGTCTCCTGGCAGATTCCACCTACAGATCTGAGCTTTGCCATCTGGGGCTACACGAATGTCTCTCTTCTTTGTTCCATGACAGACCTTCAGAGGTCTGAGGAACAGTGACCATGTCCCTGAGTCATCTCCTCTCTAGGCCCAACAGCCCCAGTTCCTTCATCCAGGGCTGGGACCTGGGTTATCACTCCCTTCACCATACAAACCTCTCCTACTCTGATCTTACTTCAGTTGATCAATGTTCCTTTCTTTTTTTTAAAAAAAAGTCTTTCATGTGTATTTATTTTTGAGAGAGACAGAGACAGAATGCGAGTGAGTTAGGGACAGAGAGAGAGGGAGACACAGAATCCGAAGCAGGCTCCAGGCTCCAAGCTGTCAGCACAGAGCCCGATGCAGGGCTTGAACTCACGAGCTGTAAGATGATGACCTGAGCTGAAGTTAGATGCTCAACTGACTGAGCCACCCAGGTGCCCCTCCTTTTTTTAATTTTTAGAAATTAATTTATTTATTTTGTGAGAGAGAGAGAAAGAACATGAGTGGAGGAGGGGCACAGAGAGACAGCCAGAGAATTCCAAGCAGGCTCTGTGCCGTCAGCTCGAACTCACAAACCGTGAGATCACGACCTGAACCGAGATCAAGAGTCAGATGCTCAACCAACTGAGCCACCCAGGCACCTCTATCAGTGTTCCTTTCATAGTATGGGGGCTTGCATCTGAACATGATATCCCAGGTGGGCGTGGCCCAGCTTTGAGTACAGCAACACTTCCTCCTGCCTTCTGGGCACTGTGGCTGTTTGAAGGCAGCCCGGGGTCAGGTTAGTTTTGGCAATGTCACATGCCATTGATGACTCATTATGAACACTAGTCAATCAAAGCTCTGGTCTTTTTCACACATGTTCATGCTGATGCCAGTCTCCTCTCTTGTCTTTGTGCAATTGAACTTCTTTTGGAGTGCAAATGTAGGTAGGTGTTTACATCTATCCCTGTTGTGCTTTATCCCAGTATATTTGGTCCATCATCTTAGAGTGCTTAGACCTTTCGGGGCCTCGATTTCATTACCACTGTATTCATTACTAATTCATGTCTTTTGGAAACCTGCTCAGTGGTTGAGGTTGACCAGGACAAGTCTAAAGTGAGGGCCAAACCCCATGTTGTGTCTCCCTCCATGGTGACAACTTGGGGAAAGGTCCTTGAAATACTTATGCTAACTGGGCTACCATACAGTGCACTTTTTTTTTCTATCTGACCACAAGGACATGAGAAGAGACCTTGGCAACTGCATGCTTTGCAGTCCATCATGTTTACAGGCTGGGTCAGCTTCTGGGGCCTGGCTCACATCTGGGACTCTCTTGCTTCTCTCCTCTCGATCCATCCTCCCTTGCACTTACCTCTTTGGTGGTGAATGAAAGCTAAAACTGTTCTTGTGGCCCACAAGGTCCTACCCAATTGGGCTCCTGCCTATCTCCCCAGCCTCACCTTTCCCTTGCTTATTGGGCTGCTGTTTCTGCTCTTCTCACAGCTCTTCTCCTCATTAGCTCCTTGTGACCTGTCAGGTCTCAGCCCAGACATCACCCCTTTAGCTACTTTTCCGGATGTGGCCCCTCTCTGGCCCTCACTCCCAACCCTAATTGCTCTACTATATCTCCCCATTTTATTATCTTCATATCACTTATCCAGTATGCATATAATTCGTTCAGTTTATTATCTCTTTCACTAGTATGCTCAAAGCCTGCAACAATAGTGCCTTTCACATAGCAAGTGTTAAATATATTGATAAATATTTGTTGTATGTGTGAATGAATGAATGGCCTTTGCCCTCCCTGAGGTGACTCTTCCCTACCATTAAGCTTCACGGGGTCCCCTTGGCTCCTTTCCTCTGGCACTCACTTGATATCCAACAGTGGCAGGTCTTGATAGGGGAGGTTGAGAAACTGGGGCCTCTCAGTTCTGTTGCTTCCCTGCTGTCCATATATCTGGCGCATTCTAGGTGCCCGTTGTTGGACCTTAGCCCGATCTTCATCCGGTAGCCAAAGGACCTGTGGTTCAGGGAAGATGGGCATGAAGCTGAGGAAGGCTTGGGGATTCCAGGGGTCGGGGCCAGGGGCAGAAAGGTTTGATAACAGAATGGGGTATATGAGTTGAGGTGGGGCCCTGGGGCAGGGGGCAGCCTCAAAATTATCACCGTGGCCTAGGGAAGGCAGGGGTAGGGAAATGGGCAAGAGGGGGCACTTGGGGTCCTGGAAATATCACCATGGCTTGGGGCACCCTTGCACTCAGCACAGTCTCCAGTGTCTGGTTCACAAATGTGTCATGGTATGTGTGATTTCGTGGGGGGCGGCGCAAGTCAAACATGATAGAAAGGTTAAGGACTGCAGCTTCCTTCAGCAGCTCTTCCAATGTCGGGACTGTCTGGTTCTCAGCCTCCTTCCGATCAGGGTCTGACAGCCGCTTGGCCCCCCAGAAGGGTTGCCTCTATGAGAACAGTAAAATTATTTCAAGACCAGAAGAAGCCTTTAGGCCATTCCCCCATCCTCATGATCTTCACTCGTTTCCCCCACTTGGCGCCAGGCTTGTGTGCACCGCTGAGCCACAGTCTTTCTTTCTCCAAACTGTGACCCTTTCCAGACCCTCTAACACCTTACTCTGTGACCCTAACCTCCTACCCCTCTGGTTTCCTAACTTTTTCACATTTTCTCTTTGGTCTCACAGAGACCTCTGGGACCTTGGCCCTTTGGTTTCTGCCCAATCCATCAGCCCCTGTCTGCCACATCTACATCCCCTACCCATGGTCCATCTACAGCTCGAATTACTTTTCCATACCACCTTCAACTCCTTTCCTGCCCTGCCCGCCCCACAAATCCTAAACCCTGATTCAATTGTGTGACAGTCTGCCTCCTCCACCCCTAGAATTGGGGGGCAGAGCACATCATGTGGACTATATAGTCTTTTACCTTCATTGCCACTTAATCATCCTTTTTTTTTTTTTTTTTTTTTTTTTTAAGTAAGCTCTATACCCAACGCAGGGCTTGAAAGCACAACCTTGAGATCAAGAGTCACATGCTCTACGGACTGAGCCAGCCAGGTACCCCACTTAATCATCCTTTCACTTGTTCTTGTTTTGCTCCTTCTTCCATTCCTAGTGGCTCTTCCAAACCTCTGCCACTCTCCTCCCTTCCCCTTGTAATCAACAAATGACCTTACCTCCTAACCGCTGACATGGAAAAAGCAAGCTATCTGATACTTATTATAAAGTATTTACTATGTGCCAGGCAGCCTTAGCAGTACTTTATGTGCATTGATTTATTTAATCCTGCCCAAATCCTACAAAGTAGGTACTATTATTATGCCTATTTTACAGACGAGGAAAGTAAAGCAAGAGAGACTAAGGAATGTTGCCCAGGCTCACATAGCTAGTAGGTAGTGAAGCCAGGACTCAAACCCAGACAACCCTTGGTCTTAATCACTCTGGCATGTCATTGTATATAGAGTTAAATGAAAAGACAACCAAGTTGCAAAAGAATATATGAAGTGATCCTATTTGTGCAAAATGACGTGTGTGTGTGTATACACATATGGAATATGTACCCACTGTTAGCAATGATTATCTCAGAGGAGTTGGATTATGGGAGACTTTCAATTTTTACATTATTTCTCTAATGTTTAATTTTTTTTATGTGGAACAAGTATTACTTTTATTTTTAAGCAGGCTGTGTACTGGGTGGGGAACCCAATGTGAGACTTGAACTCACAACCCTGAGATCAAGACCTGAGCTGAGATCAAGAGTTGAACGCTTAACTGACTGAGCCACCCAGGCCCCCCAACATGTATTATTTTTAAAGGTAGGAAAACAGGAACTGAGAAAATAAAGTATCCTTACGAATATTTTCTGTGACCTACAGAACTGAAGCCTGCACTTCTAGGCCTGACATTCTTTTTTTTTTGGGAGGGGGGTGGTTCTGGCATTCAAAGCCCTCTGAGACCAAGCCTCTGCTCCCCTTGACAGTCTCAGCTCCCACTGCTCCCACAAATTTTATCTCCCAGTTGCACTGAGCCACTTTTTGTTTCCTGAGAACACTTCTTCATACTTCTGGGCTTTACGTATGCTCTTCCGTCTGACTAGAATTGCTGATCCCTGCTTTGCCCATCTTAAACAGCATTCTCATTTCATGTGCTGCTCAGGCATTCTCTCTTGTGAAACCACTCCTGATCCTCTCCCACACCTACCCTGCCAAATAGTGCCTTTGCTCTCTCTCCTCTTTGTTTACTAAGGATATTGTTATCGATCTAGGTTTCCTATTCTGATAGCCTGTTGGCTAAGCTCTCTTCTTTCAGCCGAGGGAGTGACTTGAGGGCAGAGCCTCTACACCTATTGCTCAGCACAGGGATCATAAAATACTTATCAATGAATGAACTCTCCCCTCAGCACCCCCGCAGGTGGTTGCCTCTTTTGTGAGGCTGTCTTCACCTCTAGGAACCAGGTCCCGGCATTGAGCTTCTTCAGTTCAGCACAGGAGAAGTCACTGCTGTGGGAGGAGGTTCGGGCTGGGAACACTGAGGCCACATCTGTGGTCCTGCTCAGGTGCTCATCATGCATGAGGAAGGGGATCCCGTCAGAGCTGAGGGCACAAGAGGTGTCAGGGGGCTGAGCTCTAGGGCTGATCATCATTTCCCAAGCTCCCCTAGTGTGTCCCTCTGTCCCCTAGTGTCTCTCACCTGACCATCACATCAGTCTCGAACACAGCAGCTCCACATTCAGCTGTTTTCCTCAGTGACATCAGGGTGTTCTCGGGGGCCAGCTGGGAAAGGGAATTGGTAGGGGGGTAGCAGAGAAGGGTGCGAACCTGGGAACCCACAGGCCTGATTGCTGCAGCCTAGAGGAGCAGACCCTTCCCACCCTACCAGCATTCTACCCGACACTCACCATGGGGGCCCCTCGGTGTCCCACCAGACCAGGCTTGGGGGGTAAGTCTCTGGGTTCCATGATACAGGGTGAGGAGATGCACAGTGGGGCCAGGTAGATGGCCAGGGCAACTCCAAAAAATAGGAGCAGTAGCAGAACCTTGGGACCTGTGGGGAATGAGGGGCAGGCTATGGAGAAAGGGCAATGGGTGAGCTCTGGGGACAGAAAGCAGAGTGTGGGTGCAGTAAAATGGGCAGCAGGAGGCAGAAGCATCGATGGCCAGGGAGGGTATGTTGGGGAGTGGAGTTGGCACCTCTTCGATGGATACGGTAGAAGGTATCAGCAACAGGCCAGGCCAGGAGGGTGATGCCAGCAACTGCTCCAATATGAAGGAACGGGGCTGTGGCCTGTGGACAAGAGTTGGTGAAGAGGGTTCTTCTCTCCAGTGCCCCTCTCCTTCTCCTAGGACCTGACTTTTGGAGTTCAGAGCTACTTGCAGTCGTGGGGGACCAGGGAGCAAGATACGTCCAGAGGTTGGCCACAGGCCAAGGCTCCCACATAGGCACTGGAGATCAGCCACTCACCTGCAGTGACAGACGTAAGCTACGCCACTCCTGCTGCCATTGGACGTCCAGTCCCACGAGGCCAGCGGCCACAAGAAGCATGATGAGGAGCAGCAGCATCTGGGGGACCAGAGATGAATGGGGTCTTCTTTGTTAGCCTGGGGGTCCCTGGGCTTCCCCCTCTCTCTTTCCCCTGGCTCATCCACGTTCTTTCTTTCACTCAACAAAAATTTACTGGGCTTCAGGTCCTGAGCTTGAGTCCATGGGTAGAATATTGAGGTGCTCAGCAAAATAGCTGGCCAAGCCCTGGGCCCAGTGGTCCCCGTTTCCCGCTCACTCCCACCCGCACTCTTACCTTGTGGACACTGTGCAGATGCAGAGGCTGGCCGCAGAGCCGCAGGAGCAGGGCCAGGAGCTGGAAGCAGAGGGTGGTGGGAGGTATGAGGTGCCAAGAGGGGTCACCGAGGTGGGCTTCCTGGGTTCCCAGGCTGACACCGTCCCCCTCCCCTCCCCTCCCCTCCCCTCCCCTCAGTGGCCAGGGGTTGAAGCTGAGCAGGAAGGGAGGACTGAGGTAGGGGTTAGATGGGCCGCTCCCTGACCCACCAATAGCAGGGATGCATATGTGACAAGTAGAGAGATGACCAGCAGAAATGCCAGGGACCAGTCCATCCAGTGTCCCCAGTGTTGGAACAGGAATCTGTGGGAGGGGAGAGAGAGGTGTCTGAGTGGGGGAAGGGGTGTTAATAGTGGCCTGAGGGGAGTTGGGGTGGGTGGGTTCAGAAGGAGGACTAGAAGGGAGTGAGAGGGAAGCCTTTCATGGAGCCAGGGGCTCCAAGGACTGGGGAGACTTCGTGGAGCAATTTTCTAAGGAGGTTGGGTAGCAGGACAGCTGGGCAGGGCCGGGAATGACTGAGTACCCAGGGGACCCAAGGTGGGGCGTAGATTAACATGTATGCAGAGGAAGGGGGGGGATCTGTGACACACTCATTGAAGTTGTGCAGGTCATTGAGAAGGATGAGCCCGATGTACAGCCAGCCCAGGGAGAGGAGAAAGGTGAGGAAGAGCAGGCCAAACCAGATACAGTCGCACTGCAAAGGGGCAGGAGAGAAGCTCACAGCCGATCCCCACTTCCAGCTCAGAGTCCCCAACGGATGACAGCTCCATGGGGCTTCCCACCAGGAGTAGGGCTGCTCTGCTCTGCTCTGCTCCGCAGGCAGACAGAAGTTTTCTTCCTGGGGAAAGAAAGTCCCTTCCCCCCCCTGCCACCCCCCACCAGCTGCCTCTGAGCACACTTGGCTTCCTTATCCCCTCCAGGCGGCCTCTGCCTCGGACTTCCAGTCCCCCCCATCCCTACTCCACCTTGCTGGTTTGCATCCTCTCTTTGGGGCATTTCCTCCAGTGGCAGCTATACAGGCAGTGGAGGCAGCGGGCCCAGACGGAGCAGCAGCCAGGGGACTCGGCCATGGCGAGGGCCTGGGGGAAGGGATACTGGGCCATCAGGGACCCTAGCAGAAGGCAGATCCCAGCCTCCCTCCCAGTGTATCTGAGGAGCGTGGGGGAGGAGCAGAAGCCTGGGCCGCTGCTCGGCAACGGAGGTCATAGGGCTGCTGAAGTCCCAGATTAGATGAGGAGGTGAGCAAAGGGGGATAATCTCTGGGGTCTTTCTTTCCCTTTAATCTGGATACCTGGAAAGTCGGTGGGACAACCAGGAGATCGGGCCTCTTTGCAGGCAGGGTGCATACCCAACCTCTCCAACTCCTCCCCATTTAACAGCATGCATCCAGCTTTGGGGATAGAGTGCTTGCCCAGGGTGGGGACTCAGGAGAAACTGCACCAGGGTGGGGCAAATTCAATTTAGCAAGTTGAGGCAGATCTGGCCAAGCTTTAGGCAGCCCCAAGGTAGGGAGCCTTCCACCCCAGGAACCAAGAGTAACCTGAAGCAGAGGTTCTAGTTCTGACCTGGGGCTAAGGGAGGCTGGCTAGTTGGCCAGTTGCTATGGATACAGAGATTGCACACACCACAAAACCCCGACTATAAGATTCTCACTCTCCACCTCCCAGGGGCCAGGGGACACTGCCAATAACAGGAAGACTTGAGGGAAATAGGTTGCCTGGGTCACTCCCAGCCTTCTGAAGGAACCACTCTCCTGCCCGCACACACCTGGAAAATCTAAGCCCTCTGGCCCCAGTCTTGTCCCTTCCAGTCCAGTCATTCTGCCCCCCCACCCCCCAGCCAGGAACCAGTCTCCACCTTCCCCCTTTTAGGGGCCCCACCCTCTGAGATTACTTGGGTGAAGGTACAACAAATACTGGTCAAAGGTTTGTGTGTGGGGGGTGTGGTTGTGTTGGGGCTGGGGATCATTGGACCTTGTGCTTTTGGGTCAGGCTGAGACCTGGCTGGCTTGCTGATCCCCAAACTAGGCTGGGTGTGTGATTGTCATTCTACGTGAGAGGGTGTGCGATTTGTGTCAGCTTTGTATGTCTGTGTGCACTAGTGGCTGTCGGTAGTGGGTTTCAGTGTGTAAAGGAGTCCCTGGATATACCCAAAGTGTGTGTGGTCTGAGGGACATGACCCCTTGTCATCTAGGCTCCCCTAAGGCTGTGGAGTCTTAGAGGGTACAGTGGTGGGCTCCCTGAAAGGAGGAAGGGTGTGGCTGCTCCTGAAACTGCCCTCCTTATCCCATGCTTGCCTTGGGAAAGGAGAATTAGGGGATAGGGAGTGGAGGGGTAGGGATCGTAGCTGGGGGAAGGAAAACTCTCCCCTCTCTGAGACCCCTCCCAGGAAAAAGCCATCTTAAAAGGAGACCCCTGCTTCTTCCCATCCCAGGACTGGCTTCCAGTAGCCTGCCCCGGGCTCCATCCACACTCCCTGCCTCCCTTAAGGTTCTGCCCCTGTACCCCAGACACTGCCTTCCAGAGTCCCACCTCCCTCCAGGATCTGAGCAGTCTGAAAACCCCAATCAGGGGAGTTGAGCAGGGGCGCTGCTCAATCCCTGAGCCCAGTTCCTGCCAGTGGGAGCCGGTCTCCACCCCACCACCCCCGGCTATAACCCCCAGCCTTCCCAAGTCCTCACACCTTTTCTCAGCGGCAGCTCCACTCTGCTCTCTGCTCTGCACTGCACTGCTTCCCAGCTCCTCTCCGACTTGTCTGCCTCCTCCCTCTTCCAGTCCTTGGCTCAGCCCCACTGGTCAAACAGGTGGCAGTGTTGCCACCTACAGGAGTCTGCGCGGGTTCTCTCCGAAAGCCCTCAGCTGCTCTATGGCCAGTGCCCAGCCGGGGTGGGACGATGGGAGGGAGGAAGGAGGAGGGGGAGCAGAGCTGCTTCTTTACTCGCTGCCGATCCGGGGGCTTGGGGTAAGGAATTCTTTTGTGCAGCCTTCCCCATCCCTCTGTCCCTCCTCCTGTTCCCCTCTCAGTCACTGCCGGGGCTTTGTCTGGACTCGGGGAGGCGAGGGCTGAGGGCACCGGCAGGGGTGGGGTTGGGGGTGACCACACAACTGCAACTTGGCAGTGAGAAGAGGGGGCCCAGTCAACCCCCTGGGAAGGGGTGTGTGTGTGTGTGTGTGTGTGTGTGTGTGTGTGTGTGTAAGTCTAGCATTTCCCTCAAGCTCCCTGGGAGGATAGCCTTGATTCATCAGCTTCCCTTTCCTCCCGGGATCCTACTTCTACTTCTGTAAGGTACATCCAGAAGATACAGGGTTCCAAGCTACTTCCTGAACTCTGGGCAGCAGGTTGCCCTGTTTCTGGACCAGGGATCTCCATGGGCCTTGTGACTCCTGAGAGACACTAGCAGCCCTCCCCTTCCCCCTATCACCCCAGACAGGAGCTGATGATTCAGGATGTAGAGACTTGTGTCATTTCTGTTGTCTTGTCCCCAAGGTATCTAAAGTCTCTTTCCAGGAATCATTTGCAGAGTGTAGTGTGAGGGTCACAAGCTTTTGGAAGATGAATTTTGAAAGATGCTGTTACTATACATACCATCAGCAGGAGAAGGCTGGCTAGCGTGCAATAGTCAGGTTAGTGCTAACACACAGGGCTCGGGGTGAGAGGAGGGCTGGGGGACTGGCTTGACTGACCTTCCCTGTTTACCTTTTGGCTGATGCAGTGGCTCAAAGCCTGGGGGGCTTGCAGTGTTGGTGGGAAAAAAGTCTTCACTGGGGATAAACTTGCTTACCCTTCCCCCGACACGTACTGGATTTGGAACAGTGAGAAGGAAGACTAGCTCTCTTATGCCAAGAGCTGCCCCCCCTCCCTCTGCCTTCCCATTGTATCCAGGGGCTCTAGCTGGCAATGGCAGAGGCTCCTTTGCTCCCCCGTCATTAAAATGCAAAGAGAAGCTGGGCTGCTGGCTGGCAGGACGCCAGAGAGGGCTGCGTGGTCACCTAGCCCTCCTGCAGGCTTCATTTTAGACAGGTTATCCTTCAGTTTCCTTTGCTTGGGGTCTGGTAAATTCTAGAGGAGCCCTGGCTTTCATGTGCCCAGTTCTCGGGGGTGCTTTGGGAGCTTTTAGTTGGGTGGGGGGAGGGGCCTGGGATTCCTAAAGCATGGATAGTTAGCCCAGGGCTTGCAAGCTCCTCAAAAAGCTACAAGGCCAGTCAGCAGCCTGTTTGGCATTCCACGGCTGGCCTCGTTTTCGTTTTCGCTAGAAGCAGAGACGGAGAACCCTGATGCATAGTAAGGAGAAAGCAACACCCCCTTTTCCCTTTTCAAAGGAGACAACAAGCAGCCAGTACTGTGCTGTCCTGGGAATGGGCAGCAGTGTGGTCCCACACCAGTGCTATGCCAAGAAATCAGGCTCTAGGGCATTAGGAACAGCTACTACGGTCACCCTAGATTCCCACAAGAAGCTTTGGTGTAAGCTAAATGTGGGTTCAGGTTAGCTGTCACAAGGCAGTGAGGCTTGGGTACTTGTACCGATTCTCCTTGATAGCATTTCCAGGGGCTGAGGAGCACAGGTATTTCTCCTTGTAGCACAGAGGATCTTTCCAAATAGTGGCTAGACTAAGATTTATTTATGTACTTAATATTAACATTTTAAAAGATTTCATTTACTTCAGCAACATGGAAGACAACTGAGTGTACTGTTAAAACACCTAAAATCCAGAGATGGTCAGGGCAGGAAATATCCCAAATAGCGCCTCCATGCCTGATGTGGGATGAAGGATCAGTGCCAAACCTCCAACCTTGGCCAGGCTCTGCCATTAAGCTGAGACAACCCAGAGGTAAGACGGCTTTGGCCTCATCCCCATCAGTGGGGAGGCCTTACCTGCTCACAAATAAGAAAGGGCTAGATTGGTACTGAGGATCTGATTCCCAGTGAGTCATCAAGAATGTTAGTTGGTTCTCTCTTCAGCAGGTGGCTTAGCACCTTTCTGGAGAAGAGAGAGCAGTAGTCTGGGGCCAGGAGGCTGGAGAGTGAGGGCCAACATCCAACAAAGACTTCCTCCCTTTTGGTAACAGGCTGTCCCTTTTTTTTCAACAGCAAGAGGCCTGAAATCCAGAGGAGTCATTAAAAAAACTCCTTCTGGCTGCAACCTGAAAGTATCTCCCAAGCCAGACTGGGGAAGAGATGGCAAGTCCAGCTTCAGTGGGCTTCTTCTTCAATAGGGGAGCAGCCAGAGAAGAAGCTGGTATTGCTGGCCAGAGCTCGTTTCTTTTTCTTCCCTGGAGCTTTATTTTCTTGGGATTCTGCTACATGTTTCGATTCTGGGAGGCCAAGGGAAGAGGCAGCTGGAGTCGTCTTCTTTAACAGCACCTGCTCCACATCACACATCTCTTTGAGGAGCTAGAAAGGACAGAGACAGGTATGACTAGATCCTGGGTAGGGGCAGAGGCTCAGCTCAGCCTCGCCACTACAAATGCTCAGTACAGTGTAGTATGAGGTGTCCCCCAAGATCTGGCTGTCGAAAAGAAAAAGAAAGACTGGCCTATGCACAAGTCCCACTTCCCAGCAAGCTGATCGTACCTCTGCCCCCTTTTCTCCCACTGCACTCTGTCTTAGCTAATGCAGAGAGGAATGCTAATAGAGTTGAAAATGCCTGCCTTTAGCCCACCTACCTTGCTGTTGGGAGTGGCACAGACAGGGTTAAAGAAGCTCAATCCTGGGGTAACCTCTGTGGGGTCCTCCAGTTTGAAAGAGCCTTCGGAATCCTGGGTGGGCTCAACAGTGCCCAAACTATCCTGAGAATCAGACAGGCCTATTAGAAATGTGGCTACCAGGGTTACAAAATCAGTCTGCTCCCCTTTAACCAGTGAGGTACCAGCTCTGAGTGCCTCATCTGCCAGTCCAAGCAAGTCTCAGGGAGACCCCTGCTTGGGGTTTCTTGCTGGCAGCCTCTGAAGGCAAAGGAGTGGGTAGGATATCACAAAGCAAGGTTGAAAACAAGGCCAAGCCTTAGTCATTTCTTTGATTAATCTTCCACCCTCTATAATATGCAGTACCCTTGTTAGCATGTCTATAGGGTGTTGCCTGTATTGGGTCTTCCTTTCAGAGAAGCAACTAAGGCCAAGAGTGAAAAGTTACTTAGGTAACAAGGAGACTCTGTGGTAGAGCTCAGATTAGAATTATAGCCTGTTGTCATGGAAACAGAATTGGATTGAGAAGTCAGGAAGCCTGAGGTCTAATTTTAGCTGTCATGACCAGCTGTGCAATATCAGGTGCGTCACTTAAGCTTATCTCTCTCTGGGTCTTAGTTTCCCTCTCTGTATAATGGGAGCATTGGACTAGATCAGTGGTTTTACAACCAAAATTCTTAAGGGGAAGCCCAATACATAAATAAGTAAAGAGCAAGTTGCTTTGATTGACATGAAGTCAAACCGAGCCAGGCCATGGTCCTCGGTTCAAGAAGTACTTCCATGGAGCCACTAGGGTAGACTCCAGAACCCAAATTGAAAAAGCCATGGGAACAGAGATCCCTGCTACTTCTATAATTCTTAGCCTGAACCCCAGCTTGCCACGTTAGTCCTCTAATGACTATCTTCCTTCGAAGTCATTTTAATAGAAGAGCCGGCAGAACCGTTCACATGCAGATGTTCAAGAAATGCATGATGAACGAACGATCATTATACCAAGCTTGCTAGAGTTGTTGTACATCACATAGAGAGCTGTAGGAACAGGCTTTTGCCATGAGCACAGGTAGGTGTAAGGCAATCTTTGTTTCCCTGAGTTTGCTATTCCTGGGAATATAAGGAGGACAGGTACAATTAACTTGGCCCACAACAGTGACTATTTGAAAGACCAAGTTCCTGTGGGTCTTTCCTAGAGCCATGGAATAACTGGTTCCCATGGAGAGGGTCTAAGCAACTAATTTCTCAAGATGTCAGAAGGATTAATTTCCTTCCTGGAAGCTGCCACGTGGCCCTTATAGTTTCAGCTAAGCCTCTGGGCTAGTTTGGTCCTGCATGTCTATGTGCCTGTAGTTGCCTGTTTTCCTATTCTGTTTCTGCCTCAGAAACGGCACCACAACTTTACAGCCAAGGCTTGGGGTGGGGAGCTGCATATCTGGAAATCTCCTGGGACAGGCTGTGGTTTCTGAAAGGGGTATGTGAACAGGCTGGCAGCGAGGAAGAAGGACCGAGAAGTGAAATGTCTCTGGTTGCAGAGGGCCAGAGAAGGGGCAGGAGACTCCAGGTTTCACAATGGTGGGAACTGACAGGATGTCTGAAGGGACGGCCGATCCTACCTTGTCTTGTTGACGGTTCCTACACTTTGTGGGGTCACAGCTGCAGTCTGTGCCGCAGTCCGACTTTTGTCTCCTGCACCCACACTGCTTGTTCCCACACCAGCCCTTGCAGGAACACTGCAAAAATGGGTGTGTAGAAAGAAAGACACATTACCAAAAGAGTTAGAAGACCAATTTAACATGCCTTCCCTTCCTTTGCAAGCCTTTTCGGAAAAAAAATGGAAAGTACCATTGACTTTACCATGCTTCTATCTCCTCAGTCCCCTCTTCTTTAGTGAAACAATGATCATCAGAACCACGAGAAGTTGTCTAAGAACAAGTCATGGTAGACAGATCCATTTTCTTATTTTGATACCAGAGGGATACCATGATAACACAGGCTAACTGGCAAAGACTCTCATGACAATTTTATGGTCAAAGCGAAGAACTGCAAGTTGGATGGTAGGAGTGTTAGGTATATTTGAGGACTGAGTATAGTTGCTCAATATCTTTCGATCTACCCAGCTGTACTTGCATCCAAGTCACAGTTCTACAGCTTGTTCAGTGTCAGCCTGGGCTACGTCTGCAGCCGTTGAATCAGTCAACGTTTTAATAAATCACCGATGATATGAAATAAAGTCATTTACATTTTATATGGCACTTTACAGTTTTCAGAGTACTTTCATATATATAAATACAGAATCTCATTTGAATCTCATAGCCAGTTGACAAGGTAGGCATGTTTATTGACTGTAATGACGACACAAAACTGGAAGGGTGATTAATAAGTAAGATATCAGAATCACAATTCAAAAATATTTTGACAGGCTGGAATTATGGGCTGCCAAGTAAAAAGAAAAGTTATAACAAGGATAAACATAAGTCTGGCATCTAGGTTCTCTCCACATCAGCCATATAAATATAGATCTGGCTTAAAAGCAGTTGGTGCAAAAAGGGCCTAAGGATGTGAGGTGTCAGGAAGCTCCATGAGTCAACAGTGTGAAATGGCTGTCAAAAAGCAAATGAGTCAGGGGTGCCTGGGTGGTTCAGTTGGTTGACTCTTGATTTTGGCTCAGGCTGTGATCCCAGGGTCCTGGTATTGAGCGCCTGCATTGGGCTCTGTGCTGACTGTGGAGACTGCTTGATATTCTTTCTCTCTCTCTCTCTCAAATAAAAAAAAAGCAAATCAGTCAGGTAGAAATTTGGAGTTTGGAAATCATGGGGAACAATTGCTTCACTAGACTCAGTATCAGTCAGATCCCATTTGAAATGATGCATCATCTTATATTGGGCATGATAATTTTTTTCAGGTATATCAAAGCACAGACAATAAAAAAATTCACTCATGTTCTTATTCTTCCCTTAATAACTAAAATACAGATATAACTGAAGCCTCCTACCTACCCTTTCTTGATCCCATTCACCTCCCACTCTCCCAGGGGCAAAGTCTCTTGAATTAGGTGTTTATCACTCCCCCACAGGTCTTTGTACCACGTATGAGTTTTCATAAAAAAACAAGGAATTATCTTACATCTTTTAAACTTCATATAAGTGGAATCTTACTATATGTTGACATGCATTGCTCTGGTTCCACTCATTTTATTTCTTTTTTTTTATGTTTATTTATTTTTGAGAGACAAAGCATGAGTAAGGGAGAGGCAGAGAGAGAGGGAGACACAGAATCTGAAGTAGGGTTCAGGCTCTGAGCTGTCAGCACAGAGCCCTACGTGGGGCTTGAATTCACAAGCCGTGAGATCACGACCTAAGCCGAAGTTGGACGCTCAACTGACTGAGCTACCAGGAGCCCCCAGTTCCATTCATTTTCATTCTACGAACACACCATGATGTAGTCACACTCTTCATCGTGCCATGAGCACACTTACCAACCAGGCTGCAATAGTAATAGCTGGCATTAATGTATGCCAAGCACTGTTATAAGTGCTTTCTGTGTATTAAACCCATTTAATCAGGAAGTATGTTTCCTTGTGCACATATTCAGGAGTTCAGTGTGGGTATGTGTTTAATAAAGAGGACATTAAGCAAAAAAAGAGGCAGGTGACTAGCATTATAGGAAGCTATGTTATAAGAGAAATGGTGGAAGGAAGGAAGGATAGTTTGGCTTGGAAGAGACATAGGTGGCAGAGCTCACAGAATGACAGACTGGAGTCAGAAGAGACCTCAGCAACCATCTAGAGCCTGATTTGAAGCCCTTCTCTCATGTCCCTGGTCTAATTATCTGAAGCTCTATTTATCCTGAGATGAGGATAGTTTCTATGTAACTTCTGACCAGAGGATCCAATTCTGCCATGTGGAATGATAAGGGATCAGTTTAACTCCACTTTCACAGCATTCTTGTTCTTATCCTGAACATAATTTCCACTCCCCAGTCCCCCTCTGTTCAGATCCTCTCAAAGCTAAATGGACCTAGTTTCCTCAATGATTCACCACATGACATTGTTTCCAAGAATCCTCACCACCGTGGCTATATGCCAATTTGTCCAAGTTCATCCTTAATTGTGACATCCAGACATGAGCATAACTTTCTTTTTTTTTAATTTTCTAATGTTTATTTTATTTTTGAGAGACAGAGCATGAGTGGGGGAGGGGCAGAAAGAGAGGGAGACACAGAATCTGAAGCAGGCTCCAGGCTGTCAGCACAGAGCCCGACGCAGGACTCGAATTCATGAACTGTGAGATCATGACCTGAGCTGAAGTCTGACGCCTAACCGACTGAGCCACCCCAGTGCCCTGAGCATAACTTTCTAAATGTGGTGTGGCCGTTGTGAGGTAGATTGACACAAACAAGTCCCTTAATACAGATCCAACAGTCTTGTTAATGAGGTCTAAAAAAAAAATCACAGTAGCTTTCTTTCTTCTGTCAGATCTTTGTGAATCCATACTGAGTTTACAGTTAAATTCAAGTCCTTATGTCTCTTTCATATGACAACCATCACCACTGTTCTGTAGTTGTGAAGGTAAAAGAAACCATTATAATATCTCTTTTCCTGATGATCTTACTATATATCTCTTTATAAAATGTGAAAATCAAAACTGTGATTTTTGATATTTAATAGCTGTATATAGTATTTTATCATGTGAAAATGTCGACTTATTTAACCAGCCCCCTAATGGTAGACATTAAGATTGTTTTCAAAGAAAGTATTTCCTATTACAAAATCATGTTACCACATATATCCTGCTACATAAACACAATCTAAATCTTCCCACCATTGACAAGGCCCTCCATGATATGGCCCCTAACTACTCTGGCCTGACCTTGTATTACGCTCTCCCACTTCTCAATACTCTCCAGCTACCCTGGCCTTTTCAGCTGTTCCTTGGTAAACCAAACTCATTCCTGTCTGAGGCTTTTTCCTGCATTTGCTGTTCCCTTTTTTTGAAATGTTTTCCCTCTGATTCTTTTCCCTGACTTACTCCTTCACTTTGTTCAGATCTCTGCTTAACCATCTTCCTCCTTGGAGAGGTCTCTCCCAAGCACTCTTTCCCTACCCCAGAATTCTCTATGGCTTCACTATATTTCTGTTTCTCTATTATCATCATCTAAAATTATTTTATTTATTTGTCATGGTGTGTCTCTCTTCACACGAATGTCTTTAGTTTTGTAAGGCCAAGGATCTTACCTGTCTTGTTTGTTGTATCCTTAGCACCTAGAAACAGTGTTTGATATATATCTAGGTGCTCACAAAAGATTTGTTGAATGAATAAATCTTTTTATGTACCAGTGACTATTTCCTTAGTATAAATTCCTATGTGTATAATTACTGGGCCAGAGGACAGGAACATTGTTAAGATTAAAAAAAAATTTTTTAAATGTTTATTTATTTTTGACAGAGAGAGCGAGAGAGAGAAAGAGCACGAGTGGGGGAGGGGCAGAGAGAGAGGGAGACACAGAAGCCGAAGCAGGCTCCAGGCTCTGAGCTGTCAGCAGAGCCCGACGTGGGGCTTGAACTCACAGACGGCAAGATTATGACCTGAGCCGAATTTGGACGCTCAACCAACTGAGCCACCCAGGCACCCCTCATTGTTAAGATTTTTGATAAGTATTTTTTTAAAAGATTTTTATTTAAAAAAAAAAAATTTTTTTTTAACGTTTATTTATTTTTGAGACAGGGAGAGACAGCATGAACGGGGGAGGGTCAGAGAGAGAGGGAGACACAGAATCCGAAACAGGCTCCAGGCTCTGAGCTGTCAGCACAGAGCCTGATGCTGGGCTTGAACTCCCAGACCGCGAGATCATGACCTGAGCCGGAGTCGGATGCCTAACCGACTGAGCCACCCAGGCGCCCCAAAAGATTTTTATTTTTAAGTAATCTCTACACCCAACGTGGGGCTTGAACTTAACAACCCTCAGATCAAGAGTCACATGCTCTACTGACTGAGCCGGCCAGGTGTATTTTTGTATTTTTGATACATATTATTGATACATATGTATTTTTGATACATATTTTCAAATTGCCTCTCAGACGCACACCAATTTACCTACCCAGTAGCAATAGAGAGGAATGCCCACATTAGTCGCCCTTGCCAATACCGGACGTTATGACGAAAAAAATCTTGTTTCTTTCAGTAAGACAGGACAAAAGACAGAGTTCTATGACATGTCCTAGAGACAACTCACTAGATGACAGTGATCCACTGATTACTATAGCCTGGGCATCTAAATGCCTCACACTCTATTATCCTGTCAATGTGTCTCTATTTTATCCAAAGGGATAATACAATGAGAGTGGTATCTGAAGGGCTGTTGTGAGGAAGAACAGCTAGACTTTTACACAGCCATCTCCTATTGGGATGATTTACAGGTCAGTATATTTTATCTCAAAAAGGAACAACTTCCTAACGGTTAGTGGACTATGATGGGCTGCCCTATGAGGCTGTGAGCTTCCCAGTACTAGAAGTTTTCAAGCAGGCAGAGGCTAAACACCTGATAGTGGTATTATGGGAACAGTCATGATACACACATGACAGATGCATTCGCATGAATGCCATTTCACAAGCTATAACTTCACCTTATTCTCTTTCCCACCAGGACCCAGATCATAACGTACGAGAGGGAACATGACCTTGCCACAGCCATGACTTCAAATATATATGTTTGTGGTACATGGCATGTGTGTGTGTGTGTATACATGTGTGTGTATTGCAACAGCCAGCAAGCCACCAGCATGTCCCAACACCCCAGGTGAGAACCACTATAATAGAGGGATTCTTTATATAGAGTGGGAAGTAGAGCTGAAAGACCTCTGGGGTTCCTTTAAGCCAGTGATTTGCAACCCTGGCTACACACAAATCTCTGGGGAGCTTTTCAAAAAGACCAGGTCCCACCTCAGACCAATTAAATCAGAATATTTGGGGGTGGGTCCCAGGCTCCTTATGCTGGAAAGCTCCCTTGGGGATTCTTTTTTTTTTTTTTTTTTTTTTATTTTTTTTTTTCAACGTTTTTTTTATTTATTTTTGGGACAGAGAGAGACAGAGCATGAACGGGGGAGGGGCAGAGAGAGAGGGAGACACAGAATCGGAAACAGGCTCCAGGCTCCGAGCCATCAGCCCAGAGCCTGACGCGGGGCTCGAACTCACGGACCGCGAGATCGTGACCTGGCTGAAGTCGGACGCTTAACCGACTGCGCCACCCAGGCGCCCCTCCCTTGGGGATTCTAATGTGCAGCCAGGGTTGAGAAATATTGCTTTAGAGTCTCTAATTCTTTTAGCACTGATTTCAGTATTATACTGTATCTCAAAATAAGATCTGGTAAAAACTTTAACATAAAGAATACCAGGCTATGACAGGAGACTCAGGCTCTACTCCTATATTTAATACTTGGTATGACCTTGGACAAGTCACTTCATTCAAGTTTATCTCCATTTTTTCATCACTAAGGTAGAGATTAAGAATACCTGCCCCTTCTTTTCTGCCAAAGGGGACAAATGACTATTTGTAAAAATGCTTATGGTGCTTTAATTTTTTTAATGTTTATGTATTTTTGAGAGAGAGAGAGGGAGAGAGACAGACCACGAGTGGGGAGGGGCAGAGAGAGAGGAAGACATGGAATCTGAAGGAGGCTCCAGGCTCTGAGCTGTCAGCACAGAGCCCGATGCTGGGCTCAAACCCACGAACTGTGAGATCATGACCTGAGCTGAAGTCGGATGCTTAACCAACTGAGCCACCCAGGTGCCCCGCTTATGGTGCTTTACTAATAATACCTGTATGATATTTGATTCTTTACAAGGTGTTTTTGCATATATTCCTTCTTTTAACTTCTCAGATACCATAAAACACCATATAAAGGTAGTATTACTAAAACTCATTAATTAATTAATTAAAAAAACCATATTTATACAACTTTGTTACTTTGACTCAGGATATTAGTGCTGGAAGGGACCTTATACATCATCTACTGTAGTCTAATCCCTTCATTGCATAGATAAGGAATCTGAAGCCTAGGGAGATTAAGTGACCTGTTTTAGGTCATCCAATTAGCCAGTGGCAAACTAAAGACTAGAACCCATGTCTACCTGGCTTTGAACCTATTATTTTTACTATAGCACATGGCCTATCCCTCAGCATCTCCTTAGTACATATAGGAAACATGGCTGAGTGAGGAAGCCTACTTTTTCAGCATTAGCTCTAGACGAGTCCTTAGTTTGGTACCTGCTGCAGTCTCCTTTGAAGCAATCTAGTGCTATAACACCAGGCCATTTCAGCTGGGTAGGAACAATAAATACGGCCTTCATGCAAAGCGTCAAGGTCTGTAACTAATGTGTCTACACGTCTGATCAGAGAGCAGTCATAGCATCCACATACTTTGAGGTTGCCAAAAGGGAGAAACTAGATTGTATGCCAACTCCTTCCCCTTAATGCCCAGTTATATTTTCTCAAGTTACAAAATCAGGAGAAAAGCCTAGAAAAGAATAGTCTCTCACTGTTTTAGACATAGAATTTATCACTGATAGCAAACACTGACTTGCAATTTTTACCAGACTTCTATATTTCCCTTTTATGCTTGGAGCCACAGTGCCATAATACATACAGTAAACTTGTCTCCAGCACAAATATACACACATTTGCTTCACATCTGGAAATGCCTTCCGAGGAGTTTTAGGTCCTCTACCATTTGTTTCTGTGTATACTTCTCAACTCTGCTTCCTATTACTTAGCTGACCCTTGTGTCTACATTCAGCTCATGCTCTCCACTTCAGTCATAGTAGAGTCCAAAAACGTTTGTTGAATAAGTGAGTGAAAAGTCAGACATATTCTGCCCCATTTTCTGTAAGTGTCCCAACCCCCTGTCCCTCTATAACTGAGTCTTTGCAATATGCTATTCATTGTGTCAGAAATGGGCTCTCAATTTGCTTCCAAGACTGTGTTTCCCTTTCTGTCTTTTTTTTAAATTTTTAATGTTTTTATTTATTTTTGAGACAGAGACAGAGCATGAGTAGGGGAGAGGCAGAAAAAGAGAGGGAGACACAGAATCTGAAGCAGGCTCCAGGCTCTGAGCTGTCAGCACAGAGCCTGATGCGGGGCTCGAACTCATGGAGTGTGAGATCATGACCTGAGCCGAAGTCGGACGCTCAACCGACTGAGCCACCCAGGCGCCCCTCCCTTTCTGTCTTATAATGCAACAATAGTCATCTCTTTCATGGTATCTTCCTAAGCGGTATATACTTGATTTGGCTTTATAGTCACTCTTAGGGGGTGCCTGGGTGACTTAGTCGGTTAAGCATAGGACTCTTGATATTGGCTCAGCTCATGGTCTCATGGTTTCATGTCAGCTGTCCTGCTAAAAGCATGGAGCCTGCTTGGGATTGGGTTTCCCTCTCTCTCCCTTTCTCTCTTCCCCTCCCCTGCTCACACATGTGCTCTCTCTCAAAATAAATACATAAGCTTTATTTTAAAAAATCTCTCAGTCCATCTCCCTGAGATGAATATGCTCAGGTTCTATGGTATGCTTCTATTTCTTTGCCTTTTTTTCCCATTAGATTATGAGCTCTCTGAGGCTAAGGATGAGCTCTTAGTCCCACTAAGAGCACATGACATGTTGCATTTTTGATGACTCTTCCCAAATGACTTAATAGATAGTCTATTCCTCATGACTTGCTTCTCTCTGGTGTTGTGGCTTTCTAAGGCTCAGTTCCCTTTGTGGGACTCAATCAGCTGATGAAATCAAGTAACCTTCCAGGAAGCTGGCTAGGGTTAATTTGTGAACTGTTCTCTTTAAGTGGAATGTGGCTACAGGGCACATCTGGGGTAGTGGTGAACTACAGTGCCTGGGAAGTTAATATTTCACAACATGAAACATCTAGGTTTGATAATTATATAGGACTATCATCGTGGAAGTAAATAAGCATGCCTCAAAGTCAAATTGTTTCTGACTGACCTTAACTTGGTGTGTTTGAGCTTAATTATTAGCCCTTTCTGTAATTCCTATTGGCCCTCAGCCTAGGGAACACAATCACTCTAGTAGGCAAGGAAGATGAAGTTCCTACTTAGCTTCTGGTCTGCAACTGTTATTGGTATGACCATGATATGATAGAAACTGACTGGATTTGGAGTTGGATATTTGGTTTCAAATCCTGTCATTTGGTTTTATGACCTTAGGCAAGGTCATTTCACTCCTGTGGGTTCCAAATCTATCTGTAAGATGCAAATAATAAATACCTCACTGGATTTTATTTGTGATGATGAAAAGGGAGAACATATATGAGAATGGCTTCTAAACTGTAAAGTATTATAAAAATATGAAGGATTATTATGATCCCTCAATCAGCCTCAATGAAATGGTATGGAACACTACTACCCATTCAGACTTAGTGAGAACCTGAAAATACGAAAACAGCCATCTTGTGCACTCAGGCAACCTTCTCTGCCAGCCCCAGGTTCCATATAGAGCTGGCCCGACAAGGACTCCTCACGGAGCCAAATGCCTTCGAACGGGATTTAGGGGCTCAGGGGCAGGGTATGGGGCCAGCACCTTCCCACTGACAGTAGAGACTAATGACTAGGACCCCTGACAGAGATGAGAGCTGCCTCCTACCCCTTGGATGTTCTTCTTGGACACCTTAACTAGTTTTGTTGGCTTCCATTCCTCATCATCTCCATCATCATCGTCACCAGCACTGTCCTCAGGCTCATTCACGGAATGCTCTGAATAATATTTTAGATCCTCGATATCCATGCTTTGCTCCAGGAATTTTTCTTTAAAACGAGAAGGTTTGGGCTAAGAAAAAAGGTTTGGAATAATTATTTAATAAAATTTAAAAAATACATGTAGATCATATCTTCCCAGTAGCTACTGCCAGCTATATTCTCAGAGCTGAGCTTTCAGACTCCCTCAAATATACGCCCTTGGCTTTACCAATCAGAAGAAATTCTGCTTTAGCCTTTGGCCTTGCAGAGTCTTTGAAGGGATAGAAACTGAAGGGATAGAGGCTGAGCAGTCTGAGGGAAGAAAGAGGGACTCATGATATGATGAGATAAGTATCTCTGGATGGACAGCTGAACACTGCTCTTTTCTCCTGTTTCTTCTCAGTTGTGTTACATAATGCCTGTAAATGGCCCAAAGTCAGCCTTCTGGGGAGGGAGAATGCCTATTTTCCTCAAGATTGTACTGTAGTTTTGTTTGGGACTCCAAGGAAAATTGAGATGCTGAAATTTGGGCTTTTTAACTCTCAACCTCTTCTAAAAGATGAACTTAATTAGCACACTCACCCCCAACTGTGGCCATGTGCAGGTATTACCAGCACTGAGCAGTTTACCTTAGGTGGGATATACTCAAAAGAAGAGTCTGGAGATAGAAGGGTATCTTTAGGAAGATGAGGTTTCTGCCTGCTGGCTACTTGGAGGAGGGTCAGTTTCTGTTCGGAAAGAAAACACATAGTGTATGCTGCAGGGCAGCCACTGGGAATGTTAATGGCTAAAACATAAAGACTCCTAAGATAGCTTAATTTAAACCATAGTAAAGTGAGGCAAGTTAATAGTAAAGTAGGTTGAAGGACTCACTTTAGAAGATCGGCATTAGATTCAGAAAAGAGCAGATTAAAAAATGTGTGTTTATACCATTTTGAAACGCACATGACTGTATTACATGGAAACTTGACACAGACCTCAAAAATAGAGCCAACTCATCATACTCGGGGCTGCTCCCAAGAGCTGACCTCAATTACAACAGGGTCTCCCAGGGCTTATTAAAGTGGGTGGGAAGCTGTGTTACCTGCTTGATGATTTCATTCTCTCGGAGAAGCTGCTGATTTTGCTCACACACTTCTCGCATCTTCTCAAGTTCTTCATCCTATTTCCAGATAGTGCAGTGATAGGTGGGGTTATTTTGGGCACTACATGTGGGTTACCAAACAACTCACATAGATGAAAACATACTGCTGCCAAGTTGCTGGCAGCAGATGGTTTTTGCACAGCAGGCATTGGCACCCAGAAAAATGCCTGATTCCCACCAGTTCCTAGGTGTCCTGAATGCCACTTCTATTCCAACACTCCCAAGCCGTCCTGACCACACTCACAGGAACCATGTGCTCTACCCTAAATGCTTTCCTTATTCTTTTCTGTTTTCTAGCCTTGCATCCCTTATTCATTCACATCAGGATGCTGATTAAGACACC
This sequence comes from Panthera onca, assembly GCF_046562875.1. Taxonomy (NCBI): domain Eukaryota; kingdom Metazoa; phylum Chordata; class Mammalia; order Carnivora; family Felidae; genus Panthera; species Panthera onca. Next base: position 72,197,108 of record NC_138357.1, read on the forward strand.
AAAATGGACAGTTAGCTTTGTTTCTTTCAAGTTGACAGATGCTTTTGTTCACCGTTCTAAACACAGGCTAGCCATTTTATTTGCTACTCTCATAAGCCTGCTTAAACTTCCTGGCACTTAAGACAACTAGATTCATGATTCGTGCATACGACCTTAACTAGTTTGGTTATGTCTTCGATGGGAGGTGCCAAGGAAACTCTCGAGACTGGTGGTTCAGGGAAAAAAAAAAAAGATTCTAAGTTGGATAAAATAGTGCTCCAACATGCTACTAAAGGGTGTGGTGTTCCCAGCCTCTGGAAGAGATTCAGACCTTAGGCACTTTACAAACATGTCAGGTCTCAGCTCAAAACAAGCTCAGGAAGAGACAGCTGAATGCCCCTAGGATTCTGTGGGATGATTGAACTTTCTCAACTCTTTTAGGGCTCAGGGCTGAGGAAAAGAACCAGGAGGCCTCAAAGTCTGGTATGGAGTATGTATCGTCATTTCTGTACCACGAAGGAGGTTATTCGATGTGTGGTTACATTCTAAATACCCCTAAATTGAATAAATAGGGCCAAAAGACTGCAGAGGTTACTAGTATAAATCTCTTTTCAGTGGTTACTCTCTGCTGAAAGTACAATGGTGTAAATCAGACAGGATTCTCAGCCAGGCTTGTGGATCCCACCTCTGGAGACCTTTGCCTCGTTATCATACCTGACACTTCAGTGTGCTCAGCAGCTGTTGTTCCTTTTCGCTGACCGACTCCTCTAGCTGCTTCTCTGCCATTTGGCTTTGCTTCAGTTGGCTGAGCAGGTATAGCACCTAGGGACAAAGGAGTAAGAAGAGGAAAAAGGAATTCCGGCTTAGTTCAAGCAGGGACCCAGATGACTCCTCTGATTTAGAAGTACGGGTTGCATTTTGTTCTCATGGCCTGAAGTAGTAAGCACGGCCACAATGTTACTCTCAGTCTTAACGCTGGAGGCTAAGAGCCACTGTATGTGTACACTTCGACAAGTAATTTCTCTCAAGTTCCTCGCCTGCAAAACTTGGAAAAGACTATGGGGTCTTTTGAAGGGAACTTCATATCCCCCCTACTATCTTTTTATTAAAAAATTTTTTCTCCCCACTATCTTTTTAAAACTAATAACAAAAAGCAACGACCCTTTGTTTCTCAGTATAGCTTCTTGGCTTGCCAGAGTTTTACCTTCTCTTGGTGCTGTTGCTCCACTCTGACCAGCTCTGCCTGTAACTCTGTCTCTATTTCAGCAAAATGATTTCGTTCCTCAAACAGCATCTTCTGCATGTCAGCACAGCTGGCCTTGTTCTGTTTCAGGCTGCTTTCAAGCTTGCTGACCTGTATTTTGGAGGAGACCAGCTGGAAGGGATAAAAGAAGATCAGTTTATTTGGAGAATGGCCACCTTTCCCCATTCATTAGGCAGGAAAATGTCAGCTTTCCTGAAATGGACTGAGAAAAGTTCCTCCATGTCCAAGTCCATTCTTCTCTTTCTATGTCATATGGAATCTCCCACCGAATAGTAACAATGCTACCAAGAGCCCATATTTCTGTTGAGATAGATCTCTTAGAGCTAGAAGCCACTGCTGAGGTCATTTAATCTCTTGCTCTGTCTCCAGGCGAGAATAAACTGAACACAAACAGTATCTGACAACTCCAAGTTCTGATATTTAAGATTTTCTTCCTTCGTCTTAAAAAGAAACCCATAGGACACACCCTTATGGCCAATTATGGCCCATCTCAGAATGTCTGTGTTCACATGTTGGAACTAGTAGACACATTAGCTGGGACTATTGATCTGGCTCTTCAGGCTAGAGTGATATCCTTTGCTGGCCTAGTTTTATAGTCTCTGCTGGCCCACACTGTGAACATCATAAATATCACTGTTCATAAGACTAAACAGGATTGCCTTGGTAGGGCAAATATGGTCACCCAATAAAAAAATGTATAAAGGATATAACATTGCTCAAACTTCCAGGGTTGGAGTTTGTATGCTTGTCTCAAAGTGCAAATGCCTCAGTCACCAGAGTTGATCAACTTCAGTCCCTCTTGTGGCAATGTAAGATGATACATTATTTTAGGGTCAGTGAGGATGGATTTTCCTTAAGATGGATTCATCTTGGGGCGCCTGGGTGGCTCAGTTGGTTAAGTGTCCGACTTCGGCTCAGGTCATGATCTCACGGTCCATGAGTTTGAGCCCCGCGTCGGGCTCTGTGCTGACCACTCAGAGCCTGGAGCCTGTTTCAGATTCTGTGTCTCCCTCTCTCTGACCCTCCCCCATTCATGCTCTGTCTCTCTCTGTCTCAAAAATAAATAAACGTTAAAAAAAAATTTTAAAAAAGATGGATTCATCTTTACATGTGAAAAGATGATTAGGTTTCCTCTTTTCTAGATTGTATCTTAAACTTTTTGAATATACATGTCATAGGTGTTTCAAAAAGCAGTAAGTATAAGAGCTTATGTTTAATGAGTGGCCTACTATGGCATCCTGATATTTTCCCAATAATAATAGCAGATGTTTAATGAGTACTTTCTACGCGTCAGGCATGACAGGTATCAGTTTGCAAGTCCTATATTTTTCTAAGTGAATGGCTTGTACTTGTCCACACCAGCCTTTACCCATAAAATGATTTCTCTAATGCTAGTGTCATTGCAGTTTTCAGCATGAAAAGTGGCAATAGCACTATGACAGTATTCCAAGATAACATCTTATTTCAACCTACCAAGACAGGCCCCTAATTCTTGGTAGGGAAGAGTGATGCTTACCTCTCCAATTAAATATTTCAGGGCACACTTGGCTTCCAGAATGGTAGTGATACTCTCCCAGCGGTGTTTTGGCCTGTCTTCACTTTCTGCATCCAGCAACTTCTGCTGTAGGTCAGCAATCTGAGCACTCCTTCAGGGAAAGAAACAGTGAGACTCATTGCTAGCATCCCTAACACCAAGGAGAGGGGAAGAGCTCTATGGAGAAACTTCAAATAGTTTTATGGATGGAGGTACCAATTAAATATCTTTTTTTTCTAATTTTTTAAAATGTTTGTTTATTTTTGAGAGAGAGAGAGAGAGAGAGAGAGAGAGCGAGCACAAGTGGGGCAGAGGCAAAGAGAGACAGGGACATAGAATCTGAAGCAGGCTCCAGGCTCTGAGCTGTCAGCACAGAGCCCAATGCGAGGCACGAACCTGAGCTAAAGTCGAGATCATGACCTGAGCTAAAGTCAGACGTTTAACTGACTGAGCCACCGAGGCTCAGTTTAAATATCCCCTCAGTTAAATATCTTTTAAATAATGATTGAGTCATCAGGTTAGGTATCTCCATTCTTGGTGCAAAGGGAATCCAAGAGACAATCTTGGTTTTATTTCATTAAATACAGGTCGAAATAAATGGGTCATATAGTGGGATTTGGAAATATTTGTATCAGTAGGGCTTTTGTTGTAGTGCACTGACTGTAATGTGACTTTGTCTTGAGGCCATTTAAGTTCAGACTGTGATATAGTGGCTCAACCATGCAAGAGTAAGAGTCATGTTGGAGACCTGAAGGAAAAACAAAATCTCAAAAGAACAAGCAGGTAAATGTTCTTTGCTGGGACCGAATACCAAATTGATACATATGGCTAATGTTGCGAGAGGTTACCTTGAAGTCCCTGGCACAGGACTGAGAAGTTTCTAAGAAGACTGGATACCATTGACCCTGATTATAACTTACAGATACTTTCAGATCAGGTATGGCCTGAGACCAAGGTTTACACAATAATGCAGTTTCGTTAATAGCTTCCTTCTCAAATTTGCTATGTGTCTGGTGAGAGGTAGTATACCAGCATATGTGTGACGTGCTGCTCTGTAAGGTACTATAAAAGATGGGTACCAAAATAATCTAAGGTGGCAGTTCTCAAATCTTGGAGTTTCAGGACCCCTCTACACTCTTTTTTTTTTAAGTATTTATTTTTGAGAGAGAGAGAGCACGAGCAGGAGAGGGGCACAGAGAGATGGGGACAGAGTCCAAAGCGGGCTCCAGGCTCTGAGCTGTCAGTACACAGCCCGACGTGGAGCTCGAATCCATGAGCTGTGAGATCATGACCTGAGTTGAAGTCAAATGCCCAACTGACTGAACCACCCAGGTGCCCCAGGACCCCTCTACACTCTTAAGAATGACTGAGGACCTCTGAGAAACTCTGTTTATATATATTATACCTATAGGTATTTACAGTATTGAAAGTAAAACTGAGAAAAAATTAAGTATTTATTAATTCACTTAAGATAACAAAAAGCCATTGTAATATATTTTATGAAAAATACATTTTCTAAAACAAAAAATAATTTGGTGAGAAGAGTGGGATTGTTTTACATTTATACAAATCTCTGTAATATCTGGCTTCATAGAAGACAGCTGGATTCTCACATCTCCCTCTGCAACCAGTCTTTTGTGATGTGTTCTGGCTGAAATTAACATCTTTATTAATTGTCTTTAATCTGGCCTCTCATAGATATGTAGTTGGACAAAGGAGGAGCATTTTAATAGCCTATTCAGGTAATTGTGGATAGATACTCTTCTTTGTGATTATACTAAAACCCTGCAAGTGGTAGTTCCCTAAAGTTGAAATGTGGAATTGGAAACCATTACTAGTAAACTTTTCTTACTCCCTTATGTTAAAATCCATCGGTCTATCTTGCAATCTCAATGGTTCTTTTACCCTTACAGGCTTCTGTAATATCATCTGGAGAATGCGGAGTGATGCAAAGTCTCCAAATGTGAACACATTTCATGATGTAATATAAAAAAAATAAAAAATTGTTAATATCACTACTGGTCTCATCAGAAAAGTTATGAAAAACTGTCAAGCTCAATAGTGGCAGACAAAAATTTTCCGAAGTTCTAAGTTTTGCTTGAAAGCTCAAATTCTAACTTTGGTGACAAACACTGCCAGTTGTTTTCCTTGAAGCGACGGGCTCACTCTGTTCACTTTTCAGAAAAGTGTCTGCCAAGTACTGAAGTCTGAATAACCATAGTTTGTCAGTCATTCTTTCAAAGACAACTAATGTTCCATGGAAAAACAATCGTACAAGTGCTTTTCCTCCAGACAACTCTCAGACTTTAGCACAGAGCACAAGTAGTCTGTGTTCTTCCCGTTCTGTCATGCAGAATACTAAATAGATTTGAACTCAAGGGTTGAGATTTAATGAAATTAACAATTTTTACTGCTTTAACAAAGCCATTCTTTTTTTCTTTTACTACTTAAAAAAAATGTGGGGCTTGAACTCATGACCCCGAGATCAGGAGTATCATATTCTACCGATTGAGCCAGCCAGGTGCCCCTATCAAAGCCAGTCTTAAGTAAAACTGACTTAAAAATAAAAGCTGAGAGTGTGTGGTGGTGACTGCTAGTACAGATTGGTGCCACTGCTCTAATTCAAGCTAAGGTCTGAGCAGTTTTGTCCACTGTTGCTTTGCACGGTCATGGCAAATGTCAATATGGTAAAAATGGCAAATGTCATAATATTATTGTGAAAATAGTTCTGATTGCTCAGAGACCCCTAGGGGTTTGTGGGCCACGCTTTGAGAACTCTGGTGTAATATATAGTCCTTTCCTTCAACAAGCTTACGATCAATTTATATCAACAAGACTAATAAATGTAAAAAATTAACAAATATAAAGATGACACATCTGTTGTACCATATGATTGGGTACTGTAAGTTCTGAAGGAGTTTAGAGAAGAGGAGGATTAATGGGGGATGAAGAGTCAGGGAAGACTTCTCGGAAGAGGTGAGCTAGAACACTTCAGAACTGTCAGTTGGTCATATGGCCTTTCCTGTCTCCTCTGATAATTCATGTCCCTTAGGTCTTTTAAAATTTAGTTTATGTCTCATCAACTTTAGGAAAATCCCCTTGGTTAAACTCACCTCTGTTTCATTACTCTCTACTTGGTACCTGTTTAACATTTAATCATTTAATTATGCACAGTGGCGTGCAGGTAAATGTTTAACAACCAGCACTTAAAAAACCAGACCTGATTTGTAGCTTTTGCTAGTTTCTGTAGCATAAATGTGTAGCAAGCTATCAATGGTTTACAACAGTCCTGAAATTTTAACAAATGATTCCAACACACCACTATATCATTATACTATTTCTACTTCAGAGCAAGGAATGCCACCTACTTTCTATATATCCCAACTGCATACATCCAGTGCAGCACAAAGCAGACACTCAAATGTTGAATGATTTATAGATGTATCCAAAGATAAACAGCTAGTGTGTGTTGCTAAAAACAAATTAAATGATCTTTAAGGTCTTCTGGGCAATACAATTCTATTATCGTAAGACATTCTAAAATCTCTGTCAAAGTTTGATTCCTTCTAGATATCATAGATACTTAAAAGATAGTAATAGTAACTAGAGCAGCATAAGTTATGGTATTAGAGCCAGAAAAGGAGAGAGAACGTTCACTGAGCACTTCTAATATGCCAAGTACTGTGTTATGTACTTTATTTACTAATGTAATTTAATGCTCATGGTAACTTTCCTTATATATCTACTTTGCTGATGATCTCTAAACTTCTCTTCCTTCTGTACTGTAGCTCTTTTGGTATCAGTTCTTGACTTCCTCTAAAATTTTGTTTTTAGCCAGTTCTGCATTTCAGAGATACTAAGATGTGGTGCATCATAAAGAGCATGTGTTTTGGAATTAGACCAGGTTTCGAATCCCAACTCTGTATAACCTTTAGCACATTTCTCAAGATTTCTGAACTTCTGTTTAGATCTTTATTTAAATTTTATTTGAGAGACAGAGAGAGCGCAAGAGAGCACACAGGTGGGGGCCATGGGAAAGAGAGAGAATCCCAGGCTCCATGCTCAGCAAGGAGCCCAATGCAGGGCTTGATCCCACAACCCTGGGATCATGACCTGAGCCAAAATCCAGAGTTGGACGTTAACTGACTGAGCCACCCAGATGCCCCTGTTTAAATCTTTAAAGTCAAATGAATGATACTTACCACATAAAATGTAATAATACCTCATAGGGAGGGAATGAGAAAATGTACCCAACATATCTAGTGAAGTGTGTAGTTCAAAAGAATTGCTATGTTCTCTCATTTCTCTACCATCAGAAAGCCTTTGAAAAACAAGCTTTTGAATCACTGGATTGATAGGTTCTCTTTTGATTCCAGGCATAAATTTTTATAAATTACAATGCCTTAGAGACAGTCCCATTACCTGAGTTCCATTTCAGTCTCTAGGCTTTCAATTTTCTTTGTAATGGAATCCTCGGACTCAGAAACTTGACCACGCAGTTCAGCAAGCGAGAATGTACGCCTCTGTAAAGAACAGTGGGAATGAGGGTGAAGTGCTAAAAGGAAAGTAACCCTCCAAAGCTGTGAGGGTTTCTGGGGAGTGCAGTCTGATTATTGATCATGTATGTCCATAAGGGCACTTACCCGGAGTTTTGGAGGCGGATTCTCCCCAGATTCCTTTTTTTCTTTGAGTTGAGCCACATCCTGAGCCAGGATCTTCCTATCTTCAAGAAGGTCATTTAGATGGCGTTTGGCTTCCTCAGTACTGACCATAACCTCAACTTCATTTCCAAGCCAATTCTAGAAGAGAAATTAGTGATGTTGGGTTAGGAATGAGGAATCACTGGCCCATGGCTAGATTCAGCTCCAGACTTAAATTTCACTCAGAACAGAGCCCACATAAGGAGAAGTGAGATTTCCATTCATGCCCACACTCACCAAAAGTTGTAATAGCTCTCCAAGAGCCTTAAACAGAAATATCCCAGAAGGTCATAAGAAAGAGGCTTTCTGCAGAAAATCTTTCTCTAGATATCCTAGTATTTTTATACATCGTCTTTGACTTCTCCATTTTCTCCTTAACTTTTGTCCTTAACTAGTCCTGATAAGGAATTGAAGTATATTTTGATCATCTGATAAAGAATTGAAGTATATTTTGATCATCTGTTGATTTTAATAAAGATATCCATTCTTGTTTTAAAATTTTTTTAGTTGACACATAATTTTACATTCGTTTCCTATGTACAACATAGTGATTCAGTATCTTTATATGTTATGCAATGCTCACAAGTGTAGCTACCATCTGTCACCATACAACACTATTACAATATCACTGACTATATTGATGCTGTTCCTTTTATTCCCATGACTTCATCCCATAACTGGAAGCCTGTACCTCCCACTCTCCTTCACCCATTCTGCCCATCCCTCCATCCCTCTTCCCTCTGGCAACCTTCAGTTTGTTTTCTGTTTTTATAGATCTGCTTTTTGTTTATTTATTTTGTTTTTTTAGATTCCATATGAGTGAAATCATATGGTAATTGTCATTCTTGATCTGCCTTATTTCACTTAGCATAATACCCTAGAGGTATTAGGTCCATCCATGTTGTTGCAAATGGCAAGATCTCACCCTTTTTATGGCTGTGTAATATTCTAGTGTGTGCGTGTGTGTGTGTGTGTGTGTGTGTGTGTGTGAGAGACATCTTCCTTACCCACTCATCTATCAATGGACATTTGGGTTGCTTCCACATCTTGGCTATTGTAAATAACACTGCCACAAACATGGGGTGCAAATATCTTCAAATCAGTGTTTTCATTTTCTTTGGGTAAATACCCAGTAGCAGAATTACTGGATCATATGGTATTTCTATTTTTAATTTCAGGAACCTCCATACTGTTTTCCACAGTGGCTGTACCAATCTACATTCCCACCAACAATGCATGAGGGTTTCTTTTTCTCCACATCCTTGCAAACACGTGTTATTTTTTGTCTTTCTGGTTTTAGCCATTCTGACAGGTGTAAGGTGATATCTCGTTGTGGCTTTCATATGCATTTCTCTGATGATTAGTGTGATGTTGAGCATCTTTTAGTGTACCTGTTGGCCATCTCTATGTCTTCTTTGGAAAAATGTCTATTCTGGTCTTCTGCGCAATATTTGATCAGATTGTTTGGATTTTTGGTGTTGACTTGTAGAAGTTCTTTATATATTTTTGATATTAACCCCTTATCAGATATATCATTTGCAAATATCTTCTCCCATTCAGTAGGTTGCTCTTTTGTTTTGTTGTGAATTCGGTTATCAGTTCTAGCAGTTTTTTGGTGGAGTCTTTAGGGTTCCTATATATAGTATCATGTCATGTGCAAATTGTGACAGTTTTACTTCTTCCTGATTTGGATTCCTTTTATTTCTTTTTGTTGTCTGACTGCTGTGGCTAGGACCTCCAGTACTATTTTGAATAGAAGTGTTGACAGTGAACATCCTTGTCTGGTTCCTGACCTTGGGGAACAGCTCTCGGTTTTTCCCCATTTAGGATGACATTAGCTGTGGGTTTTTCATATATGGCTTTTATCATGTTGAGATATGTACCCTCTAAACCTACTTTGTTAAGGGTTTTTATAATGAATGGATGTTGTACTTGGACAAATGTTTTTCCTACATCTGTTGAAATCATCATATGGTTCTTACTCTTTCTCTTATTGATGTGATATATCATGTTGATTGATTTGTTAATATTGAACTACCCTTGCATCCGAGGAATAAATCTCACTTGATCTTGGTAAATGATTCTTAATATATTGTTGGATTCTAGTTGCTAGTATTTTGTTGAGGATCTCTGCATCTATGTTCATCAGAGATACCGGTCTTTAGTTACTCTTTTCTTTGTGATGTCTTTGTCTGGTTTTGTTATCAGGGTAATGTTGGCCTTATAGGATGAATTTGGAAGTTTACTTTTTTCTATTTTTGCAATAGTTTGAGAAGAATAGGTATTAACTCTTCTTTAAATGTTTGGTAGAATTTGCCTCTGAAGCCATCTGGCCCTAGAATTTTGTTTGTTGGGAGTTTTGTTTTTTATTTTAATATAATTTATTGTCAAGTTGGCTAACATACAGTGTATACAGTGTGCTCTTGGTTTTGGGGGTAGAGTCCTGTGATTTACTGTTTACATACAACACCCAGAGCTCATCTCAACAAGCGCCTGCCTCAATGCCCATCACCCATTTCCCCCTCTCCTCTGCCACCCCCCCGCCCCCGGGAGTTTTTGATTGCCAATCCAATTTTTAAAAATTTCTTTAAATGTTTCTATTTTATTTTTGAGAGAGAGAGACACACAGTGAGAGCAGGGGAGGGGCAGAGAGAGATACAGACAGAATCTGAAGCAGGCTCCAGGCTCTGAGATGTCAGCGCAGGGTCCGACATGGGGCTTGCACTCACAGACTGCAAGATCATGACCTAAACCAAAATCAGATGCCCAACTGACAAAGCCACCCAGGCACCCCCCGATCCAATTTCTTTGCTGGTAAGTGGTCTGTTCACATTTCTATTTCTTCCTGGTACAGTTTTGGCAGTTCATATACTTCTAGGAATTTATCCATTTTTTTTTCTAGGTTGTTCAATTTGTTGCCATGCAGTTTTTCATAATATGCTCTTAGAATGGTTTGTATTTCTGTGTTGTTGGTTATTTCTCCTCACTCATTTGTGATTTCTATTTTAGTCCTTTCTCTCTTTTTCTTGATAAATCAGTTGAGAGGTTTATCAATTTCATTGATTTTTTTTTTTTGCAAAGAACCAGCTTCTGGTTTCATTGATCTATTCTATTGTTGTTGTTGTTTTACTTTCTATATATCATTCATTTTTGCTCCAATCTTTATTATGCCTTCCTTCTGGTGGTTTTAGGTTTTGTTTGTTGTTCTTTTAGCTCCTTTAGGTATAAGGTTAGGTTGTTTACCTTGGATTTTTCTTGCTTGTTGAGGTAGGCTTATATTGCTATAAGCTTCCCTTTTGGAATCACTTTTGCTGTATTCCAAAGGTTTTGGACATTGTGTTTTCATTTCTATTTGTTTCAATGTACTTTTTAATTTCTTCTTTGATTTCCTGGTTGATGTATTTATTGTTTAGTAGCATGTTATTTAACCTCCATGTAGTTGTGGTCTTTCCAGATATTTCCATGTGGTTGACTTTCAGTTTCACAGCATTGTTGGTCAGAAAAGGTTCATGGTATGACTTCCATCTTCCTGAATTTGCGGAGTTGAGGCTTGTTTTGTGGGCTCATATGTAATCTATTCTGGAAAACATTTCTCTGTGCACTTGAAAAGACTGTATTCTGCTGTTTTAGGATGGAATATTCTGAATATATCTGTTAAATTCACATGTTCCAGTGTGTCATTCAGAGCCATTTTTCCTGTTTATTTTCTACTTAGATATCTGTCCATTGGTGTTAAGTGGGGTATTAAAGTACTATACTATTTTTGTGTTATTATTGATTTGTTCCTTCACGTTTACTAACTGTTTTATGCATTTGGGTGCTCCTGTTCTGGGTGCATATTTACACTTGTTATATAGTCTTGTTGGATTGTGCCCTTTATTATTGTATAGTGTCCTTCTTTGTCTCTTGTAACATTCTTTGTTTTTTTAATTTTTTTTAAATGTTTATTTACCTTTTGAGAGAGAGAGAGAGAGAGCGAGCGAGCACAAGAAGGGGAGGGGGAGAGAGGGAGGGAGACACAGAATCCGTAGCAGGCTCCAGGCTCTGAGCTGTCAGCACAGAACCTGACGCGGGGCTCGAACCCATGAACCATGAGATCATGACCTGAGCCGAAGTTGGACGCTTAACCAACTGAGCCACCCAGGTGCCCCCAACATTCTTTGTTTTAAAGTCTATTTTGTTTTATATTAAGTATTGTTCTTCTGGCTTTTTGCCAGATAGATGTTTCTCCATCCCCTCACTTTCAATCTGTAGGTGTCTTTAGGTCTAAAATAGGTCTCTTTTAAGCAGCATATAGATGGGTCTTTTTAAAAATTATCCATTCAGCCACGCTGTGTCTTTTGATTGGAGCATTTAGTCCATTTACATTGAAAGTTATTATTGATAGATGTGAATGCATTACCATTTTATTACTTGTTTTATAGTTGTTATTGAACATTTTCTCTGATCTTTTTTTTGTTCTTCTTGCATGGTTTGCTGGTTTTGTTTTTGTGATACATTTGGATTTCTTTCTCTTTATTCCTTGCATATTTATTAGTGGTTTTTGATTTGTGGTTACCATGAGGTTTGTATATAACATCTGCTTATAGAATTTTATATTAAGTTGATGGTCCTTTAAGTTTGAACTAATTTTTTACTCCTATCCCTCCTACATTTTGGGTATATGATGTCATATTCTACATCTTTTTGTGAGTTTCTTGACTGATTTTTTACAGAAATATTCACTTTTACTGTGTTTGTTTCCTACCTTGATACTGTCATTTTTGATCTTTCCATTTCACGCAAAGGGTCCCCTTTAATATTTCTTTCTGGTCTGGTTTAATGATTATGAACACCTTTAGTTTTTGTTCTTCTGTAAAACTCTTTATCTTTCCTATTCTGAATGATAACTTTGCTAGATACAGCATTCTTGGCTGCAAATTTCCCCCATTCATCATTTTGAATATATCATGCACTCTTTCAGGCCTGGAAAACTTTTGCTGAAAAATGGGCTGCTAGCCTTATGGGGTTTTCCTTGCATGTTACTGTCTTCTTTGGTCTTGCTGGTTTAAACATTTTTTCTTTATCACTGTATTTGGCAATTTCATTACAATATGTCTTTGTATGGATATCTTTTTGTTGATTTTGTTGGAGGTTTTCTATACCTCCTGGATCTGGATATCTGTTTCCTTCCCCAGATTAGGGAAGTTTTCAGCTATTTCTTTAAAAAAAATTTTTTAATGTTTATTCCTTTTTTTGAAAGAGAGACAGCATGAATGGGGGAAGGGCAGAGAGAGATGGAGAAACAGAATCTGAAGCAGGTTCCAGGCTCTGAGTTGTCAGCACAGAGCCTGATGCGGGGCTTGAACTCATCAACAGTGAGATCATGACCTGAGCCGATGTTGGACACTTACCTACTGAGCCACCCAGGCAACCCTCAGCTATTTTTTAAATAAATTTTCTGTCCCCTCTTCTTTGTCTTCTTCTGGGACTCCTATAATACGAAGATTATTGTTTGATGGAGTCACTGAGTTCCCTACTTCTATTCTTGTTTTACATAATTCTTTTTTCCCTTTTTTGTTCAGCTTGATTACTTTTCATTTCTCTGTCTTCTAGGTCATTAATTCATTTTTCTGCTTCTTCCAGCCTGCTGTTCATTGCATCAGGTGTGTTTCTAATCTTGTTTGTTGCACACTTCATCTCTGATTGGTTCATTTTCATCTCTGTGTTAAGGGTCTCTCTGATGTCTCCCACTCTTTTCCAAAGTCCAGTGAGTATCTCCATGATCATTGCTTTAAATACTCCATCAAGCAAGTTACTTATGTCTGTTTTGCTTAGATCTCCAGCCATGGCCTTGTCCTATTCTGTCATTTGGGAGAAATTTATCTGTCTTCTCGTTTTGTCTAAGTCTCTGTGCCTACTTCTCTGTGTTAGAAAAGTCAGCTATATCTCCTGTTCTTGAAGGTAATGGTGTTACGAAGATGTTTTGTTGTCTGTTCCTTGTAGTGTCCCCTTTCTACAGGGCCTGGTGCTTTTGGGAGTGTCTCCAATGTGTACTCTGTGTGCACTGCATCTGTGTCCTGGATGCTTTATCCTTCAGGCCAGTTGTCTGCAAAGGCTTTCTTTGTTGGGGGAAGTGTTTGGTCCCTGGCCTGAATCTGGCAATTGTTTACTAGGTATGCTCTGGTCTGCTTGTAAAATGGGACCTATTGCCACTGACACCAGAACTGAGGCTCTGCAAAACTCCCAGGTTGGCAGACATAGTGTGAGCTGGGGTTTGGGACAGGCTTCTGGGGGAGGGGGCTTGCCACACTTGGACTGAGGTGAGCAAGACTGAGAAGGGGGGTTTCACCACAGCATGGGTAAGCAGAGCTTCGTGTAAGCAAGTTAGGTAGTAAGTGTCAGTGCTGTGTTCCTGTAGGTGGCTTTGTGTTTATGCTGAGAGATAGCAGAGGGAAATAGTGTCTACCAGTTTCTTTATTCCCAGAGAGGTCTTTCCATGAACGCTGCCTTTCTGGGACATACTCCGAAATGAGCAAATACCCGCTCCACTGTGTGCTCAGGTGCTCTTCAGATCACCATTTCAATGCTGAATGTCCAGGCATTGTTAGCCTTCCTTCTCTCCAAGAGCAGTACAATGCCTTTCAGGGTCTATCTGAGCTAAGCCCATTGACCTTTAAGACCCCAGGCTTTAAGCTCCACTGGTTGCAAGAACTCACAAAATTTGGCCCCTCTCACTTTACAAACCAATTGCTATGGGGATTCATTTCCCCCATGTTGAGCTGCTCTGTGTGCTAGTCTGTCTCTCACCCTTCTCTACACTGCAGCTACCTCCCCACTGCAGTGGCCATGATCTTTTTTTCTCCCAAGTCCCATCTTTGCACTTCCTACCTTCTTTGATGTGGCCTCTTCTCTACCTTTAGTTGTGGAGTTTGTTCTGCCAGTCTTAAGGTAGATTTCTGGTCTATTTAGGATGATTTGATAGTTATCTAGTTGTGTTCATGGGATGAGGAGTGTCTAGGATGCTCCTACACTGCCACCATCTTCCCCTTCTCTCCCCTAACTCCATAGCTTTTAACACATTGATCGTGTGATAGGATCAAGCACAGTCTTCCCTCCTTTTTGTCAGTGTCAACCATGATTTGAGATGTTTTATCATAAACTGGTGAGTGAACCACTGAGTTGCCAGAGGGAAGGGGGTTGGGAGGATAGGCAAAATGGGTGAAAAGCAGTGGGAGATACAGGCTTCCAGTTATGGAATGAATAAGTCATGAGAATAAAAGGCACTAGTGCTGGAATTGGTATTAAGGAAATGCTTGCTGACTGAAGGAATCATAACTATACAGATCCCTATGTCTTATCTAAGAAAATTTTCAACATTCCTATATTCACGCATCTTTAATGAACTTAAACATAATCAAAGGCCTAGTGACTGAAGAGTGTATCAGAGAGAGACTGTAGAATGTATGTAATAAGGTTATATAATGATTATGAGAATATAATTCTAGATCCAGATTACACTGTAGCTCCTTCTATTATTTTTTTTCTAAATATAATTTATTGTCAAGTTAGCTAACACACAGTGTATACAGTGTGCTCTTGGTTTCAGGAGTAGATTCCCCCAAGTAGCTCCTTCAATTCTTAGTGATTGGACCTGGAAGCAAGTCCTTTAGTCTCTCTGTGACTCACTTTTCTCATCTGTAAAATGAGGATCATAATCATCCCTATACCTCATAGGGTTGTTTTGAGAATTACATGATTAATATATAAAAAATATTTGACACTTCTTACTACATAATAAGTACTCCATAAATGTTAGCTTTTCTTACCTAAATCATATAGAGTAATCCAGCATATCTATGGACAAGGCAGTTTGGGAGAAGTCTAGTGATCTCTTTAACTTCAAAATTACTGAAAACAGCTATTTCCTGAGTGCCTGCTATGAGCTAGGTACTGTGACAGAGTTGGATAAAATTTAGTATCTGCTGCCTTCAGGAATCTTTCCTTCTTGTTTTGAAAGATTTTCCTGGTGAAAGTCCTTGATATTCTAAGATTTTGGTCACACATGCTAATATGTTAGCATCTGTCATTAAGAGTTTCTTGTAAAAGTTTCAGTAGTTCAGCATGTGATTACTCAACAAAGAGTTTTTTCTTCTGCACACAGCTATAGCTACTGGTATATTCCTCAAAGATGTCTGCAGGCTTTCCTAAGGTCTCAATTTCAAGTTCGTTTACCTCAGGCAACCACTGATTTGTTTCTATTCCTAAAATTGTGTCATTTCGAGAATATTCATTAAATGGAATCCTATATTATGTGAACTTTTGAGATGGGCTTTTTTCACTCAGCATGATGCCCTTATGATCCACCCAACTGTATCAATAGTTTATTCCTTTTTTTTTTTTTTTTTTGCTGAGTAGTGTTCCACTGTATGGATGTACTAATTTGTTTATACATTCTCCAGTTGAGAGACATTTGGATTGTTTGTCGTTTTTGGTGAATACAAATATAGCTGCTTTAAACACTGTCATATAGGTTTTCATGTGAATGCAAGCTTTCATTTCTAGAGGGTAAATGCCCAGGGATGGGATTGTTGGCTCATATATATACATGTCTAATTTTATAAGAAAGTGACTAGCCATTTTCCGGAGTGGCTATACCATTTTATATTCCCACTAACAATGTATGATAATTCTATTTTCTCAGTATCCTTGCCAGCACTTGGTATTGTCACTATATTTTATTGTAGCCATGCTAATAGGTGTGTAGTATATCTTATCTGGGCCTTAATTTCCTTTTCCTTAATGGCTAATGATGTTGAATATATATATTTTATTATTTTAGAAAGAAAGAGGGAGAGAAAGAGAGAGCGTGAGCAGGGGAGAGGGTCAGAGGGAGACAGAGAGAAAGAGACAGAGAGAGAGAGAGAGCATCTTAAGCAGGCTCCATCCTCAGCATGGAGTCTGACACGGGGCTCAATCCCAGGACCCTGGGATCATGACTTGAGCTGAAATCAAGAGTTGGATGCTCAACCAACTGAGCCACCTAGGTGCCCCTGTTGAATATCTTTTCATGTGCTTATTTGCCATCTGCATATTTTCTTTCATCAAGTATCTGCTCAGGTGTTTTGCCCATTATCTAATTGAGTTATTTGTTTTCTTATTTTTGGGTTTAATAAATCCTTTATGAATTCTGGATATGATTCCTTTGTCAGATATGTAATTCGCAAATATTTCTTTCTAGTCTAAGGCTTATTTATTTATTTATTTATTTAAAGTTTATTTATTTATTATGAGAGAGAGAGAGTGCACATGAGTGGCAGAGGGACAGAGGGAAACAGAGAGAGAGAGAGAGAGAGAGAGAGAGAGAGAGAGAGAGAGAGAATCCCAAGTAGGTTCCACACTGCCAATGTGGAGCTCAACGTGGGTCACAAACCATGAGATTATGACCTGAGCCAAAGTCAAGAGTTGGAAGCTTAACTGACTGAGCTACTCAGGCATGTCGTTTATTTTTTTGAATATTGTCTCCCTAGGGTCTTTACCAGAGCAGAAGTTCTTAGTTTTGGTGAAGCCTAATGTATTCACTTTTTCTTTATGTATTATGCTTATGATGTCACTGAAATTTTTATCTTATGTTTTCTTGTAGAAGTGTCACAGTTTTAGGTTTTACATTTATGTATGTATGTATGTATGTATGTATGTATGTAGGCTTCATGCCCAGCACAGAGCCCAATGCAGGGCTTGAACTCACGACCCTGAAATCAACACCTGAGCTGAGATCAAGAGTTGGGACACTTAACCAACTAAGCCACTCAGGCACCCTTAGGTTTTACATTTAGATCTATGGTCTACTTTGAGTTCATTTTTGTATAAGGTGCAAGGTTTAGGTTAAAGTGGTTTGTTTGTTTTTGTCTATGGTATCTAATTGCTCCACAACATTTGTTGAAAATCTCTGTTACTTATTAATTGTGACACCTTGGGAAATCATCTAACCTCTCATGGCCTCACTTTTCTTTCCTCAAAAATGGAGATGATAATAGGACCTAACCTCTAAGGATGAAGTGAAGATTCCAGACTCTATGTGTAAACACGTAGCACACAGTAGATAGTAGTAGCCATTATTATTACTTACAGAGTTTCAAATTTTGGTATTTTACGTTATGACTTACAAAATTTGATAACATATAATACACTGTCTCTTTTTAATCCCTTCCATGGATGTTGGAGAACATGGATCAGTGCTAAGGTAGATTCTGGCAGATGGGTTCTACTGAGATGATGGCTGAAAGTACTTGTAGTGAGGAAATCACAGCAATTCCCAGTTGGGAGGGGTGCTGAGGCCAAGGCCAGTTCAGTACAAGTCAAAAGTGTGTAGCCAAAAACAGGAAATAAGAAATGAAGTCAGATATTATGGAAATCAGAAAGAATTCAAGAATTTTCTTCTGAATAGGTAAGCGCAAATGGGGTCCTGGACTTTGAGTGTGTATAAAGCAGAATACTGAGATACACTGTTACTGAGTTGTGGCCTCACAGCCTTGTTTAAAGGTCTTGGCCTTGGCTTTTCACTTCAGGATGCTCTTTACTAGCTGTGTGGGGAGTCTTTTGCCTTCTCTTCTCTAAGCGAATTTAGTCCAAGACCGTGTTTTTCTGTGAACTCTCTTACTTTGGTGCCAACAGTGGGGTGATGTGCCAGGTACCCTCTGGGAAGTCTTTCTAAAACATTCTGCTTAGCAGATCTGAAAAGGCTGAAGAACCTTCTCAGGAAGCTGATTGTGCCTGTGGTAGGTCTTGGTCTGGAAGCTGTTTCGAAAGCTGGATACCACTGCCACTTTGTTGATTCCCACTATGCTCTCTGGCATTGCATACCTTGTTGGCTCCCCAGGAACTCTCCTTAGTGTCCCTGAGAAAGAGCTGGAAGCTTCAATGTTTTTTTTTCTTTTGTTTGTTTGCTTTTTACTTCCTCTTTGATCTGTGTTCTGAGATCCTACATGAATTAATATTTTGTGATAGGCATGTGTAAGATACCTTGAAAGAAGTATACTGTTATTGGAAAAGTTATAATCACAATCAGTCAGACCAGAGATTCCTACCAGTCTGGTCAAGTGTGAAGGTTTATGGGCTAGGGGTGGTGTCATTGGAAACTGATAGTGTAATTGAAATTGCTTCTGAGTTGCAAGATATAGCAAAACAAATATGTTTTATAGCACAGTACTGAGTATCAACTTATTGTGGTGATTTATGTGTAAGCCTCCAAGATAATAATGGCACCTGACTTCAGTCAGTCCTTTGCAGTTTAGAAATCCTTGTGTTGTTCCCTATTTAAATTGATTCTTACAACAAGGATGAGAGAGGCAGTGCAGGGATTATTATTCATATTTTACAGATATGGAAGCTGTCAGGGACTTAGAGCTGGAGGGGGCTGGGATATCATTCATAGTGATCAAAAGCAGAGGCTCTGAGGCAGATTGCCTACTTCTTTTTTGAATTTCTGTATTCTGGTAAAATATATATAACATCAAATTTGTTATTCTGAACACTTGTAAGTGTACAATACAGTGGCATTACATTAAAAATGTTGTATAACCATCACTACTGTTTCTAAATTATTTTCATCACCCCAAACAAAAACTCTGTAGCTATTAAACAACTCCCCATTAGACCTCCCCTCATCCCCTGGTAACCTCTAATCTACTGTCTGTATGAATTTGCCTATTCTAGATACTTCATATAAGTAGAACAATATAATATTTGTCCTTTTTTGGCTGCCTTATTTCACTTAGCATAATGTTTTCAAGGTTCATTCATTTTGTAGCACGTATCAATCACTAGGTCATTTCTTCTTATTGCCAAATACAGAATGTTCGTGGTGTATGTGTGTCTATGTGATATATATATATACCACATATTGTTTATTCATTCATATGTTGAGAGGCATTTAGGTTGCTTCTACACATTGACTACTATGAATAGTGCTACTATGAACATTTGTGAACAAGTTTTTGTTTGAATACTTGTTTTCACTCTTTTCGTATATACCTAGAGGTAGATTTGCTGGGTCATGTGGTAATTCCATGTTTAGCTTTTTTTAATGTTTATTTTATTTTTTGAGAGAGAGAGAGAGAGAGAGAGAGAACGAAAGAAAGAGAGAATGAGCACAAGTGAGGGAGGGGCAGAGAGAGAGAGGGAGACACAGATTCCGAAGCAGGCTCCAGGCTGTCACATAGAACCTCAACTGTGAGAACTCACAAACTGTGAGATCATGACCTAAGGTGACGTCAGACACTTAACTGAATGAGCCACCCAGGCTCCCCTTATATTTAGCTTTCTGAGGAACTTGCAAACTTTTCTACATCAATGGTACCACTTTACATTCCCACAAGCAATATACAAGGGTTCCAACTTCTCCATATCTTCACCAACACTTGCTACTTTTTTTTTTGTTAAAAACCACATCCTAGGGGCGCCTGGGTGGTGCAGTCGGTTAAGCGTCCGACTTCAGCCAGGTCACGTCTCGCGGTCCGTGAGTTCGAGCCCCGCATTGGGCTCTGGGCTGATGGCTCGGAGCCTGGAGCCTGTTTCCGATTCTGTGTCTCCCTCTCTCTCTGCCCCTCCCCCGTTCATGCTCTGTCTCTCTCTCTGTCCCAAAAATAAAATAAAAAAAGTTGAAAAAAAAAATTAAAAAAAAAAAAACACATCCTAGTAGGTGTGAAGGGGATATATTATTATAGATTTTATTTTCATTTCTCTAATCACTAAGAATGAGCATCTTTTCATATGTTTATTGGCCATTTCTATATCTTCTTTGGAGAGACGTCTATTCAAGTCTTTTACCCATTTTTAAGTTGAGTTGTTTATCTTTTGTAAATATGTTTATTTTTGAAAGAGAAAAAGCATGTGTGTGGAAGCAGCGGAAAGGGCAGAGAGAGAGGGAGAGAGAGAAAACCAAGCAGGCTCCATGCCATCAGTCCAGAGCCTGATGTGGGGCTCGAACCCACCAACCATGAGATCATGACCTGAGCCAAAATCAAGAGTCAGACATTTAACCAACTGAGCCACCCAGTTGCCTCGTTGTTTATCTTTCTGTTGCTGAGCTGTAGGAGTTCTCTATGTTCTGGTTATTAACACTTATCAGATATATGACTTCCAAATATTTTCTCCCATTCTTTTTTTTAAAGTTTATTTATTTATTTTTAGGAAGACAGCGTGAGTAGGGGAGGGGCAGAGAGGGGGAGACAGAGAATCCCAAGCAGGTGCCGTGCTGTCAGCATGGAGCCTGATGCAGGGCTTGAAATCATGAAACTGAGATAAGACCTGAGCCAAAACCAAGAATCAGACACTTAACTGATCGAGCCACCCAGGGGCCCCCAAATATTTTCTCCCATTCTCTAGGCTATCTTTCACTTTCTTGATAATGTCCTTTGATGCACAAAAGTTTTTTTCAAAAAAAATTTTTTTAAGTTTATTTATTTTGAGAGACAGAGAGAGCAAAGGAGAGGCAGAGACAGAGAGGGAAAGAGAGAATCCCAGGCAGGCTCCATGCTGTCAGTACGGAGCTTGATGCAGGGCTTGAACTCCCGAACTGTGAGATCATGACCTGAGCCCAAACCAAGAGACAGATGGTTAACTGACTGAGCCAAAAGTTTTAAATTTTGATGAAATCAAATTTATCTATTTTTCTTTGTTGCTCATGATTTTGCTATATTTAAGAATTCAATGTCAAGTCCAAGGTCATGTTGCTCATGATTTTGTTATATCTAAGAATTCAATGTCAAGTCCAAGGTCATAAAGATTTACTCCCATGTTTTCCTCTAAGAGTTTTATGCTTTTATCTCTTATTTTAGGTTTTATTCACATAGAGTAAATTTTGGATGAGATGTGATGTAAAGGTCCAAATGTATTATTTTGCCTGTGGAAATACACTTGTCCCAGCCCCATTTGTTGAACAGGTTGTTCTTTCGCCATTGAATGGATTTGGCATCTTTGTTAGTTTCTGACTTAAAGTCTATTTTGTGTGTGTGCGTGCGTGTGTGTGTGTGTATGTTTATTCTGTGTGTTAATAGTATATCTACTTCATCTCTCTTTTGGTTACTGTTTGCAAGTAGTCTCTTTTTATGGCTGAATAATATTTCACTGTATTTATACATATACATATACATATACATATACATATACATATACACATACACATACACATACACATACATATACATATACATAGCAATTTACACATTCAATGTGATCCCTATCAAAATAACACCAACACTGGGGCGCCTGGGTGGCTCAGTTGGTTAAGAGTTCAACTCTTGGATTTGGCTCAGGTCATGATCTCATGGTTTGTGGGTTTGAGCCTGGTGTTGGTCTCTGCACTGACGGTGTGGAGCCTGCTTGGGATTCTTTCTCCCTTTCTCTTTGCCTCTCCCCTACCGTGCTCTCTCTCTCTTTCAAAATAAATAAACTTAAAAAAATTAAAAAAGAATAACACCAGCATTTTTCACAGAGCTAGAACAAACAATCCTAAAATTTGTATGAAACCAGAAAAGACCCCAAATAGCTAAAGTAGTGCTAAAAAAGAAAACCAAAGCTAGAGGCATCACAATTCCAGACTTTAAGTTGTATTACAAAGCTGTAATCATCAAGACAGTATGGTACTGGCACAAAAAACAGACACATAGATCAATGGAACATAATAGAGAACCCAGAAATGGACCCACAAATGTATGGTCAACTAATCCTTGACAAAGCAGGAAAGAACATCCAGTGGAAAAAAGAGTCTCCTCAGCAAATGGTGCTGGGAAAACTGGACAGTGATATGTGGAAGAATGATACTGGATCACTTTCTTACACCATGCACAAAAGAAATTCAAAATGGATGAAAGACCTAAATGTGAGACAGGCAACCATCAAAATCCTACAGGAGAACACAGACAGCCACCTCTTTGATCTTGGTCATAGCAACTTCTTATTAGACATGTCTCTGGAGGCAAGGGAAATAAAAGCAAAAATGAACTATTGGGACCTCATTAAGATAAAAAGCTTCTGCACAGTGAAGAAAACAATCAATAAAACTAAAAGAAAACTGACGGAATGGGAGAAGATATTTGCAAATGACATATCGGATAAAGGATTAGTATCAAAAATCTATAAGGAACTTATCAAACTCAACACCCAAAATACAAAGAATCCAGTGAAGAAATGGGCAGAAGACATGAATAGACACTATTCTAAAGAAGACATCCAGATGGCTAACAGACACATGAAAAGCTGCTCATCATTACTCATCATCAGGGAAATACAAATCAAATCCACAATGAGATACCACCTCACAGTAGTCAGAATGGCTAAAATTCACAACTCAGGAAACAACAGATGTTGGTGAGGATGCTGAGAAAGGGGAATGCTTTTTCACTGTTGGTTGGAATGCAAACGGGTGCAGCCACTCTGGAAAATAGTATGGAGGTTCCTCAAAAAATTAAAAATAGAACTACCCTATGACCCAATAATTACACTACTAGGTATTTATACAAAGGATAAAAAAATGCTGATTCAAAGGGGCACATGCACCCCAATGTTTATAGCAGCACTATCAATAATAGCCAAATTATTGAAAGAGCCCGAATATCCATCAACTGATGAATGAATAAAGGAGATATGGTATATATATACAATGGAATACTACTTGGCAATCAAAAAGAATGAAATCTTGCCATCTGCAACAACGTGGATGGAACTAGAGGGTATTATGCTAAGCAAAATAAGTCAGGCAAAAAAAGACAAATATATGATTTTGCTCATATGTGGAATAAAAGAAACACAACAGATGAACATAGGGCAAGGGAAGGAAAAATAAGATAAAAACAGAGAGGGAGGAAAACTATAAGAGACTCTTAAATACAGAGAACAAACTGAGGGTTACTGGAGGGGAGGTGGGTGGTAGGATGGGCTAAATGGTGATGGGCATTAAGGAGGGCACTTGTTGAGATGAGCACTGGGTGTTATATGTAAGTGATGAATCACTGGGTTCTACTCCTGAAACCAATACTATACTGCATGTTAACTAACTTGAATTAAAATAAATTAAAAAAAAGAACTTGACAAAATTTATATGCTCTGATAATAAAAACTTACAACAAACTAAGAATACATAAGAACTTCCTCAATCTGATAAAGCGTATCTATGAAAAACTTAAGGTAATGTCATGCTTAATGGTGAAAGACTGAATCCTTTCCCCAAGATCAAGAAAAATAGAATGGTTTCTACTATCAACACTCCTATTCAACATCATCCTGAAGGTCCAAGCTGATGTAATAGGGGAAGTAAGAGAAATAAAAGACATACAGATTAGAAAGGAAGAAATAAAACTGTATTTACAGATGGCATGACTGCCCATGTAGAAAATCCCAAAGAACCTACAAAATACCTACTAAACTAATAAAGTCAGAAGACAGAAGTTAATATACAAAAATTAATTGTATACCAGCAATGAACAACTGGATAAACAACTTGGAAGTTTCTTATAAAGTTAAACACACACTTAACATATTACCTATAGCAATCCTAGGTATTTACCCAAGTGAAATGTTTATCTATGTTTACACAGAAACCTGTATGTAAATGTTTTTATAGCAGCTTTATTCATAATCACCAAAAACTGGAAAAAAATCCACAAGATATCTTTTAATAGGTGAACAGATAAACTGTGGGACACCCATACAATGGAATACAACTTGGCCAAAAAAAGAAAAAAAGAAGGCAGAAACTACTGATATAAGCAATAACATAAATGAGTCTGAAACACGTTATGCTAAGTGAAAGAAGCCATACTGTATGTTTCTATTTATATGACACTGATGCAAAGGGAAAACAATAATAACAGAATACACATCAGTGTTTGCCAAGTGCTAGGGATGTGGGAGGAGCTGACTACAAAGGGGGTGAGGAATTTGGGAGGATAATAGAATTATTCTACACCTTGACTGTGATGGTGGTTATACAACTGTATGTGTCATCAAAACTCTTGGAACTGTACACTAAAAAAGGTAAATCTTACTGTATGTCAGATATGCCTTAATAAAGCTGAAAAAAAATCAATGTCACTTGCCATACTAACAGAATAAAAACAAACAATAAGATCATCTCAATAGGATTTGGAAAAAATTTTCGAATGTATGTTCATGATAAAAACTTTCAGGAAACTTGGGATAGACAGGAACTTCTTCAACCTGATAAAGGGCATATACAAAAACCTACAGCTAATATCACACTTACTGGTGAATCTTTCCCTAAGATTGTGAACAAAGCAAGGATATCCCTTTTCACCTACTCTATTCAATATTTTACTGGGGGTTCTAATAAGTACAATATGACAAGGCCAAGTTAAAAAAAAGAGGCGTCGGGGCGCCTGGGTGGCGCAGTCGGTTAAGCGACCGACTTCAGCCAGGTCACGATCTCACGATCTCGCGGTCTGTGAGTTCGAGCCCCGCGTCAGGCTCTGGGCTGATGGCTCGGAGCCTGGAGCCTGTTTCCGATTCTGTGTCTCCCTCTCTCTCTGCCCCTCCCCCGTTCATGCTCTGTCTCTCTCTGTCCCAAAAATAAATAAAAAAAAAAAAAAAAAAAAAAAAAAAAAAAGAGGCGTATAGAGCAGATAAGTAAATAAAACTGTCCCCATTTGCAGATGACATGATTGTCTATGTAGACTCTATAAGCTATAAAGAGTCTAAAAAGCTATAAGAACCAACAAATATATGCAAATAATTGTAAATTGAAATTAAAAAACACTTCCAATATCATAAAAATATGAAATACTAAGGAATATATTTGACAAAAGATGTGCAACACTTGTATACTGAAAATTAAAACACAACGGAGAGAAATTAAAGTTTTAAATAAATGGAGAGATGCACTGAGTTCATAAAACACTTAATATTGGTAAGATGTAAATTCTCCTCAAATTTACGTATAGATTCTGTGCAGTCCTAATCAAACTCCCAGCAGACTTTTTTGTAGAAAATGATAAGCTTATTCTAAAATTTATATGAAAATGCACAGAACCTACTTTTCCCAAAATGATTTTGAAAAAGAGTAACAACTTTGGAGTGCTTATACTACCTGATGTCAGAACTTATTATAAAGCTAGTATAATCAAAACATGTTGGTACTGGCATAAAGATAGACATGTACATCAATGGAGTAGAATCTAGACAATGACTTATGGACAACTGATTTTCACAAAGGTGCCAAGTCAGAATGAATCATAGACTTAAATGTAAAGCTTAAAACTAAATTCTAGAAGATAACTTAGAGGGAAATCTTAGTGACCTTGGGTTTGGCAAAGATTTCTCTCTTTTTTAATTGTTTTTAATATTTATTTATTTTTGAGAGAGAGAGCACAAGCAGAGGAGAGGGAGAGAAAGAGAGAGGGAGACACAGAATCTGAGGCAGGTTCCAGGCTCTGAGCTGTCAGCACAGAGCCCAATGTGGGGCTTGAATTCTTGAACCATGAGATTACGACCTGAGCCAAAGTCAGACGCTTAACCGACTGAGCCACCCAGGTGCCCCTGTTTTGGCAAAGATTTCTTAAACAGGACATGAATCCCATTAAACATAAAAGAAAAAAATGTCAATAAATTGGATGGCATCAAAATTATAAAGGCTTGCTCTTCAAAAGACATTGTTAAAAAAGGGAAAGGCAAAAAAAGGGAAAGGCAAGTCACAGACCAGGAGGAAATTTTTAAAAAACATAAAAGTCCTTTGTTGGATGTATCTAGTATATATAAAGAATTTTAACTGAAAAGTGAGAAAAAAGACAACCCAGTGAAAAAATGGGGATGATCTGAATGTATATTTCAGAAAACATACATATGGCAAATAAGCACATAAAAAGATGCTCAACATCATTAGTCATAAGGGAAATGAAAACTAAACCCACAGTGAGGTACCACTACCCCTTCACTAGACCACCTCAGGTTTAAAAGACTGACCATACTCAATATTGGTGAGAATGTACAGCAACAAGAACACTCATAAATTGCTAGTAGGAAGTTATACCACTTTGGAAAACAATTTGGCAGTTGCTTAAAAGTTAAAATGTACACCTACCATAGGAGACAACCAGCCAGTCCACTCCTAGGTTATCTCCCCAAAAGAAATAAAACATATATCCACACAAAGACTTGTACACAAATGTTCAGTACACTATTTGTAATAATGAAAACCTGGAAACAACACAAAATGTCCATCAACAGGTGAATGGATAAACATATTGTGGTATAGCCATACAACAGGAGGCCATTCAGCAATAAAAAGGAAAGAGGTATTGATACACACAGCCACATGGATGAACCCTGAAATACTTACACTGAGTGAAACCCAGAAAAAGAAAATATACTGTATGATTCAATTTTTGTAAAATTCTAGAAAATAAAAAACGAGTCTATAGTGACAGCAGATTAATGGTTGCTTGGAGATAGGGAGGTAGAGGGGTGAACTAGGGAGAGGAGAAAGGGTTTACAAAGTGGAACAAAATTAAGTTTTTGTCATGATGGACATTGACATTATCTTGATTGTGGTGAGGATTTCATGGGTGTATATCTATGTCAAAGCTTACTAAATTGTACATTTTAAATATATACAATTTATTGTGGGCCAATCATACCTCAATGAAAATGTAAAAAAATTAACTGACCCTCAATAGAGGCAGTGATGGAAAGGGTTCTCTACTCTTGATCTTTCACATTTGTTCAAAGATATTCAAAGGTATCATTAGGAAATCAGACTTTCAGGTAGAAGAACTTCATATTTTGAAGTGTTTAATTCTAAACAAAAAGGAAGCTATTTTCCATTTTTTCCTATCCCCAACGTAGACAAGAGAAATGACAGTTCAAGCTGTCCATACCTTCACTCGAGCTGCAGTGCCTTCCATTCCACGGCTCTGAGTCTCTTTCCGCTTATCTGCAACCTCCCGTTGTTTTTGGAGAGCATCCTTGAGACGCTTGTTGGCAGCAGCTGCCTAAATAAAAACAGCTCATAGTAATGTTGAATTGAGGGTTTAAAAAAAACCATTTTAATTTCCAGCATATTAGTAAAGAAAAATGAACAAAACCTTTTAAAAATATTTATTTATTTTGAGAGAGAGTGAGCAAGCACAATCGGTGGCGGGGGAGGCAGAGAGAGAAGGAGAGAGAATCCCAAGCAGACAGCGCAGAGCCCAATGCAGGGCTTGAACTAACAAACTGTGAGATCATGACCTGAGTCGTAATGTGTGACCCAAGGTACACATTTCAAAGTACCACAGACTGAAAGTGTCTGGAAATGTCACAAATTACTCTGTATTTTGTTTGGAAAGAAGCAAGCCCAATTGGGGGAAAAATCCTTATCCGCATGGTACCATTTTCTTCAGATTTTTATCTGCGCACAGTTTGTGACATATAAACAGGGATTAAGACTTAGGAATTGCTGGTCAAGATTGATATCCCTGGTTTCTCAGGACACTGGCTCATTTAAGGGATATTACTATGTCAGCATTTAAGCCTGAAGGTGACAGTACACCTGACCTAGTAGATTGGGTTTTCTTACCTCCTCAGTTTTACGTCTGAGCACATTAGACTGTTTCTGGAAGTTTCTTTCAAGTTTGAGCAGTTCATATTGTCTCTTACGGTCCTGAGAAGAAAAAAGTCAGACTTTTAATTGCTATTCAGCTAGCTGACATAAAACCTTATAATATAACTAAAGAGTCTTTCAGTATAACAGTCAGTATGGAAAACAGGATTTAATTTTCCTCAAAAAATTAAAAATAGAACTACCATACGATCCAGCACAATCTCACTACTGGGTATATATTCAAAGGAAATGAAATCAGTATCTTGGAGATATATTTGTATGCTCATATTCATTGCAGCATTATTCATAGTAACCAAGATATGGAAATAACCTAAGTGTTGACAGATGAATGGATAAAGAAAATGTGGTATATGTATACAATGGAATATTATTCAGTCACAAACAAAAAGGAAATCTCACTATTTGCAACAACATGGATGAACCTAAAGGTCATTATGTAATTGAAATAAACCAGACATGAGAAAGATGAATACTGTATGATCTCACTTATATGTGGAATCTAAAAAAAGTCAGACTCATAGAACTAGAGAGTAATGGTGGTTACCAGGAACTGGGGGTAGGGAAAACATGGAAAGGTTAGTCAAAGAGTACAAACTCTTGGTTATAAAATGAGTAAGTTCTGGGGATCTATATATAATAGTGACTATAGTTAATAATACTGTATTGTATAATTGAAATCTGCTAAGGAGTAGATCTTAAGTGTTCTCTTTACACTGAAAAAAACAGGTAACTATGTGAGGTGATGGATGTGTTGCCAATGGGAAATGTGACATCTCCAAATTTATTCTTCTGAGATTGTTACGACTATGCTGGGTCACCTCCATTTCAATATGAATTTTAGGATCAGCATGTGAATATTTGCAAGTAAGCCAGTTGGAATTTTGATTGAGATTATACTGAATCTGAGATCAATCTGGGGAGTATTCCATCTTAAATATATTAAATCTTCCCATTCATGAACATGGGTTATATTTCCATTTATTTTGATATTTAATTAATTCAAAGATGTTTTATAGTTTTTAGTGTATAAGTTTTACACTTGTTAAGTTTATTCCTAAGCATTTTATTCTTATTGATGTTACTATAAATGGAATTATTTTCTTCATTTTCAAATTGGTTTCTAGTGTAAAGAAATACAACCGGCTTTTGTACATTGACAAAATGTACAAATGCCTCGAACCTTGCTGAACTCATGTATTAGTTTTACCAGTTTTTGTAGTAGATCTTCTAGCATTTTATACATACAATATAAGATCATGTCATCTGCTAACAGGGAGAGTTTTGCTTCTTCCTTTCCAATCTGGATGCCTTTTATATATTTTTCTTGCTTAAGTGCCCTGGCCAGAACCTCCAGGACAATATGGAATAAAAGCAATGAGAGTGGATATTCTTGTCTTGTTCCTGATCTTAGGGGGAAAGTATCCTGTCTTTCCCCATTAAGTATGATGTTAACTGTGGGATTTTTGTAAATGCCCTTTATCAGGTTGAGAAGTTTCCTTTTACTCCTAGTTTTTTGAGTGTTTTTATTATGAAAGGGTGATGGATTTTGTCAAATATGTTTTCTATGTCTATTGAGATAATCATGTGGTTCTTATTCTTTATTGTACTGATATGGTGTAATACATTAATTGATTTTCAGATCTTAAGGAAGGCTTGCATTTTTTCAGATGAACCTTACTTGGTCATGGTGTATCATTCTTTTTATATGTTGTTGGAATCAGTTTGTTGATTTTGGAGATTTTCACATCTATATTCTACAGTTTTCTTGGGATGTCTTGTTTTGGTGTCAAGGAAATACTCATAGAATGAGCTGGGAAATGTTTCCTTTGCTTCTGTTTTTCGGAATAGTTTCCAAAAATTTGGTATTATTTCTTCTTTAATTTTTTTAATTACAAATTTTTTAATGTTTATTTCTTTTTGAGAGAGAGAGCGAGCGAGCAGGGGAGGGACATAGAGAGAGGGAGACACAGAATCTGAAGCAGGCTCCAGGCTCTGAGCTGTCAGTACAGAGCCTAATGCTGAACATTTCTGTTCATCTGCTAGCTTTGGGTTTAGTTTGCTTTTTTTTCCCCCAGTGTCTTAAAGTGGAAGTCTAGGTTATTGATTTGAGATATTTCTTCATTTTTAAAAAATGTTTACTTATTTTGAGAGTGATAGTGCAAGCAGGGGAGGGGCAGAGGGAGAAGGGGAGAGAGAATCCCAAGCAGGCTCTGCACTGTCAGCACAGGGGCTTGATCTCACAAACCATGAGATCATGACCTGAGCCGAAATTAAGAGACAGACGCTTAATGGACTGAGCCTCCCAGATGCCCCTCACCTTCCCCTTTAGTTAAGACATTCTTCTAGGCGAGAGCTCATATAATACTCATCTATTTTCCATGGTATCTAGCAGATAGTACCTTGCATGTAGTAGATGTTTAAGAAATAGCTGCTAAATTCATGAATGTGTCACATTTTTGGAAATAACTAGTTGTTTGAAGAGAGGCTTTAATGCTAGTCAGCCCCAAGAAGGCTTTGTTAGGTAGGCCTTTGAGAAGCTGTAGTTACTTACTCGTTCTTTTAACTGGATTACTTCTTTGTCTTTTTGTTGTTTCCATTGTCTAAACTTCTCAGCATCCTCTTTCATCTGACGCATCAACTGTACCCGCTGGTTTTTCATCACCTGTAAAAACAAAAACGAATACAATTATTAGTCATCTGCACTTATTCTAGGCTGATGTGCAGATGGATAGACTAACTATTAAGAAGAGAGAAAACCCATAGCTAAGCTGAGAAGGCTGCCAACAGATTTTCTGATTAGGCTTGCAATACCCCTTGCTATGCTTGCACAGGGTTTCCAAGTATAGACTACACAGATGAACATGTTGAAGAAATTTTTAAAAATGTACCGACAGCTAAATTCAGCCCTAAATTCATTGTACATAAATGAAATTTCAGGGAAATATCAACTAAGCCCCAAGGACAAATCCACCTAGCAATCACTGTATTCTAAAGGTTTCAGTATAAGTAGCCTGTTCACTCCACTTTGCAGATGTCAGAAGTTGAACATTCAATATCTGAAAATATTCTCCAGGTGTCTGTCAGTTTGCAACTAGTTTATGAAATCCTTCTACATAATCATGGAAGGTGGTTAGGATATCACCACAAAATACTAAGGTATCTTTCTCCTTTGGTTTCAGGGAATCTAACATTAAACTCTGAATGTTAAAGCAGGGTTTCATTGTTCAGACTCTAGATGACTACCAGCACAATGTCCTGTAAAAGGGGCATTTGTGGAGATTCACACACTTGCAGATGATGGCCCTGCCTGCTACTTTCTCACCTGACAATGCCTCCGTAGTATAATTCTAAATGGAACACCTATGTTTGTAAGTTTTAATGAAACAAACCCAAGGATGAGCATTTATTACCCGTATCTCCTGGTTCAGTTTGGAAACGGTATGCTCTGTGGATTCTTTCAGCTTCAGAAGTTTGGACTGTTCATTGAGTTTCTTCTTCAGATCAGCTATTTGACCCTCTAGCTCCTGGAGACGTTTACGGCGGCGCTCACTCAACCTAAAAACAGACACTATAGGAATGAAGACTAGCAGCAGCAAAGCCTGACTTCAAAAGACATAGACTCCCAGGTTCACAATCCTGATATATACAAAATAGGTGACCAGTTGCATAGTCATCTTCAAATAATGAATACCACCCAAACAACCAAAACTGTCTCATTAATGGGAACTCAATACCAAGAGTAAAACAATAAATTTTTTGAGGATATAACAATGAAATTGCCTCAATACTTCATTCCCTACTACTAGGTTAAAAGGATGGTTCTTTGAAGATATTTCACTTTAGTTTAGCTGTAAAGGAATAATTTTGGTGATTATTACACTAGTCTGAGATAGAAAGTAAACATTCAGCATAATATTTAAGAAGATGAACTTTAGGGGAGCCTGGGTGGCTGGCTCAGTCTGCTAAATGTCCGACTGGCTCAGGTCATGCTCTCATGGCTTGTGAGTTTGAGCCCCACATAGGGCTCTCTGCTGACAGAGTGGAGCCTGCTTTGGATTCTGTGTCTCTGTCTCTCTCTGCCCCTCCCCTGCTAGCGCTCTGTCTCTCCCAATCTCTCTCAAAAATAATCATTACAATTTTTTTTAAAGAACATGAACTTTAAACTCAAAGGAGATATAATAGAGTCACAGACTAAAAAATAAGGTAGAATAGCCAATAAGGCAGAGGTCTGAGGAAAAGCAGAATATTCTGGTTATCTGCCTTAGTTTTATTCTTAACTGAGGGATGGCTAGATAGGTTTTTCATTTACTAGCCTGGACATTAATTCTATTCACAAGCTAATTTACAATCTGTACAGGGACAAAGAAACTGTAGCTGTCTGGTAGGTCTGATAATCTTTCAAAATCCAGCTCAAATGCTAACTTCTTATAAGGCCTTCCTTGATCATGCCAGTCTAAACTGATATCCCCTACCTCTGAACTCTTAAAGCAATTACTGCCTAAGAAATTCATTTAGCTACTAATCTACTAATCATATGCTGTTACGGCATTCTTTCACTATCATCATGAGGTATTGTTGAAAATCTCAATTACTTTTCTTTTGTTTAGATCTTCTTTCCACAATTAGGTATAAATCCTGTGGGGGCAGGAAATGGCTCTTTTACTTCTCTATTTCATTTATAACTTCCTCACACACAGTAGGGACTTGAAATAATATTTATTGGATTTATTCTTACTTGGCTTGGTTGACATCCTTCTTTGTTGTCTGAAGTTCAAGAACCAATTCTTCTTTTTCCTTCTGCAGATTGATGACTTCCAACTCTAGATTTTTTATGTTATCCTAGAAATGTTATGGGTCAGAGAGAAAAAAAGCATTAAAAGGCACGAAAGAAAATTTACTTTGAAAAAAAAAAAAGAAGGGCCACCTGGGTGGTTCAGTTGGTTAAGTGTCCAACTTCGGCTCAGGTCATGATCTCGTGGTTTGTGAGTTTGAGCCCCACGTGGGGCTCTCTGCTGTCAGTGCAGAGCCAGCTTTGGACCCTCTGTCTCCCTCTCTCTCTGCCCCTCCCCCACTTTCTCTCTCAAAAATAAACAATTAAAAAAATAATAAATGAAAAAAGAAAATCAACATTCCACATCTTAAGGAACTATGTGTTCAATTTTACCACTTCAATTACAAACTAAAAACATCAGTCTGTACTTGATTTAAGGAGATGAAAGTTACACCCAGTGGAAAAAGTATAAACTTGGAATCCAAAAGTTTGAACATTGAGTCCAGCACTTAATATCTAAATGTCTTAACAAAAGTCATTTCCTCTCTTTTTAGCCTTAGTTTCTACACATAAGAGAGTTCATATAGCAGGCCTGAGATTGCTGTTCTTAAAAAGTATTGCTTGCAAGATTGGCCCTTGGCTCAGGTGTGTGAACTTGGTAGGGTTCTCACCCTTTTGATAAGAATGGCTCATTATGCCAAGAACCAGACTCTTTTTTTAAAGTTTATTTAATTATTTTGAGAGAGGGAGAGAGGATATCCCAAGCAGGCTCCGTACTGTCAGTGTGGAGCCCAACACAGGGCTTGAACCAACAAACTGTGAGATCATGACCTGAGCTGAAATCAAGAGTCCAACACTTAACCGACTGAGCCACCCAGGTACCCCAACAGACTCTTAACTATAGAGCACAAACTGATGGTTACCAGAGGGGAGGTGGCTGGGGTGAAATGGGTGATGGGGATTAAGGAGTGCCCTTGTGATGAGCACTGGGTGATGTACGGAATTGTTGAATCACTATATTGTACACCTGAAACTAATATAACACTGTATGTTAACTAACTGGAATTAAAATAAAAACTTAAAAAAAAAACACCTGGACTCCTAGACTCCAGGGAGGTTCTCTGATAGACAACATTTCACACATGTCACAAACCATTGCTGGAGGAATTAAATAATAACTTACTCCACTAGGAGAAGACTCTTGGAAGCTTGCATCTGGTTCCTTTCAGACTTTGCCCCATGTGCTTTTTCCTTTTGATGATTTTGTTTTGTATCCTTCTACTGTAATAACTCTTAGCTGTATGACTATATGCCACGTCCTCTGAATCATCCTGGTGAATCGTCAAACCTTGGGGTGGTCTTGGGGACCCTCGAGAGTTTCCCTATCTATGTGAACAATTAACAATACCACTTACCTCACAGGGTTGTTGGGAAGATGAAATAAGATAAAGAAGGGAAGACATTCTATAAATAGTAAAGAGCTGCACAAACATTCTTATATTCAGAACTTTCAAACATATATATTCAATACCATTTGCAGTTCTGCATACATTTAGGAAATGAATTCTAGAAACTGAAGTTTAGTAGTTTCCAAGATTGGGAAAACCCAATAGATTCCTTCCTGTTCTCATAACCAAAAAATTAAAGGACACTGGCTGAATGAACAGTTGGTAGCCAAGAAGATTATGTGGTGGTCTTAGACCAGTATTGAAATGACACAGAGGCAGGTTAGGTGGGGCTGTATCAGAGAAGCTTTCTAAACAGGCAAGAGCTGTTTTCCACAAAATATAATGAACCATGCTAATACCCAACGAAAATCAGTCTCATTGCTTTATAGCTACCCTGCATATTTAAACTGGCAATAATGTGTGTATGTGTGTGTATACTTAGAGAAGTAACACATGAAAACATTCTGGTTAAAATATAATCCAGATAGTACATATAAAGGGTGAGTCCCCTCTACTGCCCTACTCTTCCAAAATGCCAGTCCCCTATCCAGAAGTAACCACTGTTAACAGACTGGTCCAGATTTCCAGACATTCTTCCTAGATATTTGCATATTATATATGTGGACATTTACATTTATAGACATTTAAACATATATGTAAATGCCTTAAAATGCATAACTGATAAATATATAAATATATTGTGGCAAATGTCTAGAGTATTTATTTAAATAGATACAAAAATAATATGTGCGTATTTGTATGTGTGTCTATTGGAATGTGTTAAAGGTAAGCAGAATTATACTAAAAGTGTGTATTATTCTGTAACTTTTTTTTTTTTAGTCTTTGAGATTTGTTTATATCATTGCATAGAGATCTACCTCATTGTTTTGCCATAATGGAATATTCTTGTGCATGCCTTCTGTACACACGTGCAAGGTTTTTCTAGGGTAGGAACAAGTGGAATTACAGAGTCATGGGGGTACACACTTTTAATTTTTTAAAATTTATTTATTTATTTAGAGAGAGAGAACCAGCAGGGGAGGGGGAGAAAGAGAGGGGAAAAGAGGATCCGAAGCGGGTTCCACACTGACAGCACAGAGCCTGATGTGGGGGCTTGAACTCACGAACTGCAAGATCATGACCACAGCCGAAGTCGGATGCTTAACTGACTGAGCCATCTAGGCGCCCCCACACTTGTAATTTTAATAGATACTGCTAAGTTGTCCTCTAAAGTGGCAATTCCAATTTCTACTCTTGCTAGCTAGGTAGGAGAGTACTTGTTTCCCTGCACCCTTTTCAACATTTGATATTACTACACTTCAAAATTTTTACCAATTGGATGGGTGAGAAATAGTATCTTTTCATTATATATGCCACATTTAGTCAAAACTGTCTCACTGACTCCACAAAGGGAGTTAATTGAGTTTTGGGTTACTATAACTCATGGCAATCTTCATTAATCAGATGTATACCTCCTCAAATTTTTCTACAGCAATTCTTCAGTGATAGAAAAACTATTTAGAACAAAAAACTACCTTTATTTCTTAGAAAGAGACAGTGATTTACAGGTGATGGAAAGGTACTGTTTACAATAAGAATTTGTTTCCTCTTAACTTTAAGGTTTGGGAGCTCAAGCATATTGGGTTCCAAGGGAAAAAGGGACAAGATATGTTACTACAGCTCTAGCTCATTCCTAGCACCTTCTCATAGAGTTAGAAGTACACTGGGGGATCATATATCCCCATGTTTCCAGGAGTAAAAGAATAAAAGAGAGGAATAATTTCTCAACCTGACCATTAATCCTTTGTTTACCCTGGAAAAGTCAAAATACATTCAACCTTAAAAAGGTGGGGCACCTGGGTAGCTCAGTGGATTAAGTGTCTGACGCTTGGTTTCAGCTCAGGTCTTGATCCCACGGTTCGTGAGATTGAGCCTGGCATCGGGCTCCGGGCTGAACAGCATGGAGCCTGCTTGGAATTCTCTCTCCCTCTCTCTCTGCTCCTTCCCTACTCTCTTTCTCTCAAAATAAATAAATAAACTTAAAAAAAAGTAGGAAAGCAATCTAAAAAAGGCTGCATTTTATGTCCTGCTAACCTGGAAGCTTGAGCTGCATATTTAATTTGCTCCCCCTTGAAATCCCACTAAAATGACCCCCCAAAAGGGTATAAGTTAACAAGGATGAAGGAGCAGTCAAGAAATATAAACAAATATTTAGAAGAGGAAAATAGTTGACTAGTGGTAACTGACTTAGCAGAGTGGAAAAAGCTAAAATATGACTCCTATAGGACAAATGCCAAGAAGAAACAAGCCAATTTGTATCATAGAACCACAGAGAGGAGCACAGGTTTCCTCTCTGGAGAGGCCAAATCTGAGAGGCTGGATTCACAGACAGCACATACAGCAGAAGGCAGGGATAAGGTATCATACTGCTGAGGGAATTAAATAAAAGTCTGTACATGACTGGACGGACTCCTTCAACTCCCTTATTTTCTCTAGGTTGCCAGAAATAAGGCATACCACCACTCTGTCTACACCGCTGCAGAGAGAATGACAGATTTCTTTATTGGAAACTGACCACCCAAGATAAACCCATGCATACACAACTTCCTACCAGCTTTTAGTGTCCCACTGTTAAATATGAATGGGTAGCCCAAGATCACTGGAAATTCGAGGAAAGCTTCTTATATGAAAGAAAAGACCAAACACACTAAAGACAGGAATTTGGAGGACCCAGAGGCAAGGCAGGAAGAAAAAGAAAACCTCAAAAAAATGTAATTTCTATTAGAGATGAGCATTGCATCCATGAAAAAAAATAGAAGGATATAAAAAATTAGAGGATTAAAAACATCTTAGAAATTAATAGGCAAATAGGTGCGGAGGGAAATCACCCATAGAGTGGAATAAAGAGATAAAAAATAGAAAATAGGAGGGAAGAGATAAGAAAAGCAGAGACTA
This sequence comes from Panthera onca, assembly GCF_046562875.1. NCBI lineage: Eukaryota > Metazoa > Chordata > Mammalia > Carnivora > Felidae > Panthera > Panthera onca. Next base: position 72,234,352 of record NC_138357.1, read on the forward strand.
TATCTAGGAGATCTAATATCTGACAATGAGGAGTGCAAGAAAAGAGAAATGGGAAAAACAGAAAGGGGGCATTATTAAAGAAATAATATAAGAAACCTTCCCATTAAAGGAGAATACAAATTTCTAGTTTGAAAGGACCCACCAAGTACAATAAACAAGAAAAGTCCCATACAAAGGCACATCATTGTGAAATTCATTCACACTTGGCAACAAAGAAAAGGTTCTTAAAGTTTCTAGAGCAGGAGTGGTGGTGGCAGTGGAATACAGATCAAATAAAAAGAATCAGGCATTATAATGAACTTCTCAACAGCAATACTGAAAACAGAAGACAGTGAAGAAAAGCCTGCACATTTCTGAATAAAAATGATTTCCATTGTAGAATCTAAACCCAACCAACCTAACTAACAACAGCAGCAGCAACAACAACAACAAAAATCTATTTTCAGGTATGCAGTGGTTTAAAACATTTCTCTTTCATGAACACTGTCTCAGAAAGTTATTGGGGTTGTATTTAACCAACACAAAGGGGTATCCCAAGAATGAGGAAGATACGGAATCTGTTTCAACACAGAGATGAGAAGTGAAGCAGACTCCCAGGATGACAGTCCCAGGTTGCCAGCTGGGCAGCAGGCCTACAGAAAGAAAATCAGGACAGAAGATTCCAGGAGGGTTGTCTTCAAGGAAGAAATGGATTGATAAATTATCTGGTATGTTTGACCATATTAGAAGGAGTTTTATAAGTCTGTAAAGAAGTTTGGAGATAAATTATTGACAGGTACATAGAAGACTAAGTAAATGAAAAAATGAGATTATTAACTCTGGGAAATAGAAAAAGCCAAACAAGAAAGGAAGTGGAATCATATGCTATGTGGCTCAGCTGTAAAACATATTTACATAATCATAAAATTTTAAACACGAAATATTCCTTTAATCAAAACTTGTGAGATTACCATTATGAGAGATAAGAGGTGAGGCGGTGTACATGGGTGGTTGTATAAGAGAGCTTTTTCCTATCTTCCATAGTGGGAAATCAATTGATAACATCTAAAACTTTTTTCACAACTGTACTGAACTTACTATTTTTTTATACATAAAGATTAACATTTTAATCATATTAAGTGGACAGCTCAGTGACATTGTGCAACCATCACCACTCTCCATCTCTAGAACTGCCTCATCCTTTTGAGAGATACTGTCTACCCATTTAATCAGAATTTCTTGAGACCATTTAATCAGAATTTCTGGAAGCACAGGAAGCTATCCACAAAAGATGTTACATTACAAAATTACTGTGGTTTTAATCAAACCCTGAGTTATTCTAAAATGTAATAGTAACCAGCTATTATTTTCTTTTGTACTCTTGATCCCCTTCACCTATTTCACCCATCTGCCCACCCACTTCCCCTCTGGTAACCACGAGTTTGTTCATTATATTTGAGAGTCTGTGTTTTTGTTTGTCTCTTTTTTGCTTTGATTCCTAAATTGTACATATGAGTGAAATCATATGGTATTTGTCTTTCTCTGACTGACTTATTTCACTTAGCATTACACTTTCTAGATCCATCCATGTTGTTGCAAATGGCAAGATTTCATTCTTTTTTATGGCTGAATAATATTCCATTTGTATATATACCATATCTTTTTTTATTTATTTATTTATTTTTTATTTTTTTAATATATGAAATTTACTGTCAAATTGGTTTCCATACAACACCCAGTGCTCATCCCAAAAGGTGCCCTCCTCAATACCCATCACCCACCCTGCCCTCCCTCCCACCCCCCATCAACCCTCAGTTTGTTCTCAGTTTTTAACAGTCTCTAATGCTTTGGCTCTCTCCCACTCTAACCTCTTTTTTTTTTTTTTTTTTTTTTCCTTCCCCTCCCCCATGGGTTTCTGTTATGTTTCTCAGGATCCACATAAGAGTGAAACCATATGGTATCTGTCTTTCTCTGTATGGCTTATTTCACTTAGCATCACACTCTCCAGTTCCATCCATGTTGCTACAAAAGGCCATATTTCATTTTTTCTCATTGCCACGTAGTATTCCATTGTGTATATAAACCACAATTTCTTTATCCATTCATCAGTTGATGGACATTTAGGCTCTTTCCATAATTTGGCTATTGTTGAGAGTGCCGCTATAAACATTGGGGTACAGGTGCCCCTATGCATCAGTACTCCTGTATCCCTTGGATAAATTCCTAGCAGTGCTATTGCTGGGTCATAGGGTAGGTCTATTTTTAATTTTCTGAGGAACCTCCACACTGCTTTCCAGAGCGGCTGCACCAATTTGCATTCCCACCAACAGTGCAAGAGGGTTCCTGTTTCTCCACATCCTCTCCAGCATCTATAGTCTCCTGATTTTATACCACATCTTCTTTATCCATTCATCTATCAATGGACACTTGGGCTGCTTCCATAATTTGGCTATTGTAAATAATGCCGCAATAAACATAGGGGTGCATATATCTTTTTGAATTAGTGTTTTGTCTTCTTTGGGTAAGTACCCAGTAGTGGAATTACTGGATTATATGGTAATTCTATTTTTAATCTTTTGAGGAATCTTCACACTGTTTTCCACAGTGGTTGTACCAGTTTGCATTCCCACCAACAGTGCACGTGCGTTCCTTTTTCTCCATGCTCTTGCCAACACTTGTTTCTTGTGTTTTTAATTTTAGCCATTCTGACAGGTGTTGAGGTGATATTTCATTATGGTTTTGATCTGCAATGTCTAAAATTTTTAAATTAACGTGTTACACTGCCAACTCTTACCTACAAAAAAATGAATGTAAGTGTCAGATGAAACAGCTTGAAGAATGTAAAGTATAAGCCTAGGGATCTGGGTAGAAGGTAGTAGGGCAGGAATTGATTCATTTTTCTGATTATTGTACTGTTTGGCTTTTTAAAATGATACACATGCATTTGCCATAAATATTTATTTTTTTGCATTTGACATAAATAAAAATTAAGTTTAAAAAAAGTTAAATATGACTGTAATAACAAAAAAAGGAAATAAAACCTCTAATGGCAACTCAGTTATTATTTTGGAATACCCTGGGGGAATTCTCTATCCTAAGGAAAAAAAGTGATGAAAATTACTTAGGAGAAACACTTTTCTTGTTTTTACTCTGAAAACTGAGGGGAGCTGGGGATAGAAGCTGCATGATTTCTATAGGGATTTCTTGATATGAAAATAATGACCCGAGGGTGGTTGGATGTAGCTCGATGGGGAAACAATCCACCCTTCCCGCTACCAGCCCTGCTAACATCACTTTGTGGATGGGAAACACTGGGCTACAATGGAAAATAAGGTCTGGTTAACCTTGTGGAATAATCTGAAAGCCAAAGACTTGTCTTTCAGTAAAGATCTGATTATTAATTAGCAAGGGCCAGTTAGAACTACCACTAAGTGCCTGGGTGGCTCAGTCGGTTGAGTGTCCAACTTCAGCTCAGGTCATGATCTCGAGGTTTGTGAGTTCAAGTCCCACATCAGTCCCTCTGCTGTCAGTGTGGAGCCTGCTTTGGAACCTCTGTCTCCCTCTCTCTGCCCCTCCTCCTCTGTACATGTGCATCTGTGCTCTCTCCCTCTCTAAATAAACATTAAGAAAAAATTTAAAAACATAGAACTACCACTAAGAAAAACAGTTTAGTCATTTGCCAAGTCAAGTGATATCCATTATTCCCTCTCTTTAAAAAAATTTTTTTTTTTCAACGTTTTTTATTTTTATTTTTGGGACAGAGAGAGACAGAGCATGAACAGGGGAGGGGCAGAGAGAGAGGGAGACACAGAATCGGAAACAGGCTCCAGGCTCCGAGCCATCAGCCCAGAGCCTGACGCGGGGCTCGAACTCACGGACCGCGAGATCGTGACCTGGCTGAAGTCGGACGCTTAACCGACTGCGCCATCCAGGCGCCCCTAAAAAAATTTTTTTATAGAGAGAAAGAAAGCACACAAGCAGGGGAGGGGCAGAGAGAGAGAGAGAGAGAGAGAGAGAGAGAGAGAGAGAGAGAATTCCAAGTAGGGTCTGTGCTGTCAGCGCAGAGCCCAATGTGGGGCTCGAACTCACAAACTGTGAGATCATGACCTGAGCTGAAATCAAGAGTCAGACACTTAACCGACTGAGCCACCCAGGTACCCCATAAGCCTCTTCCTAATTCACACTATAGCCAAGACCATCTACTAAGAGATGTACCTTTCTCAGAATCTCAGTATTGGTATTAGAACAAAATTTCTCCACAAGTAGAGACCACATTTATTATAACATCATTAAACTATTTATTAAATACCTATTGCATAAGGTAAGGTGTTAGATTAAATGAAACAAAATTGCAGGTTCCCTATCCTGAATGTATCCTTTTTTTGAAACCAACAATACAATTCCAGTTGTACTATGCACATTATGTTGTCTCAACGTCATCAAAAACAGTGTCCCCGGGGCACCTGGGTGGCTTAGTCATTTAAGGTCATGATCTGGTGGTCCATGAATTTGAGCCCCACGTCAGGCTCTGTACTGACAGCTCAGAGCCTGGAGCCTCCTTCGGATTCTGTCTCCCTCTCTCTCTGCCCTCCACCTGCCCCTGCTCCACTCACACACACAAGTGGCAGACACAAACAAATGCTGCTCTGGTAAATATTTTACCTGGTACTGGAACTGAATGGGCTGCAGTTGGTTGTCATTCTGAGTCATCTTTCTGGCTAGGGCCTCTTTCAGTGCAAGAGCTTTATTCAACTCAACCAGCTCCTTAGACATCTGAGCTTGACGTAGAGCATGCTGAGTAGTGAAAGCATCAGAAGACCTGCTGGTTTCTGGACTGGTTTCCACTTGCTGGAAAAGATCAAAATGATGACTTGTAAGAGAAACAAGCAATTAGAGATCCTTAGGCCCTACTTCATCAGGTCGGTCTCATAGCCACTTCTCCATTACTGGTACCCCTGTTCTTTTAAAAATATGGCTTCTCATACATCTGCTTTAAACATCTGAAATGAGTCGAGCCTAGCCTCTTTCCCTGTTCTCACAGCACCTTGTTTCTTACATCTTTTAACTCTTAGAGTAAACTGAGTTTCTTGCTCTTTCCTTTATTGATCTAGCTAACATTTCTTACTTTCATCTCATTCTAAGGGGTCTTTACAAGATAAAGAGTTCTGGAAATGGCACTTTAGGAATGGTGGAAATGGAGAAGAGGCTTCATTATCCCTTTATAATCCCGAAAGATTTGGGAACATAATGGTTGCCTTCATAACTGAAAAGGGGCTGTTCACCCATCACTTAAAATAAAAGTAGTTTTAATCCAGAATGAAGGGCACATGCCAGAGGTCACCTGATTTATCTGCCATCTTTCTTTCAGAATACAAAAAATACCGATACATGTTTGTTTTAAGGGCAAAAAGATGTCTCAAGGAAGCCACTGTCTAGCCTTTCATTTTGACTTGGTTCTCTAACCTTTAGCCAACATCTAATACATTTTATCTATTCTTGCAACTTGAACACTCAAAATATTTCCCTTGGTTCTTTTAGCCCCTAACCATCCCATCCACAAGCAAAGTATGATGAGGAAAAAAAGTCTCTTCCATTGCTTCTCTACTACTTTTTTGACTCTGCCATATTTCCTAATTTGTTTTTTTTTCCCTCCCTTAACTTGCTAGACAGCTGTTGCAGAATACTAGCATCTAACAAGAAGTCAGCAAACCAGACTGTAAATAAGGAAAATGACATCCTTGAGAAGCCCTGCCATCCATTAGTAGTCATACTATTAGAGATGGAGTCTATCCAACTTCGGGATTTTACAAAACTGGCATTTATACTCAAGATGTCTGGATTTCCAAGGTATTCTATGTAGGATGGTAGCAATCAGGGATTCTCTTCCTCAGCTGAGTGATAAATTACAGGAAATGGCACAGTTAAAGCTCCTAGTTCTACACAAAGCCAATTACTTACAGCTTCTGGTTCTACTGCAGTATCAATGGTTGCAGCAACAGTTTCATCCTGCAATGACAAATGATATTTCAGTTTAGGAAAAGACCCTGAAGTGAAGCTTACTAGTGGATTTTATATTGGTTACTTAATTTTTTTTCAAGTATACATAGAGACCATTTAAGGTGCTGGACCCATTTTGTGGCACATAGCTACACCCAAAACCACACATTTCCATTTTCCACCTCTTAAGAGTCTATCCTCGTTATAAGGTTGATGGTGTAGTCTATCTAAAAAGAAAAATAGGGTCATGTGGCAATTGACATATTTATTGCTCCTCTCCTGCTCTGCCAGAGATTATTGAGCCAATGAAACATTAGTCATTCTAACAGGCCAAAGTTTAACCCACTTTATAGACTCTATCCTTTAAGTTTTTACCACTAAGTCTACTTCTATAATGTACAGGTCTAGCCAGTTCACATGGACATGCCACCTTAAAAACAGACATATGAAATAAAGGCAACACAGTAGAAAAGTGAATAGAAGGAAGGGTTATTTTGTATTTTTTTTTTTTTACAGTCCATCAAGGTAGCAAGAGCCTACTCTAGAAGGAAATAAATTCCATACAGGCTGATAACCCAGAAAAATGTGCTCATGAAGTCAGACAAATCTCCCTCATATATCTAAGAATGAATCAATCTTATGCAGCTACTGCAGGTAGTGGTTACATGAAGGGAAAGGGCAAGCGCTGATTCCCTTCCAGAGAAGGGCAATTCCTTTTTTGGGCACTGGAATGACAACCATCTAAAAGGGAAACCTAAAACCACTTATTAGGACTAATTTGTTTATAGGCTATCATATGAGCAAGCTCTCTTCTCCCCACTGGAATTTAGGCTTTATTTGGTATTGCAACATATGGATTACCACTTCTGTTTAAGTGATTCCGTGAGCCTGGGAAGAAAGGATTTCCAGGAAGTCACATGATTAAAGAGGTCAAAGGTGAAAGAGCTACTGGCTCAACAGCAAGAAAATAATTTAGGGTTAGCACATGGAGTCTCTGCATCAGCCCAGTGAAACCTTACATAGTTGTTGAAACTTGAATCTCATACCTTCAAGGCGAGGAGTGAAGAGGCCCTTAGTAAGTGCTATTTGTAAAGCACTTCCCCTGCCCAGAAATTCCCAATCAGTGAGACTCAAAGAAAATTCAAAGGAAGCTCCAGTGTTCTCAATCCTTTTTCATCATGACTTAGAATACTGGTGATTCTCCAAGGACCAGGCATATGAAATCCTTCTTGAAAAACAGAGCACTTCGATATATTATAGGTTGATGGTTACCCTTTCTTCCCTCCCATGTTTTAAGTTTCAGTAAATGGACTACTTACAGACCTATCCTAGATGAGTAAAGCCTGTAATGCTGGCTTTTGGAGACATTTTCTACTACCTTCCAGGGGGTCAGGATTGAAGTAGATGGGTTAATCTTTGAAGAAGACATATTACTGTGGTTTACCTTTTGGCTTTTGGCCCAATACAATTTTATAATGCCAAAGATTAAGCTTTGGTGACATGTTCTACACGAACTTGGTAGGATTCTGCCTTCATAATCCTGAATATAAATATATAATGATGGGATTTATTTCAACCTAAAAGCCTCTTTAGTTCTCATTCTCAGGCTACGATGGAGAACCTCTTGTAAGGTAAAAATACGTGATTTGCTGAAGGTGGCGGTCAGGGGGACAAGGCTAGGGTACGTTGAGCTACACTAACCAGCAATGCCCTTCAATAGGAAGTTTGGGCTTGTAGGCTGTAGGCAATCCCATTACCAGGCATGCAAAATGGTTTTTATGGAACTGGTCTTAGAGGAGGGGATAAAAACAACAAAATTTGATTTTGTGGGAACTGAAAGGACTGCATGAATTTCCTCACAGGTGACTGCAGCAAGGAGGTTTGTTTGAATTGTATTTTTAAGGAAGAAATGGTACACTTTAGTGCTTAAAGCCCCAGGAGGAATATTCAGGAACAATGGCTGCCTTCATAACTGAAAAAGGGGTGTTCACCCGTCACTTAAAATAAAAATAGTTTTAATCCAGAAAGAAGGGCACAAGCACTTACATCTGAAACATTTTGCTTTCACTGTAGTGAGTCTTAATAAAAGCCACAGGATACATTGCTGTGTATTTCCAAAAAATACATAGCTGGGAGGGTCTCGAAACAATAGACATGGAAACCTCTGATTCAAGAGTCCAGCAGGAGCTTTGGGCAAAAGGGTTTACTCTGCCTAACTGTGACAGTGGAGGGAAGCCAGAGACTTTATCAGCTCATGTCAATCTTTAGTACCTTCTGGCTGCATGTGCCAAGTGACTTTCAGTGGCAGACACAGAGATTCTACAGAGTTCCTCTGAGTCAGCCACCACTAGCAATTTCCTCTACAGGCACAGCAGGCACCAGTCATATCACCAGATCCTCACCGCGGATATGCCTTCTCTAACGTTATTAACTTGTTTCCATGGGTTTCCTTCATCTTTCCCATGTGACCCAAAGCCCCAGAAATGAGATGGTGTGAAATCCTCTAAGATTGTTGTGGTGGCCATGAACAACGGTGTCCTGGATCACTCTTTTGTAATCATATAAGCTTCGGTTCCAGTATGGTTCTGCAGCCTAGATTATCTTAATTCTGAGGCAGCTCACACAAGGTTTTCATACATCAGATGTTTCAGCTACATTTAAGTGGAATTATAGATGGTGAAATTTAACCTTGTGATAGCCATTCTCTGGCATGCACTCTATAATTCAGCCATAGCAAGGTCCTTATCACATTCTGAACTTTCAACCATTTTTGCTTTGACATGTACCTTTTTCTCTGTATAGACTGTATTTTCCCCATTGTCTGTGTGGCAAACTTGTATTCCTTTTTTAGGGCCCATTGTCTTCTGTACTGACTTCCTGAATTTTCTGGGCAGTTAATCACCCCTTCTTTTGTGTTGTCAGTGCCTTTTGCTCATATTGGTAATGTAAGAGGATTAAAACAGAAAGAGAGGGTTCCTAATTTTCCTTGCCTCCTTCCCCCTTCTTTGCCATCTCTCCCACTTATGAACCTTAACCAGCGAACAAACTACAAGGGTTGCAAGAACGACTCTTGAAAACAACTGGACAGCTAGTAGGATGGATTGCACCAATGTTCTTAATTTAAGCCACAGGCATGAAAACTGGAATAGCCTCAAACCAAAAGTTTCACAGCAATTAACAACAAAACTCCTACATGAGCCAAACCACAAGGACACACACCCCTCCCTTCTCACCTTATAAAACTCCAATTCTGCTTCCACTCAAGGAGTTACCTGGAGTTCAGGTGCTCCCTGAGTGTATCGGCTTTTAACGTCCTTTTTGAGTCACTTAAATTATTTTCTTTTGATATTAATACAGTACTTAGCAAGGTTATACAGCTACTGAGTGGCAGAATTGGCTTCAACCTAGGGTGTGTCTGGCTCTGGGGCCCAGGTTCTCAACTGCTGTGGCCTGTTTGTTGGATAAACGAACTGTTCTGTTGGACTGCTCGTGGTAGTTTTGTATAGCACTACTTGTTCTAAAACACTGCTCTCAAGTCTTTTGGGAATTTACTCACTTAACTTATTGGAACTCATCCTAACCCTTCCTCCCACAATACTGTAGGATATTTTTAAATGGACTCTTTAAGAGTAAAACATAGGTGTAGATGATTTTGTGATACCCTTTTGAAAACTCCAGAAAACACTGGGCAAGACCTGAGATTTTACCACTGTTCTGGTGAAGTTAAAGCCTCTGCCCAAGAGCTAGAAATTACCACCAGTCATTTACAGACATGTCACGGCTTCAGAATGATGAATAAGAGGGTATAGATGGAACAAAACCTACTATAACCCCTTAATCAACCACGGCCCCTTAACATGACTTCAGTTAAAAAAAGAAACGTATATATGCCTAAGGGCTAAGATAGAGAAGGAACACCAAAAATAAAAGAGGTTTTTAGGGTGGTGGGATTGTAAGAATTTTTCTTCTGGGAAAAACAACAAATACCTGCAGCCCAAGCCCACCCACAACTACTGTAACAGTTCTAAAAATAAATAAAAATGGGGACTTACAGAACGATCATTCAAATGAATGTATTACTGGTTATAAAAAAGAACTATGGTATTCCCTGGTTGCTCTAAGCTATCTGTTAGAACCCAGCTTACTTAAGATCAAGGTAAGAGGTACAAGGCCTCTTATTAAGTTAGCCTGCACTGAAAGGACAGCAAATCAATGCCTGCTGCCTGTGTTACCAGGCAATTTTGCACTGCTGTGCTGCTGCTTCCAGTATTGGATTACAGTACTGAAATACTGATGTGCCATTGCATATGTAACCTAGGAGTGTTTTGACTTAACAAATTCAATATTCAGATCATACGCAATGATCCATGACCTCTGTCCTCAAACAGCTCACAATCTAGTTGTTTTGGCCAAAGGCACAAGTTAGATATGTTTATATGCATCAAGAGAAACAAATGAAAGCAATATGTTTATCTACACTGCCCCTACTTGGCTTACCGATAGCTGGGTAATCACTTGCTGCAGGTTACGAATTGTTTCTACATTTTCTTTTAATTCCCGGTCTTCCAAAGTTTCCACTAGCTTTTGAAGATCCACTTTGCAGCTGAAAGTTCAAACAAAGGAACCCGAAGGTTAATCATACTGCAAAGACCAGAACGTGGGTGATTATATGCTAAGGTGGTATAGGAAACATTTAGTATGAAACTTACGCTGCATGCTGCCTCAGTTCCTCTAGCTTGGCATTCATTTTTTCATTCGCTTGTTCTGTCTGCAACAGAGACCCAGGAGATCATCAGTGGCAACGCCTAACAGCCTCACCTAATTATGCCCTCTCTCCTACTCCAATGGATCAAAACCTAGGTAGAAAGGTTGGGTCCTTTGCTATAATAAGAGGATTTAGTGGGCTTTGGTAATTTAGTGAGAAATGTATTTTTTTAACAGAGTCATGGAAATTAGCCCTTCAGTCAACATGAGCTACTAAAAACAGCATCTAAGCAGCTGGGTCTTATGCTTGCCATGAAGCTCAGACTATGGTGTGGAGTGTGAAGCCTTAATTCCATACAGAACTTTGCAATTGGGGGAAAAAGCAATACTTCCTGGCATGCTATTCCCTGTTTGCAAAAAACCCACTTACTTTAAAATGCCTCCTACACTATACTGTTTCCTAGCCCCAGCATAAGGGCATTTAAAACATAAAAGGGTCTCACACTGAATATGAGCTGAGCCTTGTTTCCCAAGTTACACTATCTGATATGGTAGGCTAGTTTTAGTAGGAGAAAGCAAGAAAAAGCGTGAGGCACAAGAACGGTGGCAGAGAAGAAATGGCTGAGGGAGCTACAATTTGGGAAGGATGATTGATATTTTCCATTTTATTTTAATCACAGTATCTGTAACGTGCTAGATGCTGTGACAGATTTGGGAAGGGCAGGTTATACAGGACAAAAATGTGTTTGTTATGACATTCCAACAGCACATCAAATAAGCTTTCTTGAAGCCATTATGACAGCCTTCAAAGTTCAAATGGGTATGTGGCTAGAGTAACAGGTACTGTCTGTTATGTCAGCCACATTCACATATGTGTGAGACACAGCCTCTAGAGTTACTTTCAAGGCACAGAATACAGCACTGGTGGCAGAAAACTGTATATAAAAATCCTCTAGCTCCCATTTTCACCTTCCCCTAGTAATAGACAATGGATATAGGGTTTGGCCCCCTTTAAAGAATCTTTAAGCAGCTTACACTTCCTTGACTAGAGAGCACACTGATGCGTGAAGGTGCATAAATTACAGATGTTCAAGTACATTTTGGTGGAAACTCATTTTCACTTTTGACAATCATTGTGCTATTAAAGATTGAATTGTACTTAGACTAGCAGAAAAACATTAGCTACAGAGGCAGCATGCACTGATCCAGGTTACTATCAGACAGGTAGTAGGATACAGAATTGGTGTAATCAGTTACATAGTGATCCACTATTTAGAAATGAACCATATGTAAAAGAATTGACATTAATTTCCCAGCTGTTCTATCTCACCACGGTAGCTGTTAGGACAGAGTATGAAATGTGATGACATTAGAGGAAGGGAGATAGAGAAGAACTAAAATCTTACTGAGGGGACAGTTACTTGGTATTATGGATAAAGATTAAGTAGGACTTAAGGTGACAGGAGGTCCTGGTTCTTTCCTCTCTGGCATTTTAGAACAAATGTACTTTAAAATAAGATTCATGTGGATTCTTTGTGATGGATATACAGGTGCTCACCATACAATTCTTTTAACTTTTCTGTATGTTTGATCATAAGCCCATGTATGTAGAGGGCTTAAGAGGGGCTCCATGGGGGGACATAGTAAAATTAATTCATCTATTTCCAGATAACTTGTCTCTCATGAGAAGCATGTTAAATATTTCAGAAACTAAAGCTAGTAAATGTCCAGATTGCTAGTAGCTTAGTCTTGGGTCCTCACCAAAATGATCCTCTCCAACATCTGGGCTGTCTGACCAGCTGCCTCGCTTAGACCACGACTTAATTTTTCATTCTCCTCTGCCAGGGACTGATTCTTCTCCATCAGGGACTGTAGATTTTCTGATGGTTCCACACTAAAACAAAGAAAGTAACATAATAGAAAAATACCTCTTGATAACACCTATATCAAAGGTAGATAAAAATATACCCCACAGGCCTTTTAGGTGTGGCGGACTGGTTTAAAATTAACCCCCAAAAATCTGGGAAAAAAGTGTGTCCATTCCAATCTACCCTTCCAGTCAGGCAGTATATTGAATGAATAAGAAACATATGCCTGACAATGAGAAAAAATGAAATATGGCCTTTTGTAGCAACATGGATGGAACTGGAGAGTGTGATGCTAAGTGAAATAAGCCATACAGAGAAAGACAGATACCATATGGTTTCACTCTTATGTGGATCCTGAGAAACATAACAGAAACCCATGGGGGAGGGGAAGGAAAAAAAAAAAAAAAAAAGAGGTTAGAGTGGGAGAGAGCCAAAGCATTAGAGACTGTTAAAAACTGAGAACAAACTGAGGGTTGATGGGGGGTGGGAGGGAGGGCAGGGTGGGAGGGAGGGCAGGGTGGGTGATGGGTATTGAGGAGGGCACTTTTTGGGATGAGCACTGGGTGTTGTATGGAAACCAATTTGACAGTAAATTTCATATATTAAAAAATAAAAAAAATAAATAAATAATAGAAACATATGCCTGAAATATGTTGAATTAATGATTTGTGGGACGGTAATAATTCAGAACCAGACATGGTTGCAACAGAAATGACTAACTAACCTTTACCCTTGGCTCTTGGTTTAAGATCTATTTGTGCCATGTAGTTAAGAAGTAAAGGCTAACTGCAGCTAAGATAGATGTTCTCTTTCTTCTTCCCACCCTCATTCCCTCATTAAAGGTTAGGGAAGCAGGGAAGGAAGAGGTATGGGGGAGGTAGAAGTGACACAGCTCAGGGTGAAATTTAACCCCAACAAAAGTCAACTGCTTATTTACTGAAGTTTAGGGAAATAGCATTTAGGAAGTCAGAAAGTTGATATAATGACCAGCAGCCACTGAGCACATTTCACAACCCTCCATAAATAAGTGTTCCCTTCTAAATGCCTGCCTTACTCAAAACCTCTTGTTCATTTGTCTATCAATTTTAAATTGCTTAGAGTGGGTGGTGACAATTGTGTCCATATCAAATAGGAGTGGGTGGGAGGGAACAAAATAGTTTGAAGGAATACATATAGATGAGAACCTTTGGGACTTATGCAGATTACTTGATATCATTTCCAGACTAATGGAAAAGACCAACGAGAGGTACAGTTTTTGTTTTTGTTTTTGTGTTTTTGGTAATCTACTGGGATTAATTGTTTAAAAGACTGGAAAATAGGACTGGTGAAAAAAGATCAGAAGAAATATGAAGATTTGAATCTAAAGGAGACTGAGGGGAAAAATGAATAGTTGTCAAGGCTAGAATAAAGAGGAAAAAAAAAAAAAAAAAGGACAGGGAACATCTGTTCTCAATCTCAATAAAGGATCGAAAAGGATTTCGGAAATAGATGCCCTCTCACCCAGCTTAAGACCTCAAGGAATTCTCACAGAAAATTTTAGCATGCTTTTCATCAAAAAGTTAATAGCAAGGCCAAACCATAAGGTCTTGTGTTATACTACTGAGAATTTACTAAGACTCTTATGAAAGAATGTTCAATTAAAATGTTGATTATAAAAATAAACTATTGGGGCGCCTGGGTGGCTCAGTTAAACATCTGACTCTTTTCTTTTTTTTTTTTTTTTAAATGTCTGACTCTTGATCTCAGCTCAGGTCTTAATCTCAGGGTTGTGAGTTCAAGCCCCATACTGGGCTCCACGCTGAGCATGAAACCTACTTAAAAAAATAAAAAATGAAAAAATAAATGGGGGTGCCTGGGTGGCTCAGTTGGTTGAGTGTCTGACTCTTGATTTTGGCTCAGGTCATGATCCCAGGGTCGTGGGATTGAGCCCTACATCGGGTTCTGTGCTGAGCATGGAGCCTACTTGGGATTCTATCTCTCTGTCCCTCTCCCCCACTCATGTGCTCTCTCTAAAATATAAATAAACAAACAAATAAATAAAAACTGTTGGTAAATTTAGTGTTATTTTAGATTGCTCTGATATTTCCTTATAGTTATTAAGCTGAAAACTTCCATGTTTCATTCATGTAAATTGACAAACTCCAAAGTAATGATACTTTTAACTCCATAGTTTTGCCCTCCTAAAAATTTCCAAGATTTCTTTAAATGGGTGAAAATACAATGGAACACCAATGTTTCCTCTTTTGCAGGCTATTTAATTGCCTATGCTAGGAATTCAAGTTAGCCGAGCATGTGCAAATTGACAAACACAGAAAATCAATGCAAAAGCTTCCATGATACACATTCAATAAGAAAAGAATATAATCCTAGGACAAAAAGCAAAAAACATTTCATGTATATGAACTGTACATTTTGTGAGATCTTTTATGAAATGTTTCTTAAAATATACACATACATTTTTGAGAAAAGAAGTAGCATCTTTATTTTTCTGTAGAACACTGAACAGGTGAGTTCACTGTTTGATTCAGCAACTGTTTCTTAGAATCTATTCTATTACTTGTGTAGCTGAGACTATATCCTGTAATATATTCTAGGTGGTTGGAAGTGTGGAATAGTTTTTATTAGCCTTGTGTTCATTAAACTTGTCTTACATAAAACAGGTCTATGCTAAACCGAAAGGAAAGGAAGATGGGTCAATTGCTTCTAAACTGGTTGAACTAGAATAGGTCTTTAAGAGACCCTTTAAGGGAACCCCGCTTTCCTCTGTTTCTTTACTCAACATTCTTAAAATATTATCAGGAAACCAAGATTATATTACCGAAAGATGGAAAATTATAAAGGGTGGTAATCTCTGGGTGATAAAATTATGGCACTTTTAAGATTTATTCTTTATACTTTTCATTTTAAATGTCCTACGAGAAGCAACATATCACTTTTATAATAAGAAAAAAATGATTAAGAGTTATGGAAAATAAGGATATTAAAAGAAAATAAGCTCACACATACATAAGAATAAACTCCAAATGAAAATACAAAATGCAAAAAATAAAATCAACATAGGTACTAGAAGGACACAAATTCCTCTTTAACCCTGCTATAGGGAAAGGCATTCTAATTATGAATCAAAATCCAGAAGCATGAGAATATAAACATCATACCCACTTTGGAAAAGTTTGGCAGTTTCTTAAAAAGTTAAACATATGACCCAGCAATCCTACTTCTAGCTATCTACCCAATAATGTCTGTACAAAAACTTGCAGGTAAATGTTCATAACAGCATAATTCATAATAGCCAAAAAGTTGAGGGGCACCTGGGTGCCTCAGTTGGATAAGCATCTGACTTAGGCTCAGGTCATGATCTTGCAGTTTGCGGGTTTGAGCCCCGCATCAGGCTATCTGTTGTCAGCAAAGAGCTTGCTTCGGATCATCTGTACCCCCCTCCTCTGCCCCTCCCCAACTTGTACCCTCTGTCTCTCTCAAAATAAATAAACTTTAGAAAAAGTTTTTTTTTTTTTTACAGTGGAAAATAGCAAGTGTTTGGCAAGGATGTGAAGAAACTGGAACACTCGTGCACTGCTGGTAGGAATGCAAAATGGTATAGCCACTATGTAAAATAGTATGGCAGTCTAATTTAAAAAATCAAAGAAAAGAGTTACTATATGATCCAGCTATTTAGCTTCTGGGTCTACACCCAAAAAGAATTGAAATCAGGGTCTTAAAGCATTCATGGCAGCATATTCACAACAGCCAAAAGGTGGAAGCAACCTGTGTACAACGAAGGATAAACGGATACACAGCATGTGGTATACATACACAATGGGACATTTTTCAGCCTTTAAAAGAAAGGAAATTCTGACACATGCTACAACATGGATGAAACTTGAAGATATTATGCTAAGTGAAAAAATACAATCAAAAAAGGACAAATATTGTATGATTTCACTCATTTTAGGTGCTTCAGATAATTAAATCAAAGTAGAAGGGTGACTGCCAGGACTGAGGGGAGAGGGGAAATTGGGGTGTTATTGTTTAACAGGTACAGAGTTTCACTTGTGCGAGATGGTGGTGATGGTTGTATAAGATTGTGAATGCACTTAATTCCACTGAACTGTATACTTAAAAATGGTTAAAGTCGTGAATTTTATTTTATGTATCTTTTACCACATTTTTTCAAAAAGGGCCAAAGGATCAAAAAATCTGATAGAAAATGAGACATATGAATAGACAATTCACTAGAAAAAGAGATAAAAGTGGGCCTGAAACATATGAAAAAAAGCTGAGATCCACTGATAAAGAAATAAAAATTAAAATGAGATACTGAGATAGTATTTCTCACCTATTGGATTGGCAAAAAATTGAGAAGTATGACAACACATTCTGCTGGTGAGGATATGGGGAAACAAGCCTTGTCACACCCTGCCACTGGGAATGCATATTGGCGTAACTCTTTTGGAGGGGAATATGGCAATATCTAACAAAATCACACATGCACTTACCTTTTGTCTTGGCAATCCCACTTCTAGAAATCTACCCTGAAGATAAGTCACTAATAATATGAGAACTGAATAACACAAGGTTATTTGCTGCAGTATGTTTGTAATCACAAGATACTGGAAACAAACCTAAGTGCCCATACATAGGAAAGAGGATGAATTAGTATGTACAATAAGAGAACTATGCAGCTGTATAAAAGAATGAGGAAGGCTTTTATGAACTGATAAGAAATGATTTACAGGCAATACTGAAAAGAGCAAAGCCACAAAGACCATCTATGGCATATTACCATTCATATAAGAGGATATGAAAAAAATAAATAGGTATATGCTCATTTGTAGAGGAGAAATATAGGAAAGCTAGACCAGAAACTAAAGAGATTGGTTCAATATGGAGCAGGGAGAATAGTGGTAGAAATAAGGGTGCAATGGGAATAGGGTAGCAGGGATGAAGAGGGAATGACATTTCACAAAATATATTGTGGTAAAAAACATGTTAACAAAATTTACCATCATAACCATTTTTTAAGTGTACAGTTCAGTAAAGTATAATCACATTATTGTGCAATGGCTCTCCAGAACTTTCTCATCTTGCAAAACTGAAACTCTATAGTCATTAAACAACTCCCTGTTCCCACCACCCCCTCAGTCTATTCTTTTACAGTTTTTTGCCATTGCTTTTATTTCTACACTGTTTTTCACCTTTATCTATAAAGCACATAGACCTTTGCCTATGTTTTCTTCTAGTTCTGTTGTGGATTTTTCTTTTTCTTTAATTGCGGTAAAAACTTATTGTCTTAACCACTGTTAAGTGTACAGTTGAATGGTTTAAAGTATATTTACATTGTTGTGAAAGAGATCTCCAGAACCTTTTTATCTTGTAAAACTGAAATCCTTTGCCCATTAAACAACTCCCCTTTTGCCCCTCCCCACCCCCAGGCCCGAGTCACTACCATTCTACTTTCTGTTTCTATGAATTTGACTAAGTATCTCATATAAGTGGAAGCATATAATATCTGTCTTTTTGTGATTGGCTTATTTCACTTAGTATAATGTCCTCAAGTTTCATTCATGCTGTAACATGTAATAGGATTTCCATCCTTTTTAAGGCTGAATAATATTCCATTATATGTATATGCCACATTTGTTTATCCATTCATCCACTGATGGGACATTTGTGTTTCTTCCACTTCCTGGCTATTGGGAATACTGCTGCTATGAACATGGGTGTGCAAATCTCTCTTTAAGACCCTGCTTTCAATTCTTTTGGATATATTACCCAGAAGTGGGATTGCTGGATCATGTGCTATTCTTATTTTTAACTTTTTGAGGAGCCTCCATACTGTTTTCCATGGCAGTTATACCATTTTACAATCCTTCCAACAGTGCACAAAGATTCTAATTTTTTCCACATGCTTGCCAACATTTGTTATTCAGTATTTTTACTACTAGCCATCCTAATGGGTGTATGGTGATATTTCACTGTGGTTTTGATTTGCATTGCTCTGCTCTATTTCTTCTTTGTATAACTCTGACTCTTAGAGCATGATAATATTTCATATGCCCTTTGCATACCTGAAATATAAACTAACAATTAAAACCAACCAAGACGTAGGGGAAACCCAAAATGGAATATAAACAGTAACTGTGGGAAACAGTATCTTGCCTGGATACTCTAAGCCTAAAGACAAAAAGAACTGTATGTAAATGCTGTAATCCAGTTCATAAAAGTGTTTCTCACAGGGGTATGGACTAGCAATTTTGAAACTACTGTATGTATATCCTGGAATTGAACAAATAAGTAAATAGATTGTAGATAATAAGAGTTGGTGTCTTACTGTTGGAAAAAGGAGTTATAAATAGGAGGAGGAAGAAGGCTAAAATGAACCCTGTAGTGTTGGACTGGAATCAGAGGTATTTGGTATAAAAACAGATATAAAAATGTAGATATGAGTATATGTGTGCATTACCAGACATACAGATATTTCCTCTCTACCGGCTGAGAGGGCCTAGAAGCAGTGACACCCCAGTAACAACAAGCACACCCAGCACCCAGATTGGGTTTCTAAACACTATTTTCCAATAAAAAATCAGGGCTCTTTTGAGATATGGTTGATTCTAGAACTGGGGAGAGGAAAATACAAGATGGGTGTGGAATATTCTGTAGAAATGTTTAAAAACTGGAGGGTGAAAAAAAAAAAAACAAACTAGAGGGTGTATTGAAGAACATAAAATCACCCTGAAGGAGAGCCTATTGGACAAAACAGGAACAATCTGAGCAATAAAACAAATGATAGCATTGGATGTTAGCCCATAGAATAAAATAAATACCTATGATTCTATATGGATATAAGTAAGTAATCAAATACATAAATGGGGGAGAATAAACAGCCACAGTAAAATTCCAATTAATAAGTTTCTAAGGCTAGAACTCATCACATCAGGCTGCCTCAAAGCTAACTAGAACGTTTGGCAAGATCCCTACCTTGATGCCAAATGCTACCAGAAACTTTAGTCTATCAGGGTAAAACAACCATCAGAAGAAATGGCCTCTGTTAGAATATACATTTAAAATTTATCTACGACTCTTTTAAAAAAATTTTAAAAAAAGCGGGGTGTGGGGGGGGGACACCTGGGTGTCTCGGTTAAGCATCTGACTTTGGTTCATGATTTCATGGTCTGTGAGTTCAAGCCCCACGCCAGGCTCTGTGCTGACAGCTCAGAGTCTGGGGCCTGCTTCAGATTCTATGCCTCCCTCTCTCTCTGTCCCTCCCCCACTCATGCTCTGTCTCTCTCTGCTCTCAAAAATAAATAAACATTAAAAAAATTAAAAAAAAAATAAAATTAATCTATGGCTCTTACTTTATAGATCTGGGCAGGGTACCTCCATGGGCTTGTAGCAACAAGACCTGTAGCTGTTGTACCTGGGAAAAGCAAAGAAAAATAGTAAGCTAATCACCAATCAAAAGCTACTTATCCCTTGTCAGCTAAATTACTACAATTAGCCATAGAGTAATTCTACTCAGTGCCTATGAAATCTAAGGCATATTTAGGCCTTACAGAAATCATCAAGGTTGACGATTCAGTGACAAAAGTCCAAACAGCACTATATGAATAGCTAGTACTTAGAACTTGAGTTGTTCCTTTTACCTAAGCATCTTAATGACTTTTACCGAATGTCTATTTTTAAAACATTTTTCTAAGTTGGGGCACCTGGGTGACTCAGTTGGTTAAGCATCCGACTTCAGCTAAGGTCATGATCTCACAGTTCATGGGTTCGAGTTCCGTGTGGGGCTCTGTGCTGACAGCACAGCCTACTTTGGATTCTGTGTCTCCCTCTCTCTCTCTGCCCCTTTCCCCACTCATACTCTGTCTCTCTCAAAAATAATCATTAAAAAAAATTTTTTTAAGTTTATTTATTTTTGAAACACAGAGACAGAGAAAAAGTGAGGGAGGGATATAGAGACAGACAGACACAGAATCCAAAGCAGGCTCCAGGCTCTGAACTGTCAGCACAGAGCCCGATGTGGGGCTTGAACCCACGAACTGCGAGATCATGACCTGAGCCCAAGTCGGACACTTAACCGACTAAGCCACTGAAGTGCCCTTTGAGCATCTATTTTTTTTAAAGTCAAACTCAGCGCTAGGCCAGGTAATATGAGGAGGATACGAGAATAAACTCCTGTGTTTTATTCTCAAGTTTATAATCTAGTTGACAAAGACAAGCCTATGGCCTGAAATAGTAAGAGACAAAGAAGATAGAAGATGTGAATTCATAAAATACAGTTAAGTACTTTAGGGCTCTGAGAAGAAGCAAATTAATAAAATTCCAGAACAGTCAAAAGGAGGCTTCTTGGGGCTGGTTCTTAAACCAGAGTGCATGCACATTCATCTTCTCTCATTCCCTCCTACGATGAAAGAGGAGCTGTGCCACCTGTTATGACCAGTCTCCTTGCTTGCGCTTTGGATCCCAAACTCTTCTTGCCTCCTGATGAATCATACTGTTATCCCCTCTCTCTTCTGTATCTTCCACGTCTCCCTTTGTACAGGATCCTTTCTATCAAAATTAAAACATGTTCAAGTCTCTCCAATCTTAAAACAAAACAAAAGCACCCTTCTCAATCCCACTTCCTATCTTTTGTCCTATTCTCTCCTTCACAAAGTTTGAGAGCATCGTCTATACCTGTTGCCTCCATTTCCTTTTGTTCACTTCTCTCACCTGCTCAACCTATTCAAATGCGATTTCTGCCTACAGCATTCCACTGACAAAACTCTTGCTAAGGTCACCAATGATCTGCAGGTCACTATATCCTATGGGCATTTTTCAGTCTTCATTTTACTTGACTGTTTGGTAGCAGCTGGCTTACCAGATACCATACTTTCCTGCTTTTCCTTCTATTCTTCTAACTGATCTTCTAAGGCTCTTTCTTGGCTAATCTTCACACCAAGTGTCCTTTAGATGATAAATCCTCAAAACTCAGTATCAGTCTTCTTGCTTTATACTCTTTCCTTAAAGTCTCATCTCTGACTATGGTTTCAATTACCATCTATGAACAGGGGACTCCCAAATTTATCTCAAACACAAGTCTTTTTTAATTTAGAGCTTTATATTCAACTATGTACTTAATTAATATTTCCACTTAGTTGTCTGCTATCCCCAAACCTGTTCCTTTTCTAGCGCACTCAAGGTCAGTGAACATGCAGCTTCACGTGCCAGAAATTTGGCTGTCGAACCCTCATGCCCCTATCTAAGCCACTGGTCATTTCTTTCCATCACTGTCACCATCACCCTAAGTCTAAGCCACTATTTAGCTCTCTCTTGGACCACTGTAGTAACTTCTTTTTAAAAAAATTTTTAGAGTTTGTTTATTTTGAGAGAGAGACCACGTGTGCAGGGGAGGGGCAGAGAGAGGAGAGGGAGAGAGAATCTCAAGCAGGCTTTGCGCTGCCAGCACAGAGCCAGACACAGGGCTCGAACTCATGAAACTGTGAGATCATGATCTGAGATGAAACCAAGCGCTGGACGCTTAAAAAACTGAGCCACCCAGGCAACCCACACCGTAGTAACTTCTTAAAGTGGTCTCCATGAATCCACTCTTGCTCCACTATAATCCATTTCCACACAGCAGCCAGCTCATCTTTTAAAAACATAAATTATGAATAGTACCACACGACTTAAGATCATTTTTAACACAGTCCGTGAGGTCTTGATGAGGTCTCTGCTTCTTCTTTAGTCTCATACTGGAATACTCTTTCCTGGCTCCCTCCACTTTAGCCACACTGGCAGTCTGTCAGTTCTTCAAGGGCACTATATGCCTTCCTAAATCAGGACCCTTTCAGACTTGGTATATGCCTGGCACTGTTCTAAGTGCTTTCCATGTATTAATTCATCTAACCCTCACAAAAACCCTATGAAGCAGGTATAATTATTCCCATTTTATAGATAGGAAAACTGAGGCACAGAGAACTTGCCCAAGGTACATACCCAGTGAGTTATAAAGCTAGAATTTGAATGTGGGCAGTCTGACTCCAGTGTCAATGCTCTTAACCACTATACTTTGTTACATATGGTTTTTCTTCTCCCTGGATGCCTCTTCCTTGTTTTCTTTCCTTCTTTTCCTACTCAATCCCTGAGACCTCAGCTCACACATTGCTACCTCAGGGAAGCCTTCTCAGCTTAGATGTATAACAGAAGACCCTGTTCCATACTGTCATACTACCCTACATAGCATACTATCTCATTTTATAATGATATGTTGGTATGAATACGTGTTTGGTGTTTGTCTCTCCCACCAGGCAGTAAGTTTCATGAAGGCAGAGACTGTCTCCTTTGCTCGACAATGTATCCCAACACAATACCTGGCACATAATAGTGTACAATACATATTTATTGTTGGAATGAATGAACAAATGAATGACTAGGAAGAAGAGCATTTTTGGCAATAGAAATACACATGAAAGAAAATGGAGGGACAGAACTGAGTATGGTATTTTATAATTGAGATGATACTGTTAACAGGTAAATTACTTGTATTTTGTACAGTGACCCCTGGGAGGAAAGGAGATAGGGGAAGAGAAGGGAAGGAAAGCTTCAGACTAACTGAATAGTAGCTATTATCACCAAGGAGGAAGGCCAGAGATGGAGTGAACACTACACAGTTGGGAAATACTAGATTCCCAGTATAAAGAGTACCCTGGAAGGTAAGAAAACTTGACCCCTGCAAGCCTGGGCTGATCCAACTACTCACCTTCTCATCTCCTCTACCAGAGCTACTGAGCTGTTACACAACCAGTTATATTGATACCACCACAAATGCATGCTCCTAGTCAGCTACCTCTTCCATTTCCATGATTTCAAGCCTCTGTGGTCTCTTCAGTCCCTCTACCCTATTATCTGGTTGCTTGCTCTTTGAAGATGACCTTGCTTCCAACTACACTGAGAAGTTAAAGGTCATCAGGCTGAAAATCCCTCAATTTTCCTTCTTTTCCCTCTAAATTATTATCACTGTATTCTTCCTATTCTGACTTTGTTTCTTCTAGTCTTGGTGGCAGGTATCCCCTCCATGGTCAAAAGCAAATCCCTCTTTATTTGTGCTCAGGATCTCAACAACTTAGAGATGGCCTTTTAGCAACTAGTCCCTATTCTCAGTTTCAGTCTCTCCCAACTGGTTCTTTCACTTGCTCAAGTCTCTTCCATTTTTAAAAAAATGTTTATTTTATTTATTTTGAGAAAGAGAGAGAGAAAGAGAGAGAAAGAGAGAGAAAGAGAGAGAGAGAGAGAGAGAGAGAGAGAGAGAGAGAGAGAGAATATATCCCAAGCAGGCTCCAAGTTCAGCACAAAGCCTAATGCAGGGCCCGATCCCACAAACCGTGAGATCATGACCTGAGCGGAGAACAAGAGTCAGATGCTCAACTGACTGAGCCACCCAGGTGCGTCCTGAGCCTCTCTCATGTTTAAAAAAAATTTTTTTAATGTTTATTTTTGAGAGAGAGAGAGAATGAATGAATAGGGGAGGGGAAGAGAGAGAGGGAGACACAGAATCCAAAGCAGGCTCCAGGCTCTGAGCTGTCAGCACAGAGCCTGACATGGGGCTCAAACCCATGAACTGCAAGATCATGACCTGAGCCAAAGTCAGATGCTTAACCGCCTGAGCCACCCAGGCGCCCTGCTTCTTCCATATTTTTAAAAACAAACAGACCTATATCCTTTGACCCTTGACTACCTAGCTATTGCCTTCTTTCATTTTGCCTTCTTGAAAGAAGAGCCTACCAACTTCCTCCACTTCCTTATCTAGCATTCACTGTTGATCCCACAACAATCTGAACCTCTTCTCACTGAAGTCACCAATAATCTCCTTGTTGATTAAAAAAAACCAATGGACACTTTTCAGTATTTATTTTACTCTACACTTCTTTATAAATTTGTACTTTTTAAAAAATAACTTTGTACTTTTGATGGTCCTTGAAACTTTCTTCCCTTGTCTTCCATGATACGACTGTTTTTCTTCCTACTTGTTGGCTCCATCTTAGTCTCTCTTTTTTGCTTAGTCTCTCTTTTTTGTCTTCCCTCTTTTCCCCATTCCTTAAAAACTGCTGTTCCCCCAGTGTTCTGTCTTTGGCTTTCTTCTCTTTGTGGCCATTTACTCATTCAGCAAATATTTAGTGAGTACCTTGAATGTGCCATTTGGTCTCATCCATTCTATAATAATTTCAGATTCCATCTAAATGCTAATGGCTCTTAAATCTGTATCTTCAGTTCAGACCTCTCTACATTAAACCCAAAGGCCAGCTACGTTTGAAAAACTCTACTTACATGTCCCCCAAGTTATTCGAATTCAAAATGCCCCAAACTGAATTCCATCATTTCCACTGTGTGTCTGGGTTCTTTCACACAACATTATTTTTATGAGATTCACCCATGTTTTTCACTGTGGTTACAAATAATTAATTTTATTAATTTTTTAAAAACTTTTCTCACTTTACCCTGTGTTTCCTCCTGTATTCCCTGACTCAATGATTGGTACTACCATTTTAATCAGTTGTCCAAGCAAGAAACTTGAGAACAACCTTGATTCTCCCTACTTACTGACCCTTCCACATCAAATTTGTTACCAAGCAAGCTCTAGACATTCTACCTCCTTGGGTTATTTTCTTTCTAATTTGTACCCTTCTCTTTATTTCTATGGCTACTATCTTTAGTTTAGGCCATAGTTCTCACCTGGGTTATTATAATAGCCTACAGTAGATCTGTGGGGGATATGTTCCAAGACCCCTGATGGATGTCTGAACCTGTAGATAGTACTGAACTCTATATATACTATGCCTTTTCCTATACATATATACCTATGATAAAGTTTCATTTATAAATCATGCAAGTAAGAGATTGACAGTAACTAAAATTAAAATAGACCAATTATAATCATATACTATAATAAAAGCTACATGACTGTGATTCCCCCCCTCCAAAAATATCTTATTGTACTGTCCTTACCCTTTTCCTTGTGATGATATGAGATGATAAAATGTCTACGTGATGAGTGTCTAAGTGAGGTGAATGACATAGGCACTGTGATGTAGTGTTAAGCTACTATTAACCTTCTGACAATACGTGAGAAGGAGAATCACCTGCTTCCAGTCCATGGGTGACCATGAGTAAACTGAAACTGTGGGAAGTGAAATCATGGATAAGGGGGGGTACTATTGTAATTTGTTTTCCTACTTCAAGTTATACCTACTTCTAATCTATTTCTGTATACTTGCTAGAGTGATCTCCCTAAAGCACACATATCACCATGTAGCCCACTTACTTTCAATAGCTTTCCACAGCTTTCTGGTTGAATTTCAAATTCTCTAAGCGGTCATGTAAGAACTTTTGGGATCTGACACTTGCCTGCCTCTCTTGCCTTGTCTCCCACTGCTCACTTTTTTATCAGTGAAATCTCCAATGCCACCCCCAAATCTTAAAGATGACAATAAACATGTTAACAGGAATTACTTTAGAATTTTCCCAAACCAACAGAATGCTTAGCCAACATCTCTAAACTTCTGGTAGAGGAGAAGCTGAGAGACAGAAGCTCTATCATTCCACTCATACACTTAAATTTTTCCCATCAAATTTTAAGTCCCTTTTACCTGTTGCTTCAGATGATTAAGTTCAGCCGTCTGGGGATCGATATTAACAACAGGTTTATTCTTGATTTTTCTTGCTCTGTCAGCATAGCGAAGGGTATTTAATGTTTCTTCTAGATTGGAGTCAGCAGGACTCACACAGGCTATCATAAGTGTATGGCTATTACCTCCTAGAGAATCTGAAAAATAACAATAGGAGGAAATAAAATCAAACAATCAGGATGCAAGGAAAGCTGTCCATTTAGGTCGGTGCCTTCAAACTCAGAGCTCTAAGAAAAAAATTTTTAATAATCTGCAAATTTCCTGTTAGTAAAAATACTAAGATTTTTTGTTGCATAAATGATATAGTTTAGAATCCTATTCCATGTGTCCCCATTCGTAAGACTGTGATTTTGGCAGTTAGTTGGGTTAAAACAACTCAGGCCTAGTGCAAGTAAGTTAGGAGCCACAAGTGGAATTAAACATTCTTAGGATGCCCTCTCTAGGTAGGTTTTAATTATTCAGGGAATTCTGCTTATCAAGTACTAATAAACAGTAATCAAGTTCATTTTCAGTTACAAAGTATAAAGTTCAGTCGGCATTCTGTAGATTTCTTGGCTTTCAAACCCATCTATGAAGACACCTTTCCATTATCTTACAAGCCTGCCTACTAATGGGTCTCTTTCCGATTTATCAGTTAGATAGCTCTGTATAGGATAGTCCAAAAATCTGTTCACCGATCCCGTCTTTACCTTCTCAGCACTATTACTCTGAGTCACTCTCTTATTTTTTTTAAAAATTTTTTTTAACGTTTATTTATTTTTGAGACAGAGAGAGACAGAGCATGAATGGGGGAGGGTCAGAGAGAGGGAAACACAGAATCCAAAACAGGCTCCAGGCTCTGAGCTGTCAGCACAGAGCCCGACGCGGGGCTCGAACTCATGGATGGCGAGATCATGACCTGAGCCGAAGTCGGCCACTTAACCGACTGAGCCACCCAGGCGCCCCTACTCTCTTATTTTTAGAGGCACTCTGGGCTTACCTTGAAGCAGTCGAGTCAACTTGGAATCTCTGTATGGCACAAAGCCACCCTTTTTGTCATCTCCAAGAGCACTGATCACATTTCCCAAGCACAGGAGGCCTCGGTTAATATTAATGCCTAGTAGCAGGAAACACAATTTAAATTGCTTAGTAAAGCATCGAACATACACCTACATAAAATAAAAACCCCACAGAAATATTAAATCATCAGTCTTAAGGAGACTTCTTGATCTTCTTCACTTTTCTGAAAACAAAGGTCTAAATGTTGGATATGCACAACTGAATTTGTTGAGACTTCTTGCCCTTTCCCATGGAAACAAAGTAGACAGACAGATAACTATCACCATGACAACAACAATTTGTATATTTACTTTTTATATCCATTACCACTTTTAATTCTCAAATTAGTGCTGAGAAATTAGATGAACAGCTATTTTTTATCATGTCACTAAATTATATTTACTATCATTCTCACTTTACAGATAAGGAAACTAGATCAGAGTTTCTATGACTTGTCTAAGGTCAAACAGCTGGTGAGTGGTAGGCCTGACATTCCATCTTAGGATTTCAGTTAAGTCCTATGCTTTTTCTTTCACACCACAGAGGAATATATTTTCTCTTGTTGCTTTAAAAAGGGTAAAGATTCTTTTCCACTTCTTGAATTCCAAAGTTTGCTTTTTAAACCCTGTAATAATTTCTGAGGTCCTTCTAAAGCCTCTGACCTTCCCATGATTATGTTTACTGTGAAAAGGCTACATAGTATAGTGGTTAAGTGCACAGGCTTTGGTGTCAGATAGACTTAGATTCTAATCCTGGCTCTATCACTGACTACCTATATGATTTTGGGTTCTGCTCTAAAATGAGGCACATCTATCTACCTCATTGGGTTGTGGTGGAGAATTAAATGATATACAAAGTGGGGTGCCTGGGTGGCTCAGTCAGGTGAGTGTCCGACTTTGACTCAGGTCATGATCTCATGGTTCGGGGGTTCGAGCCCTGCCTTGGGCTCTCTGCTGTCAGCACAGAGCCTACTTCAGATGCTGTCCCCATCTCTCTGCCTTTATCCCACTCACGCTCTCTCTCTCTCTCAAAAATAAAAAAAGATAATTATACAAAGTTAAATGACAAATAAATGGTATCATTTTTGTTTAATGCTACTCTACCTTTTTATTTACTCAGCCATACTGTGGACTCCCATACAGCCAGAAATAACTATATATCTACAAGATCCTGAGCTCCAAAACTCCTCTCTGACTGCATTCTACTAGCTTTTCATTTCTTTCATGGGTCCTGCTCTTCACCCTTATAATAGCCACCAATTTACTGATACTTTATAATACTCCCAGTAGATCATCCTCCCTGGGCCTTAAACTACATATTCTGGACACTATGATCGATCATTTCAGTTAGGCTTTCTCAAGCACTCACTAGACCCATGACCTTCTGCCTTCCCATCATGTCAATTCCCAGTCACACGTTAGACTAACTGTGGTGTGTGTGTGTGTGTGTGTGTGTGTGTGTGTGTGTGTGTGTGTGTAAGTTACTGTAGGCTGCAATGCTGGAGAAAGTCACATAACTAAATGGACTAGATCCATTCATTATAAAACACTGCTCTCTGACTTTTGCTGAACACTTCATCAAGCGGCAATCTTTTCTTCCTCATTCCTACTTCACCAGAGCAGCTATTCTAAACACTCATCATTTTCAAGACTGTAAATCTACCTTCACTCTATTAGTGGATGATTTCAACAAATACATTGTGGAGATCAAAGTTATCTGCAAGGGAAGGTTTTCCCTCTCCTCACCTCATAGTCTTTTCTTTGCTGTTACTGATTCCTTCATCCTTCTTGTTTCAGAGGAGTAAATAACCACCTTTATTTCCCCTTTAGTGTGCTGGTGTCTCTAGTCCCCCCCATTTTCTCTGGGACGTTGAAACCTTTGATCTTCTCCCTCTCTCTTAGATCTTCAATTTATTTTCCCTTTACTAATTTCTTCTTTTCAGTCTCTATACATGCTCAAATCTCCCAAATCTAAAACAAAACCAATCCCTTCAAGCAACCATTCCTGTCTTTTCCTTTTATTGCCAGCTGAAAGGGATACCATTTTTCAGGGCCATTTATCCTACCCAGGATGTGAAGGAGAGTCTGCTGAGATTTATCAAAGCTGCTCACCAATACCTGTACTAATCCTTGTATTAGTTCATTCCTTTCTTTTCTTTCCCCTTTGAGCCAAACAGAACACAGTTCCATCTCATTCGCTCATATCCCATCTGGGATGTTAAGGAAGAGACTGCTGAGGTTTTTCAAACCTGCTGAGCAAAACTTCCATCTATAGTGTCGTACAAGAACAACAATAAAAAAATCTAGATGAACCCTGAGAAGAATCTATGGCAACTTTGATCTAAGCAAGAATCATTTACTTGGGTATAAAGAGGCTGTTTTTTTTTTTCTTTTTCAAATGAGAATTGGGGCTTTGGAATAGAAAGAAGCAAGGGAAATGAATGTCTCTCTAGAAAGAACCCATCACGAAACAGGATCTGATTTTCTGTTAAGAGATTTAAAATGATGAGTTCATGACATGGATGGAGTGTACATCGTAAAGACTGGGAAGAACATGTTTGCAGAGGTTTAAATTTCTGATCAATGACAGCTATGGAGAAAAAATGCCCAGATAAAATTATAAAATCAGAAGTTATTCTAAGATTGAGAATAGATCAAGCAAGGAGAGGATCAAGAATACTACTTGACATTTTTGGGTGTTTATTTACTATGGCAACAAACACATTTTGCTTTTTAGGGGACATCTGGCAATACCTGGAGACATTTTGGTTGTCACAATTTGTGGGGTGGCAGGCAGTGCTACTGGTATTTGGTGGGTAGAGGGCAAGGATGCCTCTATCCTACCAAGAGACTGGACAGCCCCCCCAAATGATCTGATCCGAAATGTTAATAGTGCCACAGCTGAGAAACCCTGCTCTACAGGTGAAGAAAATATCTGCAAGCCCAAGGTAAAATAACCAAGTAAAATGGGGTGAAAAATGGAGGTAATATAGTATTGATATGGTTTGCCTAGTCAGAGAGAAAGGGAATGATCTGTTACTGCAACAGATCACAAAACTTATAGGAGTAAGTACTGAGAAGGGACAGAGTAGAAGGGAATTTGATTAGGAGACAGAATCTTCATTCAGACTCTGCCTCTTCCACTTACAAATATGTGTGAGCTTGGATAAGCCACTGAAACTCTCCTTTATTCATAAAATAGGTGTAATACATACCTTACCTCAGGGGACTATGATAAAAATCAAATGTGATCTACAAAGTACTACCTACATGTTTTTATTAATAGGGTAGACAAACTTGGATTATTTGGATCTCTACTAAATTACATGAGGCTGAAAGCAGACAGCACCTGACAAATTCCTAATCTATTCTGATAACAGTTTCTTCACTCAGAAGACACTTTGAGTGGATAAGGAAATGGCTGCTTTGGCCTTCAAGCTGATACACACGGAAGAACTGATTATAGAAGTAAAATGATGGGAATCTGTTTGCTGGGGACTGAGGGGCACAGTCATACACCAGTATGCTAGATGTTAAGAAAACAGATCCACAAAATTCAGGAAAAAAGACAGCTAACTTTCTGGGAACAGGACGTCTAAAAGAGAAAAAGGATAGAAGGCTTTCACAGCATAAAACTGTAATTATCTAGTCACAAATTATTCCAATAAAAAATCGATGTGGCTTCACAGAGATCAACGTAACAAATAAATTCATATACAAAAAGAACACAGAGCATTATAGGAAGTTTGACCACCAGCATTTCTCTCCTCTCCCTCCTTAAAACACCACTAAAAGGAATTTTAAAAGTACTCACCCACAAGATCACAGAACATAGGAGAGAAATATCAGTAGAGAGGAGGTTTCAACATATTTTTAGAGTACACGTAGACAAGCAATAACGGATTTAGCAAGATGGAAGAAGCCTCAATCTAAAGAGCCTTCGGAGGGACAATAATGACGACAGTGACAATAACAGCTAAGTTTATATAGTGTATACCTATTCTAGGTACTTTATACATATTAACTCATTTAATCCTCACAATAGTCCTATGAAGTATGATCATAGTTGTATTGACAGATAAGAGAGTTGAGGCACAAAGAGGTTAGGGAAGTTGCCTAAGGTCATGCAGCTAATAAGTGGCAGAGTCAGGACTCAAATAAAGGCAGTCTGGCTCCAAAGTCCATGGTCTTAATCTCTATGCTCTATGAAAATGAGGTGATTTACTCAGAGGCATCAGGTACATTGGAAAGGGGACAGACTTGAGGCTGATAAGAGGGGATAGGTAGAAAAAGCATATAAAGAACTCTGGAACTGTCAAGTCTCTGCCCCAGAACCATGCAACTAATGTGTTCCCCATTCTCCATCATTCCCAGGCTACTTAATGGGATGGTTTTTCTAATACCTACCCATTAAATGTTGATATTCTCTTGAAACTGCCTTAAGCTCTTTGCTTACTATATATATTCTCCCTGGGTTTATACAGCCTAGAGTTCCAATAAATACCGATAAGAATGACTCCCTAATCTGCATCTCCAAACCAGACCTCTTTCCTGTTGTCCAGAGCTGTATTTTAGCTGCTTACTGAATAACCTCCAGTGGGCTGTGCCCATGAGGCATTGCATAAAAATACTGGACAAAACAGAATTCATCTTTCGGTGTAAATCTATTTCACTTCTACCACTGTTCCCATTTTCTCGCCATCTAACCAGTCATCCAACAAACAGCAAACCTGAGACATCCTGGACTTGTCTCTTTTCTCACCCCACACATCTGAGTCCTTTTCATCGAACACTTAGTGAACAGGCACAATGTTCCAGGCACTGTGCTAGGTATTAGAGATACAAAGATGAATAAGTCACAATCTCCACTCTCAAGGAGTTCATAATCTACAGGGAGAGATGGATGCACAAACAAAAATAATTGCAAATATAACATTAAAGTATACATATAGTCGAAATGGGTTCTCATAAGAGGGAGTGGTAAACTTTACCTGGGAAGGTAACAGACGGCTTCAGAAAAGAATGAAAAATTTGAGCTGAACTGTGAAGGATGACTAGAACAGTGCCAGTGGAGGAGGGAAGAGTAGGAAAGAACAGTGCAAGGGCATTCCAGGCAGAGGAAGTAGCATATGCCAAGGCACATATTTGTGAAGAACTACGGGTAATTCAGTATGAATACAATGCAAGTTATAAGATGGAGAGTGACAAATAATCAGGTTAGAGGGCAGCTCAGGAGAGATCATAAATGCACGACAGATAGGTCAGTCTCAGGTATTTGTATTTCTCATGTAGGGCAGTGGTTTTCAAACTGTGTCCCTCAGAACCTTAGGGATACTTTAGGGAACCACAGAGATTCTTCAGAGTTTCTGCAATGGTCATTTGGGCTTTGTTTTTTTAAATTTTTTACTGTGGTAAGATAGGGGCCCCTGGGTAGCTCAGTCAGTTAAGCGTCCGACTTTAGCTCAGGTCATGATCTCACAGTTTGCGAGTTTGAGCCCCACATTGGGCTCTGTGCTGACAGCTCAGAGCCTGGAACTTACTATGGCAACATATATGTAACATAAAATTTACCATTTTAACCATTTTTAAGTGTACAGTTCAGTAGCACTAAGTACATTCACACTGTTGTGTAATCATCACCACTACTTACAGTCATTTTAACTATTTTAAAAACTGCCTTTACACAGCTCACTCCAGTGTGCTGTATTTCAAATCTTAACATGCTGAAGTCAACCAGCACATTGTTTTGTGCAGCAAGGTTAGTTAATTTTTTTACGGTCTTTGAAAATACCTCTAATATGTGTGCATGTCTTAATGTTTCGCAAATGTGTATTTTAAGGCTGTGGCTTTGCATAGACTTTTCCCTGGTCACATGCTCGCTCATGGAAAATCGTGCAAGTTATTATACCATTATAGTACAAGTTTGTACTGAAACACCAGGCAGAGGCAATTCTTCAAATTCATGCACTTATCACTGCATCATCGTCAGTTGTGTAGTACCAAATGGATGTTCACAATCTACATGCCCACTGATAGATGAATGGATACACAGAATTCAGTGTACACACACACGCATATACATACAAAGGAATATTATTCAGCCACAAAAAAGACAGAAATCCTGCCTTTTGCAACATGGATGAACCTTGAGAACATTATGCTAAGTGAAATAAGTCTGATGGAGAAAGGCAAATACTGTATGTTCTCAATTATACGTGGAATCTAAACAAGCTGAACTCACAGAAAGAGAGTGGAATGGTGGCTGCCAGAGGCTGAGGAGTGAGAGAAATGGGGAGGTGTTGGTCAAAGAATACAAACTTCCAGCTATTAGATGAATAAGTTCTGGGATCTCATGTAAAGCATGGTGACTATAATTAACATTACTGTATTGTATACTTGATAGTTATTAAGAGAGTAAATCCTAAATGCTATCACCAGAGACACACACACACACACACACACACACACACACACACACACACGGTAGTTATGTAAGGGGATAGAAGTGTTAACTAACCTTATTATGGTAATCATTTCACAATATATACATGTATCCAATAATCACACTGTATACCTAAACTTACATATATGTCAATAATATCTCAACAAAAGTTAGAAAAAATGATTAAATGAGAAAGTGCATATGAAACACTTAGCCAATGGCACTAAAAAAGAGATAGTTTCAGTGCTTCTTGTAAACTTTGCAAGTATCCTGTTAAAAGCATTTATAGTTATTACATAACATAAACTAGAAAAGATATTGCTAGTGATACAACTTTGGATTTAAATGTCCTATCATGTGAAACTCCCAGATCAGGTAAATAATTGAGGAGAATCCTGAGGTTGTAATTTGGACTGTTACAAAGTGTTTAGGGGCGTTGGGGTGGCTCAGTTGGTTGAGTGTCCCACTCCTGATTTTGGCTCAGGTCATGATCCCAGGGTTGTGGGACTGAGCCCCATGTGGAGCTCTGCACTGAGTGTGGAGCCACCTTAAGATGATCTCTCTCCTTCTCCCTCTGCCCCTCTCCTCTGCTCACGCGTACTCTCTCTCTTTTCAAATTAAAAAAAAAAGTGTTTATAATTCACAGCTACATATGATGAATCAGGATATTCTTGGTAATGTGTCACCAGAATAAATTATACGAAAAGTTAGATGCAAAACCTTAAATAAGGTTCTGTCATCTAGAATCCCCATCATGTCATATACTAAGAATGAAGAATGTTCACTAGAGCTTACTTTGTAATGGTGAAAGTCTAGAACCAATCTAAATGTTCATCAGTAACGGAATGGTATAATAAATACAATGGTCTATCTATACAATATATAGACATAAAAAAGAATGTGGTAGAGATGTTTAAGTTAACATGGAACAACCTCCAACATATATCATTCAGTGAAAAAAATAAAGGGTAGACTAGAACAGAGTACATTATACGCCTCTATTTGTATAGAAAGAGAAAATATCTAGAAATGTGGACTAGGGATTTGGGGAAAGAGAAAAAAATGCTTTTTATTATAGTGCATTTAAAAAAGTTTTTCTTTCAAAATAATTATTTAGATTCACAGGAAGTTGCAAAGAAACGTACAGGAAGGTCTTATACATCATTCACCCAGCCTCCCCAATGGTAACATATTGCACAGCTATAGCACAGTATCAAAACCTGAAAATTAACATTGGCACAATCCCCAGAGCTTATTCAGATTTCAGCAGTTTTTACATGTACTCTATGTGTGTGTGTGTGTGTGTGTGTGTGTGTGTGTGTGTGTGTGTGTAGTTCTATGCAATTTTATCACGTGTATAACTTCAAGTAACCAACACCAAAATCAAGATACAGAACTGTCCTATCACCACACAGCTTTCTCGTGCTACCCTTTATATGCACACCTACTCCTTTACTCCCCAATCCCTAGCCCTTGTCAACCATGAATCTGTTCTCCCATATAATTTTGCTATTTCAAGAATGTTTAAATGGCATCACACACTATGCAACTTTTTGAGACTGGCCTTTTTTTTCCCCACTCAGCATAACAATAATCCATCCAAGGTGTTGTCTGCATCGATAGTCATTCCTTTTTTTTCTTTTAATACTTTTTTAAAATGTTTATTCATTTTTGAGAGAGAGAGACAGAGACAGAGCACAATCAGGGGAGGGGCAGAGAGAGAGGGGGAGACCCAGAATCTGAAGCAGGTTCTAGGCTCTGAGCTGTCAGCACAGAGCCCAACGCGGGGCTGGAACTCACGAACCACAAGATCGTGACCTGAGCTGAAGTCGGATGCTTAACCGACTGAGCCACCCAGGTACCCCAGTAATCATTTCTTTTTACTACTGAGTAGTATTACACAGCATGGATGCACTACATTTTTGTTTAACCATTCGCCTGCTGATGGACATTTTGAATCATTTCCAGTGTTTGGTTATTACAAATACAGCAGCTATGAACATTCACGTGTGAATTTTTGTGTGAACATACACTTTCTTTGGGATAAATGTCCAATAGTGCAATTGCTATATTGTTTGATAAGAACATATTTAGTATTTCCCTGAGTGTACCTTTCTACATTCCCATCAGCAATGTATGAGAGATTCAATTCTTCCACATTCTTGGCAGCATTTGGTATTGTCACTATTTTTTCTTTTAGCTATTATGAGAGGTGTGCAGTAATACCTCATTGTGGTTTTCATTTGTATTTCCTTAATGACTAAGGATGCTGAACACCTTTTCATGCAGTTATTGCCATCTGTATGTCCCCTTTGGCGAAACATCTGTTTGTGTTTTTTGCTTACTTTGTACTTGGATTGTTTTTTTTTACTTTTGAGTTTCCAGAGTTCTTCTGAAGTCTGATATATTCTAGATACAAGTCCTTATATATATTCTAGATATAAGTCCTTCATTGCACTTCATTTTTTATTACAGAAATATTCTATATTTCTAGATATTCTAGATACAAGTCCTTTGTTGTACTTCATTTTTTATTACAGAAAACTCTATGATATGCCCATTAACATAAAGAAAGAAATTGTGATCATAATAACTATAATGTTCTTCTCGTTTGAAGATTGACTTATACAGTGTTATACATTTGAACTTATAAAATAAATTTACATGAATTTAAAATCTGTTCTTTAATTTATTTCAACTGTTAGAATTTGTTGTAAGATTTCACTTAAAGAAGCGTTCCTCTGCTTTAAAAGGAAGGCAGATAAAAACATCTGCTGTAGATGATGGAAAACAAATGAAAAGTTTTAAAGAGGGGGTATATGTGATCGAATTTGGATTTGGTAAATATTACTTTGGTCGTCAGTTGGGAGGTCAATTTGGGAGTAAAAAACTGGTGTCTTAAGGAACCATTTAGAGGGTGCCTCGGTGGCTCAGTTGGTTGAGCATCTGACTTTGGCTCAGGTCACGACCTCGCAGTCTGTGGGTTTGAGCCCTGTGTCAGGCTCCGTGCTGACATCTCAGAGCCTGGAGCCTGCTTCGGATTCTGTGTCTCCCTCTCTCTCTGCTCCTCCCCACCTCATGCTCTGTCTCTCACTCTCTCTCTCAAAAGTAAATAAACATTAAAAAAAAGGAAACCTTTTAGGAAGTTATTTTAATAGTTCAGGTGAGAGATCTCTAATGACTGGAACACCAGAAAAGGAGCCTGGGTGGCTCAGTTGGTTAAGCGTGCGACTTCAGCTCAGGTCATGATCTTGCGGTTCATGAGTTTGAGCCCTGTGTCAGGCTCTGTGCTGACAGCTGAGAGTCTGGAGCCTGAATCAGATTCTGTGTCTCCCTCTCTCTCTGCCCCTCCCCTACTCATGCTCTCTCCATCTCAAAAATGAATAAACATTAAAAAAATTTTTTTAAAGAAAGGTATCTGAGACATAAAAATGACATGACCAAGTAACCTTTTAAATGTGGGAAATGAGAAAGAAAGAGAATGAATACAACATGTGCTCATATTCCGGGGATAAGGCAGATATGCATTCATCCGGCCAACTAACAGTTACTGAACGCCAAATGTGTGCCAGGCACAGTGCTTGGCACAGTTAGTGGGAAAATAAGAACTGGTCTTTACCTCCAAGGAACTCAAAGTCTAGTGGGGAAAACTGACAAATAATTACAATGAAAAGGGAGAATGCAGTGAGATGTGGCAGGGTGACAACTGACTGAGAAGGGAAGTAATCTATATCACGATAAGGTGTTAGGTTATATAGGCTTTTAGGTAAATGCATTTGTCAAAACTCAGTATACACTTAAAATTTATGCTTTCCATTCTTTCAAATTTTACATTAAAAAATATAAACAAATATTAAACTCCAGTTAATAACACGTAAGCTTAAGTATTTAGGAGGAAGTGTACTAATGTGTGTGATTTACTTTAAAATGCATTTGAAAAAGAATACTACTTGGCAATGAGAAAGAATGAAATCTGGCCATTTGCAGCAATGTGGATGAAACTGGAGAGTGTCATGCTAAGTGAATTAAGTCAGTCAGAGAAAGACAGATACCATATGTTTTCACTCATGTGGATCTTGAGAAACTTAACAGAAGAACATGGAGGAGGGGAAGGGGGGAAAAGTTACAGAGAGGGAGGGAGGCAAACCATAAAAGACTTAAATACTGAGAGCAAACAGGGTTGATGAGGGGCGGGGGAGAGGGCAAAGTGGGTGATGGACATTGAGGAGGGCACTTGTTGGGATGAGCACTGGGTGTTGTATGGAAGCCAACTTGACAATAAATTATTAAAAAATAAAAATAAATTAAAAAAATGAAAAAGAATATGGCTTAATGAGTGGCTAGATATGTCATAAAGCAAATAGACTAAAATGTTAATGGTAGAATCCAGATGCTAGGTTTAGGGCCTTTCTTGTAAAATCTTTTAACTTTGCTGTATCTTAGAAAAATCTCATAATAAAGTGTTAGGAAAAAACACTATGGAGCACCAGCTGATGCTATGCTTCATATTAGAGATTTCACATTTGGGTGACATCTAAATTGTGAATTGAAATATTAATAAGAATTGCCAGTCAGATCAAAAGGGAGCAAGAAACTCAGGCACTCAGTCAGGACCAACTACGTGTCAGGCACTATGCCAGGCCCTAAGGATTCAAAGATGAATAAGACACCTTTGCCTGGCTTGCTGTCTACTGGGGGAGTCAGTCATTTTAGGAGATGACCGTATGACAGAGTTGGGTTAGTGTTACTGTAGGAAAGAGGTGAGCACGAGATGGCGGGGGGGACTGAAGGTGGTCAAAGAAAGTTTCTTCAAGGGGATGAAATCAGAGTTGAGCATTGAAGGGCAAAAAAAATTAGCCATGTGAAGACAGAAGGAAGGCATTTCCGGCAGAGGGAGCATGATGTACAAAGAAGCACAGACAAGAGAGAACTTGGCACACTTAGAACGGCTAAGCAGATTTCAAGGAAGGGCTGAGGACAGGGGAAGCCAGCCAGGTAGGCAGGGCTAGAGCACAAAGGTTATGCCAAGCAGTGTAATACAAAGTAAGGAGCCATGAGGAGAGCTCTAAGCAGGGATATCCAGTTTACAAAAACATCCTGGCTGCTGATTGGTAGAAGGCTTGCAAGGGTGCCTGAAAAAGACAGGGAAACTAGTTGGAAAGCTTGCTATAAGCTAAGAAATGATGAAGGCTTGAACTAAGGTAGTGGTTGTAGGGTTAGAGAAAAGAAAGTGATTTGAGACATGAGAAAGTAAGACTGGAAGAACTTGGTGAATGATGGGATTGGGAGAAGGAACCAGAGTGAAGGAAGAGCATGGCTTGATGCCCTGGTTTCTGGCATGGGTGACTGAGGGCATATTGGTATTATATACTGAAGGTGATGGAAGGGCAGCTTTCACAGAAGCAGGGAGGGATGAGGAGTTCAGTTTTAGATATGTGGAATGGGAGGTGTCTGTGGGACATCCGTGAGCTGCCCCACAGGCAACTACATTTAGAGGTTGAAATGTGGATGTAAGGTATGGGCTGGAGGTAGAGGTCTGGGATGGGCAGCGTGTAGGTAAGAGTTATAAGCACCTAAGTGTGTGAGACCACCTACAGTTGTGTGAAGGTGGCAAGGTGATGGGCTTGAACAGTGGGAAGAAAAAGAAAAAAAATCCAGGACAGAACCTGAGCTGGTTCAGGTATGGGTGGGTGGAAGAGGAGCCTGAGAGAGTCCTCAGAAAAGAGGAAGCCCAGGAGAGGGCAGTGTCACACATCCAAGCGAGGAAGGAGACTGTCTAGATAAAGGGGCATTGAGGAGGGCACCTGTTGGGATGAGCACTGGGTGTTGTATGGAAACCAATTTGACAATAAATTTCATATTAAAAAAAAGGGGGGGCAGGGTGTCAGGCACTGTGGAGTCACCAAGTAGGAGGAGGACTGAAAAGAGCCTAATGGATCCAGTTTTTCAGGTCACTGGGTGACCTCAGCAGGGACAGTTTCAATGGGATGAGGATGGGGAGGCTGGCAAGCAGAGTAAAAGGTAAAGGGACGAGAACTGTAGTAGGAGGATGAAGGATTTTGTTTTGTTTTAAAATGGGTAAAACACATCAGTATGCTTCTATGTTGGGGGGAAGCCAGTAGAAAGGGAGAGGTTAAAAACGTAGGAGGAAATGGGCGCTTGATGGAGCCAGATTTGCGAGGCAGTGAAGAGGGGAAAAAAAAAAATCTAGCAGAGAACATACAAGTACAACAGCACAGAGATCTGTAACGAAATTACTGTTTGGAAATGATGAGTAGACTGCTGTGGTTGGAACCTTGTCGTTTGTAGGCAGGTGGTGGGAGATAAAGCTGGAAAGACATAGGGGCCAGAAACTGACAATGTAGTCCCCTGGTACTAGAGAATCTCAAGGAGACAAAAAATACATTAGAAGATGGAATGGTTACAAGGGCAGCATCGAAAAATCTAAGACTTAAATTGGACCTTGAAAACATGGCTATGTTGTAGATAGTTTGATGGGGGAGGAGAGCATGATAGCATTCTGGGAGAGGAGGAGATGGCTGTGATGAAAGTGCACAGAAGCCAGAATTAGCCGGGTATGTTGTGAAGGCTGTGTAGCTGGGGTGGCGAGTGTGGGCAGGGGAAGCTGTGAAAGACAGCTGAGCAGGTAGGCTGGGACCAGGGTACATGGGATCTGGAAGGCCTGGCTATGGTGTTTAGAGTTCATCCTGGAAGCAGTGATGTGCCACTTAGTTTCTAATCAGGGAAAGTACCGTGTACAAAGTAGTATTTTTTTTTTTTTTTACAAAGTGGTATTTTAAGGAGGTTAATGTAGGTATGGTATTTAGAACGGAATGCCTCTTTGGAGCCTCCTAGGAGGCTCGTCTCCAGGTGTGTAGGGTGAAGGCAGGGACTTTGCAGAGGCAGAAGGAAGTGGGTGCATCTCTACAATATTACTAAGGAAGAGCTAACAGCAGGCAGTGGGTACTCATTCCTAATCGAGGAGATCATGCTGGGTGCAATAATTAGCATGACAGAATGGGAAAAAGCAAAAGCAAAAGAGAATGAAAAAGAATAGTTCGAGTTAGAAAAAGAACCAGGAGAATGAAGATTTACAAACCAAGAGAAGTTTCAAGAAGGGTGTGTTCAAATGTCAAAGCCACTAAGAGGTCAGGTAAGATGAACACTGGAAAGAACCAATTTGTTTTGGTAATTAAGATATCACTGATGATCTTTTACATAGTGGTTTTAGCAAGGTGGGTAAAGATAGATGACCAAGAGAGGGAATCAGGTTCCTAGATAGACAAAATCAATATTAAAAATAAGTTTTATTTCCATACCAAAAATAAGGTTAGAATATAAAATTTTTAAATATTCTACCTACACTAGTTACATGAGTTTGTTCAATTTGTGAAAATTCAGCAAGCTATTTGCTTACATGTAATTTCCTGGTTTTATATTTCAATAAAAAAGATTTTATAATATCACTTCTAAACCCACAACTACATGGCCAATCTTCAACAAACAAGAAAGAATATCCAACGGGAAAAGAACAGTCTCTTCAACAAATGGTGTTGGGAAAACTAGACAGCTACATGCAAAAGAATGAAACTGGACCACTTTCTTACTCCATACACAAAAATAAATTCAGAATGTATTAAATGTGAGGGGCACCTGGATGGCTCAGTTGGTTAAGCGTCCAACTCTTTTTTTTTAATTTTAATGTTTATTTATTTTTGAGAGAGAGACAGAGAGAGAGACACACAGAGAGAGAGACAGCAGGAGAAGGGCAGAGAGAAAGAGGGAGACACAGAATCCGAAGCAGGCTCCAAGCTCTGAGCTCTGAGCTATCAGAACAGAGTCAGACGCGGGGCTCAAACTCACAAACTGTGAGATCATGACCTGAGCCGAAGTTGGACACTCAACCTACTGAGCCACCCAGGTGCCCCTAGCGTCCAACTCTTAATTTCAGCTCAGGTCATGATCTCATGGTTGGTGAGTAATATTAAGCCCTGCATCGAGCTGTGCACTGACAGCATGGAGCCTGCTTGGGATTCTCTCCTCTATTTTCCTCTCTCTCTCTCTCTCTCTCTCTCTCTCTCTATCCCCTCCCCCCTTCTCATTCTTCTCTCTCTCTCAAAATAAATAAATAAACATTAAAAAAAGACTTAAATGTGAGACTTGAAACCATAAAAATCCTAGAAGAGAGCATAGGCAGTAACCTCTTTGACATTGGCCATAGCAACTTCTTTCTAGATATGTCTCTGGAGGCAAGGGAAACAAAAGTAAAAATAGACTATTGGGACTTCATCAAAATAAAACGCTTTTACACAGTGAAGGAAACAAGCAATACAACTAAAAGGCAACCTATGGAATGGGGGAAGATATTTGCAAATGTCATATCTGATAAAGGGCTAGTATCCAAATATATATATATATATATACACACACATATATATATATATATATATATATATGTTTAAAGCTTATTTATTTATTTAGAGAGAAAGAAATCGCAATTGGGGGAGGGGACAGAGAGAGAGAGAGAATCCCAAGCAGGGTCCATGTTGTTAGTGTGGAGCCCACCACAGGGCCCGATCCTACGACCTTGGGATCACGACCTGAGCCAAAATCAAGAGTTGGAGGCTCAACTGACTGAGCCATCCAGGCACCTTAATATCCAAAATATAGTAAGAACTTATAAAACTCAACATCCATAAAACAATCCAATTAAAAAATGGGCAGAAGACATAAACAGACATTTCTCCAAAGAAGACATATCGATGGCCAACAGACATATGAAATTATGTTCAGCATCACTTACCATCAGGGAAATGCAAACCAAAACTACAATGAGATATCACCACACACTTGTCAGAATGGCTAAAATCAACAACATAAGAATACAGGTGTTGGTGAGGATGTGGAGAAAAAGGATCCCTCCTGCACTGTTGGTGGGAATGCAAACTGGTGCAGCCACTCTGGAAAACAGTATGGAGGTCCCTCAAAAAGTTAAAAATAGAACTACCCTAAGATCCAGCAATTGTACTACTGGGTACTTACCCAAAGAATACAAAAACACTAATTCCACCCCTATGTTTATAGGAGCATTATCTAAAATAACCAAATTATGGAAGCAGCCCAAGTTTCCACTGATTGATGAATGAATAAAGAAGTGGTGTATATATATAATGGAATATTATTCAGCGGTAAAAAAGAATGAAATCTTGCCATTTGCAATGACATGGTTGGAGCTAGAATCTTATGCTAAGCAAATAACACAGAGAAAGACAAACACCATATGATTTCACTCATATGTGGAATTTAAGAAACAAATGAGCAAAGGGAAAAGAAGATAAAGACACAGCAGGAAACAGATAATTATAGAGAACACAATAACAGTTACCAGAAGGGAGGGTGGTCGGGGGTCGGGTTAAATAGGTGATGGGGATTAAGGAGTGCACTCTTGATAAGCAGTGGGTGATGTATGGAATTGTTGAATTGCTATATTGTACAACTTGAACTAATGTTAACTAAATTGAATTAAAATAAAAAACTTAAAAAAATATCTTCTAATACTGTCAAAATATAAATTACCTATAAATAGAACAACAGATATATGGGGCGCCTAGGTGGCTCAGTTGGTTAGGCGACCACCTTCAACTCAGGTCATGATCTTGTGGTCTGTGAGTTTGAGCCACACGTCAGGCTCTGTGCTGACAGCTCGGAGCCTGGAGCCTGCTTAGGATTCTGTGTCTCCCTCTCTGTCCTTCCCCCAATCATGCTCTGTCTCTCTTTCAAAAATAAACATAAAAAAATTAAATGTTAAAAAAATAACAACAGATGTATAAGACATCTACAGGGAAAACTATTGCCCAATATTAAAGAAGTCCTAAGTAA
This sequence comes from Panthera onca, assembly GCF_046562875.1. Taxonomy (NCBI): domain Eukaryota; kingdom Metazoa; phylum Chordata; class Mammalia; order Carnivora; family Felidae; genus Panthera; species Panthera onca. The sequence goes on from NC_138357.1 coordinate 72,277,922, forward strand.
ATGGGGAGATATGCTATGGACATAGATTTGGAAGATTTAATTAGACTTAATGAAATAGACTGCCCAGAAACAGACCAAGACATATTTGGGCCTTAGTATATGACAGAAGTCACACTGCTCAGCAGTGGGGAAAAGACAGACTTTTTAATAAATGGTGTTAGGACAAATGGGTATTTATGTGGAAAAACAAAATTGGATCCTCACACCATACCATGTACAGGAAACAGTTCTAGGTATATTAAAGACTTAAATGTGAAAGGCAAAACTGTGAAGCTTTTATTAAAGAATGTAAAAGAATATTTTCAAGACTGTGCAGTACTGAAGGATTTCTTAAACAAGACACAAAATAAAAGGATCATAAGAGAGTGAAAAGACAAGCTAGAGAAGAGGGAGAAGACATTTGCAAAACATGTGAGAGTGGGGAGGTTTGCAATAAATATAACTAAACAGTGGCTAGAATCTACAGCATATAAAAAACTACTTTTTAAAATCAGTAATAAGACAGACACAATAGAAAAACGAGCTAGGGGCGCCTGGGTGGCGCAGTCGGTTAAGCGTCCGACTTCAGCCAGGTCACGATCTCACGGTCCGTGAGTTCGAGCCCCGCGTCAGGCTCTGGGCTGATGGCTCAGAGCCTGGAGCCTGTTTCCGATTCTGTGTCTCCCTCTCTCTGTCCCTCCCCCGTTCATGCTCTGTCTCTCTCTGTCCCAAAAGTAAATAAACGTTGAAAAAAAAAAAAATTTAAAAAAAAAAAAAAAAAAAAAAGAAAAACGAGCAAGACTACAACAGGTATTTTATAGAAAAGAAAATATATGTGGCCAAAAAATATAGAAAAAGGTTATCTGGGGCAGGTGGGTGGCCCAGTCAGTTAATCGTCTGAATCTTGATTTTGGCTCAGGTCATGATCTCTCAGTTGGTGAGTTCGAGCCCTGCATCAGGCTCCATGCTAATGGCATGGAGCCTGCTCGGGATTCTCTCTTTTCCTATGCCCTTCCCTCTCTCTGTCTCCCTCGCAAAAATAAATAAATAAACATTTAAAGAAAAAGGTGGTTAATCCTTTTAATCATTGAGGTAATGAACATTAAAACCACATGCAGAGTGCCTGGGTGGCTCAGTCGGTTGAGTGTCCGACTTCGGCTCAGGTCATGATCTTGCAGTCTGTGGGTTTGAGCCCCCCGTAGGGCTCTGTGCTGACAGCTCAGAGCTTGGGGCCTGCTTCTGATTGTGCCTCCCTATCTCTCTGCTCCTCCCCTGTTCACTCTCTGTCTCTCCCTCTCTCTCAAAAATAAATAAACATTAAAAACATAAAAAATAAATAAACCACATGAGATTTCTCACTCCACACTCACTAGATGGCCAAAAATTTTAAACTCTGACCAAACAGTGTTGGGGAATGTGGAAATACAGGGATGTTCATACACTGAAACACTTTGGAAGACAGTTGAGTATGTACCCTATGATCCAATAATTCTCTTTCTCAGTATATACCCCAGAAAATTCTTATACATCTGCATCAAGGTATATAAACAAGAATGTTCATAAGGGTGTTGTTAATAATACCCCCAAACTGGGAACAAATTTACTATCCATCAACAGTAGAAAGAATAAATAGTGGTACAGTCAATGGGATTCTCTACCAAAATGGAAATAAAGGAACCACAGCTATATGCAACATAGATGAATCTCTCACTCACAATGTTGAATGGAAGATGTAAGACACAAAAGATTACATACAGTATGATTCCAGTTATATAAAGTTAAAAAATAGACAAATCTAAACTATGCTACTTAAGAGATTTATACACAGGTGGCACTACCATCAAGGAAAGTAAGGGAATCACCATCATAAAAGTCAGGAGTGGTGACCTCTACATTTTTTTTAATGTTTATTTATTTTTTAGAGAGAGAGAGAGAGAGAAGGAGAGAGAGACAGACAGAGCATGAGCAGGGGACGGGCAGAGACAGAGAGGGAGACACAGAATTCGAAACAAGCTCCAGGCTCTGAGCTGTCAGCACAGAGCCCAACATGGGGCTCGAGCTCGGGAACAGTGAGATCATGACCTGAGCCGAAGTCGGATGCCAAACTGACTAAGCCACCCAGGCACCCCTGGAGTGGTGACCTCTAGAGGGAAGGGAGGAGGTCATGACCTGAGAGGGGTATACACAGGCATTGGAAATGTTTGGTTTTTCATCCTATGTGATAGTTACATGATTGTTCAGTTAATAATTATTAAACTATATACATTATCTATGCAATTTTCTTTATGTGTTATAGCTCATCAAAAAATGTAACTAAGAGTGAGTCACATGTGTTGCTAAGCAGTGTTAACTTTTTTGAGGACTTGGCTCTAAAGGGAAGGAGATAGGGTAGCAGTTACAGGAGGATTCAGGATTGAAGGAGTTTGGGTACATATGTTCACCAAAATATATATACAAGAATATTCATAGCAGCACTATTCATAACAGCCCCAAACTGGAGATTACCCAAATGCTCATCCAGCAGTAGAAAGGATAAATAAACTGTGGCATATTCACCAATGGAATATGTATAGCGATGAAAATGAATGAACTACAACTACATGCAATAATATGGATTAATCTCAAAAGCACAATGTTGAGTCAGGATTACTAGATTTAGCAAAAGAAAAAAAATACAGAACAACCAGTTAAATTTGAATTCCAGATAAACGATGAATCATTTGTAATATAAGTATGTTCCATGAAAAATGATTCATCGTTTATCTGAAATTCAAATTTAACTAGCTATCCTATATTTTCTCTGGCAACCTTACATTGAATGAAATAAGTCAGACAAAGGTTACCCTGTAGAGAAGATAGAGACTGGAAGTGGGCATAAGTGGTATGCTTGTAATATTGTTTTTTGATCACCACTTATGCATCAAGCTGTATAATTAAGATGTGGGCACTTTTCTGTATGTATATTATACTTCAATTGAATGATCTATGCTATCCATCTGTAATTTATTTATAATCTATCTGGCAGGGATCTGAATATGTTTATAGAGAAAAACTTCACAAGAAATGTACAGCACCCACACTGATTAAAGGGAGAGAAACACTTTGAATGGGTGATTTAAACCAGAATATAAATGGCCTATACATATAAAAGTATGCTTGACTTCACTAATAACTATAGAAATGAAAATGAGATACCATTTTCACTTATCAAATTGGTAATAATACTTAAAGAAGTTAAAAAACTTTAGAAAACTGAATGATCTCATTTCTTCATGGGAATTTGGTAGTATATTTAAAAATTTAGATGGATTTTGGGCAGATGGTAGGTTAAAGATATCCCAGGGTCCCCTCTATTCCCAAGTCTGATCCATCCTCTCTGTTCTTGAGCCAAGTAGGTACTGCAGTCAGCCAAGAGAATGAGGTCACAGGATGGGCCTGAGACCTGATAGTAAGGGGTGATGCAGAGATTTTCATCTGTGGAAGAGATGAGAACTCTGAGCCAAGGGCTTAGGGTCTGATGTAGTAGAGCCAAAGTACAAGGATGGGAACAGGGCTTTTGGTGAAGGGTTGGCCTTCAGGACTCTATGAACTCCTAGGGGACGGTTGATATTGTCTATGGGAGTATACCAGGTTTCTCTGGATGTGAAAATGATGAAAAGAAACTGAAGATTTAGGCTGGGTGCTTTCCACCTTGAGACAAGGACAGCACCAGGGAACAAGAGTACAGAGAGACTTCTTCCTGATACCTCGCAGTGGTGTGAGCAGCTTACTCACATGACAACATGCCCACTGCTACAGTGCTGGCTCATGGGCAGAAACCACTGTGCCCTTTCCAGTCACACAGATGCTGGGACCTAAGACACTTGAGTCCCAATGAGCAGACAAAGGAAAATAACAATCCACATAAGGGGACTCCAAAGCCAAAGAAAGGACAAGCAGAACAGGCCTTTACAAAACAGGGTTGCTGAAAGAAACAGACAACTTGAGCTTAAACAAGACCTCTCTAGGGGCACCTGGGTGGCTCAGTCAGCATCCGACTTCAGCTCAGGTCTGATCTCACAGTTCATGAGTTCGAGCCCCGCATTAGGCTCTGTGCTTACAGCTCAGAGCCTGGAGCCCATTTTGGATTCTGTGTCTCCCTCTCTCTCTATCCCTCCCCTGCTTGCACTCTGTCTCTCTCTCTCTCTCTCTCTCAAAAAAAAGAAATAAAAAAACATTAAAAAAAAGATCTCTTTAGGTGATTAAGTACAGCATAAAAAAGACTTTCTTGAACTAAAAGAATTAAATACTATTTACCAAAACCAGTAGCAATTATCATTCCAAATATTAAAATACCAAAACCATTCCAATTTAAATCAGAAACTAGATCCTCCTGAAGAAAGCAAGTTTACAAGCCCAGGGTGTATCCTTCTTCTTGCTAATAAACAAAAAATAAGGGAATCTTAAGAATAAATATTGGCAATCATTTTCTTTTAACTGATATGATTTTACAGTAATAAAACCCAAGACTCTAGTTTAAAAAACTTAGAACAGAGCTCTATGTATCAGGATGAATGAATCTCACAGACATAACAGTGAGTGAAAACAAAAAAACAAAACACCAGGGACAAAAGAACACGAATACATTATCACTCTGTATTGTTAAGGGATCTTAGAATAAGGAAATGAATGGATAAGATAAACACCACATTTAGAACGGTAGTTAAATGCACTCCCCATCCCCACCACACCCGTCAGATACAACCTGCCCTAATTCCATACCACTCAATGACACCACTCTGGCAAAGATCACCAAAAACCTCAATGCACAAATCCATCTGTCTCTTCTCAGTCCTCAACTTATGTAACCACTCTGAAACATCTGATACAGGTGACAATCTCTCTTTTCTAGAAACTCTTACCTTGGCTTTTAAGCTACTACTTCTCCTGCATCTCTTCAACTGCTTTAAGTGGCTCATTTACTCCTGACTCTTTTTTTTTTTTACTTCTCTTAAATATTAGTGCTCCTCACTAATATTTAGTGTTCCTCACTAATATTTAGTGTTTGCTCTCTTGTTATCTAGTCTTTCTCTACACAACTCTCCCTAGACAACTTTACCCATGGATTTCAACTATTTATCTCCAGCTCAGATCTTGCTTCTTTTTTTTATTTTTTTTAACGTTTATTTATTTTTGAGACAGAGACAGACAGAGCATGAACGGGGGAGGGACAGAGAGAGAGGGAGACACAGAATCCAAAGCAGGCTCCAGGCTCTGAGCCATCAGCCCTGAGCCCAACGCGGGGCTCGAACTCACGGACCGCGAGATCATGACCTGAGTTGAAGTCGGACGCTTTGCTTCTTTTTTTAAAATGTTTTATTTACTTAAGCAATCTCTACACCCAGTGTGGGGAACGAACTTATGACCTGGGGATCGAATTTACCACCCCGAGATCAAAAGTCGCATCCTCTTCTGATTGAGCCAGCTAGGCCCCACCCCCACCCCCAGATGTTGCTTCTGAGTTCTAGTTCTGAATTTCCCATTTCCTCCTGGATTCTTCTAATATGCATTTCAAATCTGACATGTCCAAAATCAAATTTATTATCTTTCTCTTTGTAGTCTGCTCTCTACCTATGTCTTCTTTTCTTGCTAATTTCCCTTCAGCTAATGGCATCTCCCACTTGACCTGAGGCCATGATTTTATCATAAACTTCTTTGCCTCATAAATCAAATCTACTTGAGTACATTGCCTTCCTCCACCTCCAATAATGCAATATGCAACAAAATTCTGATGGGCCGTATCCACCCTCAGAAAATATCCAAGAGTGGCTAGCAACTTTCTTTGCTCTCAATAGGTAGAAAATTATTCCCTCTAATAGTGGGGAGCTTGGCTTTGGGAATGATATTTTATTAACTAAAGAAAACTTAATTCTGCTAGGACAAGTCACACCCTAAAGCTTCTTCCACCCTCAAAATCTACCTCAAATGTTGACAAGCACCCTAGCAAGCTTCTAGGGTCCTTAGTTCAGCTGGGCTTGTCTGTAAATATCAGTAGGGCCCCTATACTCATTAACCACCATCCAGAGCAAGTAAAACACAGGAGATGGAATTGATGATTATTAAGAAGCTACTATATACCAGGAATCACACTGCATGTTTTATATATATGAGTTCACTTAATCCTCACATCCCTGTGGGGGTATGTATATATTTGAGTCCTATTTTACAAATGAGGAAAGTGAAGCTTTGAAGCTAAAATGGGTAACCCAGAATGTATATGCAAAACTCTAATGCAGTTGAGTGAAATTCCTTTGAGAACCCCTAAAAGTCTTTGAAGATGCTGCCAAGTGAGAAGCCACTAACCACCTGTGAGTCTATCACTGGTGGGCTCAAGACTGCAAAATTCTTGAGAGATTGAAAGCAGATGTATAAGACTAACAGAAGAAAAAAATACATACAGGAGAGAACTGCTGTGAAAGGTGGCACCAACTCTAGGGGTAGTGCAGACTTGAAGGTAGGGGATTCAGCAAAAAAGCTTTGGGACAATAGTCCATGGTAATTGGTTGTGGTACCAGAGTAGGAGCAGACCTCTGGGCTAGCAACCAATGACACAGCAGGAATAACCAAAGACAAACATAAGATATATGTAGGATAAAACCCTCTGTTAAAAGAAAACATCGGGGTGGGGGGTGGGCACCTGGGTGGCTCAGTCGGTTAAGTGTCTGACTTTGGCTCAGGTCATGATCTTGCGGTTATTGAGTTCAAACCCTGCATCGGGCTCCGTGCTGGAGCCTGCTTCAGATTCTGTGTCTCCCGCTCTCTCTGCCTCTTCCCCACTCGTACTCTGTCTCTCAAAAATAAACATTAAAAAAATATATATGTATATAATTGTAATAACATTGTATAGTGACAGATGGTGACTATACTTATGGGCACCGAGTAATGTATAGGATCATTGAATCACTAAGTTGTACACCTGAAACTAATATAACATTGTATGTCAACTACACTTCAATTAAAAAAATAGCTGCAAAAAATGTGTGTGTATACATATATATAATGCATACAATGCATATATATACATATATCTAATGTATAAAGAAATACAAGGAGAAACTGACAAATCCTTGGTCATATTGTGACAAAATAACTTATTAAGCAAATAACAAGAAAGAACATGAAGGATCTGAATAATATAATTAGAGAGTTTATCTAATAGGCACATATAGAACTATATGCCCAACAGAAAACACACTTTTTTCAAATACACATGGAATATCAACAAAGACCAAACAAGAATCAGGCCAAATTTCAAAAACCAGAAGTCACACACATTATCGGTCATAATGCAATGTATCAGAAATAAGCAATAATAGGGTACATAGAAACACCTTCTACATAATTCTTAGGTTAAAGGAAAAATTAAAAAGGCAGTATGATCATCTAACTTAGAAATTAATAGAGGACTATTTCTCAAAATTATAAGACCATATCCAAGTGGTACTTAGAGGAAAATGTATAGTTTTAAATGTATCTTTTTAGAGAACAATTGAAAACAAGTGAACTATGCTACCAAAAGAGAGATAATCAAATGGTATACATAAAAGGAAAAAAAGAAAAAAATCTATCCTGAATGTCACTTAGGCTCTAGATCTAGCTACCAATTCGTAGGAAATATAAAGGAAAGAGAAACATATTAAAACTACATGGGATGCAATCAGCAGAATTCAGACTATGAGAAATTCTATAAGACAACCTGATTTCTTCAATAAATATTCCAGGAAATTGAGGGGTAAGGAGAGATGGAGGCAATATTCACAGATTAAAAGAGACTTTAAAAAACCTATCAAGTAAGATCAATGTGTGGACTTTGCTTAGATCTTGATCCAAATAAACAGAATTTTTTAAATGTTTTATTTTATTTTCGAGAGAGACAGAGACAGAGCGCGAGCAGGGGAGGGCAGAGAGAGAGGAAGACATAGAAGGCTCCAGACATTGAGCATGTCTGCACAGAGCCCCACACAGGGCTTGAACCCACGAACTGTGAGATCACGACCTGAGCCAGAGTTGGATGCTTAACCAACTGAGCCACCCAGGTGGCCCCAAATAAACAGAATTAATGAGACTATTGGAAATTTGAACACTGACAAGATATTTAATGATATTAAGGAATTATTATTAATTTTTAGGTGACTATATTCTTAAAAGTTCTTATTTTTTCAGATACAAACTGAAATTAATAAAAAAATATATCTGGGATTTGCTTCAAAATAATATCAGTGGGAGAAAGTAGTCAGGATACAGGTAAAACAAGACTGGTCATAAATTAGCAATTGTTGGAACTGTAGGACAGGTACATGGGGTATTCATTATACCATGCTGACTTCTCTAAAAGCTTAAAAAAAAGAAAAAAAAAGAACTAAGCTTTCAACTCAGGAAGCAATACAAAAAATATAACAAACAAAATAAAACAACTGAGGAAGAAGTCATTAATAGAGAGCAAAAAAAAAAAAAAAAAACAGAAAAAAGGACAGTTAATTAACAAATTTGTCAAATGTGATAGAAAAAAAGAGAAAATACATAAACAAATGAACTAAAAGGAGAGACATAATTACAGATATAGAGATTAAAACTATAAAGTAAATCCATATGCAAAATTATGCCAATAAATTTGACAATCCAGACGAAGTGAATAGTTTTCTAAGAAAATATAAATGATCAACATTGGCTCCAGATATAGAAAATCTAATTATTCAAGAAAACTTCAAAGATAATTCCCATGTTATTTAAACTGTACCAGACCACAGAAAAAAAATCAAAAGTTTCCCAACTAATTTTATACAGTTGGCAAAACCTTCAAACCAAAACTGGACAAAAGGAGCACACATATAAAAAAAAAGTTACAGGCTACTCTCTCATAGGAACATATGTGTAAATGCCCTAAATTGAAAATTAGTACATGAAACCCAGTAATGTACAGGAAGAATAACTTATCATGTTCAATTGGGGACGATTCACTGATAGAAAAGTTATTTTTACAATTCATTCTAACAATAGGTTAAAAGAAGAAAAACTACATGATCATTAATTCCCAATGATAAACTCAATACTCATTTCTTATTTTAAAAATATGTAATTCTTGGGGCGCCTGGGTGGCTCAGTCGGTTAAGCGGCCGACTTCAGCTCAGGTCACGATCTCGCGGTCCGTGGGTTCGAGCCCCGCGTCGGGCTCTGGGCTGATGGCTCAGAGCCTGGAGCCTGCTTCCGATTCTGTGTCTCCCTCTCTCTCTGCCCCTCCCCCGTTCATGCTCTGTCTCTTTCTGTCTCAAAAATAAATAAAACGTTAAAAAAATTAAAAAAAAAAAATATGTAATTCTTAGCAAACTAGGAATGAAAAGTCACTTCCTTAACTTGACAAAGGATAGCTGCCAGAGCTGTACTGATAATTAAAGGCGAAACACTGGCAATATCCCGGCTAGAGTAAAAAAAATAAAAAAATTAGAATGGCCACTATCACTAGTACTATTCAATCTTGTACTGAAATAAGAAATAAAGTACGTTAGGAAGAGGCCAAAGTGTCTACTTGAAAATAATATGAATACCTACCCAGGAACCCAAGAAACGCAACTGCCAAATAATGAGAAACTAAGAAAGCAATTCAGCAATGTGGTAAGATACAGAATCAAAATTTGAAAATTAATACTTTTCCTAGACGGGATTAAAAAATAAAATAGAAGAAGGGATATTCAAAATAGCAACACAAACTATAATACTCCAGAATATGCCTACCAAGGTAGGTGGTGTAAGAATTATATTAAGAAAACTATAAAAGCTCACTGAAAGACATAAAAGAAGACTTGAATAAAAATGCAGAGATCATGCTGCTGGAGGAGTAGGCACAATTCTCCTCAAGTTAATCTATAAATTGAATTCAGAATTTATGAAATTTGTGAATTTTTCATAGAACTTGGCAGCCTGATTCTAAAACTCATCTGGAAGAGAAAATAATCAAACTGGTTCTGATAAAACAACAGTAAGGAGAAACTTGCCCTCCCAGAGATTAAAATACACTATAAACTATATCTATTAAAGGGCTTAAGAATAAACAGATATACTAATAGGGCAGAATGGAGTCCAGAAATACACCTACACACATATCTTCAACCCAACATATCAAGATACCAAGTCAAATCAGTGGGTAAAGGGACTTCTTTTTAATAAATGATGCTAGAACAACCAGATATCCATGTGGGGTCAGGGGAATGATCAACCCCTATCTCACTTTATAACCAAAAACTAATTAAAGATAGATTACAAAACTAATGTAAAAGTTAAAACTATAAAGCTTCAAGTAGAAAACATGGGAGATTATCTTCATGACTCTGGGCAGGCAAAGATTTCGTGGACAGGACACAAGCTTTTATGCTAAAAGCTTTTAGAGCTTTTCTAAGCATTAATGAAAAGAAATGAGAAACCGTACTTCACAAAAATCAAAATTTCTGCTCAAAGATATCATTAAAAACACAGACAAGCCACAGATTATAAAAGAATATTTGTAATATGCACTATCTGACATTTGAATCCAAAATATATAAAGAACTCTCACAAATCATCAATAAAACGATGAATAACTCAATTTGTTAAAATGGGTAAAAGACTTGAAGGACACTTCAAAAGATAAGATACATAAATAGACAGTAAGTACATGAAAAGAGGCTCAACATTGTCATCTTTGAAATGCAAATTAGAACCATGATGAGATGCCAGTTAACACTCACACTAATGTTTCTAAGACTGTGATGAACTGGAACTCTCATATGTTGCTGAAATGATACAAACTGTTAGAAATGGTACAAACTGAGAACCATTAGGCATTTTCTTATACCGTTAAGCATACATCTACCTCTTCCACTCCTAGGTATTTACCCAAGAGAAATGAAAACATATATTAACAAAAAGACCTGCACATGAATGCTCAAGGCAGCCTTATTCATAATAGCTAACAACTGGGAATGACCCAAATTTCCATCTAAAGGAGAATGGAAAGACAAATAGTGGTATAATTATATAATGGAATACTACTCAGCAACACAGAGGAACACATCATTAATCAAAGCAAGAACATGGACGAATCTCCAAAAACGCCCACAACTAACCACATTATGGTAAATAAAAGCAGCCAGGCAAATAAAAATGATATGATTCCATTAATATGAAGTCTAAGAACATGCAAAATTAATCTATGGTGACAGAAGTCAGAAAGAAAGTGGTTGCTTAAGGTGGAAAATGGGTAGGGTGGGTTGACTGGGAAAGGGTACAAGGGAATGATAGTTACACAAGTGCATACACAACTATCAAAACTCAACAAACTGAACATTTAAAATATGTGCATTTTATTGTATATAAATTTTACCTCAAGAAAAAATTAGGAAAACAAAATTGGGAAAACATGAATGAAAAGATTACAAAGTTAAAAAATGAGACTGAGAAAAATATATGTAATATATATGCAACAAGTTATTAATATCTGGAATATATAAACAACTTCTAAAGTCAACAAGAGAAATATAACCTGAAAGAAGAAAAGTAATCAAAGGGTATGAACAGGCAATTCACAGAAATGGAAAGAGAAATGGCCAATAACATGAAAAAAATGTTCAATTTCACAAGTCATTGGGGGAAATACAAATTTTTAAAAATAACATGCAATGTTCAAGATGGACAAAAATAAAAAGATCAATGATATGAATACTGTCAACAGTACAGGGAAACATCCTCATATAGTATAGATAGCATGCATACTGGGACAGATATTTTGGAGAACAATATTTAGCAGTATTGAAAATCTCGGGGTGCCTGGGTGGCTCAGTCAGTTGAGCGTCTGACTTTGGCTCAGGTCATGATCTCACGGCTCGTGAGTTCGAGCCCCGCGTCGGGCTCTGTGCTGACAGCTCAGAGCCTGGAGCCTGTTTCAGATTCTGTGTCTCCCTCTCTCTCTGACCTTCCCCCATTCATGCTCTCTCTCTGTCTCAAAAATGAATAAACGTTAAAAAAAATAAAAAAAAAAGAAAATCTCAAATGTGTATGTCCTTCATCCTAGCAATTCCTCTTCCCAGTATATAATCTAGAGAATACTCTCAAGTATATATCATATACATTGCTATCGACTGAGGTATCATTTTGCAATAGCTAGAAACTGGACAGCCTAAATGTCATTCAAAACAGGAATAGTTAAATAAACATGGTAGACTTTGAACAGTGTAGAATTCTATATAGCAGTTCTAAAAATGAGGCAGATTTATATAGTGATACAAAAAGATTTCAAAGATATTGAGACAAAAGGAAGTTGAAAAATAATATATGCAGTATGATAGTATTTGTCTTTAAAAACAACAGGGAAACACCAATTAAAAAACCAGGCAGGTGAAAGTGGTTATTCCTAGATTAGGATTGGGAGGTAGATCAAGGGGGGCTTTTCTCTTCATCTGCGTTGCTTGTGTTTTTATACTAGGAATTTATCCATACATTACTTGTGTAATTCAAACAAAATTAACTTAGCAATACTAAAAACTGTAAAGGCATATAACAAATATATTACTACATGTATATCCACACTTATGTACAGAAAAATATCTGGTGACAATACACACCAAACTTAATAGCCACAGTTTTAAATAAGAGCCTGCTTGAAAACTTAAAAGGAAGATCTGGGGAATGAAGTGTCCACAGGGGGCTTTAAAAAGCTAGGATATATTTCTGGAGATCTAGAAAGCTATGTGCATGCTCAGGAAAGACCTAAAAATGGCAGGAAATACCTAAAAAGCCCTTATCTTGTACCCCTGGCTGACTTTGAGGCCCAGTTCAAGAAGTGACTAAGATAGAGTTGTAACAAGTCTGAGTGTTAGGGACAAGCCCCAACACCTAATACAGAGCCCTAGGCAAATGCTGGAAAAGTTATAGTTCAAGGCATTTAAGGAAATCTGAGACCAATCATTGACCAACTACTAACCTTCTGTGACTGTATACTACTGGGAATTACAGAATTAGTCCAAGAAAGTCACTAAATATACTAAAGCAACAAGTTAGGTTTATTCTAGGAAAACAAGATTGGTTTAACATCCAAAAATCATTTAATGCAATAAACCATATCAACAGAATAATGAACAAAATAATATGATCATGCCAATAGATGATGAGAAATCATTTGACAAACTGATGATAAAAACACTCAACAAACTAGATATAGACAGAAATTCCTCATCCAGGTAGGGGCATCTATGAAAAACCCACGGCTGGGGTGCCTGGGTGGCTCAGTCAGTTAAGCATCCGACTTCAGCTCAGGTTATGATCTTGTGGCTCATGGGTTCAAACCCTACTCCAGGCTCTGTGCTGACAGCTCAGAGCATGGAGCCTGTTTCCGATTCTGTGTCTCCCTCTCTCTCTGCCTCTCCCCTGCTCACGCATGTGCTCTCTCTCTCTCTCTCTCTCTCAAAAATAAATAAACATTAAAAAAATTATAAAGAGAAAAGAAAAACCCACAGCTAACGTCATACTTAATAGTAAAAAACTGAGTGCTTTTCCCCTAAAATCAGGAACAAGACAACAATATCCATTCTCACCACTTCTATCCAACATTGTCCTAGAGGTTCTAGCCAGGACAATGAGGCAAGAAAAGGAAATAAAGGCATCCAGACTAGCAAGGAAGAAGTAAAATTATCTCTGTTCACAGATGACATGAACTTGTATATAGAAATCCTAAAGAATCCATTAAAGACCTATTAGAACTAACAAATTCAGCAAGGTTGCAGATACAAGATCACTATACAAAGCTCAATAAACAATTTGATAATGAAATTCCATTTACAACAGCATTGAAAAGAACAAAATATTTAGGAATAAGTTTAACAAGTGTAAAACTTATACTCTGAAAGTTAAAAAAAGTATTGAAGGATATTTAAGATCTAAATGAATGGAAAGCCATTTGAGGTTTGTGAATTGAAAGACTTAATATTAAGATGGCAATACTTCCTAAATTGATCTACAGATTCAACGCAATCCCTATGAAAATCCCAGCTGCCTTCTTTGCAGAAAGTGACAAGCTGATCCTAACATTCATATGGAAATGCAAGGGACCCAGAATAGCCAAAACAATCTTGAAAAAGAACAAAGTTGAAGCACTCACACTTCCTGATTTCAAAACTTACTACAAAGCTACAGTAATCAAGATAGTATAGTACTGGCATAAGGATAGACATACAGATCAATGGAATAGAATTGAGATGCCAGTTGTTCTTGACAATGATGCCAAGACAGTTCCATGGGAAAGAATAGTCTTTTCAACAAATGATGCAGGGATAATTGAATATCTACATGCAAAAAGACTGAAGTTTGGACTGCCACTTCACACCATATACAAAAATTAACTCAAAATGGATCAAAGACTTAAATACAGCATCTAAAACCATAAAACTCCTAGAAGAAAACAAGCATAAATCTTTGTGACCTTGGATTAGGCATTTTTTAAAGATATGACACCAAACACACAACAAGAGAAAAAGTAGATGAATGGATGTCATCAAGTTTTTTTAAATTGTGTGCTTCAAAGGATAGCATCAGTAAGTGAAAACATAACCCAGAGAATGGGAGAAAACATTTGCAAAGCATGTATTTGATAAGGGGTTAGTATCCAGAACATTCATAAACTGATAAGGGCTTAGTATAAAGAACACACATAACTCAACCATAAAGATATAAATAACCCAATTAAAAAATGGGCTAAGAATCTGAATGAACATTGTTCTAAAAAGATATATAAATTGCTGATAAGCACATGAAACAATGCTCAACATCATTAGCCACTGAGGAAATGCAAACCAAAACCACAATGAATTATCACTTCACACGCACTAGGATGGCTACAATTAAAGAAATAATAGGGGCTCCTGGGTGGCTTAGTCGTTTAAGCATCCAACTTCAGCTGAGGTCATGATCTCACAGTTGGTGAGCTTGAGCCCTGCTTCAGGTGAGCTGGAGCCCCATGTCTGGTGAGCCCCGCTTCTCTCTCTCTCCCTCTCTCTTCCCCTCCTGGGATTCTGTCTCTCTCCCTCTCTGTTCCTTGATCACTTGCATCCTCTCTCTCTCAAAAATAAAAAATTAAAAAGAAAAGAATGGGGGGAGAAGTATAAATAAAATAAAAAAACAAAAAATAATAAAAGTAAGAATATGAAAGAATTAGAATCCTATTTTTAGAACTAGAATTAGATTTCTAAAAATAACAATCCTAAGAAAGTTAAAGTGGTATAGTTCCTGTGAAAAACAGTCTGGCAGTTCTTCAAAAAGTTAAACACAGAGTTATCATTTGATCCAGCAATTCCACTCTTAGGTATAGACCCAAGAGAAATGAAAACATACACCCACTTGAGAACTTGTACATCAATGCTCATCGCAGCATTATTCATAAAAAACAAAAGTGGAAACAACCCAAATGTCTATCAATGGATAAATATATATATGAATATGTATTAATAATTAATAATAGTATTAATATACTTATGTAATAGAATATTGTTCGGCAATAAAAAGCAATGAAGTAGTGATACATGTTACACAACATGGATGAGCCTTGAAAACACTGTTAAGTGAAAGAAGCCAGTCACAAAGACCATATATTGTATGATCATATGTGTATGAAATGTCCTGAATAGGCAAATCTGTAGAGACAGAAAGAGGATTAATCATAGACAGGCAGGGTGGGAGTGGGGGGAGGTTGGGAAAAAATAGGAAATGACTGCTAATGCGTGTGGGTTTTCTTTTTGGGGTGATGAAAATGTTCTAAAACTTACTGTGGTGATGGTTACACAACTTTGTGAATATATAAAAATTACTGAATTGTACAGTTTAAAGGGGTGAATTTTATGGTATATTAATTACATTTTAATTAAAAAAAATAAATTTAAAAAGTTACCATACGACCCAGCTATTACACACTTTGGTATATACCTAAACGGAAATTAAAACATTTGTCTACACTGGGGCGCCTGGGTAGTTTGATCAGTTGGATGTCTGACTCTTGATTTTGGCTTGGGTCATCAAGTCCCATGTTGGGCTCCATGCTGGCATGGAACCTGCTTGGGATTCTCCCTTTTTCTCCCCTTCTCCCGCTCCCCCCACTCGTGCTCTCTCACTCTCTATCTACAAAATTTTAAAAAACAAAAACAAAAAAACCCCAAAAAACCCATTTGTCTACACAAAAACTTATATACAGATGCTCAGAGAGCAATATTCAAAATAGCCAAATTGTATGCAACTGATACAAACAAAATGTTGTATATCCATACACCAGAATATGATTCTGCAATCAAAGTGAATGAAGTATGGATGATCCTTAAAAATCTTATGTTAAGTGAAGCAAGCCACTCCCAAAAGACCACATATTCTATGACTATATTTATATGAAATACAGGTTATGGTTGCCTAGGGCTAGAGAAGGGGAGGGAATGGGGAGTGACTGCTAATTGGTATGGAGTCTCTTTTTGAGGTTGATAATAATGTTCCAAAATTAGATTGTGGTGATGGTTGCACAACTCTGTGAATATACTAAAATCTACCGAAATGTACAGTTTACATGAGTGATTTTTATGGTATGTGAATTAGATCTCAATAAAGCTGTTAAAAAAACTCAGAACTGTAAACCTTAAAAAAGACAGAGGCAGAAGAACCTTTAAAAATAGTATTAAGAAGGCTAAATCTCACAGTGCAAACACAGAACAAAAAGGGCACTTTCAAATACATTCAGAACAAAAAGCTGCCCTGTCTCTGCCCTGTGCCAGCAGTATAATAATGATATATGACAGAGGTAAAATTCCTCAATTACTATTTTTGCTTCTGCATCCTCAGTTCCCCGGAGGGAACTGAAGCCCAATATGAGTAAAGGGGTAGTAAGTGAGAACTGAACTACTTTAACAGGAGTTCAAATATCTTGGGCCAGAGGAATTATTACCAAGAAAAATGAGAGTAATTTCAAATAAGAATGCTGAAGCTATGTCAATGATCTTTGAGGAAGCACAGAGAAAGACATCCCAGAAGACTGGACAGATGCAATTTCAATTTTCGAAAAAAAAAAAAGAGGTATAAGTTAATTCTATAAATTATAGACCAGTAAGTTTGATGTAAGTCTTCTAGATTATTATGGGACAGAATATTACAGGGATGGCTTGCAAGAACCTAGGAACGGAAGAATAAATGCTAGAAGCCAGCTTGAATTCACAAAGTCAATTTAGTCTAATCCTTATTTCTTTTTTTTTTTTTTTTGAAAATTTTTTAGAGAGCACGTGTGAGTGTGGGGAGAGAGACAGAGGAAAAGAGAGAGAATCCCAAGCTAAGTGTAGAGTCCAACACAGGGCTCAATCTCACAACCCTGAGATCATGACCTGAGCTGAAACCAAGAGTCAGATGCTCAACTGACTGAGCCATCCGGGCGCCCCTATTTCTTTTTTGTACTGTTACTGAACTGGTAGCTATGAGAAATATGGCAGACATAGTATACCTGAACTGTGGCAAGGCATTTGGCAAAATCTTTTATGAGATCCTTAGGTACAACACTGAGAAATAGGAGCTGGTTGTTAATTTTTGTTACCTAGATTAATAATCATTTGAAAGATCATTCCCAAAGCATGCAGATTACCAGGCCACTATCATGCTAGACAAATTTGTCTAATAGCATACACCACGGGGTTCTTTCAGCCTTAGGAGCTTCATTGTGTGTATCCAACAACTTAAATGAACATCTGGAAACCATGCTGATGAGGTTTATAAGTGACAGTGTCTGAGAAGGACAGTGAATGCTTCAGATGACAGAATCAGGATACTGATTTTAATCATAAGTAGTTGGGGTTTAAAGCAGAACAAAAACTAAAACTTGCCTGGACCAGATGAAATCAAACCCAGGGCCAGATCCAAATCTCATCCCTACATTAGAAAATGAGTGTAAGGGAAAGAAACAATGTTTCACTATTTCTGAAATCAGCCTCAAACCTGAATTGCAGCTACCTTGAGAATACGACCTGAAATACTTCAGTCAAGGCAGCAACAACACAGTAAGAGTACTGCAAATTTTCATCTACAACTGTGGCCTTAATTTCTCTCACCCTCTTTTAGACGGTCTCCTTCAGCCTTGGTTTTCTTCTGTCTTTCTGATCCGGCAAGGTCTACAAGATGCAATTTGGAACGAAAACTGCTATTCCTGTGATGACAAGAAGACACCAATGAGAATGGTACGTGAGCTTGAAGGCAGCTGAGTGTCAAAGCTGACCTGCTGGCTCTCATGTTCTTCCAAGTCAGCTCAAATGGCTCCACTGGCTACCAGTACTCAGAGTACTAATCTCCAAGGAATTGTCAATCAGCCAAAGAAGCAACTTAATACTCAACTTCAGTTGAACTAAGTTAAAAATGTTGACTCTTGAAGCTGTAACTGTAACTTACTTGTCGCTTTTCTTTCTTTGTTCGACGGAGATTGTAAAGATGGCATGAGATCGGGATGACTGGGAGTTCATAGCTGTGGAGGCCACAGTCCTACAGTTGTTACCCTGTTCCAAACAGGAAACGGTATCCAGAGCAACTAAAACAGTCTTCTCGGTGAGTCCCACAATCTAATTCAGAGAAAGAAAAAAATTTCCTTAAGATTCAACTTTATTTACTTATTTTAGATTCTACTTTAAATACTTTATCAGAGATACAGGGATTGGTAGTTTAAAAAAATAATGCTTTCGTGTTCCAATAGAACCTCAATAAATAGAACCGTTGTGGTAATGAGGACTGTTTGACTAGCAACTCTGTGATCACTGCAAACCAAGGTCTCTAATCTCCCCTAGGGACTTCCAAAACAAGGGTACCAGACAATACTGGAGCTAGAAGAGATCTCTAGATTTTAGGATAAAGCAATGAATAGGTGCCTTCTGGAGAACCCCCAAGTGAAGGTAAGCTTTGGCCCCAAGAAGGGCAACACAAATAGTTATGGTATTTCTCTTTACTACTTTCTCCATGTGACCCTATGATCCTTCGTATACCTCTGACCTGTTTTATACTTCATTTTCACTAGGGGAAATAGCAGGAAAACAGAGTCCTAGGCTTGGTACATATCCACCTGAGAGAATTTGTACAAGTTAAAATCTCTTGGAGTCTCTGAAGATTGCCCTAGATGATTATAATGTCCCTTCTAGCCCAAATATGCTATTATTTTATTACTCCATGGCTCCCAAATCTACATCTGTGGCCCTAATTTCTAGTCTTTCATTTCAAATTACCTGCCTTTTACACTTTGAAAACAGTGAATTGTAAACCAAACTCATCTTCCTTCCACCAACACTGATTCTCTCCACTACTTCTCCACTTCTATCAGTATCTCTGTTCTCAAAACCTCAGATTCACCTTCAATTCTTTGCCTCCCATTTCTCCCTGTCTCATCTATCACCAGCTCCTAGTCATTTTTCTTTTGCCTCCATCACTTCCTTTTCCTTTCCACATCTACTTGCCTAGTCCAGGTGAATCTTACTACATGCGTGAAGAATAAGGCAAAGTTTCTCCAACAGGCCTTCCTCATCTGTCTTCCTAGTGTGTCTCCTTTTCAGTCTACTTCTGTTCAGTCTCCCTAAAATCCTGCTTCCTAAAATGTCACCAAATTACTAAGTTCTGCGCTAAATAATGAGGATCCAAGGAGATTTTTCTTTGAAGTGTATGTATTTATTTTGAGAGAGAGAGAGAAAGAGAGAGCACGTGCGCATACATGAGTGGTATAGGGGCAGAGAGAGAGGGAGAGAGAGAATCCCAAGCAGGCTCCGCACTGACAGCAAACCACAAGATCATGACCTGAGCCGAAATCAAGAGTCTGCTGCCCAACCGAGCCACCCAGGTGCTCCCAAGGAGATTTTTAAGACACTCTTAAACTTCAGGAGCTAACATAGCTGGAGAGATATACACATAAGACAAAATCTTGGTAAAACTGGCCATAGC
Source organism: Panthera onca (assembly GCF_046562875.1). Classification (NCBI taxonomy): domain Eukaryota; kingdom Metazoa; phylum Chordata; class Mammalia; order Carnivora; family Felidae; genus Panthera; species Panthera onca. Next base: position 72,297,887 of record NC_138357.1, read on the forward strand.
AATCTCATTTATAAACTGTTCACAGGGATGGAACACATGATGCTTTAGCCTGGCTTCATAATCTGGTCCTAACACATCTATTAATTCTCAACTCAAATCCTCTAATCCAGACAGACCGGTGTAGTCTTATTATCCCCAAGAGTATATTTCCTGTTTTCCTGCTTAAGCTACTCCTTGCTACAAGAATACCCTTACTTCTTTTCTCTACTTATATTCCATCCATCCCATTTGAAGAGTGTTTACAAACTTGTTCTTACCCACTCTAATTTAAGTCAGATACTCACACTTCTTTGTACTGAAAATTTTACCTCAAATAATGCTTGGGATTTAATTCCTGCCTTGGCATGCATATAAAAGATCTTGGAAATGGGCCAAAACCTGGCTCAGTACCAATATTCTTTCTGGCAATAGCACACATTTTGCCCAGGTTTTGTATCCCCACTATCCAAATTGTCTCCCTGTATTCCAAATTTTTCAGGCTTTCAAATAAGTCTGACCTTTCAAGCCTTGCTTTAATACCTGGCTAATGACCAGAAGAAAAAAAATCATAAGCACAGCTGCTCCTCATGTACCTGTACCCTAAACCTTCAACTTTCCATGCAGGGAAGAGAGGAAGGAAAAGGAGATGGGTAAGATACTATTTTACCAATTTTTCCCAAGTTATATAGACTCATCCGCTTCCAGCCTTGGATTCTCCACCCCTGAATACTCAAGCTGGAGCTAGATCTAAGCTGTGCATGTTTTTGATTCTAGCTTCTGGATTTGGTCCACTCCCGTGTACTAAACTCCCAACCTTGCCTTGAATTTTCTGTTCAGCTCCTCATCCCGCATCTAAACCATATGACAGAAGCCTCTCATGTAAGTGATCTCTTCTTCCTTTGGTACTTATGGATTTTAAATTTTTTTATATTATTCACCCTTTTTCCTTTTTAAATATCATCCCAATGCCTAGCACAATGTCTGTTACAGTGCTGTCCCAACAAATTTTCTGTGACCATGGTTATGTTCTATATCTGTGCTGTCCTACAGTAGCCACCAGCCACATATAGCTAGTGGGCACTTGATATGTGGCTGGTGTGACGAAGGGACTCAATTTTAAATTTCATTATATTTTAGTTCATTTAAGTTTAAATAGCCATTTGTGGCTAGTGGTTACTGTACTAAATAAATAGCCTGGTCTTAGGACTCTGTAAATAATAAATATTTAATTGATTGATATTAACATTCCTTCAAGAGGTAACAGGAAGATAACCCTCAGTTTGTTCTCTGTATTTAAGAGTATCTTATAGTTTGCCTCCCTCCCTGTTTTTATCTTATTTTATTAGGGGAGTGGAATGGGGGGATTGGGCTAAATGAGTGACAGGTATTAAGGAGGGCACTGGGTGTTATATGTAAATGATGAATCACCAAATTCTATTCCTGAAACCAGTACTGCACAATATATTAAAGAATTTAAATAAAAATGAGAAATAGGTAACAAGAAGACGATAAAACTTCCTTCCCCACAAGAGCTCCCATTTAGGAATTCTAGATTAACAAAGGGAATTAAGATCCCACAAAACCCGAAAGACTGAGATGTCAGTAGTCATTTAAAACCACAGTGGCAAATAAAAGAGATGTAAATGTTAGTGGTGGCCAACATTTTTCAGTAACATTAAATGAGAGACAAACACACCTTTATGCCTTCCTTAGGATCTTCCCGTATATTTATTTGAGAGGCTTTCTCACGAGACGGGCATAGAAGATCCAAGATTTCTTCGTTGTAAATCTGGTATTGTTAAAAATAAAGTGGCAAACACAAGATGTTAATAGTGGTAATCTTGGGTGACTTTTAAAATTCTTTGTGACTTCCTGTATTAAAAATATTTCACAACACTTTATTCTTATAATAAAGAAAAGGACTTTAATTCTACATGTAACCATTTGATACTTACAAGAATGAATTCACATATTAGTTGTAACAAAATTGAGACTGCTCTTAAGACAGTTTCTTGGGAATACTGGACACAATGAAAAGTTACATGGGTGCCCAAATTCAGTTCTTTGATGGTGGCATGACAGTATCACCTTCCTGATTGTTAAAATGTAAGTAAAGGGTCCTTATTGGAGGGGGGAAATGAAAAACAAACAGGAGAAGTGGCAACCAATATTTCAACAACCAGAACTCTAAGAACTTAGAACAGTGTTTAGCAGATAGTAAGCACCATATTTGTTTGCTATTATGGCTGTCGCTACTATTTAACATAGGAAGTTCTTAAGTAATTTTTACATTTGATTACCTTGACCACAACTGGGTTAATCAAGATATTCAAGAAGGCTAATCTTAATGATGTTTAACTCCCCATCTTCCAACTCCACACCTCCTATACATATTAAGATTCAACTCCAGGATGAAGTATTCACATACAATATATAATTGCATGCTTAAATTATGTAAGTTTAATTATTGCTTATTAAAGATATCACTACTAGGGAACTAACCAACTAGTTTCCCAGAAGCCACAAATTTCTTAAACATAGGTTTGATGTCATAGGTTAGATATAACTGGCCCATCTACTTGTATAGTGATATTCACTAGAATGAAAACCCCACAAGGGTAGGGATCTTTATGTTTTGTTCATTGATATATCCTAAGTACCTAGAACAGGTCCTGTAACACAGTAGGTATTTAATAACTATCTGTTGAATAAACACATTCTATTATCACACACACAGCTCAATACTTCACCCACTTTTTATGACATTCTTCCTGAAACTAGAAGCATTATCACTTAGGCTTCAAAATAATAAAGGGAAATCAGATATTTTTCTGCATACTCTACAGGGAATCAGCAGTGGAAGCCAAACTGGAATTAAAGAATTCCTATTATCTTTTTATACGGCAATGCCAACTCCTCTAACAATCAGATTAAACAGACTCTTCTGACAAGAAAAGAACTGGGTGGGAGCCAGATCCAACTGAGCCAGTAAATTTTCTCTATCAATTTATTAAAATGTAATTTACTAAAAATGCAATTTACTAATTTGAGTCATGCCAGGAAAAACATGATTTGGATTTATTTTTTCCACCCAAGTTACATTTGAATTCTGTATAATTAAAGATAAATCATTTACCTCCAAGTATGATACTTTCAGAGTAAATTCGATGTCACTCTTTTTATCAATTTCTTTGAAGAGCAATTGTATTACCCTAGGAATAACCCCAACTGTTGGTTCATTCTCTTGCTCTGCAGTGTATGCACCTCCCATTGAATAGGTTTTTCCAGAGCCAGTTTGCCCATAGGCCAGGACGGTTGCATTGTATCCTGGCAAAACAGAAGTCACATACATAGTGGTGTTTAAATATTTTCAACCAATCAATATACTCAACTTCTTTCAGCAATTATTTGCAACAAAATTGAGACTGCTCTCTTAAGACAAGGGTCTCTTAGGACTAGCAGACATACAGAAAACTTAGATGGGTGCCATGATTTTGCATTAGTCCAAATAAGCAAAGGAAAAAAATACCAACTCCAGAATATGTGCCCCTCTTTGTGGCCCTTAAAAGCTAGGAAGTAAAACATTTATTTAGTTAGTTATTTAAATGTTATTTTTGAGAGAGCAAGAGCAAGCGAGCAGGGGAGGGGCAGAGAAAGAGGGGGACAGAATCTGAAGCAGGCTCCAGGCTCTTAGCTGTCAGCACAGAGCCTGATGTGGGGCCCTGATGTGGGGCTTGAACTCATGAACCATGAGATCATGACCTGAACTGAAGTTGGACGCTTAACCGACTGAGCCACCCAAGTACCCCAAAGAAGTAAAACATTTAAAGATATGAATGAGGTAATAAAGGTGGCCCAGTCACTGTCAAAAAGCCATTCAGAGCTTTATAATTCTACTTCTAGCAATTCTAAATTATGGGAATTAAATGAAAGTCTTAGAAGTTGCATAAATAGAAGGAATTCCAACATCTATGTTTTTGATTACCAGTCTTCATCTGAAAAGGCAACAAAGTGGATTTTTTACAACCAATGAAAGCATCCACTCCCTATTTAAACTCTCAGTGCATCTGGACCATATTATCAGGCTCCTTATAGACATGTCATCATTTAAGTATGATTTAATGTGATATAGGTTCTTGGCCTTTTTTTTTTCTTTTTAAAAGAACTTGTACGTCTAAATGAAGACCTTGATATTCTGAAAGATCATAAGATGTTAAATCAAGATTTCCACTGTAATAAATAGCTAGCGTCAACTGGCACAACTACAGGGCAAAAACATAACATTCTGTAATCATCTACAATACCACAGATATGTGTATATAGTAGCAACTGGGGAAACCAAGTTTCAGTACTTTTTCCAAAATATTCAGGGCTCTCTGGTATTGGGAATTCAGAGTAGAAGAGGATGTCACTGAGCTGAGTGAAAAAATATTGGCTTTGCCTTTGCAACTGAGAGCAATGTTAATCAAACATATACATATTAGAATCGCTACCTACTTTATATTGCCTCTAAAGACTATAATTTGATTCTTATAGTTTCCCAAGTTAAGATAAAAGTAGAACTATAGTGCTCTTACTAAACCGTGAAGGTACATTCTGAGGAAGATGACCAGATGATGAAGGGCCTGGGAACCATACTGTTTCTGGAATAACTAAAGGAAAGGAGGGATGGTTAATTAGAAGACTTAGATAGAATCATATAATTGTCTTCCAAATGTGTAAATAGGAAAAAGTTTAACTTTATAGTGGAGAAGCCTCGCAGACAACACTGTAATCAAATGATCAGACAACACTGTAATCAAATGATCAAAATGAACATCAGCAGTAACGAAATAAGTCATCATGTGCTGCTTGATAAGATTCAAAGGAAAGAATACAGCACCACTTCTGTGATATTCCTACTGAAGATATGCAACCTGAATCTAATCATAACATCAGACACACCAAAACTGATAAACAGTTTACAAAATTACTGGCCTGTGATCTTCAAAAAAAGACTGGAAAAACTTTAAAATGAAACAGACTATACGGAAGCAGTACAACTATATACAATAAGTGCTTTTAAATGAGATCCTTTTACTCTAGAGGACATTATTGGGACAATTGGTGAAACTTGAAAGAAGTGTGAGGACTAGATGGTAGTAATACAGCAATGCTTATTTCATGATTTTGATCTTTATATTGTAGTTATGTAGGAGGAAGCCCTTGATTGTAGCCAATATACATACACATTCAGGGTGCATCAGGTCAACAATTCATCTCAAATGATAGAGGAAAAAAAGTTCTTTATGCTGTTTTTGCAACATTTCTATAAGTTTGAGATTATTGCTTTAATATTTTTAAAAAATTTTTTAAGTTTATTAACTTATTTTGAGAGAGAGAGAGAGAGAGAGAGAGAGAGCGTGCAGGGGAGGGGCAGAGAGGGAGGGATACAGAGAATCCCAAGCAGGCTCTGCACTGACAGTGCAGAGCCCAACTCAGGTCTTGAACTCACAAGCCACAAGGTCATGACCTGAGCTGAAATCAAAAGTCCAATGCTTAGCCAACTAAGCCACTCAGGTGCCCCTGATTTAACATTGAAAAAATGTAAAACAGTGTTCAGTGTGTCCTGAGCCATAACATCATTTAAAAAAGTGGGGAAAAAAACACGTGAATAGCTGTTGCCTGTAAGAAGGCTTCTACTTACCTAGAGGGATGAACTAACATCACTGGAAATTATAGGGAAGCAAATTTCATCTCAATATAATCTAACCCAATTAGAGTTGTCCAAAATCCAACCAATAGGACCCCCTATTGCGAGTTAGTGAGTTCCCTATCCCTATTTAAAAGAATTTTAAATAGATGGTGTAAGTTCACTTACAGATATTGCTGGAAAGTATTTTTCTTTGGATACAAAGTAAGACTAGGTGATGTACAAACATGCCTTTCATCTTTAAGGGACTGGTGTGCCATGCTTCTACTTCTATGTAGATCTCTGCTTTGAATCCTGAATAACCTCTGTACTAAAATAACAATAATTAGGGGTGCCTGGGTGGCTCGGTCGGTTGAGTGTCCTTTTGGCTCAGGTCATGATCTCACCGTTCTTGAGTTTGAGCCCCATAATGGGATTGCTGCTGTCAGCACAGAGCCCACTTCGGATCCTCCATCCCTCTCTCTCTGCCTCTCCCCTACTCACTCTCTCTCTCTCAAAAATAAACATTAAAAAAAGAATAACAATAATTAGACACCTCTCAGACATTGCTCCCTTCTTTAGAACCCTGCTATGGTCTTCAACAACACTAAAGCCTTAGCTTCTTTAATAAAGATTATTAACTGGTCAGAGTATTCGGGGGCTTTAGAAAATATCCTTCTTCACCTAAGGATTCTACTCATCATTCAAGACCTATCTCAAAGATTCCCTGTGTTGTGAAATTCACCCTTAATCCCCTGGCAATATTAGTGCCATCCTTTAGGTTATCATACCACTTTGAAAACAGTGCTACTTCTATAGGAGGATTGAGTCTATTATGCATTTTTAACTTTTAAAATGTCTTTTCTTAGGAGTGCCTGGGTGGCTCACTGGGTTAAGCGTCCGACTTCCACTCAGGTCATGATCTCACAGTTGGTGAGTTCAAGCCCCACATCAGGCTCTGTGCTGACAGCTCAGAGCCTGGAGCCTGCTTTGGATTCTGTGTGTGTGTGCCTCTCTCTGCCCCTCCCCGACTTGTGCTCTCTCTCAAAATTCAAATGTAAATAAACATTAAAATAAAATAAAGTGTCTTTTCTTAAAGGTAAGTGCAAAAAGGTTAAAATTTTTTATGTATTTAAAATTATGTATGTAGTCATCCACTTCCACCCCTACTCCTGGACTTTGAACTCCTCCAGGGCCTGGAAGCTATATGATCTTTCTCTGAATCCCTCAACAGGCTTTGCAGTACCTGGGCCTTAAGTAGGTTGGTATACCGATCATCTTCAGCACCCATAAAAGAACTTAGAATCTAATGGAGTTCCAGGACAAACAAACAAAAAATGTATATACAAGGCAAAGATGAGCAGAACCACCTACAACAAATACAGTATCAAACTACTTTCAAGCGTACAGACTTTCACAAATGACACTGGGTTAGTTCCTAGGCTGTGGGCTTTTTGAAGGCAGGGCTCATGTTTCATTTGTTCCTACATTTGCAGCACCAAGGCACAGTGCCTGACATAATACACGCTCGAGAAGGAGTAGAAATTACATAGCCTCACCTTTAAATACGCCTTTTATGAGTGGTGCTACTGCTGTATTGAAGACTTCTTCCTGTTCAGTAGAGGGGTCAAACACAAAATCGTAGGTAAAGGATTTGTCAGTACCAACCACCACCTAGAGAAGGCAAAGAACAAGGAGTAAGAAAAAAAAAATGAAAGGCAAGACCACGCTCCTCACTGCCATTTGGCCCCAGCTGTTCAGAGGCCAGCCCAGGACTCGCCTACGCACCTGTGGCTCCCCGGGTACGAAGGAAAGGCACATCTGGCAGCCCTCACTAATCTCTTTGGGGACCAGAGGGCGACATCGCAATGCCACTCTTACTGGAATTCCCTTCACCTCTTCCTTCATGATCCTACCGCAGCACCGTCTCTGAGGGGAGAAAAGAAGACACTTGCTGATGAATTTTGGTAGGTCAGGAGGGGTGGGAGTTCCGGTCCTCCTCGGAGGGTGGGATGGATTGGTTACGGAACTCAGCAGTAGCGGCGGCAGCCTCCCCATCCCAGGGGGGATCGCTGCCTCAGGAAAGTCACTGTCCCTCAGACAGGGCAGCCCGTCAGCCCGACACTCTGAAGAGAGCGAAGTAGAGCCTGAAATGAAAAGGAAAGCCCCCGGCGGAGATGACGACAAAGAACCAAAGCCCCACGGTACCAGGAAAGGCAGATCCTGAGCTAAGGTGTGCCCCTTCACTCACCGAACTGAACGTCCCTTCCCCTATCTCCCGCCGCCCTATCTCAGCCGGAGCTTTAACCGCCAAGTTTCAAATCGGTCCCTGAGACGCCAGCCAATCGAAGCACAGACAGCTTGCGGGCACAGCACACACGTCGGCGCGCGCAGGAAGACGCTTTGGGAAGGGGCGGGCCTGCGCGCCGCACCCTGAACCCGCCCTTTCCGACCCATCTGAGCATCCGCTTCCGGCTTCCAGAGTGAATTGGCGGCGAGCGGAGGCTGAAGTGCCGGAGGCTTGCGGGTGGGTGAAGTGGTACGGCATTTGCGCGTCGTGTACGTGGGACTCAGGCAGGATGCGGGGCGGAGACCTGGAAGGTGGCTGGTGGTGAAGGAAGGCTCGATCTGGGGACCCCCACCATTACTGATCACATGTAGGGAATGTGGGAGCGGTGCCTTGCCCCGAGCCCCTGTGGACAGTTGGAGTCAGCCCTCCCTTGGACTCCCAGAATAGACAGATCTTTTTAGATGCTCCCGATTTCCTGTTCTCTAGAATGAAGATGGTAACATTTATTTGCAGTATTGTTGTGAGAAAGGAGATCATCTCTATGGATTACCTAACCGGTTGCTTGGCATCCAGATCTTAAGCAAAGTTAAAAGTTTTCTTCCATCTTTTTTCTTCCTTCTCTCTCTCAATCTTTATCACCTAGAAGTGGGCTGAGTGCATAGACCAACAGCCTTGGGACGGATTGGGGTTGTTTTCTGGAGCTTGCTGGACTGCTTTTTGAACCTTTTTTTTTTAATGTTTATTCGTTTCTGAGAACGAGAGAGAGCACAAGCGGGGGAGGAGCAGAGACAGAGAGAGGGAGACACAGAATCCGAAGCAGGCTCCAGGCTCTGAGCTGTCAGCACAGAGCCCAACGCGGGGCTCGAACTCAAACCATGAGGTCGTGATCTGAGCCAAAGTGGGAAGCTTAATCGACTGAGACACCCAAGCGCCCCTGCTTTTTGAACCGTTTTTATCAGCTTTGAGTCACCCTTCCTTCCATTCAGGGCTTTGCTGGAGATGGACAGCCGGATTCCTTATGATGACTACCCGGTGGTTTTCCTGCCTGCTTATGAGAATCCCCCGGCATGGATTCCTCCTCATGAGGTGGGAATGCTTGAGTAGGGGGTTTATCCCTTTGGGCATGAGATGATATATGAAAGGTAGGATGGTGGGGTTAGAAAAAAGCTCAGTGGAGAGTGAATTCTAGCCTTTGTTGTAGCCAGGGGACCCAGAAGTTGGATTCTGAGCAACTGGGCCCATTGGGGACTTCTTATGTTATTGTCCTGTCACAGTTCATTCACACCAGAGAATTCTGGAAATTCAGAGCCTTAGTTTCTATCTTGTCAAGGTAAAGATATGGGGAGCTACTGGGCTGTTGACATTTCCCCGTGCTATCCATCTGCCCATTTGGACAGTGTTACCTGTTCTACTTAAAACTGAGTCCATGACCACACCTTTTCCTGACTTCAGGGTGATACATTTATATTCAAGATGAAGGTGAGTGTAAAATCTAAGGCTGGTAGTAAGATTTCTGTGGTTGCTATGTCTTGCAGAGGGTATACCACCCAGACTACAACAATGAGTTGACCCAGTTTCTTCCCCGAATCGTCACACTGAAGAAGCCCCCTGGAGCTCAGGTGAGCTTAAGGAACAGTTGAGTCTTATTCCAGGCTAGCTCTGTCTGTACCAGGCCCAGAAGTTGACAGTGGTTGAGGAGATGGATGGTAAATCTGGTAGGGAGGTAAGGAAGCTTTTTAATGGGCAGAAAATCTGAGATACCACTTCCACAACTTCGACTTCTCTCTGAGGAAGGAACACGTAAGCCAAGCTATCATGTATAGTTACGCTATTAGATGTTTTTGTGTTTGTGGTCTATATTGAGTCACCTCCCCTTTTTGTGCCCTTGCAGTTGGGATTTAATATCCGAGGAGGAAAGGCCTCCCAGCTAGGCATCTTTATCTCCAAGGTATGTGTGCCTGGTAAGCGACCATATTGCTACTTCCCTTTGTTAAAGTTATCAGAATGCAGAATCCTGATGTCCTAAAGCCTGGGAGAAGGATGATTCAGTAGACTTACAGAAGGGGCATAATGGGGACACCCTTTCCCATTTAAAACTTCTCACCCAGCAAACCCTCTGTTTCCCTACACTGTCACACACACAAAAACAATAGCACCTTACATTTGAAGAGCACTTAATTTTAATTACAGCCTTTGAAATGATGTCACCTCAATCTTACATATTCTCTCTTTACCAACAAACAGGTAATTCCTGACTCTGATGCACATCGAGCAGGACTTCAGGAAGGGGACCAAGTCCTAGCTGTGAATGATGTGGATTTCCAAGATATTGAGCACAGCAAGGTGAGCACAGCATTTGTGCTGTGGTGAGGCAAGAAGCCATCCCCGGTAGGAAGGTTAGACAGGATTAGACTGATCTGTAACTTGATCAGAAGGAAGCTCTGCTGGGGTACCTGGGTGGCTCAGTCGGTTAAGCATCCAACTTCGGCATGGGTCGTGATATCGCGGTTCGTGAGTTTGAGCCCTGTGTTGGGCTCTGTGCGGGCAGTGTGGAGCCTGCTTGGGATTCTTCTCTCTCTCTCTCTCTCTCTCTCTCTCTCTCTCTCTCTCTCTCCCTCTCCCTCTCCCTCTCCCTCTCTCCCCCTCCCTCTCTCTCCCTCTCCCCCATCTCCTACTCACGCTTTCTTTTAAAATAAATAAACTTTTAAAAAAGGAAGGAATCTCTGCTGATGAAGTATACTAGGAAGAAGCAGCTATTAGTGACCCAGAAGGTTGGAGTGGCCAACTTTCTCCTGTTATGATACTGTCCTGGGTCATATCTCTTCATTTGTACAAGCTGCTGTGTTCCTTCCAGGCTGTTGAGATCCTGAAGACAGCCCGCGAAATCAGCATGCGTGTCCGCTTCTTTCCTTACAGTAAGTGCCACTCTCTTTTTTACTTACCTGGCAGGGCCCTGGGTAGGAACTCTTTAAATACTGATTACTAAAGGCTCCACAAGTTGGGGAAGGGGACTTGGGAGCTCAGGCCTATAAATAACCTACTCGTTCCTTCCTTTCCTTTCTTCTTTTCCTCAGATTATCATCGCCAAAAAGAGAGGACTGTGCACTAGAGAGTTGCAGCCCATAGCCCTCCACATTGAATCTTCTAGGATAAGCTGACTAGGCCTCAGGGAAGCCTCTTGGGAAACTCTAGTCTTGGCCCCACCCTAGCAGAGCAGAGTGGAGAGGATGGGGACACAATGACGCCCTGCCCCAAACCAGCTAGCCATCTGCATTACCCAAACTGTACTGCAGTTTTTGTTCCCTAGTGTTCTAGATAAGCTTCATTCCCTGAAAGAAGGATGATGATACCTAGGTATAGCATGTGGAGAATCCCGCTAGAAAAGGCAACTGACATTTATTGAATACCATGTGCGAGACAATTATGCATAAGTCATATTGTTTTCATTAGCATATAGAAACCAAAAGAAAAACGAATCTCGGGGGCCTTCCACCCCATCTACCTGGCCATCTCATCCCATCCTTGCACTACCAGTCTCATACACTCTGGAGACTCCCTGGGACTGTTCCCCCTGCCCCATCCTCTGCCAAAAAAAGTAAAAGGCAATGCTGAGGAAATGCTGGTTTGACTTTTGGATGATACTGACTGGGTTTGCAATGCTGTTGAGTCCAAAACAAAAGTTCTTCCAAAGAGAGGAAAGCCAGTGCAAGTAACAGCAACACTATACCTACTTCACAACCATCTCTATCTGGCCAGTCCATTAGGGAGGCCCGGAAACCTTACCTTCAGTGTAACTGAGGAATGGTATAGGGTTAGGGGTACTGGAGGAAGCAACGCCCCTTTCCTCATGAGCTTTGGACGTTTCTCTGCTGGGATGGTATTAATGTCATTATCTTCTCCTTCCCCAGATTCTTGGATCTGGTACACAAATGAAGGGGGAGGTTTGGATGCATTGCTTTCAGGGACAGCACTAAGAAATTGGTTCCCAATTTCTACCTTGTAGGTTGAATGGTACTGTTGACCTCCTTGTCTTCTTTACTCCAGCCCCCAAATAACCTGCCATGTTCTTTGTTGCCAGTCCGTTGTTAGATATTCCAGGCCACACCTTATACCATTTCCGTTGGCATGTTTAAAATACCCATTCAGAAGAAAGTTTTCTAATGAGATATGGGGTGAAGTACCCCATAATGAAAGTCCCAAATTTCCCTTGAAAGAAGCTTGGGAAGCTTAATTATGTATTTCCAGGCCCCTCCCTTGGGAGTGATTTTTTTGATCTGAGGTGGAACTTGGAAATCTGAATTTTTAAATCTTCAAATATGGGAAACAGTCCTAAATAGTATATCTCTATGAGGAGTTTCTGGCTTGTTCTATAAATCCCATCAGCTTTACTATGCGCTATTGTCAAGTAGCAACATTCTAATGAGTAGAACTGAAGGTAGAATTATTAGCTGTCTGCTTCCTCCAAAATCCCACTCCTATTCTATGCTCCTATTTGCTGTGCTGCCCCCCAGTGGCCATCTGAAAAACTGGAGGCTCAGATACTTGCCCAAAGGCATATTGGCAGAGTGAGTCTTCTGAATGTTGAGGTCCAAGACTCTCCCTGACTCTCCCTCTGGTGAACGGTTTTTTTTTTTACCGTTTATTTATTTTTGAGAGAAAGAGACAGAGAATGAGTGGGAGAGGGGCAGAGAGAGAAGGAGACACAGAACTGGAAGCAGGCTCCAGGCTCTGAGCTGTCAGTGCAGAGCCCGACATGGGGCTCAAACTCACCAGCGGTGAGAAAATGACCTGAGCTGAAGTCGGACGCTTAACCAACTGAGCCACCCAGGTGCCTCTGTGGTGAACAGGTTTTAAGACAACTCATCTAAGTGTGGTAAACGTGCTAAAAAGTCCCAGCAAGGTGCCATGAGCCTAAGAGGCAAAAAGCCTCTGCCCTAAATTGGTTCTCACTTTGAGATACTTGGAATGGTTCTTTGTTGGTACACCAGCATGATATAGTTGCATTGTAAAGGTACAGGTATAGTGTGGAGAAGACATGAGCAATAACAGGCTGAGGCAAAAGGACCAGTCATTTATTGAGGGTGTAGATAAGAAAACAGTGGGGAATGAACTGTATTGGCCTTTGAGGTATCCCAGCTGTTGTAGATCTGCATCCCCTATAGATATCTTTGAGCAGTAAGAGAAAGTAAGGTGGGGTTCCTGGGCCCTGCAAGAACTTTCCACCCCATAGCTGCAAGAGGCAGTCAAGAAAG